>NW_027093929.1:0-2754474 GCF_022343315.1 Plenodomus lingam
CCTAACCCTAACCCTAACCCTAACCCTAACCCTAACCCTAACCCTAACCCTAACCCTAACCCTAACCCTAACCCTAACCCTAACCCTAACCCTAACCCTAACCCTAACCCTAACCCTAACCCTAACCCTAACCCTAACTTCTTATTAGGGTCTAGATTAGTGTCTACCTTGCTAGAGGCTAGTAGTGCCTAATACCCTAGCACTTAGTTATTAACTAGAGTATCCTTAAATCTATAGAAGTGCTTAAGCTTAGAGAAGGACACACTAGGAACTAAAGTAAGGTTATTACTATCTGCATATACTATATATGTTAGGGCAGTAATTATAAAGAGCGTGTTCTTTAGCATAGTAGAGAACTGCTAGATATTATATATTTTTAGTATAATATAAGTAAAAACTATATAGTTATATAGCTAGCTAAAACATGCAATCTAGCTAACAGTTTAGATCTAAATTAAGTATAAAAGGGCAGGAGAGGGCGTATAGAGGTTATAATAGGTTACCTGCAAGTTTAGACTACTATTTATATAGTAAGATAATACTAGGACTTCTAGATCTTAGTCCTTTACACTATTAAAGCTAGTATTAGACTAGTAGGAAAGTAGTTTCTAGAACAACAAAATTATCTCCTCCTTTACATCGCCCTTTATAGTAGATAGATATGCCTAACTCTTATATCCTATAATATTTAACAGCACACTATAGAATATTTACTTAAAAGGATTAAGGTAGAAGATAATTGCCTTTTTATTAGTATTATTAACTTAGTTAGATATATTAGTAAATAGGGCGCCTAAATATAGAGATAAATAGATAAGGATTTAAACTAGCTATTTATTAGAAATTTCTTTAACTTCTTAGTTACTAAAGATGTCCTTATACACCTTCTTGTGCAGCAGACGCGTGTTATAGGCAATGTCTTCTATAAGCTTGCAAAGCTATAACAAGTAATCCTTTGCTATATAGAACTTGCGATACTGTGCTAGATATAGGCTCTCTATCTTCTTAACCTTAGGGCTGTTATTTAGAAGAACGCCTAGTAGGGAATCTTTATTATTAGTGTTATAATTATTAAGCGTCTCTAGATTATCCTCTACTACTAACTTAGTCTTGTCCTTATAAGTGCCTAACTCCTTAAGATTCTAATAATAGCAAACTTTAGATATAATAGGGTTCTAAATAGAGTTACCTTAGATATTAACCTTAACCATGTGTGTATTGCGGGCAAGCAAGAGGAGTAGACTAATAGCACTAAGACCTATAATCCTAGTAGCTAACTAATTCTAGTATATAGCGTCTAAGGTACTATCTAATATATACTTACCTGTCTATTTACTAATAAGGCTATTATAGAGATGCTAGTAGTAGTTATTATTTATTAAAGTTAGGTTAACGTAGTTAACCTTATATATTAACTAGCTAATAGTGTAACGCGTACTAATATTATCTATAATACAAGAAGAAGAATAATTATAATAAATTATATAGCGCTAAAACAATTTTGCAAGAATAGGCCTAGTAGTAATAGTATTAAGATAACGCTTAACAACAAACTTCTTAAATACAGCAGTAGTAAAGCAATAGTTATAGTCCTTAGGGCGCTTTAGATAATTCTGCGAGTTTATTTTATAAGGGTTATTAAGGATAGTAGCATATAACTTATTAAACTTAGCTCTATTACTATAAATATAATACCTAGTAACTACAGCGTCCTATAGTAACTAGAGGAAAGCTAGAAGGCTAGTAAAGTTATAATAGTGCTAGGGAAGCAGGGTAGCTATAAGTATAATATGCTATAGAGCGCGTAGACTACGTATAGTATATAAGGAACAAGACTAGATACCTATTAAAGTATTAGTTAAATAGCTAAGGGGTAGATAAAAGAGAGGTTCCTACAAGGGTAACAAGCAGGGGGCTTTTTATAAGGGCAACTAACAGGGCTAGAGGGGGGCTTTTTATAAGGGCAACAGTTGCCCTTATAAAAAGACCCCCTAAGACCCTACCTGTCGCTCCTATAGAATAATATAGAGAAACGTACCTTTTGTGTTTTACACTTTATCTAAATAAATCTTAGAAAATAACTTATTAAGTTTAAACAAGGGCCACTACACTAAATCTCCCTTCTACCTTACTAACTTAAACTAATTTAGGTAGGCCTTTTACTTTATTAAGCTAGTTTTACGTAAATATCTAGTAATAGTAGCAGGACTATAATAAATATAGAATATTAGATATGCGCACACAATAAAGACCTAGCTATTTAATTTATTTTTTAGGTTAAAGAATAGACTATCCTGTGTAAGTTATTTAACAATACGTGTAATACTAGCTAGATCTAAGTTAGAACGCGCACTATAAATATAGACCTTAAAGACGCTAGAAAAGTTAGCTAAGGCGCTTGCTATCTAGGTAACAAGATATAGTTAGGTAAGCATTAAATGCAGCTTAGGCGCTAGGTAACTCTCTAACGCCTTAATATTGCTAGCCTATATTATAGTTAAGAGGTTAAGTTTGCGTTAGTTAATTTGCTGTCTTACTATTAGCTATAAGTAATAGGGATAAGGCCTAGGTTTCTCTATAGGTAATAAGAATACTTATAATAAGGCACTGTGCGGCATATATATTAGTTTTCCTAATACTAACTTTATTAGTATAGATAATACCCTAAGGCACTCCCTTTTTAGACTTTGTAAGCGCGTTTAGGTTATTAGCTTTAATTAGCTTTATTAATTATAATACGCGCAAGGTATCTACTACCTCTCTCCTCTTTACACCCTTAGTAGCACTAGTAGTCTGCCACCACAGTATTAAGTGCCCGTTAGGGTTCTATCTAGGGATCCTTAGTACTTTGTAATACGCGATTTAATAGATATTTAATACCTTCTTATAGTCTTTAGGCTAGTAGGTAGAGTTATCTATTAAGTGGACGGCAGTTTTAATATTAAGTCGCAGGCTAGGATTATTAATATTAGAAGAATAGACGTTAGCACTATTTTTAGCTTTATCTAACTACTTATTACCCTACGTACTTAGCTTAATTCCCTTATAAGCCTTATCTATTAGAAGCTATGTTAAAAATAATAGTTCCTCTACTACTTTAACGCTTGCACGTGCCTTTACCTTATCCTAGCTAGTTACTTTGCGTATATTAACAAGACAGGATATACACTAGGCTATAGTTAATTTGCTAAGTTCTGTAGCTGCCTAGTTAGCCTTTGTAATCTCTAGTAATAGCTATTCTTTGTCCTTGTCTTCCTTGCTAGTGTTCTTGTTAAGGGAAGCAGCGCTAAGGCCTTTAGTAATTTTAGCAGCACTTAGCCTACTAGCAATAATTAGAGCTTTATATTAGGCATTGTAACTACTAATAGTAAATATAGGATTGCTAAGGTATAAATACTAATAGGTATTATAGGAAAAGTATATTAATTTAAAATCTAGAAGTTTGTCTATATAGTGCTTAGTAACTCTAATTAGCAATCCTTAGAAGAACTATAACGCACGCAGGTTACTATTGTCCTTTATGTACTTAGAGGTTATATAGTTAATTTAAGTTAAACCTTTAGACTTAGCTATTATATTAGTAAGACTAGCATTAGGAGGGTGTATAAGCTTAATTATATCTAGATCTAAATTGCTATAAGGACTTAACTATTTTATATTAGCAAGGCTACTAGCAGTAGTATTATATTGTAGTTTTAACTCTATTAAGAGCCTCTTCTTTTCTACAGTATTAATATTATCTCTTTCTTTTAAGTCTATATACTTACCCTCTATATCCTACGCTTCTATAGCTAATAATATCTCTAGTTGCGTCTTCTTAAGTTTAGCATACTTATATTAAAGACGTTAGGTTTTATAATTGCACTTCGCCACTACTATAAGGTAAGCCTTATTATAGCTAGACTGTTTTTATAAGGGTAATAAGGGCGTACTAGTAGTATTAGCATCTTTAGCTAACTATTAGGTGGCTTTAATAGTCCTACTCTGCCTAGTAATATACTTTAACTTGCGTTTAGTATTAATAGTAAATAGCCTAGTCTTCTTTTAGTTATATAGTTTAAGTAGGGCATTAATATAGTCTATATATAGGGCTAGAGGGATTAGATAGCTACTAAAGGGAGCGTTGCTAGCCTAGAACTAAATATTAGCAAAGTAATTATATGCAATCACGTAGATATTGTTAATATTAGATAGTAGATTGCTACGTATATCCTGCAAAGACATGTTAAAGAGGTCTCTACTAGTAGCATTAAGACAAGTAATAGCTATAAGTATGTGTGGTAGTTTAGGGCGTGGTTGTTTCTCTAGCTTATATCTCTTGCAGAATTTATAATAGGTCTTATTAAAGTTAAGAATATCTATTGTAACGCGTGTGGTTTTAATAAAATAGTAGAAGTCCTTAGGCTTTAAATAGCTAAAACTTTAACTAATATCTTTAGTAGAGTGGACGTAAGTAATATATATAGTTTTAAGTTTAGGGAAGATAGCGTTAATATTAGGGATTTCCTTGTATTAATCTTTACAAGGTTATGCTTCTATAATAAGGGCAGCCTTATGCTCTTGTACCTAAGTAGCTAAGGCGTTATTATCCTTAAAGGTCTTATTATCTATGTCGCTTAGAGGGTCTATTGCAATATTATAGGGTGGTGTAGTAGCTATAGCTAAGCTAATCTATAAGTATTATTAGTAATATATATAGTATAATAGCATAGGGCTGTTTTTATAAGGGTAACTAGGTATAGAGACTAGGGTTATTTTTATAAGGGTAACTAGGTATAGGGAAGAGGGTTATTTTTATAAGGGTAACTAGGTCCCTATAGGCAAGGGGGTTGTTTTTATAAGGGCAACTATTACCCTTGTAGAAAGGCCCCTACTAGACCCTGTAGTGTTGCCCTTAGGAAAAGACCTATCCTTATAAGTGTTTTTGCTACCCTTATAAAAAGCGTTATTAGCAATTAATTTGTGCTAGCTAGTTTAAGTTTTAGTTATTGCCCTAAAACCAAAGCGTTCTTCCTAATTCCTGCTTAAGGGTGGTAGTAGTAGGTAAGTAGGTTACTTATATCTAATAGGTCCTATATAAAGGAATTGCTAGGGGGGGGGGCTTTTGCTAAGGGCAACAAATATCTAATATTAGGGCGGTAGGTGGGTGGTAGGTAGTAGCTAGGTTAAGTCTGCTACTAGCTTAAAGGACTACTAACTAATTAGCTTTGCGCGCGCAATTAACGCGCTAATAGACTTGCCTATTACTAGTATTAGTATCTAACTGCTAGTATTAAGGATTAGTAGTAATAGGTAGGGTAGTAATAGGGTATAAGTAGTAGCTTAGCTAAGTTTGCTGCTAGCTATAAACACTACTAAACTATTAGCTTTACGCGCGCAATTAACGCGTAAATAGACTTACCTATTGCTTATACTAATTGCTAATATAGTGTTTGTGGTAGGTAGTAGTAGTAGGTAGGTAGGTAGGTAGTGGTAGGTAGGTAGGTAGTCGGCGTGGTTAGGTTGTTAGTGTAGTAGAGGAGAAGGTTTTTAAAAAAGATTTAGATTAAATATTTTTGCCAAGATCGCGACTAGCGCCGTTTACTAGCGCTAGTATTAGGTGACGTTGTTGCCCACGCGAAAACACCGCCCCCCCCCCTCCTCCCCCCTTTAATTTCTATTAACTAACGCTCCTATACTCTAGGGTAAAGGATATAGACTTAATAAATTAAGTACCTAGTAGTAATCTAGACACTAATTAGCTTTCACGCGATAGTTAGTCTTTAATAACATAAATAACTTTTAATACTTAAATTAAGACTTTAGGTTACAAAAAATATAGGTTGTAGATTTTAGATATTAACGCCTAAGGATATCACTTGCAAAGACACTATCCTTAGCTAAGGGGGCAATTACACGAGGGCAACTAGTTACCCTTGTAGAAATAGCCCCCCCTATGCCTTTTACCCACGTTCTAACGTAGTTACTTCCCTACCTGCCTTTGTGGTTAATAGGTATATCTATATAATCTAATTTACATCTATAATAATATATAAGATAGGTTATGTAAAGCCTGCGCTTATAGATTATTAAAAGTACGCTGTAAAGTTAGCTTCCTCTTCCCTATTAAGAAGTCTATTACTCTACTCCCTAATCTAGTCTAACTATTATAATTTTATCTTACTAGAGAACTCCTATAGATAGGCCTATGTGTTAAGGAACGCTTGTAGATACGTGTAGGGTTTGTCACGCTTAGGCTAAGTAAGCGTCTTCCCTATCTCTTAATTTAACCACTTTATATATATAGTAAATAGCAAAGCGTAATAAAAGTAGGACCCTATAGGAAGCTTGCCCTTTATCTACTACCTTTAGTATTCTCCTACTAGGTTACTAAGATATAGTGTGCACTTGCTTTGTAGATAGTTAAAATCTTCTCTATCTGCAAAGCACTTCACGCAATTATCTATCTACTACTATCTAGTTTCCTTAAGCTCCTCTTGTTTAATCCTAGCGCCTTCTTTATTCTATACTATAACACTTTACTAGTTCTACTTTAATATCTAATTAACTCTTGCCTTCTTAATTATTGCTATTATTGTTAAGTCTATAGTCTCTAGGGTAGTAGGAGATAACTAGGCCTACTTACTTATAGTTCTCTTATATCCTCTTAAACCTAAAGGTAATAATTATAGTAGAGCGGGCTATAACGCTAGAGACCTGCGCTTAACGCTGCTAGGTTCTACTATATTAAGCGCTGCAAATAGCGTAACAGGAACGCGATAGCCTTCTACTGCCTTAGAACTTTCTACTTATTATTAGGTTAAGATAGTAGTTATAAATTATAAGCCTAGTAGGGATAATAAAAGATTAGAGTCTAATACTATAGCTATAGCCTAGGAGTGTTGCTTTAATTATTATGTGTTGCAGCTTGCTTCCCTTATTAGTGTAGCTATAATAGCTAAATATTTTTGCGCTATAGTATTTTAACTTTCTATCTAATATCTATATAGCCTCTAGCAGGCACTATACTAAGCCTTGTTCTCCTAGCAACATGTTTAGCTTTGCAGTCTATTAAAGTAATTATTAAGTAGAATCCTTATATATCTTGTATCCTTTTCTCCTTAGTAAATATACTCTTCTATTATAATTTTTTCTATACCTTGTAGCTTATGCGTAAAAGATAGGATATTCTTCCTAAGAATAATTCTTGTAATGTATTTTCTCCTATTACGTCCTGCTTGCCCTACTTCTTAATAGTAGGTAATAGGATAGTTAGGCATCCTAAATTAAATTATAATATTAATATTAGCTATATTAACTCCTGCGTTAAATGCTATTATTATAATTAAGACTCTATTAGTTTGTGTTAAAAAGGTTTGTTAAATCTTGTCGCGTTTAGCCTCCTCTAGTTTTCTATAGTAATATGCACATTCTAATGCCTTACTAAGATCTTAGGTATTACAGGCTATAGCAATATAGACAATTACCTTATTAGCCTCTAGCTCTAATTATTCTACATACTTTGCTATATATTCTATTGTAACTAGTTCCTTATATAGAAACCTTTCTACCTTATACTAGATATTAGACTAGCTAGTAGGTTCCTAGAAGGACTAGACACTGCGCTTAATTCCTAGTAGTTAAAATGCTTCCTTTTCTTGCCGTTTTAGTATTGTTACTAATAGTAGAGTAATTCTAACACTATAGATAGTAATATCGTGCATGTCTAGTAAACTAGGCTAATATTTATAGTCTAGTAGCAGGATATAGTAATATTTATTAATTACTATCCTATCTAGGCTACTAGTGTCACGTAATTAGTTAACTAAGTCTACAAACTTCTTGTTACTAAGGTATTCTAGTATAGCAAAGATAATTTAAGTAGTGTTAGTAAAGCTCTTGCTACTAAAGACTAAAGTAGTAACCCCTAATACATAGTATTGTTGCATTTAATTAGAGCGTAGGGCTACTAATAGTGTAATAATAATAGCTTAGCTATAACCCTTATAAAGTGCGGGTAGTAGGAATGCAAGACTCTTCCTGCTGCCTGTGCTAGCAACATAGGATACTACTAGCTTACCTGCTATAATACTTTTAAGCACAACCCTTTGCTAACTGTAGAAGGTTACTAACTAAGATATATTAGCTCTTAGGACTTGCTTAAGGTTAATATCTATCCTTTTTATAAACTGCCGCACTTAATTATCCTCTATATACTGCTTGCTTGCTCTTAGCAGCTTAAAGGCAAGTGCACTATGCTATTTAGCTAATATAGAGAAGAATACCTAGGTATCCCTATCTGCTAATTAAAACTATAGGGCTATTATTTAGCTATAAATTTAGAGGCTAGTGTTAGGTTTATACGCTGCTTAACGCTCTGCAACCTTATCTTCTTAGCTATCTAAGGCCTCCCTAACTTCTTCTAGTAAGAGCGCAACTAGCTTTCCTTACTTAGTCTAGTCTTAATTGCACCTAAATACAATAAGCAGATGCCGTATAATACTAGGGCTAATCTCTTGTCTAAGGTGCGATAAGGTAGCGTCTTTTATTCTAGATCTAAACCTAGTAGAGGACTAGTAGTGTTTACCTTTCTTATTAGGCTAAAGAAAGGCGCTTCTTGCCTAGTACTATGCAGGTGTCTTGTCTCCTTTAGCCTAGTTTATAGTAATAGTAATATAAAATAGCTTTATAAGCTAAAGATACTATATAAGCAATAATCTAATCTTCTAAGGGAGGAAGTAATATACTACCTTTAAAGACTTATCCCTATTATATCCCTTATAGTATTAAGGAACTAGAGCTACTAATCTATTAAATATAAATAGGTTTTAGCTCCTATTACTAATAGTATTCTAGGTTTAAATGCTAAGAACCTTAGTTAAACGTCTAGGCTATCTACTAGTGAAATGCACAAGCAGGAAAAGAAGATCTAGGAACTCTTGTACCTAGGCGCAATATTGCTTTACTTAGTTAAAATCTTGCAGGTCTGTAATAAGAACCTTAGAGGGATAGATAGCCTGCATTGCTTAGAGTATTTATTAGCTAGTAAAACTAGAGTAGCAAGTAAGAGCTAAACTTTTTACTAAAAATAGGGTATAGCTAGGTTAATTATTAGAGGGATTGCAAGATAGGTCCTCCTATAGAATTACTAGTAGTAAAGATTCCTCTGCTATAAAGGTAATATCTAGTAGAGTATCTATGGCCTAGTTATATATAGCCTATACTATACTACAGTATTACTTAAATAAGGTAGTAATATATTAAATAGTTACAGTTAAGCTATTCTATTAAGTAAAGGAGTCTACTATTTATTTATATCTAAATTTAGCGATATAATATATAGTAGTAATAACCTAGCTAATAGAGGTTAAAAATTCACTAGTAAGGTAATAGTAAACCTAAGCTTTAAAGTTAGTGTTTTTTGCCTAGGCGTTCTCCTTGTCCTAGGTATATTCTAGCTTTATAGCATCTTGTTGTTAGATAAGAAAGGTAGCTTCTACTTAACTTATAGGGGGCTCCTTGCTACTAAGTAGGCTATCTACCTTTATATAGGTAGAAGTATCCTTATTATTATCTGCTCTATAGAATTTATAGCACCCTGCTATGCGTGTATATTTCTTAATAGCTAAGTAGTCTATAGTAAAGTTATATGCCTCTTAAAATTAGTCTTGCTAGATATCTATAGCTATAAAAGCTAAGGGTATAACAAGGGCAAGGTTAAAGTTGCTATATACGCTAGTTTGCTTAGTAAGAGATATCTAGAAGTTATAATAGAGCTCTTTAAATAGTGTAAATGCTTATTACTTATAGTAGGTATTAATAGTAGGGTATTTATTATTTAGGCTATCTAAGTATGTCTAAATAGTAGTCTAAGCTACTGCTTATCTTTTAGTAAGGGAAAGGGTTGTTAGGGAGGGAAGCTATTAAGAGAGAACCTAGTAAAAGAATATAAATATATAGATAAGTGTATTGCTATACTTATTATTAAAAGCTAAGTATAGGATAAGGGGTGCTATAGAAATATATTAGAGATACTCTTACATAACCTAGATATGTGCCTAATATAGTATAGATACTATTATATACTAGTATATAAGCGTAGTGCTCTAAATAGACTTTTTAAGGTAATTAAGGGCTAGGGTAGTAGTAGGGATAATATATTCCTAAATTTCTGCCTAGTCTAGCCCCCCTAGGTAGAGCTAAAATTTTGTGTGCTTAAGGTATAGGTTAGTCTAGCGTAGTAGGGCTAGTAGGATAATAGTAGTAGCTATTACCTCTTCTATATCTACCTAAGTTTATGTAGCCTCTAGCTATACCTTTAAGTTATTAATTCTATTATATTATATTAGTTTAGTAGGCAGGGTTATAGGTCTAGAGTCTAGAGTAAGTAGAGCTAGGTTAATTAGCGTATAGAGCGTAGGCTCTAGGGTTAGGATTATAGTAGGGGTGACTAGGTTGTATACCTTAAAATACTTAGTAGCTTAGGTAGGTAGGCTGTGTCTCTAGAACATTTGTTAGGTAGTAATAATAGTCTAGTAGGTAGCCTACATTTTCCTAGCTAGAGTCCTAATATTAGATGCAAAGATACTATAGGAGTGTAGATAGGTTTTTATATTTCCCTCTACACTCTACTCTATTATAATATAGCTACAATTGTTGCATTTAAGGGAATTATAATAAAGTTAGAGGGACTTAATAATAGTATATAGCTAAGGAGGTAGTAGGATATTAGTAATATCTTTATAAAGATTGTCTATCTAGCTATTAACAAATTCCTAAAGTATTTCGCGCTTAAGGCAATCTATATAATTAGTATGCTTGCTAGAAAAGTGCTAAAAGATATAAGATAGAATAAGGTAATAATAATAATATTTATATACTATAATCCTAAATCCTAGTTTAGGATAAATAGTGATATAATTAGTAATACTTATAATAGAGGAAGAGATAGAAGCTAATAGGTAGTAGTATGCAAGTAAGGTAAAAAGATTTTAAAAAGGAGGGTAAAGATAGGACACTACTTATTTTAACTAAGAATTAGACCCTAAATTGCTATAAAACGTCTAACTTAGCTAATCTAACTGTTTTAGCGTTAGGGTAGTAGTAGAACACTTGCACCTTGCAACTTTAAACCTTTCTCCTTCCTTACACACTACAACCTTCTACTTAGCATATAACACTATACTCTCTTTATAATAAGTAAACTACTATTTATACTAGTTAACCTATTAAATAATATTAAGCAGGTAAACGTAATCTTAGGCGTAGATAGTATACTATTACGTGCTAGTCTGGTTATATATAGCTAGGTTACTAATAATTTTAATCCTACTAAGGCTTTAATTACTAGAGATTTATACTACGCCTTAGTTTAGATATATTGCAATATAAACTGCTAGAAGTTAATTAAGGCAATTAATAATATCTACAATAACCTAGTAACTAAAGCTAAAGGAAGAGATAGTAATAGTTAAGGCACATAGGGTTGTAGCTAGTTAGTTATTTTAGTAATAGTACTTAAGGAGAGTAAGGTAGCAAATATAAGTAGGCGTAAAAGGAAACGTGGCATAAAAGAAAAAAGTACAAAGTAAGTAAACAAGGCCCTAGTTAAAAAGATAAACCTTACATTAGTCTAAACTATTGCTAGCAAATAGGATTAGGAGTCTATAAAGGCAGAGGTAACCCTTATAAATAAGCAGCAACGTTATTAGAATTTTGCAAGGAGCCTCCTAGGTGTAGGGGTTAATATTGTGGCCTAGATAATATTAAATATAGAGGTGGTTAGGTCTAGAGAGGCCTTTCTAGATTAGTAGGCAATTATTGTTAGGTAGAAGAGGTAGTATTATAAGGCAAAGAAGCAGTTTAAACAAGTAATAATAGCCTGCATAACCCTAGCAGCGCACGTATTCTAGATAGATAATTTAGGTCCTAATCTAACAAACTTACAACTTATCTACTCTTAGTAGGAGGGACGTAATATAGTAGACAAAATAGGGCTTACTATACTATAGTAGGAGACGTTCTAGTACTAACTTGTAGATATATAAAAGAGCAGGATTAAGAGCTTTATAGAGAAGATGCAGTAAAGATAGAAGCTAGACATCCTCTATAAGGAATATCTTTCTCTTAAGAAGATAATTTGTAGTATAGCCTATAGTATAGGTGTAAGGGGTATAGAATATAGATCTATAGCAAAGGACTACCTCTTTAAGGTTATATACGCGTCTAATAATAGTTATATACCTAATAAGAGAGATAACCTAGAACTATATAAGCTATTTAGGGGTTTACTAGATTAGGGTAAGAAGTAGAATACTATAAAGAAACACTTTAGCATAGTTAGGATCTTTAGGCTTCTTCTAAAGAGTATTAGAGCAAACGTCTAGTTTAAACAGGTGACCTAGATACAAGTCACGCAGTAGTTAGAGATAGTAGTAGAGTGTAATAAGGATATAATATCCCTAGCGCAATATATTAAGCCACTTTTTATAGCATTTATTAAGGAGCGTCTACTACTATAAGAGTTTCTCTTCTTAGAGCAGGTTAATTAGTATCTAGGGGAGTAACTACTACTAATGCTTAATAGGTATATATATATTAAGATAATTTACTCTAAAGCTAATAGTTATATAGTTACTAGGGCACCCCCCCTGTAATAAGGAGAGTAGAGGAGGTGCAAGTTAACAAAGACAAGGCCCTTAAATTAACTATTAAGGGGGCGTTTAGGGCTAAGACTGCCTTAGAGATAGGCACTACATATAGTAGCATTACTATCCTATAGTTAAGCATATAGATAGTAGTTGTTATTAACACATATAATTAGTTATGCAAGTATAGGTGTAGTAAGGTATAGGAGGGGGACGTTTTAGCAAGGGTAATAGGGTGTATTTACAACGCAGCTACTAACCCTATTACCCTTAAGTAAACCCTCTATCTATATTAAGACCTCTGTATTACTCTATTAGTAATAGAAATAATTTTAATAAATACTACACCCTTAAATAATAGTCCGTGCAAGAAGAATTCTTTACTAAAGGTAGGACTTTTATAAGAAAATAGGTAGTAGGGGTTGCAGGAGATAGGTTTTAGGTCTAGGTTTATAGGAAACAGGTTTTAGGTAGTAGGGGTTATAGGAAATGGGTTTTGGGCAGGGGTCGCAGGAAACGGGTTTTGGGTCTAGGTTTGCAGGAAACGGGTTTTGGGTCTAGGTTTGCAGGAAACGGGTTTTAGGCAGGGGTGTAAAGGGCTTAGGCTTATGCCCAAGCCTAGGTCTAACACAAGATAGACTAAGTCTAACACTACTACTAAGTGAACACACTAGACACCTATAAAAAGGCGTAGAGGGCTTATCTCTCCTTTAAGATACTAAATACTATTATTAACGCTTATTGCATTCTTCCCTTAAGGCTAGTCTATAACATTTTAGTATCTTCTTCTAAACATACTATAACAGTAATAAGAGATGGACGCGCTAGATGTTTAGAATAACTAGGTGCAACCTAATACAGTAGAAAGGCTAATGTAACAGGTCTATAGATTAATAGAATAATAGGCTTAAGACTCTACTATAATAGCTATACTACGTTAATAGAACAAGGAAATACGCAATTAGATTCTATCCTAACCCTCCTCTAAGCCCGCTAGGTTTAATAACATGCTGCCTCTACCCTCTCCTACCTTACGTCGCAAGCCCTTCCTAGTTAGCTTGCCATATAATAGCACTAAGGCAAACTTCTCCTCCTAGTAAATAACTATAGAGTTTAAACTGCGTGCAGACAAGGTCTTTATTAGGGATAAGGAGGCAAGGTTTATATATATTTAGTCCTAGTTATCACCTGCAGTCTAGCGCGCTATAGCACTATACTTTAAGGATAGTGCACGCAAGCGTTAGGATATAAGCAGGTTTCTTAACTACCTAGCGTTCTATTATAGCAACTATTACGGGCAGGAGCGCGCCTAAGTCGCGTTAGAACACTTATATTAGGGCTAAAATTAGCCTTTTATAGAGTTCTTTGTAAATTTTATACAGCTCCTTATATAGTTAGGAGGTTTACACTAGGACAATAAATAGAAGCTTTTATAACTTTAGTAATCTCTTAACAGTTATATGCGCTTAGTTTCCCTTAACAGGGGAGTCTCTAGGACAAACTACAACGTAGCTATAGAGGAATATAAGATAATTATAGTGGATATTAAAATAGCCTCTCTAGAACTAGGTTTTCTCTAGGCTAGTAAGTCTAAGGAACCCTAGCAGAAGTCTAACTTAGATTAGGATAGCGACACAAATATAGTAGAAGTGGCGGCCTTATTAAGTGCACCTACTAAACTACTAACATCACGCCCTAATTAGATCCTACAGGACCTATTTAATACACGAAAACTAGCAAGGGTCTGCACCTAGTATAGATAGGGCGGTTATTTTGTGCGTGTATGCCCTAATACCCTGTTGCTGCAACTAGTAGGTGTTAAGACAGTTACAGCATTAGTAAGCAGCCCTAATTTAGGAAACTAGCCGCCCCTAACTTTAGGCTAAGTTAGGGGTATAAGGAGGATACTGTAATAGAGGAATTATTAATAGTAGAGGCTATTAAGTGTCCCCTAGATATTAAGGCTAGGTTAAATAATCTGCCTTTCTTTATTCCCCTCCTCCTAGGTAGAGTAGAGAACGTGCAAGCAATAGTTAATTCAGGGTGCTAGTGTTTTAGTGCAGTTAAGGAAAAGTTAGTAAAATAGATTAGGAGGAACTTTATTAACATTCCCCCGCGACCCTTGCAACATGCCTAGGGAATTACTAAGGGTATAAGAATTTTACAGTTAGTAGCATTAGACTATAATTTAGATAGTTAGCGGTCTTAGCTTTTGGCTTATATAGTACCTAGTCTCTCCTATTAACTAATACTAGGCAGACCATAGCTATACAGAGAGGGCGTTGTTATAGACATTCTACAAGGCAAATTAATAATTAGGAAGGCGGGAAATATAGTAGTACAAGAGAGCGGGAGACGCCTGTATCCTACCTATATCTCTACTATCTTAGGTTTAGTTATAGCAGGGTTACTAAATTAAGGATTCTAACAGGAAGATATACAGGTACAAATTTTTGCAACAAATATACTAGACATTTCACAGGCAATATATAACTTGCGCTTAACAAAACATCTAGGAAGTGTTAACAAGGGAGGTCCTATTAACATGCACACTATCTATATTGCTAGTAACACAGTTCCCTACAAACCTAAGCATAAAACTAGAAAGACAAAGTTGCTACTAGAACTGCAAGAATTTAAGGACCTGTTTAACAAAGAGTTAGCAAGCAGTTTGCCACCTTATTAAGGTAGTATAGATTACTATGTTTAGTTAACAACTCTTCTAGACAGAACCTAGCCTAACCCCCTATAGGGTCCCCTGTACCCTATATCGCGTGACTAATTGCTAGAACTAAGAATATAACTTACTAGATTAATAGACAAGGGCTAGATCTAAGCAAGCTCTTCTATAGCTAGAGCTCTAGTATTACTAGTAAAGAAGCTATTAGGAGGTTAGCACCTCTATGTGGATTACTAGATACTTAACAGCATAATAACATTAGACTAATACCTACTACTACTTATTAAGGAAACTTTGCGCACACTATCTAGCGTAAATTAGTTTATAAAAGTAGATATTCGCGCTACCTTTTATAAAGTTAGAATAGTAGAAGGTTATAAGTCCTTAACAGCTTTCTGCACCTAGTTTAGGTTGTATAAATAGTTAGTATATCTATTTAGTCTTAGTAGTACGCCATCCACTTTCTAACAATACATTAATACCGCGCTTACAGAGTCACTTAGATTGTATGCAACAGCCTACCTTAATAATATCCTAATTTATTTAGGAGAAGACTAGTTTAACTACATAAAAAAAGTAAAGCGTGTACTTACGCTGTTAAAAGAAGCAGGACTACACCTAGACTTAGAGAAATATGCTTTTAGTGTTAAGGAAGTACGCTACCTAGGCTATATTATTAAGGCAGGCAAATTACTTAGACCTAACCCTAAAAAGCTTAGGGCGGTATAGGAATAGGAATCCCCTAGGAATATAAGAGAGGTAAGGAGTTTTCTAGGTTTTGCTAACTTCTACCGCGATTTTATCGCGAAGTTTTCTAAAGTAGTAGCACCTTTAAACTAACTAACTAGGAAGGACACCCTATTCTAATAGGGGGAGGAAGAATAGAGTGTATTTAATACACTAAAAAAGGCATTTATATCTAGACTAGTACTAACGCAATAGGACCTAGCTAAAGAAACGTTATTAGAAGCAGACTATTTAGGATACACTCTTAGGGGTTGCTTATTGCAAAAAGTTAGGGGCGTCTAGCGCCTAGTTACTTACTACTCTACAGCACTAACGCTAGAGAGACAAAACTACACTATACACAATAAGGAATTGCTAGCTATTATTAAGTGTCTTAAAAGCTAGTTAGCAGAATTATAGAGCGTTTACAAACTGTTTATAATATTCACAGACTATAAAAACCTAGAGTATTTTACTAGCCTTTAAAGCTTAAGCGAGCAATAGTATTGCTAGGTAGAGGAACTTTCTAAATATTAGTACATCCTACAGTACAGACCTAGCTATCTTATAGGATAACCTAATGCCTTAAGTAGGTAACCATAAGACTTAAACCCCTCTAAAGCAATACTACAGTTAGTAATGCGCCCTAAATTAATTTAGGTTGCAGTGTTAGAAGTAGAGGAGGCGTCCAAGTTACTAAAGGGCGCTAGCCTTTTCGCTAACCTGCACATGCAGATACTATAGGACAAAGCAGTATTAGAAGATAAGATATACTAAGTGCGTCTTAATATAGTTTAGAAAGGCGCTAGGTCTTTCCTAGTTCTAGCTAACACAAAGTAACAGATTAGGGACTGTGCAATTAGCGCACACGGCACTTTGCTTTAGAGGGGCGTTATTTAGTTGCTAACATAGGAACCTCTTATAACTACTATTATATAGCGAGCACATAAATTAGGTTTAGTAAGATATCTAGGAAAGAATATAATATTTCAAATACTGCGCTATAACTATTATTAGGATAGAATATTAGGAGACATTACGCAGTATATTTAGAACTGCTATTATTATAGTGCTTATATCTCCTAGAAGCGCTAATAGGGTCTATTATAACCTATACTAGTTGCGTTACGATACTAGTCCTAAATATCCATAGATTTTATGGTTAACCTACCTACAAAAGATAATAGCAAACCTTAGTACCTATTAGTTATTACTAACAGATTATCTAAATATGTTTAGCTTAAAGCAATAGTCTCTATAGTAGCTAATTATTGTGCAAGGATCTTCTAGGACAACTAGTGGCAGTTCTAGGGCTTCCTATCCTCTATTATTACTAACTAAGGTTCTAACTAGTTAGGATCTTTCTAGATAACGTTGTGCTAGATAATAAAGATAAACTAGTTACTATTCACTACATACCACCCTTAGATAGACAGCAGGACAGAGCAGGCAAACCAAGAAGTGCAGGCGGTGCTGCGTATAATAGTATGCTTTAAGCAGACTAACTAGCCTAACTACCTACTAGCCTGCTAACTTGCACTTAATAATAGGGACTCTAGTATAACTAGTGTTAGCCTAAATCTACTTTTAAATAGGTATACTACAGACACGCTATAAAAGTTAATGTTACTACTAGTAAAGCCTAAGAATCCTTGTAGAGAGGCTGTAGCGTTCTTATCACACCTATAGAGGGGTGTAGAGCTAGCGCAAGCTACTATTACATTCTAACAGCAATAACAACAGGAAATAATAAACTAGTCCTAACGCCTAGCTAAAAAGTTCCTAAAAGGCAATATAGTTTAGTTTGCAATGCGCAATATAAAGATAAACTAACTAAGTAAAAAGTTTAACTAGCTATAGGTAAAGTACAAGGTAATAGAAGTTCCTACTCTACTTATAGTAGTATTAGACTTACTAGGAAGCTTATATAAGACCGTGCATGTGGACCTGCTAGAGAGAGCTACTAATAACCTGCTGCTAAGCTAGAAGCTTTAGGACTTATAACTAGGTCTAATAGTTACTCTAGAAAATAAAGATACAACGCTAGATAAATAGGAAGTAGAAGAGATCCTTTGTACAAAGAATACAAGAGGAAAAGGGAAGCGTTAAGTCCTAGTAAAATAGAAGGGTTATATTAATCTAATATAGCACCTACTAGAGGTAGTGCAGGATACTAAGGCTCTAGATAGGTTTAAGGAATAGTATAAGGATGCCACGCACAATAATAGCCTAATACGCACAAAAACTAGGAAGCAAGGGCAAAAGGAAACTAGAATAATAACTTAGACCTTTATTACAATTAAGAAGTAGAAAGGTATTAGAGAAATCTTTTAATTATCCTTATAACACTCTAAGCAAGTGCCCTGCTACTAAAGTTTTATAATATATCTAATAATTAGGTAGCAGTATCTATACTATTACTATCTATAACTAACCCCCCCCTAGCCCCCCCTAAACTATTGTTCATGTTATTCTAACGCCTCTGCGTCTCTTAGCAATAGCGGTGACGCTTACGCGTAGCGCAGGTAGGGGACGACTTAGTTAATAAGTATAAGCGGCAGCAGTAGTAGCAGCGTAAGGAGGGTAGTACTTTAATAGTTTACTAACGCGTAGCACCCTAGGCCTAAAGAAAGTAAACGTTAGAATATATATAAAGGGAACAAAGGGAAATTAATACTAATAATAAGAGTCTTAATACTGTAGGTAGTGCGCTTAGTAGCGCTCTTAAGTTTATTAATACAAAGGTTAGTTTAGGCCTAGGTCTTATTTATACGCTAGTTAATGCGCTAGAAGGCAATACTAGTAGTAGCGGCAAGCTATATAATGTTGTTGTTGCCACAACTACCACGCAAAGGCGTAATAGTAGACTAAAGTAGAAATACTAGAGCACTAGTAGTAGATAGAATAATAGCACTAAGCTAATACTAATTATAGGCGCGTAAGTAGGTAGTAGGGGCGAGCAGAGCAACAGCGTTATTAGTTTAAGCCCTAGATATAAGATCCTTAAAATAATAGTAGAGCTAGTAGAACTATAGCATAAACTAGTAATAGGTGCCTTTAGTAGGTTTCCCTATAAAAGTGCTAAGGGTCCCCTTCTTTGCAATATAAAGGTAATCCTCCTAGTAACTATAACAAAACTAAAGCTAGTTGTGGAGGGCTTAGCAAACATTAGGATTGTTAGCAAGGATAGCTTCTAACTAAGTACAAGTCTTATGGCTATAACAGCAGGACTTGCACAAGCGCCCTAGACATAGTTAGAACTTACCACAAAGAAAATAAAAAATTAAGGGGAACTTACTACTACCTTCCTAATAGTTACACTTACTAAAGAGATAAAGCTAGTTAATACACTAATTATAGGGAAGCAGCTTTACAAAACTACTATTATATTCCTTATTATTTAAGTTACTAGAAATAATAAAGCCACTAAGTAACTAGGTTTAGGGAGATGTGTGCTAAACAAAAAGTTAGTGCAGGGAATATAGGGAGAACGTTAGAAGTACACACCTTATCCTAGTAGGCCTAGCGCGGGGTCTAACCGCCTTATAGTAGATCCTTACTACTAGCACTAGCAGTAGTAGACAACAATATAATAGGGGCTAGATAGGCAGGATTAATAGAAAAAGAGTAGAGAGAGGGCTAATTAGTAGGGAGAATCTGTTGTGTAACAAGTAAGTTTAGGAAATTTATAGTAGGGTAGGACAGCTATGTTAGAACTTTTATAGTAGGGTGCTAAAACAAGCGCACAGACGCTACGCGCGCGTACCACTTAATATACAGGCCTGTTACAAATTAGGAAGGAACATAAAGACATAATAACAAAACTAAAAAACATAGCAATAAAGCCTAATATAGATTATAGAGGACAAAGACATAACCCTAGACCCCTAGAAAGACGATTTCACGATAGGTTATAGGGGAAGGTTAGGGGTATGTAAAGGGCTTGGGCTTATACCCAAGCCTAGGTCTAACACAAGATAGACTAAGTCTAACACCACTACTAAGCGAACACACTAGACACCTATAAAAAGGCGTGGAGGGCTTATCTCTCCTTTAAGATACTAAATACTATTATTAACGCTTATTGCATTCTTCCCTTAAGGCCAGTCTATAACAAGGGGTCGCAGGAAACAGGTTTTAGGTAGTAGGGGTCGCAGGAAACAGGTTTTAGGTTTTGATTTTCCTCGCATAGTTATTTCCTGCAAGACGCTAGTAGCGCATAGTCCTCTTTAGAGTCGTTTCCTAGCAGGAAACGACTTTCCCACAATATGTAGGAGTTTACTATTTATCTATATCTAAATTTAGTAATATAATATATAGTAGTAATAACCTAGCTAATAGAGGTTAAAAATTTACTAGTAAGGTAATAGTAAACCTAAGCTTTAAAGTTAGTGTTTTTTGCCTAGGTGTTCTCCTTATCCTAGGTATATTCTAGCTTTATAGTATGTTGTTATTAGATAAGAAAGGTAGCTTCTACTTAACTTATAGGGGGCTCCTTGCTACTAAGTAAGCTATCTACCTTTATATAGGTAGAAGTATCCTTATTATTATCTACTCTATAGAATTTGTAGCACCCTACTATGCGTGCATATTTCTTAATAGCTAAGTAGTCTATAGCAAAGTTATATACCTCTTAAAATTAGTCTTGCTAGATATCTATAGCTATAAAAGCTAAGGGTGTAACAAGGGCAAGGTTAAAGTCGCTGTATACGCTAGTTTGCTTAGTAAGAGATATCTAGAAGTTATAATAGAGCTCTTTAAATAGTGTAAATGCTTGTTACTTATAGTAGGTATTAATAGTAGGGTATTTATTATTTAGGCTGTCTAAGTGTGTCTAAATAGTAGTCTAAGCTACTACTTGTCTTTTAGTAAGGGAAAGGGTTATTAGGGAGGGAAGCTATTAAAAGAGAACCTAGTAAAAGAATATAAATATATAGATAAGTGTATTACTATACTTATTATTAAAAGCTAAGTATAGGATAAGGGGTGCTATAGGAATATATTAGAGATACTCTTGTATAACCTAGATACATACCTAATATAGTGTAGATGCTGTTATATACTAGTATACAAGCGTAGTGCTCTAAATAGACTTTTTAAGGTAATTAAGGGCTAGGGTAGTAGTAGGGATAATATATTCCTAAATTTCTGCCTAGTCTAGCCCCTCTAGGTAGAGCTAAAATTTTGTGTGCTTAAGGTATAGGTTAGTCTAGCGCAGTAGGGCTAGTAGGATAATAGTAGTAGCTATTGCCTCTTCTATATCTACCTAAGTTTATATAGCCTCTAGCTATACCTTTAAGTTGTTAATTCTATTATATTGTGTTAGTTTAGTAGGCAGGGTTATAGGTCTAGAGTCTATAGCAAGCAGAGCTAGGTTAATTAGCGTATAAAGCGTAGGCTCTAGGGTTAGGATTATAATAGGGGTGACTAGGTTATACACCTTAAAATGCTTAGTGGCTTAGGTAGGTAGGCTGTGTCTCTAGAATATTTATTAGGTAGTAATAATAGTCTAGTAGGTAGCCTACATTTTCCTAGCTAGAGTCCTAATATTAGATGCAAAGACACTATAGGAGCGTAGATAGGTTTTTATATTTCCCTCTACACTCTACTTTATTATAATATAGCTGCAATTATTGTATTTAAGGGAATTATAATAAAGTTAGAGGGACTTAATAATAGTATATAGCTAAGGAGGTAGCAGGATATTAGTAATATCTTTATAAAGATTATCTATCTAGCTATTAATAAATTCCTAAAGCATTTCGCGCTTAAGACAATCTATATAATTAGCATGCTTGCTAGAAAAGTGCTAAAAGACACAAGATAGGATAAGGCAATAACAATAATATTTGCATACTATAATCCTAAATCCTAGTTTAGGATAAATAGTAATATAATTAGTAATACTTATAATAGAGGAAGAGATAGAAGCTAATAGGTAGTAGTATGCAAGTAAGGTAAAAAGATTTTAAAAAGGAGGGTAAAGATAGGACACTACTTATTTTAAGCAAGAATTAGACCCCAAATTGCTATAAAATGTCTAACTTGGCTAATCTAACTATTTTAGCGTTAGGGCAGTGGCAGAACACTTATACCTTATAACTTTAAACCTTTCTCCTTCCTTACACACTACAACCTTCTACTTAGTATATAATACTATACTCTCTTTGCAATAAGTAAACTACTATTTATACTAGTTAACCTATTAAATAATATTAAGCAGGTGAACGCAATCTTAGGCGTGGATAGTATGCTATTGCGTGCTAGTCTAGTTATATATGGCTAGGTTACTAATAATTTTAATCCTACTAAGGCTTTAATTACTAGAGATCTATACTACGCCTTAGTTTAGATATGTTGCAACACAAACTGCTAGAAGTTAATTAAGGCAATTAATAATATCTATAATAACCTAGTAACTAAAGCTAAAGAAAGAGATAGTAATAGTTAAGGCATATAGGGTTGCAGCTAGTTAGTTATTCTAGTAATAGTACCTAAGGAGAGCAAGGTAGCAAATATAGGTAGGCGCAAAAGGAAACGTAGCATAAAAGAAAAAAGTATAAAGTAAGTAAATAAGGCCCTAGTTAAAAAGATAAACCTTATATTAGTCTAAACTATTGCTAGCGAATAGGATTAGAAGTCTATAAAGGTGGAGGTAACCCTTACAAATAAGTAGCAACGTTATTAGAATTTTATAAGGAGCCTCCTAGGTATAGGGGTTAATATTGTGGCCTAGATAATATTAAATGCAGAGGTGGTTAGGTCTAGAGAGGCCTTTCTAGATTAGCAGGCAATTATTATTAGGTAGAAGAGGCAGCATTATAAGGCAAAGAAGCAGTTTAAACAAGTAATAATAGCCTACATAACCCTAGTAGCGCACGCATTCTAGATAGACAATTTAGGTCCTAATCTAATAAACTTATAACTTATCTACTCTTAGTAGGAGGGATGTAATATAGTAGATAAAATAGGGCTTACTATGCTATAGCAGGAGACATTCTAGTACTATCTTATAGACATATAAAAGAGCAGGATTAAGAGCTTTATAGAGGAGATACGGCAAAGATAGAAGCTAGATATCCTTTATAAGGAATATCTTTCTCTTAAGAAGATAATTTGCAGCATAGCCTATAGTATAGGTGCAAGGGGTGTAGGATATAGATCTATAGTAAAGGACTACCTCTTTAAGGTTACATGCGCGTCTAATAATAGTTATATACCTAATAAGAGAGATAACCTAGAACTATATAAGCTATTTAGGGGTTTACTAGATTAGGGTAAGAAGTAGAATACTATAAAGAAACGCTTTAGTATAGTTAGGATCTTTAGGCTTCTTCTAAAGAGTATTAGAGCAAATATCTAGTTTAAACAGGTAACCTAGATATAAGTTACGCAGTAGTTAGAGATAGTAGTAGAGTATAATAAGGATATAATATCCCTAGCGCAACGTATTAAGCTACTTTTTATAGCATTTATTAAGGAGCGTCTACTACTATAAGAGTTTCTCTTCTTAGAGTAGGTTAATTAGTATCTAGGGGAGCGACTACTACTAATACTTAATAGGTATATATGTATTAAGATAATTTACTCTAAAGCTAATAGTTATATAGTTACTAGGGCACCCCCCCTGTAATAAGGAGAGTAGAGGAGGTGCAAGTTAACAAAGACAAGGCCCTTAAATTAACTATTAAGGGGGCGTTTAGGGCTAAGACTGCCTTAGAGATAGGCACTACGTATAGTAGCATTACTATCCTATAGTTAAGTATATAGATAGTAGTTATTATTAACATATATAATTAGTTATGCAAGTGCAGGTATAGTAAGGTGTAGGAGGGGGACGTTTTAGCAAGGGTAATAGGGTGTATTTACAACGTAGCTACTAACCCTATTACCCTTAAGCAAACCCTCTATCTATATTAAGACCTCTGTATTACTCTATTAGTAATAGAAATAATTTTAATAAATGCTGCACCCTTAAATAATAGTCTGTGCAAGAAGAATTCTTTACTAAAGGTAGGACTTTTATAAGGAAATAGGTGGTAGGGGTTATAGGAGACAGGTTTTAGGTCTAGGTTTGCAGGAAATAGGTTTTAGGTAGTAGGGGTCGTAGGAAACAGGTTTTAGGTCTAGGTTTGCAGGAAATAGGTTTTATGTGTGGGTTTGCAGGAAACGGGTTTTAGGTGTAGGTTTACAGGAAACAGGTTTTAGGTGTAGGTTTGTAGGAAATAGGTTTTAGGTGTAGGTTTGCAGGAAACAGGTTTTAGGTCTAGGTTTGCAGGAAATAGGTTTTAGGTAGGGGTTGCAGGAAACAGGTTTTAGGTAGTAGGGGTCACAGGAAACAGGTTTTGGGTTTTGATTTTCCTCGCACGGTTATTTCCTGCAAGACGCTAGTAGCGCACAGTCCTCTTTGGAGTCGTTTCCTAGCAGGAAACGACTTTCCTATAATATGTAGGTTATCTATAATATAAGAAGAAGAATAATTACAATAAATTATATAGCGCTAAAATAATTTAGCAAGAATAGGTCTAGTAGTAATAGTATTAAGATAACACTTAATAACAAACTTCTTAAATATAGTAGTAGTAAAGCAATAGTTATAGTCCTTAGGGCGCTTTAGATAATTCTGCGAGTTTATTTTATAAGGGTTATTAAGGATAGTAGTATATAACTTATTAAACTTAGCTCTATTACTATAAATATAATGCCTAGTAACTACAGCGTCCTATAGTAACTAGAGGAAAGCTAGAAGGCTAGTAAAGTTACAATAGTGCTAGGGAAGTAGAGTAGCTATAAGCATAATATGCCACAGCGCGCATAGACTGCGTATAGCGTATAAGGAACAAGACTAGATACCTATTAAGTATTAGTTAAATAGCTAAGGGGTAGATAAAAGAGGGGTTCCTCTAAGGGTAATAAGCAGGGGGGTTTTTACAAGGGTAATAAACAGGGCTAGAGGGGGGCTTTTTATAAGGGTAACTGTTACCCTTGTAAAAAGACCCCCTAAGACCCTACCTGTCGCTCCTATAGAATAATATAGAGAAACATACCTTTTATATTTTACGCTTTATCTAAATAAATCTTAGAAAATAACTTATTAAGTTTAAACAAGGGCTACCACACTAAGTCTCCCTTCTACCTTACTAACTTAAACTAATTTAGGTAGGCCTTTTACTTTGTTAAGCTAGTCTTACATAAATATTAAGTAATAGTAGTAGGACTATAATAAATATAGAAAGTTAGATATACGCATATAATAAAGACCTAGCTATTTAATTTATTTTTTAGGTTAAAGAATAGACTATCCTATATAAGTTGTTTAATAATACGTGTAATACTAGCTAGATCTAAGTTAGAACGCGCACTATAGATATAGACCTTAAAGACGCTAGAAAAGTTAGCTAAGGCGCTTGCTATCTAGGTAATAAGATATAGTTAGGTAAGCATTAAATGCGGCTTAGGCGCTAGGTAACTCTCTAACGCCTTAATATTACTAGCCTATATTATAGTTAAGAGGTTAAGTTTACGTTAGTTAATTTTCTATCTTACTATTAGCTATAGGTAATAGGGATAAGGACTAGGTTCCCCTATAGGTAATAAGACTACTTATAATAAGGCACTGTGCAGTATATGTGTTAGTTTTCCTAATACTAACTTTATTAGTATAGATAATACTCTAAGGCATACCCTTTTTAGACTTTGCAAGCGCGTTTAGGTTATTAGCTTTAATTAGCTTTATTAATTGTAATATATATAAGGTATCTGCTGCCTCTCTCCTCTTTATACCCTTAGTAGCACTAGTAGTCTGCTACTATAGCATTAAGTGCCTATTAGGGTTCTATCTAGGGATCCTTAGTACTTTGCGATGCGTAATTTAATAGATATTTAATACCTTCTTATAGTCTTTAGGCTAGTAGGTAGAGTTATCTATTAAGTAGACAGTAGTTTTAATATTAAGTTATAGGCTAGGATTGTTAATATTAGAAGAATAGACGTTATTACTATCTTTATCTTTATCTAACTACTTATTACCCTACGCACTTAGCTTAATTCCCTTATAAGCCTTGTCTATTAGAAGCTATGTTAAAAACAACAGTTCCTCTACTACTTTAATACTTGCACGTGCCTTTACCTTGTCCTAGCTAGTTACTTTGCGTATATTAATAAGATAGGATATACGCTAGGCTATAGTTAATTTGCTAAGTTCTACAGCTACCTAGTTAGCCTTTGTAATCTCTAGTAATAACTATTCTTTGTCCTTATCTTCCTTGCTAGTGTTCTTATTAAGGGAAGCGGCGCTAAGGCCTTTAGTAATTTTAGCAGCGCTTAGCCTACTAGCAACAATTAGAGCTTTATATTAGGTATTATAACTACTAATAGTAAATATAGGATTGCTAAGGAACAAATACTAATAGGTATTATAGGAAAAGCATATTAATTTAAAATCTAAAAGTTTATCTATATAGTGCTTAGTAACTCTAATTAGTAACTATTAGAAGAACTATAATACACGTAGGTTGCTATTATCCTTTGTGTACTTAGATGCTATATAGTTAATTTAAGTTAAACCTTTAGACTTAGCTATCCTATTAGTAAGACTAGTATTAGGAGGGTAAATAAGCTTAATTATATCTAGATCTAAATTGCTATAAGGACTTAACTATTTTATATTAGCAAGGCTACTAGTAGTAGTATTATATTGTAGTTTTAACTCTGTTAAGAGCCTCTTCTTTTCTATAGCGTTAATATTATCTCTTCCTTTTAAATCTATGTGCTTGCCCTCTATATCCTACACTTCTATAGCTAATAACGTCTCTAGTTGCGTCTTCTTAAGTTTAGCATGCTTACGTTAAAGACGTTAGGTTTTATAATTGCACTTTGCTATAGCTATAAGGCAAGCCTTATTATAGCTAGACTGTTTTTGTAAGGGCAATAAGGGCGTACTAGTAGTATTAGTATCTTTAGCTAACTATTAGGCGGCTTTAATAGTCCTACTCTACCTAGTAATATACTTTAACTTACGTTTAGTATTAATAGTAAATAGCCTAGTCTTCTTTTAGTTATATAGTTTAAGTAGGGTATTAACATAGTCTATATATAAGGCTAGAGGGATTAGATAGCTACTAAAAGGAGCGTTGCTAGCCTAGAACTAAATATTAGCAAAGTAGTTATATATAATCACGTAGATATTGTTAATATTAGATAGTAGATTACTGCGTATATCCTGCAAAGATATATTAAAGAGGTCTCTACTAGTAGTATTAAGACAAGTAATAGCTATAAGGATATATAGTAGTTTAGGGCGTAGTTATATCTCTAGCTTATACCTCTTGTAGAATTTATAATAGGTCTTGTTAAAGTTAAGAATATCTATTATAATGCGCGTGGTTTTAATAAAGTAGTAGAAGTCCTTAGGCTTTAAATAGCTAAAACTTTAACTAATATCTTTAGTAGAGCAGACGCGAGTAATATATATAGTTTTAAGTTTAGGGAAGATAGTGTTAATATTAGGAATTTCCTTATATTAATCTTTGCAAGGTTATGCTTACGCAATAAGGGTAGCCTTATGCTCTTATACCTAAGTAGCTAAGGCATTATTATCCTTAAAGGTCTTATCTTCTATATTGCTTAGAGGGTCTATTTTAATGTTAATGTTGTTAGGTAGTATAGTAGTTATAGTTAAGCTAATCTATAAGTATTATTAGTAACGTGTATAGTATAATAGTATAGGGCTATTTTTATAAGGGTAACTAGGTATAGAGAATAGGGCTATTTTTATAAGGGTAACTAGGTACAGGAAAGGGGGTTATTTTTATAAGGGCAACTAGGTCCCTATAGGTAAGGGGGTTGTTTTTATAAGGGTAACTGTTGCCCTTATAGAAAGGCCCCTACTAGACCCTATAGTATTGCCTTTAGGAAAAGACCTATCCTTATAAGTGTTTTTGCTACCCTTATAAAAAGCGTTATTGTTAATTAATTCGTGCTAGCTAGTTTAAGTTTTAGTTGTTGCCCTAAAACTAAGGCGTTCTTCCTAATTCCTACTTAAGGGTAGTAGTGCAGGCTTAATATAAGTTATAGGTAAGTAGGTTACTTATATCTAATAGGTCCTATGTAAGGGAATTGCTAGGAGGGGGGGCTTTTGCTAAGGGCAATAAATATCTAATATTAGGGTAGTGGGTAGGTAGTAGGTAGTAGCTAGGTTAAGTCTACTACTAGCTTAAAGGACTACTAACTAATTAGCTTTGCGCGCGCAATTAACGCGCTAATAGACTTGCCTATTACTAGTATTAGTATCTAACTACTAGTATTAAGGATTAGTAGCAATAGGTAGGGCAGTAATAGGGTATAAGTAGCAGCTTAGCTAAGTTTGCTACTAGCTATAAACACTACTAAACTGTTAGCTTTGCGTGCGCAATTAACGCGCAAATAGACTTACCTGTTACTTATACTAATTGCTAATATTGTGTTTATAGTAGTAGGTGTAGTAGGTAGGTAGGTAGGTAGGTAGGTAGTGGTGGGTAGGTGGTAGTAGGTGGTCAGCGTGGTTAGGTTATTATTGTAGTAGAGGAGAAGGTTTTTAAAAAAGATTTGGATTAAATATTTTTGCTAAGATTGTGACTAGCGCTGTTTACTAGCGCTAGCGTTAGGTGACGTTGTTGCCCACGCGAAAACACCGCCCCCCCCCTCCTCCCCTCTTTAATTTCTATTAACTAACGCTTCTATACTCTAGGGTAAAGAATATAGACTTAATGAATTAACTGCCTATTAGTAATCTAGATACTAATTAGCTTTCACGCGATAGTTAGACCTTAATAATATAAATAACTCTTAATACTTAAATTAAGACTTTAGGTTATAAAAAATATAGGTTATAGAGTTTAGATATTAACGCCTATAGATATTACTTGCAAAGACACTATCCTTAGCTAAGGGGGCAATTATATAAGGGCAACTAGTTACCCTTGTGGAAATAGCCCCCCTATGCCTTTTACCCACGTTCCTACGTGGTTACTTCCCTACCTACCTTTATAGTTAATAGGTATGTCTGTGTAATCTAATTTATATCTATAATAATATATAAGATAGGTTATATAAAGCCTGCGCTTATAGATTGTTAAAAGTACGCTATAAAGTTAGCTTCCTCTTCCCTATTAAGAAGTCTATTACTCTGCTCCCTAATCTAGTCTAACTATTATAATTTTATCTTACTAGAGAACTCCTATAGACAAGCCTATATATTAAGGAACGCTTATAGATACGTGTAGGTTTTATTACACTTAGGCTAAGTTAGCGTTTTCCCTATCTCTAGATTTAACCACTTTATATATATAGCAAATAGCAAAGCGTAATAAAAGTAGGACCGTATAGGAAGCTTGCCCTTTATCTACTACCTTTAGTACTCTCCTACTAGGTTACTAAGATATAGTGTGCACTTGCTTTATAGATAGTTAAAATCTTCTCTATCTACAAAGCACTTTACGCAATTATCTATCTACTACTATCTACACTACGGTAAAAAATTGTTTACTATAGAATGGTACGCTAGGGGTTTACTATATAGGTGTAAACTAACCTCGTGTATACCTGTAAATAGGTTTAAAGTAGTAGTTTACTTTTATAGTAGGGGTTTAAATTAAGCATAAAAGTAGTTTTATTTCTATTATACGCTATAATACCTAACTAAGACTAAAAGGGGTAGAGAAGATTAGCTTCACGCTATACGTACAGATAACATAATAATAAGTCATGATATTAATAGGAGGTAGTGATAATAGAGGTGGTGATAGAGGTGGTGATAGAGGTGGTAGAGGTGATGGTAGAGGTGGTGATAGAGGTGGTAGAGGTAATGGTAGAGGTGGTGATAGAGGTGGTGGTAGAGGTGGTGGTAGAGGTGGTGATAGAGGTGGTGATAGAGGTGGTGATAAAGGTGGTAGAGGTGGTGGTAGAGGTGGTGGTAGAGGTGGTGGTAGAGGTGGTAGAGGTGGTGATAGAGGTGGTGATAGAGGTGGTAGAGGTGGTGGTAGAGGTGGTAGTAGAGGTGGTGATAGAGGTGGTAGAGGTAGTGATAGAGGTGGTAGAGGTGGTGGTAGAGGTGGTAGTAGAGGTAGTGATAGAGGTGGTAGAGGTGGTGGTAGAGGTGGTAGTAGAGGTAGTAAAGAAGATTAAAGAAAGGAGGGGTAAAATACTTAAATAGTTAGTAGGAAACTAGTTATTACTAATACTAGTAGATTAATAGAAGTAGAAATAAAAGTAGTTTACTTTTGTGGAATACATAGTATAATAAACCCTATTTAGGTTTACTTCTTCTACCTAAACTACTTCTTAGTCTACTTTAGACAAATATGGCTACTGTAAACCGGTTTTGTACCGTAGTGCTAGTTTCCTTAAGCTCCTCTTATTTAATCCTAGCGCCTTCTTTATTCTATGCTATAATACTTTACTAGTTCTACTTTAATATCTAATTAACTCTTACCTTCTTAATTATTGCTATTGTCGTTAAGTCTATAGTCTCTAGGGTAGTAGGAGATAACTAGGCCTACTTGCTTATAGTTCTCTTATATCCTCTTAAACCTAAAGGTAATAATTATAGTAGAGTAGGCTATAATACTAGAGACCTACGCTTAACGCTGCTAGGTTCTATTATATTAAGCGCTGTAAATAGCGTAATAGAAACGCGATAGCCTGCTACTACCTTAGAAATTTCTACTTATTATTAGGCTAATATAGTAGTTATAAATTATAAGTCTAGTAGGGATAATAAAAGATTAGAGTCTAATACTATAGCTATAGCCTAGGAGTGTTGCTTTAATTGTTATGTGTTGTAGGTTACTTCCCTTATTAGTGTAGCTATAATAGTAGAATGTATTTGCGCTATAGTATTTTAACTTTCTATCTAATATCTATATAGCCTCTAGCAGGCACTATACTAAGCCTTATTCTCCTAGTAATATATTTAGCTTTATAGTCTATTAAAGTAATTATTAAGTAGAATCCTTATATATCTTGTGTCCTTTTCTCCTTAGCAAACATACTCTTCTATTATAATTTTTTCTATACCTTGTAGCTTATACGTAAAGGATAGGATACTCTTCCTAAGAATAATTCTTGTAATGTATTTTCTCCTATCGCGTCCTACTCGCCCTGCTTCTTAATAGTAGGTAATAGGATAGTTAGGTATCCTAAATCTAATTATAATATTAATATTAGCTATATTAATTCCTACGTTAAATACTATTATTATAATTAAGACTCTATTAGTTTATGTTAAAAAGGTTTGTTAAATCTTATTGCGTTTAGCCTCCTCTAGTTTTCTATAGTAATATGCACATCCTAATACCTTACTAAGGTCTTAGGCATCGCGGGCTATAGTAATATAGACAATTACCTTATTAGCCTCTAGCTCTAATTATTCTACATACTTTGCTATATATTCTATTATAACTAGTTCCTTATATAGAAACCTTTCTACCTTATACTAGATATTAGACTAGCTAGTAGGTTCCTAGAAGGACTAAACACTACGCTTAATTCCTAGCAGTTAAAATACTTCCTTTTCTCGCTGTTTTAGTATTATTACTAATAGTAGAGTAATTCTAATACTATAGATAGCAATATTGTGCATGTCTAGTAAACTAGGCTAATATTTATAGTCTAGCAGTAGGATATAGTAATATTTATTAATTACTATCCTATCTAGGCTACTAGTATCGCGTAATTAGTTAACTAAGTCCACAAACTTCTTATTACTAAGGTGTTCTAGTATAGCAAAGATAATTTAAGTAGTGTTAGTAAAGCTCTTGCTACTAAAGACTAAAGTAGTAACCCCTAATATATAGCATTGTTGCATTTAATTAGACTGTAGGGCTACTAATAGTATAATAATAATAGCTTAGCTATAACCCTTATAAAGTGCGGGCAGTAGGAATACAAGACTCTTCCTGCTACCTATGCTAGCAATATAGGATACTGCTAGCTTACCTGCTATAATACTTTTAAGCATAACCCTTTGCTAACTATAGAAGGTTACTAACTAAGATATGTTAGCTCTTAGGACTTACTTAAGGTTAATATCTATCCTTTTTGCAAACTACTACACTTAATTATCCTCTATATACTGCTTGCTTACTCTTAGCAGCTTAAAGGTAAGCGCACTGTGCTATTTAGCTAATATAGAGAAGAATACCTAGGTATCCCTATCTACTAATTAAAACTATAGGGCTATTATTTAGCTATAAATTTAGAGGCTAGTGTTAGGTTTATACGCTGCTTAACGCTCTATAACCTTATCTTCTTAGCTATCTAAGGCCTCCCTAACTTCTTCTAGTAAGAGCGTAACTAGCTTTCCTTACTTAGTCTAGTCTTAATTACGCCTAAATATAATAAGTAGATACCATATAATACTAGGGCTAATCTCTTGTCTAAGGTGCAATAAGGTAGCGTCTTTTATTCTAGATCTAAACCTAGTAGAGGACTAGTAGTGTTTACCTTTCTTATTAGGCTAAAGAAAGGCGCTTCTTGCCTAGTACTATAGCGGTGTCTTGTCTCCTTTAGCCTAGTTTATAGTAATAGTAATGCAAAATAGCTTTATAAGCTAAAGATACTATATAAGTAATAATCTAATCTTCTAAGGGAGGAAGTAATACACTACCTTTAAAGACTTATCCCTGTTATATCCCTTATAGTATTAAGGAACTAGAGCTACTAATCTATTAAATATAAATAGGTTTTAGCTCCTATTACTAATAGTATTCTAGGTTTAAATGCTAAGAACCTTAGTTAAATATCTAGCCTGTCTACTAGTAAAATACACAAGTAGGAAAAGAAGATCTAGGAACTCTTATACCTAGGCGTAATATTACTTTACTTAGTTAAAATCTTATAGGTCTATAATAAGAACCTTAGAGGGATAGATAGCCTATATTACTTAGAGTATTTGTTAGCTAGTAAAACTAGAGTAGCAAGTAAGAGCTAAACTTTTTACTAAAAATAGGGTATAGCTAGGTTAATTATTAGAGGGATTGCAAGATAGGTCCTCCTATAGAATTACTAGTAGTAAGGATTCCTCTACTATAAAGGTAATATCTAGTAGAGTATCTATAGCCTAGTTATATATAGCCTATACTATACTATAGTATTACTTAAATAAGGTAGTAATATATTAAATAGTTATAGTTAAGCTATTCTATTAAGTAAAGGAGTCTACTATTTATCTATATCTAAATTTAGCAATATAATATATAGTAGTAATAACCTAGCTAATAGAGGTTAAAAATTCACTAGTAAGGTAATAGTGAACCTAAGCTTTAAAGTTAGTGTTTTTTGCCTAGGCGTTCTCCTTGTCCTAGGCATATTCTAGCTTTATAGCATCTTGTTGTTAGATAAGAAAGGTAGCTTCTGCTTAACTTATAGGGGGCTCCTTGCTACTAAGTAGGCTATCTACCTTTATATAGGTAGAAGTATCCTTATTATTATCTGCTCTATAGAATTTATAGCACCCTGCTATGCGTGTATATTTCTTAATAGCTAAGTAGTCTATAGCAAAGTTATATGCCTCTTAAAATTAGTCTTGCTAGATATCCATAGCTATAAAAGCTAAGGGTATAACAAGGGTAAGGTTAAAGTTGCTATATACGCTAGTTTGCTTAGTAAGAGATATCTAGAAGTTATAATAGAGCTCTTTAAATAGTGTAAATGCTTATTGCTTATAGTAGGTATTAATAGTAGGGTATTTGTTATTTAGGCTATCTAAGTATATCTAAATAGTAGTCTAAGCTACTACTTGTCTTTTAGTAAGGAAAAGGGTTATTAAGGAGGGAAGCTATTAAAAGAGAACCTAGTAAAAGAATATAAATATATAGACAAGTGTATTACTATACTTATTATTAAAAGCTAAGTATAGGATAAGGGGTGCTATAGGAATATATTAGAGATGCTCTTGCATAACCTAGATACGTGCCTAATATAGTGTAGATACTATTATATACTAGTACACTAGCGTAGTGCTCTAAATAGACTTTTTAAGGTAATTAAGGGCTAGGGTAGTAGTAGGGATAATATATTCCTAAATTTCTGCCTAGTCTAGCCCCCCTAGGTAGAGCTAAAATTTTGTGTGCTTAAGGTATAGGTTAGTCTAGCGTAGTAGGGCTAGTAGGATAATAGTAGTAGCTATTGCCTCTTCTATATCTACCTAAGTTTATACAGCCTCTAGCTATGCCTTTAAGTTATTAATTCTATTATATTATATTAGTTTAGTAGGTAGGGTTATAGGTCTAGAGTCTATAGTAAGTAGAGCTAGGTTAATTAGTATATAGAGCGTAGGCTCTAGGGTTAGGATTATAGTAGGGGTGACTAGGTTGTATACCTTAAAATGCTTAGTAGCTTAGGTAGGCAGGCTGTGTCTCTAGAATATTTGTTAGGTAGTAATAATAGTCTAGTAGGTAGCCTATATTTTCCTAGCTAGAGTCCTAATATAACATGCAAAGATACTATAGGAGTGTAGATAGGTTTTTATATTTCCCTCTATACTCTACTCTATTATAATATAGCTGCAATTATTGTATTTAAGGGAATTATAATAAAGTTAGAGGGACTTAATAATAGTATATAGCTAAGGAGGTAGCAGGATATTAGTAATATCTTTATAAAGATTATCTATCTAGCTATTAATAAATTCCTAAAGCATTTTGCGCTTAAGGTAATCTGTGTAATTAGTATGCTTGCTAGAAAAGTGCTAAAAGACACAAGATAGGATAAGGCAATAACAATAATATTTGCATACTATAATCCTAAATCCTAGTTTAGGATAAATAGTAAGATAATTAGTAATACTTATAATAGAGGAAGAGATAGAAGCTAATAGGTAGTAGTATGCAAGTAAGGTAAAAAGATTTTAAAAAGGAGGGTAAAGATAGAACACTACTTATTTTAACTAAGAATTAGACCCTAAATTGCTATAAAACGTCTAACTTAGCTAATCTAACTATTTTAGCGTTAGGGTAGTAGCAGAACACTTGCACCTTATAACTTTAAACCTTTCTCCTTCCTTACATACTATAACCTTCTACTTAGTATATAATACTATACTCTCTTTGTAATAAGTAAACTACTATTTATACTAGTTAACCTATTAAATAATATTAAGCAGGTAAACGCGATCTTAGGTGTGGATAGTATGCTATTACGTGCTAGTCTAGTTATATATAGCTAAGTTGCTAATAATTTTAATTCTACTAAGGCTTTAATTACTAGAGATCTATACTACGCCTTAGTTTAGATATATTGCAACACAAACCGCTAGAAGTTAATTAAGGTAATTAATAATATCTATAATAACCTAGTAACTAAAGCTAAAGAAAGAGATAGTAATAGTTAAGGTATATAAGGTTGCAGCTAGTTAGTTATTCTAGTAATAGTACCTAAGGAGAGTAAGGTAGCAAATACAAGTAGGTGCAAAAGGAAACGTGGCATAAAAGAAAAAAGTACAAAGTAAGTAAATAAGGCCCTAGTTAAAAAGATAAACCTTATATTAGTCTAAACTATTGCTAGCAAATAGGATTAGAAGTCTATAAAGGTAGAGGTAACCCTTACAAATAAGCAGCAACGTTATTAGAATTTTATAAGGAGCCTCCTAGGTGCAGGGGTTAATATTGTGGCCTAGATAATATTAAATATAGAGGTGGTTAGGTCTAGAGAGGCCTTTCTAGATTAGCAGGCAATTATTATTAGGTAGAAGAGGTAGTATTATAAGGTAAAGAAGCAGTTTAAATAAGTAATAATAGCCTGTATAACCCTAGTAGCACACGTATTCTAGATAAATAATTTAGGTCCTAATCTAACAAACTTATAACTTATCTACTCTTAGTAGGAGGGATATAATATAGTAGATAAAATAGGGCTTACTATACTATAGTAGGAGATGTTCTAGTACTATCTTATAAACGTATAAAAGAGCAGGATTAAGAGCTTTATAGAGGAGATGCGGCAAAGATAGAAGCTAGACATCCTCTATAAGGAATATCTTTCTCTTAAGAAGACAATTTATAGCATAGCCTATAGCATAGGTACAAGGGGTGTAGGATATAAATCTATAGTAAAGGACTACCTCTTTAAGGTTGCATACGCGTCTAATAATAGTTATATGCCTAATAAGAGAGATAACCTAGAACTATACAAGCTATTTAGGGGTTTGCTAGATTAGGGTAAGAAGTAGAATACTATAAAGAAATGCTTTAGTATAGTTAGGATCTTTAGACTTTTTCTAAAGAGTATTAGAGTAAATATCTAGTTTAAATAGGTAACCTAGATATAAGTTACGCAGTAGTTAGAGATAGTAGTAGAGTGTAATAAGGATATAATGTCCCTAGCGCAACGTATTAAGCTACTTTTTATAGCATTTATTAAGGAGCGTCTACTACTATAAGAGTTTCTCTTCTTAGAGTAGGTTAATTAGTATCTAGGGGAGCGACTACTACTAATACTTAATAGGTATATGTATATTAAGATAATTTACTCTAAAGCTAATAGTTATATAGTTACTAGGGCACCCCCCTAGTAATAAGGAGAGTAGAGGAGGTGCAAGTTAATAAAGATAAGGCCCTTAAATTAACTATTAAGGGGGCGTTTAGGGCTAAGACTGCCTTAGAGATAGGCACTACGTATAGTAGCATTACTATCCTATAGTTAAGTATATAGATAGTAGTTATTATTAATATATATAATTAGTTATATAAGTGTAGGTATAGTAAGGTGTAGGAGGGGGACGTTTTAGTAAGGGTAATAGGGTGTATTTATAACGCAGCTACTAACCCTATTACCCTTAAGTAAACCCTCTATCTACATTAAGACCTCTATATTACTCTATTAGTAATAGAAATAATTTTAATAAATGCTGCACCCTTAAATAATAGTCTGTGTAAGAAGAATTCTTTACTAAAGGTAGGACTTTTATAAGGAAATAGGTGGTAGGGGTTGTAGGAGATAGGTTTTAGGTCTAGGTTTACAGGAAATAGGTTTTAGGTCTAGGTTTACAGGAAACAGGTTTTAGGTCTAGGTTTATAGGAAACGGGTTTTAGGTCTAGGTTTGCAGGAAACAGGTTTTAGGTCTAGGTTTGCAGGAAATAGGTTTTAGGTCTAGGTTTGCAGGAAACAGGTTTTAGGTCTAGGTTTGTAGGAAACAGGTTTTAGGTCTAGGTTTGCAGGAAACAGGTTTTTAGTCTAGGTTTGCAGGAAACGGGTTTTAGGTCTAGGTTTGCAGGAAACAGGTTTTAGGTCTAGGTTTGCAGGAAATAGGTTTTAGGTCTAGGTTTGCAGGAAATAGGTTTTAGGTCTAGGTTTGCAGGAAATAGGTTTTAGGTCTAGGTTTGCAGGAAATAGGTTTTAGGCAGGGGTTGCAGGAAACAGGTTTTAGGTAGTAGGGGTCGCAGGAAACAGGTTTTAGGTCTAGGTTTGTAGGAAACAGGTTTTAGGTCTAGGTTTGCAGGAAACGGGTTTTAGGTCTAGGTTTGCAGGAAACGGGTTTTAGGTCTAGGTTTGCAGGAAACAGGTTTTAGGTCTAGGTTTGCAGGAAATAGGTTTTAGGTCTAGGTTTGCAGGAAACAGGTTTTAGGTCTAGGTTTGCAGGAAACAGGTTTTAGGTCTAGGTTTGCAGGAAATAGGTTTTAGGCAGGGGTCGCAGGAAACAGGTTTTAGGTAGTAGGGGTCGCAGGAAACAGGTTTTAGGTCTAGGTTTGCAGGAAACAGGTTTTAGGTCTAGGTTTGCAGGAAACGGGTTTTAGGCAGGGGTCGCAGGAAACAGGTTTTAGGTAGTAGGGGTCGCAGGAAATAGGTTTTAGGTTTTAATTTTCCTCGCACAGTTATTTCCTGCAAGACGCTAGTAGCGCATAGTCCTCTTTAGAGTTGTTTCCTAGTAGGAAACGACTTTCCTATAATATGTAGGTTTATAGGTATATTGTAACAAGGCTAGGCTAAAATAGCTAGCGCTTACTAGATACCTAGGCTAGACTTAAACAAGGTTTATGGGTTAGCGCTAGGGTCTAGCACTATTATCTTAGGCTAAGCTTAGCTAAGATATACATATTATACTATGCGAGGATTACTTAGCTTAAGTATTCTTATGCGTACCTTTTGGACCATGGCCAAGTGGTACAGGCAGGGGAGATAACGTAGTATTTATTTTATAGGCAGGGCGCCTACCTTATTACATAATACTTAAGCTAACCTAAAGGTTAAGGGTTTGAATCCACGTGCAGCGTGAATTTGTCTCTAGCTTAAATTATGCTTAGGGGACTAGGCTAGACTAGATCTGCTAGGGTTAGTGCTAGGGCCTATTTAGGACTAGGCTAGACTAGATTTCTAGGGTTAGTGCTAGGGCTTGCTAAGCCTAATTAGGGTAGAGCGGATATATATTGCCCTTAGCTAAAGAGCTTGTAGCTTACTTGTCTTAGGGACTAAGATATTTAAGGAGGGAGGTAGTATAACAAGGCTAGGCTAAAATAGCTAGCGCTTACTAGATGCCTAGGCTAGACTTGAACAAGGTTCATGGGTTGGCGCTAGGGTCTAGCACTATTATCTTAGGCTAAGCTTAGCTAAGATATATATATTATACTATGCGAGGATTACTTAGCTTAAGTATTCTTGTGCGTACCTTTTGGACCATGGCCAAGTGGTACAGGCAGGGGAGATGACGTAGTATTTATTTCATAGGTAGGGCGCCTACCTTGTTACATATATACAGGTAAGCTCTTAATTTTAATACTATTGTTAGCTACCTAGATCTAAAAGCGAGATTTGCTACGCTAAGGGAGTGTTGCAACGTTATTATCTTGCATAATCTTAACTATACTAAGCTTATATTAGTTAAGTATTAAGCTCTTAAAATTTTTAAACACCCGCATAATCTTATTAAGGTTTTTGGCTTGCAGTAGATAGGTATAAAGCTTTCCTAAGTAGTCGCACTTTAATACTAAGATCTATTACTTGTAAGCTATACCTGTTAGCATGTTAAATAGATACTATAATACCTAGTAGTATAGACGTAGTAATCTTTCCCTTAGTTATCTTAATATAACCTGTTAGGCATGTGTAATAGCGTAGTGCTTGCATTTGCTCCTAGGAGTTCCTTTAATCCTAATATTTATTGCTAACTTAACTAGAGCTTTAAGCGCCTTAGGTCCTAAATAGCCTAATTGTTAGTGCTAAAGCTCCTTACTGTCGTGTCTTAGGTGAGTTGTCTAGGATTGTTGGGGTTGTTTAGGCACCATGCTTTAGATTATTTAATAAGGGGTAGAGGGCTTATATTCTAGGAAAGTTAAGTTAAACTTGCGTAGTAACTTAGCTAATATAACGCTCTTTTCTAATAATCTAAACTGCAAGGTAGTATCTAGCCTAAGGAACTAAACTCCTACTTTAAGTAATTAAGCTTCTAATATAATATTTATATAAAAACCTTCTACTAACACTATATTAGTAAGCACTAAATCTTCTATTTTTAGACCTCTTAGTCTATTAAGAGTATTAGGGATTACTCTAGTCCCTCTACCTAAGATTAGAAAAGCTTAAGTTCCTACTTTAACTGTCTTATATTTAACTAATCTAAATAAGCTTTCTTCTAGGTAGCTTATATTATTAACTAGGTGCACTACACCCCTATTGTTAAAGATAGTGCTCTTTAATAGAGCGTAAGCTTTAAAGTCTATAGTTAAATAGATCCTGTTTGTTTTCTCTACTATTAATATAGGGTTAATTAGTGCTGCCTAGATACTGCCTAGATAGGTGATTATGCTTGCCTTACTACTATAATCTTGATTAATAGGATAGGACTTAATTAGAGCTTTTCTTAACTCTTTAAATTTTGGATTCCTATTAATCTTTTTCTTAATCTCTAATTATTAAGTAGTAGTAAGCTTGTTACCTATATTAGTCTAAGCTTTAATAATGTTTTTGTATTTAGGAGGTTTCTATAGGTAAGATCTACTATATAGGTATAAAGACTCCTTCTTAGGTTAGTTAGAAGGTGGAGCTCCTATTATTGCAAACACTCTAGGACCCTTAGAGCTTAATCTTATATTATTCTCTTAGAGAAGTAATAAATAGATCTTAGTAACCTATAGGAGGTTATAAGTTAGCTCTCCTATTACTAACTTTTTAATAATCCTTTAAAATATAGTTTAACCTTAATCTAGTAAGATCCTAGTAGATAGAGCTTTAAGATAATCCTATACTACAAGCTATCCTTTAATATTAGGAACGTTATATACCTTAGCTTGCGTATATAGGATTGTCTACTCCTTCTACTAGCAATTAGCGTCTTAGCTACTTATCTTTGCCTTAGTAAGATAAGCTTTATACTATAATCTTGCTAGTGTTACAGCACTTAAGTTAGTTAGCGCTAGGTTATTGCTGTAACAATGAGGCAGAATTGCCTGCCTATTGTTCCATGCTAAGTTAGGCCCGATAAAGGCCCAACTTACTAATGTATATAGAGAACAGCTCGCCCATAGTTAGGATAGGTATGTTCTTCTTGTCCTTTCGTACAAGACCTATAGGTGTAGGAATCTTATCCTTTTCTGTATAGACGCGCACTCCTATATGCCTTTAAGTTGTATAGGATACCTTTTGGATACCCTACCTACCTAAGTTGTTATATTATAAGAAGAACATCATCCTAGCTAGTGACGGCATTCAAGAATATCGCACTTGTTGTTATTTTAAGCTACTAATTTAGTTCTAGTAGCTACCTAACCCTACAACTCTACAGTTAGAATAGCTATTAGAACTTCCAACAACCAAAGCCTATAGGCTTAGACTTCTAGACCTATAGGTGGTGCTAGATTACCTTCAGAAAAATCGCGTCAGATTGCGTCAAGGTAGAGACCCAGAGACTACCAAAAGCCTAGAGGAATCAGAGGCAAAGCTAATATCCTCCTATAACCAAACCCCCTAAAAGAAAAGAAAAGATTTGTTGTTCTTATCAACTACAAAATGTTAGACAAGGGCAAAGGAAGGGCCTCTAGTTTGGCCACTTTTAAAAGCCTATTTACTAATAGAAAGAAATCAGATAAGGAAGACTCGATTAACAACGCCCTCCTTGAAGGACCCACTTCCTATCTATCTCTTAAGGTACCTCGTGCTCCTAGGAAATCTTAAAGCAACACCTCCCTTAAAGATAAATACATGTTAACCCTATCTAAAAAGGAGAGGTTAGAGGAACAAGTTAAGCAACTTACTAATTAGTTGTACAACACCTCCCTCTATAAGGAGATATAGGGTACTACCTAACCTAGCTAGTCTTTGGCTTCTACATTAAACCCTATAGTGTATACTATAAAAGCTAAGAGATAATCTAAAAAGATGCTAAATATCTCTACACTTAGTAATAGTGCCAATCCTACTTTTAGATAATAGTAAGCATCTATTTAGGATAGGCTAGAGATTAACGCTAATTACTACCCCTCTTCTAGAGCTTGGATAGCGTTAGTCTAGGGACACTGCTTAGGACTAGCAAGAGAATACTTAGAGCCACGTTACCTATCTAATTCCCTAAGCCTACAGTTCTAAAAAGCTAAGGAAATAATTACCCTCCTTTAAACCTACTTTATTACTAGAAATAAGACAGCTAAGAGTTAGACCGCATTTAACTGCCTATACATAACTAATATAGAGACGTTCCCTGCCTTTAAGTTATAATTCTAGAGTCTTGCTATTAGAGGAGAAGTACCCTAATTAGAGTAGTATTACTACCTCTGGATGAAGATTACACCTTCCCTAAGGATGCCAAACCTTACTTTCTAATAGAATTAGCACAATAATTTCAAGACTATAGTAGATTATCTTACCGCTTTTAATATAGAACGCCGCCTATACCCTACCTTGTCTGCTCCTACCTAGACTACCCTGTTATCTAGAAAAGGACTAACTCCCTTCTAACACTCTAGAAACTAGTCCTATTTAGACGCTAATTAGAAACCCTATAATAGACCTTTAATAGCTAAACCTTATATGCCCTATTTGCAACAACAAGGCACTACCCCTTAAAATACTTAACCCCTATCTGCTACGCTAGCCACTCCTAGCGCTACCACAACAGGAATCCTAGTAACTTGCTATAATTGTAGAAAGCCTAGGCACTTCTCTAGTAACTACCCTAAACCCCCTAGGATTTAGGCTATAGATGTAGAACAGGGTGTTAAGAATTCTAAGGAAGAAGAAACCGCTAAATTAACCAATTCAGATGGCTATTAGACGGGAAACGACGACGCCTAGGAGGATCCTCCTTCCTAGGCCTAACTTAATATAACCTGTTAAACCTTTCCTTAACTAAATTATTTGTTAGTTCCTATTTGCTTGCACGTACAACCCTATGCCTTAATAGATCTAGTGTTTGCCTAAACGCTTTAGTGGATACTAGGGCCTAAGGTTACTTATTTCTTAATTTAAAAATTGCTTATAACATCTCTTCCGCGCTTAGGGTACCTATCTAAAAGCTACTATATAAGCTTACTATTAAAGGGTTCTAGGATTAGATTACCTCCCTAGTTGCTTACTACATTCAGCTTCACATAATAGTTAGTAGCTAAAAGGTTTATAACTACCCCTTTATAATAGTGGACTTAGGTTCTTAGGATTGTATTATTAGATAACACTAGCTAAAATAGTTCTAAATCCTAATTAATACGGATAAATCTTGACTAATCTAGCTAGAGAAATATCCTCTAACCTACAACCCCGCTCCTCTAATTCTAGTACAACTCTACTAGCAAGTGCCGTCTACTTTAGTTACCTACAATATCTTGCGAAGAGACGCCCTTTAGGATTAAGAGGAGAACTAGAACTAAAACAGTCCTAGTTTAATTAACAGGATACGTGGTATACTTAAAATTCTAGCCGCTTATAGGGCTGCTACCAAACCTATTACGCTACCTACCCTAGTCTAATTGCTAACTGTTACCCCACCCGCAAAATTTTAAATTGCTACTAATTCTGCTAATGCTTTCTATTTTAATATAAAAAAATCTTCTAATAAATTCTTTACTACTAGCCTATATAAGATTAAGCGTAGGATCTAAACCCTATCTAAACAGGATACTCTTAAACATAGCTTGTTAGATTAGAAGCTCCTATCTAACTACAACTCCTATTAGGACGTCTTTAATAAGGCTAAGGCTAACAAACTTCTAATCTACTAGCCTTATAACTATAAGATAGTCCTAAAGGAACCCCTTCTAAACTACTAGAGTCCCCTCTATTGTTAAAATGCTAAGGAACTCTAGGCTACTAAGGAATATATACAAGAGCACCTACAGAAAGGTTTTATTAAGACTAGTTAGAGCCTATTTGCCTCTCCTATCCTGTGTGTTAAGAAGCTAAATAGAGGCCTTAGGATCTGTGTGGATTACTGTAAGCTTAACAGCTTAACGCAAAAGGATGCGTATCTAATACCCTATATAGACAATCTATTGTCCTAGCTAGCTAAAGCAAAAATCTTTACTAAGCTAGATATTCGTGCTGCCTTTAATAAGATCTAAATAGACCCTAACTTAGAGAAGTATACTACTTTCCGCACTAGATATAGTGCCTATAAATGCAAAGTCCTACTATTTAGGCTGTGTAATAGACTAGTAACCTATTAGCGTTATATAAATAATGTACTAATAGATTATTTAGACGACTTCTGCATTGCCTATCTAGATAACATCCTAATCTACTCTAAAAACCTTGCTACTTACAAGGACTATGTTAAAAAAGTCCTTAAGCGTCTTTGTTCTGCTGGATTACAGGCTAATATTAAGAAAAGCGAATTCTATACGACCTAGACCTGTTACCTTAGCTATATCCTAACTAACAAAGGCTTAGAGGTGGACCCTAACAAAGTTAAAGTACTCTAAAACTAGTCCGCTCTTAAGATAATAACTAGAGTAAAGTCCTTCCTAGGATTTACTAGATTCTACTAGCAATTTGTAGAAAACTTCTCTAAGATAGCTAAGCCCTTAACTGCCCTCTAGAGTCCTGCTACCCTATTTGTATAGACTTTGGAATGCTAACAAGCCTTTAACTAGCTTAGGAATGCCCTACTAGCAATCCCAAGCTTGGCTTACTTCTATCCTGAGTACCCTCTAAAACTAGAGACAGACGCCTCTAATAGAGTTATTGCAGCTGTCCTCTTATAGGAGCATCCTAATAGGAAATAGTACCCTGTATCCTTCTTTAGTTAGACCCTTACTAGTTCTAAACTTAATTAGGAAATCTATAATAAAGAATTGTTTGCAATAATCTGCGCCTTTAAGAAATAGCGTGCTAACCTAACAAGTACTTAGCACCTTATTAGAGTATACACGGACCACAGAGCACTAGAGTATTTTATATCTACTAAAGTCCTTAGTGCTAGGCAAGCTAGATAGCTAGAGGTTATAAGTCCCTTTAACTTCTAAATTAAGTATACTCCTAGATCTTACAACGCCTAAGCTAATATCCTAAGTAGAAGGGAACAGGATATAATTAACCTAAAGACTACTTAAAGGGATAATCGCTTACAAGTAATAATTGCCCTAGATAGGTTACACCCCTAAATTAACTCTAATTTAGCGCAAGACTACCTAGCTAAGCGTTCCTTACCTATCCTTGCTTTAATTACAGCGGTTCAGAACCCTATAACTCTTGGATCCCTAGAACTTATTAAAGCTCTTCTCTAAGAAAATAGGTCCTTATTCCTAATAGAAAGATTAGAGTTGCCTAAGCACTATTAGATAGAAAATAGACTCCTTCTCTACTAGGATTAACTTTGCGTGCCTGCTAGATTAGTCCTATATACTAGACTAATTCGTAAGGCTTATAATTAAGTGTCTATAGCCTACCTATTAGCCACTAAAACCTATTAGATTCTAGCCTAATATTACTACTAGAAAGGTATAGAGACTACCTGTAAACGCTACGTTTAGAACTGTATCCTATACAGGAGAGGGCACCTAAGACAGCACTAACTCCCTAGCATGCTCCATCCCCTTCCTATCCCTAGTCTACCTATGTAACACTTGTGCATTAATTTCAAGGATTTTCCCTAGGATTAACGTGGTTACAATTAGATTATAGTTATTATTGATTGCCTATTAAAGCAAGCTATTACTATCCCTTGCTATAAAACTATAGACGCCTAAGGTATAGCTACCTTATTTGTTTAGTAGGTGTACTAATTTGGACACACTCTAGATACTATTGTTTCTAATTAAGGCCCTTAGTTTGTATCTAGTTTCTAGTCTAAGTTCTGTTAGATTATAGGCACTAAAGTCAAGCTCTCTACTGCCTACCACAAATAAACTAATAGACAAACTAAGATTATAAACAAGTATATTAATTAGAGACTAAGGCCTTTTGTATCCTATTACTAAGATAACTAGAGCGACCTACTACCTATAATAGACTGTGCCTAAAGTACTCTTCTACATTTATCTATTAGCATAGCTCTATATTAGCTCCTCTTTAGTTCCTTACTAAAGTAAAGTTAGAATTAGAAACTAGAAAAGACCCTATCCACTATACCAGAGAAACTAAACCATAAGGACGCCTTATCCCTTGCTACTTAGATACACGACGCTTAGAAGATTGCTAAAGAAAATATAGAAAGAGCTTAAGACTAAATACGCTCCGCTACTAATCGCTATCGCTGTCTAGTTAACTAGAAGGTTAGTAACTATGTTTATCTATCCACTGCTAATCTTGCTATTTCACGACCTAGCTAAAAACTATCTAAATAATAGGAAGGTCCCTTTAAGGTATTAGAACAAGTAGGAAACGCGTATTGCCTCTAATTGCTACCTAGTTCTAAGATCTATAACGTTTTCTCTCCTAATGTACTATGCAAAGATCCCTAAGACCTATTACCTAGACAAGAGGCTCTAAAACCCCCTAGTACCCCTATACAAGGTGTAGAGGAATAGGAGGTGGAAGAAATCCTAGCTAGTAAATTATACTAATCTAAGCTGAAATATAAGGTTAAGTGGGTTAGATATAATTCTAATCCTGTTTAGTATCCTACCTCTAACTTTATAGGTGCTCCCTATAAATTACAGGCATTCTACTAACAGTATCTAAATTAGCTAGGTCCCCTACGCAGCTTACTAAAATAGATTTAAGCCTAGGAAAAAGGCAAAGAGGATCTAACATTACTTCACGACAATTACGCCTAATACTAGAACTAATTCACATCTTATTTAGCTACGCATTACCTATTAACTACTATCTATTACTATTATTCTTGTTGCTATTTATTATTATATCCTATTTAGAACCTTAAAGGTTCCTAGGACACTACCCCTAGGAAACCTCTTTATTCTATATCTATCTCTCTATTAGAACCTAGTTTAGACTCTGTATTAGCTAAGATCGCGCCTAGACCATCCTTCTTCGCTGGCTTCTAGACAACTGGTGCAGCAGGTGCAGGAGTAGGGACAGGAGCTAGGACCAATTTGGACTCCTTCTTGTGGAACGCCTTTATCTTAGCCTAGACTAGGAAAGTTGCCTCCTAATTTAGCGCTAATTCCTCCTTAAGTTCTGTGACAGCCCTTGTTAAGCCCTTAACTGCTAAGACTATCTTATAGATACTATTCTAAAGCTAACGTGAATTAGATATAGTAGCATAATAGGTAGCTATAAGGATTTTAGCAGCTTCTATGCCCTTAGTCTAAGTATTAGCAATAGTAACGCACTTAGCGAGGTTTTAGGCAGTTTCTTAAATAGCGGCCTTAAACTGCTTAACATCCTTCTAATAGGCAACTATAGCTTCCTTATCCTTATCCCCTTTGGCAGGGTTTCTAATTAGACTGTAGTATTCTTCTAGAGCACCCCTAAGGGCAGAGTACTCTTAGCTAACAAAAGAAGGAATCTGCTAGGATTAGTAAAGGAACCCTATTAGACTTGGACACTTACTAGATTGCAATACTTATTCTAGGAGATATAGTACTAGCACTTCTTAGAATTCTTTAACTTAAAATTAAAATTGTTAAACCTACCCCTAGCTAGAGCCCTAACTGCTCTTATATAGAGAGCGCGATAAGCGACTAGGAGGACTCCTAGTAGTACTAGTACTAGCATAGCTAAAGGTTCTAATTTAGATTAGCAACTATTTAATTATATAGATTAAATACTTACTAGATTTTAGATAGATTAGGTTAAATAATTGAAAAATTAGGGATATAGGAGTAAGAAAGTTGGTAGGTAGAGGGCTAGTTATAGGCAGGCCAGGGATAGGGGTCTGTGCCCTAGGAAGAAGAAGTGAAGGTGAAGGCAGAGGTAAAGGTAGAATTATTTGCAAAAAGCTCTTCTTTGATAAGGGATCTGAACCTGATCCTAAGGATAGGGACTATCCTTTCTCTACAGGAGGGGGTAGTGTAATAATAAGGCAGAATTGCCTGCCTATTGTTCTATGCCAAGTTAGGCCTAATAAAGGCCCAACTTACTAATGTATATAGAGAACAGCTCGCCTATAGTTAGGATAGGCATGTTCTTCTTGTCCTTTTGTACAAGACCTATAGGTGTAGGAATCTCATCCTTTTCTGTACAGACGCGCACTCCCATATGCCTTTAAGTTGTATAGGATACCTTTTAGATGCCCTACCTACCTAAGTCGTTACAATTGCAGAGCACTTAGATAAGTACTTAGAGGGTTACTCTTCCTTAATTAATAAGCTCTATATAGGCTAGGGTAAGGATCCTTTAATCTACTATATTATTAACCTATTATGGAAATTTGGATCACTAAGGTTAGGAATAATTTAGGAGATAGATTATTAGATTGTATCTACTACGATCGGACTTATATATATAGAGCTTTAGCTACCCTTACTAGAAGGTAAATAATTAGTAAACCTTCCTTACTAGAGCTCCTGCTTTTTGTTAGGCACTTGGTAGTAAGCTAGCAGTTAATTAGATAGTAGGTTATACAGGGGTATTAACTAGGATTAATTAGGATTAATTAGGATTAAGATGCTCTATAATCTAGTTAATATCCCTTCTATAACACACCCCCTAGGTGTAGGTAGATCTTTTATTATTGTGGTTACGCTTATAGTTAGTAGGTAGTGTAGCTAATTAGAGCGTTATATATCTAAAGGGTTAAATTAGCTTACCCTTTAGATACTAACTAGCGCGCCTTCCTTATTTAGCCTACGCTTACGCGCGTAGATATTATCTAGATAGAGCTCTATAACTCTATCTACCTAACTATAATCTTTTACTATAGCTTAAGTTATAAGATTATATAACCCTAAAGATCTAAACTATACCTATATCCTTACTAACCTATGTCTTAGTTAAAGTTAAAACCTACTACTTATACTTGCTCTACCTGCGCTACCCTTATTACCTCCTATGTAGCTAAAGCTACAGTTACTAAAGCTACTACTACTAAAGAAGAGCGCACTACTACTAAGCGTAAGGCTGTTACAGAGTATATAGTAGCTAAGCGCGTAGCTACTACTACTATAGCTAAGATTGTAAAGCTAAGGTAAGGCGCTCCCGCTCTAGCTCCTACTACTCTAGCTCTAACTCTAGCTCCCGCTCCCCCCTAGACCCTGCCTAAGGCCCCTACTCCTGCGCCTACTCCCTCTCTAGCTCCTAAGGAGACCCTAAGATCCTCCTGCTATAGAGAGCCTAGCATTTATTGTGCTAAAACTTGTCTAAATTGTCTACGCTTAGCGCTCTTTAATAAGTCTAATAGCAAGTGCTATAACTCTTCTAGTAGGGGGACTTAGTGCTAGTAGTGCTCCTCTAGGTATAGCTATATCCTAATATATATAATCTATACAAGAATTTTTCCTTTATAACGCTTTTAGCAAGATCTTATACTAATAAACTAATTAATAGCCCTAAGCTTACCTAACGTTCTACGCTGTCCTTCCTAGTAAGGAAGTAGGTAGGTAAGAGCTAAGACCTTCTTAAGGATAAGAAGTAGAGGGTCTTAGTGCTCCTTAAGGAGAGCGAGGCTAAACAGCAGGAGCTAGTAAAAGCTGCTACTACTGCTGCTAAGCTTGCGCGCAAGGCTACTTCTACACCTAAGGGCGCCTAGAGCTCCTTATTAGAAGATAAGGACTCTAGCTCCTCTAAGGTTCCCTCTATAGATCCTAGGATAGGGCAACCTAGGTAGCTCCCTATAGACTCTAAGGCACGCTTTACGCGCGTAATAGAGCTCCTTAGGGAAGCTACCTAGTTAATAATAGAGAGGTAGGCTATAGTTAGTTATTCTTGTATTATATATTAATAGATCTTATATACTACCTTACTTTAATTAACGCTATATAATATATACTCTACTATTATATAACTTTAGGTGCTCTCTAAACCTTATAAATTATTATACTATTAGGTTTTTAGTAAGCCTATTAGCTAGTATATTACTAGTAGGTAGGTAGGTAATATAGAAAGATCCCTTTATATACTCTTACCTAAGCCACATGTTTTAAATATCTACATAGCGTAGCTTAGTAGTGATCCTTTTATTATTACCTACTACTAACCTAATAGTTTATTAATTATTACAATTAATTATCTAGGTAGTATCTAAAGTAAGGTGTATTTTAGTTAAAAAATGTTTTAACGCTATTACTTCTTTGCTTACTTGCTTAAGCGCAAGGAGCTCTACCTTAGTAGTTAAAGTAGTAATAGTTAATTGTTAAGCTGCCTTCTAAATAATAGGTCCTCTAAAGAGCGTAATTAGGTATCTATGTAATAATTACTAAGTATTAATATTATTAGCAAATAACGCATTACTATATATTATAAGCTTATTAGGATCCCTATTCCTATATTAGATTAATTAGTATTAAGTTTAGTATAGATAGATAATCACTTAATTAACCGCATTAAAGTGTTGTTTAGATAGGTTAGTAAGGTATTAGGAGAGCTAGGAGGCTACATAGGCAATATTAGGGCGCACTATAATTAAGGTGTAAAGGATTAATCCAACGCGCTCCTAATAGTCCTTAATCTCCTTTTTAGTGGCTTCTCTAGTGCTCTTTTTAATATCTTTACTTAATAGTAGTGTAGTAGGGAATTTTCCTATCTCTACTAGATTAAATTTCTTTGCAATCTTGTTAATGTATTTATTATAAATAAGCGTTATTGTCTGTCTCTTTCTATCCTAGATTACTCTTACCCCTAGAAACCAGCTTACAGGTCCCTTCTCTTCTATAGTATATCTTTGCTTTAGAGCTTAGATAACTTTGTAAGCTTAGCTTGCGTAGTTTTAGTAATAGAGCGATAGGATATTGTCTACATAGAATATTAACAAGATACTACAATCTCTGTTAAAGAATAGGCATAGCTCCTCTTTAGAAGCAATAAGCTTATTTTCTTAGAGTGTAGTTAAGAGCTTATTATACTATAATAATAGTAAGTCTTTTAATCTATATAGAGCTTGTTTAAGCTTAACGCACTTTCTAGGTATTTAATATCCTTTAGGTAGCTTGTAGATAACTATAGGGTGTTAATCCCTTAAGGCGTTAAGGAAAGCTCTAACAACGTTATATTAATATATCTTAAGGTTAAACTTAGCTCTAATAGCTATTATAGTCCTAAAGGTTTAAGCTACTAGGGTAGCTGCGTAGGTTAAATAAATTAAGTTAGTAAGCTATAGATCTCCTCTTACTACTATCCTTACTTTGCACTTAATTAGGTAACTATCCTAATTAAGCTTATATATAAACACCTATTTAAGTAGGAGTAGATGCTCTCCTTTAGTTAGCCTATTAATCTCCTCCTAGGTACTAGCTTTTAGCAGAGTATTAATTTCTTTATATGCTGCGTCTCTAAATTGCTGTCCTATTTAGTAGTTATAGAGATCCTTCTATTATTTTAGCTCTTTTTGTAGAGCGTCCTAGTGCGTATTCCTTTTAGGGTTTTTAGGAGATTTGCTCCCTATTACTACTGTAATCACAGCGTAGATTATAGCGTTTAGTTTAGGATATACTAAAAGATTATACAAGGGATTTCTAATTAGATCTATATCTAATAGATCTATTACTATGTATATCCCCGTACTTATAGATCCTCCTAGTAGTTTATTAGGGTCCTATCCCTAAGCTTGCTTACTAATACGCGTTAGTGGCAGTCCTTTAACTCGCGGTTTTCTACTTCTTCTAGGAGCTCTAGGTGCCACTTGTAAGGGATCTGCAGGAGATATAGAATCTAGTCCTAAAGCGGGTAGGTAGGAGCTCTGCTTACCACCCCTATAAGAGATAGATAGGGTGCCCTTACCTATCTCTGTGCTCTTATAGAGTAACCCACTAATAGCACTCTCCCCTCTAGGTCTTTCCTAGGAGCTACCTATCGTGGCGTTAAAGTAAGTTAGATTACTACTATCTTAGGTAGTATAACCCTAATCTATAACCTGTATAGATCCTTTATCTCCTGTACTAAAGTTTAGTTCTAGTGTTAGTTTAAGAGTTTAGAGCCCTGTTAGCTTAGGGGACTTTATATAGATCCTTTATGCTAAGCTAGCCGTGCTTAGTACCTACGCTAGAGGTGTCTGCTTAGGGGGTTGTGAATCACTAGGCTAGCTAGCCTAATTATCTACCTCCTCTAGCTCTACCCTACCCCCTAGCTCCTGCGCTAGGTTTAGTCCTCCTTGCTTACTAGACTCCTTATATTACTCTACCGCAATACAAAGCTAATTAAAGATATTAAGCTCTTTATATACTTCTCCTATATTACAGATCTTATCTTTGCTAATAACGTTAACTATCTTTTAAGCCTCTAACTATTAAAGCTGCTCTAGATCTTTCTTTTTATAGAAAAGATCCTTATTAAAGGTAACGTTCTGTGTTATAATAATCTAATTAAGTCAGGGGATCTATATCCTATATATATTAGATACTCTATATCCTACTAGATATCTAATATAACCCTAAGGGTTTACCTTAAAAACCCTCTTGTAACGCCTAGCTGCTTAATCTTAGTTAAGGGGGTAAGCTTAACAGCTATAGGCGTATATTCTACTCTAATTAGGGCAGAGATTAGCAGTTGCCTCCCTTATCTGCTCTAGTTGCCACTACCTAAAGTATCTAGTAAACTAACAATCTAGCACTTTGTTAGGTAATATTATATTATAAGTATAGGACAGGCTTATATTATAGAGCTAAGTCGCTACTTTAATAATTTTAGGCTAGAGCTTTATTAGTAGGTTAGCACTAATCCTTATTTTAATTGATTTTGTTATAATCTCCTACCCTGCTCTTTCTACTCCTCTATTAGGTTTATAGGTATATACAGGTAAGCTCTTAATTTTAATACTATTATTAGCTACCTAGATCTAAAAGCGAGATTCGCTACGCTAAGGGAGCGTTGCAATATTGTTATCTTGTATAATCTTAACTATGCTAAGCTTATATTAGTTAAGTATTAAGCTCTTAAAATTTTTAAACACCTAGATAATCTTATTAAGGTTTTTAGCTTGCAGTAGATAGGTATAAAGCTTTCCTAAGTAGTTGCACTTTAATACTAAGATCTATTACTTGTGTGCTATACCTGTTAGCATATTAAATAGATCCTATAATACCTAGTAGTATAGACGTAGTAATCTTTCCCTTGGTTGTCTTAATATAACCTATTAGGAATGTGTAATAGCGTAGTGCTCGCATTTGCTCCTAGGAGTTCCTTTAATCCTAATATTTATTACTAACTTAACTAGAGCTTTAAGCGCCTTAGGTCCTAAATAGCCTAATTATTAGTGCTAAAGCTCCTTACTATTGTGTCTTAGGTGAGTTATCTAGGATTGTTAGGGTTGTTTAGGCACTATGCTTTAGATTATTTAATAAGGGGTAGAGGGCTTATATTCTAGGAAAGTTAAGTTAAACTTGCGCAGTAACTTGGCTAATACAACGCTCTTTTCTAATAATCTAAACTACAAGGTGGCATCTAGCCTAAGGAACTAAACTCCTGCTTTAAGCAATTAAGCTTCTAATATAATATTCACATGAAAACCTTCTACTAACACCACGTCAGTAAGCACCAAATCTTCTGTTTTTAGACCTCTTAGTCTATTAAGAGCATTAGGGATTACTCTAGTCCCTCTGCCTAAGATTAGATAAGCTTAAGTTCCTGGTTTAACTGTCTTATATTTAACTAATCTAAACAAGCTTTCTTCTAGGTAGCTTATATTATTAACTAGGTGCACTACACCCCTATTGTTAAAGATAGTGCTCTTTAATAGAGCGTAAGCTTCAAAGTCTATAGTTAAATAGATCCTGTTCGTTTTCTCCGCTATTAATATAGGGTTAATTAGTGCCGCCTAGATACTACCTGGATAGGTGATCGCGTTTTCTTTTGCCTTACCACCATAATCTTAATTAATAGGATAGGACTTGATTAGAGTTTTTCTTAACTCTTTAAATTTTAGATTCCTATTAATCTTTTTCTTAATCTCTAATTATTAAGTAGTAGTAAGCTTGTCACCTGTATTAATCCAAGCTTTAATAACGTTTTTGCATTTAGGAGGTTTCTATAGGTAAGATCTACTATATAGGTATAAAGACTCCTTCTTAGGTTAGTTAGAAGGTAGAGCTCCTATTATTGCAAACACTCTAGGACCCTTAGAGCTTAATCTTATGTTATTCTCTTAGAGCAGTAATAAATAGATCTTAGCAACCTATAGGAGGTTATAAGTTAGCTCTCCTATTACTAACTTTTTAATAATCCTTTAAAATATAGTTTAACCCTAATCTAGTAAGATCCTAGTAGATAGAGCTTTAAGATAATCCTATACTATAAGCTATCCTTTAATATTAGGAACGTTGTATACCTTAGCTTGCGTATACAGGATTATCTACTCCTTCTACTAGTAATTAGCGTCTTAGCTACTTATCTTTGCCTTAGCAAGATAAGCTTTATACTATAATCTTGCTAGTGTTACAGCACTTAAGTTAGTTAGCGCTAGGTTATTGCAGAGCACTTAGATTAGTGCTTAGAAGGTTACTCTTCCTTAATTAATAAGCTCTATATAGGCTAGGGTAAGGATCCCTTAATCTACTATATTATTAACCTATATAAAGAGGTTCTAGATTACTAATAACTTTAATACCTAATCTAATAAGCAAGCTTAGTACTATACTATTTAGAGTTTATACTGCTTGCTTGTTATGTTAGATAGCGCGATATCTGTTAGCATATTAGGCTTAATAGGTTTATTCTTAAAGTGGTTTTTAGTATCTAGAGCCTTAGGGTCTACCTCTGCCTAGATCCCTTTAGTTAGGGCATAGTATCTAAATTAAATATACTAGGTAGGCTAGTTAGTTAATCTAGTAAGTAGGATATCCCCCTTTAGGATTTAGTTACTTATAGTAGAAGAGTAATAAGTAAGCTTTTTGCTTAAGAAATAGTATAAAGAAAGAGTAAAGCTTTGCTAGCTTAGTGTCTAAGTTAAATAATACGCTTAAATAGATAGGACAATCTTTTAATAAGGTAAAGCGCGAACTAGGCTTATAACTATAGAAATTTAGATTACTAAGGTTAGGAATAATTTAGGAGATAGATTATTAGATTGTATCTACTATAATCAGACTTATATATATAGAGCTTTAGCTACCGTTACTAGAAGGTGAATAATTAGTAAACCTTCCTTACTAGAGCTCCTGCTTTTTGTTAGGCACTTGGCAGTGAGCTAGCAGTTGATTAGATAGTGGGTCATACAGGGTTATTAACCAGGATTAATTAGGATTAATTAGGATTAAGATGCTCTGTGATCTAGTTAATATCCCTCCTGCAACAAGTATATACTAGATATATAAAATAAATTAATTAAGATAAAAAAAAAATTTAAGATATAAAAAAAAACTAAGATATATAAAAAAATTATAAAAAAAAATTAAGATAAAAAAAAAAATTAAGATATAAAAAAAAATTAAGATATAAAAAAAAATTAAGATATAAAAAAAAATTAAGATGTAAAAAAAAATTAAGATATTAAAAAAAAATTGCCCTAAGAATCTACTCTAAATAGTGGTCTGTGCGTTAGGGGTAAGATATAGGTAATAGGGGTAGTAGATAGTAGGTAGTAGGTGGTATAGATAGGTATGGGCGATAGGTATGGTAGGTGGTATGGATAGGTATGGGCGATAGGTATGGTGCCTGGTATGGATGGGTATGGGCGATAGGTATGGTGGGTAGTATGGTAGGTGGTATAGGTAGGGTAGGGGTCGTAGGAAATAGGTTTTGGGTAGTAGGGGTTAGGGTAGGGGTCGCAGGAAACAGGTTTTAGGTGGTAGGGGTTAGGGTAGGGGTCGCAGGAAACGGGTTTTAGGTAGTAGGGGTTAGGGCAGGGGTCGCAGGAAATGGGTTTTGGGTGGTAGGGGTTAGGGCAGGGGTCGCAGGAAATGGGTTTTAGGTTTTAATTTTCCTCGCACGGTTATTTCCTGCAAGACGCTAGTAGCGCACAGTCCTCTTTGGAGTCGTTTCCTAGTGGGAAACGACTTTCCTATAATATGTAGGTGCAGGATGTTAACCAATTCTAGTAAGGTAAGGCTTGTAACTAGGTTATATAGCTTATTGTGACTAGGTTAAATAACGTTTGCTGTAGTTATAGGCGAAATTGTTCTAGTGCTTATGTTAGAATCTAATTATTAGCAAGAAGGGTCTAGTGCTTATATTATGATATATTAACAACAAAACATTAATCTAGGGCTTATGTTAGATTATAGTTATATTACATATTCATCTCGCGCTTATGTTAGAATCTAATTATTAGTAAGAAGGGTCTAGTGCTTATATTATGATATATTAACAACCAAACATTAATCTAGGGCTTATGTTAGATTATAGTTATATTACATATTCATCTCGCGCTTATGTTAGAATCTAATTATTAGCAAGAAGGGTCTAGTGCTTATATTATGATATATTAACAACCAAACATTAATCTAGGGCTTATGTTAGATTATAGTTATATTACATATTCATCTCGCGCTTATGTTAGAATCTAATTATTAGTAAGAAGGGTCTAGTGCTTATATTATGATATATTAACAACCAAACATTAATCTAGGGCTTATGTTAGATTATAGTTATATTACATATTCATCTCGCGCTTATGTTAGAATCTAATTATTAGCAAGAAGGGTCTAGTGCTTATATTATGATATATTAACAACCAAACATTAATCTAGGGCTTATGTTAGATTATAGTTATATTACATATTCATCTCGCGCTTATGTTAGAATCTAATTATTAGCAAGAAGGGTCTAGTGCTTATATTATGATATATTAACAACCAAACATTAATCTAGGGCTTATGTTAGATTATAGTTATATTACAAATTCATCTCGCGCTTATGTTAGAATCTAATTATTAGCAAGAAGGGTCTAGTGCTTATATTATGATATATTAACAACCAAACATTAATCTAGGGCTTATGTTAGATTATAGTTATATTACATATTCATCTCGCGCTTATGTTAGATTGTTATTAATCCATGCTAGGGCGTAATACTAGCGTCTAATTTGCATAATAATGGATTACCCCTATTTTAATACTAGGTAGTAGTTACTAAACTCTAAGTAATATCTTAAGGATTATATATATATATATCCCTATCCCTTTTATTTTTATATCATTGTATATCTAACATTTCTAACAACATCGTGCTATTATTACAAATATGTTAAAACCTACAAAGGTGATCCAAATCTTGTTTCTATTATTTACCGCATTTTTTGCACGAACGTGCGCTCTTGAATGCCACGCTGTTGCTTTCTCTTCTGATCACCAATTTTCTCTTGGTCGTAATGAGGACTGTAACTTATACTGCAGCAAAAATTCAATGCTTAGCATCTTTTCAAGGGTTCTGCCTTTAGACGACCCCTGCCAAGGGGATGATGGATTTAGTAGTCTTACAGCCACGATCGATCAAATAAGTTGTGATACAGGATGTCAATGCCGTTGCTCTGTTCACGCCACTGCTTGGCGAGTCCACAAGTCTGGCAAGCGATATTCAAGAAGAACTGGCTGGGTATCTTGCAATCTAGAAGATTATGTTGCTAGGATAACTGGGAGGCCTTTTATACCAGTTAATGGAGCACTACACGAATATTTCTCCCGCGGATTTGTGTCCAAAGACGAGGTACACTGCGATCATCAGTAGTAAGTAGATCATATATTCCAGATACTACCTACGTATAGTACTAATTATCCCAAAGGAGTATAGTTATTGTGCCGTGGCACCCTGGGTTCGGTCGAAAACAATATCTATCCTAAGTTCAAATAGGTAGAAATCTGACTCAGTTGGAAAACAGTATCAAAGAGGGGAGGATTATAGGATCGAACGTTAGGCAGCATAATACGTAATGCTTTAACACATCTTATTAATAGAAATTACCTCTCTCTAATTCTTTATTTAATTTAATTTAATTTGATTATTATAAGGTATCTACTACCTAGCTTTATCCCCTCTTCCTATCTTTGTTTAAATAGGTTACTCTCCCTAACAGTTTAAATACCAAAGCCTAAAGGGAACTTATTGTATATTACTACAGGGGAGGGTTTAGTAGTAGATATCTATAAAGATAGTTTTGCTAGTATAAGGTGTGCAAAGAGATATTAGAAAATAGGTAGTGTTAGTAATTAATATTATTAATGTAAGTATTAAATATAATTAAGGCTAAAACAGCAGGCATTTAACAGGACCAAGTTAAGGTCTATTAGTAGGAATAGATTAATAAAACTAACAGATAAACTATAATATTAGTGATATTAGAAATATTAGAAATATTACAAATATTACAAATATTAGTAATAGTAGTAATATTAGTAACATTCGAAATATTAGTAATGTTAGAATTATTGGAATTATTAGAATTATTAGAATTATTAGAATTATTAGAACTATTAGAACTATTAGAACTATTAGAACTATTAGAACTATTAGAACTATTAGAACTATTAGAACTATTAGAACTATTAGAACTATTAGAACCTGTAACGACTTAGGTAGGTAGGGCATCTAAAAGGTATCCTATACAACTTAAAGGCATATAGGAGTGCGCGTCTATATAGAAAAGAATAAGATTCCTACACCTATAGGTCTTGTATAAAAGGACAAGAAGAATATGCCTATCCTAATTATAGGCAAGCTGCTCTCTATATATATTAGTAAGTCAGGCCTTTATTAGGCCTAACTTAGCATAGAATAATAGGCAAGCAAATCTACCTTATTATTACACTACCCCCTCCTATAGAGAAAGGATAGTCCCTATCCTTAGGATTAGGTTCAGATCCCTTATAAAAGAAAAGTTCTTGTAAAATAATTCTACCTTTACCTCTACCTTTACCTTTACTTCCTGTTCCTAGGGCATAGACCCCTATCTATAGCCTGCCTATATCTAGCCCTCTACCTACCTACTTTCTTATTCCTTTATCCCTATACTTTTAAATATTTAACCTAATCTACCTAAAATCTAGTAAGTATCTAATCTATATAATTAAACTATTATTAATCTAAATTAGAACCTTTAGCTATACTAGTACTAGTCCTACTAGGAGTCCTCCTAGTTGCGTATCGCGCTCTCTGTATAAGAGCTATTAGGGCTCTAGCTAGGGGCAAGTTTAATAACTTTAACTTTAAGTTAAAGAATTCTAAGAAGTGCTAGTACTGTATCTCCTAGAATAAGTGTTGCAGGAGGGATATCAACTGGATCACAGAGCATCTTGATCCCGATCAATCCCGATCAATCCTGATCAATACCCCTGTATGACCCACTATCTAATCGACTGCTAGCTTACTACCAAGTGCCTAACAAAAAGCAGGAGCTCTAGTAAGGAAGGTTTACTAATTATTTACCTTCTAGTAAGGGTAGCTAAAGCTCTATATATATGAGTACAATTGTAGTAGATACAATCTAATAATCTATCTCCTAAATTATTCCTAACCTTAGTAATCTAAATTTCCACAGTTATAAGCCTGGTTCGCGCTTTACCTTATTAAAAGATCGTCCTATCCATTTAAGCGTATTGTTCGACTTGGACACTAAGCTAGAAAGCTTTACTCTTTATACTATTTCTTAAGCAAAAGCTTACTTATTACTCTTCTACTATAAGCGACTAAATCCTAAAGGGGGATATCCTACTTACTAGATTAACTGACTGGCCCACCTGGTACATTCAATTTAGATACTATGCCCTAACTAAAGGGATCTAGGCAGAGGTAGACCCTAAGGCTCTAGATGCTAAAAACCACTTTGAAAATAAACCTATTAAGCCTAACATGCTAACAGATATCGCGCTATCTAACATAACAAGCGAGCAGTACAAGCTCTAAATAGCTTAGTACTAAGCCTGCTTATTAGATTAGGCATTAAAGTTATTAGCAATCTAGAACCTCTTTATATAGGTTAACAATATAGTAGATTAAGGGATCCTTACCCTAGCCTATATAGAGCTTGTTAATTAAGAAAGAGTAACCCTCTAAGCACTAATCTAAGTGCTCCGCAATAACCTAGCGCTAACTAACTTAAGTGCTGCAACACTAGCAAGATCGTAGTATAAAGCTTATCTTGCTAAGGCAAAGATAAGTAGCTAAGACGCTAATTACTAGCAGAAGGAGTGGACAATCCTATATACGCGAGCTAAGGTATATAACGTTCCTAATATTAAAGGATAGCTTGTAGTACAGGATTATCTTAAAGCTCTATCTACTAGGATCTTACTAGATTAGGGTTAAACTATGTTTTAAAGGATTATTAAAAAGTTAGTAATAGGAGAGCTAACTTACAACCTCCTATAGGTTGCTAAGATCTATTTATTACTGCTCCAAGAAAACGACATAAGATTAAGCTCTAAGGGTCCTGGAGTGTTTGCAACAATAGGAGCTCCACCTTCTAACTAACCTAAGAAGGAGTCTTTATATCTATATAGTAGATCTTACCTATAGAAACCTCCTAAATGCAAAAACGTTATTAAAGCTTAGATTAATACAGGTGACAAGCTTACTACTACTTAATAATTAGAGATTAAGAAAAAGATTAATAGGAATCTAAAATTTAAAGAGTTAAGAAAAACTCTAATCAAGTCCTATCCTATTAATTAAGATTATGGTGGTAAGGCAAAAGAAAACGCGATCACCTATCCAGGTAGTATCTAGGCGGCACTAATTAACCCTATATTAATAGCGGAGAAAACGAACAGGATCTATTTAACTATAGACTTTGAAGCTTACGCTCTATTAAAGAGCACTATCTTTAACAATAGGGGTGTAGTGCACCTAGTTAATAATATAAGCTACCTAGAAGAAAGCTTGTTTAGATTAGTTAAATATAAGACAGTTAAACCAGGAACTTAAGCTTATCTAATCTTAGGCAGAGGGACTAGAGTAATCCCTAATGCTCTTAATAGACTAAGAGGTCTAAAAACAGAAGATTTGGTGCTTACTGACGTGGTGTTAGTAGAAGGTTTTCATGTGAATATTATATTAGAAGCTTAATTGCTTAAAGCAGGAGTTTAGTTCCTTAGGCTAGATGCCACCTTGTAGTTTAGATTATTAGAAAAGAGCGTTGTATTAGCCAAGTTACTGCGCAAGTTTAACTTAACTTTCCTAGAATACAAGCCCTCTACCCCTTATTAAATAATCTAAAGTATAGTGCCTAAACAACCCTAACGATCCTAGACGACTTACCTAAGACACGACAGTAAGGAGCTTTAGCACCAATAATTAGGCTATTTAGGACCTAAGGCGCTTAAAGCTCTAGTTAAGTTAGTAATAAATATTAGGATTAAAGGAACTCCTAGGAGCAAATGCGAGCACTGCGCTATTATACATGCCTAATAGGTTATATTAAGACAACTAAGGGAAAGATTACCACGTCTATACTACTAGGTATTATAGGATCTATTTAATATGCTAACAGGTATAGCTTACAAGCAATAGATCTTAGTATTAAAGTGCGACTACTTAGGAAAGCTTTATACCTATCTACTGCAAGCCAAAAACCTTAATAAGATTATGCAGGTGTTTAAAAATTTTAAAAGCTTAATACTTAACTAATATAAGCTTAGCATAGTTAAGATTATGCAAGATAACAATGTTGCAACGCTCCCTTAGCGTGGCGAATCTCGCTTTTAGATCTAGGCAGCTAATAATAGTATTAAAATTAAGAGCTTACCCGTATATACCTATAAACCTAATAGAGGAGTAGAAAGAGTAGGGTAGGAGATTATAACAAAATTAATTAAAATAAGGATTAGTGCTAACCTACTAACAAAGCTCTGGCCTAAAATTGTTAAAGCAGCAACTTAGCTCTACAATATAAGCCTATCCTATGCTCACGATATAATATCACCTAACAAAGTGCTAGATTATTAGTTTACTAGATACTTTAGGTGGTGGCAACTAGAGCAGATAAGGGAGGCAACTACTAATCTCCGCCCTAATTAGAGCGGAATATACGCCTATAGCTGTTAAGCTTACCCCCTTAACTAAGATTAAGCAGCTAGGCGTTATAAGAGGGTTTTTAAGGTGAACCCTTAGGGTTATATTAGATATCTAGTAGGATATAGAGCATCCAACATATATAGGATATAGATCCCCTCGCTTAATTAAATTATTACAACGCCAAACGTTACCTTTAATAAGGATCTTTTCTACAAAGAGAAAGATCTAGAGTAGCTTTAATAGTTAGAGGCTTAAAAGATAGTTAATGTTATTAGCAAAGATAAGATCTGTGATACAGGAGAAGTATATAAAGAGCTTAATATCTTTAATTAGCTTTGTATTGCGGTAGAGCAATATAAGGAGTCTAGTAAGTAAGGAGGACTAAACCTAGCACAGGAGCTAGGGGGTAGGGTAGAGCTAGAGGAGGTAGATAATTAGGCTAGCTAGCCTAGTGATTCACAACCCCCTAAGTAGACACCTCCAGCGTAGGTACTAAGTATAGCTAGCTTAGCACAAAGGATCTATATAAAGTCCCCTAAGCTAATAGGGCTCTAAACTTCTAAACTAATACTAGAACTAAACTTTAGTATAGGAGACAAAGGATCTATATAGGTTATAGATTAGGGTCTTACTACCTAAGATAGTAGTAATCTAACTTACTTTAACGCCACGATAGGTAGCTCCTAGGAAAGACCTAGAGGGGAGAGTGCTATTAGTAGGTCACTCTATAAGAGCACAGAGATAGGTAAGGGTAACCTATCTAGCTCTTATAGGGGTGGTAAGCAGAGCTCCTACCTACCCGCTTTAGGACTAGATTCTGTATCTCCTGCAGATCCCTTACAAGCGGCACCTAGAGCTCCTAAAAGAAGCAGAAAACCGCAAGTTAAAGGACTGCCACTAACGTGTGTTAGTAAGCAAGCTTAGGGACAGGACCCTAATAAACTACTAGGAGGCTCTATAAGTGCAGGGATATATATAGTAATAGATCTATTAGATATAGATCTAATTAGAAATCCCTTACACAATCTTTTAGTATATCCTAAACTAAACGCTATAATCCACGCTGTAATCGCAGTAGTAATAGGGAGCAAATCTCCTAAAAACCCTAAAAGGAATACGCACTAGGACGCTCTACAAAAAGAGCTAAAATAATAGAAGGATCTCTATAACTACTAAATAGGACAGCAATTTAGAGACGTAGCATATAAAGAAATTAATACTCTACTAAAAGCTAGTACCTAGGAGGAGATTAATAGGCTAACTAAAGGAGAGCATCTACTCCTACTTAAATAGGTGTTTATATACAAGCTTAATTAGGATAGTTACCTAATTAAGTGCAAAGCAAGGATAGTAGTAAGAGGAGATCTACAGCTTACTAACTCAATTTATTTAACCTACGCAGCTACCCTAGCAGCTTAAACCTTTAGGACTGCAATAGCTATTAGAGCCAAGTTTAATCTTAAGATATATTAATATAACGTTGTTAGAGCTTTCCTTAATACCTTAAGGGATTAACACCCTATAGTTATCTATAAGCTACCTAAAGGATATTAAATACCTAGGAAGTGCGTTAAGCTTAAATGAGCTCTATATGGATTAAAAGACTTACTATTATTATAGTACAACAAGCTCTTAACTACACTCTAAGAAAATAAGCTTATTGCTTCTAAAGAGGAGCCATGCCTATTCTTTAATAGAGATCGCAGTATCTTGTTAATATTCTATGTAGACGATATCCTATTGCTCTATCACTAAAACTACGCAAGCCAAGCTTACAAAGTCATCCAAGCTCTAAAGCAAAGATATACTATAGAAGAGAAGGGACCTATAAGCTGGTTTCTAGGGGTAAGAGTAATCTAGGATAGAAAGAGACAGACAATAACGCTTATTTATAATAAATACATTAACAAGATTGCAAAGAAATTTAATCTAGTAGAGATAGGAAAATTCCCTACTACACTACTATTAAGTGAAGATATTAAAAAGAGCACTAGAGAAGCCACTAAAAAGGAGATTAAGGACTATTAGGAGCGCGTTAGATTAATCCTTTACACCTTAATTATAGTGCGCCCTAATATTACCTATGTAGCCTCCTAGCTCTCCTAATACCTTACTAACCTATCTAAATAACACTTTAATGCAGTTAATTAAGTAATTGTCTATCTATACTAAACTTGATACTAATTAATCTAATATAGGAATAGGGATCCTAATAAGCTTATAATATATAGTAATACGTTATTTGCTAATAATATTAATACTTAGCAATTATTACATAGATACCTAATCACGCTCTTTAGAGGACCTATTATTTAGAAGGCAGCTTAACAATTAACTATTACTACTTTAACTACTAAGGTAGAGCTCCTTGCGCTTAAGCAAGTAAGCAAAGAAGTAATAGCGTTAAAACATTTTTTAACTAAAATACACCTTACTTTAGATACTACCTAGATAATTAATTGTAATAATTAATAAACTATTAGGTTAGTAGTAGGTAATAATAAAAGGATCACTACTAAGCTACGCTATGTAGATATTTAAAACATGTAGCTTAGGCAAGAGTATATAAAGGGATCTTTCTACATTACCTACCTACCTACTAGCAATATACTAGCTAATAGGCTTACTAAAAACCTAACTATATAACAATTTATAAGGTTTAGGGAGTACCTAAAGTTATATAATAGTAGAGCATATATTATATAGCGTTAATTAAAGTAAGGTAGTATATAAGATCTATTAATATAATATAAAAATAACTAACTATAGCCTACCTCTCTATTATTAACTAGGTAGCTTCCCTAAGGAGCTCTATCACGCGCGCAAAGCGTGCCTTAGAGTCTATAGGGGGCCACCTAGGTTGCCCTATCCTAGGATCTATAGGGGGAACCTTAGAGGAGCTAGAGTCCTTATCTTCTAATAAGGAGCTCTAGGCGCCCTTAGCTACAGAAGTAGCCTTGCGCGCAAGCTTAGCAGTAATAGCAGCAGCTTTTACTAGCTCCTGCTATTTAGCCTTACTCTCCTTAAGGAGCACTAAGACCCTTCGCTTCTTATCCTTAAGAAGGTCTTAGCTCTTACCTGCCTGCTTCCTTGCTAGGAAGGATAGCGTAGAGCGTTAGGTAAGCTTAGGGCTATTAGTTTATTAGTATAAGATCTTGCTAAAAGCGTTATAAAGGAAAAATTCTTGTATAGATTATATATATTAGGACATAGCTATACCTAGAGGAGCACTACTAGCACTAAGTCCCCCTACTAGAAGAGTTATAGCACTTGCTATTAGACTTATTAAAGAGCGCTAAGCGTAGACAATTTAGACAAGTTTTAGCATAATAAATACTAGGCTCTCTATAGTAGGAGGATCTTAGGGTCTCCTTAGGAGCTAGAGAGGGAGCAGGCGCAGGAGTAGGGGCCTTAGGTAGGGTCTAGGGGGGAGCAGAAGCTAGAGTTAGAGCTAGAGTAGTAGGAGCTAGAGCAGGAGCGCCTTGCCTTAGCTTCGCGATCTTAGCCGTAGTAGTAGCAGCTACGCGCTTAGCTACTACACACTCTATAATAGCCTTACGCTTAGTAGTAGCACGCTCTTCTTTAGCAGCGGCAGCTTTAGCAACTATAGCTTTAGCTGCGCAGGAGGTAATAAGGGTAGCGTAGGCAGAGTAAGCGTAAGTAGTAGGTTTTAATTTTAACTAAGATAGGTTAGTAGGGATATAGGTATAGTTTAGATCTTTAGAGTTAGATAATCTTATAACTTAAGCTATAGTAAAGATTATAGTTAGGTAGATAGAGTTACAGAGCTCTATCTAGACAATATCTACGCGCGTAAGCGTAGGCTAAACAAGGAAGGCGCGCTAGTTAGTATCTAAAGGGTAAGCTAATTTAACCCTTTAGATATATAACACTCTAATTAGCTACACTACCTACTAACCATAAGTGCAACTATAACAACAAAAGATCTACCTATACCTAGGGGGTGTGTTGCAGGAGGGATATTAACTAGATCACAGAGTATCTTAATCCTAATTAATCCTAATTAATCCTAATTAATACCCCTGTATAACCCACTATCTAATCAACTGCTAGCTTACTACTAAGTGCCTAACAAAAAGTAGGAGCTCTAGTAAGGAAGGTTTACTAATTATTTACCTTCTAGTAAGGGTAGCTAAAGCTCTATATATATAAGTACGATCGTAGTAGATCCAATCTAATAATCCATCTCCTAAATCATTCCTAACCTTAGTGATCCAAATTTCCACAATAAGTATTATAATCCTGTTAGTATCTAAGTCTAATAGGGTTCCTTTTCTAATCCTAATAGATCTCTTCTTTTATTAGCCTAGAGTACTCTACCCTTAAGGGTGCTCTAGATAGGTTCTACAGCCTAGTTGCAAACCCTACTAAAGAGGATATAGATAAGGAAGCTATAGTTACTTATTAGAAGGATATTAAGTAGTTTAAGGCTACTATTTAAGAAGCTACCTAAAACCTAGCTAAGTGCGTTACTATTACTAATGTTGCAGGAGGGATATTAACTAGATCACGGAGCATCTTGATCCCGATCAATCCCAATCAATCCTGGTTAATAACCCTGTATAACCCACTATCTGATTAACTGCTAGCTTACTACTAAGTGCCTAACAAAAAGCAGGAGCTCTAGTAAGGAAGGTTTACTAATTATTCACCTTCTAGTAAGGGTAGCTAAAGCTCTATATATATAAGTCTGATTATAGTAGATATAATCTAATAATCTATCTCCTAAATTATTCCTAACCTTAGTAATCTAAATTTCTATAGTTATAAGCCTAGTTCGCGCTTTACCTTATTAAAGATTGCCCTATCTATTTAAGCGTATTGTTTAACTTAGACACTAAGCTAGCAAGCTTTACTCTTTCTTTATACTATTTCTTAAGCAGAAGCTTACTTATTACTCTTCTACTATAAGCGACTAAATCCTAAAGGAGGATATCCTACTTACTAGATTAACTAACTGGCCTACCTAGTATATTTAATTTAGATACTATGCCCTAACTAAAGGGATCTAGGTAGAGGTAGACCCTAAGGCTCTAGATGCTAAAAACCACTTTAAGAATAAACCTATTAAGCCTAACATGCCAACAGATATCGCGCTATCTAATATAACAAGTAAGCAGTATAAGCTCTAAATAGCTTAGTACTAAGCCCGCTTATTAGATTAGGTATTAAAGTTATTAGCAATCTAGAACCTTTTTATATAGGTTAATAATATAGTAGATTAAGGGATCCTTACTCTAGCCTATATAGAGCTTGTTAATTAAGGAAGAGTAACCCTCTAAGCACTTATCTAAGTGCTCTGCAATAACCTAGCGCTAACTAACTTAAGCGCTGCAACACTAGCAAGATTGTAGTATAAAGCTTATCTTACTAAGGTAAAGATAAGTAGCTAAGACGCTAATTACTAGTAGAAGGAGTAGACAATCCTATATACGCAAGCTAAGGTATACAACATTCCTAATATTAAAGGATAGCTTGTAGTATAGGATTATCTTAAAGCTCTATCTACTAGGATCTTACTAGATTAGGGTTAAACCATGTTTTAAAGGATTATTAAAAAGTTAGTAATAGGAGAGCTAACTTATAACCTCCTACAGGTTACTAAGATCTATTTATTACTTCTCTAAGAGAATAATATAAGATTAAGCTCTAAGGGTCCTAGAGTGTTTGTAATAATAGGAGCTCCACCTTCTAACTAACCTAAGAAGGAGTCTTTATACCTATATAGTAGATCTTACCTATAGAAACCTCCTAAATATAAAAATATTATTAAAGCTTAGACTAATATAGGTAATAAGCTTACTACTACTTAATAATTAGAGATTAAGAAAAAGATTAATAGGAATCTAAAATTTAAAGAGTTAAGAAAAGCTCTAATCAAGTCCTATCCTATTAATTAAGATTATAGTAGTAAGGCAAGCACGATTACCTATCTAGGTAGTATCTAGGCGGCACTAATTAACCCTATGTTAATAGCGGAGAAAACAAACAGGATCTATTTAACTATAGACTTTAAAGCTCACGCTCTATTAAAGAGCACTATCTTTAACAATAGGGGTGTAGTGCACCTAGTTAATAATATAAGCTACCTAGAAGAAAGCTTGTTTAGATTAGTTAAATATAAGATAGTTAAAGCAGGAACTGAAGCTTTTCTAATCTTAGGCAGAGGGACTAGAGTAATCCCTAATGCTCTTAATAGACTAAGAGGTCCAAAAACAGAAGATTTAGTGCTCACTAACGTGGTGTTAGTAGAAGGTTTTTATGTGAATATTATATTAGAAGCTTAATTGCTTAAAGCAGGAGTTTAGTTCCTTAGGCTAGATGCTACCTTATAGTTTAGATTATTAGAAAAGAGCGTTGTATTAGCTAAGTTACTGCGTAAGTTTAACTTAACTTTCCTAGAATACAAGCCCTCTACCCCTTATTAAATAATCTAAAGCATAGTGCCTAAATAACCCTAACGATCCTAGATAACTTACCTAAGACACAATAGTAAGGAGCTTTAGCACTAACAATTAGGCTATTTAGGACCTAAGGCGCTTAAAGCTCTAGTTAAGTTAGCAATAAACGTTAGGATTAAAGGAACTCCTAGGAGCAAATGCGAGCAATGCGCTATTACACATGCCTAACAGGTTATATTAAGATAACTAAGGGAAAGATTACTACGTCTATACTACTAGGTATTATAGGATCTATTTATTATACTAACAGGTATAGCTTATAAGTAATAGATCTTAGTATTAAAGTGCGACTACTTAGGAAAGCTTTATACCTATCTACTGTAAGCTAAAAACCTTAATAAGATTATGCAGGTGTTTAAAAATTTTAAGAGCTTAATACTTAACTAATATAAGCTTAGCATAGTTAAGATTATGCAAGATAATAACGTTACAACGCTCCCTTAGCGTGGCGAATCTTGCTTTTAGATCTAGGCAGCTAATAATAGTATTAAAATTAAGAGCTTACCCGTATATACCTATAAACCTAATAGAGGAGTAGAAAGAGTAGGGCAGGAGATTATAACAAAATTAATTAAAATAAGGATTAGTACTAACCTACTAACAAAGCTCTAGCCTAAAATTGTTAAAGCAGCGACTTAGCTCTACAATATAAGCCTGTCCTATACTCACAATATAATATTACCTAACAAAGTGCTAGATTGTTAGTTTACTAGATACTTTAGGTGGTGGTAACCAGAGCAGATAAGGGAGGCAACTACTAATCTCTGCCCTGATTAGAGCGGAATATACGCCTATAGCTATTAAGCTTACCCCCTTAACAGAGATCGAGCAGCTAGGCGTCACAAGAGGGTTTTCAAGGTGAACCCTTAGGGTTATATTAGATATCTAGTAGGATATAGAGCATCTAACATATACAGGATATAGATCCCCTTACTTAATTAAATTATCACAACGCGGAACGTTACCTTTAATAAGCATCTTTTCTACAAAGAGAAAGATCTAGAGTAGCTTTAACAGTTAGAGGCTTAAAAGATAGTTAACGTTATTGTAACAATAAGGCAGAATTGCCTGCCTATTGTTCCATGCTAAGTTAGGCCTAATAAAGGCCCAACTCACTTATGTATATAGAGAACAGCTCGCCTATAGTTAGGATAGGCATGTTCTTCTTGTCCTTTCGTACAAGACCTATAGGTATAGGAATCTTATCCTTTTCTATACAGACGCGCACTCCTATATGCCTTTAAGTTATATAGGATACCTTTTAGATGCCCTACCTACCTAAGTTGTTATATTATAAGAAGAATATTATCCTAGCTAGTAATAGTATTCAAGAATATCGCACTTGTTATTATTTAGAGCTACTAATTTAGTTCTAGTAGCTACCTAACCCTATAACTCCACAGTTAGAATAGCTATTAGAACTTCTAACGACTAAAGCCTATAGGCTTAGACTTCTAGACCTATAGGTGGTGCTAGATTACCTTTAGAAAAATCGCGTTAGATTGCGTCAAGGTAGAGACCTAGAGACTACTAAAAGCCTAGAGGAATTAGAGGCAAAGCTAATATCCTCCTACAACCAAACCCCCCCCTAAAAAGAAAAGATTTATTATTCTTATTAACTACAAAATATTAAATAAAGGCAAAGGAAGGGTATCTAGTTTAGCTACTTTTAAAAGCCTATTTACTAATAGAAAGAAATTAGATAAGGAAGACTCTATTAATAACGCCCTCCTAGAAGGACCTACTTCCTACCTATCTCTTTAGGTACCTTGTGCTCCTAGGAAATCTTAAAGCAACACCTCCCTTAAAGATAAATATATATTAACCCTATCTAAAAAGGAGAGGTTAGAGGAATAAGTTAAGTAACTTACTAATTAGTTGTACAACACCTCCCTCTATAAGGAGATATAAGGTACTACCTAACCTAGCTAGTCTTTAGCTTCTATATTACACCCTATAGTATATACTATAAAAGCTAAGAGATACTATAAAAAGACGCTAAATATCTCTACACTTAGTAGTAGTGCTAATCCTACTTTTAGATAATAGTAAGCGTCTATTTAGGATTAGCTAGAGATTAACACTAATTACTACCCCTCTTCTAGAGCATAGATAGCGTTAGTCTAGGGATACTGCTTAGGACTAGTAAGAGAATACTTAGAGCCACGTTACCTATCTATCTCCCTAAGTCTTTAGTTTTAAAAAGCTAAGGAAATAATTACCCTCCTTTAAACTTACTTTATTACTAGAAATAAGATAGCTAAGAGTTAGACTATATTTAACTGCCTATATATAACTAATATAGAGACGTTCCCTGCTTTTAAGTTATAATTCTAGAGTCTTGCTATTAGAGGAGAAGTACCCTAATTAGAGTAGTATTACTACCTCTAGATAAAAATCACACCTTTCCTAAGGATGCCAAACCTTGCTTTCTAATAGAATTAGCACAATAATTTTAAGACTATAGTAGATTATCTTACTACTTTTAATATAGAACACTGCCTATACCCTACCTTATCTACTCCTACCTAGACTACTCTATTATCTAGAAAAGGACTAACCCCCTTCTAACACTCTAGAAACTAGTCCTATTTAGACGCTAATTAGAAACCCTATAATAGACCTTTAATAGCTAAACCTTATATACCCTACTTGTAATAACAAGGCACTACCCCTTAAAATAATTAACCTCTATCTACTACTCTAGCTACTCCTAGCGCTACTACACTAGGAACCCTAGTAACTTGCTATAATTATAGAAAGCCTAGGCACTTCTCTAGTAACTGCCCTAAACCCCCTAGGATTTAGGCTATAGATGTAGAATAGGTTATTAAGAATTCTAAGGAAGAAGATACTACTAAATTAACTAATTTAGATAGCTATTAGACGGGAAACAATAACGCCTAGGAGGATCCTCCTTCCTAGGCCTAACTTAATATAACCTGTTAAACCTTTCCTTAACTAAATTATTTATTAGTTCCTATTTGCTTGCATATACAACCCTGTGCCTTAACAAATCTAGTATTTGCCTAAACGCTTTAGTAGATACTAGGGCCTAAGGTTACTTATTTCTTAATTTAAAAATTGCTTATAATATCTCTTCTACACTTAGGGTACCTATCTAAAAGCTACTATATAAGCTTACTATTAAAGGGTTCTAGGACTAGATTACCTCCCTAGTTGCCTACTATATTTAGCTTTATATAATAGTTAGTAGCTAAAAGGTTTATAACTGCCCCTTTGTAATAGTAGACTTAGGTTCTTAGGATTGTATTATTAGACAACACTAGCTAAAATAGTTCTAAATCCTAATTAATACAGGTAAATCTTGACTAATCTAGCTAGAGAAATATCCTCTAACCTACGACCCCGCACCTCCTATTCTAGTACGACTCTACTAGCAAGTGCTATCTACTCTAGTTACCCACAATATCTTGTAAAGAGACGCCCTTTAGGATCAAGAGGAGAACTAGAACTAAAATAGTCCTAGTTTAATTAACAGGATACGTAGTATACTTAAAATTCCAGCTACTTATAGGGCTGCTACCAAACCTATTACGCCACCTACCCTAGTCTAATTGCTAAGTATTACCCTACCTGCAAAATTCTAAATTGCTACTATTTCTGCTAATGCTTTCTATTTTAATATAAAAAAATCTTCTAATAAATTCTTTACTACTAGCCTGTATAAGATTAAGCGTAGGATCTAAACCCTATCTAAATAGGATACTCTTAATCACCGCTTATTAGATTAGAAGCTCCTATCTAACTATAACTCCTATTAGGATATCTTTAATAAGGCTAAGGCTAACAAACTTCTAATCTACTAGCCTTACAACCACAAGATAGTCCTAGAGGAACCCCTTCTAAACTACTAGAGTCCCCTCTATTATTAAAATACTAAGGAACTCTAGGCTACTAAGGAATATATATAAGAGCACCTATAGAAAGGTTTTATTAAGACTAGTTAGAGCCTATTTGCCTCTCCTATCCTGTGTGTTAAGAAGCTAAATAGAGGCCTTAGGATCTATATAGATTACTGTAAGCTTAATAGCTTAACGCGAAAGGACGCGTATCTAATACCCCGCATAGATAATCTATTATCCTAACTAGCTAAAGTAAAAATCTTTACTAAGCTAGATATTCGTGCTGCCTTTAATAAGATCTAAATAGACCCTAACTTAGAGGAGTACACTACTTTCTGCACTAGGTATAGTGCCTATAAATACAAAGTCCTACTATTTAGGCTGTGTAACAGACCTGCAACCTATTAGCGCTATATAAATAATATACTAATAGATTATTTAGATAACTTCTACATTACCTATCTAGATAATATCCTTATCTACTCTAAAAACCTTGCTACTTATAAGGACTATGTCTAAAAAGTCCTTAAGCGTCTTTGTTCTGCTAGATTACAGGCTAATATTAAGAAAAGCGAATTCTATACAACTTGTACCTATTACCTTAGATATATCCTAACTAATAAAGGCTTCGAGGTGGACCCTAACAAAGTTAACGTACTCTAAAACTAGTCCGCTCCTAAGACAATAACTAGAGTAAAGTCCTTTCTAGGATTTACTAGATTCTACTAGCAATTTGTGGAAAACTTCTCTAAGATAGCTAAGCCCTTAACTACTCTCTAGAGTCCTGCTACCCTATTTGTATAGACTTTAGAATGCTAACAAGCCTTTAACTAGCTTAGGAATACCCTACTAGCAATCCTAAGCTTAGCTTACTTCTATCCTAAGTACCCTCTAAAACTAGAGACAGACGCCTCTAATAGAGTTATTGCAGCTATCCTCTTATAGGAGCATCCTAATAGGAAATAGTACCCTATATCCTTCTTTAGTTAGACCCTTACTAGTTCTAAACTTAACTAGGAAATCTATAACAAAGAATTGTTTGCAATAATCCGCGCCTTTAAGAAATAGCGTGCTAACCTAATAAGTACTTAGCACCTTATTAGAGTATACACAGACTATAGAGCACTAGAGTACTTTATATCTACTAAAGTCCTTAGTGCTAGGCAAGCTAGATAGCTAGAGGTTATAAGTCCCTTTAACTTCTAAATTAAGTATACTCCTAGATCTTATAACGCCTAAGCGGATATCCTAAGTAGAAGGGAATAGGATATAGTTAACCTTAAGACTACTTAGAGGGATAATTGTTTACAAGTAATAATCGCCCTAGATAGGTTACACCCCTAAATTAACTCTAACTTAGCGCAAGACTACCTAGCTAAGCGTTCCTTACTAATCCTTGCTTTAATTACAGCAGTTTAGAACCCTATAACTCTTAGATCCCTAGAGCTTATTAAAACTCTTCTCTAAGAAAATAGGTCCTTATTCCTAATAGAAAGATTAGAGTTGCCTAAGCACTATTAGATAGAAAATAGACTCCTTCTCTACTAGGATTAACTTTGTGTGCCTGCTAGATTAGTCCTATATACTAGACTAATTTGTAAGGCTTATAATTAAGTATCTACTACCTACCTATTAGCTACTAAAACCTATTAGATTCTAGCCTAATATTACTACTAGAAAGGTATAGAGACTACCTATAAACGCTACGTTTAGAACTATATCCTATGCAGGAGAGGGCACCTAAGACAGCACTAACTCCCTAGCATACTCTACCCCCTTCCTATCCCTAGTCTACTAATGCAACACCTATGTATTAATTTTAAGGATTTTCCCTAGGATTAACGTAGTTATAATTAGATTATAGTTATTATTAATTACCTATTAAAGCAAGCTATTACTATCCCTTGCTACAAAACTATAGACGCCTAAGGTATAGCTACCTTATTTGTTTAGTAGGTGTATAGATTTAGAAATACTCTAGATACTATTATTTCTAATTAAGGCCCTTAGTTTGTATCTAGTTTCTAGTCTAAATTCTATTAGATTATAGGCACTAAAATTAAGCTCTCTACTACCTACTACAAATAAACTAATAGACAAACTAAGATTATAAACAAGTATATTAATTAGAGACTAAGGCCTTTTGTATCCTATTACTAAGATAACTAGAGTAACCTACTACCTATAATAGACTGTGCCTAAAGTACTCTTCTATATTTATCTATTAGCATAGCTCTATATTAGCTCCTCTTTAGTTCCTTACTAAAGTAAAGTTAGTATTAGAAACTAGAAAAGACCCTATCTACTATACTAGAGAAACTAAACTATAAGGACGCCTTATCCCTTGCTACTTAGATACATAACGCCTAGAAGATTGCTAAAGAAAATATAGAGAGAGCTTAAGACTAAATGCGCTCTGCTACTAATTGCTATTACTATCTAGTTAACTAGAAGGTTAGTGACTATATTTATCTATCTACTACTAATCTTGCTATTTTACAACCTAGCTAAAAACTATCTAAATAATAGGAAGGTCCCTTTAAGGTATTAGAACAAGTAGGAAACGCGTATTACCTCTAATTGCTACCTAGTTCTAAGATCTATAACGTTTTTTCTCCTAATATACTATACAAAGATCCCTAAGACCTGTTACCTAGACAAGAGGCTCTAAAACCCCCTAGTACGCCTATACAAGGTGTAGAGGAATAGGAGGTAGAAGAAATCCTAGCTAGCAAATTATATTAATCTAAGCTAAAATATAAGGTTAAGTAGGTTAGATATAATCCTAATCCTGTTTAGTATCCTGCCTCTAACTTTATAGGTGCTCCCTATAAATTACAGGCATTCTACTAATAGTATCTAAATTAGCTAGGTCCCCTACGTAGCTTACTAAAATAGATTTAAGCCTAGGAAAAAGGTAAAGAGGATCTAATATTACTTTATAATAATCATGCCTAATATTAGAACTAATTCACATCCTATTTAGCTACGCATTATCTATTAACTACTATCTATTACTATTATTCTTATTGCTATTTATTATTATATCCTATTTAGAACCTTTAAGGTTCCTAGGACACTACCCCTAGGAAACCTCTTTATTCTATATCTATCTCTCTATTAGAACCTAGTTTAGACTCTGTATTAGCTAAGATAGCGCCTAGACTATCCTTCTTTGCTAGCTTCTAGACAACTAGTGCAGCAGGGATTAGAGCAGGTGCGGGAGTAAGGACAGGAGCTAGGACTAATTTAGACTCCTTCTTGTAGAATGCTTTTATCTTAGCCTATACTAAGAAAGTTGCCTCCTAATTTAGTGCTAATTCCTCCTTAAGTTTGTTTATAGCCTTTATTAAGCCCTTAACTACTAAGACTATCTTATAGATACTATTCTAAAGCTAACGTGAATTAGATATAGTAGTATAATAGGTAGCTATAAGGATTTTAGTAGCATCTATACCCTTAGTCTAAGCATTAGTAATAGTAACGCACTTAGCTAGGTTTTAGGTAGTTTCTTAAATAGCAGCCTTAAACTGCTTAATATCCTTCTAATAGGCAACTATAGCTTCCTTATCCTTATCCCCTTTAGCAGGGTTTCCTATTAGGCTGTAGTATTCTTCTAGAGCACCCCTAAGGGCAGAGTACTCTTAGCTAATAAAAGAAGGAATCTGCTAGGATTAGTAAAGGAACCCTATTAGACTTAGATACTTACTAGATTGCAATACTTATTCTAGGAGATACAGTACTAGCACTTCTTAGAATTCTTTAACTTAAAATTAAAATTATTAAACCTACCCCTAGCTAGAGCCCTAACTGCTCTTATATAGAGAGCGCAATAAGCAATAGGGAGAACTCCTAGTAGTACTAGTACTAGTATAGCTAAAGGTTCTAATTTAGATTAGCAACTATTTAATTATATAGATTAAATACTTACTAGATTTTAGATAGATTAGGTTAAATATTTGAAAAATTAGGGATATAGGAAGGAGAAAGTTAGTAGGTAGAGGGCTAGTTATATACAGGCTAGGGATAGAGGTCTGTGCCCTAGGAAGAAGAAGTAAAGGTAAAGGCAGAGGTAAAGGTGGATTTATTTTGCAAAAAGCTCTTCTTTAATAAGGGATCTAAACCTAATCCTAAGGATAGGGACTATCCTTTCTCTACAGGAGGGGGTAGTGTAATAATAAGGTAGAATTGCCTACCTATTATTCTATGCCAAGTTAGGCCTAATAAAGGCCTAACTTACTTATATATATAGAGAACAGCTCGCCTATAGTTAGGATAGGCATGTTCTTCTTATCCTTTCATACAAGACTTATAGGTATAGGAATCTTATCCTTTTCCATATAGACGCGCACTCCTATATGCCTTTAAGTCGTATAGGATACCTTTTGGATGCCCTACCTACCTAAGTTGTTACAGTTATTAGCAAAGATAAGATCCACGATGCAGGAGAAGCATATAAAGAGCTTAATATCTTTAATTAGCTTTATATTACGGCAGAGCAACATAAGGAGTCTAGTAAGCAAGGAGGACTAAACCTAGCGCAGGAGCTAGGGGGTAGGGTAGAGCTAGAGGAGGTAGATAATTAGGCTAGCCAGCCTAGTGATTCACAACCCCCTAAGCAGACACCTCCAGCGTAGGTACTAAGCATAGCTAGCTTAGCACAAAGGATCTATATAAAGTCCCCTAAGCTAATAGGGCTCTAAACTCCTAAACTAACACTAGAACTAAACTCTAGTATAGGAGACAAAGGATCTATACAGGTTATAGATTAGGGTCTTACTACCTAAGATAGTAGTAATCTAACTCACTTTAACGCCACAATAGGTAGCTCCTAGGAAAGACCTAGAGGGGAGAGTGCTATTAGTAGGTTACTCTATAAGAGCACGGAGATAGGTAAGGGCACCCTATCTAGCTCTTATAGGGGTGGTGAGCAGAGCTCCTACCTACCTGCTTTAGGACTAGATTCTGTATCTCCTGCAGATCCCTCACAAGCGGCACCTAGAGCTCCTAGAAGAAGCAGAAAACCGCAAGTTAAAGGACTACCACTAACGCGTGTTAGTAAGCAAGCTTAGGGACAGGACCCTAATAAACTACTAGGAGGCTCTACAAGTGCGGGGATATATATAGTAATAGATCTATTAGATATAGATCTAATTAGAAATCCCTTGCACAATCTTTTAGTATATCCTAAACTAAATACTATAATCCACGCTATAATTACAGTAGCAATAGGGAGCAAATCTCCTAAAAACCCTAAAAGGAATACGCACTAGGACGCTCTATAAAAAGAGCTAAAATAATAGAAGAATCTCTATAACTACTAAATAGGACAGCAATTTAGAGACGTAGTATATAAAGAAATTAATACTCTACTAAAAGCTAGTACCTAGGAGGAGATTAATAGGCTAACTAAAGGAGAGCATCTACTCCTACTTAAATAGGTGTTTATATACAAGCTTAATTAAGATAGTTACCTAATTAAGTGCAAAGCAAGGATAGTAGTAAGAGGAGATCTACAGCTTACTAACTTAATTTATTTAACCTACGCAGCTACCCTAGCAGCTTGAACCTTTAGGACTACAATAGCTATTAGAGCCAAGTTTAACCTTAAGATATATTAATATAACGTTGTTAGAGCTTTCCTTAACGCCTTAAGGGATTAACACCCTATAGTTATCTATAAGCTACCTAAAGGATATTAAATACCTAGGAAGTGTGTTAAGCTTAAACGAGCTCTATATAGATTAAAAGACTTACTATTATTATAGTATAATAAGCTCTTAACTACACTCTAAGAAAATAAGCTTATTACTTCTAAAGAGGAGCTATACCTATTCTTTAATAGAGATTGTAGTATCTTGTTAATATTCTATATAGACGATATCCTATCGCTCTATTACTAAAACTACGCAAGCTAAGCTTATAAAGTTATCCAAGCTCTAAAGCAAAGATATACTATAGAAGAGAAGGGACCTGTAAGCTAGTTTCTAGGGGTAAGAGTAATCTAGGATAGAAAGAGATAGACAATAACGCTTATTTATAATAAATACATTAACAAGATTACAAAGAAATTCAATCTAGCTATTATGGACTAGCCTTAAGGGAGAATGTAATAAGCGTTGATAATAGTATTTAGTATCTTAAAGGAGAGATAAGCCCTCCACGCCTTTTTATAGGTGTCTAGTGTGTTCGCTTAGTAGTAGTGTTAGACTTAGTCTGTCTTGTGTTAGACCTAGGCTTAGGCATAAGCCTAAGCCCTTTACATACCCCTAACCTTCCCTATAAACTATCGTGAAATTGTCTTTCTAGGGGTCTAGGGTTATATCTCTATCCTCTATAATCTATATTAGGCTTTGTTACTATATTTTTTAGTTTTGTTATTATATCTTTATATTCCTTCCTAATTTGTAACAGGCCTGTATATTAAGTAGTACGTGCGCGTGGCGTCTATACGCTTGTTTTGGCACCCTACTATAAAAGTTCTAACATAGCTGTCCTACCCTACTATAAATTTCCTAAACTTACTTTGTTACACAACAGATTTTCTCTACTAATTAGCCCTCTTTCTACCCTCTCTATATTAATCCTGCCTATTTAGCCTCTATTATATCCTTGTCTGCTACTACTAGTGCTAGTAGTAGGGATCTACTATAAGGTAGTTAGACCCTACGCTAGGCCTACTAAGATAAGGCGCGTACTTCTAATGTTCTCCCTATATTTCCTACACTAACTTTTGCTTAGTACGCGTCTCCCTAAACACGGCTGCTTAGTAGCTTTATTATTTCTAGTAACTTAGATAATAAGGAGTATAATAGTAGCTTTGTAAAGCCACTTCCCTATAATTAATATATTAACTAGCTTTATCTTTTTAGCAAGTGTAACTATTAGGAGGGTAGTAGTAAGTTCCCCTTAATTTTTATTTTCTTTATAGCAAGTTCTAACTATATCTAGGGCATTTGTGCAAGTCTTGTTGTTATAGTTATAAGACCTATACTAGGTTAGAGGCTATACTTGCTAACAATCCTAACGTCTACCAAGCCCTCCGCAACTAGCTTTAGTTTTATTATAGTTACTAGGAGGATCGCCTCTATATTACAAAGAAAGGGACCCTTAGAACCTTTGCAGGAAAACCTACTAAAGGCACTTACTACTAGTTTGTGCTATAGTTCTACTAGCTCTGCTATTATTTTAAGGATCTTATATTAAGGGCTTAAACTAATAATACTATTACTCTACTTGCCCCTACTACCTACTCGCGCGCCTATAATTAGTATTAGCTTAGTGCTATTATTCTATCTACTGCTAGTGCTTTAGCGTTTCCCCTTTAGTCTACTATTACGCCTTTATATAGCAGTTATAGCAATAACAACGTTATATAGCTTGCTACTGCTGCTAGTATTACCTTCTAGCGCATTAACTAGCGTATAAATAAGACCTAGGCCTAAACTAACCTTTAAATTAATAAGCTTAAGAGCGCTACTAAGCGCACTGCCTGTAGTATTAAGACTCTTATTATTAGTATTAATTTTCCTTTGTTCCCTTTGTATATATTTTAACGTTAGCTTTCTTTAGGCCTAGGGTGCTACGCGTTAGTAAACTATTAAAGCACTACCCTCCTTCTACTGCCACTACCGCCGCCGCTTATACTTATTAACTAAGTTGTCCCCTACCTATGCCACGCGCAAGCGTTACTACTATTACTAAGAGACGTAGAAGCGTTAGAATAATATAAACAATAGTTTAGGGGGAGCTAGAGGGGGGTTAGTTATAGATAGTAATAGTACAGACACTGCCACCTAATTGTTAGCTACCTTATAGAACTTTAATAGTAGGGCACTTACTTAGAGTGTTATTAGGATAAATAAAAGATATCTCTAATACCTTTCTACTTCTTAATTATAACAAAGGTCTAAGTTATTATTCTAGTTTTCTTCTATACTTACTTCCTAGCTTTTATACGTATTAGGCTATTATTATGCGCGACATCCCTATACTATTCCTTAAACCTATCTAGAGCCTTAGTATCCTACACTACCTCTAGTAGGTGCTATATTAGATTAATATACCCCTTCTATTTTACTAGGACTTAACGCTTCCCTTTTCCTCTTGTATTCTTTACACTAAGGATCTCTTCTACTTCCTATTTATCTAGCGTTGCGTCTTTATTTTCTAGAGTAACTATTAGGCCTAGTTATAAGTCCTAAAGCTTCTAGCTTAGCAGCAGGTTATTAGTAGCTCTCTCTAGTAGATCTATATGCATAGTCTTATACAAGTTCCCTAGTAAGTCTAATACTACTATAAGTAGAGTAGGGACTTCTATTACTTTATACTTAACCTATAGCTAGTTAAACTTTTTACTTAGTTAGTTTATCTTTATATTATATATTATAAACTAAACTATATTACCTTTTAGGAACTTTTTAGCTAGGCGTTAAGACTAGTTTATTGCTTTCTATTATTATTGCTATTAGAACGCGATAGTAGCTTGCGCTAGCTCTACACCCCTCTATAGGTGTAATAAGAACGTTATAGCTTCTCTATAAGGATTCTTAGGCTTTACTAGTAGTAATATTATCTTTTATAGCGTGTCTATAGTATACCTATTTAAAAGAAGATTTAGGCTAACACTAGTTATGCTAGAGTCCCTATTATTAAGTGCAAGTTAGCAGGCTAGCAGGTAGTTTAGCTAGTTAGTCTGCTTAAAGCATACTATTATGCGCAGCACTGCCTGCACTTCTTAGTTTACCCGCTCTATCCTACTATCTATCTAAGGGTGGTATGTAGTAGATAGTAACTAGTTTATCTTTGTTATCTAGCATAACGTTATCTAGAAAGATCCTAACTAGTTAGAGCCTTAGTTAGTAATAATAGAGGATAGGAAGCCCTAGAACTACTACTAGTTATCCTAAAAGATCCTTGCATAATAATTAGCTACTATAGAGACTGTTACTTTAAGCTAAACGTATTTAGATAATCTATTAGTAATAACTAATAGGAACTAAGGTTTGCTATTATCTTTTATAGGTAGGTTAACTATTGTTGCAGGAGGGATATCAACCGGATCACGGAGCATCTTGATCCAATCAATCCCGATCAATACCCCTGTATAACCCACTATCTGATCGACTGCCAGCTTACTACTAAGCGCCTAACAAAAAGCAGGAGCTCTAGTAAGGAAGGTTTACCAATCATTCACCTTCTAGTAAGGGTAGCTGAAGCTCTATATATATAAGTCTAATCGTAGTAGATACAATCTAATAATCTATCTCCTAAATTATTCCTAACCTTAGTGATCCAATTTTCCATAGTTATAAGCCTAGTTCGCGCTTTACCTTATTAAAGATCGTCCTATCTATTTGAGCGTATTGTTTGACTTAGACACTAAGCTAGCAAAGCTTTACTCTTTCTTTATACTATTTCTTGAGCAGAAGCTCACTTATTACTTTTCTACTATAAGCGACCAAATCCTAAAGGGGGATATCCTACTTACTAGATTAACTAACTAGCCCACCTAGTACATTCAATTTAGATACCATGCCCTAACCAAAGGGATCTAGGCAGAGGTAGACCCTAAGGCTCTAGATGCTAAAAACTACTTTGAGAATAAACCTATTAAGCCTAACATGCTAACAAACATCGCGCTATCTAACACAACAAGCGAGCAGTACAAGCTCTAAATAGCTTAGTACTAAGCTTGCTTATTAGATTAGGTATCAAAGTTATTAGCAATCTAGAACCTCTTCACATGGGTTAACAACACGGTGGATTAAGGGATCCTTACCCTAGCCTATATGGAGCTTGTTAATTAAGGAAGAGTAACCCTCTAAGCACTTATCCGAGTGCTCTGCAACAACCTAGCGCTAACTAATTCAAGTGCTGCAACACTAGCGAGATCGCAGTACAAAGCTTATCTTGCTAAAGCAAAGATAAGTGGTTAAGACGCTAATCGCTGGCAAAAGGAGTGGACAATCCTGTATGCGCGAGCTAAGGTATATAACGTTCCTAATATTAAAGGATAGCTTATAGTATAGGATTATCTTAAAGCTCTATCTACTAGGATCTTACTAGATTAGGGTTAAACCATGTTTCAAAGGATTATTAAAAAGTTAGTAATAGGAGAGCTAACATACAACCTCCCGCAGGTTGCTAAGATCTATTTATTACTTCTCCAAGAAAACGACATAAGATTAAGCTCTAGGGGTCCTAGAGTATTTGCAACAATAGGAGCTCCACCTTCTAATTAACTAAAGAAGGAGTCTTTATGCCTATGCGGTAGATCTTACCTATGGAAACCTCCTAAATGCAAAAACGTTATTAAAGCTTGGACTAATACAGGTAACAAGCTTACTACCACTTAACAATTAGAGATTAAGAAAAGGATTAATAGGAATTAAAAATTTAAAGAGTTAAGGAAAGCTCTAATTAAGTCCCATCCTATTAATCAAGATTATGGTGGTAAGGCAAGCACGATCACCTATCTAGGCAGTATCTAGGCGGCACTAATTAACCCTATGTTAATAGCGGAGAAAACGAATAGGATCTATTCAACCATGGACTTTAAAGCTTACGCTCTATTAAAGAGCACTATCTTTAATAATAGAGGTGCAGTGCACCTAGTTAATAATATAAGCTACCTAGAAGAAAGCTTGTTTAGATTAGTTAAATATAAGACGGTTAAAGCAGGAACTTAAGCTTTTCTAATCTTAGGTAGAGGGACTAGAGTGATCCCTAATACTCTTAATAGACTAAGAGGTCCAAAAACAGAAGATTTAGTGCTCACTAACGTGGTGTTAGTAGAAGGTTTTTATGTAAATATTATATTAGAAGCTTGATTGCTTGAAGCAGGAGTTTGGTTCCTTAGGCTAGATGCTACCTTGTAGTTTGGATTATTAGAGAAGAGCGTTATATTAGCTAAGTTACTGCGCAAGTTTAACTTAACTTTCCTAGAATACAAGCCCTCTACCCCTTATTAAATAATCTAAAGCATAGTGCCTAAACAACACTAACGATCCTGGACGACTCACCCAAGACACGACAGTGAGGAGCTTTAGTACTAACAATTAGGCTATTTAGGACCTAAGGCGCTTAAAGCTCTAGTTAAGTTAGTAATAAATGTTAGGATTAAAGGAACTCCTAGGAGCAAATGCGAGCACTGCGCTATTACACATGCCTAATAGGTTATATTAAGACAACCAAGGGAAAGATTACCACGTCTATACTACTAGGTATTATAGGATCTATTTGACATGCTAACAGGTATGGCTCACGAGCAATAGATCTTAGTATTGAAGTGCGACTACTTAGGAAAGCTTTATACCTATCTACTGTAAGCCAAAAACCTTAATAAGATTATGCAGGTGTTTGAAAATTTCAAGAGCTTAATACTTAACTAATATAAGCTTAGCATAGTCAAGATTATGCAAGACAACGACGTTGCAACGCTCCCTTGGCGTGGCGAATCTCGCTTTTAGATCTAGGCAGCTAACAATAGTATTAAAATTAAGAGCTTACCCGTATATACCTATAAACCTAATAGAGGAGCAGAAAGAGTAGGGCAAGAGATTATAACAAAATTGATTAAAATGAGGATTAGTGCTAACCTACTAACAAAGCTCTAGCCTGAAATTATTAAAGCAGCAACTTGGCTCTACAATATAAGCCTGTCTTATGCTTACGATATAATATTACCTAATAAAGTGCTAGATCGTTAGTTTACTAGATACTTTAGGTGGTGGCAACTAGAGCAGATAAGGGAGGCAACTGCTAATCTCCGCCCTAATTAGAGCGGAATATACGCCTATGGCTGTCAAGCTTACCCCCTTAACCAAGATTAAGCAGCCAGGCGTCACAAGAGGGTTTTTAAGGTGAACCCTTAGGGTTATATTAGATATCTAGTAGGATATAGAGCATCTAACATATATAGGATATGGATCCCCTTACTTAATTAGATTATTACAACGCGGAACGTTACCTTTAATAAGGATCTTTTCTATAAAGAGAAAGATCTAGAGTAGCTTTAATAGTTAGAAGCTTAAAAGATAGTTAATGTTATTAGCGAAGATAAGATCTGTAATGCAGGAGAAGCGTATAAAAAGCTTAATATCTTTGATTAGCTTTGTATTGCGGCAGAGTAACATAAGGAGTCTAGTGAGCAAGGAGGACTAAACCTAGCGCAGGAGCTGGGGGGTAGGGTAGAGCTAGAGGAGGTAGATAATTAGGCTAGCCAGCCTAGTAATTCACAACCCCCTAAGCAGACACCTCTAGCGTGGGTACCAAGCATAGCTAGCTTGGCACAAAGGATCTATGCAAAGTCCCCTAAGCTAATAGGGCTCTAAACTCCTAAACTAACACTAGAACCAAACTTTAGTATAGGATACAAAGGATCCATGCAGGTTATAGATTAGGGTCTTACTACCCGAGATAGTAGTAATCTAACTCACTTTAACGCCACGATAGGTAGCTCCTAGGAAAGACCTAGAGGGGAGAGTGCTATTAATAGGTCACTCTATAAGAGCACGGAGATGGGTAAGGGCACCCTATCTAGTTCTTATAGGGGTGGTAAGCAGAGCTCCCGCCTACCCGCTTTAGGACTAGATTCTGTATCTCCTGCAGATCCCTCACAAGCGGCACCTGGAGCTCCTAGAAAAAGCAGAAAACTGCAAGTTAAAGGACTGCCACTAACGCGTGTTAGTAAGCGAGCTTAGGGACAGGACCCTAATAAACCACTAGGAGGCTCTACAAGTGTGGGGATATACATAGTAATAGATCTATTAGATATAGATCTAATTAGAAATCCCTTACACGATCTTTTAGTATATCCTAAACCAAATGCTATAATCCACGCTGTGATCGCAGCAGCGATAGGGAGCAAATCCCCTAAAAACCCTAAAAGAAATACGCACCAGGACGCTCTACAAAAAGAGCCAAAATAATAGAAGGATCTCCATAACCACTAAATAGGACAGCAATTTAGAGACGCAGCACATAAAGAAATCAATACTCTGCTAAAAGCTAGTACCTAGGAGGAGATTAATAGGCTAAATACAGGAGAGCGTCTACTCCTACTTAAATAGGTGTTTACATATAAGCTTAATTAGGATGGTTACCTAATTAAGTGCAAAGCAAGGATAGTAGTAAGAGGAGATCTACAGCTTACTGACTTAATTCATTTAACCTACGCAGCTACCCTAGCAGCTTGAACCTTTAGGACTGCAATAGCTATTAGAGCTAAGTTTAACCTTAAGATATATTAATATGACGTTGTTAGAGCTTTCCTTAACGCCTTAAGAGATTAACACCCTATAGTTATCTGCGAGCTACCTAAAGGATATTAAATACCTAGGAAGTGTGTTAAGCTTAAACGAGCTCTATATAGACTAAAAGACTCACTATTATTATGGTACAATAAGCTCTTAACTACACTCCAAGAAAATGAGCTTATTGCTTCTAAAGAGGAGCCATGCCTGTTCTTTAACAGAGATCGCAGTATCTTGTTGATATTCTATGTGGACAATATCCTATTGCTCTATCACTGAAACTACGCAAGCCAAGCTCATAGAGTTATCCAAGCTCTAAAGCAAAGATATAATATAGAGGAAAAGGGACCTATAAGCTGGTTTCTAGGGGTAAGAGTAATCTAGGATAGAAAGAGACGGACAATAACGCTTGTTTATAATAAATACATTAACAAGATTGCAAAGAAATTCAATCTAGCAGAGACAGGAAAATTCCCTGCTATACTACTATTAAGTAAAGATATTAAAAAGAGCATAGGAGAAGCCACCAAAAAAGAGATCAAGGACTATCAGGAGCGCGTTAGATCAATCCTTTACACCTTAATTATAGTGCGCCCTGATATTGCCTATACAGCCTCCTAGCTCTCCTAATACCTTACTAACCCATCTAAACAACACTTTAATATAGTTAATCAAGTAATTGTCTATCTATACTAAACTTAATACCAATCAATCTAATATAGGAATAGGGATCCTAATAAGCTTATAATATGCAGTGATGCGTTATTTGCCAATAATATTAATACTTAGCGATTATCACATAGATACCTAATCACGCTCTTTAGAGGACCTATTATTTAGAAGGCAGCTTAACAAGCAACTATTACTACTTTAACTACTAAGGCAGAGCTCCTTGCGCTTAAGCAAGTGAGCAAAGAAGCAATAGCGTTAAAACGCTTTTTAACTAAAATACATCTCACTTTAGATACTACCTAGACAATTAATTGTGATAATTAACAAACTATTAGGTTAGTAGTAGGTAACAACAAAAGGATCACCACTAAGCTACGCTATGTGGATATTTAAAACATGTAGCTTAGGCAAGAATATGCAAAGGGATCTTTCCATATTGCCTACCTACCTACTAGTAATATACTAGCTAATAGGCTTACTAAAAATCTAACCGCACAACAATTTATAAGGTTTAGGGAGCACCTAAAGTTACACAATAGTAGAGCATAGATTACATAGCGTTAATTAAAGTAAGGTAGTATATAAGATCTATTAATATATAATACAAGAATAACTAACTATAGCCTACCTCTCTATTATTAACTAGGTAGCTTCCCTAAGGAGCTCTATTACACGCGCGAAGCGTGCCTTAGAGTCTATAGGGAGCTGCCTAGGTTGCCCTATCCTAGGATCTACAGGGGGAACCTTAGAGGAGCTAGAGTCCTTATCTTCTAATAAGGAGCTCTAGGCACCCTTAGCTGCCGAAGCAGCCTTGCGCGCAAGCTTGGCGGCAGCAGCAGCGGCTTTTACTAGCTCCTGCTACTTAGCCTCGCTCTCCTTAAGGAGCACTAAGACCCTCCGCTTCTTATCCTTAAGAAGGTCTTAGCTCTTACCTGCCTGCTTCCTCGCTAGGAAAGACAGCGTAGAACGTTAGGCAAGCTTAGGGCTATTAGTTTGTTAGTATAAGATCTTACTAAGCGTTATAAAGGAAAAATTCTTGTATAGATTACATACATTAGGATATAGCTATACCTAGAGAAGCACTACTAGCACTAAGTCCCCCTACTAGAAGAGTTATAGCACTTGCTATTAGACTTGTTAAAGAGCGCTAAGCGCAGACAATTTAGACAAGTTTTAGCACAATAAATACTAGGCTCTCTGCGGCAGGAGGATCTTAGGGTCTCCTTAGGAGCTAGAGAGGGAGCAGGAGCGGGGACAGGGGACAGGGTCTAGGGAGGAGCGGGAGCTAGAGTTAGAGCTAGAGTAGTAGGAGCTAGAGCAGGAGCGCCCTTCCTTAGCTTCGCGATCTTAACTATAGTAGCAGTAGCTGCGCGCTTAGCTACCGCACACTCTACAATAGCCTTACGCTTAGTAGTAGCACGCTCTTCTTTGGCGGTAGTAGCTTTAGCAACTATAGCTTTGGCTGCGTAGGAGGCGATAAGGGTAGCGCAGGTAGAGTAAGCGCGAGTAGTAGTTTTTAACTTTAACTAAGATATAGGTTAGTAGGGATATAGGTATAGTTTAGATCTTTAGGGTTATATAATCTTACAATACAGGCTATAGTAAAGATTATAGTTAGGTAGATAGAGTTATAAAGCTAAGTCTAGGCAATATCTACGCGCGCAAGCGCAGGCTAAACAAGGAAGGCGCGCTAGTTAGTATCTAAAGGGTGAGCTAATTTAACCCTTTAGATATACAACGCTCTAATTAGCTATACCACCTACTAACCACAAGCGCAACCATAACAACAAAAGATCTACCTATACCTAGGGGGTGTGTTGCAGGAGGGATATTAACTAGATCACGGAGCATCTTAATCTAATTAATCCCAATTAATACCCCTGTATGACCTACTATCTAATTAACTGCTAGCTTACTACCAAGCGCCTAACAAAAAGCAGGAGCTCTAGTAAGGAAGGTTTACTAATCATTTACCTTCTAGTAAGGGTAGCTGAAGCTCTATATATATAAGTCCGATCGTAGTAGATACAATCTAATAATCTATCTCCCAAATCATTCCTAACCTTAGTGATCCAATTTTCCACAACTATAAAGTCTATAGATATTTAGGACTAGTATTATAACGTAACTAGTATAGGTTGTAATAGACCCTATTAGTATTTCTAGGAGATATAAGCACTATAATAATAGTAGTTCTAGATATACTATATAATATCTCCTAATATTCTATCCTAATAATAGTCGCAGCGCAGTATTTAAAATATTATGTTCTTTCCTAGATATCTTACTAAACCTAATTTATATACTTACTATATAATAGTAGTTATAAGGGGTTCCTATATTAGTAACTAAATAACGCCCCTCTAAAGCAAAGTGCTGTGTGCGCTAATTACATAGTCCCTAATCTATTGCTTTATATTAGCTAGAACTAGGAAAGACCTAGCGCCTTTCTAAACTGTATTAAGACGCACTTAGTATGTCTTATCTTCTAATACTACTTTGTCCTATAGTATCTACATATACAGGTTAGCAAAGAGGCTAGCGCCCTTTAGTAACTTAGACGCCTCCTCTACTTCTAACACTGTAACCTAGATTAATTTAGGGCGTATTACTAACTATAGTGTTACCTTAGAGGAGTTTAAATCTTATAGTTACCTACTTAAGGTATTAGGTTGTCCTGCAAGATAGCTAGGTCTATACTATAGGATATACTAGTATTTTAAAAGTTCCTCTACCTAGTAGCACTATTGCTCGCTTAAGCTTTAGAGGCTAGTAAAGTACTCTAGGTTTTTATAGTCTATAAATATTGTAAATAGCTTATAAACGCTCTATAGCTCTGCTAACTAACTTTTAAGACACTTAACAATAGCTAGCAATTCCTTGTTATATATAGTATAGTTTTATCTCTCTAGTATTAGTGCTATAGAGTAGTAAGTAACTAGGCGCTAGACGCCCCTAACTTTTTATAATAAGCAACCCCTAAGAGCGTATCCTAAATAGTCTGCTTCTAATAATATTTCTTTAGCTAGGTCCTATTGCGCTAGTACTAGTCTAGATATAAATGCCTTTTTTAGTATATTAAATGCACTCTATTCTTCCTCTCCCTATTAGAATAGGGTATCCTTCCTAGTTAGTTAGTTTAAAGGCGCTGCTACTTTAGAAAACTTCGCGATAAAATTATAGTAGAAGTTAGCAAAACCTAGAAAACTCCTTACCTCTCTTATATTCCTAGGGGATTCCTATTCCTGTACTACCCTAAGCTTTTTAGGGTTAGGTCTAAGTAATTTGCCTGCCTTAATAATATAGCCTAGGTAGCATACCTCCTTAATATAGAACGCACACTTCTCTAAGTCTAGGTGTAGTCCTACTTCTTTTAATAGCATAAGTACACGCTTTACTTTTTCTATATAGTTAAACTAGTCTCCTCCTAAATAAATTAGGATATTATTAAGGTAGGCTATTATATATAATCTAAGTAACTCTACAAGCGTGGTATTAATATATTATTAGAAAGTAGATAGCGCACCACTAAGACTAAATAGATATACTAACTATTTATACAACCTAAACTAGGTATAGAAAGCTATTAAGGACTTATAACCTTCTACTATTCTAACTTTATAAAAGGCAGCGCGAATATCTACTTTTATAAACTAATTTACACTAGATAGTATGTGTAAAGTTTCCTTAATAAGTAGTAGTAGGTATTAGTCTAATATTATTATACTATTAAGCATCTAGTAATCTACACAAAGGCGCTAACCGCCTAATAGCTTCTTTACTAGCAATACTAGAGCTCTAGCTATAGAAGAGCTTGCTTAGATCTAGCCCTTATCTATTAATCTAGTAAGTTGTGTTCTTAGTTCTAGTAATTAATCACAAGATATAGGGTACAGGGGACCCTATAGGGGGTTAGGCTAGGTTCTATCTAGGAGAGTTGTTAACTAAACATAGTAATCTATACTGCCCTAATAGGGTAGCAAACCGCTTGCTAACTCTTTATTAAATAGGTCCTTAAACTCTTATAGTTCTAGTAGTAACTTTGTCTTTCTAGTTTTATACTTAGGCTTATAGGGAACCATGCTATTAGCAATATAGATAGTGTGTATATTAATAGGACTTCCCTTATTAACACTTCCTAGATATTTTGTTAGGCGTAAGTTATATATTACCTATAAAATATCTAGTATATTTATTGCAAAAATTTATACCTATATATCTTCCTATTAGGGTCCTTAATTTAGTAACCCTGCTATAACTAAACCTAAGATAATAGAGATATAGGTAGGATATAGGCGTCTCCCGCTCTCTTATACTACTATATTTCCTACCTTCCTAATTATTAATTCGCCTTATAAAATATCTATAACAACGCCCTCTCTGTATAGCTATAGTCTGCCTAGTATTAGTTAATAGGAGAGACTAGGTACTACATAGGCTAAAAGCTAAGACCACTAACTATCTAAATTATAGTCTAATACCACTAACTATAAAATTCTTGTACCCTTAGCAATTCCCTAGGCATGTTGCAAGGGTTGCGGGGGAATATCTATAAAGTTCCTACTAATCTATCTTACTAACTTTTCCTTAACTGCACTAAAACACTAGCACCCTAAATTAACTATTACTTGCACATTCTCTACTCTACCTAGGAGGAGGGGAATAAAGAAAGGAGGATTATTTAACCTAGCCTTAATATCTAGGGGATACTTAATAGCCTCTACTATTAATAATTCCTCTATTATAGTATCCTTCTTATACCCCTAACTTGGCCTAAAGTTAGGGGCGGCTAGTTTCCTAAATTAGGGCCGCTTGCTAATGCTGTAACTGTCTTAACACCTACTAGTTATAGTAACAGGGCATTAGGGCATGCACACATAAAATAACTGCCCTATCTACACTAGGTGTAGACCTTAGCTAGTTTCTGTGCATTAAATAGGTCCTGTAGGATCTAGTTAGGACGTGATATTAGTGGTTTAGTAGGTGCACTTAATAAGGCTACTACTTCTACTATATTTATATCGCCGTCCTAATCTAAGTTAGACTTCTACTAGGGTTCCTTAGACTTACTAGCCTAAAGAAAACCTAGTTCTAGAGAGGCTATTTTAATATCTACTATAATTATCTTATATTCCTCTATAGCTGCGTTATAGTTTGTCCTAGAGACTCCCTTATTAAGGGAAACTAAGCGTATATAACTATTAAGAGATTACTAAAGTTATAAAAGCTTCTATTTATTATTCTAGTGTAAACCTCCTAACTATATAAGGAGCTGCACAAAATTTACAAAGAACTCTATAAAAGGCTAATTTTAGCCCTAATATAAGTGTTCTAACGTGACTTAGGCGCGCTCCTACCTATAATAGTTACTATAATAGAACGCTAGGTAGTCTAGAAACCTACTTATATCCTAACGCTTGCGTGCACTATCCTTAAAGTATAGTGCTATAGCGCGCTAGACTATAGGTAATAACTAGGACTAAATATATATAAATCTTGCCTCCTTATCCCTAATAAAGACCTTGTCTGCACGCAGTTTAAACTCTATAGTTATTTACTAGAAGGAGAAGTTTGCCTTAGTGCTATTATATAGTAAGCTAACTAGGAAAGGTTTGCAATATAAAGCGGGGGAGGGCAGAGGCAGCATGTTATTAAACCTAGCGGGCTTAGAGAAGGGTTAGGATAGAATCTAATTGCGTATTTCCTTATTCTATTAACATAGTATAGCTATTATAGTAGAGTCTTAAGCCTATTATTCTATTAATCTATAGACCTGTTGCATTAGCCTTTCTACTATATTAGGTTGCACCTAGTTATTCTAAACATCTAGCGCGTCCATCTCTTATTACTATTATAGTATATTTAGAAGAAGATACTAAAATATTATAGACTAGCCTTAAGGGAGAATATAATAAGTGTTAATAATAGTATTTAGTATCTTAAAGGAGAGATAAGCCCTCTACGCCTTTTTATAGGTGTCTAGTGTGTTCGCTTAGTAGTGGTGTTAGACTTGGTCCGTCTTGTGTTAGACCTAGGCTTAGGCATAAGCCCAAGCCCTTCACACTAGCAGAGACAGGAAAATTCCCTACTATACTACTATTAAGTAAAGACATTAAAAAGAGCACTAGAGAAGCCACTAAAACGGAGATTAAGGACTATTAGGAGCGCGTTAGATTAATCCTCTATACCTTAATTATAGTGCGCCCTAATATTGCCTATGCAGCCTCCTAGCTCTCCTAATACCTTACTAACCTATCTAAATAACACTTTAATACAGTTAATTAAGTGATCGTCTATCTATACTAAACTTAATACTAATTAATCTAATATAGGAATAGGGATCCTAATAAGCTTATAATATATAGTAATGCGTTATTTACTAATAATATTAATACTTAGCAATTATTACATAGATACCTAATCACGCTCTTTAGAGGACCTATTATTTAGAAGGTAGCTTAACAAGCAACTGTTACTACGTTGACTACTAAGGTAGAGCTCCTTGCGCTTAAGCAAGTAAGTAAAGAAGCAATAGCGTTAAAACGCTTTTTAACTAAAATACACCTTACTTTAGATACTACCTAGATAATTAATTATAATAATTAATAAACTATTAGGTTAGTAGTAGGTAATAACAAAAGTATCACTACTAAGCTACGCTATGTAGATATTTAAAACATATAGCTAAGACAAGAGTATATAAAGGGATCTTTCTATATTACCTACCTACCTACTAGTAATATACTAGCTAATAGGCTTACTAAAAACCTAATAGCATAACAATTTATAAGGTTTAGGGAGCACCTAAAGTTATATAATAGTAGAGTATATATTATATAGCATTAATTAAAGTAAGGTAGTATATAAGATCTATTAATATATAATACAAGAATAACTAACTATAGCCTACCTCTCTATTATTAACTAGGCAGCTTCCCTAAGGAGCTCTATTACGCGCGTAAAGCGTGCCTTAGAGTCTATAGGGAGCTACCTAGGTTGCCCTATCCTAGGATCTATAGAGGGAACCTTAGAGGAGCTAGAGTCCTTATCTTCTAATAAGGAGCTCTAGGCGCCCTTAGGTGTAGAAGCAGCCTTGCGCGCAAGCTTAGTAGTAGTAGTAGCAGCTTTTACTAGCTCCTGCTGTTTAGCCTCGCTCTCCTTAAGGAGCACTAAGACCCTCTGCTTCTTATCCTTAAGAAGGTCTTAGCTCTTACCTGCCTGCTTCCTTGCTAGGAAGGATAGCGTAGAACGTTAGGCAAGCTTAGGGCTATTAGTTTATTAGTATAAGATCTTGCTAAAGTATTATAAAGGAAAAATTTCTTGTATAGATTATATATATTAGGACACAGCTATACCTAGAGGAGCACTACTAGTACTAAGTCCCCCTACTAGAACAGTTATAGCACTCGCTATTAGACTTATTAAAGAGCGCTAAGCGTAGATAATTTAGACAAGTTTTAGTATAATAAATGCTAGGCTCTCTATAATAGGAGGATCTTAGGGTCTCCTTAGGAGCTAGAGAGGGAGTAGGGGCAGGAGCAGGGGCCTTAGGCGGGGTCTAGGGAGGAGCAGGAGCTAGAGCTAGAGTTAGAGCTAGAGTAGTAGGAGCTAGAGTAGGAGCGCCTTTCCTTAGCTTCGCGATCTTAGCTATAGTAGTAGCAGCCACGCGCTTAGCTACTGCACACTCTGCGATAGCCTTACGCTTAGTAGTAGTGCGCTCTTCTTTAGTAGCAGTAGCTTTAGTAACTGCAGCTTTAGCTACGCAGGAGGCAATAAGGGCAGCGTAGGCAGAGTAAGCGCAAGTAGCAGGTTTTAACTTTAACTAAGATATAGGTTAGTAGGGATATAAGTATAGTTTAGATCTTTAGGGTTATATAATCTTATAACTTAAGCTATAGTAAAGATTATAGTTAGGTAGATAGAGTTATAGAGCTCTATCTAGATAATATCTACGCGCGCAAGCGCAGGCTAAATAAGGAAGGCGCGCTAGTTAGTATCTAAAGGGTAAGCTAATTTAACCCTTTAGATATACAACGCTCTAATTAGCTACACTACCTACTAACTATAAGCGTAACTATAACAACAAAAGATCTACCTATACCTAGGGGGTGTGTTGCAGGAGGGATATTAACTAGATTATAGAGCATCTTAATCCTAATTAATCCTAATTAATCCTAGTTAATAACCCTGTATAACCCACTATCTAATTAACTACTAGCTTACTACTAAGTGCCTAATAAAAAGCAGGAGCTCTAGTAAGGAAGGTTTACTAATTATTCACCTTCTAGTAAGGGTAGCTGAAGCTCTATATATATAAGTCCGATTGTAGTAGATATAATCTAATAATCCATCTCCTAAATCATTCCTAACCTTAGTAATCTAAATTTCCACAACTAATTATTAGACTAAGGGCATAGAAGCTACTAAGATCCTTATAGCTACCTATTACGCTACTATATCTAATTTATATTAGCTTTAGAATAGTATCTATAAGATAGTTATATTAGTTAGGGGTATAATAAGGGCTATTAATAAACTTGAGGAGGAAAGAGCGCTAAATTAGGAGGTAAGATTAGTAATATAGGCTAAGATAAAGGTATTTATTAAAAAGGCGTCTAAATCTACTCTAGCTCCTATGCCTGCTCTAAAACTAACCGCACTAGTTATCTAGAAGCTAGCTAAGAAACCTAGTCTAGGCAGGATAAAAGCTAATACAGAGTCTAAACTAGGTTCTAATAGGGTAATAGAGATAGAATAAAAGGGGATTCCTAGGGGTAGTATCCTAGGAACCTTAAGAGTTCTAAGATAGGTCTAAATATAATAAGATAATAAATAATAGCAAGAGTAATAGTAATAGATAGTAGATTATAGCTTAATCTATATCTAAATATAATATAATTTAGATCCTATATTAGATATAATTGTTATAAAGTAATATTAGATCCTCTTTGCCTTTTTCCTAGGCTTAAATCTATTTTAGTAAGCTACGTGGGTGACCTAGCTAATTTAGATACTGTTAGTAGAATGCCTATAATTTATAGGGAGCACCTATAAAGTTAGAGGTAGAATACTAAATAGGATTAGGATTGTGTCTAACCTACTTAACCTTATATTTTAGCTTAGATTAATATAATTTGCTAGCTAGGACTTCTTCTACCTCCTATTCCTCTACACCTTATATAGGGGTACTAGGGGGTTTTAGAGCCTCTTGTCTAGGCAACGGGTCTTAGGGATCTTTGTATAGTATATTAGGAGAGAAAACGTTATAGATCTTAGAACTAGGTAGTAATTAGAGGCAATACGTGTTTCCTACGTATTCTAATACCTTAAAGGGACCTTCCTAGCGTTTAGATAGTTTTTAGCTAGGTTATAAAATAGTAAGATTAGTAGTAGATAAAAAAAATAGTTACTAACCTTCTAGTTAACTAGATAGTAATAGTAATTAGTAGTAGAGCGTATTTAGTCCTAAGCTCTTTCTATATTTTCTTTAGTAATCTTCTATATATTGTGCATCTAGGTAGCTAGGGATAACCTGTCCTTATAGTTTAGTTTCTCTAGTATAGTAGATAGGGCCTTTTCTAGTTTCTAATACTAGCTTTACTTTAGTAAGGAGGTAATAAGGAGCTAATATAGAGCTATGCTAATAGATAAATAGGGAAGAGTACTTTAGGCACAGTCTATTATAGGTAATAACTTGCTCTAGTTGTTCTAGTAATAGGATACAAAAGGCCTTAGTCTCTAATTAATATACTTATTTATAATCTTAGTTTGTCTATTAGTTTATTTGTAGTAGGTAGTAGAGAGCTTAACTTTAGTGCCTATAATCTAGTAGAACTTAGACTAGAAACTAGATATAAATTAAGGGCCTTAAATAGAAATAATAGTATCTAGAGTGTATCTAAATTAGTACACCTACTATATAAATAAGGTAGCTATACCTTAGGCCTCTATAGTTCTATAGTAAGGGATAGTAATAGCTTGCTTTAATAGGCAATTAATAATAACTATAATCTAATTATAACTAAGTTAATCCTAGGGAAAATCCTTAAAATTAATGCATAGGTGCTATATTAGTAGACTAGGGATAGGAAGGGGGTAGAGGATGCTAGGGAGTTAGTGTTATCTTAGGTGCCCTCTCCTATATAGGATATAGGTCTAAATATAGCGTTTATAAGTTGTCTCTATACCTTTATAGTAGTATTATTAGGCTAGAATCTAATAGGTTTTAGTAGCTAATAGGTAGGTAGTAGACACTTAATTACAAGCCTTATAAATTAGTCTAGTATATAGGACTAATCTAGCAGGCACGCAAAGTTAATCCTAGTAGAGAAGGAGTCTATTTTCTATCTAATAGTGCTTAGGCAACTCTAATCTTTCTATTAGGAATAAGGACCTATTTTCTTAGAGAAGAGTTTTAATAAGCTCTAGGGATCTAAGAGTTATAGGGTTCTAAACTGCTGTAATTAAAGCAAGGATTAGTAAGGAACGCTTAGCTAGGTAGTCTTGCGCTAAGTTAGAGTTAATTTAGGGGTGTAACCTATCTAGGGCGATTATTACTTGTAAACAATTATCCCTTTAAGTAGTCTTAAGGTTAATTATATCCTATTCCCTTCTACTTAGGATATTAGCTTAGGCATTATAAGATCTAGGAGTATACTTAATTTAGAAGTTAAAGGGACTTATAACCTCTAGCTATCTAGCTTGCCTAGCACTAAGGACTTTAGTAGACATAAAGTACTCTAGTGCTCTATAGTCTGTGTATACTCTAATAAGGTGCTAAGTACTTATTAGGTTAGCACGCTATTTCTTAAAGGCGCAGATTATTGTAAATAATTCTTTGTTATAGATTTCCTAGTTAAGTTTAGAACTAGTAAGGGTCTAACTAAAGAAGGATACAGGGTACTATTTCCTATTAGGATGCTCCTATAAGAGGATAGCTGTAATAACTCTATTAGAGGCGTCTATCTCTAGTTTTAGAGGGTATTTAGGGTAGAAGTAAGCTAAACTTAGGATTGCTAGTAGGGTATTCCTAAGCTAGTTAAAGGCTTGTTAGCATTCTAAAGTCTATATAAATAGGGTAGCAGGGCTCTAGAGAGTAGTTAAGGGCTTAGCTGTCTTAGAGAAGTTTTCTATAAATTGCTAGTAGAATCTAGTAAATCCTAGGAAGGACTTTACTCTAGTTATCGTCTTAGGAGCGGACTAGTTTTAGAGTACTTTAACTTTGTTAGGGTCTACCTCTAAGCCTTTATTAGTAAGGATATATCTAAGGTAACAGGTACAGGTTATATAGAATTTGCTTTTCTTAATATTAGCCTGTAATCTAGCAGAATAAAGACGCTTAAGGACTTTTTAAATATAGTCCTTATAAGTAGCAAGGTTTTTAGAGTAGATAAGGATATTATCTAGATAGGTAATGTGGAAGTTATCTAAATAATCTATTAGTATATTATTTATATAGGGCTAATATATTGTAGCTCTGTTATATAGCCTAAATAGGAAGACTTTGCATTTATAGGCACTATACCTAATATAGAAAGTAGCATACTCCTCTAAGTTAGGGTCTATTTAGATCTTATTAAAGGTAGTATAAATATCTAGATTTATAAAGATTTTAGCTTTAGCTAGCTAGGATAGTAGATTATCTATATAAGGTATTAGATACGCGTCCTTTTGCGTTAAGCTGTTAAGCTTATAGTAATCTATATAGATCCTAAGGCCTCTATTTAGCTTCTTAACACACAGGATAGGAAAGGTAAATAGGCTCTAACTAGTCTTAATAAAGCCTTTCTATAGGTGCTCTTATATATATTCCTTAGTAGCCTAGAGTTCCTTAGCATTTTAATAATAGAGGGGACTCTAGTAGTTTAGAAGGGGTTCCTCTAGGACTATCTTATACTTATAAGGCTAGTAAATTAGAAGTTTGTTAGCCTTAGCCCTATTAAAGACGTCCTAATAGGAGTTATAGTTAGATAGGAGCTTCTAATCTAATAAGGTGTAGTTAAGAGTATCCTATTTAGATAGGGTTTAGATCTAACGCTTAATCTTATATAGGCTAGTAGTAAAGAATATATTAGAAGATTATTTTATATTAAAATAAAAAGTATTAGTAGAAATACTAGTAATTTAAAATTTTATAGGTAGGGTAGTAGTTAGTAGTTAGACTAGGGTAGGTAGTGTAGTAGGTTTAATAGCAGCCCTATAAGCAGCTAGAATTTTTAGTATACTAGGTATCCTGTTAATTAAACTAGGACTATTTTAGTTCTAATTCTCCTCTTAATCCTAAAGGGCGTCTCTTTGTAAGATATTGTGGGTAACTAGAGTAGATAGCACTTGCTAGCAGAGTTATACTAGAATTAGAGGTGCGGGGTTATAGGTTAGAGGATATTTCTCTAGCTAGATTAGTTAAGATTTATCTATATCTACTAGGATTTAGAACTATTTTAGCTAGTATTATCTAATAATATAATCCTAAGAACCTAAGTCTACTATTATAAAGGGGTAGTTATACACCTTTTAGCTACTAACTATTATATAAAGCTAAATATAGTAGGCAACTAAGGAGGTAATCTAATCCTAGAACCCTTTAATAGTAAGCTTGTATAGTAGCTGTTAGATAGGTACCCTAAGTGTAGAAGAAATATTATAAGAAATTTTTAAATTAAGAAATAAGTAACCTTAGGCCCTAGTATCTACTAAAGCGTTTAGGTAAACACTAGATCTATTAAGGTATAGGGTTATATAGGCAAGTAAATAGGAACTAATAAATAATTTAGTTAAGGAAAGGTTAGATAAGTTATAATAAGTTAGGCCTAGGAAGGAGGATCCTCCTAGGCGTTGTTATTTCCTGTCTAATAGCTATCTAAATTAGTTAATTTAGTAGTTTCTTCTTCCTTAGAATTTTTAATAAGCTACTCCACGTCTATAGCCTAAATCCTAGGAGGTTTAGGGTAGTTACTAGAGAAGTGCCTAGGCTTCCTTTAATTATAGCAAGTTCCTATTATAGTAGCGCTAGGAGTGGCTAGCGTAGTAGATAGGAGTAAATTATTTTAAGGGGTAGTGCCTAGTTATTACAAGTAGGGCATATAAGGTTTAGCTATTAAAGGTCTATTATAGGGTTTCTAATTAGCATCTAAATAGGACTAGTTTCTAGAGTATTAGAAGGGGGTTAGTCCTTTTCTAGATAATAGAGTAGACTAAGTAGAAGTAGATAAGGTAAGGTATAAGTAGCGTTCTATATTAAAAGTAGCAAGATAATCTACTATAGTCTTAAATTTATTATGCTAATTTTGTAACAATAAGGCAGAATTGCCTGCCTATTGTTCCATGCCGAGTTAGGCCCGATAAAGGCCCGACTCACTGATGTATATAGAGAACAGCTCGCCTATAGTTAGGATAGGCATGTTCTTCTTGTCCTTTTGTACAAGACCTATAGGTGTAGGAATCTCATCCTTTTCCGTACAGACACGCACTCCTATATGCCTTTAAGTTGTATAGGATACCTTTTAGATGCCCTACCTACCTAAGTTGTTACATTATAAGAAGAACATTATCCTAGCTAGTAATAGCATTTAAGAATATCGCACTTGTTATTATTTTAAGCTACTAATTTAGTTCTAGTAGCTACCTAACCCTGCAACTCTATAGTTAGAACAGCTATTAGAACTTCTAACGACCAAAGCCTATAGGCTTGGACTTCTAGACCTATAGGTAGTGCTAGATTACCTTTAGAAAAATCGCGTTAGATTGCGTTAAGGTAGAGACCCAGAGACTACTAAAAGCCTAGAGGAATTAGAGGCAAAGCTAATATCCTCCTACAACTAAACCCCCTAAAAGAAAAGAAAAGATTTGTTATTCTTATTAACTACAAAATGTTAGACAAGGGTAAAGGAAGGGCCTCTAGTTTGGCCACTTTTAAAAGCCTATTCACTGATAGAAAGAAATTAGATAAGGAAGACTTAATTGACAACGCCCTCCTTAAAGGACCCGCTTCCTATCTGTCTCTTAAGGTACCTCGTGCTCCTAGGAAATCTTAAAGCAACACCTCCCTTAAAGATAAATATATATTAACCCTATCTAAAAAGGAGAGGTTAGAGGAATAAGTTAAGTAACTTACTAATTAGTTGTACAACACCTCCCTCTATAAGGAGATATAGGGTACTACCTAACCTAGCTAGTCTTTAGCTTCTATATTAAACCCTATAGTGTATGCTGTAAAAGCTAAGAGATAATCTAAAAAGACGCTAAATATCTCTACACTTAGTAATAGTGCTAATCCTACTTTTAGATAATAGCAAGCATCTATTTAGGATAGGCTAGAGATTAACGCTAATTACTACCCCTCTTCTAGAGCTTAGATAGCGTTAGTCTAGGGACACTGCTTAGGACTAGCAAGAGAATACTTAGAGCCACGTTACCTATTAGATTCCCTAAGCCTTTAATTCTAAAAAGCTAAGGAAATAATCACCCTCCTTTAAACCTACTTTATTACTAGAAATAAGATAGCTAAGAGTTAGACCGCATTTAACCGCCTGTATATAACTAATGTAGAGACGTTCCCTACCTTTAAGTTACAATTCTAGAGTCTTGCTATTAGAGGAGAAGTACCCTAATTAGAGTGGTATTACTACCTCTAGATAAAGATCACACCTTCCCTAAGGATGCTAAACCTTGCTTTCTAACAGAATTAGCATAATAATTTCAAGACTATAGTGGATTATCTTACTACTTTTAATATAGAACGCTGCCTATACCCTACCTTGTCTGCTCCTACCTAGACTACCCTATTATCTAGAAAAGGACTAACTCCCTTCTAATACTCTAGAAACTAGTCCTATTTAGACGCTAATTAGAAACCCTATAATAGACCTTTAATAGCTAAACCTTATGTGCCCTATTTGCAATAATAAGGCACTACCCCTTAAAACAATTAACCCCTATCTGCTACGCTAGCCACTCCTAGCGCTACTACAACAGGAATCCTAGTAACTTGCTATAATTATAGAAAGCCTAGGCACTTCTCTAGTAACTACCCTAAACCCCCTAGGATTTAGGCTATAGATGTAGAACAGGGTGTTAAGAATTCTAAAGAAGAAGAAACTGCTAAATTAACTAATTTAGATAGCTATTAGACGGGAAACAACAACGCCTAGGAGGATCCTCCTTCCTAGGCCTAACTTAATATAACCTGTTAAACCTTTCCTTAACTAAATTATTTGTTAGTTCCTATTTGCTTGTACGTATAACCCTATGCCTTAATAGATCTAGTGTTCGCCTAAACGCTTTAGTGGATACTAGGGCCTAAGGTTACTTATTTCTTAATTTAAAAATTGCTTATAATATCTCTTCTACGCTTAGGGTACCTATCTGAAAGCTACTATATAAGCTTACTATTAAAGGGTTCTAGGATTAGATTACCTCCCTAGTTGCTTACTACATTTGGCTTTATATAATAGTTAGTAGCTAAAAGGTTTACAACTGCCCCTTTGTAATAGTGGACTTAGGTTCTTAGGATTGTATTATTAGACAACACTAGCTAAAATAGTTCTAAATCCTAATTAATATAGATAAATCTTAACTAATCTAGCTAGAGAAATATCCTCTAACCTACGACCCCGCTCCTCTAATTCTAGTATAACTCCACTAGCAAGTGCTATCTACTCTAGTTACCCACGATATCTTGCAAAGAGACGCCCTTTAGGATTAAGAGGAGAACTAGAACTAAAATAGTCCTGGTTTAATTAACAGGATACGTAGTATACTTAAAATTCTAGCTGCTTATAGGACTGCTACTAAACCTATTACGCTACCTACCCTAGTCTAATCGCTAACTGTTACCCTACCTGCAAAATTTTAAATTGCTACTATTTCTACTAATGCTTTCTATTTTAATATAAAAAAATCTTCTAATAAATTCTTTACTACTAGCCTGTATAAGATTAAGCGTAGGATCCAAACCCTATCTAAACAGGATACTCTTGAACACAGCTTGTTAGATTAGAAGCTCCTATCTAACTATAACTCCTATTAGGACGTCTTTAACAAGGCTAAGGCTAATAAACTTCTAATCTACTAGCCTTATAACTATAAGATAGTCCTAGAGGAACCCCTTCTAAACTACTAGAGTCCCCTCTATTATTAAAATGCTAAGGAACTCTAGGCTACTAAGGAATATATACAAGAGCACCTATAGAAAGGTTTTATTAAGACTAGTTAGAGCCTATTTGCCTCTCCTATCCTGTGTGTTAAGAAGCTAAATAGAGGCCTTAGGATCTGTGTGGATTACTATAAGCTTAACAGCTTAACGCGAAAGGACGCGTATCTAATACCCTACATAGATAATCTATTGTCCTAGCTAGCTAAAGCAAAAATCTTTACTAAGCTAGATATTTGTGCTGCCTTTAATAAGATCTAAATAGACCCTAACTTAGAGGAGTATACTACTTTCTGCACTAGGTATAGTGCCTATAAATGCAAAGTCCTACTATTTAGGCTGTGTAACAGACCTGTAACCTATTAGTAGTATATAAATAATATACTAATAGATTATTTAGACGACTTCTACATCGCCTATCTAGATAATATCCTTATCTACTCTAAAAACCTTGCTACTTACAAGGACCATGTTTAAAAAGTCCTTAAGCGTCTTTATTCTGCTAGATTACAGGCTAATATTAAGAAAAGCGAATTCTATACAACCTGTACCTGTTACCTTAGATATATCCTAACTAATAAAGGCTTAGAGGTAGACCTAGATAAAGTTAATATACTCTAAAACTAGTCCGCTCCTAAGATAATAACTAGAGTAAAGTCCTTCCTAGGATTTACTAGATTCTACTAGTAATTTGTAGAAAACTTCTCTAAGATAGCTAAGCCCTTGACTGCCCTCTAGAGTCCTGCTACCCTATTTGTATGGACTTTGGAATACTAATAAGCCTTTAACTAGCTTAGGAATGCCCTGCTAGCAATCCTAAGCTTGGCTTACTTCTATCCTAAGTACCCTCTAAAACTAGAGACAGACGCCTCTAATAGAGTTATTGCAGCTGTCCTCTTATAGGAGCATCCTAATAGGAAATAGTACCCTGTATCCTTCTTTAGTTAGACCCTTACTAGTTCTAAACTTAATTAGGAAATCTATAATAAAGAATTATTTGCAATAATCTGCGCCTTTAAGAAATGGCGTGCTAACCTAATAAGTACTTAGCACCTTATTAGAGTATACACAGACTATAGAGCACTAGAGTACTTTATATCTACTAAAGTCCTTAGTGCTAGGCAAGCTAGATAGCTAGAGGTTATAAGTCCCTTTAACTTCTGAATTAAGTATACTCCTGGCTCTTACAACGCCTAAGCGGATATCCTAAGTAGAAGGGAACAGGATATAGTTAACCTTAAGACTACGTAAAGGGATAATCACTTATAAGTAATAATCTCCCTAGATAGGTTACACCCCTGAATTAACTCTAACTTAGCGCAAGACTACCTAGCTAAGCGTTCCTTACTAATCCTTGCTTTAATTATAGTAGTTTAGAACCCTATAACTCTTAGATCCCTAGAACTTATTAAAACTCTTCTCTAAGAAAATAGGTCCTTATTCCTAATAGAAAGATTAGAGTTGCCTAAGCACTATTAGATAGAAAATAGACTCTTTCTCTACTAGGATTAACTTTGCGTGCCTGCTAGATTAGTCCTATGTACTAGACTAATTCGTGAGGCTTATAATTAAGTGTCTACAGCCTACCTATTAGCTACTAAAACCTATTAGATTCTGGCCTAACATTACTACTAGAAAGGTATAGAGACTACCTGTAAACGCTATGTTTAAAACTGTATCCTATGCAGGAGAGGGCACCTAAGATAGCACTAACTCCTAGGCATGCTCTACCCCCTTCCTATCCCTAGTCTACTAATGCAGCACCTGTGTATTAATTTCAAGGATTTTCCCTAGGATTAATAGGGTTATAATTAGATTATAGTTATTATTAATCGCCTATTAAAGCAAGCTATTACTATCCCTTGCTACAAAACTATAGACGCCTAAGGTATAGCTACCTTATTTGTTTAGTAGGTGTACTAATTTAGACATACTCTAGATACTATTGTTTCTAATTAAGGCCCTTAGTTTGTATCTAGTTTCTAGTCTAAGTTCTGTTAGATTATAGGCACTAAAGTTAAGCTCTCTACTACCTACTATAAATAGACTAATAGATAAACTAAGATTATAAACAAGTATATTAACTAGAGACTAAGGCCTTTTGTATTCTATTACTAGGACAACTAGAGCAAGCTACTACCTATAATAGACCGTGCCTAAAGTACTCTTCTATATTTATCTATTAGCATAGCTCTATATTAGCTCCTCTTTGGTTCCTTACTAAAGTAAGTTAGTATTAGAAACTAGAAAAGACCCTATCTACTATACCAGAGAAACTGAACTACAAAGACGCCTTATCCCTTGCTACTTAGATGCACGACGCCTAGAAGATTGCTAAAGAAAATATAGAAAGAGCTTAAGACTAAATACGCTCTGCTACTAATTACTATTGCTATCTAGTTAACTAGAAGATTAGTAACTATATTTATCTATCTACTGCTAATCTTGCTATTTCACGACCTAGCTAAAAACTATCTAAATAATAGGAAGGTCCCTTTAAGGTATTAGAACAAGTAGGAAACGCGTATTGCCTCTAATTGCTACCTAGTTCTAAGATCTATAACGTTTTCTCTCCTAATATACTATGCAAAGATCCCTAAGACCTGTTGCCTAGACAAGAGGCTCTAAAACCCCCTAGTACCCCTATACAAGGTGTAGAGGAATAGAAGGTGGAAGAAATCCTAGCTAGTAAATTATACTAATCTAAGCTAAAATATAAGGTTAAGTAGGTTAGACATAATCCTAATCCTGTTTAGTATCCTACCTCTAACTTTATAGGTGCTCGCTATAAATTACAGGTATTCTACTAATAGTATCTAAATTAGCTAGGTCCCCTACGCAGCTTACTAAAATAGATTTAAGCCTAGGAAAAAGGCAAAGAGGATCTAACATTACTTTACAATAATCACGCCTAATACTAGAACTAATTTATATCCTATTTAGCTACGTATTATCTATTAACTACTATCTATTACTATTATTCTTGTCGCTATTTATTATTATATCCTATTTAGAACCTTTAAGGTTCCTAGGACACTACCCCTAGGAAACCTCTTTATTCTGTGTCTATCTCTCTATTAGAACCTAGTTTAGACTCTGTATTAGCTAAGATAGCGCCTAGACTATCCTTTTTTGCTAGCTTCTAGACAACTAGTGCAGCAGGGATTAGGGCAGGTGTAGGAGCAGTAGTAGGAGCTAGAGCTGATTTAGACGCTTTCTCGTGGAACGTTTTTATCTTAGCCTAGACTAGGAAAGTTGCCTCCTAATTTAGTGCTAATTCCTCCTTAAGCTTATTAATAGCCTTTATTAAGCCCCTAACTACTAAGACTATCTTATAAATACTATTCTAAAGCTAACGTGAATTAGATATAGTAGTATAATAGGTAGCTATAAGGATTTTAGCAGCTTCTATGCCCTTAGTCTAAGCATTAGCAATAGTAACGCACTTAGCAAGGTTTTAGGCAGTTTCTTAAATAGTAGCCTTAAACTGCTTAACATCCTTCTAATAGGCAACTATAGCTTCCTTATCCTTATCCCCTTTAGCAGGGTTTCTAATTAGGCTGTAGTATTCTTCTAGAGCACCCCTAAGGGCAGAGTACTCTTAGCTAATAAAAGAAGGAATCTGCTAGGATTAGTAAAGGAACCCTATTAGACTTAGACACTTACTAGATTGTAATACTTATTCTAGGAGATATAGTACTAGCACTTCTTAGAATTCTTTAACTTAAAATTAAAATTGTTAAACCTGCCCCTAGCTAGAGCCCTAACTGCTCTTATATAGAGAGCGCGATAAGCGACAGGCAGGACTCCTAGTGGTACTAGTACTAGTATAGCTAAAGGTTCTAATTTGGATTAGTAACTGTTTAATTATATGGATTAAATACTTACTAAATTTTAGATAGATTAGGTTAAATAATTAAAAAATTGGGGATATAGGAATAAGAAAGTTAGTGGGTAGAGGGCTAGTTATAGGTAGGCTAAGGATAGGGGTCCGTGCCCTAGGAAGAAGAAGTGAAGGTGAAGGCAGAGGTAAAGGTAGAATTATTTGCAAAAAGCTCTTCTTTAATAAGGGATCTGAACCTGATCCTAAGGATAGGGACTATCCTTTCTCTACAGGAGGGGGTAGTGTAATAATAAGGTAGAATTGCCTGCCTATTGTTCTATGCCAAGTTAGGCCTAATAAAGGCCTAACTTACTAATATATATAGAGAATAGCTCGCCTATAGTTAGGATAGGCATGTTCTTCTTGTCCTTTTGTACAAGACCTATAGGTGTAGGAATCTTATCCTTTTCTGTATAGACGCGCACTTCCATATGCCTTTGAGTCGTATAGGATACCTTTTGGATGCCCTACCTACCTAAGTCGTTACAAATTTTATTAAAAAGTAAGGTTTAGCATCCTTAGGGAAGGTGTAATCTTTATCTAGAGGTAGTAATACTACTCTAATTAGGCTACTTCTCCTCTAATAGGAAGACTCTAGAACTATAATTTAAAAGTAGGGAATATCTCTATATTAGTTATATATAGGCAGTTAAATATAGTCTAACTCTTAGCTATCTTATTTTTAGTAATAAAGTAAGTTTAAAGGAGGGTAATAATTTCCTTAGCTTTTTAAAACTAAAGACTTAGGGAGATAGATAGGTAACGTGGCTCTAAGTATTCTCTTACTAGTCCTAAGTAGTATCCCTAGACTAACGCTATCTATGCTCTAGAAGAGGGGTAGTAATTAGTGTTAATCTCTAGCTAATCCTAAATAGACGCTTACTATTATCTAAAAGTAGGATTAGCACTACTACTAAGTGTAGAGATATTTAGTATCTTTTTATAGTATCTCTTAGCTTTTATAGTATATACTATAGGGTGTAATATAGAAGCTAAAGACTAGCTAGGTTAGGTAGTACCTTATATCTCCTTATAAAGTAAGGTATTATATAACTAATTAGTAAGTTACTTAACTTATTCCTCTAACCTCTCCTTTTTAGATAGGGTTAATATATATTTATCTTTAAGGGAGGTGTTGCTTTAAGATTTCCTAGGAGCACAAGGTACCTAAAGAGATAGGTAGGAAGTAGGTCCTTCTAGGAGGGCGTTATTAATAGAGTCCTCCTTATCTAATTTCTTTCTATTAGTAAATAGGCTTTTAAAGGTAGCTAAACTAGATACCCTTCTTTTACCTTTATCTAATATTTTGTAGTTAATAAGAATAATAATTCTTTTCTTTTTCTTTAGGGGTTTAGTTATAGAAGGATATTAGCTTTGCCTCCAATTCCTCTAGGCTTTTAGTAGTCTCTAGGTCTCTACCTTAACGCAATCTAACGCGATTTTTCTAAAGGTAATCTAGCACTACCTATAGGTCTAGAAGTCTAAGCCTATAGGCTTTAGTTATTAGAAGTTCTAATAGCTATTCTAACTGTAGAGTTACAGGGTTAGACAACTACTAGAACTAAATTAGTAGCTTAAAATAATAATAAATGCAATATTCTTAAGTACTATTACTAGCTAGAGTAATACTATAACTTAGGTAGGTAGGGCATCTAAAAGGTATCCTATATAACTTAAAGGTATATAGGAGTGCGCGTCTATATAGAAAAGGATAAGATTCCTACACCTATAGGTCTTGTATAAAAGGATAAGAAGAACATGCCTATTCTAATTATACGCAAGCTGCTCTCTATACCCTACGGTACAAAACCGGTTTACAGTAGCCATATTTATCTAAAGTAGACCACGAAGTAGTTTAAGTACGAGAAGTAAACCTAAATAGGGTTTACTATACTATGTATTCCACAAAGGTAAACCACTTTTTAGTTTATGTATTATTAGTATTACATGTATTAACTTCAGCGTCTATTTAAACACAGTTTATGTAATGTACCTAATTATAGGTTATATAGTAGACAGATATATAGCACCTAGGGGGAAAATTTAGTATATATAGAGGGCACGCGGTAGGCATAATTTAGTAGGGTTACTATGCAGGAAGCAGTACTAGTAGATACCTAGGCGGTATAGGCGTGCAGCATACTGCCGCCTAGGTACGCTACAACAATAACCAAGAGACTAGGCAGTATACCTAGTATATAAAATTACAATCTAAAATATCCTATAACAATAGGTTAGTAAGTTCTACAAAGGCGCCTATTGCAACAACACTCCCATATTATAGTGTAGTAGTATCGCTAAAGATCATGCTCCACGTTATAAATATTATAGGGCAAGTTAGTTGCTCACACTATATATATCACAGGTTTCTTTAGTAGTACATTAGTTTAAAGTTAGGCATGTGTATATGTTATTGTATATACTATATTACATATAGTAGTAAAGGGGTAGCATAATATAGTAAGCTTATATAGTGTAGGATATATAGTAATATTATATTATATTATTTATATATACTAATATTATATATATATATTATTTAACTTATATAGTTAGGACCCTCTTACATTATAATTATCTATAAACCTAGACGCTATCATTACTATCACTATTATTTAGCTCTCCTATACCACTACTATCTATATAAGGGGCATCTGCAATAGATACTCTAGTTTGTATTAGAGACTGCCGTGATTTTAGGCCTTACACTCTAGAAGTATTTCTCTTATTGCTATTGCCTTTAGCCTTAGCTTTAGTTGTACAGTTGCGCCTAGCCTTTGCGTTCCTAACGCGTGTATTCTTGCAAGTCTGTGTTAGTAGAGCAGAATCTAAAGTCTCTATTAGAGAGTCTGTAATAGTATAAGGTTAGCGTTGTTGCGTGTCTAGCAGTGTATTATAGTTATCTTCTATAGGCGTGTTTTTACAAGTGTCTAGAGTGGAATTATTTAGTTAGGCTAGTATACTATATAAATAGGTTTGCTTTTGTAGTCTTATATCTAGCTGTACTAGTACTTATTATAATCTAACACTACTAGCTAGGGGCACACTAACTATTAGGTTAGGATACTAACCCCTAAAAACGCTACTATTACTATCCTAGGCACCCTAGTCTTTAAAGCTAGTAATACTACTAGTGTATTTAGTTTAGGGTAGACGTTATCTTTGTATATATTTAATAGGATAGGGTAATACTAGCTTACTTATAGCCTATAATAAGTCTTAGTTTAAATATTAGGGAGCGTTACTATAGAATCCTAACTAGGCTACTACGCAGTCACAGCATATACCTAAACTGCTATAAATAAAGTTAGATATTAGCCGCTAGTATCTATATAGACCTCTACATATAATAGACCTCCCTAGGCTAGGGCCTTGCAGGATAGCAAACGTTTAAGTAATTAGGGTAGCAATACTGTCGCCTAGCATAGCACGATTATGCATAACAGCTCCTTTATAATAGTAAGATTAGTGTATTTAAAGAGGTAGATAATATACTTACGTTTTAGTTTAGAGTATTAGTTCTTATTCCTTGTGAAGGGCTTAGGCTTATGCCTAAGCCTAGGTCTAACACAAGACGGACCGAGTCCAACACCACTACTAAGCGAACACACTAGACACCTATAAAAAGGCGTGGAGGGCTTATCTCTCCTTTAAGATACTAAATACTATTATTAATGCTTATTGCATTCTTCCCTTAAGGCTAGTCTATAATATTTTAGTATCTTCTTCTAAACATACTATAATAGTGATAAGAGATAGACGCGCTAGATGTTTAGAATAACTAGGTGCAACCTAATATAGTAGAAAGGCTAATGCAATAGGTCTATAGATTAATAGAACAACAGGCTTAAGACTCCGCTATAATAGCTATACTACGTTAACAGAACAAGGAAATACGCAATCAGATTCTATCCTAACCCTCCTCTAAGCCTGCTAGGTTTAATAACATGCTGCCTCCGCCCTCTCCCGCCTTATATTGCAAGCCCTTCCTAGTTAGCTTGCTATATAATAGCACTAAGGCAAACTTCTCCTCCTAGCAAATAACTATAGAGTTTAAACTGCGTGCAGATAAGGTCTTTATTAGGGATAAGGAGGCAAGGTTTATATATATTTAGTCCTAGTTATTACCTGTAGTCTAGCGCGCTATAGCACTATACTTTAAGGATAGTGCACGCAAGCGTTAGGATATAAGCAGGTTTCTTAACTACCTAGCGTTCTATTACAGCAACTATTATAGGTAGGAGCGCGCCTAAGTTGCGTTAGAACACTTATATTAGGGCTAAAATTAGCCTTTTATAGAGTTCTTTGTAAATTTTGTGCAGCTCCTTATATAGTTAGGAGGTTTATACTAGGATAATAAATAGAAGCTTTTGCAACTTTAGCAATCTCTTAATAGTTACATGCGCTTAGTTTCCCTTAATAGGGGAGTCTCTAGGACAAACTACAACGTAGCTATAGAGGAATACAAGACAATTGCGGTAGATATTAAAACGGCCTCTCTAGAACTAGGTTTTCTCTAGGCTAGTAAGTCTAAGGAACCCTAGTAGAAGTCTAACTTAGATTAGGATAGCAATATAAATATAGTAGAAGTGGCGGCCTTATTAAGTGCACCTACTAAACTGCTAATATCACGCCCTAATTAGATCCTACAGGACCTGTTTAATGCATAGAAACTAGCAAGGGTCTGCACCTAGTGTGGACAGGGCGGTTATTTTGTGCGTGTATGCCCTAATGCCCTATTGCTGCAACTAGTAGGTGTTAAGATAGTTGCAGTATTAGCAAGCGGCCCTAATTTAGGAAACTAGCTGCCCCTAACTTTAGGCCAAGTTAGGGGTATAAGGAGGACACTGTAATAGAGGAATTATTAATAGTAGAGGCTATTAAGTGTCCCCTAGATATTAAGGCTAGGTTAAATAATCTGCCTTTCTTTATTCCCCTCCTCCTAGGTAGAGTAGAGAACGTGCAAGTAATAGTTAATTTAGGGTGCTAGTGTTTTAGTGTAGTTAAGGAAAAGTTAGCAAAATAGATTAGGAGGAACTTTATTAACATTCCCCCGCGACCCTTATAACATGCCTAGGGAATTGCTAAGGGTACAAGAATTTTATAGTTAGTGGTATTAGACTATAATTTAGATAGTTAGCGGTCTTAGCTTTTGGCTTATGTAGTACCTAGTCTCTCCTATTAACTAATACTAGGCAGACTATAGCTGTGTAGAGAGGGCGTTGTTATGGACATTCTATAAGGCGAATTAATAATTAGGAAGGCGGGAAATATAGTAGTACAAGAGAGCGGGAGACGCCTGTATCCTACCTGTATCTCTACTATCTTAGGTTTAGTTATAGCGGGGTTGCTAAATTAAGGATCCTAATAGGAAGATATATAGGTACAAATTTTTGCAATAAATATACTAGATATTTTATAGGTAATATACAACTTGCGCTTAACAAAATATCTAGGAAGTGTTAATAAGGGAGGTCCTATTAACATGCACACTATCTATGTTACTAGTAACATAGTTCCCTATAAACCTAAACATGAAACTAGAAAGACAAAGTTGCTACTAGAACTGCGAGAATTTAAGGACCTGTTTAACAAAGAGTTAGCAAGTAGTTTGCTGCCTTATTAAGGCAGTATAGATTACTATATTTAGTTAATAACTCTTCTAGATAGAACCTAGCCTAACCCCCTATAGGGTCCCCTGTACCCTATGTCGCGTGACTAATTGCTAGAACTAAGAACACAACTTACTAGATTAATAGACAAGGGCTAGATCTAAGCAAGCTCTTCTACAGCTAGAGCTCTAGTATTGCTAGTAAAGAAGCTGTTAGGAGGTTAGCGCCTCTGTGTGGATTACTAGATGCTTAACAGCATAATAACATTAGACTAATACCTACTACCACTTATTAAGGAAACTTTGCGCACACTATCTAGCGCAAATTAGTTTATAAAAGTAGACGTTTACGCCGCCTTTTATAAAGTTAGAATAGTAGAAGGTTATAAGTCCTTAATAGCTTTCTGCACCTAGTTTAGGTTGTATAAATGGTTAGTATGTCTATTTACTCTTAGTAGTGCGCTATCCACTTTCTAATAATACATTAATGCCGCGCTTATAGAGTTACTTAGATTATATGCAATAGCCTACCTTAATAATATCCTAATTTATTTAGGAGAAGACTAGTTTAACTACATAAAAAAAGTAAAGCGTGTACTTACGCTGTTAAAAGAAGTAGGACTACACCTAGACTTAGAGAAATGTGCTTTTAGTGTTAAGGAAGTACGCTACCTAGGCTATATTATTAAGGCGGGTAAATCACTTAGACCTGACCCTAAAAAGCTTAGGGTGGTATAGGAATAGGAATCCCCTAGGAATATAAGAGAGGTGAGGAGTTTTCTAGGTTTTGCTAACTTCTACTACAATTTTATTGTAAAGTTTTCTAAAGTAGTAGCACCTTTAAACTAACTAACTAGGAAGGACACTCTATTCTAATAGGGGGAGGAAGAATAGAGTGCATTTAATACACTAAAAAAGGTATTTGTGTCTAGACTAGTACTAACGCAATAGGACCTAGCTAAAGAAATGTTATTAGAAGTAGACTATTTAGGATGCGCTCTTAGGGGTTGCTTGTCGCAAAAAGTTAAGGGCGTCTAGCGCCTAGTTGCTTACTACTCTGCAGCACTAACGCTAGAGAGACAAAACTACACTATATATAATAAGGAATTGCTAGCTGTTGTTAAGTGTCTTAAAAGCTAGTTAGTAGAATTATAGAGCGTTTATAAACCGTTTACAATATTTACAGACTATAAAAACCTAGAGTATTTTACTAGCCTTTAAAGCTTAAGCAAGCAATAGTACTACTAGGTAGAGGAACTTTCTAAATATTAGTATATCCTACAGTATAGACCTAGCTATCTTACAGGACAACCTAATACCTTAAGCAGGCAACTATAAGACTTAAACCCCTCTAAAGCAATACTATAGTTAGTAATGCGCCCTAAATTAATTTAGGTTGCAGTATTAGAAGCGGAGGAGGCGTCTAAGTTACTAAAGGGCGCTAGCCTTTTCGCTAACCTATATATACAGACACTATAGGATAAAGTAGTATTAGAAGATAAGATATACTAAGTGCGTCTTAATGCAGTTTAGAAAGGCGCTAGGTCTTTCCTAGTTCTAGCAAACATAAAGCAACAGATTAGGGACTGTGCAATTAGCGCACACGGCACTTTGCTTTAGAGGGGCGTTATTTAGTTACTAATATAGGAACCCCTTACAACTACTATTATATAGCAAGCACATGAATTAGGTTTAGTAGGATATCTAGGAAAGAATATAATATTTCAAATACTGCGCCGTGACTATTATTAGGATAGAATGTTAGGAGACGTTGCGTAGTATGTTTAGAACTGCTATTATTATAGTGCTTACATCTCCTAGAAGCGCTAATAGGGTCTGTTACAACCTATACTAGTTGCGTCACGATACTAGTCCTAAATATCTATAGATTTTATAGTTAACCTACCTATAAAAGATAATAGTAAACCTTAGTACCTGTTAGTTATTACTAATAGATTATCTAAATATATTTAGCTTAAAGCAACAGTCTCTATAGTAGCTAATTATTGTGCAAGGATCTTCTAGGACAACTAGTGGTAGTTCTAGGGCTTCCTATCCTCTATTATTACTAACTAAGGTTCTAACTAGTTAGGATCTTTCTAGATAACGTTGTGCTAGATAACAAAGATAAACTAGTTACTGTCCACTGCATACTACCCTTAGACAGACGGCGGGATAGAGCGGGCAAACTAAGAAGTGCAGGTAGTGCTGCGCATAATAGTATACTTTAAGCAGACTAACTAGCCTAACTACCTACTAGCCTGCTAACTTGCACTTAATAATAGGGACTCTAGCATAACTAGTATTAGCCTAAATCTACTTTTAAATAGGTATACTATAGACACGCTATAAAAGTTAATATTACTACTAGTAAAGCCTAAGAATCCTTATAGAGAGGCTATAGCGTTCTTATCGCACCTATAGAGGGGTGTAGAGCTAGCGCAAGCTACTATCGCGTTCTAATAGCAATAATAACAGGAAATAATAAACTAGTCCTAACACCTAGCTAAAAAGTTCCTAAAAGGTAATATAGTTTAGTTTGTAATACGTAATATAAAGATAAACTAACTAAGTAAAAAGTTTAACTAGCTATAGGTAAAGTATAAGGTAATAGAAGTTCCTACTCTACTTATAGTAGTATTAGACTTACTAGGAAGCTTGTATAAGACCGTGCATGTGGACCTGCTAGAGAGAGCTGCTAATAACCCGCTGCTAAGCTAGAAGCTTTAGGACTTACAACTAGGTCTAACAGTTACTCTAGAAAATAAAGATGCAACGCTAGATAAATAGGAAGTAGAAGAGATCCTTTGTGCAAAGAATACAAGAGGAAAAGGGAAGCGTTAAGTCCTAGTAAAATAGAAGGGTTATATTAATCTAACATAGCACCTGCTAGAGGTAGTGCAGGATACTAAGGCTCTAGATAGGTTTAAGGAATAGTATAGGGATGCTGCGCATAATAATAGCCTAATACGTATAAAAACTAGGAAGTAAGGGTAAAAGGAAACTAGAATAATAACTTAGACCTTTGTTACAATTAAGAAGTAGAAAGGTATTAGAGAAATCTTTTAATTATCCTTACAACACTCTAAGTAAGTGCCCTACTACTAAAGTTTTATAATATATCTAATAATTAGGTAGTAGTATCTATACTATTACTATCTATAACTAACCTCCCCCTAGCCCCCCCTAAACTATTGTTTATGTTATTCTAACGCCTCTACGTCTCTTAGCGATGGCAGTAACGCTTGCGCGCGGCGTAGGTAGGGGACAACTTAGTTAATAAGTATAAGTAGCAGCGGTGGCGGCAGCGTAAGGAGGGTAGTGCTTTAATAGTTTACTAATATACAGCACCCTAGGCCTAAAGAAAGCAAATGTTAGAATATATACAAAGGGAACAAAGGGAAATTAATACTAATAATAAGAGTCTTAATACTATAGGTGGTGCGCTTAGTAGCGCTCTTAAGTTTATTAATACAAAGGTTAGTTTAGGCCTAGGTCTTGTTTATACGCTAGTTAATACGCTAGAAGGCAATACTAGTGGCGGTGGCAAGCTATATAACGTTGTTGTTGCTACAACTACTACGCGAAGGCGTAATAGCAGACTAAAGTAGAAATGCTAGAGTACTAGTAGTAGATAGAATAATAGCACTAAGCTAATACTAATTATAGGCGCGCGAGTAGGCAGTAAGGGCAAGTAGAGCAACAGCGTTATTAGTTTAAGCCCTAGACATAAGATCCTTAAAATAATAGCAGAGCTAGTAGAACTATAGTATAAACTAGTAATAGGTGCCTTTAGTAGGTTTCCCTATAAAAGTGCTAAGGGTCCCCTTCTTTACAATATAAAGGCGATCCTCCTAGTAACTGTAACAAAACTAAAGCTAGTTACGGAGGGCTTAGCAAACGTTAGGATTGTTAGCAAGGATAGCTTCTAACTAAGTACAAGTCTTGTGGCCGCGATGGCAGGACTTGCACAAGCGCCCTGGATATAGTTAGAACTCGCTATAAAGAAAACAAAAAAAAAAAAAAAAAAAAAAAAATTAAGGGGAACTTACCACTACCTTCCTGATAGTCACACTCGCTAAAGAGACAAAGCTAGTTAATGCACTAATTACAGGGAAGTAGCTTTACAAAACCACTATTATATTCCTTATTATCTAAGTCACTAGAAATAATAAAGCTACTAAGTAACTAGGTTTAGGGAGATGTGTGCTAAACAAAAAGTTAGTGTAGGGAATATAGGGAGAACGTTAGAAGTACACACCTTGTCCTAGTAGGCCTAGCGCGGGGTCTAACCGCCTTGTGGTGGATCCCTACTACTAGCACTAGTAGCGGCAGATAATAATATAATAGGGGCTAGATAGGCAGGATTAATAGAAAAAGAGTAGAGAGAGGGCCAATTAGTAGGGAGAATCTATTGTGTAATAAGTAAGTTTAGGAAATTTATAGTAGGGTAGGACAGCTATATTAGAACTTTTATAGTAGGGTGCTAAAATAAGCGCATAGACGCCACGCGCGCGTACTACTTAATATATAGGCCTGTTATAAATTAGGAAGGAACATAAAGATATAACAACAAAACTAAAAAATATAGTAACAAAGCCTAATACAGATTATAGAGGATAAAGACATGACCCTAGACCCCTAGAAAGACAATTTCACGATAGGTTATAGGGGAAGGTTAGGGGTATGTGAAGGGCTTGGGCTTATGCCTAAGCCTGGGTCTAACACAAGACAGACCAAGTCTAACACTACTACTAAGCGAACACACTAGACACCTATAAAAAGGCGTGGAGGGCTTATCTCTCCTTTAAGATACTGAATACTATTATTAACGCTTATTGCATTCTTCCCTTAAGGCTAGTCTATAACATTCCTATATATCTAGGTCCACTATATAAGCTATTTTAATGCCTATACTCTATTAAAATATCTAAAAAATAGATACTTAGTAAGGATAGTGTCCTATATATTAGTCTACTTAGAGTTAGAAATACAGCTAAATAGTTAGTCTTAGATTATATTAAAGTATATATCTATAGCCTTGCGGATACACTTGTTAAGGTTATTAATGCCCTTCTTACTAACTATAAACGTGTAGATCTGTAGGGCAAACACTTCAGGCGTATACATTGCTACCTACACTGCAATTAGATTATTACTTACTAATTTTAGCTATAGGTAGACACTATACAGTTCTAGTATTTTGTGTAAATAGGATCTTAAATCCTAAATTAACTGCGGGACAGTGTTAGAAACAAAGGTAGTATTTGGAGTAGATAAGGTTATAAGTAAAGCTAACATATTACAAATATATTATTATAGATAGAAAGGGTATATTATTACATGCAACTTGTGCACTTATTATATTATAACGCGCACTAGTGTTATTGCTATTGCTTATAACATATTATCTTTAGCTACATCTTTATGCTAATATACTTCTATAATATACTTATTAAATAATAAGTTGTTGTACTATAGTTATACTATATTAGTATAATAGAAGTGTAGAGAGGGTGTGCTAACGTGTTGCATTACGTACGTGTGCAAGGGGTTAAGAATTAATTTAGAGTACACTAGATTATTGTTATATAGATTTATATATATTACTATAATTATAGTATTATTACTTATTATAACTAACGCTAACAAGTTATATTAGCTTACGCAGATTTATACTATATCCTTTTATTCACCTACTCCTCCGTGTACTAGAGTATAATAGTTATATTAATAGAGTAAGACATAAATATCTAGGAATACACTCTTACTAACCTATATTAGCTACACGTAGTTTACGTTTGCTAAAACGCAGTTATTATACAACCTAGATTAGTATATAAGTTATACTAGACTAGGAATTAATATAGATTAACACAGTAACCATAACACTATTTAAGAGGATAATATCGCAAGTTACTAAATTTAGGGGTAATAACCTATCTGCTATGCTATAGTATTCTAAAAGCAGGGTAATCTATCCTTTAGATACCCTATTAACTATACGTCACACGTTAATATATTTTCCTAGGCTAGGTATAGAACTAATACGTATTAGCTTAGGATAGAAAATAGGGCTATTGTGTACGTTAGTTAACTACTGCGAGATGTAGTAGTCCCTACTATAGAAAGCCTAGTTATAGAAGAAGAGGCTCTTTGTCTTTAATAGTACGCTGTTAAAGTTAAGATTATCTTTATAGAAGCTTTTATTTAATTTAGTATTAATAAACTTATAATAGATGCGTTACGTGTAAGCGTAACGCAATAGGACGTGTTAAACAAGTATATTATACAATTAAAGAATTACTCCTTCCTATATAGATAAATCTAGTAGTAACTAGATAACCTATATAAGGAGAAATAGATTACCCTCCTATATAGTATCCTATAGAGAACTGCGTATCTATTATAATATAGCAAGTTTGTGTCTTAGATAGTATATCTTATAGTATAAAGCCCTTTAATAGTAGATAGTAACAAGCTAACTATACTATTAACAGGCTGTCTTACCTAGACTATACTAGTTAGACTAGCTTTCTTTTATATAGAATAGTAGCAATACAGTCTTATAGTAGCCTAGAAACCTTTCTTAGAATATCCTTAGTCTATAAGGCTAACTAAGGCATAAGGAGGAGAAACTAATACTAAGCAAGGATTTAAGTAGAGCAGATTGTCTAGGAGTAGCCTAAGCTAGTCCTACCTCTATTAGAAAGAGGTTAAAAGAGTCTCTATAACGCTTAAAAAGGCCACTATAAATAGTGTCTAACGCCCCTTATTTGCTAGCTTATACTTATCTATAGTAAGAAACCCCTTTAATTACATCTCTATTATAAAGTCTTAAGAGATAGCTAGGTAAAGAGAACCTCTACTACTAGCAAGTAAATGTTGCTAAATACTCTAAAGGAAAGAAAGACTATAAGCAATTAAGAATATAAGGTTGTCCCCTAATACTATATAGAGATTAAGTTTAGGTAGTCTAGGCCCTACTACGCCTGTAATAGTCTAATCCGCACTAAGTAATACTAAAGATAGGTAGACAACCTATAGTTAGCAGACCTAAATAATTAGTCCTATAGTCTAGGACTACTACTAAAGAGAGGCCGCTCTGCTTTAACTCTAACTAACTCCACCTGCTAGTTATAAGTGCAACTAGCGCACTAGTATAATTAACTATTCTTTAATATACCTACCTATATACTTATAATTATAAACTACTGCGCCCTTAATAAACTAAAAGACCACATACTACTGCTACTAACACCACCTATTAGCCTTGTTAAGGACAGGCATAACTCCTTAGCTCCTATAGGGGCATAATACTAGCGCTAGTTATGCTATTGTTTAGAAGCCTAAAGGTTGCGATCCTTAGCCTTACTATAGCAGCAACTACTAACTACTAGTCCTAATTCTAGCTAAGATTACTAATTTAAAATCTGTTAAATAACTAGTTAAGTAAAGTGTTAAGTTTAGCTTAGGTCTAACTATCCTCTATAGAGACTGTAGATCCTTAGGAAGTGTAGGTGTATACTAACCTACTACTTATCTATTACACAAACTACAGGCTCTAGGAGCTTATTAGATAGTGCTAAGTGCGACTGCTGCTAACTGCGACAACTCTTATTGTAGCGTTTATTAACTTAGAGGTGCTACCTATCTTAATAATATTAATAGAATAATAATATAGAGAAGGTACTACCTTATTGCCTTAAGTGTAAGCACTTAATAGGGACGTCTCCCTAAGCAACGTAAAGATAGAGAGACGCGTGTATTACTATAACTACTTATTAGGTAGACCTAAGCTAGTTTTAATAACTAGTACTACGCCTAGTATAGTGTCCTTACGCTACTGTGACCTAGCTAGTGTCTAGCATATCTTAATCCCTTTAACACTAACTAACTTAATAAAACAACGTTAAGGGAATGCTATAGAGACAAGAATAGCTAGTATAAAACTATAGATACGTTATTAGATAGGTAACTATCTATCTACTAAAGATAAAGTTAATAGTATTAGGAGCGCTAGGTAGACTTATAAGTTGTTAACACATTAAAGTCTATAGTAGGATTAATTGTTATGGACTAGCCTTAAGGGAGAATGCAATAAGCGTTGATAATAGTATTTAGTATCTTAAAGGAGAGGTAAGCCCTCTACGCCTTTTTTATAGGTGTCTAGTGTGTTCGCTTAGTAGTGGTGTTAGACTTGGTCTATCTTGTGTTAGACCTAGGCTTAGGCATAAGCCTAAGCCCTTTACATACCCCTAACCTTCCCCTATAAAATATCGTGAAATTGTCTTTCTAGGGGTCTAGGGTTATATCTTTGTCCTCTATAATCTATATTAGGCTTTATTACTATATTTTTTAATTTTGTTGTTATATCTTTATATTCCTTCCTAATTTATAACGGGCCTGTATATTAAGTAGTACGCGCGCGTAGCGTCTATATGCTTATTTTAGCACCCTACTATAAAAGTTCTAATATAGCTATCCTACCCTACTATAAATTTCCTAAACTTACTTTGTTATACAACAGATTTTCCCTACTAATTAGCCCTTTCTCTAATCTTTTCCTATTAATCCTGCCTATCTAGTCCCTATTATATCTTTGTCTGCAGCTACTAGTGCTAGTAGTAGGGATCTACTACAAGGCGGTTAGACCCCGCGCTAGGCCTACTAAGACGAGGTGCGTACTTCTAATATTCTCCCTATGTTTCCTGCACTAACGTTTTGTTTAGCATATATCTCCCTAAACCTAGTTACTTAGTAGCTTTATTATTTCTAGTAACTTAGATAATAAGGAATATAATAGTAGCTTTGTAAAGCTGCTTCCCTATAATTAGTGTATTAACTAGCTTTGTCTCTTTAGTAAGTGTGACTATTAGGAGGGTAGTAGTAAGTTCCCTTTAATTTTTGTTTCCTTTATAGTAAGTTCTAACTGTGTCTAGGGCGCTTATATAATTCCTGCTATTGTGGCTATAAGACTTATACTTAGTTAGAAGCTATCCTTGCTAATAATCCTAACGTTTACTAAGCCCTCTGCAACTAGCTTTAGTTTTATTATAGTTACTAGGAGGATCGCCTTTATATTGCAAAGAAGGGGACCTTTAGCACTTTTATAGGGAAACCTACTAAAGGCACCTATTACTAGTTTATACTATAGTTCTACTAGCTCTACTATTATTTTAAGGATCTTATATTAAGGGCTTAAACTAATAACACTATTACTCTACTTACCTCTACTACTTACTTACGCGCCTATAATTAGTATTAGCTTAGTACTATTATTCTATCTACTACTAGTGCTCTAGCGTTTCCTCTTTAGTCTGCTATTACGCCTTTACGTAGTAGTTATAGTAATAATAATATTATATAGCTTACTACTACTACTAGTATTACCTTCTAGCGTATTAACTAGCATATAAACAAGACCTAGGCCTAAACTAACCTTTATATTAATAGGCTTAAGAGCGCTACTAAGCGCACTACCTAAGGTATTAAGACTCTTATTATTAGTATTAGTTTTCCCTTATTCCCTTTATATCTATTCTAATATTTATTTTCTTTAGGCCTAGGGTACTATACGTTAGTAAGCTATTAAAGTACTACCCCCCTTCTAACGCTGCTACTACTACTGCTTATACTTATTAACTAAGTCGTCCCCTACCTACGCCACGCGTAAGCGTTACTACTATTGCTAAGAGACGTAGAGGCGTTAGAATAATATAAATAATAGTTTAGGGGGGGCTAGGGAGGGGTTAGTTATAGATAGTAATAGTATAGATACTACTACCTAATTATTAGCTATATTATAAAACTTTAGTAGTAGGGCACTTACTTAGAGTGTTATAAGGATAATTAAAAGATTTCTCTAATACCTTTCTACTTCTTAATTATAACAAAGGTCTAAGTTATTATTCTAGTTTCCTTTTGCCCTTACTTCCTAGTTTTTATACGTATTAGGCTATTATTATACGTGGCATCCCTATACTTTTCCTTAAACCTATCTAGAGCCTTAGTATCCTGCACTACCTCTAGTAGGTGCTATATTAGATTAATATACCCCTTCTATTTTACTAGGACTTAACGCTTCCCTTTTCCTCTTGTATTCTTTACACTAAGGATCTCTTCTACTTCCTATTTATCTAGCGTTGCGTCTTTATTTTCTAGAGTAACTATTAGGCCTAGTTATAAGTCCTAAAGCTTCTAGCTTAGCAGTAGGTTATTAGTAGCTCTCTCTAGTAGATCTATATGCATAGTCTTATACAAGTTCCCTAGTAAGTCTAATACTACTATAAGTAGAGTAGGGACTTCTATTACTTTATACTTAACCTATAGCTAGTTAAACTTTTTACTTAGTTAGTTTATCTTTATATTATATATTATAAACTAAACTATATTACCTTTTAGGAACTTTTTAGCTAGGCGTTAAGACTAGTTTATTGCTTCCTATTATTATTGCTATTAGAACGCAATAGTAGCTTGCGCTAGCTCTACACCCCTCTATAGGTGTAATAAGAACGTTACAGCTTCTCTATAAGGATTCTTAGGCTTTACTAGTAGTAATATTATCTTTTATAGCGTGTCTATAGTATACCTATTTAAAAGCAGATTTAGGCTAATACTAGTTATACTAGAGTCCCTATTATTAAGTGCAAGTTAGCAGGCTAGTAGGTAATTAGGCTAGTTAGTCTGCTTAAAGCATACTATTATGCGCAGCACTACCTGCACTTCTTAGTTTGCTTACTCTGTCCTGCTGTCTGTCTAGGGGTAGTATGCAGTAGACAGTAACTAGTTTATCTTTATTATCTAGCATAACGTTATCTAGAAGGATCCTAACTAGTCTAAACCTTAGTTAGTAATAATAGAGGATAGGAAGCCCTAGAACTGCTACTAGTTATCCTAGAAGATCCTTGCACAATAATTAGCTACTATAGAGACTATTGCTTTAAGCTAAATATATTTAGACAATCTGTTAGTAATAACTAATAAGGACTAGTGTTTGCTATTATCTTTTACAGGTAGGTTAACTATAAAATCTATAGATATTTAGGACTAGTATTATAACACAACTAGTATAGGTTATAATAGACCCTATTAGTGCTTCTAGGAGATATAAGCACTATAATAATAGCAGTTTTAAATATACTACGCAACGTCTCCTAATATTCTATCCTAATAGTAGTTGTGGCGTAGTATTTAAAATATTGTGTTCTTCCCTAGATATTCTACTAAACCTAACTTATGTGCTTGCTATATAATAGTAGTTATAAGGGGTTCCTATATTAGTAACTAAATAACACCCCTCTAGAGTAAAGTGCTATATGCGCTAATTACATAGTCCCTAATTTGTTGCTTTGTATTAGCTAAAACTAGGAAAGACCTAGCGCCTTTCTAAACTGCATTAAGACGTACTTAGTATATCTTATCTTCTAGTACTGCTTTGTCCTATAGTATCTATATATGCAGGTTAGTAAAGAGGCTAGCGCCCTTTAGTAACTTAGACGCCTCCTCTGCTTCTAATACTGCAACCTAAATTAATTTAGGGCGCATTACTAACTATAGTGTTACTTTAGAGGAGTTTAAATCTTATAGTTATCTACTTAAGGTATTAGGTTATCCTACAAGATAGCTAGGCCTATACTATAGGATGTACTAATATTTTAAAAGTTCCTCTACCTAGTAGTATTATTACTTGCTTAAGCTTTAAAGGCTAGTAAAGTACTCTAAGTTTTTATAGTCTGTAAATATTGTAAATAGCTTGTAAATACTCTATAACTCTACTAACTAACTTTTAAGACACTTAATAATAGTAAGCAATTCCTTGTTATATATAGTGTAGTTTTGTCTCTCTAGCGTTAGTGCTGTAGAGTAGTAAGCAACTAGGCGCTAGACGCCCCTAACTTTTTATAATAAGCAACCCCTAAGAGTATATCCTAAATAGTCTATTTCTAATAATATTTCTTTAGCTAGGTCCTATTATATTAATACTAGTCCTAATATAAATGACTTTTTTAGCGTATTAAATGCACTTTATTCTTCCTCTCCCTATTAGAATAGGGTGTTCTTCCTAGTTAGTTAGTTTAAAGGTGCTGCTACTTTAGAAAACTTTGTAATAAAATTATAGTAGAAGTTAGTAAAACCTAAAAAACTCCTTACCTCTCTTATATTCCTAGGGGATTCCTATTCCTATACTACCCTAAGCTTTTTAGGGTTAGGTCTAAGTAATTTGCCCGCCTTAATAATATAGCCTAGGTAGCGTACCTCCTTAATACTAAACGCACACTTCTCTAAGTCTAGGTGTAGTCCTGCTTCTTTTAATAGCGTAAGTACACGCTTTACTTTTTCTATATAGTTAAACTAGTCTCCTCCTAAATAAATTAGGATATTATTAAGGTAGACTGTTATATATAATCTAAGTAACTCTGCAAGCGCAGTATTAATATATTGTTAGAAAGTAGATAGCGCACTACTAAGACTAAATAGACATACTAACTATTTATACAACCTAAACTAGGTATAGAAAGCTATTAAGGACTTATAACCTTCTACTATTCTAACTTTATAAAAGGTAGCGCAAATATCTACTTTTATAAACTAATTTATACTAGATAGTGTGCGTAAAGTTTCCTTAATAAGTAGTAGTAGGTATTAGTCTAATATTGTTATGCTGTTAAGCATCTAGTAATCTACACAAAGGCGCTAACCGCCTAATAGCTTCTTTACTAGTAATACTAGAGCTCTAGCTATAGAAGAGCTTGCTTAGATCTAGCCCTTGTCTATTAATCTAGTAAGTTATGTTCTTAGTTCTAGCAATTAATTATAAGATATAGGGTACAGGGGACCCTATAGGGGGTTAGGCTAGGTTCTATCTAGGAGAGTTATTAACTAAATATAGTAATCTATACTACCCTAATAGGGCGGCAAACTACTTGCTAACTCTTTGTTAAACAGGTCCCTAAACTCTTATAGTTCTAGTAGCAACTTTGTCTTTCTAGTTTTATGCTTAGGCTTGTAGGGAACCGTGCTATTAGCAATATAGACAGTGTGTATATTAATAGGACTTCCCTTATTAACACTTCCTAGATGTTTTATTAGGCGTAAGTTATATATTACCTGTAAAATATCTAGTATATTTGTTACAAAAATTTGTACCTGTATATCTCCCTATTAGGGTCCTTAATTTAGCAACCCTGCTATAACTAAACCTAAGATAATAGAGATATAGGTAGGGTGCAGGCGTCTCCTGCTCTCCTATACTACTATATTTCCTGCCTTCCTAATTATTAATTTGCCTTGTAGAATGTCTATAACAACGCCCTCTCTGTATAGCTATAGTCTACCTAGTATTAGTTAATAGGAGAGACTAGGTACTACATAGGCTAAAAGCTAAGACCACTAACTATCTAAATTATAGTCTAATACCACTAACTATAAAATTCTTGTACCCTTAGCAATTCCCTAGGCATGTTGCAAGGGTTGCAGGGGAATATCTATAAAGTTCCTACTAATCTATCTTACTAACTTTTCCTTAACTGCACTAAAACACTAGCACCCTAAATTAACTATTGCTTGCACGTTCTCTACTCCACCTAGGAGGAGGGGAATAAAGAAAGGAGGATTATTTAACCTAGCCTTAATATCTAGGGGATACTTAATAGCCTCTGCTATTAATAATTCCTCTGTTATAGTGTCCTCCTTATACCCCTAACTTAGCCTAAAGTTAGGGGCGGCTAGTTTCCTAAATTAGAGCCGCTTACTAATACTATAACTATCTTAACACCTACTAGTTATAGCAACAGGGTATTAGGGCATGCACCTATAAAATAACCACCCTATCTACACTAGGTGCAGACCTTCGCTAGTTTCTGTGTATTAAACACGTCCTATAAGATCTAGTTAGGACGTAATGTTAGTAGTTTAGTAGGTGCACTTAATAAGGCTGCTACTTCTACTATATTTGTGTTGCCGTCCTAATCTAAGTTAGACTTCTACTAGGGTTCCTTAGACTTACTAGCCTAAAGAAAACCTAGTTCTAGAGAGGCTATTTTAATATCCACCGCAATTATCTTATATTCCTCTACAGCTGCGTTGTAGTTTGTCCTAGAGACTCCCTTATTAAGGGAAACTAAGCGCATACAACTATTAAGAGATTACTAAAGTTATAAAAGCTTCTATTTATTATCCTAGTGTAAACCTCCTAACTATATAAGGAGCTATATAAAATTTATAAAGAACTCTATAAAAGGCTAATTTTAGCCCTAATATAAGTATTCTAATATAACTTAGGCGCGCTCCTGCCTATAATAGTTGCTATAATAGAACACTAGGTAGTTAAGAAACCCGCTTATATCCTAACGCTTGCGTGCACTATCTTTAAAGTATAGTGCTATAGCGCGCTAGACTATAGGCGATAACTAGGACTAAATATATATAAACCTTACCTCCTTATCCCTAATAAAGACCTTATCTGCACGCAGTTTAAACTCTATAGTTATTTACTAGGAGAAGAAGTTTGCCTTAGTACTATTATATAGCAAGCTAACTAGGAAGGGTTTGCAACGTAAGGCAGGAGAGGGCGGAGGTAGCATATTATTAAACCTAGCGGGCTTAGAGGAGGGTTAGGATAGAATCTAATTGCGTATTTCTTTGTTCTGTTAACGTAGTATAGCTATTATAGCAGAGTCTTAAGCCTATTGTTCTATTAATCTATAGACCTATTATATTAGCCTTTCTACTATATTAGGTTGCACCTAGTTATTCTAAATATCTAGCGCGTCTATCTCTTATTACTATTATAGTATATTTAGAAGAAGATACTAAAATATTATAGACTAGCCTTAAGGGAGAATGCAATAAGCGTTAATAATAGTATTTAGTATCTTAAAGGAGAGGTAAGCCCTTAGCGCCTTTTTATAGGTGTGTAATATGTTCGCTTAGTAGTGGTGTTAGACTTGGTCCGTCTTGTGTTAGACCTAGGCTTAGGCATAAGCCCAAGCCCTTCACATTTACTATTAACTAGATTAACAAGTTAGAACTATTAGCAGAGAATTTTATTTGCTAGTATGAGTTACTCTACTACTATAGTAAAGTAGACTAGTTACTATCTTGCTCTATTTAGATCTATTACCTACTCTACCTTATATCTAATACTAGGGATTTTAGACCACCTATATACTATACCTAATAGTCTTTAGAGAGACTTATTAGTCGTATTAAGAAGATAGCAACTTCTCCTTCCTAGAAGCATATTAGTTTAGAGTAGAATATGCTAGCATACAAGTGTATTATCTACGCGCGATAGCTTAGGCTTAGTACAGAGTATAATATTAATAAAAACATAATTATAACTTAGCTACAAGAGCACTATCTAAAATCTAAGTCTTATAGTAGCATAGATGCGCACTAGGGACGTATCCTAGATAACACTTATGCTATAATCGCAACCACAGTGCATGCTATATAGACACGCGCCTAGGATATAGTTATATATAACTATTGTATACTTCTAAATAGGTATACTATTAGGGTTTTAGGGAATTATAAAGATAGTAACTACCCCTAGAGCACCACATTTATTGTATATTACGCTACTAGAAATAATTATAATAACTATGTTTAGCTCTCCTTTAGGATAGTAATACACCTATTTTAAGATCTAGCTAATAACTCTAAATAGGCAGGAGTACTTTAATAGTAATAGACATAACCCGCTGCTGCTATAGGCTAACTAGCCTAACCTTAGAGGATAATAGAAGATAACAACAGCATTAAATAGATTTAAACAACAATAATTATTAACCTTGTAGGAGTAGCTATAGTTTACTACAGACGCAGTACTTAACTTTAACCTAGTAATAAGCTATATATTGTTAATAAACGCGGATAGTCTAAGACTAACCACCTATAGTTAAGTAAGATAATAGGTCCATATCTAGCTTTATAGTACTAGGCTCTTTATACTAACACTATTGCCACATAACATACTAGCATTTATTAGGTAAGTATATTATCTATATATTACGCTAGACTGTTATTAGACGTACTAACTTACACTAATTACTACGCAGTTGTACCACTTGTATACCTATTTAATTTACATTATACTGCAGTTTTCTAAAAATAAGTAAGGTACGCAGTGGACGGCCTTATAATTACGCGGGTATAGGCTAATTATTACGCGGGTATAGGCTAATAATTAGGCGGTTTTAGGCCTATTAATTAGGTAGGTATAGGCTGTTAATTAGGCGGGTTAGGCCTAGGGATAGGACAGGCAACGACGTACTAGTAGTTTATATAAGGATACTAAAAAAATCCAATACTATTATTACTATACCTAACACTTATATTTTGTCTTTTATAAACCACTTTATGTACTCTACTAATAGGTCTATTATAAACTACCTTATTCACTCTACTAATAGGTCTATAGTAAACCACACTATGTTTATACTACAAAAAAGTAAACCACCACTTTAAACCTATTTACAGGTATACACGAGGTTAGTTTACACCTATATAGTAAACCCCTAGCGTACCATTCTACAGTAAACAATTTTTTACCGTAGTGATATATATTAGTAAGTTAGGCCTTTATTAGGCCTATCTTGGCATAGAACAATAGGCAAGCAATTCTGCCTTATTATTACACTTATCTTGCATAGCTTTTGTAATAGAGCGATAGGATATCGTCTATATAGAACATTAATAAGATATTATAATCTCTATTAAAGAATAGGCATAGTTCCTCTTTAGAAGCAATACGCTTATTTTCTTAGAGTGTAGTTAAGAGCTTGTTATACTATAATAATAGTGAGTCTTTTAATGTATATAGAGCTTGTTTAAGCTTAACGCACTTTCTAGGCACCTAATATCCTTTAGGTAGCTTGCAGATAACTATAGGGTATTAATCCCTTAACGCGTTAAGAAAAGCTCTAATAACGTTATATTAATATATCTTAATGTTAAACTTAGCCTAAATAGCTATTATAGTCCTAAAGGGTTAAGCTACTAGGGTAGCTACGTAGGTTAAATAAATTAAGTTAGTACGCTATAGATCTCCTCTTACTACTATCCTTGCTTTGCACTTAATTAGGTAACTATCCTAATTAAGCTTGTATATAAACACCTATATAAGGAGAAGTAGATACTGTCCTATATTTAGCCTATTAATCTCCTCCTAGGTAGTAGCTTTTAGTAGAGTATTAATTTCTTTATTTACTATATCTCTAAATTGCTATCCTATTTAGTAGTTATAGAGATCCTTCTATTATTTTAGCTCTTTTTATAGAGCGTCCTAGTGCGTATTCCTTTTAGAGTTTTAGGGAGATTTACTCCCTATTACTACTATAATTATAGCGTAGATTATAGTATTTAGTTTAGGATATAGTAAAAGATTATATAAGGGATTTCTAATTAGATCTATACCTAATAAATCTATTACTATATATATCCCCGCACTTATAGAGCCTCCTAGTGTAACAAGGCTAGGCTAAAAAAATAGCTAGCGCTTACTAGATGCCTAGGCTAGACTTGAACAAGGTTCATGGGTTGGCGCTAGGGTCTAGCACTATTATCTAAGGCTGTTTAGCTAAGATATATATATTATACTATGCAAGGATTACTTAGCTTAAGTATTCTCGTGCGTACCTTTTGGACCATGGCCAAGTGGTACAGGCAGGGGAGATGACGTAGTATTTATTTCACAGGCAGGGCGCCTACCTTGTTACATAATACTTAAGCTAACCTAAAGGTCTAGAGTTTAAATCTACAGATTGTCTCTAGCTTAAATTATGCTTAGGAGACTAGGCTAGACTAGATTTGCTAGGGTTAGTGCTAGGGCCTATTTAGGACTAGGCTAGACTAGATTTCTAGGGTTAGTGCTAGGGCTTGCTAAGCCTAATTGGGGTAGAGCGGATATATATTGCCCTTAGCCAAAGAGCTCGTAGCTTACTTGTCTTAGGGACTAAGACATTTAAGGAGGGAGGTAGTGTAACAAGGCTAGGCTAAAAAAATAGCTAGCGCTTACTAGATGCCTAGGCTAGACTTGAACAAGGTTCATGGGTTGGCGCTAGGGTCTAGCACTATTATTTAAGGCTGTTTAGCTAAGATATATATATTATACTATGCAAGGATTACTTAGCTTAAGTATTCTCGTGCGTACCTTTTGGACCATGGCCAAGTGGTACAGGCAGGGGAGATGACGTAGTATTCATTTCACAGGGGAAACGTTATTCGTCCAGGTCGCAATAAGAAAAGTGTCCTAGTCATAAGCCCTACCTTACCCAAATTAGTTAACATCCTGTAGCTAGTAAATTAGTACTGCAGGGGATGCCGCTAGATGGCCCGCGACTAGTATTAATGGTATTAGTGTATAGTATTAGTAGATATTAGTATCTATACCTAGTTACGTAGTGTTGCAGAGTTTTTACCTATAGTAACTAGGCAATAGCTATAACCTAATATCCTGTATTAACTAAAATCTATTAAAACACACCTAATTATTGTACTTTTTGTCTTGTAGAAATGTTGCTTACTTAATCTATATTACTAACTAACTTAGACAACTCTTAGGTGTCCTCTAAGGCTTTATATAAGGTTATTGCAGAGCCCTATACTAGTAGTATTACGCGTGATACTAAAGTTTTTAATAAGCAGAGCTCTAAGTTAGGTAGCAACTCTAACGTTAATAAGCCTAATTAGGTGGCTATATAACCCCTAGAGGATAGGGACAAAGATAAGGAGACTAAGTAGGAAGAAATATTAGATTCTAGGTTAGATTCTAAGCTAGTTATTCTATCTAATACTCCTAATATTCCGCGTGCGCCTTACAGCCGTTAACGTTGTGATTACTGCCCTTGCCACTAGGATTATAGGGACGTACAGGGTGAGGTTAGTAAAGGAGACTGTAATCTTACTAACCTCTAGGACCTAACAAGTATTAAGCGCGACTATCCCCTACTACCTAAGGCTATCTACCTAAGCTTTAATAAGGTAATAAAGGCTATTAATAAGTAGGGTAGGACCTATAGAGTAGCGTACAACCACTTTAAGTAGGAGCAAGGTAGTTAGTATAGGCTTAATATACGCTATAACTGCAAAGGCAAGTGTTGCGATAGGAAGAAACAGCGCCTAGAGCACGCCTAGCCTAGGGCGAGCACTAGTAAATGTAGCTACCTTATATAATTTTAGGTTATAGCTAAAGATTACACTAATTTAGGTAGTTAATAGAGGGTTAAATAGGCTTAAAACTACTAGAGTATTACTTACAATTATCCTCCTATAGAGAATTCCTATAGTATAGTAAGGTATTGCTAGGCGACGCGCACCCTAGGTATAAGGTAGTAACTATAGAAGATTTTTAAGATAGCGCGTGGCTTAAAACAAGCATTGTTAATGCTACAAGACGCGTATCTAGACGCTGTTTTTTTGCAGTAGGATGTGTGTAATAAGTATTAGTAATAGTAGCAAGTAGAGCTAGGCAATAAAATAATAATAGAGGCGTTAATAGGCGAGTTAGATAGGCACGAGTACTAGCACTAGTAAGTTATTACAGGATTTTATTATAGGATTTTACTAGTGTTAAGGAAACTTTAGTGTTACTCCTATTTACTTAGCCACGCACAGGCCCCTATATAGTTTATACGTAGTAATAACACTAACTATTATAATATCCTGCGATATTTCTTATAGTGTTAAGGTTTTAATTTTCTTATTTTTTATTTATTTTAAACCTAAACAAACTATATAGACTATCTAGTAGTCTATGCGTAGCTTGCACCTCGCTAATAATACAAAATAGACATAGTGTTAATTTAGATAACCATATTACTACTATTATTTTTATCTACCTAGGCTATATTTAACTACTAAAAAGGTTGCCTAACGCGCTTATTATTAACTACACTTTTAAGATAAATAAATATAACTTTCTACTGCTAAATTTAGTAGGCTTAAGTAGTTATAATTAAACTATCTACCTTAGGGTCGCGCTTATTAACTACTAAGACAAGGCTACTTTTTTGTAGGTGCTTACCTAACTCTATAACTTGTTTACTAAGCACTCTATATCTATATAACTTTAGGTAACTAATTAGGATTAAGCACTTATTAACGCGCTCGAATTAGTATACAATAACCCTAGGATTCTCCTTTATTATTAGCACCTTAACAAGGACGTTCTTGCCTATCTACGCTTAAAGATTTCTGCTAAGTTTAGGTAATAACGTGAAGGTCGCGTTTAGGTAGATAATAAGCGTATAATAGAGTTTATAGGGCTCTATTATAAGCTACTTAAGTTACCTACTAAAGTGGACTACGCTAGTAATTTATAGAAGTGCGAGAACTTTTTAGCTACTACTACTAGTTATCTTAGGTGGTATTAGTTAAACCTTTACGCTAATAAGCTTGTAAGCTATTATATTAACTAATAACCTTACTTTAGGCTTACTATAATAAGCAAAGTAGAGGGCGCCTACTGCGCGATTAAAGACTAGCTGCGCGGTAGCTAGAGCAATATCCTTACCTTATTTAGGCAGTTGCTCTAGTTCTATAGTAAATATATATATACTATAGAACTTACAGACATAGCTACTAATTACTAGCTTTGTTTTAACTACTAGGGGTACCTATTTATAGCGGTATTTAGGCGTATAATAAGGTATGCCCTATTAGTAACTGCAAAAACCTTAATTAAAGCTTGTAATAAGATCTGCAAACAATAGGCAGATCCTGCCTACTACCTTACTACCTGTAATAGGGGATATACTACCTTGCTTAGTCTACCCTGTTAGTATAAACTTGCAGATCTTAAGCTTTATTTAATAGCCCTATAAGCTAGCAATTACTACCTATATTAGTAGGTTAATTATAGACAGGCTCCTAGCCTTACACTCGCTGCCACCCCTCGCAAGCCTAAGACTATTATTACTAATTAACGCGCAAAACGCTCTTACCGCAAAGGCGCTAGGCAGTCTAGTACAAGGCGCAAGCCTACTATAGCTAAATAGCTTAATAACAATAACCTAGCCTTACTACTAGCCTTAATACTAGCCTATATAAGGTAGCAGCGACCTACTAAGCAGGTATATATAGTCCCTCGCCTACCCTAAACCTAGCCTCTACCTCGCCTATAACCTCCACCTTTACCGCGACCCCTACTAGCCTCTGCCTATCTATAGGCTCCTTACCCTTACCTATAACCTCTACCTCTACTATAGTTACCTATACTATAGTATTATTACTAACCTTAATATTAACAGCTACTACTACTACTGCTACTAACTTAATATATATCGTATACTACTAATTTTAACTACTAAAATTAGCCTTCTAACAGTTAAATTAGTAGTTAAATAGGCTACCTATAGCAACTAGTATACCTATATTTTCTACTACAGCAGCCACTATAGTAGCCACTAACCTAGTCGCACGCTCTATAACTACTAGCCCCTCTACTAAATCCCTATATAGCTCCTAGTACTCTAGCTCTGCTAGAGTACTACAGAGGCTTGTAGCCAAGCCGCGCGTCTTATTACGTTAGACAATTATTTTTCTATAAGGGGTGAAAATATAGATATATAGCTAATATACTAAGTTATAGTAAGTTAATCCTTTTCCTTTACTATAGTGATACTACTAATACTATACACTAATACTATTAATACTGGTCGCGGGCCATCCAGCAGCATCCCCTGCAGTACTAATTTACTAGCTGCAGGATGTTAACCGATTCGGGTAAGGTAGGGCTTATAACTAGGACACTTTTCTTATTGCGACCTAGACGAATAACACTTGCCATTTCACAGGCAGGGCGCCTACCTTGTTATACCTAGTAGTTTTAGTTAATTAGGGTCCTATCCCTAGGCTTGCTTACTAACACGCGTTAGTGGTAGTCCTTTAATCTATAGTTTTCTGCTTCTTCTAGGAGCTCTAGGTGCCGCTTATAAGGGATCTGCAGGAGATATAGAATCTAGTCCTAAAGCAGGTAGGTAGGAGCTCTGCTTACTACCTCTATAAGAGCTAGATAGGGTGCCCTTACCTATCTTAGTGCTCTTATAACGTAACCTACTAATAGTACTCTCTCCTCTAGGTGTTTCCTAGGAGCTACTAATTATAGCGTTAAAATAGGTTAGATCACTATCCTCTTAGGTAGTTAATCCCTAATTTATAACCTATATAGATACTTTACCTCCTATGCTAAAGTTTAGTTCTAGTATTAGCTTAAGAGTTTAGAGCCCTATTAGCTTAGGGGATTTATATAGATCCTTTGTGCTAAGGTAGCTATACTTAGTACCTACGCTAGAGGTGTCTGCTTAGGGGGTTGTGAATTACTAGGCAGGCCTGCCTTATTATCTACCTCCTCTAGCTCTACCCTACCCCCTAGCTCCTACGCTAGGTTTATTCCTCTTTGCTTACTAGACTCCTTATATTACTCTACTATAATATAAAGCTAATTAAAGATATTAAGCTCTTTATATGCTTCTCCTATATCGCAGATCTTATCTTTACTAATAATATTAACTATCTTTTAAGCCTCTAACTATTAAAGCTACTCTAGATCTTTCTCTTTATAGAAAAGATCCTTATTAAAGGTAATATTCCACGTTATAATAATCTAATTAAGTAAGGGGATCTATATCCTATATATATTACATACTCTATATCCTACTATATATCTAATATAACCCTAAGGGTTTACCTTAAAAACCCTCTTATAACGCCTAGCTACTTAATCTCTATTAAGGGGGTAAGCTTAATAGCTATAGGCGTATATTCCGCTCTAATTAGGGCGGAGATTAGTAGTTACCTCTCTTATCTACTCTAGTTACTACTACCTAAAGTATCTAGTAAACTAATAATCTAGCACTTTATTAGGTAATATTATATTATAAGCATAGAACAGGCTTATATTATAGAGCTAGGTTACTACTTTAACAATTTTAGGCTAGAGCTTTGTTAGTAGGTTAGCTCTAATCCTTATTTTAATTAATTTTGTTATAATCTCCTGCCCTACTCTTTCTACTCCTCTATTAGGTTTATAGGTATATACAGGTAAGCTCTTAATCTTAATAGTATTATTAGCTACCTAGATCTAAAAGTAAGATTCGCCACGCTAAGGGAGTGTTGCAATATTATTATCTTGTATAATCTTAACTATACTAAGCTTATATTAGTTAAGTATTAAGCTCTTAAAATTTTTAAACACCTGTATAATCTTATTAAGGTTTTTAGCTTATAGTAGATAGGTATAAATCTTTCCTAAGTAGTCGCACTTTAATACTAAGATCTATTGCTTATAAGCCATACCTGTTAGTATGTTAAATAGATCCTATAATACCTAGTAGTATAGATGTAGTAATCTTTCCCTTAGTTATCTTAATATAACCTGTTAGGCATGTGTAATAGCGTAGTACTCGTATTTGCTCCTAGGAGTTCCTTTAATCCTAATGTTTATTGCTAACTTAACTAGAGCTTTAAGCGCCTTAGGTCCTAAATAGCCTAATTATTAGTGCTAAAGCTCCTTACTATTGTGTCTTAGGTAAGTTATCTAGGATTATTAGGGTTATTTAGGCACTATGCTTTAGATTATTAGATAAGGAGTAGAGGGCTTATATTCTAGGAAAGTTAAGTTAAACTTATGTAGTAACCTAGCTAATACAACGCTCTTTTCTAATAATCTAAACTATAAGGTAGTATCTAGCCTAAGGAACTAAACTCCTACTTTAAGCAATTAAGCTTCTAATATAATATTTACATAAATTCCTTCTACTAATACTACGTTAGTAAGCACTAAATCTTCTATTTTTGGACCTCTTGGTCTATTAAGAGTATTAGGGATTACTCTAGTCCCTCTGCCTAAGATTAGAAAAGCTTAAGTTCCTACTTTAACTATCTTATATCTAACTAATCTAAATAAGCTTTCTTCTAGGTATCCTATATTATTAACTAGGTGTACTACACCCCTTGTAACGACTTAGGTAGGTAGGGCATCCGAAAGGTATCCTATACGACTTAAAGGCATATAGGAGTGCGCGTCTGTACAGAAAAGGATAAGATTCCTACACCTATAGGTCTTGTACGAAAGGACAAGAAGAACATGCCTATTATAACTATAGGCGAGCTGTTCTCTATATATATTAGTAAGTTAGGCCTTTATTAGGCCTAACTTGGCATAGAATAATAGGTAGGCAATTCTACCTTATTATTATACTACCCCCTCCTGTAGAGAAAGGATAGTCCCTATCCTTAGGATTAGGTTTAGATCCCTTATTAAAGAAGAGCTTTTTGCAAAATAATTGCACCTTTACCTCTACCTTTACCTTTACTTCTTCTTCCTAGGGCACAGACCCCTATCCCTAGCCTGTATATAACTAGCCCTTTACCTACTAACTTTCTTATTCCTATATCCCTAATTTTTTAAATATTTAACCTAATCTATCTAAAATCTAGTAAGTATTTAATCTATGTAATTAAATAGTTGCTAATCTAAATTAGAACCTTTAGCTATGCTAGTACTAGTACTACTAGGAGTTCTCCCTATCGCTTATCGCGCTCTCTGTATAAGGGCAGTTAGGGCTCTAGCTAGGGGCAGGTTTAATAATTTTAATTTTAAGTTAAAGAATTCTAAGAAGTGCTAGTACTATATCTCCTAGAATAAGTATTGCAATCTAGTAAGTATCTAAGTCTAATAGGGTTCCTTTACTAATTCTAGCAGATTCCTTCTTTTGTTAGCTAAGAGTACTCTGCCCTTAGGGGTGCCCTAGAAGACTACTATAGCCTAATAGGAAACCCTGCTAAAGGGGATAAGGATAAAGAGGCTATAGTTGCTTATTAGAAGGATGTTAAGTAGTTTAAGGCTACTATTTAAGAAACTACCTAAAACCTAGCTAAGTATGTTACTATTACTAATGCTTAGACTAAGGGTATAGAAGCTGCTAAAATTCTTATAGCTACCTATTATACTACTATATCTAATTTACGTTAGCTTTAGAATAGTATCTATAAGATAGTCTTAGTAGTTAGGGGCTTAATAAGGGCTATTAATAAACTTAAGGAGGAATTAGCACTAAATTAGGAGGCAACCTTCCTAGTGTAGGCTAAGATAAAGGCCTTCCACGAGAAGGAGTCTAAATTAGTCCTAGCTCCTGTCCCTGCTCCTGCACCTGCTCCCGCACCTGCTGCACTAGTTGTCTAGAAGCTGGCTAAGAAAGATAGTCTAGGCGCTATCTTAGCTAATACAGAGTCTAAACTAGGTTCTAATAGAGAGATAGATATAGAATAAAGAGGTTTCCTAGGGGTAGTATCCTAGGAACCTTAAAGGTTCTAGGTTAGTTCTAAATAGGATATAATAATAAATAGCAACAAGAATAATAGTAATAGATAGTAGTTAATAGCCTAATATATAGCTAAATAGGATATAAATTAGTTCTAATATTAGATATAATTATTATAAAGTAATATTAGATCCTCTTTACCTTTTTCCTAGCCTTAAATCTATTTTAGTAACCTGTGTAGGGGACCTAGCTAATTTAGATACTATTAGTAGAATACCTATAATTTATAGGGAGCACCTATAAAGTTAGAGGTAGGATACTAAATAGGATTAGGATTGTGTCTAACCTACTTAACCTTATATTTTAGCTTAGACTAATATAATTTACTAGCTAGGATTTCTTCTACCTCCTATTCCTCTACACCTTTTATAGGGGTACTAGGGGGTTTTAGAGCCTCTTATCTAGGTAATAGGTCTTAGGGATCTTTGTATAGTATATTAGGAGAGAAAACGTTATAGATCTTAGAACTAGGTAGCAATTAGAGGTAATACGCGTTTCCTACTTGTTCTAATACCTTAAAGGGACCTTCCTAGCGTTTAGATAGTTTTTAGCTAGGTTATAAAAGGGCAAGATTAGTAGTAGATAGATAAATATAGTTACTAACCTTCTAGATAACTAGATAGTGATAGCGATTAGTAGCGGAGCGTATTTAGTCCTAAGCTCTTTCTATATTTTCTTTAGTAATCTTCTATGCGTTGTGTATCTAAGTAGCAAGGGATAAGGCGTCCTTATAGTTTAGTTTCTCTAGTATAGTAGATAGGGTCTTTTCTAGTTTCTAATGCTAACTTTGCTTTAGCAGGGAGCTAAAGAGGAGCTAATATAGAGCTATTCTAATAGATAAATGTTATAGGAGGGATATTAACTAGATCACGGAGCATCTTAATCCAATTAATCGTAATCAATACCCCTATATAACCCACTATCTAATTAACTGCTAGCTTACTACTAAGTGCCTAATAAAAAGCAGGAGCTCTAGTAAGGAAGGTTTATGTAACGACTTAGGTAGGTAGGGCATCCGAAAGGTATCCTATACGACTCAAAGGCATATAGGAGTGCGCGTCTGTATAGAAAAGGATAAGATTCCTACACCTATAGGTCTTGTACAAAAGGACAAGAAGAACATACCTATCCTAACTATAGGCGAGCTGTTCTCTATATACATTAGTAAGTCAGGCCTTTATTAGGCCTAACTTAGCATAGAATAATAGGCAGGCAATTCTGCCTTATTATTACACTACCCCCTCCTATAGAGAAAGGATAGTCCCTATCCTTAGGATTAGGTTCAGATCCCTTATTAAAGAAGAGCTTTTTGCAAATAATTCCACCTTTACCTCTACCTTTACCTTTACTTCTTCTTCCCAGGGCATAGACCCCTATCCTTGGCCTGCCTATAACTAGCCCTCTACCTACTAACTTTCTTATTCCTATATTCCTAATTTTTTAATTATTTAACCTAATCTATCTAAAATTTAGTAAGTATTTAATCTATGTAATTAAACAGTTGCTAATCTAAATTAGAACCTTTAGCTATGCTAGTACTAGTACTACTAGGAGTCCTGCCTGTCGCTTATTGCGCTCTCTATATAAGAGCAGTTAGGGCTCTAGCTAGGGGCAGGTTTAATAATTTTAATTTTAAGTTAAAGAATTCTAAGAAGTGCTAGTACTATATCTCCTAGAATAAGTATTGCAATCTAGTAAGTATCTAAGTCTAATAGGGTTCCTTTACTAATCCTAGCAGATTCCTTCTTTTATTAGCTAAGAGTACTCTACCCTTAGGGGTGCTCTAGAAGAATACTACAGTCTAATTAGAAACCCTACTAAAGGGGATAAGGATAACAAAGCTGTGGTTGCCTATTAGAAGGATGTTAAGCAGTTTAAGGCTACTATTCAAGAAACCGCCTAAAACCTAGCTAAGTGCGTTACTATTACTAATACTTAGACTAAGGGTATAGAGGCTACTAAAATCCTTATAGCTACCTATTATACTACTATATCTAATTCACGTTAGCTTTAGAATAGTATCTATAAGATAGTCTTAGTAGTTAAGGGCTTAATAAGGGCTATTAAAGAACTTAAGGAGGAATTAGCGCTAAATTAGGAGGTAACTTTCCTAGTCTAGGCTAAGATAAAAGCGTTCTACAAGAAGGAGTCTAAATTAGTCTTAGCTCCTGTCCCTGCTCCTGCACCTACTCTAATTCCTGCTGCACCAGTTATCTAGAAGCTAGCAAAGAAGGATAGTCTAGGCGCGATCTTAGCTAATACAGAGTCTAAACTAGGTTCTAATAGAGAGATAGATATAGAATAAAGAGGTTTCCTAGGGGTAGTGTCCTAGGAACCTTTAAGGTTCTAAATAGGATATAATAATAAATAGCAACAAGAATAATAGTAATAGATAGTAGTTAATAGGTAATACGTAGCTAAATAGGATATGAATTAGTTCTAATATTAGGTATAATTATCGTGAAGTAATATTAGGTTCTCTTTCCCTTTTTCCTAGGCTTAAATCTATTTTAGTAAGCTACGTGGGGGACCTAGCTAATTTAGATACTATTAGTAGAATGCCTGTAATTTATAGGGAGCCCCTATAAAGTTAGAGGCAGGATACTAAACAGGATTAGGATCGTGTCTAACCCACTTAACCTTATATTTTAGCTTAGATTAATATAATTTGCTAGCTAGGATTTCTTCTACCTCCTATTCCTCTACACCTTGTATAGGAGTACTAGGGGGTTTTAGAGCCTCTTATCTAGGTAATAGGTCTTAGGGATCTTTGTATAGTATATTAGGAGAGAAAACGTTATAGATCTTAGAACTAGGTAGCAATTAGAGGCGATACGCGTTTCCTACTTGTTCTAATACCTTAAAGGGACCTTCCTATTATTTAGATAGTTTTTAGCTAGATTATAAAATAGCAAGATTAGCAGTAGATAGATAAATATAGTTACTAACCTTCTAGTTAACTAGATAGTAATAGCGATTAGTAGCAGAGCGCATTTAGTCTTAAGCTCTTTCTATATTTTCTTTAGTAATCTTCTAAGCGTCGTGTATCTAAGTAGCAAGGGATAAGGCGTCCTTGTGGTTTAGTTTCTCTGGTATAGTAGATAGGGTCTTTTCTAGTTTCTAATTCTAACTTTGCTTTAGTAAGGAACCAAAGAGGAGCTAATATAGAGCTATGCTAATAGATAAATGTAGAAGAGTACTTTAGGCACAGTCTATTATAGGTAGTAGGTCACTCTAGTTATCTTAGTAATAGGATACAAAAGGCCTTAGTCTCTAATTAATATACTTGTTTATAATCTTAGTTTGTCTATTAGTTTATTTATAGTACGCAGTAGAGAGCTTAACTTTAGTGCCTATAATCTAACAGAACTTAGACTAGAAACTAGATACAAACTAAGGGCCTTAATTAGAAATAATAGTATCTAGAGTATGTCTAAATTAGTACACCTACTAAACGAATAAGGTAGCTATACCTTAGGCGTCTATAGTTTTGTGGCAAGGGATAGTAATAGCTTGCTTTAATAGGCAATTAATAATAACCATAATCTAATCGTAACTACGTTAATCCTAGGGAAAATCCTTGAAATTAATGCATAAGTGTTGCATAGGTAGACTAGGGATAGGAAGGGGATAGAGCATGCTAGGGAGTTAGTGCTATCTTAGGTGCCCTCTCCTGTATAGGATACAGTTCTAAACGTAGCGTTTATAGGTAGTCTCTATACCTTTCTAGTAGTAATATTAGGCTAGAATCTAATAGGTTTTAGTAGCTAATAGGTAGGTAGTAGACACTTAATTATAAGCCTTACAAATTAGTCTAGTATATAGGACTAATCTAGCAGGCACGCAAAGTTAATCCTAGTAGAGAAGGAGTCTATTTTCTATCTAATAGTGCTTAGGCAACTCTAATCTTTCTATTAGGAATAAGGACCTATTTTCTTAGAGAAGAGTTTTAATAAGTTCTAGGGATCTAAGAGTTATAGGGTTCTAAACTACTATAATTAAAGCAAGGATTAGTAAGGAACGCTTAGCTAGGTAGTCTTGCGCTAAGTTAGAGTTAATTTAGGGGTGTAACCTGTCTAGGGAGATTATTACTTATAAGCAATTATCCCTTTGCGTAGTCTTAAGGTTAACCATATCCTATTCCCTTCTACTTAGGATATCCACTTAGGCGTTGTAAGATCTAGGAGTATACTTAATTTGGAAGTTAAAGGGACTTATAACCTCTAGCTATCTAGCTTGCCTAGCACTAAGGACTTTAGTAGACATAAAGTACTCTAGTGCTCTGTGGTCTGTATATACTCTAATAAGGTACTAAGTACTTGTTAGGTTAGCACGCTATTTCTTAAAGGCGCAGATTATTGCAAACAATTCTTTGTTATAGATTTCCTAATTAAGTTTAGAACTAGTAAGGGTCTAACTAAAGAAGGATATAGGGTACTATTTCCTATTAGGATGCTCCTATAAGAGGATAGCTGCAATAACTCTATTAGAGGCGTCTATCTCTAGTTTTAGAGGGTACTTAGGATAGAAGTAAGCCAAGCTTAGGATTGCTAGCAGGGCATTCCTAAGCTAGTTAAAGGCTTATTAGTATTCTAAAGTCTATATAAATAGGGTAGCAGGACTCTAGAGGGCAGTTAAGGGCTTAGCTGTCTTAGAGAAGTTTTCCACAAATTGCTAGTAGAATCTAGTAAATCCTAGGAAGGACTTTACTCTAGTTATCGTCTTAGGAGCAGACTAGTTTCAGAGTACTTTAACTTTGTTAGGGTCCACCTCTAAGCCTTTGTTAGTTAGGATATAGCTAAGGTAATAGGTCTAGGTTGTATAGAATTTGCTTTTCTTAATATTAGCCTGTAATCTAGCAGAACAAAGACGCTTAAGGACTTTTTTAACATAGTCCTTGTAAGTAGCAAGGTTTTTAGAGTAGATTAGGATGTTATCTAGATAGGTGATGTAGAAGTTATCTAAATAATCTATTAGTATATTATTTATATAACGCTAATAGGTTGCTAGTCTATTACATAGCCTAAATAGTAGGACTTTGTATTTATAGGCACTATATCTAGTGCGGAAAGTAGTGTACTCCTCTAAGTTAGGGTCTATTTAGATCTTATTAAAGGCAGCACGAATATCTAGCTTAGTAAAGATTTTTACTTTAGCTAGCTAGGACAATAGATTGTCTATATAGGGTATTAGATACGCGTCCTTTTGCGTTAAGCTGTTAAGCTTACAGTAATCTACATAGATCCTAAGGCCTCTATTTAGCTTCTTAACGCATAGGATAGGAGAGGCAAATAGGCTCTAACTAGTCTTAATAAAACCTTTCTATAGGTGCTCTTGTACATATTCCTTAGTAGCCTAGAGTTCCTTAGTATTTTAACGATAGAGGGGACTCTAGTAGTTTAGAAGGGGTTCCTCTAGGACTATCTTATAGTTGTAAGGCTAGTAGATTAGAAGTTTATTAGCCTTAGCCTTATTAAAGACGTCCTAATAGGAGTTATAGTTAGATAGGAGCTTCTAATCTAACAAGTGGTGGTTAAGAGTATCCTATTTAGATAGGGTTTAGATCCTACGCTTAATCTTATATAGGCTAGTAGTAAAGAATTTATTAGAAGATTTTTTTATATTAAAATAGAAAGTATTAGCAGAAATAGTAGCAATTTAGAATTTTGCAGGTGGGGTAACAGTTAGTGATTAGACTAGGGTAGGTAGCATAATAGGTTTAGGAGCAGCCCTATAAGCAGCTAGAATTTTAAGTATACCACGTATCCTATTAATTAAACTAGGACTATTTTAGTTCTAGTTCTCCTCTTAATCCTAAAGGGCGTCTCTTTGCAAGATATTATAGGTAACTAGAGTAGACAGCACTTGCTAGTAGAGTTGTACTAGAATAGGAGGGGCGGGGTTGTAGGTTAGAGGATATTTCTCTAGCTAGATTAGTCGATATTTATCCGTATTAATTAGGATTTAGAACTATTTTAGCTAGTGTTATCTAATAATACAATCCTAAGAACCTAAGTCTACTATTATAAAGGGGTAGTTGTAAACCTTTTAGCCACTAACTATTATGTGAAGCTAAATGTAGTGGGCAACTAGGGAGGTAATTTAATCCTAGAACCCTTTAATAGTGAGCTTGTATAGTAGCTTTTAGATAGGTACCCTAAGTGTAGAAGAGATATTATAAGCAATTTTTAAATTAAGAAATAAGTAACCTTAGGCCCTAGTATCTACTAAAGCGTTTAGTTAAACACTAGATCTATTAAGGTATAGGGTTATACGTGCAAGTAAATAGGAACTAACAAACAATTTAGTTAAGGAAAGGTTTAATAGGTTATATTAAGTTAGGCCTAGGAAGGAGGATCCTCCTAGGCGTCGTTGTTTCCCGTCTAATAGCTATCTAAATTGGTTAATTTAGCAGTATCTTCTTCCTTAGAATTTTTAATAACCTATTCCACATCTATAGCCTAAATCCTAGGGGGTTTAAGGCAGTTACTAGAGAAGTGCCTAGGCTTTCCACAATTATAGCAAGTTACGGGGGTTCCTAGCGTAGTAGCGCTAGGAGTGGCTAGCGTAGCAGATAGGGGTTAATTATTTTAAGGGGTAGTGCCTTATTATTATAAGTAGGGCATATAAGGTTTAGCTATTAAAGGTCTATTATAGGGATTCTAATTAGCGTCTAAATAGGACTAGTTTCTAGAGTATTAGAAGGGGGTTAGTCCTTTTCTAGATAATAGAGTAGTCTAGGGAGGAGTAGACAAGGTAGGGTATAGGCGGCGTTCTATATTAAAAGTAGTAAGATAATCCACTATAGTCTTAAAATTATTGTGCTAATTCTGTTAGAAAGCGAGGTTTAGCATCCTTAGGGAAGGTGTAATCTTTATCTAGAGATAGTAATACTACTCTAATTAGGGTACTTCTCCTCTAATAGCAAGACTCTAGAATTATAACTTAAAAGTAGGGAACGTCTCTATATTAGTTATGTATAGGCAGTTAAATGCGGTCTAACTCTTAGCTATCTTATTTCTAGTAATAAAGTAAGTTTAAAGGAGGGTAATTATTTCCTTAGCTTTTTAGTATTAAAGACTTAGGGAATTAGATAGGTAACGTGGCTCTAAGTATTCTCTTGCTAGTCCTAAGCAGTGTCCCTAGACTAACGCTATCCAAGCTCTAGAAAAGGGGTAGTAATTAGCGTTAATCTCTAGCCTATCCTAAATAGATGCTTGCTATTATCTAAAAGTAGGATTAGCACTATTACTAAGTGTAGAGATATTTAGCATCTTTTTAGATTATCTCTTAGCTTTTATAGCATATACTATAGGGTTTAATATAGAAGCTAAAGACTAGCTAGGTTAGGTAGTACCCTATATCTCCTTATAGAGGGAGGTGTTGTACAACTAATTAGTAAGTTGCTTAACTTATTCTTCTAACCTCTCCTTTTTAGATAGGGTTAACATGTATTTATCTTTAAGGGAGGTGTTGCTTTAAGATTTCCTAGGAGCCTAAGGTACCTTAAGAGACAGATAGGAAGAGGGTCCTTCTAGGAGGGCGTTGTTAATCAAGTCCTCCTTATCTAATTTCTTTCTATTAGTAAATAGGCTTTTAAAAGCAGCTAAACTAGATGCCCTTCCTTTGCCTTTGTCTAATATTTTGTAGTTAATAAGAATAACAAATCTTTTCTTTTCTTTTAGGGGGTTTGGTTGTAGGAGGAGATTAGCTTTGCCTCCAATTCCTCTAGGCTTTTAGTAGTCTCTAGGTCTCTACCTTAACGCAATCTAACGCGATTTTTCTAAAGGTAATCTAGCACTACCTATAGGTCTAGAAGTCTAAACCTATAGGCTTTAGTTGTTAGAAGTTCTAATAGCTGTTCTAACTATAGAGTTGCAGGGTTAGGTAGCTACTAGAACTAAATTAGTAGCTTAAAATAATAACAAGTGCGATATTCTTAAATACTATCACTAGCTAGGATAATGTTCTTCTTATAATGTAATAACTTAGGTAGGTAGGGCATCTAAAAGGTATCCTATACAACTTAAAGGCATATAGGAGTGCGCGTCTATACAGAAAAGGATAAGATTCCTACACCTATAGGTCTTGTACGAAAGGACAAGAAGAACATGCCTATCCTAACTATAGGCGAGCTGTTCTCTATATACATTAGTGAGTTGGGCCTTTATTAGGCCTGACTTAGCATAGAACAATAGGCAGGCAATTCTGCCTTATTGTTACAGTTTACTAATTATTTACCTTCTAGTAAGGGTAGCTAAAGCTCTATATATATAAGTCTAATCGTAGTAGATATAATCTAATAATCTATCTCCTAAATCATTCCTAACCTTAGTAATCTAGATTTCCACAGTTATAAGCCTAGCTCGCGCTTTACCTTATTAAAGATCGTCCTATCTATTTAAGCGTATTATTTAACTTAGACACTAAGCTAGCAAGCTTTATTTTTTTCCTTTATACTATTTCTTAAGTAGAAGATTACTTATTACTCTTCCACTATAAGCGACTAAATCCTAAAGGGGGATACCCTACTTACTAGATTAACTAACTAGCCCACCTAGTATATTTAATTTAGATACCATGCCCTAACTAAAGGGATCTAGGCAGAGGTAGACCCTAATACTTGTAACAATGAGGCAGAATTGCCTGCCCATTGTTCTATGCCAAGTCAGGCCTAATAAAGGCCTGACTTACTAATGTATATAGAGAACAGCTCGCCTATAGTTAGGATAGACATGTTCTTCTTATCCTTTTGTACAAGACCTATAGGTGTAGGAATCTTATTCTTTTCTATATAGACGCGCACTCCTATATACCTTTAAGTTATATAGGATACCTTTTAGATACCCTACCTACCTAAGTTATTATATTATAAGAAGAACATTATTCTAGCTAGTAATAGTATTTAAGAATATTATATTTATTGTTATTTTAAGCTACTAATTTAGTTCTAGTAGTTATCTAACCCTGTAACTCTATAGTTAGAACAGCTATTAGAACTTCTAACAACCAAAGCCTATAGGCTTAGACTTCTAGACCTATAGGTGGTGCTAGATTACCTTTAGAAAAATCGCGTTAGATTGCGTTAAGGTAGAGACCTAGAGACTACTAAAAGCCTAGAGGAATTAGAGGCAAAGCTAATATCCTCCTATAACTAAACCCCCCCTAAAGAAAAGATTTGTTATTCTTATTAACTATAAAAATATTAGACAAAGGCAAAGGAAGGGCATCTAGTTTAGCTACTTTTAAAAGCCTATTTACTAATAGAAAGAAATTAGATAAGGAAGACTTAATTAACAACGCCCTCCTAGAAGGACCTGCTTCCTATCTATCTCTTAAGGTACCTCGTGCTCCTAGGAAATCTTAAAGCAACACCTCCCTTAAAGATAAATATATATTAACCCTATCTAAAAAGGAGAGGTTAGAGGAATAAGTTAAGTAACTTACTAATTAGTTATACAACACCTCCCTCTATAAGGAGATATAGGGTACTACCTAACCTAGCTAGTCTTTAGCTTCTATATTAAACCCTATAGTATATGCTATAAAAGCTAAGAGATAATCTAAAAAGACGCTAAATATCTCTATACTTAGTAGTAGTGCTAATCCTACTTTTAGATAATAGTAAGCGTCTATTTAGGATTAGCTAGAGATTAACACTAATTACTACCCCTCTTCTAGAGCATAGATAGCGTTAGTCTAGGGATACTACTTAGGACTAGTAAGAGAATACTTAGAGCTACGTGACCTATCTAACTCCCTAAGTCTTTAGTTTTAAAAAGCTAAGGAAATTATTACCCTCCTTTGCACCTACTATATTATAGGAAATAAGATAGCTAAGAGTTAGACTGTATTTAACCGCCTATATATAACTAATATAGAGATATTCCCTACTTTTAAGTTATAATTCTAGAGTCTTGCTATTAGAGGAGAAGTACCCTAATTAGAGTAGTATTACTACCTCTAGATAAAGATTACACCTTCCCTAAGGATGCTAAACCTTGCTTTCTAACAGAATTAGTACAATAATTTCAAGACTATAGTAGATTATCTTACTACTTTTAATATAGAACGCTGCCTATACCCTACCTTATCTGCTCCTACCTAGACTACTCTATTATCTAGAAAAGGACTAACCCCCTTCTAACACTCTAGAAACTAGTCCTATTTAGACGCTAATTATAATAGACCTTTAATAGCTAAACCTTATATGCCCTACTTATAATAATAAGGCACTACCCCTTAAAATAATTAACCCCTATCTGCTACGCTAGCCACTCCTAGCGCTACTATAACAGGAACCCTAGTAACTTGCTATAATTATAGAAAGCCTAGGCACTTCTCTAGTAACTACCCTAAACCCCCTAGGATTTAGGCTATAGATGTAGAACAGGTTATTAAGAATTCTAAGGAAGAAGAAACTACTAAATTAACTAATTTAGATAGCTATTAGACAGGAAATAATAACGCCTAGGAGGATCCTCCTTCCTAGGCCTAACTTAATATAACCTATTAAACCTTTCCTTAACTAAATTATTTATTAGTTCCTATTTGCTTACACATATAACCCTGTGCCTTAATAAATCTAGTATTTGCCTAAACGCTTTAGTAGATACTAGGGCCTAAGGTTACTTATTTCTTAATTTAAAAATTACTTATAATATCTCTTCTACACTTAGGGTACCTATCTAAAAGCTACTATATAAGCTTACTATTAAAGGGTTCTAGGATTAGATTACCTCCCTAGTTGCCTACTACATTTAGCTTTATATAATAGTTAGTAGCTAAAAGGTTTATAACTACCCCTTTATAATAGTAGACTTAGGTTCTTAGGATTATATTATTAGATAACACTAGCTAAAATAGTTCTAAATCCTAATTAATACAGATAAATCTTAACTAATCTAGCTAGAGAAATATGCTCTAACCTACGACCCCGCACCTCCTATTCTAGTATAACTCTACTAGCAAGTGCTGTCTACTCTAGTTACCCACAATATCTTACAAAGAGACGCCCTTTAGGATTAAGAAGAGAACTAGAACTAAAACAGTCCTAGTTTAATTAACAGGATACGTGGTATACTTAAAATCCTAGCTACTTATAGGGCTGCTACTAAACCTATTACACTACCTACCCTAGTCTAATTGCTAACTATTACCCTACCTGCAAAATTCTAAATTGCTACTATTTCTGCTAATACTTTCTATTTTAATATAAAATAATCTTCTAATATATTCTTTACTACTAGCCTATATAAGATTAAGCGTTAGATCTAAACCCTATCTAAATAGGATACTCTTAACTACACCTTATTAGATTAGAAGCTCCTATCTAACTATAACTCCTATTAGGACGTCTTTAATAGGGCTAAGGCTAACAAACTTCTAATTTACTAGCCTTATAAGTATAAGATAGTCCTAGAGGAACCCCTTCTAAACTACTAGAGTCCCCTCTATTATTAAAATGCTAAGGAACTCTAGGCTACTAAGGAATATATATAAGAGCACCTATAGAAAGGCTTTATTAAGACTAGTTAGAGCCTATTTACCTTTCCTATCCTGTGTGTTAAGAAGCTAAATAGAGGCCTTAGGATCTATGTAGATTACTATAAGCTTAACAGCTTAACGCAAAAGGACGCGTATCTAATACCTTATATAGATAATCTACTATCCTAGCTAGCTAAAGCTAAAATCTTTATAAATCTAGATATTTATACTACCTTTAATAAGATCTAAATAGACCCTAACTTAGAGGAGTATGCTACTTTCTATATTAGGTATAGTGCCTATAAATGCAAAGTCTTCCTATTTAGGCTATATAACAGAGCTACAATATATTAGCCCTATATAAATAATATACTAATAGATTATTTAGATAACTTCCACATTACCTATCTAGATAATATCCTTATCTACTCTAAAAACCTTGCTACTTATAAGGACTATATTTAAAAAGTCCTTAAGCGTCTTTATTCTGCTAGATTACAGGCTAATATTAAGAAAAGCAAATTCTATATAACCTGTACCTGTTACCTTAGATATATCCTTACTAATAAAGGCTTAGAGGTAGACCCTAACAAAGTTAAAGTACTCTAAAACTAGTCCGCTCCTAAGACGATAACTAGAGTAAAGTCCTTCCTAGGATTTACTAGATTCTACTAGCAATTTATAGAAAACTTCTCTAAGACAGCTAAGCCCTTAACTACTCTCTAGAGCCCTGCTACCCTATTTATATAGACTTTAGAATGCTAACAAGCCTTTAACTAGCTTAGGAATACCCTACTAGCAATCCTAAGTTTAGCTTACTTCTACCCTAAATACCCTCTAAAACTAGAGATAGACGCCTCTAATAGAGTTATTACAGCTATCCTCTTATAGGAGCATCCTGATAGGAAATAGTACCCTGTATCCTTCTTTAGTTAGACCCTTACTAGTTCTAAACTTAACTAGGAAATCTATAACAAAGAATTGTTTGCAATAATCTGCGCCTTTAAGAAATAGCGTGCTAACCTAATAAGTACTTAGCACCTTATTAGAGTATACACAGACTATAGAGCACTAGAGTACTTTATGTCTACTAAAGTCCTTAGTGCTAGGCAAGCTAGATAGCTAGAGGTTATAAGTCCCTTTAACTTCTAAATTAAGTATACTCCTAGATCTTACAATGCCTAAGCTAATATCCTAAGTAGAAGGGAATAGGATATAATTAACCTTAAGACTACTTAAAGGGATAATTGTTTATAAGTAATAATCGCCCTAGATAGGTTACACCCCTAAATTAACTCTAACTTAGCGCAAGACTACCTAGCTAAGCGTTCCTTACTAATCCTTGCTTTAATTACAGCAGTTTAGAACCCTATAACTCTTAGATCCCTAGAGCTTATTAAAACTCTTCTCTAAGAAAATAGGTCCTTATTCCTAATAGAAAGATTAGAGTTGCCTAAGCACTATTAGATAGAAAATAGACTCCTTCTCTACTAGGATTAACTTTGTGTGCCTGCTAGATTAGTCCTATATACTAGACTAATTTGTAAGGCTTATAATTAAGTATCTACTACCTACCTATTAGCTACTAAAACCTATTAGATTCTAGCCTAATATTACTACTAGAAAGGTATAGAGACTACCTATAAACGCTACGTTTAGAACTATATCCTATGCAGGAGAGGGCACCTAAGACAGCACTAACTCCCTAGCATACTCTACCCCCTTCCTATCCCTAGTCTACTAATGCAACACCTATGTATTAATTTTAAGGATTTTCCCTAGGATTAACGTAGTTATAATTAGATTATAGTTATTATTAATCGCCTATTAAAGCAAGCTATTACTATCCCTTGCTATAAAACTATAGACGCCTAAGGTATAGCTACCTTATTTATTTAGTAGGTGTACTAATTTAGACACACTCTAGATACTATTATTTCTAATTAAGGCCCTTAGTTTGTATCTAGTTTCTAGTCTAAGTTCTATTAGATTATAGGCACTAAAGTTAAGCTCTCTACTACCTACTACAAATAAACTAATAGACAAACTAAGATTATAAATAAGTATATTAATTAGAGACTAAGGCCTTTTGTATCCTATTACTAAGATAAATAGAGCAACCTACTACCTATAATAGACCGTGCCTAAAGTACTCTTCTATATTTATCTATTAGCATAGCTCTATATTAGCTCCTCTTTAGTTCCTTACTAAAGCAAAATTAGTATTAGAAACTAGAAAAGACCCTATCTACTATACTAGAGAAACTAAACTATAAGGACAGGTTATCCCTAGCTACCTAGATGCACAATATATAGAAGATTACTAAAGAAAATATAGAAAGAGCTTAGGACTAAATACGCTCTACTACTAATTGCTATTACTATCTAGTTAACTAGAAGGTTAGTAACTATATTTATCTATCTACTACTAATCTTGCTATTTTACAACCTAGCTAAAAACTATCTAAATAATAGGAAGGTCCCTTTAAGGTATTAGAATAAGTAGGAAACGCGTATTACCTCTAATTACTACCTAGTTCTAAGATCTATAACGTTTTCTCTCCTAATATACTATATAAAGATCCCTAAGACCTGTTGCCTAGATAAGAGGCTCTAAAACCCCCTAGTACCCCTATACAAGGTGTAGAGGAATAGGAGGTAGAAGAAATCCTAGCTAGCAAATTATATTAATCTAAGCTAAAATATAAGGTTAAGTAGGTTAGACATAATCCTAATCCTATTTAGTATTCTACCTCTAACTTTATAGGTGCTCCCTATAAATTATAGGCATTCTACTAACAGTATCTAAATTAGCTAGGTCCCCTACGTAGCTTACTAAAATAGATTTAAGCCTAGGAAAAAGGTAAAGAGGATCTAACATTACTTCACAACAATTATATCTAATATTAGAACTAATTTATATCCTATTTAGCTATATATTAGGCTATTAACTAGTATCTATTACTATTATTCTTGTTGCTATTTATTATTATATCCTATTTAGAACTAACCTAGAACCTTTAAGGTTCCTAGGATACTACCCCTAGGAAACCTCTTTATTCTATATCTATCTCTCTATTAGAACCTAGTTTAGACTCTATATTAGCTAAGATAGTACCTAGACCACCCTTCTTAGCTAGCTTCTAGACAACCAGTGCAGCAGGGTTTAGAGTAGGTGCAGGAGCAGGGGTAGGAGCCAGGACTAATTTAGACTCCTTCTTGTGGAACGCCTTTATCTTAGCCTATACTATAAAGGTTGCCTCCTAATTTAGTACTATTTCCTGTTTAAGTTTATTAATAGCCCTTATTAAGCCCCTAACTACTAAGACTATCTTATAAATACTATTCTAAAGCTAATATAAATTAGATATAGTAGTATAATATATAGCTATAAGGATCTTAGCAGCTTCTATACCCTTAGTCTAAGTATTAGTAATAGTAATAACTTAGCTAGGTTTTAGGTAGCTTCTTAAATAGTAGCCTTAAACTGCTTAACATCCTTCTAATAAGTAACCACAGCTTCCTTATCCTTATCCCCTTTAGCAGGGTTTGCTACTAAGCTGTAGTACTTATCTAGAGCACCCCTAAGGGTAAAGTACTCTTAGCTAATAAAAGAAGGAATCTACTAGAATTAGTAAAAGAAACCTTATTAGACTTAGATACTTACTAGATTGTAATACTTATTCTAGGAGATATAGTACTAGCACTTCTTAGAATTCTTTAACTTAAAATTAAAATTATTAAACCTGCCCCTAGCTAGAGCCCTAACTGCCCTTATACAGAGAGCGCGATAAGCGATAGGGAGAACTCCTAGTAGTACTAGTACTAGCATAGCTAAAGGTTCTAATTTAGATTAGCAACTATTTAATTACATAGATTAAATACTTACTAGATTTTAGATAGATTAGGTTAAATATTTAAAAAATTAGGGATATAGGAATAAGAAAGTTAGTAGGTAAAGGGCTAGTTATATACAGGCTAGGGATAGGGGTCCGTGCCCTAGGATAAAGAAGTGAAGGTGAAGGTAGAGGTAAAGGTAGAATTATTTTGCAAAAAGCTCTTCTTTAATAAGGGATCTAAACCTAATCCTAAGGATAGGGACTATCCTTTCTCTACAGGAGGGGGTAGTGTAATAATAAGGTAGAATTGCCTACCTATTATTCTATGCCAAGTTAGGCCTAATAAAGGCCTAACTTACTAATATATATAGAGAACAGCTCACCTATAGTTAGGATAGGCATGTTCTTCTTGTCCTTTCGTACAAGACCTATAGGTGTAGGAATCTCATCCTTTTCTGTACAGACGCGCACTCCCATATGCCTTTAAGTCGTATAGGATACCTTTCGGATGCCCTACCTACCTAAGTTGTTACAGATAGGTAATCGCGTTTACCTTACTACTATAATCTTAATTAATAGGATAGGACTTAATTAGAGCTTTTCTTATCTCTTTGAATTTTTAATTCCTATTAATCTTTTTCTTAATCTCTAATTATTAAGTAGTAGTAAGCTTGTTACCTATATTAGTCTAAGCTTTAATAACGTTTTTGTATTTAGGAGGTTTCTATAGGTAGGATCTACTGTATAGGTATAAAGACTCCTTCTTAGGTTAATTAGAAGGTAGAGCTTATATTATTATAAACACTCTAGGACCTTTAGAGCTTAATCTTATATTATTCTCTTAGAGTAGTAATAAGTAGATCTTAGTAACCTATAGGAGGTTATAAGTTAGCTCTCCTATTACTAACTTTTTAATAATCCTTTAAAATATAGTTTAACCTTAATCTAGTAAGGTCCTAGTAGATAGAGCTTTAAGATAGTCCTATACTAAAAGCTATCCTTTAATATTAGGAACGTTATATACCTTAGCTTGCGTGTATAGGATTGTCTACTCCTTCTACTAGTAATTATCGTCTTAGCTACTTATCTTTACCTTAGTAAGATAAGCTTTATACTATAATCTTACTAGTGTTACAGCGCTTAAATTAGTTAGTGCTAGGTTATTATAGAGCACTTAGATTAGTGCTTAAAGTGTTACTCTTCCTTAATTAATAAGCCCTATATAGGCTAGGGTAAGGATCCCTTACTCTACTATATTATTAACCTATATAAAAAGATTCTAGATTACTAATAACCTTAATACCTAATCTAAGAAGCAAGCTTAGTACTAGGCTATTTAGAGCTTATACTGCTCGCTTATTGTGTTAGATACTACAATACCTGTTAGTATACTAGGCTTAATTAGTCTATTTTTAAAACAGTTTTTGGTATCTAGAGTATTAGGGTTTACCTCCACCTAGATCCCTTTAGTTAGGGCATAGTATCTAAATTAAATATACTAGGTAGGCTAATTAGATACTCTAGTAAGCAGGATATCCCCCTTTAGGATTTAATTGCTTATAGTAGAAGAGTTTTAAGTAAGTTTCTACTTAAGAAATAGTATAGAAAGATAGAGCTTACTAGCTTAGTAATTAAGTTAAGTAGTACGCTTAAATAGATAGGATAATCTTTAATAAGGTAAAGCGCGATCTAGGCTTATAACTGTAGAAATTTAGATTACTAAGGTTAGGAATAATTTAGGAGATAGATTATTAGATTATCTCTACTATAATTAGAATTATATATACAGAGCTTTAGCTACCCTTACTAGAAGGTGTATAATTAGTAAACCTTCCTTACTAGAGCTCCTTCTTTTATTAGGTATTTTGCAGTAAGCTAGTGTTGCAGGAGGGATATCAACCGGATCACGGAGTATCTTGATCCGATTAATCCCGATCAATACCCCTGTATGACCCACTATCTGATCGACTGCCAGCTTACTACTAAGTGCCTAACAAAAAGCAGGAGCTCTAGTAAGGAAGGTTTACTAATTATTCACCTTCTAGTAAGGGTAGCTAAAGCTCTATATATATAAGTCTGATCGTAGTAGATATAATCTAATAATCCATCTCCTAAATTATTCCTAACCTTAGTGATCCAAATTTCCACAGTTATAAGCCTGGTTCGCGCTTTACCTTATTAAAGATCGTCCTATCCATTTAAGCGTATTATTCAACTTGGACACTAAGCTAGCAAGCTTCACTCTTTATACTATTTCTTAAGTAAAAGCTTACTTATTACTCTTCTACTATAAGCGACTAAATCCTAAAGGGGGATATCCTACTTACTAGATTAACTAACTGGCCCACCTAGTACATTTAATTCAGATACCATGCCCTAACTAAAGGGATCTAGGTAGAGGTAGACCCTAAGGCTCTAGATGCTAAAAACCACTTTAAGAATAAACCTATTAAGCCTAACATGCTAACAGATATCGCGCTATCTAACATAACAAGCGAGCAGTACAAGCTCTAAATAGCTTAGTACTAAGCCTGCTTATTAGATTAGGTATTAAAGTTATTAGCAATCTAGAACCTCTTTATATAGGTTAATAATATAGTAGATTAAGGGATCCTTACCCTAGCCTATATAGAGCTTGTTAATTAAGGAAGAGTAACCCTCTAAGCACTTATCCAAGTGCTCCGCAATAACCTAGCGCTAACTAACTTAAGTGCTGCAACACTAGCAAGATCGTAGTATAAAGCTTATCTTGCTAAGGCAAAGATAAGTAGCTAAGACGCTAATCGCTAGCAGAAGGAGTGGATAATCCTATATACGCGAGCTAAGGTATATAACGTTCCTAATATTAAAGGATAGCTTGTAGTATAGGATTATCTTAAAGCTCTATCTGCTAGGATCTTACTAGATTAGGGTTAAACTATGTTTTAAAGGATTATTAAAAAGTTAGTAATAGGAGAGCTAACTTACAACCTCCCACAGGTAGCTAAGATCTATTTATTACTTCTCTAAGAGAACAATATAAGATTAAGCTCTAAAGGTCCTAGAGTGTTTGCAACAATAGGAGCTCCTCCTTCTAATTAACCTAAGAAGGAGTCTTTATACCTATATAGTAGATCTTACCTATAGAAACCTCCTAAATGCAAAAATATTATTAAAGCTTAGACTAATACAGGTGACAAGCTTACTACTACTTAACAATTAGAGATTAAGAAAAAGATTAATAGGAACCTAAAATTTAAAGAGTTAAGAAAAGCTCTAATTAAGTCCTATCCTATTAATTAAGATTATAGTAGTAAGGCAAGCGCGATCACCTATCTAGGCAGTATCTAGGCGGCACTAATTAACCCTATGTTAATAGCGGAGAAAACAAACAGGATCTATTTAACCATAGACTTTAAAGCTTACGCTCTATTAAAGAGCACTATCTTTAACAATAGGGGTGTAGTGCACCTAGTTAATAATATAAGCTACCTAGAAGAAAGCTTGTTTAGATTGGTTAAATATAAGACAGTTAAAGCAGGAACTTAAGCTTTTCTAATCTTAGGCAGAGGGACTAGAGTGATCCCTAATACTCTTAATAGACTAAGAGGTCTAAAAATAGAAGATTTGGTGCTTACTAACGTGGTATTAGTAGAAGGTTTTTATGTGAATATTATATTAGAAGCTTAATTGCTTAAAGCAGGAGTTTAGTTCCTTAGGCTAGATACTACCTTGCAGTTTAGATTATTAGGAAAGAGCGTTGTATTAGCCAAGTTACTACGCAAGTTTAACTTAACTTTCCTAGAATACAAGCCCTCTACCCCTTATTAAATAATCTAAAGCATGGTGCCTAAACAACCCCAGCGATCCTAGACAACTTACCTAAGACACAATAGTGAGGAGCTTTAGCACTAATAATTAGGCTATTTAGGACCTAAGGCGCTTAAAGCTCTAGTTAAGTTAGCAATAAACGTTAGGATTAAAGGAACTCCTAGGAGCAAATGCGAGCACTACGCTATTACACATGCCTAATAGGTTATATTAAGATAACTAAGGGAAAGATTACTACGTCTATACTACTAGGTATTATAGGATCTATTTAACATGCTAACAGGTATAGCTTATAAGCAATAGATCTTGGTATTAAAGTGTGACTACTTAGGAAAGCTTTATACCTATCTACTGCAAGCTAAAAACCTTAATAAGATTATGCAGGTGTTTAAAAATTTCAAGAGCTTAATACTTAACTAATATAAGCTTAGTATAGTTAAGATTATGCAAGATAACAACGTTGCAACGCTCCCTTAGCGTAGCAAATCTTACTTTTAGATCTAGGCAGCTAATAATAGTATTAAAATTAAGAGCTTACCTATATATACCTATAAACCTAATAGAGGAGCAGAAAGAGCAGGGTAGGAGATTATAACAAAATTAATTAAAATAAGGATTAGTGCTAACCTACTAACAAAGCTCTAGCCTAAAATTATTAAAGCAGCGACTTAGCTCTACAATATAAGCCTGTCCTATACTTATAATATAATATTACCTAACAAAGTGCTAGATTGTTAGTTTACTAGATACTTTAGGTAGTGGCAACTAGAGCAGATAAGGGAGGCAACTACTAATCTCCGCCCTAATTAGAGCGGAATATACGCCTATGGCTGTTAAGCTTACCCCCTTAACAGAAATCAAGTAGCTAGGCGTTACAAGAGGGTTTTTAAGGTAAACCCTTAGGGCTATATTAGATATCTAGTAGGATATAGAGCATCTAATATATATAGGATATAGATCCCCTTACTTAATTAGATTATTATAACGCGGAACGTTACCTTTAATAAGGATCTTTTCTACAAAGAGAAAGATTTAGAGCAGCTTTAATAGTTAGAGGCTTAAAAGATAGTTAATGTTATTAGCGAAGATAAGATCTATAATATAGGAGAAGTATATAAAGAGCTTAATATCTTTAATTAGCTTTGTATTGCGGTAGAGCAATATAAGGAGTCTAGTAAGTAAGGAGGACTAAACCTAGCGCAGGAGCTAGGGGGTAGGGTAGAGCTAGAGGAGGTAGATAATAAGGCAGGCCTGCCTAGTAATTCACAACCCCCTAAGCAGACACCTCTAGCGTAGGTACTAAGTATAGCTACCTTAGCACAAAGGAACTATATAAATCCCCTAAGCTAATAGGGCTCTAAACTCTTAAGCTAATACTAGAACTAAACTTTAGTATAGGAGGTAAAGTATCTATATAGGTTATAAATTAGGGATTAACTACCTAAGAGGATAGTAATCTAACCTATTTTAACGCTACGATAGGTAGCTCCTAGGAAAGACCTAGAGAGGAGAGTGCTATTAGTAGGTCACTCTATAAGAGCACAGAGATAGGTAAGGGCACCCTATCTAGCTCTTATAGGGGTGGTAAGCAGAGCTCCTACCTACCTGCTTTAGGACTAGATTCTGTATCTCCTGCAGATCCCTCACAAGCGGCACCTAGAGCTCCTAGAAGAAGCAGAAAACCGCAAGTTAAAGGACTACCACTAACGCGTGTTAGTAAGCAAGCTTAGGGACAGGACCCTAATAAACCACTAGGAGGATCCATAAGTACGGGGATATACATAGTAATAGATCTATTAGATATAGATCTAATTAGAAATCCCTTGTATAATCTTTTAGTATATCCTAAACTAAATACTATAATCCACGCTATAATCGCAGCAGCAATAGGGAGCAAATCCCCTAAAAACCCTAAAAGAAATACGCACTAGGACGCTCTATAAAAAGAGCTAAAATAATAGAAGGATCTCTATAACTACTAAATAGGACAGCAATTTAGAGACGTAGCATATAAAGAAATTAATACTCTACTAAAAGCTAGTACCTAGGAGGAGATTAATAGGCTAACTAAAGGAGAGTGTCTACTTCTACTTAAATAGGTGTTTACATACAAGCTTAATTAGGATAGTTACCTAATTAAGTGCAAAGCAAGGATAGTAGTAAGAGGAGATCTATAGCTTACTAACTTAATTTATTTAACCTACGTAGCTACCCTAGTAGCTTAAACCTTTAGGACTGTAATAGCTATTAGAGCTAAGTTTAACCTTAAGATATATTAATATAACGTTGTTAGAGCTTTCCTTAACGCCTTAAGGGATTAACACCCTATAGTTATCTGCAAGCTACCTAAAGGATATTAAATACCTAGGAAGTGCGTTAAGCTTAAACAAGCTCTATATAGATTAAAAGACTTACTATTATTATAGTATAATAAGCTCTTAACTACACTCTAAGAAAATAAGCTTATTACTTCTAAAGAGGAGCTATGCCTATTCTTTAATAGAGATTGCAGTATCTTGTTAATATTCTATGTAGACAATATCCTATCGCTCTATTACTAAAACTACGCAAGCTAAGCTTACAAAGTTATCTAAGCTCTAAAGCAAAGATATACTATAGAAGAGAAGGGACCTGTAAGCTAGTTTCTAGGGGTAAGAGTAATCTAGGATAGAAAGAGATAGACAATAACGCTTGTTTATAATAAATATATTAACAAGATTATAAAGAAATTTAATCTAGTAGAGATAGGAAAATTCCCTGCTATACTACTATTAAGTAAAGATATTAAAAAGAGCACTAGAGAAGCCACTAAAAAGGAGATCAAGGACTATTAGGAGCGCGTTAGATTAATCCTCTATACCTTAATTATAGTGCGCCCTAATATTGCCTATGTAGCCTCCTAGCTCTCCTAATACCTTACTAACCTATCTAAACAACACTTTAATGTGGTTAATTAAGTAATTGTCTATCTATACTAAACTTAATACTAATTAATCTAATATAGGAATAGGGATCCTAATAAGCTTATAATATGCAATAATGCGTTATTTGCTAATAATATTAATACTTAGCGATTATTATATAGATACCTAATTATGCTCTTTAGAGGACCTATTATTTAGAAGGCAGCTTAATAATTAACTATTACTACTTTAACTACTAAGGCAGAGCTCCTTGCGCTTAAGTAAGTAAGCAAAGAAGCAATGGCGTTAAAACGTTTTTTAACTAAAATACACCTTACTTTAGATACTACCTAGATAATTAATTATAATAATTAATACACTATTAGGTTAGTAGTAGGCAATAACAAAAGGATTACTACTAAGCTGCGCTATGTGGATATTTAAAACATGTAGCTTAGGCAAGAGTATATAAAGGGATCTTTCTATATTGCCTACCTACTTACTAGCGATATGCTAGCTAATAGGCTTACTAAAAACCTAAGTATATAATAATTTATAAGGTTTAGGGAGCACCTAAAGTTATATAATAGTAGAGTATATATTATATAGTATTAATTAAAGTAAGGTAGTATATAAGATCTATTAATATATAATATAAAAATAACTAACTATAGCCTACCTTTCTATTATTAACTAGGTAGCTTCCCTAAGGAGCTCTATTACGCGCGCAAAGCGTGCCTTAGAGTCTATAGGGAGCTACCTAGGTTGCCCTATCCTAGGATCTATAGGCGGAACCTTAGAGGAGCTAGAGTCCTTATCTTCTAATAAGGAGCTCTAGGCGCCCTTAGCTGCAGTATTAGCCTTGCGCGTAAGCTTAGCAGTAGTAGTAGTAGCTTTTACTAGCTCCTGCTATTTAGCCTTACTCTCCTTAAGGAGCACTAAGACCCTCTACTTCTTATCCTTAAGAAGGTCTTAGCTCTTACCTGCCTGCTTCCTTACTAGGAAGGATAGCGTAGAATATTAGGCAAGCTTAGGGCTATTAGTTTATTAGTATAAGATCTTGCTAAAGCGTTATAAAGGAAAAATTTCTTATATAGATTATATATATTAAGACATAGCTATACCTAGAGGAGCACTACTAGTACTAAGTCCCCCTACTAGAAGAGTTATAGCACTTGCTATTAGACTTATTAAAGAGCGCTAAGCGTAGACAATTTAGACAAGTTTTAGCATAATAAATACTAGGCTCTCTATAATAGGAGGATCTTAGGGTCTCCTTAGGAGCTAGAGAGGGAGTAGGAGTAGGAGTAGGGATAGGGGGCAGGGTCTAGGGAGGAGCGGGAGCTAGAGTTAGAGCTAGAGTAGTAGGAGCTAGAGCAGGAGCGCCTTTCCTTAGCTTTATAATCTTAGCTATAGTAGTAGTAGCTATATACTTAGCTACTGCACACTCTATAATAGCCTTACGCTTAGTAGTAGCGCGCTCTTCTTTAGTAGTAGTAGCTTTAGCAACTATAGCTTTAGCTGCGTAGGAGGTAATAAGGGCAGCGTAGGTAGAGTAAGCGTAAGTAGCAGGTTTTAACTTTAACTAAGATATAGGTTAGTAGGGATATAGGTATAGTTTAGATTTTTAGGGTTATATAATCTTATAACTTAAGCTATAGTAAAGATTATAGTTAGGTAGATAGAGTTATAGAGCTCTATCTAGATAATATCTACGCGCGTAAGCGCAGGCTAAACAAGGAAGGCGCGCTAGTTAGTATCTAAAGGGTAAGCTAATTTAACCCTTTAGATATATAACGCTCTAATTAGCTACACTACCTACTAACTATAAGCATAACTACAATAATAACAAAAGATCTACCTATACCTAGGGGGTGTGTTGCAGGAGGGATATTAACTAGATTATAGAGTATCTTAATCTAATTAATCCTAATTAATACCCCTAAATAACCTACTATCTAATCAACTGCTAGCTTACTACCAAGTGCCTAATAAAAAGCAGGAGCTCTAGTAAGGAAGGTTTACTAATTATTTACCTTCTAGTAAGGGTAGCTAAAGCTCTATATATATGAGTCCAATTGTAGTAGATACAATCTAATAATCCATCTCCTAAATTATTCCTAACCTTAGTGATCCAAATTTCCACAGCTAGCAGTTAATTAGATAGTAGGTTATATAGGGGTATTAACTAGGATTAATTAGGATTAATTAGGATTAAGATGCTCTGTAATCTGGTTATTATCCCTCCTGTAACAGGTACTTCTCCTTTAATAGCAAGACTCTAGAATCTTAATTTAAAAGTAATAAATATTTTAATATTACTTATATATAGGTAGTTAAGTATAGTCTAACTCTTAGCTATCTTATTTCCTATAATATAGTAGGTGCAAAGGAGGGTAATAATTTCCTTAGCTTTTTAAAACTAAAGACTTAGGGAGTTAGATAGGTAACGTAGCTCTAAGTATTCTCTTACTAGTCCTAAGTAGTATCCCTAGACTAACGCTATCTGTGCTCTAGAAGAGGGGTAGTAATTAGTGTTAATCTCTAGCTAATCCTAAATAGACGCTTACTATTATCTAAAAGTAGGATTAGCACTACTACTAAGTATAGAGATATTTAGTATCTTTTTATAGTATCTCTTAGCTTTTATAGTATATACTATAGGGTGTAATATAGAAGCTAAAGACTAGCTAGGTTAGGTAGTACCTTATATCTCCTTATAGAGGGAGGTGTTATATAGCTAATTAGTAAGTTACTTAACTTATTCCTCTAACCTCTCCTTTTTAGATAGGGTTAATATATATTTATCTTTAAGGGAGGTGTTGCTTTAAGATTTCCTAGGAGCACAAGGTACCTTAAGAGATAGGTAGGAAGTAGGTCCCTCTAGGAGGGCGTTATTAATAGAGTCCTCCTTATCTAATTTCTTTCTATTAGTAAATAGGCTTTTAAAGGTAGCTAAACTAGATACCCTTCTTTTACCTTTATTTTATATTTTAGTAGTTAATAAGAATAATAAATCTCTTCTTTAGGTGGTTTAGTTATAAAAGGTGTTGCAGAAGGGATATTAACTAGATCACGGAGCATCTTGATCCAATTAATCCTAATTAATACCCCTGCAAGACCCACTATCTAATTAACTGCTAGCTTACTGCCAAGTGCCTAATAAAAAGCAGGAGCTCTAGTAAGGAAGGTTTACTAATTATTTACCTTCTAGTAAGGGTAGCTGAAGCTCTATATATATAAGTCCGATCGTAGTAGATACAATCTAATAATTTATCTCCTAAATTAGTCCAAAACTTAGTAATCCAGATTTCCACAAAAGGATATTAGCTTTGCCTCTAATTCCTCTAGGCTTTTAGTAGTCTCTAAGTCTCTACCTTAATATAATCTAATATGATTTTTCTAAAGGTAATCTAGTACTACCTAGTAGTCTAGAAGTCTAAGCCTATAGGCTTTAGTTATTAGAAGTTCTAATAGCTATTCTAACTATAGAGGTATAGGGTTAGACTACTACTAGAACTAAATTAGTAGCTTAAAATAATAATAATTATAATATTCTTAAATACTATTACTAGCTAGTTTAATATTCTTTTTATAATATAATAACTTAGGTAGGTAGGGTATCTAAAAGGTATCCTATATAACTTAAAGGTATATAGGAGTGCGCGTCTATATAGAAAAGGATAAGATTCCTACACCTATAGGTCTTGTATAAAAGGATAAGAAGAACATACCTATCCTAATATAGGCGAGCTACTCTCTATATACATTAATAAGTTAGGCCTTTGTTAGGGCTGATTGGCATAGAACAATAGGCGAACAATTCTGCCCCATTGTTACAGGCCTTCTTGGTATGGAACAATAGGCGCACAATTCTGCCCTATTGTTACACTTTGACAGCAAAAGTTCGCAAACCAATATCCTTAGGTTTTATCCTATCTAACTTAGGTTAAACCTTGTTTACACCTAAACCTACTATGCCACAGCATAATATAAAAGGAGCCTTATACTTATAGATAGATAGATAAGTTCTTTTCCTTTTATATAACACCTATAGGTGTAGGAATTTTATCCTTTTCTATATAGACAAGCACTCCTATATGCCTTTAAGTCGTGTTAGATACCTTTTAGATGCCCTACTTACCTGCGTCGTTACAACAACTAACCTTACTTCACTCAAGATTTGACTTGATTATTCCTAGTCGACGCGCACTGCATGTTACGTGATACTACGGTGACGCCGTTCGCTTGAAGTTGTGTGTATTTGGCGGTATTCAATCAAACCCTACAAGCTGCCGAGTTGGGGGTGGTACTTCCGGCGCTAGCGCTTCGTCACAAAGACCAGTGAGCCAGGGTGTCGGTAGGTGACCCTCCTCATTCAAGACCGCGAAACTGCGGTCAGTATCATAATCTGGTCTTTCGCCGCGAGCGATAGCATCGCAAGTGCCCTTCAAGTCGTTGAGAACTTGTTGCGCTGACGAATAGAACTGTTTCCAGCAATTTTCGGTGATTCCACAACACATATGCTGGTCAGTGGGAAATTCTTCCGCGCGGAATCGACGCTCAATTTCGTCCTCGTCCGTGTTATCCAGGTCTGGGAACACCTCGTGGCCCATCATAATGAAATAAATAGCACTTCCAAGAGCAAAGAGATCTGTTGTTATTCTTGCGTGATCTGCAGGTGTTCGGGGTAGGTATGCTTTTGTGGATTCGAGGGACAAGCCATCAAGGAGAATTGTCCCATCCGCAGAGAAGTGTTGGCCTTGGAAATCAGCAAGCTTAAGGTCGAGGTTGACGTCAAGCAGAAAATTATCGTGGCGTATATCGCAATGAAGGATTCTTTTGGAATGAGCGTAGCCTATAGCTTCGGTGGCTTGTATGCACCAGGTCAACCGTTGCTCAAGAGTCGTCTCTGGATGAGCGGTGAGGTAGTCGTGCAGATTGCCGTGCGCGGCAAATTCAAGAAGAAGGCCATCTTCCGTCAGTCCCTTCGATCGTACAATTCGAGGGTGGCTCCCGAGAACGTCGAACATTTTGGCTTCGATCTGAAGTCCCCATTTCGTCTTCTCCTGCGTCTGCGGATACTTGAGGACGGTAGTATTGTCGACTTCTCCAATCCAGCAATCGCCACCTCGAGCAATGATGCGCTTAACATTCGGAGGGAGGTACCGATGAACTACGGTATATGTGATGTGAGACATTGTGAAGTTGTGTCTTTAGTGGAAATAATGCGGGGAGTGGACGGAACTTATAGAAAGCTGCAGCATCACGTGCGACGAGGCCACCAATCACAATGGACAAGCACTGATGCACCCAGTTGCATTCCTACTCAAATTCATGTTTCGTACACCGCCATGTTTGCGGATTTCCTCTACTCTACTAGATTCATGACTAATTCCATAAGTGAGCTGAGGTAGGTGAGCGAGAGTTTGTATGCGGCTCTCTAAAGCAGCCAAGACCCTTAAGTGCACATGGTCATGTGAGGTAGAGCGCTTGCTCCCTCTAACAACTGTCAGCAAAGATGGGAGGGTTAGACATAACAGGAGCTTACTCGGCCACCTGCTCAGCACTTAGGACAGACGCCGCCCTTCTTTGTAGATTTGTCAAAGTTCACGTCCTTATATCCTCCACATTCGGTCTTGCCACATGAAGGCTGAGGATCTTACGTTGTAATCACATGTTTAGGAGTGGCAGTGCAATTGACATATGATTCCGTATATACGTAACGAGAACACATGATGGCTAGAACCGTGATGGATGAATTTGATGGTATTGAAAATAACAAATAAGTGACAAGGGCTGAGAGAAGAGAGGAAGACGGCCGGATGACGACCAGTATTCGTCTTGAGTCTCTTTATTTGTGTCAAGTCAATTCGTCTTGTATACAAACAAGGCATTACCAGTAAGCTACTGCCTGGCGCTCATGCACCTCGTGGACAGACATTGACCATCCAGACGCGGCGGGAGGGCGTTGTACTAATGTGGACCTAAAGTGTGGCAAATATTATTCGTCCAGGTCGCGATAAGCTAAATGTCTGGGTCACAAGCCTTACCGTAGCATACCTAAATTGGTTAATTCCTTAGCCTTAACATCAGTAGTTAGGTTAATATATAAGCCTACCTACTAGCTATAACTACTAAAATTTGCTCCTAGGTAGGAAATTTAGCGATTAGATAGGCAGGCAGGCAGGCAATAACTATAAAGCGAATTAGGTAGGTATTATATCTCCTTGTATTATAGAAAATTACATACAACGCCAAGATAGAGTACTTAGGTGATTACCCCTTAGCGCTTCCCTATTAGGAAGGGCGAGGACGATTAGTCTATGGTGGCGAGGACAATTAACAATATCCCCAGGATGGGAGGTTCGGAGGCCAAAGCAGGCTAGGCTAAACGTTTCACCGAGACCTACCAGTAGCGTAGCATGACGCAAACATGTCACACAGAATGCGTGCGGCCTCAAGCTTGAAATGACAGGAGATAAGGGTATGTACATTTGAAACTCATGTTGAATTGAACACATGGTCTCACCATCTAGAATGTCTTATTATCTCCCCTGCAAGACAAGATCAAGGAACGTAACCAACATCACTGGCGTTAACATGGGAAAGGATACTGTGGCTCAAGAACCAAAGGTCGAGGCTGATACCAGATGCCACCCCCACCTCCCGCTCTTGGCACCCCACGCCGCAAACAGCCAATCACGTGCAACATCGCCTCCGATGCCCGCCCGCAGCATTGGCCGCGTCGAGTCAGCCCTGGCAAAATAATCTCCAGTCTCGGGACGAGGTATATAAACACAGTTTCCTCAAACAGGAATCGAGCGATCAACAAGGGCAGTCAGTCACCACAAGGCTGGACTGTCAAAACGATTGACGACACGCAATGGCAGTCATTGACGACTACTCACGCCCGACAACACCTGACCATGGCACCACCAACGGTTACACAACTCCTCGGACGCCCAAGCCAACTGGCCTCTCCCTCACCGAATACTCTGCAAATCCCAGCCCGCCCTCGAATTCTCCACGTCCGCGCAGCAACGATGTCATCCCTCCAGCCTTCCTGCTGCCCACCGGCTACCCCGACTATCTTCGCCTGATTCTCACCTCCAGAGTCTACGAAGTGGTCAATGAGACGCCCCTGACGCATGCGACCAACCTAAGTAACCGTCTGGAATGTAATGTGCTGCTCAAGCGCGAGGACCTGCAGCCCGTCTTCAGCTTCAAGCTGCGTGGCGCATACAACAAGATGGCGCATCTCGACGCAAAGGACCGATGGCGCGGCGTTGTGGCCTGCAGTGCGGGCAACCACGCACAGGGTGTAGCCTACTCGGCTCGCAAACTCAAGATTCCAGCCACCATTGTGATGCCCTCGGGTACGCCAGACATAAAACACCGCAATGTATCGAGGTTAGGTGGTTCTGTAGTCCTGCATGGCGCCGACTTTGATTCTGCAAAGGCCGAGGCTGCGCGGTTGGAGAAGATGCATGGCCTGGTCAACATCCCTCCTTTTGACGACCCCTATGTCATTGCAGGCCAGGGCACCGTTGGCATGGAGTTACTGCGCCAGACGAACCTGCAAGACCTCAAGGCAGTCTTCTGCTGTGTCGGAGGTGGAGGCTTGATTGCAGGCACGGGAGTGTACATTAAGCGCATAGCCCCACACGTCAAGATTATCGGTGTGGAACAGTACGACGCGAACGCCATGGTCGAGTCTCTCAAGGCCGGCAAGCGCGTCTTTCTCAAGGATGTCGGGCTCTTTGCAGATGGCGCAGCAGTCAAGACAGTCGGTGAAGAAACCTTCCGCATATGTCAAGAAGTGGTTGACGAAGTCGTGCAAGTTACTACTGACGAGACGTGTGCCGCCATCAAAGACATGTTTGAGGACACACGCTCGATTGTTGAGCCTGCTGGCGCTCTCGCACTCGCCGGGCTGAAGAAATGGGTATCTCGCAACCCATCCCCTGACCGTGACCGTGGGTTGGTGGCCATTGCCAGCGGCGCAAACATGAACTTTGACCGTCTTCGCTTCGTTGCCGAACGCGCTGCCATTGGTGAGAACAAAGAAGCCATTCTGTCCGTAATCATTCCCGAGCAACCAGGCGCATTCTCCAAACTCGTTTCCGTCATCCATCCCATGGCCGTCACGGAATTCAGTTACCGTTACTCTGGCCCCAATCAAGCCACCATCCTTGTTGGCGTCGAGTTGAAGGCAGCAACGCGTTCACGCGATTTGCCTGATCTCATCGCCCGGCTTGCTGCCGAGAACATGGAAGCCCAGGATCTCTCGCAAGATGAGCTGGTCAAATCACATATTCGCTACCTCGTTGGAGGTCGCAGTTCGGCAGCCGACGAACATCTGTACATGTTCGAGTTCCCTGAGCGGGGAGGCGCGCTATTCAAGTTCTTGCACACGCTACAGCCTGGTATGAATATTAGTCTATTCCACTACAGGAATTATGGGGGTGATGTAGCCAAGATTCTGGCGGGTATTCAATGCAAGGAGCAAGAAAGCGGAGAACTAGAGGCTTTCCTGAGGGAAATTGGGTATCCTTACAAGGAGGTTACGGATAATAAGAGTTATCAAATGTTTTTGCGAAGCTAGGACGCCTGGACGGCTTGGCTGAGTTGATAACATCTTGGAGATAGGAATAATGAGCCAAAATACCCCTGATTCGATAGTCAACCGAGAGATCATGCATACCGAAGTTGACAATTGAAGTGCCGTAATGTGACAACAACCATAGAGTAGTCAAGGAGATACTCTTACAAGGCAAGTATGAAGCCAAGTGGCCGGATATACATCAGACCCCGACCACAATGCCACCAATCGCGACCCCGCATATCCACTGCCGTGCCCGCCACCTAACCCCACACGTTTCTGATCTGTTTCCGACGGTGGCGCAGTTTTCCGATCATGGCCAGTGTTGACGGTACGGAGTACATCGCCCACAAACACGTTGCCGTGGTACTCTAGAGTACAAATACGTGGCTTTGGACCAATCTTCTTTGCCATACACCTGCAATTACCCCTCCCTCCCTACCGGTACCAACCTGATCCTGGTCCCTGGTTCAATCTCTTGACGGCACGACATGGCGCCAACGTGGGACAGACTGATCCGCTTCATTGCCACAGATGGGCGCGAACTGCGAGGCCAGCCTATCCTGCCATCGCCCGATTTCGACGTAGGCAGCACGACCGAGCAAACCGGCTTAACGGCCAAAGTCATCAGCCTGAAGAATGGAGACATCTTCAGCGAGGAGACAAAAGTCACAGATGAGATTGCCACAGTGAAGAAGCTGTTGGGGCCTGTGACGGTGGATGAGGTACCGATCATCAGATGTATTGGCTTGAACTTCATCAAGCACAGTAAGTTCGGACAAGTACTTTGACAATCAGGCACCAGAAAAGAAAGAGAGAGAGAGAGAACCCATTCTACCCATTCGACTACATCTGTCAACAGACATTCGACGGCTAACACCGTCCCCAGTCCAAGAAGGCGGTCGCACCCTCCCCCCATACCCCTCCACCTTCATAAAAGCAAACACTTGCCTAAATGACCACGGCGCCCCTATAGTCATCCCCAAAATCGCTCAAGACAACCAAGCCGACTACGAAGGCGAACTCTGCTTCATCATCTCTCGCGACTGCAAAGACGTGTCCGAAGCAGACGCCTACGCTTACATCGGCGGCTACTGCTCAGGCAACGACGTTTCGTCGCGCAAACTGCAACGCGACCCTCTCCTCGCGGGAACTGTGCCACAGTGGAATTTCAGCAAGGGCTTCGATACGTTTGCGCCCCTGGGGCCGCAGCTTGTGAGTACGAGAGTGATTCCGGATCCGGCGGAATTACATCTGCAGACCAAGGTGAATGGAGACCTGAAGCAGAGTTCGGGCATTGATGACTTGTGCTTCAAGATTCCGACCTTGGTGAGTTATTGTAGTCAGGGGACGACACTAAAGAAAGGAACTGTTTTCATGACGGGTACCTGTGCCGGGGTCGGGTATGCGATGAAGGAGCCACAATTTCTGAAGCCGGGAGATGTGGTGGAAGTGAGGATTTGGCCAGAGGTCGGCACGCTGAGGAATCCAGTCGAGTATGCTTAGAAAGTTACACTGCTTGTATCACAGTTCGATGAAGCTGCTCAGTCCAATGTTCTGCTCGTGCGATCGTCACCCTGACTTGAAACTGTGATTGCGAAAATGTCATGTTCCGTACAGAGCGAGGCACGTGTTGCACTAAGCATCGAGTTCATAACGACCGTTAAATCGTAAGGGGTATCGTATTTAAACTCATATTCTACGTCTCAGACTGTTCTTTGTCGCTTCTTCGCTTTCGCCAAAGCTTGCGATATCGCAGCGACTTCTTCCTCAACCTCTGCGTCGTCCTCGCTACGGGCATCGTCTGCTATCGAGGCTTCAAGAAGCGTGCCGCCCTCCTCATCATCTTCATCGTCGACTTCATCTCCGTCAAGTTCGAGACCCTCCGAATCGTCCTCGTCATCATCACTGAAGCCCGAAAAGTCGTCGGTGTCAGCTTCTGATTGATCTGCACCCGTTACATCAGTAGCGGCTGCTACACTGCCTGTTGCTTCACTTTCGCCACCACGTTTCCTCTTTTTGCTCATCTCCCCGAGTCGTCCGTCGCGGTCTGCCTTGACAGGTTCATCTGCATTGTGACCCTCAGTGAATGGAGGCGGTGTGAACCATGGAATTTTTCCACGTATCCTAACAGAAAGATCAGTCATAGCTCGCTATATGGAATCATGTGCAGATACGTACCAGTCATTCAAAACCATCTTCGCTGCGCCGTCAATGTCGGCCTCTCCGCCCTTCAAGAGGCGACCGGCCTTTCGACAGAGTATCTCAAGGAATGTGACAGCGTCGTCATTGTAGTCTTTAATGTCGTACGTCCGTTGCAAGTGTCTTGGTTGTACTCGCTTGAGTACAGCGGGGATGTACTGAGCTGGATACTCGACGTTCTCGACGCGTACACTACCCCTCAAAAGCAGATCCTCGTCTGTATCGCTCTGATTTGGTGGGACAATACCAGGGCAGTCAATCATGTAGATGCGTTTCATCAAGGTAATGTACTGCCAGACCTTTGTCTCACCTGCGATGGGAGCCACAACGCAGACCTTTTTCTTTCGCAGGGTGTTGATGATGGAGGACTTGCCAGTGTTGGGATAGCCAACCATGCCAACTGAGATTTGCTTGCGGTCGCTATGGAGAGAAGAGAATTGGCGCAGAAGAGCGATGAGAGATCCCTTGCCAAAACTGTTGTTGATATTTGCGTGAAAAGCTATGGTCAGGTCAGTACAAACAGCTAATCGGCAAAAAAGATTGACATACCAAGCGTGGGAAATTCTCTGCTTAAATGACGAACCCAGGCAGCCTGTAAATCATCAGTATTGTTTTGTAGTGTTTTTTCAAATAAACGGTTGCAGAGACGATATAGATGTGTGAAATATTACTAAGAGAACCGCCACGATGCTGCTGGTGCAGAGACAGTCCTCAACTCAAACGAATCACGCGCGAACTCTGTTGACCGGCAACCAAAACGGAGGCCAGTCTACCCGCGGCCAAGACGGCTTTGGGCAAGCGAGACGCTTTTGCTCTCCCCATCTTGTAACAGAACCAATGCATGGAAAAAGGTAAAGGTCCTTGACTTGAAGATGGGGAACCACATGGGTAGTGGGAAGAATGTCATGTGGGAGAGGGAAGTATATGAGGTGTGTTTTTTCTTACAGCTACTTTGGACGGAACAAGATCAACCTTGTTCAGCACAAATACCAGATGTTTGTGCGGTGCTTCTGTGCGAATGTATTTTTCCACACTGCGACACCGGGTTCCATCAGGATCGCGAGCGTCGAGAACGTGGAGAATGACATCGCTGGAGTCGATAACCTTGTACAGCTCGTTCCAGATACGCTTACTTGTTCCCTTCATGAAGATGAACTCTCTTGCCGATGTAAGCTCACCATCAGGGTTGTTGGGGTTGGTCGCATTCTCGCTCTCTTCGTTGTCGCCTGAGGTGCCCGAGAGTAGCCTGGCCTGCTCTAGTCTCTCGAGATAGGTTTCATGCATGGTGCCAGTACGGCCAGCCAGGTCTTGAATGGAACTGAAGTCGAGTTTCGGCCTCTTGCGCTGGGCCTTGGGCCCAAAAGTCTCCGCAAAGGGTTGGGAGTCGACGGCGATTTTGGCAGCGTGCTCCTTCAGACCGTTGATGTTGCCCTTTTCCTCAATCAAGCTCATGGGTAGCTTGTTGCGCTTCATGAGATAGGTGTGGGGATTCGACGACTGCGCCTGAACTGCCGAGCGGAAGGAGTCGAGGGCATCCTGGGATATGACTCTGGTGTTGTTGAACCACTTGCGATTGGGTTCAACGCGGGCAATGGGTGCCTCGCGCGTCTGATACGCGGCGGCCTTGGTGATGTCTCCTTTGGCATTGCGCTGAGCTGTGCCACCAGTAAGGCGCTTGAGGACCTTGACCTTCTTCGCAGATCTATCAAGTCCAGTATTAGTGTCTTTGCATCTTTGGTGGCCACAGCATAGATGTGCAGCCTCCAGACGCAAGCATCAGCACATACCGGTAGAAATTCTCGCCCTTGACCTTGACATTGCCCATGCCATCGCCGGTTTTACCCTGGCGCTCCTTGCGGTTCGCTTCCTTCTTCTGTGTACCCATTGCGAAGCGTTTTCTGCTTCTTTTTTATTTTGGCTTGTCCTGCCTGCTCGCTCTCTTGGTGTGGGCTGGGACAACAATGTAAGAATGGTCGCAGTCGAGGCGTGGGCGAAGAGTGAGGCTCAAGAACCTTCCTCCCGACTTTTTTCTTGTAGCCGGACGCGCTAAGGGTCTTGGCACCGACATTTTCGAGCCACCCGAGGACCGCACCTCCGCGTCTGCCGCATTTGTTCCCTCGCCCAGCAAAGATCACGACACAGCCGCCAACCCAAAGACCTCAGCTGGCTGTTGCGATGCCGGCTCGTATAGCTCGAATACCCCTCCGCGCTCAATGGGCCTGCGCCTCCGCCTCTACTACACCCGCCAATGGCAGGACAGGCAATCTCTGCATTCGTCCTCTCTCCTCCACGGCCACCACCCAGGCCCTCGGTCCGCAGTCACCCAACTACATTGAAGTGCCCCAGCCTGCACAGCCCTCCTACCCAGCCAAGCCAGCAGTCAAGGGTCATCTCCCCGTTCCACGAGATATATTCAAGACTCGCAACATTCATCCCAAGCAATCAAAGATATTCCTCGATCGAACCACCAAAACACCAAAGGATCTGAAGCGGCCTGGGCCGTACAGTAGAGATGCGGATCTCCGCTTGTATAAGCAGAGACTTTCGGAGAAGAGGAGGGAAGCTCTGAGGGAGGGTGTCAAGCAACTCCATGAGCGCAAGGTAGCCACCGAGGCAGAGTACCTGGCTAAGATCCAGGCTCAAGGTGCCTCTAGGCGGGAAGCTGCCATGGCTCCACGCCGCGAAGTTGACGTCTTGACCGAGACCTCGGTCAGCAAAGGTATTCGAGATTTCTTGTCCGGGAACCTCCCTCCACGCAAAGACATCACCGAGGCTCGCCGGAGAGCCTACGAACGCCGCATGGCCAATCTGCATGCAATGCGCACATTGCGTTTGCACGACCTCTACACGAATGCACGCGAGTTTATCGTGGACGAATCACAACTGGACGAGGCCATTGACAAGGCGTTTGGTACCGAAGAATCGCCCTTGGGCTGGGATATGAAGGGCATCATGGGCCCACGCAGAGAGAGCAAGGAGGGTTTCAGCCCATGGCATGGCCCTATGCCTGAGGGAGTGGGCGACATGCTGCAGAAGCTTAGAGGCGGGGAGGGCGTTGGTCTTGCCAAGGAGAGGGTCAAGAAGGTTGCCGAGGAGCTTACGGGCGGTAAGATGTAGAGCATCTATGAGCCATGTATCATGGCTGTGTACAGTAAATGTGGGCGATCAGTGCAAACAACCGCATCGCATATCATGTGTGCATCTCTCCCATGCTACCGATTTGAACTCGGTCACTGGCTAATGCAAGCATGTTCGCAGTCAAACGACTTACCCATGCGCTAACACGGTCTCTAAATCGTGATTACAGGTTCCACAAACGGTGACGACGCGATAGAAAAAGGTTGATACGTCAGTGCGCAATGCATCAAGATCTAAGCATCGACACCAACTGCACGGGGATGCATGTGATGTCCGCTCGTGCTCCCAACACAGTTGTTCACGGTATGACTCGTAAAGGACTCGTACTCTAAAGGACTCGTAAAGCCCAGAATTCCACTGTCTAGAGCTAAATTTCTCCTTGCTTCATGGTTTGCTCTACGATGCACAAACCCTCAAGCTGATTATATGACCACTGGAATTGGGGAACGAAAGACAAGCGGCTCTTGACACTGGTGTTTCGTACTTTTGTATTTCACACAGTGTTCGAATATACATTCAGAATGTGCGTCTATTGGAATTTCTACAATCGGTACTTATGATTAGAACTTCCCTCCTCCACACAGCCCTATTGAGCGTTTGCGAACTCCCTCCTCCGTACCGCCCTGCTGAGCGTTACCGCTCTTGCCAGGCACCAGCTCATCAACTCCTATCACTGTGATACTACGGTCTCAGGCTATCAGAAGACACGCTAAGGTTCCGTCGGTAAGAGAGCCGTCCAGAGAGAACAGGTCTTTTGAGAATTATCTCACCTGTTCACCGAATATTTGGGGGAAAGAGGGAATACTGAGTATATATACTGTCCCTCACCCACGAGCTTGAGTGTTTCTGTACCACACGCTCCTTCATACACAACACCCTGAGCTAGGCAGCATCCTTCCCAGAGACCTTCGCTTTCATACAACATCATCACTCTTCAGTGTCTCACAGACATCATTCCGTTGAGTCGACAATGACAATGTTCAACTTCGCTCAACTATTCATCTACCTCGTCCTCTTTGCACTCTCCATCGCCGCTCCAATTCCCTCTGCAGACGCCATCACTACAACAAATTACACCTCCCATGCCGCCATTTTCAAAAACGAGACCCCCGGTCCCAACCGTCGAGGCATAGCCTACAACAACGTCAATTATGTCTCCCTCTTCAAGGATGACCACCGCCATACAAGCTGGTGCTACAACTGGGACTCACGTCCCTACCGCGACACTCCCATGGAATTCGTCCCCATGCTCCACTCCATCCGAGACGACCATACTGGCCCCTGGCTTGACAATGCGAAAAGAGCTATCTACAGCAACACAAAAGCACCAACACACATCCTCGGCTTCAATGAGCCAGACAATTGCGTGTAAGTTCTACCTTCGTCCTTGTTCCCTGGGCACTTCAATTTTTTGGCACCACCCAAATCCAACGCAATAAAGGATGATAACTAAAATAACCCTTTCCTCAGCGCCGGCGCCGGCGGCTCCTGCGTCCCTGTCGACGACGCCGTTGCCGGTTGGAAAAAGCACATCCAACCGCTCAAATCCACCAAAGGCCCTTTGTATCTGGGCTCCCCCGCCGTCACCAACGCCCCAGACACACCCACCACCGGCCTCGGCTGGCTGCGCTCCTTTCTGGAAAAGTGCTCTGACTGTGATGTCGACTTTATCGCAATTCACTGGTACGATATCGGCGCAAATGTGGCATACTTCAAACAGCACGTCAATGCGGCGCGGGAGGTTGCGCAGGGCCGACCAATCTGGATCACCGAGTTTGGAGTCCAAGAAAGTGAAGGAGCAGCCAAGGGGTTTTTGGAAGAGGTAATGCCGTGGTTGGACGGGAGTGCGGATGTGCATCGGTATGCATATTTCATGGCTACAGTGGGCGAAGGTTTCTTGATTAATGATAATGGGGATGGGTTGAGTGATCTGGGGAAGGCGTATCAGCTTGGTTGATAGGTTCGAGGGTGGATGTTGATGTGATTTCCTGCTTATACTTTTTACGTCTGATTTAGCTTGTAAAAGCGAGATACGGAGATTGCATTGGAAAAAGGGATCTTGGGAAGAGAGACAGCATTTAGATGTGTGGGTAAATCGCTGGGTGCTTGTCTCCAGACTCCACTATGCATGAGCTCCCCATCCCAACAGTTATTATGTTCAAATCAATATATCGACGAGACATGTCATTATGGTTAAACTTACTAGTCGTTCCTATATCCACTTGTCATCAGCATTCACCCTCCCTAGGCCCTAGATTTACCTTCTGCAAACCTCCTTCAAACAACCAACCCCATCATACTAAACACTCTCCCAAACACCCTAAAGCTACAAAAGAGTCAGCATGGGCTTCAAGAGAAAAGTGCATGATAGTCCTATGAGGCTAGTTGCTACGATGTGAGATCCGCAATTTATCAGATCGTCTATGGGGAAGACTCAATGTTTTGATTCTTCTGGGAAGGTAATAGAGTGGATATGTATCCTTCGCTGCCCCAGTCTATATTAGCCTCTATCACAGTCTCATCGAAGAAAACCTGAAGGCATGCTCGGCTGCTATTGCCAGACTCATCTGATGAACCATACGCCATTTGTAAACGCCACAACATCTAACCAACATGATAAACGCTAAGCCCACATTTGAACTGTCAATTCCAGCCAATAATGCCTTCGGCAACAGTCAGTGGTCCCTGAATCGACCCCATCATGACCGAGACTCTGCGACCGATGATTCCAGCATCGCCAACACCCAGGTCCAATCGCTGTGGCAACTCTACAATCTTTGGTCTTGTTCCCAAGGAAAAAGAGTACAGCGGATTCGATGTGTCTCTAACAGGTTGTGATAAATCTCCATCACGACTAGTCGTTCGTTAATGAAGGGTTGTAATGGATTGATATCCAAGGGGAGCTTGTTGTTTGACGTACTGGATGACTACCCAATGTTGGTCTTGTGCTTCTTCTTCAGACCAACCTTGGATCTCGACGCTTGTTCCTGGATTGGAAAACTGATTGCTGAATAACAAGAGCATCTCTTCTTCAGGTTGTAGCCGCGCGAAATGTGATGTAGGTCGAAGAACAGCAATTGAGCCGCCTTGGCTTACCCGAGTTGAATGTCCGTTGCACATCGTAGTTGGTTCGCACTGCACGAAGATGCTCTCTGTATATGTTCTTCGTCTCAAACTCCTGTCCTGTCTCCCGTTTGGATGCGAACTCGGGTCAATTAAATCTTGTTGATGAGATAGATGCTGCCAGGTGCGTAGCAGTCGAGCATAGGATCAACGAAATATAGGTGGAATAGGCTGGCGCAGATGAATGGCGAGATTAAGAGTGAAGAGTTCTTCTAGATTACTGATGTTTCCATCGAGCTTTGTCCTGTCATTTCGGTGTTTTGAGGATTAATGAGTCTCTTTGAGCACGTTTCCAAACCAAGTACCCAACTAAGCAAATAACCTTATTTTGTCACGCTAGTGCATCAAAAGACAGCACAGTACTCTGAGGAATATCATGACATGAATTTAGGTGGTATAGAGTATAAATTTTGATTCGTCTTCTATTGCACTTGTTCACATGGAGGCCTTGAGGACTTTGAAAGCGTCAGCACGAGATCCCAGGAAACGTTCCTCAGCTGTCTTCCAATTAATAACGTTCCAGATGTTTTGGACGTAAGCGGCTTTGCCGTTGAGGTACTACAGGAGGTCAGTAGGATTGTGCAATACTCCATTCACACTGGTCCTGGCTTACTTGAAGGTAGTATGCGTGTTCCCACATGTCGACGCCAAAGATTGGAACCTCGCCTTTCCCAACAACTGGATCCTGGTCCTTTGTAGTCACAATGGCCAGTCTCTGCTCCTTGCCAGTCTCTACCTTGATCAACCAGCCCCAGCCGCTTCCTTGGATGCCAAGGAGAGCTGCATTGAAAGCTTCTTTGAACTTGGCTTCGTCACCCCAAGTTGCTTTGATCTGCTTGACTAGCTCGGGAGCCGCTGAACTCTTGGCTTCCGGTGAGCTGGCTGGGGCGAGGTTCTGCCAGAACAAAGAGTGGTTGATGTGTCCACCGGCATTGAACTTGATGCCTTGTTGTAGAGAGACTTGAGACGTGATATCAGAAGTTTGAACGGCCTCGGCTTGGGTCTTCAAGGCAGCATTCAGGTTCGTGATGTAGGTCTGGTGGTGCTTGCCATGATGCAGCTCCATAATCTGCTTCGAGATGTGTGGCTCGAGCGCCTGCGGGGTATAGTGTTAGGAAGAGATGAGAAGTCCAGGATAGATTAAGCAAAGGGCTTACATCATATGCGTAGGGCAGGGGAGGTAGGGAGTACTGTGGTGCGGACATGTCTCCGAATTCAAATGGCTGTTGGTCTAACTCTGAGGCGGAGGCAGAGGCAGAGGCAGAGGCGAAGATTGCGGTTGTAGAGAGCAAAGGCAAGAGATATGTCCAGAGTCGCAGAATACCCCGCATCATTGCCTGTCCACGTAATCCAGTCGTAATCGAGCGGTAACCCGAGATGCTCGCAAGGGTCGACAGTCTGTCAGGCGTCAAAAGGCTGGAAGCTACCACCGAGTTCCAACAGGGTGCTCTGTTGATGTATCGCCCAATCCGGTCTAGCGCAGCACGGGAAAACTGCCTCAATCTCGCGCGTTCGCACGCAGGCAGGGCACGATGGAGTGTCAGTGTCGAGAGGTGGGTACAAGACGATATCGAACTGGCCTTCTCTATATCAGCATGAAATGAATTCTCAAGAAGAGAGAGAGAGAGAGAGAGAGAGAGAGAGAGAGAGGTTGTTTCATACTGCGCACCCCCAGTACACACAATCGTGGTAAGAGTGAATTGCGGCCTCAGTTAGCCCACCAGCGACCAGTTCTTCTTTCTATACGCAGAATTGTTCTTTCTTGCTAGATCTAGGAAAAGGAAATCTGAAATACTCTTAAAACAAGGGATAGTATACAGCAAAACCCTCGGGAAACAAATCAAAGAATGGTGCTGGGAGATACTCTACAGTACAAGTCACGAGTGGCATCATCACACAGTCCGTCTCCAGGGCCGAGGCTCTAGCCTAACACGGAATAGTTAGCGTACTCTAGTGCGGACGCTCCCGTCGGGCCGTCAACATCCGGAACTCCATCGTCCATGTTCATACCAATACTGTCACTCAAAACAGTCAAATCTCAGCACGCCTTCTACTATCCAAGTCTACCGCTATCTGCCTGCTTGCCGTTTCCGGGATTATTGTAGCGAGTCTGCTATCGATACAGTATGTACACGGCCTACATCAATCCTTGACCTACCATACTACCCACAACCTGAAGCCATACATGGCTGACATACGTACTTGTTCCATGTGTCAGTCTCCAAGCATCACAATGTCCCGAGTGTTCATGGCTCATGCCCTGATTCTCGTACAAAGTATCCAAGAATTACGAGAACAAGATATATCTTTGGCCTGGACCACGGACTGAATTCGTTATGAAGAGGAATCACACTAAACAAGGTAGGGTTTGAATACAAGATTGGTTGCGCTAGATTTTACAGTTGCAGTACAGTAGCTTCCTTCGCATGATTCCATTCATTGCCAAAGCCAGGCAATGACCAAGTGCTGGGATAAGTATTAGCATAGCTTACTTGACAGTCAACATACCTGACGCAAAGCGCACTGACTTTCGATGAAGTCTTCATCATCTTGTCCTAACCCTGGTCACTAGACTAGGCAAAGTCGATTTCTCAGCCACTCGCAGCTTGAACGCAGCAACATCACAATAAAGCATCACACAACGGCAACGCACACACATATCCAACTCCAGCCTTGGGTGAGATCCACAGCCATTGCGTACAGTTACACAATCCTGACCCTTACTTCAGTCTTAATCATCTGATTGCAGATCGGGTATACTGACTGTGTATTTAGGCAGAATTACATACTCAGTTCTATCCGAGTGCAGTTAGTGGTCGATCTCCACATCACAATGCGGGGGCTGCAATATACCTAGGAAAAACATCTGCTGGGACGCTTGTCATTCTTGCATAGCATTAGCGAGGACGATGATGGTATTCGGAATGTCAAGGGGTGTCGGCGCGAAACTGTGCGCTGCTGAGATTGGATGAGCCCGTATTATTGAATTGCTATGGACTTCACAGTGATATTTCACTTACTTTTTCTCCAATCAAAATTTCAACAATGCTCAACATGCTCGGCTGCAATGCATGAGGCCGCGCCGCAGAGTTCGCGCATGACCACGCCTCCAGTCAACTATGTTGTTGCGTCTTGTCAGCCGTTTAGCCAAAGGCGTCAGTGGCTTTCCATCTCCGCAGGTAAGCAATACTGTAGGCCAGTGGTAGCCACTACATGCTTACCACTTCCCGTTGCAGGCTCATAACCAAGCGTTGTACCAGCAAGCTTATCCAGCCATTTACCCGCCACTAGAAAGCTTCGACAAACGATCATACAACGTGCGGTCTATTGGCCTGACGTGGGACCCCATATTATATCCGATGGAGCATAGTAGGCCTGGCTCTAAATGCATATGTAGGGCTCATCAGCGCCTTGGTCCGACCTGGTGATTTGAACAGTCAGTCGGGTTCTACAAAGCAGACACTCTCCCTAGCCCAACCACCTTGATCTCCCCAACCACCATCACCAAACCAAACCCCTGGGTCCTCCATCATGGCTCCTGTAGGCGGAGGCGGTACCTTTGAGGCAGCCGCCCTGGCCCGTCGTCAAGCTCTCTCCGGTGGCACCGGACCCATGGCGCTCGTGAAGAACGCGCGGGTGTTTGGTATCGCTTGCTTTGCATGTCTGGGTGGTCTGCTATACGGATACAACCAGGGTGTCTTCTCTGGTGTACTAACCATGACATCCTTCAAAGAGCGTAGGTCAATTCCATCTGCACAATCGCACTACACCACAGCGTACTCTACTAACAAGAACCCCCAGACATGGGCGATTACATCGACGACCCAGTAACGCTAAAATGGAACTCCTCAAAGCAGGGCTGGCTGGTGTCTATCCTTGAACTCGGTGCCTGGCTCGGGACAATGTACTCTGGCTTCCTATCCGAGATCCTCTCCCGCAAATACGCCATCCTTATAAACGTGCTCATCTTCATCATCGGCGTCGTGGTACAATGCACCGCTGTAACGGGAGCAGGACACAGCGCTATACTCGGTGGCCGCTTCGTGGTCGGTATGGGCGTTGGCTCCTTGTCCATGATTGTCCCCATGTACAATGCCGAGATTGCGCCTTCAGAGGTCCGCGGCGCACTCGTGGGCCTACAGCAGTTGTCGATTACACTTGGCATCATGATTAGCTTCTGGATAGACTATGGGACCAACTTCATTGGCGGCACGGGCCGTGGGCAAAAGGACGCCGCATGGCTTCTGCCACTGGCACTGCAGTTGGCTCCCGCTGTGCTGCTGGGTGCGGGCATGATCTTCATGCCTTTTTCTCCCCGCTGGCTAGTCCACCACAATCGCGAGGCAGATGCACGCCGGGTGCTCGCTAGACTGCGTGGACTGCCCCAGGACCACGAGCTGATTGAGCTCGAGTACGCGGAGATCAAGGCACAGTCCTTGTTCGAGAAGAAGTCGCTTCAAGAGAACTTTCCGCATCTGCAGGACATGAGTGCACTCTCGACGTTTAAGCTGCAATTTGTTGCGATTGGAAGTCTGTTTACCACTAGGGGCATGTTCAAGCGTGTTGTTATTGCTACGCTTACCATGTTCTTTCAGCAGTGGACAGGTATGTGGTTTATTTCCTGCAAGACCAGCTCGGATGTTTCCAACAGTGGCTGATTTTTGGCAAGGCATCAATGCAATCTTGTACTACGCGCCCACCATCTTCAAAGGCCTAGGTCTATCATCCAATTCAGTCAGTCTTTTGGCCACGGGCGTCGTCGGCATCGTCATGTTCATCGCGACCAGTAAGTTTCTTTACCGTCCAGCCTTAGTTATAATACATATTCACCGTTCTCAGTACCCGCCGTCATGTACGTCGACAAGTGGGGAAGGAAGCCAGTCCTGATCGTGGGAGCTATCGGTATGGCTCTCTGCCATTTCATCATTGTGCGTACACCTATCATTCCACAGCGAAAAGCTGTTCTGACAATGCAGGCCGCCATTGCAGCGAGTTTCGAGGACGATTGGCCAAATCATCAAGGCGCCGGTTGGGCGGCTGTGGTCATGGTGTGGATTTTCGTCATTCATTTTGGCTATTCGTGGGGCCCGTGTGCCTGGATCGTTATAGCTGAGGTGAGACTATATATTCTCCTTGCGTACTCCTCAGTACTTACACTTCTCAGATTTGGCCAATCTCCAACCGACCGTATGGTATTGCACTTGGTGCATCATCCAACTGGTAAGTCTGCATTGTCAAAATGCTTGTAGTACAGCAACTTGTTTTGACCATTCAAACAGGATGAACAACTTCATCGTTGGCCAAGTCACGCCAGATATGCTCGCGCACATGCGCTACGGTACTTACATATTCTTCGGCATCCTGACGGCCATGGGTGCCACGTTTATCTTCTTGTATTTCCCAGAAACCAAGGGCTTATCACTAGAAGAGATGGACATCCTTTTTGGTTCAGTTGGGACGGCTGAGCGGGAGAAGGAACGCTGGAGGGAGGTTCATGCAGAGGTGGGACTGACGGACTTGTTGGCTCGCGCGGGCGTGTACCAGGGGAATAGTGATCATGTCAGTGAACTTGGTAATGAAAAGTCAACGGGTGACACAAAGCATGATTAAGGAATTCCTTCGTTGTAATCACAAAGTGGGATGATATTGCAAAGTGCGAAAATGTAGCTAATGCTAGTTAGTGGGCTAAATGTCAACAGTGAATACAAAGTTTGTATGAAATTGATCATCTTGTTGTCGAGCGTTTGTGCGTTACTGTTGTGGCGTTGACATCCCATAATATTCGAGCTGCAAACGCAGAATTCACTGACACGCCATCCTACCCAACCCATAAATGAAACGTCCTTCGCATACTAGCTTTCCGACATAAAAAGTGCAAGTCTCCACCATCGGCATTCTTGCAACTCAAATAAGCCAAAAGTTTGCAGTCCCCAAATGCTTCCCCACTTAAACGCCAGGGCATGGTTCTACAAGATGCCAATAAGTTCGCCCAAGGTGTACAGTGCAGCGCCAATCGTGACGCTCATGGGTATCAAACGCCGTGCAATGCCATAAAACAAACATCAAACATATCGCGTCATCGTGGGTCACTTCCTTCAATAACTCTGCCTTTTCCTCAGGGATTTGAATGGACAAAATGTGCGCCTTGACAGGGTGAGCGGGCTTGCTTGAAAGCTTGAATCCGACCTAACATCCATCCCGATGTCCATGTCCGGTCATCTTCAGGTTGCTGATGATGCCCAAGCCGGATGGAATAACCGAGGCGACACTCGGTTCCGGAATGTTCAAACTGCAGGCATTTGCCATCACTGTGGCAAGCCTTTGAACACTTGTCAAATGACTTGGCTGCGCTCTTCCCTTTTTTGTATGTAACATCTTCCGACATGTTGGACCAGTCTTCTGCCTTGTCCTTGAGGAGCGGCTCGATCATGGTAAACATTTCCTCAAATATGAGCGGTCTGCTCGGATGTGACCTCGTTCGCTCCCACTGTGTCAAGCCGGTGAAGTCATCCTCGGCCAGGTGATGCATGGTGATGATGGCCTCACACCACTGCTCCTCGTTATAGCGCATCGTGGTTGGCTTTTCGCCATTGAACATGGGCCAGTATCCATGAAGGGGCACCCCGCTCTTCTTGAGCACCTGCGCGAGCACTTGATCCCCACAACACTGGTCCTTGACATCGACACCGAAGAAGTGGGTGCCAGGAAAATGCTTGTTCTCCCCAAACATCCGGCCAAGGGCCATGATTTTGTCCAAAGCAGCGCGTGAAAGGACAAAGCCACTGCCTCCATGTGCGAATATCGTCTTCTTCTTCTTGGGCCAGACGGGAGATCCAAAGTAATGGGCCGCCTTGGGGTTGAAGTTGGACAGGAAGCGATACATGTTGTCGTAATTGACATACGTGTCCAGTTCGACAAAGATATACCACCGCGACTCTGGGCGCAGGTACGACGTCCACTCCATCATGGGTAGGAACTTGTACTTGTCCAGCCGCCAGCCTTCCTCGGTCTTCTCCGCCGTGTCATTCGCATTCTGAATGTGGTCGTACACGTCAAAGTCTGGGTTCTTGAACCGATATTCAGGGCGCAGGTGGGCGAGGGCGTCTGCTATGTCGAAGCCATTGTACGACTGCTTGCGATCGGAGAAGATGAGCAAGTCCAGTTTGCATCTTCCCAGCCGGTTCAAGAAGAGAGGCAACTGGGACGCGACTTCCCCCGCGCCAATCTTGAGCACAAACGTGACGCCCTCCATGACGCCTGACGTGAAGGGCGAACACTCTTGACCAAAGTCTATCGCAGGCCTGGATGGTGGTGGAGGCGCAGCTGGGAGCCGGTCGTGCGACACGAGCTCATAGCCGCGCCCGCCGTGAAGGAGCCGAAGGATCAGGGAGGAGAAGAACAGGGCGCAGAGCACGACTGAAGCGCACACGAGGCGCAACGGCGTCAATCGCACCATGTTCATGGCGAAGGAGGGGCCTTTGCCAGTGCCAGTGACATGATTGAGGTTGTCTTGAAGGCGGGCCTGACGCGGAAATTGGCGCTAGACGGAACGCTCGAATCCGGCTAGCCGCGTCATGTCCATGGTTGTCCGCGTTCGTTGGTATCATTACATCATCATCATCATCATCTTCTTCTTCTTCTTCTTCTTCTTCCTCCTCCTCCTCATTCTCATCTGACGACGTCTCCTTGCTCTTCTCACGGCCCGTTTGTTGTGGTTTCAAATCATGTTACACCGCTGTGTGTCACTGCGTCTGGGCAGTCTTTTATCTGACCGACCAGCCAGCTAGACTGCATGGAGCCCTCGCAGTCTCGTGACCAGTGTGGCACGCTCTGACCACGAACACCAAGGTGAATGGCTCGTCATGGCATCGACATGTCTCTATCAGTTTGCAGATATGCATAATAACACTGTCAACCCCTCGTCCACACCAATCATCTTGCAGCAAGCCTAGGTCCATGTTGCCTGAAGCAAAGCTTCAACACAAGAAGGCAGCATGGATGTCATGAATTAGGTTCCCTTGCGAAAGGAAGCACGTAGTTTGATCCAGGAACTTGAACTCCAAGCCGTTTTACAATACTCATCTCTTCAGCATCGCTGTGACTGGCAAAGTTCCATGACTTACCTCCAGCAACCATGGGTCCACGCAGAAACCACCGCACTCTTTGCCCAAGCTGGCACAACGAACCATCTAGCAAAGCACTCCAGCAAACCAGCCTCACTAACATGCCTATATCTACCCTCATGAGCCCCCACCGACACATTCCCCAACAATTATTTCCACTGCCACATTTCACCCAAACACACTCCACGCCATGGCAAGACCAACCAAACAACAACCACCGCCCAATCCTCTCACCCCGAATCCTCCCATCCTGCCACCAGCCCCAGCCCCAGCCCAAAACCTGACCCTTCAAGAGCAACTTCCCTCTTACTCCCCCAGGAAGACACGTTCCCAAACCAGACTGGCCAATGCCCCCCTCCACGCCCTCGCCTGCAACCACTCAACCAAAAAGACAAAGCACTTTGCCCAACCCATCCTGAATCCACCACCCTCCAACCCGCCAAACCCGGAGAATGTGAATGCAGTTGAAGATGACAGTGGTATAGCTGATCTCGCACTAGAAGTGGGTAATCTCGCGTTAGTGAACAACGGGACTGCAATCACAGCTACTGGAGACGTTTCTAGCAGGGCTGGGTCCGACACAAGAGCTAGGGTGAAAGGAGGGGCTTGTGGAGGGAGGGGATTTCGTGGCACCGTTGAGAAACTGAATGGGGAGTTGAAGGGAGCCCAACAAGGGGTCGGGAAAGGGAGGGGGAGAGGCCAGAAGAAAGAAGAGCGAGAGGAAGAGCAAAAGCAGATTGCCGAGCTCCTGACACTACATGACTCCACGTCTTCTCATGAAACTGATCCTGGTGCCGAAGCCGAAGCCGAAGCCGACGATGAAGAGGAATCCGAAGACAAGATGACCGACAATACCACCAACAACCAGTCCAATTTCAGAGCCAAATCTAAATCCAAGGCCATCCTAAACTCCAACTCCCACTCCACATCTACCTCACACAACTCTAACACACTACCCTCGTCTTCAACAAGCCGCATGCAGGGAACAGACACGGGTGACGAAGAGGGAAATACGAGGGTCATCAGGTCTACTAGATCCACTATGGCTCCTCTGACTACAGGAGTCAAGAGAGCAACCAGAGTGAAGAGCAACCAGAGCGACGAGTAGCGGTAGATATGCTGGAATGAGTGGTGGGATGAGTAAGAGATGGGGATAAGTCAGGTCATTGAGTGAGTGGGTAATGGCCAGGAGATTAAATTGTGACACAAAAGACATATCACTCACACATACACACATGACATCCATCACTCACGCCGCTCAGAGCTAGGACGCAAATGAGGGAGAGGGCTAGAGGATGCACTTAAGAAGGCGCGCACTAGTTATTCACATATCCCTCCAAAAAATAATCGAAAATCAGACAACACCAGACCGCCCTTCTTCCCCCCATGACCTTGTAAAAATCAGTTCATAAGACTCAGTGTCAAAATAAGTGTTCACCGTGTAAAAAAAAAACTCCCCTTATTCATGAGAAAGAGAGAGGCAGAGACAATGCCGAGATGATTAAAATATCTTGATTTCAGCTAGATTACCAAGACGCAGCAGTGCCATCATTCATGCCCATTAACAATACTGCCAGAAACATCATGGGTTCTCTGCAACCCAAGTCAACCTACCAAGCCTCGTCAACAAGGAAAGTAGATGAGGATACCCCCCATACTGACCAACCATCAACGACAAAAAACGCGCTTCCCAACATCAACGCTTCCTCTTCCTCGCTTTGCCACCATCTTCATCTTCATCTTCTGCATGCGCACTCTCCTTGTCCTTCCTTGCAGCCTTCTTATCCAACTCATCCCAGCTCTCCCCCTCGCTAAAATCCTCTTCACTCCCCTCATCACTCATCTCATCCGACGCATTCTCGTCGAAATCGCTCTCCTCGGAACTCTCATCCGATATGGCGAGTTCGCTCTCTGAGACCTCAAACGCAGATTCCTCCTCCTCCTCCTCGCCGTCCTCGTCGTCCGAGTCAGTGGACAAGAAGGACCAGCCGCCGTCGGCGAAGAACTGATGCGGGTCCGAGGTTACCGTCTTCATAATGGTGGCCCAATTGAGGTTCAGCGGACCCTCGCTAAAGGGAATGTCGACGGAATCAAGCCAATCCTTGACAGGGTCGAGTGACTCGACGGGAATGGTGTTGATGTGCACGGGCGGACGGTTGTAGTCCTTGAAGACAACCACCATGTCAAAGTTTCGCAGACCGAACTGCACACGTTCGAGGTGTACGATTTCAATCTCGGATAGGGTGAGACAGGTGAAAGGCGGTTCGGTCAGTTGAACTAAGCAGTCGGTCGTGGGTTGGACCAGCACTGAACTGCGCGATGGCACACCGTTGAAGCCAAGCTCGCGGTAGGGAATGTCAACGCTGACATTCTCGTTACGCGCGGCGTCTGCAATCTTCTCGGCAAAGTTCTTGAACTCCTTGTCGAGCGCTGCACGTCGCCTTCGCTCTTCTTGCTCTTGCTCAAACTCTTCTTCGTCGCCAAACTTGTGGCGGCGTTTGCGGTTGCCTGTCTCGTCGAACTGCATCTCTGTGGCTTCGCGGACGAATTGCACATCCTTGGTCTTCTTCTTGCCCAGCATAATCGGGTTCTTGAGGTGGACATGGATGATGACGATGAGCTCATGTTGTGAGGGCTGGAAGAACAGATGTTTCATGTTGCTGAAGAGGACATCGATTTTGGCCGTGCCGTTACCATGTACGTAGCGCAAACCATTTTGGTGGATCTCGACACTTCCCGGGATGCGTTTACCGTCAAGGGCCGGTCGAATGAAGATGAGGTCAAGCATATGAGGTTTGCGAGCTGGTCAAGGTTAGCTTGAGCTGCGACACACGGATGACATAACGTACTCTTTAGTGGGATGAGCTTATCCTGCTCCACAACGTCTTCCATCTGCTTCTTCTCCGTCTCACGTCGGACAACATCCTTCTTCAGCTCTGTGATGTCTTTTGTGATCTGATCGATGCGATCGACATCGTGGGAGCGAAAAGTCAAGCTGCGGATAAAGTGGGCGTTGGGATCTTCAAATGGTTGATCGTCTTTGCGACCAACGCCTTGACCAGGCGAGAGGAAATTGATACGAAGCGAAGTGAAGTCGGCTTCCGGTGTGTGTGATGCGTTCTTAATTGTGTGAATATGGAAAGGAACAGGCCGGCCCATAACGGGCAGCAGAACTGTCAAGCTCTTTTTATCCACGACAATCTCCAGGTTTGCGACCGAGGACGGGAACTGATTATCGCGCTTGTACGACTCGAACTTTTTGAACTTCTTCTCCTCGGTACCATTTGAAGACTTTGTGCCTTCGCTGTACAGCTCCAGTCCTTCCTTTTGCTTTTTAGCGTGCAGCTCCTTTTGATGTTGTCGTCGCTGCTCCTCCTTTTCGGCGTCTTGGTTCGTCGTTCGCTCATGTCGTGTTCGGGTCTTTGTGATGTTGGTCTGCGCAATGGCCGGCGCACGCTCTTTCTTGACCTTGGGCTTTGCCTCCTCTTCCTCCTCATCGAAGAAGAAGGAGACGGCATCCAGATCTGATGTTGTGTCCTTGGTGAAGACGGCGCAGTCACCCTGTCCAACGCGAACCGTGTCGACCAGGACAAGGGAGTATGTTTTGCTCTTCTTGTCCTGAGGCTTGCTGTTCTCAAGATCTTGAAATCCAGTCTGAACCACGAGCGTCATACCGTCCTTGAGAGTACGACTGTTCTTGGCACTAAGGAGTAGGGTATTATCCTTGTTCTCGGTACCGATTCCGTATCCGAGATTCTTGGGAAAGTGCTTGTCCCAATCGGGCTTCTTCGACTTGAGGTGTGCAAGTGCTTTGTTGTAGACATCCTTGGCCACGACTCCATCTTTCAGAGACTTGATGACCAAGTCATGAATGGCCAAAAGCAGCTTGTATGCAGTTTCCTGCTCCTTGTTGGGTCCAACCATGTATGTTCGTCCCACCAGGGCGCCGTAGGTCTGATAACGAAGACCGAGGACGGAGATGATGACGCCGGCGTGCAGATTCTGGTCGTCCGGCTCCGAGGCAAACTTGAGGTCGTATGTTCCACCCGACTGGACAGTCGGCGGTAGGCACCAATCCAGCTGCAGACTGTCAAACGTCTTGGAAACCTTTTGCTTCTCAAAGAACTTGACATCGTCGATTTTGTTGGCAACCTTGTCGGCGAGGGCACGGTGGGAGATTTTCTTCTCGGAGTCTAGAATCTCGGACATTTCTTCGACGAAGTAGTTGGTCATGAGGGCGCTCGAGGCTCGAGAGGCGTCGCGGATGGTTCGCTAGGGGAGGTCAGTGGAGAGTTGAGCAGAGCAAGGGATGCAAGAGAGCAGACTGACCAACTCCTTCTCGTCTTTGACAGACAAGGCAGCATTCGACATGATGGGCGCCAGATCGACCTGGTCTTCCTCCTTGAATCCAGCCTCGGCAAAGGCAGCTTTCCACTCGTCTGCAAAAGCTCCCGTTGCGCTGTCCTTTTTCAGCACAGCAACCTTCTTGCCCGCCTTCTTGAGTGTTTCGATGCATGTCTGGAACTGCTTCTTGTTCTCCTCGGCGTCTTTTCCGCGGACCAGAATCTCGACCGGCACCTTACCACCTTTGAGAGGCTCGAGATAGGAGGCTGTAGCGGACCAGATTAGCAAAATGGCTGCGACAGCCATCTAGGAGGCAATCTAGGAAGCTGTTCAGTGGCTCACCCTTCTTCTTGGTGGTGACAATCTGGAGCAGGTCGGGGGTGAGGATGAAGAGCGTGGCCGGGAACTCGTAGCCCAGTAGCCATAGCTATGCGAGCCAAGTCAGTTCATTTGCTCGATTGGATCGATTGCCTGCGCATTCTCACCTGGAAGGCGGCAGGCTTCAGATAGGTGCCAGGCTCGCTCGCCTTGCCCACAACCGTCGCAATGGAGCTGGCGCCCTGGAAGACCTGGTCGCCACTGCGCTTGTCGGCCTTCCACTTTGTGACAAAGTTATTTAGCCGCTCCTGGAAGAGGGCCTTGTCGATGACGATGTCGTCGGCCATGATGGAAGGCGAGCGCGCACGGTGAATGAGAGTGGGAACGCCTTCGAATGGGTGGACAACAACAACAACAACAACAACAAGGTCAAGGGGAAAAGAAGGGGGGCAGGGGAAGAGAGAGAGGGGGGGGGGGAGCGACGGGGCAAAGCGACGGCGATGAGGAGGAGAAAGTCGCGAGACGGGCGGGTTTACCTTTGGGGCGACGCGAGCAAACGCGAGGGCAGATGGGGCGCACGGGCCCACCGGTATCTCTGTAACCCGGCATCTTCAAGTGAAGTTGCTGGCTGGAGACACCGTAGAGTACAGACTACAGTTGACAGTCGAACAGTTGCCCACTCCAACACCACCACATATCTCGCAACTCACCTTAGACAAACTCTCCTCTCACCTACACTAACAGCGCCCGGTGGTGGCCTTTTACCTGTTGGCTTACCTCTGCACTCTCCACTCACCACTACCACCACCACTACCACCACCACCACCACTTTTCCTTCCTTTACCCCCCACCCATGCGCCTCGACATCTCTCTCACCACCCATGTTATGCAATGACGGCCAGCTCCAGCGTGCCTGGCGCTGGAGTCGTTCCTCCTATCTTCACCAACCCCCAACCCACCACCGACATACGCAATGAAGGTACCGGCAACACGCTCGAGAGCCCCCACGCCCCCAACAAGGCACCAGCCACTGGAGTGCAGGCTGCTGGTATGCGCGCGGTAGCAGCACGCATGGTCGCCTTTTACTTTCGAGCTCCGGTCAAGGCCTTCTTTCGCGGACGCATCGATTACATGGGCTATGCGAGAGCCATCAACCCGCATTTCACCGCAGAGGCAAAATGGTCGTGGAGGATGACGACGCCCGCCGTGCTGGCACACGCCATCAGGACCGAAGGATGGGGCTTCATACCCAAGCAGGTCCTGCCCCCTCTGATGGCCAATACATGGTGTGTTTGTTGTACTCGGCTGCCGACAAAGTGAATCCAAAACTGACGGCGAATGAGGGTAGTATCGGTGCAGTCTTGTATACAGGCTACCTGCACAGTCTATCTGCCCTCCACGAACCATCCTCCCACCAGACGAAGCGGGTCTACCCTCCACCGCCGCCCTCGGTAACCTTTACTGCCGGCCTCGTAGCAGGTGGTGTCCAGTCTGTCATTGCGGCCCCATTCGACGCCCTGCAAACCCGCTTCCGTACCGCAGACATCCTCGAGGGTAGACACAAGACCATGTGGCACTATGCGGCTGACAAACTCCGCTCCATTGGTGTTCAGGGCATCTTCGCAGGCTGGAGCCTCAGTTTTATCAAAGACGCTCTTGGCGCCGCCGTCTTCTTTGGTACATTTGAGACGGTCAAAAGTCAGGCCTACCTTGAGTTCGTCACACGTTATTACGGCAGTAGGACAAGAGACACATTACTGGAGAATTCCATTCCCTACCTCGACGAGAATGATGATCGCCCAGTCATACGACCCCACTACATGCTGGAACCCATGTTCCTCCTCCTCGCCGGTGTCTCGGCATCCATAACCTCACAGCTCATACAACACCCCTTGACCGAGATCCAGGACGTCCACTACCGCCGTCTTGAAGCCTTGGACTTTCAAGCGCACGAGGAGAAGAAGCCATCGCAGATTATGCGGCGCTACTACCATGCCTACCAAGAGACATTTGCACAGTGCAGCGTGCTTGCCAAACGCGCTGGTGGGTGGAGAAGATATCTCTATCGAGACTTCTTCATGAGCACGATTAAACAGGTGCCGAGCACGAGTGCGGGCTTGATCGTGTTTGAAGTTGTGAGGAGAAAGTATTCGTTTGAGAATGAAGAGGTGATGATTAATCACGAGGACGCCAGGATATTGTTGTCTTGAGGGTACTGGAAATATAGAACAGGATGCTTGTAAACAGAGTTTCGAACCCAATGGCTGGATATTTTTGGCTCGAGGCATGCATGACTGGACACTTGTACATGTAGTTCAGAAACGCATAGCTGGATATCTGGTACATTGCCATCGCCAAGAGTCCCACAACCCTCAACTCTAATGTACGCATTATACAAAATAAACTTCTAGACGACTTCATCACAAACATCCATTCTCACTCCTCTCACTCTCCCCCCGCCTTCCACACCGGCACCCACCCCGCCAACAACACCCCTCATACAGCCCCCTTACCCCAACACACACTCACAACCCCAGTAGAACCCATCCGGCCATCACACTCCACTTCATTCGCGCGTCGTGCATCATTTCTCATGCGGAGCTGGAGTAGAATAGACTTTGTGAGCATGTAGAAAACGGCCCGGAGAGTTGTTGCGAGAGTCAAATGTGTGTATGAAAACACAGTAGGTGATGGCTTGTTCAAATGAAAAAATGGTCTATTCAAGGTATCGGATATATGTAAGAGAAATGTCTTCATGAGCCGTGAAGAAAGGAGAAGCATAGGTCTGAATTGATACAACAGACTTAATAGGGAACAAACTCCGCCATGCGCGGTGCTGGCCGAGGCCGTTTCATCGTTATGGTCCCCGTAACATGTGTAGTCGAAGTTGAGGTCACCCAGACAGTACTTGTTCCCTCGGGAGTTGGCTCCGTAGGAAGCTCAGTCGTGAGCTCGGGGGTCGGCTCAGAGGTGCTATGGATATTAGCATGTCTCGGCAATCAATGTGGGGATTTGACATACTCTGAAGATGCATGCTTTAAATGCCTGGTAACGTATATCGTCGTTGTGACCTCCTGCGTGCTTCTCACAGTTGCAGTCGGCTTTCTCCCCGAGCTTATGCTCTCCGTCTCAACTTCAGTCTCAAGCTGGAGCACTGTGGAAAGATCGATACTTTCAATGGTATCAGTAACAGTGGACGTCATGGTCTCCACTATCAGAGTGCCGGGCCCCGAGACTGTAGTAGAGACCTGAATGGTACGCTCTGTTGTTCGAGTCGAGGTGACAATCACGACCTCCCACACTTCTTGGTAGCGCACACATTCCTGGGTGCCATTGTCTTGCTCGGTACAAATCTTCACATCGACATCTGAAGGTGTGTCACCTGCTGTCAACGCTTGCCATGGAGCAAGATAGTAAGTAAACAAACGCCTCACACTCGGCGCTGGCGTTATCAGTGAAGAGAACCCTGTGGTTGCGGGGGTTGGCGTTGGTCTTTCCAGTGAGAATCCGCACTCGGTCGAGAATGTGACTTGCTGTTCACAGTCTGTAACCGAAATCTTGGACCCTATTCCTGTGAGGGTGGTCGCACAAACGGTCGTTTGAATGGGCGCAAATACGGTCTCGCATCTTCCAGTGCCTTCATAAGACGTAGAGTACTCGGTCGTTGAGGAATTCAGATATGGTGGGCCGTTCGTGATTGGCCAGACAGCCATTGCGGGCGCAACGCACCAGGTCATCTCAGGAATGTATGATGTGACGACCTGGCTTTGGGCTGTAATCTCTATCGGCGAAGCCCCTGGAGAGGGAATGACTATGCTGTGAATGGAACGTGTGGTGGTTGGGGCCAGACATGAGCCTGAGGCGTATTCTGTGGTATAGATTGGCTCTGGTGTATAAACAGCCTCGGTGGTACTGTCATTCATGGTCATCTGGGTTGGAAGCGCTGACTCGGCATTTGGTGTGGTATTCTGGAGATTGTAGATCTCACGCGATACATCATTTCGAAGCTGTGCGGCCGCAACATGAAATTGCCCGACGATGGCCAATGTGCTGAACAGCTTGTGGGTTCGCTGAAGCGGAGACATGTTGAAGTTTGAGCAACAAGAAGTTGTCTTTTGGAAAAGGGCGAGTCAGCCACGTTAGGGGTAGAGATGCTATTTACATGATCTCGTGTGGAATGTGAGAGCGTTGGCATGCTTCTCCCTTGCCGATACCTACCACTTGTAGGCCAAACTGCAAGGTTGCCCGCTTGCTTCCAAAGGTCATATTCTGGAAATTACAGCTGAACTTCTGAAACATGACCGTACTCGTGGGTCGCGCAAGGCGCAACGTGTTGAAGTACCGGTATCTTCACGGTGGCCAAGAGTAACAGGTACCACCGCAAGCCCATCGCCCTGTGAGGAGGCATTGTCTCAAAGCTGCCCAGTTAAGATTACGGTTACATTTGATGTTGAGAGATTTAGAAACTCATGAAGCACAAAGTAAAAGACGAATTGAGATGATGTACCGTAGGTTATCAATGAGGGGGGGCATTCCTCAGAGCTGCCTTGCTTCCAATTAATTCGTCAGCCGTTGTCTAAATACTATGACCAAAATATAAATTGTACACATCGGTCCTAATGTAAAACTCACGAGAATGAAAAATCTTATCATTTGCTTGTGTCATCGCACATCCGGTAACTTAACGCTACAAGAGCGAAGAGTCGCAGGTACCCAGGTACCCCTCAATGAATTCGGAACCTGCCCGCCGAACTGTGAGCACATCAACGTTTGATTATGACACAGCTGGTTCATTCATCAATCTCCATTTCTATCCTGCAGAGAAATTTGCCATACAAGCTCTAAAATTTTGAGTATCTTGTGTCAGGATGTGTTCTTCACCTCCTATCAAACTTGCTGTGCTCGATGACTACCATGATATCGCTGCAGGACATTTCTCGCACATTGACAGATCCAAAGTGGACATAACAATCTTCCATGATACTCTACCCTCATATTCACACCCCAAGACTTCCAATTCAGAGCGGCAAGCCATTGTGGACCGTCTCTATCCCTTCACCGCTCTCTCTACGATGCGCGAACGCACCCCATTCCCCCGCGAACTACTTCAACAACTGCCAAACCTCAAAACGGTATTCGCAACTGGAGGCAAATTTGAAAGCTGGGATCTGGATACAATGAAGGAACTGGGCATCACGGTGTGCGCTGCACCAGGCAAAGGAAGTGGACAGTCGCCGCGTTCGATGTCTGTGAAGAAGGGCGGGGGCCATCCAACAACACAACATGTTTGGGCTCTGATATTGGGGTTGGCGCGCAACATCGCTGCCGATGATGCTGTAGTCAAAGGCAAAGGCGGCCCACCTGGATGGCAGACGGAGCTTGCGGTTGGATTGCAGGGCAAGTCGCTAGGGGTGGTTGGCTTGGGTAGAATTGGAGCACACGTCGCAAGAGTAGGCGTGCTTGCTTTTGGTATGAAGATAATATGCTGGAGTGCAAACTTGACACAGGAGAAAGCAGATCAGCTTGCTGAAGAGACGGGACTTCCTATCACCGGCGCGGGCATGGTCGATGAAGATGAAAAGACGTTTAAAGTCGTGAGCAAGGAAGATTTGTTCGCCTCTTCAGACGTCGTCTCTGTGCACTATGTTCTGAGCGAGCGATCAAAAGGTATCATAGGCGCAAAGGAGCTGGAATGGATGAAACCTTCCGGTCTATTGATTAATACGTCGCGCGGCCCACTTGTCGACGAGGCCGCATTGCTGGAAACATTGAGAACTGGCCGCATACGTGGTGCGGCGTTGGATGTATTTGATATTGAACCCCTTCCAGCTGATAGCCCATGGCGTACAGAAGATTGGGATATCAAGGGGAAGAGCCGAATATTGCTCACGCCCCACATGGGTTATGTGGAGGAGGGCATACTGGCGACTTGGTATGAGGAAACTGCAGAGAATCTGGAAAGATTTGTCAATGGGAGAGAATTGTTACATGTGATTACATGATTTATCTCGCTCCTCTGATCGTTGAGTAGCATGTGCATCAAACGATCCGAATCTCATGTCTCTAGCAAGGCGTCTTCCGTACTATCGAGTAAAAAGCGTACTGGTCATATTCCTGTGACTCCTTTTTTCAACGAGTTGACTTTCTTACATTTCTAATATATATATCCTGATGCATTCTTACATTTCTAATATATATATCCTGATGCAGTCACTAGTATCATTGTCAAACAGTTCTGAAGAACTGTCAGCAAGGGTTAAAATTCAATAACCGGATAGCATGGTAGAAAGCGTGTGATAGTCTTGCTGCATTTCTATTCTATGTTGTATATCGGAATCGCTCATTAATCGTGCCACAACTTGAAAACATGGACCAGTCACGCACCTCCATCAGTACTGTCACCATCTCTGATGACCATTAACGTATTGGACAACTGATAACCTGTACATCGACCGTCTTAGAGATACACATTGTTGGACCCAGCGGCCAATCGTCTTTGTTATCCCTGCTGTCTATACTACTCTGGCTGCGCTCTCGCTCCCTGTACTCGGACGCCATTATGTGCTTTTCATCACTTCTCCGTCTGATATCCGGTACACTGTCGGGTGAGAGTGGCCTCACGTCACCCACCCAAGTGCTTCTATCTTCGTCGTCGACGCTCTCATTGCTAGCGATGCTGTGCTGGACTCTCGACAGGGGAACATCTCGGTCTTTGGCTTGCTCACTGGCATATTGTGCTGCCTTGCTGTTTCTGTTCCCGTCGTAGGAGGAAGTCGGCTTGGATGCGTGGGTCATGAGCATAATCAGACGTTGTGCCGGTCGCCTTAGTACGGTTAGACATGCGCAGATTATGCCCAGATTCGCTTCGATCAAGGTCCAGATTCCGCGTGGGATGAAGTTGAAGGTTATGTCCTGTTGGTTGCGGACACTGTTGGCGACTGCTGTAACGCGGAGAACAGATGTCGCAGTAACACTGTTGTTTCGTTAGATATGAGGAGTGTTCCGCGGATCAACCGATACTTTGCGTTTGAGAGTTTGGAACATTTGAACCAAATACGCGTCAGAGGATGGGAGACTGGCAAGGGACACTTACATGCCACCCAGCAAGAATAGACAGTACACCATGACTTTCTCCTGCGCCTTGAGATGTAATTTGTAAATTTCTCGAACCGGGAGCGCCAGCACGAGCACATCCGTCGAGATATTCAGGACCGCGTTGGCGAGCCAGAATTTCGAGTTGTCGATGCAGGTACCTTCGATTGACTTATCCCATGACCGCTGTATGGGTATGCATTGTAGAATGGCGGCGAGCGTGCTAGCGACGCCCGAACCAATGATGATCACCAGGGCTGAAATGCAGAGCCACTGGAAATGGCGTGTGATGAAAATACGCTTGTAGAGTAAAAGGACAGAGGTCTTGTTCAGGCATACGACGATCTTGTATGGCGTTTGCGCAACCCAGAAATACTTGAGACAGGTGCGCAGTTCCTCTATCGTGAGATCCTGTTTGCGCTTGCCATACCCATTGACAATTGCGAGTTGGATGGAGATGGATAGAAAGATGGAGAAGCACTAGGCGGCAGTTAGCTTTGGCTTTGGCTTTGGCGACGGCAGAGGCTGAGGGCTAGAGCTTACGAGAGATGCGACGATGGTATAGTCGTCAGCGCCAAGTCGAACAGCCTTAAATCGAGTCCATACTCTCACAGTAACCAGGAGTCCAGCGCATAGGACCATGATCAAGGAGGTTATGTATAGCTTCCAGCCATGATTGGCTTCACCGTCGGATGGCAGTCCGATATTCACTGCCATTCTGAAAATGGAACCATGCAACGACGTGTCAAAACCAGTAATTTTGTGGAGGCGTGGTGGTGGACGAACTGGCGGGCCAGGGACGGTACAAGTGTACCAGGCCACCCACTGCTGATCCTACATCTTTTCAATGGTGAGTGAGATCTATCTTTTTTTTTTCCTGCAGAACCTATGGCGAATGACGGAATTCTGGGCAGAGATGATTGGATACATCGTTGCGTCCAAGTCGATAAACCACTCGCCAACACGGGATAGCGAGGAAGATCTATAACCCTGGGAGTTAAGCGCGATCTCGGTACGGAGATTATGTGCCATTCTGAGGACTGACCGCAACCATGTGCAAAGATTTGTACAATAGGTACGTACCGGTATGTGCCTAGTGACATATGTCGCCGACCATACCGTAGAGTTTCGCTTCACGGATCAAATCAATCCAGTTACATGTCTGCCGTCGTATAACGGTGTAGGCAGGCAGTTAGAAACGACAATGCACAGTTGGGACTAGTAGGTACCGGTACCGGTAGTGACTGCAGACAACAGTGTTCACCTCGGACTAACGCCAAGGTGAATTGATGTCTCCACATGGCACCACATGGCAGCACGTGAAAACGTGGCGCACTCCATTTCGGGATGCATTCGCAATCATTGTCAGTGTCCGAGAATGGGGGTGAAGAACCGAGGGATCGGTCAGCAAGCCTGATGGGCCGTCTCCATGTCAAAGATCTCCTGGACTACCGTAACAGCCGGCCTGTGTACTCCCTACCTAGTACCGGTACCGTACCCGTACACAGTCGCTGTCGTTCACCCTTCTCTCCCCGTCTGCGAACCATCTTCCCATCCCCCCGGCAATACTGAGAAGATGCGCGGACTCATCGCTATCGGATCGCTCTGGCTTTGTGCTTTCGAGTCGTCCTTGGCTGCTCCAAGCACAACTGCCAAAACGGTACCGGTACGAACGGAGAATGGCCTTATTACGGGACATCGTGCACCGAAGGCCAACAACGTCTGGGAGTACCTGGGCATACCATATGCAGCACCTCCGTTAGGAGACTTGCGATTTGCAGAACCGCAAAGGTACCAAGGCAAGGGCGCATACAATGCGAGCAGTTTTGTAAGTTGCGCCTCTTGTTCCCGGGCATTCTGGTAGATTGTTTCGACTAATTCGCGAGATCCGTGGTACCTAGGGCTAGTACGTATTGACGCGTCTGCGAGACATAGCACATCTGACCATGCATAGTGACTGTCCCCAACAGGCTGCTTCACAGCCTGCCTTTCCAGGCTTCACATCTCAGGCTAACAGGATATTAGCCTTCTTTACTTCGGCTACGGGGACGCGGCGCAGTGAGGATTGTCTGACTTTGAACATTTGGTCGAAACAGACGGGACCATTCAATGCACAGAAGCCAGTCTTCGTCTTGTTTCACGGAGGACGTCAGTCATTCACCTTCTGTGCTCATGGGGTCGCTAACTAAAGGTTGTAGGCTTCGCGGGGGGCAACACAGCTACCCCATTCGCCAATGGCCAGTACCTCGCAAACAATGAAGATATCGTAGTCGTTTCGGTCAACTATCGCCTGAATGTCTTCGGTTTCCCCGGTGCCCCCGGCGCTGCAGCCAATCTTGGGCTAAAAGACCAACGTCTCGCCGTAGAATGGCTTCGAAAGAACATTGCTGCCTTTGGCGGCAACCCCAAGAAAATTGTGATAGCAGGCCAGTCCTCCGGCGGCGCCGCCGTAGACTGGTGGTCGTATGCCTACCGCAAGAACCCCATTGTCCACGGCCTCATGTCGACTTCGGGGAATGCCTTCAGTTTTCCGATGAACACTGCGCAAAAGCAAAAAGACAATTGGAACACGCTGTCCATTGCCATGGGCTGCGGCAACTCCGCCGATTCCCTCTCCTGCATGCGCAAACAACCCTTCGAAGCCATCTCGCTCGCCGTTACCAGAATCGCCCCCAGCCCTGGTGGAAGCCCCGTCCGCTCAACACCACCATTCTACCCCATGGCCGACAACAGCACCATCTTCAGCGCACAAGAATACCTCGCTCGCTCTTCCTCCGGTGACTTCGCCCGACTCCCCTATTTCCACGGCCACAACGACTACGAGCAGGGATACTATGTGATCCCTGCCTTTGCCCAGGGCCGCAACGTCACTGAAGAGCAATCCGCACAATTCCTTCTCGAGTCGTTTGTTTGTCCGACGTCGTATGAAGCCCATCAACGCGTCAAGGCCAATGTTGCAACATGGGTCTATCGCTACTTTGGCGATTGGGACAACACGCGCTTGTATCCCACGAGCGGTGCATACCACGGCTCAGAATTGCACATGATCCTCGGAGGCTCGGAAGATGCTAGCGGTCTTCCTGCCACACGCGCACAAAAAGAGGCCGTGAAATTGTTTCAGGGAGCTGTTGCGGCATTTGCCGCGGATCCTCAACACGGCTTGACGAGGTTTGGATGGCCGAAGTTTGATCCAAAGATGAAGAGTTGGATTGAGCTTGTGGTGGGGGGTCAGGCGAGGGTGTCATTTGCGGAACCGGGAAAGTATGATGGAAAGTGTGCGAATGTTACTATGGGGGCTTTGTCGACGCTGGCTTGCAGTTGAGTGGATTCGTACCTGTTCATACAAATTGTAACCGTATCACCTAGCATTTGGTAATGTAATACGTAGACTTGCAATCAGGTTGAGAGCAGGGCTATAATCTCCCATGTCGGTATCCTCTTCGGTATTGAAACACAAGACTTCATCAAATCTGGGTCAGGCTGGAGTTTTCGTGTGCAAAGGACAGTCACGTCTAACGACCAGCTTCCCCGTTCTTCTCCGCCTCTTCCCGCTCTTCTTCCGGTCTGATCCACCGGCGAAACATAATCGTCATGATACCACCAATCCCGACCTGAAAAGCCTGAAAGATAATGGCCGGAATCTGCATCTTCGACTGATCGACAGGACTAATATTGATATACATGACTGACGTCAAGGGAACCACCATGGCAAGCGCTTTCGCCGGACAGCAATAGCAACATGCGATGACATCTTTCTTCGGAAGCCAGAAGATCGAAGTCGTAAAGCATATTGCCAGCCAGACAAAGTAGAGGGCAATAGTGATGAAGACAATGAAGATGATGTTGGAATGCTTGACTGCGTTGAACGCGCCAGATTGGAAAGCCTGATCGAATGTCTGCCACACGAGCGTGAGCAGTGCAATGGATGATAGCTTGAGCATTTTCCAGTCGAAAAAGACCTTCTTGACTTGCTTTGGGAACATATACTGGACCACTTGGCCGACGGCCATGGGGAGGAAAAGCGATAGACCGAGCTGCATGAAGACGCGGCGATAGATTTCTCCATAGCCACCTCCGGCCACTAAGACTTTGCTATACCACGCGCCGGCGGAGAGGTACATTTGTATGATGATAGGCGTCAGGAACGGACACAGGAATTGGCCGATGACCGACTGAACGACAGTCAGTGCCGCGTTACCGTGTGCTTGTCTTGTCATGACAACATTGGAAGCCATGGTAGTAGGAGCACTTCCCACAAAGAGGAAACCGATGAGCAGCCAGGGGTCCATGAAGTCCGGGTCGGTGGCACAGATACTGACGATGGCGAAGGTGGCTGCTGAACACACCAGGTAGCATTGCAGCTGCACGAAGAAGTGCAGCTTCCATCGCATGTAGTTTTGTAGCAGGATGCGTGTCTCGAGCGTGCATCCGTTGATGAAGAAGATGACTGAAACCGAGAGATAGGTGATGACTGTCCGCTTCATTTGTTGCTGTGATGCTGGCACTTGGACTTGCGATGAGATGAGGACTACGAAGCCCATGGCGAGTATGAACCATTGATCTTGGATGAACCATTTGACCCACTCCCACGCTCTTCTGCGTTTCGACGTTTCGACCTTGCGGCTGGGATCTCCCGGGCTTGCGACTTCTTTTTGCATTGATGCTGCTCTCGAAAACATGGCCTCGCCATCCGTGGCTCTTGGCTTGCTTGTGTCGACTGTGTCGATATTGGCTACTTGCAGAGCGTGTCCGTCTGAAGGCATACTGTCGATACTGGTTGCTGGGGGTGGTTTTGCTTTTGCCATTATGTGTTTCGAACTGTGAGGCGCAGTGCAAGTGTTGTTTCTATATAAAAAGACAATGGAAAAAAGTCAACTCGCTCAGACTTTGATGGAGTCATGTTCGATTTAGAGTTAAGAAGATGTGCAAGAGTCCGGTAATACGACAGACGTAAAGATATAACCGAGCAGCCTATCACAACATGGTGCGTGGAGTTGTAGGGGAGAACGCATGACGCGGAGACGGACAATGTCGGTTCCTTGTAAGTTTGTGATTTATGATGACACGAAGCACCTACTGCCTTGGAGATGGAACGTCAGAATAGAAAAGGAAGAGTTCTTGCAATGTTTGTGTCAAAGGCGTCGAGTGTGGATAGAGACTCTTTCACTCGAGGGGTAATTGGGTACGGTAGGTGGCACTTCGAGTTAGTCAGCCCGCTTAATTCAACGAACGACCTTCACCGCCTCAACCACGAACAATCGCATACTGCAGACTCGGACTCCATAAGCTCTTCAAAGACACTCATCCTATAATTATCAATTCGGCTTACCCGGGCGGTCTTGCCACCCCCCAAGAATCCGCATGTCTGGTCCGAAAGCACCCGAGGATGCTCGCCGCAAACCCCTCTGGGCGCGCGTGTACAAGGACCTTCTCCACCACGCTGTTCCCGACTCGCGCTTCTCCTACGACTTCCTATCCTTCACACCCGACTTTCGCCATTCCGACATCGCCATGGACCATGTAGCCGAACTGCCCTGCTATACAAGTGCGTCTACCATTCTCATTACACCTGACAACAGCCTCGAGGGCTTGCGGTACCGTGCGCTGCGAGACGGGAAGAAGGTGTTGGTGGCTACGTATCGACTGCGTAGGGGGTTCGTGCTATTGGATCCCGCAAGGATAGAGGAAGGGTCGAGGAGGTTGGCTTCGTGTCTGGATGGAATGGAGAAGTCTGGTCTTGGGCGGGCGGTCACGATGGCTCAGCTGAGGGATGAGGGGGTCCATGTCGACATGTGTGTCACAGGAGCGCTGGTGGTGAATGAGCAGGGTGTCACGATTTGGGAGGGTCAAGCACTGTTTGAGGTGCAGTGGGCGCTCCTGCAGGACATTGAAGTACTAAGTGATAGTACCCCGGTTGCTGCCGTTGTTCATGCCTGTCAGGTGGTTGATGAGGCTGCTCTTGGGGTGGAGAGATTTATGCCTGACAAGAATGGCGAGGTCCAATGCGACTTCGTCGTCACACCAGATCGTGTGTTGCATGTAGACAATGCGCTCAAACCGAGTGGCGGCATAAACTTCAAAAACGTAGATCCCGATGGTTTGAACAACATCCCACCCTTGCAAGAGCTGAAAGGGATGCGCATGATGGAGCAAATCATGCAGAATGGCGGATTCGACAGCAAACCAGAGAAGATCCCGCAGCCACTGTCCGCCGAAGAGCAAATGGGGATTAGCATCGTAGAAAAGCTCATGAAAGACCTCAAGCCGTAGAATAACCGTCTCGCAATGTGAATACAGAAAGGTGGGTGGATTTGGCCGGAGATGTCAGGACATGTAAACAGTTTTCAAGATGTACCTATAACGTGATCCACCACCGAGCGCCCACCCCCACCGAGCGCCCACCAACACCAAAATCCACCACCCACTAAATAAGGATATTGCGCCACCCATAATAGCTATTATTACAAGATTTCTTAGAGTCGCGATTATTAGATCTATTAGAGTAGATTAAATATTTTAGATTATATAAGCAGCTTTTTAGGGGGTCTAATTAGGCGCCTATACTATAAAGTTACCTCTACTACTATATCCTCTTCTACTAGCTCCTTATTAACCACCTTAGCTAGTATAATAGTAGGAGGCTTAAGGATTTACCTTTTACCTATTTAGGACGTTTTAATATTATTTTAGAGTTACTTTTCTAGTTACTTAGTAGTTTTCTACTTATTATGTGTAGTAGCTTTTTAGATAGCTTTCTCCTCCTACTCTTTCTTAGTAATTACTTAATTTAGGTAACGCTCCTCTATAAGTTAAGCTTTAGCAAGCTTCTATTACTTATAAAGCTTAATTACCTTACTTTTTTAGTGTTATAGCTCCTATTCTTTAAGGTTCTTTTACTTCTAGAGCTTAAATACTTACTCTACCTTTAATAGTAAAATAAATTAGGCACTACTACTATAATTATTATTAGGGGGTAATAATAGAGGTTTACTACGCTTCCTACACTTCTTCTTATTAGCTAGGGTAGCCCTTAGGTGTTTATTTTTGTAGTTAAGTAGAGTATTTCTTACTAATATAGTGTGGATTATCTAGCTAAGCTTCTTTAACTATTTATTATAGATATTAATTATAGTATTATAGAGTAACTACTCTATCTTTCTTTAATTACTTATACTTAATATTAAGGTTATACTATTACTTAAAGAAGGCTAGTTACTATTATTTATAGGTGCTTTAAACCTTAAAAGGATAATATTAGGGTTAAGTAGTAAGATACCTATTACTTTAAAAGCTATTAATATTAGCTTTTCCTTAAAGGTATTACTCTATATAGTATTAAATAACTAGTAGAAATCTCTCTTAGTAATACTTATAAGCCCTTAGGAGCTATCTAGAAAACTAGATAGTTAAGCTTTATATAAAGCTATAAAGGGAGCAAATACTATAATATTAAGTAGCTAAAGGGTATAAGTGCTATAAGGGGGATATATTATAAGTAGGATCTTATATTTATTATAGTACTTAATAAACTCTATTATTACGTGAGATCTATAGCTATTAAGGATAAGGAGCTAGTATAAAGTACAAGCTTTAGCTTTTGTCTTGCAATTAAACACCTCCTTAAGCTAGGATACCCCTAGGGTGTAGCTTATCTACCTACTTAGTAATCCTGTAAAGAAAGCTTAGTGTTATAATAGGTTAAAATCTTATAACTAGGTATCCTATAGAGCTCTAGATTAGGACTAATAAATAAGGGTAGAGGTAAGAGTAGTACTATTAGCGTATATGCAAGCTATAGTAGTAATCTACTCCCTATTACTATCCTAGAGTATAGCTCTAATCTTTCTCTGCTTATAGGCGCTCTTATTAAATATATATTTAGTTTTTAATAGTACTCTAATAAGAAAACCCTTCTTATCTATATTATAGATATACTAACTCTTAATATTATATTACTCTATTTTTTAGTGTAAAAGCTTAAAGTATAAGCTATACTTAAAGGTAGAATTAGCTTTAAAGCAGTTATAATTAAGCCTAGTAGCCTAATAGGAGATAAGATTAATATTATAGCAGTTAATAAAGCGCTATACCTAATTTTTACCTACTAGATTCCCTATTATTTTAGTTATAAAATTTTAAATAATAGTCTATATAGGGGGTAATCCTTACCTATAAAGCTCTTTAATATACTCTATAAGCTTACTTTCTTATATAGTGTTAAGTATTTAACTATTTAGTAGAGTAGTAGTGCGCGCCTGCTAAATTTTCTAGTAGCGTCTAGATAAGGTTAACCGCAAGCAACTATACTTTTCTACTATTTCTAAGTATGTAAAATCTTCTCTAAGAGTCAAGGATTTGATTGCTGCAAGCGCGTCGTTAATAGGTGCTATAGTTGTTGAGAAATTTGGTGTTGAAAATTTGGTGATTTTGGTGTTAGTGGGCGCTCGGTGGGGGTGGGCGCTTGGTGGTGGATCACGTTAGGTTTGTGTTGCAGGAGGGATATCAACCGGATCACGGAGCATCTTGATCCGATCAATCCTGATTAATACCCCTGTATAACCCACTATCTAATCAACTGCTAGCTTACTACTAAGTGCCTAATAAAACACAGGAGCTCTAGTAAGGAAGGTTTACTAATTATTTACCTTCTAGTAAGGGTAGCTAAAGCTCTATATATATAAGTCTAATTATAGTAGATATAATCTAATAATCTATCTCCTAAATTATTCCTAACCTTAGTAATCTAGATTTCTATAGTTATAAGCCTAGTTTGCGCTTTACCTTATTAAAGATTATCCTATCTATTTAAGCGTATTATTTAACTTAAATACTAAGCTAGCAAGCTTTACTCTTTCTTTATACTATTTCTTAAGCAGAAGCTTACTTATTACTCTTCTACTATAAGCGACTAAATCCTAAAGGGGGATATCCTACTTACTAGATTAACTAACTAGCCTACCTAGTATATTTAATTTAGATACCATGCCCTAACTAAAGGGATCTAGGTAGAGGTAGACCCTAATACTTAGGATACTAAAAACCACTTTAAGAATAAACCTATTAAGCCTAATATACTAACAGGTATTACACTATCTAATATAATAAGCAAATAGTATAAACTCTAAATAGCCTAGTACTAAGCTTACTTATTAGATTAGGTATTAAAGTTATTAGTAATCTAGAACCTTTTTATATAGGTTAATAATATAGTAGATTAAGGGATCCTTACCCTAGCCTATATAGAGCTTATTAATTAAGGAAGAGTAACCCTCTAAGCACTTATCTAAGTGCTCTGCAATAACCTAGCGCTAACTAATTTAAGCGCTGTAATACTAGCAAGATTATAGTATAAAGCTTATCTTGCTAAGGCAAAGATAAGTAGCTAAGATACTAATTACTAGCAGAAGGAGTAGATAATCCTATATACGTAAGCTAAGGTATATAACATTCCTAATATTAAAGGATAGCTTATAGTATAGGATTATCTTAAAGCTCTATCTACTAGGATCTTACTAGATTAGGGTTAAACTATATTTTAAAGGATTATTAAAAAGTTAGTAATAGGAGAGCTAACTTATAACCTCCTATAGGTTACTAAGATCTATTTATTACTTCTCTAAGAGAATAACATAAGATTAAGCTCTAAGGGTCCTAGAGTGTTTGCAATAATAGGAGCTCCACCTTCTAATTAACCTAAGAAGGAGTCTTTATACCTATATAGTAGATCGTACCTATAGAAACCTCCTAAATATAAAAACGTTATTAAAGCTTAGACTAATATAGGTAATAAGCTTACTACTACTTAACAATTAGAGATTAAGAAAAAGATTAATAGGAATTAAAAATTTAAAGAGATAAGAAAAGCTCTAATTAAGTCCTATCCTATTAATCAAGATTATAGTAGTAAGGCAAAAGAAAACGCGATTACCTATCTAGGCAGTATCTAGGCGGCACTAATTAACCCTATGTTAATAGCGGAGAAAACAAACAGGATCTATTTAACTATAGACTTTAAAGCTTACGCTCTATTAAAGAGCACTATCTTTAATAATAGGGGTGTAGTACACCTAGTTAATAATATAAGCTACCTAGAAGAAAGCTAGTTTAGATTAGTTAAATATAAGATAGTTAAAGTAGGAACTTAAGCTTTTCTAATCTTAGGCAGAGGGACTAGAGTGATCCCTAATGCTCTTAATAGACCAAGAGGTCTAAAAATAGAAGATTTAGTGCTTACTAACGTGGTGTTAGTAGAAGGTTTTTATGTGAATATTATATTAGAAGCTTAATTACTTAAAGTAGGAGTTTAGTTCCTTAGGCTAGATGCTACCTTACAGTTTAGATTATTAGAAAAGAGCGTTATATTAGCCAAGTTACTGCGTAAGTTTAACTTAACTTTTCTAGAATACAAGCCCTCTACTCCTTATCTAATAATCTAAAGCATAGTGCCTAAATAACCCTAATAATCCTAGACAACTTACCTAAGATATAATAGTAAGGAGCTTTAGCACTAATAATTAGGCTATTTAGGACCTAAGGCACTTAAAGCTGTAGTTAAGTTAGTAATAAATGTTAGGATTAAAGGAACTCCTAGGAGCAAATGCGAGCACTACGCTATTACACATGCCTAACAGGTTATATTAAGATAACTAAGGGAAAGGTTGCTATATCTATACTACTAGGTATTATAGGATCTATTTAACATGCTAATAGGTATAGCTTACAAGTAATAGATCTTAGTATTAAAGTGCGACTACTTAGAAAAGCTTTATACCTATCTACTATAAGCTAAAAACCTTAATAAGATTATATAGGTGTTTAAAAATTTTAAGAGCTTAATACTTAACTAATATAAGCTTAGTATAGTTAAGATTATATAAGATAATAATATTATAATGCTCTCTTAGCGTAGCAAATCTTGCTTTTAGATCTAGGTAGCTAATAATAGTATTAAGATTAAGAGCTTACCTATATATACCTATAAACCTAATAGAGGAGTAGAAAGAGTAGGGCAGGAGATTATAACAAAATTAATTAAAAGAAGGATTAGAGCTAACCTACTAACAAAGCTCTAGCCTAAAATTATTAAAGCAGTGACTTAGGTCTATAATATAAGCCTGTCCTATACTTACAATATAATATCACCTAACAAAGTGCTAGATTATTAGTTTACTAGATACTTTAGGTAGTAGTAACTAGAGCAGATAAGGGAGGTAACTACTAATCTCTGCCCTAATTAGAGCGGAATATACGCCTATAGCTATTAAGCTTACCCCCTTAATAGAGATTAAGTAGCTAGGCGTTACAAGAGGGTTTTTAAGGTGAACCCTTAGGGGTATATTAGATATCTAGTAGGATACAGAGCATCTAATATATATAGGATATAGATCCCCTTACTTAATTAGATTATTATAACGTAGAACGTTACCTTTAATAAGGATCTTTTCTATAAAGAGAAAGATCTAGAGCAGCTTTAATAGTTAGAAGCTTAAAAGATAGTTAATATTATTAGTAAAGATAAGATCTGCAATACAGGAGAAGTATATAAAGAGCTTAATATCTTTAATTAGCTTTATATTGCGGTAGAGTAATATAAGGAGTCTAGTAAGCAAGGAGGACTAAACCTAGCGCAGGAGCTAGGGGGTAGGGTAGAGCTAGAGGAGGTAGATAATTAGGCTAGCTAGCCTAGTAATTTATAACCCCCTAAGTAGACACCTCTAGCGTAGGTACTAAGCATAGCTAGCTTAGCACAAAGGATCTATATAAAGTCCCCTAAGCTAATAAGGCTCTAAACTCCTAAACTAACACTAGAACTAAACTTTAGTATAGGAGATAAAGGATCTATATAGGTTATAGATTAGGGTCTTACTACCTAAGATAGTAGTAATCTAACTTACTTTAACGCTATAATAGGTAGCTCCTAGGAAAGACCTAGAGGGGAGAGTGCTATTAGTAGGTCACTCTATAAGAGCATAGAGATAGGTAAGGGCACTCTATCTAGCTCTTATAGGGGTAGTAAGCAGAGCTCCTACCTACCTACTTTAGGACTAGATTCTGTATCTCCTATAGATCCCTTACAAGCGGCACCTAGAGCTCCTAGAAGAAGCAGAAAACTGCAAGTTAAAGGACTACTACTAACGCGTGTTAGTAAGCAAGCTTAGGGATAAGACCCTAATAAACTACTAGGAGGCTCTATAAGTGCAGGGATATATATAGTAATAGATCTATTAGATATAGATCTAATTAGAAATCCCTTATATAATCTTTTAGTATATCCTAAACTAAACGCTATAATTCACGCTATAATTATAGTAGTAATAGGGAGCAAATCTCCTAAAAACCCTAAAAGAAATACGCACTAGGATACTCTATAAAAAGAGCTAAAATAATAGAAGGATCTCTATAACCACTAAATAGGGCAGCAATTTAGAGACGCAGCATATAAAGAAATTAATACTCTACTAAAAGCTAGTACCTAGGAGGAGATTAATAGGCTAAATATAGGAGAGTATCTACTCCTACTTAAATAGGTGTTTATATATAAGCTTAATTAGGATAGTTACCTAATTAAGTGTAAAGCAAGGATAGTAGTAAGAGGAGATCTATAGCTTACTAACTTAATTTATTTAACCTACGCAGCTACCCTAGCAGCTTAAACCTTTAGGACTATAATAGCTATTAGAGCCAAGTTTAACCTTAAGATATATTAATATAACGTTGTTAGAGCTTTACTTAACGCCTTAAGGGATTAACACCCTATAGTTATCTGCGAGCTACCTAAAGGATATTAAATACCTAGGAAGTGCGTTAAGCTTAAATAAGCTCTATATAGATTAAAAGACTCACTATTATTATAGTATAATAAGCTCTTAACTACACTCTAAGAAAATAAGCTTATTACTTCTAAAGAGGAGCTATGCCTATTCTTTAATAGAGATCGCAGTATCTTGTTAATATTCTATGTGGACAATATCCTATCGCTCTATCACCAAAACTACGCAAGCTAAGCTCACAAAGTTATCCAAGCTCTAAAGCAAAGATATACTATAGAAGAGAAGGGACCTGTAAGCTAGTTTCTAGGGGTAAGAGTAATCTAGGATAGAAAGAGACAGATAATAACACTTATTTATAATAAATATATTAACAAGATTATAAAGAAATTTAATCTAGCAGAGATAGGAAAATTCCCTACTACACTACTATTAAGTAAAGATATTAAAAAGAGCACTAGAGAAGCCACTAAAAAGGAGATTAAGGACTATTAGGAGCGCGTTAGATTAATCCTTTACACCTTAATTATAGTGCGCCCTAATATTACCTATGCAGCCTCCTAGCTCTCCTAATACCTTACTAACCTATCTAAATAACACTTTAATGCAGTTAATTAAGTAATTGTCTATCTATACTAAACTTAATACTAATTAATCTAATATAGGAATAGGGATCCTAATAAGCTTATAATATGTAGTAATGCGTTATTTGCTAATAATATTAATACTTAGCGATTATTATATAGATACCTAATTATGCTCTTTAGAGGACCTATTATTTAGAAGGCAGCTTAATAATTAACTATTACTACTTTAACTACTAAGGCAGAGCTCCTTGCGCTTAAGTAAGTAAGCAAAGAAGCAATAGCGTTAAAACGTTTTTTAACTAAAATACACCTTACTTTAGATACTACCTAGATAATTAATTATAATAATTAATAAACTATTAGGTTAGTAGTAGGCAATAACAAAAGGATCACTACTAAGCTGCGCTATGTGGATATTTAAAACATGTAGCTTAGGCAAGAGCATATAAAGGGATCTTTCTATATTGCCTACCTACTTACTAGCAATATACTAGCTAATAGGCTTACTAAAAACCTAACTATATAATAATTTATAAGGTTTAGGGAGTACCTAAAGTTATATAATAGTAGAGTATATATTATATAGTATTAATTAAAGTAAGGTAGTATATAAGATCTATTAATATATAATATAAAAATAACTAACTATAGCCTACCTCTCTATTATTAACTAGGTAGCTTCCCTAAGGAGCTCTATTACGCGCGCAAAGTGTGCCTTAGAGTCTATAGGGGGCTACCTAGGTTGCCCTATCCTAGGATCTATAGGGGGAACCTTAGAGGAGCTAGAGTCCTTATCTTCTAATAAGGAGCTCTAGGCGCCCTTAGCTATAGAAGCAGCCTTGCGCGTAAGCTTAGTAGCAGTAGCAGCAGCTTTTACTAGCTCCTGCTATTTAGCCTTGCTCTCCTTAAGGAGCACTAAGACCCTCTGCTTCTTATCCTTAAGAAGGTCTTAGCTCTTACCTACCTGCTTCCTTACTAGGAAGGACAGCGTAGAACGTTAGGCAAGCTTAGGGCTATTAGTTTATTAGTATAGATCTTACTAAGTATTATAAAGGAAAAATTCTTATATAGATTATATATATAGGGACATAGCTATACCTAGAGGAGCACTACTAGTACTAAGTCCCCCTACTAGAAGAGTTATAGCACTTGCTATTAGACTTATTAAAGAGCGCTAAGCGTAGATAATTTAGATAAGTTTTAGTATAATAAATACTAGGCTCTCTATAATAGGAGGATCTTAGGGTCTCCTTAGGAGCTAGAGAGGGAGCAGGAGTAGGAGTAAGGACAGGGGGTAGGGTCTAGGGAGGAGCGGGAGCTAGAGTTAGAGCTAGAGTAGTAGGAGCTAGAGTAGAAGCGCCTTTCCTTAGCTTCGCAATCTTAGCTATAGCAGTAGTAGCTACGCGCTTAGCTACCACACACTCTATAATAGCCTTACGCTTAGTAGTAGCGCGCTCTTCTTTAGTAGTAGTGGCTTTAGCAACTATAGCTTTAGCTACGTAGGAGGTAATAAGGGCAGCGTAGGCAGAGTAAGCGCAAGTAGCAGGTTTTAACTTTAACTAAGATATAGGTTAGTAGGGATATAGGTATAGTTTAGATCTTTAAGGTTATATAATCTTATAACTTAAGCTATAGTAAAAGATTATAGTTAGGTAGATAGAGTTATAGAGCTCTATCTAGACAATATCTACACGCGTAAGCGCAGGCTAAATAAGGAAGGCGCGCTAGTTAGTATCTAAAGGGTAAGCTAATTTAACCCTTTAGATATACAACGCTCTAATTAGCTACACTACCTACTAACTATAAGCGTAACTATAACAACAAAAGATCTACCTACACCTAGGGGGTGTGTTACAGGAGGGATATTAACTAGATTACAGAGTATCTTAATCCTAATTAATCCTAATTAATCCTAGTTAATACCCCTATATAACCCACTATCTAATTAACTACTAGCTTACTACTAAGTGCCTAATAAAAAGCAGGAGCTCTAGTAAGGAAGGTTTACTAATTATTCACCTTCTAGTAAGAGTAGCTAAAGCTCTATATATATAAGTCCGATCGTAGTAGATACAATCCAATAATCCATCTCCTAAATCATTCCTAACCTTAGTGATCCAAAATTTAACAGATCCTAATAAGCTTATAATATGTAGTAATGCGTTATTTGCTAATAATATTAATACTTAGCAATTATTATATAGATACCTAATTACGCTATTTAGAGGACCTATTATTTAGAAGGCATCTTAACAAGCAGCTATTACTACTTTAACTACTAAGGCAGAGCTCCTTGCGCTTAAGTAAGTAAGCAAAGAAGTAATAGCGTTAAAACGCTTTTTAACTAAAATACACCTTACTTTAGATACTACCTAGATAATTAATTGTAATAATTAACAAACTATTAGGTTAGTAGTAGGTAATAATAAAAGGATTACTACTAAGCTGCGCTATGTAGATATTTAAAACATGTGGCTTAGATAAGAGTATAAAAAGGGATCTTTCTAGATTGCCTACCTACTTACTAGCGATATGCTAGCTAATAGGCTTACTAAAAACCTAACTATATAATAATTTATAAGGTTTAGGGAGCACCTAAAGTTATATAATAGTAGAGTATATATTATATAGCGTTAATTAAAGTAAGGTAGTATATAAGATCTATTAATATATAATATAAAAATAACTAACTATAGCCTACCTCTCTATTATTAACTAGGTAGCTTCCCTAAGGAGCTCTATCACGCGTAAGAAGTGTGCCTTAGAGTCTATAGGGAGCTACCTAGGTTACCCTAACCTAGGATCTATAGGGGGAACCTTAGAGGAGCTAGAGCCCTTATCTTCTAATAAGGAGCTCTAGGCGCCCTTAGCTATAGTATTAGCCTTGCGCGCAAGCTTAGCAGTAGTAGTAGTAGCTTTTACTAGCTCCTGCTACTTAGCCTTACTCTCCTTAAGGAGCACTAAGACCCTCTACTTCTTATCCTTAAGAAGGTCTTAGCTCTTACCTGCCTACTTCCTTGCTAGGAAGGACAGCGTAGAATATTAGGTAAGCTTAGGGCTATTAGTTTATTAGTATAGATCTTGCTAAAGTATTATAAAGGAAAAATTCTTGTATAGATTATATATATTAGGATATAGCTATACCTAGAGGAGCACTACTAGTACTAAGTCCCCCTACTAGAAGAGTTATAGCACTTGCTATTAGACTTATTAAAGAGCGTAGAGCGTAGATAATTTAGATAAGTTTTAGCATAATAAATACTAGGCTCTATATAATAGGAGGATCTTAAGGTCTCCTTAGGAGCTAGAGAGGGAGTAGAAGCAGGAGCGGGGATATAGGGCAGGGTCTAGGGAGGAGCGGGAGCTAGAGTTAGAGCTAGAGTAGTAGGAGCTAAGGTAGGAGCGCCCTTCCTTAGCTTCTTAATCTTAACTATAGTAGTAGTAGCTATATACTTAGCTACTACACGCTCTATAATAGCCTTATACTTAGTAGTAGTATACTCTTCTTTAGTAGTAGTAGCTTTAGTAATAGTGAACCGTTAGGGAGAGTAACCTATTCAAACGAGGAGAAGTAGGAGGGGCAAGGTTTAATAGTATTAATCCTATAGCAGATAATATAGGTTTAATACAGAAACATAAGTAAAAAGATAATATTATAGAGTTAAAGTAAAGTCTGTAGGAGTTGTGTCTATTCTATCCTCTAATCCTTTATGCCTTTATACTATTTAATCTGCCTAACTTTTCAGGCTAAGCCTTGTTTTTCTCCTATTTATCCTATACTATAGCACAAACCTCCCCCTCCTTTAAGCTTAGCCCTATTAAGCTTAGCCCTTACTCTCCTCCTCTAGGTTAGCGACCTTAGTTCCTAGCTCGTCAAGCTTTAGGTAAGGGAGTAGGAGTATCTAGGGTCTCTAATCTTGAACCTAAACTTAACAAGATAGTTCTCCTCTACACCCTTACTAGGCTTCCTAGATAGCCTAGTCCTAGGCGCCTAGATCCCTCTACCTTTTATTCCTCTTTAATATCTCCTAGATACTTTTTAACTGTATCTAGAGTCTCTAATTGCTTAATCTATCTATTATACCTCTACTACTCTCCTGCCTTAGTAGGCTATACTCCCTTTGTGCTAAAATAGGATTAGTCTAGTACCCTAGCCTTCTTATCCTTACTAAATGCAAGCTTCTTATTCTTAACGCAGATAGCCTAATTTGTCTTTAACTCCTTTACTATCTTAACCTAACTCTTCCTAATCTATGCTCCTATCCTTTCTCTATTTAAATCTCCTATTAGGTACTTCTAGATCTCTGCCTTTACTAACAGGTTATTCTATTAAACCTAACATATAATTACCTTTAAGACCTAGGTAGGATAGGTAGCCTAGACATCCCTAGGAAATTACTAATAGACTCTGCTATATTTAACCAGGTGCCCTAATAGAGTCTTTAGGGCTATACTTATCTATAGGTAGGCTAGTGTAATCTCTATATATATCCCTATCTCTAGTACCTCTATTATTATTATATTATCCTATACTTTTATATACTATAGTAGAACTGTACGCCGCGTTTAAGTAGTAGGTCTAGTAGATCTATATAGTATTACTAGGCTTATAATCCTTGCCTATCCTTTTTAATAGATTTCCTTCCCCTATTTTACTATAGGGCACTTCTCCCTTAGCTCTTTAGGCTAGTGCACCCTATCTTCCTATGCCTAGATATAGGCCCTCTTATTCCTCCTTAACCCCCTATCTATCTAATTTACCTAATTCTTCTATACTTCTTTAAATCTAATTAGGAGCTTAGTATAGTTATCTTAGTCCTTATTATTAAAAGAAACTAAGCCTTAGATTATCTTAAGCCCTTATCCTAACTACGCTACCTTAGAAAGGTTTACGTCCACGTAACAAAAGAATGTCTAGTCTCCCGCCTAGGCGTACTTAGTGTAGTATAGGTATAAGATTAGGTTTATAGTTTCCCTAATTATAGTGTATTAGAGCTAGTATCCTATATTCCCTTATACTAGCTATTAAATAATAGAGTGGTATATAGTCCTGCACCACCCTAAATTAGCTACCTACTTTATCTCCCTTAAGTGCTATTTATATATCTTAAAGCACTTGTCTACTATCCTTACTAGTTCTAGGTCTTTATAGATCTAGGTAAAGGTATCTAGGGTTATACTTCCTTTCTATAAGAAGCCTTAGTAACTCTGCTTAAATCTTATTACCTGTTATAGTTAGGCCTAGTTAATTATTAGTGCTATCTTCTTTAGCTAGTAGTAATAAGCTTATAAATCCTTAGAGGTGTAATCTTAGTTAAATAGCTTAGTAAAAGCTACTATAGTAACTAGGTTAGCTTACAAATTTCCCTATTCTCTAGGCTTATAGTATAGCACGTTTAGCTATCTATTACTTGCCTCTATATTTAGAGTCTAAGTGTAGAGCCCTATCTTGCTAGTAATAAACTTTAAGTAGCTAAAGCATACCTAATTTAAATCCTGCACTATCCTCCCCTTAGTATCCTAGATAGTGCTGCAATTAGTAACTTTGTAGTACTATACTTTAACTAGCTTCCTTTGCTTAGTGTTATTAAGTGCGCCACTCCTAATCCTAGTAGTAATTAATTGTAGTGTGGAGCGTTAGTTTTTGCACTAATAGGGCGCTTTATTCTTAACTATAGCATACTTATCTTTAGTAACACCCTCTTCTTCTAGTATTATTATCTTAGTATCTAGAGTCTTGTTAAGTTCCTTAAGTAGTCTAGGTAAAGAGTTACGTAATTTATTTATTACCTCTATATTAGTATCCTATAGTTATAGGCCTGCTACTATATATTAGCTAATAATTCTAAACTCCTAGTAAACGTTCTCTCCTATCCTTTTTAAGAGCTAGGCAGCGTGTCTTCCTTAAGCTCTTATTATCCTTTGTATAGGCGATTCTACTAGAGATTCTTCCTCTAAGATATAGGTAGCTAATTTAATTTCTCCTAGGGTAGTATCTAGTATGTCCTCTGTCCTCTTCTTGTAACTCTATAACTCCCTTGCTATACTTCCTAACCTTAATAGCCCTCTATTCTAGACTACTCTCCTATCTAGTAGTATAGTCTAGGCGCGTCTAGCGTAGGATATAGTCCTAGGTAGCTAGTTATAACCTAGATTCTTAATCTCTTATGTTACCCTCTCCTCCTCCGCTTTCTTTTCTACTACTTCTCTGCTTCCTTATAGAGAGCTAGCTAGAATATCTTTAATTTCTTTTAGCACTAGTATCCTATAGTTTATTAATAACCTTATGCCCTCTTTCTATATCTATTTACTTAGGGGGATTATACTAAGTAGCACCCCTACCTAGTTCTCTAACTTCCTGTACTATTGCAGCACTAGGTACTAAATCTTAGCGTAAGCACTATCCTCTTCCCTATAGCGTATATTAGAGTTATAAGGGTTACTTATACCTTTAAGCGTTAGTCTAGGTAGGGTATACAGGCCTATTATATAGTAATAAATAATTACCCTAATATATTGCAAGAAATAGTCCTCTAGTTCCTCCTTAGCCTTTAAGATAGTATCTACCTTTCCTATTAGCTTAGCAATTATAACCTAGACCCTATGCTAGTTAGTAATATTAATAAAATTGTCTTTTAACTAGTTTCGCCCCTATATTCTATAGTATACCTCTAAGTTTAGGAAGCTAGCAAGCTAGTCTAGACCTACGCGATGTAGGAGGTACCTTACATCTATGCATTCTTAGTGTATCTATCTAACTTGCAGGGTAAATTAGCTTAGGTATTTCTAACTAAATTTAGCGTAATTAGCGTAGATATACTATATTACTAAGCGTATTTTATTAAGTTGCTTCTTATATATATTGCGCGCTTCCTTTATAAATAGGTACTACAACCTAAAATTAGCTACACTACTATATAACTATATAAGTGCTAGGCTAGACTCTATAAAGCTCCCTACTACTAGCATTAATTCTAAAGTTTTGTTAAAGTGCTCCCCTAGTGCTCCTATAAAGTTATCTGCAATATTCCTCTATTATATAATAGTGCTTACACGCATCTTATTAATCTAGCTACCTATAGTTGTACCTCCTTTCTATAGAAGAGGGATACCTTTATAAAGTGCCTAGGTCTACGCGTTAAACTCTTTAGGCTAAACTAAGTCTAACTTTTTAATAGCTAAAAGACTCCTCTATTATAACGTATACTAATAGTCTAGTGTAAAACTTCTAGGTGTTATAGGCTATAGCTATAACCCTCTAGGTTATAGGCTTAACCTTAGGGACTATAGGGAACCTGTTAATATTAGGGATCCTAGTAAGCCTAGCTTAACTACTAGCTACTTTCCTTTCTAGACTTCTAATAACTGTTTAGGGCTTGTTATTTTGTTTAGGATCTTCTAGTAGTAGCTTTATTAGATACTTGTAGTTTTGTTAGATATCTAAAGTTTTTAGTATAGTTTATTATAGTAGTGGCAGCGTAGGCAGAATATATGCGGGAATACGCGTGCCTTCCTATTATACTTGCGCCTTCCTATTATTCTCCTACCTTTACTTTATTCTACCTTTACTTATTTATTATCCTTCTACCTTTACTTATTTATTGCCCTTCTACCTTTACTTTCTTATTGTCCTTATTATAATTACTTATCTACGCGTAGGTAGGTAGTTAGTGTAGCTAATTAGAGCGTTGTATATCTAAAGGGTTAAATTAGCGCACCCTTTGGATACCTATTTAGGACTAGCGCGCTTCCTGCCTTCCCCCTACCTATCTTGCGCCTGTCCCCTAGCGCATCTTTTCCTAAGTTTTAACACTAAAGTATTAATACTATTAACTCTTAATTATTAATTATCCTCCTCTTAATTACTTTTACTAGAATCTAAGATATTAAAATATTAGTATTCTGCTTATTCTTTATCTAAGAGCGTCCTAGGTCTAATCTTAAGAGTAGGACTACCTATATCTAGTTACAGGATTTCCTAGTCCTAATTCTCTAATTTAACTTCCTTATTTTCTTCTCTTCCCTCTATACCTAACTTATTAAACTATATAGGTGGCGCTTAGAAGATATGCCTATTTTCCTATAGTGCCCTATCCTATAACTTTATAAGTCCTAAGTCTTCCTAGTTTACCTTATTCTAGCTTCTCTAGTAGAAGATCTTTATTCTCTAGCCTAGCGTTATATATATAAACTTAGTTCTATCTAAATCTTTTAGCTAATATGTCCCTAACTCTAGAAAGCTCTATACTACTAGGTATAGACCTAGCTATTTATTACTAAGTTTCCTATCTCTAGATATATCTATCTAGCAGACTAAATCCCACAGTAGTACTAATAAGCTAGGGCTAATTTCCTCTCTTTAAATTTCCTTATAGTTATCCTAATATTCTTTCTTCTATAAGCGTAGCCTCTTAATTCTTAACACTATATCTTTAAGAAACTAATCTCTTAGGTTAACCTAGGTAGCCCTTACTACTAGTAGCTAGGCCCTATCTATTATCTACCTAAAGGGAAGCGTCTGCTATATTAGAAGAGCTAGTTTAATTAGGAGCACTAGGTTCTAACTAGTAACTAGCTAGTATGCGGAGTATCTAGTATTTTCTTAAATAGATATTTAGTTAGCTAGGAGTACTATTAGTAGATTAGAGACCTAGCTCCCCTAGAGCTTTACAAGTGCGTTAACAATTAGTTTATGCCCTCCTTTAATTTTTCTGTTAGCCTAAGGGTTATAGGTGGAGATCTAAACCCTATATATACTATAGATAGTGGCTAAATTATAAATAACTTTTTAGAAGTTAGGCCCCCTATTAACTATAATCCTTTGCGCTATACTCTATCTATATAGGATGTCTTTGTATATAAATTTAGTAATAGTTTTTAATCTATTATTTAGTAATACTTGTGCTTTAGGCTACCTGCTTAAATAGTCCTAGGCTATTACTAGGAATTGTTTCCTAGAATTATAAGGCATGTAGACTACGTTAATAGCTACTATCTCCTATAGCGTATAGGAGTAGGTGTTAGTAAGTATATTAACCTTCTTCTTACTACTTCTTTTCTAACACTTATAACACGTGCGTAGAGTAAGCCTTACTATCTTATATATCCTTTCCTACTAATATTACTAAGCTATTATTAAGTAGATAGTATTTACCCTATAATAACTAACAAGGCGATATACTTCCTATATAGCAGCAATCCTAATATCTTTATTATTCACTACTTATCTTACTACTATATTTTAAGATATCTTATAGAAGAGGAACCTATCTCTTATAAAGAAGTTTAATACTTGTTTCTTCTATACCCTTAACTCCTTCCGCGGAACGTCTAGGATTTTAAACCTAACTAGAAACTAGGTAATTCCTTCTAACTTAGCGCTATATTTAGGACGTAGTACTTTATCCTTTGTTAGATTATATAACTTAATGTTAGTAATTATATGCTTAATAAAGTCTTTAATATTGTCTTTAGTTTTATCTAGGGGTTCCTATCTATCCTCCTTTAGATATTAGGATAGAGCATCTGCAACTATATTCCTCTTGCCTAGAATATGTTAAATTTTAAAGTCCTATGCTAAAATAGCAGCAAGCTACCTATTTATTACCCCTCCTAGTATTTTACTTAAGGACTAATTAAGCTAAGTAATTAAGGTTTAAGCGTCCGTCTTAATAATAAATAGTATTCTATAGAGCTAAACTCTAAACTTTTTTAGGGCCTATAGCACCACTCTATACTCTAGCTTAGTAAAGTAATACTTTACTTTAGACTTTAACTACACAGTACTTTTAAACTAGCATAGATGTTGCCTTCTATCTAGCCCTATTTGTTCTAGGGAAGCTCCTGCACCTTCCCTACTAGCGTCTACTATAAGGTAGACAGTCCCTCTAGTCTTATAATTAATAGTTATTAGGGCTAGTGCTGTAGTAATAAAATGCTTAAGCTCTTTTATTGCTACCCTCTATAGTTCTTCCTATATCTACCTAGTGTCGCCTTGCAGGAGTATAAATAATAGCTTTGCTTAGATAGTAAAGCTAGGAACCTATATCTAGTAGTAGACATAGATTCTAATAAATATCTAGACTTCCTTTATATTTCTGTATTCTAGCTATTTTACAATCTTTTCTACCTTTATGCAGTTAGGGTATCTTCCTTTAAAGCTAACCTTATAGCCCACGACGCTAAGACAAGCTATACCCTAATAATATTTCTTTCCTAAAACTGTACCCCCCGCTTGCTTAATATTTACTAGGACTTGGTTAAGCTACTACACATGCTTAAGCACAAATCTCTAGACCCTAGGAAGCGCCTCTTTGCCCCTATAGTTAGTCTTAGGCCCCCCTGCTATTATATTGTCTATAAATAGCATTGTATAAGGGGAATAATTACGTAGTATTTTTATTATAATTCTCTAAAAGGCTGCTACTAAGTTTGTTACTCCTTATACTATAGTGTAGGATTATAGCAGGCTAATAGGGGTGTGTATAGTAGTTATATCTCTACTATCTAGGTAAAGGGTAATCTAGTTATATCCTAAAAATATATCTATTAGGGATAATATCTTACACCTAGCAAATTTCTTAGAGAATTTATCTATAGTTAGTAGTAGGTTTACGTCCCTCTAGCTAACCTTGTTTATATAGACAGCATTTTAGACTAGTTAGTGCTTCCTATCTTTCTTTGCTACTAAGAAATATAGGTTCTAGTATAGACTATTACACCTCTTAAGTATTCCTTAATCTAGACACTCTTCTAATATCTAAATAAATTCTTCTTCTACTACCTTAGCTACTAGGAAACTACGTATTTGCTATGCTTTATACAGGATTATCTTTATTTAGTAAGGCAGGCTAACGTCTTAAGTAATACGTCTACTTTCTCTAAAGTTAAAGGCAATAGCTACTTCTCTATTAAGAATTATTTCTTAAAACAGAGTCCTTTCTACTACTAATAAGTCTAGACTAAATTTCTATTCTTACATCCTCTTAGTAGTTAGCCTAGACCCTCTTAGAAATAATGCATATCTTTTCTTAAAAAGATAGTTAAAAGGGCTAAGGTTAACTCTTTCGCGAATACTAAGCTTTAGCAGTTAGTTTTCCTTAGCTACTATTTTCTAGTCCTCCCTTCTAAACTCTATATCCTTATCTTTCTCTTTTAGGTTGTCTACTAGTTAGATTTTCTTACTAACTTTTTTATACTTAGTGCTTACCTTAGTAACTATTTATATAGCTTTTTATTATACACCTTAATTTAGCTTATATATTACTAATATTAGGTTTAGTTCTTAGATAGCCTATAGGTCTTTACTTGCCCCTACACTATATCCTATAGTTTGTGCTACCTATTTTTCTAGCATCTTTTTATCTTCTAAGGTAAATAGTTATCTATATTTACTAAATCCTGCTTATAGCTCTATATAGTCTACCTCTTATAGAAATTTTAAATATACTATATATTCTACTATATAGTATTTATCTCCTAGGTATTAATTTTGCAGGATCTCTTTCCTAAGTAAGGGTCCTGCTATTAGTTTTCTAACTTGTCTTCCTCTTCTATTTTATCTCTATCTTCCTACTTTAGATCTAAGGCTATAAAGACCGCATTCCTTTCCCTATCTAAGGATAGCACCTAGTAGGTAACCCTCCTATAGATATTGTACTAAATAGCTAGCCTAGTAGAGGTATACTATAGCCCTCCTAATATAGCTAAGCAGGTTAGGTTTGTAATTACCCTAAAATAAGTTAGGGTCTCTACCTCCCCTATACGTACTAGCATATTCCACGCAGTTCTAATAAATAGGTCTATCCTACTATTAGCTGTAACTACCCCCTGCGTATGCCCCTAGGTCTAGGTTAGTATCTTAATAGGTACCTATAACGCCTGCATAGCACTTAATCTTAAGAGATTTATTTATACCCCTATATTAATTAGGTAGTTTACTACATTCCCCCTTATGCTAGTCTAGCAGGTTAGTAGTTCTGCGTAGAGAGTTATCTAATTTAATTCCTAGTTAGTATAAGACTTATCTTTTTCTTCTTATATAACTAAATCTTTTCTATATCTATCTAAGTTTTATCTAAATTAGAGCCTTACTTAGGTATTAAGTACTTCTAGCATTACGCGTATATTGCTCTAACCTAGCGCAGGGTTCTTTACCTCTAGCTCCTCTAATTAGTTAATATATCTAAAGGGTAAAATTAGCGCACCCTTTAGATACCTATTTAGGACTAGCGCACCTTCTAGGCCCCCTAGCTTGGCTATATTTACCCCTCTAAAGTGGTTATTATCCTACAGGATTTAAGTCTAGGGTTCCTGTAATAACGTCTTAATTTGTTCCCATAGATAATCTTGCCCTAATAGGTTAGCTACTACAATTCCCTAGACTTCCTACCTAAGAAAAGTAGCTACTATTTAGTTTAGGCTTAGGCGCATTATTCCCTTAAGCTCTTTATTCTTTACTTCTTTAAACTATACTTTTCTTCTTATTATTAGCAGGTCCTAATCTAGCCCTAAATTCGCATAGCCTTTACCTATATTATCTAGTAGCTAGATTATTGCGAAGGGGTCTATATAGGCCTAAGCTAGGTATAGAATCTCTAGGGTCTCTTTAAGTTCTATCTCCTTACTTACTCCCTCTTCTTAGTTTACTAGGTTTTGTGCTAGTCTTCCTTGCCTACGCTTCTAGATTAATCCTATCCTTACTTCTTCTAAGACTTAGTCCCTTTACTTTTCTTTCTCCCTTATAGAGGCGTGGATCCTAGGTGTATTCTTATCTACTAATCCTAGGATAATATATCTTAAGTCTACATAATCTAGCGTTATTATTACTAGGTCTTCCTTATTAGTTTCTAGCATTTAATAGTTTAAGAACTGCTTATATTCTTTTTAAGTATCTACTAGTTCTAATCCTTAATTCTAGGAAGATATTACGTTAGCTCCCGCTCTTTTTACTGCTAGGTAGTCTAGTCCTTAAGTCTACCTCTACTACTAGCCTCTTAAATCTATTCTATTAAATAGTTCTAGCTTAACCTATAACGCTAGCTAGCTAAGGATATCCTTAGTAACTTTATAGTATTTACGTAACTTTTTCTTTATCTAGTAAAGAGTATAGTTCTATAGTACTAGCTTAGTAACCTACCCTAGTCTTTTATATAATAGTCTGTAGTAAAATGTCCTAGTCCTTATTTCTAGATTCTAGGAAGTGCTTACCCACCCTAGCGCTATAAGTTCTAGCTAGGGGGGGCAGTCCCTTACTAGATAGGTTTCTAATCCATATATATTATAGGTAGGTAGTTTCTTGTTATACCCCCTATAACTCTATAGCCCTAGCTAAGTAGTTAATATTTGCGTAGGGCCCTAGGTTCTTAGCTAGTTTATTAGTAACCCTCTAATTACTATAGTATTCTAACATATTCCTTGCTCTATCCTAGCGTTAGTTATATATAAAATAAAGTAGAGCTAGTTTACTAGGCTTTTTAGTAGCAGGCCTATTACATAGTGTTCCTATAGCCTATTAGCCTTAGCTAAACTTATCTTTATTTTTCCTAGTGCCCTAATTAACTAGTCTATTTCTAGGTTAACGTTTAGTAGTAGTTAGGTAGTAGCTTACTCCTTTCTAATGCCCTTTACTACCTCTATAATTTCCTCCTTTATAGGCATAGCTTTTGCTAATTCTAATATCTAATATGCCTACTAAGCATCTTCCTCTATTTAGCTAGCTAATATTTATTTTATTCCTTCTCTTTGCTAATAGATTCTTTTAACGTAGGTATAGATCTTCTCTAGCTTATAGCTTGCTACCTTATTACTATTAGGCCCTCCTAGTATACTAAGCAAGACTAGCTCTTTATCTACCTAGGGTAACCCTCTAAAGAAGAAAAATCTAACTTTGCTTTTATATAGCTATTTAGATACTAGGCAGGCATTACTATACACTATAAAATTAGTATAGTAGTCTAAGAGTCCTAGGAAGTTTCTAGAGGCTTCTTATATATACGTATCTAGGAAGGTTTAGGTACCTATCCTTTAGGCTATATCCTAGTCCCTCTAGTGCTCCTTTATAGCTTCCTACAGCTCCTCCTAGTCTTGCTTCTAGTAGGGTCTAAGCTTCTTTACAAAAGTTCTATATATAGTATTATAAAAATCTAGCAGAATTTTTAGCTAATCTACTTTGTCTAGCCCCCTATTTTCTACCTAGCAGTTATAGTTATCTAGGAACTCTGTAACCTCCCTTCCCTAGAACTAAAAGTTAGTTTTCCTAGGCCTTATAGGGACAAGGACTCTTCTTAGGGGTCTAGAGGTTTCTATTTTAGTTAACCCTAGGGTAATATTACTTTCTCTAGGCATTGTTCCTAGTAAAAAGAATAGGCTTAGTTAAGGTAGTAGGCTTCTATAAATATTAAAGGAGGTATATAAACTAGTAATATTAATTAAAATTATTAGATAAGTTAGCATCTACTTACTTATATTACTTCCCCCCTTTCCTATCTCTTACTTTTATAGACTATATTTTATTTTTAGTAGATTCTTATTGCGTTAGCAACTTTAGCCTAGCCTTATTTTCCTGCTAACAGCGCACACTATCCTGCAGCCTTTGCTATAGCTTTTCTATTAGTAGCAATATTCTAGGTGTTCTAGCACTTCTAGTATTGCTAATGCTTATTGTGGAAATTTGGATTACTAAGGTTAGGAATGATTTGGGAGATGGATTATTAGATTGTATCTACTACGATCGTACTTATATATATAGAGCTTTAGCTACCCTTACTAGAAGGTGAATAATTAGTAAACCTTCCTTACTTGAGCTCCTGCTTTTTATTAGGCACTTAGTAGTAAGCTAGTAGTTAATTAGATAGTGGGTTATATAGGGGTATTGTTGCAGGAGGGATATTAACTAGATCACGGAGCATCTTGATCCCGATCAATCCCGATCAATCCTGGTCAATACCCCTGTATAACCCACTATCTGATCGACTGCCAGCTTACTACCAAGTGCCCAACAAAAAGCAGGAGCTCTAGTAAGGAAGGTTTACTAATCATTCACCTTGTAGTAAGGGTAGCTAAAGCTCTATATATATAAGTCCAATCGTAGTAGATACAATCTAATAATCTATCTCCTAAATTATTACTAACCTTAGTGATCTAAATTTCCACAGTTATAAGCCTAGTTCGCGCTTTACCTTATTAAAGATCGTCCTATCTATTTAAGCGTATTGTTCAACTTAGACACTAAGCTAGCAAGCTTTACTCTTTATACTATTTCTTAAGCAAAAGCTTACTTATTACTCTTCTACTATAAGCAACTAAATCCTAAAGGGGGATATCCTACTTACTAGATTAACTAACTGGCCCACCTAGTACATTTAATTCAGATACTATGCCCTAACTAAAGGGATCTAGGCAGAGGTAGACCCTAAGGCTCTAGATACTAAAAACCACTTTAAGAATAAACCTATTAAGCCTAACATGCTAACAGATATCGCGCTATCTAACATAACAAGTGAGCAGTACAAGCTCTAAATAGCTTAGTACTAAGCCTACTTATTAGATTAGGCATTAAAGTTATTAGTAATCTAGAACCTCTTTACATAGGTTAACAACACAGTAGATTAAGGGATCCTTACCCTAGCCTATATAGAGCTTGTTAATTAAGGAAAAGTAACCCTTTAAGCACTTATCTAAGTGCTCTACAATAACCTAGCGCTAACTAACTTAAGCGCTGTAACACTAGCGAGATCGCAGTATAAAGCTTATCTTATTAAGGCAAGAATAAGTAGCTAAGACGCTAATTACTAGTAGAAGGAGTGGACAATCCTATATACGCAAGCTAAGGTATATAACGTTCCTAATATTAAAGGATAGCTTGCAGTATAGGATTATCTTAAAGCTCTATCTACTAGGATCTTACTAGATTAGGGTTAAAATATGTTTTAAAGGATCATTAAAAAGTTAGTAATAGGAGAGCTAACTTACAACCTCCCGCAGGTTGCCAAGATCTATTTATTACTGCTCCAAGAGAACAATATAAGATTAAGCTCTAAGGGTCTAGGAGTGTTTGCAACAATAGGAGCTCCACCTTCTAACTAACCTAAGAAGGAGTCTTTATACCTATGTAGTAGATCTCACCTATAGAAACCTCCTAAATACAAAAACGTTATTAAAGCTTAGACTAATACAAGTAATAAGCTTACTACTACTTAATAATTAGAGATTAAGAAAAAGATTAATAGGAATCCAAAATTCAAAGCGTTAAGAAAAGCTCTAATCAAGTCCTATCCTATTAATCAAGATTATGGTGGTAAGGCAAGCACGATCACCTATCTAGGCAGTATCTAGGCGGCACTAATTAACCCTATGTTAATAGCGGAGAAAACGAACAGGATCTATTTAACTATAGACTTTAAAGCTTACGCTCTATTAAAGAGCACTATCTTTAACAATAGGGGTGCAGTGCACCTAGTTAATAATATAAGCTACCTAGAAGAAAGCTTGTTTAGATTAGTTAAATATAAGACAGTTAAAGCAGGAACTTAAGCTTTTCTAATCTTAGGTAGAGGGACTAGAGTGATCCCTAATGCTCTTAATAGACTAAGAGGTCTAAAAATAGAAGATTTAGTGCTTACTATTGTAGTGTTAGTAGAAGGTTTTTATATAAATATTATATTAGAAGCTTAATTGCTTAAAGTAGGAGTTTAGTTCCTTAGGCTAGATGCCACCTTATAGTTTAGATTATTAGGAAAGAGCGTTATATTAGCTAAGTTACTACACAAGTTTAACTTAACTTTCCTAGAATACAAGCCCTCTACCCCTTATTAAATAATCTAAAGTATAGTGCCTAAATAACCCTAACAATTCTAGATAACTTACCTAAGACATAATAGTAAGGAGCTTTAGCACTAATAATTAGGCTATTTAGGACCTAAGGCCCTTAAAGCTCTAGTTAAGTTAGTAATAAACGTTAGGATTAAAGGAACTCCTAGGAGCAAATGCGAGCACTACGCTATTACATATGCCTAACAGGTTATATTAAGACAACTAAGGGAAAGATTACTATGTCTATACTACTAGGTATTATAGGATCTATTTAACATGCTAATAGGTATAGCTTACAAGTAATAGATCTTAGTATTAAAGTGCGACTACTTAGGAAAGCTTTATACCTATCTACTATAAGCTAAAAACCTTAATAAGATTATACGGGTATTTAAAAATTTTAAGAGCTTAATACTTAACTAATATAAGCTTAGCATAGTTAAGATTATGCAAGATAATAACGTTGTAACACTCCCTTAGCGTGGCAAATCTTGTTTTTAGATCTAGGTAGCTAATAATAGTATTAAAATTAAGAGCTTACCTGTATATACCTATAAACCTAATAGAGGAGTAGAAAGAGTAGGGCAGGAGATTATAACAAAATTAATTAAAATAAGGATTAGTGCTAACCTACTAACAAAGCTCTAGCCTAAAATTGTTAAAGCAGCAACTTAGCTTTATAATATAAGCCTGTCCTATACTTATAATATAATATCACCTAACAAAGTGCTAGATTATTAGTTTACTAGATACTTTAGGTAGTGGCAACTAGAGCAGATAAGGGAGGTAACTACTAATCTCCGCCATAATTAGAGCGGAATATACGCCTATAGCTATTAAGCTTACCCCCTTAATAGAGATTAAGTAGCTAGGCGTTACAAGAGGGTTTTTAAGGTGAACCCTTAGGGTTATATTAGATATCTAGTAGGATACAGAGCATCTAATATATATAGGATATAGATCCCCTTGCTTAATTAGATTATTATAACGTAGAATATTACCTTTAATAAGGATCTTTTCTTTAAAGAAAAAGATCTAGAGCAGCTTTAATAGTTAGAGGCTTAAAAGATAGTTAACGTTATTAGCAAAGATAAGATCTATAATACAGGAGAAGTATATAAAGAGCTTAATATCTTTAATTAGCTTTGTATTGCGGCAGAGCTATATAAGGAGTCTAGTAAGCAAGGAGGACTAAACCTAGCGCAGGAGCTAGGGGGTAGGGTAGAGCTAGAGGAGGTAGATAATTAGGCTAGCTAGCCTAGTAATTTATAACCCCCTAAGCAGACACCTCTAGCGTAGGTACTAAGCACGGCTAGCTTAGCACAAAGGATCTATGCAAAGTCCCTAGAGCTAATAGGGCTCTAAACTCCTAAACTAACACTAGAACTAAACTTTAGTATAGGAAATAAAGGATCTATATAGGTTATAGATTAAGGTCTTACTACCTAAGATAGTAGTAATCTAACTTACTTTAACGCTATAATAGGTAGCTCCTAGGAAAGACCTAAAGGGGAGAGTGCTATTAGTAGGTTACTCTATAAGAGCACGGAGATAGGTAAGGGCACCCTATCTAGCTCTTATAGGGGTGGTAAGCAGAGCTCCTACCTACCTGCTTTAGGACTAGATTCTGTATCTCCTGTAGATTCCTTACAAGCGGCACCTAGAGCTCCTAGAAGAAGCAGAAAACTGCAAGTTAAAGGACTACTACTAACGCGTGTTAGTAAGCAAGCTTAGGGATAAGACCCTAATAAACTACTAGGAGGCTCTATAAGTGCAGGGATATATATAGTAATAGATCTATTAGATATAGATCTAATTAGAAATCCCTTACACGATCTTTTAGTATATCCTAAACTAAATACTATAATCTACGCTGTAATCACAGCAGCAATAGGGAGTAAATCTTCTAAAAACCCTAAAAGAAATACGCACTAGGACGCTCTACAAAAAGAGCTAAAATAATAGAAGGATCTCTATAACTACTAAATAGGATAGTAATTTAGAGACGTAGCATATAAAGAAATTAATACTCTACTAAAAGCTAGTACCTAGGAGGAGATTAATAGGCTAACTAAAGGAGAGCGTCTACTTCTACTTAAATGGGTGTTTACATACAAGCTTATTTAGGATAGTTACCTAATTAAGTGCAAAGCAAGGACAGTAGTAAGAGGAGATCTATAGCTTACTAACTTAATTTATTTAACCTACGCAGCTACCCTAGCAGCTTAAACCTTTAGGACTATAATAGCTATTAGAGCCAAGTTTAACCTTAAGATATATTAATATAACGTTGTTAGAGCTTTACTTAACGCCTTAAGGGATTAACACCCTATAGTTATCTGCAAGCTACCTAAAGGATATTAAATACCTAGGAAGTGCGTTAAGCTTAAATAAGCTCTATATAGATTAAAAGACTCACTATTATTATAGTATAATAAGCTCTTAACTACACTCTAAGAAAATAAGCTTATTACTTCTAAAGAGGAGCTATGCCTATTCTTTAATAGAGATCGCAGTATCTTGTTAATATTCTATGTGGACAATATCCTATCGCTCTATCACCAAAACTACGCAAGCTAAGCTCACAAAGTTATCCAAGCTCTAAAGCAAAGATATACTATAGAAGAGAAGGGACCTATAAGCTGGTTTCTAGGGGTAAGAGTAATCTAGGATAGAAAGAGATAGATAATAACGCTTGTTTATAATAAATATATTAACAAGATTATAAAGAAATTTAATCTAGTAGAGATAGGAAAATTCCCTACTACACTACTATTAAGTAAAGATATTAAAAAGAGCATAGGAGAAGCTACTAAAAAAGAGATTAAGGACTATTAGGAGCGCGTTAGATTAATCCTTTACACCTTAATTATAGTGCGCCCTAATATTACCTATGTAGCCTCCTAGCTCTCCTAATACCTTACTAACCTATCTAAATAACACTTTAATGCGGTTAATCAAGTAATTGTCTATCTATACTAAACTTAATACTAATTAATCTAATATAGGAATAGGGATCCTAATAAGCTTATAATATATAGTAATGCGTTATTTGCTAATAATATTAATACTTAGCAATTATTATATAGATACCTAATTACGCTCTTTAGAGGACCTATTATTTAGAAGGCAGCTTAATAAGTAACTATTACCACATTAACTACTAAGGTAGAGCTCCTTGCGCTTAAGTAAGTAAGTAAAGAAGTAATAGTGTTAAAACACTTTTTAACTAAAATACACCTTACTTTAAATACTACCTAGATAATTAATTATAATAATTAATAAACTATTAGGTTAGTATTAAGTAATAATAAAAGGATTACTACTAAGCTACGCTATATAGATATTTAAAACATGTAGCTTAGATAAAAGTATAAAAAGGGATCTTTCTATATTACCTACCTACCTACTAGTACTATACTAGCTAATAGGCTTACTAAAAACCTAAGTATATAATAATTTATAAGGTTTAGGGAGCACCTAAAGTTATATAATAGTAGAGTATATATTATATAGTATTAATTAAAGTAAGGTAGTATATAAGATCTATTAATATATAATATAAAAATAACTAACTATAGCCTACCTCTCTATTATTAACTAGGTAGCTTCCCTAAGGAGCTCTATTACACGTAAGAAGTGTGCCTTAAAGTCTATAGGGAGCTACCTAGGTTGCCCTAACCTAGGATCTATAGGGGGAACTTTAGAGAAGCTAGAGTCCTTATCTTCTAATAAGGAGCTCTAGGCGCCTTTAGCTGCAGTATTAGCCTTGCGCGCAAGCTTAGTAGTAGTAGTAGCAGCTTTTACTAGCTCCTACTACTTAGCCTTACTCTCCTTAAGGAGCACTAAGACCCTCTACTTCTTATCCTTAAGAAGGTCTTAGCTCTTACCTACCTGCTTCCTTGCTAGGAAGGATAGTATAGAATATTAGGTAAGCTTAGGGCTATTAGTTTATTAGTATAGATCTTACTAAGCGTTATAAAGGAAAAATTCTTATATAGATTATATATATTAGGATATAGCTATATCTAAAGGAGTACTACTAGCACTAAGTCCCCCTACTAGAAGAGTTATAGCACTTACTATTAGACTTATTAAAGAGTATAGAGCGTAAATAATTTAGATAAGTTTTAGTATAATAAATACTAGGCTCTTTATAATAGGAGGATCTTAGGGTCTCCTTAGGAGCTAGAGAGGGAGTAAGAGTAGGAGTAGGGATATAGGGCAGGGTCTAGGGAGGAGTAGAAGCTAGAGTTAGAGCTAGAGTAGTAGGAGCTAGAGTAGGAGCGCCCTTCCTTAGCTTTATAATCTTAACTATAGTAGTAGCAGCTATACGCTTAGCTACTACACGCTCTATAATAGCCTTATGCTTAGTAGTAGTATGCTTTTCTTTAGTAGTAGTAGCTTTAGTAATAGTAGCTTTAGTAGTATAGGAGGTAATAAGAGTAGTATAGGTAGAGTAAGTATAAGTAGTAGTTTTTAACTTTAACTAAGATATAGGTTAGTAGGGATATAGGTATAGTTTAGATCTTTAGGGTTATATAATCTTATAATTTAAGCTATAGTAAAGATTATAGTTAGGTAAATAGAGTTATAGAGCTTAGTCTAGATAATATCTACGCGCGTAAGCGTAGGCTAAACAAGGAAGGCGCGCTAGTTAGTATCTAAAGGGTAAGCTAATTTAACCCTTTAGATATATAACACTCTAATTAGCTACACTACCTACTAACTATAAGTGTAACTATAATAATAAAAGATCTACCTATACCTAGGGGGTGTGTTATAGAAGGGATATTAACTAGATTATAGAGTATCTTAATCTAATTAACCCTAATTAATACCCCTATATAACCTACTATCTAATTAACTACTAGCTTACTACTAAGTGCCTAATAAAAAGCAGGAGCTCTAGTAAGGAAGGTTTACTAATTATTTACCTTCTAGTAAGGGTAGCTAACGCTCTATATATATAAGTCCGATCGTAGTAGATATAATCTAATAATCTATCTCCTAAATTATTCCTAACCTTAGTGATCCAGATTTCCACAGTTTACTATTAATATAGCTATCTAGGTACAAGTTTAAAGCTTTAATATTAGGTAAAAGGAGAAAGATATATCCTTAGTACTTACACGATATTTATATTTCCCTTAGGAGGCTAGTTTACTATAGGAAATAAGGCCCTATATAGAACGCGTAATATCTAATTTATACCGCCAAAAAAATACAATACTTCACTAGCTTATGGGCGGTTGAGACACACCCGCGCAAATGCAACAAAGCGTCAGGAAATCCGATCCCACCGTTGACCCCAGCACAATCATGATTCCCTCTTCTCGCACAGCAATCGCGCAAGCAGCCCTGGTGTTCCCCCGTGGAGACGCACCTGGCGATCTCCTGTTGCAAACTCGTGGCTTTCACCTGCAGGCTTCATCCAAGCTGTGCATACAACATGGCTATCGTCTCGTGTGACGGCCTGTTGGCTCAAACTGACCCCGGCGTCGATGCTGACGATTTCTACTTCGATCACCGATTCCGCCATGTCAATGGCTGTACCTATTGGGGCTCGAATCATGTGTCCTCTGGATGTTGTAGGTGCTTGTGCGTTGCCGGGCGAATAGTGGTTTGCGGCGCCAATGAGACGGATGTTGACGGTTGATGGATGGGTGGCAATTGAAGAAGGCTCTGGTAACGGAGTCGATGCTGCAAGTGCCAATGGACAAACGATGGCAAATGTGAGTTTCATTGTGGGGGAATACACAATGGTGCCTCGAGACGGATTCCCGAACGATTGTACGTTTGTTTTCGAGGTTCGTGTCTTCAAAAAAATATCATTGCATTGTCCTACAGATGCTTATATCTCCTCACTGCAACTACGCCGCAATTCTCGCAGGCCTTGTTCCCACAATATAGGGCAGCAAAGCCCATCTGGGTGGTTCCATGGTCAATACGAAACGTTCACGCCACAAGGCGACATGACTGGTAACCGCTCGGAAGTTTAAGTCATGGATCGGAGAATTGATGATTGGACGATTTGGTCAAGCGATAGCCGCCAGGATTTGTGCCTGAAAGGCTGTTGCTGCGGAGCAACTGTGCCGTACAATTGCGCTCACAGCGATTTAGTGTCGAACGAACGCATGTTTGTGAATCCCTCGAAGGCGCCAAACTAAGCTTTTCTGATCTATTATAGGCTGAGCAAGCTTCCGCTCAAAACTGTCATTCGTCTCAGACTCATAACATGCAACTATTACCGGTACAGCTAACAGGACTAGCCACATGTGACTAGTACTACAAATGTCATGACATAAATCAACAAGATCGGGTCCAGAGTCGCTGGGGCTTTCGGGGCTGGAAAAAAGGTAGGTTGACTGAGAGACATGGGTGCAAAAGTTTGAATTTGTATCAGTCGAGAGATTAACACATAGTATTGGTACCAGGGTGAGAATTTGTGGGATTGTGTTAGCTGATGGGAGGATCAACTGGTACTTCTATTGAGTGTAGTAGTAATCAGCATCACACACGAAAGCGATTACGTCCATGTTTGTCCAAGAGAAGGGTAGGAGTATAATGCACACTGTCTCACTGACAATCTATTTGACTCGTTAGGTAACAGTGACTCTCATTATCATCTTGTAATCATCTCCACACATGACTCTGCCATAGTGCCCTAAGTCGGCTGAACCAAAAGAATTGTAGAGTATAAAATCCATCCTCCAGAACGTTCAATCAAACCATCCACGCCTATCGCTCATGGAAGAATAAGACCTTGTAGCCCTAAGCACCCTTATCGTCACCCTCGATCTTGGCATCCTCAATCTTGACATCCTCGACCTTGACATCCTCGACCTTGACATCCTTGACCGCTGAGATGGCAGCACCACACTCACGCATCTGTACTACACGCCCACGCGCACAAAACGGCGCACCACAGTCAGGATAACGCCGGTTGCCGCCGCCTGCCTTAGCAACGACGTAGTTGGCCATGGCAAGAGCCAGAATGAAGAAGAGGGCAGAACGCATAGTTGCAGTTGTGCTGTTTTGTGTATAACTAAAGTGTTTGTGAGTCAATACATAGGTAGGGGGCGCGGGTTATGGATTACCAAGGTACTTACAGTAGTTCGGTAGATTGGTGGACGAAGTAGATATGAAGAGTTGTTGTGGTAGAACAGATGAAGTGTTTTGTTGTCGTTTGGATGTGACTTGGCTTGACTTGCTCTGGTGGCTAACTGTGCTTTCTAAGTGTGTTAATTTGGTGTTTGTGTGGAGTTGCTTTCTTTCTTACTGTGCAAGTATTTCTTTCTTTTGGTTAAGGCGAGCAAGATGAGAGTGTATGGCGGTGAAAGGTGCGCACCCGTAGGCCCTTAAGTATGGGAAGGTGCTACTCAGCATGAGACGCCGTTTGCACGTCCGCCCGGACCTTCTGCACTCTTAGTGCATTTACAGCTGTAGCGGTCTAAGGGGGGCGTATGTGAATGATGGGAAGTGCTGTGACGATTAGAATGAAGTGAAAGTGGGACTGGCTGAGGGAAAGGGGAAAGAATCGCTTATGAGACACATGGGCAAGGCAATTTCTCAGCTTTTGTATCGAAGAAGGGCATAGAGATGTGGATCTAACGATGAGCAATGGGGTAGAAGAGAGTCGCTTACTGACTTTGTCTTTGCACTTATCAGCCATTCTCTGCGCTACAGGCCACGCACCAGAACAATAAATTCGAAAAGGAAAATGGCTTCGACTAGCGACTCGAAACTTGCAAGACCTCGCAGTATAATGGCTTGCTATCCAGTGGACCGAGTGTCGAACGTATGTGTGCTCTTAACCTTCAATTGAGTCTCAACTTCGCAGCCGTAAATATCGAGATTGGGACATGGCTAAATACAGTAACAGTTTCCAAGGCTAAATAGTGCAGACTATGGAACCTAGGACCAGGAAGTATTAGTAACACCCATGTACTAACACAATCTAAAACACAACGTTAACCTTAAACTTATGTTACACACAAGATAGCTAGGATTAGTAGATATATATATTAGCTACTATTAGATAGGATAGCTTCGATTATATCTATTATAGTAGTATATAGGAACCATAAGATATCCCTATAGTAGATTATATTAAACATTAATTATAAGTATAATAAATTAGTAATACGCTTAGTTACTTAATCCTACTATATATCTCCTACTGTACTGTGGCATAGTAGGTTTAGGTGTAAACAAGATTTAACTTAAGTTAGATAGGTTAGAACCTAAATAGGGTAGGATAAGGGTATAAAGGAGGGAGGATTATAGGATAGAATAGTAGGCAACTTAACACTTAATTCTTTAACACATCCTATTAATAGAACTTTCTGCTCCTTAACCCTTCTTTTAATCTACTTTAATTATTATAAGTTATCTACTACCTTATCCTAGTCCTCCTACTTATCCTTGTTTGAATGGGTTACTCTCCCTATTGGTTTACTACTATTATTTTAATATTTATTTTCTAATTTTCTCTATTTTTCCCTATTACAAAAACCTCCCCCTCCTTTGTCTAAGGCTACTAAGCCCTCCCCTTTACTAAGATAAGATAAGTTCCCCTTATCCTTTGCTATTTAAACTAATAGGGAGAGTAACCTATTTAAATTTGCCTACCTAATTTAGGTTTTAACCTATCTAACTTAGATTAACTATATTTATAGCTACAACTACTATACTATAGTATAAACCTCCCCTAGCTTTAAGCTTAGCCCTATTAAGTTTATCCTGTATTCCCTTCCTCTAGCTTTATAAGCTTAGTTCCTAGCCTATTAAGCTTTAGGGGAAGAGGTTAGAGTTATAGGGCTTTCTAACCTTAAACCTAAACTAGATAAGATAGTCCTAGTCTAAGTTCTCCCTAGACTCCCTAGATACCTAGGTCCTAAACGCCTAGACCCTTCTACCTTCCTTTCCTCCTTAATTATACCTAGGTGCCTCTTAACTGCATTTAATATCTTAGACCTTTTAATCTACCTATTATACTTCTACTATTCTTCTACCTTTATAGGTTAGACCCCCTTAGTATTAAAGTAGGATTAGTCTAGTACTTTAGCATCCTTATCCTTACTAAATATAAGCTTCTTATTTTTAATATAGATTTTCTAATTCTTCTTTATTTCTATACCTATCTCTACCTAACTCTTCTTAATCTATGCCCCTATGTTCTCCCTATTTAAATCTCCTATTAGGTACTTCTAGATCTTAGCCTTTACTAAAGGATTATCCTACTAAACCTAATATATAATAGCTTTAAAGATCTAGGTTAGGTATATAACCTAGATATCCTTAGGGAATTACTATTAGACCCTACTATATTTAACTAGGTGCCCTAATAGAGTCTTTAAAGCTATACTAATTAATAGGTAAGCTAGTATAATTTCTATATATACTCCTATCTCTAGCACCTCTATTATTATTATATTATCCTATACTTTTATATACTAGGGTAGAACTATACACTATATTTAAGTAGTAGGTTAAGTAGATCTATATAGTATTACTAGGCTTATAATCTTTGCCTATCCCTTTTAATAGATTTTCTTCTCCTATTGTACCTTAGGGCACTTCTCCCTTACCTCTTTAGGCTAGTGCACCCTATCTTCCTATACCTAGATATAGGCCCTCTTATTCCTCTATAATCCTTTATTTATCTAGTTTACTTAATTCTTCTATACTTCTTTAAATCTAATAAGGAGCTTAGTATAGTTATCTTAGTCTTTATTATTAAAAGAAACTAAGCCTTAGATTATCTTACGCCCTTATCCTAACTACACTACCTTAGAAAGGTTCACGTCCACGTAACAAAAGAATGTCTAGTCTCCTGCCTAGGTATACTTAGTGTAGTATAGGTATAAGATTAGGTTTATAGTTTCCTAGATTATAGTATATTAGAGCTAGTATCCTATATCCTCTCGCACTAGCTATTAAACAATAGAGTAGTATATAGTCCTGCACTACCCTAAATTAGCTACCTACTTTATTTCTCTTAAGTGCTATTTGTATATCTTAAAGCACTTATCTACTATCCTTACTAGTTCTAGGTCTTTATAGATCTAGGTAAAGGTATCTAGGGTTATACTTCCTTTCTATAAGAAGCCTTAGTAACTCTACTTAAATCTTATTACCTATTATAGTTAGGCCTAGTTAATTGTTAGTGCTATCTTCTTTAGCTAGTAGCAATAAGCTTGTAAATCCTTAGAGGTGTAATCTTGGTTAAATAGCTTAGTAAAAGCTACTGCAGTAACTAGGTTAGCTTAAAAATTTCCCTATTCTCTAGGCTTATAGTATAGCACGTTTAGCTATCTATTACTTGCCTCTATATTTAGAGTCTAAGTGTAGAGCCCTATCTTGCTAGTAATAAACTTTAAGTAGCTAAAGCATACCTAATTTAAATCCTGCACTATCCTCCCCTTAGCCTCCTAGATAGTGCTATAATTAGTAACTTTGTAGTACTATACTTTAACTAGCTTCCTTTGCTTAGTATTATTAAGTGCGCCACTCCTAATCCTAATAGCAATTAACTATAGTGTAGAGCGTTAGTTTTTGCACTAGTAGGGTGCTTTATTCTTAACTATAGCATACTTATCTTTAGTAATACCCTCTTCCTCTAGTAATATTATCTTAGTATCTAGAGTCTTATTAAGTTCCTTAAGTAGTCTAGGTAATATATTATATAATTTATTTATTACCTCTATATTAGTATCCTATAGTTATAGGCCTACTACTATATATTAACTAATAAGTCTAAACCCCTAGTATATATTCTTACCTATCCTTGCTAGGAGCTAGGCGGCGTGTCTTCCTTAGGCTCTTGTTACCCTTTGTATAGGCAACTCTGCTAGGGATTCTTCTTCTAGGATATAGGTAGCTAATACAATTTCTCCTAGGGTAGTATCTAGTATATCCTCTATCCTCTTCTTATTACTCTATAACTCCCTGACTATACTTCCTAACCTTAATAGTCCTCTATTCTAGACTACACTTCTATCTAGTAGTATAGTCTAGGCATGCCTAGTGTAGGATATAGTTCTAGGTAGCTAGTTATAACCTAGATTCTTAATCTCTTATACTATCCTCTCCTCCTCTACTTTCTTTTCTACTATTTCTCTGCTTCCTTGCAGAGAGCTAGCTAGAATACCTTTAATTTCTTTTAGTACTAGTATTCTATAGTTTATTAATAACCTTATACCCTCTTTCTATATCTATTTACTAGGGGGGATTATACTAAGTAGCACCCCTACCTCGTTCTCTAACTTCCTATACTATTATACTACTAGGCGCTAAATCTTAGTATAAGCACTATCCTCTTCCCTATAGCATATATTAAAGTTTTAAGGGTTACCTATACCTTTAAGTATTAGTCTAGGTAGGGTATCTAGGCCTAATATATAGTAATAAATAATTGCCCTAATATATTATAAGAAATAGTCTTCTAGATCCTTCTTAGCCTTTATAATAGCATCTACCTTCCCTATTAGCTTAGTAATTATAACTTAGACCCTATGCTAGTTAGTAGTATTAATAAAATTGTCTTTTAACTAGTTTTGCCCCTATATTCTATAGTATACCTCTAAGTTTAGGAAGCTAGTAAGCTAGTCTAGATCTATATAATATAGGAGGTACCTTATATCTATATATCCTTAGTGTGTCTAACTAACCTATAGGGTAAATTAGCTTAGGTATTTCTAATAGAATTTAGCGTAATTAGTGTAGATATACTATATTACTAAGTGTATTTTATTAAGTTACTTCTTATATATATTACGCGCTTCCTTTATAAATAGGTACTATACCCTTAAATTAGCTATACTACTATATACCTATATACGTGCTAGGCTAGACTCTATAAAGCTCCCTACTACTATTATTAATCCTAAAGTATTATTAAAGTGCTCCCCTAGTGCTCCTATAAAGTTATTATGGAAATCTAGATTACTAAGGTTAGGAATAATTTAGGAGATAGATTATTAGATTATATCTACTACGATTGGACTTATATATATAGAGCTTTAGCTACCCTTACTAGAAGGTAAATAATTAGTAAACCTTCCTTACTAGAGCTCCTATTTTTTATTAGGCACTTAGTAGTAAGCTAGCAGTTAATTAGATAGTAGGTTATATAGGGGTATTAATTAGGGTTAATTAGATTAAGATACTCTATAATCTAGTTAATATCCCTCCTATAACACACCCCCTAGGTATAGGTAGATCTTTTATTATTATAGTTACGCTTATAGTTAGTAGGTAGTGTAGCTAATTAGAGCGTTATATATCTAAAGGGTTAAATTAGCTTACCCTTTAGATACTAACTAGCGCGCCTTCCTTATTTAGCCTGCGCTTACGTGCGTAGATATTATCTAGACTAAGCTCTATAACTCTATCTACCTAACTATAATCTTTACTATAGCTTAAATTATAAGATTATATAACTCTAAAGATCTAAACTATACCTATATCCCTACTAACCTATATCTTTAGTTAAAGTTAAAAACTACTACTTATACTTGCTCTACCTACGCTACCCTTATTGCCTCCTGCGCTGCTAAAGCTACTATTACTAAGGCTACTACTACTAAAGAAGAGCGCGCTACTACTAAGTGTAAGGCTATTATAGAGCGTATAGTAGCTAAGCGCGTAGCTACTGCTACTATAGCTAAGATTAAGAAGCTAAGGAAGGGCGCTCCTGCCTTAGCTCTTACCCCTCTAGCTCTAACTCTAGCTCCCGCTCCTCCCTAGACCCTACCTAATGCCCCTACTCCTTCTCCTACTTCTTCTCTAGCTCCTAAGGAGACCCTAAGATCCTCTTACTATAGAGAGCCTAGTATTTATTATACTAAAACTTATCTAAATTATCTACGCTCTACGCTCTTTAATAAGTCTAATAGTAAGTGCTATAACTCTTCTAGTAGGGGGACTTAGTACTAGTAGTACTCCTTTAGGTATAGCTATATCCTAATATATATAATCTATATAAGAATTTTTCCTTTATAACGCTTAGTAAGATCTATACTAATAAACTAATAGCCCTAAGCTTGCCTAATATTCTATACTATCCTTTCTAGTAAGGAAGTAGGTAAGTAAGAGCTAAGACCTTCTTAAGGATAAGAAGTAGAGGGTCTTAGTGCTCCTTAAGGAGAGTAAGGCTAAGCAGCAGGAGCTAGTAAAAGCTGCTACTACTACTACTAAGCTTGCGCGCAAGGCTAATACTGCAGCTAAGGGCGCCTAGAGCTCCTTATTAGAAGATAAGGGCTCTAGCTCCTCTAAGGTTCCCCCTATAGATCCTAGGTTAGGGTAACCTAGGTAGCTCCCTATAGACTCTAAGGCACACTTCTTGCACGTAATAGATCTCTTTAGGGAAGCTACCTAGTTAATAATAAAGAGGTAGGGTATAGTTAGTTATTCTTATATTATATATTAATAGATCTTGTATACTACCTTACTTTAATTAATACTATATAATATATGCTCTACTATTATATAACTTTAGGTACTCCCTAAACCTTATAAATTATTATATAGTTAGGTTTTTAGTAAGCCTATTAGCTAGTATATCACTAGTAGGTAAGTAGGTAATATAGAAAGATCCCTTTATATACTCTTATCTAAGCTACATGTTTTAAATATCTACATAGCGTAGCTTAGTAGTAATCCTTTTATTATTACCTACTACTAACCTAATAGTTTGTTAATTATTATAATTAATTATCTAGGTAGTATCTAAAGTAAGGTGTATTTTAGTTAAAAAGTGTTTTAACGCTATTGCTTCTTTACTTACTTGCTTAAGCGTAAGGAGCTCTGCCTTAGTAGTTAAAGTAGTAATAGTTGCTTGTTAAGATGCCTTCTAAATAATAGGTCCTCTAAATAGCGTGATTAGGTATCTATATAATAATTGCTAAGTATTAATATTATTAGCAAATAACGCATTACTATATATTATAAGCTTATTAGGATCCCTATTCCTATATTAGATTAATTAGTATTAAGTTTAGTATAGATAGACAATCACTTAATTAACTGTATTAAAGTGTTGTTTAGATAGGTGTTGCAGGAGGGATATTAACTAGATCACGGAGCATCTTAATCCGATTAATCCCGATTAATACCCCTGTATGACCCACTATCTGATCAACTGCCAGCTTACTGCCAAGTGCCTAACAAAAAGCAGGAGCTCTAGTAAGGAAGGTTTACCAATCATTTACCTTCTAGTAAGGGTAGCTAAAGCTCTATATATATAAGTCTAATCGTAGTAGATACAATCTAATAATCTATCTCCTAAATTATTCCTAACCTTAGTGATCTAAATTTCCACAGTTATAAGCCTAGTTTGCGCTTTACCTTATTAAAGATCGTCCTATCCATTTAAGAGTATTGTTCGACTTAGACACTAAGCTAGCAAGCTTTACTCTTTCTTTATACTATTTCTTAAGTAGAAGCTTACTTATTACTCTTCTACTATAAGCGACTAAATCCTAAAGGGGGATATCCTACTTACTAGATTAACCAACTGGCCTACCTAGTACATTCAATTTAGATACCATGCCCTAACTAAAGGGATCTAGGTAGAGGTAGACCCTAAGGCTCTAGATACTAAAAACCACTTTAAGAATAAACCTATTAAGCCTAACATGCCAACAGATATTGCGCTATCTAACACAACAAGCAAGCAGTACAAACTTTAAATAGCTTAGTACTAAGCCTGCTTATTAGATTAGGTATTAAAGTTATTAGCAATCTAAAACCTTTTCACATAGGTTAACAATATAGTAGATTAAGGGATCCTTACCCTAGCCTATATAGAGCTTGTTAATTAAGGAAAAGTAACCCTTTAAGCACTTATCTAAGTGCTCTACAATAACCTAGCGCTAACTAACTTAAGCGCTGCAATACTAGCGAGATTACAGTATAAAGCTTATCTTGCTAAGGCAAAAATAAGTAGCTAAGATGCTGATTGCTAGCAGAAGGAGTAGATAATCCTGTATACGCAAGGTAAGGTATATAACGTTCCTAATATTAAAGGATAGCTTGTAGTATAGGATTATCTTAAAGCTCTATCTGCTAGGATCTTACTAGATTAGGGTTAAACTATGTTTTAAAGGATTATTAAAAAGTTAGTAATAGGAGAGCTAACTTATAACCTCCCGCAGGTTGCTAAGATCTATTTATTACTTCTCTAAGAAAACAACATAAGATTAAGCTCTAAGGGTCCTAGAGTGTTTGCAACAATAGGAGCTCTACCTTCTAATTAACCTAAGAAGGAGTCTTTATACCTATATAGTAGATCTTACCTATAGAAACCTCCTAAATACAAAAACGTTATTAAAGCTTAGACTAATACAGGTAACAAGCTTACTACTACTTAACAATTAGAGATTAAGAAAAAGATTAATAGGAATCTAAAATTCAAAGAGTTAAGAAAAGCTCTAATTAAGTCCTATCCTATTAATTAAGATTATAGTAGTAAGGCAAAAGAAAACGCGATCACCTATCTAGGTAGTATCTAGGTGGCACTAATTAACCCTATATTAATAGCGGAGAAAACAAACAGGATCTATTTAACTATAGACTTTGAAGCTTATGCTCTATTAAAGAGCACTATCTTTAACAACAGGGGTGTAGTGCACCTAGTTAACAATATAAGCTACCTAGAAGAAAGCTTGTTTAGATTAGTTAAATATAAGACAGTTAAAGCAGGAACTTAAGCTTTTCTAATCTTAGGCAGAGGGACTAGAGTGATCCCTAATGCTCTTAATAGACTAAGAGGTCTAAAAACAGAAGATTTGGTGCTCACTAATATAGTGTTAGTAGAAGGTTTTTATGTAAATATTATATTAGAAGCTTAATTGCTTAAAGTAGGAGTTTAGTTCCTTAGGCTAGATACTACCTTGCAGTTTAGATTATTAGGAAAGAGCGTTGTATTAGCTAAGTTACTGCACAAGTTTAACTTAACTTTCCTAGAATACAAGCCCTCTACCCCTTATTAAATAATCTAAAGTATAGTGCCTAAATAACCCTAATAATCCTAGACAACTTACCTAAGACACAACAGTAAGGAGCTTTAGCACTAATAATTAGGCTATTTAGGACCTAAGGCGCTTAAAGCTCTAGTTAAGTTAGTAATAAACGTTAGGATTAAAGGAACTCCTAGGAGCAAATGCGAGCACTACGCTATTACATATGCCTAACAGGTTATATTAAGACAACTAAGGGAAAGATTATCACATCTATACTACTAGGTATTATAGGATCTATTTAATATACTAACAGGTATAGCTCACAAGTAATAGATCTTGGTATTAAAGTGCGACTACTTAGGAAAGCTTTATACCTATCTACTGCAAGCTAAAAACCTTAATAAGATTATACAGGTGTTTAAAAATTTCAAGAGCTTAATACTTAACTAATATAAGCTTAGTATAGTTAAGATTATACAAGATAATAACATTGTAACACTCCCTTAGCGTGGCGAATCTTGTTTTTAGATCTAGGTAGCTAATAATAGTATTAAAATTAAGAGCTTACCTGTATATACCTATAAACCTAATAGAGGAGTAGAAAGAGCAGGGCAGGAGATTATAACAAAATCAATTAAAATAAGGATTGGTGCTAACCTACTAACAAAGCTCTAGCCTAAAATTGTTAAAGTAGCGACTTAGCTCTATAATATAAGCCTGTCCTATGCTTACAATATAATATTACCTAACAAAGTGCTAGATTGTTAGTTTACTAGATACTTTAGGTAGTGGCAACTAGAGCAGATAAGGGAGGCAACTGCTAATCTCCGCCCTAATTAGAGCGGAATATACGCCTATAGCTATTAAGCTTACCCCCTTAATAGAGATTAAGTAGCCAGGCGTTACAAGAGGGTTTTTAAGGTGAACCCTTAGGGTTATATTAGATATCTAGTAGGATATAGAGCATCTAATATATATAGGATATAGATCCCCTTACTTAATTAGATTATTACAACGTGGAACGTTACCTTTAATAAGGATCTTTTCTACAAAGAGAAAGATCTAGAGTAGCTTTAATAGTTAGAGGCTTAAAAGATAGTTAATATTATTAGGAAAGATAAGATCTATAATATAGGAGAAGCATATAAAGAGCTTAATATCTTTAATTAGCTTTATATTACAGTAGAGCAATATAAGGAGTCTAGTAAGTAAGGAGGACTAAACCTAGCGCAGGAGCTAGGGGGTAGGGTAGAGCTAGAGGAGGTAGATAATTAGGCTAGCTAGCCTAGTAATTCACAACCCCCTAAGCAGACACCTCTAGTATAGGTACTAAGCATAGCTAGCTTAGCACAAAGGATCTATACAAAGTCTCTAGAGCTAATAAGGGTCTAAACTCCTAAACTAACACTAGAACTAAACTTTAGTATAGGAAATAAAGGATCTATACAGGTTATAGATTAGGGTCTTACTACCTAAGATAGTAGTAATCTAACTTACTTTAACGCCACAATAGGTAGCTCCTAGGAAAGACCTAGAGGGGAGAGTGCTATTAGTGGGTCACTCTATAAGAGCACAGAGATAGGTAAGGGCACCCTATCTAGCTCTTATAGGGGTGGTAAGTAGAGCTCCTACCTACCTGCTTTAGGACTAGATTCTATATCTCCTACAGATCCCTTATAAGCGGCACCTAGAGCTCCTAGAAGAAGTAGAAAACTGCGAGTTAAAGGACTACCACTAACGCGTGTTAGTAAGCAAGCTTAGGGACAGGACCCTAATAAACTACTAGGAGGCTCTATAAGTGCGGGGATATATATAGTAATAGATCTATTAGATATAGATCTAATTAAAAATCCCTTGCACAATCTTTTAGTATATCCTAAACTAAATACTATAATCTACGCTGTGATTATAGTAGTAATAGGGAGCAAATCTACTAAAAACCCTAAAAGAAATAGGCACTAGGACGCTCTACAAAAAGAGCTAAAACAATAGAAGGATCTCTATAACTACTAAATAGGACAGCAATTTAGAAACGCAGTATATAAAGAAATTAATACTCTGCTAAAAGCTAGTACCTAGGAGGAGATTAATAGGCTAACTAAAGGAGAGCATCTACTCCTTCTTAAATAGGTGTTTACATACAAGCTTAATTAGGATAGTTACCTAATTAAGTGCAAAGCAAGGATAGTAGTAAGAGGAGATCTATAGCTTACTAACTCAATTTATTTAACCTACGCAGCTACCCTAGCAGCTTAAACCTTTAGGACTATAATAGCTATTAGAGCTAAGTTTAACCTTAAGATATATTAATATAACGTTGTTAGAGCTTTCCTTAACGCCTTAAGGGATTAACACCCTACAGTTATCTGCGAGCTACCTAAAGGATATTAAATACCTAGGAAGTGCGTTAAGCTTAAACGAGCTCTATATAGACTAAAAGACTTACTATTATTATAGTATAATAAGCTCTTAACTACACTCTAAGAAAATAAGCTTATTGCTTCTAAAGAGGAGCTATACCTGTTCTTTAATAGAGATTGCAGTATCTTGTTAATATTCTATGTGGACGATATCCTATCGCTCTACTACTAAAACTACGCAAGCTAAGCTTACAAAGTTATCTAAGCTCTAAAGCAAAGATATACTATAGAAGAAAAGGGACCTATAAGCTGGTTTCTAGGGGTAAGAGTAATCTAGGATAGAAAGAGATAGACAATAACGCTTGTTTATAATAAATATATTAACAAGATTGCAAAGAAATTTAATCTAGTAGAGATAGGAAAATTCCCTACTACACTACTATTAAGTAAAGATATTAAAAAGAGCACAGGAGAAGCTACTAAAAAAGAGATTAAGGACTATTAGGAGCGCGTTAGATTAATCCTTTACACCTTAATTATGGTTCGCCCTAATATTGCCTATGTAGCCTCCTAGCTCTCCTAATACCTTACTAACCTATCTAAATAACACTTTAATGCGGTTAATTAAGTGATCGTCTATCTATACTAAACTTAATACTAATTAATCTAATATAGGAATAGGGATCCTAATAAGCTTATAATATGTAGTAATGCGTTATTTGCTAATAATATTAATACTTAGTAATTATTACATAGATACCTAATTACGCTCTTTAGAGGACCTACTATTTAGAAGGCAGCTTAATAAGCAACTATTACTACTTTAACTACTAAGGTAGAGCTCCTTGCGCTTAAGCAAGTAAGTAAAGAAGTAATAGCGTTAAAACGCTTTTTAACTAAAATACACCTTACTTTAGATACTACCTAGATAATTAATTATAATAATTAACAAACTATTAGGTTAGTAGTAGGCAATAATAAAAGGATTACTACTAAGCTGCACTATATAGATATTTAAAACATGTGGCTAAGATAAGAGTATATAAAGGGATCTTTCTATATTACCTACCTACCTACTAGTAATATGCTAGCTTATAGGCTTACTAAAAACCTAACTATATAATAACTTATAAGGTTTAGGGAGCACCTAAAGTTATATAATAGTAGAGTATATATTATATAGCATTAATTAAAGTAAGGTAGTATATAAGATCTATTAATATATAATATAAAAATAACTAACTATAGCCTACCTCTCTATTATTAACTAGGTAGCTTCCCTAAGGAGCTCTATTACGCGCGCAAAGCGTGCCTTAGAGTCTATAGGGAGCTACCTAGGTTGCCCTAACCTAGGATCTATAGGGGGAACCTTAGAGGAGCTAGAGTCCTTATCTTCTAATAAGGAGCTCTAGGCGCCCTTAGCTATAGTAGCAGCCTTGCGCGCAAGCTTAGCGGTAGTAGTAGCAGCTTTTACTAGCTCCTGCTATTTAGCCTTACTCTCCTTAAGGAGCACTAAGACCCTCTGCTTCTTATCCTTAAGAAGGTCTTAGCTCTTACCTACCTGCTTCCTTACTAGGAAAGATAGCGTAGAATATTAGGCAAGCTTAGGGATATTAGTTTATTAGTATAGATCTTACTAAGTATTATAAAGGAAAAATTCTTGTATAGATTATATATATTAGGATATAGCTATGCCTAGAGGAGCACTACTAGTACTAAGTCCCTTTACTAGAAAAGTTATAGCACTTGCTATTAGACTTATTAAAGAGTGCAGAGTGTAGACAATTTAGATAAGTTTTAGTATAATAAATGCTAGGCTCTCTATAATAGGAGGATCTTAGGGTCTCCTTAGGAGCTAGAGAGGGAGTAGAAGTAGGAGTAGGGGTATAGGGCGGGGTCTAGGGAGGAGTAGGAGTAGGAGTTAGAGCTAGAGTAGTAGGAGCTAGAGTAGGAGCGCCCTTCCTTAGCTTTGCGATCTTAACTATAGTAGTAGTAGCTATATACTTAGCTACTACACACTCTATAATAGCCTTACGCTTAGTAGTAGCACGCTTTTCTTTAGTAGTAGTAGCTTTAGTAACTATAGCTTTAGCTACGCGGGAGGTGATAAGGGTAGCGCGTATAGAGTAAGCATAAGTAGTAGGTTTTAACTTTAACTAAGATATAGGTTAGTAGGGATATAGGTATAGTTTAGATCTTTAGGGTTATATAATCTTATAACTTAGGCTATAGTAAAATTATAGTTAGATAGATAGAGTTATAGAGCTTAGCCTAGATAATATCTACGCGCGCAAGCGCAGGCTAAACAAGGAAGGCGCGCTAGTTAGTACCTAAAGGGTAAGCTAATTTAACCCTTTAGATATACAACACTCTAATTAGCTACACTACCTACTAACTATAAGCGTAACTATAATAACAAAAGATCTACCTATACCTAGGGGGTATATTGCAGGAGGGATATTAACTAGATTATAGAGCATCTTAATCTAATTAACCCTAATTAATACCCCTATATAACCTACTATCTAATTAACTGCTAGCTTACTGCTAAGTGCCTAATAAAAAGCAGGAGCTCTAGTAAGGAAGGTTTACTAATTATTTACCTTCTAGTAAGGGTAGCTAAAGCTCTATATATATAAGTACGATCATAGTAGATATAATCTAATAATCCATCTCCTAAATCATTCCTAACCTTAGTAATCCAATTTTCCACAACCCTTTAGATATATAACGCTCTAATTAGCTACACTACCTACTAACTATAAGCGTAACTATAATAACAAAAGATCTACCTATACCTAGGGGGTGTGTTGCAGGAGGGATATTAACTAGATTACAGAGCATCTTAATCTAATTAATCCTAATTAATACCCCTATATAACCTACTATCTAATTAACTGCTAGCTTACTGCTAAGTGCCTAACAAAAAGCAGGAGCTCTAGTAAGGAAGGTTTACTAATTATTTACCTTCTAGTAAGGGTAGCTAAAGCTCTATATATATAAGTCCAATCGTAGTAGATATAATCTAATAATCCATCTCCTAAATTATTCCTAACCTTAGTAATCTAATTTTCCACACTTTTCTACTTCTTAATTATAATAAAGGTCTAAGTTATTATTTTAGTTTCCTTTTGCCCTTGCCTCCTAGCTTTTATACGCATTAGGCTGTTATTATGCGTGGTATCCCTATACTATTCCTTAAACCTATCTAGAGCCTTAGTATCCTGCACTACCTCTAGCGGGTGCTATATTAGATTAATATACCCCTTCTATTTTACTAGGACTTAATACTTTCCTTTTCCTCTTATATTCTTTATATAAAGGATCTCTTCTACTTCCTATTTATCTAGTGTTATATCTTTATTTTCTAGGGTAACTATTAGACCTAGTTATAAGTCCTAAAGCTTCTAGCTTAGCAGCAGGTTATTAGCAGCTCTCTCTAGTAGATCCACATGCACGGTCTTATATAAGTTCCCTAGTAAATCTAATACTACTATAAGTAGAGTAGGGACTTCTATTACTCTATACTTTACCTATAGCTAGTTAAACTTTTTACTTAGTTAGTTTATCTTTATATTGCGCATTACAAACTAAACTATATTGCCTTTTAGGAACTTTTTAGCTAGCTATTAGGACTAGTTTGTTACTTCCTATTATTATTACTATTAGAATATAATAGTAGCTTGCGCTAGCTCTACACCCCTTTATAGGTGTAACAAGAACGCTATAGCCTCTCTATAAGGATTCTTAGGCTTTACTAGTAGTAATATTATCTTTTATAGCGTGTCTATAGTATACCTATTTAAAAGTAGATTTAGGCTAATACTAGTTATGCTAGAGTCCCTATTATTAAGTGCAAGTTAGTAGGCTAGTAGGCAGTTAGGCTAGTTAGTCTGCTTAAAGCATACTATCATGCGCAGCACTACTTGCACCTCTTAGTTTACCCGCTCTGTCCTACTATCTGTCTAGGGGTGATATATAGTAGATAGTAACTAGTTTATCTTTATTATCTAGCATAACGTTATCTAGAAGGATCCTAACTAGTTAGAGCCTTAGTTAGTAATAATAGAGGATAGGAAGCCCTAGAACTACTACTAGTTGTCCTAGAAGATCCTTATATAATAATTAGCTACTATAGAGACTGTTGCTTTAAGCTAAATATATTTAAATAATCTATTAGTAATAACTAATAGGAACTAAGGTTTACTATTATCTTTTATAGGTAGGTTAACTATAAAATCTATAGATATTTAGGACTAGTATTATAACGCAACTAGTATAGGTTATAATAGACCCTATTAGCGCTTCTAGGAGATATAAGCACTATAATAATAGCAGTTCTAAATATACTGCGCAACGTCTCCTAATATTCTATCTTAATAATAGTTATAGCGCAGTATTTAAAATATTATATTCTTTCCTAGATATCCTACTAAACCTAATTTATATACTCGCTATATAATAGTAGTTATAAGAGGTTCCTATATTAGCAACTAAATAACGCCCCTCTAAAGTAAAGTGCTGTGTGCGCTAATTATATAGTCCCTAATCTATTGCTTTATATTAGTAGAAACTAGGAAAGACCTAGCGCCTTTCTAAACTATATTAAGACGCACTTAGTATATCTTATCTTCTAATACTACTTTGTCCTATAGTGTCTATATATATAGGTTAGTAAAAAGGCTAGCGCCCTTTAGTAACTTAGACGCCTCCTCTACTTCTAACACTATAACCTAAATTAATTTAGGGCGTATTACTAACTATAGTGTTGCTTTAGAGGAGTTTAAGTCTTATAGTTACCTACTTAAGGTATTAGGTTATCCTGCAAGATAGCTAGGTCTATACTATAGGATATACTAATATTTTAAAAGTTCCTCTACCTAGTAGCACTATTACTTGCTTAAGCTTTAAAGGCTAGTAAAGTACTCTAGGTTTTTATAGTCTATAAATATTATAAATAGTTTGTAAACGCTCTATAACTCTACTAACTAGCTTTTAAGATACTTAATAATAGCTAGTAATTCCTTATTATATATAGTGTAGTTTTGTCTCTCTAGTATTAGTGCTATAGAGTAGTAAGTAACTAGGCGCTAGACGCCCCTAACTTTTTGTAATAAGCAACCCCTAAGAGCGCATCCTAAATAGTCTACTTCTAATAATATTTCTTTAGCTAGGTCCTATTATATTAGTACTAGTCTAGATATAAATACCTTTTTTAGTATATTAAATGCACTCTATTCTTCCTCTCCCTATTAGAATAGGGTATCCTTCCTAGTTAGTTAGTTTAAAGGCGCTGCTACTTTAGAAAACTTTGCAATAAAATCACGGTAGAAGTTAGTAAAACCTAGAAAACTTCTTACCTCTCTTATATTCCTAGGGGGTTCCTATTCCTGTACTACCCTAAGCTTTTTAGGGTTAGGTCTAAGTAATTTGCCTGCCTTAATAATATAGCCTAGGTAGCGTACCTCCTTAATACTAAACACACACTTCTCTAAGTCTAGGTGTAGTCCTACTTCTTTTAATAGCGTAAGTACACGCTTTACTTTTTCTATATAGTTAAACTAGTCTCCTCCTAAATAAATTAGGATATTATTAAGGTAGGCTATTATATATAATCTAAGTAACTCTATAAGCGTAGTATTAATATATTATTAGAAAGTAGATAGCGCACTACTAAGACTAAATAGATATACTAACTATTTATATAACCTAAACTAGGTACAGAAAGCTATTAAGGACTTATAACCTTCTACTATTCTAACTTTATAAAAGGTAGCGTAAATATCTACTTTTATAAACTAATTTACACTAGATAGTATACGCAAAGTTTCCTTAATAAGTAGTAGTAAGTATTAGTCTAATATTATTATGCTATTAAGCATCTAGTAATCTATATAAACGCGCTAACTACCTAATAGCTTCTTTACTAGCAATACTAGAGCTCTAGCTATAGAAGAGCTTACTTAGATCTAGCCCTTGTCTATTAATCTAGTAAGTTATATTCTTAGTTCTAGTAATTAATTACAAGATATAGGGTATAGGGGACCCTATAGGGGGTTAGGCTAGGTTCTATCTAGGAGAGTTATTAACTAAATATAGTAATCTATACTACCTTAATAGGGTAGTAAACTGCTTGCTAAATCTTTGTTAAACAGATCCTTAAACTCTTATAGTTCTAGTAGCAACTTTATCTTTCTAGTTTTATACTTAGGCTTATAGGGAACTATACTATTAGTAATATAGATAGTGTGTATATTAATAGGACTTCCCTTATTAACACTTCCTAGATATTTTATTAGGCGTAAGTTATATATTACCTATAAAATATCTAGTATATTTATTGCAAAAATTTATACCTATATATCTTCCTATTGTAACAATAAGGCAGAATTGCCTGCCTATTGTTCCATGCCAAGTCCAGTCCAATAAAGGCCCGACTCACTGACGTATATAGAGAACAGCTCGCCTATGGTTAGGATAGGCATGTTCTTCTTGTCCTTTTGTACAAGACCTATAGGTGTAGGAATCTTATCCTTTTCCGTATAGACGCGCACTCCTATATGCCTTTAAGTTATATAGGATACCTTTTGGATGCCCTACCTACCTAAGTTGTTATATTACAAGAAGAACATTATCCTAGCTAGTGACAGTATTTAAGAATATCGCACTTGTTGTTATTTTAAGCTACCAATTTAGTTCTAGTAGCTACCTAACCCTGCAACTCTATAGTTAGAACAGCTATTAGAACTTCTAACGACTAAAGCCTATAGGCTTAGACTTCTAGACCTATAGGTGGTGCTAGATTACCTTTAGAAAAATCGCGTCAGATTGCGTCAAGGTAGAGACCCGGAGACTACTAAAAGCCTAGAGGAATTGGAGGCAAAGCTAATATCCTCCTATAACCAAACCCCCTAAAAGAAAATAAAAGATTTGTTGTTCTTATTAACTACAAAATATTAGATAAAGGCAAAGGAAGGGTATCTAGTTTAGCTACTTTTAAAAGCCTATTCACTAATAGAAAGAAATTAGATAAGGAGGACTTAATTAACAACGCCCTCCTTAAAGGACCCGCTTCCTATCTATCTCTTAAGGTACCTCGTGCTCCTAGGAAATCTTAAAGCAACACCTCCCTTAAAGATAAATACATGTTAACCCTATCTAAAAAGGAGAGGTTAGAGGAACAAGTTAAGCAACTTACTAATTAGTTGTACAACACCTCCCTCTATAAGGAGATATAGGGTACTACCTAACCTAGCTAGTCTTTAGCTTCTATATTAAACCCTATAGTATATGCTATAAAAGCTAAGAGACAATCTAAAAAGACGCCAAATATCTCCACACTTAGTAATAGTGCTAATCCCACTTTTAGATAATAGCAAGCATCTATTCAGGATAGGCTAGAGATTAACGCTAATTACTACCCCTCTTCTAGAGCTTAGATAGCGTTAGTCTAGGGACACTGCTTAGGACTAGCAAGAGAATACTTAGAGCCACGTTACCTATCTAATTCCCTAAGCCTTTAGTTCTAAAAAGCTAAGGAAATAATTACCCTCCTTTAAACCTACTTTATTACTAGAAATAAGATAGCTAAGAGTTAGACTGCATTTAACTGCCTGTATATAACTAATATAGAGACGTTCCCTACCTTTAAGTTACAATTCTAGAGTCTTGCTATTAGAGGAGAAGTACCCTAATTAGAGTAGTATTACTACCTCTAGATAAAGATTACACCTTCCCTAAGGATGCCAAACCTCGCTTTCTAACAGAATTGGCACAATAATTTTAAGACTATAGTGGATTATCTTACTGCTTTTAACATAGAACGCCGCCTATACCCTACCTTGTCTGCTCCTACCTAGACTACCCTATTATCTAGAAAAGGACTAACTCCCTTCTAACACTCTAGAAACTAGTCCTATTTAGACGCTAATTAGAAACCCTATAATAGACCTTTAATAGCTAAACCTTATGTGCCCTATTTGCAATAATAAGGCACTACCCCTTAAAATAATTAACCCCTATCTACTACGCCAGCCACTCCTAGCGCTACTATAATAGGAATCCTAGTAACTTGCTATAATTATAGAAAGCCTAGGCACTTCTCTAGTAACTGCCCTAAACCCCCTAGGATTTAGGCTATAGATATAGAATAGGGTGTTAAGAATTCTAAGGAAGAAGAAACCGCTAAATTAACTAATTTAGATAGCTATTAGACAGGAAACAACAACGCCTAGGAGGATCCTCCTTCCTAGGCCTAACTTAATATAACCTATTAAACCTTTCCTTAACTAAATTGTTTATTAGTTCCTATTTGCTTGCATGTACAACCCTATGCCTTAATAGATCTAGTGTTCGCCTAAACGCTTTAGTAGATACTAGGGCCTAAGGTTACTTATTTCTTAATTTAAAAATTGCTTATAATATCTCTTCTGCACTTAGGGTACCTATCTAAAAGCTACTATACAAGCTTACTATTAAAGGGTTCTAGGATTAGATTACCTCCCTAGTTGCTTACTACATTTAGCTTTATATAATAGTTAGTAGCTAAAAGGTTCACAACTGCCCCTTTATAATAGTAGACTTAGGTTCTTAGGATTGTATTATTAGATAACACTAGCTAAAACAGTTCTAAATCCTAATTAATATAGATAAATCTTGACTAATCTAGCTAGAGAAATATCCTCTAACCTACAACCCCGCTCCTCTAATTCTGGTACGACTCCACTAGCAAGTACTATCTACTCTAGTTACCCACAATATCTTGCGAAGAGACGCCCTTTAGGATTAAGAGGAGAACTAGAACTAAAATAGTCCTAGTTTAATTAACAGGATACGTAGTGTACTTAAAATTCTAGCTACTTATAGGGCTACTACTAAACCTATTACGCTACCTACCCTAGTCTAATCGCTAACTGTTACCCTACCCGCAAAATTTTAAATTGCTACTATTTCTGCTAATGCTTTCTATTTTAATATAAAAAAATCTTCTAATAAATTCTTTACTACTAGCCTGTATAAGATTAAGCGTAGGATCTAAACCCTATCTAAATAGGATACTCTTAAACATAGCTTGTTAGATTAGAAGCTCCTATCTAACTACAACTCCTATTAGGACGTCTTTAATAAGGCTAAGGCTAACAAACTTCTAATCTACTAGCCTTATAACCATAAGATAGTCCTAGAGGAACCCCTTCTAAACTACTAGAGTCCCCTCTATTGTTAAAATACTAAGGAACTCTAGGCTACTAAGGAATATGTACAAGAGCACCTATAGAAAGGTTTTATTAAGACTAGTTAGAGCCTATTCGCCTCTCCTATCCTGTGTGTTAAGAAGCTAAATAGAGGCCTTAAGATCTATATAGATTACTATAAGCTTAACAGCTTAATGCAAAAGGACGCGTATCTAATACCCCGTATAGATAATCTATTATCCTAGCTAGCTAAAGCAAAAATCTTTACTAAGCTAGATATTCGTGCTGCCTTTAATAAGATCCAAATAGACCCTAACTTAGAGGAGTACACTACTTTCTATACTAGGTATAGTGCCTACAAATGCAAAGTCCTACTATTTAGGCTATGTAACAGACCTGCAACCTATTAGCGGTACATAAATAATATACTAATAGATTATTTAGATAACTTCTATATTACCTATCTAGATAATATCCTAATCTACTCTAAAAACCTTGCTACTTACAAGGACTATATTAAAAAAGTCCTTAAGCGTCTTTGTTCTGCTAGATTACAGGCTAATATTAAGAAAAGCAAATTCTATACAACCTGTACCTGTTACCTTGGCTATATCCTAACTAATAAAGGCTTAGAGGTAGACCCTAACAAAGTCAAAGTACTCTAAAACTAGTCCGCTCCTAAGACAATAACTAGAGTAAAGTCCTTCCTAGGATTTACTAGATTCTACTAGCAATTTGTGGAAAACTTCTCTAAGATAGCTAAGCCCTTAACTACCCTCTAGAGTCCTGCTACCCTATTTGTATAGACTTTAGAATGCCAACAAGCCTTTAACTAGCTTAGGAATGCCCTGCTAGCAATCCTAAGCTTAGCTCACTTCTATCCTAAGTACCCTCTAAAACTAGAGACAGACGCCTCTAATAGAGTTATTGCAGCTATCCTCTTATAGGAGCATCCTAATAGGAAATAGTACCCTATATCCTTCTTTAGTTAGACCCTTACTAGTTCTAAACTTAATTAGGAAATCTATAATAAAGAATTATTTACAATAATCTACGCCTTTAAGAAATAGCGTGCTAACCTAATAAGTACTTAGCACCTTATTAGAGTATACACAGACTATAGAGCACTAGAGTACTTTATATCTACTAAAGTCCTTAGTGCTAGGCAAGCTAGATAGCTAGAGGTTATAAGTCCCTTTAACTTCTAAATTAAGTATACTCCTAGATCTCACAACGCCTAAGCAGATATCCTAAGCAGAAGGGAACAGGATATGGTTAACCTTAAGACTACGTAAAGGGATAATCACTCACAAGTAATAATCTCCCTAGATAGGTTACACCCCTAAATTAACTCTAACTTAGCGCAAGACTACCTAGCTAAGCGTTCCTTACTAATCCTTGCTTTAATTACAGTAGTTTAGAACCCTATAACTCTTAGATCCCTAGAACTTATTAAAACTCTTCTCTAAGAAAATAGGTCCTTATTCCTAATAGAAAGATTAGAGTTGCCTAAGCACTATTAGATAGAAAATAGACTCCTTCTCTACTAGGATTAACTTTACGTGCCTGCTAGATTAGTCCTATGTACTAGACTAATTCGTAAGGCTTATAATTAAGTGTCTACTACCTACCTATTAGCTACTAAAACCTATTAGATTCTAGCCTAACATTACTACTAGAAAGGTATAGAGACTACCTATAAACGCTACGTTTAGAACTGTATCCTATGCAGGAGAGGGCACCTAAGACAGCACTAACTCCTAGGCATGCTCCACCCCCTTCCTATCCCTAGTCTACTAATGCAGCACCTGTGCATTAATTTTAAGGATTTTCCCTAGGATTAATAGGGTTATAATTAGATTATAGTTATTATTAATTGCCTATTAAAGCAAGCTATTACTATCCCTTGCTATAAAACTATAGACGCCTAAGGTATAGCTACCTTATTTATTTAGTAGGTGTACTAATTTAGACATACTCTAGATACTATCGTTTCTAATTAAGGCCCTTAGTTTATATCTAGTTTCTAGTCCAAGTTCTATTAGATTATAGGCACTAAAGTTAAGCTCTCTACTACCTACTATAAACAGACTAATAGACAAACTAAGATTATAAATAAGTATATTAACCAGAGACTAAGGCCTTTTGTATCCTATTACTAGGACAACTAGAGCGAGCTACTACCTATAATAGACCGTGCCTAAAGTACTCTTCTATATTTATCTATTAGCATAGCTCTATATTAGCTCCTCTTTAGTTCCTTACTAAAGCAAAGTTAGCATTAGAAACTAGAAAAGACCCTATCCACTATACTAGAGAAACTAAACCACAAAGACGCCTTATCCCTTGCTACTTAGATACACGACGCCTAGAAGATTACTAAAGAAAATATAGAAAGAGCTTAAGACTAAATACGCTCTACTACTAATTGCTATTACTATCTAGTTAACTAGAAGATTAGTAACTATGTTTATCTATCTACTACTAATCTTGCTATTTTACAACCTAGCTAAAAACTATCTAAACGATAGGAAGGTCCCTTTAAGGTATTAGAATAAGTAGGAAACGCGTATTGCCTCTAATTACTACCTAGTTCTAAGATCTATAACGTTTTCTCTCCTAATGTACTATACAAAGATCCCTAAGACCTATTACCTAGACAAGAGGCTCTAAAACCCCCCTGTACCCCTATACAAGGTGTAGAGGAATAGGAGGTAGAAGAAATCCTAGCTAGCAAATTATACTAATCTAAGCTAAAATATAAGGTTAAGTAGGTTAGATATAATCCTAATCCTATTTAGTATCTAGCCTCTAACTTTATAGGTGCCCCCTATAAATTATAGGCATTCCACTAATAGTATCTAAATTAGCTAGGTCCCCCACGCAGCTTACTAAAATAGATTTAAGCCTAGGAAAAAGGTAAAGAGGATCTAACATTACTTCACGACAATCACGCCTAATACTAGAACTAATTTATATCCTATTTAGCTATACATTATCTATTAACTACTATCTATTACTATTATTCTTGTCGCTATTTATTGTTATATCCTATTTAGAACCTTTAAGGTTCCTAGGACACTACCCCTAGGAAACCTCTTTATTCTATATCTATCTCTCTATTAGAACCTAGTTTAGACTCTGTATTAGCTAAGATAGCGCCTAGACTATCCTTCTTCGCTAGCTTCTAGACAACTAGTGCAGCAGGAATTAGAGCAGGTACGGGAGCAGGGACAGGAGCTAGGACTAATTCTAACTCCTTCTTATAGAACGCCTTTATCTTAGCCTAGACTAGGAAAGTTACCTCCTAATTTAGCGCTAATTCCTCCTTAAGTTTGTTAACAGCCTTTATTAAGCCCCTAACTACTAAGACTATCTTATAAATACTATTCTAAAGCTAACATGAATTAGATATAGTAGTATAATAGGTGGCTATAAGGATTTTAGCAGCTTCTATGCCCTTAGTCTAAGCATTAGTAATAGTAACGCACTTAGCAAGGTTTTAGGTAGTTTCTTAAATAGTAGCCTTAAACTGCTTAACATCCTTCTAATAGGCAACCACAGCTTCCTTATCCTTATCCCCTTTAGCAGGGTTTCTAATTAGGCTGTAGTATTCTTCTAGAGCACCCCTAAGGGCAGAGTACTCTTAGCCAACGAAAGAAGGAATCTACTAGGATTAGTAAAGGAACCCTATTAGACTTGGACACTTACTAGATTGCAATACTTATTCTAGGAGATACAGTACTAGCACTTCTTAGAATTCTTTAACTTAAAATTAAAATTGTTAAACCTACCCCTAGCTAGAGCCCTAACTGCTCTTATATAGAGAGCGCGATAAGCAACTAGGAGGACTCCTAGTAGTACTAGTACTAGCATAGCTAAAGGTTCTAATTTAGATTAGCAACTGTTTAATTACATAGATTAAATACTTACTAGATTTTAGATAGATTAGGTTAAATAATTAAAAAATTAGGGATATAGGAGTAAGAAAGTTAGTAGGTAGAGGGCTAGTTATAGGCAGGCTAGGGATAGGGGTCTGTGCCCTAGGAAGAAGAAGTAAAGGTAAAGGCAGAGGTAAAGGTGGATTTATTTTGCAAAAGCTCTTCTTTAAAGAGGGATCTAAACCTAATCCTAAGGATAGGGACTATCCTTTCTCTATAGGAGGGGGTAGTGTAACAATAAGGTAGAATTGCCTGCCTATTATTCTATGCTAAGTCTAGTCTAATAAAGGCCTGACTTACTAACGTATATAGAGAACAGCTCGCCTATGGTTAGGATAGGCATGTTCTTCTTGTCCTTTTGTACAAGACCTATAGGTGTAGGAATCTCATCCTTTTCTATATAGACGCGCACTCCTATATGCCTTTAAGTCGTATAGGATACCTTTTAGATGCCCTACCTACCTAAGTCGTTACACCTATTAGGGTCCTTAATTTAGCAACCCTACTATAACTAAACCTAAGATAATAGAGATATAGGTAGGATATAGGCGTCTTCTACTCTCCTATACTACTATATTTCCTACCTTCCTAATTATTAATTTAGCTTATAGAATGTCTATAATAACGCCCTCTTTACATAGCTATAGTCTACCTAGTATTAGTTAATAAGAGAGACTAGGTACTATATAGGCTAAAAGCTAAGACCACTAACTATCTAAATTATAGTCTAATACTACTAACTATAAAATTCTTGTACCCTTAGTAATTCCCTAGGTGTAACAATGAGGCAGAATTGCCTGCCCATTATTCCATGCCGAGTCTAGTCTAATAAAGGCCTAACTTACTAACGTATATAGAGAACAGCTCGCCTATAGTTAGGATAGGCATGTTCTTCTTGTCCTTTTGTACAAGACCTATAGGTGTAGGAATCTTATCCTTTTCTGTACAGACGCGCACTCCTATATGCCTTTAAGTTGTATAGGATACCTTTTAGATGCCCTACCTACCTAAGTTGTTATATTATAAGAAGAATATTATCCTAGCTAGTAATAGCATTTAAGAATATTGCACTTGTTGTTATTTTAAGCTACTAATTTAGTTCTAGTAGCTACCTAACCCTGCAACTCTATAGTTAGAACAGCTATTAGAACTTCTAATAACTAAAGCCTATAGGCTTAGACTTCTAGACCTATAGGTAGTGCTAGATTACCTTTAGAAAAATCGCGTTAGATTGCGTCAAGGTAGAGACCCAGAGACTACTAAAAGCCTAGAGGAATTAGAGGCAAAGCTAATATCCTCCTATAACCAAACCCCCTAAAAGAAAATAAAAGATTTGTTGTTCTTATTAACTACAAAATATTAGACAAAGGCAAAGAAAGGGTATCTAGTTCAGCCACTTTTAAAAGCCTATTCACTAATAGAAAGAAATTAGATAAGGAGGACTTGATCGACAACGCCCTCCTTAAAGGACCTGCTTCCTATCTATCTCTTAAGGTACCTCGTGCTCCTAGGAAATCTTAAAGCAACACCTCCCTTAAAGATAAATACATGTTAACCCTATCTAAAAAGGAGAGGTTAGAGGAACAAGTTAAGCAACTTACTAATTAGTTGTATAACACCTCCCTCTATAAGGAGATATAGGGTACTACCTAACCTAGCTAGTCTTTAGCTTCTATATTAAACCCTACAGTGTATACTATAAAAGCTAAGAGAAAATCTAAAAAGACGCTAAATATCTCTATACTTAGTAATAGTGCTAATCCTACTTTTAGATAATAGCAAGCATCCATTTAGGATAGGCTAGAGATTAACGCTAATTACTACCCCTCTTCTAGAGCTTGGATGGCGTTAGTCTAGGGACACTGCTTAGGACTAGCAAGAGAATACTTAGAGCCACGTTACCTATCTAATTCCCTAAGCCTTTAGTTCTAAAAAGCTAAGGAAATAATTACCCTCCTTTAAACCTACTTTATTACTAGAAATAAGATAGCTAAGAGTTAGACTGTATTTAACCGCCTGTATATAACTAATGTAGAGACGTTCCCTGCCTTTAAGTTATAATTCTAGAGTCTTGCTATTAGAGGAGAAGTACCCTAATTAGAGTAGTATTACTACCTCTAGATAAAGATTACACCTTCCCTAAGGATGCTAAACCTTGCTTTCTAACAGAATTAGCACAATAATTTCAAGACTATAGTAGATTATCTTACTGCTTTTAATATAGAACGCCGCCTATACCCTACCTTATCTACTCCTACCTAGACTACCCTATTATCTAGAAAAGGACTAACTCCCTTCTAACACTCTAGAAACTAGTCCTATTTAGACACTAATTAGAAACCCTATAATAGACCTTTAACAGCTAAACCTTATGTGCCCTATTTACAATAACAAGGCACTACCCCTTAAAATAATTAACCCCTATCTGCTACGCTAGCCACTCCTAGCGCTACTACAATAGGAATCCTAGTAACTTGCTATAATTGTAGAAAGCCTAGGCACTTCTCTAGTAACTACCCTAAACCCCCTAGGATTTGGGCTATAGATGTGGAATAGGGTGTTAAGAATTCTAAGGAAGAAGAAACCGCTAAATTAACCAATTTAGATGGCTATTAGACAGGAAACAACAACGCCTAGGAGGATCCTCCTTCCTAGGCCTAACTTAATATAACCTGTTAAACCTTTCCTTAACTAAATTATTTATTAGTTCCTATTTGCTTGTACGTACAACCCTGTGCCTTAATAGATCTAGTGTTTGCCTAAACGCTTTAGTAGATACTAGGGCCTAAGGTTACTTATTTCTTAATTTAAAAATTGCTTATAATATCTCTTCTACGCTTAGGGTACCTATCTAAAAGCTACTATACAAGCTTACTATTAAAGGGTTCTAGGATTAGATTACCTCCCTAGTTGCTTACTATATTTAGCTTCATATAATAGTTAGTAGCTAAAAGGTTTATAACTGCCCCTTTATAATAGTAGACTTAGGTTCTTAGGATTATATTATTAGACAACACTAGCTAAAACAGTTCTAAATCCTAATTAATATAGATAAATCTTAACTAATCTAGCTAGAGAAATATCCTCCAACCTATAACCCCGCTCCTTGAATTCTAGTACGACTCCACTAGCAAGTGCCGTCTACTCTAGTTACCCACAACATCTTGTAAAGAGACGCCCTTTAGGATTAAGAGAAGAACTAGAACTAAAATAGTCCTAGTTTAATTAACAGGATACATAGTGTACTTAAAATTCTAGCTACTTATAGGGCTGCTACTAAACCTATTACGCCACCTACCCTAGTCTAATTGCTAACTATTACCCCACCTGCAAAATTTTAAATTGCTACTATTTCTGCTAATACTTTCTATTTTAATATAAAAAAATCTTCTAATAAATTCTTTACTACTAGCCTATATAAGATTAAGTGTAGGATCTAAACCCTATCTAAATAGGATACTCTTAAACATAGCTTGTTAGATTAGAAGCTCCTATCTAACTACAACTCCTATTAGGACGTCTTTAACAAGGCTAAGGCTAATAAACTTCTAATCTACTAGCCTTATAACCACAAGATAGTCCTAGAGGAACCCCTTCTAAACTACTAGAGTCCCCTCTATCGTTAAAATGCTAAGGAACTCTAGGCTACTAAGGAATATGTACAAGAGCACCTATAGAAAGGTTTTATTAAGACTAGTTAGAGCCTATTTACCTCTCCTATCCTATGTGTTAAGAAGCTAAATAGAGGCCTTAGGATCTGTATAGATTACTATAAGCTTAACAGCTTAACGCGAAAGGACGCGTATCTAATACCCTACATAGACAATCTATTATCCTAGCTAGCTAAAGTAAAAATCTTTACTAAGCTAGATATTTGTGCTGCCTTTAATAAGATCTAAATAGACCCTAACTTAGAGGAGTACACTACTTTCTATACTAGGTATGGTGCCTATAAATGCAAAGTCCTACTATTTAGGCTATGTAACAGACCTATAACCTATTAGTAGTATATAAATAATATACTAATAGATTATTTAGATAACTTCTGCATCGCCTATCTAGATAATATCCTAATCTACTCTAAAAACCTTGCTACTTACAAGGACTATGTTAAAAAAGTCCTTAAGCGTCTTTGTTCTGCTAGATTACAGGCTAATATTAAGAAAAGCGAATTCTATACAACCTGTACCTATTACCTTAGCTATATCCTAACTAATAAAGGCTTAGAGGTAGACCCTAACAAAGTTAAAGTACTCTAAAACTAGTCCGCTCCTAAGATAATAACTAGAGTAAAGTCCTTCCTAGGATTTACTAGATTCTACTAGCAATTTGTGGAAAACTTCTCTAAGATAGCTAAGCCCTTAACTACCCTCTAGAGTCCTGCTACCCTATTTGTATAGACTTTAGAATGCTAACAAGCCTTTAACTAGCTTAGGAATGCCCTGCTAGCAATCCTAAGCTTAGCTTACTTCTATCCTAAGTACCCTCTAAAACTAGAGACAGATGCCTCTAATAGAGTTATTACAGCTATCCTCTTATAGGAGCATCCTAATAGGAAATAGTACCCTGTATCCTTCTTTAGTTAGACCCTTACTAGTTCCAAACTTAATTAGGAAATCTATAACAAAGAATTGTTTATAATAATCTGCGCCTTTAAGAAATAGCGTGCTAACCTAATAAGTACTTAGCACCTTATTAGAGTATACACAGATTATAGAGTACTAGAGTACTTTATATCTACTAAAGTCCTTAGTGCTAGGCAAGCTAGATAGCTAGAGGTTATAAGTCCCTTTAACTTCTAAATTAAGTATACTCCTAGATCTTACAACGCCTAAGTGGATATCCTAAGTAGAAGGGAACAGGATATAGTTAACCTTAAGACTACGCAAAGGGATAATTGCTTATAAGTAATAATCTCCCTAGACAGGTTACACCCCTAAATTAACTCTAACTTAGCGCAAGACTACCTAGCTAAGCGTTCCTTACTAATCCTTGCTTTAATTACAGCAGTTTAGAACCCTATAACTCTTAGATCCCTAGAACTTATTAAAACTCTTCTCTAAGAAAATAGGTCCTTATTCCTAATAGAAAGATTAGAGTTGCCTAAGTACTATTAGATAGAAAATAGACTCCTTCTCTACTAGGATTAACTTTGCGTGCCTGCTAGATTAGTCCTATGTACTAGACTAATTCGTGAGGCTTATAATCAAGTGTCTACTACCTACCTATTAGCTACTAAAACCTATTAGATTCTAGCCTAACATTACTACTAGAAAGGTATAGAGACTACCTATAAACGCTACGTTTAGAACTGTATCCTATGCAGGAGAGGGCACCTAAGATAGCACTAACTCCCAGGCATACTTCACCCCCTTCCTATCCCTAGTCTACCAATGCAGCACCTGTGCATTAATTTCAAGGATTTTCCCTAGGATTAACAGGGTTATAATTAGATTATAGTTATTATTAATCGCCTATTAAAGCAAGCTATTACTATCCCTTGCTATAAAACTATAGACGCCTAAGGTATAGCTACCTTATTTATTTAGTAGGTGTACTAATTTAGACATACTCTAGATACTATCGTTTCTAATTAAGGCCCTTAGTTTGTATCTAGTTTCTGGTCCAAGTTCTGTTAGATTATAGGCACTAAAGTTAAGCTCTCTACTGCCTACTATAAATAGACTAATAGACAAACTAAGATTATAAACAAGTATATTAACTAGAGACTAAGGCCTTTTGTATCCTATTACTAGGATAACTAGAGCAAGCTACTACCTATAATAGACCGTGCCTAAAGTACTCTTCTATATTTATCTATTAGCATAGCTCTATATTAGCTCCTCTTTAGTTCCTTACTAAAGCAAAGTTAGTATTAGAAACTAGAAAAGACCCTATCTACTATACTAGAGAAACTAAACCACAAAGACGCCTTATCCCTTGCTACTTAGATACACGACGCCTAGAAGATTGCTAAAGAAAATATAGAAAGAGCTTAAGACTAAATACGCTCTGCTACTAATCACTATTACTATCTAGTTAACTAGAAGATTAGTAACTATATTTATCTATCCACCGCTAATCTTGCTATTTCACAACCTAGCTAAAAACTATCTAAATAATAGGAAGGTCCCTTTAAGGTATTAGAACAAGTAGGAAACGCGTATCGCCTCTAATTGCCACCTAGTTCTAAGATCTATAACGTTTTCTCTCCTAATGTACTATGCAAAGATCCCTAAGACCTATTACCTAGACAAGAGGCTCTAAAACCCCCCTGTACCCCTATACAAGGTGTAGAGGAATAGGAGGTAGAAGAAATCCTAGCTAGCAAATTATACTAATCTAAGCTAAAATATAAGGTTAAGTAGGTTAGACATAATCCTAATCCTGTTTAGTATCTAGCCTCTAACTTTATAGGTGCCCCCTATAAATTACAGGCATTCTACTAACAGTATCTAAATTAGCTAGGTCCCCCACGCAGCTTACTAAAATGGATTTAAGCCTAGGAAAAAGGTAAAGAGGATCTAACATTACTTCACGACAATCACGCCTAATACTAGAACTAATTCACATCCTATTTAGCTACGCATTATCTATTAACTACTATCTATTACTATTATTCTTATTACTATTTATTATTATATCCTATTTAGAACCTTTAAGGTTCCTAGGACACTACCCCTAGGAAACCTCTTTATTCTATATCTATCTCTCTATTAGAACCTAGTTTAGACTCTGTATTAGCTAAGATAGCGCCTAGACTATCCTTCTTCGCTAGCTTCTAGATAACTAGTGCAGCAGGAATCAGAGCAGGTGCGGGAGCAGGGACAGGAGCTAGGACTAATTCTAACTCCTTCTTGTAGAACGCCTTTATCTTAGCCTAGACTAGGAAAGTTGCCTCCTAATTTAGCGCTAATTCCTCCTTAAGTTTGTTAATAGCCTTTGTTAAGCCCCTAACTACTAAGACTATCTTATAAATACTGTTCTAAAGCTAACATGAATTAGATATAGTAGCATAATAGGTGGCTATAAGGATTTTAGCAGCTTCTATGCCCTTAGTCTAAGCATTAGCAATAGTAACGCACTTAGCAAGGTTTTAGGCAGTTTCTTAAATAGTAGCCTTAAACTACTTAATATCCTTCTAATAAGCAACTATAGCTTCCTTATCCTTATCCCCTTTAGCAGGGTTTGCTACTAGGCTATAGTACTTATCTAGAGCACCCCTAAGGGCAGAGTACTCTTAGCTAACAAAAGAAGGAATCTGCTAGGATTAGTAAAGGAACCCTATTAGACTTGGACACTTACTAGATTGCAATACTTATTCTAGGAGATACAGTACTAGCACTTCTTAGAATTCTTTAACTTAAAATTAAAATTATTAAACTTGCCCCTAGCTAGAGCCCTAACTGCTCTTATACAGAGAGCGCGATAAGCGACTAGGAGGACTCCTAGTAGTACTAGTACTAGCATAGCTAAAGGTTCTAATTTAGATTAGCAACTGTTTAATTATATAGATTAAATACTTACTAGATTTTAGATAGATTAGGTTAAATAATTAAAAAATTAGGGATATAGGAGTGAGAAAGTTAGTAGGTAGAGGGCTAGTTATAGGCAGGCTAGGGATAGGGGTCCGTGCCCTGGGAAGAAGAAGTGAAGGTAAAGGCAGAGGTAAAGGTGGATTTATTTTGCAAAAGCTCTTCTTTAAAGAGGGATCTAAACCTAATCCTAAGGATAGGGACTATCCTTTCTCTATAGGAGGGGGTAGTGTAATAATAAGGCAGAATTGCCTGCCTATTGTTCTATGCCAAGTCTAGTCTAATAAAGGCCTAACTCACTAACGTATATAGAGAACAGCTCGCCTATAGTTAGGATAGGCATGTTCTTCTTGTCCTTTCGTACAAGACCTATAGGTGTAGGAATCTCATCCTTTTCTGTACAGACGCGCACTCCCATATGCCTTTGAGTCGTATAGGATACCTTTCGGATGCCCTACCTACCTAAGTCGTTACACTAGGTATATTATAAGGGTTGCGGGGGAATATCTATAAAGTTCCTACTAATCTATCTTACTAACTTTTCCTTAACTATACTAAAACACTAGCACCCTAAATTAACTATCGCTTACACGTTCTCTACTCTACCTAGGAGGAGGGGAATAAAGAAAGGAGGATTATTTAACCTAGCCTTAATATCTAGGGGACACTTAATAGCCTCTACTATTAATAATTCCTCTATTATAGTATCCTCCTTATACCCCTAACTTAGCCTAAAGTTAGGGGCAGCTAGTTTCTTAAATTAGAGCCGCTTGCTAATACTGCAACTATCTTAACACCTACTAGTTATAGTAATAGGGTATTAGGGCATGCACGCATAAAATAACCACCCTATCTACACTAGGTATAGATCTTTGCTAGTTTCTATGCATTAAATAGGTCCTATAGGATCTAGTTAGGACGTAATATTAGTAGTTTAGTAGGTGCACTTAATAAGGCTGCTACTTCTACTATATTTATATTGCTGTCCTAATCTAAGTTAGACTTCTACTAGGGTTCCTTAGACTTACTAGCCTAAAGAAAACCTAGTTCTAGAGAGGCTATTTTAATATCCACTGTAATTATCTTATATTCCTCTATAGCTGCGTTATAGTTTATCCTAGAGACTCCCCTATTAAGGGAAACTAAGCGTATACAACTATTAAGAGATTGCTAAAGTTATAAAAGCTTCTATTTATTATCCTAGTATAAACCTCCTAACTATATAAGGAGCTATATAAAATTTATAAAGAACTCTATAAAAGGCTAATTTTAGCCCTAATATAAGTGTTCTAACGCAACTTAGGTGCGCTCCTACCTATAATAGTTGCTATAATAGAATACTAGGTAGTTAAGAAACCTGCTTATATCCTAACGCTTACGTGCACTATCCTTAAAGTATAGTGCTATAGCGCGCTAGACTATAGGTAATAACTAGGACTAAATATATATAAACCTTGCCTTCTTATCCCTAATAAAGACCTTATCTATACGTAGTTTAAACTCTATAGTTATTTACTAGGAGGAGAAGTTTGCCTTAGTGCTATTATATAGCAAGCTAACTAGGAAGGGTTTATAATATAAGGTAGGAGAGGGCAGAGGTAGTATATTATTAAACCTAGCGGGCTTAGAGGAGGGTTAGGATAGAACCTAATTGCGTATTTCCTTATTCTATTAATATAGTATAGCTATTATAGCAGAGTCTTAAGCCTATTATTCTATTAATCTATAGACCTATTGCATTAGCCTTTCTACTATATTAGGTTGCACCTAGTTATTCTAAATATCTAGCGCGTCTATCTCTTATTACTATTATAGTATATTTAGAAGAAGATACTAAAATATTATAGACTAGCCTTAAGGGAGAATATAATAAGCGTTAATAATAGTATTTAGTATCTTAAAGGAGAGGTAAGCCCTTAGCGCCTTTTTATAGGTGTGCAATGTGTTCGCTTAGTAGTAGTGTTAGACTTAGTCTATCTTGTGTTAGACCTAGGCTTAGGCATAAGCCTAAGCCCTTTACATATATCCTTATCTATCTTACCCCCTTTTAGAGGTCTTATATAGTTACTAGTAATATACCTAGCTCCCCTATATATATAATATATTATTCTTAAGCTTAATGTATATATATATATTATTCCTTAGGCTTTCTTAGCCTATAATTAGCTAAGAAAGACCTATATTACTTTTTAGGGGTTGCCTAATCCTATTCTAAATTATTAGAAGGTTAATCTCCTTTAGCCCTCTTATCCTAGCTATTCTAGCTAGCCTATAGTTTTAGGCTCAGCTTTCTTTAGTAGACAATCTACGCCTATTCTTCTATTTATAATATAGTAGTTTATTATTATTGTAAACTAAGAATAGGGCAAAAGTAAACACTATTACCCTACCCTAATAAGTTAATATATATAGTGGGATATTGATAAGATATTATATTGCAACACACCCCCTAGTTAAGCACAGCCGCACATGCTTAGCTAAACAAGCGCAATCTTTTTGTTGTGGTTATTGTTAAGTAATATTGTGGCGTTAATCTAGGAGAAATGTTAACCCTATTAAGCAGTATAGCTAGGCGCCTCTAGAGGCTCACTAATTAGGACCTCTTAAATTATAGTATTCTAACACCGCGATTCGAACCCACGTCCTCTATAATTTTAACCACGCTCCACCAATGCGCATTAAAATGTGGTAATAATACCACTACGCTAACTAGGCTTATAACTATCGCAAACCAAGAATAGGGCAAAAGTAAACACTATTACCCCACCCTAATAAGTTAATATATATAGTGGGATATTAATAAGATATTATATTGCAACAATTATATATAGGGAAGGAGAAATAGATCCTTTTAGATATCCTTACTTAGGGTTATAGTATACTTAAGGGCCTAGAGACTAGGCGTAGAAGCTTCCCCTAGCTCCTCCTATAGTAGCCTTATATAATCTAATAATTCTATTAGATCTTGCTATAAGTGCTACTTATATTATTTTAAGGCAGCGTAGGCTTATATCTACTTTTCTATAGGTATTCTAAGGGTATTAATTATTATTTACTTTAATATAGCCTAGGATAGCTTAAAGAAGGGTTGTTAAGCCTTCTTAGAGGCGTAATATATCCTCTAGAGTATCTTAAGGGCTTTAGAGATATACATTACTCTAAAATCTACGTTCTCCTATTTTATAAAGAATATTAAGGGCGCTCTTATATAAATACCTTTATAGTCCCTCTCCTATTAATTATACTCCCTCCTATTCTTTTTATTATAGACCTAAGGTAGTTCTTGTTAAGGTAAATATATCTTAGGTGCCTCTATCCTTCCTAGTACTAGTAGTAGGCTATTCCTAAGGATGCTATTAATAATAGAGGTATTTCTAGTGTTATACCTTCTCCTAAGTTCTTATAGAGTAGCTAGCTCTCTCTATACCTTAACTCTAGTAAGCTAATTCTAGTATTCCTTAAGTTCTGCAAATAGGTCTATTACTAACGTAGCCTTAGTAGCCTCTAAGGAGTTCGCTTGCTCCCTCTATTATAGGTATAGTGTTACTAAGCGTGCTATAGGTTATACTAGGACACTATAGCCTATTCTACCCCAAGTTAGGCTATTATTACTTCTAGTAATACTTAGGGTAGCATCTCGCGTAAGGTCTACTAGTAAGTAATTACTAGGAGTTACTAGCAGGAAGCTAGCATCTATTAGAGTTATAGGATATAATATACTACTTAGCTAGTAAATATTCTATTAGATTAGGTAGATTTATTTAAATATAAGAATTTATAGTAAGGGATAGAGGTTTAGTAGTAGATTAGGATAAAAGGAAATAATTTAATATTAAACAAATTAATACTATATATATTAATTTATATTAGTATTTATACTGCCTATAATTATATAATCTATCTTGCTTAGGCCACTCTAGCGTAAACTTAGGTTAGCAGGGTTAGCAGAGCCCTATATCCTAACAATTCCCTATCTACGCACTACTAATATTAGATTTGTTAAACCTAATAGAAATAAAGCAGGATGTTACACTATACGCTATGTATACTAACCTATAATATAGTAACTACGTAATAAGCTTATAACCTTGTAATATCTAGACTAGATATTATTTACGCACGTTACTATAGATCTTACTAGTATATATAATAACTAGATCTTTATATACTATATAGGAGAACTAGTATTAAATGCTTATAAGTTTAAGTCTATAGTTAATAACTTCTATAATAGCTACTAAGAGGGAGACTACTTTAAAGTTAAACTAGGGCAAGAATAGGGTAAAAGTAAGTTTTAAACTACCTATACTATTAGAAGAGTATAACGCTAATAACTTGCAATAGTTAGCTAGCGCTATCCCTAAATACCTAATTATAGATAGCACGCAAGCCTATAGCTAAAATAATCTAACAGGCTAGATATAAAAACTGTTGCAATACAATATCTTATTAATATCCCACTATATATATTAACTTATTAGGGTAGGGTAATAGTGTTTACTTTTGCCCTATTCTTAGTTTGCAACAGTTATAAGCCTAGTTAGCGTAGTGGTATTATCACTATATTTTAATACGTATTAGTAGAGCGTGGTTAAAAATTATAGAGGACGTGGGTTTAAATTGCGGTGTTAGAATACTATAATTTAAGAGGTCCTAATTAGTAAGCCTCTAGAGGCGCCTAGCTATACTACTTAACAGGGTTAACATTTCTCCTATAACAAGGTAGGCGCCCTGCCTATAAAATAAATACTACGTTATCTCCCCTATCTGTACTAATTCAGCTATAGTCTAAAAGGTACGCATAAGAATACTTAAGCTAAGTAATCCTTGTATAGTATAATATATATATCTTAACAGATAATAGTGCTAGACCCTAGTGCTAACCTATAAACCTTGTTTAAGTCTAGCCTAGGTATCTAGTAAGCGCTAGCTATTTTTAGCCTAGCCTTGTTATATCTCCTAGATTAACGCCACAATACTACTTAACAACAACCACGACAAAGATTGCGCTTCTTTAGCTAAGCATCTACACCTCTGCTTAACTAGGGGGTGTGTCACAATATAATATCTTATTAATATCCCACTATATATATTAACTTATTAGGGTAGGGTAATAGTGTTTACTTTTGCCCTATTCTTAGTTTGCGATAAAAACTAGTATGCCTCCTAGTTATATCGCGAGCAACGCTAACTACTAGACTAATTAACACGCTAACACCTACCCTAAAATTTATACTAAAAGTGATTCTAAAACTAGTAGCAAATTAGATAGTAAGTAGAATAGTAAGGTTAGTAGTAAAGGATTATTTTTACTAAGATCTATAAGTACTAGCAAAGGATATACTAGTAAAGGAAAAGGATTACCTTGCTATAACTTAGTATATTAGCTATACTACTAGTATAGGGCTCTATAATAATCTTATATATAGCCTTAGAGGACACCTAAGAGTTATCTAAGGTAGTTAGTAATATAGATTAAGTAAGTGTTACAGGAGGGATATTAACTAGATCACAGAGCATCTTAATTTAATTAATCCCAATCAATACCCCTATATAACCCACTATCTAATTAACTGCTAGCTTACTACTAAGTGCCTAATAAAAAGCAGGAGCTCTAGTAAGGAAGGTTTACTAATTATTCACCTTCTAGTAAGGGTAGCTAAAGCTCTATATATATAAGTCTAATCGTAGTAGATATAATCTAATAATCTATCTCCTAAATTATTCCTAACCTTAGTAATCTAAATTTCCATAGTAAGTAATATTTCTACAAGATAAAAAGTATAATAATTAGGTGTGTTTTAATAAATTTTAGTTAATATAGGATGTTAGGTTATAGCTATTACCTAGTTACTATAGTAAAAAACTCTCTAACACCACGTAACTAGGTATAGATAACCTAATATCTACTAATACTATACACTAATACTATTTATGCTAGTCGCGGGCTACTAGGTGGCATCCCCTGCAGTACTAATTTACTAGCTACAGGATATTAACTGTCGCAAACCGAGAATAGGGCAAAAGTAAACACTATTACCCCACCCTAATAAGTTAATATATATAGTAGGATATTAATAAGATATTATATTGCAATATACCCCCTAGTTAAGTAGGGGACTAGATGCTTGGCTAAAGAAGCGCAATCTTTGTCGTGGTTGTTGTCAAGTAGTATTGTGGCGTTAATCCAGGAGAAATATTAACCCTGTTAAGCAGTATAGCTAGGCGCCTCTAGAGGCTTACTAATTAGGACCTCTTAAATTATAGTATTCTAACACCGCGATTTAAACCCACGTCCTCTATGATTTTTTTAACCACGCTCTACCAATGCGCATTAAAATGTGGTGATAATACCACTGCGCTAACCGGGCTCATAACTGTCGCAAACCAAGAATGGGGCAAAAGTAAACACTGTTACCCTACCCCGATAAGTTAATATATATGGTGGGATATTGATGAGATATTGTATTGCGATATTAACTAATTTAGGTAAGGTAAGGCTTATAACTAGGACGCTTTTCTTATTGCAACCTAGACGAATAACGTTTCCCCTTACCTCGCCTATCGTAGCCACTAATAGTTTAACCTTGATATTAGCAGTTAGGTTAATATAGGCTAGTAAATCTAGGTTAGTGTAAACTAGCTATAGTACTAGGGTAGGTTTAGGTCGCACGGGCCATAGGCTTAGATTAGGTTTAGGTTGCTTAGACCTAGTGGTTAGGTTAGGTTTAGGTCGCTCAGACCTAGTGGTTAGGTTAGGTTTGGGTCGCACAGACCTAGTGCTTAACTAGGGTCTTACGTAAGCAGGTATTAATAGGCTATACTCCTAGAAATATAACTATTTATCACAGTTATTAATTACAGTAACTAACCCTATTAGGTAAAGCGTGTGGGTTAGTAAGACCCTAAACCTAACCTAAGCACTAGGTCTATGCGACCTAACCCTAACCCTAACCCTATTACGTAAGACCCTACCTAAGCCTATAGCCTGTGCGAAAATTTGTGGTTAGGTTTTGGTTAGGTTTAGGGTCTAACATAAGCTAACCTAACTGTTGCAGGAGGGATAACAACCGGATCACGGAGCATCTTAATCTCGATCTATTCCGATCAATCCTGGTCAAATACCCTTGTATAACCCACTATCTGATCGACTGCTAGCTTACTGCCAAGTGCCCAACAAAAACAAGGAGCTCTGGTAAGGAAGGTTTACCAATTATACACCTTCTGGTAAGGGTAGCTAAAGCTCTATATATATGAGTCCGATCTTAGTAGAGACAATCTAATAATCCATCTCCCAAATCATTCCTAACCTTAGTGATCCAGATTTCCACACTAACCCTAACCTAACCTATACCTATTTACCACCCTACTAGTAAGCTTATTTAGCTAGTAAGCTTACGTATCTAGTAAGCTTACATATCTACACGTAGTAGGCTTATGTATCTAGCAACCTTATGTATCTAGTAAGCTTATGTATCTAGTAAGCTTATGTATCTAGTAAGCTTACTATCGCATACCAAACATTAGGCAAAAGTAAACCCTATTACCCTACCCTAATAAGTTAATATATATGGTGGGATATTAATTAGATATTAATATTGCGATACTTACTTATCTAGTAACCTTATGTATGTAAGCTTACTTAATAGCAACTAATATTCTTCTAGGTTATAATTAGCTTAATATCTATGTTATAAGCCTTACTTTACCTATATTAGTTAGTAACCTAGACCAACCATATCTATATTTACGTGTGCGTAGTAGATAAGTAAGCTTACTAGAGTTAATGCCTATTTTTGTAACACTATACTATACTTATTTGCTACACTAGATTATACTAAACTAGGTTAAAATTAATTTGCATATACCAATTAAGTCCTATAAATCCAAGCGCTATCTCTATAATTATAATTTAACCAGCTACCTTCTTCTATCGCTAAGCTTGCAAAACGCATTTAATAACCTAATTACTACTACCTTGTTAATATTAGATATTGCTAAAATAAGCATGTAAGTTATATCTAATCTTACAAGATAAGTAGCGCTAATAGGGAAAGCTACTCTACATGGAAGCTTACTAGATAAGCAATCTTACTAGATAGGAGAACCCTACTAGATAAGTAAGCTTGCTAGATAAGTAATCTTACTAGATAGAAGAACCCTGCTAGATAGGTAAGCTTACTTGATAAGTAATCCTACTAGATAGGAGCACCCTACTAGTAAGAATAATTATTACATAGAGAAGTTCTATATAATGAGGATATAGAACAAAGATATTAAGACACAAGTTACAACGACAAGCTTATTTAACAATCAAGTTGTTTACTCCTATTTTTGTTATATCTAACTTACTTATTAATATCTTTACTTCCACCAAGTATAAACCCTTTGACAGTTAACAACATGCCACTATCCCTCGAGATAATCTTAACGCTACTCGCTCTCTCTATCCCTACAATTACAGCTTGTAGAGAGGCCTCAATATCTGGAGAAATTCGCTATCCTCAAGGCACTTGTCCCACAAAGACTGAAGCTTTGAATGATTGTAACAAAGTAACGAAGGGCTTAATTGACTTTAGTCAATCGCATCAACGTGCCTGGGGTATAGATATGACGGCCAAAGTCCAATGTGCGCCCTGCATAACTACCGACCCTTGGGATGTAGTTCTTTGCACTTGCAAGATCACGGCGCATAGATATCGAGAATTCGTTCCCAAAATTCCCTATAGCAGCTTTAGCTCAGCACCTGGAGTTATATTTGGCCAGGAGACTGGTTTAGACCATGACCCTGAATGGGTTGTTAACGTAAGATTAAATATTCTACTAGGAACCTAAGACTAACTACAAATAGATGAAAGCAAGGACTCGTGGTTGCGACTAAAGATACGGAGGTGAGTTTTCAACAGTTCTTGCTACCGTCTTTGTTAGCGGTTGATCCATCAGCCTAACTTCCTTGACCCACGCTTATTTTAAAAGATATAGATAGTAATAGCAATAGTCTACATACTTAATCTTTTAGTATTTTTACTCTAATATTGTGCCTTGGCATGGTGGGTCTGGTTGAAAATAAGGTCTAGCCTAAGTTAGAATAGGTTGAAACTTGATTTGGGTGGGATAATGGTATAAAGAAGGGGAGGATCATAGGAAAGAATGTTAGGCAACTCAACACTTAATTCTCCAAGATATCTTATTAATGGAAATTTCTATCCCTTAATCTATTATTTAATCTAGTTTGTTTATCATAAGATACCCTATACTAAGACTTGCCCCTTACCCTTCTCCTTGTTTAAATGGATTACTCTCCTTAACAGTTCACTATAGCTCCCAATACTAATCCCTATACCTATGCGCTTATTATAACTCTAAAGTTACCTTTTAGTAGCAAATCTACCGCCTAAATTAGCGCTACTATAGGTATTTTACTACACAATATTAACTTAATCTATAGTAGAGCCTACTATTATAGCTTTAAGCAGAATTTACCTATACTAAAACTCCTTCCTAAGTACCTTAAGGACGCCCCTTATACTAGCAGCCCTTATAAGCAAGGTACTATCTATAAAGCTAGTCTTATATATGTACGCTAAGATAGATATTAAAGAGAGAAGAGCTATAGTAATATAGCTAGTTATCTTAGTCTTTATAAATATAACATGTTATCTACTATAGTATATTGTTATTAGGGTGGTAAATAGGTATAGGTTAGGTTAGGGTTAGGTTAGCTTATATTAGACCCTAAACCTAACCTAAACCTAACTACAAATTTTCGCATAGGCTATAGGCTTAGGTTAGGTTTAGGTTACATAGGCTATAGGCTTAGGGTAGGGTTAGGTTGCATAGACCTTAGGCTTAGGTTAGGTCTTACGTAAGTAGGTTAGGGTTAGGGTTAGGTTACACAGGCTATAGGCTTATGTTAGGTATAGGGTCTTACGTAATCTACTTATAGTATATATATAATAGGCATGTATCTTAGGTATCTATTATAGGTGTAACAATAAGGTAGAATTGCCTGCCTATTATTCTATGCCAAGTTAGGCCTAATAAAGGCCCGACTCACTAATATATATAGAGAGCAGCTCGCCTATAGTTAGGATAGGCATGTTCCTCTTATCCTTTTCTACAAGACCTATAAGTATAGGAATCTTATCCTTTTCTATATAGACGCGCACTCCTATATACCTTTAAGTTATGTAGGATACCTTTTAGATACCCTACCTACCTACGTTGTTATATTATAAGAAGAATATTATCCTAGCTAGTAATAGTATTTAAGAATATTATATTTATTGTTATTTTAAGCTACTTATTTAGTTCTAGTAGTTATCTAACCCTATAACCCTATAGTTAGAATAGCTATTAGAACTTCTAATAACTAAAGCCTATAGGCTTAGACTTCTAGACCTATAGGTAGTGCTAGATTACCTTTAGAAAGATCGCGTTAGATTGCGTTAAGGTAGACACCTAGACACTACTAAAAGGATAGAGGAATTATAGGCAAAGCTAATATCCTTCTATAACTAACCCCCTAAAGAAAAGATTTATTATTCTTATTAACTACTAAAATATTAGATAAAGGAAAAGAAAAGGTATTAAGTTTAGCTGCCTTTAAAAGCCTATTTACTGATAGAAAGAAATTAGATAAGGAAGACTTAATTAATAACGCCCTTCTAGAAGGACCTACTTCCTATCTGTCCCTAGAGGTACCTCGTGCTCCTAGGAAATCTTAAAGCAACACCTCCCTTAAAGATAAATACATATTAACCCTATCTAAAAAGGAGAGGTTAGAGGAACAAGTTAAGTAACTTACTAATTAGTTATATAACACCTCCCTCTATAAGGAGATATAAGGTACTACATAACTAGGCTAGTCTTTAGTTTCTATATTAAACCCTATAGTATATACTATAAAAGCTAAGAGATAATCTAAAAAGACGCTAAATATCTCTATACTTAGTAATAGTGCTAATCCTACTTTTAGACAATAGCAAGCATCTATTTAGGATAGGCTAGAGATTAACACTAATTACTACCCCTCTTCTATAGCTTAGATAGCGTTAGTCTAGGGACACTACTTAGGACTAGCAAGAGAATACTTAGAGCTATATTACCTATCTAATTCCCTAAGTCTTTAATTCTAAAAAGCTAAGGAAATAATTACCCTCCTTTAAACTTACTTTATTACTAGAAATAAGATAGCTAAGAGTTAGACTGTATTTAACTACCTATATATAACTAATATAGAGATATTCCCTATTTTTAAGTTATAATTCTAGAGTCTTGCTATTAGAGGAGAAGTACCCTAATTAGAGTAGTATTACTACCTCTAGATAAAGATTACACCTTCCCTAAGGATACTAAAGCTTGCTTTCTAACAGAATTAGCATAATAATTTTAAGACTATAGTAGATTATCTTACTACTTTTAATATAGAATACCGCCTATACCCTACCTTATCTACTCCTACCTAGACTACTCTGTTATCTAGAAAAGGACTAACCCCCTTCTAACACTCTAGAAACTAGTCCTATTTAGACGCTAATTAGAAACCCTATAATAGACCTTTAATAGCTAAACCTTATATACCCTACTTATAATAATAAGGCACTACCCTTTAAAATAATTAACCCCTATCTGCTACGCTAGCTACTCCTAGCGCTACTACAATAGGAACCCTAGTAACTTGCTATAATTGTAGAAAGCCTAGGCACTTCTCTAGTAACTGCCCTAAACCCCCTAGGATTTAGGCTATAGATGTGGAATAGGTTATTAAGAATTCTAAGGAAGAAGATACCACTAAATTAACTAATTTAGATAGCTATTAGACGGGAAACAACAACGCCTAGGAGGATCCTCCTTCCTAGGCCTAACTTAATATAACCTGTTAAACCTTTCCTTAACTAAATTGTTTATTAGTTCCTATTTACTTGCATGTATAACCCTGTGCCTTAATAGATCTAGTGTTTACCTAAACGCTTTAGTAGATACTAGGGCCTAAGGTTATTTATTTCTTAATTTAAAAATTGCTTATAATATCTCCTCTACACTTAGGGTACATATCTAAAAGCTACTATATAAGCTTACTATTAAAGGGTTCTAGAATTAGATTTCCTTACTAGTTGCCTATTATATTTAGCTTTATATAATAGTTAGTAGCTAAAAGATTTATAACTGCCCCTTTATAATAGTAGACTTAGGTTCTTAGGATTATATTATTAGATAACACTAGCTAAAACAGTTCTAAATCCTAATTAATATAGATAAATCTTAACTAATATAGCTAGAGAAATATCCTCTAACCTACATCCCCGCACCTCTAATTCTAGTACAACTCTACTAGCAAGTACTATCTACTCTAGTTACCTATAACATCTTGCAAAGACACGCCCTTTAGGATTAAGAGGAGAACTAGAACTAAAATAGTCCTAGTTTAATTAATAGGATACGTAGTATACTTAAAATTCTAGCTACTTATAGGGCTACTACTAAACCTATTATACTACCTACCCTAGTCTAATTGCTAACTAATACCCTACCTGCAAAATTTTAAATTGCTACTATTTCTGCTAATACTTTCTATTTTAATATAAAAAAATCTTCTAATAAATTCTTTACTACTAGCCTGTATAAGATTAAGCGTAGGATCTAAACCCTATCTAAATAGGACACTCTAGACTATAGCCTATTAAATTAGAAGCTCCTATCTAACTATAACTCCTATTAGGACGTCTTTAATAAGGCTAAGGCTAACAAACTTCTAATCTACTAGCCTTACAACTATAAGATAGTCCTAGAGGAACCCCTTCTAAACTACTAGAGTCCCCTCTATTGTTAAAATACTAAGGAACTCTAGGCTACTAAGGAATATGTACAAGAGCACCTATAGAAAGGTTTTATTAAGACTAGTTAGAGCCTATTTGCCTCTCCTATCCTATGTGTTAAGAAGCTAAATAGAGGCCTTAGGATCTATATGGATTACCGTAAGCTTAACAGCTTAACGCGAAAGGACGCGTATCTAATACCCCACATAGATAATCTATTATCCTAGCTAGCTAAAGCAAAAATCTTTACTAAGCTAGATATTTGTGCTGCCTTTAATAAGATCTAAATACACCCTAACTTAGAGGAGTATACTACTTTCTACACTAGGTATAGTGCCTACAAATACAAAGTCCTACTATTTAGGCTATATAATAGACCTGTAACCTATTAGCGCTATATAAATAATATACTAATAGATTATTTAGATAACTTCTATATTACCTATCTAGATAATATCCTTATCTACTCTAAAAACCTTACTACTTACAAGGACTATATTTAAAAAGTCCTTAAGCGTCTTTGTTCTACTAGATTATAGGCTAATATTAAGAAAAGCGAATTCTATACAACCTATACCTGTTACCTTAGATATATCCTTACTAACAAAGGCTTAGAGGTAGATCCTAATAAAGTTAAAGTACTCTAAAACTAGTCCGCTCCTAAGACAATAACTAGAGTAAAGTCCTTCCTAGGATTTACTAGATTCTACTAGCAATTTGTAGAAAACTTCTCTAAGACAGCTAAGCCCTTAACTACTCTCTAGAGCCCTGCTACCCTATTTGTATAGACTTTGGAATGCTAACAAGCCTTTAACTAACTTAGGAATGCCCTACTAGCAATCCTAAGTTTAGCTTACTTCTATCCTAAGTACCCTCTAAAACTAGAGACAGACGCCTCTAATAGAGTTATTGCAGCTATCCTCTTATAGGAGCATCCTAATAGAAAATAGTACCCTATATCCTTCTTAAGTTAGACCCTTACTAGTTCTAAACTTAACTAGGAAATCTATAATAAAGAATTGTTTGCAATAATCTACGCCTTTAAGAAATAGCGTGCTAACCTAATAAGTACTTAGCACCTTATTAGAGTATACACAGACTATAGAGCACTAGAGTACTTTATATCTACTAAAGTCCTTAGTGCTAGGCAAGCTAGATAGCTAGAGGTTATAAGTCCCTTTAACTTCTAAATTAAGTATACTCCTAGATCTTATAACGCCTAAGCTAATATCCTAAGTAGAAGGGAACAGGATATATTTAACCTTAAGACTACTTAAAGGGATAATTGCTTATAAGTAATAATCGCCTTAGATAGGTTATACCCCTAAATTAACTCTAACTTAGCGCAAGACTACCGAGCTAAGCGTTCCTTACTAATCCTTGCTTTAATTACAGTAGGTTAGAACCCTATAACTCTTAGATCCCTAGAACTTATTAAAACTCTTCTCTAAGAAAATAGGTCCTTATTCCTAATAGAAAGATTAGAGTTACCTAAGCACTATTAGATAGAAAATAGACTCCTTCTCTACTAGGATTAACTTTGTGTGCCTGCTAGATTAGTCCTATATACTAGACTAATTTATAAGGCTTATAATTAAGTGTCTACTACCTACCTATTAGCTACTAAAACCTATTAGATCCTAGCCTAACATTACTACTAGAAAGGTATAGAGACTACCTATAAACGCTACGTTTAGAACTGTATCCTATGCAGGAGAGGGCACCTAAGACAGCACTAACTCCTAGGCATGCTCTACCCCCTTCCTATCCCTAGTCTACTAATGCAACACCTATGCATTAATTTTAAGGATTTTCCCTAGGATTAATGTGGTTATAATTAGATTATAGTTATTATTAATCGCCTATTAAAGCAAGCTATTACTATCCCTTACTATAAAACTATAGACGCCTAAGGTATAGCTACCTTATTTGTTTAGTAGGTGTACTAATTTAGACACACTCTAGATACTATTATTTCTAATTAAGGCCCTTAGTTTGTATCTAGTTTCTAGTCTAAGTTCTATTAGATTATAGGTACTAAAGTTAAGCTCTCTACTGCCTACTACAAACAAACTAATAGATAAACTAAGATTATAAATAAGTATATTAATTAGAGACTAAGGCCTTTTATATCCTATTACTAAGATAACTAGAGCAACCTACTACCTATAATAGACTGTGCCTAAAGTACTCTTCTATATTTATCTATTAGCATAGCTCTATATTAGCTCCTCTTTAGTTCCTTACTAAAGCAAAGTTAGTATTAGAAACTAGAAAAGACCCTATCTACTATACTAGAGAAACTAAACCACAAGGACGCCTTATCCCTTGCTACTTAGATACACGACGCCTAGAAGATTACTAAAGAAAATATAGAAAGAGCTTAAGACTAAATACGCTCTACTACTAATTACTATCACTATCTAGTTAACTAGAAGGTTAGTAACTATATTTATCTATCTACTACTAATCTTGCTATTTCACAACCTAGCTAAAAACTATCTAAATAATAGGAAGGTCCCTTTAAGGTATTAGAACAAGTAGGAAACGCGTATCGCCTCTAATTGCCACCTAGTTCTAAGATCTATAACGTTTTCTCTCCTAATATACTATGCAAAGATCCCTAAGACCTATTACCTAGGCAAGAGGCTCTAAAACCCCCTAGTACCCCTATACAAGGTGTAGAGGAATAGGAGGTAGAAGAAATCCTAGCTAGCAAATTATATTAATCTAAGCTAAAATATAAGGTTAAGTAGGTTAGACATAATCCTAATCCTATTTAGTATCCTGCCTCTAACTTTATAGGTGCTCCCTATAAATTATAGGTATTCTACTAATAGTATCTAAATTAGCTAGGTCCCCCACGTAGCTTACTAAAATAGATTTAAGCCTAGGAAAAAGGTAAAGAGGATCTAATATTACTTTATAACAATTATACCTAATATTAGAACTAATTTATATCCTATTTAGCTATATATTATCTATTAACTACTATCTATTACTATTATTCTTGTTGCTATTTATTATTGTTGCAGGAGGGATATTAACTAGATCACGGAGCATCTTGATCCAATTAACCCTAATCAATACCCCTGTATGACCCACTATCTAATTAACTGCCAGCTCACTGCCAAGTGCCTAACAAAAAGCAGGAGCTCTAGTAAGGAAGGTTTACCAATTATTTACCTTCTAGTAAGGGTAGCTGAAGCTCTATATATATAACTACGATTGTAGTAGATATAATCTAATAATCTATCTCCTAAATTATTCCTAACCTTAGTGATCTAAATTTCTATAGTTATAAGCCTAGTTTGCGCTTTACCTTATTAAAGATTGTCCTATCTATTTAAGCGTATTGTTTAACTTGGACACTAAGCTAGCAAGCTTTACTCTTTCTTTATACTATTTCTTAAGTAGAAGCTTACTTATTACTCTTCCACTATAAGCGACTAAATCCTAAAGGGGGATATCCTACTTACTAGATTAACTAACTAGCCTACCTAGTACATTTAATTCAGATACCATACCCTAACTAAAGGGATCTAGGCAGAGGTAGACCCTAAGGCTTAGGATGCTAAAAACCACTTTAAGAATAGACCTATTAAGCCTAACATGCTAATAGATATTACGCTATCTAACAAAACAAGCAAGTAGTATAAACTTAAAATAGCTTAGTACTAAGCCCGCTTATTAGATTAGGTATTAAAGTTATTAGCAATCTAGAACCTTTTTACATAGGTTAATAATATAGTAGATTAAGGGATCCTTACCCTAGCCTATATAGAGCTTGTTAATCAAGGAAGAGTAACCCTCTAAGCACTTATCTAAGTACTCCGCAATAACCTAGCGCTAACTAATTTAAGCGCTATAACACTAGCGAGATCGCAGTATAAAGCTTATCTTGCTAAGGCAAAGATAAGTAGCCAAGACGCTAATTACTAGCAGAAGGAGTGGACAATCCTGTATGCGCAAGCTAAGGTATACAACATTCCTAATATTAAAGGATAACTTATAGTATAGGATTATCTTAAAGCTCTATCTACTAGGATCTTACTAGATTAAGGTTAAACTATATTTTAAAGGATTATTAAAAAGTTAGTAATAGGAGAGCTAACTTATAACCTCCCGCAGGTTACTAAGATCTATTTATTACTTCTCTAAGAGAATAACATAAGATTAAGCTCTAAGGGTCCTAGAGTGTTTGCAACAATAGGAGCTCTACCTTCTAATTAACCTAAGAAGGAGTCTTTATACCTATATAGTAGATCCTACCTATAGAAACCTCCTAAATACAAAAACGTTATTAAAGCTTAGACTAATACAGGTAACAAGCTTACTACTACTTAACAATTAGAGATTAAGAAAAAGATTAATAGGAATTAAAAATTTAAAGAGATAAGAAAAGCTCTAATCAAGTCCTATCCTATTAATCAAGATTATAGTAGTAAGGCGAAAGAAAACGCGATTACCTATCTAGGCAGTATCTAGGCGGCACTAATTAACCCTATGTTAATAGCGGAGAAAACAAACAGGATCTATTTAACTATAGACTTTAAAGCTTACGCTCTATTAAAGAGCACTATCTTTAACAATAGGGGTTTAGTGCACCTAGTTAATAATATAAGCTACCTAGAAGAAAGCTTGTTTAGATTAGTGTAATATAAGACAGTTAAAGCAGGAACTTAAGCTTTTCTAATCTTAGGTAGAGGGACTAGAGTAATCCCTAATACTCTTAATAGACTAAGAGGTCCAAAAACAGAAGATTTAGTGCTCACTAACGTGGTGTTAGTAGAAGGTTTTTATGTGAATATTATATTAGAAGCTTAATTACTTAAAGCAGGAGTTTAGTTCCTTAGGCTAGATGCCACCTTATAGTTTAGATTATTAGGAAAGAGCGTTGTATTAGCTAAGTTACTACGCAAGTTTAACTTAACTTTCCTAGAATATAAGCCCTCTACCCCTTATTAAATAATCTAAAGTATAGTGCCTAAACAACCCTAACAATCCTAGATAACTTACCTAAGACACGACAGTAAGGAGCTTTAGCACTAACAATTAGGCTATTTAGGACCTAAGGCGCTTAAAGCTCTAGTTAAGTTAGTAATAAACGTTAGGATTAAAGGAACTCCTAGGAGCAAATACAAGTACTGCGCTATTACACATGCCTAACAGGTTATATTAAGACAACTAAGGGAAAGATTACTAGGTCTATACTACTAGGTATTATAGGATCTATTTAACATGCTAATAGGTATAGCTTATAAGCAATAGATCTTAGTATTAAAGTGCGACTACTTAGGAAAGCTTTATACCTATCTACTATAAGCTAAAAACCTTAATAAGATTATACAGGTGTTTAAAAATTTCAAGAGCTTAATACTTAACTAATATAAGCTTAGCATAGTTAAGATTATACAAGATAACAATATTGCAACACTCCCTTAGCGTGGCGAATCTTGTTTTTAGATCTAGGTAGCTAATAATAGTATTAAAATTAAGAGCTTACCTGTATATACCTATAAACCTAATAGAGGAGTAGAAAGAGCAGGGCAGGAGATTATAACGAAATCAATTAAAATAAGGATTGGTGCTAACCTACTAACAAAGCTCTAGCCTAAAATTGTTAAAGTAGCGACTTAGCTCTATAATATAAGCCTGTCCTATGCTTACAATATAATATTACCTAACAAAGTGCTAGATTGTTAGTTTACTAGATACTTTAGGTAGTAGCAACTAGAGTAGATAAGGGAGGCAACTACTAATCTCCGCCCTAATTGGAGCGGAATATACGCCTATGGCTATTAAGCTTACCCCCTTAATAGAGATTAAGCAGCTAGGCGTTACAAGAGGGTTTTTAAGGTGAACCCTTAGGGTTATATTAGATATCTAGTAGGATACAGAGCATCTAATATATATAGGATATAGATCCCCTTGCTTAATTAGATTATTATAACGCAGAATGTTACCTTTAATAAGGATCTTTTCTATAAAGAGAAAGATCTAGAGTAGCTTTAATAGTTAGAGGCTTAAAAGATAGTTAACGTTATTAGCAAAGATAAGATCTGCAATACAGGAGAAGTATATAAAGAGCTTAATATCTTTAATTAGCTTTGTATTGCGGTAGAGTAATATAAGGAGTCTAGTAAGCAAGGAGGACTAAACCTAGCGTAGGAGCTAGGGGGTAGGGTAGAGCTAGAGGAGGTAGATAATTAGGCTAGCTAGCCTAGTGATTTACAACCCCCTAAGCAGACACCTCTAGCGTGCGTACTAAGCACAGCTAGCTTAGTATAAAGGATCTATATAAAGTCCCCTAAGCTAATAGGGCTCTAAACTCCTAAACTAACACTAGAACTAAACTTTAGTATAGGAGATAAAGGATCTATATAGGTTATAGATTAGGGTCTTACTACCTAAGATAGTAGTAATCTAACTTACTTTAACGCTATAATAGGTAGCTCCTAGGAAAGACCTAGAGGGGAGAGTGCTATTAGTAGGTTACTCTATAAGAGCACGGAGATAGGTAAGGGCACCCTATCTAGCTCTTATAGGGGTGGTAAGTAGAGCTCCTACCTACCCGCTTTAGGACTAGATTCTGTATCTCCTGCAGATCCCTTACAAGCGGCACCTAGAGCTCCTAGAAGAAGCAGAAAACTATAAGTTAAAGGACTGCCACTAACGTGTGTTAGTAAGCAAGCTTAGGGACAGGACCCTAATAAACCACTAGGAGGCTCTACAAGTGCAGGGATATATATAGTAATAGATCTATTAGATATAGATCTAATTAGAAATCCCTTATATAATCTTTTAGTATATCCTAAACTAAATACTATAATCTACGCTATAATTACAGTAGTAATAGGGAGTAAATCCCTTAAAAACCCTAAAAGAAATACGCACTAGGACGCTCTATAAAAGGAGCTAAAATAATAGAAGGATCTCTATAACCACTAAATAGGATAGTAATTTAGAGACGCAGTATATAAAGAAATTAATACTTTACTAAAAGCTAGTACCTAGGAGGAGATTAATAGGCTAACTAAAGGAGAGCATCTACTCCTACTTAAATAGGTGTTTACATATAAGCTTAATTAGGATAGTTACCTAATTAAGTGCAAAGCAAGGATAGTAGTAAGAGGAGATCTATAGCTTACTAACTTAATTTATTTAACCTACGTAGCTACCCTAGTAGCTTAAACCTTTAGGACTATAATAGCTATTAGAGCCAAGTTTAACCTTAAGATATATTAATATAACGTTGTTAGAGCTTTCCTTAACGCCTTAAGGGATTAACACCCTATAGTTATCTGCGAGCTACCTAAAGGATATTAAATACCTAGGAAGTGCGTTAAGCTTAAACAAGCTCTATATAGACTAAAAGACTTACTATTATTATAGTATAATAAGCTCTTAACTACACTCTAAGAAAATAAGCTTATTACTTCTAAAGAGGAGCTATGCCTGTTCTTTAACAGAGATTGCAGTATCTTGTTAATATTCTATATAGACAATATCCTATCGCTCTATCACCAAAACTACGCAAGCTAAGCTTACAAAGTTATCCAAGCTCTAAAGCAAAGATATACTATAGAAGAAAAGGGACCTATAAGCTGGTTTCTGGGGGTAAGAGTAATCTAGGATAGAAAGAGACAGATAATAACGCTTGTTTATAATAAATACATTAACAAGATTGCAAAGAAATTTAATCTAGTAGAGATAGGAAAATTCCCTACTACACTACTATTAAGTAAAGATATTAAAAAGAGCACAGGAGAAGCCACTAAAAAAGAGATTAAGGACTATTAGGAGCGCGTTAGATTAATCCTTTACACCTTAATTATAGTGCGCCCTAATATTGCCTATGCAGCCTCCTAGCTCTCCTAATACCTTACTAACCTATCTAAATAACACTTTAATGCGGTTAATTAAGTAATTGTCTATCTATACTAAACTTAATACTAATTAATCTAATATAGGAATAGGGATCCTAATAAGCTTATAATATATAGTAATGCGTTATTTGCTAATAATATTAATACTTAGCAATTATTACATAGATACCTAATTACGCTCTTTAGAGGACCTATTATTTAGAAGGCAGCTTAATAAGCAACTATTACTACTTTAACTATTAAGGTAGAGCTCCTTGCGCTTAAGCAAGTAAGTAAAGAAGTAATAGCGTTAAAACGCTTTTTAACTAAAATACACCTTACTTTAGATACTACCTAGAAGATTAATTATAATAATTAACAAACTATTAGGTTAGTAGTAGGCAATAATAAAAGGATTACTACTAAGCTGCGCTATGTGGATATTTAAAATATATAGTTAAGATAAGAGTATGTAAAGCGATCTTTCTATATTACCTACCTACCTACTAGTAAGATGCTAGCTAATAGGCTTACTAAAAACCTAACTATATAATAATTTATAAGGTTTAGGGAGCACCTAAAGTTATATAATAGTAGAGTATATATTATATAGCGTTAATTAAAGTAAGGTAGTATATAAGATTTATTAATATATAATATAAAAATAACTAACTATAGCCTACCTCTCTATTATTAACTAGGTAGCTTCCCTAAGGAGCTCTATTACGCGCGCAAAGCGTGCCTTAGAGTCTATAGGGAGCTGCCTAGGTTACCCTAACCTAGGATCTACAGGGGGAACCTTAGAGGAGCTAGAGTCCTTATCTTCTAATAAGGAGCTCTAGGCGCCCTTAGCTACAGTAGTAGCCTTACGCGCAAGCTTAGTAGTAGTAGCAGCAGCTTTTACTAGCTCCTACTACTTAGCCTTACTCTCCTTAAGGAGCATTAAGACCCTCCGCTTCTTATCCTTAAGAAGGTCTTAGCTCTTACCTGCCTACTTCCTTACTAGGAAGAACAGCGTAGAATATTAGGCAAGCTTAGGGCTATTAGTTTATTAGTATAAGATCTTGCTAAAGTATTATAAAGGAAAAATTCTTATATAGATTATATATATTAGGATATAGCTATACCTAGAGGAGTACTACTAGTACTAAGTCCCCCTACTAGAAGAGTTATAGCACTTGCTATTAGACTTATTAAAGGGCGTAGAGCGTAAATAATTTAGATAAGTTTTAGTATAATAAATACTAGGCTCTCTATAATAGGAGGATCTTAGGGTCTCCTTAGGAGCTAGAGAGGGAGCAGGAGTAGGGACATAGGGCAGGGTCTAGGGAGGAGTAGGAGCTAGAGTTAGAGCTAGAGTAGTAGGAGCTAGAGTAGAAGTAACCTTCCTTAGCTTTACAATCTTAACTGCAGTAGTAGTAGCCCTGTGCTTAGCTGCTACACGCTCTGCGATAGCCTTACGCTTAGTAGTAGCGCGCTCTTCTTTAGTAGTAGTGGCTTTAGTAACTATAGCTTTAGCTACGCAGGAGGTAATAAGGGTAGCGCAGGTAGAGTAAGTATAAGTAGTAGTTTTTAACTTTAACTAAAGATATAGGTTAGTAGGGATATAGGTATAGTTTAGATCTTTAAGGTTATATAATCTTATAATTTAAGCTATAGTAAAAGATTATAGTTAGGTAGATAAAGTTACAGAGCTTAGTCTAGATAATATCTACGCGTGTAAGCGCAGGCTAAATAAGGAAGGCGCGCTAGTTAGTATCTAAAGGGTAAGCTAATTTAACCCTTTAGATATACAACGCTCTAATTAGCTATACTACCTACTAACTATAAGTGCAACCACAATAATAAAAGATCTACCTATACCTAGGGGGTGCGTTGTAGAAGGGATATTAACTAGATTATAGAGCATCTTAATCTAATTAACCCTAATTAATACCCCTATATAACCCACTATCTAATTAACTGCTAGCTTACTGCTAAGTGCCTAATAAAAAGCAGGAGCTCTAGTAAGGAAGGTTTACTAATTATTTACCTTCTAGTAAGGGTAGCTAAAGCTCTATATATATAAGTACGATCGTAGTAGATATAATCTAATAATCCATCTCCTAAATTATTCCTAACCTTAGTGATCTAAATTTCCACAATTATTATATCCTATTTAGAACTAACCTGTAACCCTTAAGGTTCCTAGGACACTACCCCTAGGAAACCTTGTTGCAGGAGGGATATCAACCGGATCACGGAGCATCTTGATCTAATTAACCCTAATTAATACCCCTGTATGACCTACTATCTAATCGACTGCTAGCTTACTGCCAAGTGCCTAACAAAAAGCAGGAGCTCTAGTAAGGAAGGTTTACTAATTATTTACCTTCTAGTAAGGGTAGCTAAAGCTCTATATATATAAGTATAATCGTAGTAGATACAATCTAATAATCTATCTCCCAAATTATTCCTAACCTTAGTGATCCAAATATCCACAAACCTCTTTAATCTATATCTATCTCTCTATTAGAACCTAGTTTAGACTCTATATTAGCTAAGATAGCACCTAGACTAGGTTTCTTCGCTAGCTTCTAGACAACTAGTGCAGTAGGGTTTAGAGCAGGTACAGGAGTAGGGGTAGGGGCTAGGACTAATTTAGACTCCTTCTTGTGGAACGCTTTTATCTTAGCCCACACTAGGAAAGTTACCTCCTAATTTAGTGCTAATTCCTCCTTAAGTTTATTTATAGCCTTTGTTAAGCCCCTAACTACTAAGACTATCTTATAGATACTGTTCTAAAGCTAACGTAAATTAGATATAGTAGTATAATAGGTAGCTATAAGGATTTTAGCAGCTTCTATGCCCTTAGTCTAAGCATTAGTAATAGTAACGCACTTAGCTAGGTTTTAGGCAGTTTCTTAAATAGTAGCCTTAAACTACTTAATATCCTTCTAATAAGCAACTATAGCTTCCTTATCCTTATCCCCTTTAGCAGGGTTTGCTACTAGGCTATAGTACTTATCTAGAGCACCCCTAAGGGCAGAGTACTCTAGGCTAACAAAAGAAGGAATCTGCTAGGATTAGTAAAGGAACCCTATTAGACTTAGATACTTACTAGATTGCAATACTTATTCTAGGAGATATAGTACTAGCACTTCTTAGAATTCTTTAACTTAAAATTAAAATTATTAAACTTGCCCCTAGCTAGAGCCCTAACTGCCCTTATATAGAGAGCGCGATAAGCAATAGGGAGGACTCCTAGTAGTACTAGTACTAGTATAGCTAAAGGTTCTAATTTAGATTACTAACTACTTAATTATATAGATTAAATACTTACTAGATTTTAAATAGATTAGGTTAAATAATTGAAAAATTAGGGATATAGGAATAAGAAAGTTAGTAGGTAGAGGGCTAGTTATATGCAGGCTGGGGATAGGGGTCCATGCCCTAGGAAGAAGAAGTGAAGGTAAAGGCAGAGGTGAAGGTGGAATTATTGTGCAAAAACCTCTTCTTTGATAAGGGATCTAAACCTAATCCTAAGGATAGGGACTATCCTTTCTCTATAGGAGGGGGTAGTGTGATAATAAGGTAGAATTGCCTGCCTATTGTTCTATGCCAAGTTAGGCCTAATAAAGGCCTAACTCACTAATGTATATAGAGAACAGCTCGCCTATAGTGTAAAGGGCTTAGGCTTATGCCTAAGCCTAGGTCTAACACAAGACAGACCAAGTCTAACACTACTACTAAGCGAACACACTAGACACCTATAAAAAGGCGTGGAGGGCTTACCTCTCCTTTAAGATACTAAATACTATTATTAACGCTTATTGCATTCTCCCTTAAGGCTAGTCTATAATATTTTAGTATCTTCTTCTAAATATACTATAATAGTAATAAGAGATAGACGCGCTAGATATTTAGAATAACTAGGTGCAACCTAATATAGTAGAAAGGCTAATACAATAGGTCTATAGATTAATAGAATAATAGGCTTAAGACTCTACTATAATAGCTATACTACGTTAATAGAATAAGGAAATACGCAATTAGATTCTATCCTAACCCTCCTCTAAGCCCGCCAGGTTTAATAATATACTGCCTCTGCCCTCTCCTACCTTATACTATAAACCTTTCCTAGTTAGCTTGCTATATAATAGCACTAAGGTAAACTTCTCCTCCTAGTAAATAACTATAGAGTTTAAACTACGTGTAGATAAGGTCTTTATTAGGGATAAGGAGGCAAGGTTTATATATATTTAGTTCTAGTTATTACCTATAGTCTAGCGCGCTATAGCACTATACTTTAAGGATAGTGCACGTAAATATTAGGATATAAGTAGGTTTCTTAACTACCTAGCATTCTATTATAGTAACTATTATAGGCAGGAGCGCGCCTAAGTTTTATTAGAACACTTATATTAGGGCTAAAATTAGCCTTTTATAGAGTTCTTTGTAAATTTTATATAGCTCTTTATATAGTTAGGAGGTTTATACTAGGATAATAAATAGAAGCTTTTATAACTTTAGTAATCTCTTAATAGTTATATGCGCTTAGTTTCCCTTAATAGGGGAGTCTCTAGGATAAACTACAACGCAGCTATAGAGGAATATAAGATAATTATAGTAGATATTAAAATAGCCTCTCTAGAACTAGGCTTTCTTTAGGCTAGTAAGTCTAAGGAACCCTAGTAGAAGTCTAACTTAGATTAGGACAGCAACACAAATATAGTAGAAGTAGTAGCCTTATTAAGTGCACCTACTAAACCGCTAATATTACGTCCTAACTAGATCCTACAGGACCTATTTAATGCATAGAAACTAGCAAAGGTCTACACCTAGTGTAGATAGGGCAGTTATTTTATGCGTGCATGCCCTAATACCCTGTTACTGCAACTAGTAGGTGTTAAGATAGTTGCAGTATTAGTAAGTAGCCCTAATTTAGGAAACTAGCTGCCCCTAACTTTAGGCTAAGTTAGGGGTATAAGGAGGACACTATAATAGAGGAATTATTAATAGTAGAGGCTATTAAGTGTCCCCTAGATATTAAGGCTAGGCTAAATAATCCTCCTTTCTTTATTCCCCTCCTCTTAGGTAGAGTAGAGAACGTGTAAGTAATAGTTAATTTAGGGTGCTAGTGTTTTAGTGTAGTTAAGGAAAAGTTAGCAAGATAGATTAGTAGGAACTTTATTAACATTCCCCCGCGACCCTTATAATATACCTAGGGAATTACTAAGAGTACAAGAATTTTATAGTTAGTAGTATTAGACTATAATTTAGATAGTTAGTAGTCTTAGCTTTTAGCTTATATAGTACCTAGTCTCTCCTATTAACTAATACTAGGTAGACTATAGCTATGCAGAGAGGGCGTTGTTATAGACATTCTATAAGGCGAATTAATAATTAGGAAGGCAGGAAATATAGTAGTATAAGAGAGTAGGAGACGCCTATATCCTACCTATATCTCTACTATCTTAGGTTTAGTTATAGCAGGGTTACTAAATTAAGGATCCTAATAGGAAGATATATAGGTACAAATTTTTGCAATAAATATACTAGATATTTTACAGGTAATATATAACTTGCCCCTAATAAAATATCTAGGAAGTGTTAATAAGGGAGGTCCTAATAATATACACACTATCTATATTACTAGTAACACAGTTCCCTATAAACCTAAGTATAAAGCTAGAAAGATAAAGTTGCTACTAGAACTATAAGAGTTTAAGGATCTGTTTAACAAAGAGTTAGCAAGCAGTTTGCTACCTTATTAAGGTAGTATAGATTACTATATTTAGTTAACAACTCTCCTAGATAGAACCTAGCCTAACCCCCTATAGGGTCCCCTGTACCCTATATCGCGTGACTAATTACTAGAACTAAGAATATAACTTACTAGATTAATAGACAAGGGCTAGATCTAAGCAAGCTCTTCTATAGCTAGAGCTCTAGTGTTGCTAGTAAAGAAGCTATTAGGCGGTTAGCGCCTTTATATAGATTACTAGATACTTAATAGCATAATAATATTAGACTAATACCTACTACTACTTATTAAGGAAACTTTACGCATACTATTTAGCGTAAGTTAGTTTATAAAAGTAGATATTTACGCTGCCTTTTATAAAGTTAGAATAGTAGAAGGTTATAAGTCCTTAATAGCTTTCTACACCTAGTTTAGGTTATATAAATAGTTAGTATGTCTATTTAGTCTTAGTAGTGCACTATTTACTTTCTAACAATATATTAATACTGCGCTTATAGAGTTACTTAGATTATATATAATAGCCTACCTTAATAATATCCTAATTTATTTAGGAGGAGACTAGTTTAATTATATAGAAAAAGTAAAGCGTGTACTTATACTATTAAAAGAAGCAGGACTATACCTAGACTTAGAGAAATATGCTTTTAGTATTAAGGAGGTACGCTACCTAGGCTATATTATTAAGGTAGGCAAATTACTTAGACCTAACCCTAAAAAGCTTAGGGCAGTATAGGAATAGGAATCCCCTAGGAATATAAGAGAGGTAAGGAGTTTTCTAGGTTTTACTAACTTCTACTATAATTTTATTATAAAGTTTTCTAAAGTAGTAGCACCTTTAAACTAACTAACTAGGAGGAACACCCTATTCTAATAGGGAGAGGAAGAATAAAGTGTATTTAATGCGCTAAAAAAGGCGTTTATATTAGGACTAGTATTAATATAATAGGACCTAGCTAAAGAAACGTTATTAGAAGCGGACTATTTAGGATATGCTCTTAGGGGTTACTTATTGCAAAAAGTTAGGGGCGTCTAGCGCCTAGTTGCTTACTACTCTGTAGCACTAATACTAGAGAGACAAAACTACACTATATATAATAAGGAATTACTTGCTATTATTAAGTATCTTAAAAGTTAGTTAGTAGAGTTATAGAGCGTTTATAAGCTATTTATAATATTTATAGACTATAAAAACTTAGAGTACTTTACTAGCCTTTAAAGCTTAAGTAAGTAATAGTACTGCTAGGCAGAGGAACTTTTAAAATATTAGTATATCCTATAGTATAGGCCTAGCTATCTTATAGGATAACCTAATACCTTAAGTAGATAACTATAAGATTTAAACTCCTCTAAAGCAACACTATAGTTAGTAATGCGCCCTAAATTAATTTAGGTTGCAGTGTTAGAAGTAGAGGAGGCGTCTGTTATGGACTGGCCTTAAGGGAGAATGTAATAAGCGTTAATAATAGTATTTAGTATCTTAAAGGAGAGATAAGCCCTCTACGCCTTTTTATAGGTGTCTAGTGTGTTCGCTTAGTAGTAGTGTTAGACTTAGTCTGTCTTATATTAGACCTAGGCTTAGGCATAAGCCTAAGTCCTTTACATACCCCTAACCTTCCCCTATAAACTATCGTGAAATCGTCTTTCTAGGGGTCTAGGGTTATGTCTTTATCCTCTATAATCTATATTAGGCTTTATTACTATGTTTTTTAGTTTTATTATTATATCTTTATATTCCTTCCTAATTTGTAATAGGCCTATATATTAAGTAGTACGCGCGTGTAGCGTCTATACGCTTGTTTTAGCACCCTACTATAAAAGTTCTAATATAGCTATCCTACCCTACTATAAATTTCCTAAACTTACTTAGTTATATAGCAGACTAACCTAACTAATTAGTCTTATCTCTACTCTTTTTCTATTAATCTAGCCTATATAGCCTCTATTATATATCTATCTACTACTGCTAGTGCTAGTAGTAGGGATCTACTATAAGGCAGTTAGACCCCACGCTAGGCCTACTAAGATAAGGTGCGTACTTCTAATATTCTCCCTATATTTCCTATACTAACTTTTGCTTAGCACACGTCTCCCTAAACATAGCTACTTAGTAGCTTTATTGTTTCTAGTAACTTAGATAATAAGGAGTATAATAGTAGCTTTGTAAAGCTGCTTCCCTATAATTAGTATATTAACTAGCTTTATCTTTTTAGTAAGTGTAACTATTAGGAGGGTAGTAGTAAGTTCCCCTTAATTTTTATTTTCTTTGTAGCAAGTTCTAACAGTGTCTAGGGCGCTTGTGCAAGTCCTGTTGTTGTGGCTATAAGACTTGCACTTAGTTAGAAGCTATCCTTGCTAATAACCCTAATATTTGCTAAGCCCTCTATAACTAGCTTTAGTTTTATTATAGTTACTAGGAGGATCGCCTTTATATTATAAAGAAGGGGACCCTTAGCACTTTTATAGGGAAACCTACTAAAGGCACCTATTACTAGTTTGTGCTATAGTTCTACTAGCTCTACTATTATTTTAAGGATCTTATATTAAGGGCTTAAACTAATAACGCTGTTGCTCTGCTTACCCCTACTACACACTTACGCGCCTATAATTAGTATTAGCTTAGTGCTATTATTCTATCTACTACTAGTGCTCTAGCATTTCTACTTTAGTCTGCTATTACGCCCTTATATAGTAGTTGTGGCAATAATAACATTATATAGCTTGCTACTGCTACTAGTATTACCTTCTAGCGTATTAACTAGCGTATAAATAAGACCTAGGCCTAAACTAACCTTTATATTAATAGGCTTAAGAGCGCTACTAAGCGCACTACCTAAGGTATTAAGACTCTTATTATTAGTATTAAATTTCCCTTGTTTCCTTTATATCTATTCTAATATTTATTTTCTTTAGGCCTAGGGTACTACGCGTTAGCAAGCTATTAAAGCACTACCCTCCTCCTACTACTACTACTACTATTATTCGTACTTGTTAACTAAGTTGTCCCCTACCTACGCCACGCGCAAGCGTTACTACTATTGCTAAGAGATATAGAGGCGTTAGGATAACATAAACAATAGTTTAGGGGGGGCTAGAGGGGGGTTAGTTATAGATAGTAATAGTATAGATACTACTACCTAATTATTAGCTATATTATAAAACTTTAGTAGTAGGGCACTTGCTTAGAGTATTATTAGGATAAATAAAAGATATCTCTAATACCTTTCTACTTCTTAATTATAATAAAGGTCTAAGTTATTATTCTAGTCTCCTTTTACCCTTACTTCCTAGCTTTTATACGTATTAGGCTATTATTATGCGTAGCATCCCTATACTATTCCTTAAACCTATCTAGAGCCTTAGTATCCTATACTACCTCTAGTGGGTGCTATATTAGATTAATATACCCCTTCTATTTTACTAGGACTTAATACTTCCCTTTTCCTCTTGCATTCTTTATATAAAGGATCTCTTCTACTTCCTATTTATCTAGTATTATGTCTTTATTTTCTAGAGTAACTATTAGGCCTAGTTATAAGTCCTAAAGCTTCTAGCTTAGTAGTAGGTTATTAGTAGCTCTCTCTAGTAGATCTATATGCACAGTCTTATATAAGTTCCCTAGTAAGTCTAACACTACTATAAGTAGAGTAGGGACTTCTATTACTTTATACTTAACCTATAGCTAGTTAAACTTTTTACTTAGTTAGTTTATCTTTATATTACGCATTATAAACTAAACTATATTACCTTTTAGGAACTTTTTAGCTAGGTATTAGGACTAGTTTATTGCTTCCTATTATTATTGCTATTAGAACGTGATAGTAGCTTGCGCTAGTTCTGCACCCCTTTATAGGTGTAACAAGAACGCTATAGCCTCTCTATAAGGATTCTTAGGCTTTACTAGTAGTAATATTGTCTTTTATAGCGTGTCTATAGTATACCTATTTAAAAGTAGATTTAGGCTAATACTAGTTATACTAGAGTCCCTATTATTAAGTGCAAGTTAGCAGGCTAGAAGGCAGTTAGGCTAGTTAGTCTGCTTAAAGCATACTATTATGCGCAGCACCGCCTACACTTCTTAGTTTGCCCGCTCTGTCCCGCTGTCTATCTAGGGGTGGTATATAGTAGATAGTAACTAGTTTATCTTTATTATCTAGTATAATATTATCTAGAAGGATCCTAACTAGTCTAAGCCTTAGTTAGTAATAATAGAGGATAGGAAGCCCTAGAACTACTACTAGTTGTCCTAAAAGATTCTTGCACAATAATTAGCTATTATAGAGACTGTTACTTTAAGCTAAATATATTTAGACAATCTATTAGTAATAACTAATAGGTACTAGGGTTTGCTATCCTCTTTTGCTAGTAGGTTAACTATAAAATCTATAGATATTTAGGACTAGTATTATAACGCGACTAGTATAGGTTACAATAGACCCTATTAGCACTTCTAGGAGATATAAGTACTATAATAATAGTAGTTTTAAATATACTACGCAACGTCTCCTAATATTCTATCCTAATAATAGTTACAGCGTAGTATTTAAAATATTATATTCTTTCCTAGGTGTCCTGCTAAACCTAATTTATGTGCTCGCTATATAATAGTAGTTATAAGGGGTTCCTATATTAGTAACTAAATAACACCCCTCTAGAGTAAAGTACCGTGTGCGCTAATTGCATAGTCCCTAATCTATTGCCTTATGTTAGCTAAAACTAGGAAAGACCTAGCGCCTTTCTAAACTGCATTAAGATATACTTAGTATGTCTTATCTTCTAGTACTACTTTGTCCTATAGTGTCTGCATATACAGGTTAGTAAAGAGGCTAGCGCCCTTTAGTAACTTAGACGCCTCCTCTACTTCTAACACTGCAACCTAAATTAATTTAGGGCGCATTACTAACTATAGTATTACTTTAGAGGAATTTAAATCTTATAGTTATCTACTTAAGGTATTAGGTTATCCTATAAGACAGCTAGGTCTATACTGTAGGATATACTAATATTTTAAAAGTTCCTCTACCTAGTAGCACTATTATTTGCTTAAGCTTTAAAGGCTAGTAAAGTACTCTAAGTTTTTATAGTCTGTGAATATTGTAAATAGCTTGTAAATACTCTATAACTCTACTAACTAACTTTTAAGACACTTAATAATAGCAAGTAATTCCTTATTATATATAGTATAGTTTTGTCTCTCTAGCGTTAGTACTATAGAGTAGTAAGTAACTAGGCGCTAGACGCCCCTAACTTTTTACAATAAGCAACCCCTAAGAGTGCATCCTAAATAGTCTGCTTCTAATAATGTTTCTTTAGCTAGGTCCTATTATATTAATACTAGTCCTAATATAAATGCCTTTTTTAGTGTATTAAATACACTTTATTCTTCCTCTCCCTATTAGAATAGGGTGTTCTTCCTAGTTAGTTAGTTTAAAGGTGCTACTATTTTAGAAAACTTTGCGATAAAATTATAGTAGAAGTTAGTAAAACCTAGAAAACTTCTTACCTCTCTTATATTCCTAGGGGATTCCTATTCCTATACTGCCCTAAGCTTTTTAGGGTTAGGTCTAAGTGATTTGCCTACCTTAATAATATAGCCTAGGTAGCGTACCTCCTTAATACTAAAAGCACATTTCTCTAAGTCTAGGTGTAGTCCTACTTCTTTTAATAGCGTAAGTACACGCTTTACTTTTTCTATATAGTTAAACTAGTTTCCTCCTAAATAAATTAAGATATTATTAAGGTAGGCTGTTATATACAATCTAAGTAACTCTGTAAGCGCAGTATTAATATATTATTAGAAAGTAGATAGCGCACTACTAAGACTAAATAGATATACTAACTATTTATATAACCTAAACTAGGTGCAGAAAGTAGTTAAGGACTTATAACCTTCTACTATTCTAACTTTATAAAAGGCAGCGCGAATATCTACTTTTATAAACTAATTTACGCTAGATAGTATGCGTAAAGTTTCCTTAATAAGTAGTAGTAAGTATTAGTCTAAGGTTATTATGCTGTTAAGTATCTAGTAGTCTATACACAGACGCTAACCGCCTAATAGCTTCTTTACTAGCAACACTAGAGCTCTAGCTGTAGAGGAGCTTACTTAGATCTAGCCCTTATCTATTAATCTAGTAAGTTATATTCTTTATTCTAGTAATTAGTTACGCAATATAGGGTATAGGGGACCCTATAGGGGGTTAGGCTAGGTTCTATCTAGGAGAGTTATTAACTAAATATAGTAATCTATACTACCTTAATAAGGTAGCAAACTACTTACTAACTCTTTGTTAAACAGGTCCTTAAACTCTTAAAGTTCTAGTAGTAACTTTGTCTTTCTAGTTTTATGCTTAGGTTTATAGGAAACTATATTACTAGTAATATAGATAGTGTGTATATTAATAGGACTTCCCTTATTAACACTTCCTAGATATTTTATTAGGCGTAAGTTATATATTGCCTATAATATATCTAGTATATTTATTACAAAAATTTGTACCTATATATCTTCCTATTAGGGTTCTTAATTTAGTAACCCTGCTATAACTAAACCTAAGATAATAGAGATATAGGTAGGATATAGGCGTCTCCCGCTCTCTTATACTACTATATTTCCTACCTTCCTAATTATTAATTCGCCTTATAGAATGTCTATAACAACGCCCTCTCTACAAAGCTATAGTCTACCTAGTATTAGTTAATAGGAAAGATAAGGTACTACATAAGCTAAAAGCTAAGACTACTAACTATCTAAATTATAGTCTAATGCCACTAACTATACAATTCTTGTACCCTTAGTAATTCCCTAAGTATATTATAAGGGTTGCGGGGGAATATTAATAAAGGTCCTACTAATCTATCTTACTAACTTTTCCTTAACTATACTAAAACACTAGCACCCTAAATTAACTATCGCTTACACGTTCTCTACTCTACCTAGAAGGAGGGGAATAAAGAAGGGAGGATTATTTAACCCTGCCTTAATATCTAGGGGATACTTAATAGCCTCTACTATTAATAATTCCTCTATTATAGTGTCCTCCTTATACCCCTAACTTAGCCTAAGGTTAGGGGTAGCTAGTTTCCTAAATTAGGGCCACTTACTAATACTATAACTATCTTAACACCTACTAGTTACAGTAATAGGGTATTAGGACATGCACGCATAAAATAACTACCCTATCTATACTAGGTGTAGACCTTTGCTAGTTTCTGTGCATTAAATAGGTCCTGTAGGATCTAGTTAGGGCGTAATATTAGTAGTTTAGTAGGTGCACTTAATAAGGCTGCCACTTCTACTATATTTGTGTCGCTATCCTAATCTAAGTTAGACTTCTACTAGGGTTCCTTAGACTTGCTAGCCTAAAGAAAGCCTAGTTCTAGAGAGGCTATTTTAATATCTACTATAATTGTCTTATATTCCTCTATAGCTACGTTGTAGTTTATCCTAGAGACCCCCCTATTAAGGGAAACTAAGCGTATATAACTATTAAGAGATTACTAAAGTTATAAAAGCTTCTATTTATTATCCTAGTATAAACCTCCTAACTATATAAGGAGCTATACAAAATTTATAAAGAACTCTATAAAAGTCTAATTTTAGCCCTAATATAAGTGTTCTAACGTAACTTAGGCGCGCTCCTACCTATAGTAGTTGCTATAATAGAACGCTAGGTAGTTAAGAAACCTACTTATATCCTAACGCTTACGTGCACTATCCTTAAAGTATAGTGCTATAGCACGCTAGACTATAGGCAATAACTAGGACTAAATATATATAAACCTTGCCTCCTTATCCCTAATAAAGACCTTGTCTGCATGCAGTTTAAACTCTATAGTTATTTACTAGAAGGAGAAGTTTACCTTAGTGCTATTATATAGCAAGCTAACTAGGAAGGGTTTATAATATAAGGCAGGAGAGGGTAGAGGTAGTATATTATTAAACCTAGCAGGCTTAGAGGAGGGTTACGATAGAATCTAATTGCGTATTTCCTTATTCTATTAACGTAGTATAGCTATTATAGTAGAGTCTTAAGCCTATTATTCTATTAAACTATAGACCTGTTATATTAGCCTTTCTACTATATTAGGTTGCACCTAGTTATTCTAAATATCTAGCGCGTCTATCTCTTATTACTATTATAGTATATTTAGAAGAAGATACTAAAATATTATAGACTAGCATTAAGGGAGAATATAATAAGCGTTAATAATAGTATTTAGTATCTTAAAGGAGAGGTAAGCCCTTAGCGCCTTTTTATAGGTGTGCAATGTGTTCGCTTAGTAGTAGTGTTAGACTTAGTCTGTCTTGTGTTAGACCTAGGCTTAGGCATAAGCCTAAGCCCTTTACATATATCCTTATCTATCTTACCCCCTTTTAGAGGTCTTATATAGTTACTAGTAATATACCTAGCTCCCCTATATATATAATATATTATTCTTAAGCTTAATATATATATATATATTATTCCTTAGGCTTTCTTAGCCTATAATTAGCTAAGAAAGACCTATATTACTTTTTAGGGGTTGCCTAATCCTATTCTAAATTATTAGAAGGTTAATCTCCTTTAGCCCTCTTATCCTAGCTGTTCTAGCTAGCCTATAGTTTTAGGCTCAGCTTTCTTTAGTAGACAATCTACGCCTATTCTTCTATTTATAATATAGTAGTTTATTATTATTGCAAACTAAGAATAGGGTAAAAGTAAACACTATTACCCTACCCTAATAAGTTAATATATATAGTAGGATATTAATAAGATATTATATTGTAACACACCCCCTAGTTAAGCAGAGCCGCACATGCTTAGCTAAACAAGCGCAATCTTTTTGTTGTGGTTATTGTTAAGTAATATTGTGGCGTTAATCTAGGAGAAATGTTAACCCTATTAAGTAGTATAGCTAGGCGCCTCTAGAGGCTTACTAATTAGGACCTCTTAAATTATAGTATTCTAACACCGCGATTTAAACCCACGTCCTCTATAATTTTAACCACGCTCCACTAATGCGCATTAAAATGTGGTGATAATACCACTACGCTAACTAGGCTTATAACTGTTGCAAACCAAGAATGGGGCAAAAGTAAACACTATTACCCCACCCTAATAAGTTAATATATATAGTGGGATATTAATAAGATATTATATTGCAACAATTATATATAGGGAAGGAGAAATAGATCCTTTTAGATATCCTTACTTAGGGTTATAGTGTACTTAAGGGCCTAGAGACTAGGCGTAGAAGCTTCCCCTAGCTCCTCCTATAGTAGCCTTATATAATCTAATAATTCTATTAGATCTTGCTATAAGTGCTACTTATATTATTTTAAGGCAGCGTAGGCTTATATCTACTTTTCTATAGGTATTCTAAGGGTATTAATTATTATTTACTTTAATATAGCCTAGGATAGCTTAAAGAAGGGTTATTAAGCCTTCTTAGAGGCGTAATATATCCTCTAGAGTATCTTAAGGGCTTTAGAGATATACATTACTCTAAAATCTATATTCTCCTATTTTATAAAGAATATTAAGGGCGCTCTTATATAAATACCTTTATAGTCCCTCTCCTATTAATTATACTCCCTCCTATTCTTTTTATTATAGACCTAAGGTAGTTCTTGTTAAGGTAAATATATCTTAGGTGCCTCTATCCTTCCTAGTACTAGTAGTAGGCTATTCCTAAGGATGCTATTAATAATAGAGGTATTTCTAGTGTTATACCTTCTCCTAAGTTCTTATAGAGTAGCTAGCTCTCTCTATACCTTAACTCTAGTAAGCTAATTCTAGTATTCCTTAAGTTCTGCAAATAGGTCTATTACTAACGTAGCCTTAGTAGCCTCTAAGGAGTTCGCTTGCTCCCTCTATTATAGGTATAGTGTTACTAAGCGTGCTATAGGTTATACTAGGACACTATAGCCTATTCTACCCCAAGTTAGGCTATTATTACTTCTAGTAATACTTAGGGTAGCATCTCGCGTAAGGTCTACTAGTAAGTAATTACTAGGAGTTACTAGCAGGAAGCTAGCATCTATTAGAGTTATAGGATATAATATACTACTTAGCTAGTAAATATTCTATTAGATTAGGTAGATTTATTTAAATATAAGAATTTATAGTAAGGGATAGAGGTTTAGTAGTAGATTAGGATAAAAGGAAATAATTTAATATTAAACAAATTAATACTATATATATTAATTTATATTAGTATTTATACTGCCTATAATTATATAATCTATCTTGCTTAGGCCACTCTAGCGTAAACTTAGGTTAGCAGGGTTAGCAGAGCCCTATGTCCTAACAATTCCCTATCTACGCACTACTAATATTAGATTTGTTAAACCTAATAGAAATAAAGCAGGATGTTACACTATACGCTGTGTATACTAACCTATAATATAGTAACTACGTAATAAGCTTATAACCTTGTAATATCTAGACTAGATATTATTTACGCACGTTACTATAGATCTTACTAGTATATATAATAACTAGATCTTTATACACTATATAGGAGAACTAGTATTAAATACTTATAAGTTTAAGTCTATAGTTAATAACTTCTATAATAGCTACTAAGAGGGAGACTACTTTAAAGTTAAACTAGGGCAAGAATAGGGTAAAAGTAAGTTTTAAACTACCTATACTATTAGAAGAGTATAACGCTAATAACTTGTAATAGTTAGCTAGCGCTATCCCTAAATACCTAATTATAGATAGCACGCAAGCCTATAGCTAAAATAATCTAACAGGCTAGATATGAAAACTATCGCAATACAATATCTTATTAATATCCCACTATATATATTAACTTATTAGGGTAGGGTAATAGTATTTACTTTTACCCTATTCTTAGTTTGTAACAGTTATAAGCCTAGTTAGCGTAGTAGTATTATTACTATATTTTAATACGTATTAGTAGAGCGTGGTTAAAAATTATAGAGGACGTGGGTTTAAATCGCGGTGTTAGAATACTATAATTTAAGAGGTCCTAATTAGTAAGCCTCTAGAGGCGCCTAGCTATACTACTTAATAGGGTTAATATTTCTCCTGTAATAAGGTAGGCGCCCTGCCTATAAAATAAATACTACGTTATCTCCCCTATCTATACTAATTCAGCTATAGTCTAAAAGGTACGCATAAGAATACTTAAGCTAAGTAATCCTTGTATAGTATAATATATATATCTTAATAGATAATAGTGCTAGACCCTAGTGCTAACCTATAAACCTTGTTTAAGTCTAGCCTAGGCATCTAGTAAGCGCTAGCTATTTTTAGCCTAGCCTTGTTACATCTCCTAGATTAACGCCACAATACTACTTAACAACAACCACAACAAAGATTGCGCTTCTTTAGCTAAGCATCTACACCTCTGCTTAACTAGGGGGTGTGTCGCAATATAATATCTTATTAATATCCCACTATATATATTAACTTATTAGGGTAGGGTAATAGTGTTTACTTTTGCCCTATTCTTAGTTTGCGATAAAAACTAGTATGCCTCCTAGTTATATCGCGAGCAACGCTAACTACTAGACTAATTAACACGCTAACACCTACCCTAAAATTTATACTAAAAGTGATTCTAAAACTAGTAGTAAATTAGATAGTAAGTAGAATAGTAAGGTTAGTAGTAAAGGATTATTTTTACTAAGATCTATAAGTACTAGCAAAGGATATACTAGTAAAGGAAAAGGATTACCTTGCTATAACTTAGTATATTAGCTATACTACTAGTATAGGGCTCTATAATAATCTTATATATAGCCTTAGAGGACACCTAAGAGTTATCTAAGGTAGTTAGTAATATAGATTAAGTAAGTGTTGCAGGAGGGATATTAACTAGATCACAGAGCATCTTAATTTAATTAATCCCAATTAATACCCCTATATAACCCACTATCTAATCAACTGCCAGCTTACTACTAAGTGCCTAATAAAAAGCAGGAGCTCTAGTAAGGAAGGTTTACTAATTATTCACCTTCTAGTAAGGGTAGCTAAAGCTCTATATATATAAGTCTAATCGTAGTAGATATAATCTAATAATCTATCTCCCAAATCATTCCTAACCTTAGTGATCCAAATTTGCACATTAAACCTACCCCTAGCTAGAGCCCTAACTGCCCTTATATAGAGAGCGCGATAAGCGATAGGGAGGACTCCTAGTAGTACTAGTACTAGCATAGCTAAAGGTTCTAATTTAGATTAGCAACTATTTAATTATATAGATTAAATACTTACTAGATTTTAGATAGATTAGGTTAAATAATTAAAAAATAGGGGATATAGGAATAAGAAAGTTAGTAGGTAGAGGGCTAGTTATATACAGGCTAGGGATAGGGGTCTATACCCTAGGAAGAAGAAGTAAAGGTAAAGGTAGAGGTAAAGGTAGATTTATTTTGCAAAAAGCTCTTCTTTAATAAGGGATCTAAACCTAATCCTAAGGATAGGGACTATCCTTTCTCTATAGGAGGGGGTAGTGTAATAATAAGGTAGAATTACCTGCCTATTATTCTATACTAAGTTAGGCCTAATAAAGGCCTAACTTACTAATATATATAGAGAACAGCTCACCTATAGTTAGGATAGGTATGTTCTTCTTGTCCTTTTGTATAAGACCTATAGGTGTAGGAATCTTATCCTTTTCTATATAGACGCGCACTCCTATATGCCTTTAAGTTGTATAGGATACCTTCTAGATGCCCTACCTACCTAAGTTGTTATAATAGAGGCTAGATTAATAGAGTAAGAGTAAAGAGAAGGCTAATTAGTAGGGAAAATCTATTATATATTAAAGTAAGTTTAGGAAATTTATAGTAGGGTAGGAGAGCTATATTAGAACTTTTATAGTAGGGTGCTAAAATAAGCGTATAGACGCTATAAGGGTGTACTACTTAATATATAGGCCTATTATAAATTAGGAAAAAATATAAAGATATAATAATAAAACCTATATATATAGTAATAAAGCCTAATATAGATTATAGAGGATAAAGATATAACCTTAGACCCCTAAAAAGTTAATTTTATAATAGCTTATAGGGAAGGTTAGGGGTATGTAAAGGGCTTAGGCTTATGCCCAAGCCTGGGTCTAACACAAGACGGACTAAGTCTAACACTACTACTAAGCGAACACATTACACACCTATAAAAAGGCGCTAAGGGCTTACCTCTCCTTTAAGATACTAAATACTATTATCAACGCTTATTGCATTCTCCCTTAAGGCCAGTCCATAACAATATATTACACCTCTATTAGTAGAGGAGTGTACTAAACCTCTACTATATAAATATTAAAAGCTACAATATTACTATAATTAATAGCTATAATAAAAAGATATACTACTATTTTAAAGTTTTATATATAGTATATTTTATATGTAACTATAAGAATAGCTATAACCTATATACTACCTATATAACCTTAACTAATATCTACTTATATAAGACCTAACCTAACTACTAGGTCTATATAACCTAACCCTAACCTAAGCCTATAGCGTATATAACCTAAACCTAACCTAAGCCTGTAGCCTATATAACCTAAACCTAACCTAAGCACTAGGTCTATATAACCTAAACCTAACCTAGTACTATAGCTAGTGTACACTAACCTAGATTTACTAGCCTACCTATAGGTCTTATATAAAAGGATAAGAAGAATATACCTATCTTAATATAGGTAAGCTACTCTCTATATATATCTATAAGTTAGGCTAGTATTAGGGTTAACTTAGCATAGAATAATAGGCAAACAATTCTGCCCTATTATTATAGATAACTTGTAACCCTAACCTACTTACGTAAGACCTAACCTAAGCCTAAGGTCTATGCGACCTAACCCTACCCTAAGCCTATAGCCTGTGCAAGCTAAACCTAATCTAAGCTAATAGCCCGTGCTAAAATCTGTGGTTAGGTTAGGGTAGGGTTCAGGGTCTGACATAAGCAGACCCAACCCTAACCCAACCTATACCCATTCACCACCCTACCTAAGACTAAGCCTATGGCCTGTGCGAAAATCTTTACTTAGGTTAGGGTAGCGCTTAGTGGTCTAACGTTAGCAGACCTAACCTATACCTAATCTATACCTAACCTATACCTATTTGCCACCCTAGTGACCAGGTTATATAGCTTACTGTGACCAGGTTGAATAGCATTTGCCTATTACGCTCAAGTTCAATGGGGCAATTTCGGTATTACGCTCAAGTGCTATAAATCTAAGCTCTATCCTTGGACCTTATAATTACAATACAACAATCTACTTTTCACTCTATCACTAAGCTCGTACCACGAATTCAACAACCTTATCACCACTTACATACTTCTACGATCTATAGCTACCTTGTTGCTAAAATGCTATCATCCCCCTACACGATCTTAACCCTACTTGCTCTCTTTATCCCTTCAATTACAGCTTGTAGAGAGGCCTCAATTTCTGGAGAAATTAGCTACAACTACGGCAAATGTCCAACAGTGGATGAAGCTTTGAAGGCATGCGATGTCATAAAGGATGCCTTGGTTAGGTATAGTCTACGGCGTAATAATGCTTGGGGTCACCATATGACAGCAGAAGCCGAATGTCCTCCCTGCCCGAATCCTAACCATCTACGAGCTCTTTTGTGCACTTGCACAGTCACAGCGCATAACTATCGGGAATGGTTGCCTGGCATTCAATATTCAGAATTCAAGGATGAGCCAGGATTGGAGTTATGGACCGGTACTAGTAGCCAAGACCATATATGGGTTGTTTACGTAAGAGCACATTTCCTCCTAGGAACATAAGACTAACTACAAATAGGTTCTTAAACCGACTCGTGATTGCGACTAGGACACAAACTACGGATAGATCCTGTGCGCTGTAACAGAATGTGCCAAAAATGAAAGGCGTGGTAGTAGGCTTAAGAAATGCTTTTGGGATTGAATCGGCGCAAGTTCGGAAGGACAGGAAGATCTGGTAGGTATTTACTAGATGAGAAAAGAATGCAACTGAAGGTCTAGCCTTCTCCCATTTTTACTGTTCTTCAGTTAAGCGAAGCTCCGTTTTTCTATCTGCATCATAGGTATCCTTTGCTCCTAAGCTTAACTTACCACGATTAAAGAGTAGGCATTCCTTCTGTCGCACGCATAAAATGAGGCATAAGTAAAGACTCCTACGCCACCTCTTTGTGAGACATATATGGCGGATATCGAAGGCAGGAAAGTGCAAATAAGGTTTTAGTGGCTAGTAGATTGTACTTGTACTAAACTGCGTATTATCCACAAGTTTACCTATACGTCCATATAAGTGTCCCAGTCCATCGACTCATCCCGATCCCGTGCTCGGCGTGTATCTTCCACAACTTCAATCGAATGTGAGGGATGTTCAGCTTCGAGCTCAATGTCGCTGCTGTTATTTTCATCGAAACCCTCCTCGCTTTCCAGAGTGTCCGTCATCATCGCAGCGCGTTCTTGAAGCGCTGCATAAGCGCGGGGATTTTGGGTTCGCAATTCAATACTCTGCACTGGCTTTGGCCTACGTCGTGCTATGCCATCGTCTGAGGAGGAACGGTTCCCATGGCTGTAGTCGTCGGAAACTACCTCAGGCTGAGTTGATAACACCATGGCTATGTGAGATGTTGCAGGAGCTGGATTTCGATTTGCCGCAAAATGTGCTCGTGGCACAGGATCTTCAAACTCTTCCCATTCGGCACGATACTCGGTCCACAATCGCCACCCGTCAGCATCAGTTACCACCTCCTCCGTGCATCCAATGCTGTCTTCTTCTACAGCTCCAGTACCAATCTCTTGCTCGTCTTCGCTAAGGGCTTGGATATTGAGCGTCAACCGAAGTGCACGCTCTTCACGACGACTCACGTCCTGATCAAATTGTTCAAGACTCTTGTATTTCCTTTCAGGCTGCCCCTCACCTGCTGTGGGCGCTACGCTTGCATATCTGCCGTGTATATCCCTGGGCTGAGTGGACTGACGTGCAAAAGTTGGCGCGTGATCATCAAGCATCGACACATCTGAGCCAGCATCAAAATCTTCATCGTCTGATTCACTTTGTGAATCGTACAGAGCAAGTCGCTCCATGGGAAGCGGGGTTCCACTTCGCATAGCCCTGCGTTTGAATGATGTAGATGGCCCTTCAGAGCCTTCTGTGTCGGTAGCACCAGGCTCTGCAAATCTGGGACTTTCTGGCGCCATGATCCTTTCTACTTCATCCCAAGATATCTCACCTTTGGCACTACGGCCACCGACCCGCTCCGGTCTACCCCGTACGACACGTAGGGCACATCTCCTTGCGACACCCCGCCAACGCTCGTCTCCATTTCTCTTCATGCCGACAATCTCAAGAGCAGAAAACACGTCCCTGCGTTTCACTAGAGGAACCATGCCTTTCTTTGTACGACGACGTTGTGATCGGAGACGCGATGTAGCTTGTGTAATGGCAGTTTGCATCAGCCGTTTTGTCACAGATACGACCAAAGTATGGAGATCATTGAAGGCACTGCGGTAGATGGCAGGTTCCGTTGCAAAATCTGACGCTATCTCAGACCAATGAGGCCAGGGCGAGGGTATAGTCGGCGATCGGTTCATGAAGAGAGTTCGCGATAAAGTCAGCATCATATCAGCGCGCAGGAGTTGGGCTTCCGGAATTGCTGAGATGACTGCATCGGGATCTTGAATAGTATCCGGTTGTCCTTTGCCATTTTCCGTATCAGGCAGGCCGGGCTGTGCGCGAAGCTTCGGATAGACACACTCGTCCAGCTTGCGGCGAACACAATTGCTACATGGTGTACCCCGATCGCACTTTTGTTTGTGCAGCTTACAAGATATACATGCGCTGTAAGTAGGATCAATAGATGATTGCCAAAGAAAGAATTGGGGCCATACCCAGGTATCACCTTGCCTCCTCTGCGCGTTGTCTCGGCTCCACTTGGTGGAACAGAGGAAGCTGCTCTTGAACGGTTTGATTCCAAAGCGCTTTCGATATGCCCAGCTATATCGGATGTGATGAGCCAGTATTGACCAAACTTGGACTGCTCCTGGCTCGCCTCATGCATCTCCTGATACCAGGCCAAGGCCTCTGCGAGTGTGTCGAGCCGTCTATTGCAATCCTCCCCCAGTTCAATCGCCGCTGGAACGTCTCGGAGCGTCACCTTGGTACCACCTTGCTTGATTGCAGCGTCATGGAGCAAGAGGAGTAGTTCCTGTATCTCTGGTATGGTTTTGGCGCCGACCGCCTTTGCGATGCCCGGCGCATCAGCCTTGCCGAGCCGCTCCAGGGCGGCAAAGAAGACCGATAGCTCGCTGGCTGACCATGTAGACGCGCCTATTTGCATGGAGTAGTATCGTGCGGTGTCAAGCGGTTCCAAGCGGGCGGCGGCGCGATGCACATGTTCGTTGTAAAGTAGGCGGTAAGCGTCGTTGTATTTGCCCTCAAAGTAGTAATTACGGATCCGAGAAGGGTCCACGGATTCTAGACGGCGACGCTTTTGGGGAGTCAAGGGCGTGCGCGACTGGCGACGAGGGCGACGAGAAGAGGGTCGTGAGGGCAGCTCTTGCTCGACATCGCTGGAAGAATCAAGGGTCGATTCGGCGTCGTTATATTCAGACGCAGAGCTCATGGCGGACGAGCAAATAACTCTGTTGTCTGATTACCCTGGCAGAGTAACGGCGATAGCATTATCCTCGGTGTGTTCGCGCTATTCATGGTGAATGTGAGCATGAGTAGGGAGCGTTGAAGCAATGCAATGCCAGAAGCCAAACTTTTTTGGTGGGGCTGACGCGTTATCTAGATACCGTACGTTGTCGTCATTGGGTGTTATTTATGTTTTCTAACACACACCCAATCGCACGTGATGAGCAGTTTTGAGTCTGTCCTGTTCGGCATCTCATCAATGTGCGTAGGGTAGTCTTAACACCTGCGTAGGGTAGTCTTAACACCTGTAACACTTGGATATGCAAATCTATTGTAGTATTTAGTGGCAGCGTGGCAACGTGGTAACGTCGGGACCTTGTCGTTGATGCCCGTTATTTATAAATAGATAACGCCAAGACAACACAGCCGCATCCATCCATGCCACACAGGCAATGCAGCAAACATTGGTTGGTGTCTTGGAGTCGTGACTTCGCGACACCTTCGAGAGGGCTTTTGGGCAGCTTCTTCCTTTCCTCGGGCTCCCGTCGCGTCTCTTATGTTTCGCTATTCGCCTCATGGGCTGGCGCTGAGACTGTTGACCGGTGCAGGCCGTGTGCCCAGCTGCACAACACCAACAAGACAGGCGTCCAGACTACATCGAAGATCCCCCTCCTCCCCGCCGCCTGTCGCAGTTGCCCCCTCACCACCAATACCACCACCAAAACCAAGACCACCACCATCCCCACCGCCGTCATCCATCACATTGCGTGAGTACCAGGAAGAATGCATCCAAGCCGTACTCTCCTACCTTGAGGCTGGCCATAAGCGTCTGGGTGTTTCACTGGCCACGGGGTCTGGCAAGACCGTCATCTTCACTCATCTCATCGACCGCGTCCCCGCTGTAGGCAATGCCTCGCAGACACTCATTTTGGCCCACCGCCGCGAACTAGTCGAGCAGGCGGCGCGTCACTGCGCCTACGCATACCCAGACAAACATGTCGACATCGAGATGGGCAAGGTGCATGCTTCGGGCGCCGCTGACATAACAGTCGCCTCTATCCAGAGCATCACTTCCGGTGATCGACTGGCAAAATTCGACCCATCGAGGTACAAGCTCGTCCTTGTAGACGAGGCACATCACATTGTCGGCCAAACCTACTTGGATGTGCTCGAGCACTTTGGTCTGAGGCATGTTGCCGACTGGACTGGAGTCACCGTCCCAGCCCTGGTCGGTGTCTCAGCTACTCTTTCACGTTTCGATGGCAAGAGACTTGGGACTGTCATCGACCACATTGTATATCATCGGTGAGCAGTCTGATTCCGTATACTACACCTGGCATGGCGCTGATCTTTCAAAGTGACTACGTCGACATGATCGAAGAGAATTGGCTTACCGATGTCCTTTTCACAACGGTGGAGATCAAGGCTGATTTGACCAAAGTGAGCACTGGCGCCAATGGTGACTTCCAGACGGCCGCCTTGTCCCAGGCTATCAATACCAACGAAACCAACGATCTTGTCATCAGAACCTGGTCAGCCAAGGCCAAGGGTCGCAACTCGACTCTCGTTTTTTGTGTAGATCTAAGCCATGTCACCAACCTCACCAATAATTTTCGTGCATGTGGTGTGGATGCCCAGTTCGTCACTGGCGATACGCCTGCCAAGATTCGAAGTGCTAGAATCGAAGCGTTCCGAAGAGGAGAGTTTCCTGTACTGCTCAATTGTGGCGTCTTTACGGAAGGAACAGATATTCCAAATATCGACTGTGTGTTGCTTGCTCGCCCCACCAAGTCTAGAAATCTGTTGGTCCAGATGATTGGCCGTGGTATGCGTTTGCACAAGGACAAGGAGAATTGTCATGTCATCGACATGGTGGCTGCGCTGAGCACAGGGGTCGTGTCAACACCGACACTCTTTGGTCTTGATCCTGCTGAGATTGTCGACCTGGCGGACATGAAGAAAATGACGGAGCTCAAGGAACGGAGAGAGTCAGAAAAGCAACGTGAGGCGCAAGCTGCAGCAGTAAAGCAGAAAACAATAGCCACAAAGCTGCCTGGCACAGTGACCTTCACTGACTACGACTCTGTTCACGATCTGATAGCCGATGGGACTGGCGATCAGTATATTCGCAACCTGAGCCAGAATGCATGGGTTGGCGTGGGAGACGGCAAATATGTTCTGACGGGCAACAACGGCAACTATCTGATCATTGAACCGTCTGACAAGTCCGAGGGATGTTTCAGGGCCAAGTATTACTGGAAACTGCCCGCGGACAAGAAGGTCAAAAGTCCTTATGGTACACCCCGCACCATCGCTGAAGGAGAGTCATTTGAGCACGTGGTGCATGCTGCTGACACGTACGCTGCCGACGCTTTCGAGCACATGTGGATCTACAAGAACCAAGCCTGGAGAAGAGGGCCTGCATCACAAGCTCAAGTGGATTTCCTTAACAAATTTCGACCAAAAGAAGATGCTTTGAAGCCTAGCGACCTCAGCAAAGGCAAAGCGGGAGACATGATCACGCGTATCAAGCATGGTGTCAAGGGTCGATTTGACAAGGCGAGCACGAAGCAGAGGGTAGCTAAGCGCACAAAAGAGCGTGCAGAGTCTTTGCACCAGAAACTGCAAGGCCAAGTGCAAGTTGGCCCATTAAACCCCTGAAATCTCAAAGGAGAGGTGCCGCAACGCTGCACAAGGTTATCAACTTATATCCTCATCGCGATCAGAGAGAATATAGATTATACAGCAAGTATGTACAAAATCAGACAGAACAAGTCGTCGATGTGATCAATGTCAATCAAATGTTGTAGCAAGGGCTGGGGCACTAAACCACGTCTATGGACTGAAGGCAAGGCAAGCTGCTAGAGTTCCCGGGACAAAAGGGGACCGATGGACCGACCCACTTGACGCTCCCGCGGAGAAACCTCAGCAACGCCAACCTTGGTCAACGACGACAGCCCTCTTGAGCGCGACGCGACATTTGCCAATCTTATCTTTCAACTGCACGCCATCTTTTTGAATTCGGTCGGAGCCTATCTCGTAGTGCTGGGTAAAAGTCGCAATCCTCTACCCTTTCTCCGTGGCACTGCTGAGATGCTTGGAAAGACCTGTGGGGCCGGCCCAAGAAGATGAGGATGCTGTTGCAAAGCTGTAGCCGGGGCCCATTTCCTGCGCAGTCAGTCAAAGTATTTCCACTGGAGGAAAGTCATGGACATCGTTTTGTTGCATGCCCCCACACACTGAGGCTGTGGTGTGAAGCGCATCCAAGTCCAAGAGACAAGGCGGTCTTGGCCGCAAACTAAACACAATTTGTCGACTGTACCCATATCAGACGCTATTCCCGAATCAGCGCCCAAGATAAGCCCGCATATCAACATTTCGACATATGCGACTGTCGAAGTCCGGAAATACGATGGGAGTGGGAGGGAGGACGAAGCCCGGAAATGGACGCTTTCTCCACAGATTGAATCTGGGTTTCCGCGGATGGGAGGGATCGAGGCATGGACCACTACCGTAGCCAGAGTGAATTCACTAAACACTATCTCCGCAACGTTCACTCTGCGTAGGTACCGGTAGTCAGTGCAGAAGCGCTGATGTACTCAAAGCCCACTACAGTCGGGCGGACTTGGGTTTATTGACAGTCTGCGTTCTTGTGCTGATCTGCCCCATCTCGCTCTTCTATGATTCGAGCTCTCTTTGAAAATCCAGAGTGCTTACAGCCTTGTCAAATCGTCTGTCTGCATCGCTGCGCATTGCTAACACACTGGAGCGCACCTTGTCTTTTCCTTTGGAGTCTTGTGGAACCATTTATCCACCTGCATTGGCTGTTGCTGCTCGCCTCTTCATAGTCTCACATCATGAGTGTCACCACACAACAGCCAGCGGTGGTGCCTCTCCCATCATCCCCAAGACTACCAATAGAATCACATGCTGGTCCCCGAAGCACACAGTTACCACCATCTCCGCCAGAGACCGTCAACGGCGATGACCCTAAGTCTATTACCTCTACGCCAGCCGAGCCTGACTTCCCTTTGCCTCCACCAGCAAATCCCAAGCCGCAGGTCCTAGACATCGATAAACCAACACCAGATGCACATGTCCCAAGAGATCCACGACTCATCCGCCTGACCGGGGTCCATCCATTTAACACAGAACCACCGCTCACCGACCTGTACAACGAGGGCTTTCTCACCAGCCCGGAACTATTCTACGTTCGAAACCATGGGGCTGTCCCTGAGGTCCAAGATGAGGAATGCTTGGACTGGGAATTTTCGATCGAAGGGTATGCTGATTGCTTGAGATCATGTTTGATTTCTGACAGGTTTATAGGATGGTTGCAAACCCGCTCAAAATCACCTTGCGACAATTACTAGAGGAGTATGAGAATGTGACATATCCCGTCACCCTTGTCTGTGCAGGTAACAGGCGAAAGGAACAAAATGTAGTACGAAAGAGCAAGGGTTTCTCGTGGGGTGCGGCTGGTGTATCAACAGCACTCTTTACTGGCGTCGTTATGAAGGATGTTATAGAACGAGCGAAGCCGCTAAGGAAAGCAAAGTATGTGTGTATGGAAGGCGCTGACAAGCTGGTAAGTTGATTTGCGTACCACCACCCTGCCTTGCTGACTACGACAGCCCAATGGATACTATGGCACATCTGTGAAGTTGAACTGGGTCATGGATCCAAATCGTGGCATCATGCTCGCACACAAGATGAATGGTGAAAATTTGAGTTTAGATCACGGAAAGCCATTGAGAGCCGTGGTCCCCGGACAGATTGGGGGTCGAAGCGTCAAGTGGCTGAAAAAGCTGATCGTCACGGCTGAACCGAGTGACAATTGGTATCATATTTACGATAACCGGGTCTTGCCGTAAGTGATTCTATCGCGCTACCCAACCGTGATTTTAATGTATTACAGTACAATGGTCGACCCTGATGAAGCTGCAAAGAACCCAAAGTGGTGGATGGACGAAAGATATGCAATCTACGACCTCAGTCCCAACTCAGCAATTGCGTTCCCAGCACATGAAGAGAAGGTCGTGCTTGCATCAGCAGAAAATTCATATAACGTCCGAGGATACGCCTACAGTGGTGGTGGTCGCCGCATCACGAGATGCGAAGTATCATTGAACAAAGGCAAAAACTGGCGATTAGCCAACATCGATTACGCAGAAGATAAATATCGAGACTTCGAAGGCCGCGAATTGTTCGGTGCGCGTTTGGATATGGACTGGCGTGAGACTAGCTTCTGCTGGTGTTTCTGGAACCTCGATATAGCAACGGCAGAGCTGAGGGATGCAAATGACATTCTTGTCAGAGCAATGGATGAGGCCATGTGTATACAGCCGCGTGATATGTACTGGAGTGTACTCGGCATGATGAACAACCCATGGTACCGGATAACGATACACCACGAGGGCGATGTCCTGCGTTTCGAGCATCCAACACAACCAGCGTTGATACCTGGTGGCTGGATGGAACGCGTTAAGAAGGCTGGCGGCAATCTGACCAATGGGCAATGGGGTGAGCAGATTGAGGGTCAAGAGCTTGAAAATACTGCCGTTGAAGAAGTCAAAGAGATCAAGATGACGAAAGACGGTGTAAACAGGATTGTTGAGCTCGATGAATTAAAATGGCATGAAAGTGCGGAATATCCTTGGTTTGTGGTCAACGACGAAGTGTACGATGGCACTTCCTTCCTCGAGGGACACCCAGGCGGTGCACAAAGCATCATCAGCGCAGCCGGTCTCGATGCTTCAGATGAATTCATGGCCATCCGTAGGTCTTTCCTGTTTGCATCAACAAGACTTCACTGATGTAAAAAATCCAGATAGCGAAACCGCAAAAGCAATGATGCCAGCTTACCACATCGGCACCCTCTCCCCTACTGCCTCCAAACAACTTTCCTTGGAGGAACCAACCTCGAAGCAAGCATCCTCATCCAGTCTTCGCCCGACCTTTCTAGATTCACGCACCTGGTCCAAAGCGCTACTTTCTTCCAAGACAAAAGTCTCATGGGATACTAGAATCTTCCGCTTCAAGCTGGATCACGCTTCGCAGACGCTCGGTCTGCCAACAGGCCAGCATTTGATGATTCGGTTGCGCGACCCGGTAACACGCGAGGCTATTATTCGCTCTTATACCCCGATTTCTCAGATAAGCGAGCAGGGGTTCTGCGATGTGTTGATCAAGATTTATGCGGACGCGCCTGGGCGGGAGGGCGGAAAGATGACCAAGGCACTGGACAGCATTCCCTGTGGGCATTGGGTGGACATGAAGGGCCCGATTGGCAAATTTGAATACCTAGGCAAGGGCGTGTGCTCTATCAATGGGAACGAGAGAAGGGTGAGGAGTATGAAGATGATTTGCGGTGGCAGTGGCATAACGCCCATTTACCAGGTCTTGCGCGCCATTCTGCAGGATTCGGCCGATAGCACGCACTGCACTGTTCTGAATGGAAACAGGCTGGAGGAGGATATTCTGTGTAGAGAGGATCTCGATCGGTTCGCAGAGGAGAATGGAGAGAGGTGTACGCTGGTTCATACACTTACGCAAGCGGCAGAAGGATGGACGGGGCGAAGGGGGAGAATTGGAGAGGAATTGTTGAAGGAGTTTTGTGGGACAGAGGAGGACGGGTTGGTGTTGGTTTGTGGGCCGGAGGCGTTGGAGAGAAGTGTCAAGGGATTACTTGCGGGGATGGGGTGGAGGGATGACGATGTGATTTTCTTCTGAAGATGCGGAGTTGTATGACGAAGAATGTGTATATAGGGTTGGGGTCTTTGACTCGTACTTGGCTTCTTTATTTAGGGGAGACTTATAACCAGCTATGGGTTTTCTATGATATGGTACAAGAATGGCGAGGGACAGCTGTTGTCTACTTGAAGGTATTTTCCATGTCTATATCCCTGGGAATCCATAGGTGTTTGAGTTTCTCTCAAGTTCCACTCGGTCTCGTAGTCTTTTGAGATTGCTTCAAGCCCAATTCTCTACGTGGGCAGATATTGTTGATAATCTACCAAAAGATGCTTGGGACATATCACACTGCTACTGCCACTGACGTCGCATGAGCCCGTCACTCTCCTTCGTCTTTGTCATGACTGTGGTTCCCATTGTCAGCAGGACGTACCCTGCCCTCAATCACCTACCTACCGGTGCCGGTACCTATTGATTGATTCAACACTCGGCCATAGCAGACTCATTCTCAGTCACTCCACCAAGCCTGCTAACATTGAACTCGGAGAACCAAACTTCACCACCTCGCATCTCCGCCGCCAACCTCCCGCACAGACCACTCTGATAAGAAACCCCTTGGACCCTGGCGCACACCGGTATCTAAACCCTTGCGCCAAGCCGCCGTGGTCGCGATAAGGACATGTCCCCAACATCTTCTCCCACTCCACCCATCCTCTCTTTCTTTCTTCCGACTCTTTCTCCGTGGAGAACAAACCGCGCTCTCAATCAAACCATTCGCCCAACGCGTTGAGAAGGCATGGATATGCATGGGTAAAAACAGCAGCCCCATGATTCCAGGTTCGGCTATTCTTGTGGTCCGGGAGATCCAGGCTGGATTACGGAACGCACATTGTACCAGTAGGCTGATAGCTACCGCGGACTATGCATTTCCGTAAACACCGCGGGACATGTCATAGGATGGAGGGGCTATAGTATACTCTAACTTGTCTTTGCTTTGTCGAGTGGCGCTCGGGAGAATGCGTGCTCGAGGGTGGACCATTGCGGCATTATCAGGCTGGGGTTGTCCCACGGAGTTGTTTGGTCTCGACAAACGTCAGATTGGGTGCGAGAAGGTAGGTATCGGTACCATGGGCCTGGGCCTATCAGATAGTGGGTTGATGCGATTCTGGTATTCGGGCATTGGTATTTTGTCCTGAGGTGATGGAGGCGTTGGCCTAAGTTGCCTCTTGTATTCTTCGTTAACCTCTCTCTCTCTCTCTCTCTCTCTCTTTTACTACGAGTCACATTCCCTATCTCTTTGTCCTTCTGTGTGGTTGCTCAGATCGGTGCAATTGGTTCCTACCAGCGGTTCATTGCCCATGCTTTCCTGAATCGAAGCCTTTAAATGCCATCAAGACTAGACTATATAATCGCACTGCGTATTGCTCCTCAACTCAAATAACAGCTCCTTGTGAGCACGTCACATCGCGAACATAATGGCCGCCACACTACCACTTCTGACCCAAGGCATCGAGCCAGTTTCGGGCGAATCATATTCACCACCCGGCGAACGCCACGTCCAAGCAACATGGGGTTCCAAGGATGGCAACATCTCGAATACAGAGTGGAATGACCCGGAAGCCAATAGGTTACCAGAAAAAGTAGCCGAGTTGGAGAAGAAAGGCGAACTGAATAATTCACATCCGCGAAGACGGGTTGTTGTTGTGGGATTGGGCATGGTTGGTGTAGCATTCATGTAAGTTTAGCCTTGGTGCGAGTGTTACAGTCTGCAAAAGAAAATAAATTGGGACAAGGATTGAAAGTATCGCTGGATCCGAGCTGACAAGGCGAAGTGAGAAATTGATGAAATACGACATCAAGCGAAGAGAATATGATATCATCGTCATTGGCGAAGAACCACATCTGGCATATAACCGTGTCGGATTGACGAGTTTCTTTCAACATCGCCAGGTCGAGAACTTGTATCTGAACCCTCAGGAATGGGTGAGCAGAAGACCTACAGTTTTGTCCAAGGCAACTTGCTAACTGCATCATAGTACTCATCAATGCCAGAAGACTCACTACACTACCACCTCAACACACTTGTTACCGAGATCGACTCGGAAAACAAAACCGTCAAAACATCGTCGGGCCAAGCCGTTTCCTATGACATCCTCGTGCTGGCAACAGGATCCAATGCCCTTCTGCCACGACACACACCTGGACACGATGCAAAGGGTGTATTCGTCTACCGCACAATCGAGGATTTGCAACGACTCATCGAATTCTCAGCGACACGCAAGGGCACGACTGGCACCGTTGTCGGAGGTGGTCTGCTAGGTCTAGAAGCAGCGCATGCGATGATGGATCTTCAAGATTTCGGTCAGGTCAAACTCATTGAGCGCAATCGATGGGTACTGTCGAGGCAACTGGACAGTGATGCTGGCGGTATGGTTGTTGAGCAAGTACGGGAATTAGGCTTGGATGTCATGCTCAGCAAAAGGGTTGGCAAGATCTTGACTGATGAGGAAAATGCAGTCAAGGGCGTTGTGTTTGAGGATGGTGAGCAGATGGAGTGTTCGTGTATATGCTTCGCTGTAAGTGCATGCAACTGGTTCCCCACAAGTCTCGACTGACCATGATAGATTGGTATCGAAGCCCGCGACGAATTAGCACGAAAAGCAGGACTCAAATGTGCAGACCGAGGAGGCGGTATCATTGTTGGCAGCGATCTCGTAACTTCGACACCAGACATCTATGCCATTGGTGAATGTGCAAGTTGGGAAGGTCAGACATTCGGTCTCATCGCGCCTGGCGTCGAAATGGCGGACGTCCTAGCCTTCAACCTCACACAAGCCAAAGCACATGCGCCACGCAAGTTCAAGAGCCCGGATTTGAGTACAAAGCTAAAGCTTCTGGGTGTCGAAGTGGCTAGCTTTGGTGACTTCTTTGCTGATCGCGATGGCCCAAAGAATTTGCCTAGACGGCCGCGGGCGGACAAGGAGGCGAATGGCACGACGACTAGGGATAAGCTGACGAATGGATCTACGCCGCCGCCTGTAAAAGCCCTTACCTACAAGGACCCCTTTAAACAAGTATACAAGAAGTATCTCTTCACGACGGATGGAAAGTATTTGCTAGGCGGTATGATGATTGGTGACACGAAAGATTACATCAAGTTGGTGCCAATGGTCAAAAACCAAAAGCCCCTCGAGGTCCCACCGAGTGAGCTTATTGTCGGCGCACAAAGGGACGACGATGACGGCTCTGATCTCACAGACGACACGCAAATATGCTCATGTCACAACGTGACCAAAGGCGATGTCGTCAACGCTGTCAAGGACGGAACATGCAAGAGCATCGGGGACGTCAAGTCCTGCACAAAAGCTGGAACTGGGTGTGGTGGCTGCATGCCCCTCGTGCAGACGATCTTCAATAAGACCATGACTTCCATGGGCAATGAGGTCAAGAACCATCTCTGTCCACACTTTGAGTATTCACGAGCCGATCTGTTCAACATCATCTACGTCAAGGAGCTCAAAGACTTTGCGTCGGTAATGAGAGAGGCTGGAAAGGAACCCAATTCTTTGGGGTGCGAAGCTTGCAAGCCCACAATTGCGAACATAGTCTCCTCATTATTCAACAAGCATCTACTAGACCTGGACAAGCGCGGTCTCCAGGAAACAAACGACAGGTTCCTGGCCAATATCCAGCGCAATGGAACATTCTCCGTGGTACCCCGTGTATCTGGTGGAGAAATCACCCCAGAGAAGCTCATCATCATTGGCACGGTGGCGAAGAAATACAATCTCTATACAAAAATTACAGGAGGCCAACGGATCGACATGTTTGGCGCACGGAAACAGGATTTGCCTGATATCTGGCAAGAGTTGATTGACGGCGGTATGGAGTCTGGCCACGCCTACGCGAAGTCTCTGCGGACAGTCAAGTCGTGTGTAGGGACTACCTGGTGCCGATTTGGTATTGGTGATAGTGTGGGTATGGCTGTCCGCCTGGAGGAGCGATACAAGTCTATCCGTGGGCCCCACAAGATCAAGGGTGGCGTATCCGGCTGTGTGCGCGAGTGCGCCGAAGCACAAAACAAGGACTTTGGTCTCATCGCGACAGAAAAGGGCTTCAACATCTTCGTGGGCGGCAACGGCGGCGCGAAACCACGTCATTCTGAACTCTTGGCCAAGGACGTGCCACCAGATGACGTAGTCCCTATCCTCGACCGTTACCTATCCTTCTACATCCGCACAGCTGACAAGCTCCAACGGACAGCACGATGGATGGAGAATCTCCCAGGCGGTATCAAATACCTACAAGAAGTGATTCTCGAGGACAAACTTGGCATCTGTGCTGACCTCGAAAAGCAAATGGAAGACCTCGTTGGCACCTTCTTCTGCGAGTGGACTGAAGTCCTCAAAGATCCCAATAAGCGTGCCTGGTTCAGCCAATTCGCAAACACGACCGAAACCATCAACGACACTATCGAGCCGACCCATGAACGCGGACAACAGCGCCCCTCGTACTGGCCCAAGGACTCCGTCACCCAAGACTTCCGCGGCACCCAATGGACACAGCTATCATGGCAACCCCTCGTTCAGGCCGCCGAGTTCAAAGACACAGACACGGGCGACAGCAAGGCCATCAAGCGCGGCGACACCCAACTCGCCGTCTTCAAAGTCAAAGGGAAATACTACTGCACGCAGCAAATGTGTCCTCACAAGCGGGCCTTTGTCCTCTCCGACGGCCTCATAGGCGACGACGTCGCAAACAACAAACTCTGGGTTTCGTGCCCCTATCACAAGCGCAACTACGAGCTCTCCGGCACCAACGCAGGCAAGTGTGCCAACGACGAGTCTGTGAATATTGCAGTCTTCCCCATTGAAGAGCGTGGCGATGGCTGGCTCTATGTCAAGTTGCCGAGTGTGGAGGAACTCGATGCTGTGCTGGGGACGAGCAAGTTTGTGATTAAGAAGAGTGAGACGGAGGATCCGTTTGCCAAATTGGATAAGAAGTTGGCGCGGTTGCAGTTGAAGGGTAGGAAGGGGCAGCAGGTTTCTCATTTGGAGAATGGGCTGGGGGAGAAGGGTAGGGCGGGTATGATCTTGGCGGGAGGGGAGAGGGGGGCTGGGGGGCTGGATTGGTAGACGGATAGGGGCATAACTTGAGGCGTTTTTGTTCTAAGGTGCTTGGTTAGGGGATATTTTGATGGATGGCGTTTTTTTTTCTGCATAAAGATTCCCGGCATGGTTCTTAGATGGGATAAATCATCTTCCTTTAGCGTTATCTATAATAGCATTCTCGAATATCGGACTGTAGACTTGATATCTAGATTTATCCCCTCATGAACTCGCTTCATCCTTGTGAGAGCCTACCGGTACCCCAGGTCGTCAGAATGCTAACATCACCGCAAGGCCTGACTACCTTCCTATACCATTCATCTAACGAGTTTGTAAGATATCCATGAATCCACGATGTAAATAAACCACAGCAATCCCACATATCCTAATTCCCCTCTCCCTACCAAAAAACAATCAACCTCAACCCCCATCTCCAACCCTAATCCCAACCCCAGCACAACAAAACCCCATCACAGCCCCCAACCCCCCTCCCTCCTCTAAAATCTTCACCTACCCCACCCCACCCCTGCCCTCCAAACCCAAGACCTCAAGCTTTTCCAAGATCCCATGACTGACGTAGTCCATCCACTCACCTTCCTAATCCGGCAACTCTATCGACCACAGAAGTCGCCAGTCCCAGTCTCTCAGGCCGCGCTGGGATTCCAAGTGCCACAGCTGCTGTCAAGGGATGCTGGGGTGGTGACGGCTTGTTGGTGCTTTGGTTTGGGGGAATGGTGAGCTCGGTGTTGGGAATGTGCATGGGGAGGGTGGGCCGCTGGAGAAATAGCGGGTGGTGCTGTGCTGTGCTGTGCTAACTTGCAATGGCAGTTCGGTGTTTGGTCTGTTTTGAGGTTTTGCCACGCTGCTGGTGTGTAAGTGGAAAAAATCATGTGTATATATATAAAGGATATGGCGTATGCGCAGATGTTAAGGCTGGGTGCTCACCTGTATTTTTTTTTTTTAGAAAATTTCGAAAATGTATCTACTACGCACCGCGCTCTTAAGCAGTGCACTGCTATCCACCACAACATGCGCCCATGAGATACTTTTCGGCCGCGACGTGCCAACCCCCATTGCTGCGTCTGCAGAATCCTACAGCGACTGTGCGAATGCCGCATGGCCACCCTCGAACATTGGGACTGCGCTCGTGCCGCAGACACCAGATGAAGAGATCCAAGCCATGGTGGAGGAAATCAGCGCGTCCAACATCGAAGCTATCATCACCAAGCTTGTTTCTTTCGGGACACGGCACACGCTGAGCCAGCAGAACAGCTCGACGTATGGGATAGGGGCTGCGCGGGATTGGATCGCGGCTGAGATGCGGAGGTATGCTGGGGATAGTGAGGGGCGGATGAGCGTCGTGGTGCAGAGTTATGTGCAGCCTGTTGCTTCGCGGATTCCGTTCCCGGTGAGGATTTCGAATGTGGTGGCGACGGTTAGGGGGAGCGAGGAGCCGGAAAGAGTGTATGTCATGACGGGGCATTATGATAGTCGGGTGACGGATGTTATGGATTATACTTCTGATGCGCCTGGTGCGAATGATGATGCTAGCGGGACTGCTAGTAAGTTGATTCTTCAATCACCCTCTTGAAAACTGATGTTGATTTGACCCAGTTGCCATGGAATTGGCACGTATTCTCGCCAAACGCCGCCCGAGGTCCACAATCATTCTCGCTGCCGTTGCAGGAGAAGAACAGGGCCTTTACGGTGCCGGCTATCTTGCCGGTACCCTCAAGAACTCCAGCACAAACGTCGAAGGCATGTTGAACTGCGATATAGTTGGATCGTCCACCGGAGACCGCGGCCAACGTGACCCCTTCACCATCCGTGCCTTTGCACAAGGACCACCCTCCTATGAGTCTGCCACTGTTGCTGCCCGCCGTCTACAAATCGGGGGAGAAAACGACAGTCCAGCACGAGAGCTAGCACGATTCAGCGCAGAAGTTGCCGCAAACAATGTAACTGGCATGAACGTGGCCATCATCTACCGTCTGGACAGATTTCTACGGGGCGGAGACCACACACCGTTCCTCACGGCTGGCTATCCCGCGATCCGCTACACGGAACCGAATGAAAACTTTGACCACCAGCACCAGGATCTGCGGACGGAGAATGGAACTGTGTACGGCGACTTGATCGAGTTTGTCGACTTTAAGTACACTGCGCGTGTGGGCAAGGTCAATCTCGCTACGCTGTGGTCGCTGTCAGAGGCACCGGGTATGCCGCGCAATGTTACGATTGACACGACGGTTCTGGACAATGATACGAGGCTGAAGTGGATAGTGTCGAATAGTACGGCTGTTGCCAGCTATGAGGTTGTGTGGAGGTCGACAACGGCCAGTTTGTGGACGAAGATGCTGGATGTGGGGAAGGTGGGGGAGGTGACGCTGCCGTTGAGTAAGGATAATATGATATTTGGGGTTAGGTCTGTGGGAATTAATAGCAAGAAGAGTCCAGCAGTGTATCCGTTCCCAGGATAGATGGGGCGAAATGGGTAAATATGTAAATGTGTAGTATGGTAGTCGTCAATTTCGCTCGAGTTGATCTGAGTCATTGAGAGTTGGTATATATATCCTTTGGTGTATCTCAACACAATATGTAGAATGTCAGAAATAATCTTTCGCTTGACATGCTATGACATTGAAGGAAAAGCTGATAGGTATAGACATGGGCAATATGTACACCAGTGTACAGCTGAATGGTCTGCAGGTGTTGCTTGGGAGCATGACTGGTTGAATGTCATATATCGGACCAGCCGTGGCCTGAGGTTGCTATGTTGTTCGAATGCATTTATGACTGTGTGGCTCCAGGTATCAGCGTAGTATTTGCCTAGTGGTTTTGACTATATGCGGTGCATGGTTGATTGTCTGGATGGAAGTCGGGTGTGTTGCTCCCCCCACTTCCCGCATGCCTAGCCATCCTCAGTTAGGTGGGTCTTGGCAGTTCACCCAGCATCGAACGTTTGGTGATGATGCAATGTGTCATGTCTACGGGATGCTTGCCTACCAGGCTACCATTTGATACCAGTAATCCCACGGCCTCCTTTTGACTGTGCATATTCTGTGTCTTGAACTGCACATTTGTTTGGAATTTCCCTCTTCCGAGGCAGCCATCGTCATGGTTAGCCAATTCCTCCCTTTGCGCCGTGTACGGTGCGACTGACAACGAGCATAGAACGCCCTCTTCAATTCTGCCCTACGGCAATCGACCTCTATAAGGAAGGATCTAGATCAGTTTGCAGACAGCGCATCGCCTTCGCCACATCTACAAGCTCAGCTCAACGCCTCTCTCACATCCTTCTCGCGGACCATTGATGAATATGGCCGACTTGCAAAGCAAGAACCAGTACAAACCAAGCAAGAAAAGGCCTTTGAAAGGCTCAAGAACTTCAGGAGCGAACTGGACGAGTATCGGGAGAACTTCAAGCGGATAAAGAGCGCGAATGAGGATATTGTACGCTACCGACATCCAACACACAAGAGAGGAAGAAGACACGACTGACTGACGCGTCGCATAGCAAACGACAGAGGCACGAACAGAACTGCTTGGCCGCCGGCCACACCATGCCGCCACACCGGAAAACCCCTACGCGCAACCGAATCTATCCGCGGCTGCACAACACTCGGCCTTTGCACCTGCTCAACCTTACGATCCCTCGGCGCCATACCGACCCAATCCATATTCTGCGGGTGCCCCACAGGGTGGTGGCTACGACCGTGAGGGCCATGTGCTACGAGAGAACACCTTCTTCAACAAGACGTCGGACCAGTTGGATGAGTTCCTCGATCGGGGGCGCGCTGTGCTGGGCGACCTTGGTCAGCAGCGAGACATGCTCAAAGGCACACAAAGAAGGCTCTATACTGTTGCCAACACCCTTGGTATCAGCGGTGACACGATACGCATGGTTGAGCGCAGAGCGAAACAGGACAAGTGGATTTTCTGGGGTGGCGTCGTCGTTTTCTTCCTGTTCTGCTGGCTGGTCATACATTATCTGAGGCGATGATGCGTGCTAAGAGGTATGAAGAGGTCAAGGTGATAGTGATTCCATGATTTAGCGAGGCGCAAGGCGTAGTGTATGACTAGCATGGCATTTGTTGAAAACATGTAATAGCAAAGGTATAGAGTAGGCGAAGAGCAGTTGTGGCAGGCAATATCGCTGCCGATGAGAAACTGGCAAACGGCTATAAGCCTCCAATACCTCAATCATAGTCTATCCCCAATTTTGCTGATCATGCCAGTGTGAATCGCCACGAGTCAGAGCTAGTCATCGAGACAAAGCACGGCATCACATCGAACATTACAACAAAGCATGATTCTCCCTTCGCCTGAAGCTCTACCAGTATCTAGGAACTTGTAATCACACGCTAGGAAAATCTTATCCCAACATACACTTATATCGAGTCCACAACGCCCTCGTCACCTCGCCCAGCACACTCCAGGATCCTTTCCCCAAAAACCACCTCCCACCTACCACCCCGCCAACCGATCCAACTTCTGATCAATCCCCTCCAACTTCCAATTCATCTCCTCCTGCCTCCACTGCAACTGCCCCACCTCATCGTAATACGGGCCGGGCGACAACACCGGACTACTCCAGCCCGGGTTTGCAAACCGCGGCAGCGCAAGCTGCAAGCCGTGATTGCGTCGGTGGCCCAGCGAGCACGGGCGCAGATGCGACGGCGTCGCGAGTACAAGGGGAGAAGCGTGACTGCGGTTGCGGTGCGGGTAGGTGTCAAAGGGGTTGTGGGGGGGTGACGATGATGGCGGTGCGGCCAGTACAAGGGGAAACAACGGAGGCGAAGGGAGCCAAGGGTCAAAGACATTATTGCCAAGCGCATGTTGATCGACGAGGGAGAGTTTGGATAGAGCGCGGAGGCCTAATTTCCATTCCTGCATGTACCGCTCCTCCTCGTACAGCTCAATGTCCAGTTTCTTGGCGTTGACAAACTTGAGCATTTGCTCGGCCAGACTGGTGGAGAGGGAGATTTTGGCATACGCGCAGATGACGAGGAAGGTGTGGCGGGCGTGGCGTAGACCGCCGTGGAGGCTGTTGCGCGTGATGTCGTTGTCCAGAGTGTCTTGCACGAGCTTCCTCGTCCGCTTTTCCGGCGTTGTGCTGGTGTGGGCAAAGGACCAGGGGGAGGTTTGCATGGCGTGGGACACTTTGTTCAGGACTCGTTCGACTGTTGTTTCTGTGATGGGTGGGTTTGTGAGGCCGTTTAGGGTGTTGGAGACTTGGCGGATGAGGTCGTCACTGGCGAAGTCCATTGTGGAGATGGAAGATACTCCTCTTGACACTTGAGATGGTGGTGTTGGATTACTTCTGGGGCACACAGTTGTTTGAGAAGAAGCGGCAAGGGTGTTGGTGATATAGTATATGTACTTCTATATCCTCAGTCACACTTTTCACAAGCTGAGGCTCTAATTCCTCCCAAGACTTCCCAGCTCACCCTATATACCTTGGTAGAATCCCCTGTGACGCCTCACTACAACGTCACATCCAGCCCAATATTGAACCTGACATGATGAACCCCCTTCCGCTGCTGACTCTGGGTTCAACGGTTACACACAGCGGTTTGCTCTATTTTACCGACTAGTCGCAAGCTGGCGCCTGCATTAGCCACGACGATGCCTGGATAGCCTGTAGATGGGTTACAAGAGGGGAACGGGGCGTAGACCACGTCGACATCCTTTGGTCCGGTTGGGCGATCCGTCCGTCATACAGGAGTTCAAGAGTGCGGTGGTACTGTCTTTTGGTGAGCTGATGCGTGGTTCTTGCTTGTGTCATGCTGATGGTGTGAGAAACGGGCGTGAGGGCCAGAGTCAGGAGAAGGGATGGGAGGAAGTTGGATGTATGCATGTATGTGATTTGTACCTACACTATGAATATTTGAAAAAGTACTTCTTGTCAACAAAGGGATAGAGTTCATTCCCATCCTTTGAAGATAGACAGCCAACCTAATCTCACACAACCACAAGTGTCCCATGCCAGTGTGATCACTGCGCAGCCCCCCCCCGTTTGATCTACTATCTTTTCCGGTGAAGCCAGCCGGCTCCCACTCCCTCAGGGGCCCCCAAATGTCCAAAGTACATACATTCCGCCAAGCCCACTCCAACTCCCCCGTTCGCCAGCAAATCACACACCCAGACCTGTGCTGCTGGGCCGTCACCTACCTTGCCCCAAAGCATGACCTGCCCGTCCACCACACGGTAGTAGCAGTGCCAGCGCGTACAAGTTGTAGCGCCGCTTCACCGCCCCTCAGTCGAGACGGCCTTTGGGACCGGGTTGCCTGTTGTAGTGTAGTTCTGCGGTTTGATGTGGTTATATGCGCTGCGCGCTCGCGTGGAAGGGGTAATCTGGGATATCAGCACGGTATGTGGTAAGTAGACGGGAGTGGAGTGGACTGGGCTGGGCTTTGTGGCGAGGTGCTGGCTTACTCTTGTTGGCATTCAGTGTAACGATGTCCGTGGGGCGGAGGAGGAATGAGGCGTGCGGGATCGATCGTGTACCTGCTTCATCTGCAGCAGACCATGTTTAAGTCCTCTATGGAACAAGACGGGTGTGGAGGTGCAAGATCAACTTTGCAGGCTTACGTGATTGGTGTTGTGATTGATGCTGTAGTTGGGGGGAGGGGTCTGTCCTACCTTTTCCTCGGCCTCTGTGAATCGCAATGAATTCGCAATGAAAAAGTTCTCCTCCCCCTTCAAACGTGCAAAGGCAAATAAATCCCCCTTCGTCTTACAATATACAATATCGATTGCATCATGTCTCCCTCCCACACACCTCCCACAAGACATCCACGCGCCACCCCAGACCCAAAGAAGCCACCAAACACAGAAGAGAAAACAGCCATGCTAAGCATGTATACTCTGACACACCCTCTAGCCCTAATTCCTACCTTACACAAAGAAAAGAAACTCCGCAATCTTTCTGTCAAGATGAGGGGGGTATAAAGGGGAAAACCAACATGCCACAAACCACAAAACAACCTAAGCCAAGACAATACACATCTTGGGCGGGGGAGACCCCCCTCAAATCCGCCCTGAGAAGAAAAAAGAGGGGGAGGAAAGGAAATTACAAAAGAGAGAGACAAGATGACAAGAAGATGCTGCAAATGCTACACAAGAAAGGAAACAAGAAAGGACGTAAAAAAAAAGCTTGATTCGCCGTTGAAAAAGAGGCGAGTAGAAAGTAAGAGCAATGCTCGCTTCGCCGTGGAGAAAAACAAAAGAACGGGTAACATGATTATCCAAGCCGAAGAATCAACCACCCACCTACCCAACCACACATACAAAACACACGCATAACTTTCCCGACATGATAACAAATATATCTCCCCTTCCCCGGAGCCCGTTCCCTTGAAAACTCGAGTCCTGTCTTTCAGAATGCACCTCCAATCCCGTATCCCAACGACGCAAAATACCCCCCATGTACAAACACAGCCGACGGCCGACAACCTCCAACCTCCAATCCACGACACCAATATGAACAAAAAAAGGAACAAATCTCAGGCCGATCCTCCCACCCTCCTTTTTGGATAATCCTTTAACCAGATATCCCCTCCTTCACCCTTTTCCCACTTGTCCCATGCAATCTCATACGCGTCTTCTAAATCGCTGACCCAGCGCCTGGTATCGAACAGTGGACTGCTCCAACGGGCTTCGTACAGCATTCGGCGCAATTCGCTCAACCGGCCATGGGCGCGGTGACCGATGTAGGTGCAATCACGTGCTAGCCGTACAGCCTTGTCTTCGTAGTCCTCGTCCGAGGATGCAATCAACTCCATGGCCGCGCGCACGCCTGCGTCGTTCTTTGGTAATGCGCCTTTGAGAATCGAGGCGGCCATGCGGCTACACATTTTATACTTGTATCGCGGAAGCGTGAGCAGCGGGGTCCCGGACCACAGCACGTCGGCGGCGGTCGTGTGTGCATTGCACTCTGGTGTGTCGAGGAAGAGGTCGCAGACACGGGCGCGCGATATATGTTGGCTCTTTTGCGCAACGTCGGTGAACATGATGCGTGAGGCGACGGCGGGACCTGCCCATTTCAACGCTGTGTTCTTGAGATTGGTTTCGCCAAGGTCGGGGAAGCGAAGAAGCCAGAGAATGGCGCGCGGGAGGCGCTCGAGGATGCGGAGCCAGGTACGAAAGGTTGTTGGTTCAATCTAAGGAAAGTCAGTAATGAGTTGCGATAGGTTCAAGTCGGGCGGGGGGCGAAACAGACCTTGTACAGCTGATTGAAGTTGGCAAGTATAATAGCATCTTCGGGCAGGTTGGGGAAGATTTCTTTTCTCATTGCCCATCTCCGCTGCTGTTCTTCTTCCCAGTTTGGTTGGCGACCTTGCGAGTCTGGGGCGCTTTGACGATGATCGCAGCAGAAAAAGGTATCACGGCAAAATACAATATTCTCTCCGTAGATCCAATTCTTGTCTTCGCCACCACTGTTGTCGTCGACGAGGGCATCTTCCATGTCGACGTTACGACGCCATGGACGGAGCGTATCGGGGGGTACAGCAGTGTCGTCAGCGAGGAGATAGTCGCACCACTCGGCACCCAACGTTCCCGCAAACCCCATAAAGGCCATCTGGATCGGAGCTGCACGAGCAGCGAAGACTTCATTTCTTGCGCCTCGCGTGTAGCCATTGAGATTGACAAGAATGTGAATGCCATCGCCAATGATCTGGTTGACAAGTCGTTCTGCGGACCACGAACTGGCATCGTAGAACATGGGAGCCTCTCGTTCAATCTGCTTGCGGTGCTCGGATCCATCGCTTGAGGTAGTTGCATAGCAGTATGCCTTTGCACGACTGGGATTGTGGAGGCCAAAGACAGACTGCATCAAATGTGCCAAGGGATGGTTGTTGAAGTCAGAAGACACATACCCTACTTTGAGGTATGGCCTGGGTGGGGCTGGTGGTGGATAAACAGTCGCAGGTAACCAGGGTACTCGCAGTGTGGAACAGGAGATTCGCAGACCATTTCTCTGAGAGATGAGACGGATCTGTTCAGCTGACATGGGGCATGTAAAGGTGTGAAATGGAAGCACAGTCGGGGCAGCCGGTACAGCCAACGATCCAGGTAACTGAGGCCGCTTGTAAGCTGCCGTGGGCTTCTGCTTGCCCGTGACCCAGCGATCCTGATACCATTGCCAAGTCATTCGGCGAATGGCACGCTCGATGAGGCGGACTATGCGAGCACCTTCCCATTTTTGACCCTTCCACTTCGCCAAAACTGACACTATACTCTCCTGTTTTTCTTTGATTTCGTAGCCACTGCCTTCAGTAAGCGTCAACGGGCGCAGAATCTCTCGCAAGAACTGATCGTCCATGGACCCTCGACCCCAATCCTCGCCGTCTGCAAGTTGCTTCTCCACCAGTTTGACAACCTTGTGGATCCAGCCAAAGCTAGAAGCACCAGGAAGTTTCGCATCCAGCAACATCCCATCGTTGTCGACGTGCCAGCGGTCTCGAGAACCGCCGTCCTCGGCAATGCCACCTCTTCCAATCCATTCACAGACGGAGTTGTGCGCGTTGGCAAGTCCACAGACGGCTTCTGCGAAATCAGGACTGGCCTCGACGGCTCTCTTGTAGTACTGAATGGCATCACTGATTCGTCCCTTGTCTTTGACGGCATTGGCAAGATTAGCGAGAGCGATGTCAAAGTTCTGGTCACAGGCTACAGCCTGCTCGTACATGCTGATGGCGACATCCAACTGTCCAATATCTTTGAGCAAACTTCCAAGGTTGGTGTAGAGGTGCGCGTGTCGTTTATCCAGTTGGAGCCCATAATAGTAATATGACAATGCCAGGGCCACACCACTACCAGGGACCAGGCCAGGGATCTGGTGCTGGGGTGCAAAATAGGGCGCAGATATGGGCTTCGAGGGTGCAGATTGCTGCACGCTTGCGAGTAGTATGCCGACATTGTTCGCCGTCGAAGGGCTAGGTTGCAGCGACAATGAGAGATAGTAGAGTGCTAGAATCTCTCTGACACCGTAGCTGGTCTGGCTTATGGCCGATTTGGGTGAGTTGTTGGCCATGCCATCCTGGAAGATCTTGGCCAGAGAGAGCAAAGAATTGCTCGTGGTCGACACGGCGGCTTTCCGGGCCATGCCATCACTGGCAACGTGCCGGAGTCCTGGTAGCTGACCATGGGGTGGGAAGCACAAGTGTGCAGTCCTCGTGGCTGCTTCTGGTGGTAGTAGAATTGGATCAGAAGATGGTGGTACTCGTCGACCTCCTGGCGATCGCTCCATGGGGTCGTAGCCCACCACATCAAGTATCCGTTTAATCAGGCCATCAATGCCATGGGCTTGCGATCCCGCTCCAATCAGGACGGCGTTCTCGAATGCTTTTGCTGCCCCAGCATTGTCACCCAGTGCGTATAGCATATTCCCCTTGGCATGTACAAGAGCCAGGATGCGACCATTGTCACTGCCCGGGATAGCATAGCCACTTGATCCAAATCCTGGCTGATCGGAACCAGGGAGGTCATCGAGATCCTTGAAGACGGCTTCACAGTCGCCTTCAAATTCAAAGACTGGCCGGTCTGAGGCTTCGGAGAGATCGGGTGACTCGCTCACGGTCGAACTCGAGCGTTCACTTTCTGCCTCGAGGCTCCTCAGAGCATCTTCCCGCCGCACAAAGCGCAGTTTCCGTTCCACCTCTTCGATGATAGCCACAGCTTCTCGACCACGATGGTCACTGCAGAGTAGGCCGATGAGATGCTCGACAGCCTCGAAATAACTAGGGCGCAGCCTGACAGCACGTCTCCAGTAGGCCTCGGCATCTCGCTTTTGCTGAAGAGCGAGATAGGTGGCCGCCAAGTTGGAAATCGCTTCCACATGATCTCGGTCTATTGTCAAGATGTGCTTGTACCAGTCTTGCGCCTTTTGATAATCGCCCAGAGCATAGGCAAGACATCCGCCCAACAGAATACCGTCTATCCAATTCCATTTACTTTCTTCGCAATGCCGTGTTATTGCCTCTAGTGCCGATGCAGCAGTCATGCTGGGAGGTACTTCGTGGCGACCGCACTGTTGTACACCTGCTACCGATCCAGAAATACGTCGCAGAGATCGTGGAGGCTCCATACTGGAGGCCTGCGGTAGTATGCTCTGTTGAGGAGGGACTTGTTGCCAGGATTGCCGGTGTACGTCCTGGGAGCCTACTGACCAGGCAGACGAGGAGCGGGAATGATACATGGGAGGCCGGCCGGGTCCGGTTTCCAAGCTCGGATTGAAAGCGTGTTGGGTAGGAGCTGGGTAGGAGACTCGTCGCTCAAGGGTTTGGCGGCTGCCATTACTTAGCGATCTTGAAAATGTGGAGCTCGATTGTCGCGGAGGCTTGGGATATATATGTGGTCGAGAGTGCGTACGTCCATGTGCACTTTGCGCGTGTGGCTTCCTTGTTGACTGCAGATATCTCAGCAAGTCAACGTAGACTGTATGAGCCCAGGCAAACACTCTCTCGCGCGATTGGCCATTGGGTGAATCTGGCCCATAGTCTTCCAGTGGATTGCTCAGGGGGTAATTTTCTTGCACCGGCGTGGTCTGACCAGAGTGCAGATAGTCATGCTGTGGACGCTGCTGAGTGAGCGATCCTGACAAGGAAGGGTTTTGATAGTCTTGTGCGTAGTTGGGGACCGACTGAGCATAGGGTGCATAATTGATGTGAGGGCCGACATTGTCACTCAAGGCGCTTTGGCTTGGATGAAGAGGGTATGGCTGAAAGTTTGACATGTTGGTGGTAGGTTGGTTATAAGGGTAGGCTAGATATCCAGTATGTTGAGGATGCGTCCATTCGTGATTCGGGTGGTGGAGGAATCGTGGGTCTCGCATCGCAGCCGGGCGGTATGGTATAAAGGTGCCGTCGTGCCAGTAGGGTCCAAATGGAGCCTGGTCATTGGATACTGTAGGCCCCAGCGGCATTTGGACGGGTGGTCCCATGGGTCCAGAGTAAGGATGGGCCCACATCTGGTATGGCAGAAGCGGCTGTAGAGGGGGGACTTGATTGAGCATGGAATCGATCTGGGGGAGATGCTGACCGACGCGCCCAGAACCCGACCCCGTCTCAAAGTAGAGGGTGGGACTCCAATCTGACGATGATTCCTGCTTCCTACGCGCCGACGAGCCATGGATGGCTGACGAGCGCATGGGGAGATCTTGCTTGAGGCCATAGGGCATGCTAGACGCAGCCGTGACGGGTAAAAGTATGTGTTTGGTGGCGTGAGGGTCGCCATGCTCGACCGAGGTGCCATCGTAGGCTGCTGCGAGGATGCCCTTGGGCGTCTTACGTCGGAGCATGTGCTCGGGCGGCTTCGCTGCATGGCCAGACGCGGAGGGCTCGGAGCCGTAGGTGTTGTGTGTGGATAGCGGGTGAGCATATTGCTGTGGCAGCTGGTGCAGCTGGGCGAGGCGATGGCCCTCGAAGGCGACGGCATTGCGGTACTGCGAGGCGTGGGAAGGCGCCGAGGGAAGGTTGTAGTAGGGTGTAGGCGTGGCCATGGAGATGGCCATGGGCGTGGGCGTGAAGGTGGGCGCGGGCGCGGGCGCAGACATAGGCGGGCGTTGCGACTGCGGCTGGGGAGGATACGGGCTGACCATGGTGGCCATGACGGGGGCAGCGAGGTGCCGTCTTTACACGTTCTTGTGAACGCGTGTCTGCTGCTGCAGAGGCAGTTGGTCGACGACCCACGGCACAGCTTTCACCAAGACCAGCTGGTGCCTATGCCTTCGCGGAGTCGTCGTCGATCTGCTACCACTAACATGTCTCTACGGGCGCAACGGGGAGGCGGAGGGCTCTCAGCACACCGCGTGTCCCGAGATTGGCGCGTACCCAGCAGAGAGACCGGGAACGATGCGGCAAAGGGCGACGGTGATGGATGGGAATAGCGATGGTGACGGTGGTGGCGACGGCGATGTCGGTGGTGTTGCGGGTGGACGTGGATCAATGCGAGTTTCGCTATCGCGGGGCCTCGAGGCGGGGGTCGAGTGTGGTATGTGTGTCTATGAGGGGGGTGGATGATGCAGGCAGTCTATGCAAGGGCGGCGGCGGGTGCAGCGAGCGACGTGTTGGGTGAAGGGTGAAGGGCCCCCGGAATGTACCGCAGATGGTCCTGCACGAGAGCTGCCGCGGTGGTGGCAGCAGCAGCAGCAGCAGCAGCAGTGTGTGCGCTCTCTCTCTTTTCCTCTCTCTCTCTCTCCCCCTCTCTCTCTCTCTCTCCCTCTCTCTCTCTCTCTCTCTCTCTCTTTCTCTTTCTCTTTCTCTCTGTCCCTGGCACGGCAGCGTGCACAGGGCGGGCACAGCGTTTGTGGCGGTGCAGTGGCGGTGGTGATGGTGGTATAGTCGTAGTTGTAGTCGAAGTCGTAGTCGTAGTGTCGCGCCGACAGGCGTTTGTTGTTCCCCACTGCTGCTAAAAGGGCTGCACAAACCACGAGCGGGCCCTGGGTTGGGGGGACGGCGGGAGGGAGGGGGAAGAGTGTCGCGTACAGGATACAGGATAGGATATACAGTATCGTTAGCCTATACAGTAAGCCTGTCTGCACGGTAAGGCTGGTGCTGGGGAGGGCTGCAAGTGCGGCGTAGCAGCGGTCCGTCACGTCGTTCAAAAGCCAGACGTGGGTGGCGGCACTTGCCGTCTCCTCCTCTCTCCGCTTTCTCTTCTCCTTTTCTCTTTTCTCTTCTTTCTTCTCTCTCTCTCTCTCACCCACACACCCTCTCTCTGTCTCTCTGCGTTGTATAGCGGTCTGGCGGCCAAATCGCAGGCAGAGGCGGCGGCGGCGGCGGCGGCGGCGTGGGTCCTTGGTAGCCTAGGAGGCAGAGTCCAGGTACTACTCTATGTGTGTATATGTGTACAATACCCATGTACAATACATCGAGCGGCCTGCTTACTTTATTTCACGCGGGCTGGCGGGCGTCATCTCTCTGACGGGCAGTGTGCAAGCTGCGGCAGGCCTATCCACTTTGGCATGCATGGCAGTCGTTGGAGAGTGGGTGGCTTGGTCTGATCCCTGCCGCATCAATCATTCGACTGCATGGGGGGGTGGGAAGAGAGTTGCAGGATCATCATCGATGCAGCCAGCCAGCCATCCATCCAGCCAGCCAGCCAGCCAGTCAGTCAGCCTGTATGTACGGTGTAGAGTTGGGGTGCATGACTGCATGACTCTCGACTACTATGCCGGGCGGTAGTCTGTCATGTTGCCGTAGACATGGAAAGAAATAGAGCGTCCAAGAACGAGAGCGTCTACTACTAGAGTACTCTACTACTGTTACTTGGTCTGTGGCGACATGCTGTCTGTTGCTGCATGCGTGTGTGTGTGTGCGTGTGTGTGTGTGTGTGTGTAGCATGTGTCCATGTCTACTAAGAGAGCAGACAGAGTACTGTGGTCTATCCACCCATCCATCCATCTACTACCTACTACTACCTGCCTGTGTACATCAAGCATCGTCGACAATCAATAGAGTACCAGACACCAACGACGACGCGGGCAGCCGTGGAAAAGAAGGCGACTTGCAAGGATTCGCTGCCTCCTCAACCTCGCTGGCCATACACATACACGCAGCGCCCACCACGCCCTGGGAAAGGTGCCGCAATATCCACCGTCCTGCACCCACAGCCCGTGTCGCTGCTCTTTGTCAACTTTTGGCTGCCCGAGTCCTTTTCTTGACCCGTCCTGCGCTGTTGATACCTACTTGCCTGACCTACCCTTACCCACCTGTACCTGATGGCCTGGGCGGGCCTCATCGTGAAACGGCTTTTGGCCAGGTTTGTCCTTCTAGCCTGCAACCATCCGCATGTTGGCAGTGAGTTGGCGGCTGGCGAGCTGTGACTGAGTGCGTGGAGTGAGTGTGAGTGTGAGTGTGAGAGTGTGTGTGACGGAGTGCCTGAGTGATTGAGTGGGTGATTGAGTGGGTGATTGAGTGGGTGATTGAGTGGGTGATTGAGTGGGTGATTGAGTGGGTGATTGAGTGGGTGATTGAGTGGGTGATTGAGTGGGTGATTGAGTGGGTGATTGAGTGGGTGATTGAGCGAGTGATTGAGTGAGTGTGTAAAGTAAGCGTGAGGGATCGGGGATGGCCGAAGGAGGAGCCTGCCCTCATCCATTCCCCCCTTGGGCGAATCACCATCGTCTGCGCCCGATTCATGAATGCCGCCAGCCGCCAGCCGCCAACGGGCTCCCCACATGCAAACCTTCATTCATTCAGACGTTCACTCGTTCACACGTTCACTCATCACAGAGCCAGGCTGGCACAGTCACTTGTCCTTTCAGCCCCCAAAGGACGCGAGTCCATCCTTCCCCAACCAACCTCACCCATGCCACCATCACAATCACAATCAGCATCACAGTCAGTCCCAAAAATAACAGCGAGTGTAAAAATAAACCAAACCAAATTCTCCTCATGTCGACCTCGAAAAAGGACCACCAAAGCCAAACCAAAGGCAAGACAGCGCGGTGAGTAATGGGTCGTTTTCCTCTTCTTCACACCAAAATAGGCCTATACTACGGTCCAAGTCCGAAGACTTGGAAGTAAGGGCCAGAGTGTTGGTGAAGTGATCATCCCATCCCCTGTGCATCACTGCATCTTACTCTAGTAGCCACTCAATACACCATCCTCGGAAATCCATGACGATCCATGACGAGACTGATGCATGCAAGACAACTGCTGAGTGCTCCCTCCCCAGTGAGCTCCTGCATCGGGAACCCAACCCTATCGACACATCATGCCTACCATCCTTCCGCATAGCCGCACATAGATTGCTCAACCTCTGTCGGTCCACATGCATGTCGGAACCACAGCAGGCGCCTGGGTAGCACAACGTGCCGTCTTCGCAAAACAAAACCATCTCACCGATACCACGTAAGCCAATCCGCAAGGACGCTCCACGGCCTCCTTCTGGCGACGACGTGGGGGGAAGGGGGTTACCACTACTCTAGACATCAAGCCTACAAGCCGTGCCGGCGGATAATGACGGGGACATGCGCAGCAACAACGTCCTTCTCATAGAAGAGGCCCCTCGTGTTCGCGTCTGAACTGTGACGTTGTAGGAGAGCTGTCGACATGGACACGGAATAGCATGACAGCCATGGAGTACTGTGAGCTGCTGTCGAGTGTGCTTTCTGTCGACGGTGTGCAGGATTATTAGTGGCGCTGGGTGGCCGGCCTTGTTCATGGTAAAGCGGGTGCTGATGCTGATGTTGATGTTTGTTTGTTGTGTGCAAGCAGCAAGAAGATCAATCTGCCTCGAAAGAAAATTTATGGTAGCCTGGTTCGCTTAGTCACGCGCCGGCCCTACCTTCCGCCGGCGACCAGGGTGTCATTGTCTTTCAATGTGGCCTTAGTTGTCCTGATGGTGGGTGAAATAAGTGTGATGGTCCATCTCAAAGCCACGTTCACTACTTTGATCCTTCAGGCAGTCGTCCATTTGCCGTCCACCTGTCGTTCACCTGCCGTCCACCAAACGCCGATTCCCCATCCCCTCCAGCCCTGACCAGTTCATCTTCAACCCTCACTCGCCGCACTTCACCATGAGCGCTGAAGGTGCACCCGCCCAAGAAGGCCCTCCACCTCAAGGGCCGCCTCAGCCGCAGCAGGGCGAAGGCATCTCTATTCCTGTTCCTCTGGGACCCAACGGCGAGAGACCCACCCCGGAGCAAATACGGCAGATTCAAATGCAACTCACCGCGGAGGCAGAGAAGCAGGGCCTCTCGCTCCAGGAATACGTTCAGAGACTCCGACAGCAGGCCATGGCACAGCAACAGGCGCAAATTCAGGCGCAACAACGAGCCCAGCAGCAGCCCATTCAGCCAGGGCCACCCAAGCCAGAGGCCCTCGCCGTCGCCAACTGGCTAAAGGCACAGGAACTCAAGCCCCGCACCGTCGTTCACGACGAGAAGCGCAAGGACATGTTTAGAGGTAGGACGCTGAGAGTGCGCAGCATCGACAGATCACTGACATGGCACAGTCAAGCGTGCTATCCGCGCCCTGCAGTCGCCTGCCTACCAGAAAGCCCGGGCGAAGAACCCTCTGCTTCCCGAAGTCACGGACCGCGCATCAGCCGAGAACGCGTTCAAGCTCCTTCCGCTCTCACTGCTTGCCCTCCGCGTCTCCAAGGTCGAAGGAGATGCGCACGAGGGCCATGGGCATGCAAAGCCCAAGCGCGTCAAGGGGCTATGGACAGTCAAGATTGAGCAACATCAAGAAGCCAACGACGACAACTACTACATCTGGCTATACGAGGGTTCACAAATGAAGCAAAAGCTATATGCTGCCGGTGCTCTGGTCTTGGTCATTGCTGTCGTGCTCTTCCCGCTGTGGCCCCTCATGCTGAGGCAGGGAGTCTGGTACCTGAGTATGGGCATGCTCGGCTTGATTGGGCTGTTCTTCGCCATGGCCATTGTTCGCCTGATCCTCTTCGTCATTACCATATTTGCGGCCCCACCTGGCCTTTGGCTCTACCCCAACTTGTTCGAGGATGTGGGTTTCTTCGACTCGTTCCGGCCTGTCTGGGCATGGCAAGAGGTAAGCCAACCCACACGAATGAGGAGCTTGGAACGAATCCACTTTTTTGCTAACTCTTGCCCAGACTGCAGAAGACATCCAAAAGAAGAAGCAAGCCAAGAAGGAAAAGAAGGCGGCCAAGCTCGCCGCCCGAGCCAATGGAGCGGCCAAATCTAGCAAATCTCAGGCCCAATCCCACGACCATGGCCACGACCACTCGCACGATCACGGCCACGACCACGACCACAGTCATAGCCACGATCACAACGTCGTCCAGATCGCTCCCGTACAATTCTCCTCGCCTGTCGACTCTGCATCTCAGCCCACCGGCTCAGAAGCCGGTCCAGAGGGCGGACTCACCCAACGGCCGCCGCGGGCCACGGTGGAGGAGGCCGAGGACGAGTAGAAGATGTATGATTTTGGGACTGGATGAGGAATTGGACATGTAGTCATTTCGAGCAGCTATGCGGTTCAAGGAGAGATTTTTTTTTTCTCTTCCATTTTGCTAGTTTTTTTCTAGTTTTTTTTTTTTGCATGGCTTAGCTGGTGTTTTGGCGCTGGCTGCGTTGTGCTATTGAGGTCCTGGTCCTGATCCTGGTCCTGGTCCTGATGACGAGTCACTGTATAGGATATAGGTCACAGGTGCTGTGTAGTGGAATAGGATGAACAACCGCTATTTCCATGTCGCTTCTTGACCTTTTTTTTTTCGTCAGTTTGAGTGAGCGGCTTCATCATGTGCTGTTGTGCTTTGATCAGGGTCGTTGGACTGGACTGGACTGGACTGGACTGGACTGGATTGGATTGGATTGGATTGGAATGGAATGGACTAGATTCAACCTGCTCTGGTCAAAGTAATGTACATTAATCTATCCATTACTTCAAACATGGCTACAATAGATTCTCTCCAATCTTGTTCTTGATCTCGATCTTGTCCCCGTCTCTGCATCTGCGTCTGTGCCTGTCTCTCTTTGACAAGATACCTTTTCCATCTTGGTTTCGCTGGTTCTTTTCATCCACTTTTATCGTTTGCGTGAGAGATGGGGAGATGAGAGATGGATGGATTCAAAGACACCAGCCGGGTGCGGACACCTTCCAACCCCATGGAGAGACAATGAGAATAAAATCAATGTGCGGTTTGTTGGAGAGTGGAAAAACATCAAGGTTTCATTTCATCATAAGAGCACACGAACATGCTCGTGATTCTGAACACGTCACGACCGAAACGCCTTTGCTGTACATCGAGTACACTACTAATCAACCTAAACGCCATGGCTATGCACAACCACCGGATGCACGCTGCAACCCGTCACATGGACCATCTGCACCCATCGCCGACGCACAAACTGTCGGGAAGCTCTACTCGGTGGACTGTGCGGGCTGATCCTCTTCGCTGCCCTGGCCTGCGTTTTCTTGACTGGCCGCTGGAGCGAGTCGGGAGTGGATGACGGGCGAGTGCGTAATCTGGGCTGTTGGGTTGGATTCGGCGAGTTGACGTTCTGTAAACCGGTTACTGGGTGCTCGACAGAGGTAAGAAGGAATGCAAGAGACGTACCCAACTCCCTGATCCTCAGCTTCAGCATCTGATTTTCCCGCGTCAAGTTTTGCGTTTCTGCTTGATAAAAGGCACTCTCATCTCGGGCTGTGGCAGCGGCTGGCAGCATGTCGTGGTGATCGTAGAGTCCCCCGGCTTGGCCTGATAGCGGACGCAGAGCTGGTGATGCCGCATGACTACCTTGCCGTGAGCGGTCTGCAAAGGACGACTGCCTGCTGATGCTACCCAAGGCAAGCGGTGAGCGAGAACGTGGTTGTGCAGCCGAGGGGAGAGGCGAAATGATAGACTGAGAGCCGTGTGAGGAAAGCGGGTGAGAAGGAGGTATAGACATGGAGCGCTCCGAGGTAGGCGTGCTGTCATCCACTGCTGAAGAAGAAGACGGCGGCTGCTGCTGGTTGGTCTGGAGGGCAGTGATTTGTTCCTGCTGTTGGCGTATCATGTTGAGGAGCCGGTTCTGCGCGCGGGGGGGGGGGAGGGGCTGTCAGAACAGGTTCAAGCAACGAGGCAGGCAGGAAGAGGACATTAGATACGTACCACTTGTCCCTCTTGCTCATACTCGAGCTCCTGGTGCAGCTCTCCCAGGCTAGGGGCGCGTTCATGTTGCGGACTATGCGGCCATGGACCCCTACTACGGGCCGGCGGGCTCTGCTGCATTTCTCCGGGGGAGGGTATGGCGGGGTCGTTGAGGTTGAGGTTCATGCGGACACTGGAGCGGCGGCGGGCGCGTTCGACGTCTCGCCGCATGCTACCGGACGAGAGCCTACGTGAGTCTTCACTCTGGATGCCGGCGTTCATGGCTGCTGTGGCTGCGAGCGAGTGAGGCGAGGAAGATGACATGGTGCGCGAGGCCGAGGGTGATTGGTTGCGGGATGTCGCCGTGGCCGTGGGCATGGACGAGGGTGTGGATGTGCTGGTGGAAGCGGGCGGGAAGTGAGGTGAGGGTGGCAGGGTGTTGAGATCTGGGGGCATGGCGGGCGGGCGTACAGCGGGGCGGTGGGCGGTGGCGTGAGGCAATATCAAGAGGAAGAGGTGGCCGTAGGAATGAGTAAATGGGACAATAGGTAGGTAGGTATCATAGTACTGTTGTACGGCGGTAGGCAAGGTCCCCTGGGCGAGATGATGGACGGACGGGCGGGCACAGAAAGTGGCTACGTACGTACAAGTATCGGCCCAACCGTCTTTGCTTTTCACTGCTGTTGTCAAGCTAGGGCCACCATGCACTTTCCATGTACCGGCCGGTAGGTGAGCGTCTAATGTTGTTTCGGAGAAGCAAGATGGCGTTGGCAGCTTCTGGAAGGCTGACTCGGGGGGGGCGCAGGTACCGGTACAGTAGAAAAAGCAAGAGAATGAGCTAGAGAGTTGCAGAGCTGTTCTACCGGCGATCGCTGTAGTCCAAGAGCCGAGGCGAGGGGGAGGCGAGGCGAGGGGAGGCGAGGGGGAGGGGAAGGGAGGTGAGATGATTGAGATGATTGAGATGAGGGGGTGTGAGTGAGAGCTCAGGCGGGGTCAACAAAGGTCTCGAAAGCCTCGAGCTACCGTAGCCGTAGCCAGTGAGGATTCGACAGGCTACCGATTGTGAAAGTAGCATGTGTACTAGAGTGAGCCTGTGGTGTGTTACAGAACTCTCCATCTACTTGAAGAGAGTAGAGGACTGGAGGACTGTCTTTGCTGTCACTACCCTACCTTGTTCACACCCTCTGCTGCAAGCTACCGCGCCAGCAGCATCGCCAGTCTGACACGCACGCCTCTGCTGGGACCTGGCTCCCAAGTCAACCCAACGGTCAGCGTCGAGGTCGTTGGTTGTGGGCAGAGAGGAGGAAAGTAAGAGTAGCGGGTACAGGATGCTTTGCAGGCACCAGGAGGCCTGGCGCTGTTCCTGTTCCTTGCACTTGGAACGAACTTTGCTCAACTTTGAGCCTTCCAAAGCTTCCCGAGGTCGCTCCAAGATTTGCACGTCCGCCCATGCACGCTAACCCCGAAACAGGCTAGGGAGCTACAGGCAGCCCTAACTCGGAACGGCCGCCTCCACCTTCCGCGCCTTGGCTATCCGCTAGCCTGTTCCTGCGTTGGCGTGTGACATGACTCAGCCACATTCATCGCACACACACACACACACGCACACACACACACACACGCACACACACACACACACGCACACACACACACACACGCACACACACACACACACGCACACACACACTGGACATGATCTCCAATCCAATGCCAGCCAACAAATGCGCAGCAGAACACTTTGCCCATCACGACACTGTGGCCTGCCCTGTGTACTCCGTACTGTGTACTCCGTACTGATTCTACAATCACTCAGCCCGCCCGCCTGCACCTGAAGAGTCTGAGACAGCCTTACGCGACGCTACACGAAGAAGAACAAAAGACGCTCCTCTTGCCACACTACTGATACTTTTCGGGGCTTCTCCAACCGCACCACCGTGTCCTCCTTTTACACACTACCTAGCCCTCCCTCCCTCCCTCACAGCTGCCCAAAGCCCACGCTCATGCTCAACGCATCTCTTCTGTCGTCGCACAGAACGTGCAGGCTGCAGGTCCTGCTTGGGTCTCGACACCAAAGACGACTACGGTACATCGGATGCACAAGGCACTCTACATGGCACTTTGCCAATACTTGCCCATGTCGTATTACTGTGCCCTTTTGACTACGACTACCATGGCAATGCCCGCCAGTCTACGAGGGTTACCTACCTACTATGGCACCTATATTCCCACGCCTACTAAGTAGATCCTCGCCCAAATGTGCCCCGCCCGCTATCAGATGCCCTTTTGTACCTGTAGATCACCACCCTGCCTCCGCATCCGCAAGCCCACCACTTGCACCACGATCCTTTTTATGCGTCCTCCGTTTTGCGACTTGCTGCTTGCCCATCGTCCGTACATCAAGCCTCCGGCCAGGGTGACGCTACCAAGTTTTAGATTACTCCCCCCTCCCCCCCAACCCCAGCCCTTGCCACTCGCACCCGTGGACCGCCCGGGCTCTTCTCTTTTTTTCTTTTTTTTTTTGGTGGCCTTGGCCGCACGACCGACGACGACTCCATGTTCGAAAATACTATCTACTCGGAGTAATTTAGACGCAGGTACTATAGTAACACAACAACAAACCTTGCCCTGGGCCCTGGGCCCATGCCACACTCTCCACACCAACTTACCCTTCCCAACATTCGTCACTCTTGGACGGATAACGGTGCTCAACGTCCGGCCCCGGCCCCGGTAGTCGTTGGCGACATAAAACACGCCAGCCAGGTGCTATATACCTGTACCGCTGCTAGCGCATCACTTCAATCCAACCTTGTGCGCAAAAGGGGCCACAGGGCAGCCCGTGCAAAGGTCCGGATCACAGCCCATGTCCGCCTTTCCCACATTGAACCCCTGCACACAATCACCTTTAGGGAGCACACTTCTGCGGCAGCTACACAGTAGTGCCTGCCACCTCTTTCGCTCCCACCACTACCCATCACTCTAGAGACATCGTCCGCGAGCCGTTTCACTTCTCTTTTCCCACTGCAGCATCAGCATCAGCATCAGCAACAACCATAGTGCCAATTCACCTCTCCTTTTCTAGGGGCTCCTGTCCTGTCCTTTCGTTTGAAATCTGTATCGTTGATCCGCCATACCCCGGCCAGCCATCCAATACCTACCTACCACCCACCACCACCCTCCTTCCATCGTCCCCCCCCCCAGCTGCAATTTCCACCCTTTTGTGCAGCGCATTGATCACTCACGATACTCGACAATTGCCATTCCAGCAGGCTGCCTGTCACCCAAACCTACATGTGCTAACTCTTCTCTCCTCTGATTTGGCCGAGTCTGGGGACACAAGTCGACCCGGTCCCCTTCCCACGCCGGACCTCTGCCAGCCGTGCGACAGAGTACCTAGACCCTGATCCACGCCCTTCTCCTATATACCTGTGCCAGTTATAGATATCCGCCTGGAAGTGCATCACGTTCTTTTGGCTCGGTGTAGCCAGTTGCTGCAAGCATGACCGCCATTCCTGCACAGATCTACACGGCTTCCATGACTATGCCTTCAGAAGACAAGGCAAGCCCTAGACCTGGCAGCAGCCTGCGCACTCGCGTTCAAGATACCACTCCTGCTTCACGATGGCGCTTTACCCGGTCTACCACGAATCTGCGTGAGGCAGCCTCCCGATCAGCCTCCATTAGCTCTACGCAAATGCCCACTCCCCCCTTGCCCATGAAGCCTGAACGCCCTGCTTCCAAAATCTCCCTCTTTGGTTTGTTCAGTCGTCCGAAAGTGGAGAGGGCCCGAGGTCACACAGAAGGGGGACTCGTTATGCCGACGCGACCACAAACACCAACACCACCCACGCCAGCTCCACAGACCTCCATGGCAAAGTCCTCGCTGCGCCAGAATCCATCGCCGCCCGCACAGCAGTCTATCCGAGCACGATCAAGCCAGATGTTCCGACCAACCTCGATGCGACCCACCATGCTACAGAGAGAGGCGGGAGATTGGGAGCCGCCCCCCCTGTTTCAAGCTTTTCCACAGTCCCTAAAGCATGCTACTGTCCAAGCCTGTGTCTTCCCACCCGAGGTCCTGATGCGAACACAGAGTCAGAGAAGACAAGCTGAGCTGATGCGAGAACGAATGGATAGCGTGCGCGATCTGTCCACCATTGCAGAGAATGTCACAGAAACCAAGAAATTGGAGAAGAATCACAAGCGGCTCGTATCCAACTCGGTGCTGAACCCACCCACACCCGAGCTTGTCAACAAAATCTACATCTTGGTCGCTTCGGGATATGTTTTGCAGTATGCTGGTGATGGCAATTTTGATCGGGCGCCAGAAAAAGTGCTCAGGCTCGGCAAGGAATCTGCTGCCTTTGCATGCGATCTCATACCTGGCAAGCATTGGGTCTTGCAAATCTCCAGCCATGCACATGATGACGGGACTTTTGAGACGGGCCCAAAGAACTCCCTCCTCTCTCGACTCCGGACACAGAACGCCACTGTGAGAACGGCAGCCACGAGCTTCTTGCTAGTCCTCGAAAGTGCCGAAGAGATGGATGCATGGATGAGTGCCATACGCAAGGAGATTGACAATCTTGCTAGTACAAAAGTCAAAGACGATTTCATGCGGGCCTCGTCCTCTACGGATGACTCCGCAGGAAAGAGTTCGGCAGAGGCCATCACCCACCGACATCGAGCACAACGTGACCCTGAAACCATCAGCAAGGTCACCCCTTGGGAGCTACCCCTCGCCTCACCGCGTTCGGAAACACCACAAATCGTGACTTCGGACAGGGCAACGAATGAGAGTGAGCGAAGCGTGAGTGTGGCAGATTCCATCGGCGGCCAGACTAGCTATGTGGGCAATGGCCGCCAGTCAGGAGAGACGTCATCGGTTGCCTCGACGCCAGTCTCACAACACCAGGTACAGCTGGATGGACTCCGTGGACGGTCCCGCTTCTCCTTCATGTCAACAACGACATCAACGTCCGGTCCCGGCACCCGCAACACTTCACGGGACTCTTCTCCCGCTCCATCGCCTTTGAAGGACGTTTTTTTACCCGGAGATGTCGAGCCCATGCGCAGTGCCATGTCTCTCAAGTCCTTCCACATGAATCCTAGCAGTGGCTCTGCATCTCGGCGTAGATCCATGCAGCCCCTTCCCATCACAAATGAGAACTTTCCCCAGACAGTCGACACTTCTGCCAAGCAACAACGACACTCGTTGTACAGCCCGACTTCTCCAAAAGCGCCTGAGCTAGGCGAGCAGTCTTCATCGGGACCCAAGGTGCCTACAAAGGACCCAGAGCCTACAGGGCCACGCTCACCATCCCGGATTCAAATTCCTCATATTGCCGATGCTGCTCGCTCAGGTCCAGTACAAAGCCCAAAGGAACCGTGTCCGGAGCCATCAGTCACTTCTCGCGAAGACAGTCCTGTCCGCGTCGATGATCGCAGCTACAGCATTCCACCCAGGAGGGATGTCATCTCGCCCCCACCACGGGAACCTGCTCCGCTGCCTCCCAAGCCGGTTCGACCACAATCTTCAATCGGAGCCTCGCCATCGCTCTCGTCCCAACCAATGACCATGTTTTCGTCTGGCGCATCGGAAGCTAGGACCCAACGCCGAATCTCAGCGACACCAAAGGCTTTCATGCGACCTCTGCCTGTCCGCCCTCAAGCTCAACATGCTGAGGGTTCGATGATACTTCAGAGGAGACAGTCTTCCTTGACACCTACTTCGGCTCCTGCACCCTTGCCTTTGGGTATCAACGTCACCCGCTCTGTCACTGCACCTGCCAGACCCTCCTCAGCCGCTGCCAACACGGCACCAACGCCGAGTCCCATGAAGCTCCATCCGTCGCTTCCGACATCACAGACTTTGCGTCGCCCAACCTCGGTCCAGATTAGATCTGACCCTGCCCCTTTCCTCTCGTCATCGCGTCCCGCTCATGCCAGCCGACGAGCCTCTAACGCGCAAGCTCTTGCACCCAGTCCCAGGATTCTGCAGGCCGCACCCAGCATTGATACGCTACGCCAACAGGCTCTTGCACAGAGGTCCCGGTTGAAGAGTGTTGTCCCGAGGCGCAGCATGCCAGCTCTGGGGCTACCACCCCCAGCTCCGCCACCCAACATGCCTCTCCCAACACTGCCGCCAAACATGGCTCTGCCACCTACCCCAACGAACAGATCCACGCTTAACCCGCCACCCAATATGCCTCTTCCTACGCCACCGCCTTGCGCGCCTCTTCCTCAACCACCTACCCGAGCTTTGCCTACCCCACCGCCAAACGTGCCATTGCCTCCAACGCCGCCTGCAGGCGAGCCTTCTGCGAAGAATGTTTCTGCATAAACTTTTTGACTCATTTCAAGACTTGCTTCTTGTATTATTATTATTCATTTGGGTGGCGTTTTGCATAGGAGATGGGTGGAACCATGGGGGAAATATCCAGGCCAAATGTGCGCCACTTTTCATGTCGTTATGCCATTTTCGCTTGTCTGACCAGTCTGTTTTTCCGCACGATACCATATCCGTTTACCAACTTTTTCGTTTTATCTTTGATGTTTTTCCAAATACTTTGAATTCTTTGTATTCTGTATTTTGGAAATTGTTGTCTTTTGTCTATCCATTCGGCTTTGTCCCCCACTCGTCTTCTGTCTTTCTTTGTGTGCAGTGAGCGCGCGTCTCGCCATGCAATGCAATGCAATGCAATGCAATGCAATGCAATGTCCTTCATTTATAACGTCTTGGTCCCTACTCAAAAGGGTACATGGCAGCAAAAGCGGATATGATTTTTTGGAGGGGATTTTAGGATGGACTGGACTGGACTTGTAGATTATTCGGCTTCGCTGCCTTTTCGTAGTGGCGTAAAATGTGTATCGTTCAACTTGTTCGTCCGCTCCGTGCTGGATGTGTGTGTGTGTGTGCAGTTTGGCCGGGGTTGTTGGTGTCCAAGTTGAAGATTGTCTGGACTAATAGTGTACACATGATTGGTAAGAGGTATTGCTCAAGTGATTGTGGCCGGCACTAGAATTGCGCTCTTTATATTTGGTGATTTTGGGTAAACATTCACATACGACCATAGGACACTGAAAACTAGGCTTCCCGTCCGCTCAGCCATATATAAGCAGTGTACCGGCGGATTAGTAGTTAGGTGGGTGACCACTAGCGAATCCCCGCTGTTGTATGTTTTTGTTTTTGCCTTGTCTTGCCTGTGCATTGTATCTCTACTTTTTTTTTAGTGTTTGTGGCCAATGTCCAAGAGGGAAGCGCTAGCCTATTTTGGTATGCTCTACCACAGACGGGCTTCTTCCCCTGCATACAGCATCGACAACTACAATCTCGCACCGCAAAGAACTCGCGTCTGTCAATTATTCACCAAATAATTCATTTTTCATCTATCGCGAATTTAACGCATCATGGCACCGCGTAACAAGGCATTGACTTCTGCAAAAGTCGCAAAAGTCACAAAATCTACCCCTCGCAGTAGTAGCAGCAAGCCATCAATAGTAGAGCCACCAAGCCCAGTACCAACAGCACTACCGCCCTCACGTATTCATGCTGCTTCGTACCACTACCCTTTACTTTTGGCCGACCAGGCGCGATGCGAGGCGTTGCTGAGCTGGTTTGACAGTGAGGAGGAGACGCGGAGCATGCCGTGGCGCAAGGCATGGGTTGATCCGAGGGAGTATGGGGGGAGAGAGGGAGAGTTGGGCATGGTGTTGGGGAGGAGGGCGTATGAGGTTTGGGTTAGTGAAGTTAGTAAGTTTTTTTTTGCTGGTTACGTGGTGGGGATTTGGGGGGTGGGTGGTGTGAGACATGGACGCGTGGACGCGTGGACGCGTTGTCACATGATTATGTACTCACGCCGTTACAGTGCTACAACAAACACGAGTATCGACGGTGATACCGTACTTTCAAAACTGGCTATCCAAGTGGCCGACTGTTCAGGATCTCGCCAATGCAAATCACGAGGATGTCCTTTCTGTCTGGAAAGGTCTTGGATATTATTCACGCGCCACGCGTCTCCACCAAGGAGCCAAAGCCATTGTTACCAAGTCAGCCGGCTCCTCATGTCCTATACCGAGTAATGCTACAGGTTTACAAGAGATTCCAGGTATTGGGCGCTACACCGCCGGCGCAATATCTAGCATCGCCTTTGGCCAAGCCGAGCCTGTGCTAGACGGCAATGTTGCTAGGGTATTGAGCCGACAGCTGGGCCTGTACATGGATGCCAAAGACAAAAAATCAACCGATTTGCTATGGGACACTGCTGGCCAGTTGATCAGATCTGTGTCCGGACCACAGCCCAGCCGAATCCCAGGACAGTGGAATCAGGCGATGATGGAGTTGGGGTCTACGATTTGTACACCACGTCCACGATGTGACGAATGCCCTATTCAGTCGACTTGTAGGGCTTATAACGAAGGGCTGGTATTGATCAAGAAGCAGCAAGCACCGGCTGTTGTACCCGACATCGAAGATGCATGTACCCTCTGTGATTTGTTGGATACCGAAGACTTGGCTACTGCGACTGAAGATGTCACCCAGGATGACCGCGTTACTAAGAAGAGGAAGACGGTTGTAAAACAAACAAACACTATCTCGCAATACTTTGCCGTAGGTACGCCTAAATCGGACGTTGGGACCGAGGATGAGGAGGAAGAAGTAGGCAGGCCTGCGGACGACTCACGGAAACGAAAATCACCAGCATCATCCTCGGTGCCGAAACAGGTCATGTCGTACTGTGCGCTCTTCCCGAAGAAGGTCTTGAAGAAGAAGGCAGCAGAGGAAGAATGTGTGGTGTGCATGATTGAGCTATGCATGGCAGATGGATCTAGCAAGTGGTTGATTGAACAACGTCCGGACAAGGGTATGGATTCCAAACTGCACTCTGAAAGAAATTTATGACTGACAAAGAATTAAAGGACTACTCGCATCTTTGTGGTACGTACACGGCGCAACATCATCTACAAGACAAGAAGTCGGTTGGCGGCTGTCTGCCCACAAGAGACGTCTGCAGTAGCCTACCCACATAGCCAACTAGAAACCCCCTTGTTACCTCTACTTCGACCGTGTACTGACCAGGTCCCAGGCAATTCCCGCAAAGCACCCTTAGCGCATCCCAGAAGTCGCCATCGCTTCGCAAGACATCGGCCCAGAAACACACGTCCAGCCTGGTGATTGGCGACATGGATATGAGCAAAGCGAAACATGTTGCCGCGTTTCCACCATTAGTCCACGTATTTACACACATTAGACTCACAATGCACGCCCATCATTACCGCATCTCTGGTGCCGATGGGGCTGCGAATATCGACCTTGTATGCAGGGGCCCACCTGCACGCAAATGGGTCGATGCCGATTCCATGGACAATGAAACGTTGTCGACTGGGATGCGGAAATGCTGGGATTTGGTGCAGAAGAGCATTTGACAGTTTAGCGCTTTTGCGTTGCAGGTGGTCAACGTGATATAATATCCCGCAGCAGTTTTTCCATTCACCAGGCATGCAGTGGACTTGCTTCTGCTAATCGCCTCGTTGGCCCACCCATACCACTTCTTCTTTGGGTTCCAAGGACCGACACTTCAGAATCGGTAAGCGAACAAACACACGAAAAGATACAGGCGACAAAAAATCCCAGACAGGGGCGTGCTTGCACATGTCCTCGGCACAGAAGAAGTCACCACTGTATATCAATGCCCTTTACTCTAGATGCACGGAGCGCGTACATTCAGGGAACTCGAGGTTCAGAACAGAGTTAAAACAGTCGTCGTCATTTCCCTGGAACATTTGCAAGGTTTCGGAGATCCCATTGTAAAATGACTGTCGTTCAGGACTTGGGCTGCTGGGGCAATCCATCGTTAATCCGGTTGCGTTACTTACTCTTGTTCTGGAATTTCTGCTTTTTTTTTTCTGGCGGTTGCATGGCAGAGGAGTTGAGCAGTTTGAGTGGCAAAGCTGAGGATGGCGAATGGGGTTGGTGTTGCATCGAATGGGGCCGTGGCTTCGGGAGTGAGGAGCGGGCGTGCTAGCTATCAAAACCTTCCTGTCGTGAGGGTTGGGAAAAGGTGTCGAGAGCATAGGTATGTAAATAAATAGGTGGTAGTAGTATCAATATCAGCAGAGCAAGTTCCAAACACAACATCGGCTTCCACATACGCTACTCTGCGCTGGCAATCCGTAGTACCCACCACACAGCTCGCAGCGGTTTTTTTTTTCTTTTCCCGGAAAGGTTTCAATGGTAATGGCTAGACGAGACCACATTTAAAACATGTCGATTGTCGTCTCGACTGCGGCTGTGGTGGTTTCAAACTTCATCCCTGCTCATGACTTCCGTCCGTCGTTCTTGCATCTGGTCGTGCAGGTAGATACAGTACCGGGACTGCATTCCTCAACTGCCACCCTCGCGCCCTGACGCTTCGTACTTGGTGATTAGTAAACTTGCATCTCCCACTCCAATTACGCGCCCTTCATCATCATCAAGTGTTACAGCTAGTTTTTAATCCAAGGCAGTAGTTGAACACAATGAGACCCACGCTTGCAATCCCAATCGCAACGTTCATGGCAGCAGTCCATGCAGTGCGTGCTCCGGATCCAGTCATCACTCCAGCTGGCATTGTCGCAGCCCGACAGGAAGACGCTGGGTTGTTGGGGTGGGTGGATGCAGGCAATGGACAGCGTAAGTCATGAATTCATTTGACATGCTCTTCCAACACCCTACCTACAACCCAACATCCTTTACGCAAACACCCCACCCCCCTACGCCACTTTCCTCCACACAACAATTCTATTCAAATTATATACCAAAAAAAACCCCCTAACACAACCACCCAACACCCCATATAGTCTCCGACCAACGCTCCTGCGACTACCCAGCCACACTCTCCACCTCCGGGTCCCTCGCCCAGTGCTGCACCGCGAGCACATGCACCTTCTGGGAGTCCTGCAGCGCGGGTACGCTATTCGCCGGCCCATCGATCTCGCTATTCTGCGACCAGGGGTACTGCAATACCGCTGTGCTTGTGAGGACCGTGGGTGCGGACTCGGGTGCGAGTTACCTGGGCTGTTGGGCGACGAGTCTGGGCGAGGCTGCGTTTACGATTATAGGGAATGTGGGAGGTGAGTAAGGAGGTTGGCGGTGGGCGGGTGTTGCAGAGATGCTGATGCGGTGGACGTAGGTGTTGGGGCTACAGAGTCGGCGGCGGATACTGGGAGCGGGGTGAAGGTGTCAGAGAGTGCGGTGAGTAGTACTGCTAGGGGTTCTAGCGGTGTGTCTGGGACTGTGGTAGAAATTGGTGGGAGTGCTGTATTGACTTCGGTGGGGGCGGCGGCATCATCGACGACGGCAACTGGTACAGGAGCTGCTGGGCTGGTTGCTAGACCGTTGAGAGGTGTGTTGGGGCTTGTGGTTGCGGTGTTCATGTACATCTAGGTAAGGCAAGGGAAAGTAGGGAGAAATTTATGACGTTTGAGTTCAGCGATGTAATATGTAAATTTCAACGCACTGTGTTCTCTCTTGATAGTAAACACCAATTCATCCATGTTATAAACACGCCCGTCACTCTTTTGCCTTGGAAACTGCACATCAAACACAAGACTCAAATACCGCATCACATCACACGACAATCCAGTCCATCTCTCACAGTCACAGAATACGCAAACATATCCTCTAATCACAGCCTAACTACGCCGTCTTGATCCCAACCAGCACCACTATCATCTGCACTGCTTTCACCGTCCCAAGATAATTGAACAATTCTCACGAGGAAAGCCAGAAACCATCATGAAATTCAGCAAACGATAGCTTTTCATATGGAAAGGCGCGTGGGGACAAGTTGTGTGAGGGGTTTCCCATGCTGTGTGTGTGTTTGGCTTGAGCGGTTGGGTAAAATTGCTTGTATTGTAGTGTGGGATATAGAGAAGTTGGGGCTGAATGGTTAGTTTCAGGGAGTGATATGGAGGAGTGAGGTTGGAATTGCATAGCGGCGCTAGGAAACTTTGTATCCGCGGAAATGTGCGCTCTGTTATTGAGATGAAGCGAGGTGGGCTAGTGCTTTGATGGTGAATCTATCAGAATAGTCGCGCGTTCATTTGACGACCAACAACATGCTGCAGGAGGTAGATTGAACTTTTTTCATCCGGCCATGATCCCCTGGTTTTTGCGATCAGCCAGTCCATTCGGCCGTTATGACAGCCATACGAGCATCCTGGGGCAGAACGATTTCCTTGAACGCGAATCTTTGATCGGCCATCCTGAACAGCCATTGCCACGTTTCTGCGTCACGTTCTCGAGCGTTGTTGAAGGCCTTCATCGATATGTCCATTGCACTGCACCAGTTAGCACCAGCCCAGAGAGACAGACAGAGAGAGAGAGAGAGAGAGAGAAAGAAAGGAAACACACCGAAGAAAGCGTTCCGCGCGTAAAGACACCTGTCCTGGATCTGGGATGCAAATGTCGTTGATCACGATCTTGGCGCCTTTTTTCAAAGCTGGTACCAGATTCCGCAGAATGGTAATGCTGTACTTGTCCGACCAGTCGTGCAGAATCCAGCGCAGGAGATAAATGTCTGCGCCACGCACAGGCTGTGGCTTCAAAAAGTCGTGAGCCATGCCTAGCACGCGCTGGCTCAGGGAATCGGGTACATTCAAGTGGGCAATGGTCTCGGGGAGGTCTTGCACGATGCAGGTGATGTCGGGGAAGCGCTCGGCAATGGCTACGCTGACCTGACCTTGGGAACCGCCAATGTCTACGATTGTTCCTCGACCAATGAGGCCAAAGTCGTAATGATCGACAAAATATCTTATGTCGTATGATGGGTGAAGGTGTGAGAAGCTCATGGCTTGGGCGAATTGGGCCTGTCGTCTGGCGTCTTTCTTGATCACATCAAACGGGTTTTCGTTGGTTCCATACGCCAAAGAGAAACCCTATTGGTGAATAAGTAAGTTGTCCGTTCGAGTTGAAGGTAGACGTACACTCTCCTTGGGTTCTTCAGACCCGGGCCACTTCTCCGTCGCATCCACCGCGCGGCTGAGCGCAGGCCAGATCTCTTGCGCGTTATTCATGATCCATGCCTCTAGCTGTGGATTGTTCAGAAGCATTTTTGAGGCAGCTGTGTGGGCAACGAATCCTTTTCTGACCTCTTTGAATACATGCTGACTTGCTGCGAGGCGAAGAAAGCGCGTCACGTCTTTCTCATTCGTTGAAGATGCGCTTGCTATTTCTGCAAACGAGGCAACACCATCCACCGGGACTGCATATGCGATCCTGTGACGATAGAGATACTGTATACATAGCAACAGGTATTGCTGACCGAGTCAGTCTTGAGTGAGATGTGCGATTCGCTAGCCTAGCCTACCTGACCAGAGCATTCAACAAGCAAGCCTAATGGTCCGAGGAGGAGATTATGTAATTCATGCGCCCCCTCTATCGCCGCCTCGCGTGCAGCTGCTACATGGAGTGGCAATTCCTCTCCCGGCATCAGATGATCTCCATGATCAAACGAAGGCTCGGGCAGGTTTTGGCCGCGAAAGAACCTTGCGTATGCCTCTGCATTCTCTTGTATCTGCCTGACTAGAGCTGTGATGCTCCCGATTCTCGCAGCTACCGGTGTTGTGGGTTGGGCCACTTGAGGAGGTGGTGCCGAGTGCTGCAGCCTCCCATGGCCACCAGCAAACTTGTGATGTTTATTAGTTTGGGATCCATACCAGGTGGCAGGATGCTACGTACCATGATTAGCGGCCAGCTTGATGGAAGTTGTTGATGGCGCAGGTTGCCATGGACATTGTTGGAGTGTGTAGGTGAAAGGTAGCCATGTTTAGCCAAGACTATTTGGAGCTAGTCAGGTACCTAACGTTACGTACCCAAGTTACCTTAGTTGTCGTGTCTGTGCGCATGACGCGTTAGGTCGTCGCTGTAGGTTGTGTAACGTTGTTATCGTGTAACCAAGTTCAGTTCGACTACTCTACCTTTGATGAATAGAGGGCTTTCCGAGGAAACTTTCTGTTCTTGTTTCCATTCTCAATGGCAAGGCGCAGCCCTACGTAAGGTGCGTGTACTTGGAGTACTAGGCAAAGGCCGCAAGGGCATCGGTCATGGACTTGGATCTCTCGTTCCTCTCGCAGTACCGTACCGTACCGTACCATGTAGGTACCTCTGGGCTTTCACAGATTGTCTGTCATCGTTTGGTTGTGTGGTCTAGTAGGAGTAGACCCAAGTCTTGACATGAACTAGATCTCAGAGGATGCATGTCATCAGAACCCTCGCCCTCTTGAGCTCTCCTCGGACCCAACAGATTTTGTCAATGCCGAGCTACACAACACATTGCCAGATGCAGCCTAGGCAGACCCTTGAGCCCCGCAGGTTTTTGGACCCTGAGCGTGCGAGGCAGCCGGGACCGACGTCACTCGCCAAGCTATGCGATCATACCCTGCTGCACTTTCGTTCAAATAGGCAGACCACGCCTGCGCTCGCCAAGTTCAGAAGGATACTAAGACTCCTTCACCTGCTGATGCAACCTCGAGCTTGGTCCCACCACAAGTCACGGCTATCTCCTAAGACCTACGGCCCGAGACATACGTTCCGTCTTGTCTGTCTTCCATTGTTGACAGGCCATCCAGTGGCCCAGTCCACTACCTAGTCATCTAGATTCGGGAGCTTGGTTCTGTCCTCGTAACTCGAATCTCCCTTGCTGTTCAAAATTCAGAGAAGCTTGCTGGCAACCTATAGTTACACGACTCAAGACGATCCAGTGTGTGTTCATAGCGCATATTGGCCGACAGTGAACTCCCTCGACTAACTTTACCAGAACGACGTACAAGGCTACCATTCCACCACTTCACAATGAGCGAGCAACCATCCCTCCTCACCCCATCCGATGGGCCACACAACCTTCTCACGCCTTCTGCCCTTACCCCCAACACGCGGACGGAAGCTGAAGCGGCCCTGACACTCAACAGCATCAACCAGACAGATGCTGCTGGCCCTGATCCCGCATTGCTAGAGGATGGCACTTCAGAGGCTCAGAAAGCATACCGCCGACCAGGTGTACCCAGAACGAGCTCATTCAACTACCAGGACGCTCTGAGGAGAGCACAGCAGGCCTCAGTATCCTCGAATATGTCGGCCGACTCAGAGGCGTCGGGGAACACTGCCGAAGAAACGGTAGCCTCACCTGCGTCATCAGCAACTCCTTTCCCGCCACCGGGTCAAGGTGTTGTCCCGCTCAACTACGGTGCGGTCGGAGCATCAAGAAGCGACTCGGTAAAGAAAACGAGATCTAGGGGACTCAGCCTGAGTGGGCTTGCACAACAACAGGGTTGGAGTGAGCAGGACTACAAGCGGGTATACACTTCTGACCTCGTTGCCAAGCCAAAAGAGAGTGCAGGTTACCGTTCGGAAGCCGCCCCCAAATCGAATGAACCATAGAGTGCCGTTCGCGTTCTTTTTCAGGATATTCTGGAGGAACGAGGTGCACGTTTCAGTTCCGTCCGTCACAGTAGTCTCGGGTCGACTCAAAGAAGATACATGTACAATATACACTCGAACAGCACAAAAGTATTGGTGGGGCGATCAAGCTAGGGAATGAATTCAATATATTATATGATGTCGTTTTCAGAGTCCTATATATCCTGTCCAATATTGGGAAGAGATAAGCTCTAGAGTTGCACAACTCTCTCTACTTGAAACGACAGAACTTCATCGAAACAATGGACCGGGGGATACCTCCTTCCAAGAATCACATTGCAAAGCAATGTCACCGCATCGGTAGTGACTACCTGCCTGACGACAATGCTCGTGTCCCATACAGCAAGTCTTCTCCATGCAATACTGGTGACAGCTTACTTTCTCATCACATTCGTCCCTACACATCTTCTTGCGCGCGTCACTCACACGCCACTTGCCATTACACTCCTCCTTGCACAAGTCGCGAAGCTTCCGCAATGGACAGGGGGTCAGAAGGAGGCGACGACCCCTTGGTACGAGCGACGAGATCTTTACAGATACGCCGTTGGCATTGTCCACCTGCACGGCAGTGGACTGGTCCTGTAGTACAGACCTTGAGCTGGCAATCAAGCTCATCGCGCTCATTTGATGCGTGATCTTGTAGTGCAATACCACAGTTATCAACATACTCCTGGCAGTTGAGGCAGCTGATGACTTGCTCATGGTTTACGTTGCGGCGACTGTCAAGACTAATTTTGGAGTTCAAGGTATGGTCATATGTGTCCTGGTGTAGGCTGCAAAACGGACATTCAGAACACAGGTCGGCCGCACAGATCTGGTCAGCGCTGTATTGATGAGATATACCGTGATCGAGCCAGTCTTCACTGGTGTGGTAATCCTAGTGATGTCAGCCTGTGATCTAATCCCTCACACCCAGCAGGTTACATACGCCCATGAGGTAGCGATAAGTATTGTAGCATGCTGTATCACAGATCCTGTTGACATCTGGTGGCTTGCCAGTCTCAGCGGGTACAAATCTTTGGGCTGCGATTATTGTGATGGACAGCGTTGCGAGTAGACTGAGAGCTTTCATGTTGATAAGTTTGAATCGAGGATTGAGAGGGGTGAGGCAATTAATGATGAGCAGTTATTAGAGCAATCTTCCAACTGATATTCAATGTAGGGGAGCAAACGTTCGCGTCGGTTTTCAACAGGTCAGTGCTTTCAATTTCGTTTGCTCGAGGACGCTCCTGCCTCTTTAACCATGCGCATCCTATAGTTTCTCACAGAGATTGGCGCTGGTAGACCGCGCCGACTCTCACCCGCGCTGTGTATATATTCCTGTCCCTCGTCTCCCTTCTCTCCTCTTTCTCGATACACCTTTGGACCTGTTAACTCAACTAAAAAACCACATCCTACGGTTAAATCCACAATCAACTATGAAGCTCTTCACCGCAATCATGCTCTTCGTCGCCTTCATTTCCATGGCTTTTGCGGCAATCACCTCAGATGCGACCACGGTGCCTGCTGTTCCAACGGTCATCATCCCTCCTGTCACCCTCACTAGTGGCGCCGCAAAGTTCTGCGAGAATATCGGCGAGGTCCTCTGCATCGACAACCAAAAGATCACCCAATGTACCGAGTTCCATGAGCTGATTGGGTTCACTTGCCCCGGGGGTTGCGACACAGATGAGGGTATGAATCATTGCCTTGGAGTACGACCTGCGACCGCCTCTCTTGCACAACATCTAGAGCATTGCCCGACTATTGATGAGAAGCGCTGCGTGGATCGCACTGTCATGGAGACTTGTGGCTATCACCATACCTGGGTCTTCCTACGTGACTGTCCTCTGGGCTGCGGTGAAGGCCCCGACATGAGCTTGTGCGATGGCACTGATGGCAGCACTCTCCCACCACTTCCTACCACCTTGATCATCACTCCCAGCACTATTCCTGAGATTACCAACGAGAGGCGTAATGACGGCCCATGCAAACCCTGGTCTCGGGCCTGCGACTCGGAGCGCCGCTTCCTCTTCATTTGCGGCGAGAACGGTCGCTGGGACGAGGGTAGGCAGTGCAATAGGGCGAATGGGTGTAAAATCCAGGGCAACGATGGCCTCACGTGTGCCGGTCACCCTCATTTCTACTACGACGACAATCGAATCTGCGAGCGCCGGAGGAGCTGCGAGATCATGGGTTACAAGTACTGTCTCGCCGTGAGTCGACACCGTTACGCCAAAATTGTGCATACAAAGAATGAAACTAACATCCACAGGGAGAACCTGAAAACCCTGCTAAACAGGCCCAGTGTTTGGAACAAATGTGTGGCATGGAAGATGTCAGTATTCTTCTACTTTCGAGAGACAACCGCGATCGAAAAAGCTAACACTTGTGTAGTGCCGTGATTGTGACCGCTGTTCTTTCCACCTTCAGCCTGGCCAGAAGATTTGCCCGGACCTGTCCACGCTGTGGGAGGGTTAGAGTCGCCGTGATTCTAGGGACTGCAATCTTTGATTTCGACGATGATGTAGACCAGGGCCATGCTAAATGTGTTGGCGATCAATCTACGTTGGTAAAGTAGAGTCATTCCAGTACGATGTGCAAGTAATGAAAGGAATACTACTGTGATTCAGATTGATTAATTGACATTGGCCACTTTATTCTTCAATCCTCATAACCTGCCGTACTGTATGAAGCCCGGGGGGACTCGAGCATTCAGATAGACCAGTGTGTAGATATCAAGTTCCACCTCTGAAATGAAAGGCTTGATAGGCCAGGACGAAAGAGAATGACAAAGCGTATAATCTCATGTCATTTTGGAGGATGTAGGATACATTCATCTTCATGGGATCACGATCTCTATAAATCCCCTTTGGCCTCGGGGCCAGACAATACAATACTACTCTATCTGCTTTTATCCTAGTCATGCCAAAACGCCACTTGCTAAGCAGCCATCATGGACCGCCGAGGAACCTCGACAAAAGGCCGCCAAAGGAGTGGAGCATTGGATATCGTGCACCGCCTCCGTTCCTGCCGAGCCAGACAGCACAAGCGCCGACCAAAATGGCCAAGCCGACGGCTCCGTAGCGGCGATAGTACCATAGTTGAATCCTGAAATGTCTGAGCTGCTTCCCTGCCTTTTCCAGGGCCAACTGTCGCTGGAGATGGCGCTCCTGTTGTGCGAACAGCTCTTCGCCATCTTGGAGAGATAGTTGGCGCATGCTGAGATTTGTGGCAGAGGCCTTGAGCACGCTTGCAGAAGAGATACTCCACCACTCCCAGCTGTGGAGAGAGGCTGGTGGTAGTCGCTCATAGAGCTCGACGGTGCGGGCAATGTGGAACTCGACATCAAAGGGCTGGGGTATTCTGCCGAGCGTGACGAACAAGATGTCCTCGTCCTCTTGCTCAATCTCGAGCAATTCCTCCCGCTTGGAGAGCACGATCGCTGCAAACATGTAGACGGGCATGACGGCATGGCGTGCCAGGAAGAAGTCAAATAGTCTCGTGATGTCGTTGTAATCCTGTATGACGTGGGCAAACATGGTAATGGTCCCAGCGAGGGCAAAGGACGGCTGATTCTTGGGCAAATGCCGATACAGCACCGGATCAGCGGCGCGTAGGAGGGGACGGAGCAATTGCAGCTGCGCAATGGCAGGCTTGATGGAGGAAAGCATGAAGTCGCGGATGCGCAAAAGGCTCAGACGTGCGACAGCAGCGGGGGCTTCATGGGGGCCGAGGACCAGCAGGAAGACCTGGACAATGTCGTGGTAGCCCTGGAAGTAGCATAGCGCTGGATGACGGCGCAGGACCTCGAGGATGACATGGGAGAGGTCTTGCTTCCGGCGATCGAGCTGCTTGTCCGACTCTGTGTTTGTTAGCCATGAAAGGCTCAATCTTGTACGTGGTACATGTCACATGGCACATGGGTACATGGGTTACATGGATCATATGTAGCGTGCACGGAGCGGTAGGACATGCCGTGTTTGGGATAGTAGACGAATGCACGATTGACGTCCAGGCCAACCTGGTGCTCGTCCTTGTGCGCGGGCAGTTCCTTCCAGGGCACCTGCGTTGGAGTGGCGTCGTCTTTGGGACAGCCCAGCAATAGCGGCCCTGGGGTCCATCAGTCAGCCAATGGCCCGTATGAGGACATGGGACGGTGGGGGGGTGTATGTGGTGTAGGTGAGCAGGACTTCGGTGTAGGAGAGTACCCGCTGTGCTCGTGGGGGCGCGGCTTACAGGCTGTGCGACGCAAACTGTCACTGATAAGACCCGAGTTGCTCGTGGCCAGGTCGACGAGTGTGCTGACCTGCTCCTTCTCGCACGCCTCTCTGATCGCGGCTTCTTTTTCCTTTTCAGGGGGCGAGCGTTCCATGAGAGGGGTGGGGCTACGTGTGGGGAGGCTGCCAGAGCTCACTGAGCGCGAGACGGGCGCTGAAGGTGTGCGTGAGGCCATGAGCGCCTGGGCATCTCGAGTGCGCTGGGGGGACCAGCCAGGGAAGCTGTCACCAAACCTGCAAAAACGATGTGGATGACGTGGTGTTGGCAGACGGTGAACGAAGGGGACGTGTGGTTGTGGCTCGTGACGTGTGGCGTGTGAGGTGTGGCGCGCAAAGGCGAGGAACGCGTCGACAAGAGAGGAGAGAGGGTGAGTGTGTTGTGTGTCGTGTGTCGTGTGTTATGTGTTATGTGTCGCTGCTGGTGTTGGTCTTACTACTCTACGGTACACCCCATGTTTGGCTGCCTGTAGGCTGTTACCGAACGCGTGCCAGGTCGACCGCCGGCCGGTGGACGCGACATTCATGGGTCGCGACATGTCTTACGCGTGCTAGGCAGGTACCAGTACCAGTAGTATGTATGGAGTACTATACACGGTATTGTACACTTGATACTCTACATAGTAGTCCTCTAACCTAATAAAGTGCCTAGGAGAGTCATTTACCAACCCAAACGCTTCCCATCACACCCCCACTACGACAACTACGCTACCCCCACTACTACCATCACCACCACAGTCACCGCCGCCACCACCACCACTACTATTACAATTACTACTACCACTACCACCAACACCAACACCATCATCATCAACACCACCACCACCACCACCCGCGCACATGGACACTCTGACCCGGTAGCACGTAGGAAAAAACATTACAGCTGATCCTACGTACTACGGTACCTACGGTAACCTACGGCAAGGTACCAGTTCCGTAAACATACATACAGAAATACATACACACCACCACCACCACCACCACCACCACTACTACTACTACTGCTACCCTCACCACGCCATCTACACTATTCTATTCTACTCTAGCTGCACACTCCGCCTCCTTGCCGTGTCAGGCCCGATCCCCGCTCCCGCTGTCCACACATCCACCCCACCACCACCCATGCACACAACATCCCGAACTTTCGGCCTCGCCTTTCTTCGCCCGCCAATCCAGTCGACGCTGTCATCACCCGTACATCGCCGTCTCCTGCACGCCCGATCTTGATCTCATCTTGCAGGGGCCCTAGGAACACTCGATCCGCATACCATCACCAACTTCACTCGTGGTTCGCTCCACGGCCGCCAAGCACCTCCAGAACGCAGTCGCCATAGCAGAGACTTTCCTGCCCTCGACGCTATAGTGGCCCTTCTGTAGCAGAGTGCCCGGCAGGCCCCAGTGCTAGCTCTTTTGATTCGCTTGTGGCCTTCCAGTCATACGCCAGTATCCAATCTGCTGCTGCACAAGCCGTTGCTCTGCCCCTCTAGCCCCTCCCAGCATCACTGAAACCCTGCGCCCCGTTCCTTTCCGTCTGACCAGCCAGCCTGTGCCATCAGGCACCAACATGTTGCCTGTCTTTACTCTGCGTCGCGTGGCCTTCTGGCTCTTGCATTTCCTGGGTTAAGCCAGTGTCGTGCTCGGTCGCACGGCGCGAGTCTTCACATCTCAGCCACCCGTCATCCAAATCAGTGTGCCCAACCTACTTGTTCCGTCCTCACTGAGCACCGCCCGTAGCTCTGGCCATGGAACATCAAGTCCAGAGTCTAGTCCTAGTCGACAATGAGTGGGTTTCGAGGCCTCACGACGTATATCACATCATGGCTGGCGCCCACCAACAAGACACTGACATGCCGGATGCCATTGCCAAGCCCACGGCTGAGGTGCCTGAATACGGCGTCCTTTCGCGAACCCTCTTCTCCACACCTCTGATCAAGTTCGTTCTACCAGCAAACATTCGTCATAAAGACCACAACGATGTCGTGCTGGTCGGTGAGGACTCCGTCCAGCTCAAGGAAATCCGTGACTACGGCCAGCTCCGTCATGTCGCCACCAAGACAGACTTCAAGGGCGCCCGTATAGTAGCAGCCAAGGTATTTGGTGATCCTCGTGAAGTGCCTACCACCAGGGGCACAGGCAGTCCGCTTCCTAGACAGCATGTCAGGCATAGAACAAGACGATCAATGACGGGAGACGAGGCGAACCTGTTGCCTCCAGAGGTCATTGTACTGACCCTCTCGTCCAGGAGTCTAATGCTCCTCTGGGCGCGAACAGCGCAAACAGGCGCCGTGACGTTTACACATAAAACCATCAGACTTCCTGCTAGCCATTCGCGCACCGACCGCATGGGCACATTCCTCGCCATCGATATCAAGCGGCGAGCCATGGCAGTTGCTGCGTATGATGGACGATTTATACTCTACAAGACCAAGTCCATGGAAAGATGGCGCATGGACAGTCGTACAAATATCGATGCTACACCCATTGAGGATGAACGAATCATCAACATTGATGGCAATATTATGCATATGAGCTTCCTCTCTTCGGGAGGTGGAGTGGACGACCATCATGTCGTGCTTTTGTTCATCGTCGCACATCAAAACAAGACAAAGATTACATGCTTCGACTGGGATTCTAGACAGGACCTTTCAAAGGCTGCTGTGCGTACGGAACGTGTCCTCTTGGACTTTGGTATGGAATGGACTGCTCACACCTGCGAAGGAGGCTAACAATCCCAGAGGACCGGAGCCCATCTTTGCTTATTCCCCTCAGCCGAAGTTCAGACTTCCTCCTTGTATTTGACACACATATTTCCGTCTACAAGGATGTTCTCTCTGGACTGCCAAAAAGATTTCCGGTGCCAATCGATCCTCACATCCTTTCACCGTTAATCCCTGGGGACAGCAAATGCCTACCGAAATGGGTGGGATGGGATAGGACACCACGGAATCCCGAATTCTCCAAAGAGGTCTTTTACATTGCGCGAGAAGATGGACGTGTAATCTATGCTGAACGTGGACCTTCCAATCCTTTGGACATCACCGAAGCTGGTGTGTGGCCATATCGAGTTGACACAGCATTCGCTTGTCTTACGGTTGACAATTCCGAGTTCTCACAATTGTACCCGGACGTCCTCATTGCAGGAGGTTCTGGCAATGACGGGTTGCTTTGTAAGGTGGGATCTTGGCCAAGCGAGTACTCCTATGCGTCACAATACCCCGTGGCGAACCAGATAACCCGCATCGAATCGATATCCAACTGGACACCCTTGACGGACTTGTGCGTCACTCGACTGTTGGACTCCCGAGGCTCCGTCGAACGGGAACGTGCGGCCATTTTCGTGGCAAGTGGCAACAGCCCCCATGGCGAAATCGCAGAGTTAAGATACGGCGTTCAGGCCTCGATTGATCACTTCTTTGGCGGCGTGACTGGATGTACTGGACTCTCCATCTTAGACTTTGGCAGTCTGATGACAGAATGTGATGGAAGACAGCAAAATGAGCACTACGCAACCTTGGCGATAACGCTTCCTCTAGAGACGATTGTAGTTCGTGTGGTACGAACTCAGCCCGAGAGCCGTGGTCCCTGTTCTGGAGCCTGGGAAACGAGAGTCTGGAACACATATCAGGTGCCTTCCGACGATATACCCACTGATGACGGTGTCATGCGAGATGGGGAGACGATTTCTGCATGTCACTGGTCTGATTGGCACTCGATTCAGATTACACGACAAGAGGCTCGCATTTTACTCCGGCCATCCTTGCGACAGCATGCAAACTCAATCACCTTTGACAGTCCCTTATTGTTGGCTGCCTCAGCTTCCGGGGTGCCATTTGTGGCAGTCACTTATCGCGAGGCTGGCGATATTTATCTGGAGATACTGCCAATCTCGATCAGTGTCAGCCTTGGGAGAGCTAGAGCGACTCGGATCCAATTGGCCCATGATCCAACGTGCTTAGAGATTATACAACTTGATGGCAAAGCATACGTCTTCGTTAGCATTCGCGAGTCGGAGATTACGCTATTCCGAGTCGAAGATGAGCGAGCTCCCGCCTGTATGCTATCAGTGGCTCTAAATCAGTTTTGTGAAAGTGCCTTGGTTCTGCTATCGAACGGACAGCCAATGCTCGTCTGTGCAACACGTGATGGATATCTGCTCAACACAATACTCACCATCGACACTGAAGGTAAATTTAGCTCTACAGTAGGCAAATACTTAGCTAACTGGCATCAGCGATAACCTGCGGAACGTGGAATTCTACGAAGATGGGCACTACATCCGCTCAAATCAGGCGCAGTCATACAGACCAATCGACTGCCTTTGTGGCTTGTGGTCCAGACTTTTGTCGTGTGCGCTGCTCCTCCAGAGAATTATCGGGTATTGAGATCCATTCTGTCTGGTTCACTGACCGCAGACATCCCGAGTACTCTCAATCACCTGTTACAGCGATGTATCAACTACCTTTTCTAAACAGGCCAGATTGCGAAGGGAGAAACCTTGGGGGGTTTCTTTTTGCCGTCGCAGGAGATCATCTACTCTTCTCACAGTTGGATTCGGACATTCGGTGGGAAAGCCATGATAACACATCGCAGCCTGAGATGGACTCCGGAGCAATACCTCGCAAGATAAAGACGGGTGCCAAGCCAATGAACATTGCCTACATGGAGTCCCAACGCAGGATGATAGTGTCGGCTCTCGAGGCAAAAGAAAAGTCGCCACGAGATGGGTACCGCGTGCTGTTCTCAACGCTTAGCCTGCTAAAGATGAATGACGAAAAATCGATTCATGATCTGGAGATCAAACAGGAGGACGACAATGCCCCTCCTGAAGGACTTCTACTCGCGCAGTACCAACTGGAACATGCTGAGAGAGTACATTGTGCAATTGAGTGGCCGTTTGTAGATCACCAGGACAAAAAGAGATCACTTCTCATCGTTGGCACTAGCATCCAGGTGGGGCCTTTCAAGTTCAAGGGGAGGAGACTGATTTTCAGCACTGGAAAGAATCGATCTAAACTGCAGTTACAGAAGGATTCTCATTATGATAATCCTGTCTACAGTATTGCCTTGTGGAGCAACAATACTATCGCTATGGTGGTCGGCAAGACCCTATCTTTGGAGTGTTTTGACTCCCAGGCTGGCCGGTATGTACGAGCATTCAGTAACTTTGCAGCTCTCGCCTAACTTTCGCCAGTTGGTACAAGCGTGGGGTTCAGGAGCTATCCTCGCCTGGGATGCACGTCTCGGTCGCGCCTCCCTTCGTATATGTCTCGACACAGAGTCACTCGCACCTCTGCTACAAAGTGAACGGTCCACAAAATGAGCGATACGAATTCGAGCAATACTTTACAGACAGCCGAGAGCGCTCTTGCACTCAACATGCTGTTGTCGACATACCATCGAGCAAGGCAGAAGTCGATCAAGCACAAAGAATAGTGCTAGTCACCGACAAAACAACCTCATCGGTAGTGGCGCTCCACCAGCCCCATGAACGAACATACAAGAACGCGGCGGACACGCTCTTTGAGGCGAACCTCTCGCACACGGTCATACGTATCCAACGCGGCAATATCCGACCACCATGGCGTCGGCCAACTCATACCGACACCATGACAGGTGTCGTGACCGACGACATTATTGGCGCATGTTCTGATGGCACAGTCTACACTTTCTCCATCCTCTCCAAGCCCGCGCGGCATCTCCTCCGCCTGGTTCAAAATCTCGTCGAGGCGAAACAAGCCCGTGATCCAGCATACCGGTTCACACCTGCCACTCCGCACAGCGGGCACATCTTTAACGTCTTGATTAACGGTGCTAGTGGTGTGCAGGATAGCAAGATTCGCGCACGGGACGTGGATCCGGTGTATCAAGAGAGCGGGCAGGCGGGGCCGCGGCACAGACACATCGACGGGGACTTACTCGTGCGGTGGCGTGACGAAGGTGGGCGGTTGGAGAGGTTAGTGGTCGCAGGTGAGGCTGTGGATAGGGATGTTGTAGCGCTATTCAGAGAGTATGCGTCACGGGTAGATTTGGGTTGGGGAGATGTCAGTGCTGAGGATGTGTTTGCAAGGGTGGAGAAATGGATGAGCGAGGTGCTTATGCCTGTGCTTTGAGTGGCAGTAGAGTTGAGTGATTGAGGAGAGATTGGTAACGGAAAGAAGGAAAGAAGATGTATCAAGGATGTCAAGATGTGTGGTAATTCGACGAGCAGTTCTGGCTTGTGGGAAGTCTTGGACAGTACAAGTGTTGAGTTGAGTTGCACTGATTTGTTGAAGGCCTGACAGTACATGTATATATCTATCTACCTCTCCCCCTTGCACACATAACTGCGCTGGGTTTCATACACACCTTGCCACCCCATTCTCCCATCCCCACAAGAACTCACCCTCTAGCCCTTCCGTCTCTTGGAGCACTTGTTAATTTACCCCCACTTTGACCCTATACTCTCACTCTTCAACCCACAACACTCATACATCCCATACCCATACCAATACCCAGTGTCTCCAAGGGCCAATGCAATCACGCTCACGCTGGCCCTTCTCAACGCTTGCAAGTCAAAATTAGACCCACGGCGCGCTGGCTGGGTTGGGGGAATGGGAAGGGAAATGGTGGATGTTGGGGTGTGGAGATGGTTGTGAGGAGGGGGCTGGGGGCTGGGGGTTTGGGTTTGGGTTTGGGTTTGGGTTTCGGCGCGGTTTGTGTGGTGGTTTTGGGGGGCGGGTGCTCTGTCTGTGTCTGTGGGCGTGTGTATGTGTATTGTGTATGTTGTATATATTGTGTATATCTAACATCTACATCTACATCTACATCTACATCTACATCACCCATCCCACATACCCACACCTGCCTCCTAAGTATTCAACTCGCCTCAATCTCCCTGGCCTCAACCAACGTACTCATCCAACCCAACCCTCCACAGCCCGCCCACTTCTCCAACCTAGCATACCGTGTTTATAGCCAAGGTAGGGAGAGTATCGGAGACAGGGCATATCGTCATGGTACCATCATGAGCGCTGTAGATGTAGATGTGGATGTGGATGCAAGGTGCGAGTACATTGAGAGATTAGGCATTCTTCAATCAGGCAGGAGTCGAGAAAGATGGTTTCGGAGGGGGGAGGTCATGGCATTGGGCAGTGCTGTCACTTGGTGGTGGTGCTGGTGGTGGACGGTATACATGGCATCACAGCTCCACTCGGTTGTGGTGGGGAGAGCGCAGGGCCAGGTGCAAAGCTTGGCAGTGACCAAGTTCCATCAGCACCCAAACAGCCAGTCACCACAAGTCATCATGGAACATGAATTCAGCATCGCAAAGCTTCGGCCTTGATTCTTCGGGTCGAATTGGCTTCATTGAGCTTGCATTAGGGAATCCGCACACGTCACAGGCCCAGCCAGAGGCTCCGCACAGGTGGCTCGGCAGAAAAGACAGATATATCGGAGCTTTGAAGTGGTAGTCTGCTCTTCAGATTGCTCGTCTAAAGTACATGTTTTACACAATCTGACCGGCCACTAGAGTGAGAAGGCGGTAGTAGTCGACCCTATGCACACATACACACGTTCCTTCATTCGGCAAAATTTTCCGTTTTGCGTCCTGTCCCCCATACCGATGATCCCACCAAACGTGTCCGGCAGTCGATGCAGTGCATGCATCTATGCGACGTAGAGGAGCAAGAACGACATCATGAGCGCGAAGAGACCAGTAGCTTCGGCGAAGGCGAAACCGAGAACGGCGTACTGGAAGAGCTGACCCCTGAGGGAGGGGTTGCGGGCGACACCCTGGATGAGACCACCGAAGACCGTTCCGATACCGACACCAGCACCGGCAAGGCCAATAGTGGCCATACCAGCACCCTGGATCTTGGCGGCAGCGACCATGGCGGCAGCGGTGGACTCGGCGACGATGCCACGCTTCTGGATGATGTTGCGGGCGGCGTTGGTGCGGAAGGCGCTGCGGGCAGCCACGAGGCTGTTCTGGGTAGGCTGGCGGGCTGCGAGATGAGAGTCAATGGCTGCTGGATGGAGGGAGCGAGGGCCGAGCTTGGGCTGGGGGATGCCGCGAGCTCAATGGATGCTGCCAATTCGGCAGGCGCACAACAACATACCAGCGTTGGAGAAGCCGCGGGCGGCCACGCGGGCAGCGCCAAAGGAGCGAGCAATGGCAACCATTGTGAGGGTGGTGACAGCCGGAGTGGAGATGATTTGGAGATGAAGTGAGCTTCCAATGGATGGGGAGGATGGTGGGAAGAGGAGGGAGGAGCTGGCGTGCAAAAACTCGCAGAAGGGTTGATAGGCTGCCAAGGAGGGGGGAGGCCAAAGCTCTCGTCGATTCGGTTAGCGCCCAATTCTTCCCGAGTCCTTCCAGAGGCGACGAAGAAAGGTACGGTACGGGTACTGCGTCTGCTACCTGTGTATAGTAGTATTCATAGCAGCGACAAGCCATGGAAGATGTTGCCCATCAAACGCCATGTGCAAGATGGACCGCATACATTCAATTCTGCACTGGTGGTGGTGCAGCAGCAGCCTAACATCTATTCACCCCACGGGACCGAAACATCCGAGCCCTCCACAAAACTCCCCTCCTCACCCCCCCTCTACTTATAACCTTCATACAGTATACACAAAAATTCTACAAGTCTAGAGACACACTATAAGAGTCTCCAGTTCCACTCACAAACACACAAACACTGCCAAATGCATGCACTCTCAAAGTAGACAAGATCAAGAAAAAAAACACAAATCAATGCCATCATCATATCCCATTCAACCTGAAACTACAACCCACCACCACTCTCCCCAGACTTTTTGATAAACATAACCATAGCTGACCCTTCCATTTCCATCCCACTCGGGCCCATTGCGTTACCCACCCATCCACACATCAGGCCTGGTATCAGCAATCCATCCATCCATACATCCATCAACCAACCAACCAAAAAAAGAAGAGGTATTACAGTAGGCGCACACAGCGGCCAAAAACAAAGTGGTATGCAGACATTAAGTGGTCTTTTTGCGACCTACGCGAGCTTCGATGTCGAATGCCCGGATTCCGATGCAGGGCATAACCCAGACGAAGAGTGTGAACCCAGCCCGTCCGTAAGCAGGCACACATCGACGACCTAAGCGGTTGAAAAACATCAAGCGCAGTCCCCACACGTAGAAAAGAAAACCCCAATCATTAGACAGCAATAGAAAAGATATCATGAGGGAGAAGCAGCCTTGGCGGCTACTCCACCATGGCACTGATGGGCGTACCGGCGCGGCTCTCATCAACCAGGTCGCTCATCTTCATCCTCTTGTGGCGTGGACTCTCTTCCTCGATTTCCTCTAACCGCCTCTTGAGTTCGGCTTCGCGCTGCCTGACCTCCTCGAGCTCTTGTCGCAGGCTCGACTCTGTCTGGCGTGCCGACTGCTCGCTCTGCTCCAGCTCGCTGACACGATTGCGGAAGAGATCGTTGATGAGCTCCATCTCGGACACGCGTGTCTTTAGAGCCGTGTTCTGGGCAGCAAGCGTGTCGTATGGCAGGGGAGGTTCGAGGTGGGATCCGTTGATGGAAGAGTTGGCGGGGGAGGGCGCACGAAGGCCAAAGGTAGGAAGGGTTGGGGAGTGGAAGTCGCCATTCAGGGCCTGCTCAAACATATGCTGGGGTGCAATGTTGGAGTGGCCAAAGTTGGGCGTGCCGGTGCGCGAGATGGGAGATTGCGAGCGATCGGAGAGGGCCGAGGAGATCTTGCCCGACACACGTCGGTGCTGGGCAAGGCCTAGCTGACCATCGGCGTCTGGGTGGGCAGCAGGGAGCCCGCCTTGGTCGCTTGTCTGTGGAGGTGGTTAGGAAAAGTTCTTCTTCTTCCTCTTGCCATGTGGGGGTTCGAGAAGAGGCATACCCTCTTGCGCCCGCCTGGGCCACCCGTCTTGATACGGTTGCGACTTTTGATGACATCGGTCTTGAGCGAAATGGGGCGCGGTCGGCCGTGCAGCTTCAGGAAGAGGCCGCAGGCATTGCAGAGGACGGCACCGGTTTCATCGCGGCGCCAGAGCGGGGTAGTGCTTGTGGTGCAGTTCTGGCAGACGGGCTGTGTGTAGAGACGGTTTCCTGGTCAGCAAAGAGAGCGAGAGAGAGGGAGAGAGAAGCGAAGGCGAGAAGAAGGGCAGACAAAGTGGTGTGTGATGGTGAAGGGGGGATACAGGATGGGCCTCGATGGCCTATCGATTAGATAAGACACGAGATTGGGAGCACTGCCCAGCGCTGTCGCAAGCACGCGTGCTGCACACACCACAGCGCCCAAATGAAAAAGAAGAAAACTCACCGGCGAGCCTGGCTGTCCACCAGGAGTTGCGGGCGCAGCGGTCGCATAGGTCATGCTGAGGCCATGAGAGGGTCTATGGGACTCCATGTCAGTGGGGGGTTTTGCGTGGAAAAGTTGAGGTGCGGCAGCCATGCCAAGCCCATTGCTGCGATAAGCCCTTCCAAGGCTGCCCTCGATGCCGGGCGCGCTCCATTGGAGTGCAGGGGCCAGCCGGGGCAGCCATCCACCCCTTCACCACCACGACCAAACACTACCACCACCACAGCGACCACAACCACCACGAGCATCACCATCACCATCACCATCACTGCTAACCACCATGCCCCCACTAACTGTATTACCAGTATCGTCGCCACCTAGAAACTCCCGCTCTAGAAAAACGTACCTTGGTGGAGACGGCATCTTCTTCTCGGGCGTGTCTCTTTTCGTAGTCCCATCATGGCTGCTGTCCTGGCTGTGATTCGCTGTAGGAGGGCTTGTCGATGCTACCGAGGCAAGTGTCGACAGGGCTGGCAGCTGGATCGAGGCATGGCTGCCATGTCGTTGCTGCGTGTACGAGGACGCCACGGTGGAACTGGACGACGGCCTCGACAGGTCGTGGCTAATCGAAGGCAGCTTGTCGTCAAACGGGGCGCTCGAGGGCGTTTTGAAGGCCGGTAGGTCAAAGGCTTGTAGGATCGAGGGTCGTCTAAACGTGTCGTTGGCCTGGGGCCTGGGGAGAATCGAGGTAGCCAGTGCGGAAGCCGTGGTGGGATTAGGGTCGAGAAACGCGTGGCGCTTCTCGTGGTCGTAAGGCTGGAGAGCTGTCTGGCGTAGGATGAAAAAAGACTCGCTTTGGCAATGACTAGTGCCAGAGAAGGGAAGAAGAAGAAAAATGCGACAAAGCAGGCCGTTCAAGGCAGAAGGAGTGTGAGGATGGTATTAGAATAGAGAGCGATGGTAAGGAGCGACGGTGTGCAAAAAGGCAACGAGTACAAGAAAAGAGTGTCGACGACAAAAACGAGAGTCTGTCTGTAAGGCTGGCTGGCTGGCTGGCTGGCTGTCTGTCTGTCAAGAGGAACGAGCTGCGACGGGGCAATGAGCTGCAAGGCACACACCATACATTCTCTGCGCGTGTGCGGATAAGGGGTCATGGCCTGGAAGCTCCCCCGTATCGATGCTAGGGATGCTATCGATATCCACCCAGCTTAATTAGAACTAATTTCATCGCCTGCATGACCTCAGTTTCTCCTCCCGAAGCGCTACCCCCCCCCCCCTTCCCAGTCGGCCCCCGTCGCGTCTTGCTTTGAGCATGCAACTGGTTTGTCGTTGATGGTATCTGCTGCTGTCCTCCACGACACAATCCCCCACTCCCAGATCTCAGAGCCTGCCTACGCACAGGTCACAAGGCTTCAGCCCCCGTCGCCAACGGCTTCGCTACGGTAGGTAGGACACATGTTACTTACTCTAGGTGAGTAGGTAGCCAGAGCCAGAGCCAGAGCCAGAGCTAGAGCTAAAGCCAGAAAAGGCTGTGTAAGACAGACGCCCTACGCCCAAGCTCTCGCAGCAAGGTCTCGGAACAGAAGAATTGCCCATGAAACGAAACAACGCCTTTCCCCATGCAAAGGCGCGATTGTCTATCGTTCGCGGCGCTTACTGGATTGCCCCTGAAGCTTAGTAGCGACGCTAGGCCCCACTGGGTGCACATGCCTTTGCCCAGCCCAAGGCCAATCACCAAGATCCATGGATGCCACCAAGATGCCTCCTGGCCAACTGCAATCTTTCCTGCCTCCCTCCCAAACACACAAATGCTTCCCTTTCTGCTTTCAGCTTGAGCGTGTGTGTACGTCCATGTGGCCCTATCTCATTGTCAACTTTCAAGAGAACGTCGAAAACCAAAACTTGCGTTTACCTACAGGTACAGGTACGGTAGGTAGATGACCATACCCACTTCCAAACTCCTAAACTAGGTCCCTATTTGGGACCCCCCTTGGATACCCAGTACCCTAGAGTGCATGTACAATAGGACGGTACACACATGTACATACTTACTCCGTACACGTGTACCTAGCGCAGACTTTGCCTTGCCGACGGACGCTAAGCTGGCCTCGGTTTCATTACGCATCTCAGCGATCCGATCTTACCATGTAGGAGTATGGTGCCTCTGTGGATCTCAATCTACCAACACGCGCATCTTTTTCCTGCTTGCTTTCATCATACGTCTTGTCAAACTGGTGGGCTCATCTTAGATGGCAGATACATAGTGAGTCCGAGGTCACATGAATCTCTCTGATCAGAAGCCCTGACCCTTCTCGTTATTGTCTCCTCTTATGGTCAATTCTCATTGCAAACAGCTTATGAACTTGCCTGCAATATGTCACTGCCCGCTGAGAATGCGGGTGAATGTCATTATACCTGTAGCTAATATACTCTCACGTGCATCCCTTAGCTTACATATAGCATCTGAATCGCCTTCTTCCTAGTGCACAGTATAAACCAATCGCCACCTTCATAATCTCATCAGACCTTTTTCAATTCCTTAACTCAACTATAGAATGCTCGCATTGGCACCTCTGACACCGTCTAGGTAGCTGCTAATCTAAAGCACACCACATCACCATGCACAGCTCCAAGCCTCCCATCCTCCGCATCCCCTCAAAACATACCATTGCTTATTTAGGGATACAGTCATAAGAATAGAAACCCTCGGTCACACCATCCTTAGCCATGGGCTTTGTGACAATGAGCTGCTGACCACTCGGCTGCAGCACACCCTGCCACGTCTCCGCGTAGGCCTGGAAGTAGACCTGACCAAACTCGTTGCTAGAAACCTCCATGTCAGCGCGCATATTCGCCGAAGCCGGCTCTCCCAGCAGTAGACTTACTCTTCGCAATTGATTGTAATCGTACTTGCCTGGCCACTGGTGGTTGTAGTGGACGAGGAAATCTCCGTCGACAGCGATGCGCTGAGTATACCTTCGATGCCGGCAGACACCGAGGAGCTGAAGGAGACGCTGTCTGTCACGCTCTTCTCTTCAGACCATTCCCAGGTGGAACCGCCGGGCAGACCGGGCCCGATGTTGTGCTTGAAGTTTTGGGGTTTGGCATAGGTGGTGTGGATGCCATATGTGAATGACTCGTCCTGGATCCTGTTAGTATATCGTCGATGTGGTGTCGTGATGAGATGAAGCCAACTCACGCCATCAGCTCGCTTCATATGATCGCCACGCCTTCCCATTGGAATGAGCTTCGACACAGAACGCTTAGCAGGCGGGTCGTAGGTCGGATTGTTGCGCACGCCAATCGTGTAACGACCACCAAGGTCAACGGCAGTGCCGCCCGTGCCAGAGGGAAAGCAGGTCGTGCTGACGCCGTTGATGGCGTTGAAAATCTGGTTGCCAGTCACAACATACGAGTTGTCTTGCCAGAAGATCTCGACCTGGCAGTTGCTGCTGTCACCCAAGTTGAAGACTTGGCCGTTTGCTGTGACACCGGATGGCTTCGTGTAGGTCTGCGTGCCATCGGTGAAGGTGTTGAAAAGATCATTGCAGTCGCCAGTCTAGAGATTCTTTGGTTAATCATGAGATGGTGGGTGTGAAAACATTCTTCACGTACATCGGGATATTGCTGGCCGTTGCATTCGAAGCGGAATGAGCCTTGTCTGGCGGTGATGACACCGGCTTGAGCGACGCCAATGAGGGCAAGACCAACTCCGGAAACTGTGACAGACTTCATTCTGGCGTGGTGGGAAATTGATGGACAAGTAATTGGGTTCGTTGGATGAATGACAGATAAGTATTGGAGGGAAAGTGAGCTGAATTGTAGTGATTGGTAACTGTCAGGAGAACTTCTTCACTACTTATATTCTCCCTTTCCTCGCTCCATCCTGGCCACACCATTGATCTGCATCAGGAGTCCCAGAAGGGTGCACGATAACAATCACCATCTTCGACCAACCCATCACTACAGTTCGTGATAGCGGGGATGTCAACAAGCCGTGCAAGGTTACATGTTGATCCTTCAAGCAATCCCAGCTCGAGTCCCATCAGCCCGGCCAACTTGAGCATGACGGGTAGTGGGAATCCCTCAGAAGCAGATTCGGCCTGAATCTGACGATCTCTGTTCCATGCAAATGGGTCTGATGCTCGATCACTGGTCACCGTACATATGGCCCCCATTCCCAGGCCCTTTGGCGTGAGCACGTTTCCTCATTGATGTTCTGTTCAGCGTTGTTTCGATGACGCCTTGATCCGTCACACTGGGATGGAAATGGTGTACATGGATACCATATGCACCGTATGGCCGTATTGACACGTTTGTGTCAGGATGCCAACGGGAAGCAACTACACACGACAGTGCATGCTTAACAGCGAAGCTAAGGGCCTTCAGATCTGGAAACTACTTTGGATATTCGGAAACAAACTCGACCGTTTAGGTTAGTGATACTGTGATGGCTAGATCTTGATCGCCAGGCCCCAGACCCCAAGTCCCATGTGCGCGACAGGGCTGACTCCGCCTGACGGTTATGGCCCCCTCCCATACTTCCATATGCAGCACAGTCAATCAGATTGCCAGGCGTCGAGAAAAAGTAGTTGGATAGCCAGAGCAGACAGGAGAACGGCGTGCACCCAGGTACAGCACTGATGCGAGGTCGCCATGAGCATGACTGCTGTCATTCCTGCTTTGATATCTGATCACAGTCCCTGATACCTACATTCAGCATCCACATATATCTACAAAGTCCTTACACTTTCAACACAACATGTCAGATGTACGGGAATAGGAAACAGTATCCACCGGGGTACATGCCAAGCTCCTCACAAACCTCCAGCCACCTAGGTGCATCGCAGTGAGTCGCACTGAATCATTGCTACAAACCCAAGAATAGAGTTTGCCTGGCGCCCGCATAGGTAGGTGGGGACAGCACTGGATCGTCCCGGGCTCTCCACATGCCAAAGTTAAGTCAAGTCTACCCCAACGGAGCCTGAAGCAGAAGGTCTTCAAGGTACAGTCGCCTGAACCCACATGCTGGCGTTGATCCAGGATGACTGATTTAGCTAAGAATACATGCCTTCTGACCGCCACCTACGTGGTATGGGATGCCTAAGGCTGCGGATAGGGGGCAAAGCGGCATGCGAATGTTGACTAGTGACTAAGTTGCGCTATACCGTACAGTATGCCAAGGCGCCTACCCGTGAACTACCTTCTGTCTATTTTTTTTTGGACTGTGTATACCGCATGCGGAAACCCGGGGCCCATGGGGGTTATTTAGCTTGTACAGTATGTTCGATGGCCGGGTTGATGGGTGCATTGTGGTCATCGTAGACTATGCTTTACTTTTGGAGAGAAACCAAGGTGACGCTAAGAAGGCTGAGACAAGAGGTTGGAGGGAAGCGACTACTCCATCCTACCTATACGACAAAGTATGTACATACAAGCCAAAATGACGTCTTCTTTGGGTCCATTGTTACCAATTGCTTTTTTCCCGCGATGATCTTACCAAGAAGAGTTCTCGTGCGTCCTGCTACTGTGGCGTCTTAGTCACAATATACGGGACCAACACTTCAGCAGAGTGTCAACTCTAACGGCATATGCTGAATACATTCGGGGTCCGAAGATCGCCGTACTGCCCCCGAATCTCATCCCACTTCTTGGAAGGTTGCAATGGCGGTTGCAAGTGACATTGGGAAGGGCGTCGATCCTTTGGGAAAGCGAGGAGGAGCGGCAAGAGGTCCCACGATCATCGAGAGTGAGAAGTTGACGGTGTCCATGGGGGGAACCTGGGACTGGGCCAGGGACAAATGTACTTAAGGGCATCGAGTTCAATGTGCTCTTCTCTTTCTTTCAACCAACATATCTCTCGGCTCAAACACTTTTCATCACACAACCACAACTACCCACATTCACAACCTAAACCCTCCATCCTCCACAATGATCACCACATCCACAGTAGCAAAGGTCCGCCCTCCTGCCACCCTCACCCACCCCTCTCCCCCCATCCCTAACACCCACCCAGGTCCTCCTCAGCCTAACCCTAACCGCACACCCCGTCCTCTCCCTCGGCATAAACCTCGCCCAATTCAGCGGCGGAACCTGCGAAGATGACACCTTCATCTCACCCATCATCTACTACACCGCTGCCACCGGCGACTGTTTCACCTGGGACACAGCGGTCGGGAAATCCTTCTCCGTGGACACGACGACGGGCCACTTTGTCTGTGCGGACAACCAGTACGCGGTGCTGCAGGTGTGGCAGTCGTCCAAGAACTGCGATAATTTGGCGGATGCGAGTGTGGGCGCTTTGGCGACTATGCCGACAGAGGGGGGATGTATTATTGCCCCAGTGCGGTCGGCGCGGTTGAAGTGCCAGAATAATGATGGAACTTAGAGATTGAACGAGGGGTTTGACTTATGCTTGAAATATGCAGAAAGGATAAATGAATACTCTGCTTGTTCCCCTCGAATCTATGCAATATTGTTGCAATCTACTACCTATTCGTCCACCAACACCATACAATTATCCCCCGATCAATCTTTGTGCTGAACAGTGTCGAGGGTTTCGGAAGTTGGCAACGATATACGTGGTACAGTTGAGTTGCCGGAGAATGGTCGAGCGTGTATGCGTGCGGAAACTCTAGGCTTGAGGAAGTGGTGGCGATAGCGCCAGTGAGGTCAATGAGAGCATTTTATCGTGGACTTTGGTGGACTTTGAACTATGGTGGAGTTGGCTCATATACATTTGATTTGATAATAATACACATCACATAGATCCAGTACCAGTTTCAGCTCCGCTTTGAACATGCATCCTGTACCGAATTTCAGCACCGTTATCGTACCCTCTCCTCTTCTTCCCCTCTCTCCCACCGCTTCACCCAAAGCTAGCAACCACAACCCTAATGCACATCATTAAAGTACTTCTCCTGTAGCAAATCACTGGTCCTGGGCATACTCTCAATGGCCCTCAACGTCAACGGTGCCGCCTCGCTCAACCGCATACTGAACCACATCCGAGTCTCCCTATCATAACCCACCCCGTTTCTCTCATCACTTTTGACTTGCGCAAATGCCTTGGCCAACAACACCAACGTCTTATACCTCGGAAGCACACTCGCCCTCTTGATATCATAATGGCGTAATTCCATCCACTGGTACCCCTCAACGTTTCTACGCCTGTAGCCTGGCGTAAGGTTCCGCCAGCCGGGAAAGCGCGGCATGAGATATTCCTCGCAGGCTTTGAAAGCTTCGAGGAGGTGCGAGTGTAAGACAAGTTGTTGGATGAACTCATTCCAGGTCAAGTTGTCGATTGTATAACCGTCGATGAGAAGACTGCGAATTGTGGCAGATGCAATTGGTATGACTTCAGCTTGGCTTTGAGCGAAGAGACTGCGCATGTATATACGGCAGGGTTTGACAAGGATGTGGCGGCGATTGTTGGCGATGCGAGACTCTTCATAGCGCTGTTGGACGACCGGACTGAAGAGAGAGGCGGGATCTGTATCACCTGAGCTTTCTTCGCGGACCTGGCTGAGGGTTTTGGTGAGTTTATTAGCGGAAGTGCGGGCAAGTTCCCATATCCTGGCGACCTCGGCATGCTTGCCTGCTTTGAAGTGGGCTTGCATAATGGCGACGGTGAGGGTAGTCGGGAGGGCGTTGTCCTCTACATCCGGCGCCGCTTCCATTGCCTTGTTGAACAGTCTTTTGCAGATGGCGTACGCTGAACGAGTCGTGTAAAGTGAGATCAAGGAACCATAATAGGACTGAGGGAGCGAGTTGATGTCATGTGGATCAATATATCTGGAAGTTTGTGGCTCACGATTCGCACCTGCGCGGATTGTATTTGCGACAAGCATTTCTTGGAGTGCTTCCTCGACCTTCAACAGCTTGTAATTGGTATGTTTCGCTCCTCGCTCCTCTAGTTTCTTGAGGTCGCTTTCACCGAGGACCTGCAGTGTTGCTTTGTTTGAACTGGGTGTTTGCGGTACTTGTCGCTCAGCCATTCTGGCCTGGGCAGCCGATGCAAGTTTGTGTTGGCCCTCTCGCATGAAACCAGCCATGACGATGGCGTAATGAAACCCGTGAACTCGGAGGTTATATTGTGGCATTGTGACCCGTAGAATCTTATAAGCAGCATTCGTTTGCTTGACTTGCACCAGAGCTCGCATCAGACTGCCATATGTCCAGGTATCAAGCGGAATGTCATTCTCAATCATTTGTCTGTAGTACTCGCGTGCCTTGGCAAGATCACCGTTCAGCGCATAGTGCTGTATCAAAAGATTCCAGGTGTGAGTAAGTTGGCCTCCTTGAAGGGTTCCAGCTTGCCAGCTCTTGAGAATACCCGCGGCAATTGCAATGGCACCTTCTGGGTCGCCTGCATTCAAAAAACACTCGACATAGCCAGACCTGGCTCGGACATCGGAATTCAAATCGACGCCCACCTGCTTTGCTTTCGAGAAGAGTGTTTCAAATGCTTCGACATCTCCTCGGTGGGCCGAAAAGTCGAGCAAAGGACCAAAGGTTTTCGCGTCTGGCTTGAGACCACGATCCAGACAACCATTGAAACATTCGAGAGCTCCATCGAGGTCGTCCGCGCGGACATGGGCCAATATCAGGATGTTCCAACAATAAATATCAGGCACAAGCTTGAATTCGTCTTGAATTCGCTGAAATTGCGCAAGAGTCTGCTCAACATCGGCACGCCGAGCATGAACGTAAAGCAAGGCTGACAAAATCTTGAGGTCCAGATCTTTTGGATAGTGTGCCTGAAGCTCTTGAAAGAATTCTTCCACCCGAGCATGCTCCCCATGTTCAGCAAAGGTGTATATCAAGTGCAAGAGCATCGGAGCTGGCAAAGGCTTGCCGGGATACCAATCACGCAAATCCTGAACGTGATCCATTATCCTTTTCAGCCCGTTGTGTAGACTATGGTAATAGATGAGCTGGCCGATGAGAGCCTGTGATGGCTTTTGAGTGGGAACTGGCAACTTGGCGCGCTCGAGATAGTCCTCTCTGTAGTCTCTGTAGAGCTGGAGCCAAATCTTGCGTTTGTTGGTGTAATCTCGATAGCGTGGTAATTTCAGCATCTCCGTAATGGCGTGCTCATAACAGGCCGTCGTTGGCAGAATACCAGTTGCATGCATGTCGTCGAATAGTTTCTTGAACCAGGTCCAAATGAAATTCTCGTCGGGATCTTCGCTGTGGATGAGACGATCCATGGCGCTGGGTATAAAGGTCATGGTGAAGTGTGCTAGAGTCTCTCGCTTGACTTTGGATGCCGTAAGTTCGTCCTTGTACTGGCGGACGTGATAGAGAAACGAGTCGACGTAGTCTAGCAATCCGGGTATTTGTTGTACTTGTCTCCATAGTTCTGGCACTGTATCTCCGAAATGGATCTGCCGATATACAGGCTTACCCCGCACCTGCTCGGTATTCTTGAGAAAGATCCTAAAGACACGAAGGCTGAGGTCCCATTGCTCGTCTAGAACGGTTTGCCGCAATAAGAGGTCAAGTCCCATGTTGAGCATGTCCCAATCCCTTTTGGGGTCCATGCGCTCGAGCAGCTGGATGGCAGGACCGACCAATTTGAGTGTTACGTAGGCCTCGACGGCAAAGCGAAAAGAGGTGGGTCGACGCCATTTAGGGGGTATTTGGTCGAAGAGGTCGACCACCCTACTGGGAGACGGGGGACCATCCTGCGCAAGATACTCTATAAGGTCCTTGGGAAAATGATATTGACTATGCGCGTGGTCTGCTGGAGACATGGCGTTGTACAAGAGCCAGGCGAGCTCTTGTTTCCCGGGTGGACGCTCGTTGAGAATGCGCCGCAGCTCCGCAAAGGGGGTAGACCACTGCAGCATTGACTTCAGTCCAGCCTGTGCCTCTGCCTCTTCTATAGCTGCCTCTTCGTCACTCTTCTCTACCTCTGACAAGGTTTTCGTGGCGGTCGAGTAGTGGCGGCGTCGGGGCTCGAGAGCAGTGGATCCACCGTGGGAAGACCGTCGCTTCAGCCAGACAAGCGTCTGTTCTGGGTACAGAAAGTCTAGCAACAGGCCATTGCTTTGTCGTGTAGGTGGGGGAAGGGTCTTCTTTTTGGGCCGGTCAGCTACACGGCAAGTCGTGGGTGTGGGTGCATGTCGTCGACTCGAAGGAGCAGGCCAGCAGACGGGCGGGCCGAGGTCGCTGGCAGGGTGGTGCCAGTATTGCGAGTGCTGCATGCGTCGAGGGCGAAGACATGGCTTGGGGGCGCAAAGGAGCTGACGTCTGCCAGATTCGAGGCATGTCGAAGCACGCTCGAGCATCACCTGAGCTCCCAGGCGCGCAGAAGGGAGGTGTGGCGATGCTGGCTATCGGGCGGGTTCGAGGACGTGTGACGAAGACGGTGCGCAGACAGAGCGAGGCCGAGAGTGGCGTATTGTATGGAATGGTATGGCGAATGAGTGCAGCATGTATGCTGATGTCAATGTTACAGTGGGCAGTGTGGTTTAGACACAGGCCTTGTATTGTACCATGTGGCAGCGGCGGAAATGGCAGAATGGAACTGTCGACGTCTGGCGAGGGAGCAATGTAGAGAGCCTGGACCTACACCTGCATCAAGAGACGGTCAATTCCCCTGCGGCCCCCGAGAGCGAACGTGATGGGAAAAGGCAAGGTGAAAGGGCAAGAGAGAGGGAGAGGGAGAGGGAGAGGGAAAGAAATTGGGTTATGGCGAATGACAATGACAATGAGACCACGGCAAGCAAAAGACGTCGTCTATGATATGTCGAAAAAGTTTGGACTAGGTAGAACTAGAACTAGAACCAGAACCAGAACTAGGCCCAACCAGACGGAGACGGCAGAGCGAAAGACGCGGGTGGGGGTGAATTGCTTGGCAGAGACAGAGAGACATCTCACCATCCTCCCATTGCCTGCTGCTACCCCTCCAACGACACCAACATATAACACCCCACACAACACCGACAACAGCACCGACAACACGCATTCATTCATTCTGGATATAAGCCAAGGCCAGCTACCCCACACGGGTACCCCTCGCCCTTGCCATCTACCATGGACATCACCAAGTTCATTGTCGACTTCCGCGAGTCCGCTTTTCTCCTCGGCGATTACAGCAGCTACCGTGCGCAATTATCGCGTAGACTGCGCATTGTGCGCAAGAAGCTGGGGAGAGCCACGCCGAAAAACGCAAAATTCGCTGCCAAAGACGGCGTCACAGCGGCCGAGATTGGCGAGAATGTCGAGTATGTCCACCCCATGCTCGCGCGTCGCCCTTTTTTTACGGCTGGAAGTGGTGGTTGTGCAACTCGTGTACACAGTATATAGACATGAGTGAGAATGGCGGTATACTCGAGTATATCGACAAAATCACTCCACCGGCCATGGGCTGATCAGAGCAGGGCCCTCCATCTCCTCCTATTGACGTCGGAGCGTGCATGGGCGCATGCCATGGCTATGAAGGCCTCCCACACGGAAGACCACGCCGACAAGAACATCACCGGCTCCACCCGCCAGCACATTGTCTCGCGTCTGCACAAGGCCGTCCAGACGGCAAGGAACATGTCGGCGCTCGTGGCCGATACGGCAGCCAGTCGTGCATCTGACACTGATGTCCTCGAGACAAGGGCATATGTCTTCGCCTTGGCCGGCGCTGAGGAATTCGAGAAGCAGGCCGAGGGCGTCAAGACCGGTGCTGCCCTGCCAAAGCGCTGGAACTCATGTCTCACCAACTACTCGGCTGCAAGAGTCATCTACAGCACCTTGCTGAAGACGACCAAGAAGGACCTCTTCAAGGATGTCCTGGCAGCGACAACGGACCCCAGCATCCGCTATGCTGCCTATCAGAGCCGCATCCCCCGCACCGTTGGAGTCCCCTCTGTCGCCATCAAATTCTTCCCCAGAGACGATGAGAGTCTCCTCCAGGCTGTCGAGCAGCTCGATCCAGCAGCATTGCAAGAGGCCGAGGCTGCTACATCTAGTAAGTACTTTTGTTTGATTCGTGGGCCCCTTCTGACAGGATTCCAGACTCCCAAATCAGTTGGCGTGGCCGCACAGCAAACGTTGTCGATGCTGCCATTGGTCAGGCTCTGTCCGCTGTCGATACCGCCTCCACTGGGCTCCAACAGCTTGTCGACTCCAGCGCCACTTCCAAAGACCGGGCCAACGCATATGATGACATTCTCATTGCAAGCCAGGACGCTGTCGATGCCACCCGTAGAGCTATCGAGGAACTGGAAAAGGAAGGCGTAGAGGAAGGCGATACCCGGATGCAGGACCTCCGAGTGACAAGCCTCGCAGTCAACTACAACCTCATCTCGTGGCGCATTGGCCGGAACAGAGTCCTCATCGGCTCCGACGACGGACTGTCATTCCCCGCCAATCCCCCACACAAGCCACGGCGGCCACGCAAGGACGGCAAGGAGTGGACCGAGCGAGAGGAACCTACGGGTCGCAAGCTTGCGAGATTGAGGGAACGTATTGCTCTCTACGATGCAATACTACAGAGCATCGACTCTATCAAGGAACTCCGAGGTGCTGTGCGGGACACCGCCTTCATCGCCGAATTAGATGGCCAGCGCGCATACTTCCAGGCACTCAAGTGCTTAAATCTCTCGCATTCCTATGCCTTTTTGAACACCCCAAAGCAGGCACTGGCGCTATGTAATCGTGCATTATCACTGTCAGCACAAGCCACATCTGCTCCCGGGACCTCTCCTCCATCCGCCTCCTCAGCAACCAAGCTACACGTCTCCACAGAGCAAGCGCAGAATTTACAAAAGCACCTCGAGAACCTCAACTCGCATTACCGCGGCGTAGTCGCGCTCTCCCAACTCATCGCCAGTTCAGCAACCGCCAACAAAACTGGACCCACAAATGCAGCGCCCGTCGTCGAGCGCCTCAACGAGTACCCAGCGTCCGGATCCGTGGAGCTCAAGAACCTTGTCACTTGGCCGCCGAAACTCAAGCCTGTTCCCGTTAAGCCGCTGTTCTTGGACGTAGCTTGGAACTACGTCGAGTATCCTGGTCGTGCCCCTGCTGTACAGAAGCCGGAGCCTGAGCCGGCGGCGGCGGTGGAAGAGCAGAAGGCTGAACGGCCACAGCAAAAGAAGGGCTGGTTCTCGTTTGGAAGGTAGATAGATGAGACGGCTTTTTCTTGTCGGTTGCCGAGGGTTAGCCGCCTTGTGATAGCATAACTCAATAAAAGATCATGACCATCTTTGTGTACACTTTTGCTCGTTTGTGCCTTTTTGCCATGTAGCTCAGGAGATCTTGCACGCTCACTTGCTCCCTCGAAACTTGACGACGAGGCATGATGGATGACACGCGCCCCTTGTTTCCTTGCATAATTTTCTTTGCTGCCATTATTGCGTTCCGGTGTCCTTGGCAGATGCTGTCTCTACGTAAAGATGCTATTATGACTGATATTTATATACTTGATTTACCCTTTTCCATTGCTTCATCAGGGCTTCTTTCCATTTGGCGATATCCTGCCCATTGAACTGTCGTACACGGACGCCGTGTTTTATGGTTCGTCTGAGATTTCCGTCACCTTGGAGTGTATGAAAAGCGTTCTAAATCTGGTTCATTATTTGACCAAACATCTCCCCATCCCACCGAAGTCTCGATGAATCCCTCTGAACATTCGTCCAAACTAGCTCCTCGCACCCCCATACAACAGCCCCTCAACCTCCTCCGCAATCGCCAAACAACTCGTAAGCCCAGGACTTTCAATCGCCAACAGGTTGACAAACCCCGTGTGCCCCTCCTCCGCGCGCACCACAAAATCCTGAAAGTCCTTGCCGCTGGTCGCAGCCAGCCTGCCCAGCTTCGGCCGTATACCCACGTAGTCTGGGAAAATGGCGCTGCCGTCCACGTGGGGGAGGTAGGTCTGTATGTCTTTGATGGCGGCGTCGAGGTTGGCCGTGTTGGGTGTGTAGTCTGTGGGGCTGTCTGTCCATTCTACATCGGGTCCGAAGCGGATCCGCCCGCTCAAGTCGAGGGTGAGGTGGGTGCCTAGGCCGCCGTGGCCGGGAATGGGGGCAGGGTAGATGAGGGTTTTGGGACGGGGGTGGCTGGCAGCGTAGGAGAAGTAGGAGCCTTTTGCGTAGAAGGGAGTTAGCTGTCTGTCTTGGGGGAGGATCATGTTGGATATGGCGACTGCGAATAGGCCTGCGCCGTTGATGAGGGTGGAGGAGCTGATGGTGCTGATTGCACCATCGGGAGACTGTGTGGTGATTTCCCATCCATCCTCGCCGGAGGTTATCGGTCTGATGGAAGTGACGGGGGAGTGGAAGGCGCAGAGTCCGCCGTGGAACTCGAAATCGCCTTCGAGATACTGCATGAGGCTATGTGAGTCCACGATTCCTGTAGATGGACTTTCAAGAACCCCGGCGGCGGCGCGGACATCTGGTTCTCGACGCTTGGCTTCTTCCTTGGAGAGGAAACGCGTGGGCACGCCGATGGTGGAGGCGAAGCTGTGGATCTTTTGGAGCGCTTCCATCTGTGTTTCGTCTTGGGCGACGATCCATTTGCCTGTGTTGCGGTGCGGTATGTCATATTTCCGGCAGAGCTCGTACATGAGCTCTTTGCCACGCAAACAGAGACGCGTTTTCAGGGAGTCAGGGCCGTAGTAGAGTCCCGCATGTATGACCTGAGAAGCCCATTAATCTACAAAGGCTCGATAGAGATACAAGATCAAACATATATTCAAGATACAGTCTGCGTAGAAACTGCAACTACAGAATGAGACAGTACAGTTCTTACCTCACTATTTCGCGAACTCGTTTCCGTTCCTACAGCGCCATGTTTTTCTATCAAGACGGTCGATGTGCCGTCTCGTGCCTGAAGCTTCCGTGCAATGGCTAGACCTACAACACCACCACCAATCACTGCATGTGTGAAATCCACTTGAAGTCTTGAACTCGTGGAAAATTGTCTTTGGATTTGCGCTCGCCGTGTGAGTTGTGAGATGCGGCGTGATAACATCATGTTACGTTCTCCCAACGATTAGAACTGAGCAACGCAAAGCAAGGCAGATGTGGAGAGCGCATGCAATTGTTCGAGATGGGCAGCGCGTTGACTTGTCAAAGGAATAAAACAGGGTGAAAAATCACCGCTGCGCACACGGGCAATGATGCAGTCGTCGATGAGTTGCTTATTGCTAGTGCTCTGGTGACGTTGAAGTTGGCGTAGCTTACACCGACCGCTAACCGAACCATGTCAACATGCATGTTTCCATGAATGGCAATTTAGATCTTGCCATGCCGGTGCCTGTGCCTTGCAGTCAGGACCATCTATAAAACCACTCGTAGTCAAAGAAAACCCATACTCTAGACCGAGCTCGACAGCCAGCCATCCCATCATATCATTGAGGTCCCGCGTACCGGTATCACGTCATCAGCAATTGCCAAACCCTATCCACCAACTCACGTTACCTGAACATTGCAGACCGTCCATGTCCACCACACTGTACCGGTAACGAAACCCCATATCAAACAAAACCTCCCTCACAGCCCCACGGATTCTTTCCACTACTCCCCTTCTTCCCCCACCCCCCAAAAAAACAAACAGCCCCAATTCCCCATCCACCCTCACATCCAAAGCCACCATGCCCCCCTCAACCCCCAAAATCACCTCCCTCACCGACCTCCCCTCCAGCTCCGCAAACTGGATAAAACTCCAACGCGCAACCTACACCGACGCCCACGGCACCCCGCGCGTCTGGGAACTCGCCAGCCGCAAGACAACCCCCAAATCCGGCGTCGACGCCGTCGCAATGGGAAACATCATCTACCACCCCTCCAAGCCGCCCTCGACCATCCTGGTCCTGCAGTTCCGGCCCCCGGTCCAAGCCATGACCGTGGAATGGCCCGCCGGCCTCATCGACGCCGATGAATCTGCAGAGCATGCCGCGGTCCGCGAGTTGTATGAGGAGACGGGGTATAGGGGCACGGTGGTGAGTACGTCGCCGGCGGTGGCGGCGGATCCCGGTATGACGAGTGCGAATATGAAGTTGTGTATGATGGAGGTGCATCTTCGGGAAGATGAACCAGAGCCGGAGCAGCATCTTGATGACGGCGAGGATATTCAGAGGGTTACTGTGCCGTTGGCGGAGCTGTATGAGCGGCTGCAGGAGTTTGCGAGGGAGGGCTATGTGGTTGCGGCCAAGTTGTATCATTGGGCGGCGGGAGTGCAGTATGCAATCGATCATCCGGAACTGTTTAAGAAGTTGGAGAAACCGGGGGCTGGGGCTTAGTATGTTAAGAAGAAGGTGGGATTCCTTAGCACCAAGTGACGTGAATGAGTGCTTGATGCGACGAGCTCTTGGGATGTTATTTTCGTTGTATCGCCCGAACCGGAGTGGTTTCAAAAGGTCGTGCAGCGATTTATGGCAACTCAGGATTTGTAATCTACGTCAGAAACAATAGAGAAGCAGTGAACTCGACTCATCTACGGACAACTATCTAAGCATTATCGACATCACTTTTACTCCTTCCCACGCCCCCTTTCCTCTCTGCCCCCCTCCCCTTCCCTCCCCTTCCGTTTCCCAGGTAACCAATGTAAAACGCCAAACTATGCTATGACACCTAGTCCCATATATTGAAATCATACAACAACCCTCACATCTCTGCTCACGTCCCTGACCCTTACCTGCCCAGATCCTTACACATCACACTCATACGATATCAAGCAGTCCCTTGAGCTGCATAATCAACTTCCACTCATCTTGGCTCACGTCGCTTCTGAAGAACTCCTTCAGAGTGTCAATACTCTTCCTGCTAATCGCCGAGTAGAGAATGTCGTCTTCTTCTAGATGGCGCCCGTACATGGGTTGATTGGCGCCTTCAATCTTGACAGCAACGGATGGGGAGCCCTTCTTGCAGACTTGTATTTGCTTGTGGTCGCGCTCAATCGATGTGCTGTCATCAGAGTTAGTGGGTGCAAGAGGAAGTCAAATTATGGGCAAAGCGGAAGTGGGGACATACACTCTACCGAGTTGGATAATCTCCTTGACACCAGTTGCAGGATTCTTCTTTACAGCGCAAATCGGCGTTGTGATTTTCAGGTTGCCATCTGTAACATCGACACCGATGACAATGGGGTCTTTCTTGTTGAACACAGCGACAGGGCGGAGTACACAGGGGAAGACGGCCAACATCTTTGACTCTTCTTTCCGCTGTTCCTCAAGTTGCTTCATGTGCGCAGTGAACTTGTCAAACAAGTGGTAGATGATGTCCGCTTCAAAAATCTTCACTCCGATTTCCTCGGCATAGGCTTTGGCGTCCTTGTCGACCTTGACATCGAAACACAGCATGACTGCGTATTCCTTGGCCTTTTCTAACATGACACCGGCACGTAGAACATCCTTCTTGAATACGGGACCAATGGAAATGGTGGCTACGGGAATCTTGGAAACCCGCAGGAACTCAAGCAAAGCTTCAAGCGAACCGAGTGTTGATGCTTGAACGGACACACCACGACCAGTCTTGGAAACTTTACTGAGCAAATGGGCCAAGTCTCCCATGACCTCGTCCATGAGATCCTCTTCGTCATCGTTGGGTCCGACAACGAGAAGTCGTGATCCAGCGATTGCTTGATCGAGACCATCGGCGGCAATCTTTATACCCATGGCAGCCTTGACTTCTTTGTTGTGTACATATTGTGATTTGACACGGAGTTCCTTCATCTCGGCTGGTGTCAGAAGTGCTCGGATGTTCGTTACGATTGGTTCTGGGTTACCACATAGCACTATGCGGTCGCCTTCGTGAAGGACACCATTGGACAAGATGACATCAATGGTCGTACCGAGACCCTCAATAACCTTGACTTCGAGCACCGTGCACTCAACCTCGGACAGATACATAAGGTTGTTGGTGAGACGTTCTTGTGTAAGCCTGACAATGAGCTTGATCATATCTGGGATACCTTCTCCAGTGTGTGCGGAGGTTGGGCAAACAGAGACGTATTTGGCCATGTTCTTGTTCTTGAAGAAGAGCTCAGAGTTGAACCCCTGTTCCTGAAGCTGGGTGCGTACAAACGTCCAGCGCTCCTCAAACTCCGATTGCACGGCCTGCTTCTGAAGGTTGAAACTGTCTTCAAAGCCGTTGTTATCTATCTTCTTCCAGCCAAAGAGACGATCAATCTTGTTTAGAGCGACAATGAAAGGCGTCTTCCTGTCGCGCAGCAACTTCATCGATTCAATGGTTTGAGGCTCAAGACCGTGCATGATATCGATGACAAGAATGGCAATGTTGCAAAGCGATGAGCCGCGGGAACGGAGGTTGGTGAACGACTCGTGACCAGGTGTATCGATGACTAGAAGACCGGGGACGTTGAAGACGAATGACTTGTCCTTGTTGACAACGGCAACCTTCTTCTCCAGAGCCTCTACAGGGAAGTAAGTGGCACCAATCTGTTGAGTGATGCCTCCTGCTTCGCCTTCTTGCACGTTGGTCTGACGAATCTTGTCGAGCAGCTTCGTTTTACCAGTATCGACGTGACCGAGAATACAGCAGATGGGTGATCGCAGATTGTCCTTGGATCGTGCTGCCAGAGCCTCTTCATGCGCCTGCTTTCTTCGCTCGGCGGCAGCGGCTTTTCGTGCAGCCTCGGCTCGCTGCGTGGCAGTACCCTGCTCATCTTCCGAGGAGTCGTCCTCGCTGTCTTCTTCAGAATCAGAATCAGAATCAAAATCAGACTTCGCTTTGGTGTCCTTGAATTGTGGTTCCTTCTCGGCTGCTGCCTTCTCGGCTGCCATTTTCTCTTCCTTGGCCTTCTTCGCCGTGGCTTTGCGCTCCTCCTCTTCGTCTGTGTCAATATCCCAGCTGTCTTTAACGCCATCAAGCTCATCGGCTTCGGCCTCCCAGTCTTCCGCAGCGTCGTCATCATCGCCCTTCTTCGTTTCAGCGTCAAGACGAGCCTTCTCGGCGGCAGCGGCAGCGGCAGCGGCTTGCTCCTCAGCCAACTTGAGCTCCGCTAGTTTCTTTGCTGCTTCTTCCGCTTCACGGGCTTCTTTCTCCTTCTGGGTCTCGATCTGCTTTTTCCTCTTCTTACGATCGTCATAGATGGGCTTCTTCTTCACCTCGGGCTCTTCCAGACCTGCAACCTTTGCTTCTCCAACCTCAAGCATTTGCTTCAGACGGAGCTCGTTCTTTGCCTTTGCCTCTTTCTGAGCCTTGGTCATGTACTTGCCCTCTTTCTTGAGTTGCTCAATCTTCTCCTTCTCCTTTTGCTTCTTGAGCGCCTTTGCTTCTTCCTTACGCTTCTGCTCTTCTGCATCTTGCCTCTCCAGCTCTTCTAGCCTGGCCCTCTCCTCTGCTTCTATACGCGCAATCTCTTCTTCTCTACGCCTGCGCTCCTCCTGTTGTTTCTGGAGCAAAGCCAGGGCAGGGCTGAGCTTCTTCTTTTTGCCGCCAGGCGCAGCGGTCTCGGCGGTCGTGGTGGGGGCAGAGGGTGTAGCAGCAGGAGCAGCTTTGGTTTCGGCGGCCTTTGCAGGCTCAGCTTTGGCAGGGCCAGCAGCCTTCTTCTTTGCAGCCTGCCAATAGTATTAATGACCGTCGCATATGAAGGCCTCTGTCAGGCTCCCTATCAACTCACCAGCTCCTTCTTTCTTTGCTTTTCCTTCTCCTTCTTCTCCTTTTCCTTCTCCGCCTTGGTCTTCACTCGTGGCGTTCCATCAGCATTATTGTCCTTGTCCACAGGCTCCTCGGCCTTTGCGGTAGCAGGCGCGCCACCCTTCTTTTTCTTTCCATAATTCCCAGCAAAGACGTCATCATCGTCTTCATCTAGAGTGCCCTCTTGAGGCGCCTTGCTCGCAAGATCAACCTCGCCGTTGGCGCCACCGTCTGTTGGGTCTTCACCCTCAACATCGGGATTCGCGCCCTTCTTGTTCTTCTTCTTGCCGCGCCGCTGAAGCGCAGCCATCAGACCGCCACCAAGGGCATCGTCTTCAGGTAGTGCGTCTTCTTTTTCGACAGCAAGGCTCTCTGTCTGGGGCGCAACGGACTCGCCCAGCTCGGCCTCCCAGTCGTCATCTTGGGCCTTCTTATTACCCTTCTTCTTTGGCGCCATAGTGTATAGAACCCGTAGCTAGGTGTCCTGGATATCAAAGTCGCGTGTTGAGGTCGGTCGTGATGGCGGGATGGATGAGATTTGGAACGATTGTGCTCTGCACCTCGCAACGTCGCAATCGAATTCGTGGTAAACCGGCCAGGGCACAAAAACGCACCGGTGAGTCAGAACTGAGCCAATCAAGGCCTGGACTGTGAATGAAGGACGGAAATGAAGGGGCGTATGGCAAACGCACAATTGTGGTTGAAATTTGGGCAGTGGCAAGCCACAGGACCAAATGTTATGTGGTCGTGGTGGGGTACTAATTGCCCAATCCGGTAAGTCTAGAAAACCGTCTAACACTGCAAACTGCAGAGCCTAATCTGGGGGAGGAAGATGGGGTCCTCTGCGCTGTGCACTGTGCTCTCTCATGCTCCGACCCCAAACGCCAACGCGTATTGCGCATTGCGCATGATGTGCGTATATTTCGAGAAGCTCTTCTCCCTTGCATCACTTCATCTGATAGCTTAGTCTGATCATACCACACACGCCTTCATTCAAAAGAAGCATACCTAGGAGCATGTCATCGTGTAGTCTTTGGGCCTCATTCTGACGATCACACATCGTTTTCAGCAAGAACATTTTGCTTGCCTGTGTCGACCGACAACAGTGGGAATCTGCTATGTTGAGAGGAATAATAATAGTACGACTCAAAGTTGCCCCCTTTCGTCTGTCATGGAACAGCACGCACGTCAAAGCCAAATCAAGTAATCAATGGTATTTGTGATATTATGCAATTCAATTGATATCTTCTCTCAAATTCTACATCTCGAGTGTACCATGCCCACCTTCTTTTCCAGCCCAATGCTACTCGAAATGACGGTAAATAAACTGCAATGCGATGAACGCGACATGCGGATTTGCTTGGAAGCAAAGGTACATTAAACTGTAGATGAACGCCCCCACGAACGCAGAACTCCATGAAACGACGACAAGATGCAATGATTAGAGGTAAGAGAATAATAATAGTCGAGACATGCCATCTCGAATAGCGATACAGGGGCGTACATGACAACGGGTAATCAAGCGACATGTAGTGTCATGAGACATCCAGGCATTGCTGCGCGAATTTAGAAGCAAAAGAGGTCTAATGCAATTGCCCGCTGACGAGTAACGACTCGACCGTGGCACCAATGAAGGACTTCTTGAGCGATAGATCGCATCCAAATCTGCAGCAATGATTAGTATCTCACTCCACATGGTAGTACACTGCCATGGAACGTACCTTTGTTCTAACTCGAGCTTGACATGTTTCTTCGTGACCTGCATCAAATCCGACTTTGACAGAATGTCCTTGATCTCAAGGTAGATGGCATCATCGCTGGGCAGATTTGTCATCTCCATACTATCCATACCATATCCACTCTGCGCAAGGCTGAGGCGAGAGTGATTGTTGTAACGCGGGAGGTCGAGGTGGGACATGGGGCGAGAAGGTGGCATACCGCCGTACTCTGATCCGGCCACACTTCCAAACGGCTTCTTGGTCGCATAGGTGTAGCCCGACATGACGGATTGATCGTCACGAGTGGTGTGTTGCTCCCACATTTCAGCCTGGTACTCCTCCCACCTCTTCTTCGGAATACTAGCAGGGTCGAACTTTCCTTCATCAGACACAATCACCTTCTGACCCTTTTCACCTGTGACGACACGAGTATTACCCCAGGAAAAGTCGTCCATGAACCAGAAGGAATACAAGGGCAGAGCAAAGGCGAAGATGGGCGTGGCAAGCATGTAGATGATCATCCAACCAATCATCTCCCACTTGCGACGTACGATGAAGATAATCATCTGAAGACCATAAATAGCTCCAAGCAAAATAAACGCCGTAACTGGAATCAAGTTTGGTTGCGCAATAATGGTGTAGATGAGATATCCGAGGTAGACGACAATGACGGGTTGAATGATTGTGGAAACCAAGTCCATGAACACAATGAAGCGCATACTGAAGCAGCAGAAACCACACAGCTGTTGCAGCGGAATCAGCTCAATGAGATTGTGCACCGTTGAGTTGATCCAGCGGCGACGTTGGGACATGAAGATAGCCCAACTGTCAGGTGCCACGGTCCAGGCATGCGCGCGCATGGTGTACTTGGTCTTGTACTTCGAGTGGAACTTGAGGAGCAGAGTTGTCAAATAACGATCCTCACCAAGATGCAGCAAGTTCTTTGTGTGTAGAGTATCGACACGAATCTCCTGATAGGCTTCGACTACCTCTTTGCTCACGAAGAGAGGCTTTCCAGTTTCGGCCGCACGAATACGGTACATGGTGAAACAACCAGGAAGACAGGTAACGGAACCAAAGAGACTTTCAAAGGCCTTGGTCAGGTTGTGTGAGATGTAGTATTCGTAAACCTGCATCATAGTGACGAAAGATGACTTGGCGTTTGTGAGTGCTGTTTCACCACAGATGGCAATGAGTCGAGTATCGTGGAGAAAGGCAGCTACAAACCGGGTGCCAGCATCGGGTGCAACAACGGTATCGGCATCAATCTGTAGCAGAAATTCGTAGAACGTGGGGTTGACGCCGATAATGTTGCGGATCTGGTGATGCATCTCAAGCTCGAGCGGACTCATCGGGAGATTGTAATGAACGCGATTCAAGAACCTCATAAGAATGATTTGCGAGTCACGCTTGCCACGATTACCAGGCTTGGAGACTTCTGAGGGCTTTCCAACTTTGACCACGACCAAGAACGGCACGATGTGACCCTGGACTTCGTAAAGACCACTGTAGCATTTTCCCATGTTGTGCTGACGTTGACCGTCTCCAAGACTTTCAAAGCTCAATGGATCCGGGTCAGTGGATTCTGGAACACCAAGAATGTCGAGTACGATACGAGGAGTTGGCTTGTCATTTCCCTGACCGATAATCATACCATCGCAGACAATGACAAGAAGTTTGCGCTTATCATCATACTTCATCCTCGCAGCAGAATCCATGGCACGGCGGAGAGACTCCTCATCCTCCGTGTAAGCAGGAATCGTGCAGATAATGAACTTGTCAATGTTCTCTGGGTCCGTCTTCCTGGAAAATTGAAGGGCTGCGAGAAATTTGAAACCGATGACGGATACGATAAGAATGGAAATAGCCAGGAGGAAGTATTTGGCGAACAAACACTTGGATGAGTTTCTGGTGTCCACATCGCCGACGTAGAATAAATTGTCGAGACATTGCAACATGTTGTTCTTCATATCGGCTGACAGTTTGAGGTTCTCCCAGTATTTGCCAAGATCTTTGCCTGCTTGGTATTGAAAGATTGAAATGACTTGCTCGTGCATAAAGTTGACGTTTGGTTGTTCTGCAGGCCTTTCTTCGCCAACCTTGTATATTGTCTGTCGACCACCGGTAACGTAATCGGTCATGTCGTATACTTTGCCGTTGAGATAAGCAATGGAGTTACTCTTGCCGGCCAAAGTCTTCAGATATTCTGGGCTGTATCCTACACGTCCTTTCATATAGTTGGCCTTCAGGAACAGCTGCTGCTCGAACCACCAATCTTTACGCGAATCGTTGGTGAAGGCACGGAAGTCATGGTATTGAGCGTTGGGGTCGGTAGAACTGATGAGGTTGTTGACGGCAGAATCCGTGTAGTTGGTGCTCTTGTAATTCAACTGAACTGCAGGATCAATCGAACCGTCGACACCGCGGCACAGAGCAGAGACTTGTACAGGAAAGAGGTTGGTTGCATCCTTGCCAGCATACTTGAGCAGGCTCCTTTGTGGTACGACATTGGGGTAGTGGAAGGGAATGAAATCGCCAAGATCGTAAACAATGCCACGAATAGCGACATATGCATCATTACCGTCCTTGCCGTCGTACGCGGTCAGTTCTGCAGCAGAGTAAACGTGTTGGGTCGGGCAGATGAGCATGGGAAACCCAATCATGAAGAAGACGACGGAGGCACAGCTCAACCAGATGAGCATGTTGATGGCCAGCTTCTCTCGCCATGCCATCCTTACGTCCTTGCGCTTTATGCGTCCAAGGACTCTGATGGCGAAGTCGGGGATGAACCATGTCATGCAATACACAATGAAAACCCATCTCTTTCGGGCGCCAGTGGTAGGAAGGACATCGACCTCTTCCAAATTCTTGTCTGCCGCCTTCTCGTCGAGGATCTTTGGTTGCTCCAAACCCTGGAACATGTCGCCATTCGTGATACCTGATGGTGCCTCGGAGCGAGCGTCAATGTCTCGAGCGCCAAAGTAGTTGCCACTCTTGTCGTCGTAGTAAGCACCGGGAGACGGCGAAAGCAGACCAGCTCTGACGTCTCCAAAGGAACGCCCAGCGTCAGGAGTGAGGAGATTGTCCTCCGAGCCACCCACGCCACGAGTGTAAGGAGCAACACTGTCAATATTGGCAAGCTCAAGCCAGCATTTTTCGCTGAGGAAGACGCCCGTCGCACCAACGCGAACTTCGTTCTCGCGCCAAGGCTTACTGTCAAGTACCATCTCAGCCTTCTCTTTGTCGCTGCCAACGATGGCGAGGTCGGTCTGAGCAAGGCCCAAAAACTCGGCAAACGGCAAAAAGATGGTATAATCCGCTACACGGAGCCGTTGGCTGATCTCGGCTATGCCCAGAGCCTGTACTTGTTGACGAACACATTTGCTATCGAACTGGTTCGCGATTCGTCGATCATTTGGCTTGAGACAAAAGACAAAGTATGGATTGGCTTTACGCAGACACGACTCGATGGTCCGCAGCGCGCTGACGAATTGACCCGCTGCACCAGTCTGCTTGTTGTCATTGTTCTTCCGGGACCCTGAAACGTTGCTTTCTGCATCGCTGACGCCGTCCTCATCAAACACGTTGATTTGGCGACCATATCTGCCTGTCTTGTCGGCTTTGCGCCGAGCCATGCTCGGCATACGCGAAGGCTTCGAGCTGACGGTAGCCTGTACGATTGCAGTCTTCTCCTTAGGATGAGACATCTTGTGGACGGCATCCTGCCCGAACAGCTGTTGGACGAAGGGCGCCTCTGCCGACTTCAATAGATGCATCATGTCACCCGAGATGAGCTCGGCATTCTCTTCAAGAAGTCCCTCCACGCTGTAATCAACATCTCCAGCAAAGTGGCGAATGGTGAATGTAGGCGAAGTGTTGGGTGTAGGAAAGTTGCTGCCGGGCTGCACAATGGTGGTACTACCAGGCAAAATAGCAGCATTCTTGCCATCGAAACGCTTTCGAATGGCGTCGAGAAATTGCATATCTGATTTACCGCGTCGCATCTGATCGTCTAGGATACTCAGAAGACCATTACCGGTTTTGAGAAGACCAGTCTTGGCTTCCGTGTTATCGTAGAAGGCCATGGGAGGAAGGCTGATGTCTTCTGCCTCGAGTTCCTGCATCTGGCGCTGGAAGAAGCTCTCTTGACAGAAAGTGATCAAGGACTCGTTCGCTGCGTTGTTGAGAAGTTGATCGAGAGCAGAGCCGGTGGAGGCAGAATTGGCAAAACCAGGGAAGTCCACCATGGAGATTGTGTTTGTGATTTGGTCTTGTAGGACAGAGATCCTCGAGTTCATCTGCTCCATAACCCAGGTGACCAAGAGTGAGTAGAGGGAACGAGCCAGCTCATCAGCGTTTGCCCGAGCGCCCTTGGGGTCTAACATGACTGTGACGCGTTCTCGGTACAGTGTCTTGGACTTGTACCGTAGACTTTGCTCGAGATCGGATATAGCCACTCCAAGGAATTGAGCAATGGGTGTCAAACACTCCTTGTTCTTGACCATGGTGATGGACTCGCCTCCTTCGTGGGAATAGCCGCCGCTGTCGTCAGCCGTTGGCGTGGTGGACTGACCCGTTTCGAACTCAAGCTGGCCAATGTGTAGAATGGTGGCCATGATTTCACATATTCCCGCAATGCTCTCCTTGCCAAACTCCAGGCGACGCAGCGCACTCTTGAAATCTTGAAAGCCCTTGGCATCGTCAATGCCGACCTTGAGTTGTGTGGGATGTCCCAGGTACCGCCATCGCTTGTTAGAGCCGATCGAGGTGCGGTTACCCGCAGACCCGTCTCCGCCCACGGCATCAAGGTAGAGATGCTTCTTCTCGGCTAGGCTCGTACCCGCAAGAAGGTAGTAGAGCACGTGGTATGTGCGCTCCCCGGTCGGCACCGAGGCAATGCGGCTGCGTTCAAGGCGATGTGCAATGAATTGGGCACCGAGCAGAGTGGCGTGGCTGGCCGTAGCCGTATTGTATTGGAGTTCTAGCAGAAGTCCAGACTTGGAAGCGACGGGCGTGGTGAGGGACTTTGTAGTTGTGAAGGCGTCGAAGACGAAGTTGGCATTCTCCACCTTCTTCGAGAGGGGCGTCGAAGAGTACGAGAGGAAGGATCTCAGCATGTGTCCTCGGATGGTTGTCTTTCCTGAACCGGATTCACCACTGGATCTTGTTAGCATGTAGCCCTCCCATGTTTCAGATGGAATTCACATACAGAAACACGATAGCCTGGTCTTCGGAGCGATGGCCCAAGCGCATATAGGAGCGTTGGGCGAGGTCCTCGGCAGCCTGGTGTGCGCTGCCTTCTTTACCGCCATCGACACCCCGACTGGCATCTGTATAGGTGTTGACGGCGACGATGCCCTGTGAGGAGAGTGTGGCAATGGGCAGGTGTGCATGGTATCGGCTGGCCAGGGCGGAGGTCAGGCCTGTATCGCTTTGCTGATGCTGAGGCAGGGCGGGCAGCGACGAATTCTGGAGCGGATTCGAGGCCATGGTGGGCAAGACGCGTCCCCGTGGGAGCGTTATGCAGTGGCAGCTGTCAGGCTAGGGCTGCCCGAATGAAAAAAAAAAGTGTCGGCTGGGCTTGTCCGGTCGATTGAGTTGGGGGTTCGGTCGGGTGTCTCGCAAGAGGAGAAAAAGGCTGCGGGTGCTGTGGCAGGCGTGTCCGCTGGAATGCAAACAAGACGTGGGTCGAGGGGGACCAGGCTGAGCGAACGGGAGCCTCGAGACGAAGGAAGAATGAGAATCGGCAACGAAAGTATGTCAAAGTGTCGACCAAACGAAGGTGAGATGGTGTTGAGCGCCGTTGGCCGGTGGTCGTCCCCAGGGGCCGAATCAACTCGTACTATTAGCAGGCGACGCTACAGAATGGCTAGCATGCGTCTGGCCGCCACCACCCACCCACCACTTGACACCCGAGAGGTCTGTGTTGACCTGGAGACCTCCTAACCAGCCGGCAAAAATAGATTTGTTACAATACAGGGAAACACTGAAGCTCACTACTGCTGGTCGGATCGTGCCCCACCGATCCACCACGCTTGCGTACCAACTATGTCCCGTACTACACAGCAGAGTTCTTTCATGCGACAACGCCGCCGACGACGATGAGCTGCGAGCAGACGCACTGCAGTGCGCACAGAGAAAGATGCACCTGCTCAGCATCACGTCCCGTTACTGTGCACTTGGAATGGCGCACAGCATATACCTGGAGAAGAGAAGAAACTGTACAGCAGGGGGTCGCTGATGCACAATGGGGTCCCAGGCGGCCTGACAATGACACACCCGTGTTGGATCACGTGCTGCTATGATGCCTTGGTTGTTCTTTGCAGGTGAGGGTAGTACATGGTAGTAGGTGGTAGTCTATTACGTGTTATGGAGGCAAAAAACAAAGACACTGGGCTGGGCGCAGTGCAAATCCTATTGACAATGTCTGCATGACAAACCGACATGAATGCCCAGAGTACAGCAATATTGCACAATACTACACTAGGACCGTAGCTTTTCGGACGGCGGAGACGGGTGGAAACAGCATGGTCTAGGTAGAATATCTAGCGTGTGTGTATGGTCGGTCCATGGTCCATGGTCCATGGCTGGCCATCCGCGTTGGGAACACGAGCAGCATGGGGCATTGGGAGGGGCACCCCCTATTTTCAATCTCGACAAAGCCTGACTGGGGGCGGCGAAACATGGCCTCCGCCGCGCGCAAAGGCAATTTAGGAGCGAATTGCAGGAGAGCCATGGGCTTTCTTGTTGTTGAAGAGGACAGGCCTGCATTCGACGGGGGAGTGGCCGGTACGATGCTGGCATTTGTTCCGCCCGCAGGCTATCATCATCGTCATCATCATGAGATGGGCGTTGAGGGGGGGAGGGGTGGCAACGCGAGCGAGCCGTCTTCCATGCCCATCCTGCATCACGATTTCTTGCCGGGCTGGTATCGATACAATAGATGGTGAAAGAATATTCCGCCCAGCGAGTGCATGTCAAGATCTGTGGCAAGCGTCTCAGCCTGCACATGGCTTAAAATAGGGGAGAGAGGCGGCACACGCCACTGCGACGGTATGAACATACTAGATACTAGGTAGGTTATGTCTTGTGTACGGTATGTACTCCTAGGGAACCATGCATAGTACGTACATGATATATACTCCTACCGACATGCCACATCCTTAGCATGTGCAGGCAGTGCAGGCAGTGCAGGCAGTGCAGTATGTATTTTCTACATAGCCAGTCAACAGCAACTGGACGTTGGGTAGGGGCCCTTGTCTGGCGGACAATCGATGAACATACCGGGAATTGGCGTGCAGCGAAACCTCCCTAACGTTACAGCGCCCTACCCTCCAAAGGCTACCTTACTACCTCTCCCCCCCCCCCCGGGGCATAGCGCCGATGGAATGCACTTCGCCCTGAGTCCTCGTTCTCAAACATCATCCGTTCCTCAGCCTGCTTCGAGTTTGCAGGAGTCTTTTGCGTCGTGTGTGTAGTTTCCTTTTCATACAGTCGTTTGATAATTCACCTTTCACCTTCGCTTGGCCCAACCTGACCTGCTCTTGCTGTGAAAGGCGCCTCCCGCCTCCTACACCCCGGCCCTCCACCCTCCACCAGTAATCGCCCGCCGACGGGTGGTGTCAGACAGCAAACGCGCATTCCGCACGCTTCACGCCTCTTTGGCCCATCACACATTCGCTGTCGAGCATCGATCCTCCTCCACCCATCTACCCAAGGGGCGACCCGCCTCTGCCCGCAACCATGAGTTTTGTCAACAACTCACGCATGTCCGTCTACTCGACTGCCTCCACATCAGCACCGCGTCCTGGCAATCCGCCTTCCCAGACATCGACCACTACCCTGCTCAACACCCTCAACTCGGCCTACAAGCATGGCCAGGCCTACAACCTCGAGGCCAGCACCAGTCTCGTTGTCAACACCTGGGTCAACTCCAAGACCATTGTCAATGATCGCATCGGCGGAACCGTCGATCTCGAGTTGGGACGAAAGGCTTGGGAGCACGCCCGCCGACGAGCCGAGGACGGCTGCATAGTTTTGGCGTAAGTGCTACGTGATGCCATTCTCCCATAATACACTATATCTCTCTTCTCTCTCTTTTCCTCTCGCCCCTACTAACTGACATGCCAGGTCACTCCACGAATCGAGTCCCTCGCTCTTCTCCCCCTTCGTTTCCAGCTTGCCTCTCTCGCTCCCTGGCAACTTTTACACGGCTCTAGAGGCCCTCAAAGCCTTTACTACCTGTGTCACACCCCAAAACCCATACACACCGCGCTATTCTGCCCTCGCAGCTGTCTTCACAGTCAACTTGCTGGGCAATGTCGTCGGAGCCGAGATCAAGCTCTCCACCTCGGGACTGGATGTCCAACAAGGACTCTTGAATATCCCTGCACACACCGGTTTCCGCGCCTTCGACGTCTTCTACTACCTCAACTCCAGCTCTGCGTCTAGGCAGGAGAAGTCATTTCTCAACATTGAGTCTCTGGACAATTACGCCCTGCTCAATCGATCCGGTACCTACGAGCCACCATCGTTTCTTCCCGATGCCGACGATGCTGCCGCAGCGGAGGACTTTCGCGCCAACCTCAAAGCAATCGGCATCAAGGGCGAGAAATTGATGAACCTGGTTAGTTGTCTCACCGGCCTACTCAAGCTTGGTAACACCATTGGCTACTTTGTCGATGAAGAGACACTCGACTCGGTGTGTGAGGAAGTAAGCACGCTCCTTGACATGCCTGCGGATCTTCTCCGCCAAAAGCTTGGAACGAACGAGCGCGAAATTGCCATTGGCGGCATCTACGAGGCCATTGTCGACTATGTGCTGGCCCACGCAAACGCCGCAATCAAAGAGGAAATCACTGCTGCCAAACGAGGCTTCTCTTCAGCCAATAGTGATGGCAGTGGCGCCATGACACCCGTGGACTCGGACGATGGAGACATTGTGAACATCACCGTTGTTGAAATTCCAAGTCGTGCGCTCGGCAAGGCGATTGCCCTCCGAACCGTTTTCGATGACAGCGAAGGCATCAATGCTGAGATGCGGGACGACGGTGTGCCAGTGCCTTCAGCCGGCAACTCGGTTCTCGAGACTATGCGTGAAGCTTTACTCAACTGCGCGCCAGAGCTCGGCATCAGTGGACCCGGTCACACCGCAAAGGAGGCCGATCTTGAGAAGCGTGAAGCTGTGCTTGACAAGATTGCTCTCGAGACCCCTGAGGAGGACCATTTTTTGCGACAGGTGCTATACCCAGTTCAAAACAATGGTATTCTGTTGGGAAAACACGGCCGCTTCGATCTCGCTATGACGGTAGCTAGTAGCCGTGTCTGGTTTCAGCTCGCTCTCCACCCCACTGATTCCATCCCCACCTCGATCAATCAAGATCTCAACTCCACCTGGCAAGCCGGCGTGGTTTCTCGGCAACTGCGAGAATGGCGCCTGCCTGAATGGGCAAACCGTCGGAACCGCTGTCTCGACTTCACAGCGGACTTTGATCATCATGAATTCTTCGAGCGATATCAAGCATTGGGATGCATGGATGGCAAAGAAGGCATCCAGAACTGGATTCTTCAACGTGGCTGGAGTAACGGAGAAGTGGTCGTCGGCCACGAGCGAGTTTGGGTGCGAGAAGGTACCTGGTGGGAGGCAGAGTCACAGCTCGACCTCAAGCAAGGTGACATGGGCGCCTCCCCCAGCATGTTAGGCCAGATGATTGGAGCGGGCGGTATGGAGAGTGGCTATCCTGTTCAAAATCCTACTGCCAGCGCTTTCTTTCCCCCCCTACCAGAGATGAGGAGCGCAACACCAAGCCAGAACCCATTCCAAAGCTCGGCCAGCTTGGCTGCACGAAGTGCCATGGACGCCAAATCGATGGCGCCCACCACGATGACCGCCCCTGTTGCACAGGGACCCGGTGACTACGGATTGGGCGCTAAAGGTGATGAGAACAAGGGGGTTACTTACTACGATACCGAATCTGGTGGCAATGCTGTTGTGACCGAGTCGCCCATCAACGCGAGCCGCAAGATGTGGGTTGGTTTTGTTTGGGCCGTAACCTTCTGGATCCCCTCACCACTATTGAAATGGGTCGGCCGCATGAAGCGACCTGATGTCCGCATGGCATGGCGAGAGAAGTTCGTCCTTGTTCTCCTCATACTACTTCTCAATGGCGCTATCGTATTCTACATCGTCGCATTCGGTAAATTGCTATGTCCTAACAAGGACAAGGTCTGGAGTCGCAAGGAAGTATCTCAACATCAAGGTGAAAACGACTATTACGTCAGTCACCATGGTAGTGTGTACGACTTGTCGTCTTTCTGGAAGAAGCAACACAGTGACTCCAACACCGAGGCCACCCGCGAACGCATGATGGGCATGGCGGGTGCAGACATGGACCCATATATCGTACCACCACTGTATCTCGCATGTCCCAACCTGATTCCCGACACCATCAACAACCGCGCCATGGAACTTTCATCGAATGAGACGCTTGAGGACGCTTGGGCCATCCACAAGTCTGGATCACGTACCAACTTGGCAGATAGCAACGCTCTCAAGCAAGAAGATTGGTATCCTAATAAATTCATCCCGGCTATGAAAGAGTTCCGAAAGGGCGACCTTGTCTGGGAGACCAAGACGATCAAGCAAGAGGGCGAAGATTTCAATCGCATGTGGTTTACCCTGGGTGACAAAGTCTACGATTTGACAGACTATTTCAAGACTCTGGACATGATGAACAATTTTCAACAATATCAGTTCCTTGACCCGAAGCTCATCGACATGGTGAAGAGCAATGCTGGATCAGACCTTCAAGAAGAATATACGAATCAGCTTAACCAGACAGCACAGGCATACAATCTGCAATGTCTGGAGAACCTGTTCTTCATTGGCAAGACTGATTTCCGCAAAACCGCAAAATGTCAAGTCAACGACTACATCTTGCTGGCTGTCACCATTATTCTCTGCACCGTTATTGTCGTCAAGTTCTTGGCTGCCCTTCAACTAGGTTCACGCAAACGTCCTGCAAACCAAGACAAATTCGTCATCTGTCAGGTACCAGCTTACACCGAGGGAGAGGACCAAATCCGAAAAGGTCTTGATTCGCTCACTGCACTCGCCTATGACAACAAGCGTAAGCTCATTTGTGTCGTGTGTGACGGCATGATCGTTGGAGGTGGTAACGATCGCCCAACGCCGAAAATCGTTTTAGACATCCTTGGTGTTGACCCCAAAGTTGACCCTCCTGCCTTGCCCTTTTGGTCAGTCGGCGAAGGAAGTCAACAACTGAACTACGGCAAGGTCTACTCTGGTCTCTATGAGTTTGAAGGCAATGTCGTTCCCTATGTCGTTGTTGTCAAGATGGGCAAAGAGTCAGAACAGCACAAATCGAAGCCAGGTAACCGAGGCAAGCGCGACTCACAGATTCTGTTGATGAGCTTCCTCAACCGCGTTCACCACCGTTCGGCAATGAACCCTCTCGAGTTGGAAATGTTCCATCAGATCAACAATATCATCGGTGTAGATCCAGAGCTATACGAGTACCTCCTCATGGTAGACGCCGATACGATGGTCAGGCCTGATGCTCTCAACCGTCTGGTGGCAAGTTGCGCCAACGATTCCAAAATTGCCGGAATTTGCGGCGAGACGAGTCTGGAGAACGAAGATAAGTCTTGGTGGACCATGATTCAAGTCTATGAATACTACATCTCCCATCACTTGTCGAAGGCCTTCGAGAGTTTGTTTGGGAGTGTCACTTGTTTACCTGGATGGTAGGTTTTTCCCATGCCAATATCCTGTACTATGCTAACCCTCTTCAGTTTCTGCATGTATCGTCTACGCACCGCCGACAAGGGCAAACCTCTCATCATCTCGGAGAAGGTCATTAGGGAGTATGCTGACTGTATTGTCGACACGCTGCACAAGAAGAACCTGCTGTCTCTCGGTGAGGATCGTTATCTTACGACCCTCATGACTAAACACTTCCCCAACATGTCTTACAAGTTTATTCCGGATGCTTATGCTCTCACGGCCGCCCCCGAAACTTGGAGTATTCTTCTTTCGCAGAGACGTCGATGGATCAACTCGACCATTCACAATCTTGCAGAACTTGTCTTCTTGAAGGATCTCTGCGGTTTCTGCTGTTTCTCTATGCGTTTTGTCGTCTTCATTGATCTCTTCGGTACCCTCGTCCTACCGTCGGTCTGCGCCTACCTCGTCTACCTTGTCTATACCGTTTCGTCTGGTTCTGGGCAGTTCCCCATGTTCTCCATCATCATGTTGGCTGCTGTGTACGGTCTTCAAGCGCTCATTTTCATCATCAAGCGTCAATGGCAACACGTCGGCTGGATGATCATCTACATCCTCGCTTTCCCGATTTATTCCCTCGCACTGCCTCTCTACTCCTTCTGGAAGCAGGACGATTTCTCCTGGGGTAACACGCGTGTCGTCATTGGCGAGCAAGGCACCAAACAGGTCTTGACAACTGACGATGAAGGCTTCGATCCCAAGTCCATTCCTATGATGCGCTGGGACGAGTATGCTGAGCGCAACGAACTCCCGGGACGTCGCGGACTTCCGGGCCATACTTCTGAGAAGGGCGGATTCAGTGCCTGCGACGACGAAGCCTACGAGATGAATGACATGCAATCTGTGTATTCGTCTGTCAAGCCCGCATCCACAATCATGTCCAACATGCAGCACATCTCCCACATGCCACCCCAGTCGCCAGGTCCATATCAAGGCATGCAAACGCGTCAATCTACGTACTCCAGCCTCACGCGCTATCAAGACAATCCCCACGACAGCCGTTTGATGTCAATGGGCGGCATGAGTGACCACTATGGCCGCCAATCACCATATGGCCAGCGGCCCAATATGGGAGGATTCCAGAGCTCGGACAATCTCATGACCTCGACACCGCCCATTCGTGGACGTAGTCCCCTTGGTTACGCCCAGTCACGACCAGGCAGCACTATGAATTTCCAGACTATGCAAAGTGGGCCATCGGACAGTATGATCATCGAGACCGTGCAGGGCTGTCTAAGGGACGCAGATCTCGACAAGGTTACCAAGAAGCAGCTCGTTGCGCTCACAGAACAGCGTCTACAGACTCAGCTCACGGGCGAGAGGAAGATTTTCCTCAGCCAGACCATTGATAACGAGCTTGCGAACATGTAAAGACAGAATGAAGTAGAAATTTTGCATTTGGGGCGGTGTTTATACATGTACATGTCTCCACGACATTTTTTTTTGCATCTTCGTCGCCACAGCTATCATCGGCATCGCCATCCATCATCCTCATTGTGTCGATCCTTTTCGTCCATCTCTCTCTGGCGCAATTTAGTGGGAAAATCATTTTTGGAAGTACGTTCGCGTTGTTGTTTTAGTTTTGGGGGTGTAATGTCACCATAATTGAGGTTATGGTTATACATGGTGTAGATATAAATAAGCAATTGGGATAGTCTTGTAACTCGTGGTACTTGGTTCTCTGTTTTTGTGAGCGCATAGCATTGTGTCGTGGTTACCCGATGTCGTCAGGTGTAAGGGTGTTGATGATACGAAACAGTTGCATTGTTTCTTCAAACTGTGGTTGTGGTGTACACTGTAGTGATAGAGGCATAGAGGCTGACGTACCACAAGTGCTTTCCTGACATAGTTAGCCTGTCCTATAGCTCCGCCTATCGCCGACATGCCCGACCCGATCATCCCCATGCGTTACTACCACCCAGCCAACACCCAAAAGGTGCTCGCTCCCCCTCTCTTCTCACCCAATACCCCGCCATGGCACCCAATCGCATCGAACAAGAGGAAATCGAAAAATACTGGGAAATCTTCAGCTCCCTCAGTCAAGGCGGAACACATCTCAACGGGGCGCAAGCCGCGCCCGTACTCAAGAACTCGCATCTACGCGACGACCAACTGGAGCGGGTCTGGGATCTTGCCGACGTGGACAACGATGGCAATCTCGACTTTGAGGAGTTTTGCGTGGCCATGCGGCTCATCTTCGACTTGATCAATGGCATCAGCAGCGACGTGCCCAAGACGCTGCCCGACTGGCTGGTCCCGGAGAGCAAGGCGCATCTGGTGCAGGCGACGCGTGCCCTGACAGGCAGTGCCGCCGCGTTTGAAACCGTCGGGGACGAGGACGAGGACGAGAGCGTGGGACTCCGAGACGGGTTCGACTGGTACATGTCGCCGGGCGACAAGGCCAAGTACGAGGAAATCTACACTGCGAACCGCGACAGCCACGGCCACCTGACGTTTGAGTCGCTCGGCGCCCTCTTCGACTCGCTCGACAATGTGCCAGACTCGGATATCCGCTTCGCGTGGAACCTCGTGAACCCAAAGGCACGCGAGAGCGTCGGCAAAGACGCCGCCCTCGCCTTCCTCCACATCCTCAACCAACGCAGCGAAGGCTACCGCGTACCGCGCTCCGTGCCCCCAAGCCTCCGAGCCAGCTTCGAAAAAGCACACATCGACTACGACATTGACGCGCCGGCCAACAATCCAGCCGCCAGCCGCTGGGCCGCCAAAGCCGACGACACAACGGCCACGGGCCGCAAGGCCAAATTCGGCGACGCCTACCTCACCCGTCTCGGCGTGGGCGACCGCGCAGCAAACTACGGGGCCCGCGCAAAGGGCACCGATTTTGGCTCCCGCACCACCGAAGACTGGGAGCAAGTCCGGCTGCAGAAACAGCTGCGTGAGCTCGAGGCCAAGATTGCAGACGTGGAGAAGGAGGCGGAGAAGAAACGGCATGGTCGCAGTACAGATAGCAAGCCCGCGCTCGTCAAACGTGAACTCGAATTATTGCTTGATTATAAGCGTGGCGTGCTCAAGGGTTTGGATGATGACGACGCCGACGGTGGTGCGGCGGGGGCAGGGGGCGCGGTCAAGGGGCTTGCGGGTATTAGGGAGGATATTGAGACGGTGAGGGAGCAGGTGGATGGGCTGCAGGAGCATTTGGGTAGGAGGCGGGAAGTGTTGGAGGGGCTGAGGAGGGAGATTGAGGAGGAGAAGGCGCGGTGAGGGAGGCATGTGGTTGAGAGATGGGGATATTTCTGCACATCGACGTCGAGGTTAAAAGATGGAATAGATGGAATCAATCATGCACGGCTCCAACGGACAAGGAAGCGCGTCCCCTGGCTCGAGGACATTGGAGTTTCTCTCTACCAGTAGTATGCATGGTGAATATCAACACTATCAAACTTTCCCTCTCATCCGTCTTCCAAGTACGGCTCTTTCGCTGCATTTGTGTTTCCCGGTGACGAAACCGTGATCCTTGTTTGATGTGTCATGACAAGAACGAGTTGAGAGACTGGATTTCAGCTTCACGGCAAGGAAGAACCAGAAACTTGGACAGGTATGCGGCAGTGCAATATGGGTTTTGCTAGAAGACAGACTAAACGCTCATGATGCAATCAATACACGCCATGCAATGAAGTCAACATACACACAGAGAACACGCTAGACGTCTACTCCTCGTCACACACCCTGTGAAAGTCCTTGTGCGTCTCAGCCCCCTTGCCAATCAAGTCCTTGAAGCTGTGAAACGGGCAGCTGGCGCCCGGCCCATCCTGACAGTCGGGAATGGGTCTCGGCGCAGTATTAGCAAGGAAGCGTATATACTCGCCCGGCCCATCGCCGTGGACCGCACCGCGTTCGCACGTCATCTTCTCCATGCCCACGTGGCCGAGAAAGGGAATGAGGTCGCTCATCTTCCACGCGCGTGTCCAGTTGATGTGGTCCGTCGGGAATTGCTCGGCCGCATCTGAGCTGCTGTTGAACAGGCCGAGGGCGGTGGCGATGAAGGGGGGCACTTCGCGGTGCGTAAACGAGAGGAAGAAACGCTGCTTGTCTGGCCAGCCGTTGCCGGGGGTGCCGTGCTTGCTGATGTGCCGGAATAGTTTGGATTGCTCTGATAGCCAGGGGAAGCCGAGGTAGGGAGAGAGAGGATTCATGGGTCCAACCATGTATGCGTATTTGAGATCCCAGGCATATTCATAGGCCATCCATTCGGCATCTGTGAAGACTGCGCAGATGGGACTTCGCGTTCCCTTGATGGCGGATTCATAGCCGCAGAGCATTTGAAACCCAACAACGTCTGAAGGCTCGAGTGCAAAGGGTATGTGGGGGCCCAGACGATGTGCCACAGACTTTGCATACAGGTCGGTGATTTTGCTTTGTTGCTTTGTGCCAGGAGTTTTGGTGAAGGCCTTGCAGGATTTGTGCGGAATCAGGGATTCCATGCTGCCGTTTGTGTTTTGCGTCACACGAACAATCTCGACATCGTCTTCTTGAGGGAATGCCTTGATCATATTCGTAGCGGTGTCAAAAGTCCTGCTCTTCTTGTCCGCCAAAATACGTCTCGTGCCTGGTACGAGGTGGGGATAGCGTTGTAAAAAGTGCTTGCCGACTTGCTCTGCATCCACGGCGCCCGATGGGGTCAGGTTTTCCAGCTTGTCTTCCAAAATAGGTGACTGCCACTTCTCCATGAACGCCACGGGGCCAGACCATCCTTGTCTGTTTTGTTCCAACTTCCATAGGAAGGGCTTGATGTATTCTTCGTACTCGGCGTCGTTGGCGTAGATGGCACCGTGCCGGATGATGTAGGACGCTGCTGTCACATTACAGCCTTCGGGGGCTTTGTGGTCGAGGCCAAAGCCGACCGCGTCAAAGTAGGGTGATATACCAGGAAGATGAAGCAGGGGATCGAATGCGTAGTCCTGCGAGTGATCCTGGGGTTGCATCGGCTTCTGTGCGCCTGAGGAGAACAAGGCAGGCATGGCCGTGGCAGGCACCGCTAATATCCATGCGCAAGATAGCATAGTGAAGGATGCAAACAGTGCCATGCAAGTAAGTGGTGAGGCACCGTCTATTGACCCAGCGTGGAGCGATGATGGAAGAAGCACCAAGACGCGTTTTTTTTTGCGTGTTACCATTGTTTACTTGGTGACGTCAGGTCCAAATTGGCAAAGAAGGGCAGGTGCATTATCTTTAGCGCCCCAGCCTTATCGATCCCATCCCCTCTCGGCTAACGATGGATGAGAATGTTGGCGAGCGGGTCGTGACGTGAGTGTGGGAAACTGCATGGCTGTCCATCAGTAGTACAGGCGAAAAAGGATGGCAAAGTAACGAGTAGAGTATGTAGTAAGCTCGAATAGAATAATCAGTGATTCCTACTACACCATACACCATGCTCGAGGAACCACCGCACCCGGCCATCTGTCACCTCTTTACCCAGACACAGTTGCCCAGGTATAAACTCTTGGAGAGTTCAGTCGCTGGCAAGCTTGCATGGCATACCAATTGACTACGATGACAAAGTAGCCGCTTGCATACTCTTGAGCCCATCTCTCCGCTCTCCATTGTTCCCCCCTCTTGTCGCACTCTTCCCTCCACAAGCCGAGAGGAACGCCGATTCACCAAGACAGGTTGCACGGCACGGACTGCTTTCCGAATCAAGCGTTTTGCTGGCCGTCTTGGTGCTCAGCATATTTCCTCGCAGCTTCGCCATGGTGGCCAGCCTTATCTGTGCTCGAGAAGTCGCCTTGGACGAGTCGTGCAGCTGCTGGATGCAGCTCACCGAAGTAGTTGACGGGCAAAAATTGTCAAAGATGTTGGTTGTAGATGCTGAAATAGATCGCATCTCGAAGCGAGTGATCACGTCCTAATATATCAGTCGCCCCCAGTCGGGCCTTGCAGTCAGCCGAATGATCAAAGGATAGCTGTTGTCGACCACGAGAACGCGACAGAAAAGCAGGACACGCTGACATGGCGTGTGCATGTCCTAAGCCTGAACACGATCTCGTCGTCCGGACGCCACTGAAGACATCTTCTTGTCTGACGTGGACGGCAAAGAAGTGGTTCCGGACCCAGAGTAACGCTGCTGTCGAGAAGGGAAACGAGAGTCATACCAGTTGACATCAGAGAGTTGTAGCTTTCTGGCACGCTGGTTGCTGCGATTGCCACCGGCTTTGTCGAGACGCGGTTGCGCGTATGGATTCGGAGTCTTGTCCAGACCTTGAGAAGTTTCAGTACGCCGTCTATTGGTGTTGGGGGCAAGGGTCAAGGAAAACGGTAAATCACCATTGTCGTCGCCGTCATCTCGAGCTTCATTGTAGTTGAGAACGAGGCTTTTGATGCGCTGTTGTTCTTCCTTGTCGGCCTGCTGCTTGCTACGCATAGCTACGGCAAATGTCGAGTCTGAGGGCAAGTCAATGGATCGCGTCTGCGTTCGGTTGCCACGCTTGCTAAGGAGGGAGAACTTCATCGTGTGCGATGGCGCGACCGCAACAGGGACGGGCTCATTGGGCCCTTCCTCTGTATTCACGGCTACTTCTCGCGCACGGCGCATAGGCAGAGGGACATCGAAGACCGGCTTGCGTTCAAACTTTCGCGACTCGGCGCTCTCAGACATGAGCTTTGCGAGTTCGCGATCGAATTCGGCGTCAGCTTCAGGATCACGTTCGTCTTCCTGACGCGTCACAATGATCTGCTCCTCCTCTTCGTCTGATGAGCCTTGCTTTACGACTTCATCAGAATCGGAATCCTGTGGCAGTTTGTTAGTATCGGACATCTTAGGTGATGAGAAACACCTAGTACTCACGTCATCCTCCTCACCAGACGATTTATCTCCTTCGCCCTCGGGAAGTTCAACATCCTCGTCTTCAGGGCCGTCGAGCTCGTCGTCAGATGCAGATACATCGTCCTCATCAGCCTCCGCAGGCTTGTCGGTGGACGAAGTTTGATAATTTGACTTGACAGCCTCACTGAATGCTTGAGACGCTTCTTCGAGATTGGTAATCAGCTTCCAGTTTGGGCGCGTAAGATTGAAAGCGTCCTGGACGATGAACTCCACGTCCATCGGCAGCGCTTCTTTGGTGCAGACGTAGTACTGGAAGTAAGTCAAAAAGAAGTCGAGCTTCTTCTTGGCAGCTCCTTTGTCATAGTACATGCCGCAGGTCTCTAGTAGATTGCACACCAGGCGAATGCGAAAGTAGTCATCCGGCAAATCCAAGGGATTGTGCAGGCCCGGCCGGGCATAGCCGCCCTCCCAGCCATAGTTGAGCAGCTTGTACAGAGTGTCAAACACGAGGGGCGAATCGACTAGACGGTAAATGTATAGCTCGCCAAGGTACTTGACTTCTGCGATTCGTCGCTGGTTGAACTTGAAGTCGTTGAGTTCAAGGCCAAAGGTGATGGATTCGAGGAGATCGTCAATGACGGAGATGGCGAATTCCTGGTGGTGACGGAGGATCGTACCCAGTATGACGGCCAACAGGTGAATGTTGCTGTACTTGATCTTCCCCGGCTTGCTAAACACCTTGTGCAAAAGGTTGACAATGTCCTCTTCCTCCCAGTGCATCTTGCGGATTTGCCTGACCGTCTTGTCCAAGGTGCGACGAGTGAGATCCTGGTACATGATCTTGCGCAAGAACAGCTCAATGGGTGTGCGGTCCTTTTGCTCAATAGCGGCGCGCTCTGGTGGATTGACATAGTAGACGGCATTCTCAATCAGCATGCGCTCTTGCTGGCCAATGACTTGAGCGCTCTTCTTGCGCTGCAAAGTCTCCAAGAAGGAGGCCATGCGTGGAGATGTCTCTGGATTGCGGAGAAGATGGCGTCCGCAGTTTTCCAACAGATTACAAATGATTTCAATGTTCATTCGAGAGAAGTCATCCAAGCTAACCTTGAGGCAGTGAAAGATGACGTGCTCCGGCACAACACCGAATTTGGTCAATTCTGCGAGATATCGTACGTTCTGTGTTCGAACCTGGCCGAGAAAGTCCTTGGATTTGCGTCGCTGCAGGCTTCGGAATTCATCATCCAGATGGGCCACCAGACCCTGCGAGACATCGGGCATGTACTTGGCAAGCGTGGCGATGAGTCTGGAATAAAGGGGGAGCAAATCGGAACGTCCTTTGGGAATCTCTTGCACAGCCTTGATCAGGCGGTTGCGCGAAGCCTTGGAGTTGAGAAAGCAAAAGTCCATGGCCGTCTGATCAACGGCCTCCTTGGTGCTGAGTTCTGGGAGGCGCGCCAACAATGCATCCACTTGAGCTCCGACAGACTTGTTTGCAATCGCCATGGACTGATCATCCGCCTCCGTTGTTTTTGCTTCCGCTGCCGCATCTGCCGCGGCGTCCTTGTCGCTCGCCTCTGGCTTGGACTCTGCTTTCCTACCCACTTGGTCGTCGCCGTCACTCTTCTTTTTCTTGACTTCTTCGAGTAAGATGCCGGGAACGCGGTCTTTGAGGTCAATGAGGTTCTCGTAGAACCGGCGCTCCTCCTCGTCTTCCCAGATACCCGCTCCGTCACTCTGGCCGCGCAGGTATTCACCTGCCTTGATCAAGCCGATAGCGCCATTACCAGCATTCGCAGCACCGTCCTTTTCCTTCAAATCTGGCATTTCCACGCCCATGGCATCCGCCAGGACCTGGGCATTGGCCACTAGCCGTTCTTGGGCCTTCATTTGCTTTTCAAAGTTGGACTGGCGGTCCTCAAAGACCTCGCCTGACTTGACGTACGCTTCCGCATTCTTGCGGCTCTGCAGCGCGAGATACTTTTGATCGCGCAACAAGTGTGCCTTGACGTCTTCGAAGTAGCGCAAAAGGATGTTGCGGAAGCGCTGCTGGAGAGGAGGGGGGATGATGGGCGTGTCCTTGGGAAGCGTGTCTTCATCGTCGGCGCTCGAGGATTCGCCTGACTTGTCGCCCGTCGTGGTCGTGGTCCCGTCCTCGTGCACCGTCTTGCGGCCTTGTCGACTGGGCGTCTTCACACCCAAGATGTCCCAGGCAAACGCCTTGACGAAGATGACGACCAGCGGCAGGTTGGTGTGGTCGCGATCGTGTCCCAGCATGTCCTTGAGCACCTCGAGCGGGAACGGTTCGGCATCAGCGTTTTCGGCGCGCGACCTTGCCTTGGCCGATGATGGCTCGACCAGCTTGCCGCTGTCCTTGGTCTTGCCCGCCTCCTCGGGTCGAGCGACGTCGTCCAGACTGCGCAGCACGCCGACCAGCCAGAGCTCGGTGGCGACGCGCAACAGGATGCGCTGGCGGGCCAGACGCTCCTTTTCCTCGCGCTCACGGACATCTTGGGTCAAGGTCTTGAGGTGAGACTTGTCCGGTGTGGCGAGGCCCCGTCCCATGTACCAGCCCATGTATCCGGTGAACTCGGTGGGACCAAAGCGTTGGTGGAGGGCGCTGACGACTTCGACGCCGGCGGCGATTTCGGCGGGCGTCTTGAGCTTGCATAGGCCCTCGTAGCAGGCCGAGATGATCTCAGAGAGGTACTTGTGGAGGGATAGGGCGCGGACGTCGTGCAGGAGCTGGGCCTGGGCAGGCGCGCTGATGGCGGTGCGCAGGCGTTTGATAAACGCCGTGTTCTTCTTCATGGACGAGTCGAGGGAGGCCTGGACGGCGAAGACGTGCTGGTCGCCATTCCACACGCGGATGTTGAGCTCGCGAAGCTCGCCTGGGCCATCATGGTCAGCATACACATGCAATCCGCTTTTTCATTGCTGGCAGCCTGCTGCAACCCGGCTTACGTTTCCTCTGCCGCTCCATGGCGGCGGTGGTGGTGGTGGGAGTGGCGGCGGGGCGGCCACGGAGGAGGGGTGGCGGATGGCGGGCACAGTTGGATTATGAGCAGTGCACATGGAATATGGGGATTCTGTCGGGCGCTCGGGCGTGCATTTGTTTGGGCGGGGGCGGTTGTGGTTGGCGGTTGGCAGGCTCGCGACACAACCGACGAGCGTAGGGAAGGGGTAGGTAAGTATGGTAGTAGTGGGAGTGGCAGTGAGAGTGGCAGTGAGAGTGGCAGTGAGAGTAGCAGTAGCAGTAGCAGTAGCAGTCACAGTAGCAGTCGCAGTCGCAGTCGCAGTCGCAGTCGCAGCGGCAAAGCAGCGACGGCTGGCGGTGGTAATTCGGGCGAGGTGGTGGTGATGGTGGGGGGTTAGAGGTTGGGCGTGAAGTGTGGGTGCAGTTTTGAAGTTGCAAGCAGTCGGTCTGCAGGTACGGGCGGCGTCATAGCATTAGGCAGGTCGCCTACCCTATAGCTGATGCCTACTCTAGGTGATACTGCGCACATGATGCCTGCCCACTTACACATACATGTACCGGTACCTAGTGTAGGAACGAGAGTACAGTATGTACATGACTACTCTACCTACAACGGTACTCTACCGTGCCCCCTCGTCCACTTCACTCGAATGTGTCGAGGAGATGGGTGGTCAAGGTAGCGTACCATGGAATGGCGTGTCTGCGCTGCACTTGGCTCCCACTAGGATGAGTATCTAGTGATCTGGCTTCGGGTTCAAGAGGATGGCAGGAGAGAGAGAGATCAAGCTTGCAGTCTCCTGTCGAGTGTTTGGCCTAGATGTTCAGACTTGCCTGTGTAGTCATCTAGCCAAGGGTGGTATTGAAGCGAGAGGACCAACACAGTTGCCGTAAAGTACGTCTACCTAGCTCATGGCTTACTGTGTACCCATGTGCAGTTGTACCGGTATCAGGCGGGTGCGGGGTGCGGGGGATGGAGAATGGTATCGGGATAGACAGGTGAGTTGGATGAGTAGGTACAGCAGGTGGTCGTATGTACGGCGACATCTAGGCCGCTTGTGCTCGTCTACCAACCAGTCCATGTGGATGCCCGTGGCTGTGGGCGAGAAAGACGACGGGACTCTGTTTTCCTCTTCTTCTCTCGCTCCTTGTTCCCTCGCTCCCTCGCTCCCTCGCTCCCTCGCTCCCTGTTCGACCCCTGCAAACGCCAAGGCACTATCTGTCTCCTCCGCCAAGTTAATCCTCGCTTACAACCGTCTTACTGTATGTCGGAGAAAGAGACAGACATGGCGCAATCAGTGCTTATTTCTTTACTTCGGACGACCGATGACTGAGGGTAAATGCAGCTCGAGGCAAGCAGCCTTGTGAATAGGGAGTACAATACCCGGTCTATGCCTGTTGATAACAGCTACTCTACTCGACTGGATATACCCAAGCACATCGGAAACTTAGCCGTCCATCGGCTCCACGGCTGAGAGGGGAATGGTGCATGGCCATGATCCACTCGACTGGCTCCCAGCTTGCACCCACTCCTGATCACGTCCTCGCCCTGGGGGGGGGAGCCACCAACATTGGTCTTTTTAATTTTTTCTTCACGGCAACCTCCACGGGCCACTGTGCCCTTTCTCGTATTCTCTTCCCTTTCTTTCCAGTTTAGCGTGTCGCAAATGCAGCGGACAAGGCCCCCATCCCCCCCCCCTCTCTCTCTCTCTCTCTCTCTCTCTCGGACCCCTCAAAAAAAAAAGGGGGGGGGGGGGAGGGAATGGGTAAGGCAGCCATGGTAGGCTCTATACTTCTTTGAGCCAAGACTGACGGATAGCAACAGCCTTTGCCGTCGCCACTCTAACCCTACCCTACTCATGGGCCATCCACTGCATTGTCGGCCAGGATTGGCCCCCCATGAGCGAGCGAGTACTAGAAAAACCCCTGACTTTTGTTTTCCGAGCGTCTATTGTGCCTTGGCCAAAGGGAAAAAACGGAGTGGGCGGAGTGGGCGGCATGGGGACCTCAACCAAGGCGAACTCTTTTGTCACCATGATGCCATGCCATGCCATGCCATGCCATGCCATGCGCATGCAGGCTCCATGAATAGACACGCACAGAGGGCCCCGCCATGGTCCTTGTACTCTACCTATGCACCTATCCTATGTAACCGTGTCGTGAATAGATACGAGTGTACATGCTGTTAGTACAATCTCCAGCTCTTCCTATCCCTATCCGCCGCAGGTCCCAGTCCCAGTCTCAGTCCACCCGTCGCCTTCATCGTCCACTCCCACAACGACGGCTGCATTGGTTTCCACCATCCAAGTAGGACACGCGCGGGATGCTTCGAAACACGACCCCAACACGGGACGAGCAACTCGCAAACGCCCAGAGCCAGTTAGCCCCCAAAAATAACAGGCGAGAGCAAAGTCCACGCTGCTCGTTTACCATGACTACCCTAGTGGTATGTAGTAGTACTACGCTCCATAATAATTCTACCATCTACCCTACCAGACTGGGCAGACACAAGGGGGGGGGGACCAGTCGGCACGGGGCCAGAATTGGTTGGTCCTGCCCTTTCCCCCTCCCAGGCCCCCTGTGAGGATCGCGTGTGGGCGAGACATCGGGACAGCGCTCGCTCAATGTTTTCACGGTCCACCCTGGCTGGCCTTAGCGCTCCTCTGTTGCACTCTAGTCACTCACTCACTCACTCACTCTCTCTCTCTCTCTCTCTTTCTCTCGCACTTCCCTCTCCTCTCCCTCCAGGTGCTCCTGTCTCTATACTTCCTTGGAACTGCTCCCCCTTGCGTGCACATTGCACAATCATTTCTCCTCCACGAATGATTTGAATTGAGCCAGCTGTCTTTCGTTGTCCACCTCACAGAGGTCCCGCACATTCGTTTTACCTTCACCACCAACCCTCCATAGGGCCATAGCCACTTACCCTCGTTCTCCCCCTAAATCATCGGCCTTCCGTTTCCAGCAGCGTTTTCCTTTCAGCTTCTCTACCTATTCTGGAAATATCTTGGGTCGATTCTCTAGCCTCGTGCAACCTCTCGTGCCTTGTATCACCACCCCACCACAATCACAACGCACAGCAGCACACTCAGCCCGTCTCCTCGACAAACATCTACGGAGCCAGCGCTTAGCACTGTCCAAGGCCAACGCACACGCACAAGCAACTCCTGGAAAACACATCGAAAGAGCGATAGAGGGTCTGGTCCACTCTACACAGGCACATCACTCGCTTGGTACAAAACGGCTGGCCACTGCCCGAATCGGAGATAGAATACGCCATAATCCCGCCAGTTCGCTGGACGACTCCCACCACCACACACTCTCACTCGCACATTCGCCATGGTGTGGTCCGAGATGATGGGCATCTTCGCCCGAGCTGACGATTCCATACCAGACATTACTGACCCATGGCCAGTCAAAGACGTGAGTTGCCTGTCTATGCGACCATTTGTGTATACGCAGACTGACTGTTGCAGATTGTATATGTATCCATCGTCGGTACCCTCATGCTGGCTGCGCTCTTGGAATGGTTCCTCTGGGTCGCTGCTTTTCTGTACTGCATCGTCAAGGTTTTCCAGAAGGCCGATACCATCAGCATTCGCATCTTGTCCGTCTTCTTTGGTATCATGTTTTTCTGTCTTCGGTAAGCCATGGCCCACTCACTGCCTCCCTCCCTGTACATGAGGAGGCAGCTAACAGCGACAGTGCCATTTTCTTGCCCATCATGGTCGTTACCCTTCCGCTGCCCTCGCAGGTCGTCAAGTACTTTCCCCAGGACATGGTCGACTTTTTGCAGTGGTTTGCTTTCTGGTCTTTCGCCGGTCTATTGACCATTCCCTGGCTGTTTTGCGTCTATCAGCTTGTGACACACTCGGTCGGTCGGTCGCGCAGAATCAAGTCGGTTCTCGACGAGGCCTCTGCACCAAAGGTTGTCATCATCATGCCTTGCTACAAGGAAATCCCCGAAATTCTCCTTCGAACATGCGACTCGTTGGTCGACTGCGAATACCCTCCTTCTTGTCTGCACATCTTTCTGTCCTTTGACGGAGACCAGGAGGATGAATTGTACCTGAACACGATTGAGAAGCTCGGCGTTCCCCTTACCCTTGACTCCTACCCCAAATCCATTGATGTCATTTACCGTAGCTGTCGTATCACCGTTTCTCGATTTCCCCACGGCGGTAAACGCCACTGCCAGAAGCGGACCTTCAAGCTCATCGACAAAATCTACGCAGAGTACCTCAAGCGCAACGACAACCTTTTTGTCCTCTTCATTGACTCGGATTGTATTCTGGACAAGACGTGCATCCAGAACTTCATGTACGAAATGGAACTGAAGCCGGGTAGCAAGAAGAACATGTTGGCGCAAACCGGTGTCATCACCTCGACGACGGAAAAGAACTCGCTCATCACTCTACTTCAGGACATGGAATACGTCCATGGCCAACTGTTTGAGCGATCCGTCGAATCTGGCTGCGGCGCTGTCACTTGTTTGCCGGGTGCCTTGACCATGCTCCGTTTCTCCGCTTTCCGCAAAATGGCCAAGTATTATTTCGCCGACAAGGCTGAGCAGTGCGACGATCTCTTCGATTACGGAAAGTGTCATCTGGGCGAAGATCGCTGGCTTACTCATTTGTTCATGATCGGCGCAAAGGAACGATACCAGATTCAGATGAACACAGGAGCATTCTGCAAGACGGAAGCTGTCCAGACGTACCGATCGCTTCTGAAGCAGCGTCGCCGATGGTTTTTGGGTTTCATCACCAACGAAGTATGCATGTTGACAGACATTCGTCTCTGGAAGCGCTACCCAATTCTCCTCATTGTTCGCTTCATGCAAAACACCATCCGTACCACTGCCCTCCTCTTCTTCATCTTGGTCATCTCGTTGATTACGACTTCCCAAAAGGTTGCCAACCTCCCCGTCGGTTTCATCGCCATCTCCCTCGGGCTTAATTGGCTTCTCATGCTCTACTTTGGCGCCAAGCTCGGTCGTTACAAGATCATGTTGTACCCGCTCATGTTCATCGTGAACCCCTTCTTCAACTGGGTCTACATGGTCTATGGTATCTTCACTGCCGGACAGCGTACTTGGGGTGGTCCGCGTGCCGATGCTGGGTCGGCTGACACCAACAAGACACCCCAAGAGGCCATTGAGCATGCAGAAGCCACGGGAGACGATCTCAACGTCGTGCCAGAGACTTTCAAGGCTGCCGCTGAGGCTAACAAGCACCGCCCGGCCGCCATTCCCCTCCAGCCCTCGGACAATATCGATGGACGCTTCGCTCCCGCCGAGAGGCTACCCAACGGCTGGTACCAACAGGGCAACGACTCTGGTCTCACGCTACCCAACACGATGCCTCGCAACCCCAATGTTCCCAATATTCCTCTACATCCTCGCTCTTCCATGGACTCGTTTGTCTCGGGCACGTCTGCAAACAACTCCATTTACCTGCCACGCCGTGTCGAGAGTTTCATGGACCCAGAGGATGCTCGTATCTACCACAAGCAACAACAGACTCAGAAGCCTGCCGGTGGAGCCTACTTTGAGGAATCGCGACAGCCCGGACCTTATGAGATCAGCCAGGGCTCTGGAAAGTCTCCTTACCAGGAGTCTGTCGACTCACTACAGTCTGACGACTCGGTGTACATGTCCAAGGGTCCTCAAAGGCCTTCGCAGCAGCGCATGAACAGCGGCGAAAACCTGTCTGCAACCCGAACCCCTACTCAGAACTCACCTCTCTCCACCGAGTACGGCAACAGCCCACTGGAAGCGCCCAAGCAAGCGTACAGCCGAACCAACAGCGGCGGTGACCAACGCAGTGGACGCAGTCCCCTTGCTCGTCAAAGCTACATCAGGACCGCACCTGGCGAGAACATTGAGCTGCAAGCAGCCCAACAGGGCAGTTTAATGCGCGATGTCTCCCCTGCGCCACTGGGACAAAACCAGCCCTTGAGCCACGAGCGAAGTGAATCGACCGACTCGAAGAAGCGCAACAGGCTTAGCAAGGCACCGCCTTCCAGCCGCAAATGAATGATTCTTCGTTTGGCCTTGACAGTCCGTCCATGGCTTGCATGTGCCTTTTCTTTTTTTTATACACCACCAAAAGTCGATTATTAACGATGGATGGGACATACCCAGCAGCGTGCCTGGTTTCCTTTCCGCCCTTGCTGCGGGCATTGAATATTCGGCGTTCTCAAGCAACCGCAACCATCTTGAGCGACGTAAATGGTGTTTCATTGCTGTACATATACCACCACTAGCAAATTATCATCATGTCGGAAAGGCTTGGAACTCGCTCAAGGATGAAGTCGCACGATTTCTTGTTTGGGGATCACGACTGACGTCTGTCCCTTTACCTGGGCCTTTTGTTTTTCGTCCTTTTTTCCTCATTTTCCTCGCCACACGACCAATGTTTTTCGTAATCAACACTGACTTGGCGGAGATTCTGGGTGGCGCAGAGGATAGCGGAGTGGGCGTGGGAGACGGGCTTCCGAGGCGTATATCTGGATTCTGGAATCGGAGGACTATTTTGGAGCATATATATATGAGGAAGGTGGGGAGAGGGGAGACGGGGGTTTGCATAATGTTTTTTTAAACGAGTAGTTTGGATGAATACATGTCGGGACTACTTGGTTGTTGTATTTGAATTTGCGACGATGTGTTTGTATGTGGTGTGGTGTGTGGATGGTGAGAGTATGTATGTGGTTTACCGCCTAACCCTAGCCAACCCATCTATCAATTTCACCTCGTCTATCGTATCTTATCCGACTCATCTATTCCTCCGACAAAGACCTTGTATGAATGTGTCAGCACAACAATGTCCATGTCCATGTCTATGAGCATGAGCGTTGGCATCTCCCTGCCTACCTATCACTCCGTACATCTAAAATACATGCACGATCCATCCATGCCTCTCCTCCCTTGGAACAAAAGTCAGCAAAGGAAAGAAAACGGCACGTACTCGTCTAATACACCTTTTCTTCCTTTGCTGACTTTTTTTTTTGGGGGGGGGATGTGCTAGGGTTAGGTTGGGTTGGGGGTTGGGTTAGAGGTATGGTGGTGGCAGTAGTGATAGAGTGATAGTAATGGCAGTGCAAGGTGAGCAGGAGGTATAGTATATAAACATGGAGAGCATGGGTAGAGTGATGGGAGGCAAGTGTTTTGTTTTGTGATTTGATGGTTTATTATATTCAATCCGTGTTTTACAATCCGTTTGTCTTTTATACTCTGTATTTCCCCGCTCCCATCTCCCATGCCCAAACAATCTCCAGCCAAGGCCAACACCAAAGTCCAACACCAACCCACTCATTTGAAAATAAAAAAAAACCCCCACACGACCCCAAAACATCACCAACACACATCACACATCACACATTACAACACCCCATCCCAAATCCACCACGTAAAAGAACCAGCGCACAAAACAAAAGGGTAAGACGAGCGACGACCGTCTCCCATTAGATGAGAATACTATCGAGATAGTACCATCTCTCCACCCATCTCGAGTCGCATGATGATTATACAAGTAATTGCCATGTGGGTCAGTAGCAGTAGCAGCAGTAGCAGCAGCAGCCGCAATTGCATCCGCAGTATTCATAAACCCCGTAGAACTGAGGAAACCGCGTCCATCCCATGATGATGAAAAGAAAGAGAGAAAAGAAGAAAAAACACACCACCAGGCCATCATCTATCCTGCAACCCTCTGCTCGTCGCCCACACCCAAAACGCCTTCATCCGCGTGATTGAGAGACGCAAGAAAAGAAAAGAAAAATCCCCCCGGTTCGTGTTGAAGCCCTTTGATCGCGATAAAAGATTCAATGAGAACCCCCCCCCCCCATCCCCATGCATGCCGTCGGAAAAAGGGAAACATGCCATGAAAACGTCCAAAGTGTTTTGTACAAGTTGAGAAAGGAACAAATGTATGCGAAAAGCCCGGCTTTTTTGGCCGGGCAAAGAGAAAAAGACGGAAAAAAAAGGTGGATGGGCTAGCTTAACAGTCACTGTTGAGCTTGTGTTTGGGCCAGGCGTAACCCGTGTCTTCCCATTTCTGCACATTGGTCAGTATTTTTGCACGGTATTAGGCCCTGGGTGGGTCGTCAACTTACGGTGAGGTTCATGTTCGTATAAGCCCTTTTGTGTTTTTTAATGTATGCCGTCGTCTCGAAGCCAGGCGGGTCGCATGTAACCATTTCCTCGCCCTCCTTTTGGTATAAGCGTACATAATCGACGCGCATGACTGCCGGGAAAACCATGTGTTCCCAATCGATCCAGGTCCATGACTCACTAATTCCAAGATTGAGAATCAGGCTCATTGGTTCTTCCGAGACTTGGCGGGCTTGAATGTTGCCATTAGGACCAATTGCGCGACCGTCCATCATGAACATGGTTTCGTCTCCTACTTTCCAGGAGATGAAGGCATCTTCACCCTCGCCAGGCTGGTACTCAAACGAGTAGCGCTGATATGCCTTGCCATCAAACCAATCCTTGTTCAAGTTGGTGGTTGCGGATATAGCCTGCTGATAAGGACCGCCAGTGTATCCGTTATACCAACTGAGGCTATAGTCTGGGAACGCAGTGTAGTTGTAGTTGGGATACCAATACACATCGAATGGAGCCACCTGGAAACTCTGTGTGGCAATCGGCATGTTGTGTGGCGGGTAAGTAGCTCCGACCTCGATGATATCGATTTCGGGCGCTCCCCTTCCGGTACCTGGAGTCGGGTGATCTTCGCCAGGGCATGTGCACGAGGGCAAGCGTTGACCGGGTAGATTGGATAATCCATCAGAGCTTGATTGATTTGGAGTGATACCTACATCGCAAGCCTGATATGTATATGGCCACATGCCTTCTGTCGTACTCAAATATCCCGGTCGACCTAGGTTACCCATAGTCCACGCGCCGGGCCACAATCCCGGCGCACCGCCTGGTCCTGGCAGAGAGACCGAAACCTCAAAGATGCCGCCCTTGAAGCAAAGCTGGTTCCAGCTGTTGAGCATGCCTGAGCGAAAATCAAGATTGTGATTCCTGAACTTGTCGAGCCTAAGTTCCAGCGCGCCGTCATACGTGGTGACAGCATCCGGGTCGTACCATTCCAGATCCCTCGTCGCGCCATACCAGAAGTCGCCGGCAAAGAAGTACGGATCATCACCCTCGTAGAACGTGCGGTTGTTTTGGTTGAACTCATCGCTGAACACCAAGACATAGTCGTCGCCGAACTCGCCCTTTCTTTTCTTGACTTGCTCAGGAGTGTCGGGGTCGATGAGACCGTTGCGCATCTCAACCAAGTGGGGATACAGTTTGTTATTGACGGTTGCCCATGGTTCAGGCCGGGAGGGTTGCGGCATCATGCTCAGTGGGACGCCAAAGGAGGAGTTGTAGTCGATGATGCCGGCGGCCGAGAGCACTGGAAGGGCAATAAAGATGAACAGCAGGCCAATGATCATGACAGCAAGACCAATGGTGGAAATGATACTATCTTTCGTAAAATGATCGCTCATCTTGGGCCTGTACCGAATGTCATCGTCGTCACGTGGCATGTGCATCTCGTCGTCGTCTTCGGCGGCATCACCTACCAGCGGCCAGGCGGCCATACCTTTGGCCTCATAGGGGGCGTTTAAGCGATCATCAACGAAGGAGAGGTTCTTTTCGGCATCGTACAAAGTGTTCAGCTTGGTGGTGGACGAGTTGGGCGTGAGGAAAGGGTTCGCGGGCGTTGTGAGGCCGAGCGGCGTCGTGGCCCCTGCCAGCAGGAGGTTGCTCAATGAGCGTTTCTCCGAAAACGAACTGCGTGCGCTGGAATTTCTGGTGTTGTGATGGGCAAAAGGGTTGAAGTAGCGAGTGTAATCGGTGCCCAGGTCCTGGAGCGTCAAGGCGCTGTCGGTTGAGCGCAGGGGCTGAAGAGGCAGATCTGGGGTACTTCGGTGTTGTGAGTGTCGTAGCAAAGGCCGTGGAGTGGGCCGTATCGCGGGACCATTACTCGATGCTGAATGGGAAGGGTTGAGGGGCGATGAGACAGGCGGTGAGAATGGCGAAGACGGGTGGTGGGAGGCTGTGGGGACGCCAGAGTCGATGTAGTCATGGATATGGTCATGGATGTGATCATGATCGGGTTCGTGGTCCTGGAGGTCGGGCTCCGAGGCTGAGGCCGAGTTGGAGATCCGATCTTCCCCAGAGTCCCGCGCGTGTGGGTGCAGATGTGGGTATGCTGATGCTGATGCTGATGCTGATGCTGATGCTGATGCCGATGCCGATGCTGATGCTGATGCCAATGCTTCCTCCCTTGCGTCGTTGTGGGCCGCTCCTTGTTCCGCTCCGATCGTTGCTTCCTTGGTCGCACTCACTCTCGACGTTGACCGCCCAAGATGCGAAAAGTTGACGGCATTGTGGTGATCAGAGCGAGTCGATGAAGGGGGCGACGCAGCTTGTGACGAGGGGGATGACAACGAGGGCGGTGGTGCTGGTGGGCCCATGGCGTCCAACTTGTAGTAGCGTTCTGACGGGCGTTTGGCTACACAATTCGACAACCTCGTTCCAGTCGGTATATTATTGCCTGATTCCCCACCGGCTTGCGCGAGCGACAAAAAGGGCCCTGTAGAGCAAGCAAGAATAGACAGAGGTCGAGTGAGCGTAATGCAGGTCCGACAAGGGCGCGCGAGTGCGCAGAAGCGAAAGCAAGCTCTGGTGGTGACAATTATGACATGCTGCCAATTGGAGCGAGTTGGGCGGCGCAGCGGTGTTTACAATGAAAGTCGGCTTGCAGCAGGACGGAGACGAACGGGAGGGGAGTAGTAGGTAGATGATAAAGGTCGACCGTGGATAGCTGTTGGGCCGTTGGCTAGCGTGGTTGCTGGAGGCTCAAGATTGTTGCATGTACCGGTACTGTTGTTACCTAGGTAGCGTACGGTAGTGGTAAATAGTTTGCAGGTGAAGCTTGGCCACCGGCCTTGCTCGTATACAGTATAATACTGGTAATGTACTATGCAGGTGTACCTAGTACGATGAAGCCCAAGTCGCGGCTTACTTGGATACCGTATACGTGGTGAATCGTCAGTCTTGGTCGTTGTTTTGTCGTGTGTGAGTGCAACGACTCCCTATCAGCATATGCACCCCCATCAAATCAAAAGGCCATGGCAAGGCCGAGGAAGGGCATGGCATTTTTTTCTGTTGGGTGTTGGAGCGGGAGAGACAATCATGGATTGCATGGTACAAAAGTGCTCGTGAGCCCGTTGCCGCCTCAATCCACCAATCGCACGCCCTTGTCACTTTCACCCAATTTGCCATTCAGCTCCCGTTTTGGGCCTAGCACTACCGCTTCGCAAGGCTCAGAAGCTATCTTTGTCACTGCGCCCGAAACTGCAGCAAGGTATGGGGTGCAATCTTGATACCTAGACTAGCTTGGTTGGTTCGTTAACGCACCTCAGGGGTGAGTGGACTACCCGGCTAAGACCCTACTAAAACTTCACCCTGTTATAGCCTTTTATAACACACTCTAGCTCTATATAAAAGAAAATTATATCAATTACTTTTGATAGCTACTTTTGCTTCATTTTTACACAAGTTATAGTTAAGCTATAGTTTAGCATTCTTTAAAGGTCCTTCTTTATATTAGTATCAAGGTTATTAGGTAATAAGGTACAGTTTTAGTAGGGTCTTAGTACGGCAGTCTACTTACCTATATAGTCTACTTATCTATAAGGCAACGTTACATTATCTTTATTTAGAATAATACGCGAACACGGCCATCACGCGCGCAGCCTCGGTAGACCTTCTAGTAACGTCTTCTTCCCCACTCCGTCAAATTCTTCTCTAAAAATAGAGCGCGACTAGGGGACAAGGGGTCGCCCAAGCACATCATATACAAGGTTGCAGGAATTCCTCTCAAAACTCTATCAGGGAGCGACTTGTCCAAGTTCAATGTTGCCAAGCGTTTCTCTAAGGCAGCGAATCGGCAGACAACAGAGGGCAGTGTAGAAGAAGAGTTTGCCACGTCAACGGCAGAGCGAACGACCGAATATATAGCTTCTGCGCCTGCTCCCTCTTCCGAGGCATCCCCGCCGTCTCAACCCGTGAAAAAGCCTTCCTTGATTTTGAAACTCAGACTGAAGAAACAACCGAAGAAGAAGTAGCAAGACTCCGGCATTTAGCGGGTTCGCGTATGCAGATGAGAATACAGGCGCTTTATAAAAACAGGCTTCTCTTTGCATGTGACTCCTGTGTCGTTTATGATGCTGATGATCGTTTTCAGCATTCATAGACATAGCCAGGAGCATCATCAGATGCCCATAAATATCTCAGTACGTAGGTCTTAAGCGTCCAATCATTTCATAGCATGTGCCATGGCGTTAGGTTGATAACTATGGGAGGATGTGATGCCTGATCGGCTTTTGATCACGACCGCGTCGTCATTACTCTGGGTATAATCTTACTGTCAGAGTAGGGCAAGACTTGTTGAAGAAGTAAGTGGGGAGCTCGTTACGGATTTCCATCGATTAGTTGCTGAGCCAGAGCTGACGCAGCCCACTGCAGCCCAGTAAATTTCTTATGTTTTAATGCAGTTCTAGATTTTCCCAATTTTTTTTCCTCATCATCTAACTGGCGTATACCTCATATTTCATGTAAGCATGAAGAAAATTACCACAGTCGTAGAGACGTGACTTCGTTGGCCGTTTTTCCACATTTCCACATCTCCTCCAGTTTGTTCATCCTCAGCCATAGTCCTTCTCCATATTGCACATGCGCCAACCACTTTACCTTCTTGCTATGTTGCATAATCAACAATGAAAGTCCAGCGAGTCGTTGGAGTTGGCAGGCGATGATGGTCGCGAACACAGCCCGGTATTCTTCGGCAGTATCGATCTGATATCTCCCCATTGTAATCCGGGTTTTTGGTTGGAGTTGCCTCGACCCAGACGATCTTTGCTGTTGTTGCGGCTGTTGTTGTTCTTGTTGCTGTTGCTGCTGCTGCGGCTGACGATGATGTCTTTCTCTGCGACTACGGCTATCGCTCCGGGCTCCCTGAGGATGGCCCTGCTTGCCCCACCATTGCGCGACGTCCTCGAACCCAGTCATGAGCTTCTCATATATCACCAGCATTAACATACAGATGCCTGAGTCTTGTCGACACCCGTGACATTGAGACAGGATGAGGCACCGAGAGATGTTGTTTTTGAGAAGAAAGATTGTGTTCTCCGCCATAGCCCAGTCGGCACCGACGGGGGGTATGACGACTTCTTCGAGGATCTGTAGAGCCGTGTCCATGCACTCGCAGTCTCCATCGTCGTAGCTGTTGTTGGAATCCTCGTATGAGTCTGTATCGATATCCGTGCCGTTACGTGACGAGCTTGAAGACGGTGTTTGGGTTGAGTCGGATGTGTTTGACTTGGAGTAGGAGACGCTGCTAGTCTCAGAAGAGGAGGTCCGCATCGGTTGGTCCAGAGGATCAAGCGACTGGTGTTTGCTTGAATCGAGGCTAAATGGGCGGCTAGAACCGTCTGAGCCTCTGTTCTTGCTGTTGAAATTGCCGAGTTGGGTCAACGTTGAATTGGACAGATTTTCAACTATTGCAGTACTGAATAAGCATGCGATGCAGCGAGCGCGCCTCTTACGAGACGAAACATATCAGCTGGAGCTTACCTGGCATGTGGTTGTGCGAGAGAAGTCTATCCGGACCGAATGGATCAAGTAGTTTATCAAAGCCACCGTGTGGATTGTTCAAATATTCTTCCCCAAAGTCAAGGAACAATTCGGTATCAGAGTCTTCGGGACACGTTGCTACAGTCTGAGTATTTTGTTTTACCGCATCTGTTTGAGAAACAACCTGCTGAAAACCTTCTTGCTGATTTCGAGGCCCATTCTCGGGTGCAATCTCTCTATTGCTACGGTTGCTGCTGCTTCCCTTCGTGGTGGTGGTGGTGGTGGTGCCGCTGCCGTTGCGTGATCCGACATCCGAGCCGGATGACATCGTTTGATCTTGAGATTGCTGTCTCGGTGCCGGTGCTGTGCTGGGAATTGCGACTTGGATGCAGGACATATCATTATCATCCCAAGTGTGTCCGCTCCCTTGAGCAACTGTCCCGGATTGCTGATCGCTACCATTACGTCCGCCTGGTGTCTCTGGACGCTTAACTTCAGCTGATGCCCCTTCTTGCCGCTTGCTGTTGCTACCGCCTCGACTCTTCTGGGCATCGTATACACATCGTGTGCCACGCTGTTGGCACCGACGACATCCCACTTTCTCGCGGCTGCATCGAAGCTAAAGCTACAGTATTAGACTTCGAGACACGATATCTCGCCGTGATTGTCAGAAAGGGGAAACCTACCTTTTTCTTGCGGCAAGAATTACACGCTACATAGGATGTGTTATTAGGCCGGCCCAAGCGATCCGTCGCGTGAAGATTCTGTATCTCGGTTGCGTCCTCCTGGCTGCCGCATTTGAACGTCATGAACATGTTGATCGGCCATCACCTAGTGTCGCGGACGTTGAACGTACGCATAGGAAAGAAGTTGAGGATTGACTAAGGTTGTATTGTAGAAGCTACGGGAAAGTTTGTGTAGGTGAGTGACCATAAACAGCGCTATTCTCAGATAGGCATCGTCCCATCACCAAACCGTGACACCTAGCGATCAGCGATTAACACTCCCGACCTAAAGGTAGGAGCGACAAGGGCATACGCACGTCATGGTCATGTTGAGCGGGGAATCGGTTGATGCCAGTCTTGGTTCTATGGCCGGCTTATCGCCGAAGCACGACGTTGCACAACGTCGTCGCACGCAATCAAAATCTCCGCGCCCTAGTGGAGTCTCATTCACGGCGAAAAGGATCTCCCATACGTGTTGAACCTGCACAAGACAGACCGTTCCAGATCCGCTGTTTGATCGAACCACTTTCTCTGCTTCAACTTAGATACTCACATGGAGGATGGGATCGTACCTATTGCTGTTGGATCGATTGCTAGAATCCGAATAAAATCTTGCCTTTCTTATTGTTGTTTGTGAGCTTCTTGCTGTAGACTGAGACGTTGTTGTAGGTCAAGGCAGCTCCAGAGCGGTCGTCTTTTCTCGCGGCCGAGTGCCGGTGAAGTCAAGGTTAGCAAACGCGCTGCAGCTTGAGGACACGCTGAGTGAGACAGTCTGCGCAGTGCTGCTCTTAAAAAGGAAGCTGGAGGTAGAGTGGGAAGCCTTTAAAACATTACAGCGAATTGGCTGCCTAACTGGTAGGACTGAGATGCGACTCCACAATGCCTACCCGTCAGGAATCGAGACCCTGCATATGAGGATAGGCCCGCGGCCCGCATCGTGCTAAGCATCGTGCATGGATTAAAGCAGTTAGCCCACAGATTCGTAGGTGGATGAGACCTACGATACCGATGTCAACCGCTTGGCCTATGTGGAAGGCATTGATGATGTAGGGGCTCTGTGTTTGGGGCTGGTCTAGGTAATATGACACGATCGTGCCAAGCTGGCACCGATAATCCCGCCAACCACGCCTGTCTCTTCCAAAGGTTCCCGCTCGAAATACACTCGACGCTTTCCCTCGATTCAAATCCCACACCATCGCATTGACTACTTCCTCCATGACTACTCCATGAAGCCTACGAACAGGCTGTTTTCCCAACTTGAACTGAAGTATAGCGTCGAATCGACGATTACATTCGCCTGTTGCCCCTAACGGACTATACCTGCTGAAGTCTTGACCACCCTTGGAGACTCGATGCCCGATAACACCTGGTTTACCCCTTACAAATTCCCACCGTCGACATGCCTGAGTATTGGGCCGTCGCAGAGCATAGTCTATGAGATATCGGATGAGGCTGTAGTGAAGCTTCCTTTTCAATATCCAGTTGCCAGGTCGCCTCCTACGGACGATACAATCGAGCAGATGCACATGTCTCTCCAAAGTCTGGCCCTGTTTAAGAAGGAAAGCACTTTTTATGATATTCTCGCTAAAAATCAACACCCGAACCTTGCACAAAGATTGCAGACTAAACTTCCCATTGGTATTGTTCTCCCGCAATCACTACGGTACAAAATTGTTTACAGTAGAATAGTGACCTAGGGGTTTACTATATAGGTGTAAACTGCCCACGTGTATACTAGTAAATAGGTTTAAAGTAGTAGGTTACTTTTATAGTAGGGGTTTAAATTAAGTATAAAAAGTAGTTGTATTTCTATTATACGCTATAATACCTAACTAAGACTAAAAGGGGTAGAGAAGATTAGCTTCACGCTATACGCACATATAACATAATAATGAGTCATGATATTTTTACTAATAGGAGGTGGTGATAATAGAGGTGGTGGAGGTGGTGATAATAGAGGTGGTGGTAGAGGTGGTGGTAGTGATAGAGGTGGTGGTAGTGATAGAGGTGGTGGTAGAGGTAGTAGAGGTGGTGGAGGTAGTGGAGGTGGTGGAGGTGGTGATAATAGAGGTGGTGGAGGTGGTGGTGGTGATAGAGGTGGTGGAGGTGGTGGAGGTGGTGATAGAGGTGGTGATAGAGGTGGTGGTAGAGGTGGTGGTAGAGGTGGTGGTAGAGGTGGTAGAGGTGGTGGTAGAGGTGGTAGAGGTGGTGGTAGAGGTGGTAGAGGTGGTGAAGAAGATTAAAGAAAGGAGGGGTAAAATACTTAGATAGTTAGTAGGAAACTAGTTATTACAGTACTACGTAATACTAGTAGATTAATAGAAGTAGAAATAAAAGTAGTTTACTTTTATAGAATACATGGTATAATAAACCCTATTTAGGTTTACTTCTTCTACCTAAACCACTTCTTAGTCTACTTTAGATAAATATGGCTACTGTAAACCGGTTTTGTACCGTAGTGTAACGTGCATAAATGTCTTGGCATCCGGTATCGACCTCGTTGCGAAAGCTAACAGCCGCGTCGAAGTACAAGAAACGCTCAACATGCTCAAAGAGGTCAGGGCATAGTTGATGAGGCGGCAAAAGATTTCGATCAAGTCATCCAAGCAGGCTGGACAGGCAAGCTCTCCAGTTTCTCATCTTTAAGCAGTGGTATTGCAGATGTTGGAAACAACGCAGAGGTTCAACAAGAAAAGTTACCGGTACTGCCTGAGTTACAACATCTTGATTACTTGGCGATTGAGAAAGACCATCGATGGATGCATGAAGAGGATTACCGTGCGGCTTGGATTGCTGAGGGCTGTGAGATTCTAGATCAAATCTGGGACTGATTCATAAAGGCAAATCATGTTTGATCGTACACGGAGGCTTTGCGCAGTCGGGACCAATAATCTCCAAAGTCTTATAGATGACCCGAAAAAAGAAACAATCTAGATTGGCCGTGGTCAACAGCACATTTGGCTTGCATCCCCGTAGCATAATCGGAAAGCTAAGACCTCTCGCAGTGCGTTCATGCCGAAGGTTATGATTATGGTGCATGCCAGGCCTCCAACAAAGCCGACGGGGTTCAACCATGCGGTCAAGATGTTAGTATCCCCTGCATACCTAACCACAACTTACAAGTTGCATTGAAAATACTAACTAAAGATGCGAATAAGAACTCGTGCCACAATGTAAATAGCCAATGTACTTTCGACGGCGTTAGCCCTGATTTTGCAATGTGTAAATAAACATGGCCTGGTTTCGTGCAATGTTTGGGCTTTTTTCCTCCTTGTCTACATGGTGTTACGCTATAACACCACTCTAGCGCATACCATATAACTCTACCATTGTACCATGTACGATACGCGCCATACAACACTGTATTATGGTAGAAGAAAACAGGAGTGAAGTAGTCAGATGGCGCCCATGCTCATGATTAATGGCAGGCTGCCTGATCGATGGTAGCCAAAACCAAAAGATAGGTATACCATGAATCCTGATAGACCTTCAAAAAAAACCTCCAACTGAACACACTCCTACCGGTACTACTTGCTGTATAAAGCACGTCTTGTCTTTGATGTGACGAACCCTCGACTACACAACAAGCACTATAGAACATGGCAATGTCAAGACGCAGGTCCACTCCCACTACGCCAAGCAACCTAAAAGGCACGCATACGGTATTTAACTTCTGAATAAAGATTAGTGCACACGGCGCTTGTCACTACGGTACAAAACCGGTTTACAGTAGCTATATTTATCTAAAGTAGACTAAGAAGTGGTTTAGGTAGAAGAAGTAAACCTAAATATAGTTTATTATACTATATATTCTATAAAAGTAAACTACTTTTATTTCTACTTCTATTAATCTACTAGTATTATGTAGTAATACCTAGTTTCCTACTATTTAAGTATTTTACCCCTCCTTTCTTTAATCTTCTTTACTACCTCCACCTCTACTACCTATACCACCACCTCCACCACCTCCACCACCTCTATTATCACCACCTCCACCACCTCCACTACCTCCACCACCTCTACTACCTCTACCACCTCTACTACCTCTACCACCACCTCTATCACTACCACCACCTCTACCACTACCTCTACCACCACCTCTATCACCACCACCTCTATTATTACCACCACCTCTATTATCACCACCTCCTATTAGTAAAAATATTATAACTTATTATTATATTATATATGCGTATAGCGTAAAGCTAATCTTTTCTACCCCTTTTAGTCTTAGTTAGGTATTATAGCGTATAATAGAAATAAAACTACTTTTTATACTTAATTTAAACCCCTACTATAAAAGTAAACTACTACTTTAAACCTATTTATAGGTATATATAAGGTTAGTTTACACCTATATAGTAAACCCCTAGCGTACTATTCTATAGTAAACAATTTTTTACTGTAGTGTGTCTGCTTACTACAAATAGACGAATCATCTGCTACATCGTTTGCCTAGGTAGGTACGGTATGAGATCTTGTCGTGTTAAACCATACCAATGTTAGCAGCGTCAGACACATACAAAGAGCGCACAATAACCTCGTTTCACTTTCAGCCCCAAGACAGCGGGTCAACAGAACAAGAGGTTACATTTCCGGCTGTAGACTGTAGAACACGCCAGTCTCTAGCAAACAGATATACAAGCTACTAGTATCCATACGAGGCAAGATTTCTCTCCTCATCTTCTACAATTACAGAAACATGGAGGTTGAAGAGCTGGTAATTCTGGGGGACACGACTGCACTCCAGCACGGGCCGGTATTTTGTGAGCTCTGAATTCTGGACAAGTTTCGCGGCACTGGAGCTGACTGTATTGCAAATCTATCGGTACCTTTTTTTGGGGGGGGATTAAACGGTACAGTTGAACTTTTTTCTTGATTGATCACAGAGCACTGTACGGGCCCGCCATTGAACCGCGTTCAATATAGTAAGCTGCGCCCATTCCCTAAAACTCAATAATCAATCTCTTCGCCAATTCTCAAGTCCCTGTATCCTTCAACATCACCAAAAGCCAATATGAAACTATCCACAGGTTTCATCCTCATCTGCATTTCTAGCACTTGCGGTGCCCTGGAATGGGTACGTTGAATCTCTATCCACGTCCTACCAAAGCAATGCAGCCTAGGTATGGAAAATGGAAGGGGCCGGACATGGCTATTGTGCAAATCACAGATACAGATTTAAACAAGACTGCTGGAGTGTGAGTATCTATTGCGACCATGGATAGTGGCAAACATCATGCTAACTACAAGGACAGGGAAGCCCGTGTATCAAGGACGGCACTGAATGTTCGCCTGTTTCATTCATGGATGCCGATAGACCATATTCACAGTGTTCGCCAGCTACGCCGGTACACAGTCCGCCGACCAAGGTGTGACCGTGTGAGCCAATGTATGCGTAGGACCAATGATGGCAGCCATTACAGCGTGAATGCGGGTTACTCGTATTCTGCGTCCTTCCAAGCCTAGTAGTTCATCAAGTGCCGTTCAAACCGCTCGAGTAAAACAAAAAATCCATACATGTTGAACCATATTCCGCCTCTTGTGCGCGCAAAACAGTCTGACCAGCAAACCTGAATGCAACGTCTCCCTCGGTGTGATTACATGCCATGCACATTGTAAGCCAGCTATCGGCCCAATACCCTGCCCGACCCTTCCGACTCGAATTTCGCCCTCTCGATTGTGAACAACACTGGCGCACTCGTTTCAACCTGAACCTCGTCCGCCTTGACATGATTACTCGTGCTAACCTGCCCACCGATTCTCGTATCCCAGTCCTTGACATCCCACTCCAGTCCAGCCGTAGTAATGACTGCAGGACCATAAAAAGGCACAATGCCCACGTTTTCCGTAAACACTTGGCTCGACTGTAGCCCACCGATGATGTTCCGTTGACTTCTCAGGATGAAAGAAACACTGGACTCGGAGAAGAGCCAGAGTCGTAGTTGTGGATACTTGGTCTCTTCCCTAATCATCTCGTGCAACAAGCCAAGTCCCTGATCGACTCTGCCCCCAAGCGTGCCGAGCACAAGGACATTCCGCGATGAAGTCGATGATACTCTAGACGATATCTTCTGCATCGTCTTGCCAAAGTCTGTGCTGTACTGGTCAGGATCTCGCGACACTTGGACATTGTGCGATGCGTAGTAGTCGCGTACATTGTCCCGTAACGAGTCTAGATCACCGTGCACAAGATCAGGTAGCTACTACATGTTAGAACCGCCCCGACCCCGACTCAATAAATGCCTCCTTACATATTGCTCTCTAAGTGTTTCCAGATCTCCGCCAAACATGTCGTAAAGCCTGTTGGCGCCCCCATCCGCACATACCCGAAAGCCAGAGTGCTGCCATAGTCGCGAGAAGGCCGCGAAGTCAGCAATGGGCTGATTGAGTATCAGCAGATAGGGTGATGTAGATGGCTCCGAGTGTGCGTCCTCGGCCAGGAATTTGGCGGGATGAAGTCTATGGAGGTCAGACAAAGTCATGTCTGCGATACAACAATTAAATCTAGGATATACAGCAGTATAGTCGGCCGCTGGTGTGGTCATTCATGTATTGATGGTAGGATCCAAGAAAAGAGCGCATGGTGCAAGACGTGCAGTTGATAATCAGAAACTGCTATAAACTTTCAAGCTAGACGTTGGGGACTTGACGTAGCGAAACGCGCTAGGCGTACTACGGTACCCGTAGACGTCAACTTATCGCACCGAAAGTAGAACACGTTAAGCGTTAGGTTGTTGCGACTACATCCCACCATCAACACTTCGACAAACGTCAACATTGCGATCCTCTTGGCTTGGACTACTATCTACACGGACTATCAGAGTGGCGTGTTCACGATTATGGTACCGGTAATGCTTCCCAAGCAGATGGCTGGTAGTATTCGCCACGCGCCCATCACCTCTCCTACCACCACCTCCGTAACGACGTACATTTCGCGTCGTCCAATTACAGTGGATTAAATTGCAGACTTTGTACATGTTCCCTTTCTTTGAACTTGTGTGACATGCGCATATAAGAACCATGTACAGCTTTCATAACCGATTACTACCAATCCATCATAAAAGCGCACTACCAGCTCTACATAGACAATCCCAATAAATATTCAGATCAGATTAGGAGATGTGCGTGCTTGTGATGTGAATAGTGAGATGACAAAAAGTTGAGCGCGTGGATTGTGATTCTAAATACACAGAAAAAACAAGGCACGCCGTGCATGCACCACATGCCCACAGCGCGGGCGATGACAGGATAATCAGAAACCCGGGCACGGTGCACGCAAACCCAATTATCCATTAATGGATTTACCCGCTTCCAGGTTCTCGGCGTCCCGATCGTCAACGTCCTTGACATGCCCCGTAGCCGCCGCCATGTCCTGATCTGCAGCCACATCAAAGTCCCTGCCTCGATACTCCGGGCCCAAGATCGTTAACAGGATAACAGAGGCATACACGCAGCCCATGAGGATGCAAATCACAAGGCCGTACTTGTACCGCTTCACCGCACCCTTTGGCGGCAAGGGAAACTGCTCACCAATGGTGGCTTCAATCGTCGACGACGCAGACGAGACGAGATTACCCAGCTGGTAGCTTGTGCCGACGACAAAGGTGCGGAAGGAGCCCGGGGAGAGCTCCATGAGGTGGATGGGGACGACGCCCCATGCGCCCTGGACGCAGAATTGCTCGAAGACGGCGGCGGCGATGACGGCGTTAGAGGAGGTGAAGGTGTATGGGTATAAGAGCGCGCCGCCGAGGATACACATGACGACAATGCTAAAGCGGCGGCCGAAGATGGAAGAGCTGTAACCTACAAAGGTACCTCCGCACATGGCACCCACATTGGCCATAACTTGGATGACGGTGACTTGGTTCTTGGAGAAGTTGTATTGGTTAGTCAGCATGGTTGGATAAAGGTCTTGACTGCCGTGGGACATGAAGTTGAAGCCTGTGCCTCGTCATCAGTGCTGCTCAATGGAAGTCATCGGATAGTAGTAAGCTCACCGGCCATGAGAAGGACCATGTAGATCAACAACAACCAGTGTCGCTTCAGTGCGACTTTACCCTCTTCCAAAAAGACCTTGGCGGCGTTGGGTTGCTCTTCACGGAGACGCTGACGCTCCTGGTAGGCCAGTGTTTCTGGGAGACAGATACGGAAGATGATGATGAGCACAGGTGGTCCGGCACCGAACCAGAAAAGAGGTCGCCACTCATGGCCAACGGTATCGACAAAGGCGCGAGCGAATACGGTGGCAAGAAGGTATCCAAACGCATAACCTGAGTGCGAGGAATCAGCATGCGCAGCTTTGGGGAGTATGGCGCGCTACACAGAGAACTCGGATGTGTCCTTACCTTGCTGGAGCATTCCAGAAATGAGTCCTCGTGCTGCTTCAGGACAGTCCTCCAAAGCTGACGGAGATTAGTATAATTGGTCACAGTTGGCCACGACTTGAGCAGCATGTACCTGTAGCAGCAGCATTCCCATACAGACCCCCCATCGCGATACCAAACAGTGCTCTCACGGCAAGGAACTCTTTATAGGTGACGCAGAACCCCGTTGCCAATTCCAGCACAATGAACAGCAGATTGTTGATGATAAATGTCCACTTCCTCCCATACCGGTCGGCAGCCAGGCCAAAGACAATACTGCCAACAGACCTTAACATCAGTACTAGCGTGATACCCCACGTGATGTCCACTTTTGTCTTTCCAAACGTCTCGGCCAGATTCTCCACGGTGAGGGATACGGTGAAGAAGTCGAAGGCGTCCCAAGTCCAGGCAAAAAAGGCGACGAGGAAGAAAAGCCATTGCTGCAAGTTGAGCAGGCGCAGCAGGGTGATGGGATTGGCTACTTTGTCGTGGGCTGGTTTCAGGGTTGCCAGGCGCGTAGACAGGTAGCGGCCAGCCGATGTCTTGGGAACAGGGACAACATCTCTCCGTTCCTCTGATGCGTACTTTTCATCCATGACGTATGAAAACAGCAGGCCCTGGCTGCGTCATACAGTGAGCAGGCGGACTCGAACTGGTAGAAGAGGAGCTGCGGTGGACACTGCAGGGCTGGAGTAGAGCCGAGATGAATGGAGCCGAGATGAACTGGAAAATGGCGAGGGATACGACGAGTGGACCTGCGTTGCCAACAAGGCTGGGGAGGAGGGGCAGCAAGTTGGTCACTGACTACCTCGTCCGGGGAAATCGTCGCTTTATAACGCTGTTCCCTCCCAGCCCGGCGGAGGTCGGTTCCATTATTCTTGCAGGCCTCACTTCGCTACCCCACACACACAAAGGCCGATGATCAGTTCTGTATCCAGTTACACCGCATGAGAAATAATACTTGTAGACAGCTGTCTGTGCATCCTCCCACGGCGGCCTGTGAACAGGCCTTTTCGGCGTGCAGATGACGACTCCGCATCCTCGTCGACACAAGTACGATCGAATGATGCGTTGAGGGGAAAGGCCACGATGGTGGAGAAGAGTAGGGTCCCCCTGCTGGGCTTATGTGGGCGGAATGCTTAGTGGCAATTAAGCGTTGACAGGGCGTTGCTTGGTGCGTTGCTTGAGTAGCTGTAGAGCCCAGTCATGTCGAGAGGTGAGGTGAGGGGCCGAGTTGTTGACCCGACCAATGCAGATGCAAGACCCTCCCGGTGGAAACAAAACGCCTACAAAGAAGCTTTCCCTAGCACCGCCAAAAGGCTTGTAAGTGCCGCATAAGCTTGGCAGCCCACACCCCTTGAGCATACCTAAACGGTTGGCAGCTTCGCCCACTGGGGAAATCGGCCGTAACCTCGGATACAGAAGTCTGGCTACCATTCTTTTCTTCCCATTCTCTCGAGAAGACATGGATGCTACCCCTGTCGACCCCGCACACCTATGCTGCCGAAAGCGCCCGTGAACATGCCACCCCCCCTCCAAAAAAAAAAATTAAAAAAAAATGCTATGCTGATACTATACGCTGCTCTCGTACACTCGCTATGCTGGTAAACAGGATGGGATGATGTTGCTTCGTCATACATATCGTCATTGCCATTGCCATTCCCATTGCCATTGCCATTGCCATTCCCATCACGCCTGCCTACTACTCGTTGCCCTTGAACCTTCTGCCTCACTGTTGCACTCCTCCGTCAATCGCTCCAACTCGGTCATCCTCAACGCCTCCTCGACGCTATGCACAAAGTGTCTTGGCCCCCCACACATTTCAATGATGCCGCTCTTGTCAAAGAGCTGATATACGGCACTTTGCTCATTAGGCACACGGCAGAAGAACACCCTGACGCCTCGTTTACGGTATGATTCTACAATCTCAGCAAGCACCTGCGCACCCGCACCGTCCAGCGAGGTCACGCCGTGGACGTCGAAGATGATGTTTTTGTTATGTTCTGCCCGCCGTACCCGGGGCAGGGCTGGATGCGCTTTATCCGTCCCGTGATCTTCAAGACGACGTAGGCGGTTCTTCAAATTCCCTGTGTTGGCAAACGTGAGCGGTTCAGGAATCTTGACAATAAGACAGCCCTCGATGAACTCGACCATGTCAGAGTCAATCTCAGCATTGGCGAAGCGGTTCGTGCTCCCAGGCACACGACCCAGGATTTGAATGCGTGGACGAACCGAATGGCGGATGAGGCGTAGAAGCGAAAGGCCAATGCCCACGCCAATTCCGCGTTTGAGATCCCATACAATGGTGATGACGAAAATGAGACCCATGAGTACAAGTTCGGACCAGCCGCGAATGCGGAGGAAGAATTTGACATCGTGCGGTGCCTCCTCGACAAGCGAGTAGGCTACCACGGAGACCATGGCGCAGAGAACGCCTTTGGGCAGGTAGTAGAAGTAGGGTAGCATGAAGAGAGTGCATAGGATCGTGATGAGCGAGAGAAACACGGAGCTCATAGGTGTAGTGCCCCCTGTCGATGCATTGACTTTAGATCGGCCGTAGCCACCAAAGGCCGGCAGAGCCATGAAAAGTCCACCCGTTATGTTTGCAGTGCCCAGGGCAATCAGCTCTCGATTGGCACTGAGCGGCATTTGCACTCCGTCCTTGGTGTGATCGCCGCCGCCCAAGGACTTGGCTGCAACAGAGGACTCGAAGAAGCCCAGCATCGCAATAATCAGGGAGGTGTTGATGGCGTCGGAGGCGTACTTGAGGTGTGACGTCTCAAACGGAAAGTGAATAGAGAATATGCGCCCTCCACTTGAATTGACGTTTCCAAGGACGGCAAGACCTTGTTGGTCGAGACGGTATCGCCATGTGAGGAGGGCAGATAGTACAACTACTACAAAGCGATCGGGGATATAAGCAACATTGGGATACCGCGGTTGCAGGCGCTTCTTCAATTCCCTGTGGTTGTGTCAGCACGATCCTCGTTTCTCGCAGGAAGTGGTGGTATCTACCTGAAAAACATGATGATGGCAAATGCGGTAAATGAAATCGCACAAGTAAGTCCATGTGCCTCTCCAACATGACGGAATAGGAAAACGACCTTGTCCAGACAACTTCCGTGAGAGACCTCGTCTGCAGCCAACCTCGCCAGTCCCATCTGTGGAATCAGCTGGTCAACGAAAATGACGACACCAATGGCACTGATGAAACCGCGCAAAAACGGACGGCTCAAGACATTGTCCAAGAAGCCCAGTCTGAAGAAGCCGGCAATGAGGATGAAGGCGCCAGCAAGACAAGTCACAATGCCAGCAATTTCAGCATTCCTCCGTCCATCATTGTCTCCAGAAGTGCCCTTTTTGATGTTCCCGCGCACAAGTTCACCCACGAGCAAAGAGCCTGGCGCCTCCGGGCCAACGATCATCTGCGGACAGGTGCCTAGGATGGCGTATATAAGGGGATTAAGAGCAAACGAGTAGAGGCCGTGAACGGGCGGCAGATGGGCGAGATTAGAGGCGTAGGATAGCGCCATGGGAATGTAGAACGAGGCCATGGTGATGGCGGCAACCAGGTCGCCCTTGAGGTAGCGCCACTTGTACTGGCGAGTCCAATTGAGGAGTGGGATGTAGTAGCGCAGATACATCATGCGCTTGTCCTTGATGCCGTGGCGCTCAGCCAGCCACCAGGTTGTACTCTTGCCCTGGCCGTAGCCCTTGCCACTGCCAGCTCCTGCGCCCTGTCGGGCCTCTCCCTGGAGAAGGGCAGGACTACTGCCAAAGCTCTGGATCGAGTGCACGCTGCCTGCGAAGCTTCCGTAGTCGCGGTCTAAGACTGGCCGCGTGGGACCCATGTCTTGCCCATCTTGCTTTAGTAGGCGGGTGCGTTCTGTTGGCTCCAGATCGATTTCAATGATGCCGCCATGTGGCCCTGCCGTTTCCTGGATTGAATGTATGGAAAGGTTGTCGGCTGCGGCCCGTGTACCGCCAGGACCAGTGGCCAGGACGAGACGGTAGGGGTGATGGCTGTTCGAGGGATTTGCAGCGTCTTGATCGTAGTAAGGGTTGGGATGCATGGTGTCTTCGGGCGAGCTCGACCTGTCCGAAGGTGCGTGAGCCTGTCGCAGCTGGCTGGGGGTGGCGGGCGCGTGGGCATGGCGGGCGCTGGCATTGGACGAGTCGCGCGAGTGCGAGGCCTGTCGAGCAGCCGAGCTGTCCTCTGCGCTGTTTGCTTTTGGGGTGGCCATGCTCGATCGAGGAGACAAAGTAGTGTGTAGCTGTATATGCTACTTGCTTATGGCAGTCGCTACAATTGTGTGTCGAATGCTAACAAGCTGACCGCTTTTCAACCGCACTCTGGTAGGACGAAGAGGGTTTCCGGGCTCGACAGTAGCGTCTTCGCTACAGCTTCCATAGCGCGACCGCTCGGTGCAGCAGCAGGAAGAGGAAGAGGAGAGAGAGAAGGAGGAGGAGGAGAAGAAGAAGGAGAAGAAGAAGAAGAAGAAGAAGAAGAAGGGCATGAGACGTAGCTTGATTTAGCAATTTTTGTCGCGTCTGGGACTAGTAGCTTCGAACGGCCAGGCCAAGGCCATGCAGTGAGCGCCTCACACTGCAGGGATGGGCGGCGGAGGGGGGAGTGTTGTGGCAGCTGCGTCATAACCGAGCGACTGCTACTCTACTCTAGTACCGGTAACAACTCATAGGACGGTTGTATGTAATGCCATGGATCCATGCCCCCACCATTGCATACAGTGTAGTCATGCTTATACTACTCTGCTCCATTCTCATACAGAAGAAGGAATAGAGTACTTACTATAGTAGAAGGCCGAGGCACATGAAATACTCTACGTGGAGCAACAGATTGCCTGTAGTATGAGTAGTGCAAAGTGCAAATCAATGAAACGGGTCAGACTGCCGCCAGGCAATTGATTTCATGTTCGCGCCGTTGTCGGAGTGCTCTGGATGGGATGGATTGACGTGCGATAGCTCCGACAGGGCGCCCAGGAAAAAAAATGGTGTAGAACCTTGCTACCAGTCATCGCATCTTGTTTTGTTCCGCGTTCGACCTCAGCTCTACCGGTACACTCCGGTATTCCGTTGCAGCCTTTAGCCACATGGTATAAAGACAAGAGACATTTGAGCATACCGCGAAATAACATTCGTTCCACTGGCCATTCATCAAGTTGCCAATTGACCTTTGGACCCTTTTTTTTTGGGGAGATAGAACGACTCGCGCATTATATTAGTACGATTACCTAGTCCTACCACCCCCATCACCCCCTCCGCGACCCCACTACCACCACCGCATTATACATACACCATGTCGTTCCCTGTCCTTCACGCTCGCGCAGAAGCCAAACCCCTCGAGCACCGTTCCTGCCTCACGCCCACGACGGCCAAGAAACTGCTCGACGCCGGCTACCCCGTCCTCGTCGAGCGCAGCTCCAAGGACCCCAACTATGCGCGCATCTTCCGCGACGAAGAGTTTGAGCAGGTCGGCGCCACCCTCATTGAAGAAGGCGCATACAAGACGGCGCCGACCGACCACATCATCCTCGGCCTAAAGGAGCTGCCAGAGGACACATTCCCGCTCCAGCACACTTTTGTCCATTTCGCCCACTGCTACAAGCAACAAGCCGGCTGGGAGACCGTCCTGGCCCGTTTCCCCCGTGGAGGAGGCACGCTGTATGATCTCGAGTTCCTCCAGGACGAGTCGGGCAGGCGCGTTGCTGCCTTTGGCTACCATGCAGGCTTTGTTGGTGCTGCCCTTGCCATCAAGGCAAGTCCCTCCTTCTCTCCTTCTCTCCGTCTCTCCTTCTCTCCGTCTCTCCTTCTCTCCGTCTCTCTTTCCCCCTTGCTACCCCACATGACATGCTGACAACCCCCCAGACATGGGCATGGCAGCTCACACACCCCAATGGCGAGCCCCTCCCCGGTCTCGAGACCTTCACCGACGGCCGTGGCTACTACAACAACGAGAGCGAGCTCATCGCCCAGCTCAAGGAAGATGTCGCTACCGGTGACAAGGTTGCTGGACGCAAGCCCAGGAGCTTGGTCTTGGGCGCCCTGGGACGCTGTGGCTCTGGCGCCGTGGACCTCCTCGAAAAAGTGGGCTGCACCGATGTCCTCAAATGGGACCTGGCAGAGACCAAGGAACGTGACGGACCCTATCCAGAGATCGTCGAGTCCGACATCTTCGTCAACTGCATCTACCTTTCCAAGCCCATTCCCCCTTTCGTCAACAAGGAAAGTCTGCAATCACCCAACCGTAAGCTGAGCGTTGTCTGCGATGTTAGCTGCGACACGACCAACCCCCACAACCCGATCCCCATCTACGACATCAACACCACTTTCGAAAAACCCACAGTACCCGTCTCGATCCCCGGCGAGGGACCCAGGTTATCGGTCATATCCATTGACCATCTCCCATCAGCACTACCCCGTGAGTCGTCCGAGGCCTTTAGCAATGCGCTCCTGCCCAGTCTATTGGCACTCAAGGACCGCGCGACGACTCCGGTATGGCAAGGTGCTGAGAAGCTGTTCCAAGAAAAGGTTCAGACGCTTCCAGGTGGTGTACCCAAGAAGGAAGTCTAAGCACACCAAACGCGGAGACATCTGATCTAGCAAAAATGACCGAATGAATACATCCAAGCACAGTACTGCACTGTGCAAGATACACCCGCCATTGGTCGTCCGAACACATGTGACGTGATTGACGCCCTTGCTGTCAGTAGACATTTCATGCTAAAGCAGGACGCAGTGCAATGCTACGACTATTACCTGCAAAATGGTGAACAAATCCTGCGCAGTCCATGATCCGTATTGATTTCCAGATTTAATATCAACCTACCTTTTACGTGAGTGAAAAGCATGTCACCATCCAACACACTTACTTTTTTAGCATACCATAGAAACTGCTTAGAACACCGTAATGATCAGCAGCCTTGTCAAGCACTGGTTGAAGGCATCTGACATCGGCCTTGGCAACTCACAAGAGAAGATGCATTGAAAACCCTGTGCAGATGCACAATACGGTCACAATGGCCCGATGATGCTTGTGTATTGTGGTAAAGCAGGTCTTGTAGGCGACGCTAGATGGATGCGCCACCATGACGTAGTTACATCCCGTCCGCTGTGTAGGATTTACCGGTCAACTATACATTGCCAAACGACAAACATCAAATTCGCAACATGCCAGCACGAATAACAAACCAAAATAACGCGAAGCCCCAGAGTCCGACAGCTGCTACGAAGAAAATGGCTCAACAAAAGCCCAATGACCAACAACGGGTTCCCGAAACGGAAATAAAACAAAACTCGGGCATCTCCGCTACAATGGCGCTCCAAGCGGCTCAGAAAGCATGGGATTTGCGACAGGCAGCCAATGCTGCTGGCGACCCAAATGCACGAGAAGAGATATTAGCCAAGGCTATCAACAAGGAAATTGAGGCCGAGTCTTTTGGCAAGGCAGCAAAGTATACACAATCTGGTGCATTTCAAGGGCTGGCCGCTGGTGCAGGATTGGGCGTGCAACCAGGTGTAACGATAGGCAAACTGACCGGGGCTTTGGTGGGCGGTGTAGTGGCAACAGTCACGGGTCTACTAGGAGGAGGCATTGGATCCGTGTATGGCGCTTTGAACGGACCTTTCTGGAACCTGGGTGAAATGGCAAGTCATGGGGTTCGCGGCGTGATTGGAGACTTTCCAAATTGGAATTCGACACCGGCACAGAAGAGAGCCTTGGAGAAGATGGTGATGCAGACTAAGGAGACACAGTCACCTTCAAAGGAAGAGCTGGAAGAGATGAGCAGATATGCACCGGATGATATGCCGCAGACTTGGTCACAGTCGGTCAAGGACATGACTGCTTGGAGACCATCGATGCCGGATATGCCAAAGATGCCATCCGTACCCACGGGGGCCGCTCTAGGCCTAGGAGGCTTGGGTGCATCGATGCCTTCATGGGGAAGTAAAAACCAAGGCAACAATGCAAACCCATCTCAGCAGACTCCCACTCAGCAAACCTCGCAACAGCAGGTCAACACACCACCGAGGCCCCAGGAGCCACCCAAGCCAAACACCGCTCCCAAACCTAAAGAAACACCCCCAGTAGAAAGACCCCCCACCCCAGCTCCAGCCCCCAAAAAACATTCCCAGCGCCACACAGCCCCAAGTCCACAAACAAACCCTCCCCAACCTCCGTCCCCTCCCACAACAGTAATCGCACCAAAGTCACCCGCCCCGAAAGCGAAGACGACTCCTAAGCCACCATCAGATTTGAAGAAACGCGAGAAGCCGTCTCGGCTACCACAGAAGACCAACTCGGCGTCCACCCGTGACGAGAAAGAAGGACCTGATGCGTCGGCCTCGGAGCCGGCGAAAAGGAAACCCAGGAAGCTGGGGGCGAAGACGTCGTCTGCGGGTGCGGAACCAGTACAGACAGCGGACAAGGCGGACAAGGCACCGGTGAAGAAGGCGCCGCGGAAATTGGCGTCTCGGAAGCCGGCTGTGTGATGGAGGTGTGGCTTGCATTATACTGGGAATCTTTCCTTTAGTTGTTGGTAGAGATGGTGTGTTGCGATGTAGTCAGTCTGTCTAGCGGTCAGCATGATTGTTTGTTGCACAATGCAAGGAGGATTATTTGACGAGATCATTTCTATTTGTTTAGTTGTCTATTTCATGTTCGTGTACAGACGCTAAGTTGGAAGATTTCGGTCTTTTCTTTCGCTGCCAAGGGAAAGAGATGGTATAAAATACCCTAGATCCTCGGCACAGAGGTGACGGTAATTACCCTCGAGCCATGAATGCGCTTCATATACTAGGCTGATTACTGCCTCCCTAGCTTCAAGGAATACCAGAATACCAGGAACAAATTCACATCGATTGGCCATACCAGAAAACCAACCAACCAACCAACCACCCCACCGCCCCAGCCTCACGTGAAAATAATGCCCCCGTCAATAACAACAGTCTGCCCAGTCATGTAATCACTATCCCTACCACACAAAAACGCCACCGTACCCGCCACATCCTCAGGCACACTCGTCCGCCCCAGCGCAATCAAATCCCGCGAAAACTGTTTAATCGTCTCGCCCCTGGCCACGCCCGCCCGCTCCCCGAGCTTTTCGTCAATGAGATCCCACATGGCGGTGCCGACGATGCCGGGGGCATAGGCATTCACCGTGATGTTGTGGGGAGCCATTTCCATGGCGAAAGCTTGGGTGAGGCCGCGGACGGCCCATTTGGAGGCTGAGTAGTGGGAGAGGAGGGGGAAGGGTTTGAAGGCGACGATGGAGGCTGCGCCGAGGATTTTGCCGCCGTGGCCTTGGGTGATGAGTTGTTTGGCGGCGGTGGTGTAGCAGTTGTGGAGGCCGAAGACTGGGGGTTGGATGAGCTGGGTTGGTGGGATGGGAGGGGATGGGATGGGGTGTTTGGAACTGGGGGTAAGTGGAGGGACAGAGGGATAGATGGATAGAGAGATGATGAGATGGAGGTTCGATTACCGTTGACTTCGAACATTCTTCTCAGATCCTGTTCGGTGAGGTCGAGAAGTGCTTTTACCTGGGCAATACCAGCGTTTGCGACCATGGTGGAAAGAGGCCCGAGTTCAGACACGGATGCTTGGACGAGGCCCTGGACTTCTTGGAGATTGGACACGTCGGCTGTGTAGGCAATGGATTTCCGTCCTAGGGACTGGATCTGCTTGACCACCTCATCTGCGCCGGATTTGTTGGCTTCGACATCGTTGATGCAGACATCGTAGCCGTCGTGGGCAAGGCGGAGGGCAATGGCTTTCCCACTTGCTGCGGGTTCAGCGCTGGGCGGGATATTCGTGATGCGTGGTACAACTTACATGCCGCGAGCAGAGCCTGTGACGATTGCTGTTCGTGGTCCTTCTGAAGCTGGGGTGGTATATCTACGTGCCCATTGGGGAGATTGTGTCAAGAAACGCGGTACGGTCGTTGAACTGGAAGCGGTTTGCCATAAAGCTCTTGCGCGCAGATTAATGGCCATGATTATATCTTCACTGGCAGATGTTTCAAAGGATTAAGATGGAGATTCCGTTCATGAATTACACCAGAAAACAACCAGCGAGGCGGTCCCCGCGTCCCGCATGGCTATCTATATACATTACCCCAGATCTTTCGGGAAGCTCGCTTCAGGGCAGCCGGGCCTGCGGAGTATGCATCGACCCCTCTTGTAGCGTGGTGTACCTACAAGCTACAGCGAGCGTTCGGGTATAACAACTCCGCAGCATGACGTTGGTGGTGTACCGGTACCTAGGCGTGTCACCCCAACTATCGCCCACCTCGTCTCGTGAATCGGCATGAACACAAGGGAAGCCGCATTGTTCCGTGCCTTTCTTGCTTGAATTGTGAGACGGCTGGCAGATGGACAAAGAGGGGGTTGTCTGATGGTGTCGTATCTCTCCGAGGCCATGCTGGAGTGAAAGGGGGGTGGGAGGTGGGGATATGGCGGGGAAGCCACGGAGGTGCCACACTTGGTCTGTGCGCCAAGTTGCGGTCGCGTCAACAAGACACGCCCAGGTACCATGTTCCATCGCGACATTGGGCGCATCCAGGCTGGAGAAAGATAACATGTCGCGACAAAGCATGGCGCCGTCGCGCAATCTGTCGCTGACGGAAGAATTAGAGAAGCTCGAGCAGTCCATCACGCTGACTTTGCAGGGTAAGCCACTCCTCTGCTAGCTTACCAGTACCCCGCCAGCCCGACTGACCACAGCAGAAATCGACCACAACTTCAGCCGCGCCCACCGCATTGTGACTACTGCCATCTTACCCATAGTTGAGCAGTATGGGAAACATTCCGAGGCGGTATGGGAAGGTTCCAAGGTGCGCAAAACCAGCCCCATGGTCTTTGCAAGGACCAATACGGCAAAATTGCCCTGTACTGACTGGCCTAGTTCTGGAAACAGTTCTTCGAAGCCAGTGCCAATGTCTCGCTCTCAGGCTACGAAGCGCCCGAACCGGATGAGTCCGCCTTGCAAGAAGACACACAGCAGTCACAGCTCTACGAAGACGAAACGGTTGAGGATGAGACGGTCACGGGCGGCGTTACCACACCACGCCGACCTTCTTCTGCGCAGGAAGATGCCGAGTCTACCATAGCCTTCGACTCTCCGTCTTTGGGCCATAGCACACCCCGCGCGCCACCTTCGGAAAAGAAGGGCAAAGAGCTTGCTGAGGACGAGAGCCTGGATGAGGAGGAGCCGCAGTTTGCGAGCATGTCGTCCCCATACGAGACGCTCAGAGAGGAGTTTCAGGGCGAGCTTGGTGCCATCAAGACGCCAAGGTTCGATCCCATCACGCCTGGGAAGTCGCAAGCGCTGCCAGATATGTCGGGCTACGGCTCATCGCCGTTCGTGCAGCCTACGACTAGCAAGAAAGCGTATACGAACCAAGATCCACTGCTGCACCGCGTCCTCGACAAGACATTCCGCGTGCAAGCCACACCGCTCATCAGTCCGCGCAAATATAAGCCTACGGGTGCATTCACCCCAAAGGCTGGACAGCGTGGGGCTGCTACACCGCAAGGTGCAACGGCAAGACTTCCACGGTGGGCAGAAGACTCGTCGCCCCCATCATCGCCAGCACCGCAGCTGCGTGCCGATATTTTCTCGCCGATGAAGACACCTCGAACGCCAGGGGTGAGTGTGCAAACGCCCGCAAAGGGCAGACACCCGGTGAGCGTAAATCAAACCGGTGGGACTGTCTTTGACGACAGCGAGGAAGAGGAGTACGAGCTCGACTTCAGCCCCCCGAAGACGATTCAATTCCACATACCGCAGAGCAAGCTGCTCCAAACACCTGGTAAGCAAGCCATTTGTATATCATGCACGGTCCACTAATGTCCTGTGCAGCTCGCGAAGCCAGTAAGCGCATCGTGGACGATTTGCTGATGACGGCTGGCGGCGACATCACCGACTCGACTGGAGGCATGGATGAAGACAGCCCCAGCGTGGTCAGACGGCAGGTAGATCTTGATGACAGCTTTTGAGGCGGCTAGAGCGTTTACAGAAACTGATATACTCTGAGAGCGGCAGTAGATAACCGGTAGGTACAAATGTACAATAGTAGACATTGTAGATAGCCAGGGCCAGGGTGTGGATCGTGTGTTGTGAGGCTCAGGGTAGTGTATACGTACTTGGACCGAACGGATGGGATGGGAGGGGGAGGGACGCTAGGCGGAACAGGTGCTAGCGGCAACTAGATCCCATGCCATGCTGGCAGCGACAGCTTCCCCCATCGTCATGTAGAGATCAATGCCAGGCGGCCAGAGTGTCTACCATTGCCCAGGGGCACGCGTTGGGAGAGGAACAACACAACAACACCAATGCACAATTCTACTCTGTCATGCTTACTGACCTTTATTCACTCGTTTTTTGACTAGACCTTGCCACCTAGACGTTCATTCACACTGTCATGTCCAGGCAGAAGCGGCCACCGACGTCTGGGTATGCACGCATCGCGCAGGCGGAAGAGGAAGACTCTGGGAGCGACTTGGAAGATGACCTGCACCAAGCCTCGCTTTCGGGCGTGCAGTATGCCCCCTTACAGCCCCCGAGAACGTCGGGCATGCGCATGGGCGAGAGCTCGCTGCCCAGCTCGTCCAGCACACGACGTATGCCCGCTGCTGGACGACGGCCACGATCCAATTCGGGCGTGGACATGAAGGCCATCAACGCGCGTTTCGAGCGATGGGCCGAGGAGATCGCACACAAGTTTAAGATCAAGACGCAGCGCGACACGTCCGACGACGAGCAGCTCGAGATCCACCACTCCGTCTTCCAGGCGCCCGATGGGGTGCGTCCAGCCACGGCCGAGTCACTGGCCCACGACTACGACGGTGCCGCCACAGAGGGGCGCATGACCAAGCTGGAGTTTGACGATCTGGTGGAAAGCGTACGCACGGCAATCGAGCTGGGCGTGCACCCCAAGCTCATCACCCAGGGCAGCTCGGGCAGCTACTTTGCGCGCAACACACAGGGCAAGGTTGTTGGCGTCTTCAAGCCCAAGGACGAGGAGCCTTACGCATCACGCAATCCCAAATGGACCAAGTGGATCCATCGCAATCTGTTCCCCTTCTTCTTTGGTCGCGCCTGCTTGATTCCCAATCTCAGCTACATCTCTGAAGCGGCCGCCTACGTCCTCGACACGCAGCTGCGCACAAACCTCGTCCCTTACACGGACATTGTCTCCCTGTCTTCCAAGTCGTTCCACTACGACTTCTGGGACCGTCGCGCCTTCTACCGGAAGAAGAAGCCGTTTCCTGAAAAACCAGGCAGCTTCCAGGTCTTCCTTAAAGGCTTCAAGGACGCCAACATATTCTTAAAGGAGCATCCATGGCCCGATCAACATACCGCAGGCCTGCGCCCAAAGCGCAAGAAGAGGAGGACTTGGGCTGAGGATTGCAGGCCAAGTGGCCCAGGATCGGACAACGACGAGGATGACGAACAGCCCAACTCCCCCGGCCAGCACACCAGACGGACGGAATTCTGGACAGAGGCGCTCCAACAGTCGTTCAGAGAGCAACTTGAGAAACTGGTCATCCTCGACTACATTATGCGCAACACCGACCGTGGTCTAGACAATTGGATGATCAGGATCGACCAGAAGACGCAGGAGACCACCATCATTTCCGAACCACCAAAGTTGAATGATGACGTTGGTGATATTGATGACGAGGAACATCAGCCGAATGCTTACACTCGCAAGTCCATGGAAGAATCAGATCCCTACGGGCGGCGAGAGCCCATGACTGCGAACAGTCGGTCCAACACGCCCATGCAACGCGGACCTGTTCCCACAGTTTCCATTGGTGCCATTGACAACAGTCTGTCGTGGCCGTGGAAGCACCCTGATGCTGTGAGTGCTGCGACCTAATCCTGTCTGCGGGAGATTGCCTGCTAATCGTGCCCAGTGGCGGAGCTACCCATTCGGTTGGCTCTTCCTACCCGTCTCGCTCATCGGTCAGCCCTTCTCAGAGGCCACCCGCCGCCACTTTCTTCCCCTTCTCACCTCGAAACATTGGTGGAGCGATACACAAAAAGCACTCCGACAGTGCTTCAGTCAAGATTCCGACTTCAAAGAGCGCATGTACGCAAAACAAATGGCAGTCATGAAGGGACAGGCCTGGAACGTGGTGGAAACGTTGAAGACACCAGATCATGGCCCTCTTGAACTCACAAGGAGAGCGCGCGTCGCTGTCTGGGATGATGTAGTGGAAATCCCCATCGCTGTGCCTCTGAAAGCGCCTTCGGCAGAGATGCGAAGGAAACAGCCAGAGAGGCATCACAGGCTGGACGAAGAGCATGAAGAGATGGATATCACGGCAATCTCGACACCACCTCAAAACCCGCAGCCTGATCTTCTCATGAGCTCACCCCCGCTAGAATCAGCGCATGAGAATCGGTTCAACCTCACCCGCGATTCCTCTTCCCTAGACGTTCGGCGGGTCGAGGTTGACCCAAAATCACCAGCCGCCGTCAATGGCTCATCTTGGGCCTCTCGTACCGTTCAAGCGCCCAAGAACGGCCGACCCACCCACCACTCGCGCACAAGTTATGATGGACCTCGGCGCATCTTGCCAGAAAGCAGGCGACAACGAAGGTTGTCGTTGACGAACAGACGAGATTTTGATGATTACGGACTTGACGATGAAGGTGATTTGGGCTATGCAGCGAATGAGGACATGGAAGGAAATCAAAAGAAAGTGATTGTTGAGCGGCTAGAAATGGTCAAGGGTAGGAATCCGGTATTTACTTGGTGTTAGCTTTTCAACGGTGCTTTTTACTCTTGGTGCCTGGGATCTGCATAGCGGGCGTTTGTTCGAAGATAAGACAAATCAGCAGAGATGCCTCTAGAAATGCGAGGTGATTTGTTAGTCACAAGAAACATGAATGCAATGATTGAGAAGCCCGCTCCCGTCACGATGGGGTTTGTCGTGAAGCACCAGCTTAGTGTCTCGGTCCTTTGCCGCCGCATGTGGATTCGGGTGATCAGCGCACCGCAGCACTGCAGGTACCGCAGAATCCCAACGTTCATACGAACCACTGAAACAAGGTCCATGTATACAATCTAGGGTTACACAAATCCGACATGGCCATTTGTCCCTTGCAGCCTCTGTGCCATTGGTCTTAGCAGCTGCCTCAAATGATCGATTGCCTGCCGTCCCCGTCCATGTGTGAAGATCCAGAAGCGTCATCTGACCTCGCGCGCCACACCAGTGGCTTGTACTAATCGATGACTTTCTCACGGTGAACATCGAAGGCAACAACGCGTCCACCACCCGCATCTAATGCCATATTCATTCCCTTTGTGCCTCTATAAAACTTATGTTCTTTGATGCCTGCGGCGGGCGAATCGCTGTGTGGCGATAGGCAGTCGACATCCACCTTCACCTACCAGTACCCTGCTTCCGAATCGTTAGCTGGTATCAAGGCTCGCCAGAGTGCCACTCATTTTCCAGCTCGAAAGCGATAACGCGTAAGAGACAAGTCAAGTTTCTGTGAGAGACGTCGTTACCGTACGGAGAAGCTCATTGCGTATCACTTCAGATACGAATGTTAAGGTCGTTCTACGCGCGGCGGATCGCAGTAGGTACTACGGCTTGGCAGCACATACCAGATGCGCGTATCAGATTCACGGCCTAGGGAAAGAGTAGAAGTGGTAGATCGCTAGTGGCTCAGTCTTTGCTCTCACTTGCTAGTAGGATCTCGTTTGCACGGCTCCAAAATGAATCCTGCGCTCTTACTTGACCCTCGACGGGTGCGCAAGACAGGTATATAGTCCCCCGTCTCCTACCTCCACATTTCCTCCTCTACACTCTCCTTGGTCAAATCTTCAATTACTCACCCCCATACGATGGAAGAGTCAACCTCATACGCATTCCCGCCCGGTGCTCGACTCTTCACTCCATCGCCCAGTGAAGCAGACAATCGAAGCACTGCCTTCGACTCGCCTTTCTCACTCATGAGCTCTTCTGCCTCGCGACCTGAGCTGACAGATCCAAACCTAGGCGGCACTGGGACAACTCATGACGACGACGGTGCACAGGGTTCATCGCTTCCGCGCTTTGACCCGCGTGCACTGCTAAACCCTAGGTCATCCAGCAAGCGCCCCGCGTCCTCAGGTCAAGATGCTGAGCGCGGAAATGTCGTACCTGATATGGCTGGCCAATTTTCCCTTGTTGAGCGATTGCACAATGTAGAGGAACGCACTCCAACAACGAAGCGCATGAAGACCAAGGAGCCGCAAAGACACGCTGATCAGCGTACGAATTTCGGTGGTGGAAGTTCCCTTGACCTACAGAACTCCAACAAACAGCTGCCGGCGCCTCCTCAGGGAGCACAGATTGATTTGACAATGAGTGAGTTCCCTGTCACCAACATGATGTCTATAATCTTGCTGATATGTGAAACAGGTGACGACGACGATATTAAGATTATCAGTTCAAAACCCAAGGAAGACGATGTCAAGATGATTGGTTCTCAGCCCAACGATGATATTTGTATTGGAAAAGTCAAACAAACATATATTCAGGCACACACGGTACCCTTTCCTGACCCGAAGAAGTATGGTGGTCACCACAGTGGTCAAGGTCGCATCAAGGTTTCGCTTCGTAGGAGTGGAGGTCAGAAATACAACTTCTCTATCATGGTGACCGACAGCCTCCAGAAAGAATTTGGTCGAGTCGACATGAAGACTGCACAGGGACTTGCGCCTCTGATCGACGCTGCAAAAGCTAGCGGACTAAAGTGGATGGCCTGGACTGAGCAACGGCGAAAACAGCCGAACGAAGGACCTCCAGGTAGCCCATTTTCTGGCCTAATTGGAATGACTTTGCAGCTATACGCGCCACGGAACAATGCTGTTAGCCTTGGAAAGTCACTGAGGATAAAAAATTTGGTGCTGGAAGCGCCAGTCTTCGAGCTTCAGCGACACGACTATATCAATCCTCAGACTGGTGAGACCATTTTGAGGAATCAGATGAACCAGCCAGTCCAAAACGCCATGTATCAGTTTGGATACGGATCTTCGAGCTATGTACTACGCAGTGCAGACGAGATACGCGCTGATGTAGAAGATGTGTTCGACACAGTTGTCACTAGTTCTGAAGTGGTACCAACTCGAGAACCTTCGCACCATATCAAGACTGAGCTATATCCCCATCAGAAGCAGGCTCTATACTTCATGGTAGACAAAGAGCAGGACCACTCTGGTGCCGAGTACGATGACCGTAAAGATTCTCTGTGGAAGCCGCACTATCGGGACAATGGTCGCAAGTCATATATCCATGTCATAACAGGCGAAGAAAAGACCGAGAAGCCTAGGCCAAACTTGGGAGGGATTCTAGCTGATGAGATGGGATTGGGGAAGACATTAAGCATCTTGTCTCTCATAGCTGATGACGCATCTATTCACGACGCGCGCCTCTTCCAGGAAAAGCGGCCAGCACCAGCTCCTTCGGGCATGCTGCAGCCTCTGTTCAACAGCCGAGCTACATTGCTGGTTTGCCCACTTAGTACCATGACAAATTGGAAAGAGCAGATCAAGGAGCATTTTCCGGAAGGTAAAAGTGCTTTGAGATGGGCACGCTATCACGGCACAGAGCGCTACGAAATGTCTGCGAAAGATCTTGCCGACTATGACATCGTCGTCACCACCTATCACATCATCGCCAAGGACATTCTTGATCGGAAGCGACCACTTGCCTATATCAACTGGTTCCGGATAGTGCTAGACGAAGCACATACGATTCGAAACCCCACCCAGCAATCGAAGGCCACATGCGCTCTAAACGGCCAGCGACGTTGGGCTGTAACCGGTACGCCTGTTCAAAACCGTCTTGAAGACTTGGGCGCATTGTTCAACTTCATTCGTCTCAAGCCGTTTGATTCTAATGCAGGCTTCAATCAGTTCATTCTGAATCCTTTCAAGAATGCTGATCCTGAAGTTGTACCCAAGCTGCAGCTTCTGGTCAGCACCGTCACCATTCGCCGAACCAAAGAGATCATCAAGCATGCGGTGCCACCGAAGTCAGACCTGATCGTCAGGCTCCCCTTCTCAAGAGAAGAGCAACAGCTTCATGATTGGTTCGAAAGGGACACCCAGCGCAAAGTTGCAGCAGTCACGCAGGGAGACAAATTGGGAGGCAGCTCCTACGCCAAAATCTTGACGGCCATTCTCAATCTTCGGTTAATTTGCGCACATGGTCGTGACCTCCTAAGCGAAGAAGCCTTGAAAACCACAGACGGAATGACTTATGACAATCCTATGGAAATAGGAGAAGAGGAGGTTGTCTCAGCCAAGCTTACATCCCAACAGGCTTACGAGATGCTTAGCCTGCTTGAAGACACACACAGTGCAGATTGCATCTACTGCCCTGGCCGCACATCCTTACTCGAGGAAGACTCTTCAGACAGCGAAGATGATGATAGTAAAACGCACAATGTACTCGGATACATGACAACGTGCTACCATGTAGTCTGTCCGAAACACCACAACAAGATGGAGAAGCAGTGGCGAGACAGCAGGAATCCAGATGGCTCAGTGATATGTCATGTCTGCGACGACCACAACATGCCTTCTATGTTCACGCTTTTACGTGACGAATATGCAAAATTTTTGGCAGAACGGGACCGTATTCGAAAAGACCCAAAGTTGTCTAAGAAGATTGGGAGCTACACAGGTCCCCACACCAAGACGCAGGCCTTGCTGAATGATTTGAAAGAATTTCACGAGTGGAGCGAGAACAATCCTCACGAGCGGCCTATCAAGAGGTAAGTAGCGCACGATACCACAACATCATTTCATTAACAAGAACACAGTATCGTCTTCTCTTCCTGGACCACACACCTCGACCTCATTGAGATTGCCCTTCAGGCCCACAACCACACCTATGTCCGCCTCGATGGCCGCATGTCCCGAGATGCCCGCGATAAATCTATGCAGCGTCTCCGCGAAGACCCTTCTGTACGCGTCATGCTCGTCTCCATTGGCGCCGGCGGCCTCGGCCTTAACCTAACGACTGCCAACAAGGTCTTCATGATGGAACCGCAGTTCAATCCAGCTGCTGAGGCGCAAGCTGTAGATCGTGTGCATCGTCTGGGCCAAGACAGGGATGTCACGATCAAGCGTTTCATCATGGACAAGAGCTTTGAGGAGAAAATGTTGGTGATGCAGAAGAAGAAGAAGGATCTGGCGGATCTGACCATGGCACGGGAGAGAAAGACCAAGGAGCAAGCTACCAAGCAGCGGCTGGAGGAGTTGAGGAGTTTGTTTAGATGAGTCACCGCCTATTTGAGGATTAAGGGGGTCGTGCGCTTATGTCATGGGAGCTGAGAGGGCGATGACCATCTTATGATAGATTTAATTGGGGTTGGAGTGGCAATCTACTTGGGCGCACGAATACGGTGGCGTGCACCACTTTGACGGGTGTTGACGCCAAAGGGGCGTTGGATGTTATTCGTGGACAATGACACGGTGCCGCTCTGTCTGTGGACTGGGTCCATACTATAGGGCTCATCGTTTTGCTGTCTTGCCAACATACACACGGCATATTGATACAGTATATAAAGAATCACGCCCTAAAAGCGAGAACCCGGTGACATGCCAGTTGATACTACATTCCTGGCTCAACCGAATTCTTAAAGTGAATTCAGAACTGTCTTATCTCTCCTCATTCCCAACTCATTGGAGCCTGTTTCTTGTATAAGCTCAAGTGCTGGCAAAAGCATCCCAACTCACTAGCTTCTCATCTACTATGTATCAATTCATTAGTTGCTAACATAGGAAACATAGATGATGAACAAAATGATCATCCGGTTCCCGAGATCAAAACCGTAGCAATGTCCACCCTTCATACTGAGCATGTCCAAGCATTCCGAGGGGGTAAGCCGGACCTAGCTCCGCGGCATTGCTTTTGATGCCGCGAGTTCCGGCTCGAGTATTTTGAACGAGAGACTGTCTCGCTTATACTCTACATTGAAGATGTTGGCTGAAGGTTGTTACTCGCATTCTGGACTTGAGGTGTGGCGTGTGTGTGGGGCTGGCAGTTATAGTGGAGTCGATGACTGCATGGTTATAACTAGAGGCCCAGGTGATGATCTGGAGTCTCGCCTTTGGATAAATTGTCACATACAATGACGTATAGCTTTGCAAAAGGACTCGGAGTTGGAAATGGGACATGTTATTTATGGATAAATGCCCGTCACGCACTCATGGAAAAACTACGCCCGCCATGAGGTTCTATTTGGACGCCCCAAAGGCCCTCCAAGCCTCGACCTTGTGTCGGCGCCCAAGTCGCGATCACCTATCGCTGACGAGACATCTGGTAATCAAAGTACGATGCGGCGGCATTAAACAAAGTTTGCAGTCTTTGTCCATACAGCTGATGGATCAACATGCGAATCGATCCGAGGCTCTGTGGGTCGCTCCTTCCACCGTCAGCTTGATACGCGTCAACGTTTGCTGGCTGCGCCACTCTATCGGTGAATTACTTCACACTTAAAAGCGACCACGGCCACGACTTGTCTCCCACTCCACTCTGTTCCTGCAGTCAAACATAACGACGTCCTCAAGTTTCGACTGTAGGTTTTCGTATCGAATGATCCGGAGGGGCACCTCGGTTGGGCGGAAAGGTGTCGGCTAAAGGTCGACTAGGCTGCGAAGTCGCTCAGTCCCGAGTCTCTCAGAATTCACCCTCAGTCACCGGCAGACATACACATGCGAACACACAGTCGACCGGAAATACAATGCCGGGGTGAAGCATAAACGGAAGCAGACACTCAGTCATTAATGTAGTCATTCCAGATTGCAGTCTGCGTTTATCTAGGAACTCTATTTCGTTTGCCAGGATCCCGTCAAGGAGCAACTTGCACCGATCCATATACACATCATCCAACAAGTCATTAACAATACACAACATGCGTAACGAGATAGGACATTCGAAACAGATCGCCCAAACGCGGCGCTGAGCATAAACAACTACACGCTTCACGTCTAGGTAGTGTAAAAGAAGTTGGGACGCATATCACCGAGGTCCTCGATAATCTCCTCCTGAGTCTTGCCAACAAGCAAATGATCGCGCTTGCCCTCCTTCCTCAGTCTGTTCTCGCGCTTGAGAGCAAAGTGCATGAAGACGGTTCCGCCGAAGAGGAAAAGGAACATGTAGGCGAGCACGATTCCGTGTCCAGTACGGTAGTGGGGTCTCTCAGCTGGGTTGTAGATGTTGGACGAGACGACACCGTTCAGGTTACCCCAGCCAACGACAACACCGACCATCACTCCGCGCTTCAGTGATCCCTCGACGTTGTTGGAAGCCCATGTCAATGTGTTGGAAACTGTGGGGTAAATTCCGGCAGCACCGAGGAAGGTGCCAGCGTATTGGACGCGGACGTTGGTAGTGGCGAGCAACATGGCAAATCCGATACAACCGATCAAAGACACTCCCATGTTGCAGATTCCACGAAGCTTGGTCCTGTCGGCAATCCAACCGATGATAACTGTCATCGTCGCGGCAACGGCGTAAGGAGGGACAGACAAGAGCTGAGCCGTAGTTCCAGTGTATCCCATGCCAAGGAGAATCGTCGGCAAGAAGAGAGAGAAGCAGTATAGTGGGCACAGACAGCCCATGTAGATGACGGCGTATCCCCAAGTCTTCCAGTCCCTGAGCGCCGCAAAAACATGGCGACGATCAATGCTTCCGACCTTGGCGCGAGCCTGTCCATCGGCCTTGAGACGACGCATCGCACGGAGCTTCTCGTCGGGAGTAAGGAAGCTGGCCGTGTCGGGGAAATCGAAAACCATCCACCAACAGAAAAGGCCGACGAATACCGTAAGCAAACCCTCAATGATGACTGTTCTCGTTAGCAAGATATTTCATCGAAGAAAGACCGAATCACTTACAGATCCAGCGCCATCCCTCGTATCCAGCGATACCATCCATCAAGGTAATTGCAGCAGCCAAGAGACCACCAAAAGAACCAGCTAGCGCGGCGGCGGAGAAAAAGAGAGCAGCACGGAATCCGAGTTCCTGGCGCTTGTACCAGCAGCTATGAATGGATTAGCTACAGGCCTACAGAGAGGCTGACTTAAACTTACGAGAGATAGTAGTTGACACCCGGGAAGAGACCGGCCTCAGCGAGACCAAGGAACCAACGGCAAGCGAGAAGACCAGCAAAATTGGTCACGACACCCATCAAAGTCATGATGATACCCCAAGCCAGGATGATCGCGGTGAAGAAAACACGCGGCGACCATTTCTTGATGGCAATGTTGGTGAGCGGCTCGAAACCAGCGTAGGAGATGAAAAAGATTGTCAAGGCAACGTTGTAATCACGACCACCCATTCCAAGATCCGGCTCCATGTTGGCGACACGAGCATTTCCGATGTTGGTCCGATCCAGGAAAGAAAGGAGGTAAAGGAGTGACAGCCAAGGGATCAGCCACAAGTCCATCTTCCATACAAGAGCTTTGTCCTAAATGGCATCAGTATCTGGCGGGGAAAGGATCGCGGGGAGAGAGGCATACCAATTTGGCCCGTTCCTCATCGGTCTTGCCTACGTCTGGATCAGGCAAGTCCTCGACGTCTGCGTGCTCCGCGCTGAGCTGAGAGCTGTCTATGTCATTGTTGGCATACACGCTTCCCTTCTCATTGGCCTCCTCAAGGGCAGGCTGGGACTGGATTGTGGCCATGGTGATGGTTGGGGAACACAAATCTGAGGGGAGCACATGCGATGGGGGGCAGCCAAGGGACCCTTATGTACTCTTACCTCACAAACAGCCTGTGGACGTTGGTTTGAATCAAAATGGAGACTACTAGGGCCAATATGACTAGCTCCCTAGTGCGATCCGGGTCCCCATGGGGTGGTTGGATGGGACGACAGAGTGGATCATCCATAGGCCTGTCTGTCGACAGCAGCATCCGAGCGTGGCGGAGTGAGATTACCCCAAAGCGGACAAGATGCGATTATTCGCATACTTACGCCCTCCCTTGGCCTGCCAGTGTTGTACCACGTTTCTTCAGCAAGTATCCATTCAGTCGCACTAATACCACTCGCACTGCTCCACCATCCTTTGTGCACACCCTCCAGCCACAGGTGGTACACCAGTTCGAACCGCCAACAAAGAAGTCGATATCGGAATCGAGTTTCAGCCTCGCGACCTTCAAAGCAGCAAGCGACCGATACGAATGCGGCCCTTCCACGCCAGTCCGGCCCTTCCACACCAGAGCGGCCCTTCCATGGACATTATTCCGTCGTTGATGGCCTTTAGGCAGAGGCCCCTCATTGCACATCGGGCCAAGCCCATGGATGAGGAAATTTGTGCGTTCCAGAACGCCCAGAAGTGCTCCAATGGAACTGGTTGGCAGCTCAGACGCGACCAGACAGATGTCGTGAACGGCGCCACCCAAGCCCTTGGCACAACGCCCTCCAGCATCAAGAGACGGCTAAGGATGCAGACCGCTGTGAGACGCGTGCCTCAAGTCGGCAGGCCGAAGCTTGACCAAAAACGCCCCCTTAAAGCAGATGGGCTGTCGCGCAAACTCTGGGAAAAGCAAAAGCCCATTTACACGACGTCTGGCAGTGTGGTGTTGGGGGTTTCAATGTACCCACGTCGGAGCAATCTGCCCTCGAAGGCTTGCCCCACGTTTCCAAAAGACCTTGGCGCTGGCCAAAGAGAGGGTGGGGGTGCTAAGAGCGCTCCACTCCTCTGCCCAGACCCCACGTCTTCTCACTCGCCAGCAGTTCAGCGTTTGCAATCAGGCTCCGCTGTCCGCTATCGGGCTAAGAGTAATAGTAGGACATGTATGCGCCTCCGCTGACGGTGCCCAGCTGGAAACCTTCTCGGGTAAAGGGAATGCTGGCTGTGTGCGATTCGTTCAAGCTTGCGTCGGCCGTTGCTTGCGCGGATCCCACCCTCCATTGTTCCGTTGCGCCAGCGGCCCCAGCACGCCTTGCATTGGCGCGTCTCTGTCACGACGGAGATTGGATCTTGGTCCTGTCTCCGGCTGACAACCTGGCCTGCGGATTCGTGCACAACAACACGAACCTGATGGCCCGCACGTGGCCCAGCGTTCACAGAGCCGCGGCACGCCTTGGCCTTGGTTGCGTTGCCCCGGACCTGATTCCAACGAATGGCCCTCTCAAACGCATTCGACGCGAGGCTCCCAGGAAATGCTACAGCCGATCCACCGGTTGCCGGTCGCGTGGGCCCCTCACACTACCCCATGTACTAGGCACCTCTAGTGGACTCTATGATGATGCCTGATGCAGAGCCAGCAGAAGAGCGTTGGAGAGGCCTCCCTTGGAGCTCGTGGGCGGTGCCGATTTCCCTGCTGCACGGTCATCTGGAAGCGCGCTATTGGGGGGGGGAGGGCACTGCAGCCGTGTCACTCCCGTGCGACCCAATGATGGGGTAACCGCAGCTCCACCCCGGGTGTCAGCATTGCCAGTCCCATCCATGTCTGCATCGCGGCGTGGCCGTCAGAAGCAATCAATTGCAATCCTTCGAGGGTCTGAACCAAGCCGCAAGCATCCTATTGTGTACAACCTCAGTATTGGTTCCGACCCCAACAAGATGCACTCTGATCACGAATACGATGGCAGATTGCAAGGTTGGGACGTATTTATACCAACCGCGTTCAGATACGAAGGCTCATTTCGCGGGACTATATATGTTGGTCAAGTATGCCTGGCATTACATGCGCGCGTCTCTGCGTCTGTATATTGTTTTTCTTTACGCGCAGACGTCTAATCTAGCCACGGACGGGTCGTGGTCGCTTGCCTGCGCAGCATCCTCCGGCCACGTATTGACATGAATATGCTCATATTGGGCATCCTGGCCCTTTGCAACCGCGTCCGATACAAAGATGTGGTCGAGCTGCTGGGCATTCATGTCGAAGAGGTAGGTGTAACGCTCCAATTCGGGTAGCTTGGCGACGGCATCCAAGTCCTGCAGTCCAGAGATGTTGACGTATTGCTCCAACGGCTCGACAAAGGCAAACTCATTGAAGTCACCTGCCGTGATGATGTGAGCATTCTTGTCCTTGGTCAGGATTTCCTGGGGTAACGAGTCAGCAGTTTCCTCTTTTCGTCATTCATTGCATCTGTTCCCAAAACAAACCGCGCTGCGCCTAGATTCAACACCAGGCGCCGCTATTGTGTTTCGTGATCAGTCGGAGGCTTCTAAGGTTGTTGCGCGACCGGGCGCCAAGGTCCGCTCGTGCGAGATTGCCATTGCCATCCTGGTATCTATGTACCATGTGGTACAGAGCGATCCGCGCGGCGTTTGGCTAAGCGCGATGCAGCCACCCTCTCCGTACCTCGTACCTGGGCATCTACATTGGTTCTCGAACATGAGTACGTACCTTGACAAAGTTCGCCGTGATTTGTGATTGGGCGAGTCTGTCGTCTACTCCTCCGTTGACAGGAGGGCGGGCATCGCCATGAAGACTGCTGCTTCCTCCCTTGGACCCAAAATGAACGTTGACGGTGAAGAAGACGTCGGGTTGGTTTCCTTGCTGGTTGCCAATTACCTCCCACTGTGCGGCGAGCGGCTTGCGACTTGCCGTCCATGCCTCGTTGGTAGGATCGATACTTCCGGGATTGAACCTCAGTGTTGGGCCATCAAGCACTTGGTTTGCGTCCAATGCGCCACCTGGATTGGGCTTGTAGAGACGAATGAGCGAAGGTTTGTAGAGGTAGGCCGTACGAATGTTGCCTCCAGGCTGACCACCATCTCTGTCATCTACCGGTGCAATATCCGTGAAGGCATAGTTTGGACCACCGGCCGCTGCAATGGCAGCTGTCAGAGTGCTCAACGTCAGGTTTGCGGATACCACTAAGCACAAGGTCAGTACAAGGAATTACACTAGATTTCCGACATCACGTGTATCGTCGCACTGCTAGAGGCCGAGGGGGAAGGGGGAGCTGGGTAGGACACCCGCGCGCTAGTATGTTGAAGACGGCGGGTGCAACGCGCGGTAGAAGGCTTCGAAGAAAGCGGAAAAGACTTACCAGCATCGTTGGTAGGACCATTGTCATCCTGTACCTCCTGCACAAATATGATATCTGGACTCTTCATATAGTTGACAATGTGTTCGGCCAGGAAAGGGTGGTGAGTCGAATTCGGAGCCAGGTTCTCGACATTGTAGGCGCCAAAAGTGATGCCATTGCACTTTCCACTCGACTCGAGTGTGGTTGGAGACGGCAGAGTCGGCTGCAGACTGCTGGTGACCTTGATGGCCGTCAACGGGAGGATTCGGTAGAATCCAAACGCGTACGAGACGACTCCCGTAATGTCCTCGATTGTGTCGCCCATCTTTGTAGTGGTAGGGTTCCTGGTCCCGTCGAGCGGCGTACCGATGATGATGGCCTCTGGGTTGGCGTCTCGATCCGTCATGGTCAATCCATTGCGAGCGTTCTTGCCCGTGACCTTCCAATCTCCAGCAACCCAGGTATCGCCAAACCGGCTGGGCTTTGTCAGCGCAGTAGGTTTCCTGACGGTTACAAGCTCGCCGGCCAGGGATTCCCAGAAATCGAGGCCGAATTGGTTGGGTTGAAGATCGGGATTGGCGACGCTGACGAGGGAGACATTGTTGGGGACTGCAAAGACATCGCCGCCGTCTAGACTGCTGTACTGCTCCGTCGGCGGTGCTCGTGTATCCAGTCCGAGGACGAGGGCAGCAACCTGGTTTCCGCGGCTGAGTCTGCGTTCGAGGACCGGGTCAGCGAGCTCAGTCAAGAAGAGGAAATCCCGATTGTTCCTGAACTCGAGGACTCGGCCCTGCACGACAATGGCATCGCCGACAGTCAAGTTTGCGCCAAACGTGCGGCTGAAAACGTAGAGGGATTCCGAGGTCCGCTCGTCGTGATCCGGCTCCGTCGAGCGCATCCAAAGACCATCTGGGCCCTTGGCGGTCACAATACCGCTGACATTGGACACCGTCTGCTCTCTCAGCGGCGAGAGAAACTTGGGCCCATTGATTTCCGCAATCGTAGTCGCGCTCACCGTAGCAACAGCGAGGGATGTCGCGAGCGCGAGGATGCGCGTAAATGTCGCCATGACGAGACGAAAAGGCGAATGAAATGCGCGCGCGCGTCTCAAACGGGGTCGTGTGAAGGCGAGAAGGCGGCCTGGGGTAGGTATCTAGCAATGCCGTGGCAGCAGCGGCAGCAGCAGTACCGGTAGTAGTACGAATATACCCAAAAGCCCTTTGCCTACCCCTTGAATTCCTCCAAGCATCAATCGAGTCCTTTGCAGCTCTTATACCCAATCTCCTACACCCTCGTCCCCCCCAGGAACCCGGTCCCTCGCATGAATAGGTACCCAGTAGATAAATATTCCACCCCCCCAAGCACGCACTTGTCCTGTTCCTAACCTCCACCACCGCGACTCTAACCCCAACACCGTATCAACCCCCTCCCCCAGGGCCGCCAGATTGCTCGAGTGCACTACATCCCTCGTCCTCGCTTGGCAAGGCCTGGCTATCTGGGATTCCAGGACGTGGAGAGCAGTCGGACTGGTCAGACTGTGGATGTGTCGGCGGCGTGAGCTGCGTGGGCGCTGTGGTTGGTGGGCATGGGCCGAGGCGGGTTAGCTGGATCGGGAAGGTGTTGGCGTGGCTGGATCGGGGGGCTGAGATTGGGGACGGCGAGATCCGCGTGAGGGTTGGCGATGGCGACCTTTACGTGGATGGGGGGTGGGAGAGTTGGGCGCATGTGGGTGGTTGGGAGGGAGAAGAGGATATATTGGTGGTGGTCGTGGTCGTGGTGGTGGTCGTGGTGGTGTTTGTGGAGTGGGTTCGTGGATGTAGATAGATCATCATGCATGGTGGCTATTGGTACCTACCCATGGGACGAGCTGATGAGGGCGCTAGGTTCATTATCAATCCTATTGAATGCTGCAAAGGAGTCTGTACCCAGCGGTCAAACACAGTATTTCGGGTTTCCCTTGCATCTGCAAAAGGACGATTGGAAGTCGAGTTGTGGTTCAAGATGGCTACTTTTACCCAGCACAAATCGCTGCAAGATCTACGGTACGAGGGACGCACTTGAGATCACCAAAGGGAACAACGGACACTGAGGTAGGCTGGGCACGCATAGGTTACCGGTACCAGGCTGACTGCCTACTCTAATCACTACAACCACCAAGTTATCAAGCTGTCCACAAAACGAAGGCGTCACCATGCAAATCTTGCAGGAGGAACATCGAACCACCCTTCAGATCGATCTTCTCTTTCATGTCGACCAATGCCATCATCCTCATCCTCATCATCATCATCATCATCCTTCCGCTAGGTAACACCTTCAAGATCATCCTCAATTGTCTTTGGAACCCGCAGGGCCCGGAGGATCGGCTAGACTGCCTTGGCGCGACTTCCACGCCGAGTCGCGTCTTCGCTTTTCCTCTTCTGCTTTTCTTGCATCTTCTCCGACCACAATCTCGCGTCCCTTCCCTTTGTCAGACTGTGAATGGCGTCGGGCCTCTGAGTCCGAGAACCTTTGATCTTCGTGCTCATGATCGCTGGGAGGTTGGTCTTCTGTGAGCGAGTTGGTCAGTAACAAGATCCATGTAGAACTGTGTGTCGGTGCAGAAGAGAGGAGTAGGTACATACCCATCTCCGTGTCGGCCGGCTCGTCTCCTGCGCCATCGTTCCAGTCCTTCACTCGGTCCTTCGCCCTGCAAACTCTCTTCTTCAATGCTTCGGCTGGATCTTCTTCGCTTTGGCTTGGACTGCTGTCTTCCCATTGCCTATTGAGGGCTGCTGATCTGCTCATTCTCTCTCTGACCGGCTCTCCTACAGAGGATCAGTAAAAGGGGAAATCCATGCAAATAGGCCACGTAGGAACCACAAATCATCAGAGCTTACCTTCAACAGGCGTTCCAAATCGGGACTGCACAACAACGCCGTCCTTCATCTTGTCTTGCACTGCCTGCAAGCCTTGGATCAATTTCTTCGAGGACACTGCTCCAATGGGAACATCATTCGAGAGCGTAGGCGTCTGGGTCGGAGTCTCGGGGTAGGGGCTTAGGAGCCTGGCCCTTTGTGCGGCTCTCTGCGGTGTGGGTTCGAACAGTCTACCTGATCGTCGCGAAGGGGATCCTGATGTGTTGTCTGGACTTTTGGTCTCAGGTCCCTCGCAGTCATCTTCCATTGGCGAATTTTGCCTGGTCATGTATACAGTGAGGAACAATTCGGGGTGATCCACAAGTATCGGAAGCATGCAGTCTTGCATGCTGATCAGCCGGGTTCGAAGTTGGGGATAGCAGCACATGGCTTCGAAGAGTGCGCGAGATAGGAACCCCTTTACTGATACCAGGCCAAGGTGACTGTCACAACGGGATGGTTGAGTCATGGTGCCGCTGACTGAAATCCGTCGTTCGAGAGAGCTTAGGAGCTCCAGATACGATGGAGGTGCGTCTTGTAGCTCATACACATGATCCGCATCCTATGCTGTCTCTTGTGGTGGAGTCATGTTCATGTCCTGAACTGTTGACGGTCTTAAACGAGATAGGTGTGAAGATGAGAGCGAGAGTAATCTAGCCATTAGCAAAGGAAGACTCGTCACATGTCGGTGTGTGGCTTACTTCTGGTCGCTTGAGCAAAGGCCAAGTCGATATAGTGATGATTCCAAACGATGTCGATTAGGTATGAGCTGCTGATCTGTTGGGTATTTTGGTTCAAGGACACGACTTTGAAGGCGCAGAAGATAACAATGGGGCACGGTGCAAGCGTTGCTCGCTTGATCAGGAAAGGCTCATTGAGGAAAACATACAACACAGCGCACGGGTGAAGGAAGAGCATAGGCGTAGACCAGCACCTGCCCTGCCGTTCTGGGACTAGTGCTTCTGGTCTCCATCCACCCTCAGAGACCCCCGAGCTCGGTAGAATCTTAGTCACAATTCAAGACTGTAATCACATCACATAGGACAGTACGGACACGAGGCATGATGCGGATTCATTGCCAAAGCATGTATTTTAATAGGATTTCAGGCCTCTTCCACCCCAGAGAATCAACCATGTAGGTGTCGCTTGTGAATATCATTTCGAAGTCATTCTGTTGAATTAAACACGGCAACCTCAACCCGCAAAGACAGTCAGGCTGACATCAAAACAACATATCATTGCAATCAGCCGAAACAAGAAATCACAAAACTCTGGCACGAATCTACACTACCTATCGCACCCCTCTCCCTCTCCTACAGCAAATGTATGACCCCAACATGTTCCTCGCCTCCCCAAAACTCCTCAAAACATTCCCTCAGCAACTTCAGGTCCTTTTCAAACTCCAAAATAGCATTATAGATCAGACCCAGATCTAGAGTACGCGGTGACCTCACTGAATTCGGTATCTCAGTCGAGCTGGCTGACTGTGACACCTCCTGCTTTCTCTCATTTTCCACAGTGGCAGATGGTCCTGCTGTGTTATCGTCGTGCTCCGGGAGATTCATGGGCAGCGTTGCATCTACTGCGTCGGCGATATAGACAGTCTGCGGTGTGTTTTGGTGCGATGGTTCAAGGTAGAAGTTACCATGATCACACGGCCGTTCGTAACCTTGCTGGCGGTAGGTGGGTTGGGAATGGGCCCATCTCGTGGTTTCTAGGAGACCTGGCCTCGTATTTCCATTTACAATGTAGTTATAACGCATGAGTCCTCCGGGCACGACGCCATCAGGGTATATAGCCCTGTCGCTTCTATGGCTATGGGCGCAAGGAAGCTGTGAGGAGGAACGTGTTCCACCGTGTAGTCGGTTGTACTGATCCATTGTTGATTGTTGATGCGAAGATTGCAAGTGCTAGAGAGCACGTTTGAGTAGATGATCGATGGAATGAAACTCTTCTACCACGCACTTATAAGTACGGACTGTGGCATGTTGGGTTTGGTGGACGCTCGTTTGAGCCATTCGAAAAGTAGTGTTAGTAGAAACGAATGTAAAGCTACACTTCAAACGAACATATGCGCGATTGCAAATTGCACTCATATCAGATTGTCTCAGATGACACATCTGCTAGACGCCCTGGCCAACACCTCGATTGCATAAGATCGAATAACAAACCAAGACTGTCGTTGATGGATCAGATTTGCATCACACCTTCCATTCAGCATATCTGGAACTCTGCCTTGAACAGGCCTCAAGCCTACAGTCATCCATAAAACCCCTTTGCCTGAGACCATGTTTCGGTTATTTTTAGTATATCACCAATTGATAAGTTCCGCGTAGAATACCCAATGACAGTTTTTGTATGTGGTAGCACAGACTGTAGTGAGAGGAACGTAGTCCTATTTCGCCTCGACGCCCGGGCGCGGTCGAAATGTAATAAGAGAAATGCAGTCAGCGAAATTCTCCAGACTTGTGTCATCATAACCGAAAGAACAGGTTTCCATATCATAGATAGATTGAGAGCTGTATGCTTCTTCTCAAGCTCCTCATACACGAGCAGTTGCCTAGATTCAACATCCCTCTAGCAAAGTATCATCACCGACCTTTGGATCTGTAATCGTGCGCCTTGTCGGCGGCGCCGAAGAGTTTCCCTCGATACGAAAGGTCTCATAATCGAGCAAATCAGTGGGCGTGAAAGCAATGTACGACGTTTCAACGCGGAATACCCAAAGTTCTACATGACACAAAACCTCGCATCGAGACACAGGAGCACTAGGTTTGACTGGCCTGACCTTGCCTTTGGTACTGACAGCAGGTTCGTACAACCTCATGACACTCTGCAAAACACAGGTATGACGCACGCACCGTCCATGAAGAAGGGCTAGAAGGGCTTTGTTCATCTGCTACGGGCGGATGCCACACGGGAAACCCCGCTTGCCGTTGTTTATAATCATGGCCCTAGATATTTTAGTGGATTTGCTGTTTCTTTCACGAAGCGTTCAGTAAAAGACCACTGCTCAAATCCGTTGTCAAGTTATTTGATTCGTCAAGTGTTGTGTTCACTGATATTGGGGTGAAAGCAGGAATGCCACGACATGAGCTTAACGAGATACCCTCGCCTTGGATTTGTTTGCTGCCGTTTGACAGGGTCATACTACGTGGTCCATGGTGACTTGCAGCATCATAATAATCGAGAATCGGGAAGGTGTGTTGGACCGAGCCGATTCTTAGATATCGCCACGTCGAGTTTTGCTAACTACGTGTGAGTCTTGAGCGGCCCATGGTTGAGACCAGAAGTCGCATGGCCAGTGTCTCGCCAATCGATCTCATCAAGTAGAACAGCACAAGCTGGGTGATAGACTTTGAAGGAATCCACTACGGGTGGCACATTGCCATGTTAAGCGCAATGCTAGCTTGATACCATGCTATAAGATGTCGAGGTTCTCCGTACCTTGACACGTAACCTCACTCGTTCATCCATCAACTTCACCCTTGACAGCTAGGGGCTTTTTTTATCACCCAGTTTCTATACCTTCGCCATAGTCTGCATTGGGTTGCACGTATTTTGCCCAAGGAGGTTCGTCATGTTCGACCTCTCATATGCTCCCCGGCGATCCCGTGGCCACAGATTCCCCACAGCCGACAGTCTCTTACCATATGTGTACGGAGACTATTCTACGGCATACAATGGCTTTGGTAACTTCCGCGGCGGAGGTTCCGATTGGGATCGTTCAACGTTGTTGGCCTACGAGGGGCCGAACAGTATTGAGGACGCCACTCGCGCACATGTTGCTGCCAAGGCCGACTGGGAAAAGGCAAAGGAGAAGCACGATGAAGCGCAAAAGAAGTTGGAGGAGTCTGAGAAGAAGTTAAAAGAGTGCGAGGATAGATTGCGAGCTGCGAAGCAGTATGAAAGATATCATTGATTGTTGTGCACTGTGTTTTTATGGGGAGGAGATGGTCGGCCACTTCTTGAGATTGTTCTTGTGGAGGTCAGAGGCTATTCACTTTGGATGTATGTGTGCAAAGGCGTTTCTATTGTTGCAAACTGCACAGTATGAGAACAGTAAATAATGTCATGTTATCATCAATCGAGCTCGTCGGCGACGCGGTGTAAGACTATAGCCAGCTAGCCAATGGAGTGCGAAAGACGAACACACAGGGGAGGTGCAGTAACCAGTTGCACAATGGGCTGGGCCGCTTCATATCAGCTACTTGGATGATCATGAAGTCTTATCGATAATCTAGTCCAAGTTGATGGTAGTTAACTACATGAGGTCACGCGTATGAATGGTTGGATTGCGTGCGCCACCAACGCACCTCACATGTGATCACTTCAGACCGCGTTCTTCCCAAATTGCCCCTGCAAGGTCAGCTTCAAGAGATCATCTCTAACGATCTCGTCCTTTCTCTCCAGCAGATCATTGACATTCCAGTTAGCCGCGATGAACCTCCCACTCAGAAACTTTGCCTTTTCTTGGCAAAGCCAGACGGTGGTGCCTCCTACCAACTCTGGGGAATCCTGATTGAAGAGCGAACGGAAAGGCTCGCGCAGCATATCAGTTAGGACGAGACCAGGATGCATTGACACCGCAGTCACGTTGGGGTACTCGGCGGCAACATAGGTTGCCAGATTATCAAGAATAAACTTTGACATGAAGTACCCGCCGAGAGGTGGGACCACGAAAAAGGCCTGCCATGAGCTGATGTTGACGATAGCAGCAGGTGTGTCTGGACCAGGCAAGAGGCGTAGAAATGAGCGAATCAGCAGGTAGTTGCCCTTGCCATTGATCTCCTATGGCCACATGTCAGTGAGGTGAGAGAGTCTCGCTACCAACTAGGGAGTAAAGGAGTTCTCGCTGTCGAGTCAAGCAAAAAGGAAACCTCTAGCACATACGAAGTTCCGCCACCACTCGTCAGGATCCGTCTCGTGGAGTTTAGGTCCGTCACCAGTCATGGCACCAGCGGCGTTAATCAGGAAATCAGCATGGCCAAACCTCTGCTTGACCTGTTCAAAGGCAGCCTCGACTGCCTTTGTGTTGGATATATCCAGAGCACAAGTAAGAGTCTCGATACTTGGGTTCGATGTCCTGATCGACAGCTCGGTTGCGGCAAGCTTCTCCGCATTAGAAGCTAACAAGACCATACCCTTAACGCCAGCTTTGACAAACGCTGGGACCATTGCCTACTCACATCGAACGATCAGTACGCATAAGATTTGTTTTAAACGACGACGGGCCTATTCTTACCAGAGCACCGATGCCTCGCGAAGCACCAGTAATGACCACCACTTTGCCAGCCAGACTATGCTCAGGGAGACTGGGGTCTATCGCCGGGTACACATCCTGTTGCGCGTTCTTTGTAAACTGCATGGATGTCACGTAGTGGTCTTTCGGGAGCTTGCTGAGGTCCGCCATGGCGACGAGCAAGTTTGAGGTCTGAGGAAAGGGATGAAGAGGTACTTGATGGGCCCAGGGTAAGCAATACGGCCTGAATCTTCTACCTATGTAAGTAAATATTGGATGACACTAAAGGTGAAGCTGCAAGAGCGGAGCCGAAGCTCTCAGAGCGCGGGCTTCATCACCGTCAGGCCATCATTGGTCGATCTGCAGTCTGCCACCAGGGGATCGTTTCACCCGTCGAAGTTGGGAAAACACTTGCATTTCCATATCGGTCCGGCAGGTCTTGGACGATTCAGACATCGTGCAGTGTTTTGTACAAGAGGGAAGGGCAGACGACGATCATTGGTACTTTTGGTGCTGATCTGTTGGGGCAGCCGTTGCTTGTCAGGACGAAAGGGGACTAGTACGAACAACGTCCCGACCCGCCCAGCCTTGGTCCAAACCGACTCTGACGACGGCTTCATACGCTATGATGAGGAGTATCTGTACGGAGTAGGATTGCGGATTCGGTAACGCTTTCTCTTGTTCGTCGCTGTTGAGCCCGGAAGATGGTCTTGCCGCTGTTGATTTTCAGCTTTCCACCTTGGTTAGACGATGACCTGATGGAGTGAGCAAGTACCTACCGGTACGGTAGTGTCAAAAGAAAATATCCTGCGAGCGCTGATTGATATCATTCGACTGCATCGCTCTACTGCACCTCTTGGCTCTTCCCGGGACCTTTGGTAGCCGTGAGGCGGGAAGCGGGACCCTGTTTGAGAATGATAAAAAAATCCCTGACGATATACGCCGATCAGCGTGATGAACCACCAGGCACCGTTCCACTGTGTGGAGAGTCAAGGTCGAAACGATGCTCGCTCGTGTGCTTGATATCGTTTATAAGGCTTTGTCCGACCGGTAGTTCCACCAACAGCTCCTACGCCATTTTGTGTACCAAAGTAATCTTGATCTTTTTTTTCTTGATAGTGCCATAATGACCCTCCAGGCAGTGAGTGAATATATGACTGTGAGTCGGGAAAAACTTTTACTAAACACCGCGGCAGGATCTAGGGCCGAATCTTACGGCAACGGTGCTAATCACAGGATCGCTGGCATTTATCACGATGGGACTGCGAGTCTACACCCGAATCACCAAGCGTAATTGGGGCACGGAGGATTGGGTCATGTTGTTTGGATGTGTATGTTGACAAGAGCCTTTGCATTTCTCACTCCAAAATGCTAATTCGTCTCAGTTACCCTTGCTGACCTTGACCATTGTGACAACCATCGGCTCATACTACGGGATTGGTGCCAAGGACAGTACATTCGCCCTTCCTGGGAACAAAAAATACATCGAGACAGCATACTTTGTAAGTTCAAGTGGGACCCACGGTGTCGACCTCTACTCACAGTCTATCCAGTGGTTCTTCCTCTACGAAGTGTTCTACTGCACGTCCATCATTTTTATCAAGCTGAGCATTGCTTTCATGCTGAACCGGATCGCCGGTAACCAGAGGATCTTCATCTATACAAACTATGGCATCATGGGACTCTGCGGCAGTGTTAATCTTGCCGCGGCCCTGTATATCATATTCCAGTGCAATCCCGTAGAGTACGCATCAGCCTAGGACACTGATGTTGCAGAAGCCACGACTAACTGCTCATAGAGCCGCCTGGAAAGCCGAGCTCGTAGCCGAAGGTGGCCATTGCGAGCCTCCTGTATACTTGCAAAACGTCTATTACTTCTGTTCATCGGTCAACATCTTCACCGATTGGGCGACAGCTCTGATGTTAGTAGCCATTCTGCATCTCTTTTGACTACACTGACACACATATAGGCCGATCGCAATTCTCTGGAACGTGCAAATGAACCGGAACACCAAGATCACAGTCGCAGGTATTCTCGGTCTAGGAATCTTGTGCGTAACCTTTTCCTTACTTAATACCAGAGACTAACAAATCAACAGCACATCCGTCTCCGGTCTTGTGCGAATGAAGTACACCGTAGGCTTAACCAGCGATCACGACTACCTATGTAAGCAATTCCCTCTGCAATCTACCCGCTCCCTCGCCACCACTAACACACGCAATGTAGACGGACTCGCAAACATCCTCATCTGGGGCTACGCCGAACCCGCCCTCGGCATGATCGTCGGAAACATCGCCACCCTCCGCCCTCTCTTCCACCGTATGCTCCATCTGGGATCAGAAAGCTCGGGCCCGCGGCCCTCAAACGACACACCGGGCTCTGACAACACGCCCAAGCACATGCACCCCTACAAGCCCTTTGACACCGAGCACGAACTCGGCACGCTGGATGAGAGTGTTTGCTGTAAAGGGGGCGATCACGTTTCGACGGAGATTCTGGGGGCCAAGGGCAGGCAAGGGAGTATTTATAGTGAGTCGGAAAGTCAGAAGCAGTTCTTGGAGAAATGGGAGGATAGGTCGCCGTCGAGAGGGGCGATTGTGGTTAGTCAGCATGTGGAAATTAGTCGCCATTGATTTGGCGATGGTTAGGCAGGTCGCAAGGATGGGCTGAAAACTTAATTGCTTGGGTCTTGCAAGTTTAAAGATATGTACATTATGAAAACAGAAGATACGGAATATTTACAAGGTAATGATAAGGCTTGATGCTGTTTTGTAACAAGAGAACAATTAGGAGGGGTCAATGTGCACATCCTCTAAACAGAGTGTGCACATCTACCCCGAGGACTCATCCTCACTACACATTTGACGTCCTCGCCGTCTCTCCTTCATAAATAGCAATGCCAAACGGTCTGGACCATTTACTACCAGCACTGTCTTCAACCGACACTGTGAGTCGCTCGATACCTGTACCACTCGCAGTATACGTAGCAACGGAGCCCGAGATCTCAAGATTCCCATGTTTAATACCTTCAACTGAGAAAGCGGGATTTACAAAGCCTCGTGCCAATGCAGCTAGATCGATTGTGGCAGAGCCGGATGGCTTGACGAAGATATGAGGCTCAGCCATGAAATGGAGGTAGCCTTCCAGAGGCGTGTAACCCTCTCCGCCCGTTGAGCCATCCCACCAATCTGCAATGCCATCTCCATCAGCGTCCCAGGTTCCTGGCCGCTGGACGGATGGGAAGTCTTCGAGTCCACCAACATCGGTGGGGTTATCGATGATGCCTGGTTTCTTGCCTCTGCTTCCCGTGTAAGTTGCCGTGCCGTTGAGCGTCTCCAGGACAATACGTTTGTCGTGGTCATCTTGGACGGGCTGTGAAGCACCGCTATCACTCAGTACGATCTTGTAGGCCTCTGTAGCTGACTGTGTTGTGACGTAGCTTTCGAAGAAGGGTTCATCGACAAATTTGCGGTAGTCAACTCTGTCGATTGTGACGTCGGCATAGCATGCTATTCTTTGCTTTTGGCCTGTCCCGTCATCAACATACTGGATATCAGTCTCATCAAATATGCCAGGCATAGCATTTCCGGCACAGTAGTACTGTTGTGTACCTGGAAGCCCGTCTTCGTATTGTGCACGTAGGGCGTACGTGAGGTTTGAAGCGGGCCCCTGCTTGTACAAGTTCGATACGAATTGGCCCTGATGCGTTCCGCCGTCTGTTACACGGCTGCCGAAGTTGTAAACAACGTTATTGCGGATGTCCAGCTTGCCAGCAAAATGAGCGTTGGAGTCCACGCCACCGGCCATGCTCCAACTTCTACCCTCGGCGTGTGCAATCAGATTGTGATGGAAGGATCCCACGTCTCCGCCGATAGAAGCCGCGAAGCCATGGGCTTTGCCCTCGGGGTAGTTCTTGTGGCCTGCGATGTTGAGGGGCTCGCTGATCATACTGCGCTGGAGGGTGATGTTTTGTGCACTCCGTGACGAGAAAGACTCATCAATGGTCCAGCCTAGACTGCAGCGGTCAAAGATGGCATGATTTGAGCCTTGCATCCCCATTCCATCAATGGTTTGATTCGAGACTGTACCTGGCCGCACGCGGATATGTTGAAAGATAACATCAGTTGCGCCGCTAAGTCCGAGTGGGTGTCCTTGAATGACTATGCCCTTCCCTGGCGCTGTCTGCCCGGCCAACGTGATGTATTGACCGTTGACCGAGATGCGAGACGTCGTGGTAATCACACCACCGACATCGAAAACTATGGTCCGAGGTCCCGTGGCCTTTGTCAAAGCATAACGAAGTGTACCCTCTGCTTCGTTATCTTCAAGAGATGTAATATGAACAACTTTTCCACCTCTTCCACCACGAGCGAACCGTCCATAGCCCTCAGCTCCAGGGAATGCCAGCTGCGCACGGCGGAACATGAATACACGGCCCTGGTAAACCTTTCCTTCTGCTACCACGTCAACTCGCCAGTAATACGTATCTTGGGTGTTGATGTTGGAAAGGGTGGTACTAGTTTCCGACAGCCCTTTCGCTACATTCTCAAGTCTCTCCCTCGATGTTCCAAAGTATACGTCGTATGAAACATTTCCTGGCCGAGCGCCTGTCCAGGATGCAGTGACAGAGGACACTCCCTCATCCATCTCGACTCTTTCATTGCGATGATTAGGACTAGGAAAGCGGATCTGCTCGTCAAGCGACGGAGTATCAATCTCAAACCCATTGAGAAAGACCCGACCGTCGGCACTGGTGTTGGGCGTATAGACAATATGGACAGGCTTTCCTGATGTAGCGTTGAACTTCAGATATGACGCACCCGACTCCCAAATGTTATCCACCCGGGTTGATTGCTTAACATTTGTAGCAGCTTCTTTGTCGTCGATCTTGATGTTCACCGCGGCTGTCTCATTTTGCTGGTCCCACGCATTGTGCCAAGTAAGAATCGAATGTTGACCACTCTCCAGACCTGTGATGCGTAGTGTGATGGCCACGCCTCCAACATTGTCACCACTATCTGACTGGGTAGAAATTCCTGCCGAGACGACGCGTTCGCCCAGAGAAGCGATCGGGCGTGTGTAGACAATTTTGTTGGAGTTACCGCTCAGTTTGCCGCCGCCAGCGGCGAGTTCAAATGTAAGATTGGCAGCGAGGTTGCCAGTCTCAAAGATTGTGGAAGCAGCATTTGGTACAGTCCATGTAGCAAAGTCTTCATCTGGTGAGTTACGAACTGAAGCTGGAAGGAGTCGTACGCGAACAGCGGAATGATCGCCCACTTCGCTAGAATCAATACGTGGTGAGAGGGAAGTGCTTGATGCAGCCGAGGCAACGCTCAATAAAAGAACAAAAGTCAATTGGAATAATCCCATGGTGTTGACAGTCAGTAGACAGACCATATGTTGGATACTGGAGCGAGAACAGGACTCAGGAGTAACAAGTTCATTGTAAAGCTTGCCGGATAAATGTCTCCTACAGCCCTGCTTGAGGTTGACATTACTCCATTACATTAAGGGACAAGCACTGTGGGTATGGGACTGGAACTGGGCGATCTACGCAAGGTAAGTTCCCTTACTACTGTGGGAGAAGGTCAAAAGTACAAGGCACCCCCATGCACGGACTGCTAGCGTCTAATCGTGGCACTGCATACCTTTTGGTCTTTCACAAAGCGAGGCCAGCAGTCCGTTCATGAGGGTGCCTTGTAGCATGGATAGACGACGAACGCTCACCAACATCCAACATCCAGCAAACCGTACCATGTATTTTATATATTCCTATGCAAGAGATTTTCAGTGGCGAGTAGTAACCTACCGGTATGTAAGCAAACTGGATTATTTCGTAAAGTGTATGGTAATTGCAAGTTTTGCCACACTCCACCTACATGGCATTTACATTCTGCCACAGTGAATCTGATTCGCGGAAATAAATTGCCGTTTCGAATCGTAGCCAAGTTAGCTTACAGGGGTATTTTATTTCTTGGGCAACTTATCTGAAATGAGGCTAAACAGACGATTCAGCTCGCGATTGCATAAGTAGTAGCCTTCGAATTATTACTGGTATTATGTGTGCACGTTGGAGTAATGCGAGTATCGGTTGTTTTGCATGCGACATGTTGATGGTACGGTACCCATGGGGTTTATTGATGTATAGGTTCCTGGCAAGCTATACCGTACTATAGACAGTGAGTGGCATGCTTGAATACCCAGTGCTTGCGCTGGCAACCTTTCGTTCAGTTTCCGATGAATCCGGAATATTCAACATGAGACATGAGAGGTATTCCAGGAGAAATTGCTTGTGTATTCGGAAGTGTGGAGCCTACAGGAAAGATTGAGATGGACATGCCAAGGACGCGCGTGACGCGTTGACAGCCTTGGTCGGACCAGGGGGAAAGCCTAATCTCCTTCACCATCGGCATGTGTGAAAATGTACTGTACACCAGAGCAATCAGGTCAAGAGGCGGACGAAGAAATATCACGTGGAACTAAAGGTCAAGATGTGTCAAATGGGTCGATGCGACCATGGCGACACGGTACGCTCAATTCATAATGATGTCAAGACAACGACTAGTCATTGCGTACCTGCATGAAGTGAGCTCATGGCTACAACATAGCCATGACAGCATGTGTGACCCCTCTTTCCTACAACATTAAAAAGTTCTCTGGACAGCTTCAAAGTAACAAAGAGCCATACACATCGACAAACTTAAACCCTTCGTCTTCTTCAACTCTACAACCCCCAAAACATAGAGACCCAATGCCTCGCATGGTAGCACCACCGCCTTCGGGCGAGGAATTCCAAATTGCCTTGAGCAGACCATTCAGCGGCACACCAATCCATAAGATCGAAGTCATTGGTGCTCCCAACAGCTCCGCCAGCATCCGCCTTACAAACTACAATGGCAGCAACAAGTCCTCTGAGAAGAAGGGCGATGTTCCCACGTACGCTATGATCCCTCACCACTAAGTTCCCCATCACCACCAACCACTACTGACATGCATCTTCTCAGAGACGACGTAAAAGAGCTCATGTCTCTAATCTCGACTCTGCGCGGTTTCCCCTCGCACGAGTCCAAGGACATCTACGGACTGGATGTAAAAGTCGACTTCAACACCGTCGAGATCCAGTGGAGTAACCAGGATGAGGATCCTGCGGCGGTGGGTGTCGAGGTGGCGGGAGAGCAAAAGGATGACTTTAAAAGAATTGTGGATAGTATTGAGGCTTTGGCGAGGCAGTTTGCTAAGCAAGACTCTGCTGTGTAGATGCAAATGTGTAGGTTTGCAATAACGACAAATTACATTTTACATCTTGCCATTCAGTAACATAAGCCTATGTAATTGTAAAACAGCATGAATAGCGGATAACGCAAAATAAACATAGAAATAAGGGTGCAGGCACCAGGCCAGCACCAAAGGATATACAGCCCAAGAGGAACCCGGGGGGAAAAAAGAATTAGAGCTTGCCAAGTCATGTCAACTTCAAGCAGGATACAGCGCATCTCCAACGCGTCAAGTATAAATACTCTCGGTGAAGGAGTTGACGGCTAATCCCTTCTCCGCCATGTTCTCATCCTCCAAAAACTTCAACTGCATCCACACAAGATGGCCCTTGATCTTGTCCAATTCTGCCCGAATCTCCCGGACAGGCCGTACCATGTCGTATAGGTGACCCTGCTTATGGTCCTTGTCTGCCTGTGGATTCGGCGTGAACGCATCATAATCTGCAAAAGTGCGAATCCTGTCATCAGGATCGGCGTGGAAGAGCGTGCGGAAGACCTCAGTGTTTTCGGTTGCGCGTTTGCACCACTCGTCCCAGAGTTTTGGAGAGAGGGGGTCGGAGACGAAGTCGGCTTCAGGACCCGGAAGTGTGTCATTGGGCGAGTTATCGCCAGGTGGTTGGGCGTTGGGATCTTCAGATCCGTCGAGAGACTGGGCGGGGAGAAGACCAAGGTGCTCGCGCCAGAGATTGGAGCGGAGTTCGTGGGCAAGTCGTGCTGCTTTATAAGGCTTTCCATCCAGCTCGATGTCGATCTCGTCCTTGTCGTGTAGAACAATCGATAACTCTGAGTCGTGGAAACCTAATTGCGACCGGTCGTTGATATTTGAGGAGCCACAGATGACATACTTCTCATCAACGATGCACAGTTTCGCGTGAATGTACAACTCTTCCTGGAAAAAGAACTGCTTTTCGTCTTCTGGGTCGCCCTCCCACTCTTCGGTGCTCGGCTTCTTGTCGTTGAGCATTGCATCATCAGCAATAGAATCAGGGTCAAGGATGCCGCCTTGATCTCCCAAGCCAACATCTTCATCCTGGTTGAAGAATTTCTGACGCAACTCCTTCGCGTGCCGTCGAGCCTCTTCACCACTTTCCTCAAGCGGAGCTTCGAGTTCCGCAATTTCAGCTTCTTCGAGATCCATGTACGTCATACCTGACTCCTGCTCGCGCTTCTTAAGCGTGGGCGTTACATTGATACGATCATACGAGCGCAGATTGAAAAAGAAGATGTACTTCTCTGGATCCACACCTTGTGCCCTCACTTTTCCGTATATACTTTCATCTCCTCTGCATATACTTTTGAATTGGTAGTCCATAATCGCTCGTGTACCGGCCGCTGCGTTATCTCGCAGATCCCCAGCGAAACCGGGGATCGCTGGGATGATGATGATCATCTTGAAATGACGTCCCTCTTTGTCAGCCTTGACAACTGCGTCAACCATAGCAGCTCCTATCTGGTTGTGAACCGCATTCTGGTCGTGCTTGTCTGTGGCCGTGATGAAAAATTGGTTCTCGATATAGACGTAATGCTGCGCATTGCGTATGAGTTCACAATACGCATTTTGTATACTTTGCTCATGTGGTGCGATACCCATACTCCAGTCTGCGCTGCTTCGTACAAGCTGGGCATGGACTGTTCCACGGTTGTCGAGGTTCTTTGTGTTCAGTTGAGTAAGAGGATGGTGTACGTATTGACCGACAGGGAATTTGGGTCTTTGTACTCCAATCAGATCTTCATCTGCACCTTCTCGGCCTTCCAGAGTGAGCCAGTCGTAGCGTTCATCGCGCTTGTATTTATCTCGTTTCATAAAGTTCCAGCGCAAGACGAAGTGTTCTGCGATGTCGTAAACCGCAGGCCCGATAACGCCCATTGACACATCGTGCCATGGCATGCGACCGTACTCAAGCTTGTTCAGCTTGTTTGACTTCCAGTCATCGACGCCTTCAAAGTCCAGAATGCGGTTATTATTAAAGTCTTGGCCAGGGAAGATCTGGTTCTGAATACCAGACGGGTGCACATCAGAGAGGGGATGTTGCTTCTCGTCCCATCGTCCGTAGCATAGATCTAGTCCGCCAATGAAGGCCATGGCATAGTCGATCACGATGAATTTCTCGTGATGTGCCCAGTAAAAAGTCATATCTGAGGCATTCTCAAAGACGTTGTGGTCAGGATGTCTCATGACTGTGATGTTTCCGTATCCAGGCTCACCCTCTTTGAACATGTTCATGAGGGCCTTCTTAGTATGCTGGCTGTTGCAGGTAAGAGCAGCAGACACCTTTGCCATTCGTCAGCTGGGATAAAGAGTCATCTTCAACCACAGCCCTTACCTCTTTGTAAACAGAAACGTAGATTTTGACACCAGCCTGCGCTCTTCGCTTGAGGATCTGGTCCAGTCGCCATTTCTGATTGTAGAAGGGTGGCCTCTTCAAGAACAGCTCAGGGCTCAGCCACCAATCTGCAATGTAGATGGTTTCCTTCGCTTGCTCCAGAGCCTCGGCTACAGCCCAGAAGTAGTCTCTGCCATCGACATACCATTTCACCAGATTGCCCTCTCTCTCCGGCGCAAAGCTGTTGAACCGATGGTTCTCTGCAATTTTCTCTCTCTTGGCGTCCGTGGCCTTTTCGTGCTCCTCATCATGGCGATGATTGGTGTTGAAAAGGTTGGTGAATTTGCCAACTTTGTGTTTCGCATGCACAGCCTTGATATGCACCTCCTTGAGTTTGGTGTGCGCAAGTTTATCTTGTAGGTCCTGAATCTTCTCCGACGCTCTGTGATTGAAGGGATGGAAGAGCTTTTTTAGGCCCTTCTGGTGTTTCCCCGCATCAGACATGGCTGTGGCTGTGGCCGTGCGTTGCGGTCTGCAAACGAGAAGGATAGACCTGCGAACGGTGAGGCTTGAGAGAGGCCGAGGAGTGAGGCTTTGGTGTGGAGAAGCGCTCGCTGTGGCATGCGTTGGTCTTGTAGGTACATGTAACAAAGCCTTGGACAGGCTTGGAAACCGGTATTCACTTGTATGTAACTTCGCTTTGGGACGACGACCGGCGTTTAGCTCTTCATGGGGGGGTTTGTTGCGGAAGGAACGGGATGGCGGGCTGTTCAATGACGTACAGCCACGCTAAGGCTGGCAACTACGCCTTAAGCGGTTCGCGAAGAGCCAAAGAAAGCAGTGCCTAGGACGCCATTCATGGAAATTGGACCTTGCGGCTGACGGTTTTGCTCACCTGCAACTCTCGTGTGATAAGACAAATACATTGGTTGCAGTGTTTTTTCATGGACCGACATCGGCTGGCGGAGTGTCGCAGATGGCTGTTTGTACCTTCAGAGTATCTACATTCACGACCCGCACTGGCACCCATCTCGGAATTCCTTTCCGATCCTTGCAACATCAACTTTTCTTTTTGGGACGCGACCATTTGTAGTGTGAGATGATAGAGCATCGTTGTATGATAAACTTATAGTTATTTGACATATAGCTATCCATCCACAAATATCCTCGAACATTATCAAATATCTATCACACAACACACCTGATTGTACCCAATCATGCCTGCTACTGGCGTTCATTTTGATACTTCACATTGCCTGTGCTGAGCCGAGCAGGTGATGCCAACGCCGAGGGAACGTGACAATTCAAACGGTACATGCAGGTGCCTGCGAACATGACTGGGCTGAGGCATCTCCAAGGCGTGTGAAGACAGTCCTTGATGATCCATTTAGGTCATGTGAACGATCTGTGTCGTTTGCGAACGATCTTCGAGATACAGGTAACCGTGAAGCGCCCTGTGAAGATTAACTGAATATCTTACGGCTCCTGGACTGTGCAGCTCGCACAATTTCGAGGATTAAGAATAGGCAATTGTAATTGCGTTGAATTTCCGGAGTTCCATCTTCGGTGGAACAGATATGCATCAAAGTGAGGTACAGATTACTTCCAAAATTTTAAGACTGACGTTGGCACTTCATAGCCATCGATATTAGTACGGTAATGTTGCTCCATTATCAAATTTCTTAACGTTCTTGTTATAGGCTTCGAGCTTCATGTTTATGCATCAGTCCCGGCAATAAATTGGAGTAGCGGGCCATCCATGATGGCCAAATCATACCGTAGAACACCTTGGTAGCCTTGGCTGGGCTGCCAGCTTGCGCATGGTGATGACCTTGTGCAGCCTTGCCATCATCCATGTGGTCGTAAGCAGGGTGCCAGATATCACTGAGCCCTATACTGTGGCTGGATCAGTCTGTTCGGAAGCTATCTGATTTGATACAGATGATCTTGATGCTTTACTCGTGTTTAATTTCTTTGCACACCGTCTCTGTGAAGCCCTTGGCAGCCAATTTACTGCCACAGTAGATGGAAAAGTTGGGTACACCTTTGAATGTCAGATTTATGCTCAATCATATAGTCTTGAACTCATCGATCTGTGCATCAACAGATGCCGCTTGTTGAATCACATTACCACTCTTAAGGCTAGGCATGGTTCCAATCACTTTCCTTGTCACATCTATGAGAACGAAAAAGTTGATCTCCGATTGTTCTCGAAGTTGCTTGTCAAATCGGGTTTCGAAAAGACCGCTGTAACCCCTGCCTGCGTTGTTGACGACGACATCAACTCGCTTGGATTTCTTCAGGGTAGCATCAGAGGCACCCTCGATGGTGTCGGACTAGGTACCGGTATGTGGGCTAAAATCCAGTTCAAGGATGCGAAATCTGTAAATTCTGTGTGCAGATAGTGCCAAAAACAGATCAATGCAACATTCGCAAAGGTTGACAGTTGGATGGAGGTGTTCAGCGCGTTGTCATCCGGTCCTTCACGAGGTGTTGAAATGGATGAGTTCGAGGTCAATTGGCAGTGCATTGTGAGGGCTGTACCACATCTAGACGCCCATGCTTTACACGGTGAAACCATCTCAACGAGAATGTTGCAGAGACCTATGTTGAATGCATTCGACGGCGGGTGAGATGACACCTGAAGAATATGATACATAGTACTAGCCCTGATGAGGACATGTAAGTGGTTTGAGTGGAGCCTCGACGCGTGAGACGCGCGAACATGGACGTCGCGCACAGACATGTTGGCGTCGACGCGAGAATCTGCCCCTCTGTAGTTTGCAACGCCGTGTGCCCTAGCAACGTGACAACAGTCGGTCCCAGTGAGCCCAGTATTTGCAGCGACGCCATCATTTGAACTACATCGAACTGTTGTCGCATTGCCAGTAGGATTGCCACGACGGGACACCCCACGACGTCCATAGTTACAACGATATGGCCGAGATAATTCGGGACGAAGAGGTGCTCAGACGGGTGCGATTGGCACAGGAGTTCTTCGATCCAGGTAGGATGCCAGTCAATGACTGTAGAATTGAGCTGTAATACTGACAAAGATGTAAAAAAAGACGATGTCACGAGACGCAGGTATACACCAATCCCTACTGTTCTGCTGCCGCATGTTGACACTTTCATAGTTACCGACCCGACATACTGCTTATGCTGAACCGAGGACAGCGGAGACTCACTGTAAGATGTTCCCTGAAGGAAGCATGCATGATTACGCTAACGGACTGTAGGTTAGCATAGACGAGATCCGCTCCCATAACCGTGAGCTCGCCGACGGCCTCCTGAATCAGCCCTTCGAATTCGTCGAAGCCTTCGACCGTGCCCTTAAGGATGTTGTACGCACCTTCCCAGATCGACCCAAATCCGAGACCAGCGACGATGTGGTATACTACTGCGCCTACATCGGTAGCTTTGGCGAATACTCCGTCAACCCTCGAACGCTCAGTTCCAATCAGCTGAACCATATGGTCTCACTTGAGGGCATCGTGACCAAGACATCGCTCGTACGACCAAAGGTGGTCAAGAGTGTCCACTACAACGAGACGAAGGGGAAATTCCACTCCAGGGAATACAGGGATCAGACAATGACCACGGGCGCAGCGAGTACGAGCGTGTACCCCACCGAAGATGACGAAGGAAACCCAGTATGTATACACCCGATCGTAAACTACAACTCATGAAATTAACCAGGCATAGCTTATTACAGAATATGGCTACTCCATTTACCGCGACCACCAAACCATATCTATCCAGGAAATGCCAGAACGTGCTCCTGCAGGACAGCTGCCTCGCTCTGTGGATGTCATAATGGACGATGATCTGGTAGATCGTGTCAAGCCCGGAGATCGCATTCAACTCGTCGGTATCTACAGATCGCTGGGAAACCGTAATGCTGGCGCGGGCAGCTCAACTTTCCGCACGCTTATTATTGCCAATAACGTCATTCTCCTCTCTTCCAAATCTGGCGGGGGTATTGCTCAGGTAAACATTACAGACATGGATATTCGCAATATCAACAAACTGGCAAAGAACAAACGAGTATTTGAGCTGCTTTCACAGTCTTTGGCTCCTTCCATCTACGGTCACGACTACATCAAGAAGGCTATTCTCTTACTACTACTTGGAGGTCAAGAGAAGAACCTTGAAAACGGCACTCATCTGAGAGGAGACATTAATATCCTCATGGTTGGTGACCCATCTACAGCGAAGTCACAATTGCTCCGATTCGTCTTAAACACTGCTCCTCTAGCCATCGCAACGACTGGTCGTGGTTCATCCGGTGTTGGTCTGACGGCTGCGGTTACTTCCGACAAAGAGACCGGGGAGCGACGCCTGGAAGCTGGTGCTATGGTACTCGCCGATCGTGGGGTGGTCTGTATTGATGAGTTTGACAAGATGTCTGATGTCGATCGAGTTGCAATCCACGAAGTCATGGAACAGCAAACGGTCACCATCGCAAAGGCAGGCATTCACACATCCTTGAATGCTCGTTGCAGTGTCATCGCTGCAGCCAACCCCATCTTTGGCCAATACGATACTCACAAGGACCCGCATCGCAACATTGCCCTTCCCGACTCACTGCTCTCCCGTTTCGATTTGCTGTTCGTTGTAACAGATGATATTGAGGATGCACGCGACAGGCAGATATCAGAACATGTTCTGCGCATGCACCGTTATCGCCAGCCTGGTACCGAGGAGGGCGCCCCCGTTCGAGAGGAGGGTGCTCAGCTGCTAGGTGTAGGTCTTGAGAATGGCGATGATGCCAACAAGCCTACAGAGCAGTATGAGAAGTTCAATCCCATGCTTCACTCTGGCGTGACCATCACAACAGGCAGGGGTTCTGCGCGCAGAACCGAGGTCCTCAGTATTCCCTTCATCAAGAAGTACATCCAGTACGCCAAACGTGAGAAGCCGATCCTCACTAAGGGCGCAGCAGACCATATCGTAGCTGTCTACTCTGCGTTGCGAAACGATGAGCTAGACGCTGGCACACGACGGACCTCGCCGATAACAGCACGTACACTCGAAACACTTATCCGTCTTTCAACCGCCCACGCGAAGGCCCGCCTGTCAAAGCGGGTCGAACAAAAAGATGCCGATGTTGCGGAACAAATTCTGCGATTCGCATTGTTCAAGGAGGTAGTTGAAGATGACCGTCGCAAGCGCCGAAGGACAGTCCGCGATCCAGATGCCATGTCCACCGACGGCGAATCCTCAGATAATGACGATGAAGATGGCGATGAAGCCGAAACCACACAACCCCGTCGAACAGGTGGCCCAGCCACGCGCAGCCAGCGAACAGGCACGACACGCACTCCAGCCGCCGAAGACAACGAAGCCGACGAACCCGAAGACGACGAAAATGAAGACCTCTACAACGTCACACCCCGAACCCAACGCACGAGCCAAAGAACCGCTCGCACACAGTCCTCCTCCCGTACAGGGGCAGGGACAGGTACAGGCCCCTCCTCACAAGTCAGCGCAGCCTCTTCACGTCCCGAATCGCAACTCCCGCCCACACAAACCGAGTCCCAGGAGTCTCAAGACATTTCCCCCGCCCGTCTGCAACTCTTCCAGACGGCGCTGGGTCAGCTCATCGACACGCCGTTATTCGACGGCGATTCGGCCGATGTCGAACCCCTCGTTGCCGCTGTCAATTCGAGGCTGGGCACGGGGCCTGGACGCACTCCGTTTGGAGCAGATGAGGCGGAACAGGCGTTGGAGAAGCTGAGTTTGGCGAATAAAATCATGTATTCTGAGGGTATGGTGTATAAGATTTAATTGCCTAGTTTGACGATGATGAATGCATGGTTGATGGGCTGTTTGTGTGTTTCAGACTAGTTTGTTATGTGAGGTGATGATGTAGATTATGTGGATGAGATGGCGTAATCATGGTGTTGCCAGTGTTACGCTCAATGCAATTTTTTCGGTGGATCTCATCGCATTTTTGGACGTCAATTGATACTCTCTATTTGCCGATGCCATGTGTCTTTCCTACCTCCACCATCGCTGCATATACAAATACACACATACATGTACGCCAATAAGATGCCATGCCAATATCAATCCCCAGGATTCACCAACCACTACATCGAACCTGCCACGTTAATCCAAACCCCAACAAACGCAAACAGAAACCTATTCTACACACCCAAGGGAGAAGGAGAAGAAGTAAACTGCAATAAAATTATACCACATCAGCCACCCCCCCTCCCCTCCAAAAACGCCGCCCAATCCGTCTCCCGAGGCAGCCCATCAACGCCCAAAACCCCATCCCCCTCCTTCCAACCCACCCACTTCTCAAGACCAAACAAATGCCTCATCGTCGGTCTACCATGGGGACAACTCCACGGCTTATCCATGCTGCCCATGTGCCTTACAATCTCGCGCATGCGCGGGGGCTGCAACGTCTTGCCAATCATGACACTGCTCCTACAGGCGCGACTAGCGAGGAGTTTACGGACCTTGGAGGGCCGTGGGATGTGTGGGGAAGTTGAAGTGGATGAGGAAGGGGGATTATCCAAGATGAGGGCGAGGAGTTCTTCGAGGTCGGTTGGGGAAAATGTGACTTCTTTTGACATGGGGAGGGCGGTGAGTTTTGCACGATGGCCGGCTTCGTCTTGGCTGTTGTTGTCGTTGGCGTTATTGGGGTTGGTGTTCATTTCGACGACGAAGCCGTTTGCGGTGAGTGCGTGCTGGTTTGCTAGGATGATTTCTTCTTCTACGGCGGTGAGTTCGAGGGGGTGCGGGTGCACGAGACGTTGGGAAACAAGCGTTGTTGTTGCGGAGAGGCGCTCGAAATTGTATTTTTCGTCGCTGGCGTGCTGGTCGATGATGAATAGGTCGGAGGTTGGGGATGTAGTGGTTGGAGGGCGCACGGCGATGATGAAGCCCAAGTTGAATTGGCCGATGATGCGCATTTCACTGAAGTCGGATTTGGTCACAGTGAGGCTGAGGCGCTCTTCAGGATCTTCTTGGGTAGGACCAGCCTCCGGGCTGAGACTATTCAGTTCGTTCAGATTGGACGGTACCGACTGACCGATGGGTTCGATGTTGCGAAGCTGTCGTCTGATTGTTTCAATGTCCGTTTCGACGACACGCTCAAGATGGACGGTCCAGTACTTCTTTTGCGTGGCCTTGAAGAGTTTGCTTGCTCGCTTGAGGTTTACCTGCGTAGGTTGAGCAGCAGCCTCTTCGGCCTCTGCAATCATTTGCGCAACTTTTGCTTCCTCTCGTGCTTTCTTCTCTGTCTCGTCGATGTATTCGTCATCTGATTCTTCTAAATCAGGGCGTACCTCCATGTCTTCTTGAACGACATCCATATCAGATTCACTAGGCTCATCTTCTGTCTTTATCTGAGGGTTCAACGGAGTGCTTGAAGACTCCATTGTGTCATCAGCACGTGGCGCTTCAAAGGCTTTGGGTGGTAGTCGCTTGTGTGGCGATGGTGAACCTGCTAAGATATCGACCATACTACTGTCTTGTACATCCTCACGTCCGCCAGCATCCTCATCCTCGCTGCTCTCGATTTGTGTCCCTGGCGCTGCGAATCCAGTTAACCCTTTTCGGAACGATTTCTTGGGAGTCTGGTTCAAAGGTTTGCCTGACAATGAGAATTTAGGAGAATAGACTCTCTCACGCCTCGAAGCTAGAGTCTGGCTCGATGTGCCAATTGTGGAAACAGTTGTGGCATCGCCTATTGTGATTGTAGCTTGCTGGACAGGCGTTCGCATTGGTCGCATACGATCAAAGGCATTCTGGATGCTACTCTGAGAAAGAGCCTTGTGGGTTGTTTGCTTCACGGTTGAAATAGGAGGTTCCGTCTCTTCCTCGACTGATGTGCGCAACGGTGCCGCAGGTAATTTTGCACGATGAGCCTGCTGTGATGCTATACGAGCATTAAAATCTTGCACAGCTTTGGGAGGTTGTGAAAGACGTATTGAGACATCTGAAGCCGGCTGTTCCGTTTCAGATATGGGGGATAGAGATCTACTATCAAGTGTTTTGCTCAATTCAAGAGCTTCCTCGGCAACAGAGTGCTGTTTAGTGATTACGGGGACTGTCTTTTGCTCAATGGTTTTCCAAGGCTCTGGGAAAGGGCTGTTCTTTCTTGCTTGATGCGAACGAATGTTTCCATCCTGAGCATCCTGACTGGCAAAGCGTTCAATGAGACTTGCTTTGACGAAGCCTGGATGAGTATTTGCACCAGGTGTATCCGGGCTTTCTAGCGGAGAAGCTACATTAGCACTCCTTGTTATTGCCTCTGGAACGCTGTCCATGTTCTCTGTTTCGCTTTCCTGGTCCTCGTCTATTGAACGTGTGCTGGTACGATTCTGTATAGTAGGTGGTTTGAACGTTGATGTTATTGGTTTCTTGCCAAGAAGTTGAGCTTGTGGTACACTCTGATTCTGACCTTCAAACAACTCAAGAAGGGCATTCTTAAGGTTCTCGAGTAGCATTGTTTGATTGTGCAACATGATTGTCCGCTTATCTGGGCTCACATTGACGTCGTATGCGTTTGTATCAAGTCTGATATCGGCGAAGACAAAGGGTGACTGCGTGATGTTGAACGACTTGTAGACCTCGTTAAAGGCCTTGGCCACTTGTGGTAGGTTGCAAGGCCGCGAATTGACGAAGAACATCTGGCGATCAGGCGTCTGTCGGCCTTCGCCTACCACAGGACGCGATACATGGCCCTCTATTCTCACGGTGCTTGAGCCAGGGTCTTCCTGAGTGCTCCAGTTTTTCGCACTTTGAGTGGCACCGGGCTGTGCTGAGGGGTCTAGTTCGAAGCTGAGGTTGAGAGGTATCAGTGCGGCAATTGTCTTCGCTCCATAGACATTGGAGATGTTTTCTTTCGTGCTGGGGTTTGCGTTCGTAGAAAATGCTATTGTCTTCTTTCTTGTGTACTGTCAGCAAATATCCAGTTGTGTCTGTAGAACGCACATGCTCACCCCTTGGGCATCATGTTGCTCACAGAGAACTTGATGCCTACGCTAATACATGCGTATGCATTCAGTAGCTGCAGAACCTTGTTGTACTCCCTTTTGATATTCTTTTCGAGCTCCTTCCGCCTTACGGGAAGGTTGTAGAAGAGCGTGTCGACCACAACGGTTGTACCCTGCTTCGCAGCCACCACAGATGTGTCTTTCAGCTTGCCTGACTGCTCAAACTCGAGCTTTGTGCCCTTTGGTCCATCCGACGCCCGTGCGGTGACAATATGAAAATGCGAGAGGGCGCATAGCGACGACAAAGCTTCGCCACGGAAACCAAATGTCTGGAGGGAGGACAAATCGTCATAAGTAGCCAGCTTAGAGGTATAATGCTTGAGTGCGATGGTCTCGTAGTCGGCCGGTGCGATGCCTGCACCATTATCCTGAACTTCTATAGAATCGAGCCCATTGTTCTTGAAGCGCACCTCTACACGCAATCAGCCATCAGTCATCAATCGGGTGGGGGTATACTCACCGATGGCAGTGGCGCCTGCATCGATGCTGTTCTCGACAAGCTCTTTGCAGACGGACTGCAGGTCAACAATAACCTGGCCAGACTGAATCTGGTGTACTGAACGGCCTTCGATGGCCTTGATTGTGGCCATGTCAATCCATATCGATGATTCAATCCACGACGCTCATCTAGGATGAAAGTGCAGCGGCGTGACACCGTGCAGTGCCTTGTACGCGTCAGTCGACGCGTCGTGCGGTGGCCAATAGGGACATGGCTCGCTTAACTTGGTTCATGGCGTCTCCAGTGGCCGACACTAGGTATTTACCTACCCGAGACCGATATTGAGGCTTCATGAGTCGGAGTCAAATGATAGATATAAGGGGCCCAAACACCAGCATGGACTACCTATGGTCGCAATTGAGTGTTGAGGCTGCTGAGAGACGTCTGGAGTACGATATACACTAGACTGCCACGTAACAAACATTAATTAACTCAGATTTTCAAAGCAGCAACTTGAGTTCAAACATCGCGAACTCTCCAAGACTGCCACCGGTAATGACTTGCGGGAGTCCTTGATACGATACGCAAGAGCAGATTGCCTCCAATTGGCCACGATGATGCTGGAAAAGTTGCCAACCGAGGTGCGAGGTCTTGTGTATCAACATCTTTGCATCGAAGATCGACCAATACCTGTGGGACCTCATTATCATTCCCGCAAGTATGATAGAGAAGAGTTCCAGGACTCTGCTTTAGTCGTACTTTCTGAGCAGCATTCTGGTGCAGATGTTGATGATGACGACGAAGATATCGAGTACGAGGATCAGGTTATCGAAACGCCAGATGGTCGCCTGAAACGTGACCACACCTATAAGCCCCCTTCCGGTACGTTTGGAAGCATTCCCACTCTCTAGAAAATTGAAAACATTTTTCCTTTGAGTCTTTGGCCAACTTTCCGATAAGACTAATCCAATGCAGATATGGTGCTTCCCAGCAGTCACATCTTCAACCCCAGATACGTGGGTGTCAAGATCTCTTTCGAGCTGCAAAAAGTGTATTACACAAGGAACACCTTCTCGATCTGTACGGTCGAACAGGGTATACGTAACTTTCTACAGTTGCATACCGGATATGCCATGAGGAAATGGAAGAATGGCACACCACCTTCTATGCCTAAAGACCTGATTCTCCAGCCGCCCTTCCTTCCAGGCGACTATGTTTGTAACCTACAGATCCGTATAAAAGCCGAACAGCTAAACGGGATAGCTCTTCCCGACATTAGCAGCGAGGAGGAGTGCCCGGAGAAGGAGAAGCAACTGCTGGAGTCCATAAGGGACAATCTTCTCGGTCTCGACGTGCAGAGTTTGCTTGGCGCTAGCCGCAAACTGAATATCGAGTTCATCATCATGAGCGCGTTGAATGAGGAAGGAAACGAGAACGGTAGGCAGCTAGTAGCTCAGCGCATTCAACATGTACTTGAAGCTATGAGGAACACTGTGCATGTTTTCCTTCATGAGCGTAGTAACTGCATGGTTCGAGTTAGACATGTAGATGATGGGCTGTCGCCGTTTCCTCGCGACCTCACTGACAGTTTTCTGCCGCCCGGGGAGCAATGAGATTGTAATTTTGCACACGTTATTCGCGCTGACCGCATAGGAGGACTCGTCTGGGCATGATGTTGAGTGGGACTCTATGCTCGAAGTCTATTGCGGTGCATGTTGCTATTTACCGTCGGTGGGGGTCGTAGTCAAAAGCCAAAAGCCATGGCGCCGATTAGGTTCGAGCAGGCCAACCCCAGGGCGCAAGTGCAAAGGAGCAGGTCGCTGAGTCGTACCGGTACAAGGGACAGGTATGCAGTGGCTGTACTGTACATCAATGCAGCTAGGTACGAGACATGATTAGGACATAGAGATGACTGCTGCGGTGCTATGAATCTCACGGACACATATAGAGCTTGTGATGGAAGCGGTCAAGAAACACGAGCTCATTGGAACATGGTTCTGCCATGGGACGAATGGTCGTGTCTTGTCACCATCGAGATCTACGGCATCATTACACCGTGGACCGTGGCCCTTCGTTAGTAACCTAGATCCAACTAGCGACTCGATGAGTCAGCACAAGGTTGCCTGACTATCTAATTACTTGTACTCTAGGGAGAGAGTATGTCACTATACGATAGCCATAGCCATAGCCTCTGTACACGGGACCTACACGGTACCTACTACTGTGCACCTCTGTTGTGTGCCTGAAGATCAGGTACGGCGGTTGAGAGTGAGTGAGGGTGAAACAACAGCCCTCGTACCGTACCACGACGGCTTGACAGCTGATGATTCGTTTACCAACAAAAAGAACGGCCCCTTTTTCAACATGCAGGCAGAAGTCAGTAAGCGACGTCTTGTCGTATAATGGGCCCTGCCTACTATGTTACTCTACCTACCTATCATGGCTTAAGCAGTACGGATGGAGCGGAAGAGCCGGAAGTTTTGCGGCTTCTCCAGTGCTCCACTCCTCCACTCCCTCCTCTCCCCCCTCCTCCCACAATGAATGTCAACATCGAGCGGATGGCTTAACTCCGCCAGCCGGATCGCGGGCTAGGAGCAAATGGCGCTAGTGTCCGAAAAATGGCAAAGGAGCCATGTCAGTCAATCACATCACATCACCTGCAGTGGCCAAATCTTTGCCAAGAAGTAATCAAACTCCCTCTTTTTCGCCCTCCCGGCCTGCGCGCTTTTCTCGAGAAAGGCGTCGTCGATTGACCTCCGACTCTGCGACTCTGCGATCCTGCGAGCCTGCGACTCCCCACGCCTTCTCTCTCCACCACAAAACACACGTTCATTACCCCCACCCACGCGACCCCAGCGGCTTGAAGAATGGCGGTAAACGCGAGCTTCGTCTCGCCCATGGCTGACGCCAACGTGGCTCAGGTGCTACAGCAATTCGACTCCAATGGCCTCCTTTCCTCCGTCTTCACCGGATTCACCGGCTTGAAGCTGGTGTTGACGCTGCTCGTCGCCGCCGTCGTGTATGATCAGTGTACGGCCGCCTCTTCTTCCACCTTGCACCCGCTTTGCGCCGGATCTCGCTGATAGATTGCTGCAGTCAACTACATCTGGAACAAAGGCTCAATTGTCGGCCCAGCATGGAAGGCGCCTTTTATTGGGCCTTTTCTCGAGTCTGTCAACCCAGACTTCAAAAAGTACCACGAAAAATGGCTGTCAGGCCCTCTCAGCTGCGTTTCCGTCTTTCACAAGTACGCGCCCAAAGATGGGTCGCGCCGCTACTGTGCGCACCTACCCCTGTCGTCCGCACACTAACAGCAGTACAGGTTTGTGGTCATTGCCTCAACTCGCGACATGGCCCGCAAAATCTTCAACTCGCCCGCCTTTGTCAAGCCCTGCGTTGTCGACGCCGCCTACAAGATTCTCCGTCCTGAGAACTGGGTCTTCCTCGATGGCCGCGCCCATGTGGATTACCGCAAGGGTCTCAACAGCCTGTTCACACGCCAGGCTCTCGAGCAATACCTCCCAGGCCAAGAGGAAATCTACAACAGCTTCTTCAAGCGTTATGTCCGCATTTCCCAGGAAGACAACAAGGGAAAGCACGTCCCCTGGATGCAGGAGTTCCGCCTCATGATCACTGCGGTCAGCTGCAGGACTTTTGTCGGACACTACTGCTCGGAACAGGCTGTCAAGAAGATTGCCGACGACTACTACCTCATCACAGCTGCCCTTGAGCTTGTCAACTTCCCCATCATCTTGCCCTTCACCAAGAGCTGGTACGGCAAGAAGTGTGCCGACATGGTCCTCGACGAGTTTTCCAAGTGCGCCGCGAAGAGCAAGGTCCGCATGGCCGCGGGTGGCAAGAAGGAGTGCATTCTTGACTTTTGGGTCGATAACATGATCGAGTCGGAAAAGTACCGCAAGAGGATCGAAGCTGGCGAAAAGGTCGACGACTCCGAGAAACCGGCCACGGTCATTCGCTGGTTCAGCGATCTCGAGATTGCCATGACTATCTTTACCTTCCTCTTCGCCTCGCAGGATGCCACCTCTTCGGCGGCCACTTGGTTATTCCAGATCATGGCTGACCGACCCGAATACCTCGACAAGGTCCGTGAGGAGAACATCAAGGTTCGCAACGGCGACATTCACGCTCCCATCTCGCTCGATGCCATTGAGAAGCTTCAGTGGACCCGTGCTGTTGTCAAGGAGACTCTTCGCTACAGGCCCCCGGTCATCATGGTTCCTTACCTCGCAAAGAAAGACTTCCCCATCACCCCTGACTACACTGTTCGCAAGGGTTCCATGGTTATCCCGACTACCTACATGGCCCTTCACGATGGCGACGCCTACCCGAACCCGGATTCTTTCGAGCCTGAGCGATGGATCACTGGTAATGCTGACCAGCAAACTAAGAATTGGCTTGTATTTGGCACTGGGCCGCATTACTGCTTGGGCCAGACATATGCGCAGGCCAACCTCATGTTGATGATTGGCAAGGCCAGCATGATGCTCGACTGGGACCACAAGGTCACGGACAAGAGCGAGGTGATCAAGGTGTTTGCCACTATCTTCCCCATGGTCAGTAAACCCTTTTCACTTTCGGCTATGGATGCAACTGCTAACATCTGACAGGATGACTGCTTGCTCACATTCAAGAACCGAGCACCAGCCTAATTCATTCCCTTTCCCTTTCTCGGCGCCGAGGGGCGCATTTTGAAGCGATATTCATCTTTGCATTTGTCATTTCTGGAGTTCAAGATCTTGTTCTCCTTTCAAGCTCGGTGGTTCACCTCCCTCCCTGCCTCTTTTATATATAATGATTATACCCCCCCAAGTACTTCAAGGAGGAGTGGCTTGGCGGTTTGATGAGCATTCTACTGGACGGGACTGGATACTATTGTGCTGACGAGGATAATGAGGGATGGTGGCATAGCTCTATACTGGAATATACTGGAAAATAGAGATAATGGCAGAAAGTGAAAATTGAACCTATAAACCATGATCGAGAGAAAAGCTGGCCATCTAGTGGAGAATGTGAGCGACGTTGGGTGGTACCGGTAACGCTTACGTATGCAGTTGTGAGTCGATGTGGTGGAGTCTCTGTTGGGATGCGAAAAGCGGATATCCGAGTGACTATTTGAGCTATGACCCCGATCTGATTAACGTGTTTACCTTCCCCAATGCGACAAACTTGACATGGTAGGGTTGTTCAGCCAGCACGCAGTATAAACCAACCGCCTGAAGCCTGCAGACGTGAGGGCTCGCACAACACGAACATACATCACAGCCGTCGCACTCATGGCGCCCGCAGCGTCCCCATCTGAACGTGAACGTGTCGGTCCGCATCCGTCGTATATTGAAATCGCAAAGCCGTACATTTTGCAGTCGCGCATACAACGATGCCTCGCCGACGTACACATGAGCGATGCAAAAGAGGATTCAGTGCGCCTTCAAGGCGTAACCTGGATTGACCAGGTCCGGCGAGCGCTGCAGTTGCCCATTCGCACTTTCAACACGGCCGTCATCTACTACCACAAGTTCCGGCTGCTACATGGAGACAACGAGTACAACTGGGCCGATGCGGCGGCGGCAGCCCTCTTCACAGCGTGTAAGATTGAGGACACGTTGAAGAAAAGCAAAGAGATACTTTGTGCACATTGGAATCTCAAGGTCAGCCCGGCGGATAGCCTGAGCAGCGACGATCCAGTATGAAAACAGCTATGTGATCTATGTTTGGCACATGGTAGACTGACGGCAGATGCAGCGCTTTGAAAACCACTCCAAGCTCATCATTGGGCTTGAGCGACTCATGCTCGAAAGCGCTGGTTTCGACTTCCGCAACCGATACCCCCAAAAGCTCATGGTCAAACTCGCGCGAGCCCTCCAATTTGACGTGAATAATCAGGCCAAAACGGCGTGGAATCTCAGCATCGATCTCTACCGTACCTTTGCACCACTCAAACAAACCTCGCCTACTCTGGCCATTGCTTGTATCGAGCTCGCAGCGAGACTGCATGGAATGGATGCCACCCGCTACGTCGACACGGGGGAAGTGCGATACAGCAAGTGGGCCACTACCAGAGCAGAGGTCATGGAAACGCTACTTGATCTTCTAGACTTATACACACACCACCGTGGGTTAACCTCCGTTGGTCCACTGTACACACTCGAACACTTCATCAGTATCCGCATTGCTCTCAACCAGGAGGCCGCTGCTGCTCACATCCCTCGCTATACCCTCTACGCATCCGAAGCTGCTTCTGGCGCCGAGAGTACCGGAAATGGCGTCAAGCCTCGCAACGGCATCGATCCGACAAGCCCGCTCACGCCTGCGACGCCGGGAACAGGATCACCTGGCATGCACCAACCGCCCAGATCAGCCATTGGTGTACGTGGCCAAGATGGTACAGTACGCTTCATGCTCGATGCCGCTCGCGCCCGCGATGAACGAGCAGAAGTCGATAAATACCACAGGGTAGAGGAGGAGGAATACGAGATCGAAGTACCGATTGACCACCGCTCTGATGAACGAGAAAGAGATCGACCACGGATTGGAAGAGTGCGTTGAGTACAGCGTGTGCTTTTGTTCTGCTTTTTTTGGCGGTAGTTGTAGCGCGCTGGGACAATAACTAAATTTCACCTTGTAGGTTTCTGTAAGCTATAAGAATAGCTGGAATACTGATAATGTCGCGGATAGTGACTACAGTACGCACGATACGACTGAGCTAGGCAGAGAAGAATACTGGCAGAGGTATCATCAGCGTCGGGCTGACCCTTCCACAAACCCTGGCGCCAATCATGACAGCAGAAACGTTGACCGTTCCAAAGACAACGACATCGAAAACGAGGCTGGTAAGAAATTTATTTTGGAGACACAATCTCACTCTCGCAAGTCTTCTGTCGACTCGATCCGCATTCGCTCACCCCAGCACCAGAACCGTGGCAAGGACGTACGACAAGAGGCTAAGACACACAGTCTACCTACGCGCAATGGTCAACATGGTGGAAGGGAGGGTCCACGCTTTGCATCCAGCTTGAATACCCACAATACCATCGGCCACTCTCTACGTGTACGATCCGTCAACCAACCTGAAGACGACTTGGACACCGCACTCCCCGAAGACGAACAATATGCCTGTTATTGGCAAGATGACCGCCATCCTGATATCTCCCACCAAGATGTCACGATGTCAGGATATACTCCCGATGACCGACAGCCCACACCTTCTTCTTCTCCCTCTCCATCTCCCACTCCTCCTCCACCCGAATTTCGACCTCCCCTCACCCCGCGCCGAAATCAGCCAGACATCTTCTGTCAGCAGGAGGACCGAACCCCCGCGCAATTTGCCCATCACCACCGCCATCATCACCACCCCCGCGACCACACCACAGAAGCAAAGCCTCCATCAATATCAACCTTTCGTCCTAACCCCTTCGCAAACCCACATCCACCACACCCGCCACCCCCGCAGCCTACGCAGCCCACGCAGCCCCCGCGCCAAATCCCCCGTCCCACCATAGCTCACAGCAATCAGCAACAACTCGCAACAACACAACCCACCAACACTAGCAACTACAAGCTACCCACGCCATCATGGGAGGCCACTCCACCGCCCATGACGAGGTTCGAGAAGAGGCGGCGAAGGAAAGAGCAGAGGATGATTGCGCATGAAGCGCGGTTGAGGGCCATGGAGGCGAGATTGAGAGCTGAGGGAGCGGGGTTGGTCGCGCCTACGCTTGTGTCGATGTTTGTACCGGCGGTTGCGCCTGTGCCTGCTGCTTCGGGTCAGACAAGGCATGAGGGGTCAGGTCGTGGTTATGGGAGGGGAAGCGGTGGTGGTCAGGAAGGGCGTGCGGGCGTGGGGAGTTATGGTGGAAGCGCTGGTGGTCGAGAAAGAGGTGTAGCAAGGGGTACAACTTCCTACGACCGAGGTAGAGGTCGTCCTGCCGAAAGTAGGTTCTCTGCTTCTGTTGGAATGTCTGCTCGCGCTCCTGTTGCTGCTCCTGCTCCTACTTCTACTCCTGCTCGTGTGCCATCGTCTCTCCCTGCGTGGCGCCGCGTATTTGCTAGTAGTGGTAGTACTGGTGCTGGCGGCGGTCAAGCTAAATGAACAAAAATTCCAAAGCTCTTCCGCAGCAAGCTAGGCATACCCTCGACCAGACAAGTCCGTATCTGAAACAAGAATCAGAGAAGCCGTTGAAGTCACGAGGACGCTTTATACTTTGTCATCACGATTTTTCCAACCGGTCTTGAAACTCTTGGACTCGGTTTTTTGGACTGGGAGCTGGACATTTAGACGATGCATCAGGGAATGGATTATAGAGGGTTCGACTGATAATGGGAAGGATGATGTTGGGGGTAGATGTGTTATATATGGATCCATACCATTTCATCCCATGCGTTTTGTGAAGCATTTTGTTGGGAGCATAGGGCTCCCTATTCTGTCCTATTCTGTCCTATCCCATACATCAATCCATACAACCTGTCGTGGATAGAACCTCGAAACTTTATCCCGCGTGTAGGGCGGGTCCCGCGGCGAGTATACGCACAATGACTCCACTTTAGGAAGTGTGTGCAGTGGGGCGGAAGACTAGTGTATATGTCAATCACTGAAGATGAAAATTCTGAGATTTATTGATTCTTTTTTTTGGGGGGGGGATTGGTATGTGTGTTGTATGTGTGTAGGTGTTTAGTTAGAGGGTGGCGGAGGATGGGTGGGGGCCGGGTATGCGAGGAAGGAAGAGGAAGAGGCAGCAGGTCCTTGTGGGAAATTGTCCAGGGTGAAATAGTGTGGCTGTTGATACGGTCAAAGCGATCATCTGGCAATATCTTGAAATAGTAGCTGCACCAGGCCGTGTTATGCATTTCGTGGAGGACCCAGAGGGGCAAAGTCGAGCGGTCATGACATCGACTGTCGCGCGAAGAGACTAGGTGCACATGGCGGCAGCGTTTCATCGTGTGAAGATTAAAGTCGTCATGTTATCGCTCGATCTCGTGGGTATATTTTCCTTTCCTTCATTCACAGCCGTGACTCTTTTGAACGGCGGTGCGGTATGACCAGAACGTAGAGAACTCTCAAGCGCCACCACCACCACCTCCTCCTCCTCGACCACGACCCCGTCCGCGTCCACGCATGCCCCGGCCCCCACGATCGCCACGGTCGCCGCGTTGATGCATGCCACCTCTTCCGCCTCGGTTCGCCTGGTCCTTGGCCTGCTGCTCCTTGACCACGTCGACTATCTCGTCTGGGACCCGTAGATATTTGATCTGGTAGCGTAAAATCAGCACTCTTCCATCCACATGTGTGACGCACCCCAGCACCCTCTTTGGGATATGTATAAATATATACGCACCGTACTACCGCGCACATAGATCTCAGGCAGTCGCATGAATTTGTCGCCGTCGGCGCTGGTCTGGACTACTTCGCGCAAGGTGAGGTTCATCCACGTGTCGCAGTTTATAAGCAGCCCGTTGAGCGTTTCGCCGCTCTTGAGCTCGACGAGCATGGGGTGGCCCGTCGCGGCGGTTAAGAGGCCTAGTGGGAGCTATGGTCGAGGGGGAGAGGGGTCAGCGCGGTCTTGGGAAGATGGGTAGAGCTGGGAGTAGGATTGGACATGACGAACCATGGCGACTGTGTATGTGTATGTGTGGGTGTGGGTATGTGGGTTGGGGGCTTCCTTCACTGACTGACTGCATCATCGAGACGCTAGTTCTCGTGGTAGTCGAAGTCTTGGCAAAACTAGCGGACTTCCGCCCTTGAACCGTTCCAAGGTTCCTTCTCTTCCGCTTGATCGGCCTACCAAGCTTTTACTTGCATCCACGTCTCATCGGACACGACATTCTCCTGATTCCATGTCAAGAGATGATTGGATCTGGGTCGCGATTTGCTGAACCATCATCTCCTCATCTCCCCATCATTGCTGTTGTGCTCATGGAATGTTTTTTTTACAGAACAATTGATCAGTCATCGCCTATAGAGGGCACGTTTCAGCCCCCAATGTGAATGGGAAGCTAACCGCTCTTTTATGGGGAGGAAGCAGATCAACCTGACACATAATCTGTCTCTCTCGGCATACAGAGGTACGGACATCGGTACACGCCACAGATTCAATGCCATCGTCCTTCGCATATCGTTCCAAATCCAACCAGTGTCCCTCCGCCCGCACAAACAATCACGTTTCATCACAGTGCATTGATGCGCCATACTATACTATACTAACTATACCCTGACCACATCTCGCAAGGCGTACCACCTCCGCTCAGGCTCAGCGTGGCGCAGTCGACTCTCTACGCGGCCACCCCTCCCATCCTCATCGCCCTCCGTTTTCCGACTCCGACTGGTGCCTGATTCTCGACGTCTGGGAACGACAGGTGTTCCCACTGCCGTCCTCCAAATCCCTTTGTCTTTACCAGTGGATAGTGTGCATCTGTACCGTTGAACTTTTGTGGCATTCTCCTGCTTCTCACTCTTGTTTTTTCGTGTATTTGCCAGTATGCGGCGGTCTTTTAGATCAAAACTCTTATACGCTTGCGCATGGGCTGCTCCCGTCTTCTCCGTCGCACTCCCAAGCCAAGATCATCGTGAGGTTACCCGGCCACAAGGCAAGCTCTTACAGTTAGGTGCGACCCGCTCTTATAACCACTCAAGCTCCTCATGTTCGCCTTCGTTGCCACTGGGCATCTGCTGAACCGCTCCAGACTTCCAGCAAAACTACGCGCAAGCAACCTTCAATGTCCCCTGCACTGGCTGTGGTCACACGGGCCAGGATGACGAGTCTCTTGTAAGGCCCACTTCAGGCACCCAAAATAACTACTTGTAGCTCACCCCGCCCTTAGACCTTGAGCTTCACCAGCCATGCCCTCGATGTACCTTGTGGCTCTTCCAACATTACACTAAACGGTCTTCATCTTCCCCAAGAGTGGAACGGTGATTTCGCATCTGGCTACGGTTCTTACCCGGGTGTCACCAATCTCCAGCAGAATGCATGGTTCCTGCAGCACGACTTGGACCTCGAATGGGAGTCGGCTTGTCTTCACGGATACGAAGACTTGGACGAAGCTGCACAAGTGGTGACAGTGAACATCAAAGCCATTGACGGCAAACCTACTACAACACCATCTGGTTTTACAATCTCTTTCAAACAGCACACTTCACCTCCCTCTTTGCTCAGGCTTGAACCGGTTCCCAACCCGTCTGCCAGCAACAGAGAAGTTGCCGAGTCCTGGCGTGAACCTCCACAGTCTCTCCGTCTGTCTTTACCGAATACCATTACAGAGGTGAACGAGGTTGAACTCCAATCCTTGGAGAATCAGATTCGCGAGCTCAAAGCCCTTGAAGCCGAACTTGCGCAACTTCAAGCCCTTGTCACTGAGAAGAAGAGGCTTTTGAACTCGCAACTGAGGAAACAGGTTAAGACGTTTACCGAAGAACTCAACCAGTGTGACAACTTCACTTGTATTGTCAAGACCATTGCTCACGAAGCCCACGGCGCGTGGAGAGTTGCCTACATTCATTTCCAAACCGGCAATCGCCACTCACCAGGCATGGGTCGCCCGGAGGAAGTCTTTGCTCACGCGCATGACCACGCAACACAAATGTCTGGTGGTCGGTTGCAGGTCGAGCCAGCAACACCCATTCAAGCGTCCACGGTGGCTTTTCCGTCTTCAAATCCAGCAGAAACCAGGGCGCCCAATGTGCGATTTGGCTGCTCTGGAGACGGCTCTTCTTGCCCTGCCGTAGCTCCAGAGGAACTTCCACCCCGTCCCCCAAGACCGTCACCCTGCCTACTTGCCTTGGAAATTACCCTCGGTCTTCTCTGTTGTGGCTGTCTTATGGCAATAATCCGACACAAGTGCGCCAGCCTACGAACCCGCACCGAGCGCGCTGCCGCCCGAGAAGAGCGTTTGAATGCGCAAGCCTACCGTCGTGCCGCCCGCCAACATGTATGGCGCAACTGGTGGCGTGGAAACTGGGCCTCTCGCCGCAAGGATTCTGAACGCATCGTCGACTATGAAGAGAAGCGTGCACTGATCCAAGAACAAGAAGGGGTGCTCGAGGAGGCCATGCAAGACGAGATTAGGCAATTGAGAGTAGCCCATGAGATTGTCAATGATCTTGTCAGAGATGCCGAAGAAGGCAGAATAGTCAATCACGCGCCATGCCACTGTCACCGCCAACCACCCCGCGCACCCTATTCGCCGCTATCCACTGCCTCTACGTATCCGCCCACTTCCCTCCCGGAAATCCCATCTCGGCCACTATCCCGGACCGACAGCCTACCCAGTTATCGCTCCGGTGCACCCACCGAGCCGCCAAACTACGACTCTGAAGTCGACATGTCAGACATCGTGGCCAATGGCTTCCGACAGTACACCACGGCCACCAGATCGACAACCTCGGAAGTCAGCTCGCACTGGACACCAGACAGCAGCATTGTCGACGTGAGTCCGCGCCCAAGCGCCGACACGCTGAGATATCCACAGAGTCTGAGGAGTCTGCGGACTGGTGATGAGGATGGGTCGGATGAGTCGGATGCCGATTGAATTGATTGTCATTTGACGGGATCGATGCTCTCCATCGAGACCCTCACGACAGTCTTTGGCATTCGCAACTTTGCAAACCAGAGGAAAAGTCATCATAAGATACAATTCGGCCACGGCCACGTCTATACTCGCCTATGCGTGGGATACCCACCGCCCGCTCACACAAACCGTGCGTATGCTGTGTCTGCTTGCCACCAAAAGCGCATCCGGCGTTCTATTTCGATCCCATCAACAGCAATGCACGCCTTTCATTCTGCGTTATGCACGCGTGTCATGCACACGTCCACCTTTTTTTGTGCCCTATTTCTTCCAATCTAATTTAATTTTTCTTTCCCTCACGCAAGATATGAGGATTACCTAATAATTTCCCACCCCCCGCGCGCGTGTTGTTTTCATCTCAGCATGTTCCATCTTCATGTATCATTACCTTCTTCATTTCCACCTCTCCTCGTCATTGTAGCCTCGGAGTCGGAGTGGTGTCTTAGCCTGTTGGATGGATGAGAGATTTTGTCAAAGCAGGGCTGCTGGGATAGTCCTCGTTTGGGTCTTGCTCTGGAGCTTGGTCTTGGTTTGTTTTGTGGATAGCGATGGTGAGCTGGTTTGTTTTCGTCCTGGTCGCATCGGATGGGTATGTGGGTGGTAGAGATGATTTATATTAGAGAAGGTGAGGGGGATCCCAGGAGATGGAAACGCAGAGCATACAGTATTGGGAAAGTGTATTTGCTGAGGATACGAATATATATATACATCCTCAACCCAATCCCCCCTCAACCCTACAACTTACTCCCCACCCCCTCCCCCCCGCTCCCCAACGTAACCACCAACTTGCCAAACTGACTCGCATTCCTCATCTCCTCGAACAACGAGTCAATCTGCGCGATATCCAGGCCGTGCACGGTGCGACTGACAATGGGCCGGAGTTTCTTGTCCCGCACAAACTGGACCATTTGAGCGAATTCCTGGCGTGAGCCCATGGTGGAGCCCCGGACTTCGAGGTTGCGCAGGACGGCGGACATGAGGAAGTCCATTTTGGGGGAGGTGGTCATGCCGTAGATGGAGATGATGCCGCCGGGCTGAGAGGGGGGTTAGTTGGGGGGGTTGTGGGAGAGGGGGGAAAGGGGGAGGGAAAGAAGGGAGGAAGGAAAGGAGGAAGGAAGAGGAAGAAGAGATGCATACCTTGAGCAACCGCGAACCCTTACTAACCACATCCCCACCCGCCCCATCAATAATAGCATCCACAAACCTCCTCTCCGCCGGAAGTAAACCCAGCAACTTCTTCTCCCACCCCTCCTCCTTGTACACAACCCCACCCTTTGCCCCCAACCCAACCGCCCTCTCAATCTTATCCCGACTCCCACTCGTCACATAGACATTACACCCCTGCGCCACAGCAAACAACAACACCATGAGCGCCACACCGCCCCCTATCCCCGTCACCAGAATATTCCGCCCAGGCAGCGCATTCCCACTCTTCACCCAAAACGCACGCCACGCCGTCAGACCCGTAAGCGGCAGCGCCGCAGCCTCTGCATCGCTGAGATGGTCCGGGCAGGGTTCGAGGTGGCCGGTGTCGAGGGTGATGTAGTCGGCGAGGGTGCCGGCTGGGTATGCGTTTGTGCCACCGAGGATGGCGTAGCCGTTTGGATGTTCGGGGCCCTCGAGGCTGCAAGTCCAGCCGCTGCCGGGATTGAGGAGGACGCGTTTGTGGAGCCAGGATTGGGCGGTGGGGGAGGTGCCGGTTGTGGAGACGGTGCCGACGCCGTCGGCGAGGAGGGGGACGCCGAAGGTTGTGCCTGGGTAGAGGTGTTGGCGGATGAAGAGGTCGCGGTGGTTGAGGGCGGCGGCGGTGAGGGTTATGACGGCCTGGGTGGTGGTTAGAGAGATGTATATGTGTGTGGGAGGGGGGGGGGGCAGGGGGGGCGATTTGAGAGATCGAGGGAAGATGTGGATGTGGAGAAAAGCAAGGGTAAGACTGACTTCATTTTCTTTTGGCTGAGGCTCGGGCAGTGTGATCTTTTCGAGTGGATAGTATACTTGACCCGGTTTGCCATCAATCTGCTTGATGGCGATTGCAAAAGGCATGATGAGGGGGCAATGGACCTTGGGTTCAGTGCATATGACAAAGTTTGGAGGGAGATATTTCAACGCATTTATATGGAAGTTATAAACTCATGGGCGAAGATGATAGTTGTAATTTACTAACAGCTGAAATCTTCAGTGAATGATGCCATTGCACACGCCGCGCCGGGGACACGAGCCGAGGTCATGGAGCTTGTACCTTGGGGAATGACGGAGATGCGGGGCAGACCAGGGGGAGGGTACCACAGTCGACTCGCATAGCCAGATCAGATGGTTAACGTCATGGGCTATCGATGACCTCGGGTGCCGCTCCACCCAAGTGTGATGATAATATTAACTACTTCTACCAATCGAACGACACGAAAACGTGGTTTGCTTGGATGCTTAAAGATACTCTATCTCGAAGATCGGTAGTCGCCGCCAAATTCTCTTCTATACGCATATATATACCTTGGTCCCTGCGTTCACATCCTAAGGCCTCCACCTGAAAGATGGATGTCTCCAGTCAAGGTCCTCAATCTCCTCACTGGACTTGCCTGCCAGCTCCTCGTCCACATTCACGTTTGCTCGCTTGCTGTTGCTCATGTTCATCCAGAGCAAGACTGCAACACTGCAGATTAAAATCGTGCTACTAGTAGCCAGGTTCAGACCATTGCCAATCACAAAGTCGGGCCCATCAAACGGCAAGAAACTCCAAGTGGAGACCAAACCGCCCACGTTGCCAAACATGACAACCGTGCCAATGGCCGAGGCGCGTGCGGTGTCGGAGATGACGTTTGCCGATGCCTGGGCGTTGCAGAGAGCTCCGAATGAATAGGCGCCAGAGGCGATGATGAAGGTGGCTCCATAGCGGACCATGAGTGTTTTGCTAGCCAGAAACACTAGAAAAGGGAGTTAGGAGCTGAAGTGAGGAGCGTGTACGTGTGTGTGTGTACTCACTAATATAACCAATCATCATCAACGGAGCAGAGACAATCATGAGAATGGTTCGCTTGTCAATTCGCCAACTGATATACGGCAGGAGGAGAGTGAAGAAGGCTCCCACAATGTACGGTGGTACAGTGCGCAATTGCTGGGCTACCGTGCTGCTCGTGGGATAGATTGTGCGAACAATGGTTGGCAGGAAGAAAGCCAGGCCTTGGACTGTGATGTTGTCCAGCAGGAAGATGAAAGAGGTTGCGAGAACGACAGGGTTGAAGATACCACGAAGCGTCTTCTTCTTGTCGAGCTTATCAAGCACAGCGCCCTGGCCGATACGCTCAGACTTGACGCGCGCAATAGCCAAGTCCTTCTCCTCTTGAGATAGCCAACGGGCAGTCTCAGGCCGGTCCGTGAGTGTGGCGAAGGAGATGAGAGCGAGACCGCAAGTGACGATCCCTTCGAGGCAGAAGATCATACGCCAGCGCGTGACTCCGGCGAACGAGTCCATGGTAAGGATTGCAGAGGCCAAGAGGCCACCGAAAGCGCCCGCAAAAGGAGCTGCAACAATGTAGAGTGAAAGGCGGAACGCGAGTTCGGAACGACGATACCACTGTAATCCGTCAGTATGATTTCTCTTTTCTTTTCCGTCGTATACAAAGGAGACTACGAACGCGACTGAGGTAGTAGGCAACACCTGGAAGCATGCCAGCTTCGAAAATGCCAAGGACAAAACGCACAGCGCACATTTGGGCGATGTTGTCAACGAAAGCCGTCGCGATTGAAGCTGCACCGAATCCTAGCGAGATGAGGGGGATGAACCATCCGGGGCCCATCCATTTGCAGCACATGTTTGAAGGAATTTCGAAAATGATGTAGGAAACGTAGAAGACGGAGAGGACTTGATTGTAGTCATAGCCTGTGAGGTTGAGATCCCTCTCCAGACCTGCCAGGCGTGCATTTCCGATATTGGCTCTGTCAATGAAGCAGAAGCTGGGAGAGGTGTGAGAAGGCAGGATGATTGAGGGTTGCGTATATCCAAGACTTACAGGTAGAGGAGGAAAACGGTGGGGATGATGTACAGGTCAATCTTCAGGCGCAGGCGGGCTTCAGCCTTGGGGTCGAAGTGGATCAACGCGTTTCCATAGCTAGGTAGCAAGGGTCAGCCATGGTCGAAAGAAAGGTTCCACAAGGATATGGGAATGCATGGCCTTACATATCGGTGGCAGCGTGTCCTCGTTCTGCAATTTGATGCGCGTCTTCCTTGAGCTCATCCTGGCTCTCCTCGTTCTGGCTCGCCGGACGCTTCTCCGCTGACAGTCTCGTCTGTGGTTCAGCCATGGTGTATTCCAGGGGAAAAAAAAGATGTGGTAGCTAGCTACAAGGACATCAAGAAAGTCAACAAAGGCAACTCGTAACGCCGCGCCCTTTTATCTTGTACACGACACAGACAGACAGATAGACACACCCCCGCGCGCGGAATTAGCTGGGGAAATGGCTGACAAGGCCAGGCCCTGTAGCCTCGGGAGCAAGCTCTGCAGGCGGGGGTGGAGTTGCAAAAAGACGCCAAGGTCAACAACCCCGGCCAGGCGAGAGGTGCTAGTCTTTTGACAGGCCTGACAGGCGCGGGGTTGCACACTGAGTGAATGAGTGAATGAGTGAATGAATGAATGAATGATGCAAGAGTCAGTTTCAGTTCAGTTACCACAGACTCCATGCCAGCCTAACAAACTGCCTACCTAGATCGCCTCGTCATCCTCTACCACTCTTCCAGAACTAAGTCGCTGCTGCTCCTGATCATGCTCTTACCAAACTCTATTTACCCATCTACGTATGTATCAACCAGTCTCTCTTTTTTCCATAGCACTGACATCAGACACCTCTGACACCCATCCGTAATTCACTTGCGCCTTGTTCTCGTCCAGATATTTTCCGTGGTCCCCTTCACGTTACCAAACTACAAGGTAAAGCTCGTAACTACGACTGTGCTTCTGGGACGCAGAAAAAAACCATAGATCTTAGTTCCTGTTACTAGAATGGCATACATGCAATGTAAAGGCCACGGCCACTCTACACGTCTCCTCCTATCATGTCGTGCTGATCTCCATGCAATCATGCCGCGCCGAGAAACCCACCATAGGCCCGCTTTACTCACAGCCATTGATCCACATCATCCGCAACATCCATATCCACATCTTCTCTTTCGGCCTCTTGCTCCACCTTCAAACCGTCGTCAATCTCAGCACTGGCACCCTCTTCGCCCACAGTAGCAGAAGATTCACCATCACTGACATCAGGCTCTTCAGCTCCACTCGTCGTGGGTCTTACGCCGCCAAATGCATCGTTAGGAACCCATGAGAAGTCCAGCTTGCCAATGTCAGATAGATGGAGGGATTCATCGAGGAACATCTCGGCCTGATAGCGCTCTTTGAACGTGAGGATCAGAGTAGTCGGCTGTTCGGGGTGGCGCTCGATGCTTGTGCAATCGGGCATGTTCTGCGTCCAGTTAGCGAGGAATTCGTCTCCCAGCAGTTCCAAAGTAAGACTTACGAGCAAATGCTGCCGCAACGCCTCCTCACGAGCCGAATGCTCTTCCACACCAGCAACTGCAAGACGTTTCGGTCGATTGTCTAGCCTCTTGACACTTGGACGGCTCTGAAATCCAGCAGAATTCGCGCCACGCCCACGACACGCGCCTCGAAACGCGCCAGCATAGCCTCTTCCACGCAGTGGAAAAGTAGCACTCCCTCGACTTCTATAGCTTCCCCGGTATGTACCACGACCTCGACTCGGCGCCGCCGTTTCGGGCTCGTACTGTGCGAAGAGATTTTCGGCCTCTGCTTGCAGACTCGCAAGAGTCTCCGTGAAGCCTTCTTCTTCGGCCCCCTTCTCACCAGACAGTTCGGCGAGTTGTTGTCGAATCTTTCGCATCTCCTCAGTCTTCTCTTTGAGAAGTCTGTCAATCTCAGCGGACCGGGCGTCTGCTTCTTCAGCCTTGCGGCGGCGCTCTTCGAAAACTTTTTGGGCCTCCGCTTGGCGTTTTGCAATCTCTTCAGGGGATTCGCGCTGTTCTTCTTGGCCAGTGTATTCCATACCCACATCAGCATTTCCATGCGGGGAGTCCACATGGCTTCTATGCCAAAAGACTCTCACAAACCGACTATCAAACACAGCTTTCGGACTCCTGTATGCTTGCTGTGCCGCCTCACGGTCCTTGAACTTGATAATGGCCATACGCTTGTGCGTGTGCATCTTTACATCGGTAATCGCACCAAATGTCGAGAAGAAGCCTCGAACCTCGTCTTCGCTGCATTTCTCCGTTGGTATCTTGTCAACTACTAGTGTGGTATTGGTTGGATCGTGTGATGGTCCAACGTGCGTGAATTCTGCACGGCCTTGAGGACCTCCGCTAGTTTGTGATCGTTTTCGAGGGGCCCGGTGTCCACTTCTTCCACCATCTTTTCCATTTGTTTGTAGAGCGAGCGATGCATGTTCCGGGTCGTACTCAGGTATACTATCTGCAGGCACTGCAATCGCGTTGCCGTGTTCGTAGGGACAAACAGTACCCAGAGCACAGAAGCCCTTGGTATGGTAGTCCTTGCACTTAGCTTTGGGCTCCATGTGGCTTTTTGCGTTATTCTGTGATGAAGAGAACGGCAAGGGTGGCAGCGCAGACAAGTCAATGCCAAAAGCTGCTGCGATGGCGAACATGGCCATTGGATCATCGAATGGAGGAGGGCCGGGAGGCGGCGGCGGAAGGTTGTGTAGATGAGCCATGGCTGAGAAAGGAGGGAAGGGATTTTGTGCTTTTGTGGCCTGTCTTTGGATTTGAGCACCGCCCCGATGCGCCGTCTGCCTCATTGGCTTCTTGTTGCTACCAATTTGATCCTGTGGTACATCGCGGCCATCTTTCGACTCGTGAGCTTCACGGTCACCTCGTTTGCGCTTCCTAGGTCCGTCTGGTACATAGGACAGGATGTTATACGTCTGCGACCCAGTCGGTACCTTCATAGCAGCCGGGCCCCTCGGCGCGCCGGCTGGTAATGTATTGGCGCTTTGGAGAGCCTGAGGTCCCGATTCGGTATTCGCATTCCATGCAATCGACGACGTGGGTGCAGAGTGCGAGGTTGCTTGCAAAATACCAGCAGTCGTGTTCTGTGGTCGAGTACCATTCGCTTTCGCATTACTAGTGACGGCCGGAAGGAAATTCTTGTCACGGAGTGCTTTAATGACATCGTTGACAAAGGATTCTGTGTCTGTCGATATCAGCGAACAGCCTTCCATGGCTAACTTAGGATATGCGACAGCGTACAGTCTTGCAGGAAGTCTGACAGTGATTCAACGCAGTTCCGCCTCATATTGGCTTCTGAGTCTTGCCCAGCGACGAGTGCAAGCACATAGTCAGCAAGGACTTCGGCATCTGCATCAGAACTATATTCGTCAGCATGTAGGGACTAGACATGACGATGGCTGCGAAAATTGTGAATGGGGGCTCTACTCACATTGTTTCTAGCTTTGGGAGAACCCAGTGCTTGAATGCCTCGTGATCCTTCTCCTGCAACAACATGGCGACACTTATACAGCATTCGCTCACCCGGAATACACCCGTCTATCTCGATTTGAAAATGACAACCGATGAAGTAGTCGTGGGGTCTTGGCGACACAAATCAGTGGTAAGTGTACAAACCCCAAAAGACGTCAACTCATACGCGCGGCTCTAGCGTGACAGGGTCACAGCTCAAGTTTCCCGTGCTCACATGACACGCCTGCCCCGCCACTTTCACCATAGATTTGACCTAGCTGGTACTTCTCCGGGCCAACAAGTATCCAAACATCAGAGAACAGTTGCAAAATTTGTGCGATATAGCTTGATTTGCTCCAACTACACTACACTCTGAACATCAAAGAAAAGAGGGTCATCATCCGTATCTTGAGTCCAATGCCTCAACAACCTGACTAAATCCATGGGCCAAATGCCCGGGCCGACATTTACTAGTTCTGGTTACTCCAAAGGGGAGCCGTTTGTGTCATGCATCGACCAGCAGCCGCGGGCATGCCCATACCTGTCGAATGCCCCATAATCGCAAGTAAAGGAAATCTAACACTTTTGAGAAGTTTCCTTTACAACTTGTCGTAGTACTGCACCACATGTTAGTGCTTGATTCCTCATATGAGCTGGAGAATGTAAAACTTACGTTGGAGACATCAGGCACGTCGACTTTGATACCCTTGCGCTTCCGCATGTCGGTGACGATCTTACCAACCATGGTGGTGGGGTCAAGCGGCGAGCCACCCTGGAGAATCTGCCAATGGTCGAAAACTTGTTGTGGGAAGGCCTGTCCGGCAGTGTTGGAACGGAGGTCGGCGGTGAAACCGAAAGACTCGTTGACAGGAAGGTAAGCCTTGATGTTGAACAGAGGCGTACCCACACGCTGGTTCTCTTCGAAGACGTGACCTCTCCTTCGGGTAAGGACACCGTAGATACCACCCATAGCCTGCTCGGGAACTTGGATCTCGACGAGGTAGACGGGCTCGAGCAGAGATGGCTCGGCAAGGAGGGTAGCGGCGTAAAGCACACGACGCGCAGTAGGGATGATCTGACCACCACCACGGTGAATGGCATCAGCGTGGAGCGTGACATCCATGATGTTGAAGCGGATAGAGCGCATTGGCTCCTCAGCAACGGGACCTTCCTTGGTGGCCCATTGGAAACCAGAAACAACGGAGTCCTTGATTTCACTCAAGTACTGAACAGCCTTGGTTTGGTCAACGAGCAAGTTGGCACCAGTGGTGTCGGGACCGAAGCACCAAATCTTACGGGCATCCGTGACATCCCAGCCGTGCTCGTCAGCAAGGATACGGGCACGAGCCTTGATATCATCACGGGGAGCGATCTTGCCCGACTCAATGGCCAGAGAGACCTCCTCGTCCAAAGGTTGCGCGATGACGTAGAGACGGTTGTGCTTGTTGGGCGACTTGGAGAGAGCAGTGATGCTGGAAGTTCCAGCAACAGTCTCACGGTACTGCACAACAGGGTCGGAAATACGGAGAGGGACACCAGCGTGGTCTTCCTCAAGATCCTTCAAGCAAATCTCCAAGTGGAGCTCACCAGCACCAGCAACAACGTGCTCACCAGACTCTGAGATGTAGGTCAAGACGCAAGGGTCGGACTTGGAGAGACGCTTGAGACCTTCGACCAGCTTGGGAAGATCCTGGGCATTCTTCACCTCGACGGAGCGCTGCACGACAGGAGAGACGGAGAACTTCATAACCTTAAGGTTGTGGGCAGTCTCGTTGGTGGTCAGGGTACCAGACTTGAGCAAGAACTGGTCAACACCGACGAGACCAAGAATGTTACCAGCAGGAACGTTCTCAATGGGCTCGACAAAACGTCCCATCATGAGAATGGTGCGCTGGATAGCCTTGATGAACAAGTCGTCCTTCTTTCCGGGAACGTAGTTGGGACCCTGGATGCGGACCTTGAGACCAGACTTCACGGTACCAGCGAAGACACGACCGAAAGCGTAGAAACGACCCTTATCGGAAGTGGGCACCATCTTGGAGACGTACAACATGAGAGGACCGTTGGCGTCACAGTCGCGGATGGCGATAGCGTTGACATCGTCATGGGGACCCTCGTAAAGAGTCTCCATACGGTACTTCTGGGCAGTAACGGGAGATGGGAGATGGAGAATCATCATCTCAAGAAGAGCGTCAGCAGCAGGAAGGAACTTGCGCATGACAACCTTGAGAAGCTGCTTGCCCTCGAGATCCTTCTCGTCGCTGGTAAGCTTGATCTCAAGCTTCTCAAGGAGAGTTGGGATCTCGTCGGTCTTGAAGTTCATGACCGCATTGAAGATGCGGAAGATGGGGTCCAAGATGAACTGGTTGAAAGCACGCTCAAGGGGCTGGCCCTCGTGTGTGCCCGTCTTGGTCCACTTCTTGGTCTTGGGGTTGAAGAAGCTGTCACCCTGTGTGAATGTTAGCTGTGTCCAGAGACTATCGGAGCCGTCACCAACTTACCCAGAGACGCTCCATCATCTTGTTCTTGTCAACACCAAACTTCTTGGCGTAGCGGTTCGCAAACTGGCGGATAGTGAAGGCCCAGCCGTGAAGACCGGAACCGAAGGCGATGGTACCCTTCTCGGGGTAGACCTGGACATCACCAAGGGTCTTGTCGAAGTAGGTGGCAATGACGACGTTGACGGACTCGATGACACGGGAGAAGTTCTGGTACAGGTCCTCCTTGGAGAGCTGGAGCTCGAGAAGAGCGCGATCGACCTTGTTGATGATGACAACGGGCTTGATACGCTCACCAAGAGCCTGACGGAGCACGGTCTCGGTCTGGACGCACACACCTTCAATGGTGTCGACGACGACGAGGGCACCGTCAGTGACACGGAGGGCAGCAGTGACTTCAGATGAGAAATCAACGTGACCAGGCGAATCGATCAAGTTGATCAAGAAGTCGTTCTTCTCGGTCTTGACAGGAATGTCCTTGAGGTCCTCAGGGTCCTTGAGCTGGGCGTACAGGGAGATGGCGGTCGACTTGATCGTGACACCACGCTCCTGCTCGTCAGCGCGGGTATCCGTGAAACGGGCCTCTCCAGCCTTGGAGGCGGAGATGATACCAGCACGCTGGACGAGCGAGTCGGTAAGGGTGGACTTTCCGTGATCGACTATGGTGGGGTAAGTCAGTGCTCCATGGTTTGTGCGATGCGGGGTTCCCAAACTGGGCGCTTACCGTGGGCAATGACCGACATGTTACGGATGTTCTTGGGGTCATCCATGAGACCACGGATCTATCAGCCTAGTCAGCTTCCCTCTTCTTTCCCCGATGCCTATATCACCGGATCCCGTCGGCCATGTGTGCGTGGTACGTACCTCCTCGACCGTGAAGCTGGGCATGCGGTTAGCAGGATTCTTTGAACATGGCAGCAGAAGTCATGGTAGCATTGGGTGACATTGGTGGCAGACCATCGTTTCTCTTGTGTCTGGACATGAGACGGAGGAGAGCGGTGGCGACTTACTTGACCATGATGGCGGTGTTGTGAACTGTCTTCTTTTACGAAAATTCAGTAGTGGGCTGTCGAATACCCCGCTCGTTGGCGCAGGCTCGGGTGGGGTTGAGAGAGCGCGAGGTTGAAGTGATGTCTCTGGCTGTTGCAGTGGACCAGAGGCAGGCGCGCAGTGGATTGATATAAGCCGTAGAGGCGGGCGTCTGTGAGGAGGAGAAGAGGGAGGGGAGAGCAGATTTCTACTGCACGTAGTGGGGTCGGCCGCTTTGCTCGCTAACATGTTTGAGCACGGGCCAGTTTCCCGAGTGGCGCGCTGACGAACTCGAGCTTTTTCTTCCTCACACTCCCACTCTTGTCCCATCCTGCCGCCCTTCCTCAACGACTGTCATGGTGTGACTGATTCTCTTTTCTTCTCCCTGAATTCTTATACTACCTAGGGCGGCTACCTGTAACTGATGACTCCCATTACTTGTTTGTCCTTTTCCTGAGTCAACTTTGCAGGGTATCGATGTGCAGCGGCCCAATGCACCTCATTGGGTAGCGTCGGAAACGGTCGAGTATTGGGTTTTCCTATGGGCGTGAAACATTGCAACCCCCAGGCCAAGCTTTGAATCACAATGGTTGTAGGAAAAGGTACTGCAATACGGTCCCTTACACACATGCAAAAGGAGTACTGCATGTCTACACTATTGTTGTTGAGCAAATGCAATCATGAGCCTACTACACTTCATCATCCATGTTTCTTCCCATTAGCGTGGTCTTGCTTTGTAATAGACCTCTTCTCCCACACGCAAAGGTAGCCTTCCATGTCTACTATAGATGGGGCTCCATTTGCAGGTAACGCACGGCTATTACTTGGTACAGTTGAATTCGAGTCTCAGGTACGCACTTGCAAGTAAACTTCAATGAAGCTCTTGTGATTGGCCCACAGCTCATCTATTTCAGTAGGTTTGTTGGTCATGTGCTAAGTCCGCTATGTCCGCTACACATGAGCATTTTTTTTTACGATCAGTGAATATGGGAGATACTTGGAGCACGTCAACCGCACCGCTGATATGCAATCGAGTATTGTATCAATGACATGCATCAATCAGGAATTCGAGAGCAATATACTTTCAAAGATTCATATATTGGTCAGATCAAAGAGTATGACCATGTGGATGCGACGACTTGTACGTCAGATCAGTGGCAGTGTGGCCGACAATTGACCTCTAATTGCTGGTGAAAAATATGATACATAACAGACTGCCTGTCTACATATAACTGTACATGCCACATCCGTCTTGCGATCCCCCTCACCCCTCTCCACCCGTCTACCGATTCCGCAAATACCAGTTGAAAGCCAACTGACCCGTCTCGAGATGGAAGGGGGTGGGTACTTCAGCTAGTCCTTGTCTCGCAACCGGGTGTCTCAGATATACAGCTGCGCAGATGTTCTGATTCACCTCCAGATATCTCGGAATGAATGCAAAGGCACTCATGTAGTCCCTCGGTCTCCAGGGTGTCGCATATGGTGCTGCTGCATTGCGTGAGTTCCAGGCTGATGTGTATTCAGCTTCTAATCTGAGCTTCTCAAACGCAGAGCGCATTTTTGCTTGGTCCTCTTCTGAGATGAGAGGCTCGGGGGCCTCGGTGGGCTTTGATGTGGGTGATGCGACGGTGCGCTCAGCGATCTTCGTCTTCAAGAAGTCGAACTGTGCATCGAGTGTTGAAATGGTTTCTGGGCTTGCTGATCGCCATGAACCAATGGCTTTCCTTACGCTCTGACGTAACGCGCGAAACTTTTGCTTGTCCTTTGCCTTGACATCTTCGGCCAGCACCTCATCCACCTGCTGCATAAGATCTTGGAGATACTTCTTCAGCTCAGTTGGCGTGGGCTCTTCGCGTGAAGATTGGGTAATAGTAGTATCTTCACTTGACTGCTTGGGGGTTTGACCTCCGCTTTGTTCACGAGCTTCAGCGCGGGCAGCAGCCTTTTCTTTGGCTATGCGCCGCGCAGTAGAGGAGCGAGATTTCGGCGCACCGGTGGCAAACATGACAGACGAGGGCTCGACTTGGAACATGTCGCCTGGGTTCAGGGCGTATCCAGGGTAGATCATCTGGTCCAATATCAGCGCCACCCCCACTCTGTGTCTGCGGGATTGATAAATACCTTTTTGCCATTGACCTTGACCAACCCATGGACAACAAACTGCCTGGCCTGGCGGACACTACTAGCAAACAAGGCTCTGAAGATGGCCGTGTCAAGCCTTCTCTCCAATGGGTAGTATGCCATTTGCATGTACGGCGTCATGGCCGGTGTCCGTGTCTGGTCCTGTGCATCCGCGCCCATACCTCTGCCAGCCGCCTGCTCGGAGCCGTCATTTCTGGCGAGATACTTGTGGTCCATGGACACGACGGCGGGCAGGGTTCGCTTGAACATGCGCTTCCACTTCTTCTCGCGGATGTGTTCGCCATGGTATGCTCGGGTACTGGCTTTGGCAGACCATTTCTGCTGAAAGTATGTGCGGGCCGTATTTGGGGGCTTCAGCTGGGAGAGGGCGTATAACGACCAGCGGGACCAGTTCTGGCGGACATTCTGTACATGCTTGTCAGCGGCCTGCGCGCGGGCCAATGGCTGTATCGAGGACGGCTTCCTACCAGCTTCTTCAGTGAATGGAACCTCGGCTTCTTCCTGGGCATGGTGAAGGCGGCAATGCGGGGAGACGAGGGTGAAGGGGAGGAGATTGTGGTATTGTGACCTTGTGCACATTATCGACAATAGCAGCACGCGGCCACAATTGCAACGACGAGTCCGTGCCCTTAGCGTTGGCGGCGTAAAATCCTCCCCACTAAGCTTACCCAGCTCCAACTTATCTCGCGCCTTTTTCCTTTCCTTCAACAACAACCACCAACACCAGCTGCAGACACACACGACACACTTTTCTTGAATTGTGGCTGAGAACTAGCAACTAACTCTCGCGATCACAGGCATATCGTTATTAGCCATGGCCGACAATCAAGTTAACGGCGCGACGGCCACTGACCCCACCGACAAGCCCATGACCGACAGCTCGACACTGGTCGAGTCTGCTGACAACAAGGCCACCAACGAACCCAAGACAGACGAAACGGCAGCAGCAGCCAAGGCTGACGAGACCGGCGAGACCAAGTGGGAGGTCAACGGCAAGCCAGAAGAGGAGAACGCCCGCCGCGACAACCGCGAAGAGCGCAATGGCAGGTCCGGTCGCGACAACCGCGGAGGCCGTGGCCGTGGTCGCGCTGGCCACAACTCCAGAGAGAAGTAGGATTTACCTAGAAGCTTGTCGTAACCTCAGAGACTAACCTTATGCAGGCAGCGCAACCATGAGTTTGACGATCTCCCCGAGTCCAGTGACCCAGCAGAGATCCGCGCACAGGTATGATATCTAGCCTGTCCACAGATTGCACCGTACTGACTATGCGACAAGGTCGAGTTCTACTTCTCGACCCAGAACCTCTCCACCGACAAACATCTCTTCCAGGAACTCGATGGTCCCGACAACCGCCCCGTCGCCATCAAACATCTCCTCTCTTTCAAGCGTATGCGTCGCTTCAAACCGTACTCGGCTGTGGTTAATGCTCTGCGCGAAAGCAAAGACTTGATCGTTGTCGACGACAAGCCTGGCTATGAGAGAGTCAAGCGCAAGGAGCCCCTTGTAGTACCCTCCAGGGAGGGGGACGAACAGAAGAAGCCCTCGATTGAAGCCCTGTTCAATCGCCTCAGAAACAGCTCCACCAATAAGATGTCTACCATTGTCTACGTCAAGGGCTTCGGTGACGGCGAAGTTGGCCAGATTGCGCTCGAACGCTTCTTCCGTCCTTACGGCTCCGTCATGGTCCGCAAGCGTCGCGATGATAAGAATGTCTGGAAGGGTAGCGTCTTCGTCGAATTCGAGAATGAGGAGATGCAGCAGCAATTCCTTGCGCTCGACCCCAAGCCCAAGTACAACGACAACGAGCTCATCATCATGGGTAAGAAAGAGTACGTCGAGATGAAGTGCAAAGAGAAGGGCATCAAGCCTGACTGGGAGCTCACCGAAGAAGAGAGGCAAGAGAAACAGAAGAAGTTTCGCGAGGAGAACGGTGGCAACAACCGAGGCAACAACCGTGGTGGCCGTGGTGGAGGTCGTGGCGGCCGTGGTCGCGATGGTGGTCGTTCCGGCCGTGATCGCAACCGTTCGCGTTCTCCCCGCAGGCACCGTGACCGCAGCGGTTCCCTCGACAGCCGTGACTGGAACGCCCGTCGTGCGCGATACCAGAACCGCAGGGATGACCGTGGCAGCCACAACGAGGAGAAGAAGGGCCCTCAGCTCGATGCCCACGGTGTTCCCATTGTCAGGGACACTCGCGGCGATCCTGCAGTCGACGCGGCACTCCAAGCTCCTACGGACAACAAGCGCAAGGCCAACGACGATGCCGACGACGCCAGCCTCAAGAAGGCCAAGCTGGAGATCAAGCAGGATGCCTAGACGTCTTGTCTGCTACTCTCTGTCACGACTTCGTCCTCGTACTGCGACAGCCTGAGCTCTCGTCATCCTGTTGTCGAACCGGAGTCCCACTATGTTCATATCACGGACAATCCTGTCCCATGCATGTTCGGCGTCTTGGAGTGTTCCTTCTTCCTTTTCCTTTTCCCCCCTCTTTCTCGACGATCATCAAAATGAAGATACCAATCTGTGGGTCGGGTTCACGTCTGTATGGCATGGGAAACCACTCTCTGTTCTTCTCTTCCCGCTCGGCCAGAAAAAAAAAGTTCAACGGCTTGTTTGATCCGGAAGGTGGATGAAACGGATTCTTGGTGATTAAGCAGCTTAGTCGAGTTCTTGTGCTTTGGCACGGGAGAACTGGTCCTGCTTTCACTTTGTCTTTGCTTGCCGTTCTTTGTCTTTGTGATGTGTTGGATTGTGACGATGTATGTTGTCATGTGATGTAAACATATCCCTCGGACTGACTTGCTCGCAAGCAAAACGAAAGCAAGTCCTAAACTGATTTCACTCGCACAAGTCGTGTACCGTACCCTCTTCCCCTTCCCTTCACACACATCTTCAACAACCACCACTCCACATAGCAACAGCGCGAACCAGGGTGAAAAAGCATATGGCTAGCCATGCAGAGGAGATGGAATATACAATGGGGCCGAGAATGAGGTTAACCCCGCCTCTTGTCACACCATGCAGACATTAACGACCGTACATCGCGCCGCGTCGCGCTACAGACGGAAATCGGTCTGGTTTGGAGATGGGGAGATTAGCGACTAGCGACCGTGAGACCGAGAGACCATTAGACGATCATGAAGAAACAAAAAGTCTTCTTCGAGCAAGAGAAAAGAAGAGGATAGTCGCCGCAAAAAGAAGAAGAAAAAGAAAAAGAAGAAGAAGAAACCATCTAAATTATCCCCCCTCTGTAAACCGCCCCATGCAACGGATTAAAAACTTTTATACACTTCTTCCTCCTCCTCCATACCCTTCACCAACCCTCATCTCCCCCTCCTCTGATCACCCCCCGGACTACTCCCGCCCACAAAACTCCCCCTCGGACTCCTAACAACGGGCATCATAAGCGGAACCCTAGCCATCCCGAGCTTCATTTCAAACACGCGCATAACCAGCCTCTGCGCACTGCGCTGGACCTCTGGCGCCATCTCGGTGCCCAGCAGGCCGACAATGAGGGGCGCAAAGACGTGGAGATTGCGGTCAAAGTCCGAGTCTGGGAAGCCGGCGTAGCCGTCGAGGACGGTGACGACGACGGGGCGCCAGGTGACTATGTTGCGCTGTTGGGTTTCCTCGTCGAGGTCAATGTACGAGGCGATGATGTCTTCGCAGAGGGGGATGAGCGCGGCTTCCGTGTCGGCGCGCGAGGCGGCGCGGTCTGTAGAGGTGTCGTGGTACATGCGGAAGAGGATGCTGACGTAGACGCTTGCGGAGCCGGATTCTTGCTTGAGCAGGTTGGGCGGTTGCTTCATGAAGCCTTCGCGGAAGAGTTGGGAGCGGAGGTCGCGGTCGGCGTTGAAGCGTTTGGCGAAGTGGTAGGATTTCTTGAGCACGGCCATGAGGCGGAGGAGTTCGCCAGACGGAATCTTTTCGTACACGGCTTCGTTGGTGAAGAGCTCTTGCACTGTCTCGATCATGAGGAGTTGTAGGACGCATTTGGTGATGATTTGGTTGAAGAAGCGGCGTCGTGCCGCCGTTACGACGATGGGTGGTTTTTGCAGGTCTTGGGATTCGCCGCGGTAGTCTTCGAGTTCTTGCGTTTGACGCTTGGGTAATGGAGAAGGCATTCGTTGTTCGGCACCGGCCATGCTGCCTGCTTCTGAGGTCACCAGAGAGGATCGTCGAGGATTTGAGAGGCCGTTGATGCCGAGTGCATTGTCGGCTGGTTTCGACTCGTTTGAAGGTGTTTGCAGGGATAATTCCGCTGGCGGTGTGTCTGACCCCGTGTTTGCGGAATCTGGCGTATCTTTGGAACCGTTCAGTGCGCTTTGATGTGACGAAGATGCGCTGGTTGCCGCTGAGAACAGTGCCGTAGCTTCTGTTCGTTGAAATAGCTCAACAAACGCCTTGACAATCTGACTCCAGTGTCCGGGCGTGAACTTTTGAACGTTCTGTAGGATCAATTGCTGCAGGCAATTGCTTCCAATTCGTGCAAGAGTGTCGTTCTCTTGACATATACATAGGGCCAAGAGGTCCAGGAATCGGTCGAGCATGTACTCGAGTGATTCAAAGAAATGTGTAAAAAGCTTGATCATGTTGCGCAGCGCTTGGATCATAGTTGTAGATAACCAAACCGAGAGTTCTTCGTGGTTGAGGACCTTGGTCATCTCAGACTTGGATTTGAGGACCATGAATATGGGGTAGAGCAATTGGCGCCAAAGCATATCCCAGAACTCTCCCGGAAAGTCGCCACCGTAGCTAATCAGAGTGTCGAAGAGGTAGCTCAGTGCTCTAGATCGTACCTCGAGGTCTTCGCCCGTCATGAGAACATCGTGGAATGCGAACAACACTGGGAACCAGAACTGTTCTTCCTGAGTCTGACGAGTGGGTTGCTTGGGTATTGCCGAGCCCTTTTCAGATTCCTTGAGATAACCGGCACGAGCAGACAGCGAGCATTCTGGAGTCCTCAACATCTTCGGTACAGATGATTTGAGAAGCTCGATAGCTTGAAGGGATTTTTTCTGGAACTTGAAATTCTTTGAGAATTCAGTGAGGCAGACGATGAGGTCAGCGAAGGCGCCCTGTGAGATGACGACGCCAAATCGCGTGTTGTATACATGTGTTACGTTTTCAAAGGCAAGATTCACGATTCCCTCTGTTGCTCGTTAGTGGACGAATGATCTTAGAGCGTACCAAGACTGACCATAAGGCTCACGGGCGGCTACAGTGAAGACACCGAACATGGTCTTCCAACCTGATCGAATGTTCTCGCCCCGAGCTTGTATCATCTGGATCAAGCATCGCAAGACCATATCCTTGACGGATACAACACTGGCGTTGTTGATGATGTGTTCGAATGGCTTCAAGAAGTCCTTTTGGAACTTGAAACCTGGCAACTCTTCGATTTCCATAAACTTCATAGAAAGCTGTCTCAGAGAGTTGAGGGCAAAATAAACCACGTTGGTGTTGGTATGACACCCAACTTCGTTGAAGTGAGCGCCTAATACCTGCCAGATGTTTGTCCACTCAAAACGAACACGCGTCATATTGTAACCACTGATCTCGACGAGCTTCTGCAAACTGTAGGTTCGTGGGGATTCGCTCTGACCCGAGGACTGAATCTCTTGCCAACTGACTGAAGCGAGTGCTTTGACAAAGTCGACGATAGCTTCTCCTGATAGATTGGCGCTATTGGTAAAGATACGATCAACGCCTCGTACAATGTCCGTAGATCGACTCTCCTCGGCCACATCAGCTTGAAAATTTAAGCTGCTTCCTGTTGATGTGGGTCGCCGGCGATTGCTGGGTACATTGAGATTCTTGCCCGTTTTTGACGTGCCAGTGTTTGGTTTGAGCACGTCGGGTACCGCGCGTTCGTCGATACCCGCAGAGATCAGTTGGAAGCGATCCAGCTGGGAGACACACGTCAGCACCTGTGACCAAGACTCCCGCAGCAGGTTGCCTTCGGTGTGAGCAATCTCGATCAAGGTCTTCAGTGCCTCCATATTCCTAGCTTTCATCTCGCTCAAGTTGTAGAGATTGGTGAAGCGGGCAAGGAAAGCCACAAAGGCCTGGCGAGAGCTTTCTAGGTCGAACAAACAAGATATACGTATTGACAGTTTAATACCTTCAATACACAAGCGGACAATCTCGATGTTGTGATCTTGCGCTTGACCAGAGAGCGCTGTCAGAACTGGCATCCATGCGACCTCGAACATAGGACCGACGTGCTTGGAAGACTGTGCGGGGATATATTTGGAGACTGGGAGGGAAGTTGCTGTTCTTCGCTGAGCCCGCAGTAGTTGTTTGTAGAGCTGCTCTGTCTTGTGAGCCATGGCCTCGGAAGCTTGCACGATCGCGTCTCGTTGTAAGTCGCGAGCGCCTCCAGTAAGGACCTGGCCAATAGTCGCTAAGCCGCTCGTTGGTTGTTGATTGAGCAGTCCCTTGTCAGCAGCAGCCTCTTGCTCAGTATTGAGAACAATCTCGTTGCGCGAGATCTCTTCGAAAATGCTCCGAAGGTAGTCTTCAGGCAGATCAGCATTATCGTTGATACCACGATTGTTCTTGATGAAGTCTTCTGGTGTCATGCGAGGACCCTTCATCTTCTTACTATGCTGATCAACGTTGAGCATGATGACAGAGTAGGATAGAACGTAGGCCGTGTCTGCGTTGGCAAATGCATTTGGGTTGCCTGTGATGTATCTTTCCGCAAATTTCAACATGAATCGATCAATCTTCTGCGCTTCACCAGGAAGACGGAAGCTTTGCAGAAATCTTCGCAGAGCGTCCGTAAAACGAGTCTTTGTGAAGTCCATTAGGTCAACGAAAGCATGCATAATGGCAATATTTTCGGGATCACCCTCGCCCAAGAACTCACCCAAGGCCGTTTTGTCCAACTGATCATTGTCTAGGAGGAATCGAGCAATATCTTCTGGAGACTTGGATGGAATGAACCCCTCGGAAATCAACAACTTCAATCCCTTCTTCGGCTTGTAGTTGAATTGTCGCAACGCATTCGTCAGAGCAGTCTTCCTTTGCTTTGCTTTTTCAAGCTGACCGTAGTCGTCTTCGGCGAGTGGAGTAACGGTCCCAGAGTCCACACCCAGGTTTGGAGTGTCTGCTAGCGTTCGAGTGTCGATGGATGCCCTGAGGTCATCGAGCGACGCACGCAAGTCGGCGTTCACTTTACCGCTCTCAGGTAAGGATTGTTGAGCCCAATTGACGAGCGATCGAAGGATTTGCACCAGCGCCTCAAGTGATTCCTGTTTCATAGCATACTCTTGTGGGTATGGGGTGTCTGTCTCGTGGGATGAAGTCATAGAAACTGTGGTCAGGGAAGGTGGCATAGTTCCACGGATCTGCCAATCCATTTGTCGTGATTGCTTTTCGCGGTGTTCCTGATACGCTTGCTGTTGCATTGGCGTGATAGTGACAGGAGTACTTGATATCCTTGATAGATGTTCGACAACGCGCTGGAACATGTTGTCGAGTGCGGTTCGATCGCAATCGTAGTTCAAGTAGACTTCCACCAAGGCCCTGGGGTCTGCGGCTAGCCGGGCAAAGATGGTCAGGACATACTGCTTCTGGAATGGCGGAGCGCTACGCTTGTCCAGTGTTGCTAGATAGATCTCTTTCAGGAACACCTCGACCTCCTTTTTCAGGGAAATGCGCAGATATTTCAGCATCTGCCAAAAAATCTCACAAGCCACCTCAAAGACTTGCTTGACCGAACTCGCTCCGTTTCGGCTCAAACTCAAGCAGAGATATTGTTTGACGGCTTGAATAAATGTGGTTGGCTCATCACCAGTACCGCTTCGAATGGTGGCAAATGGGGACAAGAACACGGCGATGTTGTTGAAGAGTAAATTGTGAATCATGTGCAGAGAGAGCAGTTTCGATCGCATGCCATGCGATCGCACATCCTGGGCATGATCAACAGAAAGACCCTTTGTACTCAACCGACACATGGCCCTGAAGACTAGGTATGCATCCTTGACGAATATTTCGTCCTCCTCTTCCTCTTCCGTATTGACATGAGGGGATGCCTCTTGACCAGACACGTTCCGCGAACCAGGCTTGCCTTTGATCCGTGTTACAAGCGTGGGCGCATTATCGTGGATTCGGTCGTCGTTGAAGCTCATGTTGTTCTCGAAACTTTGCAACGTGATCTTGGGGCCTGTGTGCATAGACACAGGCCGGTCACTGGGCCCTGTCTGATCAGCATCCCGTTCGCCTTCGTCGTGGTCCCCATTCGCTTCGATACCGGCCATATCGACGCTGCCTCCGTCTTCGTCTGCTCCTTCCTCCCCTTCTATGCTTTCCTCGGAGTGACCCTTGCCATTGAATGATGTTCGTGACAAATTCAACCGCGCCTCCTTTGCAGCAAGCCTCGCCTTTACCCGCTCAAAGACGGTGCCAACCATCTGTGTCAATGCGCCCTGCGCTACCTGCTGGTTTGCACTCGATTTGGAGAGGAGAAAAATGTTGTATGTCAGACGAACGGCCTTTAGTAGACCTGCGCCATGCACGACGATCTTGTCGTTTAGAATGGCTGCTAGTAGCGACTTGACGATTTGCAGTTGGACATCTGGGTGTGTGGCTTCGCCTTGAAAACAATCACATATCGTATCTATGGCGCGCTCGATGAGGGGCGGCGCCTCTTCGCTGTCGGCGTTTGGGTCGCGGGGCACGGAGAAGTAGGAGTAGCTGATGAGCTTGCCAATGCAATCCAGCGCCGTGATGGAGACGAGGACATTGGGAGCCTCCGAGGCCAGCTGCAGAGGCTCGAAGAGGACCTCGGGGTTTATGCGCGCAGGATCTCCCTCGGCCTTGATGGCGGCCAGCGCGGTATTGGTCGAGTCGCCCAGCTTCTTGCTCTTCCTCGCATCCTTGGAGGCGGCGATGGTCTCGAGCGCGGTGACGACAAAGACGAGGGAACTTCGGGTAGAGGGGCGCGTGGCCGTGGTGGCTACGGTGGACTGCGAGTCGGTCCGCGGCCTATTCTCAGCGGGCATGCGCTGGGGGTCAAACATCTGCTCGGAAGTCCGGGGCGCAGCTTCTGCGCCATTGGGGACGCTGAGCGTGGTGGGTGTCGAGGGTGCAGGCGTAGTTGTCTCCAATTGGTGCCCGGGGGGTTCTACTTCTACTGATGGTTCTGCTGGTGGATCTACTGGTGGTGGATCTGTTGGTGGCGGCGATGGAGAAGCTGCGTCTTCTTCGGCTTCCTCTGGTGATGCCTGTTCCGACTCTGTGCCTGCATCGCTGCCTTGCTCATCTGCTGTGTTGGATGCTGGTTTGCTCTGCTCTCCCTTTGTAGAGGAAGAAGAAGGAGAAGAAGAAGAAGAAGAAGAAGAAGAAGAACGAGGGGAAGAAGGAGAAGAAGGTTCCGCTTCCTCTGTGGCGGCGGCGGAAGCCTCGGTATCAGCCATCGTTGTGGTGGTGTGCGTGTATGCGTGTGCGTGCGTGCCGGTATATATGTGTGTGCGTGTGGCTGTTCACGATGTTTCTGTCCCCAGGTCTCGTTCAGCAGCTGGCGGGACCGTCCCCAAGGCGCATTGCGGCTACCCAAGGAAGCGAGTCAAGAGGAGAGGGAGGATTGAAAGGTAATGAATCCGGGCTGCACGGGGCCAATGACGTGGATGCAAGCGAGCGATGGAGCGAAGTGCAGGCAAGAGAAGGGTAAGCTGATTGCGTAGTGGGCGTAGGAAATGACAATGTGTCTTGTTGATGGAGAAGCATGGCGGATGTCCGTGTCCGTGTTGGTTCGCATCAGCCCTGGGGCCTGAGTTAGGTTACGGTACTTCCTACTGACTTACCTGCCTACTAGAGTACTGGTAGCAACCTCAAGGCAACTACTCTTAGTGGGGGTACTACTTTCCATTTGCCCAACTATAGCCATACTAGGTACCTTACTCTCCTTACTCTACCCTTGCCTGCTTACCTATTACTATTATAGTCGAGTATATGCATGTTCTTCTTTTGGTCCTTGCAACCTGGCTGCTGGCTGCCACCTAGGCCTAACGAATGTCAAGTAACTAACGTTATCCGTTATAACCTATAACAATTCGTACTACAATTCTAGATAGCTTACCTACTAGTACTAACAGGCTGTGTATGTATCTACTCTACTATTAGAGTAGTTAGACACTGGCTTTGCTGGCCCTATGAGCTGCAGTGCTGCACTCTCCACTTTTGCGCCTTGGCTTGGCTTCTCTGTAGTAACATGAGCAGTAAAGTAGTACCGGTAAGTAGTTAGTAGTACAACGCCCGTGGTCTGCCTGCTAGCTCTGTGCCTTCCGGATCTCCACCAAACTGCCACCCGCCGCCGACTTTTTGTTTTTTGTTGAGCGAACGCAACCTCCATCAGCATCCTCTTCTGCTCTTGCTGCTGCCTTTTGCGCACGAGCGACTATAGCTCTCTCCCTCTCGCTCTCCCTCCCTTCTTCTTCTTCTTCTTCTTCTTCTTCTTTCTCGCCATCGCAGCTCGTCGTTTTCCTTGCGACGTGTGTCTCTCGGCCCCCCCCCCCCCCTCTCTCCCTGTCTCTTCTGCGTAAAATTATCTCCGTCGGGGTTCTTGATACCACAATAATGCCCGCCACGACCACGCTGTTGTCTAGGGCTGGCAGCCAATTGGCCTCGCGGGGCTCAATTGTGCTGCGAGGCGCTCTTCCGTCCACAAGGTGTGTACACATTCTGCCCTACAGCTGGTGGCATGCATCGCCAGATTCCCACGACCCAGTCCAACCCAGCCCAGCCCGGCCCAGCTGACATGGAAGCTCTAGCAGACGGACACCCGCCCTCTCAGCACTGGCTCGATACTACGCCTCGAAATGTGCGCATTCCCCTCCTGCGACTCTATAGCTCTACAGTCAAATTCTCCGATCGAATCTGTCCAGCGCTAACGCAGCCCTCCAGCCTACCCGTCGCATCATGTCATCACCATGCCCGCTCTTTCCCCCACCATGACCTCCGGCAACATTGGCGCATGGCAGAAGAAGGTCGGCGACTCGATATCGCCCGGTGACGTCCTCGTCGAGATTGAGACGGACAAGGCACAGATGGACTTTGAGTTCCAGGAGGAGGGCGTCATTGCAGCTATCCTCCGCGACGCTGGCACCAAGGACGTGGCCGTGGGAAGCGTGAGTTACTCCACCACCACGAATAGGGTCCATGTCTACGCAGAACGCCGCAGCTCGCGCGGATATGGCCCCAATGATCGGTACAGAGAAGACTAACAATCATTCACAGCCTATCGCTGTCTACGTCGAGGAGGGCGAGGATGTTTCCGCCTTCGAGGGCTTCACTATCGAGGATGCTGGCGGCGACAAGCAACCAGCGACCCCATCCAAAGAAGGCGAGGCTGCAGAAGCCAGCGAGCCCCCCAACAACGCCGGCTCCAAGACAGCCCCTCCCGCCAAGAAGGAGTCTGCTCCCGCCGCCGTCGAGTCCGAGTCCACGGGTGAGCGCCTACAGACTGCTCTCCAGCGCCAGCCCGGCATTTCGCCCGCCGCAAAGAAGCTTGCGCTCGAGAAGGGCGTCCCCATCGGAGCCGTCAAGGGTACAGGCAAGGGTGGACAGGTCACCAAGGAGGACATTGAAAAGTTCAAGCCCACTGCTGGAGCTGCGCCCGCAGCAGGTGCTGCCGCTGGTGTTGCTGCGTACGAGGATGTCGAAGCCACCAGCATGCGCAAGGTCATCGCCAGCCGTCTGACCCAGAGCATGCAGCAAAACCCCCACTACTTCGTCGCCTCGAACATCTCCGTCTCCAAGCTGCTCAAGCTTCGCGAAGCCCTCAACGCCTCGGCCAACGGCGAGTACAAGCTTTCGGTCAACGACTTGCTCGTCAAAGCGCTTGGTGTCGCCGCCCGCAAGGTCCCTGCCGCCAACTCATCATGGCGTGAGGAGGGTGGAAAGGTTATCATCCGCCAGCACAACGTTGTCGACGTCTCCGTCGCCGTCTCAACACCGGTCGGTCTCATGACCCCCATCGTCAAGAACGTCAACGGCCTCGGCCTTTCCTCCATCTCATCACAGATCAAGGACCTGGGCAAGCGCGCCCGCGACGGCAAGCTCAAGCCCGAAGAGTACCAGGGCGGGACCATCACCATCTCCAACATGGGCATGAACCCTGCTGTAGAGCGCTTCACCGCAGTCATCAATCCCCCGCAAGCCTGCATCGTGGCCATTGGTACTACAAAGAAGGTGGCCATTCCCGGCGAGTCAGAAGATGGCACACCCTCTGTCGAGTGGGACGACCAGATTGTCATCACCGGTAGTTTCGACCACAAAGTGGTTGACGGTGCTGTTGGTGGCGAGTTCATGAAGGAGCTCAAGAAGGCGATTGAGAACCCTCTGGAGCTTCTGCTGTAGACGCGATGATAATGTGTATGCTTTTTTTGTAAGGGAGTGTAACTTTATATCAGGGCTTGACGCGTGGCCATTTTCTACCGAGATAGGGATTCTCATGTACAGTGAATTGCATCTTCTTCCATCCTCCTTGAATCTGCTCACCCGCCTCCCGCTTTTTCACTGACTTCTTGCTGTCTCTCCATCCAAGCCGCTTATCTGACGACTTTTTGTAGCCACAACCCAATTGGTGGGAGAAGAGGGGTCCAAATTCGGACCGCCACTACCATTGCATTGGGACACAAATAGCGGGGGCCGTTGCTTATGCTAGCCATCCATGCATCACGACTACTCTATCTCGCTGACCACCATCAACACCATGACTACCATTGCGCATATCGTCCTGCCTCACAACGGGCTAATTGATGAAGGGCGTGAGCAGCGGTCAGCAATGGAAGAGAGAGAAAAGACATGGATCAAGACTGATGCAATGGCACGGTATCTTGAACACAAGGCAGGTGACATACATCGGTGTGCTGAGCAGACAGAAAGATAAACATGAGTCTCGGTCTCTGTCTGCAGAGTAACTTGATTCTCTGTTGCATCTTTCTCTTCCACTCTGGAGACGCGCGACATGACTACAGTCACCCTGATACTGCATTTCCTCCTCTTTCGGACAGCATGCGCACTTAACTTCGACTGGGAACGCACTCAACTCACCGATAGCGAGGCAGCCCTCAATTCTGCTATACGCTTTGGATCTCTAGCATCTTCTGTGGTTACAGATCGAGAGGAGTGTAGAGCCGTGCCGGGGGATGCAAGTTGGCCCAGTGATGCAGCATGGGCGTCGCTCAACGACACTCTCGATGGTGCCCTATTGAAGCCACGACCACTTGCTAGTGTATGTTACTACGGTGTGGAATACAATGCCACGAAATGCGAACAGTTAAGAAGTAGTTGGAAAAGCATGAACTTGCAGTGGGCCGTCCTTTATCTTTCCAATGTCCATTCTCTCTCCACACTGACAAGTCTTTCAGCACGGAGGATCCAACAAGCGTAATGTCCCAATGGGCATCAGGCAGCTCTTGCACACCAACCTTGTACCCAAATTCAACATGCACACAAGGCGGATTCCCCATCTACGTTGTGCGCGCTACAACTATCAAACATATCCAGATTGCCGTCAACTTTGCACGCAACCACAATATCCGTCTCGTGATCAAGAATACCGGGCATGATTTCAACGGAAAATCTATCGGTGGGTACTCCCTTGGCGTTTGGACGCACAACCTCAAGGATATGGTGTATCATGCAAACTATACTTCGCCTACTGGGTCGTATACGGGAAGAGCAGTGGCCTATTCGGCTGGTGTACAGGCGTATGAAGGAACGGCGCTGATGAGAAAGAACAACATGACTTTTATTGTTGCGGGAGGGGCCACCGTGGGCATTGCGGGTGGTTTCTTGCAAGGCGGTGGACATAGCAGCTACACTAGTTATTACGGGTTGGCAGCCGATCAGGTACTGGCACTTACAGCAGTTACGGCTGATGGGAGAGTAGTAGAGTGTCATGAAGGATTGAACGAAGATCTCTTCTGGGCTTTCAGGGGAGGAGGTGGTGGTACGTATATTTCGTAACTTGGCATCATTTCTACACCCTTTGGTGTTCATCCCGAGAGTTCTGACTGACTTTCTATTAAAGGGACGTTCGGCATACTCACCTCAGTCGTTGTTCGCGCCTTTTCTTTAACCCCCATTATCTCTTCTAGCATCCGTTTCTCCACCACGCCCAACCCCGGCTCAAACACCTCGCTCTCCGCTGAAACCTTCTGGGCAGGCATGGAAGCTTACTGGAAATTTTCACCGCAGATATGCGCCGCCGGGGGGTTGGGCTACAACTTCATCTACCCAACCAACACCCCTACCGGTCTTACCTTCACCGTTGGCATCTCCGTGCCGAACATGTCAGCCATCGCATACGGACGCTTCTTGCATCCCCTGATACAAGAGCTCAACGACTTGGGCATTGAGGTCCCCCTACCAGCACTAAAACGGTCTCTTCACACCGTTGATACAGACGACAACATTTCCCTCTCACACTCCCACTCCCATCTCGCCTCCCGCGGCATCCTCCACGAACTCACACCCCACACCCTCCTCTCCTCCCGCCTCTTCCCACGCTCCTCCTTCTCTCCTTCCACCCTCCCCCAGACCCACACCGCCATCCGCACCCTCGTCGCCTCAAACCTCACTTTCCACGGTATGTCCTACTGCCCACTCTCGTCCCTCAGCCCCTTCACCGCAAACGCCGTCAACCCGGCCTTCCGCACCACTTTGCTCCACGCCCAAGCCTACTTCCCCACCGCCCACTGGGACGGCGCGGCCCCGCTGCTGTCCCGCGCAGAACTCACGGCCCAGCATGGCGTTTTGCAGGCGGCTGTGCAACAGTGGCGCGATGTCAGTCCTGGAGGAGGCAGTTATGTGAACGAGGGCGATGCGCAGGATTGGGAGTGGCAGCAGGGGTTTTATGGCGCGAACTATCCCGAATTGAGGGAGGTGAAGGCGAGGTGGGATCCTTGGGGCGTGTTTTGGGGGGTGGGGATGGTGGGGAGCGAGGAGTGGGAGGTTAGGGATTTGGAGGGGGGAAAGAGAATGGGGATCGTGGTGCAGGATGGGAGGGTTTGTAGGACTGGGTAAGGGGGTTTGGACTGAGATGGGCTTGATTTTTGGGTAGACTGTGAGATTTGAGATAATACAATATCCTACTATGATATAACATCGTTCTCGACCCTCACTCCACGGAACTGCATATCTCTCATCTCCCACCCCTTACTCCTTACACACATACACAGCTGTCACCACGTAGGCCAGCAGCGGCACGAAAAGAAACGTGCCGTAGGGAACAAGCAGGAGGAGAACCAGTTCCATGGATTTGGTTTTGGATTCCGGTGATGGTTGGGTACCTATAGATACCTTTACGAGAATCGTGGGGATTATTGTGGGGCTTTGGAGAAGGGTGTGGGGGGTGTATATGATGGAGATGGGGGTGAATGGAGAGGGTGTGATTGGGGTTTGTGCGTTGTAGTGGGGGTGGTGTGATGATTGTGTGTTTGTTATTTTCTGAATTGATCGAGGCCGTGATACTCTATATCAAGTACCTATCCATTTCAAGACTTGAAGAGAAGGTTTCACGCCGTTGTCCTTGTTGTGCAAGGTCGCTTTCCCCACATGAAGAACTGGCAAGTGTGAATCCACGTTGCCCCATTATGCCCAACTCTGCAGCAATACTCGTCTCAATCCACTTCCAAAGTGTTCATTCTAGATGGAATGGAAATCCACTGTGAATGAAAATCTTAAGATGATGCAGAAAAGCTCGGAAATATTGTTGCCTTGGTCAGCAATACACAACAACATCCCTTGAACACAAGAACCTTGATGCGAGGACTTCACGGTAATGCTGTTGCACAGCAGGTTAATCCCCCTCACACTCGCATACACTCGGTACCGAATCACCCCGCTGAGTAGGCGCCCCATCTACAAATTGTCAATCTATACTGTACATACGCGACAATAACATGTGGGTCTGTACCGGTATCCTTGCTACCGATACCGTAGCTCTCGTACCGGTAATATATCGTAGACAGGGGGTGGGCCAAATAATTGGTGTATCAAAATTCACAAAGAGCGTCTCTGAGCACAAATACAGTCACATCCAGTATAATCAGGATTGCAGTATACTGTAGTACAAGTATTAAGAACGGTCTCGTATAACACGTGAGAAGTCTGTATATAAACTCCCCTGTTATCTCAACCTGTGCCACAAGCAGCAGGTGAGCTAGATTGCCAAGCAGTGACTAGATGCAAAGAGGCAGCCGAGTAAGGCACTCTCCTCATACACTCGTCCCCAAACCAGCATCTATCGACACTCAGTTACGTAGCTTGGGTAAATTATAACCATGGATCTGCATCGGGCTGTTCTTGGGTTGGGTAGGGGTTTCCAGGTACGACGGGTACAATATATATATACCTGGGACATGCGCGTGGGAGTCGGTGTGCATGCTTGACGATTGACCGCTTGATTTCCTAGCCCCTCGATAGATTCGAATATATTCTACTCAACGCAAGAGCTTGGTTGAATTGAGGGATAGCATACGGTCATGGCAGGTCGAGCGTGCTCGAGGGCCTCGATAACGGTGCTGACTAGCTCGTTCCTCCATGTCGCCTCTGGATTCGTGGTTCCGCGACAAGCTACCACAGACCCATTTGCGCCTATCGATGAGCAGCATTGGGTCAATCCAGATGATATGAAATGGAGCGACTTCAAGGCACCGCCGTCTACTGACTGGAGCAATCCTGCGTCCAAGGGCCGGGACCGCAACTTCAACATCGCAATGGTCACGGTGGATTACCCAGACTCGCCTTTTGTCGTCACGCTGCCTGCCAATTCCGATGTTTTTGGGAACCCGCAGCCGCTTGCTGCTGGGTTGATGAGGGAGGATGTGCCAAAGTTCTATCACGATTTGTTGAACGTGCCCAATGAGCTGAATCAAGGACATACGCTGCATGAGTACTGGATGGGCGATTCCTTCGGTAAATACGGCGTCGATTTGACAGTGTTTGGTCCATATCGTATGCCGTCCAGGACTTACCAGTATGGCGTTGATGACGAGGAAGGAGGGTTCAATGAGGGGGCTTGTCCTGAAGGACCGCCTTGCACAGCGGATCTTCGAACAGATGCCCTTGGTGCATGGCGAGCTGATGTGGGTAATGAGACAGCAGACCAATATGAACTGGCATTCATTCTCTCTGCAGGACAGGATGAATCGTCAACCTGGCAGGAGTTTGGTGAGATGAAGTTTCTCGCAAAAGAGGATGTCCCAGAAGAATTCGGTCCTCCCGCCAACAGTTCACTGCCCAACTATGCTAATACGAGATATGTCGAATGGACGTCGTGGGCTGCTGCAGCCACCATCTGGCCCAACGCCGGTGACGGTTCCTCAACCCAGGGTGAATCATCTGGTATGGCTACTTTTGCCCACGAATTGTCTCATCTCCTTGGAATCGGCGACAACTACAACAACCCCTATTCTGTACCTCCTCGTCGCGCCTACACCGGACCCTTCAGCATGCTCGATCGCGGCTCCTTCAACGGCCCCGGTGGGCCCCATACACGTTGGCAAATCCCCCCCGTCCAAGGCGCCTCCATGGGATCCCTTCACACGATGCGAGACAAGCACCAAATCGGCCTCATCGACAACACTCCAATTCTGCAACTCTCACGCTCTGGGCTCGCTGCTTCCGGCCCCGTCATCGCCCAACTCACGGCACGCTCCGTGGACCCCGGCACAGGGCTCATGGGATTCAACATCTCCTTTGGCGCCGCAGGCGACCTAGCACCCAAATGCAACATCTCACTCGACGCCTTCTGCGACGGCGGCGGCTACAACAACTACGCCGTCGAAGTGATTGATCGGATGGGCGCAGACTCCTTTTGCCCAGACTCGGGCGTCATGATCAGCAAAACCAAGGACAGCGACGCTTCCCAGCCCTTCCAGTGGGTCATCGATGCCAACCCACAGGACGCCCGTGTCGTAGACTTCATCCTGCCAAACGGCACAGAACGGTACTGGAGCGTGGGCGACTACCGCCAGCTCGTCGACGCCCTCTTCCACGCAGGCACAAACTCTGGAAGTCAGTACGAACACATTGACCAAGCAAACGGCCTACACATTTACATTCTCGACAAACTCCGCGACGACACCGGCGTCTTGAAGTATACAGTCGGCGTCGCATCCACCACCTCATCCGCAAACTCCACCGCCACTCCCCCCCCCTCAACCCCCTCAATCCCTTCCACCTCCCCACCCGCCCTCACCCTAACCCCCGGATCCCAACTCCCATTCCCCCCCAATACAAACGCAACCTACTGCACCTTCACCCTACAAAACTCCCGCACTCCCGCTCCACCAACCCCTGCAAACGCTCACCCCCAGGACCTCTCCGCCTATCTCGGCGCAGACATTTACAGGCTCGATGCCAGCGTTCAGGGCCAGGGCTGGAAGGTTGCAACGCCGAATGCGTTGGCGTGGGCGGCGGCGGGCGAGAGCAAGGTTGTGCGCGTGGCGGTTGGGTGTGAGGTCGTGGGCGGGTGTAGTGCTGAGGCGGCGGTGGAGTTGAGTGTTAGGAGGGAGGGGGAGGGGGATGGGGATGGGGACGGGAGTGTGGTTGAGAGGTGTGTGGTTAGGATGTAGGGGGTTGGAAGGAGGTTGTGGTTGTGGACATTACCCATGGCTGCGACGATGCATGATGATTGTTTTTCTTTTGTTAGTACGCGGAGTGTCAAGTGTAGGTGTGGGAGTGGGTATATAAACTATTGTGATTGTAATCTTGAGTTTCAACATGGGCTTTTCGGCCCATCAATCAAGGCTGATAGTAGTAATACATGTATGCACACCTTATACCCTCGCCCATGACTCTAGCAGGCTGTACAACGCTCACTCACATCTACCCCCGAAACAGCAGGATTCCAAAAATCCTCTATTTTTTCAAACCCGTATGAAGACACCATGACCATGCTCAATGAATGCACATCGCTCTCAATCCGACAACGCCGTCCCATCCCTTCCTCACCTGGAAAGAAAATGAAGAAGATGAAAACAAAAAAAAACCCCTCCACACAACTACCCCGAAACCCCCCTCTTTCTCCCCCTTCCCCCCTCCCTCCTCCTCACCTCCTCCATCTCCTCCGCCAAAACAGCATTAAACTGCTCCCAGCCATCCAAATAGACATGATGTCCCGCCTTGCGAATCACCACAACCTTGGCCTCGCCCACGTCACTAGCGCCATCCTGCGGACTCGCAGCAGCCAAGATGCGAGCGCGCTCTTGCTTGATTTTTTCCTGTGCGGCGTAGCCGCCTGCCACGTCCATCCAGTCGTTTTCACCGTAGAGGAAGATGATGGGGTAGCTGGGTTCGCGGGGGCGGGGGGCGGGGTTGGTGGTGTCGTTGGTGGTGGTGTCGTTGGTGGTGGTGTCGGGTGGCTGTGTTGTTGGTGATGTGGAAGAAGAAGAAAAAGAGGGGGAGGATGTAGTATTCGCATCAAGATATTGCCGCCCCACGCCCTGAATCCGCCGGATAAGTGGACTGCGGGCAAAAGCGCCAGGGGCGAGGAGGTACGCGAGTGCGTATTCCGAGCTCCCGCGTTGGCGGAATAGGGCGTAGCTGTAGTCGTGTAGCGCTTGGGCTTCTTCTTCTGGGAGTTGGGAGAAGCGGCGAGAGGTCCAGCCGGAGACTAGGCGGGGGCCGAGGGGGCCCGACCAGCGGACAAAGGTGAAGGGGGAGATCATGTTGGCTTCCCAGAGGTAGTAGAGCCAGGCGGGGAGACGGCGTTTGGGCGGTTGTTTGGCATCTTTGGGGGCGGCGTCTGTGGTTGGGGGTGTTAGTTTAGGGTGAGGTGGGATGGTAGCTTGGGATGGATCAACGTACCTGCTTTCCTGGCCTGGTTCATGAAGTTGTTGTTGTCGGCTGTCGAAGGTTGCACGCCGTTTCGTGTTTCAGAGGCGTCTTGGGCAAACTCGTTGGCCATTGTGGATTCCTGGGGGTCGGGCAGATCCTCGTTGACGGCGTACGGGTCTTCAGGGATACCCACTGGCGATGCGAGGATCAACTTGTTGAGATGGCCAGGATACTTGAGCGCATATGCCACGGCCAGGTAGCCACCCAGACTGTGGCCCAGCAGCGTAAACCGCTCGAGACCACGCTTGATCCGCCACTCCTCCAACGCATCGATGAACCACGACTCGGCCTCTGTGACCTTGGCTTCGGTATCCTTGGCGTGGATTCTGAAGTTTGGCCGACTGCTCCTGCCCATGCCCAGCAGATCCAATGCGTACACTTTCCAGCCCTCTGAGCGCGATATGGATTCAAAGTTGCGGTAGAAGAAGCCCAGGCCCGCACCGTATCCGTGGAGCATGACCAAGTTGTTCTCGACTTCTTCACCCAGCCGCTCGACCGAGAACTCATTCAGCGCGCGATCCTTGCCGCCCAGCTCCACCATCTGCGAGTTCCACCGGCGCGGACCGTAGGGATCATTGTGCGAGTTGGTCGTAGTATGGTCTTCGGCCTGTTTCGGTGGCGCGGTGGCTTCTGTGTCGGTGTCGGGCGTGGCGGTGCCGGTCTGCGTGTGCGTGGGCGGGCTCTGGAGATGTGGTACAAAGGACAAGACACGATGTTCTGTAGCCATGGGCGACTGATTCGCCCACCACTGATCCAAGCCAGCCTTTGCGCTCAGCGGGAACCACTTTGCAAATCTCCCTTGTGGTGCGGCCGCCTCACCCTGCTCTTTGGCCCGTTGACTCGCCAACATGCTCTGCTGGCCCTTCTCGCCAACCTCTTCGTCCTGTGCAGCCATGGCGGAATTACTCCTGGAGTCGATGCGCAGAGGTGTGCTCAGACTCAGGCTTATATAACTTGCGCTGCCAAATCCAACACTTTTTTGAAGGACGCTACGGGTGCGTGGTTGCGACAACAAGGACCGCAGCATGTGCAGGCTCGAGAACCGGGTGAATCCAATAATGATTGCGGTGTTGGTGTGGTGTCGCAAGAGCAAAGCCTGGGGGACGATTCCACGTCCCTCGAGGCAGTGCTGCGACGCTGTTCTTTTACCAGGAAGTGCTGACGTACGACGTCCTGATCGAGTAACAGTTACGGTGGCGAAAGGCGGAGTTGAAGGATGCTAGCACGCGTCGGACGGGTTTTCGCGCCGGCCCCGAAGATTGCTGCAGGGCTGGTAACGTATGGAATTCTACGGCTTTGATCTAGGCATAAATGAAAGATAAGAAGTGCGCCAGCCATCTCCAGCAGACGGTTGCCTGAAAGTGTGCATGTCAGGGCGCGGTGCCATGTCAGTGTTGCTTGTGTGCAAAGTTAGTTCAGCATGTGAGCTTTGCAAATTCAAAATCCCCGATCACTCATGGGGGAGGGAATCACACGGCATCTCCATCTCCATGAAGATAGTATAGATAGTTACATACCGGTACTCCAAACACCCCGACATGCTACAAATGCAAACTATCGCGCCCTCAGCTTCCCTAGCAACAAGCAAAGTTCACCATCTCACATCTGACATGACCCCCAAGTTATCCAATCACATGCCCAAGATCCACCACACTGCATCTGAGACTTCTCCAAACATACTGCCTCGTGGCAAGGCTAAGATCCATCATCCAACGCAAACACATCGTGTATGTCCAAAGAACATGGGCGTGGTGGTGAATATGGTAAATTGTACATGTTCCTTGTCCGAATATCTGAATATCTAGACACCAGATCCAACATCTGCGATACAAACTCGCAACGACGCGTCTGCAGCCTCGCCCAACCCCTACGGGCAGTAGCTATTGTCCATACACTGGTCCTGAGCTCCTCTCATCCGTGTGGTGTAGGTGGCACGCGCGACTGGCAAGGTTGGAGAAGCTGCGTTCACGTTTGGCTTTGGCTTTCTTTCCACTTTAGAAAGCCAATGTCGATCGAATCGACGGTGAAAGGCTTTGTTGTCGAGTGGCTCCTTGTCCCTTGATCTGTGCCACTTGCAGACTCCTGTTTGTTGGAGTATGTGGTAGGTCTTCGTTTCTTCAATCCCAGAAGCTTCTTGCAGACAGTGCCGGAGGTGGATTGATCACGCCACTGTCCTGCAACGGGGGCCCTCGGTATGGTATAGCTTCCAAGTGTCACTTCTGGACGTCCTCGGCTTGAGCCCGTCGTTCATGGCGGTCGACCATCTTGTTAGAGACAACGTCCTCGACTTTCTCTTCCCCTCTCAGACAAATCTCTTGGGCTCCTGCACCCCCATATCACTCAACCCACTATCCCTCTGCCTCTCCAACCTACCCCCCCTACCCCCACTCTGCTCAAGTACTCCTGCCCCTTCCGAAGAGCTACCCGACTCTGTCCTCGCCCACACCTCATACGGTTTCTTAGGCATCGTGACCCCAGCCTTTTCATTGAACGGGTTCTCACTCAGGTCGGAGCTCCCACGCTGCATCTGCATTGGCTGCAGAGCATCAGTCTTGCGCTTGCGGACGCAGCAGCACATGTTGCGACCGAACGGGTAGCCGAAGAGAAGCCAGCAGATGACCCAGAGGAGAATGAGTGCGGGAACTAGGCCGACGCCCACAATTAGGCCAATGGCGGTTGCACTTATGCCACCTGCACCTTGGTCGGTGGTGTAGCGGGCGGCAAGATGGTGGAGTGGGAGGGCTGGCATGGCTGGGCTGTATTTGTCGTTGAGAGGGTTGGGTTAGGGGTGTTGATAGTGAGATGGTTGAGGGTTTATCTGACTGGGGAGGAGTGGACGACCAAAGAGTAAGCGGCGAGGCAGAAGAAAGAGGATGCAAACGACTAGCGGTGACAATAGTCGACGATATGAGAGGCGATTATAGCGTATGAGTGAATGATGGATGTCTGGCCGTATACCACGTGACAACGACTCTGGACACGCCGACTAGAATCCTAACTGCAAACAGAAAAGCAGTCTGTGAATCTGTGAAATTCCGCAATTCGCTTTCCCAACGCTCACCCGCCAGTCTTTGTACCCAAACCCGGACCATGACGGCCTTATCACCACCTCACAAACGTCATCCACATCTGGACTGGACACACAAGGCCGGATGACGCGGGGCAGCGCCATCCTGAGCACTCTTGGAAGTCATGGCCTTCCTTTGTAAACTAAAACGTACTCTAGGCATTTAAGCTCAGGCGCTATGTGTGGGCCACTGGAGCCGTGATCCCGAATACCTGGAGGATGGTGAGTGCGACTGGCGACCAAGTCATTGACGCGTTGTGGCCTAGAGTGTGTTGGCGTTAGTCTGGTGGTTTCTTGGAGTTGAGCTAATTGGGCCAGAACGCGCGGGTGTGCATATGTCACAATGATTGCGTTTGGAAGTGTAACCGATCTGCACACTACGAATGTGATGCAGAGCGGTGGTGAGGTCTTTCTTCTCGCGACATTGGGTGATTTGTACCCGCGCCACAGAAACAAAGGAGGGACCTGCGCTGTGCAAGGCTCTGTCGGGAGCGATCCACAGATCTTCGTCACGATAGCCAAGACCAACCACCAGGATAATGAATATGGAACTCTGGGGTAAGATAGAGTACATACCACCATGTTTCGCTATCATTTTGGTAATGCAGCGAGAGCCTCCTTTCCAGACTTCTTGCCTCCCCGCCTCGCCCATATCGACGACCTCTGGAGTTGAATCTGTGCCGTTGATCGGGAGGCTGGCCTCCTTGGCAGCCTTGATCGTGGATTGGAACAGCGCCTCAGTCTCATGCCATGGCATCGTGGTGTCATCCTCGGCGTGTACTAGCACTAATTGGAATTGCGGACATGTTCCTGAGGTTGTTAGTTGATAGTAAGCGGCAATAGACTCTATGCATTGCAATGGTGGCTCAGAGCTGCGTCAGCGCCTTGTCGCACTTCTTGGGAGTAATCTGGTAGTGGGATAACCTTTCCAGTGGTCTTGTCCTGCCTCGAACATATTGCTGCACTGTGCAATTCACTTACGAGCAAGATGCGCTAGACGATCATCCGTCCGCCATGTGTCGCGCATGCGACCACTGAACCACCTCTGGCACGCGCCCGACAGCTTCAACGGCGCAAGGACTGGCACGATGCCGCCAACCGAGTAAGATGAGAAGGCATTGCCAGCGTTTGTAAAGGCAGCGCAGAGAACCAAGCCGGCGAATTCAACCTCTCGCTTGGCATAACGGTGCGCCACCCCTGCGACGACTGCTGTACCCAAAGAGTGGCCGAGAAGAACAATGCGGTCTGATGAGATGCGGGCTGTGTTGAGTGCCCAGTCGATGACTGCGTCGGCATCGTCAAGTAGGCCCGGCTCGGAAGGGTTACCCGTTGATTTGCCAAAGCCACGATAATCAAATGCTAAAATGAACATCTTCTCTGATGCCCCTGACGAGTAGGATCGGTATTCAATCGTCCTTCGTTCCTGGGCGATGGTGGCAGAGTTGCCATGGAAGTAAAGTAACAATCTCGCGTCGGGGTCATTGCGCAATAGCCTGAAAGCCAGATGATCTTCGATACTAACCGATTGCTCCTTGATAAAATCGTCGACATGCTTTGCGTAGACGCCTAATGGTGTGATGAGCCATGCGAATAATTTCTCGGTGTCGCTTGTCGTGATCGTGAAAGGCGCGACCTGATTGTCTACAATCATGAGCCACTATTCTGTCAAGCCCTTGGGCGTATCCACATACTCAAAAATCCAGCTCTTTCAGGCTCATCAAGCCATTTTCCAGGGAAGAAGGTAATGTTGTGCAAATATAGCATCTCTGATGTTGTTAATATCGTCATGAGCTAGTAGGGAATTACCAAAAGGGGGGGGGGGGGAACCGACGTTTCTGTACCCATGGTATGCAGCATAAGAGAGTCCCTGGTATCCATATGCAGCTTAGAAACGACAGAGATGCACCGAGCGCATCACGGAAACTCATACTGGAAGAGAAGGAAGAGTGTCGTCATGGAAGCTGGAGGTGTAATCTGAGATTTGATACGGTGCTAGCGCTGTTCATGATTTGCTGACTTGCCTTTACCGGTAGGGGGCGGCAGGCGCTGGGGACGGCATTTCATAACTAAACACATGCAAGAACAACTCTACTTCCAAGCAGAGGCTTTCATTCTTTCATTCTGAACAATATGCTTAGAAGATCTGCGAAGTGCATTGCTAGGCAGAAGTATGCCATCGCTAGCATCCTTGTCCGAAAAACTTCCACACATTCAGGAACCCATGTCGCTGACGTCCACAGAAAATCATCAACACCTCATGTACAAGACAAGTTCCCATTCCCCATCATCCTGCCTGATAAACAGGATTTTCTGTTTTATAATACTTCGTCCTGACCGGTTGTTGCTCCATTGCATGTCGCCCTGCAGTCTTCGCTATCGCTTCTCTCGTCTTCATCTTCAACTCTGTAACTTGCAGCGCCCGTCTTTGGTGTTCCGAAATACCTGTCAGTCCCATTTCGCCACGCACCGCAATGCGACGATCGTTGGGGGATGCAGATTGAGTAGCTGGCTGGTCTGCCCTTTCTTCTTTCTCATCCCCTGCCATGATCGCTTGGACCACAGCAGCTCTTCTATCTCGATACTGGGACGCTCTTGTTCTCGAATGTGCGAGGCCGGGCTTGATACGCAGTTGTAAGGTATCAAAGCGAGAATTGACGACAGCGCCGGAAGGCAGTCTCATCTCTGTCCCCGAAAGCTTGATTGCTGCACTCTTTATTTGACACTCTTCCTCGTCTTCAGCCTGCTCATCCCCTGTTTCCCAGAAATCCAGCAGCTCGGAGTCGGGGTGGAGGTTGAGCATACAATGCCCTTTATCTCGCATATGCGTTTGCACACCATCGACGGTGCCTTTTGCCAGACCGCAGTATAGGCATTCGTTGTATTCGAAGATAATGGTGGCAAGGTAGCCGAGGAAAGATTCCAGGTCGTATAGGCGGTCTGGCGAGGGGATGAAGAGGCCGTGGTCAATAGACATGTGGTCGATGTTCTTGTAGAGGGAAGCTGAGGTGTGTGGGCAGAAGAGACATTGTATTACGGCCACTTCCGTGCGATCACTCTCTTGTGCGGTAGGTATGTGAATAGAAGTGGGATCATCTTCGAGTGGAGTCATCCGTGAGGAGGACAGTGTAGTCCTTGGCTCAGTTCTATCCCATAACCGACATGTTGGTTCCTGGCTCTCAGCTTGGGAATCGTACTCTTCTTCTGATATTGCCGGTAGTTCAGCAACTCGACGCCTCAAGTTATATATACTACTACGGTCAGTCTCCTACCACAAGGAGTGTAGTCTTGCTTACTGCCACGATTGTCGCATATGCGAGCGTTGAAGCTCGCTGGATGTGAAGGTGATGGAACAGGTATTACAAGGAAAAATTCGCGGACTCGAAGCCATATTGATGTGGATCTTAATTTGTAGACTGTAGGGAGGTTGGAAAGCTTAGGGTTGAATGAACCGACGAGTAGACTGTGTGGACCCTCTAGCACAGCGTCGCGCGATGTAGTGCAAGTGCAGAAAGACCAGAGTTGATTTCATACTCTGTAATAAGCCAGGAGTGCCTTCCATATATACTTGCGTATATCTCTTCGGGGTACACCCAAGACCATCGTCACGTGCTCATCTCAATGAGGCGCAGCGGCAGTGGTAGTAGTATGCAGCCACAGATGACTCATTTTCGCTCACATCCCATCATGTCTTCACGTGATGTCTGAATTCTAACATTTGAATGAAGAAAAACTTGAAATTAATCCCTTCGCCATTACAATGTGATGCAAATAGAACCCTCACCCCACGCCTCGCTATATGGTAGGTATGTAATCATGCAACATCGAAGCATCAATAATGTACAAGTGATGGGAAATATGCAAATATAAAGAAAGAAGGGTACACATGCGAATGGTAGGTAACGCTTCTCACGCACTTTCTGCTCGTCCACTACCACCGTCTTCGCGACTACTCCTTCTCTTGACTTGCGGTCTTGATAATTCTGTTTCACTCCTTGTGGCTTCAGTCGCGGCTTCATAACCTTCTTCCTCCATTTCGCTCATGCTTTCCGCATTGCTCAGAGAGCTTGCGCGTTTGCTCTGCCATACTGGGTTGCCTTCACCTGGTGTAATGGGCCTGGCACCTGGTAAATTTGGCCTGATAGGCTGCTGGCGTGCAGACTGCGCAGTACCTAGTGTGATCGTCTTCTTCGACCGGAGAGATCCTTGCCGCGGGGTGCTGGCGGCGCTGCCAGTCGTGCTATTACTCCACCGGCGCTCTCGCTCTCCCATGGCTCGGGGCCGTCCATCCAAGTCAAAGTCGGGTGTCGGAGTAGTACTACGCGAACTGCTTCTCGAGTGACTGCCGTCTCTACCTCTTACATTCTGCAATGTGCTAGGCCTGCGCTTTCTTCCAGTGTGAGCGGTGCTATTGGTACGACTGTGACCGTGATGATGGTGTCCTGACTTCTCCACGTCTCCACTCCTACCACTTATCCCACGAGCACGCTTCCATCCTCGCCAGCCAGTCCACCAGAGCAGTCCTCCCTCTTCTCTGGCAATTTCGCGTTGCCTGGCACGGACGCGTTTCCGAAGTTCGGCGCGTCGCTCATTTTCGGTGGCCCAGTACTCATTGCGGTATACCTCCCACTCCTGTCTGAAGTCTGGTGTGAAGGGCTTCGGTAGGAGGAGAAGCTTGATGTAATCGCCACCAGGCGCAATGTCCTCCTCAGCATACTCCTTGCCATCTTCTACTATGCGATGCCTTGGGCGGCCACCGTCTAGCGAGTGCTTGTTTTCCTGCGCAACATTGATGAAATGGTATGAGCTCCCCCCTTGCTCACCGCCCCAGAGCCCGCCAGAGAAGGGCACAACAAAACGACCCCACTCGACGAGCTCCCTCCACCAGGGTCCTCTAATGACGACGATCTTTGCGTTCATTCCCCTTAATCCACGATTTGCAACGCCTATCCAGCGTCTCGGCCATCTCACACCCCTCTCCCACTGGCCTGTCGCCCAGAACAGGAGTGCGGTGACGACACCTGTGATGAATCCAACCTTTTGCAGCATGTCGACCAGCCAGTACTGTGAGCCTCCTATTCCTTTTCCATCTTCTCGAGGGCGTAACCAGAGGAGGTAGGAGCAGAAGCCTATCCATAGTGCGAGGAGTGTCAGTACGAATGTGTTCTGCCGTCGACGGGCGCGGAGCGTGAGGTATTGGCTGCGAAGGCTGGCTTCAAGGATGAGGAGGTTCAGGTATATCTGCGGTGGGGCAGATGGTAGGAGGGAAGTCGGGTCGTTGATGACGGAGAGCCGTGGTGGCTTGAGCGCTGGTAACCGGTCGTTCGCATCGTGGGGTGAGGCATGTGCGTGCACGCTATTGGCAATCTTTTCAAGGTTTGTGTTTGATGCTGGGGCGCCCTTGACTATCTGGTCCAGTGTTGATGGAGCCATACCATGCGACGGTATGTTCCTCTCTGACCTCACGCCTGACTCTCCGAGGCCGAGCGACGCACGTCAGTGTGTTCCGCTGTGTATGGCAATACCATGTGAAAGGAAATGCAGCTGGTCGATACGTGATTCTGCGCGGTGTGAGACGGCACTAGAGGGTGGGCGTGCTGATCTCAGAGGTGCCGGAATGGCCTGGAAAGAGTGAGAGGCGGGTATGAGGAGGGGTGCATGGGTGTATAACAATGGCGCAGATTTGCGGGAGTGGATGCGCGAGTCCCTGGCCGTCATGATGCGGCGCGCTCGCCTAGTGTGGCGGTGAGACTGGGATTGCTGGCAAGGCCTTTTTACCCCACAGATCTAGTCCCTGCCAGGCAACTCTTGATTGAACAACTGTTTGTTGTTCAAGTGACGGCGCTGGCCTGGCAGTAGTGTCATGTTTTGGCGGATGGTGTATGCATGTGACCACTGTGAATTTGGAATCAACATGGATGAACTAGAACACCCGTCTTCACATGAAGGTGCTGGTCATGTCTTCTTCCTTGAATTTTAAAAATGCTGCCAGATTGCCAGTCCAAGCATATAGATGAATAGATGAATGAAATTGCATTAAAACATGAGATTGATGAATTTGCCCACAAAGTTACACGATAGAATGAATCACCTTATTCTGAAAGACAAAAAAAACCCCCATTTCATGAGATAACCTAGCAAGCGTGCGCTATGGCCACTCACTCTCATCTACGAAAACCCCTCTATCCCACCCAGACATGCAAAAATACAACCAACACAACCTCAGGATACTCGACGATGCAAAAAAATGGAAAAAAAAATGTAGAAGCGACCGAAGAGGGACTCGAACCCTCAGCCTCAGCCTTAGGAGGGCTGCGCGCTACCATTGCGCCATCCGGCCAATTTTGACTCAATGTGACAAATTTGTCGGGTAACCCCAATATATTTCCGAAATCATACGGCGGCGCGGTGCTAACAGACTCAAACGCGGTTCTCGCACGTCCAGATCGCCATCCTGGCCATTCTCTGTCTGCTGTGGAATGTTCGCCGAACTTCGGCCCAGACAAAGTGTGTACCGTACCTCCAAATGCGAAGGGTGGGGAACCGGTATCTCTGTCTCTTTGTATGTAACTGCCGGGAAACATGGACAGTACCTAAGCCAAGTCGAGCAAGAAAATACTGGGTGACACAAGGTGGTGTAGGACACGTTGTTTTCGCAATGGAAATAGGGTCTTCGAAGTGATTGATACAGTAGATACTTTCACAGTACACTCATGACGTCAAGTGATTTCCTGATTCGATTAGGTAGTTAAAGCTGCGGCTACGACACCTCACTCTTGATATTATAATTCTCTCACAGGCATAACGGCTCACACTTGTTACCAATGTCTAACAGACCGCTCCCATGTGTTCCAGATGTAGCAGTTGGCCACATGACTTGATTAGACGGAAATCGAGAGCTCATGATACAATGGCAAGGAGGGTGAGAAACATGTCATCTATTTCACGACAAGCACAAGTTGTGGATTTCGAGCAGGATTGAATTTGAATCAACCCCAAACTAGTGAAGACAGAGGAGGAAACTATAGACCAGAAAAAAAATAGGCAGACACTACCGTATATGATTAACTACAAGACCAGTAAAACACCCCTCGGACAAGCCATTCATCATGAACTGGGCATCATGAGAACTGAACTCCACTTCCTCTGTTCCCACCTCGCCTCAACCTCAACCTGCCCCAATCTCAATAGTCCTCGATTCCCCCAGGATCAGAAAAACGCTCCTTCGCACGAGTCTCAGCAGAATACAAACTAGGATGCCGAGCACGATGCACATCGCGCTCAACCTGATTCACAACATCCAAATGGCGCTGCAACTCCGCAGTCGCAATCGAGTTACGCGCAATGGCCTGCTCCGCCTCCTTGTACTCACGGCTATCGAGGCCGGCCTCTGCGAGTAGGATCTTGCGTTCTTTGTCGCGGGCTGCGTAGTCGTTTGTTAGGTAGGCAGAGTACGTGTTCGGTGCCTCTTCGCTGGTGCGAGGGCGGCGTGGGAGAGGCTCGAGTGGGATGCTGGGTGCGCCGTATTCGAGGAAGGAGCGAGGTTGGTGCTGGTGTTGGTGCTGGAAGGATGGCTCATATGTGGTTTGGGAGTATTTGCTTGGGGAGTAAGAGAATGGGCGCGGGTTGATGGCATTGGGGTGAAGATTGAAGAATCGATCATCGTCTGAGATTGCACGAGCAGAGGGCTCCGCCGCTTTGCCTTTTCCAAACTTTGTGAAGCGCACTTTGAGACCGTCCCAGAAGGGGTTTGCAGGAAGGGAAGGGGGGCGTTGTGCGTGCTGGGGAAGACGACCTTCGAGTGTTGCGAGGGTGTGTTCACGCGCAGACTCGCGGCCCACGGCATTTGCGCCTGGATCGGCGTTGAAGTCGCGAGAAGGAATTATAGTATCGTAGTCGTTATTGCTATTCCCATCGTTAGCATGGTACGGCAAAACTGTTGGACCTGTGGAACCAACACCCTCACCCATACCCATACCGCTATTGTAGGACTCCCGTTGCCGAACCATATCTGGCGTGATACACTTCTTCTCGCCATTCTTCCACAGCCCCAACTCTTCTTTCAGTTCTTTACACCGACCACACCCGAATTTAAATCCAAAACGCCCACCGATGCAGCATTTAGACCATACGGTGTAGGTGAAGAGAATGACGAGGAGTAGCGCAACACAGGATATCGCAATGAACATTGGCGTCAGCGAGCTAATGTCAAATGCTTCACCTTTAGCCAAATTTTGAGAGGGTGAAGCAGATGGTGCTGGGATGGCGGTGGAAGAAGCGGTTATGCTGGGTGTGGCTGAGGGGGGAACGAAGGGTGTGGCGATGGGGAAGTCGGGGTTGGGGGTGGGGGATGGGTAGACTGTGCTGTAGTCTGTTATGGTGATTACCACGATGGAGGGGAAAGGATTAGGGGCCATGGTTGAGATACTTTGAGAGAGTATCTTCTTGCTAGGTTTTGGCAGCGTGAATGGCCTTGGGTTTGAAGAGAAGAATGGTTTGTTTGTTTCGCTCCTCCGTCGTGGATTCGGGTTTGCTGAATGCGAGAAATCATTCAAGGGTAAGAAGAGGATAGTTGATATAACAGATACGAGCCTACAATGTGGAGTAATTTGGTATATTGTGAGGGGGTAATGTGTTGACACAATGTAGTTATGTACGACTCTAATGGTATCTCGTCCAAGTGTACAATCTGTGAAGCTTTCACTGCGATGCGCACACACAATGCCAAACAGTTGTGACAGCCATCATCATGGCCGTGATCCAAGAAAACATCGTATTAGTTTGAAACATGCCACTTGTAAATTTATCCTGCGTCGCTGTATTGCTGTAAGTTGAAGTGATCGATTTGGTGAAGTTAAACTCAATCCACACTTAAATCCGGCCACGGTAACTGGGCGATAGAGTGCATCTAGATCCGTTTAACTCGAAATTCTAATCTACTAGAAAAATATCTATAGATAAATCCTCACAATTAGAGCGCACCTACTTGCGGCGCGACATTTGCCCTACAGCCATACCACCATCATCATCGTGCAACAAACGCAAAGGCCTGTTGCTCATCCGCATCATATCTACAACACCGTCTTACGCCGACGTCAGTTTACCCTTGCCTTTTCCTTCATAGGCAACTTGGAAAGGCTCCTCACCAGAGGTCATAGTCACTGTCCAATCCACCGCATCCAAATTGAGACATGGTGGCGGAATACGTGGGTGTGAGGAGCTTTCATGCGCACCCTCTTCTATACAGTAATCCTTGCCACGAGGTTCTCGTTCGTGTTGAACGGCGTCTATACCCGCTTGCAGACTGTTCATAGATGTGGGCCGTTGTACGAGGCGAATGGTGGGAGGAAGTTGCGCCAAGTCCTCACGCGTGGGTACGCGGTTGCGCCCGAGATTTGGGGCAATCCAAATACCGCCCATATCATCTGGTCTATTCATAGAACCTACGTACCGCGTTTTAGTCCTGTTCCTCTATTTGCCTCTTCATCATGACTTTCTAGCTCATGGTGCTCAGCACGCTCAGTCGTCATGGCGGCAAGACGTGTGGATGCACGTATCCGGGGTATACCGCTTCTATATAGCCATATCGCTACGAGAAAGAGGCCAACGACGCCAACTATAACACCAGCAAGTATGTCGGTATATTAATTAGTGCCAGTTTTGGAGTGTGTGGGCTGGGTTGTGCAGTTTAGTGAAGCGTCATAGATGGTAGGAGAGAGTTCTGTGGGAAATACAGTAAAGAAGCCAGTGGGAATAATAGTGGCTCCTATGGTTGAGGGGGAGAATGACGTGCTTGTCGGACTATTGACCTGTTGAGGGTCGAGAGATGGAAGATATGGCATGTTGAGGGCGTGTGGTGAGCTGAAAGTGCTATAAATGTCGCGAAATGAATTGAATGCTCTAGTGTAAGACGTGCTAGGTCGAGTAGTGAGTATCTCCTTACAATTTCCGAACTGGTATGGGTGAGCAGGGGAAGCATTTAAAATGCCATTAGATCGCTATGTTTGGGTCCTGTAACTGGACTGCGTTGTGTGAATGTTCAGTGTGAGAAGGGCGCGCGAGCGCACGCGATAGTATCGACGTTGGCCATGCACAACGAAGGATTCTGAAATAGCAGAGAAAGCTGTGAAAGAACATAGATTGTGGTCCTGATGGATGCTATATCACAACATCGAGATATATTAAGCACGCATGTCGTGCCATCATTGGCGTCAAGTGTAGTGAGAGGATAGCTGCTGCATCGTCGGTTTAAAGCGAGGCGCTGGAGACGATTCGCAGCAGCCTCGATGAACCCATACATTCTGCACCTGGCACTGGGACGCGAGAATAGCAGGAGTTGCATCTTGAAGTCGTAATTGCCGATTATGTTCGTGAGGCACAGAATCTCAGGCGCTTGAAGAGAGTGCCTCGTAAGTGTGGTTGATGGTCAGGCTTGAATTTAATGTGAGGTTATATAGGCGGACAGCAAAAGGCAAGAGCGACGACGGCTTGCAGCTTGATAGGGAACCAATGACCGGCCATGTGATTCAAACTTCGCAGGTAAAGACGGACGTCGCGCATGGAAGGGATCAACTAACATTCCGAGCGAACGCGGTGGTTCACTACTACCATGGTAGATGGATCACATGCGTATATAGGCCTGGCCCGATGCCCAGCAACAGGTCTAAAGGTGAAGCAGAATTGACATTTGGGTATCATGAAAGCTGTACTAAAAGACGACAGTGCCTGTAAGCAGTGAGATTGCCGGCCAGACAGCAAGTGGCGGAAAGAAAAAGTTCTGATGCTGCTTACTGCAAGCACCCATCATACATCTCCCGTACTGATCTCACCATCCAGGCGCGTTCCATTCTCCTTCCCTCTCCCTTTCGCTTTCTTTTGGTTGTTGTTTGGACTAGCCGCACTGCTAACGGCTCTCTTTCTTCTTCCAACCGTGGCGCTCGCAGTCGACGAAGGCGTGTCATCTCTTCTGCCGCTGGCCAAGTCTTCTGGTAAGAAGATGCCACTACCAGCAGCTTCTTGAACCAAGGACAAGTAGAATTCCTGCACGGCAAGCTGACCAGCACTCGCATCTTGGGATGCGCCGCCCTCTTCTGAGAAGGATGTGTCTGCTAGTGTGTCAGGCGCAACTAGTTTGAGACGCTCAGTACTGAGATGGAAGCTGCTACATGAAATCTTCGAGATTTGCACCTTGGGATGTGAGATGTCCAGGGCGAGGTGCTTCTTCAGATAACTGGATAGAGCCGCTGTGAAGGGCCGGGTTTGTGACTGCTGCATTGACATGCCTCTACTGACAAAGCCTGGGACATCAGTGCTTGCAATGGATATATCAATGTGCTTTAGTATGTTTGTCGTAGTCGGAAAGGCTAGTTGTATTTGTAGCGACCGTATCACGTCTGGTATGGTCTGGGTTGAGGATGGCGAGGACAGGTGTTTGAAGTAGGTCTCGAGGCTAGATGTAATGAAGGGCGACGGTAGTTTCAAGGGTGCAATGTGTGCATCAAAGGTAGTGCGAAGGTAATTGAGGAAGATGTCGCGTATGGAGCCTGGCATCCTCACCAGCAGAAGGGGGAGCGATGTAAAGCCATCCGGTGAAGCAGTCAGGCCAGGATCGCGCAGGAGGAGCGCATTATACGACTGCTTCTCGTAGTCGAGGCTCACGTGGACTCCACGCGCCTTCTCTGGACCCCAACCCACAGAGAGCTGCGAAGCATCTGGGTCGATCGAGTGCCGGTATCGGTCAATCCAGGCATCCTCGTCGCCAATGGGATCCCAGCTGCAATCCTCCAGCGGGCCCAGCCTTGCGGTCTCCTCTGCGCTGGCAAAGTCGACCTGCACGCCACGCACATTGTCGCCTTTTAGCTGGTCTCCAAGTTGCTTCGCATGGCTTCGCAGGACGCGTTCGGTTAGCAGCGGAGTGTCGCCGTGAAGCAGGGGCGAGAGGCGATAGAGACTGTACGTCTTGTTGTAGAGCGGATAGGGTGGGATGTCGGCCATAACGTCGTCTATCTCTCTCTCTCTCTCTCTTTTCCAGCACCGTGTCAGGGCTCAGATCACGCGTATGGCTGTGCTGGGTGGCGCATTCTAGCAGATGCCAGTGCTTTTATATTCTTTATTTTTTTTTTGAGGTGGGGGCGACTAGAGTGCCACAGTGAGGCTATGCGGCCAGCGGTAGCCGGGAAGGCAGGTGTGGGCGTTGTGGGCGTTGTGGGCGAAGTGGTCTTGTAACTAACAGTGTATGCTGAAGTGGAGCCCCCGTTGTTGTTGTTGTTGGTGTTGGTGTTTGCTTGTTGTTTGACTGCTTGACTGCTTGAGGGCCGCCCTGCCAAGCAAATATGACCTAACAGCATCAACAGCCCCGCGCTAGACAAAGTGCCATCGAGAAACTTCTGTGAAGTTCTGTCAAGCCAAAAGCCAGCCTCATCCGAATTAAAAAAAAAGTGGACAGGCTATATTGCAATCCTCTCTCAAGCACGGCGACCAAGCCACACATACACCACCACTACCACCACCACCACATATTGTTCTTTTGCGAAAAAGAAAACCACCACCCGCTTTTCCCCCGCGCAAGCACTCTTACCTGCTGCGACCGCACTCTCTTTTACCCCGCTACCCAATAAACAACACACAACATGTCTGTCGTGGGCGTTGACTTGGGCACGCTCAACAGCGTCATTGCTGTTGCGCGTAACCGTGGCGTCGATGTGGTAAGTGCAAACCCTTTGGCTTTCAAGTCCTTTTGGACCGGCCCATTTTCGAGCATACTGACCCGAACGCTGTGCAGATTGCAAACGAAGTCTCTAACCGCGCAACGCCGTAAGTGTACACCTTTTCACGGCCATGTCACTACAAGTGAGCATAGTTAACCCCTCACCGTCTAGATCGCTGGTCGGCTTCGGTCCCAAGAGCAGATATATCGGCGAGGCCGCAAAGAACCAGGAAATCTCCAACCTCAAGAACACCGTCTCGTCCTTCGTCCGCCTCGCCGGCCGCTCCCTCAGCGACCCCGATGTCCAGGTTGAGCAGGACTTTGTCTCGGCCCCCCTCGTCGACATGAACGGCCAGGTCGGCGCCGAGGTCACATACCTGGGCAAGAAGGAGCAGTTCACAGCGACCCAGATCACCGCCATGTTCCTCACCCGGATGAAGGCCACGGCGTCTGCTGAGCTCAAATTGCCCGTCTCCGATGTCGTCCTCAGCTGCCCCGTGTGGTACACAGATGCCCAGCGCCGTGCCATCCTCGACGCTGCCGACATCGCCGGCCTCAAGTGCCTGAGGCTGATCAACGACAACACAGCGGTTGCCCTCGGCTACGGCATCACAAAGCTCGACCTCCCAGCGCCAGAGGAGAAGCCTAGGCGGGTAGTCTTCGTCAATATCGGCCACAGCAACTATACTGCGACGGTCGTCGAGTTCAAGAAGGGCGAGTTGGCCGTCAAGTCGAGTGCCTGGGATCGCCACTTCGGTGGCCGCTACATCGACAAAGCCCTCATCGAACACTTCGCCAAGGAATTCCAGGAGAAGTACAAGGTCAACGTCATGGAGAATGGCAAGGCACGCTTCCGTCTGGCCGCCAGTGTCGAGAAGCTGAAGAAGGTTCTCTCCGCTAACAATGCCGCGCCCATCAACGTCGAGTCCATCATGAACGATATCGATGTACGCGGCATGCTCAAGCGTGAGGAGCTTGAAGAGTTGATGGCCCCCCTCCTTGAGCGTGCCACTGCTCCCATTGAGCAAGCCCTCGCTGAGGCCAAACTCACTCCTGCTGACATTGATGCCATCGAGATGGTGGGTGGCTGCACGCGTGTGCCTGCCATCAAGGCCCGCATCCAGGAATACTTCGGCAAGCCCCTCTCCTTCACACTCAACCAGGACGAGGCTGTTGCTCGCGGATGCGCCTTTAGCTGCGCTATCCTCTCCCCCGTGTTCCGTGTCCGTGACTTTTCTGTACACGACATGGTCGTCTACCCTGTCGAGTTCACCTGGGAAAAATCCGAGGACATCCCAGACGAGGATACCAATCTTACTGTTTTCAACAAGGGCAACGTCATGCCCTCCACAAAGATTCTAACCTTTTACAGAAAACACCCCTTCGACCTCGAGGCCAGGTATGCGAAGCCAGAGCAACTCCCAGGCAAGGCGAATCCTTGGATCGGTAGGTTTTCGGTCAAGGGTGTCAAGGAGGACCCCAAAGGCGACTTCATGATCTGCAAGCTCAAGGCTCGCCTGAACATTCACGGCGTGCTCAACGTCGAGTCTGGGTACTACGTGGAGGAAGTCGAGGTCGAGGAGCCTATCCCTGAGCCCCCACAAGATGAGAAGAAAGAGGGTGACGTACGTAATTCCAGTTTTCTCAGTGATTTGAGCAAAGGCCGAATCAGCCCCCCTGCGGAGCCTGCGGCGAAGCGACACAAGTCTGATGAATCTGTACCTCTTGCGCGTCCACCTGCTTCAGCCTCTACAACCGATGAACTAACACATCTTACGCAGGCAATGGACGTCGACAAGGATGCCCCCAAGGAGCCACCGAAGACACGCAAGGTTAAGAAGCAGCAGAGAAAGGGCGACCTACCGCTGTCCGCAGGGACCGCATCGCTCGATGAGACCAGCAAGCAGACAGCTGCTGAGCGCGAGAACTCCATGATCATGGAAGACAAGCTCGTCGCCGACACTGAGAACGAGAAGAACAATCTTGAAAGCATGATCTACGAGCTCAAGGACAAGATCCTCGACGTCTACGCCGACTTCGCCAGCGATGACGAGAAGGCCAAACTCAACGCCAAACTTGAGCAGATCGAGGTAAGATCAATCAAACGTGTCAAGAAACGATCATATACTGACGAACAACTAGGAATGGTTATACGATGACGGTGACGATGCTACCAAGGCACAGTACGTCGCCAAGAAGGAGGATATACGCTCAATTGCCGGCCCCATCATCCAGCGCTACAACGACAAGATCGAGGCAGAGCGGCAAGCCATCATGGAGAAGCAGCAGAAGGAGCACGCCGCAAAGCAAGCTGAGCTCGAACGCGCCAAGCGGGAAGCTGAAGCTAAGAAGGCTGAGAACGCACCCCCAGCCGCTGACCAAAAGGACACTGAGATGGCCGATGCCGAGGCGCAAAAACCCGATGGCGTTGAGGAGGCTTAGAGTTATGTATCCCCTTGTTTCACACAGACGAACCGACACTTGAGGTCCTTCCAGCATCTAAAACCATGGCGTCACATGCGGGAATAGAATATGGAACAACTGAGCTCACGACTGGGTTTTGTGTGAAAAATAAAAGCATTTGAAAGGGAGCGTTGGTACATGTTTGGGAAACTAGCGCACTTTGGGATGGGGAGGTCATGGATTTTTTTTTCAAGTATCTTGTGAGAGAGTTGTGGAGAAGGACATGACATGGTTAATGCGATGATGGTTTTATGATAGACTACTACGCCACCCCACATAGATGACATGAGATTTTGTTTTATATTCTGCCGAGGTATAGGCAATTTTCTAATCTGCTAATCTTCAAGCATCAAGTTTGCAGAAAAGTATGATATGAAAGGGTATGAATAGGTTTGGGTGGCATGATGTATCTTCTGTTCAGTTCAACAAGGGATAACATGTAATTTTTCCATATACTTACAGACTATGAAGAAGGATTAATGATGAAAGAAGATGAAGTAAAAGCCCCGACTACCAATCTCCTTTACACATTCTGCTCATTGACGAACAGACCTGCCATGCCCATACCCGTTCCGATACACATGCTCGTCAACAGAATCTTCTTCTTCTGCCTCCTGCACTCACTCAAGCCCGTGACAATTTGCCTTGCACCCGTGCATCCGAGCGGGTGACCGAGCGCAATAGCGCCACCCCTCACATTGAGCTTCGCGTGGTCAATCTTGAGCGTCTCGAGGCAGTAGACAGCCATGCTGGCAAAGGCCTCGTTAATCTCAATCAGGTCGATTTCGTCGAGGCTTAGGTTGAACTGGGAGAGGAGCTTGGGGATGGCGACGGAAGGGCCGATGCCCATGATGCGTGGGGGCAGGCCGGCGACTGTGGCACCGACAAACTTTGCGAGAATGGGTTGGCCGAGTTTTTGGGCCATGGAGCGCTTCATGAGAAGGACGGCGGCACAGCCGTCTGTGAGTTGGGACGAGTTTCCGGCGTGGGAGCGGTCGCCGTGGGGGAGGAAGGCGGGCTTGAGTTTTTGGAGACTCTCAAAGGTGGTGCCTGGGCGGATTCCCTCGTCGCGGGTGAGGGTGACATTCTTGACTTCGCCAGTCTTGGGGTCCTTGACGGCGGTGGTGATGGGAACAATTTCGTCGTCGAACCAGCCCGCTTTTTGCGCGGCTTCGGCCCGGCGGTAGGATTCAGCGGCGAACCTGTCCTGGCGTTCGCGGGAGATGTTGAACTCTTTCGCCACGTTCTCCGAGGTCTGACCCATGGGCTGCATGCAGTCGTTGCCTTCTGGGTGCTCGAGGATCTCGTCGACAAAGGGGCGTTCCAGCCGGTCTCCGCCTACAGTCATGCTCTCTGCGCCAATGGCTAGACCACACTGGATAGCGCCTACGGAGATCTGATTGGCAATGTCTTGCACGGCCTTGAGCCCTGATGAGCAGAACCGGTTGACCGATGAGCCGGATGTGGTGTTGGGGAAGCCGGCGGCAAGCATAGCGGCGCGGACATAGTATGCGGCCTTTGGATCGCTGACGTTGCCGCAGCAGATGTCTTCTACGAGGGCCGGGTCAAGGTTGGCCCTGGCAACGACCTGCTTGAGTGTCTTGACGAGCAGGCCATCGAGCGTCGTGTCCTTGAAGCCGCCCTTGTGTGCCCTGGTGAGGGGTGTGCGGATAGCAAGCGTGATGACTATATCGTCGGCATTTTTGGTGGTGCTACAGCTGTTGTCAGCAACAAAATTCCCCCCATGGGCAATCGTTGCGGGTCCATCTGCACGTGCAGCGTTCCCGAGGCGGTGACTTGAACTTACATGGCCGACAATCCGCTCGTCGAGGGCGTCATTTGGTTGACAATGGACTTTAGGCGGTCAGTCATCTTGGCGGTATGTATATCTATGTGTGATGAAATTGAGGTGAAGCGGTGGGTGGCGGGTGGTTATACGTGAAGACGTGAATGTCGAGTGCGGAGAGTGGTTTTAAGCTGAGGTTGTGGGGGGCGACCTGGCTGCGACGCGTGGGCCGAGGCTCTCGGAGCCATTCACGGCCAAGTCACGTTGCTCGGCTCACAGTTCCTGGCCTAGGTAGTCGGCTCTTTTGTCTGCGATCAGCTCATTGCCAACTCCATGCTGGTTGCTTGCTTCGGCCGACGCGAACATGCATGAAGACGGCCATCGAAAAATGGAGTTTTGCGCCAAAGAAACGGCCAAGGATCAACTCCAGTACCGATCACAATTGTACAGTACTCTACGGGCAGAAGAGGAACGCTCTCGAGCGCGGCGATGAACTGACTGAGAAAAGACCAGATACAGGGCTGCGATAGCAAGAATCCCGTACGGTAGCTATCACACGAATCGTTTCTATGGACAAGATGCGCCACTGGCAATGCGCTTGCAGCAGAATGTCCTCATGTACACTCATCTTCACAACCCCATTGGGCATACTCATCTTATAGAGGCATGCCTACTACGACGCCGAGTTGTCTCTACATAGGAGCAGGCCTCCATGGCCTTCAATCCCCTTTACATGGATACAAACCTCGTGATGTTCATATGGTATTGTCCAGCAGCGGCTAAATGCGCAAAGAAGGCGATAAGAGTGAGGGCAATCAGTTTTGCATATATGGTAGAGGGTATAGGGGCTTATAGTAGGGTCAGATGGATGAGTAGGTAGTTGTTGACAGTTGTGTACCAACGTGGCACAGTGTATGGTGATGTGACCTAGGTAGTTATATACAATGAGGAGGGCTTATGCGTAGCATAGATGTGGAGTGGTCAGATCCTGTAAAGTACACATGGGTAATGTAATATTTCAACATGCAGGTGTAGAAGGGTGCAAAGACGTCGCCTACTATAATCTAGGGTTAGTATAATAATAAGATGGACTATTTCTTATAATTACTGCGAAAACACTTGTATGCAGTATTTAAAGGTCCATGTGGACTAGTATCTTTACTCTATAGTATAACATACCACATCTATAATTCAGAATCACACTGCACTACACATCTACCTACCACAATGAAAAGACTTGGGATGTTGTACCAATTGATCATACTACATGATGAGTACAAGTCACTACGATAGGAGAGGAAGATTGGGAGAATAGACTTTCTAGCTCTTTTACCCGTTGTTCTTGCCTGTTGTTGGTTTTGCTACTACGTTGGGGAGTGTGTCTCGGGCCTCGGCACGCAGACATGCACGGTGTTTCGGCCGACCTCTCGGGCGACCTTACGGGGGGTTGGAGGAGCATCGGCTCCGTCCCTTCTCCACAAACCAAGGCTTCCCCCCACAACCATCACCTCGACTTGCACCCCCACATCCTCTTCCCATACCCTACACAGCGCTGGCCGAAAATGAAAAAAAAAATATGTGATCCAGACTTGAGCAATACCAACGTTTTCCATTGTGGAATTCTTTGCATCATTTTTCGCAGCATGAAACCTGGGGATATTATTTTGGACATCCAATTGACGGAGAACAAAAATCAGAGTCCCAATTTCGCTGATGCGGCGTAGGCAAGACATTGTTTGGAGCTGGTGAGGATGGTTGATATCTCATTTTTCTAGACGTCGCTAGAACATGCCATGTTTAGTGAATGATGTGCTCAGACTACAAAGTATAGTTGAGCATTGCCCAAGGCCGCTGAGACAATGAGACAGTTGCGGATTCCATGGGAAAAAATATCCTAGGGCCTACCCTGGATAAGACCAATCATTCAGCTCTTCTTGAAAAAGTGGTTTTGCCTAAGATACGGGATCCCTTGGGTGGCTGCACTCGATCAGTTTCGCAATGATGGGTTTGAAATACGATGTCGACCAGTAATGGGATGCTGTGGCACTTGAATTGGAGTCCAGCAACTGGATCATGTACGCAAAATGGACTAACCAATAAGCCTCGAGGTAGATGCCAGCGCTATATATAAGCGGCGAGTATGAAAAGACTTTAGCGTCATGGCGTGGCCTCTTCCGCCGCCGAGGCTTTGGTCGCACTTGGGGGGTAGTTGATCAGCCCACAGCAATGACTCGTCCATGTCAAGTGGTGTTGCGCAACCTTCATAATGCCATTGCTCTGTGTAGCCGCGGGATAGAATTACCGTCTGCCAAGGTGAATGGTCTGACGGTACCCTAACAGAGACATTGGGTATGTATACCTGGCTAGGCATATGTACTGTGTACACATGCGCCAAATTCGGGCCTAAGCCAAGAGCAATATTAGAACCTATACATAGGTACCTGGTATACGAGTTCAGTTGGATGGCATCTTGCTGTTAGGTATTCGAAATTGCTGCGTCCCAATGTTGAAAGGATAAATAATCGCTGATGTGGCTTATACAAGCGTAAATTGCACCATTGGGCAGGATATGTGATGAAATCAGTCGTGAAATTGTTCATGAATCCTGGGAGATGGATCTTGGCTGAGACGACACAGTTTTTGGGCTGAGAACATGCGGCGAGTTTTGGTACGCGATTGCCGTTCAAGAGGATAGGAATGCGGAGGGATACAATATACGGAAGTTTGCTGTTCAGTCAGAGATCATCTTCCCAACATCATGCAGGGCGGAATCAATGGCTTCGTATCGAGTCCTCGGCGAAGGAGGCGGTCGAATGAGAGCGCTCGTGTGGATGCAGAAGATCCTGGGTATCACGACCATGCACCAATAAACGATCTGTCATGCTCGACTTTGTTCGTACATCTCGTGTCCCTTGAAAGGTTGGGGAGGTCGCAAAGGGCAGGTAGGTGTAATAGTAAGAAGGGAGGTGGTCATACCATAGATACCGAGAAGTAATACCCGTAAGTACCTACTTACCTGCCTACTACCCAGCGACACCCACACACGGGCCTGTCAATGGGAGCAAGGTTGGATGAGCAATGGTGCGGCACAGTGAGAGCGGACAAGCAGTCTGCTTTCGGTATTGCATCCTTGGGGGAGAGACAAGGCAAGGTCGGGGTTGATTGGTGGGGCTATACTAGTGCATTTTCCACGTCCGTGCGGATTACGGGGTCATGGCACATGCACTGCAAACCCAGACCAGGCCAGATAATGTGCCGCCTTCGGAGAGAGACAAGAGACGGAGAGAGGGAGAGAAGAACCTGGGTCCCGGGTGCGACACCAACGACGATGACAACAACAACAACGACAACAACCGCACCATGCTTCCCGACAGCCTGGAATGGTTGTGCTTCCTTGCTAGAAAGCTCAAACGATCTTAGCAGGATCCACGGGGGACGGGAGGGGAGATCTTCTGGCACCGAGTTGAGGCTGAGGGCCAAAGCAGGGCCAACGTCTTCAGATCGGGCGTTTGCCCAGGAAGACCCTCAGTAGCTTGTCGTAGCCAAGTCCAGCTTGGTAGGACCATTGGGAGCACACCCAGCGCCTCCCAGTCGGTTGCAGCCCGCCGTCCGCAAGCTTGTGCTGCTAACGAGCCAAGGTCATGACAGGGCAGGGAAGTAGCTCCGCTGGTCCTTGTAGAGCTCGGTGTATCGTGGCCGAGACGAGGTTGGAAAAGAACGGTGGCCGCGTGGAGACTACGGCAGTGGAGCTGGAGAAGCTGGGGATGAAGGCTCGGCGGGGCCGGATGAAATGTCATCTGTTGTGCGGGGACGGTCTTAGCACCTGGACAGTGCTGCTGCTCGCCAACCCGCTGATAGGTTGCCATGGAGCGGCACAAAAGTCTACCGCCGTCAAGTGGCGCAAATTCATCGCAGTAAACGCCGAGCCATTGCAATCACAGTCGAGGCACCGTCCCATCCGTCAGAGCGCTACCGTCCCTTTGGGCAGTCTATCCGCTACTAATGCGCGCTCGACCATCTGGAATACCTGGGAACGAGGTGATTGTGACCCCAGACTCGCACGCCTTGAGATCGGCCTCTCTCCGACTGCCCAGCTAGGCCCTGTGACCGGTCGCATGGGAAAATGGATACTACACATCCCAGACCGTGGCAGACACGGTAATCTGTCCAGGTACAGGTCTGCCGGGCGTTGGAGCCGTGCCCCTGTGCTCTTTATAAGCTGGAGCCTTTCCAGTTGCTCGCCTTTTGATTTCCACAGGTACTCTTTCCCTGCCATCCTCACCTTACTCCACACGTTGGACATCTAGATCGACATCAGCAATCATGGGTCACGAGCCCGTCGATATCAAGACCGATGGCGTTGACCAACACATCGAGAAGGGCATTTCGCCAGTCGAAGATGCCGCCGCCCTCGATGAGAAGGCGCTGGCTGCGCAGTACAAGCTGGCTGCCATGGACGCAGAGACTGCTGAGCATGACATGGGTGTGATCCAGGCTGTCAAGGCGTATCCCATGGCCGCCTTCTGGGCTTTCATCATGTCTTGCACCATTGTAAGCTCTTCCCTTTCTTCTTTGATGTTTGCTTTGGCTCGACGACGACGAATGATCACTGACACCATTTTCAGATCATGGAATCCTACTGTGTCTTCTTGATGGGTAACTTCATTGCTCTTCCCGCATTCGCAAATGATTACGGTGTTCTCGACACCAACACCAACAAGAATGTCATTGTAGCTAGTTGGCAATCTGCTCTTCAAATGGGTGGGCCAGTGGGCGCCATTATCGGTGTTATGCTTGCCGGTCCCCTTACCAGCCGTATTGGATACCGATGGGCCACAATCACCGGACTGATGCTTTTGAACGCCTTCATCTTCATCTTCTATTTCGCCAAGTCGCTGCCCGTCATGTTTGTCGCCCAGCTTCTCGAGGGCATTCCATGGGGAATCTTCATTGCCAACGCCCCAGCCTACTGCAGTGAGATTACGCCAATCCAGCTGCGTGCTCCTGCCACTCAGATGTTGCAAATGTTCTGGGCTATTGGTGCTATTATCGTCGGTGGCGTCACCTACCACTACAACAAGATCAACGACCCAATTGCCTATAGGTGCGCTCTTCTCTTCATTTGCACGCGGGTCCAATATGCTAATAGAGATAACTAGGATTCCCATTGCTCTCCAATGGATGTTCCCAACCCCACTGGCTATTCTTCTCTTCATTGCCCCCGAGTCGCCTTGGTGGTTGGTCCGTAAGGGACGTCTTGAAGAAGCAGAACACGCAGTTGGACGCCTGGGACGCAAAGAGACTCTTAACACTAGCGAGGCTGTTGCCATGATGCGCCGTACCATCGATCTCGAGAAATCCATCAAAGAGCCCAACCACATCGAATTGTTCAAGGGCACTGACCTCTACCGCACTGCCATTGTCTGTGGTGTTTATGCGGCACAAAATCTTACTGGTAACCTGATTGCTAACCAGGCCGTCTACTTCTTCGAGCGTAAGTTCCCGCCATTGCTACAGCGGATAAAATCTGTATGCTAATATAACTACAGAGGCTGGTATGTCGACGGATACTGCCTTTGCCCTGGGTCTCATCACATCCGCTCTCCAGTGGATCTTTGTCATGCTTTCCTGGATTCTCACCTCGTACCTCGGCCGACGTACCATTTACGTTTGGGGTTCTCTCATCAACGTCGGCTTCCTGATTGCCCTCGGTATCGCAGGCTCTGTCGGCACTTCGACTGCAGCCTCCTTGGCGCAAGCCTCCCTGGGTCTCATCGTTTCCGTCTTGTTCACCTTGGGACCTGCGCCCGCTTCGTGGGTCATTATTGGAGAGACATCTGCTATTCGTCTGCGACCTCTGACCACAGGTGTCGGACGTGCATGCTACTACATGGTCAACATCCCATGTATTTTCCTCGCGAGTTACATGCTCAACCCCAAGGTTCGTTGCCCCTTGTCTCGATAAACTTGCAGGACATGCTTGCTAACAGAATTCTAGGAGGCCAATCTCGGTGGCAAGTGCGGTTACGTCTGGGGTGGAACCGGTTTCTTCTGCTTCGTCGTCGCCTACTTCTACCTGCCTGAGATGAAGAACCGCTCCTACCGTGAAATCGACATTTTGTTCAAGCGCAAGGTCCCAGCCCGCCAATGGACCAAGACCGTTGTCGAACTTGATGCCGACGAGTGAACATGGCCCCCGTATGTGGCTTCTTTACACGATGAACCATAATGCAAAACTGGAGCGAACACCCCTCGTTCCAATGAAAAGCTTGGCTTCGTTGTTAATGAAAATTTCACGCGAAAGTGGTCGTAGCAGGCATTTTTATACCAATCAATGCTCTTTGTACATATATACATTCTTTTGGTCATGGAACCAGATACTGCAAAATCCACACAAGCATTCATCCAGCCCCAAGATTTTGCACATCGCACCCATCTTCCTCTAATAATCCATCTATTCCGCACGAAAGTCAAACAAAAAGACCGAAAAAGCACGCAACTGCTCTATTAATCAAGCCTGAAACATCTATCCCATTAACTTCCCCTAGCCTAGGCAAGGCAAGATAACATGGCGTCAGAAGCAAGCATCATCCTAGTGTTCAAGTCTAAGAATATCCGGGATGTCGTACATGTGTACGTGCATGTGAAAGTAGAGGAGGAAAGTGAATTCAGCGTGGAAAACGGAAGCTAGCGCAGTACGTGTGGGGACTTTGTCCTGCACCTAGTATCTAAAGCAAGGGAGATGCATAAACAGCATAAAGATAGCTAGCAGACGTAAAAAAAAAACTCTAGCCTATGAGACTGCATAGAATAAGAGGCGAAGTGCTACACTGCAGCTATAATAGATAAAGATCGCAGCATGGAAAGATGCAAAAAGATGCAAAAAGAATTGAAGCCCGATGCGGGGGTCTAGGAAACTGTTAGAAGAGTGATTCGAACGGGGGAACTGAGGGGATTACTAACCGAACCCGCAACCTTGAGATTGGATGGATCAATCGTTCTTGGGGAACGAAGACTCTAAGAGTCTCACGCTCTACCGATTGAGCTAACCAGGCAGTTCATGTTATTGATGGAGAATTTGGTAAATCTCAAATACATATCTTGCTATTAGTAGTGAAAATTGCACACGAAAAGATTTTTCTCTACTGACACCACGCTAGTGTCACTGTGCTTGGGCCCAGAACCACTCATCTTGTGCACTAAAGGTTGTGCTAGCTAGGATTATTGCTGCTGTGTGGAAAGATGGGGAAATACAATGTGAGTCAATCCAACACAAGTGACGGATGGATTTGCAGGTGTCGCTACAATGAACGTGCTGGTATGATGCGATAGGCAATTTATAATGAACGACCTCTAAAAGAAAGATCTACTTAATGTAAGAATTGTGAGGCAATTTAGATATAGGAAAGAACATGGTAAGCACATGGGAATTTCGAAATTGGAGCTTCTAAGAGCCCTGGTGCAGTTTTGCTGTACTGTGAATTTGGGGCATGAATTCTATAAGATTTTTTTGGGGATGTGATTTATTGTGTCCTGACTTTTTATATACATCAAGGTTCTTGCTAGCCAACCTGATTTGTTCTCTATCCTACAATTGGACTTGGAAGCTATATAAGCCCTTGAATATAGCACCGCCTATTTTGTCAAAACATCGTGGTACAGTACACTTATCCGCTCTAAGTGTTTTGTGGAGTAATCTTGCCCTACTACAGCCCTGCCATGAAGATCATGGATTATTTAGGCTCATTGCATTGTATGTACGATCGAAATGTGGAGCGACTACTGCCACGCGGTCTAGGCTAGCTATGAGGCTGATTCGACAAATTTATTTGTCTCGGGCTGTGCTAGGTATATTTTGCTAGTTACATATGGGCGAGGTTCCATGTAGGTGAAGTTCGAGGGAAATTTCTGACCTTGGCAATATGGCTCGCCAGTTGCGAGGCAGACTGGAGGTGAACTCTGCGAAGGAACGGTTTCCCTGGTAGGAAGTGTGAAGTGAAAGTACGAGGGTATTTATTTGCATAAGGGAAATATAACAGTTTCATAGGGGCTTATGTTAGGTAGTGGATCCACGGAGTGGAAAATATCTTCACGTCTTCTCGTCGGCACGTCGTGGCGCATCATGTTTTGTGACGATACTGATGTTAAGCATAGTGTTTTTGGAACGAAGAGATGGAACGAAGAGAAAGTTATAAGAGTACCGGTAACCTGTGGTCTTTTTTCTAGCCTTGGAAGGAAGCTAATATATTTTTCCAATAAATTCCACATTACGAAGAGTTGGCATCTGATTTGTGTTAAATTCCACTGCCTGCATACCGAGGCCGAAGAGAGGACTTTGTTATACTTATAGAATAATAGAAACACGAGGCTTATTCAATAGACTAGATGGTGCATTACATCTATTTACCAGTGTCATGGTTCAGAATGAACAACGTTTCATGTCCTAAATAATATGTACCAACGCCACTATTGTCATCACAGAAGTATATTGAAACACTAAACTTAGACACTCGCGTATAGGCGTCTACTTCAAACTAACCCAACAGGATATTCTTTCAATCTAGCTTTCAATCACATGCCTATACCATCACCCTCACCCGTGATCTTGCCAACACCACCCCTACCGGTATCCTTTACCGAAAGCTTGACCTCCCAATCGCGTTGGTCGCCATTCGCCTAACCGCGGCCAGGCAGACACCAAGGCTCAAACGACTGAAGATCCTTCTCCATCTCCTTGTCATATTAGTGTCCTTCTTTTCTGCAGGTCCCCCGCTGCACTCGGCTCACTCGTTCCGTACTATGCTTCCGGGGTAATCAGACGATGGCTTTGTTGGTTGCGGTGGCGTATAGCGTGCAGGAATGCAGGTGCAATGGCTATGTGCTGTGTACTCGGATCCGACGGTCTGTTTGGCTAGAGAAGTGATGGCATATGGGTTTCTATATTGTTGCTATTTTGAGATGTATTGTATTGCTTTCGTTGTCTGGATGAGCGGACGGCTAGCTTTGCTTGAGACCTGACACGCTAAAACAGAGGCAAGTGATTTAGATGCCATGAGGTTCATCGTGGTTTTGGCAACAGTGACGAAAGGGATCCGATGCTCTACTGTCGTCATCCTCATTACAGAGTCATAGCAACTCGCAAATGAAGTATGTGTATTCGGGCACCCTTCAATTCAACGATAGCATTATGGTTCAAGAATAACGAACCTTGAGCTTCCCATGGATTTTTTTCAAAAATAGCAATGACGCCAAACAAACAATCTACATATTACACACAATATCACTCCAATTCTCGCTTCCCGCACCCCAGAACAACCCCCCTCCACAACGTATACGCGTCCACCACCCCTACCGGCAATCACCGACTAGGCATACTCTAGGCAGCAACATACGCGGCCTCCAAAGTTAACGCCAATCCCTCCAAAATGGATATAGCCAATCTGCATGCGACGCGTACAGGTACCTGACCATTTCGACGGGTTCCGTGTCGCGGTAAGCGATCCATCTACATCTACGCAATGCAAGGGCATGTGGGACCGGGATGCAAATCAGGCCTGAATGAAATACCATGTACTGTGTAGGTCAAAGTTAGGTACCATAGTGTCGTGGCAATGGTAATGGTGCTGTTGTTAGCGCAGTCGCAAAACCCTCCAATGCGAAGCGAGAACCGGGTTGGAACTACCGGTACCTACTTACCGGTACCGCAGATGATCTCAAGGTTAGTTTCAGACCAAATATGGACGGCCACCTTGAAACACAGGCAGGCAACTGTTCCAGAAGGAAATTGGAGATTGTGGTTGGCGGGTGAATACGGGTAGTTCTGAGGCTGTGCAAGATGTGTGGTACTGTTAGGTTACCTCCATTTCGGGTAAGACTTCGCTAAATTGCGTTGTCAACAAGGCAACCAGCCAGGGCCGAACATTCAAGATGGGAAAAAGCATGTTATGACGGTGTTACTGATGATGGTATTACTTCACTGTCATCTCAAAGATCTTTGTCGGCTGTTTTGCCGTTTGCTTGGTTACAAAGTCTAATGTTGGAACAACATCGATGCTGCCTTGTATGAAGGTGTAAGACGACCTGGGATGCCAAGTCATAACGTACTATAGCATATAGTGCACAGCCTCAATAGTGATAGGCAGGATTATGTGGGTACCGCGGATCGTGGTATGTCGGCGGCGTCGAGTGCGTTGGGTGGTGCTGGTATTGACTTGATGACCTAGAGCGAGGCATGCTAGAGGCTGATTGATTAGGCATGGTATAATTTGGTCGGGCCGTGGAGGCTGTGTAGGATGGGCTATAGGCCATCAGTGTTTGTTCAGTGGCTGGATAATTATCGCTGTAGAAAGGAGTCTGCAAGGTGTCGGTGACCGGTGACTGCGTGTACATGGGCATTGTCGACTGCATTGCAGATGTTGTCCAGTGTGATGACGAGGTTGTATGAGAAGCGTTTGAGCCTAGTGTAGGTGGCTGGGCCAAAGCATACTGCGGCACCGTGGTCGTCGTGTGATACAAGTCCGGAGCGGTCATCGCGATGGGCATGTTGTAGGCTTGACCAGTCGACCAGGTCGCATATGCTTCGTTGTCCATGCTCGACCATGAATGGCGACTTCGTGACGATGTGGCGTGTGCAGGTGCCGATAGTAGATCGGTGTACATACTTGGTGCAGACGAGAGGTAATCATCATCTTCGGGGTAGCTTGATATTGCGGGTGTGCTAGATTCGGACGGTGAGCTCGCCACATCTGGGAGACGTATGCCTTGGTTTTGGTACCGTCGTACTAGAACTGTGTAGCTGGGTTGAAGTCAGAGAGGACTTGAACATCGTGCAAGGTAACTGACCGGTTCTTGATACAATTCTTAGATCGCCCAGGGAAGTGTTCTCGCTGTATGTCTTTCCAGTGTCGACCAAGACGTTGAGTTGCTTCGAGGAGAGTCCTATCCTAGGGCCATATAATCAGCCAATTTCCATACAGACAGCCTATTTGATCGAAAGAAACAAACCTCAGTCTCAAGCCACTCGCTGCGGTCCAAGTCTGGGTCGAGAGACTGTTGCCATCGTTTCGCACATTCTGAAGATTTTCAGTTACATGATTTCGTTTTCTACGATCCTAGATTCTTACGGTCTGCACTCCTGGATGTAACACTGTTCGCGACCAGTGTCCATCTTTGCAACATGTCAGTTAAGCCAACTGGAGGAATTGTGATGCTCACTTCTGCCCATGCTGCTTCACAGCCTTGATAAGCAAATCATCTTCACTTCTGGCCCACTGCCCTTTCTTGAGCCCTCCAGCGACGGAGTTATGCCACCTCTTTCGACAGTCCTTGTTCGTACGGCCGGGGAGTTGATCAGCGACGCGACACCTAGAGAAAATGTCAAAATTTTATGCTAGGAATAAGGAAGAAATCAGATTACCAGTCCCTAATGTCGCCGTTGATCGCTGCAGTTTCGGTCAGCCAGCCATCTTCAAATTCGAAAATTACATGTCGTCCAGGCACTTCTGGCGATTAAGAACAATGAAAAGTGTGGGGGAATCGGTTATGGCGTACATTGGGCTTCGACTTGTTCACGAAGTATGCGGTCTTCTGATAGTGTCCATTTTCGAGGTTGGCGATTTGATGAGTCCATCGGTGAAAACAAACGTCTGGCATGCGTCTGTTATTCGGCGCAGTGTACACTAATTTTAGATAATACTTACTGCAGAGGATAAGCTCACGATATTATATATGAACAAGTCTACGATCGGATGAAGGTAGTTATAGATTTAGACGAAGATGATGGTTGTCAAAGGAAGTATAGTACTAGACCAATGCAGGAATAACGGGACGTAAAAAAGTAACAAGAAGTGCAAACATACAGGCGCAGATGCATGCCTGACTTTAAAGCGCAAGTCAGCCTGAGAGAGACAATCACTTGGCTCTATTACTTACTTGCGACTAGTTGTGTATAGAAGTCCGTTCGCTTTTTGGTTAGCCAGGGCTTGAAGAGCAGCTGTAGTGCCCTTGCCTCGTTAGGCCATCCATTGTACGGACGAAGCGGAGAAAAATAACAGTGACCAACTTCTCTCATGCATGTCAACAGGCTTTGCGACCTGATGCGTGAGTCAAGCACTGATGTGTCGTATGACGGGCCGTTGATGGTGGTTCACAGCCCCAATGTTGATACAAGCTAGGTAAAGCCCCTGCAACTTTCTGGTAGGGCTGCATGGACCACACACACCGCTAGAGCAGTAGGTAGAAGACCATATCCTAAAAACGAGCATAAGCTTATCCAGGTGCATGGTATGCCAAAGAGCTCTCTAGGAATTCGAGAACACATGTTTCTAGGTTTCCATAGCTCATGGCCAACTGGCTGAGAACAGGTTTGCTGGTATCTACACCTCCGCACAACCTGTTTGAATACGGTGTATGCTGCTCGAAACCGGTAAGTATACTGATCAGTCTACGACTTCGTCTGCAGAAAGCATTGAGATAGTTGAAGGTACCCTGACAAGAGCGGCGTGACGTGTCCCGCATGCAACACGAAGAATGATAGAGCTTCCAGCCATTGTGATGACGATGGCCGTCGTTCGTTGAGCTGATTAAGGACCGCCTTGTGGCTATCGCTAGTGAACACATTCTACGCGTCTTTTGTGCGGATAGGCACTGTTTCCGAATGTGGTGCATGATGGCTAAATGGACCCGTCAAGAGATCGATCTGATCTGTAAGAACTTGATATAAGTAAGCAAATGGACGAAGAACGCCTACGTCACTCGACGAGATCTATGCACCCGGCTCCCCCAGTAAGCTATCCTGTTGGACAGATAAGCAACCCAATATCAAGTGATTGTCAGTATGCTCGCATAACCGAAGGTACTGTGAGCTATCACGGTTATTAAGATCGGGCACCAGAACCAGAATATTGCTAAGGAGGCGATTTTGTGAATTTCGTTCGATTGGTACAGAATGCGAGAAGTCAGCTTTGTGAGGATGGAACGCGTGGGGTGGATGATAGAAGGATGATGGAACCACAGGGGTTAGTGAACCAGAGTGAAAGTGATTGTGTATTGATCGCCATATCCGGTAAATTCCACTTAGCTAATCCCGGAAAGGCGGTACCCTATCCCATCCCCATAAAAGTAGGCAGCATGACATACTGGCAAACGCAAGCAGTGAATCTGTCGCTAGTAACCATAGCTATCAAGGTTACGAATAATCCAGAACAAACGTGGATAGATTTTGCGACATGCATCACATGCCCAGAGCCAAGTTATGGCGAAGTTTGTCCTATAGCTAGAGTACACCTACAGCGTTACAAGGTTGTGAGAGGCGGATGGTTCGGCGTACCGATGTTCTAGATATCGGCATCGCTCACTATGCTTACAGTGAAAGTTCGTCTTCATTGGCCGTCACTCGTGGGACTACCACAACGATCCACCGCTCTTTACTATATGATGTGATTGAAGGCACCCTGTGTAACGTTTGACGTGATGAAACCACGCCGGTAAACAGGCCAATACCCCAAGAGTACAGCATGGTCATGCAGTACATGTGTCTATACCTACATATAGCGATGAGACAATTTGATTGTACGGTGACGCACTCTCATCAACGGTCGCTTACATCTCCGTGGTCCGATGCTATGTCAGACGCCACCCCGTGGAGTATAACATGTCATCTAGGATTCCAGAGGATGAGTGGACCACCGTGTCCTGGAACTGTTCGCCACGGATCGAGGCAGGGCAGCAAAAGGGCGTCAAGGACCGATGCGCGGGAATCCAGCTTCTCAGATACTGCACTTCAATCTTACTGCTCGATGGTACCCGTACAGCTATGCTTGGTAGCTTCGGCTGTCTGCAAGTGGCGATTGATTACAAATCCTGGTGTGGTATTTTGCAGTAGAGCCCATGGACTCCCATTGAATTCAAGTCTTCCCCATGAGTCGCTGAGCTTTTGCAAGCAGAACTGTACTCTCGCGGCCGAGTTTGCGCTGCCCGTTCGGCCCTTCTCTCGCCTTGGCCATGGTCTTCCTAAAGCGCTCTCTTTCTGCTTGTTTTCGCGCACGTTCTTTTTCTGCGGCATCTCTTGCTGCCTGACGCGCCTCGGCCTCCTCTTTCTTCTTCTGCGCCAACTCGGCCTCCCTTTGGAAGGGCATGGGACGTGGTCGTCTCTGCCTACGCTCAGTGTGTTGCTTTGATTCTTCCTCTGGGTCGGCTTCTTCGAGCAGTTTCACTCGGTCAGGATGAGGCTCAAGCGTAGGCTCTGGCATAGGCTCGGTAGGCTCCTCGTGACGATCATCGTTATGTTGTTCACGTTCATAGACAGATTTGCGAGGCGTTGTGGTTTCGGTCTCTTGGCGAGCCTTGAGTTTCGCGTATTCTTTTTTGACTTTGGCCTTGTGGATGAGATCCTTTTTGATCTTTTGCACTGACCCCAAGATCAGCATGATGCGTAGATGTATACCGTCGGCGTAGCTAACTAACCCTTGCGTCTATGTGTGCCATCTGGCAGATTTGCCGGTCCAATCTGGAATCCCTTTTTGATTTTCTTCGCAGATGACTTCGCCTCGTCCTCGCGTGGGCGTTTGGCAGCAGCAGCCATGTTCGCAGCGTTTGTGTTGGGCGAAATGGTCGTGTGCGTCGCTACAGGAAAAAAAAAGTTGGCATGTAGCAGAAGCAGCTGGGCAGCAAAAGAGAAGCCAGCCTTGGCGCGAGCGGAGAAGGTCACGGGCCAGTCATATCGCTGGGAGGGCCGCGGCTAAAGAGTGGCGCTTGTAGGTTGCTCTTTCCCTGCATGAATGACAGCATGACCACATCAATTCATTCATTACAGTTCATTTCATTCCCTCTCTGTGATTGCGACCACTCTTTGCTCTACTCTCTACTCTCTGCTCTACTCTCTGCTCTCTACTCTCTGCTCTACTCTCTACTCTCTACTCTCTGCTCTACTCTCTGCTCTACCGACTTCTCCTCTAACACAGCACTGCCCAAGTACGTAAGCCGTTCCAGCCTCCAATCGTCTTTCCGCGGTAATTATGCAACGTCCATCAGAGTTTATTTTCGTCGTGTGACTCCACTCGTCACTGCGCCAAAGCGTCGGCCAGAACCGGTAATGGACGTTGCGGTACTTTATCAGCAGCGATTCACGTAGCAAACTCCACCTTTTCTTCGCCCTTTGTCAGAATCCGTAGCGCGTCATCCTTATCCTTTGAATACCTGCGCAATCGTTCGCTCTGCCTCTCACCCGGTCGCTCCACTGTCTTTTGTTGGTTTCGTCTCGGAACGGGCAAGTTCTACGTTCTACGGCGCAGCCACGAGGAAATGTGACTGGAGCCAGCGCAGCTGAAGAGTAGACTGCCCAGGTGCAAGCCCCAGGTTACTCACGTCACTCGGCAGGCCAGCAAGTGCTCCATCCACTTGACCTGTCTCCGCCGCCGTTCCGAGCTGCCATCTCAGTGCTCCACATTCGCCATACCTTTGCCACTACCCTTTATGCGACTGCTCCTGCTCTCATGTCATTTGCGATATTTTTGTTTTTGTCTGAGGCATGCCCATATTTCATGATCCCCATGATACTCCGTCTCGGCCGGTGAACTCGTGTCAGGCGCCATCCGTTGGACATGCAAGAGTAGGACAGCCAGAATATGCCCTGGAAGAGCAAGTGATGCAAACCTGGTCCTCTGAAGTAGCGCCTGTATCAGCCATGCCAGCCAAGGTCGACCCAGATGCTGCCCCTAGCGATGTTCTCCTACCAAGCACGCTCGACCGGATCGAATTGATAGACCGACTCAAGAGAGCGAAGAGCCCACCATGGCTGCAGCGACGTAGTGTAAGTGCCCGAGCCTGGTTCCTGCGGAGATAGAGCCTTGGAGACCTTGTTTTTGGTAGCTAGGACATTAACGAGGCCGTAGGAAGAGCGATATTTTGACCGCGATGGCCGACCGTCTTCACGAGACCGCCCTCGAACTCCTCTCGCCAATGCTGGAGGCTCTCAAGCCTCGCCTACCTCCACTCCTGAGCCCTTGCGAGATCTCGCAGCAGCCGGCCAAGCGATCGAGCGACCAAGATCAGCATTACACTCTGGTGACTTCAGGGCACCCAAGGACAGTCCTACATCTGGCAATGGGCCGTCATCTGCAGGTTCTTTGTCGACTTCACCTGTAGTTCCATGGCATCGGTCTTTTTCAGCCGCCGCAAAATCAGCCGTTAGGAACGAGCCATTCGTCTTCAGCTATGCGCCCAGCAATGAAGCTCGTTCAATCTCGCGCGCACGGGCAACATCACAATGTTCGGGTAACTCGTTTGCCTTCCTTCCTCCAACTAGCCCTTTGGTTCAACAGGCAAACAATACAGACCTCGATCCCTCCTCCAGACCAGGATCGCGACAGGGCTCCAGAAGTCCCGAGAGAAATAACAGGCGACATACCTTTTCGCCTAAATCCTTCCAGGACTACAGGTCCACTGAGATGGCTCGTTCTGCTTCCGGTACACCAGCAGCTCGCCATCTACGACATACAAACTCTATTCCTTATCAAGCGCATCAGCCACGGCGTTCTTCCATTTACAGCCAATATCAACCACAATCGAATCCTGCGACACCATTTCTGAGCCCCCGAAGACCATCATTTTCTTCTGAAGCATCCCCGCTTCAGCATGCGCCTATGGTAGGCTCATACGAAGAATCTATATTAAGAGGGCGCATGTCAACAACACCCTCCCGACCTTTAGATTTCGTCGCCAAGATTGGTGTATTGGGTAAAGGACAATGCAAGCCGAGTCTAAAGTGTCCGCCACATGTCACAGTTCCATTTCCTGCGGTCTTTTACAGCTACAATACTGGCAATGGCAGGATTTCAGATAATGAACCGAGTCCATATGTAGGCCTTATAGATCTGGAACATTCGTTACCACAGCCGACCGAAAGTACCGATACCAGCAAACGTCCGCGAAGGCATCATGCCACATCCGACCTAGGGACCGAGACTGCCGACTTCCGCTTACAATTGGGGGACGAGCTTTCAGGCCAAAGTTTGAGACAAGAAGCTCGGAGGAAGGAAAAGAGGAAGAGACGCTCAACCTCGCCGAGAGCACCACCAGGTGGTAGCTATCGAATACCAGCCCAAGGCCAACTTCAGATTGTACTAAAGAACCCCAACAAGACAGCGGTGAAGTTGTTTCTTGTACCTTACGATCTTTCGGACATGGAGGCCGGCCAAAAGACCTTTATCCGGCAACGCAGCTACTCGGCTGGGCCAATAATCGATATGCCCACCTCTTCCAGAAAAAATTACGGCACAGACAGACCGGAAGCTGCCCTAAGCAACTCGGATGATCCCAACGATCGTCCTATTCTTCGCTACCTAATACATCTGCACATCTGCTGTCCTTCAAAGGGCCGCTACTACCTGTATAAGAGCATTCGCGTGGTTTTCGCCAATCGAGTTCCTGATGGAAAAGAGAAGCTTCGAAATGAGATCCAGCTCCCTGAGCCAAAATACAGCGTGTACAAGCCGACGCGGGATGTGACTACAGCACACACTCCATCATCATTAGGATCACAACTCGTTGCCGAAAAAGATCACCGTCGTCGTAGTGCAGGATGGCCACTCTCACACTCGCAACACGCATACGACCGCATGGACGGCCTGCAGGCAAATACATCTCTACCTCCACCATCCGTTCACTTATATCCACTCAGTACATCCGCATCCAGTAGTTTGGGGTCAGCCATGCCAAACCTGCAACCCATACCCTTCAGCCTGTCTCGACTAGCTGCAATTGAGTCGCGACCCGTTTCGCGCGATCAAATGGACATAGATCCGCAGAGTTCCTTCAAGACACCGGTGCAGTCGCCAAGGAGTCCCTTTGGTCAGACAGAGGGTACTTTCGAAAAGCTCAACAAGGGTGATGTCGGTTACGGTGGCAATGCATTCTCTCCGGTCAGTAGCCCCAGCACTCCACTCAGCGCAGGCCTTTTATCTCAACGTTTGCGCGGACTCGATGTTCAGCACGTTGAAGAGAGTAACCCTTCCTGAAGAGTTCTTATTTCCTTGCCTCTTTCATTGAAAGTTTTCTCTCTTAGAGTTTTCTCTCTTAGAGTTCTCTCTCTCGGACATGAATTTGGTCTGTATTCACTACATAATACCCCACACATAGAACAGTTCGTATTTTCAAGGCGCAGGGCAACTTGAATAGGACGTCTTCTTGACAGACGTTGCAAAGGTATCATGAGTCCACGCGTGACAGGGCCACCGTATATACATACTCTACATACATGGTAGCAGATATACACTCTAAAGCCGTTATCCTATCCGTGTGTATCACTAATCTTCTAGTTTCTTGACCTCCTAAATCATCTAGGAGTAATAGCTAGTGTGTTCGTTTTCTCAGCAGAGGCACTTGCTTCATAAGACAAGATACCAAGCTTGCCTCATATCAGTCGGCTTCACTTGGTCCATGTTGCTACTTAGTATATAGGGAAATAGGGTATCCATACTGCTTTAAACTACCGAGTAATACAATCAAGTTCAACACACACTCCCGTTACACAAAGATTGATTTCTGACTCAGGAACCCTTGATTTTTTGCAAGTCAGGGAATGCTTTTAGTACACAGCTGGGCATGGTCTCAAGGTTGAGGAAGGATATTCAGCAGGGGGATGTTAGGGATTGAAGAAGGTTGCAAGGAGGAGGGGTGATGTAGGTAGCGCTACCATTATATAGCTGTTACTCTTTGAGATCTATGTCGTGCTGTTTCCATTGCGTTTCAATAGTTTGTGTTCATGTCTTTGTGTGTTTGTGATATTACCTGCTGCTGGACTGCAGACGGGGTTTTGTGCGGCGTGTGCTATGGTATGGTCCCTCTGGCTCCTGTACAAATTCATGAAAAGTAGAATCCCAGGCAGCTTACAGCTTCCTCATATCTGGACATCGATTCACAGTTGAAGCAGGATGGTAGTTTTTCTTTAGTGTCATATTGACCTGAAAAACGACTTACGCTGCGCACCAAGACTTTACTTTTCACCCTCATCACACTTCAAACTCTTTTTGTACTCCTCCCACAGATGCTTGACACCCTTCCCACAACATTCGTGCCAAAGCTTATGTTGATCGTATCCAGTCTTCATTCCCTCATTGAGTTTCCTCACTACATCCTCACCATGCTCCTTCTCCAGCCATTCCAAAAAATAGCCAGTCCGTTCATACCCAGCATCCCAGTCGCAATCCGTATGTCTCTTCCAATGCGGCGCCGCATACCCAGCCTTCAACCGCACCCAATCCGCCACGCCCTCGATCAACCCGCCGGGAGCAGACCCACATCCGCTATGCTGCCAACAATGCACCATCTCATGCACCAAAACCCCCATGATCTCGTCCTTTTGCCGCGACTCAGAGACCTGCGCTATATATCGCGTGTTGAAGTGTATCTCCTTGTGGTCGTCGTCAATATCTCGGCCGGTGGTGTACGCAACACCGTCCATGTCACGCAGTATCAGTGTCACGGATCGTGTGTCTGGGATGCATGTCTTATCCAAGCCGGTGTAGAGGTGCTTAAGCACCACGTTGACGGCATGGTCGAGGGCGTGCGAGGCGTGTACGAGGCGCAGAAAGGCCTGTGATCCTTTGGAAGATAGGTCACGGATTTCCAGGCGCAAGAGGGGTTCGCGTAGAGGAGTGACTTTGGAGACGATTGAGATTTGCTGGTCGAAGTTCTCTAGGGGTGGAGGCGGTGAGGTACTGCGGTTGTTCTCGGGATTGAAGGGGTGAGAGGGCGGTAACGCGGAGGATTGCGGGGCGGGTGGAGAGGTGGTGGAGGTGGAGGTCATGATTTGAAAGTGTTTTGTTGGCTTAGTGGTCATGACGAGGCTTTGGATTAGGGAATTAAACGATGTGATAGCTGGGTTGAGGCAGACACGTTGTACCGTAGTTCCCCGTCGGAGGTCTCTCAGCCAGATCGACAGCCTATCGATAACGTTCGGGCTTAATCTTAGGTCCTATCGATAAGCCCAGTATAGACGTTCCATTGCTGTAGAGGTTACGGGACAAGTATAAACTCTAGTATTGATCTAGGCTCATTGATCTAGCCATCTATATGTCTTTAGTATTGCAATCCTCCATCCCAAACACCACTGAAACCTGGAAGTCAGGGAAGCCCACGCTGGATGGAACTCGGGCATCATTCCAGTATTTCCAGGCCAAAATCCATCTAAGAACTCTTGAAACACTCCGGAAATATCTTGCGCAGCTCCTGTAGGCTCCTGATCTGGTATTTGCATGCCGGTTGTGGAGGTGCGGGATCCTTCTCGCCAAGCAAATGGGCCACGTTCCAGCCTCGCTTTCCAGCAGCCTCGCAATTGATGAAGGAATCGTCCATGAGTACATCAGTAAAAGTCCCTTCTTCTTCATTTGCCACAACTCACCGACAAAATAGCATTTTTCGTTCGACTTGATCCCTGCCTCTTGCATGGCCTTGTCAAACATTTCTGCGTGCGGCTTGCAGTAGAATTTGTCTGAGGAATAATCACAGAACGTGATGCCCTCGAACAGATCGTCGACCCCCAGCAGCTTGACAACTCGCTTACCGTGCGTGATGTACGCGTTGGTGAATAACCACAGCCGGACTTTGCTTGTGTCGATATCTTGGATCAATTTGCGGAGTTCTGGGTCGGGCTTGATGATATCTTCTAGCGGGAGCGCATCGTCAACCTTCGCGTTGTACTCCAGCGCGTCGACTTTGTGATGGCGGACCAGACCTTCAATGGCGAGACCGTATTCGCGGTAGTACCTGTAGTGTAATTCATTGGCTTCTTCTTGTGACAAGCTCAGGTGTTCCTTGAAGAACTTGTCTAGATACGGGATCAGTGCACGAACATGATGGTAAAAGAATGGAAGAATGAGAGCGACAGATTTCAGGTCACTGTTACAAAGTGAAGGACACTTACCAATCAGTTCAGCCATCAGGCGGTGGATATCAAGGCCTGGAACGATCAATATAGCACTTCATGACATGTGATATGGCACCCACTCTTGGAATAGAGCTGATACTATTAGCAAGAACAGTTGTCTCCGGATTTTACTGGACTTACGCAGTTGTCGATGTCGAAGAAGAAAACCGGCTTCTCATTGTCGGTCGTCATGATGTCGACTGAAAGTAGTGTCGAAATGGTAGATCCTATATACCGGCGTGCAGGATCGAGCAGCAAAAGGAGCAGCCCAATGATTTGACACACTTTTGTAGTCAAAATTCAGCCAGCACTTTCAGGAGGTTGGTGAAATTAGGTAATAATGGCGAGTTATCGATCTATGGACTGACTCTACAAACATCAGTATCATAGGTACAAGCTTGATGCAGCGCGAGAGCACAGTACCTTTTTTATAAATCACACATGAAAAATAGCAGCAATTGAGTAATTGAACCAAGCCAAAATGCTTGCAAAGTGAAATTAGTAATGGTCAACCGTCAGGTCGGGAATGATACTTGATTAGTTGAGGGAGCAGGTGGTACCCAAGTAACCTTCTTCCAGCCTAGTGTCTTGGCACGACCGATCGTTGTTTTTCCATCGCGCGTCGGTCTCCAGCATCCCTTTCATATCCGGTGCGTGTCGCAACCAAAATCCCTTCCTTCATCAACGTTCGCAGTCACAGCAGCGTCTGTCGCCTGTATCTGTATAACTGCGGTGATTGTACTATTCGTTGGTATTGGTATTGAGCCAGAGTGCTTCAACGGTTGTGAAGACTCCGCTGTCAGCCATGTCGACATCCACGATGCCATCGTCGCATCTGAATGGCGCTGGCGTAGTACCCGTGGAACTGCTTCGCGAGGCTGAATTTCTTCAAAATCTTCTACAAATACGCGACCAGGTGTTTGCTAGCAAACATCCGCGTATACATCTTCCCCCCAAGGTCATCGAGCAGGTTGCACCGCGGCTCCCGCAGTCGACGCCTAACAACAAGATCTCAGCCAACGGCACCTCGAATGGATTTGTTTCGCAATCATTGCCCCCGCGTCCGGGTAGCTCGCGCCAGCACGCCACGCCGCCTGTTCCTCCCGCACTGCGACCATACTCCGCGACTTCATCTTCCGGCATCGACCCGGTGTTGCTCACAAAGTCGGATCACTTGATCAAGGCTGAGCTGCAGCTCAAGCGACAGCAGATTGAACGGCAGTTGAAGGATCAGTTCGATAAAAAAGGCCGTGGCAGTGACACAGACGAGCGAGAAGCTCTGATCAACGTGGAAGAGTGTCTTATCAAGGCTCATCTGCGTGTACCCCCCGTATCTGGCTTACGAGCAACGACTAACAACAGCGATGGCGCGGAGGAGTCGTTTGATGAGAACTCGTACTACTCTAGTAAGGCGGATAGTTGGTCATCGGATGAGGTTGATCCCAACCAAAACGCCCAAGCTGATGCAACAAGTCCACTGACATCCCAGGCGAAGCAGATTGTCAGACCTGTAGTTTCCCAGTCACGCCCTGTTGAGCCCACAGTGATTGATCTTGACGAAGAAGCGTATGAGCCGGCTGATGACATTGAGATCTATGAGCCTGATTCGACATTGCTGCAAGACGATGCTGAAGAAGAAGATTACTCGCCCCCTCCAGCTGACCTTGGGCCAAATGAGCCCCCCAGAGGGCGTATGCGAGCTCGCGGCGCTGGCGACAGGGAACAACATGGGTATGGTTCTCTCATTACTCTCCCACCCTCCAAGATTCCACTCTATCTTCACTGTGCTTTACTGTCTGTGAACTAAATCGGTCCTGGCTACAAGCCGTTGAGGCATTTGTCAACGATCAGTATCCCGCCAGATCTAGAACATTATCCCGAGGTTTGGTGAAAACTGGCCGCCTGAGATCTTTGGATCATTTGGTCTCAAGAATCTTATTTTCAAGATGCTAACTGAACACAGCTCGCGTCGACAAAGTCCAACTGGCCCCGCAGCTCCTGTTAATAATCCTCGCAAGCGAAGACGAGACGAGAAACGCGATGAAAAGCGACGCCAACAGCAAGCCAACAAACGCGTTGATGCTGACCCCTCGCCAGAGCCCTACATCAAGCAAGAGCCTCAGTCACCGCCCCAGTTTGGGGCATACGTTGATGCGCAACCTAGTAAGCGCAGAGCTCTTCAGTCTTTACCGAACGATATGGATGTGGGTCCATTGCAAGAGGGTGTCAGAGCGCAACCAGTCTACTACCGCGACCAAGAACAATCTTCACGCTCATATCGTGAGATTGAGGAGCCAGCTTCACCAACCGTCATACATGTACCACAGCGGAGGCTGCAACGTGATGAGCAGGATCTGAGGCGGGTCGCAAGCCTCCAATATGCACGGAGACCCTATTCACCAAGTGGCGGCGCCGAGATGTTCCAGATACCCGAACCACGCCAGGCCCGAGCCGTGTCCCATGCGTTTGTAGATCGAGCGGAGCCACAAATCTACCGAGAAGCATCGGCTCGACCGGCAGCTACGCCAAGATATATTCGCGAGCGTTCGCGTTCACCCGTCCTGGAATACCTTCCTCGTCAGCCTTCACCTATATTGATGGCTCCTCCGCCTCGACGCATCGTGGTTGATCAATATGGGAACAAGTACTACGCGGCACCCGTGGAGGCAAGAGAGTCCATGGCACCGCCCAGCCGTAGGATGGAAGCTGAACCTTTCTATGAGCGAGCAGTGACTCGAGAGCCAATCATGCGAGCGCCTGCTCGTACAGAGATATTCGAAGACCATAGTGGGCAGAGAATGCCTCCACCACCTCGACGTTATGTAGAAGCATCAGACCCCGAGCTGATGGAGGGCCCGGCTTACCGACAGCGAGAGTCGTCTCGACGTCCAGTGGAAGTGGAATATCGGCCGATGCCGCAGTATAGTGAGATGGGCCCGCCGCGAGAGTATGCGCCCTCGCGATCGTATAGTATGCGACCTGAAGGCATTCGGAGAGAGGTAGCCGAAGGGTATATTCGGCATGAAAGTGCGCAGCCTGGGCCAGTGCATGTGTCCCAGCCGCGATATCGCGAGGTGAGCACGGCACATGAGGAGGCTTTTGATGAACGCCGTTTTCTTAGCGCGCCTCAAAGCCGTCGTTATGTGGACGAGGGCCCGATTGAAGTAGGGCAGCCGGCGTTCAACCCGGCTGAGCCGCGACGTGTATATACGCGTTATTGATTTTTTTGAAATAAAAAAACTTGCGAAGAAGAGGAAGAAGAGGAGGAGGAGGAGGAGGAGGAGGGGTGTTGTGATTGGAATTGATAGCCGTAGCATTGGTCTAGGAGAGTTGGATAGTAGTGTGTAGAATGAATGCATGTTTGTGGCTCTCTGTGGGATTGTTTGCCTCTTTGCCTCGTTGCTGTTTTGCCTGGCTGTGTTTGCGATTAGCGGTATACAACAAAGTCACGGTGGGTAGGTAGCTAATTCCAGGCTTTTCAGGGTCTGCATCATCCCTCGTCAATGCAACTGTTTTCAGCCGTGAATGTCAGACCATGCTGATGTGGCTGCTCTCTCTCTCTCTCTCTCTCTCTCTCTCTCTCTAGACGCCCACGATGAAGTGAGCACTAGCCTATCCCGAGGGTTGGTGGATGAAGGGAGTGTTGCTGTTTGGTGGTGGGGCCAGGATGGGGAAGGAGGGAACGAGTGCGGTGAGGGGGCTGTGGCGATGCACGTCGTTGGCCCAGAGCGTGCCTGCGACTGTTTTGGTCTCGGATTCGAGGTGGACACTTCTTGGAGCTGTGTATGTGTATGGGGTGTGTTTACGGTTTGTCATGCAAGCGTGTTTGTGTGGGTGTGGGTGTTTACTGTGGACAGGGTTGGTGGTTGGTAGAAGCGATTGAGTGCTCAGAGTCGGAATGCTTCTGTCTGGGTATCTGGGGTAGGTAGGGGTAGGGGTAGATGTTGTTTGCAGTGGGTGTAGAGCGGTAGTGGGTGTTCTGGCTGACTGTCTAGGAGGAGGAGGAGGAGGAGGAGGATCATGGAGACAAGAGGCAACAATCCAGAGCCATTACCGTACACTCGGCAACGAGGCTATGCTGCTCTGAGGCAGTAGCTATGAGTTATGAGGAAGAAGGCCATCCATGGCTATATACTGTGTACCTACTCTACCGTACGCTAGAATAACGTTACCATGTACCGTACCTACCCTTGGTGTGTGCTACCTCATCCAGAGTCGTGGTAATGGGTCTAGATGGCTGCAGAACTATGGTGCAGCCTAACATGTTCCCTATCCAATTACCTACTTTTTCGCATCCATGCTGAGACCGGTACACTACGTATTTTCCACCTGCACGGTAGGAAGGCAAGGTGAGCAGGGCCCCCGATCATCATCTTGATCGTGATTCTCGACCGCAGTGCCTGTCTGATCGCCTGCATCTAGCTGAGAGGAGACGAGGTTCCAAGACAGGCTTTTTGTGTGTCTCTTTCGCTCTCACTCTCACTCACTCACACACTCTCTCTCTCACTCTCTCTCTGTGCGTGTGTTTGTATCTATGCGTGCGTGCAGTGTGGGATAGTCAAAGAGAGTGTGGATGGTTGGGTTGGGCGCACGGGTCATCAACGGGCCGGCCAATCGAAGGCGGCGTCCGTCAAGTCAACTGCTCTGCTCTGCTCTGCTCTGCTCTGCTCTGCTCTGCTCTGCGCTCAGTGCTCACCCTGGTACGCCTTGGCTTGGCTCGCTCGACCCTCCACGCCCGGCTGCTCTGCTCTGCTCCCCGACCTTCCTCGTCTTCTTTCGCTTCTCGCTCCCTCCTCCCCCTCTCTCCACCCATCACGCCGCCCGCCACACTCCCCCTCAAGGGCGCTCACCCCTCCACCATGCACAAGATATCCAACTTCACCGGCCAGGCCCGGCACGGCTGGGAGAAGATGGCCCCCTCGACTGGCTTCTCGTTCTCGAGGTCCAACCACGAGATGCCCGTGGCAGCTCCGATCAAGCGCCCATCAACCGCTACCTCTGCCCCGCCTGTCATCCCCCCGGGCACCCTCGTCAATCTCTCCTTCAACGTGCCCTTTTCCTCCAACCTCGCTGGCCCAGACCCCGACGACATCATGTGGGCGAGTCCTGGAGCAAAGGCTCGATGGACTCATCCGGAAGGCACGGCAGACGCTGCTACGCCCACGCACAAGCTGCCTGTCCACGCCCAAAATGTCGATAATCTGCGCAACCTATGTCGAGAGATGAGCGAGCAGGGCGAGGGACGCGTCGTCCAGGCTACCGTCACCTCGGCCGAGTCCAAGCCATTGCCAGGCCTGCAGCGCGGTCCCTTGCGAGCACTCGTCACCAATGTCTGCCTGTCTGGCGAGCTGGAGATGGTCAACTCGATGCGGTGCAAGATCTTGAATTCCACGCCCATCTCTCTGGTAGGCCTTCTGGTGGAAAATCGTTGTACAGTGTGTGGGTTACAGTGGCTGACTTCTTGGCACAGCGCTCGTCATTTGTCGACATTGACTCGAACCTCATCATCGACCCAGCCTCGCAGCATGTCAAGGGCCCGGTGCTCCAGCAGCTCGATCTCATTGCCAAGACGACCAAGGCTGACATCTTCCTCCTCATGCCCAAGCAACCGGACATTGAGACGGCGAGCTTCCATGGCAACATCGATACTGGCATGGACCCCCGTCTGCGCTGCGCCATCTACGGAGACTTGGAGACGATGGAGCACGCCAAGACGCGTGTCCTGATCATGATTGACCAGATTGTGAGTTGCCTGTGCCCTTCCCCGCCCCGCCTGCCCAAAACTGACTCGTTGCGTAGCTCAAGCGATATGTCGACACGATGAAGCTTGAACTGACCATGCACACGTTGATTTGTGGGCGTGGACGCAAGAACATCAAGATGATTGAGTCGGCTACAGGAACCGCCATTTACTTCCCGCCGCCGTTTCCCCGCCTGTTTGGTTACACGCCTCCCGGTGCACAGCGCAGACCTGATGACCTGGTCTACATCACAGGGGAGAACTCGGAGAATATCCTTCGTGCCAAACAGCGCCTGCATGACCTCGTCATGTCCACCAAGGTCTTTGTGAAGCCCGTCATGGTGACCGACACCAAGCTCGATGCTATCCTGCTCGAGCGTCTTGACAAAGTGCGCAAAATCATCGAGAACAACGGCTCCTACATTCTGCTGCCCCCTCTGGGTGTCCAGCGAGGTGTGGTCCGAGTGCAAGGCACGGATGTCTTGCATGTCGAGCGGACTGTGCGCGAACTGATGCAGCTTGTGCGTCCCTTCCTGTTTCCCACAATCCCCCGCTTAGACTAACACAGGATAGGCCGGTCAATTCTACAGTGCTTCGTGGTTCATCACGCATCCTGACCCCACCCAGCGCCCGCCTACCCAGGCCGATGTCCGTGCTATGCTCTCTGATATCTGCATCAACTCTGGCGCCGAAGTCAGCTTTGAGAAGCTCAACTTCCACATCTACGGATCGGATGATGCTGTTCGGGCTGCATTGATGGTCATCAGCAACATTCCCTTTGTCAAGAAGTCGCAGTACAATATGAGCGTCAAGATTGAGCTTGCCAATGAACACAAGGAATTCGTCAGCGGCAAGAAGAATGGCAAGATCAACAAGATCATGAGCCACAGCAGCGTGCAAATCGTCTTCGATGGCTTCAACGAGTACAACTTCTACATTGTCGTCCGTGGCGCTCAGTACGAAGCGACCAAGAGCGGTCTGGATTTGGTTGAGCAGGAGATGCCTGCGTCCATCTCGTTCCATGTGCCTGATCAGTACCACAAGCGCATCATCGGCATTGGTGGCCAACACATTCAACGCATCATGAAGAAGTACTCGGTCTTTGTCAAGTTTTCCAATGCCATGGACCGTGGCGGCTTTGGCAAAGAAGAGGATGACATCAAGGTCGACAATGTCATTTGCCGTACGCCCGCACGCAATGCTCAAAACCTTGATCTAGTCAAGCAGGAAATCATGGACATGGTCGAAAAGGCCGATGCGGAGTTTGTCTCTGAGACGATCAATATCAACCGCTTGTATCACCGGGAGCTCATCGCACGTCTCGACAAGATTGATGAGTTGGAGAAGAAATTCAACTGCAAGATCACCTTCCCTAGCACCGAGGAAGCTAGTGATATTGTCACTGTCTCTGGCCCTGAGTACCAGGTGCCATTGGCGGTGGATGAATTCCTGGTAAGTCCTCACGAATCAACTCCAGGGGTGGTGGTGTCGATGTCTGCTAACACTTGCTTGAATAGGGCATGGTTCCTGAGTCCCATGATCTCGCCTTCCCCGCATCTGCTGACCTCAGCGAACATATCCGTTCTCCCGAATTTCAGACGGACATCATCGAAAAGTTGAAGACTCAGCACGTTGTGGACGCTCAGCTAAAGGACGCTCAGACTGAAACTCATGATGGAAAAGAGGAGCAAATTGAGACGTTTCATCTTGTCTTTACTAGGAACAACGCTGGTGGGCTCAAGGATGCCATTGATTTCCTCCTCAATCACTTGGTCATGCATGGCCTGGACACCAACACCGTTCGTGGTGCCCTCCCACGACCCAAATCCGATTCCTTTGAAGACTCTCTACCCTTCTTCGAATCCAAGTTGCTTCAACGCGCTGAGCCGGCCGTTGATAGCACCGACTCTCCCACCCGCTCCCACTTCGGCGACGATGAGCCCCGTGGCATGCTCGACAGGCTTCGCAAGCCTGGAAGCATGTCCTCTTTCACTTCCATCTTCAATGGACGAAAGAATACCAACTCTCCCGGCTCCCTTTTCAAGCATGCTTCCAGCAATGCTTCCAAGGCATCCCTTGCCAGCCTCGAATCCACTGGCAGCTACCGCAACCCATGGAACGACAGCGGCATCAATCTTGCGGATGACGAGCACCATACCAATGGTTGGTCTATGCCAACTCCACGCTTTGAATCCAAATTTCCTTTTGGTTCTTCTTCAGCGGCGTCTGGGGACGTGACCCCCAGGTACGACCCGCGGGGCTCCGTGGACAGCGGCCGCCCCAGTACTTCTCATTCTGCATCTGGATACCCGGCCCCTATTGGGCCTCCTCGTTAAGTGATATACCATTTCGAATTACTTGATACCATCACTACTATACTGTACCGGCTTTACGAAGAAATACCCCCGCTACGCCTGTCTGCTGCCCTCTGCCCCCCTCTCTCGGAATTTACGCGCGACTTTATGCGAACGAAAAAGAATTATACCCCTCTCACTCGATGGCTCAAACTTGCAAGAGGGGCCTGACGGGCTGCTTGTTGTGATTTGCGCTTGGTTCGCTTATGTTTTGGTCTTTTGCATGATTTTTCTGTCTCTCTGTTTCCCTTTTGGAGTTGTGGAATTGTGATGATTCCCCCTCGGCGCAAACAAATATACCAATTTGCTGCTTTGTGGATTTTACCTGCTTTTATTGCTTTGCTGTGTTTTCTGGATGAAATGAAAGAAGAAATGGGGTCGAGCAGGGGAGAATGGAGGAGATGGCCCCACCAGCCGTGGTGAGACGGATCTTGGTGGGATACGATGTTGGTGCATGACCATCTTTTGTACGAGGAGAGGTTGCTGTCTTTTGAAAACGTGGCAGGGAACGCAGGATGTGCTGCTGCGGGAGGAAGGGGGAGAGGAAGGAAAAGTTTTGAGCCTTGAGACGACACCACACAGTAGACGAATGAGACTCACGTATACCCAATGTCGCCTTCCATTGCTCGTGTCCGAGTGACTGTTTATTGTAACGGACGAAGGTCAGAGTAGTCGTTCCTTTCACCGATCTAGGGGTCTAGCGCCAAGTCACTCGACAACATTTGCGCAGAAGTGACGTCGGGGTTAATTTTGCTTAGAGCCGAACGCTCTTCCTGCTCCTCTCTGCCATTCAGCGTCATCCCGAGGTCGATCACCTTTTGCCCAAAACACTGGGCTGTATTCCTCCCACGTTCCATTCCCTCACAACAAGCCGCCCTATCGCGCCAATTCTCATCGTGTTCATTTCTAAACCATGGCCACTAAACGCGCCGTCCAACTCTTCACCCTCCGCTCCCAGCCCTCCTCGGTCATCCGCAGTCGCCAGACGCCACAACTACTGGGTTTGCTGCAGGCTCCGAGGACAATCAGCCATGTAGCGCGCGGACTTGACTCGCGGAGAAGAGGTGTCGCAATTGAAAAGGCGACGAGGTTGTCAATTGACAGTGTGCAGAAGCGATGGGATTCGGGTTCGGCGGGGCAGCCGGGAGACGTGAAGTTGTATGATTTCGAGGATGTAAGGGTGATTTTTTTTAAAAAAAAATCTTGTATCATAGAGGGGGTCGATAGGGATTTTGTGATCGTCGAGAGTTTTGCTTTGACTCGCTAACACCAAACCACCGAACCTAGGTCCTCGAATCCGTCGAATCCCCATCCTCATCCCGCCTCCTCATCGACGTCCGCGAACCCCACGAATTCGAAGCAAACGCAATTCCCACCGCCATCAACCTCCCCGTCGTCTCGCAACCCGACGCCCTCTTCCTCAGCGAAGAGGACTTTGAAGATCGGTTCGGGTTCCAGAAACCGCCGGTGGGCAAGGAGGTTGTGTTTTACTGCAAGTCGGGCGTGCGCTGTCAGGCTGCCGCTGGCTTTGCGAGGCAGGCCGGCTATCTGAATGTTGGCGAGTATCGGGGCAGCTGGTCGGATTGGGAGAGGAGGGGTGGGCCGGGGACGAAGAGCCCGTCTGCGCCTGGGGGGATGGGGGAGGCCAAGGGGCCTGTGACGGAGAATAAGCCGACGGCTAGGACGGGGAGTGCGGGGGAGGAGCATTTGGGGCCAGAGGGTGTTCCGGAGCCGCCCGAGGGGCCGATGGGAAAGCAGTAGGGGAGAGAGGTTAAGGGCCGGCAAGGGGTGGCTTTGAAATATAATGGTTAGGTGTACGTACGTCATGACGACTCTGGGCTCGATTGATGATGAGTGTAAAAGTAAAGTTGGGCGTGGAATATCAAGAAGTCTAGGTATTCATTCTCCTTTGGCGATTGCCCGATGTCGCCATATTGATGAAGATGGGGTAAAGTGAGTGGCTTCTCTTCCTAGCAAAAGACAGGTACGTCCAATGTCCAATGTCCCTTTACATGCCCCCCACATCCACACTCACAACATATGACACAGAGTGAGAAGAGAAGTGACAACAAACTCCATCGACTACATTTTGGCAACAAAAGAAGAAGAAAAAAAAAAGAAAGCCAAAGACTGCAAACATGATCCTACCAGCCTCCACGAATACCATTTCAAGAACATCAACTACACTGTCAGACTACTCACCGATCTAGAGCCTGAGCTTGACACTATTGACAGATATTCCGTTAGCCAGCCCGCTCGAAACTCTGCACGCAAGACAGACGACAGACGACAGAAAGGAAAAGAACAAAGGGGGGAGGAGGGGATACAGCAAAGGGAAACAGTGAGGAAGAAGAAGACAATGAGGGATAAACTCACCATCTGCCAATACACGCCCTTTGCCCTCAACAAAGCCTGATGATTTCCATGCTCCAACACCCTACCCCCACCAAGCACATAAATCACATGCGCCTTTTGAATCGTCGCCAACCGATGTGCAACCGCGACAACGGTGCGTCCGCCCTCGCCCGCCGCCCGCTCAATCGCGTCCTGCACGAGGCGTTCGCTCTCCGAGTCAAGGCTGCTGGTGGCCTCGTCGAGGAGCAAGAGTTTTGGTTTACGCAGCAGGGCGCGGGCGAGTGAGAGACGCTGTTTCTGGCCGCCGGAGAGGGAGAGGCCCTTTGGGCCGAGACGGGTGGCGTAGCCGTCGGGCAGGGAGACGATGAAGTCGTGAATCTGGGCGGCCCGGCACGCGGCTTCCACGTCGGCGTCGGTGGCCGAGTCGACGGAGAGGGCGAGGTTGGCGCGGATGGTGCCTTGGTAGAGGGTCGGTTCTTGGCTGACGAGGCTGATTTGCTTGCGGTATTCTGCGGGGTCGAGCGCGGTGATGGGTTGGCCGTTGTAGAGGATTTGGCCGCCTGTGGCGTCGTAGAAGCGCTCGAGGAGGCTGATGGTGGTGGACTTACCGCAGCCCGAGGCCCCTACCAAGGCGGCGAATTGGCCGGGCAGGATGCTGATGTTGAGGTTGGAGAGGACGGGGACTTCGCGGGATTTGTAGGCAAAGGAGACGTTTTGGAATTCGATGCCGACGCCTGCGGTCGAGTCGTTGAGGGGTGCGTACGAGGGCTCGGTCGTGTGTTTGGGGGGCCGCATGCTGAGCATGCGGTTTGCGGCGAGAGTTGCCTGGGCCATGTTGGGGGCAAAAGAGAACCAAGTTCCTGCTGCGGTTGCGCCTTGTACAATGGCCATGTAGGGGATGAAGAACATCATCAAGTTGTACTCACGAGAGGCCAACAGTGTGCCGCCGTACCAGAATGTCAGTGCCATACACGCCAATTCAATGCTATCACTGGCCGCGAAGACGAGGGTGTTAAACCTGGCACTGCTAAAGGCCGCTGCGACATGTCCTTTGAGCAACGAGTCGTATCTGTCCCCAATCGTTTCCTCGAGAATGAGACTCAGAACCGTGCGGAAGGCACCGACAGCTTCCGTTGCGAACTGACTGCTATCCTCAAATACCGACGCAGTTGCTTTCTCAAACTGCATTTCAAACCGCATTCGAAAGTATCCAGCGGCCAGAATCACGGGCATGGCAGCAAAGAGAGCTACTAGTGATAGTTTCCAACCGTAGATCAAGGCAATAATGCAGGAGCCAACAAGGTTGACCACCGCAATCAGTGCCATAGACATCTCAAGCGACATGAGCTGCTGCAACTGTGTACAATCGGTACTGAGCTGAGAAGTCAAAGAGCCTGGATTGTGTCCTTGCTCGTCAAAGAAGGGGATCCGCTTGCGAATCATGTTCTCGAGGTATTCTTGTCGGTACGTCCGAACGACGGCAACAGCGATGAGATGACATGCTGTTCCCAGCACAAAATACGCAACTCCGATGCTAGCGGCCAAGATTCCAAACATTCCGGCCCAAAAATTGCCCTGGTTGACAAGTTCATCGCCTGTGAGGACGAAGACGCTGATGAGTTGCGCAAAGATATACGCTTGAAGCGGATAGACGGCGCCTGCTGCCAGGATACCGATGACAGCAACACTGTACAGCACCCAGTGATGACGTTGTTCGTATAACAAGTATCCAAAGCTACGCAGTAGGCCCATGTTCTTGTACTCTGGGTCAACTCCGGAGACATTTTCGACCTGGTCACCTTCATGCGAATGTTGAGTGTCGTCGGCAATGATTTCTTCAGACCGAGAGTCCTCGACGATATCCTTGGCATCAACCGCAAGCTCCTGTGCCTTGACAAGCCCATGATAGACGCCTCCATCTAATTGAAGTAGTTCTTCGTGAGTGCCTTGTTCGACCAATGTGCCTTGACGCAGAACGACAATTTTATCAGCTCGTCGGATGGTGGACAGGCGATGAGCAATAACGATAGTCGTGCGGTTCTTCGACACTCTATCAAGCGCTTCTTGCACAATGCGTTCGGTCCGGACATCAATAGAACTTGTGGCTTCGTCCAAGATGAGAATTGGTGGTTGCTTGATGATGCTTCGTGCAATGGCAATGCGTTGACGTTGGCCACCCGAGAGCTTGACACCACTTTCGCCAACAAGCGTCTCGTAACCGTTTGGTAGCTTCGAGATGAATTCCTCGGCATACGCCTCTCGACACGCAACTTCCACCATTTTCATCTTCTCCTCTTTTGGCAGATGTTCATATTGGGTTCCACAGAGGCCAAACGTGACGTTATTGTATATGGTCGATGAAAAGAGAAACGGCTCTTGTTGCACGAGTCCAATTTGTGAACGCCACCACTTCAGGTCCAGGTTGCGAAGGTCGTGTTCTCCAATTCTGATTGTACCGGTACATGTGTTTGGTCCAAGATCTACTTGCTCTGCCGAGTCGTCGCCAGATTTGTTTGCCGTAGGCTTCTCGTCACCCTCTTTTACGACTCTCGTCTTTCTCGAGAACATCCCAAATTTCTTAGGCCTATCGTCTTGACCATTTTCAGATTGACCATGCGGCAATACTTCGACTGGATTTTCTGGTTTCTCGCGAGCGGTTGTTCCGTTCAGTTCGTACCATCTTTGGATAAGGCCAACTATCGTACTCTTTCCTGAACCCGATGGTCCGACAATAGCAGTGACCTTACCAGCTTCAAGATGCAAGTTGAGGTTCTTTAGGATCTGAACGTCCGGCCTGCTAGGGTAGGAGAATCCAATATCCTCGAACGTAATATTAGCATCGGCGGTGACCTCCGGCTCTTTCAATCCAGTGACCATGGGCCTCGGCGAATCGATAGTGATGAACAATTCGGTAGCGGCCGAAGCGGCTTTGCCGATGGCGACCATCGGACCCACAAGTCTCCCAATGTTCATGACCGCCATCATTACGGAGAAGAGAACGACAACGATAGAACTAATATCCGTAATCTTGCCTTCACTATACTGCTTGATGCCAAACCAGAACGTGATGGCAAAGGTACCAAACATACTCATCATGCTCGGGGACATCAGAAGCCCCATCAGCGGAGCGACTTTGCGTTCATTCATGGCAGCTTTATCAAGCAGAGTCGCGTGCTGGCTTGCCAACTTCTTCTCTGCGCCAAATGCTGTGATTATACGAACGGATGAGAACATCTCAAATGCCATGGCCGAAGCATCTTCATGAAGCTGTTCCGTGATCTTGTGTTTACGTATGAATGGCCCAATCATGGAGCCGTATACGAGAACAATGAATGGCAATGATGTCGATGCCACCAAGGTAAGTAACCAACCCTTGATGAAGGCAACAACGTATAGCCCAATGGTGAACTGGGGCAAAACATTTTCAGTCAGTGTGCATCTCCGAGGAAATTGGTTGGGAAAGATCGTACCGCTAGTGATTGGAACAGCATAGCGAAATGCTGCGAGATTGCCAGCTGAACAGTGTTCGACGAAGTGGTGATACGAGTCGCCACCTTGCCAGGACTAATGGTATCAATGACGCTGACAGACTGAGCGAACAAGGCACGGAGGTATGCCAGGCGGAGTGCGGCAGACATGCGTAGACCGCTGATGCGAACTGTGAGCTGCATGAAGAAGTCAGCATCGCAAAGACAATGAGTCGGAGACTGACAACTGACCATAGACAGGTAAGACATTACAAACTTCGCGATGAACAGATAGAGAAGTAGTAATGCTAGCCTGTTAATCTCTGCCTGGAACTCATCTCGTGTGACGGTTGTCCCCGGAGTAAAGTAACTCGTAAAGCTGCCAACCAGTTGGCCTGTTATGGATCAGTACATCATTGACGCTTTCGCGTGTGTAGCCAGACTCACCAAACACAACATTCATGAGTGGCATTGCGACACCTGCTCCGATGGAGCAGAAACAGCAAATAACAATGAGTATGAAGTCATATTTTGTTGCATAAGTGAAGACACGCTATTGTGGCTTCGTCAGACGGCGAATCGGTTCGCTGACGTTATTGTACTCACAAAGTAGTTCTTCAGGCCAGCCTGGGGCACCTTCTTCGCTTCACTGGGGCCATGATCATTGCTCTCTGCTATTTTCCTGTAGCCATCTTTCCCTATCCTCTCGAGTTCGACCGCCTGTGTGGTTAGCAGAGATCCCTCTCCCTCGGCACCCCTTGCAGGAGTCAACGGCCGGATGCTCTTGGACGACATGTTCACCTCTGCTCTGGATGACAGACTGTGCGCTCAGAGACTCCAAGGCAAACAGGTGCATTGAGAGACGAGTCGCAACGCAAAAGCTGATGTAAAAAGGGCGCGCCAAAAGTCGCTGCCTGAAAGCGAAGTCGCGTGGTCCTGCCTGATAAATGAACAACAAGCCTTTCCAACAACACTGTCCAATCGTGTTGGAGCGGCAGAGGTACAGAGTCCATTCCTTGTGGCCAGCGCGGTCGATATCTCGTTTTCCGCGAACAAGCGAAAAGGGAGGCTAAGATGGGCAGTGTTGTGAAAGGGAGCGTGGAGCGGGTAACCACGCTAACTACCCAATTGCCTCGCTTGCATCATAATCTCCTAATCGAGCGACGAGCTGCGAGCTGGGCACAGGAAACTTCGAGGTTGATGTTTCCAAGATGATTAGACCCGCGCCATTGTCAAAGTTGAGGCGTGTCAACACATGGAGACTCGACGGGGGATCGATGATGTACGCGAGACCATACATCGCTTATTCCCCTTTGGATAGCCAAATGCTGCTGCCTAGGGCAGATGACCTGGTGTCGATGCTTGGGCGATTTCCACGGCATCTCAAGCTAATCCCAATGGAGTGTGAATGGTGGCCAAGCTTTGCATGTATTGATGTGGGATAATGCGTGTAAGCTAAGCTTCAGCCGGATCTCGTACCGCATCCACAAGCCAAGGCAGCTCTCCCTGAATCAGTTTACAAGCTAGATGTTCTCCAGTATCCGATACACACCGGTGGTGAACATGCTCAGCGAAGTGTCGCCACCTTAGAATTGGTGCTTCAAGATTTCCTCTACTCTTTACCCTTGAGCTCGTCTAGCCTATCCTTCAGCCTATCCCACCCAGCGCTGTCCTCCCAATTCTCCTTTGCTTTGCCATGGACGCTCCTGATTGCGCTTCTCGCCTTGAATTTCCAGTCCTTTGCAACCAGCTCGCCACTATCTGCCGCCAATCCCTCGGTTCTCTCTCTTGGGCCCAACGTTTCATATGCGTCCACGAGGTCGATTGTCTGGTTCACAACCGCATTCCATTCAGCTTCAGTGCCAGACTCCCACTTGGGCTGCGAAGTCACGGCTCTCCAAGCCTTTTCATGGCACTCCAAAGCCGAGCCGGGGCGCTGAGTGTGCGTGTACATGGTTGCTAAGATAGACCATAGCTTAGGCGACACTGTAATGAGGGGCTTTATGTGCTTCTCAATCAACTCATTGATAAGACGTGGTAGACCCGGCCGGGTGATATCGAAACCTTGGTCTGATCGGACAGCATCTTTAACAAGCATGTCAAGGATCTCAGCATCAATGCACTTCTCCCCGTCGGTTGGGCCGCGCAACTCGCAGATGCGCCGTTGCGATGTGACGACATCGCTCCAGGATGGCGGGTTTGTAGAAGCTGCGACAGCGAGGACGTTGGACCAGATACGATAGTCGTCGTGTTTGAGAGTAGCCGCGCGCTTGAATGCCTTGAGCGCATCAGTACGAGGATGGTTGGTCACTCTGGTGACTGCCTCTTCTCCATCCTCTGCTTCAGTCTTCACTTTTGGCTTCAAATGAAGAAGGGATGCGGCGAGATTACTCCATGACTCTGCATCTTGATCATCGAGTTGCACGCAGCGAGAGAAGGCCTCTACGGCATTCTTGAATTGTTGAAGCTCAAGGTAAGCGCAGCCAAGGGCAAACCAAGCGGGTTGATATAATCCGTTGATTTTAAGAGAAAGCGAATATGCTTCGGCGGCCTTTGCATATTCGTGTTTTGAAATGTACCGCTGGCCAAGTGAACGCTGTGCACGAGCATACCGAGCACCAGAAACCTCCCAGGCCTTCTCGTACATGGAGAGATCGTCGTTGATGTCACCCAGAATGCAGTAGAATCGAGGTGCTTCCGCAGGTGGGGGGTCTCGTGCCGGCCCCTCCCATGCCTCAGCATCAGGATCCACATTCTCGTCGTCCCCGCCGGTGGCATGGAAGAGCTGTTTCCTGATCATCTTGCGCGCGCGGTCTTCCTTCTCTGTAGCTGCATAGCACAAGGCGGCCTCGGCCCACATTTCTAGCCTCTCGTAAATGTCTAGTGCAGACCGTAGACCGCCAACATTCACCCAGCGAGCCGCAAGCTCGGCCTCCAGCTCCCATCTCGAAGGTGAGCAAAGTGGAAAGATGTAGCGTAGACGTTCTTGCACAGGTGCTGCCTCGCCTTCTTTCGCCTGTGGCAAGAAAGATGTGACCTTCTCGCCCGTCTCGGCGTCGGTGGTGGTATCACCTGATGTTTCGGCAATGACTTGATCTACGAGTGCTTGTAATTGAAGTAGACCGCGTTCCATTGTCCGTGAGCGGTAGCCTTCGATACGACTCCTGACGAGAAGAGCCTGTGTGTAGACCTGCCAGTTGGAGCTTCCTCCTTCTAAAACCCGTGTTGCATATGGAATAGTTTCTTCTCTTGTCAAACCATCAGCTGGGTTTGTATTTTTGATGCTCTCTGCCATGGAAAGTAAGACGATGGAATCAAGGGGATCGAGTAATGGCTGGTTTGATGGATCCAAAGAAGTAAGGGAGGACGGCAGAACAGACTCGTCCTGAATTTCTGTAATTGCAGGCTTTTCAGTGAAGGCGATTGATTCCAGCAGCGTGTCGTCATTCAGATCCAGTGCTTCTGGTTTAGACGCAGTTGCCGTTGTCTCGTTCGTCTCTGAACTTGTACCCGCACTCCGCGCCAAAACAAGCAACTGGCTTGTGTCTTTCTGTTGGAACTTTGTTCTCTTTCCCATCAAACCAGTCAATGCGAATTGAAACTCGCGCTCTACCGTTGCTTGTTCCAGATCCGCTCTCGCCTTCTTGTCGAAGCCATGGTGGGTGTGTATAGCCGCACGTTCTAGCAAAAAGGTCGTATGCAGGTCTTTTAGCTCCTTTTCTTCTGTTCTTGAGCTAGCTATCAGGCTCTCCACAGTCTTCAAGTCTTCATAAATTGCACTTTGAATGCTAGGCGCTGGTTCGCTCAGCAATCTTTGGTGCATAAAGTTGACTCTTAATCGTGCCCATGAGGAGACCTCGATGTTCTTTTGTATTGGGGGACATATCAAGATCGTCTCAGCGAGACAGACAAGTTCGATATTTGGCGTCAGCTTGTAAGCCGCAATAGCATCAGCGCTTAGTGATGTGATAAGGTCTGCCCTCGTCTTGCTAAGCGCTGTTGCATCTCCAGAAATATTCTTTGGAAGCACAACTTCCGCAGATTTGAAGGGTAACGGAGGTCCTGTGACATTCGACTGTAGGAATGCATGAAGAGCTGCAATCGCGACGAGAAAAAGGAGGTGTTGGCGGTAGGCCGCTGTGGCCTTGATTGGGGTTCCTTGCTCTTCATTTCGTTTTGATAATATCAGGCCCAGTCGATGGAAGATGTAGTCGCTCCACAGCGAGAAATTCTCTGGGTTCACATTTTTTGTCGCCTCGTCTTGTTGATGACCTAGCAGAATCTGTGCCTCCGGTAGTTCAAGTACAGCCAGAAAATCGCCGTTCTGGACGGATTTGATAGTATCTTCCAAAACTGCGGCGAGTTCCTCAGGGAGGGAGCTCCGGAAGAAGTCCAAAAATAAGTCACTCATATTGGAATTGAAATTGGAATTGTTTGGAGTGGTGTTGCGGGGTCTCAATGCAAAAATGCGGAATTTGAGTAATGAGTAACCCCATGCAGAAATTTGGACTGCGCTAACTTGTTATGGTCACGCTAGGCTGGGCCCCTTCAGACATTCAACCTTTTGGGGCTATCAAGGACACTCAACTTCATGTGTGCCAAAATGTGCATTTGGTGGTTAAAATCATGGATTCATATCGAGTCTGCTGATAGCGCATAATGGAATAGATACGACCTGTAGAGTCAAATATTAAAAGTGGTCACACTAATTTCTGCTGGCCTGATGCATATTATCTGAGGTACAAAAATTCGCTTGGTATTTGCTGAGGAAACATTCATGATGATGATAATCTAGGCCAGGGCTCTAAGTACACAGAGGTATCATGCTGTATTCTGGCCAAGCAGACAACACGACCACGATACAAGGGGGGCAGGTTGCGGGCACTTAGTCTGAGTCGCTGCTGGAAGACGAGCTGCTGTGACCACCTCGGCTGCGACTTCTGGATTTCTTGTGCTTCTTGTGCCCACTGTCAGGATACAAGCCACCTAATCCAGCAGAAGAACCGGCATACGATGATCCGTGGTGGGACGAGCCATGATGCGAGGAACCGTGGTGAGATCCATGACTGCTATGCTTCTTGTGTTTCTTGTGCTCCTTATGCTTCTTCTCCTTTCTACAAGAATGAATCAGCACGTATTCTGGGGATTGCTGTAAGATCAAGAGGGGGCAAAGACTTACTTATCACTCAGCATGTTTGCGCCAATGGCGCCTGCAACCAAACCACCAATCGTACCCAGGGCTCCACCACCCAGCTTGTTGCCGAGAAATGCGCCTCCAGCACCGCCGACGAGCGTAGAACCTAGCCCGCGGTCGCCCTCTGCGGGACCGCCAGGCGCGCCAGGCTGACCGTGCTGCTGGGCGCCATAGCCTTGCTGATCACCGTATCCATGCTGCTGTTGAGAAGTGCCGTACTGCTGGCTTTGGCCGTTATAGCCTTGCTGATGCTGGGCGGGCGGCGGGTAAGGAGAAGTGTTTCGGTTTGGGTCGTGCTGGCCCTGTTGTGGGACACCATAGCCTTGCTGTGGCGCTTGGCCGTAGGGATGGTTGGAAGGCGGGGGATATTGGCTCTATGACTATGTCAGACGTCGACGCCCTGAGTGTGATATGCGCCAGCAAGGCGCATCCGTGTTTACCTGTCCTTGGGGGTAGGGACTGTGTCCCTGGTTGTACTGGCCGTGCGACTGCTGTCCATACGGCTGGCCCTCAGGAGGATAGCCCTGATTTGCGGCATACCCTTGTTGCTGCTGGTTCGCGCCATCGTAGCCGTAGCCATGATTCTGGCCATGACCCTGGCTTTCACCGTGGCCATAATAGTCGTGACTGGACATGACGTTCAATTGTTTGGAGTAAGAATGGAGGCTATGTATTGCCAAAATACGGAAGATAGGTAGGTATAAGGATGCGATTGAGGGACAGTTGTCGTAGGTATGTTTAGTTATGGCGGCGGGGGAGGGGCAAGCGGAGACGGCTGACCTGGGCGGTTTGCAGCATCACACGCACGCTTTAAAGGTAACACGCCCTCGCATGGCGCTGACTGTGGACGCCACATGTTCCAGAGATAGGTCATGCCCAGTGTCGCTGCCTGGGTGCAACGGCAGTGGAAGCTGGGGTCAGCTCCAACAGGCGGCAGCAAGTGCGGATGACCGAGGCGCAGCACACCAGCCACTCGTCTACGGCGCCGCATGAAGCAAAAAAAAAGAACAACAGACCCATTCTAGTGCTAAGCTATAAAAGAGCTGATCAAAGCGTTGTTTAGTTCAACATACAATAACCGTAAGTGGTTCCTCTAGAAAGAGGTACCTATCCATTTGTGGTACCAGCCTATCGCCGCCCTTCAAGATGCATGCCGCAATGCCCGAACTATACCATACACTTCAGTGCCTTCCAACACACAGATTAACATTCTACATCTGGGCCGGGACAAGAAACTCATCAGCCCATAACTATTTCGAGCATCGATCCCAGAGATACCGTATTGGCCACGGAGCAGGCACACAACTCGCGAAGACATTACGGCAACACCCATGTTAGTGAAATAAATACCCACGGCAGCCATGCGTCCCTCATCGAAAGCCAAAAACATGCTGTACGTAGCCGAGAGCACATCGATTCCCCTCCCAAGACTATTCACAGCATACACGTACGAGCCTCTAGACCGAGATATTTGCCGACTTCGCGAGTGTCTAGGTACGATACATGGCTGTTCATGGCGCCCATCCAAGACGAAGACTTAAGCAAATCATGGGCAAGATATACCTCTGCCGGGAAATAAGTCATCTCGAGCGACCTGAAGAGACACATGATAGAGCTTCGCTCTCTTCCAGCCGCGAATAACATCGGACCTGTGCATAGGGATCTAATTTGTGATGTTATATTGGAATGGCTTACGACTTGTAGAGGCTAGACTTTGTCGCATTTACTCGGCATTCTGACCTTATTGTACACAGTGGGTACGCACAAAGTTGCCAAGTATATCATCGCGGTAAATCTCAAAGCTGCTAATCAACTTACGAACAAAGGCCAACTTGCTCAGCGTACCAGTAACTGCACTTGGAAATCCTCGGACATTTTATCAAGTAAAAAGATGACGTGTAAAACCAAGTGATTTGTTGGAGTGTGAATACAAGCAAGTCGGTGCGCAAGGGCTTTATTCAACGTTCAATATTTCTACACATTGGCAAAATGTGGATATTGAAGGGTCTGATAGTGTATGAACCTGTGTGCGCAATATGGGGTATATGGGAGGATACAGGTTGAAAGCCAGAAGTTGTGGAGAAGAGGTGATTTCTCTCATGTCCACCCACCACTTTGTAACTTGCTCATCCAAATCAGTATACTCCCAGTCCCACGAATTCAATCCCCTAAAGCAACAACAAACATCACCTTCCCCACAGAAAACAAAACAAAAACTAACAAGTCATAAAATCATTACGCTATGAAGATTAGTCCACATGCCAAAAAAAGATTAAGTCCCCTATATCATCTTCGCCGGCTGCGTCGGCGCCAAAGTCCACTCCCCAGGCTCCTCGTCAAACCGGCTCGGCTTCGCACTGGGCGCTGCATAATACCTGCGCTCGCTGAAAGCACTGGGCCCCTCCTCATACGGCCTCGATTCCTCCCTCTGCAGCTCCTCGACATACGGGCGCTCAAACGCGCTCTTCACATTGGGCACAAGCTCAACGGCCTCTGCCTTTTTGAGGCGACGAAGCTCCTGCTCCTCGACGAGTATCTTCTTGATCTTGCGCATCTTCATGTAGATCCAGATGCCCATGAGGACGGTGATGACGAAGACGAGGACAAACATGACCGTCTTGACAACACTGTCGTCGCTCTCCTGCACGAGCAGGACGCCGAGGTAGACGAGGAAGATTTGCTTGGGCAGCGAGGCAATCGTGGCCACGGCAAAGTGCCAAAACTTGACGTCGCAGGTGGAGAAGACGGCAGTGGAGAAATGGGCTGGGATGGCGCTGAGGCGGATGATGAGGACGATGACGAAACCCCCGTCACGCGTCAGACGCGCCATGGCTCCGTAGTTGAGATTGCTGCGCTCCATTTTGTACGCCTTGGTGCGGAATAGGTATTTGAACGCGAACCATGTTCCAACTGAGATATGGATCAGCATTGTCCGAATGTCCATGTTCATCATCGTATGAGAAGTGGAGAGGGTGGGTGGGTAAGGGAGGCAAGGGGGTTTTGGAAAGACATACTCTCGCCGAGAAAAGTGCCGGCAGCGACAATGGCAAAACCGATCCACAGCCCATAGACGATACCGCATAGCAATGCGACGACCTCGTGGCCAAAGAGGGGAGGGAAAGAAATAATGATGAGAATGACGACGGGGATGATCCAGCCTGCTGGCAAGTCGCGGACTTTCTCCGAAAAGGGCCGTAATTTCTGAGGGTGTCTCCAGTCAGCCAAGGAAAAGTCAGGGGAATGAGGAATGAGCATGGGAACAACAGCGGTGAGAAAAGAGGAAAACTTACCTCGACGACATCATCGTGCCATATTGTGATCAATATTGTTGCGATAGCAATCAAGATGAAGAGGATATGCCATGCTGCAAAACACGAGTCAGTCGTGGTGTTCGAGAGGGAGAAGAGGAAGAAGAGGGAAGTCTGGGCTGGAATCGTCATACGTATGTACTTTGGTGACAGAAACACCTTTTTCCAGTCGACGGGTCGGTAATCTGTATCCTCAATCACTGCATGCTTTTTCTTCTGCTTTCGCTCCACCATGCCCGACATTTCAATATCGTTGTTGCGTTTGCGAAACCACATTGTCGTGACGTTATGCGTGGAGAGAGGGGGGGGGGGGGGATCTCCCTTCAACCCCTGCACCAGTCTCCTGGACTTCCTTCAGGGCCGTCTACGAAGTCCCGTTCGTGGTTGATGCGCGTCCAGTAGAGTTCCTTTTGAATAAGGGGGTCGATGAAAGTGAGGGTGGATGTGGAAGTAAGGTCTTCAAAACGACGGGCGGGGGGCGCGGGCAGAGTCGAGCGAAGGTGTTTATTTGGATGATGGGTTTCTTTGGAATTAAGAGTGGCCGTGGCGCTGAGATGAGGGAAGAGAGCATTGATGAAATGGACCCTTGAATCCATTTCTGAAACCGGCATAGCCACACGCCCGAGCGAGGAGCCAGCCAGCCAATCATGACGCGTCCGTATATTGGGAGCTGAGACGATGGCGCGGGAGTAGGTAGCGCGCGCGGCCAAGCCAAGGGGGGCCGGTTCTGTCAAAACCTTGCGAGTCTTGGACACAAGTTGAAAGGGCTTGCTTGCCCAGGCGTGCAAGGAGATCATAGCGGACGCATGAATCTGTCGTCGGAGTCAGGGCCGCAGTCTGTGCCGGTATTGTGCCGGTATTTTGTATGTGTATGGGATACCTACCAGCACATCTCAAAGAGCGAGGTTTCGTGGCCCACCCCAGAACTCAACTTCAACAATGCAAAAGGCCCATCAATGCCTTACTTGGCTATCCTTGGACGTGGTTTCAACGGTCCACAGGTCGATCTTCAAACGTTGTGATCATCACCGGTCCTGTCCATCCAAGTCCAAGTCCCAACCCGCACGGGCACCACCCCCTGTAAGCCGAACATCGCCAATGTACCATAGTGGGCAACACCGAACTCAACCATGAACATCCACCCTTTTGCACAGCCCTCTGGCACACGAACAGAAGCCGACGAAAGACTCCGATGTTCTCCCAACTGACACGAGGTTTGGCAAATTGGCGACGCGCGCGCAGCCCGATAAGTTGATATACGGGGCTATCTCGTGTACGTAAGCTCGTTTAGCCTCAAAGCTTCGCCTCGAGCTTGTCCTTAATCGGACTCTGCCTATTTTCGGAACTTGGAATCCTTGCAAACCCCCCCCTCGGCGTTGGCATCTGGGCCTTTCAACGTCCATGGAGAAAGGTGTACAAGGCATTCTTCCTTGTAAGGCTGAGAACCGCTTGTCAACTGAGACCTGGGCACGGCCGACCTCAACCTGGACGATCATCTCGATTCTACTATACAAATACAGATCGATAAGCGTACAGCGAGCCCACTCGGCGAAAAGAATCCTCCTTTTGGTACACCTCCAAATGCATCTCCTTGCCCTACATGCGGTATCATACAGTCCCAGATTCCTTGATTTCCATATTAAATGACTCTTTCCTTTTTCTCCAATATCCTCATCCCTTCGTTTCCAGCACTACATGCTGCTCTCGGCACCACCTGTCTCGCTCTCGCTCGTTCGTGTGTGATTCCAACCATTGGCCTGCATCTCACCATTCTTCCTTCTCCCCATATCATTGCCTGCTTTTCAATTCTTCTTTGTGCTGTCCTCAGCGCCATTCGCGCCCGAAGCATCCTTCATGGCATTGGGCTGGTAGTTTTCGGGTACAAGGCCAAGCTCACGACGGTTGGCTTCGACCTTCTCTGCGGAGTGGGGACCTGGGCGAACCTGTTCGCCAGATAGTCTGTGGGGCTGTGTTGCAGAGGGTGCTGTTTGTGCGTCTGAGGAGACATCGGAGGCAGATGGCGAGCCACTGTTGCTTGAGGAGCCAGGCGCAGATTCAGAGCTTGCGAGGTCAGCGGCCATATCATCCTCGTCGCCCTCCTCGGGGTCGATTTCCGAGCCGTAGATTTCGGGGTATTGGCGGAAGCAATCTTGCATTCCCCTGCTTCAGTGTCAGCTATCCATTCTTGCGCGACTCTCACGCATGCCAGTCTCATGGTCGGTGAAGAGTGACGTACTTGAACTTGTCGATACAGTCCATCCCCTTGGGCTCTTCCTGAGAGTACACAAAACAGCTAAATGCCGCCTTGAACTCCTCGCCACATGGCCCAGTCGCCATACCGCCGAGGCAGGGGCAATCCCAGTTGATCTCTCCCGTCTCCGGGTTGAACGCTCCCTGCTGATCTGCCTCCTCTTCTAGGCCCTCAATGCCACCCTCACCACCTGATGCCTGCGCATTCTGTTGTGCACGTGCTGCTTCCTTCTGCTGTTGTGCCTCCAATTGCGCTTGTACAGCCTGGCGCCTCTTGCGCTCTTCTGAGATGGATTCGATAGTGGGGAGATGTTGGGTCTCGACCTCGGTTCCTGGCACCGGTTGCAGAGCATCTGAGTCCAGTGTATCAGTCTTCTAATCCCAACATTTCGTATACCAAGATCTTTGTAACTTACGCCTTGGCTCCTCCGCAAAGATATCCACTGTGTTATAGTAGTATAGTATGCCACCCGCGATGCCGAATCGTGCCATCAGACTCTTCCAACTTCTCGACTTTTGTGTGGGCGGAGCTGTGCTGAGGAATCGTCTTGCGGGCGCAACGAAACGCAGTGGCGCAGCGCGTGCCGCTGGGTGCGCAAGCAATCGGGGTGCTGTTCGAAACATTGTGACGTTGAAATAAACAATTACAGAAGAAATATCAAAATTGAGAATGGGAAGCAACTTGACGGTTTGATGATGACGCGCGGGCCAAAAAGTTCGGATCGCCCTCGGACCTGCATTGCTAAGCGGAAGATGGGTTCCAAGAATTAGCGCAATCAAGCCGTCACGTGTCGCATAATTCCCATCATGGCATCACCCGTCCTTGAACGGTCTGTCAAAATGTCACTTCCTGTGGCCACAGGGTTCTTCTTAGCCTCTTCTACAGCACATCGTATTTGAGATTTCGTAGCTCAAGCGTGGTTAAATGGGTATATTGGGAACATGAGGGTCATGTGTACAGAACTAAACATGCAAGAGCAGCTCATTCTGAGACCTGAATGGATGGAGAATCCCGTACTTGCTATAGTAGTACTGCGAAAAAGTCATCAACGATCTATCACATCATTACGGATACGCCCGGATATAGCCCTGCCCAGCATGCGACCTCTGCAAGAAGCAGCTAGGGCAGGCCTACACAGGTTTACAAATCGATCCAATGTGTCTATTTCGGTGGGTTGCGCTTGAAGAAGTATCTAGCATTAATTGTTAGGCCGTTTCTTTGGTTCTCCGTACATGCGGTCTACTCACTGGCTGACGAAATAGTCTCCAACACCGAACAGTCCGATAACACCAGCCCAAGCAGCAACGAGCTTGCCTGTCAACTGGCCCTGGCTGTACTTTCGGTACGCGCCAACTCCTAGAACAGCAGAAACAACAGCAAGACCAATAGCATTGCTTAACACAACCGGGTTGTCTGCGTTCTTCTTGATCTTGTCCTTTGCAGCCTCCTTCTTCTTCTCAGCCGTCTCCTTCAATTTCTCGGCCTCCTGCTTCACTTCCTCCTCACGCTTCATGCGCTCAGCCTGCGTGTCGGTCTTGATAGATTGTGACTCGTAGTCCGAGGGAACAGAGGAGATATGTGGGCTGTCAACATCTACGAGCGAGGAAACGCTGTCATCGGTGTGCTGGATCTCAGGTGGGGCGGGAGCACGACTAAAGTGTGCTGTTAGCTTTCCCTATGCATGATGGTACGATACCGCTGCTCGATGGTTGTGTCTGCATGGAATCAAGCGCTTGGTCACGCAAAAGCATGTTTTTCACGCCCCACACATCGGTACATGGGATTTCAAAATATGGAGGAAAAAGTACTCACGCCTAATCATACGTTAGCCTCGATTCACGAACTGCAGACTCACTTTCACCTACCTCTTCAGGGCTCTGCTTTGGTCCCTTAGCAGCAACGTCTGCGTACGACATGATGACGATGTAGCTTTGTGATAGCGATAATGGCAGGGGAGATGTTGGATTGAAGGGCAGCAAGGATGGCCAAGGAGGAGTATTGCGCAGGCTGCAGATCAGTTGATGAACACTGGGAAGACCGGAGATAAAGACGATCGAGTGACACCGGGGCATCACGAAACCAGCTCCCTCACATGCTTTGCTCGGTTATCCAGGTGGCTGACGTCATTTTGCCAGTCTAGCGTGTGTGTAAACCGCCAAGACTAGGAACAGAACATCTTGCATGCGTCACGGCGGTGAGGGTCCTATCGTGTAAGGCATTCATTGACCGATGCTTCTTCGTGACTAATACGCTACGAGGAGGCCACGGAGACTGATCCAATGCAAAGGGTATTGACACAAGTCTGCACGCTGCAAATTCGCTCATGCATCGCAAGAGCACCACCACTTGAGCTACATTCCATGCTGTAGACAAGTTTGATGAGTACCAGAAGGAAACAAGGTAGCAAATTACAAGGGAATTCCTCGCAGTCCACTCAGGCCATAAACGCCTGCTAATGGTGGAATTTTCGTTACAAGAAAGCCAAGGTGATTGAGAAACCAATCACGACTGCACCATCGGGGTCCCCGTTGCACGGACAACGATTTGTTGACCCCGTTAGCACAGATTGAAATTGGTGGAAAAGAAATCGTCCATAAGTATACGCTCCTGGGCAACTCGCTGAAGGTTTTGACAGAAAGTCAGCGTATAGCGCTGTACCGGCTTCTCCTCATCTTGTAATTTGGAGACGAGGAACGCACCAAGAGCTTGTCTTGCTCAGTCTATTCTTCTCCAAAGATAGTCTTGTAATTTTCAAGCAAAGCTTGGACAGCGATACGCTGCGCTTGGACATCGGTAAGTTCTCGCTGGAGCTCCATTGGACGCATAATGGTTGGTGCGAAAACCACAGCCAGGTTGAGTGGAGTCATCTGTCCATATGTTAGCCTGTCGACTTAACCACTGCTCGAATGATGCAACACGTACCAGATTGACGTTGGCATGTTGGATGACTCTCGAGAGATGGAAGACCAAGAATTGGAGGGTGTCACGATGAGCCTTTGGGATTTCATTCACTGCAGCAAGCATAGCTTTGCATAGTGCCGCGTTATCTTCGATCTCTATGGGTTGATTAGCGTATGTATATTAGCGTATGTAGTGCAGCACAGGATAGAATTAGACTTACGACCCGCCTCCAAGAACTGGTCATAGACGTCATAGGTGATCAATGGGACAGGAAGCCTGCGGAAGTAGTTCTTCAAAGCGGAAGTGACCGAATGAATATCCAGATCAGGGTCTGAGATGTCGTATTCACTATCCGCTTCAAACCCGCTGCGGACTTGGTTGACCTGGCCAGTACCTCCACTCTTGCGATAGACTCCCTCCACGTCCATGCCTCTTAATTCGACCTCTTCAATGCATCGACTGACAACGCGAGGGATCATCTGTTTTTCAAACTCGCATCGCGCAGTCAGGTCTGAGCCAAATAGGACGGTGCTGGCATCCGCGGGCGCAATCAGATTCGTGCTGCTATTATCGTGCTGCATTGGCTTGAAACGATCCTGTTGTCCGGGAGGTCTGGTGGCGCCTGGTTTTCCACCAAACCAGCCTCGTTGTGTTCCTGCGTCCTGCTGCTGGCTGCTCTTTGTGGATGCAGACATTGATGACATTGTAGACATGGCTGCAAGATCAGGCGCCGTATGAGTGGTACCATAAGGCGTTCCAATAACCTTGATGCTGTAGTCTTCCTGTCGTGCATTCGATTCCGATCCGAAAGCACCCTTGAAGCCCTTGGTTACGTTCGTCTTGATAGCCTGGCCACCCTTCTTCCAGTTGGAGAATTTATTGACCTTGCCCTTACGAATATTGATGACCTGCGGCTGCGCAACAGTCGTCTCACCATCCTCGTGTAGGTTCGCAAACGAGTGCTCGTGCGAGATTCCTTGCGTATCGATAGAAATCTCGGATTTGCCACCCTTGTGTTGTGCATTGTAGATTCCGAGGCCGTTGGCTGTTACGTCAACATTCTGACCACCCTTCTTGTTGTTCTTCAGTGTTGTTTGAATGTTATCAACGAGCTCTCGATTCATAGCTGACAGCCTGGTGTTAGCAGCAGTCAAAGATTCGTACTCTTGGAAACCCTTGTCCTTCATCTGGATCAGATTGGAGATTTCATCAGTCAGCTCCGATCTCTTCGATATGAGATCCTCAATTTGGCCTCGCAGTTGGTCTTTGAGCTTTTGAATCGAGTTAGCGAAGTCTTTGGTGACATCGGATTTCAGCTGATTGATATCCATGGACCCCTCACTGTCCTTTGCCTGCTTGAGACGTTCAGTCATGACCTCAAGCTCGCGGATCACCATTTCGCGTTGGCAGTCCAAGATGGCCATGGTGCTGCGCTTTTCTCTCAAGACCGTGTTCGCTTGGTTGATGTCCGCTGCGCTGTGCATCGACTCTTGTAGTCCGTTCTTCTCGGCTTCGAGTTCTGCAATGCGTTGCTGGGCGCGGCGCAGTTCGTTTCGCAGATTGGCACCCTCCTCTTTGGAATCTGGCGAGGCAACGGTGGGGCTACTGATATCGATGGAGCCGTTGGTCGGCCACTTTTTGTGGCCTTGGCCACGCGAGGTGACGGAGCCACGGTCACTGAAGCTGCGTCCGTGCTTGGATACGGCGTTCGACACGCGTCTGAAAACTCCACGTTCACCTTCGTCTCGATTTTCGTTATTGCCGAGTAGCCTAGCAAAGTCCTCATCCATGGAGAAATCGCCTTGGGCACTGTACCGAGGAAGGCCACCCCCTCCTGTCTGGGGATAAGCATCGCGGGAGGCCTCGGTCAGAGAACTGCTAGTGGACTCTGTCGGCCTATGCGACTGGTTGTGAGGAGGCTGAGGAGGCGCCCTTGGCGATGTGAAATTGTCGGCCGTAGGAGGAGCAGGGCGTCCTGCCGAACGCGCTGGTGGCACAGGAACATCTGTGAACGATTTTGTAGGAGGCGAGTCAGCCGGACTGATGATACCAAGACCTGAATTGAGTTGTGCCGTCGCAGCCTTGGTGGATGAGCTTCTCTCAGGATGTCCAACGGTGGGCGTGGTAGGAGATGGGTTCGACTTTTCTTTGCGACTGAGAGAGCCAGAAGTCTTTGGCACTGAAGGCGCAAGGGAATCTCCACGAGCAGGGCGCTCGATTCGCTGATGGGAGCTGTATGAGGACGTGGAAGTATTCGGAGAGTCCTGCATGCCAGAGGGTGGAGAAGAGGTGAAATTCACAGGATCTATCATCGGACGGCTCAGGCGCGCAGACATGTCTGCACTTGGAGGACTATATGGCGGTTGCAATTGCGGTGGGGTCCTTGAAGGTGAGTCCTTGCGCTTCGCCTCTGCTTTCTTGCTCTTTGGAACCTCCTGTAGCTTGAAGGGCTCTGTAGAAGTAGATGTAGGAGCAGGAGACGAAGAAACATTCTGACTCTGAACTCGTTGGGCCACAGGGGACTCGGAAGGGACATCCTTGCGCTTCTTCAGTGTGTCTACCAGCGACTCTGATGGCTGTCTGCCCTTCTCTTGGAAAGCAATATGTGGGCTTGTCGGAGGCCTCCGCTCCTTGGATACTGCGCGCGAACCATTCTCCTTCATTGCTTCACGATGATCGGCTGTCGGTCTATTGTTGAAGTAGTCGCGTGAAGTCTTGGATTCATTGGCGGAGCTCTGGGTAGTGCCCATGGGCCGCTCGCTGTAGCGACTGGCCGGCCTGCCTAGAGGTGACGGACCAGGCGCCGTGTTGGGGTCGAGAGCAAAGGGAAGCAAGATGCTGTCGTCGGCTGCGTCAGAAAGGTCTTGATGGCTGCTCTCTTTGCTATACGTAGTGGCGGGAAGAGTGGTGTTGTCTAGATACGCTTGTAGTCAGCAAAAGTGCCCATTTCTGTGGACAGACAGAGCCTACCCCTCCGCGAGAGGTCCCCTATAGGCGACGCATCACGCCTAAAGTTGGAGCTGGAGTCGCCCCGCCTCGTATATCCCGGTCTCGGCGAGACGTCAGTAGTAGTCGACTCTGAAAAGATTTCGGACGGTGTGTCGAGGTCGGGGGTGAAGGTAGTCTGGGGTTCCTGAGGGGGCAAGGCAGGCAGTGACTTGTCTACCTTGGGTGCCACTGCTGCCGGTGGTTTCTTGGATTTCTTCCGCCGCCGTGCCATGAGCGACTCATGGCACGACATGCAAAAGATGCCCTGTGAGGTGCGCGCATAGCGGAGATTCTCGATTTTGCGCTTGCAGTTCCTGCACCTGAAGCAGTTTGCGCAAAAGGCCTGGTCGCCCGTTAGGATGGCCAGGTCTTCGATCTTGTTGCCGCAGTGATTGCAGCTGTAGGTGCAATTGTTGCATATAAGCGAGCCGTCACCGAGGAGCAGCAGGTTGGCGTCCGAGTCGAGGAGGGTGCCGCAAGTATTGCAGCGGAAGCAGTCAATGTGCCATCGGTTGCCAGCTATGCATTCATGTTAGCCTGCTCCACCTGAAGACTGGAGGGGAGAGGGGATGGTGGCGTCAGGGCGACAGGCGCGAGGGACGTTGTTTCTCAAGTGGGGAGAGTGCAGGTATATGGATGGCTGGCACATACCAAGTTCGAAGGCCTTTCCTTCCTCGAGGATCTGGATTGGGCACAAGTCAGCCATTGCTATATAGGCGAAAGGCAGGCAGGTCTATCTACCTCTCCACACCCCTTGCACGGATACACGACATCGTCCTGGTCGGTTGGCGACTCTGGGTACGCTCCTGGCGACTCCATGTTGCCTTGGGGCGGTGTATGGGTGACGGCGACGCAGCAACAGTGACTCGGGACGGAAGGCTGTCAGAGCAGTCGCCACGTCCTGGGGGGAGGGAGGGATGAGGGGGAGGGTGAAGGACGTGAACGACTCGATTTCTCCGGCGTGGTAGTGGTTGTTAGGTAGTGGTCGAAAGTCCGATGTGTTGTGCGACCTGGGGTCTTGCGCCTCTACGACTATGGCGCACAGATGCTAGTGCAAGTAGGAGCAGCAACAGTAGAGTAGCAACAGTAATAGTAGTAGTACCAGCAGCAGCAGCAACAGCAACAGCAACAGCAACAGCAACAGCAACGGCGGCGGCGGCGGCGGCGGTAGCGGTAGCGGACTCGACAGATTAGACAGGGAAGACTTGCAGCAGACAATGACAGCGAACAAGACAGCGGCAAAAGAGAAAGAAAGTCCCAGGGCTGCCCGCTGTTTGCACTCACTGCTGCACTGCACTGCACTGCACGACACGCCCCCCGTCTATCAAGGGCTCAGGGCTCAGGACTGGGTGGACTTCTGTGGAGGAGGGCACACACACTCTTGGCCGACATCCAATGGCTGCCGCTGGGTGGCCCCCAAAGCAGAGAGATCCAGGGTCTGGTCTGGCAAAAGGGTGTGTCCAGAGCCCCGTCAGCACAGATGCGCGGACACACACACACCACCCCCCATCACCCATCACCCATCCCTGCTCCACTTTATTGTACATAAGCTACCGACCACACTACATGTCATACTACAATCGTCCTTGGAGTACACTTTGAAGGGGACTTCGTCACTCGGGAGGGCGAAAAGGTGGCGGGCGCGGATCCCTAAAGGAGGGGGAGAGAGATCGACCGTGCCTAGCGAGGAGGCGTTCACACACTCATCCATAGTTCTCTGCACCTCGTCACCTGCCTCGTCCTCGTCCTCCTCCCCTCCTGTTCAGGCCGACAAGAAACGTAAACAGTGCAGTGCAGTGCAGTGCAGTGCAGTGGGAAGAAGATTCACACAGCAGCTGATGGCCTGCTTCACCGCGTCGCACAACAATGCTGAAACTCCAACATGGCCCTGTCCGCCCTGTCCGCCCTGTCCAGCTCGATATTCGTCAGCTGCAGAGGCCCTGCGCTGGCGTTTCATCAGGTCGACTCCACCGCGCCTGGCCGCTTCCGACCATGCATCATTACCGTACCCAGGCCAAGGAAACCCCCTCCGCACATCGCAGATCGCGGGATCCAGGTCACCGTCCGACTCTCCATACATCTACCCAGTATGTACTGACCTTACCGCCTCATCACCCTCCTCTTTACGCAGACTCGAAGATGATTCACTTGCACCCCGTCGGCTCTGATCCTCTACACGGAAGATAGGACAGGAGCAAGGAGGTAAGACGAGCCGAGCGCTTACTACCTATGGCACAACGCTAGGCTCAGCACGCACTCCCTATCAACCCTAACATTTTCTTTGGAATCGTAGCGGCCGAATGACCATGGCTCAAATGGGTGGGCTCCCTCAAAAATAGACGAGAGGGATCGCGAATCATGGCCAGTGCTCATCTCGCGTCCACCAGCAAACGCTATTCGAGTCAAGCTTACCGGATTGTGAATGCGGCATGCAGGTACGCGACCTAAGATGATGGCCACCTGACGAAGAAGTCCTGTACCAGTTCTGCAAATGCGAACGGTGGACGCTTGTCCTACCTGAACCTGTAGGGCTGTTGACGACCAATCCGTTGTACGTACATAGCCTATACTTGGCGTTTGGTCAACTCGTAGGTACCGGTACTGCTCGTAAGCTGCAGGAAATGAGAGGGTGTGGGCAACATCCCGAGCGAACGGCTATCCAGCTAGCTGTGCTCTCTCGAAACGCCCCCAACAGAGAATAGTGGCTGGGTCACACATGTCTCTGGGGCATCCTCGTAGCCTATCTGGTCCACTACAGCAAATCATGGCTCTAGCGTTGAAGCAGAACCTACTGTGTAGGTTACAGTTGCGCTTCCGCATCTCCCCTCCGCATTCCCAGCTACCCAGTTAGCTAGCATGTCTACAATAGCCTGTCTAGCATCAGGACATGCGATCAACTTTCCCAAGCGTACGGTTAGATTCCAATTGAGCCACCGTTTCTGAGACGGCTGTGAACATTATGGAATTACGGACTTGTTTCATCGTGCCGCAACGGTGCCTGAAGGATCCATATCTCCGGGATCTCTCCGCCGTTGAACCCTATCGTGGTCCGATACATGGCAAGGCCCAACATCCGCAATCCTGGCACAGGTTTTGAGTACATCATGGCAAATAGATGCGCCGTTTACACCTGTTTTCAAAAGATGTGTATACTGTATGGCACGTTTTCTTTTTGTCGTCAGTCGCTTCCAAGGGCATATGGCAACATCTACTAGCGCCGTCAAGACGCCGTTCATCAATTTAAATTTGGATCATCTTGTCGTCGTGGGCATGGCTTTTAGTACGTGGAGCATCCTTGACTCGTAGGAAACCGCCATAAACATACGTCTTCTTTGAAACAAAGACGGGTCGCCAGATTCTTGTTTCAGAATCACGTCAATGTTTCAGTCGTCCGCTTCGGCTTGCCCTGACATCCGACCCATACTGACTGGCGTGCATACATCAGGGAATGAGCCCGATTGGATCGAGATTGAGTTGATAACAGACAGAGGCAGACCCAGTTGGCGTTTATAGTCGTCCGATTAAGGTCAAACATACCACAGTACCATGTGATTCATCCCAGCACCTCCTGTAAGGATGTTTTCGGTGGTGATGCTAGCATTCTAGAATAGTCCATGGTGAATTTGCAGGAAAGGCAGAATGTAGCCATGTCTCCTCGCCCTGTACTAAGGGGGGGCAGTTTACGACCCATTACAATAATACTCCCGCCTTGCACGATCTAATTGATCAACAAATTACCCGACTTCCATTCGCCATTTCAATTACCAAGTGTGTGACAACACTGACAAGGGGGTTAGTTACATGTCCTGTTTTCAAAACAAGCTCGACGAAGACGAATAGAATTCCATAGTAGACACCATCCCGATCTTGGCACCAGGTACTTGGATGCTCATGGCTTGAGCCACCGTCTGGTTTTAGGTAAGCAACAAGATCTGTTGGCTGGGCAGTTTGAAGTCCCTAGTGTCCAGACGAACAAGCGGGCATGAGATTGACAGGGCTGAAAATGACACCTTCGCTCTTTGATCGTGAAGAACCAATGGACAGTCATCGGAGTAACAAAGGCCGCGCACAGCATTTGCACTAATTCCCATCAGCGAACCACAGGCCCGAAAACAATGCATGCTCAACACCTCCGCGGCCCCAAGTGTGCATGCATATCGTCGTTGTTGAATACCCCGCCACCCCACTTGGACGGTCATGACGATAGGATAGTGATGGCATCGCGGGGTATTCGTTGAGGTATTTAACCATTGCTTATCCTTCAACCGACGTTCTTTCTCCTTCCCAATCTCCTCTCTCCTCTCCTCTCTCCAGTCGCAACTGATCAGAATTTGCTATCAAGCTACCTTCCGTACTCAGCTATTCCCTCCGCTGACATGGCAAGGAAAACGGCTGACAATTCCCATAGGTGCCCCTCGAATACAAAGTATGGCAGCCACGATGCAAGCCATATCCTGCTCGCAGGCATTATCCTCACGCCATCAAGGTACTTTACAACATAAGTATATTGCATGAACCGGTGTTCGCTTCCAGTACCCCGCCATTGGCCACTGTCCTATGTTCGAGTGGGATGGCGGAAAGTGACGGGATACTGGTTGTCGTTCTGAGATTATACGGTCATAACTTGATTCTGGATAATACCAGCGAAAGGACATGCTTCATATCAAACCCCCTTCTGACATCGAGTCAGCCTTAACAGATTCCAGGTTTCGGAAAAGTGTGAACGACCACCGGCGAGAACATGTCTCCTCCAGCCGCTACTTACAACATCCTCGTTGCTGCATCCAATGGCAACGGTCATGATGATGGCCTGGCCGTCAAGAAGGATCTTGCTGTCAGGGCTGCGGTCAATGGACAAGCCAAGACACTCGCCGAGATGGAAAACAATTGGGAGGCGTTTACCTTTGCACCTATCCGCGAGTCCCAGGTGTCGCGTGCCATGACGAAGCGTTACTTCAATGACCTCGACACGTACGCTGAGTCTGACATCGTCATCGTTGGGGCGGGTTCATGTGGTCTTTCGGCTGCATTCACCCTCGCCTCCAAGCGCCCTGACCTCAAGATCGCCATCATTGAGGCAGGTGTCGCTCCTGGCGGCGGTGCTTGGCTCGGTGGCCAGCTCTTCAGCGCAATGGTGATGAGGAAGCCTGCTCAGCTGTTCCTGAACGAGCTCGGGGTGCCATATGAAGACGAAGGCGACTTTGTTGTCGTGAAGCACGCTGCGCTGTTCACCTCGACCTTGCTATCAAAGGTCCTGCAGTTCCCCAACGTCAAGCTGTTCAACGCTACTGCTGTGGAAGATCTCATCACTCGCCCAGCTCCTACGGCGACTGACCCCAACGCTGTACGCATCGCTGGTGTAGTCACCAACTGGACCCTTGTCTCCATGCATCACGACGGTTCTGTCACTGCGCCCCGCCTTTGACATGACATACCTACTGACAGCTTACCAGACCAGTCTTGTATGGACCCCAACACTATCAACGCACCCCTCATCATCTCGACGACGGGCCACGATGGCCCCTTCGGAGCCTTCTCCGTTAAGCGCCTGGTGAGCATGCAGCAAATTGAGAAGCTGGGCGGCATGCGCGGTCTTGACATGCGTACTGCAGAGGACGCGATTGTGAAGCGCACGCGTGAGATTGTGCCTGGCTTGATTGTAGGAGGTATGGAGTTGAGCGAGGTCGATGGGGCCAACCGCATGGGCCCGACGTTTGGGGCCATGGTGTTGAGTGGCGTCAAGGCTGCTGAGGAGGCAGTTGGTGTTTGGGACGAGAGAAACGCACAGAATGGGGAGTAAGGGAGCAAGCGACGTGATGCATCGCCAGACTTTTGTCCTTGCAGCAGATACTTGGGGGATTTGTAGGGTTTTCGTGTTGCAATGACAACACAGTCATTCGTTTGTTTATTTTGGATCGGTCTTGTTTTGTAGGATGAGTGTATTGTCACGTTGACTGAGTAGTGTACTCCGTTGACATGCATGTCCACCAAAATAAGTCGATGAGGTTTGGCTGGGTGAGCTGGTCCTGCTGGATGATATCATGGTGCAGCAATGCTGCCATGTCTAGAGTAGCGTGGGTCGTGTGTTTGGTACCAGTTCTCTCCATGTACTTGTACCCTACCAAGGGAAGATGCCTTGTCAATGATCCATCTTTGCATCCGTGACGCCCTCCATCGGGGGATCCACTTCTGCCTTAAAAAACCACAATCAACTAGGCGGGCAATCAATCCACGTACTATGCAGGTACTTTGTACTTGTATCTGTCATCGAACAACCGCCCCCCCCCCCCCCTGTGCCTGGTGTGTAGCAAACGCGAAGCGGACATACAAATGCGGGGAGGGCGGTTTCAGCAAGCTGCACGGTTGCCATGAGACGATTGGCCGGTTATCGTGACCCACCCAAGACACCCCTGGTCAACTTAGGCGCTGTTTACAACAACACATGGGCCTGCCAGTCAAACCCTCATGATTATACCCCGCCACACCACCGATTGTAATTGATACTAACCATGGAGTCTGAAGCGGCCACCCTGCTGAGCGCGCTGAAGAAGCCGTCGACCAACGTCGGTAAGGACCAGTCTGGCCGAAACAATCGCGCCTCCAGAACAAACCAAACTGACATGCGCACCCCCATTCAGAACAGCGACTGGCTCTCTTCACCACCCTCAAGTCGAGCATTAAACACAACCGCGTGCCAGAGGAGTGCCAGGCGACCATCTTCGAATGTATCCGCCTCGCCATTACCGCTGCCACCTCTGCCGCTCTCGTACAAACGGGCTTCTCAACACTCAGCCACTTCATCAAGCGCCTCCAGCTGCAAAAGGAGACACAGGTCATCACAGCTCAGTCGTCGGTGCTATGCTCGATATTGGCGGACAAACTGGGCGATGCGCGTGAAAGTCACCGCACCGCAGCGCTGCAGATCCTGGCCGATCTACACAATCTGTGTCCGACCGAGGTGGACACGCTGATACATGAGGCTATGAAAGGCAGCAATGCGCGTGCCAAGGATACTTCGATGAGCTGGGTTGTCAAGGTCAGCACTGCCGTCACGGTCCGAGAGGGAAAGTGCAACCAAGGATTAACGCGTGATTCTAGATGAACAAGAGCGAGGGTCTCCCCTTCAAAAGCTACTCCAACCAGCTGGTCGCAAATCTCGAAGACGCGGATGCAGGCGTACGCGACACCGCCAAGAAGGCAGTTGTAGAACTATTCGGGTACGCACTTCTTGTTGTGAGCACAAGGTACTTGGGACTGATTTGCGAATAGACACGCGCCAGAACACGCAAAAGCGAATCTCAAAAAGCAACTCGTCGCCCTGAATGTCCGCAAAGCCATCGCGACTTACATCACCTCACACCTCGACGCCGAAGCGATAGCCAAGGACACAGAAATGCCAGCAGCAACAGCAGCAGCACCGGCGTCAGCGCCAGCATCACGACCCATATCCAAGCAGAGGGCAGAGGCTTTGCAGCCCGATGTCGGATTCGCAGATGAAGCGCCCCCACCAACCGAGACCGTCGTGATGGACCCCATTCACATATATACGCAGCGCGAGCTGGAAGATGTCTTTAGGGATATGTTACCTTGCTACGAAGGCAGAGAGTCGGAGACCAACTGGCTGGCGCGAGACAAGAATTGCACAAAACTAAGACGCATACTGAAAGGAAATGCACCTCACGATTTCCACGCAGCTTTCATCGCAGGTATCAAGTCACTGCTCGATGGCATCTTAAAAGTTGCCAACACATTGCGAACGACCATGTCCACGAATGGTTGTCTGCTGGTACAAGAACTTGCAAAGACACTTGGATCAGCGATTGACCCATGGGTGGAAATTCTGATGCAGTCCTTCGTCAAAATGTGTGCTGCTACCAAGAACATCGCTGCCCAGAACGGAAATGCCACAGTGGAGGTTATCCTTCAGCATGTTTCGTACAGCAGTCGACTGTTACATCACGTCGTCATGGCCTCACAAGACAAGAACGTTCAGCCGAGAACACATTCAGCGAGTTGGGCTAAGACCTTGATCCGCAAGCACAACTCGCACATTGAGCACTCTGGTGGACTAGACTCGTTGGATAAGCTCATCAGGCGCGGTGTCACTGATGCCAATCCAAAGGTGCGAGAGGCTTACCGAAGCACCTATTGGGTCTTCGCCTTGGTCTGGCCTCAACGGGGGGAGATGTAAGTCCACTGCAACCGCTCTTATTGACAACCGCTGACCCATTTGTAGCATCTTTGACACACTCGAGAAGCGCGAGAAGACAGCGCTTGAGAAAGACCCGAACAATCCCAATGCATCCATGGCTTCATCGCAAACCAGCACAGCCTCTTTCTCCAAGTCTGTGGGTCCTGGTGCGAGCAGGAACGCCTTGAAAGAGAAGATTGCTGAGCAGCGGAGGGCAAAATTGGCGGCCGCTAAGGGTGTCCCTGAGCGACCCAACTCTGCTGCTGCAAGCTACACGCCAGCAAAATCGCTGTCATCCAAGTCTTTGGGTGCCGGGTCAAGGACGACGTCCACACTATCGACTGCGCCCTCTGCATCGCTACGGCCGCCCTCGGCAATGGCTGGAGAGTCTACCAAGTCGGCCTTGAAGAGCTCTACCACTACAGGCTCCTTGATGAGTGGAACAGTACGTCGACCAATTCGCCGGCCTGAAATCAACAGACCTGCGACAGCCGATCCTTATGCAGTACGGCGCGCAGCAGGTGGCAAAGCTACTCCATCGATGACCCCAGAGAAGACGCCGGCTGCCACAACAACGGCGAAGAAAGCAGCAGTACCGAAGAACACCGCCCGACCAAGAGCACAGACACAGAACAGCCCGACTGGAAGTCCCGCCCGGAGTAAGTCCCGGATTGGACAACCTGTCGCGGGAAGCAAGGGCACTGGTGGAACCTCACGACATGCGAGCCCGGCCGCAAGCCCAGCAAGAGACGAGGAGCTGACCATGGTGAAGCCCTGGGTCCGATCACAGAGTCAGCATGATCCAGCAACCATTCCGTTCCGTCAACGCAATGGACTCAACACGAGCCAATTGGCGGATAGTGAAGCCATTGAAGACGACGATAATTTCACAATGGTGATCCCAAGCCTTGGACGCCCAATGTCGCAAGCAGTACAACGTACCCCTCCTAAGCCCGCTCCGTCAGCCGGACGGCTACCTGTGCCCAGCCCGCGAGCTTCTTTGCTTAGGAGTCCAAAGTCCATGGGACATATTGAAGGTTCTGGATTTCGGTCATCAACTCGTAGCCCACGTGTGAGATCACCTGATCGTCCAAGCACAAGGGGGACAGATGCAGACGAAGTACAAGTGTACGAAGATCCATTCGTTGGTGAGGAGCCAGCGGCTGCGGATCAAACAAGGGAGAAGCCCGTCCTCGAGGAACTGCCTATCAATGAGAAGAGTAATGAACGGAGACATAGCACTGAGAGCGCCTCGAGCGATATCATCATGGGTAATGGAGGTGAAGAGCGCCCAAGAGGTCACCAGAAGACTGCCAGCACGGGAAGTGTCTTGTTCACCGAACGCGAAGAAACGCCGAATGCGGAAGTTCTTAAGAATCGCCAGCTCCTTGCGAGTGGTATCAAGAAAATCGAGGGCCGCACTGTGGAAGCCCACATGTTCCGCCGCATGCAAGACATGGTCAAATCCAACCAAGAAATCTGGGGCCCCAACGATGAAAACTTTGGCCGTCTCCTTCTCGCCTGCCTCGACTTCCTTGAATTCCCCATCCAAGATCTAAAAGGCCCCCCACTCAAGGCAATGAACCTCAAGGTACAAGCGCTGGCCACTATCCGCGCTCTACTTGCCCTATACCGCAAAGAAACCGCACAATACTTTGGCCGCGTCTTGTGCGCCATTTTACGAACCAAAGCCCAGTATGAGAACACTTCGCACATCGCCGTCGACCTCGAAGCCACGGCCGACGAAATCGTCAAATACGGCCAGACGACCGACTGCCTCAACGCCGTCCTCTCGCTCATTGAAGCCACACCGCCCTCGTCCCCCTCCAGCTCACCCAACTCGCGCTCCAGCACAAACTCGCTCGCCTGCACAACAACAGCAGCAGCTACACGCACCACCACCATGGCGCTCTCCACACTCGCCTCGCTCGTCGAAATCAGCGGCGCTAAGAACGTCACGCTCTCGGCCGAGCAGACTTCCCGCCTAGGCAAACTAGCCGTCCGCTGCATGGATGACCCCGACGCGGATGTCAGAAAGGCAGACATTGAGTTTTGCGTGAAGCTGCATGAGCGCATTGCCAAGAAGGGGCCGGTGGACAGTAAAGAGGACGGCGGGTTTTGGAAGGCGGTTGCGGGGGCTAGTGAGCAGCATTTGAATCTCTTGACGTATTACCTCGCCAAGAGGGGGGTTGCGTAGCATCTTGCTTCTCCAGTTGGTCTAGAGGTGGGCGGGCGCGCATAGGCTTTGGATGGGCATTCTGGCAATTGTGACGGCGATGGTGGTGGTGTTGGTGCGGTGGAAATAGTAATACAGGCTTCCTTTGCTTATCTGAACGCAGTCGGTAATGAAGGGTAGGCGGTAGGCGTGCTGCGCAGGCAAGAAGGCAAAGGAGAGGGAAAAAGGGAAAAGCAAAGGATGACATCACCAGGCAGGCCTTTATTACACATTCTTTTCTTCTTCATAACACCAGTCAACTCCTCGTTCGCCTCGTAAACACATTTCCACCCATATCCCGCATCCGCCAGTCTCCTCTTTTCTTCTTCCCCCTTTATTTTCTCCTTCTCCTTCTCCATGACAGGGCGTTTTCACGTGGCCGGGGCAAGTAAGAGTAGACAGGTATCTGGCGTTTTGGCTGGCTCTTTCTTTGCAATTATTTTGGGGGAAGTGGGGTTGAGACGGGGTGTGGGTGGGTGATTTGTATAATTGTATATCAGATTGTATTATATTATCATTTATTGCATCGTTTCCTCCTGCACTGTATCTCCATCTCACCATCTCCTTGTTTTTTCTTGCTTCTCTTTTTTTTTTTTTTTTTTTTTTTTTTTTTTTTTTAAAAAATTTTTTTTCATACATTCGCTGGGTCTTGCTCAATTCGTTTCGTTGCGGGGGTTCGGGTCTTGTTTGTGATTTCTCTCCCATGGGGTGGTGGGTTGCGGGGAGCTGGTGTGTTGTGTGGTGAGTTTAATTGCGTTGTGTGTGGGTTCGAGAGGTTTTTTATTCCAGCGGGGACGGTGGAGGAGGTGTACAGATGCAGTGGCGTTGACAGCCGTGCTAGGAGAAGTATGGCAGTTCTGTAGTGAATCCGTCCTGTCCTTTCCTATGGTTAATGGCTATTTCACCATAACCCATCGACTCCAACGCACCGCACTCACCACCAACATCGCAGTCCACAACATCTCCAATAATATTCATTCATACCAAGACGGCGTTTTGCCACAGCGCGACTATCCTGATCTAACTACCCAAAGGGCGGGGAGGCGGGGAGGCGGGGGACCGCAGCACGCAAGTTACAAAGCAGACATGTAGACAGGAGGACAAAGTATGATAGAATAACCTGTAAAAAAAAAGTGTAAAAAAAAAGAAGACACGAGTCGAACGAGTCGAGGGAGAAAACGACTGAAAACGCCAGAAAACACGTGAAAAACACCGACACACTTTGATCCAGCCAGACCGAAACCCAAACCAAGCCAATCCAAAAAAAGAAGCAAAAACAATCGGTCGATGGCCTCGCTTGTAATGTCTCATCATGGTCATCGTTTGTCCATGCTGTCTGTTGTTTTTTCTGGCTTCTGTTTCCCCCGCGTCCCCGCCTACTGCTCCTTCGCTTCCACCCGTCAGTGTTGAGATAGTATAACTTTTGATTACTTCAAATCTCCAACTTTGCATACCCCTCATTTCCCTCAGCAACGGGCGCAACATCCGTCATACCAACATCGCTCTTGACGCCCACGCTCTCCTCGCCCCTACCGACTCCAAACGCCCTCACGGCCTCTGTGAGCGCCGCAACCGCCTCCTCGCTATTCATACTGCCCGGCAGGCCCTGGCCGCCCAGGTTACTCGCAACCTTCTTCGTCGCGTCTTCGAGCGCCCTGACACGACGCTGAAAGTTGAGTCTGTCGAGGAATAATTGCTGTCTACGACGCTGGAGATCGCGTCGCTCGGCGGAGAGTAGTTTTTCAAAGTCGTTGAAGTGGGCGAGTTTGAGGGAGAGCTTTTGCAGTTGCAGGTTCACCGAGCCGGAGACGAGGCGCGTGATGTGGCGTTCTTCGTGGGAGGCGAGGGCAGAGGAACGGGCGGCGCTGAGGGCAAAGGGAAGGGTGACCAGAGGATTACTGAGGCTGTCGTCTTTGTTGGCTGATGCGTCCTTGCTGGCAGTAGCGGTGGTGGAATCAATGTCCATGGCATCTTCTGCGGTTTCGGGCTTGACGTCCGTGGTTGTGGCCGAGGGTGTCGATATCTCGCCCCCCTCCTTCTCTTTACCCTTTTCCGAGGGCGCGGTAGGGGCTTTGTTGATTTTGTCTTGGAGCATGCGTTTCATTTCACCGACACTGCGACCAGATGCCACTGCGGCTTCGGTGACGTTTGCAGGAGCAAGACCGGCGAGGAAGCTGACGACGCTGAGAATAGGGTTATCGGCGTGGTGGATGGGAACGCGACCTTGGCTGAGGTACTCAAGGTCGCGCAAAAATTTGGTTGAAGGGGCTGCGGATTGCGACTCTGGGAGCTCGGCTTCAATGTACTTGTCTTCAATCTCGAGTTGGAGAAATTTCATGACACATTGCTCACGCGTCTTAGTTCCTACGTAGTCGGCAACACGATTCCAATCGTCATCGAATTCCTCAAGGCCTTCGAGAAGAAGAAGAGTCTCCTCTTCTGTCCACTTCTCCTCGGTCTCTGAAGCTAATGCAGACTCAGGTGTTGAGATTTTGGCGAAGTCTGCTGATGACGTGCCGGATGGGAAGTTGCCTTCAACAAAGCACCTGGGGCACAGATCGCGCTTCAATCCACCTACTGACTTGGTCTGTCCGGGTTGTTCGGATGGCTTGGCTTCGTGGAAATGTACGCGAGTGCAGTCGACACCGCAGCTGAAGCAGTTGATCACTTTGAGGGGCTCCTTGACTGCAGCTTCGAGATCCTTTACATCTACTGAGCCACCATTCGCGGCTCCCTCGCCATTGGTAGCCTTCTCCTTGGGCTCGGCGGAAGCCTCCTTGCCGTTTGCCTCGTAGATGTTGCGTCCAGCGAGCGTTTTGGTCTCGCTCTTGGCAGTGGGTTGCAAGCTCGCGGCGCGGTCGGTACCTGCGTGCTGCTTGCCATCAGTGATTTTGGAGCCTGGGCCTGGCTGAAATGGCTGTAGTCCGCGAGGTGTGTCGACCGTGACGCGGAAGTGGCCTGTGAAAGGAGGTCCAATATTCGAAGGCCGTTCTTGAGGGTCGACCTAGGCAAGTTAATCATGTCTCTTGGGTGGTTGCTAGCCTTTGCCTACCTGGTAATTGATGAGTCCCCATTGCTCAAGGAAGGCGTGTACGCGCATGATGGCGCAGACATCTCCTGCCAAGTTCCTTCGGCAGGCTGTCACTGTGAGGTACTCGGAGGGGTTCAAGCGGTAGGTGTTGATCATGAAGTCACGGTAATCGCGGTACACTGCGGGCGTCTTGCTGCGATTGCGGCCGTTGAAGAACTCGGGCAGCGCCTTGCGCTCGCGGAAGTCGATGTAGCGCATGTCGAACCAGGTGGCATAACTGGGGATGATGGTCGCATATGTCTGTTTGACAAAATGTGAGCGCGCAGCAGATTGAAGATCGGCTTTGGCTTGTGCCTCTGGGTCAGTGGCTTGCGCGCCATCGCCGTCCTTTTCTTTCTTGGCGTCATCGACGCCGCCCATTTCCTCGTCGTCCTGGCCGTCTGCATCTTCTGCTTCAGGGCGGGGGCCGTCGGGCGCATCGAGGGGATTGTCTGAAGCTACAGCAGGCGTGTTTGGCACGGGTGACTGCGAAGACTCTTTTGGGGCTGGGTCCTCGAGCATGTTGGTGTCTAGGGAGGTTAGTGAGTCTGAGTCCCTTTTGAAGCCATGCATCATGCCAGCTAAAGAGCGGCATCGCAGGGCCATACTAGGAGCGCGCGAGGAGTCGGCTGCTCATGGCCAGTGCCGCCAAGGTGCAGGAACACATACCTTGATCGAGCGCATTGTTTTCTGCAGCAAGCCCTTCTGCAGCAATCGGGGGCTCCTGCGCAGATGATGCGCTTGCGTTGGTCTCGTCGGCCATGGCTGAGGTTGCAGTGGCTTTGGGGAGCAGCAGCAGCAGAAGTAATGCCTACTCTAGGCTACCTACTATCCTATGTCCCTGTCAAGACTGGGGCGCGTTGCGAGCTTGGCAGGCGCAGTAGCTAAGGACACGCAAGCAGGAATTGTTGGTGGCGCACGCGGTGGGAAAAGAGTCACGCGACTCAAGTCGAGGTCGGCGAGATTGGTGAAGGGGCGCGGTGCGTGCAAGTGAATGTGGGCATGGAGGGGATGCGAGGCCGTGTGGGCGTGGTAGGCGCGTCGGAAGTTCGCGATGCTCGTCTCTCTTTCTGCCAAGACATGACTCACGTGATCATTTGCCTGCGTCCAGTCTAGCCATCTGCTTCTACTCTAGGCACAGTGTGCGTCCCACCAATGCAATCTTCAAGGGCTTAGCGGCGGATAAGCCAACTTCAGCCTTGGATTCAAACCGAGGTCATTGTCTCCGCCTGCTAAGCCGTCTAGGTCGACTGCAACATTGGCACGGGAACTGTCCTTTCTCTGGACTCTGGTTGCCCTTTCTCGTTGGCTGCTTCGTGAACACACGCATACACATCTTCATCGCCCTCCATGTTCTCCATAGCACGGAATACCGCGCTCCGAGCGGCGCGGGCATCGCTGCGGTCGTCGCATCCCACCGCCGTCCCACAGTACTCGGCCTTTGCGCGACTGGCCTCCACACTCGCCGTTCTCGAACAGAAGGAGGGGAAACTCGTCTCACAATCATTGGCCGCAATTACAGCAGGAACAAAGCTCGGAGGGTCAATAACTGCATTTGTTGCTGGAGGTGGGGTCAAGTCGGTCGCAGAGGAGGCGGCAAAGGCGAAGGGTGTGGAAAAAGTTATTTACATAGAGAATGCTGCGTACGACAAGGTTGGAATATTGGCACCAAGAAGGGGAACAGCATGGTGCTAACAAACTGTTACAGTGCCTCCCCGAAAATTATGCGCCACTCTTGGTTGAGAACATCAAGAAGGGCGGCTACACCCATGTAGTCGCTGGCCATTCTGCCTTTGGCAAGAACATCATGCCCCGCGTCTCAGCCCTGCTAGACACTCAGCAAATATCCGACATCACAGCCATTGAGAGTGAAGACAGTAAGTGGGCATAGTACACAAGATCTAGCTTTAGTCGCTAAACCCTCTCAGCATTCGTGCGTCCAATCTACGCCGGTAATGCGATCATGACCGTCCAGTCTTCCGATAGCATCAAGGTTGTCACCGTTCGTGGTACCGCATTCCCCGCACCAGAGACCGAGGGTGGCTCTGCATCAATTGAAGAGGGCGTCGACCCCAAGGCTGAATGCCAGACCGAGTGGATATCTGAGGATCTCGCAAAGTCAGATCGCCCCGATCTGGGATCAGCAGACAAGGTTGTGTCTGGTGGACGTGGGTTGAAGTCAAAGGAGGAGTTTGACAGGATCATGACTCCTCTGGCTGATGCACTTGGTGCTGCCATCGGTGCCTCGCGAGCGGCCGTTGACAGTGGCTTCGCCGACAATAGCTTACAGGTCGGACAAACAGGAAAGAATGTCGCACCACAATTATACCTTTGCGCTGGAATCTCTGGCGCTATTCAGCATCTGGCCGGTATGAAGGACAGCAAGGTCATTGCTGCGATCAACAAGGACCCGGAAGCACCCATCTTCCAGGTCGCAGATGTTGGGCTTGTTGGTGATTTGTTCGAAAAGGTACCAGAGTTGACTGAAAAATTGAAGGCGCAATAGCGTCCTGATATTGACAATATCGAAGTTTGCAGATAGTCAAAAAGAACAACAAACAACTGGAAATCCAATGATACAACTGGAAATCCAATGATTATGCTCGATAGTTATAGTAGACATCCGCGCAGTACATTCTATTCTCACCGGGGCCCCGATCATGAATGAGTATGGGTTCTGGTGCTGTCTTCATCCAAATGACAATGAGCAGGAATAAGCATTTGGTTGCGGAAGGCTTGGCATTCGTCCCATGTGGTTGATCGACGCTAGTGTCATGCAAGTCATGCCCCCCAGATCTAGCACCATACGATCTTCTTTAATCAAAACTTCTCTGCTCCTCTTGCTTTTCGGACGTTTAATCCACGCCCTCTTACATCCCATCACGCTATTTTGACCCCTTGCTACGCCTTACAGCCGTATCCCGACACTCTCATTCTATAACCATGCCTATTTCGATCTAGTCTCCTGCCCCAGCAACTCAGTCTTCCATATCTTCCGGGCTTCAAGGACTTGCAAATAACGCGGTTTCCCGCGCATAGCATGTCCCAGTCCTACCATTCATCATCGTAATATCCTGGATCTGTTGGATGCGACCTGCAAGGCTATCAGGGCAATGTCTCAGACATCGAGACCATGACCTCAACCAACGACACAATTTCGCCGTCACCTTCCGAAAATAGACCAACGCAAGATGAAGCGTCAGAGTCGCCTGAATCAGAGGAAAGGAAGTGGTGGAGTGTATGGGGAAGATGGAGAGATGGCGACCAAAGTGATTGGTGGTTTGCCAGTACGGGGATTCCGTAAGTTTATGATATCGTGAGACGATATACGCCTGACATGTAGTCTCTATATCAATATATTAGAAGAAAAAGATGAGGAGATTCACTAACGATACCTCAGACTTCTAGCCGCTACCCTTGGACCTTTAGCCAACGTAACCTCCATTGCCGCCTTAGTTACAAGTTGGCGACAGACCAATTACGTAGACGGGCAGTGGCTATCCGATTTGGAAGGCGTTCCTTACGCTGACCCTAGGTGGCAAGTATAATCTATATCTTTAGATGAGTTGAAAACTTACAGATTCCAGGTGCTACTGGATCAACGTCGTCTCTCTCATCTGTGGCTTTCTTGGCAACGTCTTCCTGCTCCTAAACTTCACTCAGCGCGTGCGCTATATCATCGCACTTCCAGCTACCATCATTCTCTGGTATCTCTCCTCCGGTTTTCTCATTGCAATTACAGTATGTATGAATACTTATACGCCTCCTGATAGACCCATCGAGAGTTATACGCAAGGCTTCTGGTACGCCATTGCAGCAGCAGTGTTTTACACCATTTGCTCCATGATTCTTATGATCAATATGTCGGGACACTTTCTGGGACATTACGGGGAAGAGTTCAAGCTGAGTGACAGTCAGCGGACGCTGATTCTTCAAACAATGGCATTCTTCATCTGGTTGGCAGGAGGGGCAGCGGTGTTTGCAAAGTTGGAAAGTGACCAAGGGGAGATTTGGGGCTTCAGCGATGCGGTAAGTTCTATCCATGTCACCACAAGTCTCAATAATCACACAGGCCGCTCGAGCGGATCTTTTTCACGGCCAGCTAATGGCAATATATTGCTCGTAGAGCTAATTCGTAGCAGTTGTACTTCTGCGATGTAACCATCCTGACCGTTGGCTTCGGCGACCTCGTTCCCACCTCCGATGTCAGCCGCGGCATTGTCTTCCCTTATTCTGTTTTTGGCATCATAATGCTCGCTCTCATTGTCTCCTCGCTCTATAAAGCCGTACATGAACTGGGCGAAGAAAAGGTGGTCCAGAAACACGTTGATCGTCTCCGCTCCCGCGTTGTCCAACGAACAGTCATCAACTCTTTCGACCTCCGACACCACGAACTTGAAGCTCATAATTTGGTCCGGAAGCGATCAAGAGTGCCTTTGAGCATCAGCGCACCCATGAAACTTCGACAATATCGACCCACGTTAGATGAGCAAGGAGAAAGGACTCAAGAAGAAAACGCACCAACCTTTTCTCACGTTACAACCGCCCTAAGGCGAAACAAAACCCCCAAAATCATCCTCCTCAAAGCTGAAAAGGACCGATTCGAAGCCATGCGCCGCATTCAAGCCTCATCGTCCCAATACAAGCGCTGGATCGCGCTTTTCTGGTCCGTAAGTACTTTTAGTATCCTATGGTGTATCGGTGCTGTCATCTTCTGGCAAACTGAGAAACATACATTGGGCTTGACCTACTTTCGGGCTCTATATTTTTGTTACATCAGTCTATTGACCATAGGCTATGGCGACCTTGCGCCAAAGAGTAACGCAGGACGCTGCTTCTTTGTGGTGTGGAGTCTTATTGCAGTGCCAACAATGACGATTCTCGTCGGTGATCTGGGTGACACAGTTGTGGCAAAGTTCAAGTTGGGATGGGATGGTTTTGCAGATTGGGCAATTTTGCCCAGGGAAGGTTTGTTTTCTCATCTTTTCCTTTGCCCTTGACCCTCTCAGAGAATGGCGTACCACTCACATTCTGGCGGAAGGATAAGTGAAGTTGCTGACAGAAGCGGAATAGGTATATACCGTGCCTTTCTGAATCGCTACCCCTGGCTTCTCGACTGGCTTCAACACCGCATCGAGACCCGCGCCGCGAAACGACGCCTACAGAAAGGCTTTGAAACCACTGACCCTGAAACCTTATCAAATCCAAATGACATAGATATTGAAGCAGACATTCCCAATCGCGCTACCGATGCCGACCCAGACACGTCTACGACAGACGTGATTCGTGTGCCCACCATTGAAACACTGGCCTTGGAAGCCGAACAAGATACTTCAGCCACACCAACGCACTCATCACTATCTCACCACCTCGCTCTCACTATTCAAGCTGTTGCTCGCGATCTCCACTTGCCCAAGAAATGCTACTCCTATGAGGAGTGGGTCGAGTTTACCCGCTTGATCAGATTGACTACTCGTCACTACGCTCATAATCACAATTACAATCACAGAGGCATCGAGGAGAATGGCGAGCACATTGACGAGCGCCCGGAACAGCAGGGAGAAGAGGATGAAGATGAGGAAGAGGGCCTGGTGAATTGGGATTGGATAGGCGATGATAGTCCGATGATGAGCGGTATTGGGGAGAGTGAGTGGTTGCTGCATAGGCTTTGTGAGAGCTTGGTTAGACTGGAGAGGAGAAAGGTGAGTATGTGTGGAAGTGGGGTGCAGGAAGAGATGCGCAGGATGCAAGGTATGGCTGAGGAGGACATTATTCGAGGAAAGAACGAGAAGAAAGAACGAGAAGAAATAAGACAAAGAGCGGGTTGACAAGGTCACCAAGAACACGACATGACCGGCTGCCCCCTAACTTCACAGTCCATTACCATCACTTCTCATTCGGCACCAAAAAAAGACATAGTGAAATCAACAATCCTTCCCCTTTTAGTCTACTACGGCGGAATCGACAACACTTTTGACCGTTTGCAACAAGCGAGTGTCCACGGCCTGCAAAGATTCGGCGGATATGATACCAACTACTTGACAGAAGAAATAAACGAGCAAAGAAGAGCTTTGCGGTAGCAAGGACATGCCGCAGGTTAGGTCTAGCCAGTGATCCTGCTTCAAGAGAAGATAGAGGGTGGGACAGCGTATTGACATCCTCCCAAAGGAAAGCTCGCATGCTACTATCGCAGTACGCAGCTCGTGCGCTAGATATCGGGGCTGTTGAATGACGTAGCTTGTAATTTCGTCGCGTCGTGCGTGCGGAGATATATTAGGTGGTAAGGAGCCTCTCGACTCGCAACAGCAACCGAAATCATTCCCATCATCAAAGCTACCCCAAGGTATTACGATAGGCCCAACTACGCGGTCCCCGGTAAATATTCGCAGTGTGATGGGTCATTAATCGCGGGAGTGTCGCCGACGATGACGGTGCATTCAATGCTGCTGATTGCATTGTCGAAGTCGGGGCGTAGACTGTCAACAGCAATAGTTTGATTGGTGGCGCCGACCACGAAACGAGGTCCGTTCGTGGGGCATCCGTGGTCACTATTTGGGTGGTCCTTCACGTTAGGGTGGTTGGTAGAAAAGGGGATGGAGAGGGAGACGTTAGGGAAGGAGAAGTGGGTGGAAGGAGGACGTGGTCGCCTACAGGAAGAATTCGCAACGATAACCCTGTTCCGTATTGAGACTTCTCGTCCTGTCGTTAAAGTCGGCGTAGACCAAGTGTAGATCGGTGCAGTGCCCATCTGCAGGAATGCCGAATTGGCCACCTTTGAAAGCAAGGTCGTTCCAGATGGTTACACCTCGGCCATCTTTTACGGGGTCGGGCAGTTTTGCCTTTTACTTTAGTGAATATCATTGATGTAAGAGCGGTTTCTCTTGGAGCTGGAAAACCTACAACCAACAGCGCTGAGACAGCGCTTGAGAGCGCCAGTACCAAAGTCACAGCAAACATGGTTAGATGAATTCGCTATGGAGACGAGCTTCGGAGTGGCAGAGACAGTGTGTTAAAGTGTCGAAGAAGAAAGGGTCTCACAGCAACTGGTGAGATGGCTGCAGAGGACGAGCAGGCTTTGTAGGCTGATAGTGAGAGCTAAGTACTTGACTGGACAGCGACCAAGTAAGTAGACACCCTCACGTATCGATGCACAGAAAGGCGAGGCGTGTTCTACGGTATGGCCCGTTTATGGTCATAAAGGCTAATTACGGTCCTATTTGACATCTTTCCCCTGACATTTGGTACAAAGTCAGATTGCGCGACACTTCCGTTTCGTGTGTCTGTCCACTTTTGGTCGGGGCAGGGAGTAGGCTGGTCTTACATGGTAAAATGCCAATCTGTTGATAGAACTGCGGCTATCTAGCATCATTGAACCCACAAAGAGGATACTACGGCACGGCGTCATCATCACCAATGTATTCCGTCCCCAAGAAGTGCCGTCTCTTGTTGTAGTCGCACCGACAGGGCGGCCAAATCCAGCTTACATACAGTACCCAACGTATGATGTTTCTACATGGAACCAGTTAGTCTGAGAAAGGTCCGCTAAACTCTCACCGCACTAATTAGGCGAAACGACCATTGGGCCTGTTAATCCGAAGACGACGGCTCATTCTGGCAAGGTGTTAAACTATGATCTCACAGGACCGCGATAATCTTACATAAGGCTGTCTAAAGTTATTGTAGCATGGGACTCTACGACGTCTAGATCTTCTCTCTCGGTTTACCGGTAGCTATGGGATTGTTCACATTTCATAAACACACCATGCTATGCACCCTGCATCCCTACTGACCTTGTTTCTGCAAATCGCACAGTGTGTAGGAATTTAATTGATTGGCTGACTCCCTCTTGTTGTCCCAGAGATGTCAACAGTTCTCATGTGCATCGTTATGGTACTGTATATCCTCCTTGTGTAATTACAAAGTTCGGAGCACAATTAAAGATTGGGCTAAGAAATCAAGTACTCCCACCCGTTACCGTACGTGTTAGCCCCGGCAAATTTACCATCTGTCCTATGAATCTTAGCGACTTGGACAGGTCCTCATAATTATACCTAGCTACCATGAATCGGATTCTAAGCCAACAGTACACTCCCCCATAGTTCCCAGCCCGGTCGTACCCCGGCTCAAAACCTCTTGTGGACATCGCTTGTGGGGTTTATGTGGAGGAAGGCTTGCCTTGCGGAAGCTTGTTACACCTGTAACATGTCACAGCAGGTTGCACTCCAGTCGAGCCTAGATTGGTAGTGGGAGACGTTCAAGTAAACCTCTTGCAACAACTAGACAGAGAATACAGGCTCTACAACCCCTATAGTTCCAAAATGTAGGACAAGCTCAAGACATTCTCACACTTCAAGCACCACCACAATCGCACATCCATATCTAAAGATTTGCATATTTTGCACCTACCATAATAATAAAAAATGCATCTTAATCCTACGGCGTCCAGATCCACTGATATACAGCCGAACCACCTACTACGTAATGTAAGATAGGTAACTCCGCCACAATCATGTTGAAGTCTGAGACAGACAATTAACACCGTAGAGATTGACGATTGTAATCGCGGCAACGCGTCAACTCTGCCCCACAACAATGGCGATGTATTAATGCGGACAATAGGGGAAAAAGGCCCGAAAACTGCGAGCTTGGGCATGTTCCCGCCATCTTCTCTGGTAAATCGTAATATGTACAAATAAGGAGCGCCTAAAAGTCGGGCTGAAAACGTGTATGGCTGTATGTACTGCAACATCAGTGGAGGTTGGCGAATTTCTTAAGGTACCATAAGTTAGCACTGGCGATCGAGCGACAGACTAGGATTGATGTTGATCGAAGACGCGAGGTGTGGATTGTGCAGGAGCTTAATTTGTTTTCTCACCCAAAGGCATATGAAGAACCGAGAAACCGATTACGAATGCGAGGTTGTGAGTGGACAAATCCTTCTTACCTACAATCAGAACTATACCGGTAGTATCTGCATCCAGAGTTCAGGAATCTCCCTACAGACATATTGGTTCGCATGCCTACACCCTGTAGACCACTTTACCTGCTAACATGTGTGCACCCCTGATACAAGATGTGGAGTTCCTGCAGCAAGCTCCACAGAAGCTTGTTCGTGTGTCGATCTCGTTCGGAGGCATGTCTTATTAGGCCGGTAGGGTAGTGCCCTGTCGCAGCCCCTTGTGCATGGTTCCTTCAAAATCCCGCGTCGGTAGCTTGATCAAGGTGAAATATGGACTTGGAGCTTTGGGGGACCCACAATGTGAATCTCACTTAAATGCCATACATCTCTATGGCTGGCACACTTTTCCAATAGGAAGGATGTTATACCCTCCGAAAGCGATATCTGGTAGTGTCTAACTAGACACTTGCCTGATCCCTCGGTATGCTCCATGCTTCATCATGAGATGGAAACCTTGAATTATGGAGCCTTTCAGTTAACGACAAAGAATCTCAGTCGGTCAGCTTTTTCCGGTGTTCTGGTGCGCTGTGGCTCCCTCAAGGGCACTTCGCGATGATTAATGAAGATCTGCGGTCCTCATCGTCCTAACCTTCAGAATGAACTGTTTGCCTCTCATTCTGAGTAAAAGATTGAAACCTGACCGGTCAAAACCAGGATCCGGGCTTTTCTTCGTAAGGAAGACCTTTGTGTCTTTAGTACCAGCTGATTAGTCAAGTAGCTGACACCCCAAGATCCTATTTGTGATGTTGCTGAATGCATGCGCCTGCGTCACGACATCACGACCACTCACTCTACTCTTAAATTTTCTAGATTCTTGTTCCACAGAGAACTCTAGGAAAGAACAAACCGACCAAGAAGCGTTTACTCTTGTTTAGAGTCCTTCATCCACAGTTACCTTCTATGTGGTAACCATGGGAAGTATCCGCAAGATGATGTCTCGGACGTAGAGGTTTCTGTGAAACAACAACACCTTGTCGCTCGTACTAGAGTATCCGGATTTCAACGACGTACCGATAATATTTCCTCAGCGTTTTGTACCAGTCAAGGTACTCCAGGTTCGTCCAAGATAAGGCCGTAATCAAGGCACCCAAAAATTCGGTTCGAGTCTCCCATGGTGCCATTCGTGGCTGTAAGAGCAGAAGAATTCGGCATTTTCGTAGGCAAAACAGTTCTTCTAGCCTCTTGCTACTTCTTGATATTAAGCCACGGTAGGTTTACGGGAGCCATACAGCCGGACCGTCTTGTGAACTTGTTTGCCGGAGCATTTTGGGAGGAACAGGATCCTGGAAGGGATCACTGGCGCAGGCGTCCTGCATTGCGGATCATTTTTATCATCGGTGAACCCATATCGATGCTCAATCAGGAAGGAAGCCTCGAGGTAGAAGCCTTTGAATGATCCTCCCAATTTGCATCACCACTGATGGCAAGTCGACGCGCCCTTGGGATCTATTCATAGCCATGGACAACAATAGAGTTGCTGGTCCCAAATCATCGGGGAGTGGGTCCAATCACGGCCAGAAAGCGAATTTTCCTTTAATGCATTGAGCGAACAGCAGTCCACTACGGCTTTCGAGGTACGTACCTACATATGGCCGAAAGCATCTGAGCAAAGGCTGATCAATTTGCATTGTTGAACGAGGCCAAGATTCGATGTTCTGGTGCCTATGGGGCCTTTGTTCCAGGATTTAGAGGCAGTCCCTCCTCATTCGCAAGATCAGAGGCCCGCCTCCGCTTTTTGGCCCAAACCTGTCAATATCTCTGCATTGATCTATTTGATATTCGTGGTACTGTGGATGCCTTTATCTCAATTATTACCTGTCACCAAGGACAAGACGAATAACTTTGGGCCAGTATTCAGAGCTGTTCTTCTTGGTGCACTTAAATAGTGGAAGGAAGACGTTCAAAATGCCTGTCGCTCAGTATGAGTAGATTCGGATCCGGATCACAGTTTGTTCAAAGGCAGTTTGACGTCACCTACTTGATTTTCTTTCTGGTTTAGGAGCAGCAGTAAAGATTATGGTCGAGCAGAGCAATCGTTTGAATGAGAGTTGAGAAGCTCATCGTATTTGTCAGGCGATCCTTCTTTATGTCTGTAGACTCCCTACTTAACCACAATTGATAGACTTTAAAAACTCTGGCGTATTGTGAGACATGCTGAAATTCATAGTAGACTTGTGCCGATTCGTAGCATGTTTTATTAGATCATAGAAATTGTCATCGGTGGTCAGTTGGAGATCTCGAGTCTGCATCCTCGCCTTGTGCTCGCCCAACTTGCATCGACTGTTAATTGACGGCTCCAGCTGGCTCTTGGCTGAAGATGGTGAATTGAGGACACGACAGACGGAGACATAACCCTCGACGAACAGGAACACACAAGAGCGAGAGTCAGGCCCGGCGAAAGGCTTAGCGAGCAGAGCGACTAGATTGGGCTAGCGTTTCATCACACAGCCTCCCTATCTTGATTGGACAATCTCGCCATACCGGTAATGTGGCGGTGACAACAACTCAGCCAGCAAACGCAAATCCGAATCCGCATGTAGATCCTAAAGGAACCAGGGTCACCGGGACCACATGACCACACCGCAGTTTCGCCTTGAAATCAAACTTCACACACAAACACACATCAAATTCATCTTTCACCACGGCACCCCCTTCAAACCCTTCCAACAGTGCCGCTCCCTCCCCCCCCCACAGGAAAAAGGGGGAACTCGAAGCCCAGAAAACCCAATATGGCGCATAATCTCGCACCCATGCCGCCTCCAGGCCTAATGGTGTATCGAGGCTTCATGGCCGAACAGCCCGAGACCTTTCTCTTCAAAAGCCGAGATTTGTGGTCTTCGAAAGCGTCGTTTTCTATTAGCCGGGCGACACCGTCTGGTGAGGTCTTGGCCCCGTTTCTGGATCTGAAAGAGGGGCCGAGAGATAACGTTGTGTTTCGGACGCTGGATGGGTACGAAGTCATGCGCATCATACGCAATAGGCGGAGTTGGAGCGGCAAGGGGGCAAAGTATTATGGGATGAGAGGGGAAGAGGAGATTTGGCAGTTGAGGTTGGTGAGGGGGTTGAAGGGGACGAGTTACGGTATGTTGGGTTCTCAACTTTCATCGCAACGTTTTAATATCTATTTGTGCAATGGCCATGTGTTCGGAGGCATGTTTACTTATGGATTGGTGCTAGAGCTTGATATTCATGATCGTGCTGCCTATGGGTGGCGGGTCGAGGTGCATAATAAAGTGCAAGGCCAGGAAAAGGGCATCCTGGTTGAAGGTAATCCTGTGTCCACCATGTCTCGGTTTCAAGAATGGAAACATATATCCCGGCAGGATATCGTACATGTTGCGCCTGGAATGGATATCATGATTGCGCTGGGGGTGGCCTGGATCAGAGCGGATAAGCAGGAGCAGGATACTCAGACTGTGGCTGCTCTTGTCTAGACCATAGATAAGACACTCGGCTGTTGTGCGCGGTGTTGTGGTTCTCCTTAAGCAGGGCGTTACGGTAGTATCATTTATATATATACCCTATTGTGAATATTTTTCTACATGATTATCTGAATCATAATTTTCTCCTAGGCCCATATAATGCCGCGTCACGTCCAAGGGTGAACAAACGCCCATGCTGGCCAACACTGTTGTATTACCGTAATACGTCAGTGACTGTGCATAAATGACCTTCAGACAAGCAGGTGGTTACTTTCAAGATAACATGTTTCTTCGGAAAGAAAATATGACATGGCAAGGCGAGGCGCATACATACAAGGCATATGTGCGGAATCTGGGACTATTTATCCAAACACCACACATGCAAAAATACTTCGTACAGTGTTACACGAGCATTCTGGAACAAAGGAAATCACACAAGGCATTCCCCTCGGCTCAGAATTAGCGGCTGACAAGACACATCAGTCCGGATGATTGTGCTAAGCGAATAAATCAATGGAGCATCAAAGACCAAGATTGAAAATGGTATTGGGCAGTGCTGCAGCTCAAGTAACTTGAAAAGGGCCTGTTGATTACTCATTGGTGATTTTTGGCAATATGTAAGTATGCTTTTGTGGCACTCAAAAATACATGTATTTGTATAGAAATAGCAAGAACATTATGAACATTGTAATATACATGAAGGAATACCGGTTGACAATCACCTAGGCGCTCCAAAAGGGCATCCTTGAAGCCGCCTCGTTTTGCTGATTGGCCTCGGGTACCACCTGCGGAGCAAAGAACGGCTGTTGGGCAGGCCAACTCGTGGTGTTTGCGGGGTTGTTGTCGTGTGGAGCTGTAAGTGGCCCTTCGGCAAGAGACCTGGAACTAGGCTGGGCATGGCGAAGACGAGGGATCACTGGCACGCCTACTGATCGTGATGATATACAATCATAGCTCTCTATATCTGAGGTAGGGCTAGTCCACGAAGACACCATATAAGACGAGCAAGCCGGGTTCCAACCTTGACTGCTGGTCTGTGTGCTCATGGTTGTAGCACTGGCAAGTTGATCATGTAAAGGAGGGAAATATTCAAAGCTTACTGGTGCCGAATAAAGCGGCATTCCATAATTGCTTTGACTGGCCCCGTGATGTGAAGAGGCTCTGAGCTGTTGATAGCCGTCACATTGCGACACTGTATCGAAGGCGGTGTCACTGAAAGCGTCGGGCTGTTCAACGGACAAAGCGGTCTCTACAAATGGTTCCTGAAACGATGCTAGGGTCAAGTGATTTGTATCAACCTGCAAATTGTTCGGCTGATTGGAATTGGCGATAGGAGTAAACGGCATAGGGTGGCTGACGTCTCTAGCTGGACTTGTGTTGAATTGCTTCTCAAGAAAGAGGTCATCGTTGACGAAGCGTGAAACGTCATCAAGGTAGTACTGCCAGCCCAGTCCATTTGTTAGGCGCATATGGAGATCATTGTTGTCTGCCGCGAAATGTGCAGCATGGCCTGATTCTGTACCATAGCCTGCAACATACGGACCCACCAAGTCGCTCAGTAGGTGGTTGATAGCTGTAGTGGACTGTCGCGGAGGGGGAAGGATATGTTGTTGATCCGAAGACATCCAATCATCGTTCAGACCTTGTATCGCCTGGTCTAAAAAAGAAGGCAACGGATGCGCTTGATTTGAATGGACAATGCGGTATCGGTCCACTAGTTCTTGATTGAGAGGGCTATTGTCACCGATATCTACACCATGTGGTCAGTGTGTGCTTGGCGAGTCAGCTTCATGGTGATTTACATGGACTGGGAACCAATTCATCGTATGGGAAAAGTGTCTGGCATAAGGGTATCCATTGCGCAAGGATATCGCCTTGCTTCATAGTCCGAGGCAGACAATATGAGAGGTGGTCTTGACAGGTTTGCTCGTCAACGAAGTCCCGTTTACATGTCATACAGTGGCTGTAATACAAGATATCCGGGTGGTTCCTCATGGCACGCTTCGGGCGGAGGTGTGTTCGTATCTCACTCATATAAGTGACGGCACATCCGGTACAAGGATGATCAACACCCAAGTCTATATTGCGTCTGAGAAGCCATCGCTGGTGGCATGGGCATCCAATGGAGTATGCTTTCGCATCCCGGGCATTGTCCTTGACGGCGACCGAAGTCTGACTGGAGCTCTTGCTCTTGTCGCGTATGGCGCGGCCTTTGCCCTTTGATATTTGGCCTTTGGATAGGCGGCCGCCTGCACTTGAGCCTGCTGCCAAGCTGTTTTTCCTGTGTGGAGTGGTCTGCTGGCCGACATGGGCTCGATAATTCTGAGCATCGCTATCTAAATCAATAATTTTGACAATGGTCTCGACATCGGTTAGACTCTGACGATAAGCTGCATAATCGCGAGCCCTTAACTCCATCAGTATCAATGAGATTACCACAAGGGCTGTGCTCACCTATCCAAACGCATCTGTTCGACTTTGCTAGACCAACTAGAAAGATAATGTGCGACGTAAGCCGGATATTCATCGCCCAAATCATTGTATAGAGCCGTGAGAACCATACGGGCGATGTGAAGCTCCGACATCGCTTCGGTCGAGGAAAGAGCATAGGGCTGTGTTGGAGGCGAGCCCTGGTGGGCAGCGCACTTGGCCTTGTTCGATGAATGAAGGTGTTCCGGTTCATCAAAGTGGCTTCCGACTGCAACGATCTCAACGTCATCCACTTCCTTGTGGTCGCTTATGGATGCAGAGTGGGACTCGGGATGTTGTTTGCGAATATGCTTCAGTCGGGCGTCCGTACGCTTATAAGACTTGTTGCATCCAGAGACAAAGCAAGGGTATTGTAGTTCAACAGCTCCATGGCTATGTTTAATGTGACGTGCTAAGTTACCATGCTGGAACCGGCCCCGGAATGGTTTTGTGCACTGCACACAAGTGATAACGTCCGGGGTTTCCCACTATGGACGTGTCAGTCTATAGCATACTAGAAGATAGGAGACATAAGTACCTGATGCTTGTCACGATCAAATGGAGCCCAGGGTCCTGATTTTGAGGACCCATATGTGCTGCTTTCTTCACTTGCAGTGCTGCTAGTGCCCAAAAGCTGGGGGAGAGCTGCGAGTAAAAGGCTGGTGGCACTATCAAATCGTCGGTCGTTGTGTATATCGTGGTTCTCTGGCCATGACATGATGCTCTGGAGAGTCAAAGGATATAATCAAAGCAAAGATGTAGCCTGCAACGGCCATACGTGGCTTTACGAAGGCTGGTGTTGTATGCTGTAGGGGTCGAGGGTGGGCGAGACTTCTCAGCAGGAGTTGTGTTGCTTTATTATAGCAGATGATTCAAATGAGTCGGAGGGGGTGGTGACCCATCCATCTTGTACTTGGGCAAATTGTGTGTAATTGCACGCGGACACTGCAGTCATACTAACACATGCGCACTAGAGCCTTTCGTACATTTTGCGCAAATGGATGAAGGTTAAGCTAGATTGGGGAGGCCGCACAGTACAGTGGCATATTAGGTGCGTGAACCATTGGCATTTGGGCGGAATTCCAAGGTCAAGGGACGATTTACAGGGCGGACGCTGGGAATTGAGACCGAACGTTGGGCAGCGGTAACCAGGCCATCCCTACTAGCAATGCTGGGATGTGTCCGTTGCCCACTACTTTCGCACGCCAATCTCAAACGACTGCATACGATTGCGATAATGTAACAAGCTGGCGGCTTGGATGTCGTCTGTGTACGTCTTGTGAAAAAACAAGCCAGTGAACTGGCGTGCGTGAGCATCAACATAGCCACACAGTCGATACTACTCAAGGCTCAAGGTAAGACTCTCCAGTGGTACTACAGTCCTGCTCAGCCATATGCAGTGGGAGCCACCGCGCCACTCTCTGGGTCTGTCTGACAAAGACGGAGGGCAAGGTACGACAGATGAGTCGGTTGCTGTGCAGCAGCAGCAACGCATTGCCTGAGCATTAGAGGAAGTTTTGCGGATTGTGTGAAATTATATAGCATCCAGTTGGTTTCATGCTGGCACGTCTTCCCATCGGGCAACTCCGAAGTAGGTAGGCAATGAGGCAGCCAAACTCGCCAGATAAGGGCGTCAGGGGGCGCAGCTTTACGTGGCCAAAGTGGCCTGCAAGTACGTATCAGGGTAAACAGGACCCCCAACATGCCATTGGCGTCTTCATTTGACTGTGTCACCCAGGCAGGAAGACCATGAGTCCTGCCTGGTGTGCTGCAAGAAAGGCGTGGGCAGCCTTGGCAATCACACATAGTTCATGCCGCTGAACTTGGGTGACATTTAGATGATATTGCAAGCGGGGTACCATGGCCTGGCGCAAATCGTGCTTATGGCAAGGTCAGCTGTATGCCTGACAGCTGTCTTGAGGCGTGGCGTGCCACTGTGAGCTTGCTGCATGCCAAGTTGCATGGTATCCATAGAAACATCACTGGCCTAGACAATGCGAATCGTTGTGCTCGATGACTTTGTTGTTGGGTCGAGCTGCGCAAATGTGAGAGCACGACTCGAGGAAGAAACTTGGGACACACCAAAGGCGATGCGAAATAGGCTCGTCAACAGTATGATCCTTTCCATTAACAGACGGTGGCCAGATGAGATCAGAGTGTACTACGGATTGCATGCGGGCCAGTCGTGATGGTGTGTGTGCAGAAGGCGCATCCAGTCGGATAAACATGCTTATGTCCGACATCGAGACGTGTGTGTCTGCATCAAAATGGCCTTCTAAAAGATGTGAGTGAGATGCAGAGGTCAAGAATTAGTGATGTTGTTGAAGTGTGGGGAACGGGCTAGATCAACTAGGGAGGGACGGCTACTCTAACGTTAACGTCTCTAGCAGGTGTACTAGCAATGTACTCGGTACCAATGTTATCCCAGACGCCCCCACTCTACTACCGGTACGTCTTAGATCCCATAACGGTCTCGTATCCTTGCTGCACGTCTGGGTATATACAATTGCTCTAAATCACAAAAAACCACGCTGCTTTCCTTCACAACAGAACATTCGGGCTATCAACTCAAGATCTAGTGATCTGACTTTGCCCTCAATTCAGAACTGAGCTCCACTCGATACATGGCAAACTCTTGGAGACTCTACCAAGATTTTCTGTCAACAGCAAACTCTCACATGCAACATCCATCTACCCCCATCATGCAATCCTACACGAAATCCCACACTCGAGATATAATCAAACCCCGACATTCTCAAAAGTCCAAAAAGAAAGCCCCTTCCCCCAGACCAAGTCCACGCATCTCAAGAGCACACTTTGATACAAGAAGCAAGTGAGTAACGTTTTGATTCAAGAGATGGAGGCGAGAAACCTACAGATGTCTTCATTTATCAACTACCGGTATACCTAATAGTCTCGATCAAGACGTATCCAGCCAACATGGGATGAGCTCTCGCCCGTGGCAGTGAGGGCAGTCACCGCCATAGTCAGGATGGGTGCTACAGATGATCTCGAAAGAACACACCTGTACCACTTCAAGAATCGACCAAACTCGACTCAACCCCACAACCCTATCCCCCGGCAGCGCAAACCTTTTGCCCACCCCCCGTACTCACCACGTACACTCATCAAGGCCTCAAACACTTGCAACGCCGACAATGCGCATGTCTCCCTTCATTAACAACACCGCAACTAATTCCGTTCTCGTCTGGTGCCAGACATGTCCACGAATCTAGATGTCTGACTTCGGTGGGCATTGGATGGGAAGGGGGGCTGGGAATAGGGGTTGGTGGGGTGGGATTGGTGTGTATTTGCGACAAGGAGGAGGAGGAATAGGAGGAAGATAATTTACTTGATAGTGGGATGTTAAGTAGGATGCAGGGTATGAGATGCTGCAATGTGTGTTAGGGTAATGTTTGTGTTGTGGGTGTTACGGGGATAAGTGTTGGGGGATAAGTATGGGGTATATATAGGGTAGTTGTGAGGAAGATGTTTGTGTTTAGCGAGTGAATGAGTAAACGAATGAATGACTAAGAGAATGACTCCACAAGAAAATTAATGATCAAGAGAATGACTTGACAAACAAATGAATGTATAAACTAGACTTACACCACATACCACGTCCCACATACCACAACTCCACATCCCCACCACCACCTCAAGAACTGCATATCTTCTAATTGGTGACTTTATCCGTGACACCTTGTGACTCGATCATGATTTGACTCCCAAACCTGAACTGTCAACTTGACTATCAAACCCCGACCCGAACTCCTCACACCTCCCACCATCCCCACCACCCCCATCTCCACAACACCACAAAACCCAGCTCAAGCAACATCGACAAGATCTTCATAAACCGTGGTATCTTCTCGCACGTGTGAATGATGATGATGTCACATATAATATAATACACACAGTCCCTCTTCCTAACCTATAGAACCAGGGGAACTGCCACACCATGCCACACCATCCCTCTCCATCCCTCTCCATCCGTCAAAAAGACACAAAAAATAAAGAAACAGAACATGGCAAATACGGACCAGAAAAACCCGTGCTCGAACGTGATGAACATGGGCTCATGATGGAAGTTTTGCATCACCTGCCTAGCCTTTCGCCATTGTACACGTACAGCCCAAAGCCCCACATTGAAATGCTGCCGACCCATCTACGCAACCCCCCCGACCAGGGAATCTGATAAGATAAGATGAAAATAAACAGAGGACATGGATTGGGAAACCAAGTCAAGTGATGACGCCAAAAGTGTAGTTTTTTTTTCTTCTTTGATAAAAAAAACCCGCATATCTTTACACAATCACCTCGCCACAATCGACATGGTTGGGCCGCCACTTGCTCGAGTCCACTTCGCCCTCTGTGCTGCTGGGCACTGTGACCTCGACCGGCCTGTAGAGATACCAGGCCTTGAGTGCTGCCGCCGCCGCCCTCACTCTCGCCTCGTCCAACGAGCTTCCCGATCCTTCTCCCAGCTTGTCTCTGCCGCTGTACACGCCCGCCACAAATACGGGGTAGGCGCTCAGTCGTCCCGTTTCTGAGATCAGACGGGCTATGGGCGGTTCGAGGCCCTCACGCGCACATAAGCGGGAAAGGTCGCGCGTCGGCGTGCGGAAGTCGAAGAGCTGGCTGATGTCGAGATGTCGGCTGAGGAAGTGGTCGCGGAAGAAGCGCTTGACGAGAGGAGATCCAAGGTGAAGGTGCAATGCGCCAATCAAGGCTCGGACAAAAGACTGTGCTGCTTCTTCCATTGGGACCGGTGTTTTTTGTAGCGTATGTGCGCCTACTGGCGCACTTTTCGAGCCAAATTCGTCCGTCCTCATGATTTTGTGCGTGGTGGTGACGTTCCACTTCCATGGTACTTGCCGTGTCAAGACTGCTGGAAGTTGCTCGCCTGCCTTGATTCTCTTGAATTGTAGCAGCCCTGGTTCCACTTCACCACCAGGCTCTGCCGCAGCCTCGATACCCCACTCACTGGCTACGGTAGCCAATGCCTTGGGTCCAATGTATGCTTCCACAGCAGCGAACAGCACCGACATTGGTAGGCGTGGGTAATTGCATAACAGCCACTCCGAGGTATAGTAGCCCAGCAAATGGCGTCCCAGTATCGAGAGCGAGGCGTTGTTGAAGGCGGGATCTGGGTCGGCGGAGGGATGCACCAGTGTGCGGGCGAGGACTTGGAGGGGGAAGCGTGGGGGTAGGGATAGTCGACTTCGCAGGGCATGAAGTTTTGTCGAACTTTCAGCGGCTTTTGGATGCGGGGATGGCAGCTGTTCGAGGGGCTTGTTGGCAATATGTTGTGGAAGTTTGGGTGCAGGTGCAGGCTTGGACCTGGACCGTGACTTGGCCGCTGGCTTGACCTGCTCGAATACCGCTGAGAGGGCATCTATGGGAGCATTATCACTAGACACGGCTGCCGTCGACTGCAACCGAGCGTGTATCCTGTGGTGGTTGTACCATGTGAGGCCTCGGCGTACGTTCCTCGCCGCAGCATGTGGGCACGCGGGCTGGCCATGCGACGATGGTTGTGCCAGCCATTGTGAGGCGCATCGTGATATGGATATGCGCTTCATTACAACGAAACCCTGCTAGGAAGAGGGAGAACAGAGACCGGGGCGGGATGGCGAGACAAGGCAAGAGAGACAGCAGCAATTGATCCGCTCGTGTGCTCTCTTCGACTTGTTCGATAGTATTAGCAAGTTGCAATTGCCAAAGAATTTCTGCCAAGCATGGGGCCCGTGCGGGGAGTCGATGGCGGGCATGAAGCTAGCTCCGTGAACCTTCATGTTCCCCCAACTCCGACGACGTCCATCCCGCCCACATAAAGACCATATCACGACTATCTGTTCACAATGGGTGGAGGAGGAAAGATCCCGTACGAAGATCCCGTTCTCCCACATCTACCCAATGCGCATTTCTGACCCCCTACCGCGACAGGTACCCCAAGCACGTCTGGTCGCCGGCCGGTGGTTGGTATGCCCAGCCCAGCAATTGGAAGGCCAACACGGCCATCGTGGGCTTGACTATCACCGGCCTCGTGGCCATGGTCTGGAGTCTAGGCGCAAGGCTTGAGCACCGAGACAAGATGCCCGATCGAGACCGATTCTTCCCCAGCCGATAGTACGAGCAGCCCTCGCCTCATGCACCCGCACCATGCATATCAGGAGACTCGCGGCTAACAGTCCCCTGCAGTTGGAGCAAACAGATTATCGAGCACGAGCGTAGAGAAGACGAAAAGAAAGCACTCGAGAAGGCGGCTAAAGGCTGAGTGGGAGGGACGCGAGCGTGGACGTGTGGAGGAAGTGGGCATTGTGCTACGGCTGTATATATTTAGCCACCCGATTCTTGAATTCTGAAAGACGATCTACAACGCGAACGCCGTTCCATGTTTCGCCTTCTGGAGTGTAGGAGAGGACTGGCATGCCGACTTGCTCGATAGCAAAGCTTGCTGCGACAGAACCCCAGATTGCAGCCTCTTCCAGGTTCTCGATGGCAGGCTCTGCGTCCCCTCTAACCAGCCCGACCGCTAGCCCACCCAAGAAGGCGTTACCACCGCCTGTCGGATCAATGACCTTTTCTGCAGACTGATGATACGCAGGCAGCCACTTTTGCACTCCCCTCCGCGCCACTAGACATCCATCTTTACCGCATCGGACTACACTCGCGCCATTACTGTCAGGCCCAATACCACTCTCTACCCATTGACTACACAGCGTCTCGACGAGTCGAAAGTCGACTGCATCTTTGCCATTGGTGTCGTTGCCGAAGAAGCCGCCAAGTTCTCCATGATTGGGGCTGACGACATGGACCAACTTGAGTGCTATTAGACAGTTTTCAGCCTCTTCAGGAATGCAGAGGTCAGGCACTGGTTCCCATATGAACAAAGGGTGATGACTTGACTGCCCATCCGACGCTTGTTGACGCAAGTGAAGAATGTTCTGGACGAGATCAATGCAACGCAGCGGTGAGCAGATGAGGTGGAACGACTTGGCCCATAGTAATGGCGTGTCAACTAAGGCAAGGTGATCTATGCGCAGTTTGGGTGTCATGTAGCGGAAAGCTACCGCCTGGATTAGCAAACAAAGGAGAAAGGGTGGGACATCACCACTCCCTACCTCTATGCTCATGTTCCCCGTAGCCATTCCATCCTCTCGTAGTCAACCGACCAGGCGTCTCTCGAAAGAGTACACCAGTCTGCCAGTGAGCAATGACGCGTCGAAGCTCAGGCGGGAAGTCTGACCCGCAATCCACTATCCAGCCCACCGAACTTGATTTTGGAGGGGGAGAGAAGATGCGTGCTCCCAATGCGGAGTATGAGCCCCCGCCGCCTACAATGTCTCTGACGGCTGGCTTGGGTGGGGCAAACTCGATTTCGTCTGAGACGGGTTGAGCAAAGGAAGATCTGGTAGACGATGCATGCAACTTGGAGAGTTAGTAGGTACTGGGAACGTGTACATACCGATGATGAACATGCCCAGAGTGCAGAAGTCAATGTCGGCCATGTTGGGGATATATCTTTTGTTGGAAGGAAGGTATGTGGCTGGAGTATAGTAAAGTAGGTAGTAGTAGTAGTAGTAGTAGTAGTAGTAGTAGTAGTAGTAGTAGTAGTATAGAATGTAGGTGTAGAGTCTACAGTAGAGTCTAGAATCTAGAGTCTGGAGTTGAGTCTGGAGTAGAGAGAGAGAGAGAGAGAGAGAGAGAGCTGACGCAGGGCTGCAGGGCAGCCGTGCTTGGCATGCAGCTAGCGCAAAGGCAGGTAGGGTGGTCTGGGTGTGGGGGTTGCTTGGAAGGGTGAAGCGACAGACCGTCAAAGGCTAATTGATTTGATACGAGTTACATGGATCCTCTGTGCTCTGTACTTTCTACTGTGTACTCTCTACTCTACTTACTTGGACTCGACTCTACGCCTAATTGTATCTATCCTCCACAACCCACTCTCTTGTACTTAGCTACTTGATTATGCTTGTTGTCTACCTACTACTGCTCTAGGTACCCAACTCACCAACTACACTTGTACCTCTTTCTCCCGCGCAAAGCGCACAGGCAGAGAGACGGTCGTCGGCATCTCGCCGTCTTCCTTTTCCCCTTGAACCGTTCCAGCTTCAGCTTGCAAGTCCCATCAGCACCTTCCCTGTTGCTCAACGCTGCTGCAACGCGCCTTCCCCTGCGCTATGGCCCAGAGCAACATGAACAACCTTACTACCCTGATCAAGCGGTAAGTTGATGCTCTCTCTCTCTCTCTCTCTCTCTCTCTCTCTCTCTCTTCTCTTCCCCTCTCTTCCCCTCTCTCCCTCCATTCGTAACCCCACGAGGCCGGAACCATGGCCACCGAGCCTGAGACGCCGCATATCCTCGGCCTCCAGGGCCAAATGCAACTCCGCGTGGACAGCCAACTAACGTCGATGATCCGCAGGCTAGAAGCGGCCACCTCGCGCCTCGAAGACATAGCAAGCTCTTCATTTCCTTCGGCCGGCGAATCAGATACAGCAGCCGCGCCCGGACTGATCGCCACAACCTCCTCGACAGCTGCCCCGGCCCTGTCTGCTGGCCCCCATGCCGCCCCCGCAGTCGTCGCAGAGAGCGCTCCGCCCGCCATTGAGGCCTTTGACGACCTGGTCAACAGCGAATTGAAGACCTGGTTGGACTTGAGCCACCAGCTGGGCGACGTCATCGAAGGCCAGTCCAAGGCGGTACAGCAGGCCTTCGCTGCCCAGCGACAATTCCTCTTCATTGCGAACAAGGCAAAGAAGCCAGACGACCGTACCATGATGGAGCTGCTCAAGGATCTGCAGGCGAGCATGGAGAAGACGGACGAGTTCCGCCAGAGCAATCGCGATCCGGCCCTCAAGGACCCGCTGTCCATGGTCGCAGACGGTGTCGGATCCCTGGGCTGGGTGACGATTGGGGCGGGCGGCGGCATGAAGCCCCATGAGCACATCAACGAGCTTGTAGGTGGCGCCCAGATGTACGGCAACAAGGTGCTTAAGGAGCACCGAGACAAGTAAGTTTTCTCTCAAGCTATCCTGGCGTAAGGACTGGGTGGCTAACAGAGGCAGGCCCGAGGGCAAGGCAAACGTCGAATGGGTGCAGGCATACTACAAGCTCTTCAAAGCCCTCTCCGAGTACGCAAAGAAACACCACTTCGGCGGCGTAGCATGGAATCCCAATGGCATCGACGCAAAAGACGCCGCCAAAGACATTGCCAGTGGCGCTTCCTCGAGCATTCCAGCACCTCCAGCACCACCCGCAGGAGGTATTCCTCCTCCACCAGGTCCTCCCCCGCCACCAGGCCCACCGCCGCCACCTGGCGCCGCACCAGCTGCAAAGAAGGCAGCGCCAGACATGAATGCCGTCTTTGGTGAGCTCAACAAGGGCGCCGACGTTACCAAGGGCCTGAAGAAGGTGGATCCAAGCCAGATGACCCATAAGAACCCTTCTTTACGTGCTAGCGCCCCTGTTCCCACACGCAGCGATAGCAGTGGTTCGCTACGGGGCAAGAGCCCAGCACCCGGCAAGAAGCCCAAACCAGAAGCAATGCGGACTAAGAAGCCGCCGAAGATGGAATTGGACGGAAACAAGTGGATAATAGTATGTCATTTATAATTACCATATCATGGCAGTAGCATAAGAGTAGCAGCTAACATAGTACGCCGCGACAGGATTCCTTTGATTCTCCCTCAGAAATGCTAGAAATCCACGCCGAAATCAACCACTCCATCCTCATCTCACGCTGCAAGAACACGACCCTCCGCATCCACGGTAAAGCCAACGCGCTCTCGCTCGACAACTCGTCGCGTACCTCGCTCATCATCGACTCGCTCGTCTCTTCTGTCGACGTCATCAAGTGCCCCAACTTTGCCCTCCAAGTCCTGGGCACGTTGCCCACCATCCTACTGGACCAGGTGGACGGCGCAACCATTTACCTGGGCAAAGAAAGCCAGGAAACAGAGGTCTTTACGAGTAAATGCAGTAGCGTCAATCTCAACTTGCCCCGTGACGATGGGGATTATGGCGAGGAGGCGCTGCCAGAGCAGATACGGAGTTTTATTAGGGATGGCCGGGTGGTTAGTGAGATTGTGGAGCATGCGGGGTAAGAGTTTTGGGGTGTTGAAGTAGGGAGGTTGGGAGGGTCTTGGTGCTTGATTCTGGATGGTGGGATGGACGCATGTTGGAAAAGTTGGAAAAGTTGGGCTGTTGTGTGTTGTGTGCTGCATGCATGGCTCATTTGCCTGGTTGAAATAGTGGATTCAGGATAGAACAGTTGTGGTTGTGATTGTGCAAGTTGGGATTGGGAAATTAAGACTCCTCCCCCCCTCCCCTTATTGCTCATCTTGTCCAGTGGTGTCTTGTCCTCCTATCTTGCCTTGCGTGTCTCGCTGTAATGTTAAGCCAACGCTTTGATCAGATTTCAATCGTCAATCCCCAACACAAATATGCATTAAGTGTACCTGGATGGCTCTCGCCGCATTCCTCACTCAACTCACTCATTGCATTTCACGCATGCCCCCCACCCATTCCTCCACCTACCCTTCCTCTCTCCCCTATACTGCACTTGTAGCACGACAGCGCATATACACGAGATAAACAGCGCGGATTCTAGAGGGCAGGGGTATCGAGAGGAGAGTAACCCAACAATAACAATACCGTAGCAGAGATCCCAGTAAACCTCCAGCCCCCCCCCTTAATTCACTACATCTAAAAGTAAACATAAAACTATCCCTTACATGCCATACCACCCCACAAAAACCACGCAAAACAGCATGCGAAAAATTTCCATCTGTGATGATGATGATGATGAAGAATCGATGGGATGAAGTCTAAAAGTAAAGACTATGCTACGCTGTGCTGTGCTGTGCTGTGCTGTGCTGTGCTGTGCTGTGCTGTGCTGTGCTGTGCTGTGCTGTGCTGTGCTGTGCTGTGCTGTGCTGTGCTGTGCTGTGCTGTGCTGTGCTGTGCTGTGCTGTGCTGTGCTGTGCTGTGCTACGCTACGCTCTGCTAGACACGCCACCATGTCCCCCTCAACCCATCGGGGCGAACAACAACCGGGCTGGGAGAAACCAGGTGGCGAATAGATAGCATACATGGAACGCTGAGGGGGGGGTATCAAAAAACCAGCCCATGCAAGTGAACAAGGTAGAAGGTAGATGTAGGGGGGGGGCGGAGGTAAAGAGAAGAGAAGGAGAAGGGATGCAAGAGGGGTATGGAAAAAAAGGGGGGGAACATGGAGTTTCCTTGTCTTGTCTTGCTTGACCTGCTTCTTGAGAAGGAAATAAAAAGGGGGATATGTTCACATTGCGCGGTCAACGGTATTTTTTTGTGTGACGTGGCGTGTCTCTTGAGTAGAGTGCAAAACATTGCCGTGTTCTTTTTGTTCACTTCTTTCTACCACCCACCAGCCGGTTCTAGCCTCCGGTTTTGACTCATAAAGTAGCCGTCAAAAACGCTCAACTCGGGCTTGCGCGTTTGCGCGGGTGCTGGCGCTGTTGCTGCTACCGGCGCTGCCGTTGTCGTTGTCGTCGTTGCTGTCTCAGAGATGTCCACCAATGCGGCTGCCGTCGTACCCCCACCCCCTAGTCCCAGACTGCTCGCGGCATGTCCACTGTATCCCCCACCGTCTAGACTGCGTCGTCGGCCATGGCCAGCAACTTTACCATTGACGGTCCCTAGGCTGGCGAGCACAAGGCTCATCTTGATGCGTTCCTTAGGCCGCGCCAGAGTCATCTTCTCAATGATGCTGAGCCATTCCGACTCAGCTTTTAGTTGGCGCAGCTTGCGACCAGAACCAATGAGCCCATTTCGCAGGCCGGATGTGGTCGCCGCGTGGAGGCGGTTACGCCAGCTGGCTACCCTCTCAAGATGGGCGTGGAATGAGGCGTCTTGCGTGGAGCCTGCACGGTATGTGGCAAACATGGACTGAGACTGGTTCTGCGCAGCTGTCATCATAGACAGGAAGACGCAGCCTAGCGAAAAGACATCTGCCATGCGTTTACCACGTGACACGATGGCTTCCGGTGCAGCGTAGACATAGGATTGGTCCTGAAAATAGGTATGTAGCTGGTCTAGACGCTGGGATGTGGCGTTGGTGGGACTGAAAGTATCAATATTCTGGCCAATGTCGAAAGGGCCGAAAAATATGCGGTTTCCATCAATGAGAATCTTACGGGGCCGAATACTGCGGTGACAAATGGACTGAGAATGTAGGTATTCGAGAGCGGACGCCAGATCGTACATCCAGTCGACCAGCAGTTTTGCGCGATTTGAGTCGTGGCCTGACTGCGACAGGTAGTCATCGAGACTATATTGCGCTTGCTCTGTTACGATGCCAACATGACTTGGTTGGGCGTATGAACAAAGCAGTTTGGCGATGCTCTTATGCTCGTATTGTTTGAATTTATTAATCTGCTCTATGACGGCCGCCTTCTGAGATGAACGGGCCGTCACGAATCGCTTTCGAACTAAGACACGCTCCTCAGTGTTACCCAGGAGTCGTACTCGGTCGACACTCTTCTCGGAGTTCCTCGAGCACCGGATCATTCCAAGCGGCTGTAAAGGAACAGTCTCGCGTGCTGTGAAATCAACGTGACCGCCCGTCAACGCTAGCTCTTTCGAAGTAGCGCGCCATTGCTCTTCCACAAATTTGCGCGCATTGCCAACGATCCCTTGGAGACGGTCCTCGGGAAAGGGTAAGCTCTCATCTCTGAGATCGAAGAACGAAGCTTGTCGCCAAGAAGCAACATCGTCGCATAACCAGAGAAGTATGGCTAGTCTGGGGTTCGATAACGTCCATTGCCATATCTTCTTTATTAGTCCACCATCCCACCCTTGCTTTCGACAGAGATCATAAAACCATCCAGATAGTGACTGTCCTTGTGATGAGAGGGTAGAAGTGTTAATGAACCCATTCACAAGGGGGGTGAGAGGAGCAACTGGCTGTCGGTATGGATTAGGTGAACCCGGAAAGCTCGGCATAGACAATCCAGGATAATCTCCAATTCTGAATGATTCCCCCGTCGCCGAAGGAGGTGGCGACATAGGTGCAAACCCTGCTACCGCGTTGATGATCCTGACCGGTTGGGGGGCAATGGGCGTTGTGGAACGACTCGGGTACTGCGGGGTATGATTTGGGCTGTCCTTGGGTGATGAACTGGCAGACTTGCCAGAATTTGTCGAGCTTGGGCTCGCCATTATGTTCGACCACGGGTTGTTATTTGTGGTTGTGGGCGTAGCGCTCCGACTGGTAGAGGTCGATGCCGAGGAAGCTGTAGGAGATGAAGGCCCTCGGTTGGAATACCACGGTTGCTCATCGTGGAGATTGACCATGGAGATGGTGTGCTGGAGGCTGTATTGTGGTTTTGGGTAGTCCATGGCAGGCATTCGCCAGGGAGAGTTTGAAGCGTGTTGCATCGCTGCACAGCAGGATAGGCTCGAGTTTAAAGGACAAATCGTGACCAACGAAGAATGATGCAGATGCGTGATGTGGGGAACCGGTCGACGGTGAGATGGCTACAGAACCAGGACTTCGAATAGCGAGAGCCGGACAGGAGACGGAAAGAGCAAATAGAGTATATCAGCGTAACGGAGCGAGGAATATGAGTGACAATAAGAGGAAAGTTGGGACCAGGCGCCCCAGTCTGGACAAGAAGTACACAGGAGCTGTCGGGCAGAATCGAGTCTACCCGACGCTCTGACAGGGCGGGAGTGTAGCATGCTCCAGCGAAAGCGCAGAGGGCTTGTGATGTGCTGGCAGTCACTTGCCTGCATTCCGAAGCGCATTAGTAGAGGGCGACAATATACGGCCTTAGACAGTAGGTGTATGTGTTGGGCGAATGCAGATAGGGCACGGTCACACCCATGCGGGTTAGTTATATGCAGGCGAACGTGGCCACCTAAGAGTCGCCTCTTGGTCAAAGGCATAGCTCGTGCATATGTTCGCAGGTAGGTGTATTCGTATGGTGCCAGATCATCCAGATAACTTGCTGCCAGGTAACGCGCGAGCCGTCCCGAACCATGCGGTCGCGCGGGAATCAGCTTGTGTCATTCGCGGTGCGGTATTACGAGGCTGCCAGTTTACTGCAGGACCCGAAAGTGCGCCGCGTACCAAACGCAAAGCCTGGAGGCCAGAGGACCGCCTTGGTTTACCTTTGTGTATACCTGGGCATGGTCTTGTAATGTCCAATTTTTTTTGAAAGAGCATAAATACTGCTGATGTTATGGCCAAGACTGAATCATGAGGTCGAGGGACACGATCTATTGTGTGACGCAGCTCACCGTCTCTTCTCGGCACCTCCCGCGAGCGCAGAACCAATAAGTCATCATCAAGTGGCTTCGGGCAAAACTTGTGAAGGCTTTCGGCGTCAATTAACCTGGATGTTACCTGCTCCAACGCGTCGACGTGTGTTTGTGCATAGTGCAGCCGCCCAACAGTCGCGCTCTAGCAGCTCGCCCTGGATGCTCTGGAAGGGAGGAGAGGTGTCGTCGCAGTGTTCAGGTAGTTGAGGTATTACGATATGGCGGTGACAGCGGCCAGTTCATCTGTCAACATTGCGTGATCTTCCAACCGTCCGATCCGCCATCAAGTGCCGTGTGAACAACAACCGGCAAGGTACCGGTACATACAGCTCACCAAGGATGGATTGAATGGCGTCACTAGAGAGGCTCAAGGCTAGAAAAGACGGGGTGAAGGGGGGTTGGTTGATGGGGTTAGGGGAGGGGTGTGAGTGAAACCCCACAATTGGAAGAATTGGGTACGACACGCGCTGATTGGCCAGGACGCGAGCTCACGTGCGGACTTAGTGTACACCTGAAGCGCCCCTAGTTTTGACCGTGTAGCCCGGCCATCAGCCTCAACACCAATTGTCTCAAGGAGTTGTACATCGTCATGCCATCTGCCTGTCCATACACACTAAGCTTGAAATGCAGACAAAGCTTGGTTGGCCTGTGCCAGTCGCAACCGTATTGTGCTAATTTAAGCTTCCGTCTGAGAGGAACGCATAGAAAAGAGCGTGTATTATCCGTCGCAGCCTCAATCAGTATCCGTATCAAGATTGTCCTGGACTTTCTGTTATGGCTTCGTGCTGCTTCTGCAGAGTCTGATGGGTCTCGAGAGTCACGCCATTGCAAGCCTATCCGTTTGATCCACCTTCGCCTGTGCTACTCACACCGCATTCTCTGTGCGACCATTGTAATTTTCTTATTCGTGCTTGCGCCATACGCCTTCTTCTAATGACTTTCCGGTAGAACTGGTTTCTTTCTTGCTGTTGTTGATCTTCAAACTTTCTATTCTTTCCATCTCTCGACGCCTCTTCGTCCATCGCTCCTTTCTAGTACGCTGCTGGGCAGCCTGCGAATTTCATCCTACCGACTTTAATACTCTAGTCCGAACTAATATCACTTTCACCATGCTGTTCACGACTGTCCTCGTGAGCAGTCTACTGACTGTCGGACATGTGGCCGCTGTCAAGAGTGCTCAGGCTAATGCACTCCTACAATCGAGCGAAGACGTGGAGGAAATACTTCGACGGGACTCAAACATGATGGCAACACTCACCCGAAGACAAGACTCGAACCCGGCCGACACAGCTCCTTTGGCGTCCTTGACACCAGGATCTGGCGACGCGTCACAAATCAACTTTGCAGAATGGGAAGAACAGACTCGCCAGGCTTGCATGGACACACTCTCGAACCTCAATGGCCAAGCTTCAAATCCGAGTGGAATCGTAGTGTGCTACAACCTGCCATTCCTTGACAACAGTACTGGTGTCTTCCAGGCCGAGCTGCGCATGTACAACGTTTCAGCTCCTATCGACCCCTGGGTGGGGGTCACCGCTGCAGATGTTAGCATGACACTGTCTTATCTTGGTGCAACGGTACAAAACATGGCTGGCAACTTCACCAAGCGGGATATCAACTGGCCACCGGTCAAGGACGGGATGCTAGTTGAAAGGCAAAACATCAACACCATAACTGAACTCAAGGTGCTCATGTATGTCGGCAGAGTCAATGCAAATCTGATGGGGTCGGCCATGACTCAGTAAGCTCACACCTTGCGATTGAATCGAACATGCTGCTAATTGTATATCAGAGAAGCACTCCAACCTCTACTCATCCCTCAGATTGACCTAGCAGCCCGCAACCCTATCACCGGCCAGGACGTCGAGACCACCCTCTCGTCTGGCGATGCCTCGTTCGTCAATGGTGTCTTCTCTAGAGCCGCCGAAGGCCCTACCAATGCCGACCCAAATGCTGCAGCATCTGCTTCCGCCATTGCACAAGATGCCGCACCATTCGTTGTCCCGGGCATGTATCTTGCCTTCTTTCCCATCGGCCTTGTAATTACCTCTGTCTGGGCTTTCTTCTTCTTCCTTGCCGTAGGATTGGGCACATATGGGCGCATCCAATTCCGCGATCAATACAGGCGACGTGTGAGAATGGAAATGGCGCGAGGTGTGCGCACTATTTGATACCCGTTGCTGTGAGAAGAAGAAAAGCTCATACCGCCATGAAGAATACAGTCACTCAATACTCTTTCTATCGTTCTTTACACGATTTGTACATAATCTAGATTGGTGCGGACTATTTCCCACCATGATATTCAACATCCTAGCGATGGTTTGTTTCACGTTGTGGGAAAATACGTGTGGTAACAAAATTGAGACTACGGCTTATGTTCAATTCACACATTACAGCACTGGATCTAGATTCCATGGCAACACAACCCTCAAAAGCACAGTTCTATAGCCCAAACCCAATGTAGCCAATGACCTGCCCACTCCACCATCCCTCTCATAGACCAATCGCAATCTGTACTAAGGTTGCCCAACACCTACAATAGGTACCCAACGCTAGTCATGTCCTACGCAAGCAAAAGTGGGTACCGATCGCGAGCCCAACGATGCATTCTAGTACGAATTACAGATCCACAATGTCGAGGCATCCAATGAATGAAAAGTTATGAATTAGTCAGATGTAAAGGGTCTACCATGAATATTAAAGCTAGAGTTAAATCTAATAGCTAGTGTTAAAATGCAAGAAGTACCATAATACAGCTAATTCTATGTGTTACGACCTAGTCGAACAGTTCGAACAACCACGCCACAGCCAAACACGAGAAAAGGAAACACAAAAGACTCAGCGTAATGTAAGTGTAACGACGCAGGTAAGTAGGAACGTAGTGTAACGACTCTGCTACTCATAGTTACCACGACTAACTATCTGAGTCGGTTCCTAGGGCTAGCACCCTGACTTGAACCTACCTTCGGCCAGAATCCCCTAGGTATATAGGCAGGTTCTCGCCCATAGATAGATGGACATGTTTCTCATGTCTTTTCGTACAAGACCTCTAGGTGTAGGAATCAATCGTTCTATCTCTATACAGACGCGCACTCCCATAGGCCTTTGAGTCGTATCGGACCCCTATCGGACGTTCCTACTTACCTGCGTCGTTACAATAAGTTATGTGACTAATTACTCTACCAAGTAGCAAGCGTTTACTTGCTAAGTAGTAAATAATTACTCTACTAAGGACTACTACTAGGGGTTATAGGAACTATTACTAAGTCTATAGAGACCAGAAGATATCCATCTAGTAAATTATAATTAACTTAAATAATGTGTATAGTAATATACTTAGTTAACTGTCTATAGTAGTTTTAAATCATCTCTTATTTATCCTTAAGAACTAACTATTGCGATCTAACACTAGCTGCTTTATATTGTAGCTACTCAGATCCTCACACTATACCCCGAAGCTATCAAGGGTGTACAGCTTCAACTTAACATTTGTTTGGATCCATGCCAACGGGTACTTGGCAAGCTTTGTAAATGCCCTTCAGGAGTCTTGATGTAGCTGCGCGCCCTATTAGTAAAAGGAAAACTTAGTGGTCAAAGAATCAGGGGAGAACAAACCGAGGGGGTAGACTTCGCATGTCATGGGCATGTTTAGACCTTTGCAGTGGCAGCAGTCGCTGTTTTCTTGACATGATTCTACACTAAGTTTAGTAGGCTGAATTAATAGGGTTGCATAAGCCAGATAGAGACGTACCGTAGTACTCTTTACAACCTAAGACGCTGCCAACAGCCATGAATAAAACTACAGCGGGAGAGAAGCGCATCTTGGAATGCTAGCGAGATAAATGTTGATATAGTAGTATACAACGACAACAAGAAGTTATACAAAGTCTTGTTAGACACAGGAAATGCTGAAGTGATAGTTAATCTGAGGTGATAGTTATCAAGTGTGCTTGCTAGGAATATTTATACTCTCAAGGACTTGAGCTACGATCTCATTTCCTGCTCAGGTGGCTAGCATAGAGAGTTTTGGTGAGGGGAAAGCAGAGTACTAAGCACGACCTAATAAAAAAGCCGTATTGTGGCTTGTGGCCAGCAATTTCATTTAGCAACCAAAGAAACTATAATACACGCTAGACAACTAAGCAGGGAATAAGGTTGTAGGGCAAACCAGCTGAATCCTAGCGCTTACCTAATAGGTTTAGTATCTAGCAATGGGTGATGGGAGTGGCTATGCAATGAAATATACCTTACATACTTGTACTTAGATCTGTAAGACCTAAAGACCATCGGTGTGCCGCTCATAGTGGAGATTGCCTCTGTGGCAAGTACCGACCATCTGTGGATCGTATTGGCCAAAACGGCAACTTACTCATGGCACCACATCGGATACTATAGCATAGATACCTATGTACGTAGATCTGTCCGACCTAAAGGGAATCTGGAACGATTGCAGCGTTTCACAATCGAAATCTCTCACTCAAAGCAAATACCGTATTAAACCCTTCCACTCCGTCTAACCAATCATACAAAGAATCTAAAGTTAACCGAGCCTTACAGTTTAGCCTTTACTACATGAGTATGTTAGTTTGACACTCATCACATGACCTGCTTACATCATCCATCTTAATCCCGTCGAGACAAATCACTCATCCACTTTTTTCCCAATCAGGCACGCTGCGCCCTATCAACTACTTTTCGACGCGCCCAAATTGACTTGTGCCGTGATATGACTCATGAGCAAGACATACTGTATATAACTTCCAGGAACTTCACACGCTGGTTGTATTAGTACATGAAGTCAATCCTCGACTACTTGGCTTGATTTTCCTTGGATACCTAGTACAGTACCGGCAGCACAACTGTCTCAGGTCTGGACTCTGAACGACGAGACTACGGATCTCAGCAACAATGACCGAAGCGGCTATTTTCGATGCGAGGACGAGTGATGGGGTGAAGTTTGGGAGGGAGTTGAGGAAGAAGGAGTTTTTGTTTGACGAGGGGTGGGTGAATTTGAATCATGGTGGGTTTAGTTCTTTTGAAGTCTGATTTGCTGCCTACGCGTGGAGTTCTTTCTGTGGTAACATTGAGTGGGCTTTGGTTCTGATCTTTATTTTATATCGTCTTTGAACTTTCTGTTGTTTTTAGTCGCAAGCTTTTAAAAGTCCCTCGTCCGTCTTCGTTCATATCTGGACTTGGCTTTTATACTCAGGCGTATGTTTGTTCTTGTTTTGTACTCTCTACTCCAACGTCATCCCATCAATCCTTCTCATACAACTATACTATCAGTTGATGATCCCATTATCTCCTCTATCCTCATCACAAACACTTCGGAAGCCACAATCCGCGCATCAGACCCTCACGCACTTTCAACTTTTTCTCCCAAGCAACACCCCTACTCCTCACCACATCCCTCCATTAACGACAATCCCCACCACCCAGGCTCCTTCGGCACCTACCCCTCCCCTATCCGCACTGTCCTCCGCTCCTACCAAGACGCCGCCGAAGCCCGCCCCGACCACTTCATCCGCTACCTCTACCCACCCCTCCTAACCGCCTCCCGCGCCGCCCTCTCTACCCTCCTCAACGTCCCCGCCTCCACTCTCGTCTTCGTCCCTAACGCCACAACCGGCATCAACACGGTCCTGCGCAATTTGACCTACTCCCCCGGCGACCACATTCTGTACTTTGACACCATCTACGGCGCCTGCGAGAAGACCGTTGCGTACATTACTGAGACGACAGCGGCCGAGAGCGTCAAGATCAAGTATACGTATCCTGTGGAAGATGAGTGGTTGGTTGGAGAATTGAGGAGGGTGGTGGGGGAGGTGGAGAGTAGCGGGGGAAAGGTCAAGGTTGCGGTGTTTGATACCGTGGTTAGTATGCCCGGGGTCAGGATGCCGTTTGAGAGGTTGGTGGAGGTGTGTAGGGAGTTGGGGGTATTGAGTTGTGTGGATGGGGCGCATGGGGTGGGTCATATCGATTTGGATTTGGGGGCATTGGGGGCGGATTTCTTTGTGAGCAATTGTCACAAGTATGTATTCTTCTTCTCTCTTATCCCCCCTTCTCCCTCTCCCTTCCCACCACAGCAAAGGAAAACCAAGTCCATAACAAACAGCCTACTGACTACAACCCCCTTACAAAAAAACAGATGGCTCCACGTCCCCCGCGGCTGCGCAGTCTTCCACGTCCCCACAAAAAACCACCACCTCATCCGCACCACCCTCCCCACCTCCCACGCCTTCATCCCAAAATCCAGCTCCCACAACATCCCCTCCCCGCTCCCCTCACCTCCCTCCCTATCCACCACTACAAACACACCACCACCAACATCATCAACATCATCAACAACCTCCCCCTTCACCCTCGCCTTCGACTTCGTCGGCACAATCGACAACGCACCCTACCTCTGCGTCCCCACCGCCCTAACCTACCGCAACCAACACCTCGGCGGCGAACAAAAAATCCGCACCTACTGCAGCACACTCGCCCTCGCCGGTGCCCACCGCGTCGCCCAGATCCTCGGCACCCACGTCCTCGACAACGCCACGCACACGCTGACACAGTGCTGCATGGCGAATGTGCGGTTGCCGCTCGATGTGGGCGGCGTGAGGCAGCAAACTGCGGGGATGGCGGGGGCGAGCGATGAGGAGGTTGGGATGGCGGTTAGGGAGTGGGTGGGTCGTGTGGCGGTGGAGGAGTATGGGACGTTTGTGGCGTGTTTGTGGTATGCGGGGGGTTGGTGGGTGAGGTTGAGTGGGCAGGTTTATTTGGAGATTGGGGATTTTGAGTGGGCGGGGGAGATGTTGAGGGGGGTTTGTGAGAGGATTGGGAGGGGGGAGTGGGTTTAGGTGGGGGTTCAACTTTGATGGTAGTGGGTGAGGGGCTGTTTTGTTGTGGAGGAGAGGTAGTAGAGAGTTTTGTGTATTTGAGTTTTGCATGATACAAATTAAGCTGGTTCAAAAGCTTCATATCATTTCTCCATATCATCCCATGACCTTGCCATCTGTTCCTGCATATCTTCCATCCTTGAACCGATACTCACGAACCACGTCCCACAGACGCCGATCCACGTCCTCACTCCTTCCTAACATAACGAGAGACCGTGGGACACTGGTCAAACGGCTCACCGCAGCCCTTGCACTACCCGCCTCACATCGTCAGCAACATGTCAGCTCGAAAAAGCAGCCAAAAAGGCGCTGGAAGTACTCACGCTAGCATTGACATGGCAGACATGTTCGCGACAGGTTTGCATGCAGCCCGTCTGTCCCTTTGTATGGCCGTTCTTATGGCTCTGTTAGCATGAGATGTAGCGACACCTGAAGAGACTGTATACCTTGACGCAGAAGTCGTACAAGCGGGTACATGCGCCGCAGTCGGTGTCGCGGGAGACGAGGTCGACGGTAGTGGTGTCTGGAGCCTCGACTGGCGGGACAATGAAGGCGGTGACCATGTTGGTGACGAGGATGAGGATGAAGGTGGCGAGATGCATGGTGGTGGAGTGGTTGATACTGTTGCTTTTTGTCGTTGTTGTCGTTGTTGTCGTTGTTGTTGTTATTGTCGTGGTTGCTGTTGTTGTGGTGTGGTAGAAGCTACTGTTGAGCAAATGTGTGTAATCACTGAAGCAAGCGGCTGGCGAACATGCACTGAAAACGAGTGTGGTGGCAATGAGAAAGTAGATGAGAGCAGAGTATTGTAAGGGATTGTATAGTGGGAAGGTAGGTGAAGACTTCAGCGCTAATGAGGGCGAATGTGTGTGACGTGGAGAGAGGGCACTGGGGGGGTTCAGGGTGAAGCGTTTGCAGTAGTGACGGCGGCGCAAATGAGGGACCCCCGCACTTTGATCATGTCCTCAACATGGTGTGCAATCGCGAGCTGGCAAATCAAGTGTAGTTTTTTATGTTGGTTCAAGTGCTGAATGTTGTACAAGCGGTAATCATTGAAGAGTTTGCCATGTTGGCTTGTTGGGGTTTCGTTACACGGATCTCATTCTACTGCCCGCTTCACATGAATGCAAACTGGAGGGGTTCCCCAGTCCCTTCTGTAAGATGCGCTCTTGTCACTCACTCGTCCAGAGTTGATTGGGTTCCTGCGCCAGTTGGCATCGCTTTGTCCCAACACTTGCAGTCGTACGTAATATGATAGCCTGAGCCGCATGATGTCTTCTGCATCAAAAGCATCAGCGCTTTGGGTATATGATTCTTGAGAATAGTCATGACTATAGCGGAGAGTCGGTATTGGACGGCCCCGTAGCATTGCTGCGATTCGACTCGGTGAGATGTGCGAGACCGTCCACCATGACCGCAAGCTGGCTTGTGACGATGAATTGGCCAAGTCGACCCAGGCCACATAATAGGCATGACATGGTTGTGAGTTGGGCCTGAAGGCCAGAGATTTCAAACTGGAGAAAGCAGGCAGGGTTGCTTGAACACTCGACAACGCCAGATGCTCATCTCTTGCGAGTCCTCTTGGGAGCTGGTTTTGCTCGCCCACGGTTCGTCCGACGAGTTGTTGGCGCATGGTCCTCTGCAGATTCAGCGCTTGACTCTTCCTCTTCTTCCTCGTCGTCTTCCTCTTCTGCAGCTGATTCCGACACAGTGGACTGCGGTTTACTGTTCTTCGCAGCATTGCTTGCGGCCTTTGCTCCCTTTGCATTCTTTGCCGTGGCCCTGCTCGCCCGTGTGCTCTTTGGGTTCTTTGGCGTTGGTGTGGCTTCGGCTACGCTCTCGGCCTGTTGTGAGCGTTGGCTATCGGGAAGATCTTTCAAGAGACCGATGCCTGGGGCATACAGCTTCTTGTCGTCTTCGGGCGGAATCTGGGCCGGGGACGAGACTGCTGCCGAGTCTTCACGATGGAACCGCTTGTGCCACATCATCTCGCCAAACTCGTCCTCTGGCAGCTCGAAGTCTGGTATCGCACCTGCCTCCTCTGGGTCGGCTGGATCGGGGTCGTCGGAAAAGGCAAATTCAATCTCACGTGCATCGAGCGTGTCCAAGTCGTACAGTTGGTGTAGCTTCTTCCATATGCCTGGGATGCGCGTGTGGGGGGCGTCCTCGGTCGCGTAGCCATGTGAGCGCATGTCGATGTGAATACTAATCATCCGAAAGTGCTTGTGGAGGCCTGAGGGGGGTTGTTAATGCGAGTGGTTGCATGGCCGAGGGTAGAGGTCATTTACCAGTTGGTTTCCACTTCATCATGCTCTTGAAGAGTTGTGTCTCTTGCTCGTCGGCCCAAGGGTCAAGAGGCTGTACGTCATCCTGCGACTGGGCCGCGCCCTCGTCCTGTGGTTGTGCGTCTGCCAGAGGTGTTGAAGCTGCGCTGGCTTTGGCACGTTTGCGGGGGCCCATATTTGCACGTCTTTTGGCGCCAATTGGGGTGTGAGATTGGGTGTGAAAGGCAGGATGATGAGGGCACGTCTCGTTTCCAGCTTGCTCTCCAGGCACACACACACACACACACACACACAAGTCGCGAACTTCGCGCGCAGGAACCAAAGGGCGCCGAGAGAAGAGCCCCAAAAGGGTCCAGCCACCCGTCGACCTCTCCCCCCCCCCTTAACACACAAGGCCACAAGGCTGACAGCGCCCACATCCACACACTTTGGCGCGTCGTGCAAATTGCCCCTCCCCGCGGCCAGCCCAGCCCATGGCCTAGACCTAGGTACCGGCGTAGGCAGAGTCTTCATTTCACATGTCACCCACCACCCACCATGTTGAGTGCAGATGAGGTCGACAATGTCTTCACCACCGACCATCTGTGGAAGCCGTCAACGCTTTACGTGGATCCTGCCACCTATAATGAGTCGGCTCTGTTTGCCCCCCTGGAACTAGACAGTACGTCAGAATCCTGGTTCAGTCGCGTCTTCCCCACGCGACCCCCCCCCCCCCCCCCATAGGTATTGTGCACGCGTGCATCGACAATGGCTGATTCATTATACAGTCGCCTCAATTCGATTTGACCACCCCTATGCCCCAAAACATGACCTCGAACAGGAGTTGCGTCTGCCTGATTTGGAGACATTTGAATTTGGCCCATTGCCCGATCTCGCCAGTCCCGACGAGTCTAGCATTTTCCTAGAGCCACCACCGTCTCTCGAACCCGAGGAGGATGTTTGGGAAGCAGCTTTTGACCTGGGTCCTGCCAACAAGGACGTCATCTTCTACACATGGGAAGACTTCGAAAAGGGCCATCATCAAGAACACACCTCTTCGCCCTACATCACCGAATGCGGCCCATCAGCATTCGACGCAGCCCTGGTCCATGACGGGGGTAAGATCCACGCTGGCAGAGTGCTGAAGAGCAATGTACTCTTGCAGTCTCTGTGGAACTTGGGGCTTGGCCGTTCCTCCCTTCTCTTCCACTTCAATCCCAAACTCAAGACATTTGAGCCCTCAATCGCAGATGGTCGACCCTCTGGCATCAGTCTCGACGCTGCCCAAAGCCTGATTACGCAATTCACACACACTGGCAATACATTCCTATATCTGAGGTCATTTACTGAGCGCACCTTCACATCAGCAGCCTCTATTCCAGCACGGGTGGCCTTGGCTACTTGTGTCTCCAGCATCCTGTCCAGCCTTGAGAATGTGCTCGGCAAACGCTCCGTCGAGATTCGCTCCCTGATTCAACTGCAGCATCAGTTTACGAAGCCTCGCGAAATTCTCGTCCATGTTGCCAAAATGGTGGATGCCGTCAAGTACGCCAAGACCAATGAACAGCTTTCGTCCGTTCTGCACCACCGGTTACTAGAATCCGAAGAGGGCAACGAATATCTCAGGCAGCTATCGAGTGAGATGCTACGCCAGGTTGCCCGGCCCAGCCTCGAGCTGATAGGCGAGTGGATTGGCATCACAAAAGAGCAGGCAGCGCAGCCGATTTGGGCCAGGGACAACTTTGTTGTCGTTGAGGATGCTGCCGTTGAACCACCTTCTCTCGAGTTTACCTATCGCTCCGAAAGGATGCCAAGATACATTGCCCCTGAAGATGGCGACACCGTTTTCGAAATTGGACACAGTCTACATTTCTTGAAGACACAACATCCAGAGCACCCCCTAGCCTCCTTGCACAGGTCCAACATTACGCGTCCGGAGTTAGAATGGGGGTTTGCTTGGCAGGATGTCGAAAAAATAGCAAGCAAAGCACATGAGTACGAGCAAGACCTACGCAAATCACTTTTGGCATTCGGCAAGGGTTCGTCGGCCAAGAAAACGAATTCTCGGCCACAATCATCGGCAGCTCAAGACGGTCCTCAGGACCTTGACCGATACTTTGAAGATTCTATACGTGCAATGGACGCACCGCTAACCCAGAGCTTGCATACATCGCCTGATGAGCTGCAACTCCTCGTAGACCGTCTGCTCCAGGGCAGAAACAGTGATGATCACACAGATTCCAACAAATTCTCGCCACCACTCTCCCTACTGTCCGCTCTCTCCTTCCGTCCATTGATAACAGCACAAGCCAAACTCGTGAATGCAGCAACCATTAGGCTCTTCTTTCGTTCACATAATCTACAGCTTCATCTTTCCCTGCAACGGCAATACCATCTACTCGGCGATGGAGTATTCTCTTCACTGTTGGCCACTGCTCTTTTCGACCCCAATAGAGAAAGTGCTGAAAGACACAAAGGCCAGATGCGCAGCGGAGTGCACATGGGCTTGCAGCTGGGCTCTCGTAAAACTTGGCCACCCGCTAGTTCTGAGCTCCGCCTGGCACTAAGAGGCGTCCTTAGTGAGAGCTACTATTCTTCTGCCTTGTATCGGAGTAGCCAGACGGATGGCGCCACAATAGCGACCGATACACTCATCAACGGAAGAGACAATGACGAACTCCCTGGTCAGCTCAATTTCGCTGTCCGCAACCTTACAGAAGCCGAGCAGGAGCAAGTCATGGACCCCGATGCTCTATCTGCACTTGATTTCCTCCGCCTCCAGTATGTGGCACCGAATCCACTGAACATGATCATCACGACCAGCATTTTGGACAAATACGACATCATATTCAAGTTCCTACTGAGACTATTACGCATGCTGTTTGTAGTATCGCATCTCCCTCGGCAGTTTGCTGATGTCGAATCGCGTCAGCTTCGAATGGAGGCGCATCACTTTGTCTACGTGTTCGCAAATTACGTCTTCCAAACTGGTATCGCAGAACATTGGGGTGACTTTACTGCCCTTGTCGACACCCTCGAACAACGTATCGACGAAGAAGATGCAGCTGGAGAACTTGGCACACGGGCGACCGAGGGTGTCGCGTCTCTCCGAAACGCCCACGAACGGTGTCTCGACAGTATCATGTTCTCCCTTCTCCTCCGCAAACGTCAACGCAAAATTGTAGCCCTTGTAGAAGAGATATTCGACTACATTCTTCTCTTTGCGAAGATGCAGAATCAGCCCGTCAAAGAGGAAATCAACGTCAAAGAACTATACGCGAAGATGAGAGGCAAGATCCGGGTCTTTCTGAGCGTTTGCAGAGGCTTGACGGCCAAGCAGGGATATGGCAAGGGAAAGGGCACTGCGGAAGAAAACTCCATGGAAAGACTTGTGCTGGGCATGGAGATGAATGGCTATTTTTCAGGGAGTTGATGGGTATTAGAGGTGGGATAAGGGTATTTTATACTGTTGGAAAAGGATGAGGCGGCGAACATGGCGATTGCAAGGATTTAACTGACCTCATGCCATGAAATCATGGTGATTCAAGAAAGTCTTGTTGGGATTGGGAGGCGCCAATGCCTTGAAGGAGTCACAACATGACACTGAGCATGTTTGTACGTGCCATCGCCCTCTCTACGTCACAATCCACCCTCTGCATAAAACCCTCGCCAACCCCAGATCTAAACATCCTCATACCATGCCACAACCGCTTCTTCAACACACCCACCACCAGCAAAATCTCCATCAATATATCACCGACACCACAGCATCGATACCACAACAACCAAACAACCTACACTTCCAACCCCCCTGAATCGAAAACGTATATACCAATCCCCCAGCCATGATTCTCACATACCCCTCCACCCCCTTCGACCAGGCAAAATCTTTCTGCTCCCAGTGCAGAGACCCCTATGGCTACGATGGCTCCGATTGCCCGAATTGCACGGTGTCACCACCTTTGCCGCCGACGCCGAGTCCGTCGCCGATTTCGTAGGGCGCTGGATTGGAGGGGGGGAGGAAGAGGGAGGGAGAGAGGGAGGTAAAAGGTAAAGTGAAAAGAGGAAGAGAAATAAGTAGATAATTATTATGTGGTGGTGGAATTTTATGCACGCTGTGTGTTTTTCATGTTCCCATATCTCCATAACCCGCCTTGTGTCCCCTGTGTATTGTCCGCGCTATGTTGAATGCTATGTGGTGAAGTTATGGGTACGACATATGATGTGCTGGAAAAGTAGGAATGTGGGATCGATGGAGAGGGCGTGGCGCTTTTGCGGGGGTTTGGTTTTACTCACCTCGCCTGAGGTTTATGCCGGGTTGGTTTTGCGTTGTGGAAAGGATTAAGATTTATAGGGGGGAAGGGGGCTGTAAGGTGGGTCTGGGGGTGGAGTGGCGATGGGAGGTTGGGGAACTCCTGTTAGTGATACCTAGAGGTAGCAAATGCGATTGCTGCTATTTACAAGCCATTGCGTGCGTGTGCGTCTGAGGGGGTGGTGTGGGTATGGGTGTGATGTGGTTTAATGTCAAAGTGCACTATGGGCTGGTGGTAGAGTTATACTGTTGGTTTGATGGTAGAAGCGTACTGTGATTTGGTGCTCAAAGCACCATCAGGATCGTGGGGAGAGGCGGAGGGAATAGTACATACACCCACCCTTCACACCACGCGCAAAGCCCAAGCTCAAAACTCAAAAGGAGCTCATTGCCCAACCGCGCGCGGTACGGCTGGATGAGGCACCGAGTATGTGATTTGCGTGCAGGAGGTGTAATCTGGAAATCTGGATGGGTTTAGGTTGGGAGAGGGTGTGATGCTGGTAAGACGAGGCAGTATTTCAGAGGGTTTGGCTTACCTACCAGCTGTACAGCCTAACTCTGCGGATGCGGCATGTGTGAGAAGAAAGGATTATACGTCTGTAGATGGAATGGCTAGGAGTGTGGGTAGCTGATTTAGAAAGGTGAGACTGAGTTGGAGGTTTTATCACACGTACTAGCGGCGTATGAGTTCAGCAGGGTGGCTAAGAAGGCGGCTGATCATGAAGGCTTAGGTATCGACAATAAGGCCGCAGAGCTATCGTGTACCATAATCATCCAGAATACTTGTATCTCAACAAACGTCTTAGCGTTGCAGATGGACACCTGAACCTTTCTGCAAATCTATAAAACGGGAGCGGGCAAGCATGTAGATCTTTTTTTGGCCGGACCGGTCGTTTCAATTATTTGCAAGTGAAATGAGAAATGCAGATTTCGCCCCTATGAACTCCTGCTCGGCAGGTTTATTCGGCTGTGACCAGTATGTATATAGTTCCGGGCGTTCCTCGTAGTTCTATTCTGTCTTACAATCGAAAGAGTCCGGGGATTGTACCTTTGATTTTGGAAAGCACTATGCTATGGGTTACCCCAGCGTGGCTGTATTGCGCTTGTGCTTGGAAATTAGAAGCTCTCTGATGGTTTGACCCTTTACATCTTGACCTGTACTGATATCTATAGGAAATTAACGCCTTTTGGAGAAAACGCTTCCTGCTCTCTCAACATCTACAATATTCCTTTCACGATTACTGTCCCAGTCACTAGTAGCAAAAGTCTTACTGTATCAAGCTGATTTAATGTAGCTAGAACCGAAGATTCATCGCTGTATAACAGCGTATAACCTTGCAAAATGACGGCAGCATGCTGTTTATTCAAATCTGCAAGGTTCATCTAGATCGAGGCTAGGAAGATTCGCTGCAAATACCGATAGGCATAGATTGAACAAATCTCTATATAACTCTGCTGATTGTTGCATCTACTCCTTCTTCACCACGTCCATGAACAGCAACTTTTCGTCTTCACTAGGTCGCATAGCTGCATAGCTTGAACGCAACATGTTTCTCACCCACCTGGTCCTTCCCCTCGGCCTCTTCCTGCACGGAGCCTTAGCCCGGGATGTCAATGAAGGTAATTTCAAAGCCAAAGCGCTGGACAAGCAAAGCTTAATCAATACCCAGATGATACTGCCAAAACTCCACATAGACTTTTAAAAACTAGACGTAAATACACGATCTTGCAAAATGTTCAAATACGATTTCCATATCTTGCGCTTAGCAGATGGCTAAATCCACATATCTACGTGGAAATCTTCTGTCTATCTTGATGAATGGGAGAAAAGGGGAAATTTGCCATACTCCTACGACCTTGTCGTCTGACCAGGTGAACAGCGCTACCTCTGAAACCTGGCTCCTTCCCGGCATCAACGCTTGAGAAGCGAGACAGGGATAGCGACTCACAGTGCAAAGCTGAGTCGAAGGATTCCTGCCAATATCGTGTGAAATCTTCCACTTGTTTCCCTCATGGCCAAATCGTGAGCATCTGCCGAGGGTGTTTCCCAGTGAAATCGATAGAAATTCCTATTGGGGACCAAAGATGCCCAGATATACGTCGATGCCTTGCATGCAGGAAAAAGAATGCCTGGAATGAGGAAGTTATGGATACAATGTGTGTCCCGTCCGGCCGGACTATCAGCTGGGATGGAAGTAAGGTAGATGGTCAGGAATCCTGTTCTCAGCAGATTTCACTTAAGTTGGATCATGAAACAGATCTTTTTCTGGTCGTTAACATCGTTAATGACGCAAATGCCCCGACTGCAGCCAGAAAACTCAGGCTGTACGTAGACGGCCATTAATGGTTAAAATCCATTGTAGATACAGCACAATGGAACGTTCCCTACAGATACACACAACCTGTACGCATCCAGGCCTGCATGTACACCTATCCCAAAGACGGACAGCTGCATGGAACATCTGCGGTCCGCTTGTCTTAGCCATCGACACATCAAGCTAAAAACGGAGGCAAAAGACAAAGGACAAATTAATACTGGATACGATTCACATCTTGCACGACAAATACATTTCAAATATGTTCGCATGTTCAAGACTGGAAGAGAGCAAGCCAGTGGGAACCAAAGTTATGGCTTTTCGATTAGAAAATCTAATCTTTTTGAGCATAAAACAAGCCTGTCTGAATCATTGCGCTTAAGTATGGTACTTATGAGCATAGCTATATGTCCCTAGTACTCTAGCACAAGGTCTCAATCTGTCACAATAAACAAATTAATTTGCATCTAGTCACTCAATAAACAGTCAGGTGTCAAAGTATAAGCCAAATCCACATTCAGGAACAAGGCTCTTTCCCATAAAGGGCTTTATATTAGACCGAGTATAGTAACAACATCTCAGCAAGGTAGAAACGCTGTGCGCGTTTAATGCCAAAGTCTAATACGATGTTCAGATTCTATATGTCAAAAAGTATCAAGGTAGGTATTGCGTCAATTTAACTTTTATGCTCACACTGTGGACATTGAATCCTTAAGTCAGAGTAGCAAGTACCCCTAGATCTCGTGACTAATTGAATAAGTGTGCATAGCGTCTTATAATAAACTCTATTAAGTCATAAATATTATCCTGTTGCACATAATAATGCGAGCTTATAAACATCATTTTGTAGACTGACGGTTCAACAGCTTGAAAATTTATTTTCAAAAGGACTCAGAATCTAGAGACGGCCGTGAAATTCTGAAAGCTATAGGTGAAACATTGATCGAGGCAATCCTTCGTTGTACGAATTCAATTCTCGTTATAAACTGAGGAATGGAGGCAAGGGCATTGTTGAATATAAGGAACGGCTAGAAGCGGGTGTTCAAGTTGCATTTTAAGACCCTGATGTGGATTGGAAGATAGCCTGGCCGGCCTGTAAAACTCTCGTGGGGGTTTATGAACCAGATGCGACTGTGTAAAATGGTCCTTTTCCAAGGCCATACTGCCATAAAATTATGAAGTGCTGTAAAAGTAGGGCAGATCGGTTACTGTAAGCAATATCCTTGAAATAAGTGTACATGTGGAGGTAATGAGTAAGACTATGAGCTTATGCCAACTGAAACATTAAGCCCAATACCATGCTCCCATGGTTATCAAAATGGACGACATGAAAATTTAATAAGCCAACACATGAATACAACAGACCCAAACTGCATCAATTCCCTTTCGTTTTGAATACAACCGGTGAATAATGATTGGAACTTCATTTTATAACATTGCTTGCAGAACCTCTTGTACAGCGTGACGGAATTGCCCGCCACGATGTGTTCAATGAAGTTCGATGACGTAGACGTCGCTAGAGCTCCGCACAACTTTAACCGTAACCGAATCTGTGAACATACCTGTGATGTATATTAGTGTAACATGTAAGATCATGTCACTGCCTAACTTTTGTAGTTCTAACATTATAATAGATGACGAGGGCTAAAGTTTTGACCTGGAAAAGCGCCTTCGTATGCTTACGATTCAATCACTGGCGCCTTTGGCAAAAGTATTACAGGTACAGACCGTTGCCTTCACACATAGCAGACAGCACAAAGACCGAGCGAAGAGTGATCGAGGACATGTTTGTTGTAGCTCGAAAGCAGTGCTACCTTTTGCTGTTATCGCAATCAAAACGCATTGAGAAAAGCATTTTAGATGACTCCTGAAATGACTCTATTCAGCGATATGGCCAACTTTGCGGACACAGTTGGCCGAATCGAGTATTGCGGTGCTCACAAGATGGAGATCGCTTACAATGGAAACTGCGACTACTGTGGTCGTGGCATGCCCGCTTTCAAACAAGCAATTACGGAGTGTCTCACAGTCTTAATGGAGAAGGTCTAGATCTTTGAAGAGTAAATGGTGGATGGAATAAGCTAAGATACTGCCGCAAATGCCCAAAGATTCTTAAGGAAAGGGCGGCTCAGCGCAGCTTCAATTGGGTGAACTGTGCTCTATTCATTTCATTGCCTCGCGGCGGATGATCAACCATAACTCTTGAACATTGGCCGCTGCTCGTCTATTTTACGCCTAGTAGTCGTGATTTCAGCATTATCGTACACCCGTATTGGATTTTGCAGAAATCAGGACACCATGGAAGTCCACAGAAGCCCTAAATCATGAAGGTGAGTTGAGATGGGTGAGTATGCATGCACTGATGTGACACGTTGGACTGATGACAAGCAAAATTGTATTGAGACGTAGAAATAGGCATTGAAAGCACCAGGGTGCAAGGTAACGAGAGATGCAAGGATGTAATATGCCTGCTCTGTAATTGTCATAACTCCCATCACAAAGGCTCAGATGGGTCACACGTGACACGATAGCAATCCTTCTTGTGGCTCCTATGAATAGCACAAGGATAAGTATAGGTGATAACGACTTCAGTAGAAACGTTGCGTCGATCTTGTGAATTAGACAGTAATAGTATCAGTGTAGCTAGCCTGAAAGTGAGGTAATGATCTCGCACAAACATGCTAGTAGTAGTGGCGCCAAAATATAAAGATCGAACACGTATATTATATGAAACTAGTCATGGTGATTGGAAGTCCTTCTTGGGTACTACGTCCAGCGCAGGAAGATTGAAGAAGTAACGAAGTATGTTCGAAACCTATGAACAGACTGGAGACTGACATTTTCGCCATTAGCGGGAATATTCAGCCACTGAATAATGTACAGTTGTTGGTATCTGCGTAATTATTCACGAAAAGAACTTTGCGTTGGTGAAATCAAGATCCTACTCTATGATGTGAAAAAAAAGCAGTAGAAGACTTGTAGTTTAACACAGAAATTGAATCTCACATGACACTTAGCCAAAAGATCCCGTACAATATATTCACCGGAAGTATAGCATAAAGCCTGATTAACTTCTTTTAATACTGTTTTATCAAGCACACAACTGAGGTCCAAGCAAATAATATATAGTTTCAACTCCCAACCCCAGCATATGTCCAGTACGACGACAATTCTCACAACGATAATCGAATCAGACTTTACTTAACAATGAGTATTATCAACTCCAACACCACGAACATAGTCAGCCACTCGGTCGACGTCCAGACAGTGAATGTAAACTACTCGACGGGCGAGGGAACATTCTACTGCAGGGCACACGACCACTATTACAAACACAACGAGAGGTCTGAGAACTGTCATCCTCATCAATTCCGCAAATCTCGCTTGGGCAGGAAGATGTAGTTGTATCTTGGATGTCTAGTACTAATTGACTTTCGAAACAAAGAAGCGATTTTTGGGGCATCGCTGCAGGAATGACCGATAAGTTCATGTGAAGAGAATGGCTTAGCTTTCTCCTGAATAAATTAAGCACACCTTGTTAATCTGAAGCCACCGAGCCATGTCGCGTGAGATTTCCTTTTAGCTATAGCTTGTACATAAAATGATGAATCTTCATATTTCCGTTTCAGACAAGAGGTGGAGGCCAAATTGCCGCTGAGGAATGTACGTTCGAGTGTGCAGTAGTTCTTTAAGTTGATAACTTATAAGTGCGTCATTAGCAACAATGGTAAAGTTAAATTGACGTAGAATTCGTACCATAATTACTAAAGAATGAAGTCTGGGAAATATTGTTGCATGTGCCACCCTGAGAAGAGCATAATTTTACATGGAGCTCTCGCTAGCTTCACGTCATCTTGACTGTGTTCGAAATAATGACCGCATGGAAATTATGCGATATGCCATTTGAAACTTCCGTGCTCATTGTGCGAGGGGTGGATGAATACAATGAATGTATACAGAGACGGATTATCTCAAATCATTTCCCATAACACGGTCGTCCATCTGTCCACTGATTCAAGCCAGTACTAAGAAGTTCGCAATTGTTACTACCCATACAAAATTCACAGCTGCAGGCAGTTGGAGTGTAAAGTTCCTTCTATTCACAGGGTATAGCCAAAAGGAGGCTCTGCGACATCGCCTTCTTGCCTCTGCTACGAAGTCACCACACAAACGCCGCTAATGCTTCTAACCCAATTCCTCATAACATAATACAATATTTTCTATCTTACATGTCTCCTCCTCCTGTGACGAGGGGATGGTCTTCGAAAAATCTCAAAAGCGTCTGGTACAAGACCAACATCGTGCCAGATTGTACGCTAGTCCAGACGAATCTTGGACCCACACCTCGGAACCAACCAGCCACACCTTCGGTCTTATATATGATCTTTAGACCTGTCAGGACGGAGGAGGTATCAAGGGTGGCTGCGCCATGGGCCTTGAGTGTTGTGGAAGGAGAGGATGTTGAGATCAGTCTAGACTGTGTTGAGGTAGTATTTTTCGTGGCGGTGGGCGTGGTTGTATGTTTTGACGTTGTTGTCGACTGCGGTGCTGTCTTTCGCGAAGTGGAAGTCGCCACTGAAGGCTCGTTATGTTGCGTCTGTATGCGCGTCTTCACCACGTCGAGTGGTGTTGTGATGACACCGGCCATGCCTCCTGCACTCGCTGCAGTTGCAATCTCTAAAGGCAGACCAATATTGTTCGACCCCATGTATTTTTTTGCCCATCCCCGCTCTTGCTCATAGAACGCGAATTGCAGTGCTGAGAAGGGTAGATCTCGCCAAAGAGTTGCCTTGTAGCCATGGAATAATGCACTGTAGCCTTCTGTCTTGATAATCGTCCTTATAGCATCCACGGTCCCGCGGTAATTGTATCCAGAATTGAAGTATGGGTTTTTATAGCGGCCTTGTAATTGCAAACGAGTTTTGAGGACTTCGGATGGCACGTATGCTGGCGCAGCGGCTAGGTCAGCGATAAGACCTAAAGGCTGTCAGTCATGTATCAATGCTTTCCAGCGTATCCAATGGCATACCAGCCGAGAAGTAGGCTATCGAAGGCGCAACACCATTGTCGATCATGGCTCGCTTGCTCCACTCGTATGCACCAAAGAAGCACACTGTTCCAACAAAAGATCCGAGGAATGCTGGTTGCACCCCTCCATATAGCCCCTTCCGTATGCCCTCCTGCCTCCATATCGTGTAGTAGGTCGAGCCCATTGAGGTGTATTTCGGTGGCATGTGGGGGTCGCCCTGCTGCCGTGTCTTCACCGTGTCTAGTGAATGCATCAGCATATCGCCAGTGGTACCTCCAATGCCTCCAGCCAACATTGCCTGCATAGGATCAATAATCGCGCCTCATATGTCCAGTTCAGGCACCCTCACATGTATGTATGGGGGTCTCGCGGCATCCACATCTATCTCCTCTTCAACCGCTGTTTGCATTGTGTCCGCCGCGTTCTTTGCCATGCTCTCTGCTGTATCTGCAACATCTCTTCCTGTGCTGTCGACGATGTTTTGTGTGGAATCTCCGTTCGTGAAGAAGTCGGCCACGCGGGCAAGGACCATTAGCGGAAGCTTCGATAGCGGCGCGGTGAATCAAGGGGGTCGTCTGAATGGGAATGGCAAGAGTGTATGGCTAGGCAGCGAGAAGTGAGTGAATGATGTTGCGCACGTGTATAGAGAGAGTGACGTTGATGTCGCTATGCGATGATGCGGCTCCAAAAAATTCCTAGCGTCTTTCAGACCCTGCACTCCCGCCGGTGCTCGACAGCTTGGGCTACCCTGTAAGCTTGTTTTTGCCACAAGGACAAGATACCGTCCGATAAGATATGCAGACGACGCATTCAGGTACCATCTATGGTTCCCTCTGACCACGCCCTCCCAAGGAATGCTCCATGTTCCCCAAACGATCGACCGTAGTAACGCCGCATCTCTCTTTACGGTGGAGGAGGCAATATGTAGTTTAGCGCCTCACCTTGCTTGCTCACGTGTTCCCTAACCTTGTGTTTACATCTTCGCGAACCGGCATTCGCCATCTGATCAACACTGACCAAGACTGCAATATCTGCACCACAACGCGCTTCCTTTCTTTGAGCAACCATTTTATCGTGATCGCAATCTTTACGCGACTCTATTTATATCAGGCAGCATGTCCCATTCGTGGTTGCAGCGCAAGCGCAAGGGCGAGCTTCTGGAGCTTGCTCAGAAGTCAAGGTTGGCGGAGTACGTCTGAATCCGAGTGTCAATGCATCCCATCTCTGACAAGTGAATTGCAGTGCTGATGGTCTCTTGAAAGACGATCTTGTGGAACTTTTGGGCGCGCATCTGAACGCGAACGAGACTACATATGCCAAACATCCGGAATTTCGCGATTACTACGGCCGTGCAGGATCGCCTCTAAAGAGAGAGCGCTCTTCGCCCTCTGAGCCTGTAACTCTCACTAAATCGCGTCGTCGAACGTTTGTGAAGGAACCTTCGTAAGTCGCCCCTAGCACGCGAAGCGCTGTATCCTTTTACTGACGCAAATCCACAGGGCGGAGTCCCCAGCCATCGAGAAGAGTGCCCTCGTAACCCGTACACCGCGCGCGATCTCTAGACGCGTCTCCCAAGTTTTAAATGAAGTCGACATTCCAGCATCCCCATCTCAGCTCGCCGAAGTCGCAGACCACTCTCTCCAAACATTACAGATAAAGGCTGCCCAGCTATGGGAAAGATCACGTATCGACGAGCTGAAAGAGCTCATACGCGAGAACGCAAGTTCAGTCGCCACCATTCAGACCCTCATTCTCTTGATCGAGGCTGTTGGATTACAGTGGAATACACTCGAGACGACCCACATCGTACAACTCTCAGATAGCGCAACAAAGGCCACTGGGTACAGCTTTCTCGCGGTACCAGAATTTACCAAACTCCTCACAGCCGAATTCTGGGCTCCGGCAACACTCTGGTCCTTGACGAGCTGGGTGTTACCCCTCGTTTTTTCGTACTTCATCAACCTCACACTGCGCACAAATACCGAACGCAAATCTTCAGAGCGCCAATACACGACGGACCCCCTGGTATTTCATCTCGTCAAAGCCATCTTGTCGTACAGTGCGTATCGCTACCTCCAACCTACCGACATAACGGCAATTCCTGTCGGCGAGATGCGCGTTCACACAGTGCCTGAAAGCTACGGCTGGGGCCCGTTTTCCGCATCCAGTGTTGGCACAGTACGGAACAATGTCCCTGGTGGATACTATGGCCTGCAGATTGGGGCAGCTGTTGGCATTCTGGTTAGCCTGTATGATGCTGTGTTGAAGAAGTAAAATGGGTCCGCATAGATCTGACGGAAGATCTACAGCCAAACTTTGGGTTGGAAATGTTCTTACTTTGGTGCATAGGCGTTGGAAGTCTGGTTCTGGAGCGAAATATCGTTTTTCTACTATCATGTTGGATGCCATGGCACTGGCATCGCTGCTAGCACTCGCGCAGTTTTATCGTGGAGGAACTATACTTGACTTTGCTATTCCTGTCATTTTTATCCTCAATCTGAAGAATTATGAACATGACCGTTAAATACTAAGTGACTCCCGAAAAGCCGCCGACTTAGTAGCAGAATTGCAATATTAAGATGACTAAGATCTTAAGAAAACCAGGTCTTGGGTAAGGTAATTGGCGTTTTAAGATGATCTCACTGACGTCTTAAGAGGCTCGACCCCACATGCTCCGCAACTTTGGCGGGAAACTTGTCATGCAAGAACCTTGGACCTGATGCTTCACATGTTGAATATTTCAACAATCGAAATCATACTTACGCGGACTGTGCAAACAATCTGCCGCGAGACAAATTGATTCGCCATGTCGGCCGCTTTTATGAGTATGTTGCAGAACATGCAACCAAGATCTAATCGGTAATCAATCCCCCTCAAGGTATTCCACCATCTATTGTAGTCATCGAGAATCAAGCAACGGAACAAGCACTGACCAGATCTAGCCCACTAGAGGATCTCATCAGCTCTAATGACCAACTCACTGGCATGGACGCTCTCGAATTACGAGGCTGGGCCTCGCAAAATCCTCTAGTACCCGCTCGTGACCTGAACGATACCCTTGGCAAAGTCTTACTCTCCACTTTCAACGGCGATTGGGATGCGCTCCAAAGCTACGTCAACTCTCGAGTCTCAGAGCTAGGCGACGATGAAGCGGCCACAGAAATGATCCGAGATGAGCTATACGCCGCCCGCTGGGGAGCTACTCGTCTGCCAATCTACAACGTAGTCCTACAATTCTTTTTCTTCAATCCCGAAAACGAGGCAAAATTGCTGGACTTGACACGGTATCTCACGGCGAACATTCAAGTTCCTGTAACGGGGACCGACGCGACCGGCGCAACAGCTCTTTACTGGTCCATTTCCACTAAACCTTTTGCTGTCCCTTCATTCGCCCAGCTTCTGTTTGACGCTGGCGGCAGTGTGAATACACGCAACCGCTTCGGCGGCAACACTGGCTCCGAGATTGCACAAGCAGATATTCACGGTGACACCACGAAGAACGTAGAGATGATGAAATGGTTTGTGCAGCATGGAGGTGATGTGCATGCTAAAGACAACGATGGCATGAATGTGAGGATTTTGGTCGACATGATGAAGAAGAAAGTGCCAGGTATGGATGAGGTGTTGGTGCAGGGAAGGGGCAAGCGAGAAGAGGGTGAATGTGAGAACTGTGGTAGGATTGAGGGTGTGAAGAAGTGTAAAGGATGTGGAAGGGTGGGGTATTGTGGGGTGGAGTGTCAGAAAGTGGATTGGAGGGATCATAAGAAAATCTGTCGGAAGTAGGATATTCGAAGTGAGAAATGAGGTTCTATTGACAGAAAACGGAAGTCTTGCCTCATGTGTGTGTTTCATGGTAGTCTTACCGGTAAACATGGGAATTTGTTCTACACACAACGCTGATCGCCACTTCTTGATCATTAGGCACAGAAAGTTAAAATACTTTTGACTTGTCGGGAAGACTGGATAGATCATTGTTTTGAATCAGGTCATTGAGCTCGCGGGACGTGGGGGCCAAAGCTAGCCGCCGTCCTTGCAATTCTCCACTACGCGACCACGACGTCATCTTTAACATAGCAAGCGAGGCTTGGTAAAACATCACGATATCAGCTATGAAGCGGAGTAAGTTCTTCGCATACCCCAGAATACATTCGCTGGAGCACAGCATTCCCCGAAAATGCGTCTTAATCCAAATAATGACGCCACCTCTTTTCCGAAACGCAGTCAACTTCCACATGTCTCCGGGACACCAGAGGGTGCAGCATGGTTTTGGGGTGGCAGTGATGAACTTGGCCGACTGAACCTCCTTACAACAGAACGTATCGCAAAGGCGACACAGGACAATGTCAAGACTGGCGAAGTGGTACCCCTGGATCTCCCACTCAATATTCCAGGCCCAACGTTCTTCGGCCGTATGCCCATGAAACATCGGATCAAGAGCATAGGCAAAGGTGCCTTCGATGATGAAATCGAGTTAAACACACAATCTAGCAGTCAATGGGATGGTTTTCGACACTTCGCCGACCCAAAGACAGGATGCCACTACAACGGCGTAGCAAGTGATGAGATACTCGCCGAAATAGAAGGAGATGACAAAGACCAGGAGCAATGCCACGGAAACACGACAGCACGAGAAGAAATTAAACCGCGTCGCCTAGGCATAGACGCCTGGGCCAAACGAGGCATCGTCGGTCGTGGCGTCCTCCTCGACGTCTATACTTGGTCCCAATCGAACGGGAAATCCTACAACCCTTTCAATACCCACCACATCACAGCCGCCGACCTCATCGCCTGCGCAAAATCCCAAAACACAACACTCCAGACTGGCGACATCCTACTCATACGCACAGGCTGGCTAGCCCACTACTTCTCCCTCACTTCTTCCCAAAAGACCGCACAGTCCCAATTCGATCTCAATGCTCACACCTACGCTGGCCTCGAGGCCAGTGACTCCATGAAAGATTTCCTATACGATAACTACTTTGCAGCGGCTGCATGCGATAATGCCAATTTTGAAGCGTGGCCACCGCCAAGCTTTCAGGAGAGTTTGCATGCCTCTTTATTACCGCTATGGGGTATGCCGATTGGAGAGCTGTGGGATTTGGAGCGATTGGCAAGAGTTTGCAAGGAGAAGGAGAGGTGGACGTTTTTATTGACGAGTGCGCCGGGCAATGTGCCGGGGGGTGTGGGCAGCTCGCCGAATGCACTTGCGCTATTTTGAAGGACTAAGGAAGTAATGAAGTGACTGTTGTTTCTTGTTCCTCTTGATTAGCCGTGCATTCATTTTGAAATACCATGGTGATTTGGTGTCTAGTTGTCCTATCCATTTAGGATCAAGACATACAAATACGTAATCTACGGCCGACATGATGAAGTTATTCTAGCTCTAGTCCTAAATTGCCACCCCTACTGTTCTCCAGAATTCAAATTATGAATTTCTTACTTAATTGTGAACAGTCTATCTCAGGCCTGCAACTACCTCCAGTTTGCCAATACCCACTCGTGGTCACTACGGACAACCATACCTTAAACCTTCAATACATCCACGATATTCCTCGCTCAGAACTTCCTTCTGCCATTCTGAGCCTCTGTTCTCGTTTTTTCAAGCGCGATACCGATTATCCTTGTACTTTATTTGGACCAAAGGAGACAAGTGAAATAGCTATTACACTATGAACGTATCTCTTACTGAGTAGTATGTAAACTTTAAATAATTTCATGTCCCTCATTGGAAGGTGCTCTTGTTTTACGGGTATCCGACTGATCATGAAATCTTCCATGCGTGAACCCGGGGATGGTCGTCAAATCACTCAGCATACCCATCGTAGGGATCAATCTGCAGTTAGCCGCTTCACTTCTGCTATCGTCTAGTCACACAGTCAGCATGAATCATATTAAGTGGAAGACTCATAGCATGATAGTGATTGGAAGTTGAACTCAGCCATATCACACGCCTTCAGCCAGTCAGACCGCGCCTATAAAGTCCAGAACCCGGGACCAACTCCCCTAGAGTATTCATCATTGCAAATCCACACAACAACTTCTTCGAGAATCTGACGTCGTGCGAAAATCCGGAGACTCAGTTCCTGAACTGCTGTCTATATAGATCGTTAGAACTATCGCCTTAACAAACAAATTGTAGTCATGTGCAAGGAATGGCGCTACATCTGTCCCGTTTGTAGGAAGTACAATTTCAAGCCTTACATATCGCCAAGCTGGAGAACTGATGGAAAATGGGGCAAGATGTGCAATTATCAAAACTCTGTTGAGAAAGCGGCCTGTCCTGGTTTTGAGTCGTACTGCCGTGTTTATGAGACGGGGGACGAGAATCCTTGTGGTCAGATAGGCCCGTGTAGTGGCTGCGAAGGGAAAGAGGCAGAGAATAAGTAAAGGGAGGAGATGAGAAGGGCTGCTGAGGAGAGGGAGTGGCAGAAGCAGGATGCGAATGCAAAGAACCCACAAAGACAGGACATGTAGTAGAGAACAGCAGTGCAGAATGCGAATACCGAATCACTTCGATTTGGATGCATTTCTCCAAGGGCAGGCTCCCCAGAATGATCCATCATCTACTACAAGAGCGTTCAGGAACCGCTAGATATTTCAATGGCACACAGAAGTTCCCACGGGAATGCAGTATCTAACAAGTTCGTAACACAGACGTAGTGAAACTCTCGGCCTGATCCATATCTATAAATTTAAATCTGGCATCTGGAGTTCGTCACCCGCTTCTATCCAATTCATCAGATATCGTGATCCAGAGAACCAATCTTGTACAGAATTCTGGTTTCCACCGAGGGGACCAAAGCCGAGATTCGTCGCACTAATGCCTGGCACACCGCTTAAATTATTTCCCTGGTTGTAGATGTTGACTCCACTAGTATCCTGCGGAGCATCGAATTCATTTGATGTAGCATGGACGCCAGGACCCGGCCATCTCCAATTTGGCATGAGGCCAAGTGCATTGAGATATGGATCGAATGAGTTTGATGCATTGAGATCCAAGTGTGTTCCATCAGCTGTGGTATAATAATCTGTCTGGCTTCCCTGAGCTCCTGCTTGAGTGCGCGTCGTTTTTTCTTGAGTCTTTGCTTGAACGTAGAGTTTCGCGATTTGCGAGAACATGTGACACATTTTGTATAGTCTGTCGGCGCCTTCCGATATAGTGCGACAGGATTCTAGGCTGGCGACAAAGTCAAAGAGAGAGTCGAGGTCACTGGACTCGTTTTCTTGAATGACATAGCAAAAGATGACAATAAAACTCGAGCGATGTTAGTTTGTGGGCTGACCGGGTAGGGATGAAGCTTACGGAGTAAAAGGGGCGTTGAGGATAGACCAATGGATATAACCTGACCATAACTCCTCGTTTCCATTGGTGTTGAACTGAGCGTTTGCCCTCATGTGGGCTGCCAGAGCCGCTCGAGAGGATTCAAGACATTCTTGATTGAATGTGAAATTGTCAGGACTGACGGCTCGTTGGATGAGCGCACAAGTAGAATAGTGCATAACAACATCTGAATGAAAAAATATATCTTGAATGCGCTCAAACGACCCTTCCAGAAATCAGCAAGAGGTCTGGAGCAGTGATGACAGCCTACCTTGTATATATTCTGCCGCATTCAGAGGCGCAGTTATCGGTTTTGGAGGCCCGAGCCGCTTGCGCCTGGATGGTATCTCTGTGGTGCTTGGGCTATTCAGGGTGTATGATGTGCGATGAGGCACAAACTTAATGTCCTTACCCAAGTCTGTAAAATCTGCAACGGTCACCTCACCCCTTTCAAGCCACGCTTGGTTCATCGCATTGACCAGATCATTAGCAATACGAGCACGTTCGTCAGGCGACGTGAGGAAGGCGGCGGGACAGAAGAGCTTCTCGTACGTCAAGCCTTGAACTCGTGCAACTTTGATCCAGTAGGAAAGCATCTGGGTGCCATCAGGAGTTTCCGTAGCGTTCTCATTGCCAACGAAAAATGGAAGCGAGATGTCCCAATCCTGGATGATCGAGGCACGACCAAGACGAAGCGAAAGGGTCTTGTCAAGCATGTAGACCATCCAAAAAACGTGGATCTTAGCATTTTGTTCTTCCACACTATCATTCGCCATTGTATTGATGCGGTGGTAGCCGAGGTTTTGGCACAGGCCGGCTGCAGTCGAGATCATGACCCAGCATAGCGATGGTTTACACAGTTCGATTGATTGTGCAGCGCTGATTAGTAGAGCCATGATGTTCTCGTAGCTTGCTGGCATGAAAATATCCAGCTGGCTCATAGCCACCTCCATATGCCTTTTGCACATGTTGCTGTATTCTCCAAAATGGCCGATGTCCTGATTGGCGAGAGGGAATGCCTTGAACTCAACAAATATGTTCTCCATGACCCCGTAAGCGAGGACGCGCCTCGGAGCAGAACAAGAGCCTGCGTTGAAGTATGCATCTTCTACAATCTCCCTTATATTCTCCATTTTCAGAAAGGGAAAGATGATCACAAAAGCCATGGTAGGGAACTCTGTGCATATAAGTACCATGTCTACATAGCACGGACAGAATACTGACTGCACGCCTTGTCCAAAGTGTCGCTAACCACAGCCCAGGGTGGCCGTTCCAACTTGGCCGGGTCAAATTCTGCGAGAGTTCGATTAATGAGCTGATTCGAAGACGTAGTTATTTGGCCTTGTTGGCCGACTAATTCTTTCAGCGCGGTCAGTGCAGATCTAATCTCTGCGTTTTGTTCCATGGATGGTGTGTTGCCGATAGCCTGGGCCAGTAGCTCTCGTGCATAACCCGATTGACTGTTGATTGTTGTTTCACCTTCGAACGTTGCAGGAGTAGCGGCTGCATCAGTCGTAATCCCAGGGCTTTTATTATTTACGCCAACCCGACTGGATCGTGACTGGCTGCTTGAATCATCTTTCTGTAAGTCCAAATTACCCAATCTGGTTGCGAGACCCGCCAAAACATTCTCGATGCTTGCTAATCGGTCTTCAATTCGATCAATCTTCTTTTCGCTGCTCAATAATCAGCCAGGAACGAGGGAAATCTGAAGTGGACGTATGGAAAGCATTCGACCCTTAATCGAGACAGGGTAAGTAGACTTGAAATATATCAAAGCCAAAAAAAAAACGCCTGGCTAAAAAAAGCACGCACTACTCATCAGATATGTGAACTCGTTGTCGCGGCGCCTTTTGCATCGGTGCAGTTGTGGTGCACGCTTCAAGAATCAGCCTCAGACTCGTATCCGAGTTATGGCAAGATGTACTCACTCAACTTGCTGGCTTTGCAATTGGAACATGGCACACATCGGTCGCATTTGATTTTTCTGTTTCTACAGGAGTCGCACTGGGACAATCAGTTGATGTATGGTACCGGCAGCCTGGTAAGGCAAGCCAGCCGTCCGACTCTACATACTGCACGTTTGGACAGAATCCCGTCAACCGACACATCCATGTCATCGCCATCGTCCATCTTTCCGGAAGCTGCAAGTGGCTGAAAGTATACTGCGGTATGTACTGTGAGTTGAAGATCGTGGCTGTCTTGTGGAAACGTCCGGAGGCTGGACGCGTCGGCCTCCGGCGGTACCTACCTAGTCGATTATGTCATGAGTCGATGTCGAGATCCTCGTGGCTCTAGGCAACCGTCAACTTCTACTCTGCACAGTGTAGCATGTGGAATTAGACTAACACTTTACAAGAGTCAATACCCGTAAATTATCCTCCAGATGATACAGTTGACGCCTCAAATGGGTAATTATGTTCAGCCCAGATTTGTGCTAAGAGCGCATCCTAGGCAAGCCTGAAAGGCTTAATGTTATATGATCGGTTTAGTCTGCTTGCGGAAGTCGATTGTTGGCACGATCCCAAGAACGGTTCGGATTTCTCGTACACCGGCATAGTGTCCGAACATCCACGCTATGCTACACAGAGCTTAGAAGTTAGAAGCGAGCAAAAGTAAAATTCCTCTGAACATAGGGGGCGGCGAGGGGGATCAAAAAGGGGCCTAAGAGGAATTTGGTGGCCATAACCGTCAATAGGTCAAGCTCTCCAAATTCATGAAGTACATTTCAATCAATAGGAATTAATTAGGGCTTACTTCTAGGTTATTACTGGCCCTTATGTATGTAGTCACAGCTAGTTCTGAAGCACACACACGATTCCAGTCTCGGTAAATATTGATACCAGTACCTACCCCCTAGGCGGCATGGCTTGACCCCTTGGGACCACGCTTACTTTCGACCACAATAGACTCGCCCAGATGTACGAGCGGACGCCACTTGGGCTAGGCATCGACTTTGGCCTTCTCGGGATGCGAGGACCCCGGCTGAGAGGCTCTTTAACACCATACTGACATGGCCACACACAAAAGCTGCAGACATTAATCTTTAACTCTCCCATCAAAGTTGATGCATAGCATGTCGCGAAAAGAAGAGTTGTCACAATTGCCTGATCAGAGAATATGTCAGGATGAAAAACGAAGCATCGATATCTCTTCCAAGGCTGATGCGGTAGCCAACGAAGCCCAGAAGAGTTCAGGAGGCTATCTTGTAAGCCTAGCAGTCCACTCTTCCCACATCATACTAAATCTACAACAGCGCATCTTCAAATATGCTGACCGTACGAGCTGGACGCTTAATTCTATCTCATTCCTTGCTGCCATCGGTGCAGGAACACTTTTACCACTAATGGACCTCGTGTTTGGTAAATTTGTCACAACATTTACCGGATTTGCAACTGGATCAACCACTCCTGAAAAATATAGGTCTGAAGTCAACAAATACACACTGTACTTTATATATCTATTTGTTGCCAAGTTTGGTCTTGTGTACATACACTCGGTGCGTCTCAGCGCGATACTAGAAGCATTCGATGCTTACACAGACAGGTTGGAATTTCCATCTCAGCTATACGAACCACCAAAGCGCTTCGCATCGACTTTATCAAATGTATTTTGCGGCAGAACATCGCGTATTTCGATTCTAGCGAGGCCGCTTCTGTCACGACGCAAGTTACTACGAACGGGAACAACGTCAACAACGGGATCTCTGAAAAACTTACTTTGATAATCCAGGGTATCTCCACGTTTGTGACAGCCTTCATTGTTGCCTTTGCAATTCAATGGAAGCTCACTTTGATCACGTTGAGTATTGTCCCTACTATCATCGTCGTGGTTGGGATTTGCGTGGGGCTCGATGGCAAAAACGAGAAGAAAGTGCTTGCGATTTATTCGGATGCTGGATTACTTGCAGAAGAAGTTTTTTCAACAGTCCGGACAGTCCATGCCTTTTGGTTGAACCCTTTGCTATCACGCAAGTATGAGGCCTTCTTGGACGCAGCCATGACCGAGGGGATGAAGAAATCTCCTATCTATTCGGTTCTTTTCTCAACAGAGTTCTTCTGCGTCTACTCTGGCTATGGGCTTGCATTCTGGAAAGGTATCCGGATGTATGCCAGCGGTGAAATCAAGGAAAGTGGCGACGTCTTTGTCGTTATTCTTGCGGTCATTGTCGCGGCAACTGCCATGACGACCATTGCGCCGCAGATTGTTTCCTTAGTGAAAGCATCATCCGCGGCCGACGAGATGTTCACGACAATTGATCGAAAGTCGGAGATTGATCCTTTGAGCGATCACGGCATTATACCAACAACATGCCGTGGACGAATTGATATCGAGAATGTTGTATTTTCGTACCCTGCCAGACCCGACATCACGGTCCTGAAAGGCCTCACCTTGACAGCCCCTGCCAACAAAACAACTGCTCTAGTGGGCGCATCTGGGTCGGGAAAATCTACTATTGTTGGCCTGTTGGAGCGATGGTATGACCAGCTTAGTGGCACCGTATCTTTCGACGGCACAGACATTCGTGAACTGAACCTGACTTGGCTACGGACTAATGTTCGGCTGGTACAACAAGAGCCAGTCTTGTTCTCCGGTACAGTCTACGAGAACATCGTCTATGGATTACTGGGAACCGAAAAAGCTACCCTTCCACAACAAGAGCAACGTGCTCTTGTGGAGAAGGCGTGCAAAGATGCATACGCTTCCGAGTTCATTGAGCAATTGCCTCAAGGTTACAATACCGTCTTGGGCGAGCGAGCCACAAATCTTTCTGGTGGACAAAAACAGAGACTCGCAATTGCACGCAGTATTGTTTCCCAGCCTACCGTGTTACTCCTCGACGAAGCGACGAGCGCTCTGGATCCAAAGGCCGAGAAGATCGTCCAAGAAGCCCTGGACAGAGTCTCACGAGATCGCACAACAATCGTTATTGCTCACAAGCTGTCGACCATTCGCAATGCTGATAATATCGCTGTTATAGGTGATGGCGTTGTCCTCGAACAGGGCACACATACAGATCTTCTTGAGCGCGGTGGTGCTTATGCTCGCCTCGTAAGGGCCCAAGATCTTGGTCAAACTACAGACAATTCGCAGGGTGACGGAGACGAGACTTCAAGTCGGGCGTCTCTTGTACGCACCCAGACCCAAGCGTCCACAGTCAACAAGGCCAATCATGGTCCTGGCCACGATGTTGTCAACTACAACTTGGTCAAGTGCGCGTACCTTATTCTAAAGGAGCAAGGCAATTTATGGATGCACTTTGTAGTCCTAGGTGTTGCAGCGCTTTGTGGCGGTATGTCATGTCTACTCATTATAATTTTCTTCTTGCTGATAGTTTACAGGAGCGACATACCCTGCGCAAGCCATTCTCTTCTCACGTGTGGTTGAAGCCTTTCAGCTCCCAGCTGCACAAGCAGTCGACCAAGGCGACTTCTACGCTCTCATGTTTTTCGTCGTTGCTTTAGGAAACCTGGTTCTATTCGCAGTGATTGGCTATCTTTCTAACATTATTGCGCAACATGTTTCGCGAGAATATCGACACGAAATGTTCAATCTCATCCTCAAACAGGACATGGCATTCTTCGATGATGCAGCCAACGCAAGCGGCGCATTAGCATCTAACCTATCAAGCTACCCGACAAATCTCTATGAACTAATGGGCTTCAATCTCATGCTCATCTTTATAAATATTGTCAACGTACTTTCGAGTTCCATTCTGGCCATTGTGGTCGGGTGGAAGCTTGGTTTGGTTGTGGTATTTGGAGGTATTTTTCACCCAGAGACATGATGATTGTCAAGGCGCGTTGACTAATTCACTGTAGCTTTGCCACCTTTGCTATTTTCCGGATATCTCAGGATTCGTCTTGAATTCAAGCTAGAGGATCTCAATGGCAAGAGATTTGCCAGTAGCGCTGCTATGGCCTCTGAAGCGGTATCGGCTATTCGCACTGTGTCAAGTCTTGCCCTAGAGCGACACGTTCTCAACATGTATGAGAGTCGCCTACAAGGCATCGCCCAGAACGGCTTAAAGGCCTTGATATTTACCATGTTTTGGTATGCTTTAACGCAATCAATATCATTCCTTGCCATGGCTCTCGGCTTCTGGTACGTTTCTTATCCCGATCCGTCCAACTACAACTGACACCCATTAGGTATGGCGGCCGTCTTATCAGTTACGGAGAATATACTACGACACAGTTTTTCACGGTTTTCATTGGTGTCATCTTCTCCGGGGAGGCCGCCGCTGCTTTCTTCTCGTACACCACAAGCCTGACAAAATCCGCCACTGCTGCTAATTATCTTTTCGGCCTACGACGGTTAAAGCCAGCCGTCCAAGAAGACCCAGACAAGCCACCTTTCGACCATGAGCGGGACAAAGGTCCTGCACACGTTGATATTCAGGATGTCACATTCGCCTATGAATCAAGGCCGAACTCGAATGTCCTTCAGAACATTAGCGTCGATGTGAAACCTGGTCAATATATCGCATTCGTAGGCGCTTCCGGCTGTGGCAAGTCGACCATGATATCACTGCTGGAACGTTTCTACGATCCTAGATCTGGTCGCATCACATGTAATGATCGCCCGCTCATTAACCTTTGTCCACGCAAATATCGACGAGAAGTATCCCTCGTACAACAGGAGCCTGTTCTTTATCAAGGTTCAGTACGAGACAACATTGCTATGGGCTTGGAAACCGATGTTACGGATGCTCAGATCAAAGCTGTAGCTCGAGACTCCAATATCTCCGAGTTCATCGCGTCTCTTCCCGATGGACTTGATACTCTGTGTGGTAGTAGAGGCACCCAACTATCAGGTGGCCAACGCCAACGTATCGCCATCGCTAGAGCTCTTATCCGCGAACCGCGTCTGCTTCTTCTGGACGAAGCCACGTCTGCTCTAGACACAGAGTCCGAGAAAGTTGTACAGGCGGCCTTGGAGGTAGCGAAAAGTGGGCGCACAACAATCGCAGTCGCTCATCGTCTCAGTACTATCAAGGATGCTGATCTGATTGTTGTTTTCGCTCGTGGTCGAATTGTCGAGAGTGGCACGCATCAAAGACTCCTCTCCAAGAAGGGCATGTATTATGAGATGTGTCAAGGGCAGAGTTTGGACCGGAGTGTCCCGGTATAGACATGTATTCCTTCTCGTGATCACATACAGCCATATACTACATCTCAATACAATCCTCCTATTAGCGTGATCAATGAGTTCTGTGAACGTCGCGGAGGGCAGCAATACTAGGTAATCGCTTGGTGATCATGGAGACGCACGGCAACGAATGCATGCTCAAAATGAACATGCAAATGTGGCTTTCGGAATTTGCAATCAGCTCGGGCACGTTGATTTCCATCAATGCGGATGGGTGACGTTCCGCGGGCCACTGCCATGCTATGTGGACCAACTCCAGGGTTGTCGTGCACAGACCACATGTGAATTGCACTTAGCGGGCATGTTACGTCCCGACCTACCGCGTACTTTCATCATCAATCCAACTGCATATCGAAACGAACACGAAGCACTTGACACGTTTTGGCCTCGGGGTTGAGTAGAGCAGAGAGTATAATGCTAAGAGGAGGCGGCCGGCCGTGTCACACATTCATCCGACATTCGTTAGCACGTGTAGTTTGTACCTGCGCAAGGCTTTACAACTCCGCCACAACCTTCTAATGTTATGTATTTAGGATATATAGCTATATGGCCACGGCAGTCATACGACTACTGATCCTGCTTTGCCGTTGCGGCAGTTCTCGTATCTGCTGCTCTACGCGCTTCATCACGTCTCGTCAAACCGCCAAGGCGTTTCGCGTTGAAGCTTCTGCCAACCAAGCGCTCTATCGACCTGACACACGCCTTGACCTGATTTTGGGCTTCACATAATAGACGCAATGACAGTTTCCACTACGATTGGCACCTTGAATCTCTTGGCTTTCTCTGGGCCTCAGTTTCAAGGACGATAACTTGGCTCGGACAACCCAATCATACCATTTCTGTTTCCCCAGCAGCTCTCCATGGGGCACTGAGATTGGAGATTTCCCTTGAAGTGATCCACTGATGTGCACTTTGGAGACGTCGAACGACTGAAGTCTTGTCCCTGTAGCGGTAAACTGCCAAGTGCCGTCCCGGAGCCCGCAATGATACTGCCATCATCCCCATCTTCCATTACTTTCCTCTCCCTCCTTTTCCTTGGTGCTTGTTCATCCATTCTTTTTACTTGGAAGATCGTCAAGTCGCATTTTCGATTTGTCCGTTGATCGGATCCTTTCGTTTTGATTCGTAGTCCCGGAGACTTTAATTTTCTTACGCAGTTTTCCGTTCTTTCCATGAGCGCTCTGGAGCGATTGTCTACTTGATACATAACTTAATCATATTACCATGGCCCGCTACCAGCTTTTACGGCCTGCGCCCGTAAAGATTTACCCGAGGCGATTTCGACGACAGGCACCTGCTCCAAGCGGACCACCTGCTGCGGGAGCAGAAGAGGAAGGGGAAGAAGAAGATGAAGTAGAAGAAGGCCCTGAGAGCCCAGATTCGCCTGGTAGTAGTTCCGATGAAGGCGGTGTGTTGTCAAGTGATGAATCTGACTCCGAATCTGAGGAAGATGAACCCCCCTCGCCCGCAGAGAGTGGTGCTGCTCCCGGCCCGCAACCAATACGACCCGCTCCAACAACGATCTCGGGGTCTGCTTTGCCCAGCAATACTCTTGCTGTCTCTAACAACCCACCAAGTACGCCTTCCGTCGTGTTCTCATTACCGCCAGCTTTCACACAGGTCCTGACTTCTCAAGGCAATAATGCAGCGTTGCCACAAATCACAAATGCACCTTCATCTACTGGGGGAGCACAGAGACCCATCAGCAGTTCATCTTCATCTACCACAGTGCCACAGCCTAGTCAACTTCCAGCTGGTTTTCCACCGGGGCCAGCGCAGTCGGATACCCAAGCCGGACAACCCCCTCAGAAATCAGCTCAACAACAGGATGGGCCAATTGTCACCAGGACAGCAGCAGTGGCTGCAACTGTTCTAGGTGTATTGGGTAGGAGCCGATTTTTTACCCATTGACGGAGTGTGCTAACACTTCTCCAGGTGCTCTCGCCCTTATCATCGGCCTTGTAATCTTCATCAAGCAACGCAGGCGTAGACTAGACAAATACCACCAGCGCCTCGACGGTGATGCTTTCAATCCAGACAACACCAACTCACTGCGCGTTCCTGAGACCGCGCATGTGGAGGATGGATCATCGATCTACAGTCGTATCGGCGGCGGTGGCAGTGGCCACGGCACAAGCCATCTCACGCAATCCTCTGCACGAAGCAACACTCTCTTCGGTCCAGCAGCGTACGAGCGACCCGAAACCGTGTCCACAGAGCGCAACAGATCTCGGTTCCCGGTTCCATCGGCCAATCCATTTGCTGACCCGCCGCTGAACAAAGCGTACGATGTTTTGGCTGGACGGCCGCGATCGACAACGTTGACTGATCGTGGTAGTTGGGTCAGGAACCCGTTCAAAGACCCGGAGAGTGAGCGCTTTGATCCATTTGGCGAACTGAAAGAAAAGGCGAGAAAGGAGCGGATCAGGCACATGGAGGAGGCTAGACGGGAGGCGGAGAGGGAAGTAGTTAGAGGCTATGAAGAGAAAGAGAGGATGGGGCTGGTGCCTGATGGCATGCCGTCAAGGAAGGGAAGTGGCGCCACGATGGAGGGTGTGGGTGTCTTGGATCGTAGTGGTGGAGGTGGTTATCATTGATGATTACACATTTGAAAGGCGAGAGCAAAATGTAAGAAATCGATGGGGCTTGGATGGGAGGCTCACGAAAAATCCGTGTTCAGTAGACGGTCCAAGGAATCGGAACTTAATTACAACACAAAACGCACTCCTCGCTACTTGCACAGTGTCAACAATAGCCCGATTGCAATTACCACCGGATGGTCCCTTCCTCTAACATGCAATACTGGCACAGGAACGGCATCTACTAAGCACCTGCAACTACATACATCTAACCAAGTAGTAGAAGAGCTACTATAACCCCCGAGTCAACACGCTACACGCATATAAAAAGAAGAGGAGAGCTTACCTCTCCCCCAAGATAGTAAATACTATTATCAACGCTTATTGCCAGTCCATAGTAGATGGGCGTGTTTACTCTGAACTACGTGCTGTAGCTAACTATCTAGGCCATGTTGGAAGCGGTAATCGTAGGTTTGGTACCGGTAGTGCTATAATAGCAGACCATGGAAGGAAGAATATTCGTGGGCACCCCATGCCTGGGGTCAGCGAATTATCGACTATTTGGAGAACGGGTGCAGGTCTGAGGAAGAGGCTGAAGGGGAAGAGGAAGAGAATCAGCAGAGTGAGGACAAGGGGAAAGAAGAGGTGGGGGAGAAGAAGAGCGAGGCAGTTGGTCTCGACGAGCAGAGCAAGGACGAGAGTCGACGCGTGCCTGCCTTGTCCACGCTGTTGACGCCTGCCTGCCTTGTCCACGCTGTTGACGCGTGCCTGCCTTGTCCACGCTGTTGACGCCTGCCTGCCTTGTCCACGCTGTTGACGCGTGCCTGCCTTGTCCACGCTGTTGACGCCTGCCTGCCTTGTCCACGCTGTTGTTGCGCGCCTTGCTTTTGGGGCCGGTGTGTAGACGAAGACTTGCACGTGCAAGCCTTGAATGTCATTGGCTGGCAGTTTCTCGGGCTCGGGACTTGAACCTACCGGGCACCCTTGTCCGCCCAACCCCCCCACCATCCTGTGAGCCTCCAGTGGCGTCATTCGAACCAGCGCGCACTCAAGGCTTGTCTGCCAAATGTCGAAGCAACCCGCCAGCCGTCAAGGCACCAAACCTTGTTGTCTGTCAGAAAAAGAAAAAAAGAAAAAAAAAAGCTTTCCTAGAATAGCCTCTGAACCACACCGAGCTCGTCAGCTACTTGGGGGTGTTGACGCTCTTCATCTAGCAACTCCAATTCGACAAAAATCTTCGACTTGCACTCCCTCTGACGACTGCGCCGCATGACGCTACAAGGTGCACTTTCAAGGAGGGCGCAGTTCATATGACCATGGAATTAGCGCTGCGTGAACTTATATTTAGCATAGGGTTAGGCCGTGCCAAGCTCTACTAGCTAGCTAAGCGAGGTTAACTAAATATTATGCTGTAAGATTTTGTAATATATTCTAAACCTATTCTAAACACATTCTATACTAGTAATACTATAAGCTGCTACTGCTATGCCTGTTACTAACGTATCCCTCTTATCCTACGTAAGCAGATTAAAATATATTTAGAATATATTCTTAACAGGTTATAGAAGCACTATTAATAGTACCTTGCCCTTAGCTACGTCCTAGATAATATTAAGGCATGGCCTGTAGTTAGCCCTAATAGGGTAGTTAAGATAGAGAGTAGAGAGTGCTACTACTATGCTAAGATTAATAATAAGGGCACCTTATATAGAGTAAGAACAGGTTCTAAATGTATTCTAAATAGGTTCTAATATTCTTAGGCTATTCTAGGTACTAGGGGCACTCTATATACCTATGCTAAAAAAGATTATAGGCTTAATATAGCCTACTATAAGGTTAGTAGGGTTAAGAAGACTAGCTAGCCCTCTATAACAGAGGTCTACAAGGTAAAGAGTAAATATATTATTAACCTATTCTTAACTTATTATACTAATATATATAGACTTCTATATAAAGGTTATATATAATTACTAGAACGCTCCTTGCTATAAGTTATTTAGAATATATTTAAAACTTATTACTAATATATTTTATAGAAGTTCTCTAAGCCTAGCTAGTAGCTACTATAGGCCCCCCTATAAATACTAATACCCTCCTAAATATAATTTAGAAGAAGACTTGTAGTAGCTATAATAGTAATAAGGTATAGCCTGTAAGAACCTGTTAAAAACACGTTACTAACTTGTTACAGCTTAACTTTGTTACTATATCTACCCTACTAAGGATTTAAGGTTATTAGGTTCCTTATGCTATCTGCGCTTGCAATTATTCTAGCTGTAGTAAGTTATTTATAATATATTATTAACCTATTCCTAACGTATTTTAAGACTGTTACTTTAATACTAGTATAGACCTTGCTAATTCCTGCTAGAATGCCGCCTAGTTCCACTTGTGGTATGCTTTTATAGAGCCTAGGGAGGATAGGGAGGATAGAGAAGATACTAGAGAGGGGGAGGGAGATAATAATAGCAATAAGTAGGAACACGTTAAGAACATGTTAAGAATAGGTTCTAATAAATAATATACAATAGCATATAACCTAAAGGGGTAGTAGTAATTACTAAAATAAACTCTCTACTCTTCTCTTTTTTTTTCTATCTACTAAAAGTAAAATACTATTTACTTTTATAGGGTCCTTTAATAGTATATAACTTTTTCTTTTAACTTTTATAGGTATTATAAAGCTCTAGTAGTCCCTTAGATTAAAGAAGAATCTAGTATTTATAGGTATCTAGCTATAACGTATTATTAATATATTCTAAACATGTTTTAAGAGACTAGACTTATATCTCCTTTTTGCTACTTTTGCTAAATATTATTTATAGTGTAAAGGGGAGCAACTATTTGCTTCTCTTCTTTACTCTCTGCTTCCTCTTTAGCCTCTACTCTAGCTACCACTTCTTATTATAGACTAGCTATCTTAGAGGGTTCTTAAACCTTAGAGGAGGTACTTAGGGCAGTCTACTCTACTAGCAGAGAACGTATTATTAACGTGTTTAGAACACATTCTTAAGCATTTACTATTAAGCTCCTATAGAAGATCCTTGCTTCTATAATGCCTTGTATTATAGTTCTGCTATAGTTTACTAGGGCTATTTAAACCTTAGGATAATACCTCTTAAGGTAGTAGATAAGATTACCTCTATTAGAGAAGCAACGCTAAAATAGTTATTAATATATTATAAACGTGTTCTAACTTATATGTATATATACTCTATAAAGTTCCTATACCCCTAATCTAGCCTAAATAGCCTAGTAGAAAAGCTCGCTAGGAAATACTATACACCTATTATTTAGGTAGGATATTATAGGAGAGAATGCCCTAGTATTAGATAGAAGTAACTTAAGCTTAATATATCGCTAGTATAACAACCCTATCGTAAAGACACCTTATAGTGTTCTAGTTAATTAGGTGCATCCCTAGCTAGGTTTAGTGTCTTAGCGCCTAAGCTGTGCAAAACCTACGCTTCGCGTAGGGCTTAGGAAAGATAAGTATTATTCTCGTGTTAATACTATACTAATAGCTATCTCTACACTATTCTATCTAGTGTGAAGCAAATACTATTACCTATAACTAGAATATTACATAATAATACTTCCTATTTAATAGTCTAGAGATAGCTCTATCTACGCGCGTAAATAGCTAAGGGGTACTACTAGCAAAAATATAACCACCCCCTATTAAGCCGCAACTAAGGGAAGAACTAGCAAGCAGTTCCCCCCTAAGTGATAAGCAGCAAACCCCTACACTAGACGCAGACTTAACGCTTAATAAGCGTATCTAAGCTACCTAAAGGAGACGCGATAAACTCTAGAAACTATAACGCCTACGCAAACTAGAAGCTAAGATCCTACACCTTAAAAGCCTAGAAAGGGACACTACCCTAGACTTAATAGGGAGTATAATAGAGGATGTCCCTAAGACACTTAAAAATACGTACAAGTAGGGCGTATCTAGGGCGCTAACGCCCCTACCTTTAAAGCGCATGCTAAAACCAAAGGATCTATTAGAATATAAGGGAAAAAACCTTAAGGAATATTATAAATTCTTTTACTCTTATAAGGGAGCCTTTCTACTATTACTATAGACTTTCTACTATAATAAGGACAAGGTTCTTTAGGCTATATAGTACTTAGCAGGAGACCCCTAAGAACTATAGTACACGCACTTTAAGCGCACGTTTAGAGCAACTACTACAATAGCAACCTAGTTATATTTTAAGGCGTATATACTTAACTTACTCTCTAACCCTATTAATTACACACTTAAAGTAGCTATAACGCACACTTAGGTAACATAGCATAGGGACTAAACAGTTCGCTCCTTTGTAATATACCTTAAAGTCCTAGAGGATTAACTTACTCCCTACACTAAATAACAGAGAGTCTAGCATCTTTTCTTAAAGCTAAGGCTAGAGATATAGTAAGTAATTACTAACTACTACTAAGTACTAGCAACAAGAGAGGATTTAATAGCGTTAGGCTCTACACTTAAGCAAAACCTGCGCTAACCCTCCCTAACACGCGATTATAACACACGTCCTAAAGGAAACACTAGATATAGGGACTAAAAGCTAGGAGAGAAGCTACCTCCTCCTATAAATAAGCTACCTTAAGATAAGAATAGTATTACCTATTTTAAATGTTAAAAGAAAGGCTACTACACTAATAAGTGCAAAAGTGGTAACCTAAATTAGATCCCTGTGCGTATTAATAAGACGGGAAAAGCTTAAGCCTTACTAATAACCTAGGGATAGTAAGGCGTATTCTAATATATATCTTACTAGGCATAAAGCGCATGTGTAGCGCAGCTAGGGAGATAACCCTAGAGAGACAACTATAGGTTATTTTAGACCCTTAGGCAGATATTAGCCTAATTAGTTAAAAGACTACTATTAAAATAAGCCTACTACCTATTAAAGGAGTAGAGCTTCCTTAGTTAGGCTAGATTAGGAGATAACAATAGAGCACTTACGCAGCATATGCGCTCTAGGTACGCTTAGCTAACAATATAGGCGTTAAGCGCTGTGTGTAGACAACTGTGTATAGCGTTAATAAGGAGGGCTCTCTACTACTACTTAGTAACCTATTCCTCTAGTAAGGACACATTTACCTTAACTATAGCTCTTAAGCCTAGAGATAGGGATACAAAGTAGCTAGTATTTAGCTTGTTACTACTAAAGAGTTAGAAGAAGATATATAATAATTAGGTCTTAACCTACTACTTCTTAGTATTATCTAGACTACTAGCATAGACTTAGAATATAATGCCTATATCTACTAAGCGTATATAGCGTAAGAGCCGCGTATACTAAATGCTTTAAAGGACTACTCTAATATCTTTAGCAAGGAGGTAGCTGCTACCCCTCTAAATTTCAAGTCCTTAGACTATGCTATTCCTCTCCTAGAAGGAAAGGAGCCTCTATATAGTCCGCTCTACAACCTCTCCTTACGTAAGCTAAAGCTACTTAGAGAGTACTTAGAACAAGCACTATATAATAGCTAGATTTGCTACAGCACTAGCCCTATAGGGGCCCCTATCCTATTTATTCCTAAGAAAGATAGAATACTTCGCCTTTGCGTAGATTACTGTGGTTTAAACGCAATTACTGTTAAAGATTATTACCTGCTCCTACTAATTAGAGAGACCCTAGACTGCCTGTTAGGCGCACGCTACTATACAACCCTAGACCTCTAGAACGCCTACTATAGAATATGGATTAAGGCAGGAGATAAATAGAAAATAGCTTTCTGTACACGCTACAGTTATTTTAAATATCTAGTAATGCTATTTAGGCTAACTAATACCCCTACTAGCTTCTAGGCCTATATTAATAGAGCCTTAATTAAACACCTAGATTATATATGCATTATATACCTAGATAATATCCTTATCTATACTAGCAGTAATAAAGTTACGCTCTACTAGCGTGCTGTGCGCGCTGTGCTTTAATTACTGCGCAACGTAGAGTTATTTATTAACCTACTAAAGTGCACCTTTATATCTAATAAGGTCTACTTTCTAGGCTTTATTATTAGCACGCGAGGTGTGTGCGCTAATCCTGCTTAGGTAGAGAGTATTACCTAATAGCTATAGCTAATAAATATTAAGGAACTACAATCTTTTCTAGGTTTTGCTAACTTCTACTAACGCTTTATTGCAGGCTATGCTATATAGACTGCCCCCCTTACTAATTTACTTAAAAAGGATAATAGCTTTACTTAGATACCTGCTGCAGATAAGTCTTTTAAGATGCTTAAAGGATACTTTTTAAGCGCGCCTATCTTACGCCACTTTAACGCTAAGCGCCCTATTTAAGTAGAAATAGATACTTCTACCTTTACTATTGCAGGTATCCTTTTATAACTTTTTAAAGATAACAAATAGCACCTAGTTACCTTTATCTTAAGGAAATTACAAGCTACTAAGCTAAATTACAAAGTCTATAACCTAGAGCTGCTAGCTATTGTTTATAGCTTTAAGCAGTAGTAGCACTACCTAGAAGGCACCTAGTATACTATATAAGTGCTAAGTAACTATAATAACCTACGCGGGATACGCGCTGCACAGAAGCTAAACCTGCGACAAGCTTATTAGGCGATGTATCTAGGAGCTTTTAACTTTAAGGTAGAGCATAGATTAGGGAAAACTAACCCTATAGATAGCCCCTTAAGAAGGGCAGATTATATATAGGAGAACCTATTACTAACCTAATTATTACCTACCTTATAGAGTAAACTACTTATAAGGGATAGACTTAGTAGAGTAAGTAGATCTATAGATAAGCAGAGCTTGTTAGGTGCGTGTAAGACGCACGTTGCTATAGTTTATAGAACTAGAAAGGTCCCTACTACTAGCGCTATAGTGTGCACGCTATACGTGCCACGCTTACTAGCTAGGGTGTTAGCTAGTAGTGAACCTATAATAGTAGAGTACTAATTACTTATTAAGACCTTGCGCTAGTTATAGCAGGGGGACGCCTTTGCACAGTAACAGGTTGCAAGCTTAATACCTAAGGATAGCACTTAAAACTATAGAAAAGCGCATGTTTAGCGCTTAGATAAGAAGAAAGTCCTAAGATATAATAGTAGGATGTATATTCTAGAGGAACTAGCTATTAGGTAAGAGATTTTGTTCTAGAACTATAACTCGCGTATAGCAGGCCACTTTAGCGTATGTAGGACGCTTAAGCTAATTAAGAGGATATACTACTAGCCTACTCTACGTTAAGATATTTAGGATTACGTAAGAACATGTACTATTTGCTAAAGGAGCAAGGCTCTAAGGTATAGCTAATATAGAAAGCTATTACTACTACTAGTCTCTAGAGAAATCTTTAAGGAAGTTACACTAGACTTTATTACTAGCCTACTACTAGCAAAGGACTCTACTAGTTACGTGTTTAATGCAATCCTTATAATAGTGTGTTACTTCTTAAAGATAGCACTCTATATACCTACTTTAAAAACATAGGATATAAAATAGTTTGCAGAGGCTTACTTTGCATATATTATTTTAAAGTTTAGGATCTAGAAAGGTATTATATTAGATAGAGGAGCGATTTTTACCTCTTTATTCTAGACAGAAATCTGCTACTAACTATAGGTAAAGCGCAGGCTAAGCACCGCCTTCTATCTATAGACAGATAGGTAAACAGAACGCTAGAACTAGACCCTAGAACAATACTTAAGAATATTTATATTAAGTTCTTAAGAAGACTAGGTAACACTCCTTGCTATAGCGCAGTTTGCCTATAATAATTTAGTATATAAGTTAATAAAAGTTACCCTATTCTAGGTAGTGTATAGTAAGCATCCCTTACTTACTAAGCTACCTAAGGTTAGTAGGCTAGAGGGGGAGATGCTAGACGCAATTAAAAGAGTAAAGCGTATGTATAGCGCAAGAGCAATAATAAAAGAATAGCTAGAGAAAGCACGCGAATATTAGAGCTAATACTACAATAAGAAACACAAGGAAGAAACCTTCTACCTAGGAGATCTAGTACTACTTAGTACTAAGTATATTAACTTAGCTAAACAACCTAGCAGGAAGCTATCTAGCAAGTTTATTAGCCTATTTTAGATACAAGGCGTAGTTAGAATATAGGCATACTGCCTACTTCTTCTACCCTCCTATTGTATTTATAACGTATTCTACGTTTCCCTACTAGAACGTTAGAATCCTAGGATAGGAGAAGAGGACAACACCCTCCTACTAGACGTAACACCTAAAGGAGAAGAAGTTTAGGAGGTAGAGAAGATCCTAGGGAAGTAGAAAAGGAAAGGCTAACTATAATACCTACTCCGCTAGAAAGGCTATAATAAATCCTAGGATACCTAGACTCTACCCTTAGACTTTAAGAATATAGATAACATAATTTAACAATATAAACTTAGTAAATCTCCTTATACAAGGAAAGTAAGAAAGAATCACAAGTAATGCATAGAAAACATAGTAAAGAAGTATATCTTCTTATACAGCCTCTAGCCTAAATATAGCCTTAGGCCTATAGGTATCTATAAATATAAAAACGCTAGATATAATTTATAGGAATTGCGCCCTACGCGTAACATACCTACTCCTCCCTAGCGCCCTTACCCTTAACCGCGCCCTCCTTACCTTTAGCATCCTCCTTATCTCTACTACTATTACTAGCTTTAGCACTAGCACCCTCCTTGTTGTTGTTATTACTAGAGGAGCTATTAGTATTATTACTACTATTAGGAGCCTAAAACTAGTTAGCATGCGCCCTATATACGCTTAATAAGCGCACTTACAAGTCTAGCTACGTAGCCTATAATCTGCTTAAGGGCAGCCGCAATATAACGCTGCTCTACAAGGATTAAGCTAAGGAATTAGGGCGAAGTAGTAGGGACCTAGGTGGCCACACCTAAAGGTGTGCTAGTATAGGCAGCAACGCGGTAGCAGCTTAATAGCTCTAAGTTAAACTAGCGCTAGCAACGCGCAAGCTTAACGCCTGTAGCAATTATATTAGCGTCTATCCTTAGAGTAGCGGTATTTGTAACTATAGTGTTATAGTTAGCGTAGAGGACGTATAAACAATTTAATTAACTATTTATTACCTAAGGCACCTATAGAAATTAGCTATAGCGCACCTAAAGCAAACTTTTAGTACTAACCTTAGTACACCTACTATAGTTACTAGTAGTGCAGTGCTTATAGTAACAATGCTTAGGCATATTGTAATCCTTTTTCTACTTAGCAATGTTTTAAGCGCAGCGTAGGCAGGTTGTAGCTAGGGCTACCTAATCTACGCGCTTAGCTAGCGCGTTAAACGCGTAAGGCTAGGCACTATAGAGGTGCGACTTCTTAATATATTTAGGGTTTAGGTAGTAGACTATATTAATAGGCGTAGGATATATAGTTAAGATGCGTTGTAGGTACTTAAAGGTTAAGGCACGCAGTAGTAAAGTATTTAGTTGTTTATAACATATAGAGCTTTAGCCTTAACTAAGTAATAAGTAAATAGTTAACTTTCTACACTATAGTATAATAACACGTAAGTACTGTGCGCCTATAATATATATAACACGCAGAAGGAACGCTTATATAGCGCATCTATAGGTTAAACTATAGACACTCTTTTCCTTCCCTAGAGGGTGAGGTTTTTATTAAGGCTATAGGTTACTGCTAGGGACTACAGCTAGAGGGGGAGATTCTGTAACAACCCTATTGTAAAGACACCTTATAGTATTCTAGTTAATTAGGTGCATCCCTAGCTAGGTTTAGTGTCTTAGCGCCTAAGCTGTGCAAAACCTGCGCTTTGCGCAGGGCTTAGGAAAGACAAGTATTATTCTTGTGTTAATACTATACTAATAGCTATCTCTATACTATTCTATCTAGTGTAAAGCAAATACTATTGCCTATAACTAGAACATTATAGCTAGTATAAATCCTACTTAGTGTTAGAACAAGTTTACAACGTGTTCCTAACGCGTTCTATTATATACTAACTTTAAAAGATCTTTATAGACTATATTAACTAGTTATATCTAATAATATTAGGAAAGATAGATAGTAAAATAGTATTAAACTCTTAAATATAAAAAGTTCTTATAGAGTGTAAGAAGAAAGAAGAAGAAAGAGAAGAAGAAAGAATATATATTTATCTGCTTATATATGCTTACGTAATAGACTAGAATATATTAAGAACTAGTTAGGAACTAGTTACTATATTTATAGACTAACCCTACCTTATATAAAAAGTAGCTATCTCTTTCTTAAGTTTAAACTATGCCTTTTGCAATTTAAACAGTGCCTTTTTCTGTGTAAGTTCTTCCTTATCTACCTCTAGCTTTTCTTTTCTCTCCTTTAGAGCCTAATTACTAAGAAGAGCCTTTTATTATAAAGTTTATAGTTATAGACTAATAATAAGTTAGGAATATATTATAAACATGTTTCGCGAAGCATACCTTTAGGTTGCTATTAGTAGAGGAGAAGAGCCTAGTAGTAGAGAAGATAGAAAAGGGGCTGGTGAACTTCTTTCTAATACCACTCTACTACTTGCCCTCTAGCTTTAGGCTTTTAAGCGTGCTCTTTTATTTCTTATTAGGACTAAGATATATCTAGTTAAGTTAGATATAGCAAGACTTGCTTTATTATTATCTAGAGTGTTATTATTATTATAGGACACGTTCTAAACACGTTCTAAACACGTTTTAATTAGCAAATGTGTATAACACTAGCGTAAGACTTACTTTCTCCCCTCTAAAGCTTTTTAAGGTACCTTTACTTAAGCCTATTAGGAGTTCTATAGTTATAGCGTATTCTAAACTTGCTCTAGGCTTTAAACTCTTTTATATCCTATAGATCTATCTAGTATACACTACACAATATTACTTATATAATTCTAACAGGTTAAGAATAGGTTGTAAACTTACTTCTAAGTAGCCTTAAGAATACTTACATGCTTACTAGTTTTATATCCTTTCTAGCCTGCTTGCTTAGCTGTATTTAAATAAGATTCTAGTTTTTCCTATACCTCTTTTAATATTTTACTACAGCATTACACAATCCTAGTAGCAATTACTAGGTTTTTCTTATAGATTACCTAGTTTTAGGTATCTTTAGAGGGTTTGTGTTCTAATTATATAAGAACAAGTTAGGAACACGTTTAGAATAGGTTTAGAATGTGTTTACTTACGTAAGAGGAGGTTAGCAAGCTAAAAGTATTCCTCTACTATTAATGCCTGTAGTAATTCACTTAGATATAAAGAGGTAGTATTATCTAGCTCTCTTTTACATACTTTATAAATACTTCTTTGTAGATGTACTTAACAAAATCTTATACAAGATTAAAGTTGCTAGCGCTAGTTACGCTTATAGGGATTAATTAACTAGAGATAGCGCCTAAGTCCTAGAAACAAGTTAGAAACACGTTACAAACATGTTACGGTGCACTATAAAACTTGCCTATTATCTACTTGTTGCATATATTAATAGTAGTCCTATAGAATCCCTATAAGTAAATATACCTCTATAATACTTGTCTTTTTATAAGTGCTTTACACTTCTAAAAGAAGTTAGTAATAGTAACTTAATATATCTTAGTTATATCCTTATCTATAATAATTTAGCTAAGTGTAATAACTATAACGTGTTAGAAACGTGTTATAAACCTATTCTTAATACATACGCTTCTTTTCCTATAGGTAGAAGATTACTATTAGAATCTCTACCTATGCCCTATATAACCTCTTATATAACATATCCATCTAGAACGTGTCTTAATCTAATAGAATTAATGCCTACTCTTTAAAAAGGCAAATAATTAAGTTACCTAAGCTTAATATAAAGATTTGCTATATGTACGCCTGTAGTAATATATTAGCAACGTGTTCTAAACCTATTCTCTTACACTATATATAGTTTTAGGATCCTAATACTTTATCCTCTACTTATAGTGTACTCCTCTAAGGCTACTCTTAAATAGGAACTATAGAAGCTTTTCACGCTTTATAATATATAAGATTTTATCTTTATTTGCAAAGCTAATATACATTTCTTTAATAGAATAGAAACCTTTAAGTTAGAGATAGGTTTAGAGCTAGGTTAAGTTTAGGAACTAGGCTATAATAAGTTAGGAATATATTTGTAACAGGTTGTAAATAACTTATATTACGTAAGCTATAGAGTAAGCATAGGCTGTAACACCTTTACTACTTCCTTAATATTACTATTAGATAGTGTTAAGGGAGGAGGAGGTATATATATATGTATACTAAAAGAAATAATAGTAAAAAAAGGTATTACTACTATATCTATTAGTATAATTACTTAGAAGGTAACTTTACACAGGATTTTAAATAGAGATCCTTGCCCTTATAGATAATTAACGCCTAGAATATGTTAGGAACGTGTTAGGAATAGGTTGCAATATGCCTACCACACTTCTTTATCTAGCTTAACTGTGGCTTAACCACAGAATATAAAGCAGGACTACTAGAAAGATTTAATATCTCCCTAGTTAGAAGACCTTGTAGATATATAGAGTCTACCTCTAGTAGTACCTAACTAAAATAATGTTTTTTCCTAGTAGCAGATATTAGGCTATAGTTCTAACAGCTAATATATAGTTAAGCCTGTTCTACAATTTACTAACTTGTTATTAATATATTTTAAATATATTTAAGTTTTGCTCCCTACCTAATTTACTATAGTCCTTATTATAGGATAACAAGATACCTAGTAGTCCTTACAAATCCTTAAAGAGAAGCGCTTAATAAGGCTATAATAATAGCTTCTTATTTGTAGTTCTCTTTATAGAATTTTCTTAAGTACTACACTTTTTAAGGTTTAGATCTAATTATACAATACATTATTAACAACGTAATAAGAACACGTTTATAACGTGTTCTTAAGATACTTACACGCTTTTACCCTAGAGTATTAGTATTTATACTAGCTTGCTAGCTAGCTATTAAAGAATAGTAAAGTTATAGGCCTATTAAGATAGATAGACTAGTGGGAGTATTATACCTGCTAGAATTAGAACAATTTAAGAACGTGTTCTTAACGTGTTACCTATATAGCCTGCACAAGCACCTCTTCTCTTGTTAGGTAAGAGCTATCTTTATATTGCTAAACTAGTATTATATACCTATACCCTTAGCTATATAATTAAGGGTATGCTAGGAGAATAGCTGCATGCTTAATAATTGCTAGTGTAAGTAGTGGTCCTTAACTATTACTATAAGTAAGGTATATATTATGCCCCTATAACATATTACTAACCTGTTCTAAACTTGTTCTATTTACTTTTACTTACTTCCTTAATACTACTACTACTATCCTCCTCTAGCACTTTATATAGTTGCCTAAATTTATCTCTAATATTACTATCTAGTTTAGATACGTTATCTAGTACTACTATACTAAACTCTAGTATAGTATTTAGAAACGCCTATATATTATTAAGAATAGGTTTAGAACATATTTAAAAAAGATAGTAACAAAAACTGCGTTTACTTGCTTAAATTACCCTAATTTATACTTAACTATAGGCTAGTTTATATAACTATAAAAATTTGCCGCTGTGACGTGGACTTGAACCTACAGGGATATTCTAACCACTCGGAGTAAAGCCCAAGTCGCCCGACGCTAAACCCATGGTCATATGACATGCCACCACACTTTCAAGCCCACCTGTACTCTCATGTACTCGTACGACGGAGCCACTAGCATCCAATCAAGCGCCACGTACTCTTAGTACTACAGTTGCTTCCTTCAAGCGATCTGAAGCCTGCGTTTCCTCTTCCTCAGGATCAGGATGAGCCACCAAGAGGAGACGGAGGAGGCTGAAGTACAGCACCCGCGAGACTGGATTACGTTTCCTGCATTGCCGATGGATGGCGGAGGCGAGGGTTCGCCGGAGCCCTGGTCGATGTTCACATTCGCATGAGCTGTGTGTGGAAGAGGACTGGCTCGCTGACTTTGATGAGGCAAACCTCGCCCAGCCCCGGGTGACCAAGGCCGATCTATGCCCAGGAGATGTGGGTACATTCACTACGCTGCAAATCGTTAGCTTTCGCCGCAGGCCCAGTATCGCGCTAAGCTGTTTGCATGGCCCGCTCACATTACTTCTCCCACCAAGATGTCGGGATCCACATCTCGAGCCTTGCCATGTGCCGTGTCTGCCTCTCGTATAAAGCTGAGGCGTTCGCCCTGGATCCTTGGTCTGGCAAGGGCCTTTCCAAGTCCCAAACGGTTGCCAGCCTTCCTCCTTCACGTCCACCCATCTCCAGTGCGATTCCCTCTGTAGCTTCGGCTCCTCTTCCACGCGATTGGTACACAGCCGACTCCCAAGCAACACTCTTCCGCAAGCGACAAAATCCTCACGCGACCAATTTCCCAGCCAACTTGAACGCCAAACCCTCGCGGCATTGCCCTCTGCGACCATAACATGCAAGAAAAAAAGTCTTCGGCCGAGTTCGTTCGCGAAACGTATCCCAGTGATGACGTCCAGCATGGAACCGTGACGGATAATTCCGATGACCTTCAGCGTCATCTTGGAAACCGTCAGATTCAGCTCATCGCCATTGGAGGGAGTATTGGTACTGCGCTCTTCGTATCCATAGGCGGAGCACTGAATAAAGGCGGTCCTCTTGGGCTCCTGCTCGCTTACACCGGCTACTCTTGTATCATTGCTCTGGTCAATAACTGCATGGCGGAAATGGCATCCTTTATGCCCGTTTCTGGCGGGTTTATCCGTCTGGCTGGCCACTGGGTTGACGAAGCTCACGGCTTCATGGCTGGCTGGAACTTCTTCCTCTACGAGGCATTGCTGATTCCCTTTGAGATTACGGCGCTCAATATTGTCCTAAGGTTCTGGAGAGATGATATTCCAGTCGCAGCTGTCTGTGCAGCCGTCATCGTGCTATACGCGTAAGGCCCGATAACCAACATTGCACTCGTTCCATGTAAACTGACATGGCTAGTGCTTGCAACATTCTTGCTGTGAGGGCATACGGAGAGGCTGAGTTCTGGCTCTCTGGTGGCAAGGTACTTTTGATTTTGATCCTGTACGCATTCACCTTCATCACCATGGTTGGTGGCAACCCCCAGAAAGATGCATACGGCTTCCGTTACTGGCGTAATCCGGGACCAATGAATTCCCATGGCGAGAGCAATGCAGATCTTGGACGATTTGAAGGTTTCTTGGGCTCCTTGTGGGCGGCCTCCTTCTGCGTCGTTGGCCCAGAATACATCTCCATGGTTGCCGGCGAGGCTAGGCGTCCACGCGTTTACATCAAGAATGCCTTCAAAACCGTCTACTGGCGGTTCGGTGCCTTCTTCATCCTCGGCGCTCTCTGTGTCGGCATTGTCTTGGCCTACAACGACCCCCAGCTCGTCCAGGTCCTGGAGGCTGGTGAGAGCAGTGCCGCGGCTTCTCCCTACGTCATCGCCATGCGCAACTTGAAGATTGGTGGTCTTCCCCATCTGGTCAACGCTCTCCTCATCACCAGTATCTTTTCAGCCGGCAACACGTACACCTACTGCGCTACACGTAGTCTGTACTCGCTTGCCATTGAAGGCCGTGCGCCACGATTCCTCCGCAAGTGTACCAAGAATGGTGTTCCGATCTACTGCTTCCTCGTCGTCATGGTCTTCCCATTCCTCTCCTTTCTCCAGTTGTCCGACGACTCTGCCAAGGTATTGACATGGCTTACCAACATCATCACCGCTGGTGGGGTGATCAACTACATTGTCATGTGCAGCACGTACATTGCCTTTTACAAGGCGTGCAAGGCCCAGGGACTCGACCGCAACACTCTGCCGTACACGGGTTGGTTCCAGCCCTATGGAGCCTACATTGCGCTCTGCTTTGAAATCACCGTCGTCTTCGTTTATGGGTATTCGACCTTCAAGCCTGGCAACTTCACCCTCGAGTCCTTTTTCACTTATTACACAATGGTTGGGCTTGCGCCGATTCTCTTCATCTTTTGGAAAGTATTCAAGAGGACCAAGTGGATCAAGCCGCATGAGGTTGACCTTGTGTGGGACGCTCCTTTGATCGATGCGTACGAGGCTAGCTTCATCACGCCCCCAGTGGGATTCTGGTATGTAGAGCATGATTCCCTGTTCACAATCGGCCACGTACTGATCATTACTCCAGGACTGAAATGCTCCAACTCGTCGGCTTCAAGCGCCATGTTCCTGTAGACAAGCGTGCAGAGTAAAAACACAGCCGCCCTGGGAGATCCCCGCACATTCTCAGCACGTGTGTTGATTATTAGCTCGATGACGCAATGTTTTTATGACGAATTGACATGGGTTGGATAGATTCCTTTTGATCAGTAGCTCACGAGCGCTGATACCATCATCACATGAATACAAGGACGAATTCCTTTGAAATTCGGTTCATCATCGCAGACCCCGAGCTTCTCACAAGGCGCCTCTTGATACTTTCCCAACGCGACAACCTGACATGTGCCAAACGCAACCATGCTCGCGCAGAGCACCGTCTCAACCATGAAGCAGCTCTCGACGACGACTGCCCTCGCGACACTACCAAAGCGACATAGATCCGACATGATTGAGATGTCGGCACAACTACACCACAGCCACCTTGCGCCCCCAGATCCAAGCCAAAGATTCGCAGAGCCGCTGACGTCGCTTCCTGACACGCGCGATCCACAGATATCCCCACTTGGGATCTGGTTTACGCTACCGGTATATTGCACAATAGCGCTCCATGGCAGTCGTGTTTTCTTGTACTGTACTGTGGTATAATGGGGCTTGCACGTGTACCGGTACCAACCCCACTATTCATCACCGACCCGCGTTTACTCTAGACTAAGTGGGATTCTAGAACGTGGCACTTGGTGCCCGTTTCCTGTGTAGTATACCTACGCGGTATTTGAAATATTCTCCATCTGCGCGCTGTTGACAGCACAATGTCGCCGTAGTTCGTGTGCAAAGTGTCCAAGCATCTTGTCATCTGGTGGTGTCGCGTTGTGGCGGAAAATCGCGGTATGTTGCGGTAATAGTACTGTACTGTACTGTACTGTACTGTACTGTAGTACCGCGTTATCAAGATTCAAAACCAGACAATGATGAAAACATTTCAAAAATCACTACATCCACCATCCATCCATCCTTGCCAACCCAAACACTGCCCAACTACCCACATCCAAACCTAAAACCAACCAGCCCCAATCCATCCACACACTTCTCCCTATCCTTGCCCCCGCCCCCCCCCAAATAAAATCGAGAACAATAGGGTCTTCAGCTAGTCCCAGCCAGCCAGCCTCGGCATCATAATCTACCGGCTATACGCAGTACACTACACTACACTACACTACACTACACTACACTACACACCCATCCCATCCCCAAGTCCCACGTGCAAGGCTTTGCGCGCCTCGCGCGGATAAGGCCGACTTTGTTTGGCGGGCGGGGCGACGGGCAAGGGGAACGGGTGCATGGTTTGTGGGTGATTGGGTGGTTGAGGGGAAGGGCCGATTGTGGGGGGGGGGGGGATTTGTGGGTATGGGGATTCTTCTGGGGAGTGGGATTTGGGAGGTGGGTTCCTCCCCGCCCACTCCAACACCCACCCTATCGTACACACATAATACACACCATCCCTCCATCCCCACAACCCCAAATTACCAACCGGTTTGGTGTGCGGTGTGAGTGTGGTATAGTTTGGTATAGTTTGGTTGTGTTGGGGAAGATGATTGGATAGGATTAGGTGGGGGAAAGTTTGGACTTTGTAACTGTGAATAGAATAAATATAGCGTGGTATCGAATCATTCCACACGTGCAATACGTTGACCACATCGCGCTCCCCGGCTACAAATCCCGACATTCGTTCCTTTGATCGAGGACAAGGAAAAAACAAAAGTCGTCGGCGTATCTACTCGACCCCAACCTCCAACCCCATTCCCCCATTCCCCACAATGACAACCATCGGATCCACCACGCGTCTCGCAACCCCTAGCAAAAAGTCTCCCGTCAAAACGAACAGCAACACCGGCGCTATAATCCTGCCTGCTATCCGTCCCCACGATACACATGCACCCCTAGTACCTGGCCCGTCGGCCCCATGTTCCCGTCCCCGTTCCTGTCCCCGTGCTCGTCCCCGGTCCCCCTCAAAATCAACAATATATGCCAGTCGAGCGAGGGCCAACACCCACGCGCCCAGGAGCAGTAGGGCAAGCCCTATGCTACCCCACGAACGGGGTGCATAAGGCGAATGTGCTCTTCGGTCCGTGAGTTCGTAGAGTTCGGAGAAGCAGAGGGTGAGGGCGTGGATGATGGTGGGTGCGAGGAGGGTGGCGGCGCCGAGGGCGGAGACTTCCAGGCTGAGCATGAAGAGGCGGAGGGGTAGGGCGGAGGTGCGCTTGGTGTTGTGCCAGTGCGTTTGGAGGGTGAGGAGGGTGGTGAGGGGGTTGGGGGCGGGGGTGGAAGGGGTGTGGTGGTGGGGTGGGGTGATGGGCATTGTGTGGATCATTGCGGTGGGTTGGTGGTGGGAAATGTTTGCAAGGCGTCGTGTTATAGGATTGTTGTTTGGTGGGTGAGGATTGTCGCGGTCGTTGTTTTGCAGACGGTAGATGGATGTCGATGCGTGTGTAGATCCTCCTGATTTCTCGACTGTGAACACGTCCCAATCGTGACAGCAAGCGTTGCGCATTCAAACCCGCAAAGGATTTCCCTCTTTCTTTTTTCCTCTCCTTCCCGATCAAGCCAGAAAGAGAGCAGGATTCCCCCTCAAGACGGTTCTCATGCGCGATTCGTCTCCAACAGCCTCGCCCGTTCACTCGTCGTATGTCGTAATGTTGCTCCCCACGCACTCTCCTCCCTACTCTTTCCCTGCAACTGTCTCTTAAAAACAGCAGTCCCTTTCTGATTCCCAAACTTGACTCTTCCCGCAAGCCGCTCTCCAAAAGTTATACCACACGCGTCCCAATTACGCCTTGATTTCGCAGCAACAACAGCAGCAGTCCCCTCTGACAGCTGAACTCGCCCAGGCCACCACACTAATCAGTCGCCGTACGGTAGGTACCGGTACCACCGTCAGTACCACCGTCCCCTCCAACCCACTGTAGGCCCGCAATCTCACAAGCAGCCCCAAAACACGTGCTTAACCAACCCGGATTCCCGTGTAATCGCTAGTCCCCCTCACACGCAGAACAAAAAATCCACACGGCCTGGAGTTTTCCGTCGAAAAAGCTGGTGCATGACGCAGAGCAGGCCTCCTGCGCACGCAACGATAGGAATCAAGGAAAACGGAGGGGGCCGCAGGCTGACAGATCGACTTCTCGAGCTTGTCAGCCCTGGACGGCGTGGACGGGCTTCATTGGCGGTTGCCCCGCACTCTGGTGCCGCGGGCCCGGCTGGGCTTGGTGCCGAGATCAGCGAGATGGGAGATCTGATGGCGCGGCGTGGGTGTGGTATTGTGTTGTGTGATTGGGTGGTGGGGGTTGTGTGGGTGAGATGGTGCTTGTGGGATTGGGGATGGGAAGGGTGGTGAAATGCAGGTCACGTGCTTGTGACATGGTGTGCAGGCTCTGAACCATACCGATACACGGTGTACTCTAGCTACCTGAAGACACATACATTTAGAGTACACATCTTCAGACACCATTCCAGTCCCAAGATCTCCCAGCACAAGTTGCAAACTGACTCGGACACACATACACACACGCCCCCCTAATTCCCCCGTACATCCAAAACCCCCAAAAGCCACAATAATAATCCGACCTGCTACTAGAACTGCCAATGGCTACATCGAACCCAAGCGTACCCGCACCGTATACACTTCACCCCCCCCCCTAACACCCAAAACCCCAATCCCATCAACCCAATCCCAACACACATTCCATCCTATTTTCCCCACAACACCTTATTCTTAATCCACGCAACCCCGCCTTCCCATCCAAACATCCTCACTCGCGCATCTGTTTTTGTTTTTATTTTGCGAGTACAATTGATAAACCTGAACCCCTTCCCATCCCCGCGCCACGTGTCCCCTGGGTCAAAGGGAAGAAAGGGGTGGAATTGGATTTCTTGGGGTTAGGGTGGGAGAACGGGGGACGTTGTGGGTGGGGGGATGGTATGGAGAGGGTGGGAGTCGGGGATGGGGGTGGGGGGTTAGAGTGGATAGTTTGAAGGATGGGGGTGGGGGGTTAGAGTGGATAGTTTGAAGGATGGGGATAGGGTGGTGAGTGGGATGGTGGAGGATGTGGGTTGGGGCGATGCATGCATGGATGTTTTGACGAGGTAGGTAGGGATAATGGAGAGTTGGCAGTGATCAAAAACATGATTGTACAGTCGAAAACCGTGTATCCTAACTCGTAGCACAAAAAGAATCCCTCGTGTCTCCCAATTCCTAAACACCTCCCCTCCTCTTCCCCAACAACGAATCCACATCCCCCGACGCCTGCCCAACATTCCCTAAATAAAACATACACTCAACCTTCCCCATCAAACTTCGGATCCCGCGCATCCAACTCAGCCCCATACTCAACCTTGACCTCCACCTCCCCACCCCCCTCATCAACCAACAACGCACAATTCCTCCCAATCAAATGCCACTCCTTCTCCTCATACGTCGTCGGCTCCGACGCCACAATCGTATGCCTTCCCATCTTCTCCTCCGCGCCCATGACGGCCTCTTCATTCCGCACATGCGCGCCGTCCGGGTGGCCCGGGAATTTGGTGTTTAGCGTGCGGCCCGCGGATTCGGACCAGTAGAGCGAGGGCGGCTGTTGGCTGGCGTGGTTGCGGAAGCGCAGGGCGATGAGCTGGATGCCGTCTGTGGCGCAGAAGTTGAGTGAGGAGGGGGTGTTGGCTGGGCCGAGGGTTTTGTGTTGGAGGGTGAGGATTTGGAGGACGGTGGTGCGGAGGGCGGTGAACATGGTGGTAAGAGGGTAGGGTTTGGACCAGGCTTCTGGGTCGTCTGAGTGCGAGGTTAGGTTGGTCATGTACAGGGCTGCGGCGTGTTCAGAGTCGGTGGAGCCGAGGATGTGGCAGTAGGTGGGGAAGGAGAGGAGGTCGGTGAGCTCGCGCCGGATCGAGGAGAAGTTGGAGATGACGCCGTTGTGCATGAAGGTGTGGCGGCCAAAGGCAAAGGGGTGCGAGTTTACTGGGGTGACTGCGGTGCCGCTGCTGGCCCGGATGTGGGCGAACACGCAGTGAGATTCCGTGTTTGAGCAAAGCGAAGTGAAGTTGAAGTCGTTGATGGGCGGAGATTGGGATTTATAGAGCGAAGGGCGAGGGCCGGTGGTGTGTTTGAGGTAGGATGATGCGGCGTTGGTGTACCCTGTTGTTTTTGTCAGTGTTGATTCTTGTGAGGGATAATAGGGGTTCAATTCGTACAAGCAACACCCAACCCATCCATGTTCAAAAGCGAGTTTCGCATCCGAAGCAGTTCATCTGAGCTGTGGTCCAGATCCTTGTCTTTATCATGGGGTAGCAGTTTAGGCAGATAATGCTCGGAGCATTGTTTGCTGATGCTATTCGCCGGTGTGATGAGGACATCGGAGAGAAGACATGGTTCTTGGGGAGAAATGTATGCGAACCAACGACACATGGTGGTCTTCTTGTACGTTGATGGCGACCAAAGAGAAGATGCTGGTAGTGGTGATAGAAGAACGACAAGAGAGCCGCGTAATCTCGACCTGAATTTCCCCGGAACGCTATCTTATATCTGCCTGCACAGGGTACGATAAATGAGTGACATGTATCCCACACTGCTCAGCCAGTCATGGAAGGTTGTACCAGTACAATCGTAGCGTGAATCAGTCCTGGTAGGTGCCACCAACCCCGAGCGAAGAACAGTACTGCCAAGTTGACCAGAACACTTTCAGAAGAATAACGTTGCGGGAGGACCGAGGCCGTGGAAGGATCATGGGTTGTCGATTGTAACAATCAGGTCGTGCGGGGTGCGTGGACGGGTAAGAGTGGGGCGGGCTGTGCCGTGGCCAAGTACGACATCATCCATCTCTTCAACAGGACGCAGCTGGAATGAAAGGAATTTGATTGTTGAATTCCGCAGTTTCTTGGTAGCAATCTAGCCAGAACTTTTCATGCATCTATTCGAATGCTGGCGTTAATTGGGCCACCTTGGCTACATGGTCAGATCACCTGCAGACCCTCCCTTCCCACCATTTTGACTAGTTGTTGGATAGTATCACGACTTCCATTCTGTGTATGGCATTATACGATAGTAGTCGAGCAGATATTTTCATGGTGATGACGCCAGCGATGACGATGACACTTTCAAATGTCCGTATTCATTACTCCTTTCAAAAACCCCCCCGCTGTTAACCAAACTATAGGCTAGCCAGCGCCCGCTTGATAAACGCCCGCAAAGTCCAATTGACCCAGCTGCCCATTAACCTGGTCAATCTCCCTGCTCAAATCGTCCAGATTCTGCGTTAGACTGGATACTTCATCGAAGCGCCGATGCTTGGTTGCATTCGCCACCATCTCTGACACCATGAACTTCTGTTCCTCGAGAATGATGAGTCGCTCCCGTAGCTCCTTCTCCTCCGTTTCCATGGCGGATACCTCGCTACTACTGACGACGCTGCTAGCCGTCTTGTCGTTGTATTTTATATTTGCAAGCGCACCGCCGGTATTGGGTCGGCCTTGTGGTGCAGCATGTTTGAGAATCTTGGGAAGGGATCGCAGGGGCAACATGTGTAAGCTCAGGAAGCTGTAGGCTTGTTGGTAAACAGCCTTTTGTAGCTTTTGCTGGGTTGGCGAGTCGGTAGGGAGGTCCCGTATTCGTTTTGCGACTGCGTCAAACTGTGCAAACGCATCCATGAGCCTCTTTCGTACTTTGGTGGCATCGGTTAGTTGTTGTGGTGTTGGTGACTTGTCTGGATCTTGGAGAGCTTGCAAAAGCTTGTGAAACCGAGGTAGAAGCAAGCGGATGCCTCTCTCGAATTGCGCCAGATTTTCATACGAGCGCTGGTCTTTTGGCTTTTCTGCCATTTCACGCTCAAAATCGCTCCGGGAGAAGAGGGTGTGCTGGCAATCCTTGCACATGCGCACGTCGACACTCACTTGTTCGACCCCTTTTTCGGACTTGCTGGAGTCTGTCGAGATTAGCGCGGAAACAGGAGCAGAACGACCGTGTTTGTACCTGCAGCCACATTCAACCCAATCTCTGTTGAACACTCGGTCTTGGGATCGCCGCAAACGACACGGCCGCACATGCGGCAATGATGTCTCCTGAAGGTGTAGGTGGAAAACTCCTGCTGGCAAAAGGGGCAGTTGGAGACCTTTGCATCTTCTTCCCAGATGATGATGGATTGCTCCAATGCTTTTCGCTGATTTTTGGCCCCAGCCAGGGAGAACCAGCTGCCTGTAGTGGGGACCTCTTCCCATGGTGGTGGATTCGCCAGGAGCTGTGTGAGCTTGGTCAGTCTCTTCTCCAGCCTGGTGACCTCCATGCGTTCTCTGTCGACCTTTTTCCGCCGAATCCGGGCAAACTCTTCAAAACGATCGCGCTCTGTCCCGCGGTGGTCGAGGTAGCCGTCCCTGGACTTGTAGCATGTCTCGCAGACTCTACACCAGATGCCTCGGACAGGGTCATGTTTTGCTTGGCGCGACAGCTTCATCTGATACATGGTGTGGTCCTCGCAGAAAAGGCGGCCACATTGCCTGCAGTTCACCGCCTGCTGGCCTCCGCCCAAGGCTATCTGTGAACCTGTAATGGGCCGTCTGCATACTGGGTCTGAGCAAGTGTCTCGATACGTCGGCCGCTGCCAATGTGCGCGCGTAACTTCCTCCTCCGGGTCTCTGCGGACGGGGGTAGGTTCGCGTGCGATGTGTGTGGCCGAGCCGGTGGCGGAGTGAGCTATTGGCGGTGGGGGCGTGGGAGCGTCATTGGACTCGAATACGTCGAGGCCCTTGAGTTTCTGGTTGAGGACTGCCAGCGGCTGGAACTTCTTGGCCTTGTGCATTTGCTCTTCGAACCAGTTCTTGACTTCATCCTGCTCCTCCACGACGAGGTTCTGGTGGTTGTCGTCGAGGTGTCTGGTATAGATTAGGGCCAGCATGGGGGGGTAGAGATGTTTACGGCGGTGGCAAGTACCTGTTCAGTTGCAGGAGGGTGACCTGGTATGTGAGTACATGTCATGTTGTCTGGAAAGGTATGAAGCAGAGGGAAGGCACGAAGCAGAGGTAGGAAGGCACGAAGCAGAGGTAGGAAGGTACAAAGCAGAGGTAGGAAGGCACGAAGCAGAGGTAGGAAGGTACAAAGCAGAGGTAGGAAGGCACGAAGCAGAGGTAGGAAGGTACAAAGCAGAAGATAGCAAGGCAGGCGCAAAGGGGCCACAAGTTGACGTACCATTTCCTCATTGCATATGGGACAAGCCAGCCGACTCGAGGCACTGGCAGCAGCAGCAGCGGCGGCGGCGGCGGCATGGTCGGTTGGGCCCAGCAGTACCTTGCTGCCAATGTCTTCTCCACGCGTGTCGGCGGCAGTGCTGGCCGGGCTGTTGGACGTCTGCGAGCTCAGCGACAGCGAGCTTTCCGAGGGCGACAACAGGCTAGGGTTGCGGCGGTGGGGGCCGAGGTGAGGTTGCTGGTGGTGCTGTGAAGCCAGCGAGGGCGACAGGTTCCTCCCGCTCCCCAGCACGCGTCCGCCGCCCAGGGACCTGCGGGAGGAGGCGGCCATGTTGGAGGGTTGTGGAGAGGGAAGTGGTGGACAATCATGGGCAGGCCAGGGCAGCCCGGGATCTGCAGGCTATGGGGGAAGTGGAGGGTGCTCTCGTTCCTCTAGGAGACTAGCCATGTATGTACCGTATACTCTAGGGTGTGTAGCAAGTCCTGTGCCTGGGCAGAATGCTAAGGGGACCCAAGTGGTAAGCGTGCTGCCGGCTTCTTTCTTGTCTTCGCATTCTGGAACACAGGAACATGTCTGTCGTGTCAGCTACCTACTCTACCTACCATACCTTGGGTATAGTACTAGAATAGCTAGCTAGAGTAAGCAGACGACTCAGTACTCTACTACCTACAGATCTAGTCCTGGTTGCTGCAGATACCTAGGTATGTGGAGAAAAGAAACTACCGGTGTGTTCCATGATGGGGTCCAACTCTACCACTACCACTACTACTCTCTACTACTTACTGTACAAGCATACAATACCCACACTCCATCTACCCATCTACCCATCTACCCATCTACCCATCTCTACCACGCCGCACGCCTTTCCCTTGTACGCTCACAACATCCCCCATGTCCCTGCCCATCGGTGAATCGGCCACTGTATCGATAGCAATCAAGCTGGAACGCCAACGCCCCCCGTCGCCTTTCTCTCCCCGCCCGCGCTGGCTTGGCATGACGCCGAACCGCAGGAGGCACTGAATGGCGCCATCGCCGCGCCATCTTTCTTTCCTCTCTTCTGGACTTCTTCACCACCATGGCCGCGCCAAAGAGTCCATACCCGGAGATCCAGGGAGGAGGTTCGCTGATCCTCGCATGGCAGATCAGGAACAAACGCGTCTTGGTCGTCGGCGGCGGAGAAGTGAGTTCGCGCCTCTCGCGCCCATCTCCCATCTTCGCCAGAGTATTGACCATTGACAAGCGTCCTAGGTCGCCGCCGGTCGCATCGTGAATGTCCTCAACGCCGACGCCAAAATCACCCTCGTCTCCCCGCGCGAAGGCCTCAACGAGGAAGTCGCCTATCGCATCGAACAAAAACAAATAGACTATGTCGACCGCAAGTTCGAGCCATCCGACCTCGACGGCGTCGACATGGTCTTGACCGCAGTCGACGACCCGGAAGCCTCGTCGCAAATATACAAATTGTGCAGGGAACGACGAATAGCCGCCAACATTGCAGATGTCCCGCCAGAGTGCGACTTTTATTTCGGCAGTGTCCACCGTGATGGGCCCCTACAGATCATGGTCAGCACCAATGGGAATGGGCCGAAGCTGGCCAACATTGTGAGGAGGCAGATTGCCGCTGGTCTGCCCTATAACATAGGCGCAGCTGTGCAAAGAGTGGGCATGTTACGAAAGAAGCTGCGCAAGGTGGCCCCCTTGATCGAGGAAGGCCCAAAGCGCATGCAATGGTAGGTCATCACTCCACTTACCCAGCACGTGCACGTCTTCTGATCCCCCTTGATAGGATGTCCAAAGTCTGCGAACAGTACACCCTCAACGACTTGTGTGCATTGACAGAAGAAGACATGGAGATGCTGCTCGGCTTCTACAAGCCCAACCTGGTGCCTTCTCTGGAATTGGTTCGGCTACAGGAACCAGACGGCGCATATGATGGCCCGTTTCTGATCTAGAGAATTCCAGACTTTGCATTGTGGCGTGGGAACACATGTCGTCGCATCTAGGCGGGCCAGAGGGAGTTGTCTTTGGTATCTTTTTTCATCTAGTTCTCTGTATATCAATTGCACATGTACATGTTGGACTCCCTTCACCCTGTCCTGTTTGCTCCTCCCTTCAGGCTTGCTCCTCCGCCAATCACCACGAGGTGGTCCAAGCGTTGGCCCTACTTTCACACACGACCTCAAACCTCCTCACTGCAATCAACAGTTCCTTACATCTCCTGATCACGGCCAACGATCATTCAACTCCCTCAATAGCGTAGGCATATCATGGATCTGGCTCAGCGCCCGCCATACCACACCGTGGACTTCAAAGCTCTCGCCAAAGTAAACCCAGAATTCAAGCAACTATGGCAGTCCAAATCGGGCAAGCTCGACTTTCAAGATCCAGACACCACACGGAAACTCTCAAAAGCTATTCTCACAACCGAATTTGGCCTCGAACTAGATGTCCCCAATGATCGCCTGTGCCCGCCCATTCCCAACCGCTGGAACTATGTATCCTGGATCCAAGGCCTCATCGACTCCACTTCGCCTTCGTACTCCAACAAGTATGAACCCGAGCGCAAAGTCGTAGGGTTAGACATTGGCACAGGCGCAAGCGCAATCTACACCATGCTGTGTCTAAAGAGCAGGCCCAACTGGGACATGTGCGCCACCGACGTCGACAAAGCATCCTTCACCTCTGCGGCCCGCAACCTCGCTCTCAACAGCCTCATGACACGCACCACCCTTCTCCAAACCACATCTTCCCAACCACTCATCCCGCTCCAAGCCCTCGGCAAGTCCACCCTCGACTTCACAATCTGCAACCCCCCCTTCTTCACCAGCGAGTCTGAAATGCACAACTCCCTCACAGGCGAGGGCAAGAGCTGGAAACCAAACGCCGTGTGCACCGGCGCTCCCATCGAAATGGTGTGTCCCGGCGGCGATCTGGGGTTTGTGACGAGACTTGTGGAAGAGAGTCTGGTCCTCCGCGAAAAGGTGAGTTGGTACAGCAGTATGCTGGGCAAGCTGGAAAGCGCAAAAGCCGTCATCACGCTGCTCAAACAACGCGGTATCGCGAACTGGGCTGTTGGCGTCATCGATACAGGAGCGAGCACGAAGCGCTGGGTCGTGGCATGGAGTTTTGGCGACTGGAGACCGAAGAATGTAAGTATTCAGCTCAGCTTTGCCTTTGCCATAACAATATCCCCCAACCCCAATCCCGCCTCAAAAAACCACCACAACTGAAACACAAACCCAAACCCAAACCTCACCATCCTTCATCTCAAACTAACACTCTGTCCCCCGAAAAACAGAGTATATCCCGCCCCCCCTCCCTCCCAAACTCACACCTCCCTTTCCCCACCACATACACCATCCCCCTACCCCCAACCTCCACCTCAGAAACCGCCCTCAGCACCCTGCAAACACACTTCTCCGCCCTCGATCTCCGCTGGTCGTGGGACCCCACATCATCGACGGGTCTGGGCGAGGCCGCAGGGAATGTGTGGAGTAGGGGGTATAGACGGGCTTTTGAGCGGAGGATGAGGGGGGTTGGGGGCGGCGGTGCAGATGGTAATGGCCACGGCGGTGCAGATCCAGACATGAATAGGCCAGTTGCGATTGTATTCCGCATCAGACTGCTGGTCTTGGCAAGGGAGATTTCAGTCGAGTGGGTGCGCGGACGCGATCAGGTGCTGTGGGAGAGTCTGTGTGGGGTTGTGCATGGGCTGTTTAAGAAGAGGGATGTCGGTGCCGGTGCCGGTGCCGGTGCCGGGTGATGAGAGTTTTGGGGAAGATTGAGGTGGGCTTTTGAGGGAGGAGAGGGATGAGGGATGTGTGGCGGGGTATGGTGTGTTATAGTAGAAGTGTGTGGGTGATTGAGAGGGAGTGTGTGAGTATGTGGGTTGAAATAGCTACATTTGTGCAGTAGGGAGGAGGAGGAGGGGGAGAAGAGCACATGAATCTTCATTCACTCCCCCTTCTTCCGATATGAACAAGCAAGAAAGCTCAGCCGATCTATCGCCCCTTTTCCACTCCACACCTCCACACCCTTTGCACCAGCACCAAACCCTCGCACAAATTGATCATGACATCGCATCTCCCACCCCCCCCCCCCCCTCTCCCACGCAAAAACCCCACCTCTCCCCCCTCCCACTTAACCCAACTCCCCTCTCAAACAATCGGCCCATCCCAAAACATACTCCTATCCAATTCCTCCGCGAATCCTTTGGCCAGCGGCGGAGCACTGACATCTGGCTTTCTGCCCGCGCAGAGAGCGTCGGTGGCATGGATGGGATGTTGGGCCTGGGTCAGTGGTCTGGCGGAGTTGTTTCGAGGGCTGTTTGTACCGGGAGCAGGGTTGGTGAGGGTGCGAATTGGCATTCCCCTTTCCCGTCCCCTTGTCGCAGCAGCGCTGGTGAATCCTCCTCCTCCTCCTCCACCACCACCACCACCCATCCCACCCCGCTCCTCCTCCCTCCTCGCAGCCCTATTATACCGATGCAACTGCCCCTCATGTAAATCCCCCTTCGCTTCCTCCCGCTCATCCCGCTCCTCTGTCGTATGCTGGAATACGTTCCACGCAAACACCTTGCTTTCTAGTCCCCGTGGTGCTTTTCCCGTCGGCAGCATGTATGGTTGAGTGTGCTGGGGGCCGCGGAGGAGGGCGTGGTCGCGTGAGGTGGGATTCGCGGTGGCTTGGTCGAAGCGCTCGCGGCCGAGGTCGAGGAGTTCGGTTGTGGGGGAGAAGATGGGGGAGAGGGGATTGGTTGGGGGTGGCATTTTGGGGGTTTGGGGGGTGTTGGATGGGTATGTGTGTGTGTGTGTGTGTGTGGTGTTGTGGTGATGATTGTTTGGCGCAGGAATATTGAAGTCTCGCTCTACAACATAACATGCGCCGTCAGTATAATACTCTTTCCGCCTCGATCGCGTGAAAACAACATACGTACCTATCAGCCCGCGCACCAGCTGTCCCAAGATGTCGAGATACACGAGATTGTCGCCGCGGTGCCGTGGCAGCTTGACTCCAGCAGTCAGTGAGCTCCTCTTATCCACCCAGACAGTCGATCAAACACCGACAAACAAAACGTGGCTGCAGCTTGTGTTGTGATGTCGATTATAACGGTCCCAAGGTAAAAGTCACTGGAGAGAATCCTCGCGCCTTCCTATTTCACCTGTCCACAGTGTTAGGGCTAATATAGCGTGAGAGGACAAACGCAACGCAATGACGTACGTGCGTATTGTAGAGTTGGGTATGGTAGGAATTTGGGGGTTTGGATTGCAAGTGTGATTATGGGAGAGTGGAGGGAGTTTTGCATATGGTGGTTGTGGAGGTCGAGGTGAAGGGGGATTATAGCGGGGTCGAGGGTGAGGATTGAGGTTGTGGGTTGGAGGAGTTTGAGGTGAGGGGGTGAGTGAGTGAGGGAGTAATGGTGTTTTTTTTGGAAGAATTGCTGGTTGTTGAGATGTGTGGCTAGATCTTGGGTGGAGTTATGGCTCACATGTATCAAATGGCTTTTGAGGTTCTCATACCAGGACGGTCTGTGGTGAGAGAGAGGAGGAGGGGACTCGCATGTAAGAGATTGGTATAGTGTTTAGACCCTTGTATCATGCAGAATAATGTGCTGTATTTTGTTTGGTCTTCGGTTATTGTTGAGATGGTGCTGGTTTCAACGGTGTCAATGATGATTACAGAGGAGTATTTTGTGATTATGTGTGTGAAACATAAAATGAAGCGTCACCAGGACATAGATTAGTTGTCACCTTTTGAGATGTGTCGTAACACACCAAAAGTCATCATCGCGAATGAATACATTGCCATCGTCAATAAGTAAACGACTCGTCGAAAAAATCAACATCCAAATGGCATACCCCATGCCTTACAGCAGCTCTCACATCCTCACTATACCCAGGAGGCCCACACACCGACACCGCCATACTACCACCCCATGCCTGCATTTCCTCCTCAAAAACTTCCAGTACATTGCACCTCCGATTATACAAATCAAAGCACACAGGTAACACCACCCTTACCATCTCCCCAAGCGCCAACCTCAAGCCAAGGGCGAACCCACTCAACCGCATCGATACTGGCAACACACCATATGACCGAGATCCTGCACGCGCATACTGGCGTCGCTGTAGCCCGCTAGTAGATGTCGTACAAAGGGTAGATGATGCGTGATACCGATTCCCCCCGCGAACAGTACAATGGTGTCGTATGCATCGAGCGAGTGGAATCCATCATAAGGGCCCTCCACTGCAGCCCACAAGCACACGCCCCCGGCTTTCATGGAAGCTGCCAACTCGTACAGCGAGCGCGTCATACCGCTTCTAGCCCGGATGACACAGGATATGGTACTTGACCCCCGCTCCATCTTGAAATCCTCTTGCCGAAATCTCAGAGGGGGCTTTTTCTGCCCCAGTCGTGCATACCCGGACGACTCGGTCCATGCAACGAAAACGGGTGGGAGGACCACAAAGCAAGCCGCGGCAGATAGATGTGAACGTACGATCCAGGCTTTGTGCGCTACGTCCGAGGGAGTGCAAAGGTGACACGCGTCGTTTCGCCCGGTAGTGCCTCGATTGTCACCTGCGTCCAGGTTTGCCCCCTCCAGCGAAAGTTGGCAGGCAGTATGCGCACGAAGTATTCCACGGCCAGGAGCCCGATGGCCAAGGAGATCCAGGACAGTTGCGGGAGTGCGTGCTGGCTGCTGTGCACGTATAGACCTGCTATGGCGATGACGGCGCCTAGACGATGCAGCGAGAGGAAGGTTTCGTATAGGGCGTGGCAGAGGGGGTTGATGAAGAGGACGGTAATGAGCGTGAATGCGATCAAGTGGGTTAGTTCGCATTGGTATGAAAGCGAGTGTTCAAACACCCATTCGATACTCTGCCAGCCTGCTTGCTCATTGTAAACGACATGGTACGTGTTGATAACGAAAACGAAAACGTGGACCAGTGATTGCAGGAGAAAGAGGCGTGCTGTCCATCGATGAAAGAAGTTGAAAGTGTCGTAGCTGGTGTGAAGGAGCCAGATGAGTGGATTGTTCCAGAGTGCAAACAACATCGTGAGAATCAGGTTGAAGGTCACAAAAGTACTGTATCGGCCGCGAAATGCGGCAAGTCTCTGCGCGTGGGGTTGGTTGGGAATGGCTAGACAGCATGCAATGTTGCTGACGGGGTAAATGCAAGCAATTGCTGCCCGAAGTCGTTTTGAGTGTGTAATGGGCCAGTCTGTAGCATGTGTGGTATTGCGGTATCGTCTCAGTGAGATGCTGGCATCAAGGATATGTCTGAGGAAGCTCCACGGTTTGATCCGAGATTGATCACAAGAGTCAAATTTCCGCGGGCAAGCAGCCATCTTTCGTCGGTGTCGCTTTGCCCTAACCTTTGCGCAGTATCGGAGGGCAGTCACGAAGGTAATCGCCACCAAAATAAAAATGAGCTGGATATGCACGAGTCAGAAGTTTGCCTCCTGATCCACCCAGTAAGTCCATGGCTGATTTTAAAGGATCCCGGTTTTGAGCAGAAGCATTTGCGCGATCATCGTCAATATCAGGCGTGTAGATGGAGAGTGGTGATGTGAGTCTCAGAATTATACATTGCTCGATCGAGAGGTAGAACATAGGAATACCATGTACAATGTTTTCTCGTCGACTTCCATATGCGAAGCAAGATAAGGCGGTCCTGAGCATATAAAGACGCTGTAGGATCTTAGAACAGGTTTTGTTGCTTTCGCGGCGTCAAGCCACTTTGTATTACGCCGCCTAAGAGACGATAGTGTGAAAGTCGATGTATCAGTGGTTGGAGAAGAAAGAAACCTCGGTACGAGCAGTTCAAGGGCCGATCTCTGCAAACGTGTGTAGTCGAGTTACAGGCTTGACACCATTCGAATCGACGAGACTTTGTGACCAAAGTGACAAGGGGGAAGCCATACCGGCAGGCTCGTCGGTAGGCATGAGTGCCACGGTGTCAGCGACGCGAACTCAGTAGCCACAGGCTACTTGTTCCACCATTTTTCAGCGACCACAACTTGAAGCTCATCATATTGAATGTGTTGCCCAGTCTCTCAGAGTGGGAAAAGCGCGATCAAGCAGGTCCAAGATGGCCATCTTAGATCTTGATACACAAGTATGATAGCATTTGAACAACTGATTGTTATTCGTTGATAGGCTGCGATTCGAGCGCCTCCAAGACGATAGATAAAGCTTGCAAGGGTCTATACGAAATGCGATAACCATGCATGTATTTGCTGCCCATGCTGTTCATTGGCAATTTTGAGAGACAATTGCCAGAATTGGGAGCCTCGCCAATCGTATTTGACTGCTTCTTGGAATTGAGATGATGAGCACGTGCTGTAGTAAATGAGGACTTGTCAGTTCGCGTAGACAGTATCGTGATTGGATCATACATGCCACCTCCAAATTGTTGGAGAGACGAACAACCAGTTCGCCTTTGTTCTGTGACACGTGCGGTGACCGTACTTGGGAAGTGCAGGAGACTGCCGCTGCTAGCCATATTTTGGGCCTGTGACGGCAAAGAGAGATTGAAACGCAACTGCGATAGTTAGTCGTGTCTCAAAGCAGAAATCTAACTCCAATTTCAGCTCCAAACCAGAGTAAATAGAACCCAAGAAAAGGACGTTGGACACCATAGACGAACTAGGTATTCCGCAGCCGTGCAGTTGGCATTGCGTGTTCCTGTGCAACCACGATTCCCACTCACCAACCATGGCGAAGCATCAGCCACAGTGGCCCTGCTCCAGACTGTGATGACAGACAAACTTGGACTCTGGCGATTCCTCACCCATCGACATCGGACGCTCGATATTCCACAGCCATCTTACTCTCGCACGCGTCCATCTCGCGCCCACCCAATCACAAGCCAGCGCAATCGACTCCTCCCGCAATCCTCCCTCGATCGATCCAACGCCAACAATGCCAACGTCATCTGAAAGGGAACATTTTGAATGTCCCTCTACATCATTTCGCTCTGCCAAATCGTCATACCTGGCTGGTTTCAATAATTCCTGTATTTACTGCTTTGAGCAATCTTCAGAAGGGCCGTGGATTGCGGTGCAAAACTTGGAATGGCCCTACCTGCCAACTTTCAGGCATGGTTCGGGGGTCCTGGACTGGGGGCGCTCGGCTCGATTGGGAGGTTCGAGGGCCGTGCGGTGGTGATTTTGGGATCGGATGGGCGTTCATGGTACGGATTGGGAGGGTGAGGTAGGGGTTAGTGGGCGGGAGTGGCGGATGAGGGTGGGGGTGGGGAAATGGTCGTGAGTGAGTCGTGGTGGAAACTTGGTGTTGATGATGTTTCAATTGGTGCAGATGGGTAGGGTTCTCGGGAGGATTGGTCATTCTTGGAGATGGCTAGCCTTGCTCTCCCTTTTCCTTGCTGATCGATATTGCTAGTCGATGTCTTCACATGAGGGGACTGGCGTGTACAACGGAGAAATAACACGGTCTCATCCCATATTGGACAGCAAGGATCAAGTTGCGGATAACCCAGAAGGCGATACTTTCATTGACACCGAGACATGAGTACAGATATGCAAGCTTAGAGTCCTTCGAGCGCTGACAAAGCAATCCAAAGTGAATGTGATCATTGGGACATGCGGCTCCCAAGACATCGTATCTCATTACAGAATGTCTAGCCTCACCAACCTGCCACAGTTCACATCCCCATTCCCTCCCTTTGAAAGTCTTTGTCACGCTCGTGCGCCCTTTCGTACTCCAACGCTCTTCTCCATTGCTCTACCCTCTCAATCTGACCCCTCATATTTTCATTCACTGAGCTGTCCTCTCTCGTCGACCGACCTTGCCTTCCTTACTTCTGCCCGTCAATCTCCTGACCGAAGTCACACTCAATCACATATGAGTACGTCTTGAGGCCTCCGCCATGGTCCCCCCACACCTGAAGTAACACAAAACAAACTGCTTCGCGATCGCTGCCTGACTAGACCGGAATATCAGGTAGATGATCAATAAGTGCATGGTGAAGTGTTGCGACAGCGTGCCTTTGCCGTACAAAGACGCAAAATGCGTTCTACAAGATTCAGTACATGATTTGATAATTTCTATGCGCGGTGTTGACCGAATCGAGCATGCGAGTGGATGAGATAAACACACTCCTGGGCGGATGGAGGAGCGGTATGTCGCGCAGGGCACCAGGCGTCGATTTTCAGCGAGCCAGTATACCAGTTCAGAAACGCTGCAAAGTATCTACGCGTTTCACGGAGCGAGTTCTGAAGCTGGTGCGAAGATCCTTAGGATAGCCGGACGAGGAACTGTGTCGGTTCATTGAGGGAGCCGTGATATTCCCAAGGTGGCAGGCATAGGCAAAGGTCGAGGCTGTGGCAATATATTTTGTTACGCGGCCTTGCGGAACAAGATATTGGTTGGGTGTTGGCGCTGTGCCATGATCTTCAACGAGTAGAAGTATGTGGATCGTTGCCGGGGGCATGCTGTTGTGATACGGGCGCACTCTCTTCGAAGGCCAGTCTGGTATCTAATCTGTCAGTATTCGACTAACGAAATTACCGTCTACAGTAGCAGCAAAAACGGAAGGAGCGGACCACAAAACATGTGCACAGGTGTGCTGTAAACGGGTGCGTTTGCACTTCAGCGCTGTTGCAACACTGCGATACAAAACCTCACGCCCATACCCACCCAACTCCACCTCACCTATAAATACCCATTAATCCTCGATACTTCCATCAACACGACAACCAGCAGTTGGTCGAGAGGTTAAGAGCTATCATCTGTTACGATATTTGTAGGAGTGATAGAACTTCCAGACCGTCCTTCACCTGGTTGCGTGTTCGATTCCCACCGAAGACCAAACTCGACAAAAAGAGTCAGGTTTACAGGTCGCCATCCAAGTCCTATACTTGGATGTGTGCTTTTTTGCTGGTGGAGGGTGTTGCGAGATGTATTTTTTTTTGCAAGTTGTGGTGGGGAATTTTGGCAGCAAATGCTACAGAAAGTGCTCGCACTGCCTGTGTAGAAGAAACTTTCCGTCTCTAAGTAGAAAACCGCAGTACTTAGATAGCTAGAGTTAATACAAACAAGAGGTATCTAAAGACACGCGGTAAGGAAGCAAAGGCATAGTATTGTGAGTTAATAAACATAGAGCTCTTTCTTGTTAAGATATTTACCCTATACTTAGAAATACAGGAGCACCCGTCTAAATTTTTTTAAGACAGTCGGGGATGAGATTAGTAACGTACTACCTTTTTCAAACAGGTCTCCTCGCACGAATTAGACATGCTATGACGTGTCTCTGCACCCTTGTGCTTCTATTAAGCTGCTTCCGCATGGTGTTATCGCAACACTTGTATCTTTTTGCGCTCGCCGCCAGAGATGGAAAGGCGTCAGATATTCAGTGAACCAACGATTTAAGCCACACGGCTGTGCTTAAGATGGGCCTGCTCCTCTTAAGCGGATTGTGTGATAATTATCAAAAAAGTCTACTACTGACATAATAACGCTCCGTATAGTGGCAGTAATATAAAGGTAGCAGTGATCTAATCGCAATAAGAAGCAGATTGTTTGCTTACGCTTGCAGAGTTGTTGTATAGGACATAATCATCACTCCAAGCGTCCTGGCGTCCCGGCACCACTCTAAGGGATCGTACCACCACAGCACATTGATATGGAATAGATCATGACTTCCTATACACAGCATTCCTGTAAGCGGAAGCGCGGCCCTTCATAGTATCGCTGTGTGGCTGCGCTTGACAAGGTTATACAGGTCTCCAATAGGTGGCACACTGTTAACGATGACTGAAATCAATCGGATGACGGTAACTTAATCCAGAAGTAGGCACCCTCTAGAATCGTCGAAGAAACGAATTATAAGCTAAATCTATAAGGTATGACCCGACCAGGAGCCGCGAACAGCAGGTTTCTCCGAAGGGTCATGTTGTCTTGAATTATGTATACTAGAGTCTAACATTACCGTTTGTGTTCACAACACTAACCAATATGCTTGAAAGTTTGTACTCGTGTGAAGCCGCCCACGCAGCTGCAGCATGGCATTGTAGTCGCGCATCGAATAGGATGACACCAATTCTATTTAGTGAGATTATCTATCGTGCTAGTGCATCCAAAGCTCGCAGACTTCTATGGCGCAAGTAACTGAGACATGGTTGGGTATCAACAACAAGGCAGCCTTTATATACTAGAAGATAGTATCTGTATAGATTAATTACAGTAACAGTACTATTGCGGGCCGCTTTATTCTATGCATGGCAAAGGGCCCCGTTGGCATTGGCTGCCCTTTACTATGTGGTGAGGAACGGGAAGTAGAGAAATTGTGAGAGCCGATAGTAATCAAGTATGGTCTCTTGGTCTGCAGTGAATGCAGCAACACAGAGCATGCTGACTGTTTCAGCGTCGCGGCAAGTCACATAACCAGTACAGACATCAGGCTGAGCTTGTGAGAGAGCCTTCCATGTATGTGGTGGCTACATCTGGGGTTGGGGCTGATGGCAAGAAGAAACTATGTGTAACGAGCAGCAGATCGAGTGCGAGTCTAGGGGTGCCTCGAATTCGCCAATGAAACCCAGGAATGGCGTAATCTGTGTGATTATGGATTATGTTGGTAGATGTGTTGTGAAGTTGTTAATCATAGTTGTTGATGTGTTACATGCGGCTGTCCTAACTACCAGGTGCTAGCGTGTTTTTGAGTCAATGCCCCGCCAAAACTCCAAATACCCCTCCAACAAAGTGTACGCGCGCCTTGAATCAGGTCAGAACAGATTAGCAGTAAGTTCTCTCCCCATTCACACCTTGACTCTACAGTCAACTTGCCATTCAAGCTCCCTTCACGCAAAACAATTACTAATTCACATAGATAATGTCCGAGTCTACAGCGCCAACGCAGGCACTGCCAGCAGAGGGGGAGAAAGGACCCTCAAAGCGTGCTCTCGAGAAGGAGGCCAAAAAGGCTGCAGCCAAAGCAAAGAAGGCTGCGTACGCTCTGCGGCCTAAGGAACAAGCGAAGCCTGCGGCGAAGACGGAGCCCACCAGCATCTTCTCAGAAGGCTGGCTCAAGCGCATATACGAAGAGAAGCCCGTGAAGGATGTTCGAACGCGTTTCCCTCCCGAACCGAATGGCTTCTTGCACATTGGTCACGCCAAGGCCATCGCCGTTGATTTCGGCTTCGCGAAATATCATAATGGGGTGTGTTACCTGCGATACGATGACACCAATCCTGAGAAAGAAGAGGAGAAGTACTTCACTGCCATTCTGGATATTGTGAAGTGGCTGGGTTTTGAGCCATGGAAGATCACTTACAGCAGCGACAATTTTGACAAACTGTATGAGCTGGCGGAGCAATTAATCAGAAAGGATGGCGCATATGTGTGCCACTGCTCCAGTATGGCACTCCCTAGCAATTGACTACAGAGAGCTAACTTTCCTATAGGAGAGGAGATTAACATGCAGCGCGGAGGACCGGATAATCGAGGCAAGCGCTACGGTTGTGATCATCGCACGCGACCCATCGAAGAGTCTATCACTGAGTTCAGAGCCATGCGTGATGGCAAATACCAGGCGGGAGAAGCTTTCCTGCGCATGAAGCAGAAGCTGACGGACCCGACTGAGGGTAACCCTCAAATGTGGGATCTGCCGGCCTATCGCATTGTAAAGGAGAACCATCACCACAGGACTGGCGACAAGTGGAGAATCTACCCAACATACGACTTCACCCACTGCATTTGCGATGCACTGGAAGGCATCACGCATTCGCTATGTACAGTAGAATTCCGTCAATCACGTGTATCGTATGACTGGTTGCTGGAACAGCTCGACATGAAGGTACCCAAGTCGGAGGAAAAGGGACCGATGCAGCGGGAGTAAGTGTACTACGGGGGATTCGAGGATACGAGTTAACAAGTGTTAGGTTTGGCCGATTAAGTGTAGGTGGCACGATTCTCTCCAAGCGCCGAATTCTCCAGCTTGTTGAAGGGACCACTGTGGAGAAGAAGAATGAAGATGGCACTATAACGAGCAAAAAGATTGCCCCAGCGGTGCGCGGATGGGATGACCCACGTCTATACACCATGGTCGCACTCCGACGTCGTGGTGTACCAGCAAAAGCCATGCTGAACTTCGTTGAGGAGCTTGGAGTCACGGATTCACTCACCGAGATTGAGCCACCTCGATTTGAATCCTCTATTCGCAAGCACCTTGAACGCACTGTCCCTCGTCAAATGTTGGTCCTTGACCCGATCAAAGTCATCATCGAAGACTTTACCACCGAGGATGAACAGGAAATGACCGTTCCATACGATCCTAAGGGTACCATCCCTGGAGAGCGAAAAGTCAAGCTTGGCGAGCAGGTTTACATCGACCGCACCGATTTCAGAGAAGAGGACAGTGAGGATTACTTCAGACTGGCACCTAACAAGGCTGTTGGCCTCTATAATGTCCCATTCTCCATCCGCGCAACGGAGTTCTCCAAGGATGCGAAGGGCAAGGTCTCTGAGATCAAAGCCGTCAAGGTTCCCGCTACCGAGAAACCCAAAGCTTACGTGCAATGGGTGGATGCGGAGACAGCCGTGCCAGTTACGGCTCGTCTATACAACTCATTGTTCAAGACCGATTCACCAAACACGCTGGACTGGAAGACTGGCGGCTGGGCCGATGACCTCAGGCCTGATTCTGAAATCATGTACGAACATGCCGTCATCGAAAGAGGTATCAGGGATCTTATCAAGGAAACGTCATTGGATCTAAGTGGTTCTTCGGATGCGCTCATTCGATTCCAGGCGCTGCGAACGGCCTACTTCTGTGTCGATATTGACTCAACAGAAGACAGGATTGTACTTAATCAAATAGTAAGCCTGAGGGAGGACAAGGGTAAATGATGGTCAGAGAAGTATAGCGTAGACTTTGCGGGCGTAACAGGCTTGAGCTACAAGGTTGTATTAACCGGTCACCAGAAGATGTAGATAGCTGAAAAGATCTCTTCATGATAAGACATAGAAAAACAAAATCGGTATGAAGGATGATATGCTATATAGTAGTAGACGGCGAAGCTTTCAAGTCGAGAAGCACAGACGATATGCCAAGTGCTTGTGGCTGAGCTGCATGTGGCAAAGCAATCACTAGCCACTAGCGTGAGAAAGTCGGAACAACCAGCGCCGACGGTTGCAGCGCGTGCGCCGTAGAACATATGTACATATAAAAACATATTCCATCAACACTCTCGACGTTTGAGGGGCCCAAAAAAAGACAGCAACCATGGCACCGCTGGTGGATGACCCGAAAATCAAGCAGGCGAGTCTGCACAACCCACTACCACTTCAGCTGCATCTGTATATCTGGCCTTTCCTGATACTGTGGCCTGCCTTCTCCGCCATCTACCTCTCGCCGGAACGCTATGAAAAGTACATACAATCGTCAGAATGGACGTTTGTCTGGGTTGCCACCATTGTCACCTTCCAGTCGCTGATTTGGCTGATGACACACTGGAACGTCAACCTCAAGAGCGCCTTCACCACGACCGCCGCCCGCGATGTGCGCTCGGCCCAGCTCATCAAGGTGCAGCCCATCAAGAACGCGGGCGCGGCCGAAATCTGCCAGCTGGTGCGCGACAATGTGGGCGGCAAGCAGAACATCTCTTTTCTGTTCCAGAAACGTCGCTTCCTCTACGATGCCGCCAAGGGCTCGTTTGCTCCGCTCTCTTACGCCCTCGATACCGACCCGAAGCCGCAGCTGAAGACGTTCCAGCAGACGCAGGGCCTCGTCTCGCCCGCCGAAATCGAGCGATTGACAGAGCACTATGGCACCAACGCCTTTGACATCCCCGTCCCGACCTTCACCGAGCTCTTCAAGGAGCACGCCGTCGCGCCCTTCTTCGTCTTCCAGGTGTTCTGCGTGGGCTTGTGGATGCTGGACGACTATTGGTACTACTCGCTCTTCACGCTGGGTATGCTGGTCATGTTTGAGAGTACCGTCGTGTGGCAGCGCCAGCGCACTCTTAACGAGTTCCGCGGCATGAGCATCAAGCCCTACGAGATTTTGGCGTACAGGGAGAAGAAATGGCAGCAAATTATGAGCGACAAGCTGTTACCCGGCGACCTGGTCAGCGTGGGTAGGACTAAGGAGGACTCGGGTGTGGCCTGTGATATGCTCCTTCTTGAGGGCTCGGCGATTGTCAACGAGGCTATGCTTTCAGGAGAGAGCACACCTGTGCTAAAGGAATCGGTACAACTCCGCCCGGGAGAAGCGCGCATAGAGCCTGAAGGCCTCGACAAGAATTCATTCCTATGGGGTGGCACCAAGGTTTTGCAAGTCTCGCACGGTACAAACGCGGAAGAGGATGGTGCAACGGTCTCGCGCCTGGCATCTGGTGTTCCTCCACCACCGGACAATGGTGCTATTGCAGTCGTCATCAAGACTGGATTCGAGACCAACCAGGGTAGTCTTGTCAGGACTATGATTTTCGCTACCGAGCGTGTCTCCGCCAACAATGTCGAGGCCCTCTACTTCATTTTGTTCCTTACTGTTTTCGCTGTCGCTGCTTCCTGGTATGTCTGGCAGGAGGGTGTCAGGCTGGATCGCCAGCGCAACAAGCTCCTGCTAGACTGCGTTTTGATTGTGACCAGCGTCGTTCCCCCCGAACTGCCCATGGAACTTAGTTTGGCTGTCAACACCAGTCTTGCTGCGCTCAGTAAGTATGCCATCTTTTGCACCGAGCCTTTCCGTATTCCTTTCGCTGGCCAGGTCGATGTAGCCTGCTTCGACAAGACAGGTACCTTGACGGGAGAAGATTTGGTTGTCGACGGTATAGCTGGTCTGTCGCTTGGCGACTCTAGCGTCGAGGTTGGTCCCGATGGTGCGCACACTGGCCTTACCAAGGTCACTGATGTTGCAACGGAAACCACACTCGTCCTGGCCACTGCACATGCCTTGGTAAAGCTTGATGATGGAGAGACTGTCGGTGAACCCATGGAGAAGGCTACCTTGGAGTCTCTTGGCTGGAAGCTTGGAGCTAAGGACATCCTTACTGCTACCACTACCACTGCCAAATCTCACGCAGAGATTGTACAGATCCGCCGCCGCTTCCAGTTCTCCTCTGCTCTCAAGCGCCAGAGCTCTGTCGCAACTGTTGTTGTCAACAACCAGAAGACTGGCCGCAAAGTGAGAAGCACGATTGCCGCCGTGAAAGGTGCTCCAGAGACTATTCGCAAAATGCTGGTCAACACGCCCCCGAATTATGAAGAAACCTTCAAGCACTTCACTCGTAACGGTGGCCGTGTTCTCGCGCTCGCCTACAAGTACCTCTCGGAAGAGGGAGAATGGGGCCAGAATCGCATCAACGATCTCAAACGCGAACAGGTCGAGTCTGATCTGCACTTTGCCGGCTTCCTTGTCTTACAATGTCCATTGAAGCCAGATGCGGTTGAAGCTGTCCGTGCTTTGAACGAGTCCAGTCATCGTGTCGTCATGATCACTGGTGACAACCCGCTCACCGCCGTTCATGTCGCCAAGCAGGTGGAAATTGTTGATCGTGACTGTTACATCCTCGACGCGCCTGAGAATGATGAATCAGGCCAAAAGGTCGTCTGGCGCAGTGTCGATGACAAAATCAGTATTCCCGTTGACTTTACCAAGCCCTTGGACGCTGAAATCCTGGAGACGAAAGACATCTGCATTACTGGCTATGCACTTTCAAAATTCATGGACAATCCTGGGTGGAGTCAGATCTTACGCCACGCGTGGGTTTATGCGCGCGTATCACCAAGGCAAAAGGAGGAGATTCTTCTTGGCCTCAAGGACTGTGGCTACACAACTCTGATGGCTGGAGATGGAACGAACGATGTTGGAGCTCTCAAGCAAGCCCACATTGGTGTCGCTCTACTCAACGGTACTCGCGATGATCTTGAGAAGATCGGTGAACATTTCCGCAACACTCAGATGAAGAATGTCTACGAGAAGCAGTGTCAACTCATGAAGCGCTTCAATCAGCCTCAGCCACCGGTTCCTATCATGATCGCTCATCTATATCCACCTGGTCCTACCAACCCACACTATGAAAAGGCCTTGGAAGCACAGGCGAAGAAGAAGGGTCTTGCGCCCGGTGCTAATGGTGCCGCCAACGGGTCGGCCGGCACACTTGTCGCTCAACAGCCTGGAGAGGTTCAGCCACCGCAAGCTGCTGGCAATGTGATGCAACAGATGCAGGAGAAAATGATGCAATCAGAGCTGGATGAACTCAACAATGAGCCACCGACGATCAAGCTCGGCGATGCCTCAGTTGCTGCTCCCTTCACGTCAAAGCTAGCCAATGTTGTTGCGATCCCAAACATCATTCGTCAAGGCCGATGCACGCTGGTTGCCACGATTCAGATGTACAAGATTCTCGCTTTGAACTGTTTGATATCTGCATACAGTTTGTCAGTCTTGTATCTTGATGGTATCAAGTTTGGTGATGGGCAGGTTACAATTTCGGGAATGATGATGAGTGTCTGCTTCTTGTCCATCTCCCGTGCAAAGGTACGTTGATCTACTATTCCGTCTTCTCGCCTCATACTAACATGTTTCCAGACCGTTGAAGCACTCTCCAAAGAGCGTCCTCAACACAATATTTTCAATACGTACATTATCGGCTCCGTCCTCGGTCAGTTCGCCATACACATCATCACTTTAATCTACGTATCCCAATACGTCCAACGCGTCGAGCCCAAAGACCCGAACCCCGATCTCGAAAAAGACTTTGAGCCTTCCCTCCTCAACTCTGCAATCTATCTGCTACAACTGATCCAGCAAATCTCCACATTCGCAATCAACTACCAAGGCCGTCCTTTCCGCGAATCCATCCGCGAGAACAAGGGCATGTACTACGGTCTCGTCACCGTCTCCGGCGTCGCCTTCTCTTGCGCCACAGAATTCATTCCAGCGCTCAATGAGAAGCTGAAACTAGTGCCTTTTACCACTGATTTCAAGATTATGATTACAAGTATCATGGCCCTCGATTTCATCGCGTGTTACGTTATTGAGAAGGGCCTGAAGTGGGGCTTTAGCGACAACAAACCCAAGGATATTGCCGTACGCAGGCCGGAGCAATTGAAGAGAGAGGCAGAGAGGAAAGCGGTTGAGGAGAAGGAGGCACAGGAGAAAAGGAACAAGGAGGCTGAGGAGAAGAGATTGGCGCTAGAGGCGATGAAGGAGGAGCGGCTGAGGAAGTTGAAAGAAAAGTGGGGTGTACAGTAGTGATGAATCGCTCACTATGTGCAAGTCTGTGGGAAGATGCGGCATTCCTGATTATTGTCGAGGCATAGCGTGCATTGTCCTGTAGTTACACTCCTTGTACATGGGAGCATGACTTTGACCAGAAGTTTTGAGCCTTTACTTTGGCATTGCCTGTTGCTCGTTACATTGATCATTTAGACATGATATATTGCGCCCTGGTTTTGTTCTCTCTGCTCATCTTTACTCTTCACTCCATCCAAAATCCGTGAAGTTACGGGTGTGTACTATGGCTTGGAAGTCCGCGAGCTATCACATGACAGCGGGTTTTCGTATTTGGGGCCTTCTTGCACATGTTCTCACCCCCAACCATTCGCGACACGTTTCTAATGTTGTCACCGTCCCCTCCCCCGGCATTGTGTTTGTTTGGAATATCGTATGCGACACGCAAGATGTCAGCCACGGAGCACGAATATACAAGCCATGTGTTGCAAAACTAGTGGACGTTGTAAATTTTCTCTGCTTTTTTTATTTGGGCCGCGTGGGTAGTTGTATATGTGATTTCAATCATTTTGTGGTACTCCACCGATATTAACGTCACTAGTATCTACCCGTTCCATACAAAATCCATTGCTTTTGTGTCTATTTCCCTTTTCAATAGTACCGAGATATGCACGCTAAGCCTCGTGCGAACAACAAGAATATATAAGGTCTCTGTCCTTTGCATGTTGATTGTTTCTTGCTTCCATCAAACCTGTTCACTTCTGGGGGGTTCAAAACTCAGCGGTGGAAAAAATATATGTGGGGGAGGGAGGGAAGTGGGGTTGTGGTTCCTTTCGAAAGGGAAAATGGAAGAAGTGGAGCATGTGGCTGTTTGGCTGTTCCTTTACCTACCTGTATCCTTCATGGAATCGACACAGGTACCGTGACGATGTATGGATCTCCCTGGACTCAGCACCCGGCTTGATGCGAATTGGAGTACCGCCACGGTATCTCGAGAGAAACATACCAGCGGTGCTTGGATGGGACTCACTTTACCCCCAGATCGAAACAGCACAAGCATCTTACATGTTATTCTCCAAGGTTCACCCTGAAAACTGCATTCTGTCCATCACAGAATCGCCTGGCTCGGAGGTTCGACTGGATTGACCAGCTAGCCACGATGAAGAAATTTCCTGGGTGTTCCTTTAATTATTCGACAAGACAAGCTCCGCCTTTCCCCCTGGTCCTGGTCTCTCAACCAAATACCAGATGATCACATGGATATGCCGTCCGAAGCTTCTGTGAAGGCCCAACGGCTTTTGAAACTGACCGACTCGCTTTCAATGTTCCATCCGACCCGCTCTACTATCTAAAGAGTATCCACATTTCCAAATTTTCACTTTCGCTGATTTGGTGGTTGAATATGGGGCTTATCTGCGGACGGTCCCGATGCCTGACGATGATCGAAATATTTACCGTCGGTCGCCATGAGTCATTTATTGGACTATGGACAACTTATACAGACCCTGGACAACTGGTATTGAGAATAAAGAGTCCTGGAGAGAATTGATTCCGTTCAATATACGCCCGCGAGACACGGTTCTGGATTGGACGCGTTTGCGCCGGACACGTATGATTTGCGACTTGGTATATAAGAGGAGATGCCCTCTTCCACCACCTACTGATCGGAAGGACCAAGCATACATTCTTCTATCTCCACTCCTGGCCAGCCTAATGCGAACTTCTGAAATATAATATTAATACACGTGCCCTTTCCCTTTTCCAACAGGACTACGCATATGGCAATAGGATTATCGGAAGGCATATATGGTAACGATCCGTCCCTTAACGTTACTTTTCCAAAATGCCATTTGGCTCCTATGACCAAAATCAAGGATGGTCTGGATAAATACAGGTCTAGTCACTCTTCCCATGGACTCCGGATATATGTCATGAAGGGCAACGTACAAACATTTCAATGGCTCCTTCATCACATAATGTTACAAGATTACTTCATTTATGGTGCTGTGAAAGAGGGTTAGATGAACGCTTGAAATATTCCAGGGACAGTTACATGGAGTGCGCTTGACCTTCACAGTTCCGACCAGCACAATAGCAAAGCATTCGGTTGTATGTCTTTCCAAGTCATCAAAAGAGGAACCTCAGAAGCTGCCCAAGGATCCTCTCTTCATAGCTATTTGAGCATAACGAAGAGCGTCAAATGATCATACCGCTTTCCCGCCTGGATATCACGCATCGCCATCCCAATAGGAGTATCCATTTGTTCCGACGCTTTATTTCATACTTCAAGCCTTGAAATAGTCTTGATCATGCCGAAACCCCCATTTTCGGAGTAGCTGAGGAGTATCACTAGACATGGTAACAACAACAGAACAAGGAAGTTTCTAAGGCTAGGGAAAAAAGAAATATGTTCATCCACGAACAAGAGAACCAGCAATCATTGTGTATTATTGAAGAAGACTGCCAATTCGGAGGACACAAAGACAAAAGCACAGGACTACCACGTTCAGGATCTTCCGCACTCTAACCGACGATGAAAGCCAGGACTAGCCAGCGGGTTCTGAACGTTCCTCTCAAGCACCATAGCGAAAAGTACAATGGAAATTTGCTATGAGGAAGTGAAGATGAAGAGGCGTCGAACGCTTCACAATCCCTAAATTATTGCCGCACAACTGAATATTCGCCCACGCAGTAGTTGTGCCAGTCTGATAGTCAACTACGAAGGAAACGACTGAAATCAAGAAAAACTACGCCAAATGATCTTGTATCCCGGGCGAAACAAGTTTTATATCACAACTCCATGTCAATCACCAATCTGGCGCTTGAAAAGATGCGTTCAGTTCGATAGGATTGCGTCGCGTTGCACATGTCAAAGTCAAAACCTTGAAGACATGTTCTGACTCCTTTGGGTTCCTGGAGCGTCTTCACAGTAGTTCCCGAAATGGTACATAAATCACCTCAAGCACCTGTGGATCTTTCCCCACACACATCGCACTTGATGCGATATATCCAAACTGCATGACTCCACAGCGAATGTCTCTAGTTCCGAGTTTTCAAAACTCCACAAAATAGTAGACGTCAATTCTCATTATTCTCGGGTTGGAATGCCTGGATCCGTATTTCTGAATCACAGGACTTGTGCAGCAGAACATGGATATTAGGATTATATTCCATCAGCTTCTTCGAAATTTTCCATGGTCTCGAAATAGGCTCTCCGATTGGCAGTTCTACGAGATACTAAGGCTAAAACTCTGCCTCTAATATGGTTCAAGCGAATTTGAAAACAGGAGTATACAAGTACATGTCATCCCTCTTGTCGCACTCAAAACCTAAGATATGGAAAGCATGATTGTATCTTTACATGGCAATCATCCTTGGCGTGTTGAAGTATATGGTATATTACAAATATGCCTGCTCTCGACTCAGAAACAAAGCGACAACACATTGAATTCGTGGTTTGCATGTGCCGCGTTTCGAAACATGTGGAACCTTCACATGTCAGAAACAGGGTGTTCCACTCTGCCAACAGTATAGTGGATGGAACAAGGATGAAACGCGTGGTCAAAATCGAAAATTTTACATTCTGGTTCCCGTGTCTGTGGAGATCAACTGAATCGCCTAGAGGTGGCATTTGGGAGACGGAGTCACGGTATATTATGTACCGTAATTACGCGCCGCTCCCTCTGCCAACACACGTTTTTGAGGACTCTGAGACCATAGTCCCATGTCCGAAAACTCGCGGGCTTTGTCAATATGGAATGAAGTAACTATGGTGAGAACTCAGACTAGTAGTCCAGAGCACAGAGCACAGAGGTGCCCTCTCTTGATATCAGACTTGATATGTTGCTTCCACACTTCAAAGCAGCACAGATCGCATGGCATATTTGCTGGCTGTCCTGGTCGTCTTCGCACATGGGGAAGGCACGGGATAGATATATAAATTGAGGACGCGATAGGCCTACTTCTCTTCATTTACAATTACTAGTCTTGATCCAAAATCATGTAATTTCGGGATGACATGGCTGGTGGAGTATGAGTGGGGGTGGGCTTTAATATTTTGGAGGAATTTGAATATGAAACCTGGGTGGCTTTGAGTATTAATCAAACGTTTACTGAAAAAGAAGCTCCCTAGGCACAAGCCACTTATGCTTCATCTGTTTGAACTTTTTGCCTAGTTGAAGATGAGAAATTGTTTCGTCCGCGGCTACTTATTCTCCTGCAATATCAATAGTGTATCTCGATAGAAGGTGATGTTACTTGCAATAATGAGCCATGAATCCAGAGAATTCGTCATTCTCTGAACACACTAAGATTCGCATTGAAGATGTTTGGTTCATGTAATATGTAGGGCGAAATCTATTTTATCTCCTTCATCTTCCTCAACAGCTCTTTCATGTCTTTTGCATAGATATCAAACTCACCAAATACTTCCGTGACAGGCTCGTGTTCCTCGACAGCCAACCACGCCGTTTTGAACCCAGCCGTTCTCGCTGCGATCAAATCCCACGAATGCGCTGCGACAAACCATCGTGTACCGTCGCCTTTTTCACCCATTCCTCTGCTACTTAAATGCCGATTTGCATTCTCATAAACTCTCACGTCTGGTTTCGCGATCTGCAAATCATCGCAACTGAGCAGGTGGTCCCGATCAAGTTCTATAAGCGCCTTGCGGTAATAACTCAAACTTGTCTGCACACCCCCGTTCGTGACAGCATAAACATCCCAGCCTGCTTCTCTTAGCCCATCAAAGCACTCTTTAAGCCCCTCTCGCGGCTGCATAGCCTTGAACGCCTTCATGACCTCCGTGACGTCTTCATCGCTCACTGCATCTCCAGGAATGTTCACAATACAACAAGCGCGACGGAACGTGAGCTTGAGTATTTCCGCAATTGGCCTGTAAGACCCCGAGATGCTGGTATAAGTGAAGTCTCGTTGGGCAGCGTAGAACCAGGCGAAGAAAAGGGATTTGGCATCCACAGAGTGGGTGGTCAGAATGGGGCCGAGGCGTTCGCTGATAGCATTGATGGGGACGGAGAAGGCAAAACAGGTCCCGATTACATCGAAGGATGCGGACTTAGTCATCTTGAAAGCACGAGAGTAGGGTTGCAATTATGATGGTTTCAAGAATGGGCCAAACGGAGTGGTTGCTTTTTGCAGATATCATAGCCGACCAAGTTGGCCGATGTTCTTACCTCATCGCACGGCCTGCCTAGTTCATGACGTACCGGTAGGTACGGGTTTCCTTCCTCGTCACCCGTATACGGTACCGGTGGATAAAGTATCTGAACAAGAACAAAAACTAAAACGAGCCCGCGGCAGAATATTGCACCCGTGAAGCACCGTCAACCAGGCACGGCGGGATATCAAGACTTGATGCAAGAGATGCAAGAGATGTCTGTCCGCCCCCATGTGCGTCGCGCTTTGACCCCCCAAAAGGACTGTTGTGAGGCTTGGATGAGGGGCACTACCGGTACCGGTATGCCTCATGCCTACAGTTCTTCCGTCGCCCCTACATCTCGTAGCAAACACAACATCAAAGCTGCCGGTCAGCTTATTTTCAGCATTACCTACGCCTCTTCTCCCTTTTTCAAGTGTTCTCTTCGGTCCCTGGGTGTAACAGGATGTTTGGAGTGGCTCAGATCGTCTACTACGCAACTTGCGTGGCTTGGGCCGCGATCTTTTACCAGGTCTATCTGAAGGAATTCTTTGCGACAACTCTTGGCTTTGGTCGCATTGTACAGAGCATTGATGAGTTTCCATATACTTGTAGACGCGTTGAGCACCCGCGATTAGAGGCCTGTGAGGATATTTGGCTTGACAATGAGGCGAGAACGTTGTATGCGGCTTGTGCGGGGACCAAGGGCAGGCTAGCATGGAGTCAGGCGTAAGGCACCAACATGTTCATCATCATACATATCAATGGCCTTGAAATGCGGTGGCTAACGTCTGACAGAGTCGGGAAGTTGAATGTCACTGGTCGGAGGCCTGGCGGGTCAGAGTTGATTGCGCTGGACATCGATTACCCAGGTCATGATAATCTTTTCAATATGCGTGCAATTAAGCCTGTCGGGTACACAGGAGCTACGGGAGATGGAACCCTGGATCTCCTTGGATTCGATGCCCAGATCCTCGATGGTGATACGATTCAATTCTACTTCGTCAACCAACGACCGCCAATTGGACCTTTCAACAACGTAATCGATGCTTCGAAAATTGGTGCCAACTCTACAATTGAGGTTTTCGAGATGAGGCGCAGCGAAGATCAGATGCGCCACCTTCGTACTATCTGGTCACCTGACCAGGTACACACCCCAAATCGAGTTGCTGCATTGGGTGATGGAGCGTTTCTTGTCACCAATGATCACTCCGTAAGAAGTGGCTGGGTATGTAGGTCCCGTTGGCATTGATAATGCGAGTGCTCACATCTACCAGCGAATTTTGCTTGACCCCATCATTGGTGGTGGAAATGTAGCATATTGTGATGGTAATGGTCAATGTCACGATGCATTCAGCAGAGATGAAAAGATGGCCAATCTCGCACCGTCAGCTCCACATAACCAAGCCAAGTTCAATACGTGGATGTCCGCGTACCTCGCAAAAATTGAACATCTGATGCCTAAGTTGAAACTGAAATTTCCCAATGGCCTTGCGAGAGGTTTCGACGGTCTCTTCTATCTGCCCAGTACCGTCGATGGCCAAATTCGTGTTCTCGCACTCAAGGATGACAAAACACTCCAACAAATTGACACCATTCGTGTGGGGATGCCACTTGATAACGTATCGCCGGATGCGAAGGGCGATCTGTATGTTCCCGGGTTTCCCAACTTGCAATCGGTGAAGGGGTTTGGAGACCCATACGGCCAACCTGCTCCAGCGACTATATGGCGCATCAGGAAGACTGTGGATGCGAATGCGGATGGCGTCAGATCTGTAGACTACCGCATCGAAAAGGTCATTGAAGACAAGGACTCAAAAGTAATTGCTGGCGCTACAACAGTGAGACACGATGCAAGAACTGGACGTCTGTTCATCGCGGGTAAGTTGCTCTCAGGAACGCATTAAGCGTGAAAAAAAAACTAACAGGTCACAGCTGCTGTATATCCATTCCTTGTGGTGTGTGAGCCACACTCATCTTGACTTGGTCTCCGCAGATGAAAGAAAGATGCCAATTGAGGTTTAGAACAGCTTTGATAGTCTGATAACCGACCTCCAATCCTCTCCTCTTGTTATACAACAAGAGCAATGCACCAAACACCTACAGCTGCACCAACAAGTTCATTCGCAAACACACCGCCATTAGCTGCCGCCGCAGCCGTTGAAATCGTTGCTGGTGTTCCGCCGCTAGTCTGACACGCACTCGCAGATCCAGAAGCACTCCTAGAACCCACAATCGGGGTCACGCTCGGCATCGCACTAGCGATACCCCCACTCACCGCACCAGTAGAAACTGCCCCTTGAGTAGAGTTCGAGACTGTAGCCGCCGAATCCCCACTCCCATTCAACTTTTCCGCACCAGCTGTGATGGAAACCGACAGGCTGGTCAGCTCCGCAGCTTCGTAGCTTGTGGTGCTCGATCCAGGAAAATCTGCCTCACTTCCGCCCGCAGTTTCCTTGCATACGATCCAGGGCGTGGCGAGGGAGCAGTCGACGGTGGATGTGAAGTCGGTGTCTGGGTCCGACATGTCGATGTTGTAGGTTGACGGACCGTAGACAATTGTCTCTTTGGGATAGAGACCACAGGGTTGCGAGGGTGGGCAGGCAATTGAGATGGTTGTGGCTTTTGCCTCTGCGGTGACAACGGAGGAGTGGGGCATAAAGGCGGGCCAGAAGCCGATGAAAGGGACTTCTAGTGTCGGGGAAGCATCTTGGGCTAGAGTGATTCCCATAATTCTGGTCAGTATGAGTGCTGGAAGCATTTTTTCATACAATTCTGCGTACGAGTAGCGCGACAAAAAAATCCAGAGGGAATATCAATATAAACGGACGGGAGTTTTTGCAGGAGGTTTTTAGTCCGGTTAGTTGTGAATTTTCGCATGAGAACTTGGAATCAGGAACATTTTATAATGATTGCAAAGCCATGTTGCCGCTGTATTACTAGATCAGGAGAGAGAGATATGGTAGGATGCGGCGTAGTTAAGGGCAGGTCAGAGACTTGGCATAGACTACAGGCCCTCGTTGCCATTGTATCGCACATCTTCACCAGGCTTCAAGAAGTATTCTTGTCTCTGAGGGTGCAACAGTCTGTTCAGCCTCTTCTCATTCTGCCGAAATCCGTGTTGGAAAGAAAGTGAAGGACCATGGCCACATGCAAAATCTCGAATTGCCCGCTGGGGCGCGATCGAGCTACTACCGTAGTTACCGGTACTGGCCAGCCGCCTTTATCCCAGTACCTCTTCTTTCGGACTCCCGATTCCCCACTCTTATAGGTCAATAGTTCCTTTGATATACCATACTGTGTCGCGTATCATGCTCATTTTGTGGCAGGTGAGATCGGGACATGGGAAGGAAGCAAGCGCTTCACTTATTAGCAGTGTACCTACCTGAGCGTCAGGTTGTCCTTCAAAGTAGCATTCGAGCTCTCCTTGCGGAAGATCGGTACCGGTACTAGTGATGCCATTTCTCCAAACTTATAATCACAGTGTTAATGAGAGATCTTTCAAGAACACAGATGATCTGCTATTAATACGCACGAGACGGAGGGTTCCTCATTGTTGCTTGCGCATGCCTTTGGATTTAGCAAGGCCGAATTGATAAGTCATTTAAAACAACTTGAAGTTCCTGTCCCACTCTGCGAGGAACGATGCGTAACCGTTGGGCTTGGCGCTTTCATGTGACGTCGCTCAGTGCCGCTAATTATATAATGTTCGGCATATGGAAGCTATCTAGTGAAAGCGTCAATTGGCCTACGAAAAACAGTGTGGACGGCATACAGAGGAGAGCCAAGACACTCAACTTCGAGTGATGAGCCAGTCAGCAGTGCCAAAAAGTTCACGCTCTCCCAGACGATCGCGCAATCCCTACACCGTTTGCTATGTTCGGGCCTATGCTGGCGTGACAGCATACGGCGTTGAGGCCTTAGAGCATTTTAAATCCAGCGAATTTATTAACTGCGCAAGGCTTTCCCTAAAACTCCGCATATACAAGACCTTGCACGTCACTCCTTCAGGCTTAGAGTATCCTTGGCAGGATCACGCCCCAATGCCGCCAAGATGATCTGCAAGACTTTCGCTTTTTCAAGCAACTATGCCATGGGATGGCTGTTTGTCCTACTCACAGATGGTTATCTGAGTTTTCATAAAGAAGGATATCATAAAACCCAAGTTCGAATACATTCTCTCTCTCTCATCCCAACCCCAGACTTAAGCTTCTGTCACCCGTTATGATACGACCCGCCTTCAATGGATTCATTCTAGTGTTCGCGATCGTTGTCATTAGTAGGTTAAATAGCGACCCACTACGATGTGGTAGGACCTCTTCCCCACAGGGAACATGGACGGCCCGTTTTTAGTCGGCAATCCTCAAGTCTTGTTCTCGCAGATAGCCAAGACGGCCACAATGTTAGCCATCGACGCCATTATAGATGTAGTAGGTCCGAGAGGCCCCAACAAGTCTTTATTTATCTGCACCTACATAGTACGCAGGTGCCTCCCTCTGTTCTTTCTGCACTTCCCAGATCCTGAACACAAGTATGGCGGACCCGAAATCGGATGAAAAACATGGCGGAGTCGAAGTGGACCGACACTCCGATGGACAATGCCATGATAGTGATGCCGGGTTTACAAAGTCAGCTGAAGAGAAAGCGTTGGTTCGCAAGATAGACTGGTTTCTGATGCCCACCATATGGCTGTTGTACATGCTTGCGGTAGGTATCCCAACAAGGCATCACTTACCTTTATGACTGACCACTTCCAGTATATGGATCGCTCGAACATCGGCAATGCGAGGATTGCGGGCATGGAGGATGACTTGAGCCTCACTGATTCGCAATACTCCCTTGCGATCAACATGTTTCAAGTGAGCTTCATCACGTGCAGCGTTCCATCAAACATGATCTTAGCTCGAGTGCGTCCCAGCATATACATCCCAACAATTGTAAGTCTTTAATCTCCAGGTGCAATCTGTTGGTCGATTGACCCCCCATTAGATGTTTCTCTGGGGTATAGTCGTTGCCGCAATGGCTGCCATAAAAAAACCATCCCACCTGTGGGGCCTCCGTGTCGCACTCGGTGCGCTCGAGGCTGGTTTTGCGCCTGCGGTCTTTCAGATCTTCTCTACATGGTATCGCAAATCGGAGCAGAGCAAGCGGTTCATGGTTTTCTGGTCGGCTGGAATCCTTGGAAATGCTTTTGGTGGCATTCTTGCCGGTACCGTTACGGGTGGCCTCGACGGCGCCCACGGGATTCCTGGCTGGAGGTGGTAAGTAATGGTTCACTGGAGATCTCACAGGAGTGCCCTACTGACAGGGTGGCAACATTAGGTTGTTCCTAGTCGAAGGCGTGATTACTTGCGGTTGTGCTCTACTCGCTCCGTTGGTATTGCTCGACTATCCTGCAACAGACTCCAAGTTCACACCAGAGCAGCGAGCTTTGGCAGTAAGTCGTCAGGAGTCGGATGGCCTCAACACCAACCTTGATGGAGGACGACGCATAGGCGTCTGGAAAGCGCTTTTGCTCGCGCTGATTACTCCAGCATACTGGATCATTTATATTGGCTTCATGACCGTCGATGGAAGTTTCTCGATCGGTTATTTCTATCCGACTCTCGTGCAGGGTCTCGGCTACAGCTCCACCACAGCCCAGTTCATGACTGCGCCCCTATATGTTTGCGCGCTTCCTGCAGCAATCATCCTTTCCATTCTTGGTGATCGAAGTCCTAACCGGAGAGGATTCTATCTGGGCGGAGCCATGGGCCTCGCAGCCGTATTCTCGGCAATCACAGCCGGCGTGACAGGTTTTACAGCTCGTTATGTCCTGCTGGTCTTCCTCAACATGGGACTATACTGCACCATTCCCCTTGTCCTATCGTTCAGCACGTCGAGTCTAGGAGCTGTGGAGCCAGAGGTGCGAGCTGTCGCGCTGGCATGGATGTCTGCGCTGGGTAATCTCGCGCAAGTTTACAACTCTTATGTTTGGCCAGACCGCGATGCGCCGAGATACTTAACAGGCTTCTGCACGTATGCAGCGCTTATGCTGGTTGGAGCATCACTGTATACCGCCGGAGCAATTTACTTTAGACGGAAACCACTCCAGGCCAGGCGTTGAGAACAAGGACTCAAGTGCATAATAAGACGGCCATTGTTCGCGTTCGGATTCCGAGACCTGAGAATGGTTGATCTGCTCTTCCCAAAATAGCAGGCTGCTTCTAGAGATGAAAGTAAATTATCGAACTGAGGGTTGAGGCTGAGCCTGTGCTGGAATCTCCTGAGGCTATGCCAATGCGATGGTCTGACGTTAGAAGTGAAGGTTTATCACTACGTATGGGAGCCCCGCGCTGCAAATATTGCAGCTGACTTTGAGAAATATCCGGGTCCAAATTCGTGAGAAAACTATTCCCATGAGTCAAGATTCGGTATTTTGACCGAAATAGCTATACAGGGCGAGATTTTAGATCTGACAGAAAACGTGGCTGTTACGTCAGCTCTCGTTCAGGTGCACAAGCACGATGCCTCAAGTCTAGTGCGTGAGAATACTACATATGAATATATGTTGGACTAAATATCTGCCTCATACCGTAGACTGCCTGGTCGTTCTTCATTGATCGTCCTATTGTGCAAATTTGCCTGCGAAGTGATGTAGGTAGTCCGTAGGACCACGGCGCTTATACAACTTTGCAGGCCCATGTTATCTCAGGACACATAAAATATGATGTAATATTCTCTCTGGCTGTAAGCGCTATCGAACTTGCCCCTCTCGAATCTAGCATAGAATTACTACGCCACCACTGTACCGGTATGTACAGGGGTACCGTAGGGTATAAGCGAGTTCTCCTCAGCCACGTACAACGAGGCCCAAGACAATCTGACTACCAACATCACCGTAACTGACGCGACACTTAGCACTTGATGTTCGGTATTCCCCAATAGATACACTGAAAATACTCCTTTACAGAGCATATTCCGAAGAGACATCTGCCTAGTTGTCTCCTCACACGCCATAATTACCCAGTCCAATCCTGTCAGTCATGCCACGTTACTGCCGGATCATGATTGCAGCAGCTTCTTAAGCTTGGTGAAAACAAGGTCACAGCACGGGTAATAGATTGTAAGCGCTATCAAATAGTTCGGAATTCAATGATGGACAATGTGGTGTCAAGGTTGATTTCATCATTCGCGGAAAATTGGTGCTGATACAGGGCCAGCTGCGGCACGGACGTAACTTCGCAATGAAGAGGATCATGTTTGCATGGTTGTATGTCATCAGAGCTGTAATGGAGCTAGGTTGTCATGTGTATGCACGAAGTAGGCTGTAAAAAGTAGATTAGGACATCGCGAGAAGGTTCGGAGGCATAGCGAAAGAGGACACTGGGTTGCTGCTTTAAGGCCACTTTCCAATACCTATATGTTAGCGTTGCCCGTCTTGAATGGAGGCCCCCAAATCATACTATATTATTTACACCCTCTTTTTCATATCCTTATTGAAGTCAATACACTGATAATGTTTGCTTGTTTACCGCGCCCGAGGTGGAGGCTAAGGGTAGATCGGCAGTCGGGAGACGCCCAAAGATCTGCCTATGATGGTTATATCAGCAAAATGAGACGGAACGAGTATCCCATGCTCAAAGGTATCTTAAGAGCTTGCCTGAAGTCATAGTACATGGCTAACAGTCCCCAGATATAACATATCTCGACCATGGTGGTACTACCCTAGCACCCAAGTCTCTACTGGATATGTTCAGTAGCGAAATGCAGGCAACTTTGCTGGCGAACCCACATTCAGACTCACAAAACCCTAGCACATCGGCCCTCATCGTGGAGGAGACTCGTCTTGAGGTGCTCAAGATGTTCAGTGCGGACCCAGCACATTTCGATGTTGTCTTCACCGCCAACGCAACAGCGTCTATCAAGCTCGTCGCAGAATGTTTTTCCGGAAACAAAGCAGGGTTCGACTATTACTATCACCTCAATAGCCATACAAGTCTTGTTGGGGTTCGAGAGTTAGCTACACACAGTCATTGTCTAGCGTCTCATGAGACGGATGAATGGCTGGATGCGCGCGCCAACAACATTCGGGATACCCATCAAGAACGACCGAGGTTATTTGCGTATCCCGCTCAATCGAATATGAATGGAGAACGACTGCCACTAGACTGGCCCGGCAGACTACGGTTTTCTGGCCATCACCCACATACTTACACACTATTAGACGCAGCGGCTCTGGTGTCCACAACGCCACTGGATCTTAGTGACCACGTTCATGCTCCCGATTTTGTAGCAATGTCTTTTTACAAGATCTTCGGCTTTCCTGATCTCGGCGCTTTGATCGTTCGCAAAGCTTCGGGACATTTGTTCGATCACAGGAGGTATTTTGGTGGTGGGACGACGGAAATGATTACATGTGTCGACGAACCGTGGGTCGCGCGCAAACAATCGAGCCTGCATGCGAGACTTGAGGATGGCACGATCGCGATCCGTAATATACTTGCTTTGCATTGTGCCATCAAAATGCATCCAAAACTCTTCGGTAGCCTCAGAGAGACCTCCCAGCACGCCTTTTGGCTAGCGCGTTGTCTCTATCAACGGCTGGAAGTGCTTCGTCATGCTAACGGTACTCCCATCTGCCACATCTACAAGTCACATACGTCAAGTTATGATGACTCACGAACGCAAGGTGCGACTCTAGCATTCAACGTTCGACGAAGCGACGGCTCTTGGATAGGTTGCTGGCACGTGGGCAAGGCACTGCGCGGGGACAATATCCACGTTCGCACAGGAAGTCTCTGCAACCCAGCTGGAGCAGCTATGGCTCTTGGTGTTGACGCTGAATGGTTGAGAAGAGCATTCGAAGAGGGCTTCCGTTGCAATACGGATGTGGACGTGCTCAAAGGGGTCCCGATCGGCATGGTCAGAGTTACTTTTGGGGCCATGAGTACTCTTGGGGACGTAGATGTACTCACACGCTCTCTCAAACGCCACTTCATGGATCATACCACCATCACAATGGCAGGCCCAGGGGATTCCCAGTCTTATCAGTCGACAAAGGAATCATCGATCCCCGAAGATATTACCGAGAGAAGGCCTTGTGATAACTTGGACACTCAAAAGCTTCCCATCAAGCCACTGAATGAGCATGTCAGGAAATTTCAAGTGACCGGATTGAGTGGCATGGCATGCGTTCGGAGAGCTTTAGGGTCTTCTCAGACTGAGAAGATACAAACTCTCTATTCCACTACATCAGCCTAATGGAGTGTAAATATTTGCAACTTAATGTTGCGTGCGACGCGATGAGAAGTCTTGTGCAGCCGTATCACATAGCTACGCCATGAGTCGATTCAAAGCCATCCTTTTGTCATTCTTTTGTATTAACCGACAGACTCAGGTAGAGATTTATTTCTGCGCGAAGAACACGTATATAGCATCTTACATTCTGAGTTTCTAAATCTTAAATCCATTAATCTCGAATCCCAAAAAGCCACAGCTAGCTATTGTCAAAGATCCCTCTCCATTTTATCGTTAAGCGGAACGCTCTTTCTGTATAAACTATAGGCGTATTTTTCTATATTCTTGCATGTTTCTGTTCTGTCTGCGTCTGCGGCACATTGCACAAGTTCATAAAAATTATATTCAACATTACGTTGCGATATTCGATACTCTTGGTCACGTAGCAAGCGGCATCTCCTGAAAACAAAACTTTCATCATCTGCAACATCTAGTACGGATTGGTGTCGACTATCTTGATCTTTTTCCCCATATCTCAAGAGCGACATACTTAGTATACGTCATTATCATGGGCACACTAGAACCTAGGCCACTGCGATCTGGATAATTCATGAATTAGATCTGTCTTGGCTAGGGTAGTCTCCAATTACAATGCAGGCTTTCATATCGCAAAAGCTGTACCTGAACACAACTGGCGCAGCCAAAAGCCAATGGGTGATCCTCTAATTAATACCACCTCTTCAAAACATCAAGACTTGCTTACTACCGCAGTATGATTCTAATGGTTCCCATACACTTGCTGTGCCTGCAATGCATCGATATCAACAACTGGGCCGTGGTACGTCTTTTTAGCCCAAACAAGGTAGTAGATCGTACTGAATATCGCAATCGTGCCAGTCACGAGGATCGACCAGTTCATATCTGCGACTGTCACCGCCTTAAAGGACGGCCAAAAGCTGAAGAAGAAAATAAGCGAGAGGTACATGCATGAAAATGCATTATTGGCAATTCCCCATGGCCCAGGGACTCTCCAGGGACCCCAGCTGGCTCGTACCATACCATCGTTGGTTGTTGTTGGCGATTCCGTGTCGAACGTTTCGCTGCTTGCGACAATAGCTCCAGTACAACGCCGATAGAGCAGAAGGGATGCGGTTAACAAGTACGATGCGTATAATCCCGCAATTGCAACGGAGATGATTCCGTTGAAGGCAGCAATAGAACCTAGATTGATGACACCAAGAAGGCATGCCGTAACACTGGTAAAAATTACTGCGTTCACCGGGATCGAAGTCCTGTCACTGACCTTGAAAGATCATTAGAACATTTTGAGATGGTGCGAAGGCCTAAAATACTCACCTTGCTAAGCATACGCCAGCCAGGGAGTCCCCGATCTCTTGCAAACGCCCAGCAGACTCGTGACACAGATGCCGAAAGCCCAACGCCGCAAGCGATCACCATGATAACGACTATAGACAGCATAACTGCCGCTCCAGTCCTCGACTGGACTGCACGATGGAAAATTGCGACGAACGGGAACGCTGGGCTTTCCTCGAGGACAGCATCCAAGTCGCCCATACGCAACAGAACCGCAATAATCATTACTAGGCCCATGGATCCATTGATCAAAACACCGGCCATGAGCGACCGAGGAACAATTACTTGAGCATTCCGAATCTCTTCCGACAGCTAAACTCGTCAGTAAGTCCATAGGAGCATTCAATTCCAGTCTCGATCATGCTCACATGAATTGGGCCATCACCACCTGGAAACCTCATTAGCAAAAGCAACACGTATGCTAGTCAAAGTGAAACTATACCAGCAAACGCAAAAACGCTCCCCATGAGTCCAATGCAGAAAGACAGTCCTTGTGAGCTCCAACCACCAAGATTGGCAAACGTAGTAAAGATCTCCTTTGCATCACCCTGAGGACCAAGCACAAGGATTGGTATCAAGATGGCGAAAAATCCAACGAGATGAAGAATCAAAAGTCCGCCTTCGAATTTCGGTAGTAACCAACCTGCCGCAACGTTGATGAAAACCGAAAATGCAACGACAGCCCAGTAGAGAAGTAGAATGTGCCAGTCGTGGGGTGTGTAGGTATCGGGATTGCAGAGCGTAATGAGAGCCTGGATCTGGCCACCTGTGAGGAAACTCCCGGATCCATAGGCAGCTAGCCAACCACACAATGTAAGCCATCCTACATGGAACTTTTTAGTGGACTTGAATCGCGTCTTTCTGTGAGCAGGATTTCTCACCGGAGATATAGCTAAGCAATTTTTGTGAACTTTTCGGGGCCAACATGGACACCCAGTGATATTGCCCACCGGAGGTTGGTGCTCTGGGTAATTTTATGATCAGCGATAGAAAGGCATTGTATTAAAGTTTACTTACAGAGACACCAGTTCTGACATCACGGCGAACGTAGAGATGGTACCAGTCCAGACAATAATGTATCCGTAAATGACGCCTGCTGGACCACCACTTGGATTGTTTATCAGTCGTGCTTGTACCTGATTAACGGAAACACTCACTTTTGCAGTCCAATGAGGAACAATCTGAAGAGCTGTCAGCGAATGGATGAATACCTGAGAGTGCTGACTTACCCTAGTGAGGCCTCCCACGTAATCAAGACGGTGCAACTGTAGCCCAGTAGAGAAAGAAAGCCAAATCGCCGCTGGATTTAGCTATCAGTCACGGCCTCAATACAAGATCGGTATAGACAAACTTTAAGAACTGCCTTCTTTCCCAATTTCGCAAGAGCCAAATTATCCCGTGCATCGCCAGTGGGAGTCGAAATGGCCGTCAACTCAACGCCACCACTCCCTTTGGTAAGGGAAATCGCCATTTTGAACAGCCCCCAGATATGAACGCAAAGAATGAATAAACAATTCCTGCTGATTGCAGAAAAATAGGGTTGAGAATGGAAAAAGTGTTAAGAACATATTTATCCCCAGGATTCAAGGTCGGACGGATGTCCACTGGCGTGAACTGGGTGGGTAGGGCAGCCTCCGCGGCATACACTCAAATTACACGAGCGCGGGTTTGTCTCAAACCATCAGGAGGAGCGGAAGGATTGGAGGGATCAAATTCAGGCAAAACATTACACCTGCTCAAACCACTCAAGTACATATGCCGGGGTCGTGCCACATGCAGGGGTTTCCTGTGGTATGATCTACAAGACGCCCGCGCCGCAATAGTTGAACCACCGCCATGTTGGCCAGCTCATATCCGATATCACTGCACCGTGGGATGATTGGGGTAGAACCTGATTGTGCGACCCGCGCAGAAAATCTTGGCTAGATTTACACTAGAGTGGTTCCACCACGCTGATGCGATGTTCTTTGGGAGATTGAGCTTCCGCGGATGCGGTTCCAATAGCCCAGCTTTTCGACGCGTTGATGGCCTGTCCGGGTGTAGAGCGAGAGACCTCCATTAGATGGTATTCTCTGCTTTTATTCCTTGATGTATGCAATCCTTGCCTACGCAAATCATTGACACCAAGGAAACCCGTGTCGAACCCTTCCAGAAATAATTTGGTATATGGTAGAGACGTCGTCAATACAGCGAGGCATTGAACAATTTGGTTGCAGATGGTTGACCGCCAGTACCCGAGTGTCAGGTCGTCCTTCAAAGTAGCATTCGAGCTCTCCTTGCGGAAGATCATCAATTGGATAGCCGCAGCGACGACGACACTGAACATTCTGTCAGTTGAGAAAAAAGCATTGGCGGGACGCGATGAACCTACACCAAACGACATGCGAATAGTGACATGATTCCCGCCTTGCGTCTTCGGGTTGTTTGGAGCTTGGCCGTTATGCCAAGTTCGAGCAACACAATCGCAGCGTCTGTTGTCATGTTAAGTATCGATAGGACATTCCACCAGAAAATCTCATCAAAGTCAGCATCTTCCTCCGTCATCGTTCTTGGGGCAACTCACACGGTCGATACAATGACCGCGGGCTCTATTCCACGGATCTGGTAGTCGACATTGACAGGCTGCTACGATCGATGAGCACAAAGTCCATGTAGCCGCCAGGGCTCCAACGCCAAAATTGATCTTTCTGTGCGTTTCCGACACTGTCAAATAGTGAATGAAGGACACGATTGCGAGTTTTGAACAACCAAGTGACCAGAAGAACAGGATTGTCGCTGCGTAGTCGCTCTTGATGGCGTCAGTACATATTATCCTTGGAACTCAAAGGCATACCTTGAGATTTGCCTGCACGTCTTCATTTCTCAAAGTCGACATCGGTTTTCCAAATCCATGCTGACACTGCAACGTAACTGCAATGGACTGTGCGATACAAAGAATCTATGAGATAGATTAATTGCAAAGCACGGCACTGGCACATGGACCATGGGGACATACCAAAGAACATAGTACCAGCCAGGACTCTATCTTTAGCCTTCTAAAGATGTACAGCTTGATACTGGCGTGTGTAAGAAACGCAAGGACACTGATCACCAGTGAAAGCCAGGTCAAGATTTGGACAACCGGCGTGCGATTTGAATCAGACAAGACGACTTGGTCCACCATTGTCACCATTTAGAAGATGAAATCTCAGAAAATTTAATGCAAATCTGTAGCAATCGCGAACATGGCCATGTTGTATGCCTTCTAGCCAAGAGACAAGCAGTGCCTCACTGCAGTAATCACCCGGCCGACTTGGTTCTCAAGCCGCCTCACAACGTTGAATCCAACATCAACAGGAGATGATGACTGGGAACGTGCATATTGCATGTCAGGAAATTCTTTGGCATGTTGGAGGATCGAATGGGGCGTAATATGATATGTCGGTTGGACTGGAATGTGGCGTTCACTGACTCGGAGACGGGCGGGGGAAAGCAGGATCGTTCCATCCCGCAGCCCAGAACCTAACCGAAGCAGCCACACGGCACGGTAGGCAGACGAACGGCACGACAAACAACGGCACGGCTTCAGATTTGTAGCCATAAGGATGATTTCTGAACAACAAAGGTAGTGAAATGTATATCGTCTTACCGTGGAACAGCTGCCATCGACTTCAAAAAACTCCAAGATCTCATCATGAGCATCCTCGAGAAATACATATACACAAGCTGTCAATTTGCTAAAATACCCAAGAGATATAACTGACTTTTAACATTAAACCCTTTCTCGACCACACTCCCTGCAACGGAAGACTGCTCCGCCATGACCGAGATAAAAAAGCGGGGCGCCCGTGGACCCGCCCAGACCGAACTCCTGGTGAGAAAACTGGGCCAGCTCCCGTCATCGTGGTAGCAACGGGAAATCAAAACGCAAAGCATACGCAACTGCACGATTCATCAGCCTTGCCATGGCCAAAGAAAAACCATGGCTTTTAACGTGAGTTCCATGACGCGGGACGAATGTGAAGTATGTAGCATAATGGCAGTGTTGGTTTTTGAGTATTCGGTTCCTTGATCAGATGTCATCCGATGGTCACGCACATATCTTGCATGTACAGTTATTTCCCTCGTCAACTGGCAGGGCAAGGTGCCTACCATATCGCATGTGGTAATGACAATCCCATTTCTGCATCCGAAGCGTGAATATACACGCCATGCATTGCACGCATCCATCAGCCAAATCCCCAATCTATCCGTCGTCCCACTTTGGTTCATAGGTATCTCTTTCTCTGGTGGCGCCCAGAAGTCTGTAGACCCTTGTGCGTGGCTTGTTGCTTCCCGGTTCTAGACTGGGCCATATTTTGTTAAGATTCGGGTGCCAAATAATTACTACATACCACTTATGCGTATTCTCGCCCCCAATATCGATCGCGTCAAGAGTATTGCGTTGCATGTCAATACTGAGTTGAGGGGCTTTCTGAATTTGGTCATTCCTTCAATTCTTTTGCCGCTCGAGTATCTGCATGAAATGGCACTTCTACGTTGCAGTTCACTTATATGATAGGAGTTACAGTTTTGCCCTCTTGCTGGGTTGAATCTGGTTGGGTAGACATGCGAGCGAAGGAAGTATTATGAAATTCTTGACTTTCAGTGTAGGCTTTAAATAGCTTTACTGCAAGGTTCTAGGATGGGAAAACAGCGGTGTAGCTTCCATGTTCCTGGTTCTCAACTTGCGGAAAATCCATGCTCGTGGAGTAGATACACGTATCTGTTCATGTAGGAGTGGCGATGCGAGGGTAAACCTATGTACTTTAGGTGACAAAATGCCGTCTCCGACTCGTAATGACTGTAATCCTGCATGGTCCACAGGCTCGCAAGTGTGACCTACAATGCAGCACGTAACAAAAAAGTCATCATTGAACACAGAACGTAGGGTGATGCGAACGACTCCGTCGTTACGAATAGACTTAGATTATCCAGTCGTCCTACGGATTGATTGATTAATTGATCTATTTAACGCCTACTATAAGTCATCCTACGGACAAGAAACGAAGGGCCACTAATCGGTGGCACAACACCACCCCCGCCCCTCGACTTACGTCTAGCACCTCCACGACGTAATAGCCTGTTCGTAATCGGTGATGGTTTCGTCTTCAGGAATGGGAAGGCCAAAGTTGTATACGTAACTCTTGGTGATGCCAGAGTCGTTACCGTACTGGTTGCACTGAAGGTCCCTATAATGACTCAAGTCAGCAATTTGTATTTCTTACACCTTGAAAGACACGTATTGGCGTTTCAGGCAGAACCGAAATTGGGAGGGGGTAGCGTACTTGTAGAACATGCATTGGCCGCCAGTGTTCGAGGCCAAAGAGAAAACTTTATCGTTGAAGCGATCACTGACTGCGGTTGAGTTCCATGGCTGGTAACTCCACCAAGAGACTTTTTCTCTCGTTAGTCTTGGGAACCTGTGTTGGAACAGCTCGTGCTTGGAATTGGATACGTACCACAACTTCCTGGAGAAGAACCGAAAACTAGGCAGTCACCACGGAAGCCCTAGGTTGTTTAGCTGCTGGTGTAAAACACCTGGTGGAAGTGAGTGGCGTTGACTTACTGGAAGGGTACACATAAGCGTGTAAAGCTGGTCAGGCGTGACGTAGGTTTGATTGATTGGATCAACATTGTCATGCCTACGCTGAACTTTTTCATAATGGGGGTTTACAGTCTCGGAGTGGAGAAAGCTGGCGTAGGCGGCCGAGTTAATGACGGCATTGGAGAGAGGTGGGGTCCATCCGTTTTCCTTGAGCGGCTCGATCGGCGGCAAGAAAGACACGACGCCTGTAGCAAGGGTTGCCGCGAGGACAATTGAGTTGAGGAACTTCATGGTGAGTAGCTGAGTAGTGTCGAGGAGTAAGTGCAAGACTGAATGAGCGACTGGGTATGTACGAGCTAGGTGTGAGGCTTAGATGCAGCAGGAGAACGGCGGTCTTTATATTGTAAGCACTCGTATCATTCCTCGGATGTCCATGCAAGTTGGCTCTGGGCTCATGGCTTCATACCGCCGAAAAGACTCGGTACAATATGCAAAGTAGCCCCGTTCAAGGTCACCTACTTGCATTCGATGCTTGAGCTGGTTTGCTGGCAGTTAGCTCCCCGCTCTGTTGCTCGACCAAGTCTGAGCTAGCGTTATAATCTCGATCGATGTCGTAGTACCTGATCCTGAATTGCCTTTGATTGGGAGGTCAGGCCGATGGCTGTATACACATCGTTGACTATTCTGTGGGTCGGTCAGCTTCGCACGTTGATATCGGGCCGTGCTGAGCACATCTGTCAGGGACAAGCCTGACCTCGCAAGCACAGAGACATGAACAAAGTTCTACTTTGTGTAGTAATTGTGCACCATATTCAGGGGCATGTAGACTACAGGGAGTGGACTTGCATTGAGAAAGGGCGTAATAAACTATGCGCACTCCTACACAGTATGATATCCTACCAACCCTCTGACCCCAATTCCACACCTACCGGTGCCGGTAAATCCCAACATCATTATGATCAACGAAACAGCATCCCGCATCATATCAGATTCTCGCCATAATGGCCCCTCACCGTCCCGCCAAGAAGACAAAACGAAGCGAATAACAACCCTCAGTCTAGGAGCATGGGCACTGTAGTTCGCTATCTCATGTGGTACCTACCTCCTTAGTGCTTACTAGCCCACCCAGTCGTACCGAGCACGCACCGCAACACGCCTCAACGGGTGCAGATCATGTATACCCGGCAAGCCATCTCCTTACCCAACTAGGCCTGATTTACACCCCATCCTTACCAGCCCCAGAATCGCATGTTGGGAAATTGCGCTTGCGTGGATTGAGGAGGCCATTTGGGCTACTAATAGGACCTTTTGCACGCCGGCCAAAGTGTTATACATGGTACTCTTGTCTATAGGATCGACGTCTGGCTCTGCTTACTGCATGTGAATAGACTGGTACCTGAGAGATGTTGGGGGACCGACAGTGTACCACACCGTAATACGCCTAATAGAAGGACCGCTGCAGAGAGTTTTCTGCAGGATAAACAGTACCATACCAAGTCTGTACTGTCAAAATCCAAACACGAATCCAATTCCCACCTCAAAAGTAGACGGATTGCGATGACCACTCTGCCCAAATTCTATTTATGTCGCGCCATTCTATCTCAGACTCTCGTCCGAAACCAACGTCCCTTAAATTTGCGCATCCCACATCTGCGGGTCATGTACTTGCAGCACGTGGGTCGCGTCAGCCCTACAAGACATGGCGCGCGAAAGTATATCTTACGTACCATGTTGGTGCTCATTCAGTACCGTGGCTAATTTAGACAATGTAGACTTACACGAACAGACGGATTAGTGCTCCTTAGCACTACCGGTACAACCATCCAATTACCAGTCCTATTATAGCTACACCCAACATCGTCCGCCCTCGCTATAAACCCACCAGCCCTTGAATTACGCCTCGCTTGCCTTGCCTAGATATCCCAAGCACAACAAATCCGCAGACACTATATTACCTCACCCAACCAGGCAAGCCTAGCCAACAAGCCCGTAGTCCCTATCCTATACCACGCTGACGGAAACTACAAACTCCCGCTGCAACAACAGACAGCCCTGGAATCTCTAAAACGGACCATGATTCAAAGGATCTAGGTAAGCAGAGTGATTGCGCAGACACTACGATATAGTGCCTAGTCGTAGGCTATCTAGCACCGTCGCACGTACGCCGCGATACCTTCAAACGCCATGGACTTCGATAGCGCCAAGCAAATGACCTGGTTTATTAAACTCCCCCCAAGCACCGCACAGAAACCCAAGCAGCCCTACTCACCATCACCACTACCTACCAGCCATCACCTAAACCCCCTGACCTCCACCTTAGCCCCCAACACCGCATAAAAACACAACCATCAGCTCTCTCTGCAACCCCAACAATTCGCCAGAAAAACAAAACGCTCCCTGTTTTTAAGAAAAAAAAAAGGCCGATTGCTATTCCTACTCCTATTCCTACCCCCATTCTGTTCACGAGCACGTTGCTATTTGGTAGTTGGAGATGTGGCGATAATACCATCTTGTAGATGTTCTGTAGGGATGAGTTTGCGGAAGCCGTTGTATGACTGTATTACTTGAGGGGAGAGGATGGGGATTTTTTGTACATGTGTCTGAGTTTGTGGGTGTGCGGCGGGGATGTATACTCCTCTCTTTTCTCTTTGCGCTCTCCGCTCTCCCCCTACCCTACCCTACCCCATCTCATCTCAGCTCCCTTGAAAAAGAAAGCACATCTATATTCTACACCACCCCATCCAACACCCAAACACCAACACCAACACCCAACACTCCTCACACCCCTAAAACCCAAACCACTCCTCACACCCCTAAAACCCAAACCACCCCTCCCACCCCCCAAGTTTTTCAAATTTCTATAAAAACCAAGAAAGAAAGAAAGAAAGAAAGAAAGAAAGACTAGTTTACATCCAAACATTCAAAAACCAAACACCAGCTCCATGAACCCCATCCGCACCAGAAAACAAAAACAAAAACAAAAACAGTGCAATATACAAGACATGATGACAAGACAAATACTTCACATTTCAAATCTTCACATTTACATTCTCACCCCCCCCCCCAAATCCCCAAATTATCTAGCCAAACCATCATGCGTAACGCGTAACCCATAACCCACAACTTATCCACAATCTCCCATAATCATCTTCATAACCCATTTACAGTCTCCCACAATCTCTCATCATCTCTCATCGTCATAATCATCATCTTTATTATCGTCATAATCATACTCATCGTCATCAAATCAACAACCACAAAAGCGGCTTAAAAAAACCAGAAACAAGGAATAAAACCCCTAAACCAAACTACCCCTCTACCTCCCTCTTCCATTCTCCCTTGCCCTCCTCTCTCTCTCCCCACACAGACACAGACACACAAACACACACTCTCTTCTCAGCAAAGGGGTATAATGCAATCGTTTCCAAACCCAACCCATCCTCGTCTCTCGTCCCTCGACCAACGACATCAACGACATGACGACATGACTCATGCACAAGAAATAAGCCCATTCCCTCATTTCTTGCCCTTCTTCTTCTTATTCTTCTTGCCGCCATTCGTCGTAGGGCTCTTTTCCGCCTCGTCCGTCTTCTCGGCTAGGCTCTCGACCGAGTCTCCAAGGTTCTCGCCCTCCTCCGTCTTCTCCTCGTCGTCCTTGGCTGCCTCTTCCGTCTTTGCCTCGACGGCTGCGACCTCGACCTTGGCCTCTTCCTCGACCTGTACGGCCTCGGCAGTCTTCTCCTCGGCTTCTTTGGTGGCTTCTTGACCTGCCTTGAGTTTCTCCATGATGCTCGCGTTCAGCGTCTTCAACTGCTCCTGCTCAGACTTTGCCGTCTCGAGTTGGCTCTTGAGCTCCTCAAGGGATCCTTTGGCTTCGTCGCGGTCCTGCTTCAGAGTCGTGAATTCTTCCTCCAGGGTAGCAATCTTGCCCTTTTGCTCTGCAAGTGCGGCCTCGGCCTCAGCAAGCTTGGCATCAGATTCAGATTTTGAAGCTTCCAGGGCCTTTAGGTCCTCAGCAGCCTTGTTCGATTCTTCGAGCTTGGCCTGGAGAGCAGTGAGCTCAGCATCCTTGGCGTCCTTTTCCTTGGTAGCAGTCTCGACGCTGGACGTGAGTTCTGTAATCTTGGCGTCCAGTTCGGCTTTTTCGGTGGCGGTCTTTTCGGCAGAGGCCTTGAGCTCAGCGAGTTCAGATTCCAGGGTCTCGGCTTTGCTGCCTGTCTCCTTCGCAGCCTGGAGCTCGGTGTCGAGAGCTTCCTTGGCCTTTTGTGCTTCAGCGAGTTCGGATTGAGCGGTGGTGAGGCTGGTCTTGGTCTCCTCGTGGGAGGCCTCAGCCTGCTTCAGGGCATCGTCGTGAGCCGCCTTGGCAGCCTCGAGGTCAGCATTTGCCTTCTCAAGCTGGGTTTGAAGCTCGGCAGCCTTGTCCGAGTCTGCCTTTGCAGCTGCGAGATCCTTTTCAACAGCAGCCTGGGCCGTCTTGAGCTCCTCCTCATGAGCAGCCTGGGCACTGTTCTGCTCAGCGGTAAGCTTCTCGATCTGGCTTTCAAGCTCGGTGATCTTGGCAGAGTGTTCAGATGAAGCCTTGTTGGCAGCCTCAAGTTGCTCCTTGGCCTCGGCTTCCGACTTCTGGACTTCAGCAAGCGCAGACTCAGCAGCAGTCTTTGCCTCCTCTGCAGCCTTGAGGGACTCCTCCTTGGCAGCAACATCCTTCTCAAGAGCAGCAACCTTGTCGGTTGCCTCGCTGCTAGAAGATTTGGCAGCTTCGAGCGCCTCAGCATGTTCAGCCTCCTTGGCCTCGATTTTGCTGTTGGCCTCCTTGAGGGCAGCCTCCAACTCAGCGACCTTGGCAGCCTCAGCCTTGGCATCAGCCAACTCCTTCTCGAGCGAGCCCTTGGTAGACTCAGTAGCCTGCTGAGCCTCAGCGAGCTTCTCCTCCGATGCCTTGAGCGATGCCTCGAGCTCAGCAATCTTAGCGGCCGACTCATCAGCGCTACCCTTGGCACTCTCGCTGGCCTTGTTGGCCTCTGCGAGATCGGTTTCGACCTTGGTAAGCCTGCTTTGGAGCTCCTCAGCCTCGGATTTGGCGGATTCAGAAGTTTTGGCGGCATCCTCTTTTGCGGCAGAAGCCTCCTTCTGCGCAGCCTCAAGTTCGGTCTCCTTTGCTGCCAGAGCATCCTTGGCCTCCTGCAGGGAGGCTTCCAGTTCAGTGACCTTGCCAGATTCACCCTTGGCTGCAGCAAGCTCCTCCTCCTTTGCGGCCAAGCTTTCCTGAGCCTCTTTGAGCGACGCCTCAAGCTCAGTAATCTTCGAGCTCGACAACTCGGTGGTCTTGTGGACGTCGCCCTTGGCAAGCTCCAGTTCAGACTCCTTTGAAGCGAGGCTGTCCTTGGCCTCCTTGAGAGATGCCTCGAGCTCGTCCACAGTCTTCTGAAGACCCTCTGATTCACCCTTGGCAGATTCAACAGCCTTGCTTGCCTCAGCCTTGGCAGCATCAAGCTCAGTCTCCTTGGTGGCGAGGGCATCTTGGGCCTCCCTGAGGGATGCCTCCAACTCCATCACCTTTGCGTTGGAAGACTCGGCAGTCTTGCTGACATCGCCCTTTGCGGCCTCCAACTCAGACTCCAGCTTGGACACCTGAGCACGAAGAGCTTCCGTCTCCTCCTTTGCGGCGTCTGACGACTTGCTAACATCGGCCTTGGCGCTCTCGAGCTCAGCCTCCAGCTTGGAAATGGTGCTGCGAAGACCGTCGGCTTCCTCCTTGGCAGAGGTGGAAGAGGTTGTCACCTCGCCCTTTGCGGCCTCGAGATCAGCCTCAAGTTTGGAGATGGTGCTGCGAAGAGTCTCAGCCTCCTCCTTGGCGCTGGTGAGCTCAGCATCCTTCGCTGCCAAAGCGTCTTCAGACGCCTTCAACAAAGTCTCAAGTTCGCTGATCTTGGCGGTGAGGGCATCAGCATTGCTCTTGGCTTCTTGGGCAGCCGCAGTGGTGGACTCGAGCTCAGACGTCTTCGCAGCCAGATCCTCCTCCGCCTTCTTCAACGAAGCCTCAGCGGTGGAGAGCTTGGTAGCCAGCTCACTGGCGTCGCCCTTGGACACCTCGACATCGCTGAGCTTGGTCTGGAGATGGCTGATCTCCGCCTTGAGAGCATCGACCTCGCCGCTGGTAGACTCCTTGAGCTTGGCGACCTCCTCAGTGGCAGCAGCATGCTCGTCCGACTTGGACTTGAGCTCCGCCTCGCGAGATGCCAGCGTGTCCTTGTGTTCTTGGAGCAAAGCCTCCAAGTCGCTAATGGTACCGCGAAGGCCACCGACCTCCTCGGAGAGCTTGCTATGTTTGGCGGCGACGTCGTCGTGCTTGGACTGCAAGTCCTGAATCTCAGAGTCGTACTTGATCTGGAGGTCCTTGGACGAGGTTTTGCGCTGGTCTTGTGCCTCGACAAGCTGTGACTTGATAGTGGCAATCTCAGCTGTGAGTGCTTCAATCTTTTGGTTGGAAGCGTCACGCTCAGCCGTGATGGCGACAATGGCCTCTTGCTGTGCCTCGAGATCGCTCTTGGGCACGAGAGTGGCGTGTTGGGCCTTGAGCTCCTCCACCTCGGCGTGCGCCTTGGACAGCGACTCCTCAGCAGCCGTCTTGGAGGCACTCAGGACGTCGAGCTCCGCATTGGCCTTTTCAAGCGACTGCTCGATAGCAGCCTTCTCGTCGGCCAGCGCCTGGAGTTCGCCGCCCTTGACCTCGGCATCCGAAGAAGACGCCGCCGCCGCGCCTGCCTGAGCAGACTCCAGGCTAGCAATGTGACCCTTGAGCTTCTCAATTTCCGCCTGCAAAGATTCAATCTCCTGCTGCAGAGCCGCCCTCTTTTCCTCAAACTCGGCTTCCACAAGGCTCCTCTCCTTGGCCTTGGCCTCGCGTACCTGCTGTACCACGACGCTGACCATGTGCTCCTCGAGATCCTTTTTATCCTGCTGCAGCGCCGCCTCGCGCTCCTCGAAGCCCCTCTCGCGCTCCCTGTAGTCGTCTTCGAGGGCGCGGACGTGCTCATCTTGCGAGGTGGCCACCTTTTGGGCTTCGGCCAGGTCGGCTTCGGCGTGTGCGAGTTTTTGCTTGAGCTTGCTAATCTGGACGTCGAGGGGGTCGCCGGCTTGCGGTGACGGAGGCTCGGAGGCTGGGAGACGCCGGGTTAGTAAAGAGGACGCAGGCACATAGTGCAGGCCCATGCGAGAGTGAAGTGAAAGCGGATAGTGAGGAGGGACTGCGTAGTTGTTATTGGGCAGGTGGGAGGACAAGCGAAAGTGATACATACCCGCTTCATCTTCACTCAGACGAGCTTCCCGTGGCGTCTCGGGTGGGGTGTCGATGCCGCGATCCTGGGGTACCGGGTCATCTTTGCTGGGTGCCACCACGTCGGTCGTGGTCTGCGGTGATGTGGGAGCTGGCGGTGCTGGGAGGGGCTGTGCACCACCAAAGAAGTAATTGTACGCCCTCTTCATGCTGCTTGTGCGTTTGGGAAGGCCTGGCCGGACGGAGGATGTCGATTTCCGCCCTCTTCGATCTTCCTGGGTTCCGTCGATTACGGTGACGGGCACGATATTGTCCCCGCTCTTGTTCTTGTTGCTGAGGGTCCGCGGAGGCAGCAGTCGACGGCTGAACTTCTGAGTGCCCGATTGGATATCAGCCAGAATCTGCTTCTGCTCTCTAGAATTGGACGAGCCACTGGGAGGAGGATGTTAGCCAAAAAGAAAAAGAGCCGGTTCAATGAGGTAGTCAAGGCTCATAGGCTACCGAGGCATGATGTAGCCATACCTCGATTGGCGGTCAAGAAAGAGGAGGACGAAGACGGTAAGAGAGAAGAAGAATAGCCTTCAGGTAGGGTGAGTGGTGGGGTGGGGTGGGGTTAGCGGGCCAACGAGAAGCTCTCTTACCCAAGCACAACAATGATTGCTCTACCAGTGGTGGAGGGGGCAAGCACAAACGCAAAGAAGCGGTTGCGGTGACGAGTGTCGAGCAAGACAACAAGGGCAGGTGTTGTTGTGGTAGAGGGGAAGAGGGGGAGAGGAAAAAAAAAAGAAGAGGCAGCAAAGCAGGCAAGAGGAAGACGACGGATGACGGAAGGAACTAGCACTCACTCATAGCTCTCTTTCCTCGGCCAGCTAGGCATGATTCAGATATGTGCAGATGGACTACAGTATGGCGCCAGCCCAACAAACTTCCTCTGCTCTCCAAAGCCGCTGGTACACAGTAGGTGGGCAAAAGTGGGAAACGCACACTAGTAAGCTGGGCCGCTTGGAAGAAGTGCCAACGAATGAGAGAGAAAAAATTTCCACTCGACTTTGTACGTATCTGTCGCGAGCGGTCAAGTGCACGGCACGCACACGGCGCAAAAAGTAGGCTGCGCTTCTTATGTATGGGGCGCACCAGACACGTTGGGCGTATGCAATGCAGGTAGTGCGGCCTGGTGGAGCGAGGGCTACTAGGAGAGTACAGGGTGGAAAGAGAACATGGCGGGTACCCGTACACCAGCCAGTGAGACGGGGGGGGGGGGGGCCATGTCGATTGGGCGCATTTATTCATGCAAGCACAACGCAGTGCCAAAGCTCGGGCAGATGGTGGCAGGCAGATGGTGGCAGGCAGATGGCAGAGACGCCATGGCCATGAATGATGATTGATTGATGGCTGATATGGCCGATGGCTCTGAGCCTGATGGCATGACGGCGCTTGTCGGACGCGCCTGTCGCCTGTCAAGGATGGCCGCGGGTTCCACCGTGTGTTTCTTACCGCCTCGAGTGGGGCTGGGAGGCCGATGCCCAGTTGTCGAGGGCTGGTAGAGTTGAGTAGAGTACTGACGACGACGATGATGATGACGCCGATTCGGACGAGGATGAGAGAGTGTCCATCACCACAAAAGTGAGGCGTGAAAGGACTGTCCCAGCCCAATTGACACGGGACGAAGAAAAGTTCTCCCTCGCCATGCCCAGGCCTGCCATCGAGTGAAGGAATGCAGACACACGAACCTATTGCAATGGATCTTTGCCGTCAAAGGTCCCCAAACGTTCACCTTTCTTCCCCCCCAAGCTCCCAATCGGCAACGGAAGTGCGGCGTATGGAAGCTCGCAACCAATCACAGCCACGCACGTCACGCGTCGCGTGCCCCAAGCCCGAAAATCCTCACCCATGCAAGCCAAAACAACGTCAAGCAAGCAAAGCAAACTGCTCGAGATGAACCCCTCTCATCGCCCCCTCGCCCTCGCCCTCCCCTTTGCGCAATCTCTCTCCATCCCATCCAGCACAGGATATGGACGATGATGGCGCACAACACACGCACAAAACACGGGTAGCGTAGCCGGTAGCGCAAGCACGTCCTCGGCACGTCGACGTGTGACTCGCCTTGCTGCGAACGCCACCGTGCGACCTCACTGCAGGAACCATGGCTCTTGTCCTCTCTCCCATGGGATGGGCTCTACAGCATTGTAGTATACTGTTCAACATTGACAGAGTAAAAAGGAGAAGAATGTTTTCTCTCCCCTCTATACCCATACCATACACTCCATGAATCCATACCACAACATACCATAAACCCAAGACACACACAACACCCACTCTGCCGCAAAATCTCTTCACCGCCTAGAACACCCCTGTCCCTCAGTCCCAGTCCCCGCCCCGCCCTGCAGCAGGGCCAGCCCGTTGTATTTTAGCACTGGGCGTGCTCTACCCCCCGAGGTCCATAGTATCTGTACTCCCACGAACGGCACTTTTATTCCGCAAGTACAGTACTGTAGCTTCCCGTGCCCTCCGCCTCCAACAACAGCACGATATGCTAGGTATGCTAGGTACAGACCCAGTGGTCCTTTTTTTTAAAAAAAAAAAAAAAAAAAAAAAAAAAAGTTCAAGCACAGCCACGTGCAAACATTCAAACCACAGTACTCTACCCAGCCCCCTTGTACACCAACCCAGCACATGGAATTCCCCAAACAACATCTCCTACCCCAGTCTCCAGGGGGAAAACAAAACTCCACGTGGAGTAGTCAACAAGTCCCATGCCATGTCCATCCAAAGCCTCGCGCTACACATGTGCAATACCAAGCCCACCCTGCCATTTGCATAAAACACGGGATATTGTAGCAAGCGGGATCAGGTTGTGTAGATACGTGCACGGGATCTGGAGTGTAGGCTTGCATGAGTTGTAGAGTGGTGGGTGGGTATGTAGATAAGATACACAATAGAAGGGGGAGGGATTACGTTGTGAACAATGTACGGGTACGATGAATGCGTAAACTCGTGTTTGGACGGGTACCAGTACTCCTAGGCTCATGTCTCAACGACTGACTGCTAGCCTATCCACCACCACCAAGCACACCACCAACCCCGCCACCTACCGTGCACGAATGAAGAAAAAACAGCACCCTCCCAATCCAAACACAACAACAGACCGCAAACGAAAACGAAAACGCAAACATCACACGTCAAGTACATGGGTCAAGTACATGGATACATTACACCAGACCAGCCCAGCCCAGCCCCAGCCAGATTCATCTATACCAGTCTATAAATAAGGAGACACCCACAATTCACACCGCATCCCCCACCATGCAACAATCAACCATGCAAAAACAACAAAACAATCATCTTCCCCCCCAATCAAATACCCAACTCACCCCTCCACCCCGCAACTCATCATCATCCCCAAATCCCCAACAACGCCCCTCACGCCCCTCACGCTCAAACCACACCCTCCGCCAGCCCCTCCTTTCCCACCACCCTCACTCACACCTCCTTCTCGCGCATACCACGGTGTCGAAGAGCCGAGGCGCGGTAGTGCGATGAGAGGCGGCGTGCCAAGGTACGGGGGGAGTGGAGGTGCGGATGGGGATGGGGATGGGGATGGGGGTGTATTGGAGTGGAAGGTAGAGGTGCAGTGGAAGCCAAAGTCAATGTGGACGAAAACGTCGATGTTGGTAGTGGGGTTTGTATAGGCTCGTGACGACCTTGAACTTGGGTTTGTCGTCGTTCTCGTTCTCGTTCTCGTTCTTGCTGTTGCTGTTGATGATCATCTCCACAAGGCGAAAGAGCAAGAGAAAGACGGCCAGGAGATGCAGCAGCAAGGTCTTGCAATCGAGGAGGCGGGCAAAGTACACTCCCGCAAACACCACCACGCCCAACACCATGACCCCGCTCCAACAAACCACCACGACGAGCACGAGGCTTCTTCAACTTCCGTATGCGACTTCGAAACCGGCCTAGACGAAAGCGTAACAAAACAAATCTCATCAGCTTTGCTCCATGTTCTTCATGTATCTGTGAAGGATGGAAAATGTGTGCGGATGACCCTATCCCACCAACAAAAGAAAAAGAACAGAAAAAAGGGAAAGAAAAAAGACTCTCAAGATCCGGGGCCAAACCAACCCCTATAATTCCCTTGTCCACCACCCTCACCATTCCCATTCCCTTCCTGCTGCCCAACCTCTTCCGCCGCATCAAACGTCCCAGGCATCGATCGCGTCGACCGCTGGCTCCGATCCTGCGCGCCAGACGTCTGGTCCCCCTCACGCTTAGTAATCCCCTTCCGGCAGTGCGGACAAGTATCGTGTTCGAGCAGCCAGGCCTTGACGCACTGGTGGTGAAACCAGTGCTTACATGGCAACATGGTGACTTCCTCGCCCACGCCGACATCGTCCATGCAGATACTGCACTCGGCCGTGTGTTCGGGGCCCAGCATATCCTCCGTCACCTTCTTGCGCGGGAGAGCTTCAATGTCGGATTGCGTGGCGGGCCCGGGGGCGTTGGAGCTGGCGGTTTGCTCCATGAGTTGGGAGACGATTCGGTCGAGACCTTCTTGCGAGTAGACAAAGTCGCCCATTTGGCCATTTCCGGGTGGGAGGATACCCATGGAGGAGAAGAGTTGGAAGAAAGGGTTGATTGGCATTTGGGCGGCTTCGGGGTTGTTGAGGGCGCCACCGAAAGGGTGGGCATGGACACTACCTGGGGGTGCTCCAAGGGCGGCCATGAGACCAGTCATGACGCTGTTTAACTATTAGCCGAATCTTGGTAACGGATAAGAGGTCCAGCCTACTTTGCGATATCGTCAACGGGCTCTACCCGTAGTTGTGGGTTGTTGGCATCTCGTGGGTACAGCCGTGCGCCAGTGTGAAATGTGTATCGTCCTATGCGCGGCTGGGATCCATCCGGGCCCTGATTTCTGGACTCATTGAACGCAGACTGATCGCCACGATCCTGGTCACGTTCGGATTCTGTAGACTGTCTCTGTTGTGATTCCTGCCCTTGGTCTCGTGCTTGGCCTTGTCCAGGTGATCGCGCAGCGCTACCCACCAGTCCATTCAACAGGGACATGAAGCCACCTATCGACGCAGGTCCAGCCTGGAGCCCTTGTGGAGACACATTTCGTGTAATGGTGGCTTGTAGGTTGAATCTTCCAGGGGCCGTCTGGGTAAAGTGATAATTGCTGATATCCCCCTCTTCCGGGTCATCACTCGCCCATGGGTTATGTGCGGGGTGCGAGTGGTGAGGTGCGTCAGGCATGGAATCGTTATCATCGTCGCCAAACATGACACTATCTCGTGGATCGTTGTTCTCTTCAATCTGGTCCGTATTAGCAGGTCCCGGTGCATAGTGGCATTCCCAGCTGTTGCCCGGACTGAATGCGACACTCCGCGGTATCAACTCACGATCTCGGTAAAGTCTGAGCCACACTCTGGACAGGTCAGACCACGCTCGTCTCGATACCACTCGTCGGCGCACTCGTGGCAAAACATCATATCGCGATGCGCCGGCCTCTGTGGTTGCGCTGCCGCTTGGTCGTTTGATGAGTCCATGGCTGTGGACGTGTGTGTGGCAAAAGAAAGGCGTTGAAGGGGTCTAGGCAAAAGCTGTAGGCGCTGCGTTGGTAAATGGCGACGAGTTATGGTAGGCTAATGTACCTACGATGACCGGGTCAAAGTACGTGGCGGAGCCAGGTTGTAGTCATGCGCCGAGATGCGATGACTGCTGAGCGGAGATGCGATGACTGCTGAGCGGGACAATGGTTGTTCTGCAGGTGCGTAGGCGTTTATGCGTAGGTCTGAGGAATCTAAGGAAAGCAGGTCTGAGAGTGAAAGTGTAGAGAGTGGAGATGCGTGTGTATTTAGGGCGGCGGATGGAGGAGAGGTGTCGACAGGCTGGCAGAGGCGAAGTTTTTGTTCGATGATGGCGGCTGAGTTGGCCAGGCGGTGACGTTGTTCTGGGAGGTCGCTTAGGCGTCGCAGGGCCAAACCAGGGTCCGCCGATGATGTCCCGCACCGTGTGTGATGGCAAGAGCCTAGTAGTGAAAGCGATGACCTGTGCCAGATCGCTGAGGAGGAAGACCAATACTGTGGACAAGACAAAGAATCCTCCTTTTCATACACATGGTGACCCGGCTGTTGACGAATTGGCTTGAGGCTTAGATGCAGTCAACTGTTTGTTCCGCCCGTTGGCTGTGCCTTTCTTCCGACTTCCATTGGTTTCTGCACCTAACATGAGCGAACAGTTGAGATGAGGCCATGCCGGCTCGCCCGAGAACGTCGAGACAGTGTACTACCCAGCAAATGTAGATGAACTGTCAAGGTGTAGGTGCAATATGGAGGTAAGCACCGAGGAGTGTGCTTGTGCATGCATAATTGTACATTCTCAGCCCCAAGGTATAGAGTTCCATAACGCCCATGCTTCGTTCGTTCCATCCCATCATCCATCGTGCATCCTGCATCCTGCATCGTGCATCGTGAAATCCAACCTATTCAACTATGTATAATCCCTCCTTTTCCTAGCCCTCAGGACCTCAGCATTCCTAGCAGTCCCAGCAGTTCTCAATAGTGCCCCCCTTCGCCTAGTTCTTCTTGCCCGCCCCTCTCAACAGCAGACTGCCCAAGACTCCCGCCGCAACCACGACACCCCCAACAATCGCCGCGCCCACCATGCCCTCCTTGGCCACCTTGTCGTCAATCAAGCCCTTCAGACTGCCTGCCTGTAGGTTCGCCGGCTCCAGCTCCAACAGCAATTCGTTATACCGCCGCGCCTCCGCATAGTTGCCGAGCTTGTAGTTGCCCAGGGCAAGATAGTACAGACACTCGCGGCGCCGTTCGCGACTATTGCGGAAGATTTCGGAAAGGAGGCGCACGCCTTCTTGTTGGTCGGGGCGCGAGGTGGATTTTATCAACCCCTTCAGACCATGTGTAAGTAGGTTGAGCAGAGAAGGGCTGGGGGGAGCCTGTGGATTGTGGGGTCAAGTACCCATGCGTAGTTGAATTTTGTCTGTAGTCCAACATATTCGCCTTCTTTTTCGTATTGCGCGCGCAAGACCTGAAGCTCGTCTGGCTTCAACGGCGACTCGACGTCCGCAGCATCTGTTCTACCTTAGCCTTTGCGCAACGCCTCTCGCCACTGGTTGTAGTACTTACATGGTAATGATGGCGACATGATAAGTGGGATGTGGATTCTGTATTCTCGGCAACTGCGACTGCAACAACAGCAACAATAGCAAAGCTTATGCCGTAGGATATATGTATAGGGAAAGAGAGGAGAGAGACAAGATGTTGCGGCAGCGCAAGACAGCTGTTCCAGAAGTGTCTTGTGAAGGCTGCAGGCTGGACGGATCTTTTGCTTGTGACGTACCGGGGGGCCCTTGGTGGGTGGCTGACACCACTGATGATCCCAGAACAGCTTAGCTTAGGTACGACTACCGCCACACATGCATTCTCTCGTTGCCATGCACGCGACAACCCGCGCACGGACGATAAACATCCATGATCAACACCACGACTGTGACTTCGTGATAAAGCAACACCATCACCACCACATCATCACGCAGCGTACAACACACACCACCGCGAAACCCTCTCTATCCACACAAAACAAACCCCCAATTCTACGCGACAAAACCAACCGAGACAAAAAAAGAAGAAGCTCCCCCCCCCCAACCCCGCCAATCCAACCATGCTCCTCGACGAAGACCCAGCAGCCGTTCGTCCCCCTCCCAAAACACCCCGCCCTCAAGCAAAAACTAACACCAACCCCTACAGCTCATAGCCCAATGCACCTCACACTTCAAAATCGCCAACGACACCGCCTCCCTAACCCGCATCAGCGACTCCCTCTCCACCCTCTCCACCTTCCGCACCCAACACCTCTCCTCGCTGCAATCCACCCTCGCCCACCTCTCCCGCACCCACCACACCCTCGCTGCAAACCACAATCACACTCTCTCCCAACACAACCCCACCACCCACGCCGCAGAGATCCTGCGCCTCGACACCGAGAAGTTCAAGATTGCAAAGCAGGCTTCTGATTTGGAGATTGAGGGCGAGCGGCTGGCGAGCGAGTTGGCGCGTTTGGGCGGGGTGGTGGCGGAGCTGGAGGAGGAGGGGGTGGAGGGTGGGGTGGTGGGTGGTGCGAGTGAGGATGCTACTGTGTATGTAATTTTTTTTTGGTTTTTTCTTTTTCCAGCTCGGTTCGGTTCCGTTCACTCCCTTCCCCCTCCCCCCTAAGCAACAAAACCAACTCATTCCCCCCTCAGCCTCAAACTCAAACTCTACCGCACCCTCGGCATCGACGTCGAGGCCGACCCCACAACCGGCGCCTACAACAAAGCCGTGATCCGCAATGCCGCAAAAGGCGACGTCCACGTCGTCAACATCGATCCCAAGTTCTCCCGCCACTTTTATACGAATTATTTTTGGCGCACGCTGTGATTTGCCGGAACGGGAAGAGCTTGGGGGGAAGGGCAAGAGGGATGGAGACGGTCAGGGGACAGAGGAAGGGAGAACAGTGCGGATTCCATTTTTTCTTCTTCGGGCCTCTGGGATAATGAGACATACCAGTGATGAGATGGAACATCAATACCCTTTTTACATCTCCATTCTCCAACATTCTCAACCATTTCCCATCCACTATCCACCATCACACCCGGCGTTATAGGCGAAACATGCATTCATCACACACACCAGTTCCCAATTCCCAGTTCCCAGTTCCAAATTCACAGTCCCCTGGTTATAATCTTTTGTTCTTGTAGAAACGTTTATATATCATGTTACATCTCAAATACATCACATAACATCACATCACATGACGTCTCATCATATCAATCATACCCTATCAATCACCCCCCACCCTCATCTCACTTTTCCATCTCCCCTCCAACACACCAGATCCCATCCGCACCCATTCTGAACACGGCACACATCTCTCCTCAACAACTTGGACCAAATTCAAGCATAAATCAAGCAAATATAAAGGCGAGGTTCAACCTGATTCATTTCAAGACTGAGTGGGAGGGCATGACTCTTTTCATCGACACGTCATTCTTCTCGTCAAAAGAGAAGAAGAAACGGCGTGTAGTACCGTACAGCCATTGACATCGAAGAAACTCGATACAGTACCATGGCATAACACCTCGCATCATAGCCTCGGCCCCTGAAATCACTGTTCTACCCTCTCCTTGCTACATGCCTCCTCCCAACCACCATTGTACAATGCAACATCATACACCCAGTCCATGCATATTCTCTGCTTCGAATCAAAACTCACCTTCTCACGCACATCCCACGAATGCTCCCTCGCACGGAGACAAATCTACCGCTTCGTCTTCTTCTTCGGGGCAACAACCTTGAAGTTGCCCGAATCGAGGGCCTGCTGCGGCTGGTGCTGGGCTGCACTTGCACCTGCGCCCCCCTTCTTCGCCACTTCGAGCCAGGCGCTACCTGCGGCCTTGTTCTCAGCTGGAGACGACGTGTTGCGGTCGTCGATGATGCCCTTGTCAGCGAGCTTGCGGCGGCGCAGGAATTCCTCGGCAAAGTGGCGCGAGTCGAGCGTTTCCGAGGCCGAGTGAACGGATTCGGTGAGGAGCTCAATGTCAGCCGGAAAGCTGAGGAGAGAAGACACGAACTCTTCGGCTGGTCTGTTGTTAGTTTTCATTTCTTCAGGTAGCAAATAGAAAGGGGATACGTACCATTGATGTTCTTGTTGAGATCATGGCGAAGCTCGTTGACAGCCCACTTGCGGAACTCTTCTTCTGCATTGACTTTGCCCGATGGACCTCCAATGGTGGTGCTACGTGAGACGGCCGGCTTCTTGGCAGCTGATGGCACTATGGAAGAGCTTGCGGAACGGACTGCTGTGGGTGTAGGAGTTGGGGCACCGCCAGGAGCCTTGACTTTGCCACTCGCGCCAACCGTCGTCCAGGCACTGCTTCCAGCGGGCATGTTAGAGAGCCCAGGGGCTCCCTTGCCAGCCAAATCAGCATAACGTTTGCCCGCAGATGGGGTTGGGGCGGCAGCACCCGCAGTGCTTGCAGCTGCTGCTGCTTGGGCGACGGCGCGTTGCTTACGAGCCTCTTCTTCCTTTTGGATCTGCTGGAGGGTCTTTTTTGAGTTTGGTGTGGGCTGTGGGGCGACCTTACTTGCGACGGGCTTGGTCCAGGCAGACGCACCAGGCCCCACAGGGGTGGCAGGAGAAGCACCACTGGCCCAGTTGGCAGTGGAGGGAAGACCAGGTAGGGCAGTAGAATTGTGCACCTGAGCTTGTGCCAACTCCTTCTCAAAAGCCTCACGACGAGCTGCAGCTGCAGCAGCTTCACGCTCTGCAGCCTTCTTGTATTCGGCTTCTTGTATTTCCCGGAGAGAAGGTCCTCGGGCAGGCTCTGTAGGCTCCTTGGCCCATGGAGCTACTGAAGCACTCGGAGTGTCGGCCGCAGGAGTTGCCGCGCCAGACCGAGACTCGGTATTCAGGTTCTCAGCCACGATGGGCTTTCGCTGCGCAGCAGGAGCCGGAAGAGGAGACTGAGACGGGGGTGGTGGAAATGGGAAGAGGGCTGGCTCAACCTTGTTCCAAGCTGACGCCGGTTGAGGGGTGTGCTTGGCAGAAGCTGCCTTTTGGACTTGCTCTGTGAGAGATAACGGCTCTTGACCATTCGCCGATGTATCGTGCTTGGACTCGTTATCAGCCCGGTGGTCTCCATGCTCAGATGATGCTGACTCGGCTTGCTGATTCTGCGAGCTACTAGCATGAGCAGAAGGCTTGCTGATGACGCCCTCTGGGGGTGCGACCTTGTTGTGGCCCATGTCGGTCTGCACTCTAAGATCGTTGAATTGCTGCAAGCGGTCACTAAACGCTTGGGCCTGTTGATCATCGGTCCCAAAGCGCTGTTGATTGTCGTGTTCGGCTTGTTCGCGCTGAAGGCGAGCTCGGTCGTTGAGCATATTCACTACCTGCTGCGCGTGTGTACTCGAGTCCAGCGGCTGCTGTCCAAAGTTTGGCGGCGCAGTGCCAAACCCAGGCTGACCAGTCCGTCCCATGTTCAGACGATCCATCATACCAGAAATGTCCTCTTCTCGCATGTTATTCATGGCGTCCATGCCCGGACCAATGGGGCCTAGACCTGGCACAGCACCAGGGCCGGATCGGAAGGCAGTGTCAAGCAAGCCAGGAACAGATGCTCCTGGCGCAGGAGCTTGAGTTGGAGAGGCCTGATATCCGCCGGGTGAAGTAATGCTCCCAAAACTTGGCTGACTATGGAGGCTATGGGCGCTAGAGTGGTGCTGCAGCTGATTAGGCATCATACCTCCCAGGTGTGCCTGTCGGGCAAGCGCTTGCTGTTGTGCCGCTAGGTGTTCCTTTTGCCGGGCCATGAGATATTGCTCCTCTTGCTTTCGACGCTCGAGAGCATTCTGCTGCTCGGCAGTCAGGGTCGTGCCAAAGCTGGGGAAACTGTTGGCGAAGGGTGGCTGCGTGCCAGGTGTGGGTGCTGTACCACTTGGCCCTGCTCCTGCCCAGGCATTACCTGGTTGAGCAGTAGGCGGGCCATGTGGGATGCCAATCTGAGGAACCAAAAAGGGCTCACGCGAATTACCTATTCTTCGGATGAGCTGAGCAAGTGGCTCATACTCGGGCTCCTCCTGCTTCTTGACAAGCAATTCTGGGGAGAAGAAACCGGCCTTGTACCAGTCGTGCATTTCCAGACCAGAGAAGGGACCTTGAGTCTGGCCAGCAGGATCGCGATAAATCCACCTCATCCTATCAGGCATGACCATAGTACGTTGTTGCGGCACAGGGGGCTGGCTGGACGCGGGACTACCCACACTTGAAGTGGAAGGCTGTGCTGTCCTCGTCTGGTTCAAGGTAGCCATGGAAAGTGACGTGGTAGCTAGACTTGTAGGCTGCCCTGCTCCGGATGCTTGACCGAATCCACCGCCTTGGTGATCATCAGCGGCTGCTGAAAAATCGTCGAACAAGCTACGATTCGGGCGGAAGGGGCTCTCGGTGTCGCGTGTGGGCATGCCGCCACCGTGCGCCTGAGCGGCACCGAAGGCGTTTCTGCCAAAGGTACCCGTCATACTCTGCTGCCTATCACCATGTGATGCATTATCATCAAGATGGTTTCGGTTTGGATCATTCTGCATAGAAGCTGGGAAGAGCGAGCCCAATCTGCTTGAACGACCCACGTTACCGTGCGCGGCTCCGAACAACGAGCTACTACCCAGACCAGCAAGAGAAGGCGACTGTGCTTCGACAACATTTCCAAAGCCATGCTCGAATGCTCCTAGAGCACGTTCCCGAATGGGTGTGCCCAGAGATTGTTGCCCTGTTGGCCAGGCTGCAGATCCTCCTAGGCCGGGAAGGCCACCCAGTCCCGGCAGGGTAGGGAAGCCTCTTGCTGGACCAACGCTTGAAGTTTGACTGCGATCGCTCGCGGCAGCTTCAAATGGCCCTGCACCCACTCTTCCCAGTCCGCCAAGGCCACCAAACGCGTTGTGAACACCAGGGTGGGAATGGTCGACCTGGAAGCTACCCATGCCAGGATAATGGTTATGCTGAATGTCCGAGTCCTCGGAATCATCATCGTGTTCCTCTCGTGCATGGTCCGGACTCTGATACGGGTTCGTATCTGTCGGACTCATCGGCTCATGAGAACCACTGCCAGCTCCACGGCTGGGGGTATCATGTGCGGCAGTCATACCGAAAGCGGAAAATCCCGATTCGTCCCTGGGGTCGGGTCGGTGAGGTGTACCAAAGGCATTCAAGCCCTGCGGTCGCCGCGGGCTTACGTCTTCACCCAGTAGAGCAGCACTACCTGTGGGTACATTGTCATCTGGAAACGGATCCGTGTCGTTACTCATGGGTCGATTGGAGCGGGCCTCCATCCAGGAACCGCCGGAAGGTCGTGATGGTTCTGCTTCATTGAGTCTTCCCAGATTGCTCATAGAAGCCTTCTCCTTGGGTCCCTTGTCAAAGTCCTCCACACTGGCCTTGCCCATCAATCCCTTGAATCTACTTTCACCACGAAGGCTTCCGTAACCCGGCTTCTTCTCACTTGGCGGATTGCCGAAGGCGCCAAAGGCGCCAAACCCTCCCCCTGGCGTTGCAGACCACGGCGCAGCACCTCCTCCGGGGCTGAACGATCCAGTGGTCGTCCGCTTCAATGTGCCAATGGGTCCACCACCGCTTTCGTTTCCACTCTTGTCCTTTTCGCGGTCCTCCGCAGACGGCTCTTTGTAGTCCGTTCTGCGACGCACGAGCGCAGGTGGCGGTGTCACTGCACTAGATTCCTCGCGTGCAAATCGCGATGTCGCAGGTGATGAAGGGAAGGGATACGCCTCTCCTGTATCGCGACGACGTGCGCCAGGACGTGCAGCGGTGGGGGATGACAGGCCATACGGTGTGCCAGGGCCTTGAGAGACGGATGTCTTGCGCAGGCCCATACCTTCCTTGGGGGTGCCGTCTTTGTTCGTGTTTTGGGTGGGCGGTTTCAAAGGCGAGTTGACGGAGGAGAGGAAGTGCTAAGCGAGAGACGATCAAAGTTAGACAAACGTCTAGGGAATGGAGCAGAGGAGCAGGAATGACGTACATGTCGCTCCTCGTCAGTCATATTTGACTGGCTTAGAGGTTGTGTGTTGCCCTCGCGGTCCCAGCATTGGTCGACCCCGCTCGGAGCCTCCCTGCCGTGATCGTCCTTACGCCCCCACGAAGGACCCGAGGCGCCATTGGTAGATTGGGGCTCCCAGGCGCCGGTATACAGCTCTGGGATGCCCTCTGAGAGATCGCTCGACTCTTGTTGTGTCCTGAAGAGCTGCGTTAGTTGCTCGCGCGAGTAGCGGCCCTCGGCGGTGCTGCCATTGCGCCCCGGCTGTGCATGCGGTGGAACATAGACGCCCGAATTTGACGAGCTCTGGGGTGCGGGAGCGTCTCGCGAGGATGAATGGCTGGCTGAGCCCGAGGGAGTCGTCGCGTGTGAGGGGCGCCGGAATGTTTGCGTGGCACCGTTTGTGCGTCGAGCCCTGGTGGCATCAGTATCGGACATGGTGAGAAGCGAGCGAATAGCAGGAATGAACGACGTTGCAGCCTCGAGTGCGCGAGATGGGGTCGAGGGCAGTAGTGTGCGGGCTGAATGATTGGTAAAGGAATATGTGGGAAGACAGCATGCAATGTAGTATAATGTGAATGTGAATGTGAATGTGAATGTGGATGTGGATGTGGATGTGGATGTGGATGTGTATGTCCAGGTGTGAAAGAAGAAACTAACCAGTCGCCTCCCGAGGAATCTGGACGTGCGGAGTTTGCGTTGGTGCCTGCGGCTGCTGAAGCAAAGGAGGTAGGAGCCATTGCGGAGAGTGGACGATGCGGAAGGGGCTATCGAGGGTGTGTGGGTGGTGTGTGTCGTGAGGTCGTGTGGTCGAGTGTCGAGTGTCGAGTTGTCGAGGCCAAAAGATTTAGTGCGTGGGTAGGGGCAAGTGGGCGGAAGTGGTCAAAGGATGTGCAGGTGCGGTAGAAGGCGATCTTCAGGCTGACAGGTGGGTTGTGTAATCTGTGGTGTGTGTGCGTGTGGAAAGACAGAGAGAGAGAGAGAGAGAGAGAGAGAGAGAGCGCGCGGGCACGGGAAGGTGTCGTACGGTGGTGGGTGATGCAGTTCGTGTTGGGTTGCGGCGAACAAAAAAGAGCTACAATCAATCACTCACGAAACATTTGAGGTTGGCCCTCCACAGCCGAGACAATCCGTCACGTGACAGCCGTTGTCTAGGTGGATATGTGCACGTCGTGGGCAACCACCTCCATTCTCGTCAAGTTTCAAATGCTCTGTGACGCGTTGATACCACATACACACACACACACACACACGCGCGCGCGCACAGGCTACAGGTAATGTATTGTCTGCATGTGCTCTCTCCTTATAGACTGGTTCATTTGATCCCCCTTCGCTACCCATCTTACGCTTTTGGGGCGCCGCACAATTGCCAGGACCTGCCCTGTACGGTAGGATACGGTATGGTAGGGAAGGTAGGCAGGCTGTACCTATCGTGCCTGCCTTGCATGGACACAGTGCACCTTCCATTGTTGGTCCTGTTGTGTTCTGTTGACAACCCCGCTCAACATCCATCCCACCTTTTCTGCAACAGAGGCGGTAGTTACTCGGCAACATTGATACAATAATTACTCGCCATGAGGACGAACAGGACAGCAAATGAATCCACAGTCTCTCTGTTCGATACCATGCTGAACCAGGCGTTACGCATACTTTGCCTATACTTTGCCTATACTTTGCCTATACTTTGCCTATACTTTGCCTATACTTTGCCTATACTTTGCCTATACTTTGCCTATACTTTACCCATAAGCAAGGTTTCCTTGCATCTAACCTCAGACGCTTGCCCTCATCAACATGCCTCCCCTGATCATGGTCTTCTACTTCATATACACCATGAATGCTTCCAACTCTCAACTCATACTCGTCAACCCTGCTGACCGTACAACATGCAACGACAATGTTTGCTACCATCGCCAGCGACCTGGGAGTTTGCTCACTCAACCACTACATGTCTCATCCATCAGGCTGGTAATCCAATAAAATAACAGCCCGCAAATACATGCGCATCATATCTTCCCATGGTACACTGCCAGCGAGCTTAGCCTACTTGGCTCATCTAGACAGCCACTGCATTCAGCACTTGCATCTCACAAGGTGAATGGCCATGTCTGCACCATGTCGAATAGGAGCTCTACAGATCAGGTATGGCTCGACGAGTTCTGGACGCTATAATTGCCATGTTATAAAGATGCAGTTCGGCCTTGCACTTGCTCTCGACTTCTTTCGCTCCTTTGGCCCTCAGCTTGGAAGTCCGCTTCCTATTATAGAATCAATAGCAACTCTCCACGTCTATTGACATCAATTATTGGCGCGAGGCTGTAATCTGGCAAGGGACGAATTGCTTCATGGTTGGCTAGTCAAGAGCGGTACCGGTACGACTGATTAGGATTCCTCACAAACCTGAATTGGGATATAACGCATCACAATCCTACGGTTCCCCCTATCGAACACCACGAGTCTATCAATGGCTTGTGCACTTGGATCCTCTGGTCGGGGCCCATTCGCTCCAACTGGCTCGTACGATCATTCATACTCGTGCCCCAATGAGACGTACTATCCCTACCAAGAACGCCCATATAGCGGGCAGACAAACCAACAAAGACATCCATATGCGCATCCGAACCGCAATCGCCAATCGCTATTCGGTGGTCTCGGGGGCTCAGCCTTTTCAAACTACGGTCCATCCAACCCGTACACCAGGCCACGTAGCTACCCAGACTTCGGAGCGAACTTGGGCATGGGAACGGGCATGAACGCAGGCATAGGCGCAGGCATGAACTCAACCATGGGTTACGGAAGTCGAAGTTTTGGCTTCTCACAATCGCCATTCGCGGGACTGCAGTCGCCACGTGGTATCTTTGCTGGCTCCATGCCTGGACGCGAACAACGCGATCAACGCGATCAGCGTTCCCAATTCAGCCCTTCCAATAATCATCGTGGGCAGGCTGGTACGAGAATATACCAGTTGCCACAGTTTTTGGATGACGACGACGAATCTGTCGACGAAGACTACCGCTCTTTTATACAGCATGCTTCTCAAAGACAAAGGCAAGCCCCGTTTGGATGCAACCAACGGCCGATCTATGGAATTTGCTTTGACCCCAGACGTCATTGCGGTTACGACAACTACGATGACTATAAAGATGACGAGGTTGACGACTACTTTTCTCATCCTACGCGGCAACGACAAAGATTCTACTAGTGCGTGCATCCTAGACGCAGTTGCAAACATTTCCACTCCTTCTCGTCATTTCAAAGCCCAGCTTTTGTCACAACATCATTTTGGATGAAGACAGTTGTAACCAGAAGCCCAACAATTTCTGCGGCCTCATTGGCTACTCTCGTGATGAGTGGGAAATGTAAAACCGATATCAGCAATTATACCTCCAAAAGGGAATTAAAAACCATTTCTGTATCTCCAAGATCCTTACGAATATGAAATAATTGTGATTTCTAAACAATACACTCCCCGAATATCTACCCCTCGAACTCAAGCTCTTTCATCCGAACATTTGTCTCCTTTCTCACTCCTGATTTTCATCACGTATGCTGTATACATTCCACCCTCCCCCACACCCCAACAATCCGTACCACATCATTTATCCATCCATCTACCCTTCCCGTTCAAGCCATCTTACATAACCCCTAACTCTACCAACCTACACCTCTCTTACCTCCTACTAAACAATCCTAAAAAGCACACACTAAACACTTTACGTAGTAAACTCTATCCCATCTTTGCTTTTACACCTTACTCTAGCTAAGGTATAGTGTTTGTAGATAAAGATGATAGGTATAGGGGATAGCATAGCATAGCATAGCATAGCATAGCATAGGTATAGATATAAGGTAAAATAGAATAAGTACATGTATATATACACTCTAATACATAGCACTATAGTAAAAAATTGTTTACTATAGAATGGTACGCTAGGGGTTTACTATATAGGTGTAAACTGACCTTGTGTATACCTATAAATAGGTTTAAAGTAGTAGTTTACTTTTTTATAGTATAAACATAGTATAGTTTACTATAGACCTATTAGTAGAGTGTATAAAGTAGTTTATAATAGACCTATTAGTAGAGTATATAAAGTAGTTTATAAAAGATAAAATATAAATATTAGGTATAGTAATAATAGTATTAGATTTTTTTTAGTATGCTTATATAAACTACTAGTACGTTATTACCTATCCTGTCCCTAGGCCTAACCTACCTAATTAATAGCCTATACCTACCTAATTAATAGGCCTAAAACTACCTAATTATTAGCCTATACCTACGTAATAATTAGCCTATACCTACGTAATTATAAGGCTATCTACTATATACCTTACTTATTTTTAGAAAACTATAGTATAATATAAATTAAATAGGTATATAAGTAGTATAACTATATAGTAATTAGTATAAGTTAGTATATCTAATAATAGTCTAGCGTAATATATAGATAATATACTTACTAGATAAATACTAGTATATTATATAGTAATAGTATTAGTATAAAGAGCCTAGTACTATAAAGCTAGATATAGACCTATTATCTTACTTAACTATAGGTAGTTAGTCTTAGACTATCTATATTTATTAATAATATATAGCTTATTACTAGGTTAAAGTTAAGTACTACGTCTATAGTAAACTATAGCTACTCCTATAAGGTTAATAATTATTATTATTTAAATCTATTTAATACTATTATTATCTTCTATTATCCTCTAAGGTTAGGCTAGTTAGCCTATAGTAGTAGTAGGTTATATCTATTATGTTGCAGGAGGGATATTAACTAGATCACGGAGCATCTTGATCTAATTAATCCTAATTAATACCCCTGTATGACCCACTATCTAATTAACTACTAGCTTACTACTAAGTGCCTAATAAAAAGCAGGAGCTCTAGTAAGGAAGGTTTACTAATTATTTACCTTCTAGTAAGGGTAGCTAAAGCTCTATATATATAAGTATAATTGTAGTAGATATAATCTAATAATCTATCTCCTAAATTATTCCTAACCTTAGTAATCTAAATTTCTATAGTTATAAGCCTAGTTTACGCTTTACCTTATTAAAGATTGTCCTATCTATTTAAGTGTATTATTTAACTTAGATACTAAGCTAGTAAGCTTTACTCTTTTTTTATACTATTTCTTAAGCAGAAGCTTACTTATTACTCTTCTACTATAAGCAACTAAATCCTAAAGGGGGATATCCTACTTACTAGATTAACTAACTAGCCTACCTAGTATATTTAATTTAGATACTATGCCCTAACTAAAGGGATCTAGGTAGAGGTAGACCCTAATACTTAGGATATTAAAAACTACTTTAAGAATAAACCTATTAAGCCTAATATACTAATAGGTACTACGCTATCTAATATAATAAGCAAGCAGTATAAACTCTAAATAACTTAGTACTAAGCCTGCTTATTAGATTAGGTATTAAAGTTATTAGTAATCTAGAACCTTTTTATATAGGTTAATAATATAGTAGATTAAGGGATCCTTACCCTAGCCTATATAGAGCTTATTAATTAAAGAAGAGTAACCCTCTAAGCACTTATCTAAGTGCTCTATAATAACCTAGCGCTAACTAATTTAAGCGCTGTAACACTAGCAAGATTATAGTATAAAGCTTATCTTGCTAAGGTAAAGATAAGTAGCTAAGACGCTAATTACTAGTAAAAGGAGTGGACAATCCTATATACGCAAGCTAAGGTATATAATATTCCTAATATTAAAGGATAGCTTATAGTATAGGATTATCTTAAAGCTCTATCTACTAGGATCTTACTAGATTAAGGTTAAACTATATTTTAAAGGATTATTAAAAAGTTAGTAATAGGAGAGCTAACTTATAACCTCCTATAGGTTACTAAGATCTATTTATTACTTCTCTAAGAGAATAATATAAGATTAAGCTCTAAGGGTCCTAGAGTGTTTGTAATAATAGGAGCTCTACCTTCTAATTAACCTAAGAAGGAGTCTTTATACCTATATAGTAGATCCTACTTATAGAAACCTCCTAAATATAAAAATATTATTAAAGCTTAGACTAATATAGGTAATAAGCTTACTACTACTTAATAATTAGAGATTAAGAAAAAGACTAATAGGAATTAAAAATTTAAAGAGTTAAGAAAAGCTCTAATCAAGTCCTATCCTATTAATTAAGATTATAGTAGTAAGGTAAGCGCGATTACCTATCTAGGTAGTATCTAGGCAGCACTAATTAACCCTATATTAATAGTAAAGAAAACAAATAGGATCTATTTAACTATAGACTTTAAAGCTTACGCTCTATTAAAGAGCACTATCTTTAATAATAGGGGTGCAGTACACCTAGTTAATAATATAAGCTACCTAGAAGAAAGCTTGTTTAGATTAGTTAAATATAAGATAGTTAAAGCAGGAACTTAAGCTTTTCTAATCTTAGGTAGAGGGACTAGAGTAATCCCTAATACTCTTAATAGACTAAGAGGTCTAAAAATAGAAGATTTAGTGCTTACTAACGTAGTATTAGTAGAAGGTTTTTATATAAATATTATATTAGAAGCTTAATTACTTAAAGCAGGAGTTTAGTTCCTTAGGCTAGATACTACCTTATAGTTTAGATTATTAGAAAAGAGCGTTATATTAGCTAAGTTACTACGTAAGTTTAACTTAACTTTCCTAGAATATAAGCCCTTTACCCCTTATTAAATAATCTAAAGTATAGTGCCTAAATAACCCTAATAATCCTAGACAACTTACCTAAGACACAATAGTAAGGAGCTTTAGCACTAATAATTAGGCTATTTAGGACCTAGGGCGCTTAAAGCTCTAGTTAAGTTAGTAATAAATATTAGGATTAAAGGAACTCCTAGGAGCAAATACAAGTACTACGCTATTACACATGCCTAATAGGTTATATTAAGATAACTAAGGGAAAGATTACTACGTCTATACTACTAGGTATTATAGGATCTATTTAATATGCTAATAGGTATAGCTTATAAGTAATAGATCTTAGTATTAAAGTGTAACTACTTAGAAAAGCTTTATACCTATCTACTATAAGCTAAAAACCTTAATAAGATTATACAGGTGTTTAAAAATTTTAAGAGCTTAATACTTAACTAATATAAGCTTAGTATAGTTAAGATTATATAAGATAATAATATTATAACACTCCCTTAGTATAGCAAATCTTATTTTTAGATCTAGGTAGCTAATAATAGTATTAAAATTAAGAGCTTACCTATATATACCTATAAACCTAATAGAGGAGTAGAAAGAGTAGGGCAGGAGATTATAACAAAATTAATTAAAATAAGGATTAGTGCTAACCTACTAACAAAGCTCTAGCCTAAAATTATTAAAGCAGCAACTTAGCTCTATAATATAAGCCTATCCTATACTTATAATATAATATTACCTAATAAAGTGCTAGATTGTTAGTTTACTAGATACTTTAGGTAGTGGCAACTAGAGCAGATAAGGGAGGCAACTGCTAATCTCCGCCCTAATTAGAGCGGAATATACGCCTATAGCTGTTAAGCTTACCCCCTTAACAGAGATTAAGTAGCTAGGCGTTATATAAGGGTTTTTAAGGTGAACCCTTAGGGTTATATTAGATATCTAGTAGGATACAGAGCATCTAACATATATAGGATATAGATCCCCTTACTTAATTAAATTATTATAACGCAGAATATTACCTTTAATAAGCATCTTTTCTATAAAGAGAAAGATCTAGAGTAGCTTTAATAGTTAGAAGCTTAAAAGATAGTTAATGTTATTAGCAAAGATAAGATCTATAATACAGGAGAAGTATATAAAGAGCTTAATATCTTTAATTAGCTTTGTATTATGGTAGAGTAATATAAGGAGTCTAGTAAGTAAGGAGGACTAAACCTAGCGCAGGAGCTAGGGGGTAGGGTAGAGCTAGAGGAGGTAGATAATTAGGCTAGCTAGCCTAGTAATTCATAACCCCCTAAGCAGACACCTCTAGCGTAGGTACTAAGCATAGCTAGCTTAGCACAAAGGATCTATATAAAGTCCCCTAAGCTAATAGGGCTCTAAACTCCTAAACTAATACTAGAACTAAACTTTAGTATAGGAGATAAAGGATCTATATAGGTTATAAATTAGGGTCTTACTACCTAAGATAGTAGTAATCTAACTTACTTTAACGCTATAATAGGTAGCTCCTAGAAAAGACCTAGAGGGGAGAGTACTATTAGTAGGTTACTCTATAAGAGCATAGAGATAGGTAAGAGCACCCTATCTAGCTCTTATAGGGGTAGTAAGTAGAGCTCCTACCTACCTACTTTAGGACTAGATTCTATATCTCCTGTAGATCCCTTACAAGCGGCACCTAGAGCTCCTAGAAGAAGTAGAAAACTACAAGTTAAAGGACTACTACTAACGTATATTAGTAAGCAAGCTTAGGGACAGGACCCTAATAAACTACTAGGAGGCTTTATAAGTATAGGGATATATATAGTAATAGATCTATTAGATATAGATCTAATTAGAAATCCCTTATATAATCTTTTAGTATATCCTAAACTAAATACTATAATCTACGCTATAATTATAGTAGTAATAGGGAGTAAATCTCCTAAAAACCTTAAAAGAAATACGTACTAGGACGCTCTATAAAAAGAGCTAAAATAATAGAAGGATCTCTATAACTACTAAATAGGATAGTAATTTAGAGATGTAGTATATAAAGAAATTAATACTCTACTAAAAGCTAGTACCTAGGAGGAGATTAATAGGCTAACTAAGGAAGAGTATCTACTCCTACTTAAATAGGTGTTTATATACAAGCTTAATTAGGATAGTTACCTAATTAAGTGCAAAGCAAGGATAGTAGTAAGAGGAGATCTATAGCTTACTAACTTAATTTATTTAACCTACGTAGCTACCCTAGTAGCTTAAACCTTTAGGACTATAATAGCTATTAGAGCTAAGTTTAACCTTAAGATATATTAATATAATATTATTAGAGCTTTCCTTAACGCCTTAAGGGATTAACACCCTATAGTTATCTATAAGCTACCTAAAGGATATTAAATACCTAGGAAGTGCGTTAAGCTTAAATAAGCTCTATATAGACTAAAAGACTTACTATTATTATAGTATAATAAGCTCTTAACTACACTCTAAGAAAATAAGCTTATTACTTCTAAAGAGGAGCTATGCCTATTCTTTAATAGAGATTGTAGTATCTTGTTAATATTCTATATAGACAATATCCTATTACTCTATTACTAAAACTACGCAAGCTAAGCTTATAAAGTTATCTAAGCTCTAAAGCAAAGATATACTATAGAAGAAAAGGGACCTGTAAGCTAGTTTCTAGGGGTAAGAGTAATCTAGGATAGAAAGAGATAGATAATAACGCTTGTTTATAATAAATATATTAACAAGATTATAAAGAAATTTAATCTAGTAGAGATAGGAAAATTCCCTACTACACTACTATTAAGTAAAGATATTAAAAAGAGTATAGGAGAAGCTACTAAAAAAGACATTAAGGACTATTAGGAGCGCGTTAGATTAATCCTTTACACCTTAATTATAGTGCGCCCTAATATTACCTATATAGCCTCCTAGCTCTCTTAATACCTTACTAACCTATCTAAACAATACTTTAATATAGTTAATTAAGTAATTATCTATCTATACTAAACTTAATACTAATTAATCTAATATAGGAATAGGGATCCTAATAAGCTTATAATATATAGTAATACGTTATTTACTAATAATATTAATACTTAGCAATTATTATATAGATACCTAATTACGCTCTTTAGAGGACCTATTATTTAGAAGGTAGCTTAACAAGTAACTATTACTACTTTAACTACTAAGGTAGAGCTCCTTGCGCTTAAGCAAGTAAGTAAAGAAGTAATAGCGTTAAAATACTTTTTAACTAAAATACACCTTACTTTAGATACTACCTAGAGAATTAATTATAATAATTAATAAACTATTAGGTTAGTAATAGGTAATAATAAAAGGATTACTACTAAGCTACGCTATATAGATATTTAAAACATATAGCTTAGATAAGAGTATAAAAAGGGATCTTTCTATATTACCTACCTACCTACTAGTAATATACTAGCTAATAGGCTTACTAAAAACCTAACTATATAATAATTTATAAGGTTTAGGGAGCACCTAAAGTTATATAATAGTAGAGTATATATTATATAGTATTAATTAAAGTAAGGTAGTATATAATATCTATTAATATATAATATAAGAATAATTAACTATAGCCTACCTCTCTATTATTAACTAGGTAGCTTCCCTAAGGAGCTTTATTACGCGCAAGAAGCGTGCCTTAAAGTCTATAAGGAGCTACCTAGGTTACTCTAACCTAGGATCTATAGGGGGAACCTTAGAGGAGCTAGAGTCCTTATCTTCTAATAAGGAGCTCTAGGCACCCTTAGCTATAGTATTAGCCTTACGCGTAAGCTTAGTAGTAGTAGTAGTAGCTTTTACTAGCTCCTACTACTTAGCCTTACTCTCCTTAAGGAGTACTAAGACCCTCTACTTCTTATCCTTAAGAAGGTCTTAGCTCTTACCTACCTACTTCCTTACTAGGAAGGATAGCGTAGAATATTAGGCAAGCTTAGGGCTATTAGTTTATTAGTATAGATCTTACTAAGTATTATAAAGGAAAAATTCTTATATAGATTATATATATTAGGATATAGCTATACCTAGAGAAGCACTACTAGTACTAAGTCCCCCTACTAGAAGAGTTATAGCACTTACTATTAGACTTATTAAAGAGCGTAGAGTGTAGATAATTTAGATAAGTTTTAGTATAATAAATACTAGGCTCTCTATAATAGGAGGATCTTAGGGTCTCCTTAGGAGCTAGAGAGGAAGTAGGAGTAGGAGTAGGGATATAGGGCAGGGTCTAGGGAGGAGCAGGAGCTAGAGTTAGAGCTAGAGTAGTAAGAGCTAGAGTAGGAGCGCCCTTCCTTAGCCTCTTAATCTTAATAGTAGTAGTAGTAGCTATATACTTAGCTACTGCACGCTCTATAATAGCCTTATACTTAGTAGTAGCACGCTCTTCTTTAGTAGTAGTAGCTTTAGTAACTATAGCTTTAGCTACGTAGGAGGTAATAAGGGTAGCGTAGGTAAAGTAAGTATAAGTAGTAGTTTTTAACTTTAACTAAGATATAGGTTAGTAGAAATATAAGTATAGTTTAGATCTTTAGGGTTATATAATCTTATAATTTAAGCTATAGTAAAGATTATAGTTAGGTAGATAGAGTTATAAAGCTTAGTCTAGATAATATCTATATATATAAGTGCAGGCTAAATAAGGAAGGTGCGCTAGTTAGTATCTAAAGAGTAAGCTAATTTAACCCTTTAGATATATAACGCTCTAATTAGCTATACTACTTACTAACTATAAGTATAACTATAATAATAAAAGATCTACCTATACCTAGGGGGTGTGTTATAGGAGGGATATTAACTAGATTATAGAGTATCTTAATCTAATTAATCCTAATTAATACCCCTATATAACCTACTATCTAATTAACTGCTAGCTTACTACTAAGTGCCTAATAAAAAGTAGGAGCTCTAGTAAGGAAGGTTTACTAATTATTTACCTTCTAGTAAGGGTAGCTAAAGCTCTATATATATAAGTACGATTGTAGTAGATACAATCTAATAATCTATCTCCTAAATTATTCCTAACCTTAGTGATCCAAATTTCCATATATTACTATTAAAGTACTCCTGCCTATTTAGAGTTATTAGCTAGATCTTAAAATAGGTGTATTACTATCCTAAAGGAGAGCTAAATATAGTTATTATAATTATTTCTAGCAGCGTAATATATAATAAACACAGTGCTCTAGGGGTAGTTACTATCTTTATAATTCCCTAAAACCCTAATAGTATACCTATTTAGAAGTATATAATAGTTATATATAACTATATCCTAGGCGCGTATCTATATAGTATATACTATAGTTATAATTATAGTATAAGTATTATCTAGGATATATCCCTAGTGCGTATTTATACTACTATAAGACTTAGATTTTAAATAGTACTCTTATAGCTAAGTTATAATTATATTTTTATTAATATTATACTCTATACTAAGCCTAAGCTATTACGCGTGGATAATACGCTTATATACTAGTATATTCTACTCTAAACTAATATACTTCTAAGAAGGAGAAGTTACTATCTTCTTAATATAACTAATAAGCCTCTCTAAAGACTATTAGATATAGTATATAGGTAGTCTAAAATCCCTAGTATTAGATATAAGGTAGAGTAGGTAATAAATCTAAATAGAGTAAGATAGTAACTAGTCTACTTTACTATAGTAGTAGAGTAACTTATACTAGTAAATAAAATTCTCTACTAATAGTTCTAACTTATTAATCTAGTTAATAGTAAACTCCCTCTAGCTTATATAGAAGAGTAGTTTATAGTAGCGTAGGAAGTTATTAGTATATTCTTTTTAAAGATAGACCTATATAGCTAGCGCTCTATAAGTAAGTATAAAAGTCTACTATTTAAATAAAGTCTATATCTTATATATTATAGTGCTTTATAGGGTAGTACTAACTTAGGTTAGTACTAAGAAATAGGACTTATAAAGACCTTTATTAATTAAAGCCTAATTAGCGTTAGTAATAAGCTATAGTATAGTCTTATTATTAAATTTATCCCCTTTCTAGAGTTAGAATAAGGCTTTAGGTATATTATAGGATATTATATATATAATATTAATAGGAAAGCTATAAGGAAAGTATATAGTAAGGAGGTCTAATAGGATAGAGTAGTAGTTAATACTAGTATCTTAGCGTAAGGTAGTATATCTAGAGGCTAGTATATTAGTCTATTATTTATATATATCTTTAATAGTAGTAGCTAAATTATTATATATAACTAGGCAAAGGGTATCTCTATTTAGGAAAGAGTATTTACTAGTTCTCCCCTTAGTTCCTTTATATAGGTATAGGTAGTAACTCCTTTTTAATATACTAGGCTATTTTATTCCTATAATCTCTACTATAGCTAGCCTATCTCTAGTTATTAGTATAAGGTAGGCGTAAAGGATAAATTCTTCCTAAGTATCTATATTATATATATAAACTCTAACTATAAGTTAGCGTAATTCCTCTACTATTAGGTATAGCTAAGTGTCTATAATTTTTTTATTAAAAGTACTAGGTATAATAGTAGTAATAAGTGTATTATAGTCTTAATCCTAAATAGATAGGTAAAGGTTTAAGATATATAGCACTACTAGTATAATACTTTATTATTTCTTAGGGTTCTTTACTATACCTACTACGTCTAATATAAGTTATAAAGCTAGATCCCTAGGGTCTTAGAAGTATCCTTTCCTACTATATTCTTAAAACTAGTCCCTATTATACACGTCTTAGTATAAAGTATGTTTACTAATAGGGTTAAAAGTTACCTAATATACTTTTAATTATTATAACTAATAACTATTATTATACTAGATATATAGTTATAGAAGTATAAGGATATATTACTATTAATATTTTAATTTACCTTTCTTATTATACTAAGCTCTACTATAGGATAGGCACGTATAAGTAGTATTAAGGTTACTAGTAAAGGCTATATACCTATTAGTATAATAATTAATAGATAGAGGAGTTATAGTATCCTAGAATAAGGTATTTAGTGTATACTACCCCTAGTAGATAGTATTACTAATATTAATATTATAATATTTCTTTAAAGTTTATTATATCTTTTAGAACTTCTTATATAGAGTACCTATAAATACAGCGTATATATTAAGAGAGGTAGTATAAAGTTATTAAATACGCTCTATTTACTTATAATATAGTATATATCCTATTTGCTATTATATATCCCCTAAAAAGTCCTCTAGGTATAGAACCTCTTTATCCTTATCTGCAAGTTATATATTATTATTATAGTTGTCTATTAGGTCTATACTATTACTAGCAGAATTGCTAGTAGAATTATAGGAAGAATTAATATTAAGTACTCCTTATATATTATTAAGGTGTAATAGTTAACTAGTAGGGTAGCTAGTAGTCTATAGTATAGTAGTATCTTTAGTAGTAGTAAAGGGAATATTTTATTTATAGCACCTTTACTAGTATTATATATACTACTTTTAATTTACCTTATAGTATATACCTTAGTATAGAGTAAGATAATAATAATACTAGAACTTATTCTATTAACTAGATATTTATAGGTAAGGGGTAGCAATTACCTACTATATACTATCTATAATAGTTTCTACGTTAATATAGCACTTAGGGATATAGATAGTAGATATATAAATATAGATAGTAGTGTCTAATCTAAACTATAGTGTGTTCCTTTAATAAGCTATAATGCAATTATACTAGTCTTCTAGTATAATACCTTAGTAGTATAAACTTACTATTTTGCTATACTAGATAATATAAATATTAGTAAGCTATATATATATTAGTAGAGTTATAAAGTTTTATATTTATTATAGTTACTATAATAAACGTATTAGTATAGAAAGTAGACTTTATATTATCTTCTTTTATACTATATAGGTATTCTACTTTATATATCTATATATTCTACTATAAGTAGATATACTAGATATAGTTTATCTTACTATAAGTTAGACCTAATCTTACCTACTACTTAAAATAATACTATTAAAGATATAGTATATAACTGCAATCGCGATAGTTAAGACTACTAGAATAACTATCTAAACTACACCTAATTAAGGAAACTTACTAAGCTTATAAGCTAACTCTTCTAATAAGATAAACTATGCTATAGCAACTTTCTATAACTATCTTATAATAACTAAACCTCTAACCTTATTATTACTATTAGACTTCTATAATAGTATATTCAAGTGTATAGATATATAATTACTTAGAAGACTAATAACTATTTAAAAGTATAGTGTAATACTATACTCTACGCCTATATTCTATTCTACTTAGGAGATTTTGCGTTAAAATATATTAGTTCTAGGATAAATAATTAACTTTAATAGATTATTAACTTAAATACTTAGGACTATTACCTTAAAAATAGTGTAGAGAAGCACACTAGTCTACGTCTATTACGTATCCTATTAGATTACAAAGAGTATTATAGCTATATTATAGAACCTATAATATTAAATTAATTAGTTTAGAATAGCTCTTTCCTTAACCTAATTAGATCCTAGAGTTATATTTACAAAGATTATATTTATAAGGATATACTAGAGTAACTTAGATAGTATATTATCTATATAAATAGTACTATAATATTAATACTAATATATATCTAATTTAAAAACCTCTAAGTCTAATCCTATATACTATAGTAATATTATAGTAGTTAGGGAGCTTACTTTACCTTTACTATATAATCTACCTTATAGAACTCTACTATTAAGTAGTAACTTAGCGTATCCCTCTATAACCTTAACACCCCTATCCCCTTATCTACTTTATTAATCCCTCCTATTACCTTCTTTATATAGCTTCTTCTTCCCCTCTTATATTAAAGCTACTTATTAACTACGCTAATTAAAGTTGCTTATTAGCTACGCAGTCCTAAAGTTACTAAAACTCTAATAGAACTAAGTCTCCCTCTTTTAAAAGTAAATAGATAGTTTACTAAATTATAGTTAGGTACGCTACCTATATAGGCGTATATACAAAGCTACTTATTAACTACGCTAATTAAAGTTACTTATTAGCTACGTGGTCCTAAAGTCTCTAAAACCTTAATAGAACTAAGTCTCTATTATTTAAATATAAATAGATAGTTTACTTACTTATATATAGGTACGTTACCTACGTAGGTATATATATAAAGCTACTCCTTAATTATACTAAATTAAGTTGCTTATTAACTGCGTAGAACTATATACACTATCTATATTACTAAAACTAAGTCTCCCTTATTTAAAAGTAAATAGATAATTTACTAAGTTATAGTTAGGTATATTACCTATATAGGCGTAAATCTAAAGCTACTCCTTAACTATACTAAATTAAGCTACTTATTATCTGCGTAGTCCTATAGTTTTTGCTTATTTTAGTAGAACTAAGTCTTACCTTATTTAAATATAAGTAGATAGATTACTAATTTATATATTAGGTATATTACCTACGTAGGCGTAAGTCTAGAGCTACTTACTAGAGTGCTATAAAAGCTGCTTAATAGAGTGCTAAAATACCTAGTTTAGATAAACTTGTAGTCTAACTATATTATTAATTAGTGTAACTCTATTAAAGGCTATAGTAGTTATATCTTTAGATAAGTAATTAATCCTATTATAGACTTTAATATATTAATAACTTATAAGTCTACCTAGCACTCCTAATACTATTAACTTTATCTTTAGTAGATAGATAGTTACCTATCTAATAATATATCTATAGTTTTATACTAGCTATTCTTATCCCTATAGTATTCCCTTAATATTATTTTATTAAGTTAGTTAGTATTAAAGGGATTAAGATATACTAGATACTAGCTAGGTTATAGTAGTGTAAGAATACTATACTAGGCGTAGTACTAGTTATTAAAACTAGCTTAGGTCTACCTAATAAGTAGTTATAGCAATACACGCGTCTCTCTATCTTTACGTTACTTAGGGAGACATCCCTATTAAGTGCTTGCGCTTAAGGTAATAAGGTAGTACCTTCTCTATATTATTATTCTATTAATATTATTAAGATAGGTAGCACCTCTAAGTTAATAAACGCTATAATAAGAGTTATTATAGTTAGTAGTAGTTATACTTAGTATTATCTAATAAGCTCCTAGAGCCTATAGTTTATATAATAGATAAGTAGTAGGTTAGTATATACCTATACTTCCTAAGGATCTATAGTCTCTATAGAGGATAGTTAGACCTAAGCTAAACTTAATACTTTACTTAACTAGTTATTTAATAAATTTTAAATTAGTAATCTTAGCTAGAATTAGGACTAGTAGTTAGTAGTTGCTACTATAGTAAGGCTAAGGATTATAACCTTTAGGCTTCTAAATAATAGTATAACTAGCGCTAGTATTATACCCCTATAGGAGCTAAGGAGTTATACCTATCCTTAATAAGGCTAATAGGTAGTTTTAGTAGTAGTAGTATATAGTCTTTTAGTTTATTAAGGGCGTAGTAGTTTATAATTATAAGTATATAGGTAGGTATATTAAAGAATAGTTAATTATACTAGTATACTAGTTATACTTATAACTAGTAGGTAGAGTTAGTTAGAGTTAAAGTAGAGTAGCCTCTTTTTAGTAGTAGTCCTAGACTACAGGACTAATTATTTAGGTCTACTAACTATAGGTTATCTACCTATCTTTAGTATTACTTAGTGCAGATTAGACTATTATAGGCGTAGTAGGGCCTAGACTACCTAAACTTAATCTTTATATAGTATTAGGGGATAACCTTATATTCTTAATTACTTGCAGTCTTTCTTTCCTTTAGAGTATTTAGTAATATTTACTTACTAGTAGTAGAGGTTTTCTTTACCTAGCTATCTCTTAAGACTTTATAATAGAGATATAATTAAAGGGGTTTCTTACTATAGATAAGTATAGGCTAGTAAATTAGGGGCGTTAGACACTATTTATAGTAGCCTTTTTAAGCGTTATAGAGACTCTTTTAACCTCTTTCTAATAGAGGTAGGACTAGCTTAGGCTACTCCTAGATAATCTGCTCTACTTAAATCCTTGCTTAGTATTAGTTTCTCCTCCTTGTGCCTTAGTTAGCCTTATAGACTAAGGATATTCTAAGAAAGGTTTCTAGGCTACTATAAGACTGTATCGCTACTATTCTATATAAAAGAAAGCTAGTCTAACTAGTGTAGTCTAGGTAAGACGGCCTATTAATAGTATAGTTAGCTTGTTACTATCTACTATTAAAGGGCTTTATACTATAAGATATACTATCTAAGATATAAACTTGCTATATTATAATAGATATATAGTTCTTTATAGGATACTATATAGGAGGGTAATCTATTTCTCCTTATATAGCTTATCTAGTTACTACTAGATTTATCTATATAGGAAGGAGTAATTCTTTAATTATATAATATACTTATTTAATATATCCTATTATATTACGCTTATATATAATATATCTATTATAAGTTTATTAATACTAAATTAAATAAAAACTTCTATAAAGATAATCTTAACTTTAATAGTGTACTATTAAAGATAAAGAGCCTCTTCTTCTATAACTAGGCTTTCTATAGTAGGGACTACTATATCTTATAGTAGTTAACTAATATATATAATAGCCCTATTTTCTATCCTAAGCTAATATATATTAGTTCTATACCTAGCCTAGTAAAATATATTAATATATAATATATAGTTAATAGGGTATCTAAAGGATAGATTACCCTACTTTTAGAATACTATAGTATAGTAGATAGGTTATTACCCCTAAATTTAGTAACTTGTAATATTATCCTCTTAAATAGTGTTATAGTTACTATATTAATCTATATTAATTCCTAGTCTAGTATAACTTATATACTAATCTAGGTTATATAATAACTATGTTTTAGTAAATATAAACTATATATAGCTAATATAGGTTAGTAAGAGTGTATTCCTAGATATTTATATCTTACTCTATTAATATAACTATTATACTCTAGTATATAGAGGAGTAGGTAAATAAAAGGATATAGTATAAATCTATATAAGCTAATATAACTTATTAGCGTTAGTTATAATAAGTAATAATAATATAATTATAGTAATATATATAAATCTATATAATAATAATCTAGTATACTCTAAATTAATTCTTAACCCCTTACACATGTACCTAATATAACACGTTAGTATACCCTCTCTACACTTCTATTACACTAATATAGCATAACTATAGTATAATAACTTATTATTTAATAACTATATTATAGAAGTATATTAGTATAAAGATATAGCTAAAGATAATATATTATAAGTAATAGTAATAACACTAGTGCGTGTTATAATATAACAAGTGCATAAGTTATATATAATAATATACCCTTTCTATTTATAATAATATATTTATAATATATTAGCTTTACTTATAACCTTATCTACTATAAACACTACCTTTATTCCTAACACTATCCTATAGTTAATATAGGATTTAAGATTATATTTACACAAAATACTAGAACTATATAGTATTTACTTATAGCTAAAATTAGTAAGCAATAATCTAATTATAGTATAGGTAGTAATATATACGCCTAAAGTGTTTGTCTTATAGATTTATATATTTATAGTTAGTAAGAAGGGTATTAATAACCTTAATAAGTATATCTATAAGGCTATAAATATATACTTTAATATAATCTAAGACTAACTATTTAGCTATATTTCTAACTCTAAGTAGACTAATATATAGGATACTATCCTTACTAAGTATCTATTTTTTAGATATTTTAATAGAGTATAGGTATTAAAATAGCTTATATAGTAGACCTAGATATATAGGAATAAGAACTAATACTCTAAACTAAAATATAAGTATATTATCTACCTCTTTAAATATACTAATCTTACTATTATAAAGGAGCTATTATATATAATTATACTTTACTAGGTAATAGTATTACTACCCTAATTACTTAAACATTTACTATCCTATAAGGCCCTAGCCTAGGGAGGTCTATTATATATAGAGGTCTATATAGATACTAGTAGCTAATATCTAACTTTATTTATAGTAGTTTAGGTATATACTATAACTACGTAGTAGCCTAGTTAGGATTCTATAGTAACACTCCCTAATATTTAAACTAAGACTTATTATAGGCTATAAGTAACCTAGTATTACCCTATCCTATTAAATATATATAAAGATAACGTCTACCCTAATCTAAATATACTAGTAGTATTACTAGCTTTAAAGACTAGGGTGCCTAGGATAGTAATAGTAGCGTTTTTAGGGGTTAGTATCCTAACCTAATAGTTAGTGTGCCCCTAGCTAGTAGTATTAGATTATAATAAGTACTAGTATAGCTAGATATAAGACTATAAAAGTAAACCTATTTATATAGTATACTAGCCTAACTAAATAATTCTACTCTAGATACTTATAAAAACATGCCTATAAAAGATAACTATAATATACTACTAGATATATAATAATACTAACCTTATACTATTATAGACTCTCTAATAAAGACTTTAGATTCTACTCTACTAATATAGACTTATAAGAATACACGCGTTAGGAATATAAAGGCTAGACTTAACTATATAACTAAAGCTAAGGCTAAAGGTAATAGTAATAAGAGAAATACTTCTAGAGTATAAGGACTAAAATTATAGCAGTCTCTAATATAAACTAGAGTATCTATTATAGATACCCCTTATATAGATAGTAGTAGTATAGGAGAGCTAAATAATAGTAATAGTAATAATAGTGTCTAGGTTTATAGATAATTATAATATAAGAGGGTCCTAACTATATAAGTTAAATAATATATATATACTATATTAGTATATATAAATAATATAATATAATATTACTATATATCCTATACTATATAAGCTTACTAGATTATACTACCCCTTTACTACTATATATAATATAGTATATATAATAATATATATATATACCTAACTTTAAACTAATATACTACTAAAAAAACCTATAATATATATAGTATAAGCAACTAATTTGCCCTAGAATATTTATAATATAGAGTATAATCTTTAGTAATACTACTATACTATAATATAGGAGTGTTGTTGCAATAGGCGCCTTTATAGAACTTACTAACCTATTATTATAGGATATTTTAGATTATAATTTTATATACTAGGTATACTACCTAGTCTCTTAGTTATTATTATAGCGTACCTAGGTAGTAGTATGCTACACGCCTATACTACCTAGGTATCTACTAGTACTAGTTCCTATATAGTAACCCTACTAAATTATACCTACTATATACCCTCTATCTATACTAAATTTTCCCCCTAGGTTCTATATATCTATCTACTATATAACCTATAATTAGGTATATTATATAAACTATATTTAAATAGACACTAAAGTTAATATATATAATACTAATAATATATAAAGTAAAAAGTAATTTACCTTTATAGAATATATAGTATAGTAAACCCTATTTAGGTTTACTTCTTATACTTAAACTACTTTATAGTCTACTTTAGATAAATATAGCTACTATAAACCAGTTTTGTACTATAGTGTAGCTAAGCATAAAAAAGCACCTCTCTAGTACCCTCTCTATACATAACCCAAGTAACTAATCTATGCGCTAGAACCCTAATTTCTAGTATACTTACTTACAGTTGTACTTGGACCTTTGCTTATTATTTACTATCAAGTATAAGAAATAATAATTGATATTATTTAGGGTAGGGTAAAGTAAAGTAGGGTATAGTCTACCACTCTCTACTAACCCTACAACCCCACCTAATTCACGCTTATCCTTAAACTTACTTGCTGTTAGTATAAACAGTATAATACAACACAATACGGGTTTTGATTATCCATCTGTCCGCCTATCCACCTATCCACCTATCCACCACCCTACAACTTCACAACCTCGCCCTCCACCACAGCTAACCCCTCCCCTCTCCTCCCACCCCAACCATTCTCCTCAACAACCTCAACCACTCCGCACCAGCACCAGCACCAGCACCAGCACCATCACCCTCCCACCCCCAAAAACACCCGCCACCCGCACCGAAGCGCAAAAGCTCAACAAGGTGTGCGTCTAAACTCCCGTCTAGTAAACTCCCGTCTAGAAGAGAGCAAGAAAGACATCAGAGTACAAGAGTCAAGTGTCAAGTGTCAAGTGTCAAGTGTCAAGTGTCTAGTGTCCAGTGTCCAGTAATGACTTCATTGAACGGCGCACATGCACATGCACACACTCATACACATGCACAGGGGCAAAAACACAAGGGGGGAATAAGAGTCAAAGAAGAGTCATCTACAATGGTAGCTAGAGCCATGAAGAAGAATCCAGATAGTCTCATAAACCAGGGAAATTTCTAATTCGCGTTGTAGTGAGGGTATATGTCCGTTTCCCTTCATTCATCACAGCGGACAATCGTGCGTGTCAGCTACCTTGAGATGTTGAGTTTACGAGCTCGAACTGGCATCGCTACGTTACCTACCGCCCCCCACCCCTTCTGCGGTAGATGCTGCTTCAAGTCTCACTGTGTCCACGTCGACGCCTTGCCCCTGAGAAGCGATTCGTCATGGACCCCGTGAGCGGAAATTTGACAGCAGACATTTGTTACCTGGAAGGAGTGACGAGACAGGCTGCAAGCGTGTGAAAATGGGCCTCTGAAGGAGGAAAAGTCGGCCTCCCCTTTTGGCCAATGTTACCCGCGCTGCCAGACGGAAAACTCATGTTACCTGTAATCATTGTGGCGTGCCCGGGACGCCCACAAAAAAGGCGAAGCTCTGGCGATTCATTGCATACACGACGACTGTTGTTTACGTGCGGCTGCATTCTTTGATATGGCGCGTACGTGTCTTGTCGTGTTCGTCTCATGTCTAATTGCTAGCAACAAGTCATCGTCCAGTGTCATTGAAGTCGTCAATGGCTTGGAAAGGAATGCTTTGGATGCTCGGCATGGTCACGGGACTACGTACAACGATCGAGACGGATGCGTTGTACTGTGATACCACCGGTTTCGGTCGAATGCGAGGGAGATCCTGCACCTCATTGATGGTCGATCCACTAGAGGCGGCGAACCATGACGTGAGACAGAGCCGTTGACGATGTGTCGCACATCGGTCATTACCGCAAGTGCTCGAGTGTCTTGAATGCAAAATGCATCCTAGGCAGGTCCACGAGCTGGAGCATCCCAGTCGCGTGTTGTGCATTTGTGGCGAATCACACTGTCCTTGCTCGGGCTCTCCGCGTCTCCATCATGGCTTTCATCAAAGTGTGCACGGGTCCTAGTGCAATGCAGGAGCCCGCGTAGGTGCATGATCAGAGAAGCGTTCTTACCCCACAGCGATCTTCCGATGGGTGGTCTCGTCACCCTTGACCAGGTAGCTGGAAAGCTGCCCTTGCTTTTGTCGAGCCTTATTGAGGTCTTGTGTAACATCTGCAAAGAAATACCCAACCACCGGGTCCAGATGGGATAGGTTGCAAGTCAGTCAACCGCCGCAGAGGGTAGTCGGCTTGATCCGAAGATCGTGAGCAAGCTTCGTAGGTTAGCATGCCAAGTGCAAAGTCTGATTCGTAAATGTCCGACGGCTCATCGAAAAAAAAAGTTTGCTTAGCTTTTCCAGCACGGAGATTATTCTCTCGTGGTCCGAGGCACGTTCGGCGACCGCAATGCCTGCTGACAAGGATAAGTTGACAAGTTCCTGTTGTTGCCCTTGATAGCTGCGTGAAGGGCATGGGAATTTCCCAGAACGAGGCGTCATGTAGCGCTCTAGCACCAAAAGCCTTTCCAGGTTGTTTGAAGCCCGGTTGCATGTGCCGGACGATAACACAAGCGGCTGAAGCAGGTGCTTCCCGTCTTAGGCAAGCCTATGTAACCACAGAAGGATACTGTACTTTGTTTGTGGAACCTGGCCGAACAACGAACGGTAACCCGAGCTGGCCGAGGATGGGATTTGATTCAGTAGCACAAGCTGCCCCTTCTTTGAAAGAGGTGCCGCTCGGGGGCTCCGCACAGGATGCACGGTGGTTGAGATTGCATTGGAGGGCAACAAACGTTTGTTCGATAAAGTGATTGCAGCTTGGCGACAACTCTCCCAGCCGGCAGCTTGCAGCTTGCCCCTCCTTGTGTACCACACCGTCTGCTGGACGCGTTTCAAGTAGGATGAGGTCAACCCGGGCCCATGGAAAACTTCCTCGTGGAGCCCTTATCCCGGCTACGAGCACGCCTTCCAGCCACGGTAGAATCGGGAGGGGTCTCTAGAAGGCTAGACCGCGCAGAGTGGAATGGAAATGCGCTTCCCAGGGTCTCTCCACGGGCGCATAGTTGAGGTTGTAAGCTGGGTGTTTTGGCTAGACTCCTCCCGAAGGCTGACAAGTAGGTAGGGACGCGTCGCGTTGCAGTGTGCACGACGAGCCCAATCGGGGATGCACGACAGCTAATCGCCTACTTTGGCCAAGCGCAGGAGGGTGAGAATGTGCAATTAGCAGTGAATTCGTCTCGAATTCGCGTGAGTGGTGTAGTAGCAACGAGAGCCTACGGTACACGTTCTCACCCTGTTGTTTCTGTAGCGCGGCGATTGGATAGTGTAAGACGATTGAGATGGTGAAGTTGGCGAGGAAGCTTGCTTGGGAAAGCTTCCTCGGTACCGCCAAGGCAGATGTTGGTATGCGGTTGCTGGATCTGGCGTGAGCGTCTATAACACTGCACTCACGGACGGTACGGCAGTTGAAGCCTCGAGCCACGAGGATGGCGTAAGAGAGTTTTGACAGGGCTGGGAAGGGTTGAGCACGAGGCACACTGGGAGCCTGTTGACTTGTTCCCAAGGTAGCAGCGACGTTGTGGAATCGGAGTTAATGTTGCTCAAACGAGGCAATTAGGGCCTTGCGTGTGGGGCGCTGGTGGGCTAATTCGCTGCTTATGGTGCGTGGGGCGGCTTACACACAGCCTCACTAAAGCCGCCAATTTTCTGTTTTGGGTTAAAGACAGAAGCGACAAGACTGAGAGATCGGCTTTCTAAGAATACCACACACGACGACCTGACCAGACAGAGCTCACTGGCCAAGTGCCCCAAGTGCCCCCAAGTGCCTCCAAGTGCCCCCAAGTGTTGGAGAGGGGATGGACGTGGTCCGGGGGTGCGCAAGGGAGCGTGGTGGTGTGGTGGTGGTGGTGGTGGTGGTGGTGGCGGTGGAGCGTGTTGGAGGTGACGAGAAGTATTATTGGAAAAGGTAGGGAGAAGGCTACTGTGTAAAAGTTATGGAGGTGTCGTGTGGGTGATGGATGATGAGTGAAGGGTGAGAGGTGATGGAGTTGTACCGTATACAGTATCCATGACTTCAGGTAGATACGGTGTGTACGGTGGGTGCCTGTGTGGAGGAAGCTATTGTACAGTAGGCTAGGCTGTAATGGGCCAAGTCATGTGATGGGGCAAGGAGCGCCTGCCCCGTTTGCCATCCATGGGCAGCAGCGGCAGCAGGAGCAAAGCAAAGACGTCAGGCCACAGCCAAACACGCCCCGTCGGTTTCATCTCCGCGCAACTGTTCCTTCCTGTTCAGCCTCATCTCGCTGCCTGTACAAAATTGGTACAAGCGAAGGAGCAACCCGCACGGCTGCCCGTTTGGCTCCGCTGGCTCCGCTCCTTCCCTTTCCCCGGCGCAGCGGCCTTTAGACGGAGGAAGCGGCGACGCGATGCGAAGGAAGGAGCCGGGACCAACCATGGGCAGCTAGTGGCAAGTGCGTCGTTTCTGTAGCATGTAGTGGTAGTAGTAGCCAGTAGGTAGCAACTGTAGTGTGGAGTGGTAGTGACTACATTGTAATCTCTGCTGTACCTATACGGTACGGTACCTATCGTACTGTTCTGTACCTACCATCAATCACAGCGTCCACTTCATGGCCGTCGAGCACACAAAAGAGCGCCATGGTGGGACAAACTGTTGCTACTCCCTTGGCCCGCCCCTCCAGCACATCCATAGGCAGGTAGGTAGCTACCTAGGTACATCATCATCATCATCATCATCATCATCATCATCATCTAAGCAGTTCGTCGCCGTGCCTTGGGGCCGAAGGAGGGGACAGGCAGCATTGTGATGTGTGTGTCTGGGCCTAGAGAGGATCTGAGAGCAAGAAAGAGAGACTGATAGAAATGGACAGAGAGAGAGAGAGAGAGACGGTGAAAGAGAATACTTACTGTCCGCACTGGGGGCTCATTGTCGTCCGTGGGGTGGGAGAAGGGGGGGGGGGGCACGGCTTTCTGGCGATGTGCAGACGGCGACAGGGATGTGGAATTAAGGTTGGCTGCAAGCCACACCAGAAATAGATGGCCGACGATTCGCTACCTAACGCCAATGTTTGTTCTGCTCCAGAGGCCAGTCCTGAGCCCTCGCTCTGTTGCTCACCTCACTCCAACACACCAGCCTCCCTTTGCGCGAGCCTCGCATCGTGACGGTGCTCAGACCCAGCCATGCTCATCCACCGGTCGTGCATTGGCTGTGCTGCTCGCCCGGCTGCCGTCATCGTGGCCCGTCATCGCCGGCGCAGCCCTGCAGCACATCCTCTTGTCCACCGCGCCCATGGCTCGCCCTGACAGATGTCTGCAAAGAACAAAAAATGCCATCCCACCCAGAAGATATTCACTGCTGATGCTCGCGGCCGTGCTATGCCGCTTCTATATCATCCTTCATGTCTCCGCCGCGCTGCCCACTTGCACACTTTTCTTGCCCCCTCCCCCGCCCGAACGTTTGCCTGAGGCTGTCCCCAAGTGCTCTTCTTCTTTTTTTTTCTCCTTCTCCTCCTCTCCTCCTCCTCCCCTTCTTCTTCCATCATCCATCATCCATCATCCATCACTGCCATCCTGTGCCCTCCTCTCCCCCCTCCTCTCACCTCCCCCTCCTTCCCCCCCCCACTCGCCCACCACGTCTCCCTCGCCTGCCCTCCCCACCTCTTGTCAGTCACCTTCTCCGTTTGCACGCTCGCACAGCTCCCAGTCCCTACTCCACTGTCGACGCCTCACGGATTGTGTTTCGACGCTTTGGCCCTCGCCCTCCGCATCCGCGCCTCTTGCCATTGCAGAGGTCTTAGCTGCCCCACTCCACATCTCAGGTACCGGCCAACTCATCACACGCAGGCATTGCAGCCCCGTTGCTTTTGGCATTGCATTCTGGAGCTGTCTCGTCCGGCACACTGCTCGCAGCCACCGCTGTCTGCCACACTGATCTGACCACTCACACCCAGCCCTGCTTCTCAGCTTACTGCCTAACCAGCACGGCTGCTGCGCCATTCTGGCCCACCAGGCCACCAGGCAGAGCCGCAGTGCACGAGAACCCCCAGCGCTGGCTCGCTCCTGCTCTCTATCCTGGCATACAACCAGCAGAGCTGTCAGGCTTTGTATCACGTCGTGCTCAACGGCCAGTATACTAGCCGTTCGAGGACGTGCCTCACTACTCACTGGCCCACTAGTCTACCAGGTGGACGGGATCGGTAATAACCAAGAGTCATCCGAACCCCCCATAGCCTACGCTGCTTGCCCGTCCTTGCATGTCCACCTATCCATCGCTGTTAACACTGACCAATCCTGCCCTTTCCCGCTCACTTGGGTATCTCTGTTGCCTCGTACCATTACTCTTCTACCTGGCATTAGCTGTCGCCTACCTTCGCCGTCATAGCCCATACCCCCCACCCCTCCCCTCTCATACCTGCACCCTCTCCATTCCCATCTGCACGGCAAGCTTGCCGAGCTCCCTTCACATTGGTCAACTCTGTACAATCTGGATACATGTCTGACGCCTCTTTGTTCTGTAATGTAAGTCAACGCGTCTATCACATCAAAACGCGGCTCGTGCTATGCGACATTGCGTACCAAGTCGCTCATACTCATTTCTAGGACCTGGCATTTGCTCTGAATCACTGCTGTTCACTATCAAAACGACCTTGTCTCTAGCCTCTTTCGTCGATAGGGAGCGGCGGTTGTCTCAACTCTAGCAGACGAAGAGCTGGAATCACTGCGTCCAACACAGACACTCAAAATCCCCCTGATCCCCGTATGAATCGGTCCTCCAAACACCTTGATCGTCTGTCTCTGAGAAGGCCCCTTCTGTTCACTCCACCGGTCACAAGGTCCACATTGTCTTCGAATTTGCCTTCTGCCACGTCTCTGCCTGCAGAGCTCACTTGTCGCAACAATCTACTGCAACAAGGACGCATTGTCTCTCCCCTACTCAAGGGCACATATCTCCCTGGACCCTACCTGCCCCTCAACATTACGAGAGACGGTCGACTGCCGTCGAGACCAAATCCTAGGGTCTCCTTGTCCGTTATATCAGAGCTACAATACCGTCACGCTGGCCTGCACAATAGAGCCGAGCTATCAGGTGCGTTCAGCTCAGTAGGTTGCATAAGTTTCTCAGGGTGTCTTTGGCCACTCAGGCCAGTAGCGTTTGGCTGCTGCCTTGCCTCAGGCCCCACGCAAAGATTTGCCTGCTGATACTATTTGCTCTAGCCCGATAGCTATAGGGAGCCGTTTGCTCTAGGCGCCAACCTTGCCCCTGGAGACTATAACTTCACACAGTGCTACCAGGATTTCTACAACAGGCCGAGGCCTGTTCAAGCTGTGCGGGCTCCCAACTCCTCGTCCATGTCTGGATATAATAAGAACCAGCAATATGTGTATGGTAAGTCTGTTGCGGCTCATCTGACAGTTTGGCCAGACCAGCTGCCCATGATTTGGTCGGATGGGCCCGTTTGGGCCCACGTGCGGAGGCCTGGCAATTTTAACTGACCACCCACCCTGCAGATGCCGAAGCCACAAGGTCGAATCAGGTCCCGAGCTACTCGGGTGTTGCACAGCCTGCATTCGCCTCGCAATACACGGATGCGCCCGCGCGTCTAACCCATGAACCCTCAGGTGCAGAGATGCCCTACATACCCAGCTCAACATACGAGTCACGCGGAACAGGCGACCTCCACCCCGATCCATCATTTATTGATGCAAGAACTCGTCATCCCGTCACTCATGCAGCTACTGATACGGAAATCACCGAACTGGTCTCGCCTACGCAGGGCACCGCTGGATCTTCCGTGTCCCTTCACCTAAGGACGAATTACGATCTCGCAGCCAGTCAAGAAACTTTTATCCTCATGTTTGGCTCCAAGAAGTGCATCGCTGCACTGCAGAAGGTGGACTATGACGACGATTGGTACAACTACGTTCTCAACGTCGAGGTTCCTCCCTTTCCCCTGACCAACTCCTGGAACCCGACCATGATGTTGAAATTTCAAATAGAGGACAAAATGGGCCACCTACGCTCTCAGACCGACGCGGGGAAATTCACCTTCACTGACATGTCGCCGAATCTCGCATATCAGTCATCCCCCGACTTCTCGAAAAAGCGCAAATATTCGAGTGAGTTTGGCGACCATCAGGATTATCAGGATGGTAATACTGCGAAACGCGCGAATGCACTTCGTTATCAGGCCAAACCACGGTCATCATCTGGGGCCTACTCGAGCTCCCAGCTTTCCCCACTGCCAGCTCATTCGTCACTGTCGAACGTGTATGGCGGATATGATCTCTCGAAGCAGGCAAATTACGGATCTCAGCTTTCTCAGAAAGGCCTCTACGCCGTACCCTCGGGTATGAGCCTGTCCCAAGCCGACTACAAACTCCCACAAATGTCACCAAGTCTGCACTCGTATGGCTCTTATAATCCTCATGCTCACCTCGGACGGAGCTCTGGCTCGCTATCAGCAAACACATCTGTATCTTCCGTACTTCCATCGCCGTCTGCGCTTGCAGCGCCAGTCTTGGTGCGAGCTACAACGCTTCCGCAGGCCGGTGGTCCCTCGACGGCGCAGCCATTCAACCCGTACTCCATGTACCAGACAAAGGCGGTCCTGAAGATTGATGGTGATCTCGACAAGATGAGCGAAGATTGGTCTCAAGAAGAGTTGGACGCAAAGCGGCGACTCGTAGAATTCAAAAGGTCGCAGCACGGAAGCACGATAACTACGTCTTTTACTCCAGTCACCCCCGAAGCTCGGGCGGCTCGCAGTATATGCGTCAGCTGCATCTGGTGGGAAGAGAAGGATGAATGTTTCATCACCAGCGTTGACACGATATATCTGCTCGAACAGTTGGTGAATGTGCGGTTCACGGTCGAGGAAAAAAACCGAATACGGCGCAATCTGGAGGGCTTCCGCCCTCTGACAGTTTCAAAGGCGAAACCGGACAGTGAGGATTTCTTCAAGGTCATCATGGGCTTCCCAAACCCGAAACCTCGCAACATCGAGAAGGATGTAAAGGTATTTCCCTGGAAGATTCTGACGCATGCGCTAAAGAAGATCATCAGCAAATATGTAAGTTTGCGTTTGAATACGGCACGGCATGAAACTAATATTCTACAGTCTGCCAGTTACTCCTCCACGGCTGGGATCGGATCTCTTCCCATCGCGTCAACATCGAGCTACCTTCCAAGCGCGCTATCGCAGGGCACACTGGACGCGCATCGGAACACGTCCCCTCAATCGGTGGCGGCATCGACGGTATCGAGTGCATACAATACGAACCTTGCATCATCGAGTTTGTCCCCTCATCTGAAAATGTCAGCAGGCCTCGAAGGATCAGCAGGCCATGGCATGTCGGTGGTCCAGAGGACACCATCAGGACAAGGTATGACTCAGTGGGGACCTCCGACTCCCCATATGCCACAATACCCTACTTCATTATCTCAGGGAGGTCGGGGTTCTTGGGACTATGGTTATCTCAACGCTTCCACAACCGCGGGCGTCTCGGCGGCTACGCACTCGATGCAGATCTCACGACCCGACGTTGGGACCGAGCTGGACCAAATCGCAGCAGACAACACCTATCAGCAATACGGCGAGCGTACGACGAGGGTGTAGAATATGGAATATTCAGGGCGTCTGATCTACTGGATGTCGCGTCCATGGGCGGTGTGGTTCAAGGACTGGCGTCGGGTGATCCACTCAAGGTCCGCATGATCCGAGCGCGCTAACCGGATATGGTGTCGCACCATTCCTCTATACCCTCTTACACCACTCAACATTGCATCTGCCTCACGCAACACGTACACCCACACTTCCATCTACCCTGTTTCATCTTTGCCACTGTATGGGCTTGTGTTCCCATCTACTGGGGCGCTCTATCGGACCACTGCCTTCGGCACAGCAGCATCCTTCACAATCAAACCCCCCCGGGCACGAGGCGTTTGAGAGTCCCTCAGGTTGATTACCCGTTCTGCCCATCATGGCAACATGCATATTCAGGATTGCGCCGCATCTGATGGGGCTTGGTCACATGGTTGCCTGCTGCACACGGGTGCGCGCATCAAACCACGAGCTTCTTCTTGACAGCACGGGTTACGGATGACTTGCAGCCCCGCCGATATCAGGCTACATACCCAGGAGTCAGTCTCTTTTCGGCTGCACACATCCACCATAGCCTACTCTTACTACCCTTTTTTGACTCTGTTGATATTGGTACCCTCACCGGCTTCATCTCTTCCCTTCTCACCCTTTCACACTCTCATCATCATGCGAGGCGGCTTCCGGGGACGGGTGCTTTTTTTTTCTTTTTTTTTGGTTGGAGGCAAATGTTGCTTTTGGGAAAGTTTTGACGACGATCTATTTTTTATCTGTGCGTGCGGAGGGCGCAGATGATAACATCACCTCACTTCACCTCACTGCATTAGAGAGGGACGGGGGATCTCTATGGCGCCTGGCTTGTGTGGGCTGGACTGTTATTACCAATACCGAGTAGTTTGGGGCTTTGCTTGCTTGCTTGCTTGCTACCCATGTAGGGCGCGGGGCGTGTTGTTTGCTTGCGCTTTATTTTATCATCCGTTTCGGGCTAGGGTTTTTTGTGTTCTGAGATTCCCCCGTGCTGTTGCTGTTGTTGTCGTTGTTGTGGGATTTTTTTCCAAATCTTGTTTTCTCCAGCCTTGTTGTATGGTCTGGGGTTGTAGGGAGTAATTCTTTTTCTTGTGCAATACTATGCTATGCAGCGCAGTCTCTGTGCCACGCCCGCTTGGTTCTTGCAATTCTCAATGATATACATAGTCTACCTCAGTGTATAGTACCGTACGCGCAAATGCACCAAAGCACACGTTAACCGCAAACCAGACAATGGAAGACGATGCAGATGCCAAATAACTTACATTTTCCACACCCATGCCCTTCAAGCCTATTGATTCTCGCTGCCGTAGTCGCATGCACGCTTCTTGTATGAGGTTCTTCATCCCTTCCACATACTCTACCCCCTCACTCTAACCTCCTCTATTCCCTAGGTACCCATTTCGGCACAATGCAAAAAAAACACAAACATCCAATAATCAAATCACGTAAACACACCCAGGCAGTGAGCAGATTACCGCAACCTTTGACATGCACGCTTGCTCATCACTCCAAGCCTCGACGCAAACATTTTGCTTCGCCACAATAACAAGGCGCAGTGTTGTAGCTAGCAATAGGGCTAGCAGCGGTTTTGTCTGGAGTGTTGGGGTTAACCTGGTTTGGTTTAGTGTTGGGCTAGTCTGATCTGGGTTAGCAGGAGTTCGGTTGTAGGGTACGGCGTAGTCTACCTAGTCTGGTCTTGTCTTGTCTGGGTAGAACGGGGTCAATTGCGTTGGGTGTTGTGAGTTAGGTGCCCATGTCAGGCATGGTGCTGTTTGTGCTAGTACTTTGGTTATGTCCGCTACATTCAACAATTCAAAATTACTCAACCTGACAAACTGGAAATAAATCCCGCTTGCACTTTTCTTTTCGCCGTCTGGCGGGTAAGGTACGGTATTGGGGGGGGGGGGGGGGCTAATTTAGTGGCCGTGGCGGAGGGCAGGGGTTGCCGTGTCTTGCACGATACAAGATAGGTACTCTTGGCCCAAAGATATAAAGATGAAGGGGTCACGGGGTGGGGGTAAGGGGTATGAGCGCATGGCCGCATGGGTCTGTTGGGCATGGGTTTCACGCTCGTCATACCGCCAGGAACTCAATTGCGCTACCATTTCTGTTCTGTCTTCGGCGACAGTACGGTACCGGGCAGGGCACGAGGGAAAAGAGCACCTGATTGGGGTACCGATACCATAGGGGAGGCAAATTCCACGCATTGACGCCTCCACCATCTCTAATCCACCAGCCCAGTGCTCGTCAGCACCAAACCAGCTTTTCTTTTTCCCCAAAGCCAAAGGGAATTTACATAATTCTACCGTAAGCCAATGCGTTAGGTAATCTGGCCCAGACCATTCGGAGAATTAAGCCTCCTGGGGTTTTGGTGCTGGGGAGGGGGTCCCTTGATGTTGAGGTTTGAGGGATGCAGGGATGGGGGGATCCTTGGATGCGTGATGCGTGAGGGTGGGACTATCCTGGGCGGCTGATGTTGGGGTTTGGGGGGCTGGGGATTGGATGGTGCGGGTTGGAGAATGGTGTTTATTTTCTGTATTTATTCATACGTATCGTACATACTGGGGTTGTTACTGCGGTGGCTACTCGTGCGTGAGCTTGGCGAGGGTGTGAGAGCTGGAATTGGACTTGGTGAGGGTGAGTTTGTGGTGGAACTACCATAATACAATAGCAGTAGGTGCACATAATTGCAAGTACAACTACCCGTACTGCAGCAATAGCACCAGCAAGTCAAGATACATCAGCGCTCGTGCGCTTTCCGCGTGGGGAATGCGGGATTCGGATGTTGGGATGGAGCTTGAGCATAAGCTTAACTTCAACCTCAACCCCAACTTCCCTCTCACCTCGACCCGACCCTAGCCCCAGATCTCAAAAAATAAATGCCCCCCCCAAACCCAAGCCCAAGCTCGTATAACAAATAGCCGTAAATACCCACGTTCCTTGCTCATTGACCTATAGCACCACCGACGCGTTATACTCTATCAGGACAACTAAGGACATTGTACAGCACGTGCAGTGAAAACAGTCCTCGCCCCTGATCCCCTTCCCACGGTCCACCTCATACAGCGCTTACAACCACTGCCGCTCCCGTTCCCGCGATCCGTTCCCGCGGCTTGGCGGATGAGAAAGGTGGAGTCTTACTGTATTTCTAGGTACAATTGTGGAGACGGGGCGTGCGTATCCAGTAGGTCTAGGTGGTGACCGCGAAGTGGTCTGGACTCTGCACCATGGGGTTGCGGATCGGTATGGGTCTTGAGTCTGGGAACGAGGATCGGGTATGGTAGGTATATACAACATTGCTAATATTGTACAACTGCGTATTGGTTTTTGGGTCGGAGTTTGGGGGGCAGGGGTCTGGGATTGAGGTCTGCATCTTGGAGGCTGGGCGTCTGGAGGCTTATTACAGTGGGTATTATTAGTCCAAGGATAGATTTGGATGGTTGGGAAGGGGCTGGAGTCGGGGTTAGCGATGGGTCTGGGGATATGGTCGAGGGTTAGCGATGGGTACAGGGGAGAGGTAGGTCACGGGGCAATGGTTTGCATTGTTGGGGCGCGAGGCGAGGCGGATTGGCATCAGGGAGTAGGGATGTGTCGGTTTGGGTATTGTCTACCTACCTACATACACAGGGGAGTCGGGGTTTGGGGTTTGGGGTTTGGATGTTAGGGGAGTAGGGGTTGTGATTCGGGTGGACGGAGAATTTGTGGTGCAAGCCCAGGCAGGGTTTGTGGGACAAGGGTTATGTTGGGCGCGGTAACGGATCGGTAGGATTCGGTTGGATTGGTCTCTCAGTGGTTGGGCCTGGTAGGCATGGGTAAGGGTAGGATATGACAGGTCACATGGATAGAGAGAGTAATTAGGTGCTGCAAGGCACGTCAGGGGATCTGGATATGCCTACCTAATTAACACTTTTTTTGTCTTATACCCTTTCCGCCAGGGAAAATGCCTGTCGTGGTAAGTCACATTCACACAAATTCGCAGGTTTCGGGATACGCGTGATTTGAAAATATTTTTGTTGAATAGACTTAGATGGCAGTGAAAAGATCGGAGATATCCAAACTCCTTCGTGATCGCCGCCATTGGTGAGTTTGATATCAGGCCTTGAGCTCAAGTCCCCCTTTATGCGGTCCGTTTAGCCCTAGTAAACTATGATTCGTAGTAATGAAATGAAGACTTGCAATCATGCATGCAGAAATGCAGAAATATGTGGATAGGGAAGGTTTGCCAGGCTCGATAGAGTGAGTATCACAGGTAAAGGTGATGTCGCTTGCATCTGTCTCCATGCAGCGACTGGTTCGCACGATGCAAAGTCAAGGCGGCAGTCAGTGATAATGGAGCGGCAAATGATATTGGTGGAAAAACAAAGCAGAAGCCATGTGGAAAACTTAGGACCTTGAAACGGAGATGCTGATGTTGATAGTGCTAGGATGAGAAGGGTAGTTTGGAGGTCATTGAGACTGGATGCCTGATGATACTGGTTTCAGCTGAATGGGGAGATACGAAATGGATAGAATCTCGATGGAGAGGTGATGATATAGATTGGAAAAGATTGAGGCGAAGAAGAGGCAGTGGTGGCTTGTTGTGCTGGCAGCTGGCATTCAAGCTGAATCGGTGCTTGGTCGAGAGACGTTTGAACGGAAATTCAAATATGGTCTGATGATGTTGAAACCATGTCCAGTCTTGGGAATTTTGCAGGTGGTTTCAGGGCTATTAGCTTGCAGCTCGTCAACCTTGCGCTTCATCTTCTGATCAGCCTGCTCGAGCGCTTTTTCGGTGCGCTTCGTCTCGATGCGCGACCTCCAAATCGTGTTGTCCCAATCAAATTGCCAGTCTTCGCTATTCTTGCTTGTGATGACCTTTTTGCCCCGGAATTTGTGTATCTTTCGGCCATCGTACGGCCAGATACTATTAATGGATGACCTGAGGATGAAACCGCCGGCTAACCACTCTTCAGGCTGCCCATGCTTGACGTACTCGGTGTCGGGCAGGTACAGTCCACTGCGGCGATTTTCTGCTATGGAGAACCAGCATTCAGAGCGACATTTTTCAAATTCAGCAAAATTGATGTCGGACCTATCCTTTGAAACTGCATGCTCACGAACCCAACATGGCACCTTTACCGTGACTTCCCTTGTCTTTGGGCTGTTAGCCTGTTCAGTAGACGGCGTCGCTGATGGAGTTGAGGTATCCAGAGAAATTGGTGGATTGGAGGTTTCCAAGGCGTACTCGCCAAAAATTTCATCATCCACATCGTCTAATGTTTCGGTCGCAAAATGCTCCTCTGCAACATCATCCCCATCCTCAGATGAGTCTGATGAGAGAGAGCCTAGATCACTCTCAAGATATGCATCAGTGATATCAGCAGAATCAGCATTAGCGACATCAGCAGACTCTGGATCATCAGCTGATTTGTTCGGCTCAGCATCTGTAGTCAATGCCTTTGTTGTCATATCATCTGTGGAATCACAAGGAACGATCTCCTTAAAATTCAAAAAAGCCGGCACAAGACTCTCAGTAGAGATCTTTACGACCATGAGCCTCCTGCATTGCAACCGGCTGTCGTGGTACAGAAAATGGGCGCGGTTGGCAGCCATGTCTATATTGTAGTATGAGCGAATCATTCTAAAGTAGTCTTACAATTACACTTACTCTCTGCATTAAATGCTGAGATGAAAGAAGTGAATGGGCGCTTTCTCTGCCATTGGCAATGACGAAGGACCCTTTCGCTTGTCACATCGCGCAATATGAGGAAGTCGTTCATGCTTTGAAACGCAACACCCTCTTGAAGGTCAGGGTGATTACTGGGCCAACATGCCTTGGTTTCGAATGGCGTGATGGTTGCCGACTTTTCGTAAGTAGCCCTATAGAAGGCTCCTGGAAGATCTCCATGAAGTTTGTTTTTCGCGGTATTATATGCTTTCAAGTCCTTGGGAAAAGACCTGTCTGGGTTTAGTATTGGAATGCATGATTATGCTTCGACTTACATGAAGGCACAGTCCTCTTTGTAAAATGTCTTCAATTCTAGACTCGTGGCTTTTGAGTTTCTTCTCCCTTTACCCAGTTCCTCTTTTGCTATGGCTGCCTCAGCTTTCAATCTTCTCAACTCGGCTTGAAGCCTTTCGAGTTCTAGCCTTGGGACTGAATTCCTCGTGTCCGAGTCATGTTCGGCTGAGAGAACTGGTGATAGCCGCTTTCCAAGGGAATTGCTGCCCATGATCGATGCAAGAAGAGAATTACTCAATAAATCTCAGAGAAGATATCTGGAAGGAAGTTAATGCAAACAAGATCTGGCTGGTGGCAAATAGGAAAATTGCTAGGCTTGATAAGAGTTAGCCTTGATTATGCAGAAAAATAACGAAGTTGTAGGCCGGTATGAGAGAAAGTGAGATGTTCAAGTGAGATTCCTGCGCTCGTTTCATCTAGATAATCCGTATACTACTATCACGGGTGAGGGAGCTTCAAGGTATGGCACATGATAATGGAAATGGGTGAGCAATGTTAGTCAGGAGTATTTCAATGAAGTAAATGTGGATAGTCAAGGCGGTTGGCCAAATGATAAATCCGTAAGTGTGTAACATGTCGTTCGTCAGCTTTGAGGAAGGTGGAGCTGAGAGGCATAGCAGATACGGGTCTTGCAGTACTCAATCCGATCAAATGTCATATTGAAGCTGAAAGCTGAAAGAGCGATGGAGTGTGGTACGATTGAGGAGGAGAGGGATCCAAGTAAGTGAGCCTGGAGGTCTCCAATGCTGAGACGTCGTACGTTTTGCCAAGCAATGAGCTGATGTGATTGGCCGTCGCAACCGCCTCTCAGCGGGCCGCAGCATCGCACGACTGGGTAACATCCAACAGTGCCCAAACCAGCAATTCCGGCTTGACAAGCTGGACGTGATTGTCGGTCGATACAATGAATCCAGCGATAGAGACGGAGATTCTTAACAAGTACAATCTCTCGACATTGTACCCTGCAGCATGGCCAGACGAGAAGAATGAAGCCGACGAGGACGAGGATGACGACTTTCAGGAGCCCATAGCTGTCCCCAGAGCTGCCCCGCAAAAGGTGCGCCGGTCGCAATCGCGCTTCTCCGTGTTGGAGGATAGATCACGGTTCTCGCGCCAGGTCCCTGGAGCTGAGCGGTCGAAGGATGGTGTGGAGAACCTGGTGCAGAAGGACGAGCAGGACCCGTTGGGCATGTATCCCAGTGTTGTCCAGGTGCTGCGGGCGAAAAACATACCGGTAGAAGATGACATGAAGCTGCGTGAGTTGTCGACACAGTACAATACCTTTGAGGTGACCAACGGCTCATAGAATGCATAGGCAATCGCTTTCTTCTGAGCTCCACCACCTTCTCGCCATCCCTCTTCCTGTCGCAAGTTCACAGCGAAGCGTCCACGGACTCCCTCCTGGCTGGCCTCGATTTCCTCTCTCGCTCGATTGAGAAGAAGTCAGCTTCGCTCAAGGTCCTCGTCGAATCCAACTTTGAGCGCTTCGTGGGCGCAAAAGCGACCATTGACAGGGTCTACAATGAGATGCGGGATCAGGGCAAGGAGGCCGAGACGCCCAAACTTCCCCAGCACACTCGGACTGGTAGTCGATCTAGCTTTGCTGGACGAGAGAGGGGACCTAGTTTCTCACTCTCGGCGGCGGCGGCACAGCCAGCGCCAGTGGAGAAGAAGAAGAAGAAGAATGCGCTGGTCAAGGAGAGTGAATACGGTGTCTCGGGTATCAAAGTTCCGCTTACTGAGGTCGCGGTGAAAGCAGAAGAAGTCTGGGGGCCTGCATTGAACGGACGTGAAAGAGAAGAGACGCTTAAGTCTATACTGGAATCCGTGGAGCAGAATCGAGGATTATTCGAAGTTGCGTCGTCTATGCAAGAAGCCATACGTCAAAGAGACCACGAGGCAATATCTGAAGAATACAAGCGTGCGCGCAAGTACGTTGACGAGGCGCGAAATCTGGTTGAACGAACGCACGGTACGCAGACGCCGCTTTCTGACGCCCATATACATTTGATAATTGTGACGGCGCGCATGTGGTCCGACGTCGAGCGACAGCTTGAGCAATTCAAACGCGACGCCTGGAAGCGACTGGGGTCTACGCACTTTGTCAGTCACCAGACTGGGGGAGAGGAAGTTAAATCAGATCAATATCTCACCATTATCTCGATCATGTTGGAACTTGGTACAGACGAGAACCCTATCTGGCATTGGCTCACATCACGATATGAATACCTCAAATTACGCCTTAGTACTACTTGTGAGCGATCGAGAGTGGAAATTGAGGTTCTTCGAAGACATCTTGCCAATGTGGAGAAGCCAAACTTGCGCATGTTGCAGAAGCATCTCCGCTCTGTACCCACGAGTAGCAACGTTAGTCCCGAACCTTCGAAGCTCGACACGCCCAAGGTTATTGAGTTCTGGGAGCACATACAAGCTTCCTTGACTGCGCTTCTTTCCAACAAAAACGGTCTATTGGCTGAGCTTATAGAGTACTGGGAGATTGCACAGTCCTTCCTATCTGGCCGCGCGCAGCGGAACTTGCCAACTGGATATCAGAATCAATCTTCAGTGCACCATACACTGACCGAAGAGAATCGGATTGAGCTAGAGAGAGGATTGACCGAGCTTATCAGCATCATTCGAGATCACTTGTATTCCTTCTTTTCAGATCCTCCCATCGAAGATGTCTCATTACTATTTTCGCCTCTACCCGTCTCGCCAATCGCAGCAACACCGAGAACACCCCTTAGTGCTGCCTTGAGTCCAATATCAGGTTCACGATTCCGCTTCGATCAAAGTAATCTCCCACCACCATCTCCTAATCGTGGTGAGGCATGGGAGAAGTATGCCTTCTGGCCGCCGCACTCGAATGCTCTCTCAGGATCTCATTTCCTATCAAAAGCTATGGTCCTGGTTGGCACTGCAGCCAACGAATTGGCGTCATTGCGACTACCAGAAACCGGTCTGAGTTCACGATTCGACGAGCTTTTGCGCCTCTTGCTCGGCAACGTGCGCGAGCGCTGTGTCCAAGCTATCTGCGCATCCTGGAACGCCGATGCTGAGAAGATGAAGGTCTTGGAAGACTGGACCCGCAATACTGAGCGCAAAGATACCACAAACCTACCTCAACGTTTCCTCGCGGTGCAAAGTTTCCTACTGAACAATCTACAAAAGACACTCTACGTCGAAGCTGCGACCAAGACTCGCGTGGATGTAGTCGTCCCGCCTAGTAATAAGCTGTTGCAGATGGTGAGGAGCCAATTCGTGACAAGCTTGTACCGTACTTTCACCGGCATGGTGGAATGTGCGGATCAAGGCCGGAAAGCACTAGGAAGTGACTTTGAGGTCAAGGGCGACGATCTCACAATCGATGAATTGGAACTTGAAGAACGCGGAGACTGGGGCCGTGTAGATGCAAACAAACAGGTAAATTCCTATTACACCTCACACTGTCTTTATCTTCCAATGCTAACGATCAAAACAGTCAACCCGTCTTCTCCTCACCCTCTCCAACATGGCTTGCTTCCAATCCTCCATCGCCCCGCAACTCGTCTCCCTCTTCGAGACCCTCTTCTCCGTCCAACTCACCGACGAAACCGCGCGCATCCGCGACGTCCTCTCTCAACTCGATGCCCAGCTTTTCAAATCTTACACCAAACCCCACGCCACACGCATCCACAACACCATCGAAGCCGGCATCTTCAGCCCGACCTGGGCCCCTCCACCCGCACCCAATCAAGGCATCGCAGACCGCGACCCAAGCCCCTATGTCTTCAACGTCCTCCTCGACCTCGTCATCGTCCACACCGAAGCTTCCACAACCTCTGCACCACTCACCCCGCGCATCCTGCGCTCTCTCTTCGACGCTACTACCTCCTCGCTCATTAATACCTTTCGCTCCCCGAATCTACAGCACATCACGCTGCCGCAGCTTATGCAGGCTACCCTTGACGTCGAGTTCATGGCACAGACTCTTGCCGCGTTTACGACGGAGCGCGCGTCGCAAACGCAGACGGATATTTATCAGGTGTTGGATGCGAAGACGAATAATGAGGCGAGGGTGAGATTGCAGGAAGAGCTGGGGGCGTTGAGGGGCGTGTTGAAGAGGGGGAGGGAGGCGACGAGGGTTCAGTTTGGGTGTTTTAGACGCGGGAAGAGGGGGGGACCTGCGGGGCAGGGTGGTGGTGGTGGTGGTGGTGCTGTGGTGGGTGGAGAGGAGGAGAGGGGGAGGACTAGGTAGGGTTGAAGGTGGAAAAGAGATGTATGTGTGGTAATATTTTGGGTTGTATGTATTGTGCAGTTGACTCGTAAAGGGCGTCATTTAAATCATCATCCCTCAACTTTTCTTTCGGGGAGTCGGTCTGTATAAAACAATTGAACGCCGCCACTATCCCGCTCCTCCATGATTAGGAGCTTCATGCTGCTGCTGTCGCTCGGGTTGTGTCACCGTCGCTGTCGCTGTCGCGGTCGCTGTCGCTGTCGTCGACGGAATACTAAAATCATCCCAACTTTCCGACACCAAACCCGTCTCAACCCCCACACCTGCCCGTCCCACACCACGTACCTGTCCCGTCCCAACTCGCGTCCACTCCCACATCCCACGTGATGGCGATCTCTGCACTATCCCCCGCTCACTCCCTCCCTCTCGCCTCGTCCCACCCCCACCCCCTCTAGCACGACTGCCTTGATGCAAGCGAGCCCCGTCTCCGAAGCTTGGGAGGTGCACGTCGCGGACTGGGAGAGACGCCAACGTCTCCAGCATACGCGTCTGGCTCTGCTGCGCCCTTGTCCCCTCTGGCGGCACCAGACGGCGCAGTCTTTCCCTGTGCAGTGCGCGATCCCGCGTCCTGTCCGGGCTGGGCGGTGGAGTCGCAGTGACGGTCGCCTTGGATGTGCCAAGTGTTGAATTTGCCGGGCTTGTTAGGCTTCGGCGGAGGGGCCTTGCGTGTGCTGGGTCGCGTGGGCGAGCTAGGGGAGGAGGAGTTGGGGGAGGTGGTTTTGGGGGATGGGGGTGGGGAGGGTGGGGAGGTGAGTCGGTCGAGTTTGCGGGGGGGTTTGTGATGGCGGAGGTAGGGGTGGGGTTTGGTGGTGGTGATGGTGGTTGGTTCTTCTTTTTGACTGGTTAATTGCGTGTTATTATGCGGTTTGCTAGGAGGGCGGGGAGATGGAAGAGTGGAGGCGTGTCGACGCTCGCGAGACACGAGGGGACATGATCGATGTGGGCGCTAGGAAAGCTGGATCATTCACCTGGCTTGTTTCTGGCCTTGCCATTGCTCATCGAGTAGCAGGTTGGCCCGGTTTCGTGGTCGTGGTATTCGCAGCCGTGGCCTGGGTCTGTGGGGTCGTCGAGTAGGACGCCTCCAGTGCCCCAGCGAATTGCTTTGACTAGGTCTATGGCAAAGTCTGGATTGTTGTCAAGGCATTGGCGATATGTTTCTATATCGCGCTCGGTGCCAGGATCCATGATCTGGCGTGCAGCGATGCGTGCCATGAGGTTTCGAAACGGTGAGCCCTTTGGACTCTTGCGGTAGATTTCGTCGATCTCATCAGGGTCAGGAACCAATTCAGCCTCGTTGAGTCCTTTTCTATATTGGTCCATGGCCACATTCTTCAACGGCGTCAAGTCGAAGCGATCACATAGTAGATACAGCTTGTGGCAGCTGACTGCATAGTCGTACTTTTGATTCGCATCGGCCATGTCGGAGACATCGTCAAGTCGGCCCTGATAGAGCCATTTGACGAGCAATTCAAAGCCTGCAGGATCAAAGTTGGGCAGCTCGAGCCTATCTGCCCTGTCGCCGCCATGCTCACTGGCCCGAAGCTCGTCTTCAAGTCGCTCGGAATGATGGCAGAGCAGATTCCGATGCAGTGACCAGTGGCGCTTGGACTCGCCGACGAAGACGTCGACCATGGAGCCGGAGAGAAGTCTGTCGCGTTGCCATTTAGCTTTTGCGCGCACATGCAGACGATGGGAGTAGAGGCGATGCGTCAGGCCGGGGCGCAACGCGATGCATCGTGAAGCTGACGCGGGCTTCTGCGCAACCATAGAGGCCTGAGGCGCCGCCCCAACAGCCGGTGGCGCACCCTTCAGATACTCGTCCTCCTCTTCAGACGAGGTCTGCGATGCGCCGGTACCTTCATCGCGCTGCTCCAGGAAAGGGTCGTCTACGTACTCAGCAAAGGTTCCGGCTGGCATGTGGCCGATGCTGCCGTTGGCCATTCGTGATCTTCTCGAGTCGTAGGCAAAGTCACGATGATAGACGATGCGCTCGTGCCATCCCATGCAGTGCGGCGGTGGCGGTCATAGGGGCGCAATGGCAGATTGCTTGCGATGCGACAATTGGGCAACAAGAGTGATATGGGCGAAGGTGGATGAGGAGGAGGAGCTGAGAGGAACTGTGGGATGTGTCTGCTCCAGGCTGGCAACCTGGCAAATGTTGAGGCTGGGCTGGTCATCGCATGCTTGTGACGTACCGGTAACTAGTTCCCATCTCCCGTCTGCCGCCTCTCCTTGCCTCTTCCATCCTTCCATAAGCCAATGGCTACCATCTCGTTCGCTTCACGGCACCAATTATCTTCTCTCACTCTACCAGGCAAAGATTTTTGCTGTCAGACATGGACAAAGAACTATCATTTGACACATTTTCTGTTGCAATATTTTCGCTGTCAGGTCATCTTACTCTTTTCTTCACATCTCACTCTCTCACACCAGACGTGCCCTTTGTTGACCCCAACATCATCTCTTTCAACGCTTCAGAATCTTTAACCATTAACGAAGAATATGCGACAGATTCCTACATTCTCGTGTTGTGACGCAAGACTGTGCTCCTGTGACTTGCACTTGTAACGCCTGGGTCCCTAGGATAAGCAAACGACGACCCGACAACGGATAGCCTTCCAAACCCAAAACAGATCCTGAGTTGCACGTCCTAACACTGGCTTTTTACTCTATACATTCCATCTGCATATGAGATTACAACTAGCTGTTGCGCGACTCTTCCGTCCCGGGCGAATACTCCCCCGATTGTCGATCGAGGCACACGCAAATTTACATTCACCGCGCGCGTCAGTCACTGCAAAGCCGCTTCTCATCGCTCGTGCGATTATTGCCATGGATGCCAGGAGCACTGTGCTAGTACCTTTCGGAATCAGCAATGCACAATACAATTCTCGCACTGGGAACAAGAACCTTCCAATCCCCTTTGGCCTTCGAATGCAGCAGCGAATTTGCACATTGAAAGAACTTACACAACTGTCTTTCACCACACCAACGATCAAGAGATTGCACGTATATCCTCCTAATGAAAAATCCTTAGCACACCACAAAAGAGACCCTCGTGATACAGAACGAGAACAGATGGGAGCTGTAAAAGATACTCGGAGGAGCAAAGTGAGACCGGCCACAGGCAAGGAGAAACGTGATCGCAGATCAAAGATCACGCCTATGCCGTACACTCCAACGCGTAAAAAGAACACGCAGCCTATAGAGTCTTCAAGGCAGTCGAGCAAAGCGAAGAAGACACATGAGATTGGTAAGCCGATGGGCGCCTCTCAAGATATGCCAATTCCTGTCCCAAGCGACGACGAATCTGCACCAGCCAGAAACTTGGACGACAATACATCGATTTACAATCCAAGGTACGAAATGCAAGGGCGTCTCCTATCGTGTGCTCAATTACTGACATGAATTGGGCTACCCAGTTCCTCTCCAGCCACCACAAGCAATTCTTCGCCATTGTCAGACCTTGACCGGTTTCTTTGTGAAGTCCGCGAGCCAGCACCGCCACAATCAAGACAATGCATATATCCGCCATTCGGCAGCAGGCATCCACCATTCTTTATCTTGCGAAGATCGGATTCAGCGCCGAACTCACAGTTGCCAACTGTCGCGTCCAGAAAACATACTTCTGTACGAAGGGCATCAGCCGCCAGTACTTCATCTGTTGCACATCCTGGTACAAAGCATGGATCTGAGCAAGGAGTGGCGGAAAAAAAAATCGAAAAGACTGCAAATAACAATGCGTCCGCACTGCGAAAGCCAGCAAAGCGCCATCGATATCGGAATGAACCGAGCCCCAATGAGCCACTCATTTCTGCATCCAAGGTGAGATCCAGTGATTTGAGTTGGTATGTTCACTGTTTATCCAACTGTCTCAAGAGCTAACAGAATGTAGTGATACCTTGCGCCGTATTGACCATCGCTGTCCGGATATTACACAACCTATAAATCCACTATCGCTTTTATCGCCCAACGGGGCCGTACCATCTGCACCGTACCGGAGCTCTCCAAATGTTGAGCCCAACCTTTCTCGGAGTCAACTTGCTGCGCCCAAGAACCCAGGATTGCCCAGTCAGGACTGGTTCATTGAGGCAGACAATGCACAGTGTAAACCCGAACTGACCCTAGCCGGTATAACCGGCTTTGACACGCGAAGCAAGGTTGCACAACTCATGGCAGTAGCACCTGCATTCTCGGTACAAGAGCTCTATGATCTTTTGAAAGACTGCAAAGGTCGATATACACATGCGAAGGCTCGCGCGCTGCGACCCAGCGACGCCCGCTCTCCAGCCCTGCCCAGATCGATAAGCGAGGCAGACGGAGATGAGCTCAAGGTGAAGATTGATCCTAATGATTCGTTTCTGGAGTGGGATCTTGATGAACCAGAAGGCGCAAGGCCTGCATTAAAATCTTCAAAGTCGAGATCGCAGATGCATAGGAATGAGTATACGCCCAATCCACCCTTGCGTCTGTCGTCGTCGTCAAGATCGAGACCAGCTAAACCAGCTAAACCAGCAAGACCTGCAAAATCTGCAAAATCTGCAAAATCTGCCTCTCGGCATACCATGCACGTAACGCCTCATAAAGGAACAATAACAAAGAAGCCAGGCAGCTCACTGAAGCCCGCATCGCAAATGCGCAAAACAAGCCCCGATCGTGATTTCGTCGTTCCCGACAGTGATGGGCCAGATACAATCCAGCCTTCTTGCAGCTACACTGCCTCCGAGAACAGTGGTGATACTAGCAGCAGCAGTAGTAGTAGTAGTGAAAGCGGAAACGAACCTGTAGCGTATCAGGATCCGATGGATCTGGATATCGATATGCAACCCAGATATGCGTTCAATGCGGAGTTGCTCTTCTTAAGAAAGAAGGGACTGGGAGCATTCATTTGAAGAGTGGTAGATTTGGTGATGGAGGCAGATTGGTGTCTTGATTTTCTGAAAAGGACATACAATCACACTGGTCAGTCCTGTCACATTTGTGCTCAGCTTTCTCTTCAATGGCAACCCCACACTGTGCATTCACCATCGGTAAACAGTGAACAATGTGCAAACACAACAGCTAGCAACAACATTCACAACGCATCCTACTGCGAGATGATATGCCCTTCTTCCCAACCAAGTTTATCCATTCTCTACAAGTTCATTCGCTTTCTAACAGCAGAACAAACTCCAACTTCCACCACAAGAGCTAGCAAACCGCCAGATATTCCACATCTTGATATCGCAACATCTCAACCGGCTGCTCGTGGGACTGAAGATTGGGTGCTTGCGCCAATATCATCATGGCTCTTTCTAGCTTCACATGGCCCACTGCGTTACCACAATTGAACAATCCCGCAGCTTCATACATTCACTCTGGTGCTGGTAGATCTCAGCCATCCACGACTGCTGGCTCAGCTCTTGTCTCCACCACACAGTTGCCTATGGTTTCTGTTACGAAAAATCCAGGTGAATCTACTTCTTCCCCCCTGGTTCCAGTGACTGACACCTCCACCTCTGTCTCCCAATCCACTGAATCCGCGGCCCAAACTACACACATCAAACTCACGCTCACTACAACCTTAACCAATCCCCCCCTCCCAGATATCACGCCTGGGGCTCCTTCAATCGCAGCAGCAGCTGCCCAAGCACAATCAAACACCCCCAAAGCCACCCCCCTCGCCGCCCCAACCCTCTCCCCAAACACACCCTTCCAACTCGCCGACCCCCCACACCTCACCACCCCGCCCCAAACCAGCCCAAACAACAACAACAACGCCGCCACCATCGCAGGCAGCACCATCGGTGCTATCCTCGGTATAGGCCTCCTCCTCTTCCTAGTCCACTGCGTGAAGAAACGCTCCGCGCAACCGGATGTCGAGCGTGCGCCTGTTGCGAGCCAGCGCATTCGATCTTCGCGTTCGCGGCATGGTAAGGCGGACGCGGCCGTGATTCGGCATACGGATGAGCGTTCGGCTGGTCGGCAGACTGCTGGTTATGCTGCAAGCCGTGATGGTGCTGGGGATCATGATTTAAGCCGTAATATCGCTGGTGACTACGGTTCAAACCCCAATGTCGCTGCAAAGCCGGGCCATGGCCAAAACCGTCATACAAATATCATTACTACCACCACCACTCGCACTCCCACCCGCCCTGCGCCCTCCATCCAGCGCCCTACAACCCCCCAACGCAACTCGAGCGGTATCGAGCCAGCAGCCCTCGCAGAAGCAATGGGCTGGCTGGGCGGTGGCCATGGCTCAGATATTGACCCATCAGATCTAGCCTGCGCAATGGGCTGGCAGGATGGCATCGATGGTGCTGGTGCCGTAGAATCCAGCCTTGAATTTGGCAATCTGACTCCCACGCCTGCAGCTGCGGGTGCGAATGCGGGTATGAATGCATCTCTATCTGCAATCTTACCAGCGCAGTCCCTGGAGTTTGGATACCTGACTCCTACGCCTGTGGATATGGACGCGGGTGCGGGTGCGGGTGATTACGTATTTGGACCCGTGTCTGCGACTCTACCGGTACAGTATCGCGCTCAGGTTCAGCGTCAGGCTCGGTATGAGACTCCATTCCAGGCTCAGCTTCAGCGTGGTAGTATTGTTATCGCTTCACCGCATTCAGCGCCCTCTCGTCCTGCTAATACGCCTGTGAATTTCTCACGCCCGAACAATATTACACAAGTTAATGTCTCACAGCCTCCTACTCCTACGACTACACCCGCTCCTGTGCCGGTACAGTGTCCTTTTGGCGTTCAGCAGCGTAGCTGTAGTTTTTCGCCGCTGACTTCGGCTGGGGAGTTTCCGCTTGAGTATCGTGTGGACGAGGAGTATGATGTTTCGCCGGTGCTGGGTCCGATGGAGCAGGGTGGTTGGTAGAGTAAGTGTGGTGTTTTTATGCTGATGTTTTTGGTGGCGAGGACGGGGGTTTGGAGGAGTTTTGTTAGATGGATGGGGGTTTTGGGGGGTTGTAGTTCAAATGCGCTGGGTATTAGATGGTTATATTTTTACGATTTCATGGATGAACTTCGTTTTAGACAAGAAAATTCTTAGTATGTGTGCTTTGTGATGCTGCAGTGACAAAATTAGTGTGAAATTTAGGTATGTAGTTTGATGATTCGGGTCTATATGATAAAGTTCTCAATTGCACATTTTCGTTCTCAAAATCACGTTTTCACTTCTTGTTTTGGACGATGAAGCGTCCTCACCTCATGCTCATCTGAAAATACTATTCACATTCCAAATAGCCCTCTCACCTAGCTAAAAAAAAACCACTCACAACATACCTGGGTATACAAGTCCCTCGTGCAAAAAAACCTGTACATGAACCCCTTCACACAGCAATCAAGCAAAAGCGCATCTGCCGATATATTTGGACGTGGGATAGAAAGCAAAAAAGAAAAAAAATGGGGGTATATATGCCCAAATTGCTGAAGTAAACAGGCTACAGCAAGCCCATTGAAGGGCAACGGACGTCTGAATTCAACTCCTCTTTTTCCGGTTCCCGAATCCTGAGTTCCCATTACCATGTCCATGTCCATGACCCAGGCTTGAAAGGAAGTACGAAAAGGTAAAAGGTAAAAGTGGGAGACAAGAAGAAGAAGAACAAGAACAAGAAGCGAAAAAACTAACCCCTTCAACACAGTCAAACACCCCCATCTATACATACAACAACATTAAAACGCCACCCCAACCGCTCCCATCTCATACATCCCGCCCCTCTCCCTCTTCCTCTCTATCCCAACATCCCCAGCATCCATATCCATCTGGCTCCCCGCGCTCAACACCACTGCATCAACCGCAATGTCCTTATCCAACACCAGCGTCAAAGGCTCCGGTACCCGCCTCAACCTGCGCTTGGGCGAGGCCGTGGCAACCGAGGAGACTGGAGATTCGGAGCGCGTTGACGGACGCGACATAGAGGAAGACGAGGAGAAGAGGGTAACAGTAGCAGTTGCATCACTGTCCTGGGAGTCATGGCGCGTGTGGACGGGGGTGGTAGGGCGGGAGGAGAGGTGCAGGCCGGGCTGGGAGGCGCAGTTGTAGAAGGAGGAGGGTGCTGGGTTGGGGATTGGGGGGGAGGTCAGTGTGGAGGCGGAGCGTTTGAGCCAGGCGGTGAGGCGGGAGGGGGGTGTGCGGGGTGGAGGTGGGGTGATGGGGTTGGAAGTCAAGGGCCCGGTGTTGGAGCGTGGAGAGGGGAAGAATTTCAAGGTTGATGGGCGGGGTGGAGGCGAGAGGCTGGTGGATGGTCGTGTGGTTTGCGTTTGGCGGGCTAGAGGTGCGGAGAAGGCGGAGCCGATGTCAGAGAGGGTCTCGGAGCGGACGTGCATGCGCATGGCGGGTGCGATGTAGGGTACGTGGTGTGAGGGAGATGGGGGTGGGCGGTTGATGAGGGCTGGAGATTGGGAGTGGGAGCGGTAGGCGCTGGCACGGCGTTCCTCGACGATGGTGTTGAGTTCGCGGATGGCGTCGTCAACATCGGTTCGCGTGCGGCGGAGACTGTTGGGTCGTGAGGGTGCGGTATTGGCGCGGCTCCGCGATGGAGATGGTAGTCGGGAGAGCACACGGACAGGCGACAGTGTGTCGGATGTGCGAGAACGTTGGATGGTGGGCTTCTCGCGAACTGAATTTGAGCTTGAATTTGGCTCCTCTGCCAGCAGGGGCAGTGTAGGGGTAGCCATGGTTATCATTGTGGTGCCTGACAAATGTCTCTCATGCGTGCTCGTGCTTGTCTGACTCTGCACACTACTTCGACGAGAAGGAGAAGCGGGACTCTTTCCTTGAAAGACATACGAAGAAGTGGAGGCACTGGAAGACAACGAGTTGGTACGTGAGTCTCTCACGCGAACGAGGGCTTCGGCGGGGATTCCCAGCTCCGCTGAATCATCATTCCCAAACTCGGCCTCTTCGAAGTCAGGCAAGGGAGACAGGCGTCCATTGGGCATGTAGATGGAAAGCTCTAGGGGTCGAAAGCTACCGCGGCGACGAACGGGCATGGGTGCTTCATCCAACATGGACTGAATTCCCTCAGGGCCATCAAAGTGTCGGAACTCTGTGGGACAGCTGATGCTAGGCCGGGAGTAGGATTGCCGTGGTCGGGCAAGGGTGGCGATACTGGCACGCGAGGAAGCACGCGTAACATAGTCGCGACTGCTGGAAACCCATTGGGAGACCTGTTGGCTCATGGAGTGGCTTGTAGACGGACGTGGTTTATTAGGTTCAGCGCGAAGCTGAGGTACAAGTTGTGGTTGATCGTAGCATATCTGCATGTCCAGTCCTTCTACTGTTCAGTAATCGTCAGTACTGCAAGGAAGAAGAAGAAGAAGAAGAGTATCGATGATGCCTATGTTATCCGATAGTTTGGATCATCATGCATTGATCCAATGTTGTGTTGTATTACCCATATTAGGCGGATGGTAAGCGCGCATGGTGCATCTCAACAGAACGTCAAGAGAGGGGGGGGGACTGAAAATCACAATGACAGACGATGATGGGAGAGAAGGAGGGATGGATGAAAAGTGCAGTGAATGTATCGTGATGAACTGAAAGGAATAAGGAAAAGAAGATGCAACGTACCAGGAGCCCTCGGGCCAGTCTCTCCATCGTCGACATCTCGACCCGATGCACAGCATCCTAGCTTGATGGCCAGCCACGAAGTCGTCCTCTCCTCCTCTTGCATTATTTTTGAATTCATTTTTCTGTCTTTGAGCTGCAAACCAGTGCAGCTAGTGATCCATTGCTCAACTCAGCGACGATCGAAACGAAGAACGTAGAACGTAGAAAAAGATAAGTGATGCGCTTGCTGGGTACCGTAAGGCCAACAAAAAAAAGACAAGTCGATAGCGAAAGCGCAAGGAGAAAGTAAGACGAGAACAAAGGCACAGCCAGAGGAAGAATATCCACAAGCGTTCCCCAGTCCAGCCGGCAATTTCTATCTTCACCAAACGAGAGGTAGCTCAGCTTCTGGAATCGCAAAGGTGCAGCACGCCTGCAGGTCCCGGCCTTGAAGAGGAAGCAAACCAGTCGCAACCCACAGGACAACAAGACTACATAATATACCTACATGGTAGATGATCGCTGGCCCCAGCTAGGCGCCCAATAGCAGCAGCCCCATGGCATCAAGACCGTGAGATGGTGGAGAAGCGTCGATGGCGTGGCTGGCGTGCATTGATACCGGTTGGCAGCGTGAGGCCCATTATTGGTCGGGGGGGTGGCAAGTTAAGCGCTGAACGACGAGCGGAGACGTGCAGCATCGTGGACCAGTGAGGAAGCAATAGCGCTTCCCGCACGAAACCAAGTCAAGGCCAAGCACGCTCAAGTCTGCCCTGTGGCGCACTGAACACATCCACTCCAGCCTTTATGTGAAGGATTAATCGGACGGGCTGATGGGCCTGGTGTTCGAGCATGCGCCATGTTGATTGATATTTCCCGCAACCCAGCTGTTCCGGTCGCGACGGGCACAAGGATCTCTGTCGAATCGGGGCAATTTTCATAAGCTCCAAACAGCAGTCCAGACAATGGGTCGCGTCGTGTCATGTTTTTTTCTGGGCCCTGGGGCTTCAGGCAATGTTTCCGAATCTTCTACCGGTATGTAGGTAGAAGGCGAGGCTTCGAAGGGGATGCAGGTGCTGAGACTGAGACTGAAGGCGGACAGCGGTGGTCTCTTGTACGCTTACCTCATTAGGACAAGCTCTCGCATGGTGTATTCATCTAGAATCTCGATTCCTATGTTAAGTAACGCTCATCCAATTGTGTACAAATCCGCCATACCAAAACGAAACCCCAACCTGAATAGTAAACACTTTCCCTGAAAACCCCCAAGTCTTATATTAGACCAACCTATCAATCCTAGAATCCCCAATCCTATCCCTTCGCTGTCATTCTACAGGTCTACTGGGGTACCCTCTAATCCTCGCCAGGGTATCAAGAGGTGCCAACGCATCTCAACATATAGGTATGCTAAGGTCGTTGAGAGAGAGCCGCATTGCATTCAACAGTAGCGTTGCGGGTACTGACTCTAATCAGGCAGGCATTGCGGCAAGGTAATGCAAGGTACGCGGAAGTTTCTCGCCAGCGTTTGCACCCACACCAAACCATCAGGGAGTCAAGGTACCGGTACCCTCGACTGTCGCTCATGTGAGAATGACGTACCCTGGGTCTCTCTGTCCGCAATGTGCTGCTTGCGACCATCTATACATACGAAATCCAACAGCATAAACGACAGGATTCTCAATCCAAGCCCCACCATTACAGTCTGTTCGTCAATCCGACAAAGGTGGAGCCCAGGATGCTCTTTTCATCATCGCCATAAATACCAATGTAGTAGAACCTCTGTGCGCTGCAGCTCTTGTCATCACAGGTACCGGTACTATCTACGCGAGATATATTAAGTGTAACAGATTGATTGAGGAGATGGGAAGGAGAGAAGCCGAAGGTGTCCTTATCCGGTCATCATACTAGTCCCAATCAGGACATATTCCAGAAACACTAACTAGCTACCCACCTAACCTTGACCTAATGGAACCCATGTGGGGCATTTGAACGTACAGTAGGATCCATAATGTCTATCCAGAAGTAGAACATGTAGGAGACCATATAGAGAAGCGGAAGCGACTTGAAGCTAGGGTGAAGGAGGTCTGGACTGTTACCGGTATCCCCGAATCTTCGACTATGGTGGATAAGGAAGCATGACACGGCGCATCAACACTGTCGCAGCTACAAAAGGCTGTCAGACCAATTTTTAAGCGTGATACAATCATTCTGCAACCCTCATTCTACAAGAAATCCGTACTATACTCTATGTCGCCATGCCACCTGTAACAGTATAGCGATGCCATCGGCACAAGCCTACCATACGGTAATCATGAGACTAGCCAAGCGAAGCTGTCCAGCAAATTCATGCTTGCCAAGCAGCGTATTTCATACCTCGCTGCTTTATATATGTAGTGAACATTGCATTGCTATTCCTGTAATCATCTCAGAATGATATCTATTTTAATCCTAGCACGAATACCCCCTTGATATCACAAAACACCATCTTCCATCTCCATCTCCAGTGACACTACCATCACCACAAATTAACATCTCGCGATACAAACATCGCCACCACCGCCACTATCCTGCGCAACACGCACATCACGCAGTGTCCTCCCCCCCCTCCAAAAAAACGCCCCCCATTAGAAGATTGGGCTGATATAAGTAGATACAGCTACCAACCACCAGCACCTTACAACCACCCCTAACACACCCAATGCCCACAACACCCCAACAACGAAACCAGTTCTCATACAATCAATATCAACCCTCAACCATCCACCATCAAACCAAGCAGCAGCAGTAGTAATAGTAATACCAACCCCCCAAACATTAATACAAACTGCGCCAAAAAAAAAGCAACACAAAACAACAAAACAGGGGTATATAGCCAACCCGCACAAAAAAAAACCCCTAATAGCAATCCCTAGACCCGCCTGACTGAAGATATAAGGTAAACTGCACAATCTAACAAAGCCACAAGCAGACGGCACGGAGAAAAAAAGTCGCTTTTTCCAACAAGCAAGACCAATAGTCCTTGAAAAAAAGAACACAACAACGTGCGTCACATCTCGAACAAAAATGCTCTAATCACTCTCCTGCCCCCCAAACATCTCTCTCCTCTCGAAAACTACCATACGACGGACTCGGCCGATCCTCTCTCTCCTCATCAACATCTGGCTGATCGCTCACATCATTGGTCTCCCAATGATTCTCCTCCTTGGAGATGGGAGGCTTGATGCCCTGTTGCCTCTGCTCTTCCTCGGTCTGTTCTTCAACGGCAAAGGGGTAGCTGAGATTGTGGTCTGCTTCTGGGTTTTGCACTTCTGGCTCGTCTGGGTTGAAACCTTGACGAACTTCTTCTTTCTGGCCGTTTTCGGCATAGGTGTGGCTATGGATTCGATTAGATTGGTGGGTTTTCGGGTACGATGAATCGTAATACGTGGCATGAGCGGTGGAAAGGAAGAAAGTTGGGGACTTACACAAAGTACTTTGATGGAACTTCGTTCCAGCCTGGACCACCTTCTTTTCGAGCTCGAACACGGTCTACTTCTTCGGCTTGGTGGTCTTCGACTACCAGATCAACTAGTTGGCTCTTGTCGGATTTGGCAGAGGTCGAAGAGGATGACGAGTGTTGTCGCAGGAGATTCGCGATTTTGGGAACACGAGACTTGGAACTGAGGGATTCCTCACTACTGGAATCGCTTGACCGTTGCTTCCCTTTCCTCGTAGAGTCTTGGACGGCTTTGATCTGACTCTTGCGGCGCTTCTTATTGATCGCCGTTGGTTGGAGGAGGTTACGATTGGTTGAGGCTGTGAGAACAGTTGGGTCGGCATAAAGACGATCCTCTCGAGATGGTCGGTGGGCTTCAATGACAGGGTACTGTGACTAGATCAGACCTGAACAAAGCTAAAGCAAGGGTAGACTTACGTTCCAATCACCAAATTCCAACGATCGTGCATTATCAAACAGACGTTCGTCTTCGGCATCGAGAGTTGGATCCTCGAATTCGTCAGGGGTACCATACATGCCACCCTCGCCCTGTATCGCTTTGTGCGGTCCAGGACTCATGGCACGGGCACGACTTGACGTCATTTTGTTCAACAGCGGCTCGTTTTCACTGCCTTGTCCTGGTTTCGGAATCCAGTACTTGCCCTTGCCACCTCTTTCGAACCGCATACCCTCGGCCATGCGTGCTGCACGCGAAGACGAATCTTCATGCGCTAGTACATTGTCGCGCGCGTCAAAGTAGCGGTATTCGTAATGGCGACCTGCAAAAGTTTCTTTGGTATCTTGGATGAGGTCCATTGGCCCAAAGGCATCGCGTAAAGCATACTTGACGGGCAGGCGTGCTGCCGAAATCGTCTCGTCGGCATAATCGTGCCAGGAAAAGGCATACCAATGGGCAAAGGCAAAGAAGGGCATTTCGAAGCAGATGAGAGCATCCTGGATTGCGGCGGCCAAATTGTCAGGCGTATAGCCAGGAACGTCATCTGGAATAGCGCCCAACCAGACAAGAATGGACAAGAATAGACCTTGCCAATAGGAGGCAAAGATGATGCCCTTGATACACAAGAACTTGGGCATGGGCCGAAAGGGTTGCAGATCGTGCGTCATACACATCCAGAACATGGCCAGGGCGTACAGGCAGATTGTAATGCTAATGTTGTAGATGATGCTGCTCCAGAAGTAGCCAGAGGTGACTCCTATGTAGCCCTCCTTATATGTTCCCGTCGCTTTCATGACAACGGTGGCCACTGAAAGAATTGGCTTCACCCACGCATATTGCAGGATACCTCTCTTGACAGCGAGAAAAGTGTGTGGGTCCGAGATGTCGATCTTGGAGCAGATGAGGTTCATGGGCCAAGGGTGGGAGACGGGCGGCCGTCCGGTCATGAGGATGATGAGGGCGCGTTCGCCTCCGATGAAGTTGATGAGCAATTGGAGGAAGGTATAGATGGTAAAGGCCTGGGTGTGTTCAGTGTAATCAGTATGAGGTTCCCAGAGTAAAGGCCACTACACTCACCTCATACACATCTCTGAAGGGCTCCATGTAGGAGGCAGCTGTTATCGAGACCAAACTCGCCCATGAAACGCCCGCGTAGATGGGGACCCTGTAAGAGGTGAGTAAGTGCGCCTACAGAGGAAGACAGACCACGGCGTACATGAGTAGTATGCGAACGACATATCGCTGGAGTAGCGGCTTGCGGTAGTTCTTTCTGTGACCATGCTTAGTACATGGACAGCCTCCTGGTAGTAGAGGGTGGAGGGGGGGGTTGCTCACGTCTGCAGCCAAACAGCACTACAACTACGTCAGTGGTGGTCATTCGACATGACGATCTCTCAAGATACGCACACAAAAGTTGTCAAGCACGACACCAGGGCACAGACGCCGGCAACAATGATAACAGCACGTGCAAGGCGTGCTCCCGTGCCTCCAGACGAAAACCCCGTCTCCTGGAAGGGGAATGAGAGGGTGTTGGGGTCCATGGTGAGGTGGTGTGCAGCTCAAAGGCTGTGACCGTGGTGGGGAGGCAAATGGGGAGGAGGGAGTTGAATGAAGGGATGCCGACCCCGCAAACGAGTGTGGCGAGATGGGAGGGGAGAGGAGGGTGTTTGTTAGCGACGACGACGAGAGGCCATGGTCGTAGTGGACGTGTAGGCAGCAGATAGGTGGTAAGCTCCAGGTGGGTGTTTGTGGTCTTGTGCTTTTCTCGTCTGACATGGGCCGTCTACCTGTTTGGAGAGCTGTTCGGTACCTAGACGACCTACTCTGGACTAGAGCAGTAGCAGTTGGTGGTAGGTTAGTCAAGCGGGCCCAAGCTTCGCCGGCCCATGACGCGCATTCCCCCCATTCCCCATTCCCGGCACGTCGCGCTCGTTTGAGCCGAGCTCGACATGCGTGAACGCTACGATGAAGCCAACTTGAAGGACAAAAGCACGAATACAATTCCTCTATGATACCTAGTTCCTATCTACCTGCCACATAGGCATGTACAATTGCGGCTTCCACTCTCTCCCACGACAACACATTGGTTACCGGTACCGACACGGCACACAGTAGTACCTGTCCTCATCCGACCAAGCCCCTCCTCCTGCGCTCTCTCCTACCGATGATGCAAACAATGTGCGCCTCCTTTGTGAAGCCATGAAGAAACCCCCGGACTCTCCGCATACCGTGCTGCTGCAGCAATGTCCTCGATTGTCGCCGAGCCCCTGGACCCGCGCGACGGCTTCAACTGGGTCTTCCTGGTAGAGCTGCTCATTTGTGGCATCCTCACCATCTTCTTCCTCTTCTATTTCAATCGCCTCTTTGCAACCGTCATCGCATATGGCATACGCGCATATACCTGGCACACCTTCGATGCCTACATCGACATTACCTCGCTCCAAATATCGCTGCTGGGAGGCCGCATCTTCTTCAAGGACATACGCTACCATGGCCACAACGAGACGATATTGGTCCATGGCGGATACATCACTTGGAACTACTGGCTGCGACGGGTGAAAGATGCGGCCGTCTATACCGACGGCGAACCTCGACTAGACAATGAGAGCACTCGCACGCCCAGCACCCCTACCACGCCATCTGGTAATCGCCGTGGCAACCTCGACAAGGCGGAGAAAGGAGGAAAGCAGACGCAGAAGCCGCTCCCGTGCCGCATCTCTGTCAAGATCTCAGGCGTCGAGGCCTTCATGTACAACCGCAGCCCTGCCTATGACATGATCATCGATGCTGTCGAGCGCAAGGCCAAGGGTGCTGCAGAGGATGACAAGACTCGTGATGGATCCACTGCGGCATCTGGAAAGAAGCACAGTGAGGAAGACCACCACCACAATAAGCTGAAGAAAGCGCACACGAGCGGCGAGAAGGATATTCCAAGACCAGACACGGCCCGCTCAACAACTCCCAAGCCCAACAAGGATAATCTTCCTGCTTTCCTCCGCCTCCTCCCTGTCCAGGTCGACATCACCAGAGGCGCCGTGGTTATCGGAAACGAAAACACACTAGCTGTCATCACGGCTCAATTTGAAAAGGCGAGTGGGACCGTGGACGCGTCCAGCTGTGGTCCTCTTGATAGTTACCAACAACTTTTCAAGTTCGAGGTAGTCCAGCCTGTGATCCACATGAAGCCTAACCCAGACTACAAGATGAGCCAACTCGACACGGCCACCCAACTCAAGCAGGAGTATGCTCAAACCTCCCCCCATGCCAGCGCTTTCGACAAGTCAGCCAAACGTAAACAGCGCTGGCGCTGGCTGAAGAAAGTTTCGACCATCTCTGGGCTTTTTGCAAAATCTTCAGACTCGATTCATACCCATGCCAAGACCGGTACCACCCAAGGCGCGACTTCGTTTGCCCCTCAATGGCGCTTCCCGGGCCAAGAACGGTGGAAAGGCCTGGCACGCTATCTCGACGACACTGCAAATGATGGCCACGGCGAATGGGATGGAATCGAGTACGCAAAAACATCGCTAATAGCTGATCTTCCAAAGATTGGCATCTCCTTCTATTGGGATGTCCCGGGTCTAGTGTTACATGATATCGACAGTAGTGTACAAGTCGATCCTCAGCGTCCACACGACATCAATGGCAGCTTACCCCCTGCCTATGGCCTCGATATTCAGCTGTTTGGAGGAACTATCAACTATGGGCCCTGGGCGGATCGTCATCGTGGCGTCTTTCAAAACATCTTCTTTCCAGGCTCTCACGTGGATGCGATTCCAGCCACGCCATTGAAGCCAGGAGAGACTCGCTTACCTACCGTATTCAAGGTCTTTCTGAGTATCGAGGAAGATACTGTGCTCCGCATTCCGATTCGAGAACCGTCCAAAGACTGGAAGTGGAAAGGCAAAGCGCATACTCTGGCTGCACACGACAAGGCAGGGGCCGATAAGGGTATCTTCAAGGCAAAATCCCGTCGGAGAAGGGGAAAGCATCGTGACAATACTGGCGCGCAAAATGTGCGTCCGTTTGCATGGATTGATGTCAAAGTTGGCGCCGACACTACAGTCAGCCAATCCCTGGACATGTACGCCTCTAATCAAGGATTTATGAGCAAGCTCGATGTCGAGATCCCGAAAACCGAAATATACTCAAGTGTCAATCACGGCTTACTATGGCGATCAGGACTAGTCTCTCTCGATTGTGATCTCTCGACCCCTCTTGGGTGGAATACACTTCGCAAATGGCTTTTCAACATCAAGTGTCGTGATCTGGAACTGTTCCTTCTCCGCGACCATCTCTTCCTACTGACAGATCTTGTTGCCGACTGGGGAACTGGCCCACCACCAGACTACTTTCTCTTCGTGCCTTTCTTGTATTTGCTTCACGTCGACTTTGAGAACTTTAGTCTGTACCTGAACACCAATGATGCAAACATCATCAACAACCCAGCTGATCTTGACGACAATAACTTTGTCGTTTTGTTCGGCGAACGCTTAGAAGGAGATGTCACTATACCGCTCGACACATTTCGGCCGGTTAGCAGTGACATCAAATTCGATGTGCAAGGCCATAAGCTTGGTCTGGAGGTTCTCATGCCAACGAAAAACACTTTGAAAACATTCGTCCATTCGCCTAAAGTGGCACGACTAGATGGGCTAACACTGACTGGTAGTCACACTTTTGTCAACGACACATCGGCGATGAATACCGATAGACTTTACATGGATATTCATGGTCACAAGTTGAGTCTAGAACTGTATGGCTGGCTTGTCCATCATTTCATGAAGATCAAGGACAACTACTTTGGCGAGGATATGCATTTCAAGACCTTGGAAGAGTTTCAAGGTCTTCCAAGCGCAACTCTTGGTACAGAAGGCGCACAGTCGACCGCACAGCCTGCCGATAGCAGCAATGATTTGGATGTTATCTTGTGCATATCGGTCGATCAAGCTAGCGTCCTTGTGCCATCAAATCTGTATTCTGCAGAGCGCAGCCTTCGTGCTGATCTCCCCTACGCGTCGGCAGATCTTAGGTTCACAAACTACTACATGGACCTTGCAGTAGACTTCAGCCCCATTAGCCTTTCGCTCGGAACTCCAGTTGCCAGCCCAGAGCTTTCCTATGAATACACAAGCGGTGCAACTGAGGTGTTCATCGAATCTGTCGGGCTATTCGGGCACAGGCTCTTTGGTCTGCCGCCCGATGAGCCTACCTATGTTTGCAATTGGGATTTTGAAGTAGGCACCATATCTGGAGAATGCTCTTCCGAGTTTATTGAAACGGCTTCTGGTGCAGCACGATCGTTCATCTTTACGCTTGAAGATGATGAGAATACACTACCTCTGACAGAAGTTCCAGTCATCCACGATTCCACATTTCTGAGATTAAAGACAGCCGGAGTAAGCATCTGGCTGCATATTGCGGACTATGCATTGCTCCTTCGGACAAGCCCAGTGACACTGGCGTACAATGATCTCGCTGGAACCAGATTCTCTGAGCGACTTACCGCATACATCCCCGATCTTATCGTCAGTGTAGTCGATGCGAAGTCGGCTCTGCGTAACAAAAAGCACAATGGGGAGGATCAAACAGTGGCCACTCACGCCTATCTACAAACTACCTTGTCACTGAATATGTTGACTCGGAAGCTAGACTTTTCAGAAGATCGTGAGAAGCAGCAAGCGCACCTGCGATTTCACGATCAACGGACTCATCGCACGCAATATCTGTTCTCAGACGATCGCAACACCTCATCACGACATGGAACAGCCAGTCAAGGACCCATGAGACCTCCAGCGATGCAATATCCGGATTTGCCTCACCCGATTTTCCTTTACAAGCCGCGGGGTGATCGAGCTGAGTCCTTGGGCTCGTCACGAGCTGGCTCGGGTTCGACTTCTTCTCGTGGTCGGCAACTGCCACCTCGGACGATGCATTCTACATCGGGGGCTTCACTCGCAGGTAGTATTCGGTCTACTCCACGACGAAAAAACGTGGATAGAACTGCCGAATCCAGCAGAAGCCGGACTTTACTGACAAGCTCACCGGAACGTTTGGATCGTCAGCGTCACGCCCACAAGCCATCAATTACTGGAAAGCACAAGAGAGGGTACTTGACACCTACATCGCTAGCGCTTTCTAGTTCTCTAGGAGTGCCAAAATTTCCGCTAGATGATGTGCAGCCAGACGTGTCCGACGTTCCCACCATTCCACATTTGCGGATGGCCCCGCGAGAGCGCGACATGGATGGTCCTTCGTTCAACGACGTGTCTACTAACCACCTGGACGAGAGCTTTACGCATACTAGCCTCTTGATCAGCGCTGATTCGGGCATACGAGTATACTGTACTCCGACTTTTGTCAAATGCATCTCTGACATGATCGATTTGATTCAACCAAAGCGGCCTGACGATCTACTGGACGACTTCCAAGTCAAGGTTATGAACATGATTTTGAACAACAGAAACCGTTTAGAGGGCAAAGGCAGCTCTCTAGAATTCAGTGTACGCGTACCCTTCACACATATCAGGTTTCAGCACGCATTCCAAACACAGCCCACGGTGGCCGCTGGTAAAGATCAGTATGATGTCATCCTAAATCAGTTGAACATGGCTGCGCGGATCAAAAACTACCCTGGCGAACGAGCTGGAGAAAACTCGCTGTCCCTCCATACAACGCTAGGTTCAATCGGTGTGTCTGTAACAGAGCGCAGTCCGCATGGACCGAGTCAAGATGTCGCAATCCAAGCAGAGCTCAAGGAAGTTTTGGTCTGGGTTTTGCAGAACAAGCAAACGTCGGTCAATGTCTCCTTTCGTGCTTTCGAATCAGCTGTGGCGAGCAAAAAGATCGACTATCTTGCAGCACTTATCCATCGGACGACGTTGTTGGCCGAGAAGCTCGTCACCCAATTCGTCGAAATCGATCAAAGGCAACGGCATAGACTGCGCTTCCTCGCCTGGACTCTCACGAGCGTGCAGGACCAATACTCAGATCCTGCATTTTTAACGAAGGCCTCGTACACGCTTCGTGCTGCCCGAGATCACTTGCGGAGTCACGATTCTTGGAAGATCATTTCGCGCTTTCGCTATACGTGGGAGTCTCTGACCCGGGATGAAAAAGCTGCGATTCTTAATGATTGCTCCCAGACCAATGTAAATTGCCCTGAAGACGCGGAGCAGAAGATCATTACAATGTGGGACCAGTGGCGCTCATGGGATCTTGCGCACGTGCAGAAGAGTCTTGCGATGAAGCTTTTGTTTGATCACGTGGACGACAAGCTTCCAACACCCGATTCGGCACCTGTACACGTTGATATCAAATCTGCTTTGATCAAGTTGACGATAGACCCAGGTCCGCAGCAGAGTGAAGTAGCATTGCGCTTCTTTGCCATTACTGCTGCTCTCTTACCTCCGACAGAGCCGGATGGCCTCATGCTGGTTGGCACTGACATTCCGAAGAAGTCAACACTAGTGCAAATCAGCTCCAGGGAGACTTCCCTCCACGTCCAGTGGGAAATTTGCGAGCTTGCAGAAGCCTTGTTGGAGCTATTTCAAAAGGAGAATCTTAGAGTAGCAGAGAAGGGAATATCAGCCACTGCCAAATTACGCCATCCTGAAGCGCCTACATACGATGAAGAGCTACATGTCGTTTTTGCGACCGATCAAGCTCAGTTTGCCCTGGATACTATCAATCTGCGAAGTGTGAACACGGGCCATCACTTCCGAATGTCTTTTGTCGATGCGAAAGCCAATACTTCGGGTCTAGGCGAGACTCTGGCTGCCCACGTTCACATGGAAGTCGGTGTGGGTGAGTTGTTCTCACGATCGCGCTCTCTGGCCAAGGCGCAATACGAGGCACCAAGCCTGAACTATGCGATGATTAAACATGCCGTCGAAGGTGGTACACCTGACGAGATCAAGGCAGCAGCAGCAAGTCGGAGAATCGTTGTGAAGGTCGAAGAAGATGTTCTCGGACTTGTCGAGACTGTCGATGCAGTACTTCGAGACGAAGTAGTCTACTTTCAGCGACAAGCAAAAATTGTTAAAGAAATCGTTGATACCGCAACAAAAACCTCGACACCAGCCGTCAAGGTCACGCAGCTACCAAACATCACCCTCGCTCTCTTCATGGACTCCTACCAGGTTGAGCTTGCACTTCTCCAGCCCCTGGGTTGGTCGATCACGGGCTCCTCGGGACGTATCGCAGTCATCCCAACACTCGGGAAAAACGTCACGCTGCAGATTGACTATGATCTGGAAGCAAGTTATCATAGAATGTATAGCACGACGCCGAAGGGTTCGAATGTCATCAGCACTTTGCAGTTACCTCCACTAAATGGCCGTCTTACTGTCACGCAAACGGAGCAAGTGATCAATATCTCAGCATCGGGCATCGTTGAAAAGGTCCAGTTACAAGCTTCAGAGGTACAGGCTCTCGTCACAACACTAACCAAGCCTGAGATGTCGCACATGTTGCGATCTGTTCAGGAGGACGTAGAGGTTCTGAAGGGCCATGTAATTGAAATCTTCCCACCGCACTTAAGCGCCCCAGCTGTCAAAGAGCCCAGCACCTCCAGAGAGATATTGTTCGGTGTGCAGATGACATTCTCGGGAATGGACATCCACGCAAATGCTCCTGGCCGGCATCCCGACTCTCCAAAAGCTAACCTTGCGTTCCGGTTGTCAACTGTACAGCTCAGAGCTACAAACATCAGCGCAGATCAGAGCGCTATGTTATACCCCGAGGCTTCAATTCGTATCCACGAAGTGACAGTGGAAATGCTTTTGATCCATGCCGATACCGTGCGCCGCTGCGGTAACCTCACATTTTCGGCCACCTTCCGAGCCACTACCGAGGAGAATTCGGAACCCCTGCGGAGAGTATATCGTGTGAGGAGCTCCGGACTCGAAGTGAATCTGTTTGCAGACACTGCATCTGCTGTGGTCGACGTAATGAACCATCTGCAGGACAAAATCAAGGATCTCGACTTCTCAAAGGAGAAGAAGTACCTACAACGACTTCGCGACACTCGAAGCAGACTCTCACGCAAGCGAGCCAAGAGCGTCAAAAGTGAGGTACGCATAGACTCAGACAAACTTGAATCGCGAGCGCTGTTCACGTCCACCTTCTCTGTGGAGCTGCTCGATATGCAAATCAGCTGGATCATCGGTAATTCTGTGGCGGCTTTTCCCAGAAGTGAAACTGAAGATCTTGTACTTTCCTTTGGACGAATCGACCTATCGAGTCAGAAAGAGGATGCAGCACGGCTGATGATCCAAGAAATGAGATTGCAAATGGTACCAGTTTCGCAGAACAAGAAGTTTCGGTCTCACAACTCCGCATTGCTCCCCGAGATGGTGTTCAGTGTAGCCTATGCGTCTACCAAAGAGACACGTAGTGTAGCCTTTCGAGCTGCGGGCAAGTCTCTCGACCTGCAGCTCGATTCACATTTTATTTTGCCTGCAAACATTATTGAGAGGTCCATTGCAGTCGCCGGTAGAAAGTTTCGTAAAGCATCCGCGAATTGGAGCACTGTGCCGACCACGACGGGTGCGCAACGGAAAAACCCATTTGGCAACAAGCGCCTAGCATCGCTCACAGTCGATACCAATTTCGCGGGAGCTGTAGTGCATATAAATGGGAGTGACACTTCGCCGATACAAGGTCCATCCAGTCGTGCTCAGCAAAAGGGGAGATACAGCCAGTTTGTTGGTGACAGTTCTCAAAGCAGCATGGCCTTACGGGCGCCTGGTGTGGCTATACGGGTGGAATATCAAGATGATGGGCATGAACCATCACTGAACGCCGAGCTCCGTGTTGATGCTTCAACGAACACTTTACTGCCCACGGTTGTGCCCATCATAATTGACATATCAGACAGTGTCAAGGCAGTCGTCCGTGACAAGGACGATGACGAGTCACCCAAGTCAGCTGAGGAAATGCAGAGCCTACATAAGCCTTCCGTAAAGCTCCTTGATGACGAAAATATCACCATTGCCGATCCTGCTACCATACTTGGTAGAACAAGACTAAACTTGGGTCTTAGGATCTGCAGACAAGAATTCAGTCTGAGTTGTCAACCGATCGCGCGTGTTACTGCCATTGCCAAAATCGAAGACATCTACATTACTGTTAATAGCGTCAAGTCTCAAGAGCACGGTCACTTCTTTGCAGCCTCTGCCACATTCGAGAAATTGCAGACCACGGTCCAGCATGTATACTCGCGCGAGTCTACCTTTAGCTTGGACATGGACTCTATAGTGCTTTCCTTGATGAACAGCAAGCATCTCAGCGGTACAAGTGGTATCTCGGCTATACTTAAGATCAATCCGACTGCCCTGCAAATCAACGCCAGACAATTACAAGATTTCTTGTTGTTCAGAGAAATATGGGTACCACCGGAGGTCAGGCGCGCTTCTAAAGCACCGCAAACAAGTGGTAGTTCTGAACCGCAAGAATTTCTCATGCAACGATATCAACAAGTCACAGCCGCTACAGCCTTCCCATGGAATGCCAATGTTGAGATTGAGGATGTCAAGGTTGATCTCGACCTTGGACAAGCTATCGGAAAGTCCTCACTCCATATACATCACATGTGGGCATCGTCCAAAAAGAGCACAACCTGGGAACAGAATCTATGCATTGGCGTCGAGAAGATAGGAATCCAGAGTTCTGGCCGCACGAGCGGTTTCATCGAATTGCATGGTATCAAGGTACGGACCTCCATCGGCTGGCCCAAGCAAGAGGCAGAGGCCCGCCAGACGCCGCTCATTCAGGCATCGATTGCGTTCCGCCAACTTCGCATCAAGACTGGGTTTGAATATCAAGCTTTCGTCATGGCAGACATCGCCGACTTTGGGTTCTTGATGTATAATGCGCGTGAAGAAGGTGAGGGATCGCGGGATCGCCTGGTGGCTATTCTTGATGGCGGAAAAGTCCACGTCTTCTGTCACGCTACTAGCGCAGCACAGGGTCTTGCATTGTGGCAAGCCATCGAGCGCCTCATCCAAGAGAACCAGCAAGCTTACAAGCAGTCCCTGCGGGATATTGAGAAGTTTCTTCGACGCAAGTCCTCTCTTTCGACGCCATTCAACCAGTCACCTTCTGCGAGCCAGGTTCTTGACAAGAATGAAGAAGACGCATTCAAAGCTCCAATCTCATTGCACACAGACGTCGTCGTGACACTACGCTCCATCAAATTCGGAGTGTTCCCTTCTACCTTTGTGGATACGCAAATACTCATGCTCGAAGCCGGCGACATGCAAGCGCGCTTTGCAGTCGCCTTGGAAAATTCAAAGATACATTCCAGTCTCGGCATGACCTTGGGCCAACTCTCTGTCGCCCTATCCTCCGTACCCACGGCAAAGAAGAGCATCTCCGTCGCCGAACTCACCGTCGAAGACGTGTCCGCAACCGCACAATCCGCAAGAGGTGGAACGATAGTCAGGGTGCCAAAGGTCATAGCAAGCATGCACACCTGGCAAACTCCCAAGAGCACACACATCGACTATCTCTTCCGCAGCACTCTCGAGGGCAAAGTCGACGTGGGATGGAACTACAGTCGCATATCCTACATCCGCACCATGTGGTCCAACCACTCACGAACCCTAGCCTCACGCCTCGGCAAACCCTTGCCAGAATCCGGCATCAAAATCAGCGCCTCCCAGGTCCTCCCAGACGCCCCCACCTCGCCCTCGTCGCCCTCCGCCAACAATCCCCCGCTCGATCCGTCTGCCAACCCTGAGAAAATCACGGCCGTTGTCAATGTGCCCCAGAGCCGGTACGAGTACACGGCCCTGGAGCCGCCGCTGATTGAGACGCCGCAGCTGCGCGATATGGGTGAGGCGACGCCCCCGCTTGAGTGGATTGGGCTGCATCGTGATCGGTTGCCGAATGTGACGCATCAGATTGTTATTGTGACGTTGTTGGAGGTGGCGAGGGAGGTGGAGGATGCGTATGGGAGGATTTTGGGGTTGGGGGGAAGTTAGGGTGGGAGTGGAGGAGGGGGGTAGGCTGGGTGGGAGATGTGTATATATTCTTTCTTTTGTTCTTTTTTTAGGGGGTATGAGTGTTTAGAGTACGTGGTTGGGTTAGGGGTTTTTTCCTTTTCTCCTTTGGGGGAGAGGGCAGGGGAGAAATGAAGTGAGTTTTGTTTGCCCTTCCGACTTGTCTATACGGTGGGAGGTGTAATGGTTTCAGTTTTTTTTTCCTTTTTTTGTTGTAGCATAGATGGCTTGATTGGAATTGTAAATGTATATATGGGCACGTACTTTTTGCTAATACTGAAACTGGTTGTTTTGCCGTTGTTGGATAATTCAACATGAGTTTTTGTGAGCTTTGTGGTGTTTTGGGATTCGTGTGGCCTGCGTTTTATTTCTCTTCTTGTCTTTTTTTTTGGGGGGGGGGGGGGGGGGAAGAGGGGGGCGAGAAGGGTCCTTCTTCTTCTGCCAGATTCAATGGAGGGTTTGTAGGCGTTTTGAAATTGTGGTGTTTTGCATTTTGAAATGTGGCTAGAGTAAGATTGGGGGGTTGAAATGATGTTGGTCGAGGTAGTTATCATCACAAGTCAAAGTATGACCTGGAGTCATCGCACGAACCAAATATAAACAGCGCAAGAATTGGAATATTTTGGCTAGCAGAAACAGAGAAGTCTTATATTAAACTACAGTTTTCAGTCCCTTGAATAATGTTGGAAAATTCTTTTATCGAATCGAAGAAACTATGGGTTGTGCTCCAAACGTTGACCAAAACCAATTTCCCTCGCTACCCTATCCCATCTCTACTTAGTTCCGCCTACATCTAGCAATCTCGCTCTAAGTCAAGTCAGATCCCGTAAAAAAGCCATCACTACGCCCATAACTTACATTGGAGAGTTTTCTCGGTGCGCTTATACGGTATGAATTCTGCATAAGCTGTGTGTTTCGCGCTCAGCTTCCCATTGTTCGTAGCAATCACGGAAGAGTGAAAATAAGAGGTATTGTACGTACATGCATGTCATATGCTCCTGCGCCGAATTTGGTTCTGAGAAGGACTTTGAGCTTCATTGGATCGATGTTGCGGCCGGATATTGCTTGCGTTGGGTTTAGCTCGAAATAGTCTTCGTCTGAATCTGAGGAGTGGTCTGCGGTTGTCCGCCATGTTGTTGTGTTTACTTGCGACATTGGAAGAGATGTGGGGTTAGGTTGATTTGGGTGACTGTTGTGATTTTGTGGCGATTTTGTGGGGGTGGGTTGAAGTGGTGAGGATTGTGTTTTCTCTGATAGGGCTTGCTGGGTAGTGCTGGTTTCGAGAAAATATTTAGAAGATTTCAGACCGGACTCTGTGATGTCGATGCTGTTATTGTTCTCCATCTTCGTGAGAAGGACCATCGCTGGTAATATAGATGGAGGACTAGGCGCGCCCTCCTGTTCACCGGTCTCAGCTGTGGTGTGATCGCCGCTACCGGTACGCCACGACATCCTTGAAAAAGTAAGCTACACCGTTCAGCCTTCGCTGATTACCGTAGTAGTTGCCTTCTTTCAGGCAACCAATGAGCCACAATCCGGTCGCGCAATTACAGCCCCCTTGGGATTTGGGGGGCTGCCATTCAAGTACCCTGATCGTGCGCAGTCTGGTCCTCCAGTTTATGATAAGTTCATAAAGCAATGCTGCGACCCACCAATGTCTCGCAGGACATGTGTCGTTGTCTAAGATGCCTTCCATACTGAAAACGCATCATTTGCAGGCAGGGGAGGAAGAGGAGACCCATCAGACTCAACAGCGTGTACTTTCAGTCAAGAACTCAGCCCCCTATACTCCGCCCAAGTTGGACTCTTTGCCCCGTGAACGCAGCCACCATCATTCGGCTCTTACGGATCTCTCAGGGGCCTGGACATGGACCAAGTCTGATGCAGTGAATCAACACAAAGAACATCTAGTCAACAATGTACACGCTGCGCATGACTCTGTACCTGGCTCATCGCTGGCTCAGAATCACGTGCCCGACTATGTGTTGAATGGGCGAAAGCGCAACCACAACGCGTCTTTTGTCGATGCACTTCCAACGCACAAGGCCATCGCCACTGCATACTACTTTCCTCGAAATAATGTTGGGAACCATGCTCGAATTTTGCCTCAGCAATCACTGTACTCTGATCCCGCCACTGGCACGAGCGGAGACGAGTATGAGTCAGATACAGACTTTCATGTGAGGATTGTGGAAGTAGGTGGGGATTCAACCATCTCGGGTGCCCAGGAAGAGTTGGGCTCGTATGTTAAAAGTGAAAGCTCTCTGGTACGCCGATGAATGTTCACTCGTGCTTGATTCCTCTCGAGACTAATTGGTCGCAGTGCGCCTCGCCTGACCTCGGCTCGTCTTTGCTCGAGGATGTACCATTCAAACAAGGCTCTTATTCCGACTTCTTGAAGCTCCCTTGTGAACTACCAGAACATGTCGAAAGAGCAGTCAGCGTCATTTCGGATGCTGGTCACCAGCAGGAAATGCGACAAAAGCAGGACCATCGGCCAAAGCGAAAGGATTCGGGCCTCTTGTCTCGACAGCCATTTGACCTGCAAGAGCTCATCTTCCGTGCCATGGTCCGCGTACGGAAAAATGAGTCACATATTCCTGATTCAGGCTTCCTTCCACGAAAACAACTATACCACGTCGTTAACGAAGATTCCGTGGCCAGACAGCTCTCCTTGAATCCAGACTTTACGCGTTCGCATACGCCTGAAAACATAGCAAACTACGCCAAGATAGTCTGTGAAGAGGCGTTGGTGGAGCACAATGGCAAGAAAAAGTTGCGGTCTTATCAAAAGATTTTTGCAATACTCATGTTGGTAGAGATGGCGCCCTCCATCTCACATTTTCTCGAAGAGAATGTTAGCGATCTTGATCTACCTCTGGTAGCGCTTCGGGAGAATGATGTGGTAATGGGTATCCGCCGTCAGGAATCTGATGGAACACCGCAGTCAACTCCTCTCCAATGCTTCAATCGTCATCACTGGTCACTTGCAAAGCTGCGAAACTTTGAACGCGAGCAGTGGAATGTTCTGGCTCCATTTTTTTCACAGGGCGAGAACGGCGAGGCCAAACATTATGAACTGCAAGACCATCATATCCTGCCTTTTCTTGCTACAAAGCTGGCAGAGGACGATGACGCGGAGTACCACGGAGGCTTTGCCAAGGTGATGATGGTTCAAATTCACCCTGATCACCACGACTTCAAAGATGAAGCCCAGTGTGATCGCGGTTTCGCTATCAAACAGCTGTATGATAGTGACCGCGAGTCTTTCAACCGTGAAGTGTACATTCTAAGAAAGTTCAGCGGAGCACGCACTCACAAGCATATTGTATCCCTACTCGCAACTTACGAGCAACGCAACAAGTTCAACTTCATCTTCTATCGTGCCGAGGGCGATCTCTTCAAACTCTGGAATGAGCTGATGCCCAACCCTGTATTTGACTATCAGGCCGTTTTGTGGATGGCTGAACAGTGTGCCGGTATTGCAGCAGGGCTCATGAAATTGCATTTTGACCTGAGTTTCTCAGTCCGTCGAACCGATACGGGTGGCCAGCAAACTCAGAGACCTGGCGAAGACAAACGAATGAAAGTTGGTCCTCAGCTCGAGCATGTGCGAACGGATTCTATGCAATCAAATGGCGTCCGTGTTCGATTACTATTGCGACAAGAACATACTCACATGAGCAGCACTGGACGCACGGAGCCTGCGATTCTACAGAACGATGAGGACAAGGTAGAGGTGCGCAAGTACGGCCGTCACGGTGACATCAATCCAGGCAACATTCTGTGGTATTGTGGCAGTCCTGAAATCAGCGACAAACCTTGTGGCACACTTAAAATCGCGGACTTTGGCCAAGCAGAACTGAACTCCCTTCAGAGTAGAACGAGGCAGCGAAGCGTTGCTAATACCATGACCTACCGGCCTCCAGAGTGTGACATACAGCCAAAGCGCATTCGCCAGTCCTACGACATCTGGTGTCTGGGCTGTGTCTACCTCGAATTCGTCACTTGGCTGCTTGGTGGTAAGGTCTTGTTCAACAAATTTGGCGAGAAAAGGAAAGCGCGCGATCGATACTTGAACAACGAGATCACGGATACGTTCTTCGAGTTTGTGAAAAATCCCGACAGCTCAGATTTAGACGACTTGGGAGTAAGAGTGAAGCCTGCAGTCAGTAAGGTATGCAGACCTTTCCCTTCCACCGATTCCACTTGAAAGCTAATATTCGCGATACAGTTCATCCATGAGTTACATCGACATCCCAAGTGTACGGAATATATTCATGAGCTTTTGGTCTTTATACAAAACGACATGCTCGTTATCGCATCTGAGCACCGCTTGACTTGCGAGAAAGTCCAAGACCAACTAAAGAAAATTTACAAAAGATGTCTCCAAGATCCTCAGTATGCGGCCAAAGCTCGACCGTGGACGACGGGAAACAAGCAAATGGTAGACCCACTGCCGGAGTCCATGAAGGTGGACTTGCCCGTCGAGGTTGAGAAGAAGATTTCTGAAAATTTAACAGCTAGCCCAGCGCCCTACAGGTTGCAAAGAACTCGGACTTGTATTGGCGACCTGCAATGATGACTTTCCGCTTTCCGCCTAATCACGTAAGGGGGAGAGCGCAAATTGACGCATTCTTTTTGTACAATTATTGGCTTGAAAATTCACAGAAGACGACGATCGAATACTGTGAATGCGCAGTCAGACTCGCTTCACCTGGTTCACCGGTACCTTCACTGCAAAACCTCAGTGGATAGGCGCGGACAAGGAACGTAATCCATACCCCGCCAAGGAATCAGGAATGACTGAGAGCTGCTTGTCCAATGAGTTTTGTGGGTGTGTAGCCGAAAACAGGCTCATGCAGATCGGGACACAGGGAGCCAACATGTGTAATAGATCGGGCTTCAGCTGCGGGGTTATGGCGCCTTTGCAGATGTGCAAAAGGGCAGGTCGGGATAAGGACCGCTTACCGGTATCAGCACAAGGTCCTTGAATGCAACTGCATCGCAATGTCACCGGTTCTCAGTGAATGCGCCCTTTGTTGACTTGCATGTCTACGAGAGGCTCTGCGGCACAACTGAAACCAATGGTATATGCCCTAGAGAGGGTAGCAGCATGACAGCTGTCTGTATGAAATAACAAGGCCCCCAACAATTTTCGACATATATTGCACTTGTGTCAACTGCTTCGTGTAATTCATATTGGGTTACTCTTATCTTTGCTCCCAAAGTCTCTCGCCAACACGTTCACAACCGCTCAAAGGACAATGACCTTACACCATACTAGCGGTCATTTCAGGCCATTGACTGTCACTAATTCTGGACCGCGGAGGGACTCTAGCAACCAAACAAGAGCGAACGAGTCCATGATATCGATCAATGACATCTCAGCTGAAATATTCGTGAAGCCCAAGACAGGTAGAAGAAGAATTCGTGACCAGAATGCGACCACGTCCCTCGTGGATCAGCTACCTAGGTTGTACGCAGTTAGTACTTATGATGACAAGCCGCGCAACTACTTGACAGATCACACGATCAGACAATACATAACCAAGGTTGCTGTCCAAGAACAACTGGAAAAGTCGGTCCTATACCGTGATTACGATGCAGATGAACGACAAGCGTTAGTCGACTGGATTGTTACAAGAGCACTGAAGGTCTTTACCATCACATTACAATGCAAGTCAGATTATGACTTTGTACACGATGCCATGCTGGTATTTTCAGAGGCCGACTTCGAAGACAAGGACCTTCCCATTGATGATCCACAACTTTATCCTGACAGGGACGTTTTACGAGTTGCGAGTGCGTTCCCAAGCGATCTCTGGGGGAATTGGACGTATTGGAAATTCTATGAGGAGCAATGGACATGTTTGGCGCCTGTTTTTTCTTCGACCAAATACACCTACAATGAATTTGCTCAGTGCATTTTTCCCTTTAAGATTGAGAGTGACAGACCGAGAGTCGGTGCCTTCGGTTCTGTCACCAAGGTCAGGATACATGACGATCACCACATAAGTCCTGGATCCCGAGTGGTAGGTGCGCTAAACTGAGCGGTAATTGAGAATGACAGTTAATGTCCATTCACAGGTCGCTATCAAGGAAATCAGAGTGACAAGGGGAAACGACAAGAGCGGAACCGATGTCGCTTGGGATCGGGAGGCGACAGCACTGGCGAAGATCAACATACTCAATCATCACCACATTATACGGTGTGATGCGGCAATAAGGAGAGGTGACAGCCGCTATTTCATGTTCCCCTGGGCCGAGGGTGGCAGCTTGCGTGATCGCTGGGAGTCAATGCCAAAACAAGATCCAAGTGCCGAACTCATCACATGGGCTTTGCATCAGATAAGAGGGCTTGCTGATGCCCTTGATACCTTGCATCAGTGTAATAGTAGCCAGGACGGACAAAATGGATTGCATGACGACGAAAACAACACCCAGATCCCAGAAGTGCAGCTTTACGACGAGCACGGCAAGCCAAAGCATGTTGTGATGGAAGACACGAGATCCATCCGGCATGGCGATCTGAAGCCGGAGAATATTCTTGTCTTTATGGATGGCTCGTCTGAGCGAGGAACGATGAAAATTGCTGATATGGGACTTGCAAAACAGCATATTGAAAAGACTGGAGACCGAAGATTCCAAACCAGCACCCGATATGGCACGATCCAGTACGAGCCCCCTGAAGCGGTGGAGACTGAAAATGGTGGTCGCTCTCGGTTGTATGATGTGTGGTCGATGGGATGCATCGTTCTGGAGTTCGTCATCTGGATACTACATGGGAACGACCAACTGGTGAATTTCCACGACCAGGTCAAAGGCGATGGAAAGCAAATAGGCCCGTATTTTGAGAAGCAAAGTAAAGACGCACTTCGACGCGAGGTTCACCACGTTGTGCGTCGCTGGATCAATCAGATGCTCCAGTTTGACCCTGAATGTTCCAAGGATTCTGCGATCAAAGACCTTCTCAGACTTGTTCGTGAGAAGCTCTTGGTGGTCCCTCTGCCACCAGGCCGTGAAAGCGACTTCAACGGAAAACCCCGCCTCGTGCCGCCAGGGATCGACGAGGATGTAACTCGCTATCGTGCAACGGCTACCGAGTTCCGCGAAGCCATGGATGAGATCATCTCGAAGACACATTGTCCAGAATATCTACATGTAGGTGGTGAACGGGCATCCATTAAGTTGCTGTTATCGAGAGGGAGTTCTACTGGCGCAGGGCTTGCGCCTCACACTGAAAGGCTTAGCTCGCCTCTTGCGCTTGGGACTGGAGATGCTGCACCGCTGAGTGATCATGGAGCATTATCGGAACTTGCGAGACGAGATTACACGCTACCTCCTCTGAAGGATTGGGTTTACACTCGTGACGACCCATTCGCGGAGAAAGTATTGTCGCAAATTAAGAGTCACCAGCAGCCATCACGACCATCTCAGCTTTGCCACCGATGCAGCAACTTGAACTTCTGGGAGGCAGGATTTTCCATCAGTGACACACGATCGAATTTGTCGCAGAACGCAAAGGACTGTCAGTTGTGTAAGTTGTTGATGACGGCGATCTCGAATGCAAATACCAAAGAGGAGGAGAATATCGTCGTCGACAAGAGACAATCACATCTCTTCCTGCCAGGTTATCCCACCCCAGTCCTGTCACTTGTCCGAAGTACCAGTAAGTCGTGTTCTTTTACCAGTATCAACACAAATTTCCATAGTCTGATATGCTAACCCAAACTAGAATCAAGGTCGCTGGTAGACTGCCAGCTGGGATTCCCAATTCTTCTGCCGCCCGGATCGACTGAATTTTACGGCATCCTCAAGATGTGGCTTGAGGTTTGCAATAATACATCGGTCACCAACGACAACCATAAAGACTGTTACGTAAAGCTGCGCGAACGACTACCAACTAGACTCATTGACGTAGGCACGCTTGATACTCCGATACTACGCCTAGTGCCAACTGGTAACAATGCCATCACATCTGAGGAGTACATAGCGCTCTCACATCCATGGGGCGATCCGACAACGTATACGACGTTCCGGACGCTGAACTCAAACAAGCAGTCATTCGAAGAAGCCATACCATACCAAGAACTCCCAGCCACCTTCAGAGACGCGGTAGATTGCACTCGGCACCTAGGAATCCGGTACCTATGGATCGACTCCATCTGCATAGTACAAGGCGATGACGGTGACTTCCATGAAGAGGCAAAACACATGGAGTCCGTCTTCAGCGGGGCATACTGCGTCCTCGCAGCCAGCCGGGCAACCAACCAACTCAGCGGCTTCCTCAACAGCCGACCGAAGCGAAATTTCGTAACGATCGATCACGCCGCAGAAGGACCATTCTATGTCTGTGAGGCCATCGACAACTTTAACGATGATGTGATTCAGGGGTCATTGAATAAACGCGGATGGGTGTTACAAGAGAGGGTACTCGCGCGAAGAACTATCTACTTTACCAAGACACAAACTTACTTTGAATGTGGGGCCGGGATTCGGTGCGAAACGATGACTACCATGCACAAGTAAGTGAACCTTCATAACCTCTGTACGTTCGCCATGAACAAAGTGCGAGAATTAACCTATGCAAAAAAAGTCCAATGGCCGAATTCCTCGGCGACCCCAAATTTCCCCACAAAACACTGCGCAATCGCGGCTCAAAGATTGCTTGCTTCCAGGGCTTATACGAGCAATATTCCCGCCTTGGATTCAGTCGACCTGAGGACCGACCGATTGCCATTGCAGGGCTGGAAAAGCGACTACAAAGAGCCTTTGGAACAAAGGGCACCTACGGCATCTTTGACGACGGTGAATTGAAAGAAGACGGATTATTTGGGAGAAGTCTGCTCTGGCGACGTAGCACAGTGACTGGAGGCGCGGGATCTTTTGCGCGCATTGACTTTCGTGCAACAGGTCTTGCTCGCGTTCCTAGCTGGTCTTGGATGGCGTATCAGGGTGGTATCGAGTACACGAATCCGCCGTTCAATAGTGCGTGTTGGGAGAGGGAGGAACTGAAAGCGCCTTGGACACGCAGTGGAAGTCACATTGCAGACTCGGCACCCGAGCAGAATGAGATAGCGTTGCAAGTTATGGTTCGGGACCTTGATGTTGGTGCCGCACAGGAGGATGAGTTTGAACTTACTTACGATACCAAGAGGACTGCTGATTCCAATGAGCGGCATGCACAGTGTGTTGTTGTTGCTAAGCCTCAGAATGGTACTTCTATTGGAGAAGGCAGGTATTACGTCTTGCTTGTGCGTTCCATGCATAGGATGGCAGGGCGCGGAGAAAGGTTTTATGAGCGCGTTGGTGCGGGCTACTTACTTGGGAAGTATATTAGATTGGATGGGAGTGGAGTTGCAGCGAAGATTGTTTAGTGAACTCACTACCGGTACATCTTTTACTCATCCATCTATGCAATCGCGTATCTCTCTAAGAACTTGTTGAGACTTTATAATGTCAACATCGATTACAGACCACCGTAGCTCTCGTCCGTTGGCCTGCTCCCACATCTTGAACATGTTTAGAAATGAGGATCCGAATCGATGACCGTAATATTACCCCGCCCCTGGGACACATTTTTAGAGTTACTACAGTTATGGTGGACTGATCGAAGCCTAAACCCGAACCAGAGTTAACGTTGTTACGATGACACTGACGTGTTGTACCCATCCAATTACCGGTCACACACTCAAATTTCGATCATACGATCTCAAAAAACTGGTTCCACTGACAAAACCCCCCGTTGGCTAAAAAGCAGTTGCTGTTCCAATAGCAGCAGTAACCATCCACCCAGTGGCGTCTGAGCTGTGAATCCAGCGGCGTCAGGCAAGATTGTGAAAAAACATGGGAACGCCGTTGAATGGCCATGACTTTCACAACACTTTGTCTTATCTGTGATGGTGCCATCAAGATCACAAGCGGTGTAAAGGATGCGTTGGTATCGCTGCGCGACTGCACGCTTACTGCTGGTATAGTGTTGGCGAGCGAAGCAAACAACTACGCCACGCTTCAACGTCAAGTCACAGTCTCGCTGGACCACTGTATCCAACAGTGCCCCTGCAAGATTACGGAAGATGAGGCAGTTCCCGAGTGATGTGACTGCGGGGGGCGATGTCGATCATGCCCAACTCTGCTTGCTGTCTTGCAGTGCGTGCTGATGGTCATTCTTCAACGTGGTCGAGACCTCATGTATCCACCTACACGTTTTCCTGGGAAGAACAACTCCCATGCTCCGTACAGCCCAAGTACAAAGACACAAGATAAGACACGACCACTCAGCCTGGATATCACCTACCGGTCGTGTTTGGCTGCGTACATTTGTGTCAAACTGTGCCGCAGAGACACATCGCTCCGCCCAATCTCCAATCTGTCACCCAACTCACCAGCCCCCCCTCACACACCCACCCACCATGCCAATGATCATGATGACAATCTGGCCATGTAGATGTCTATATATCGATATCCTTTGGTGATCAGCAGATCTGCGAATAGGCTGCAGTGTCTTGAACGTGACCCTCTGGCCACCCATCAAAGGGCTTATCACACCCACTTTGATTGCGGCGCGGTCGTATAACTGCACAAAGGAGGCTCCTTCAGGCATCTCGTTGTCATCTGCACCACCGATCCAGCTAGCTGGGTGTGCGGCGCGGTGTCATTTCTGCCACCATCATGACTCTCACATGCACTTTGCACACACCCTCATGCATGGCCAACGGGAAATCAATATGGTACTGTCCAAAGGGCCTTTCAGCAATAGCAACGGCGTCATTGAACCCGCATGTAGGTTACATGAGTAAGGTCGACGAACAACGGCTGTAATATGGAAGTACTTTCGCCATTGTTTCCAACCAAAAAGGCCCCAAAAAACATGCGACCGTACCGCCGTTTCAACGTCGTGCAGGGGGGCTTGTAAGGTAAGAAAACCCCCCGGTCCAACGAGAGACACACCTTGCATGACCTCTTGTGGTATTCTTGGTCTGGGGAAACGTTCAATTCGACACACAATCTCTTGTCTTGTGCTATGCGCAATGCAGTACGCATCGACCACCCGCCCCCCTCCCTCCTGCTAAGCTTCCCGATCAGCAACAAATGCACGCCTGAGCACGCCTTGTTCCGCTCTACCTTGCAAAACGGCACGGTCTCTCACAGTGAACCTTGCAACTGCGCCGATGAGAACAGAGTCCGTTCCAGCAAAACCCTAAGATTGTTTTGCCGTTGCCGATAGTATCCAGAGTTCTGCGACGCGAGGGACGCAAGAACAACAAACAAATACGATGGCTACCAAGACGTACCTACCGGTACCCAGCATCTCTGCAACGCTATAACAGCGCGCATAATCCAGTAACAGTATGTACATACACATGCACATCCACCTGCCTTGCCGCAAGCCCGCTGCTCGCGTTGGGAATCCTGGGACGGGTTTGCATACCGGTACCGGTAGGGCAACGGGTTAACCTGTGGTAGGTAAGAAACAGGAGTCACAGTGTAGCGGAAGTACAAGCCCCCGCGTGCACATACCGGTACACCTACCCCTGGGTAATAATACGCCTGCAGGAAATGTTGCAGCCGTTTTAGCGTGGAAAGGGGGATGGGGTTGCAGGCATGTCTTTTCTTTCCCCTGGGGGAAAAAGATATAAACTTGAGGGTGGCACCGCATATGTGTTGTGCTGTGCTGCGCCGTGCTCTGTGCTGATCTGGAGCTGGTGGGGACACTGCATGCCATATAAACAAACAGGATAACATTGGGTTTTTTGGTTCGTCTTTTGGACACGACGGAGCTGTATACGCCTGGGTTGGGGGTTTTTTTCTTCTTCGACGACGCGATTCTCGAGTTGGATTTGTTTGTCTGGACGCTATTGTTGACTTTGGTGGTTGGAAAGAGTCGTTGGGAAGCCCATCGATACAAATCCACGTCACCCAACATCGAACAAGAAACAACCACCAATACAAATACAACACCAAAAACCCCACAGGACTCCCTCAGACAGCAACATCACCGTCAACACCATCCAACAAACCCCCACCTACCCAAAAAAAACCGACCAGGCCACTCCATCCTTGCACCAGCTCCAACACGAACACCTCACTCGACTCCCTCAACCGTAGAGTAAACAACAAACCAAACCGACACAAGAAAAACCCCCCACAACAGACGCAATGTCTCCCCAACCCCTCCCAACCAGAACCGGCCTACCATCCTCCCCCCGTCCAACCCTCCCCTCAACCCCAACCTCCCCAAAAGCCAACACCACAACACCCACCCCATCCTCCTCAACTACAACCCTTATCCCCACCTCGGACCTCATCTTCATCAACGCCACCATCCCGCTCAGTCCCAGTACATCTCTCACCCCACCACCTCCAACATCAACATCATCTTCAACATCACCTTCAACATCACCATCCCCCTCCTCACAAACGCCCACAACCACAACCACCCCACACAAACACGCCGCCGAATACGACGGCCTCGTTCCCCGCCAGCGCAACCCCTTCGCCCGACTCCTCAGCTGTTTTGGACGTAGAGAGCGGGCGCGACGGAGGCGCGAGGGCGAGGTTAGGGAGTTTGAGAAGGTGGGGGGTGGGGGGCATTGGAGTGAGTGGTGAGAAGGAGGGGGGGTTGTGAGATGGAGATTGTCGGAGGTTTTTCTTTCTTGTGTATATTTGCTGGGGGGTTGGGTGGTGGGTTGATTGTTGTATCGACAAGGCAAGGTGGAAGGGAGTTTGGAAATTCTTTTTGTCGGGTGTGTTTGTTATATCCAATTCTGGCGTTTCGTTGGAGATTCCCGCGTTTCTTTCTAATGTGATAGCTATGTTGCTATGCGGGATGAACAGTCCATACCAATCTTCCATTTTGCCCATCCTACAACAAACCATGCACACTTACGGCTTTTGACGTCTACGCCTTCCTCCCAGCCTCGACGTCTCTTCAATCCACTTACTACCAGAATCCTCGCACGCGCTCCGCCCGCTACATTCCCTAACTAGCAGTCCATACGCCTTACCCATCGAATTCTGATCGCGCTCTGTGAATGGCTCATCCTGCCTCCAGTGCCCGAACAATTTCCAGCGTACCCATGCAGGCGGCTCGATGTTGCTCTGCGCGACGACGTGCCTCATCCAATCGAGCATCTTTGCGATCTTGCGTTGCTCGCTCCAGTTGCAGTCTACGAGTAGCGGTTCTGCATCGGACGGACCATGTGCACCATAGCGCACGCTGAAGATGCGGAGCCGGGGGAACTGGGCTTTCATCTCGTGGGCGTCGCGGAGGATCTGGAGAAAGGAGTCTGGTGCGCCGTTTTCATTGCCCCAGGTGCTGTTGCTCCAGTAGACGCTTCCTACGCATTGCAGGGTTCGCGACGGCCTGTAGGGGAAGTAGCGTAAGATATCGTCGAGACGTTTAGCGTAGATATCCCTGGGGTCCCGGTTGAGGTAGACGGTGCTGTAGCGACAAAAGACGTCCCAGGCTTCGGCGTGGACTTGACGCGATGTGAGCAGGAGACTCATTACGTCGTCAGCGGGGCGTTGCTTTGGTGCAAAGTTGCGCGCTCTGCTGTATCGAGTCCAAGTGTAGTCGCTTGGACGGTGGAGGTAGTGGAGGTAGATCTTGTCACGTAGTTCGCGGGGCAAGGAGAAGAGTCGGAAGGCACCAGTCCAGTTTGGCTTGAGGGGTTCGCGGGCGTCGAGGCAGCCGTGGCTGGGGATGAATGGAATTTTGCGGTGTTGGGTGAGGCATGTACATTTGTGTTTGCGGGCGAGGAGGAGCGGCCCAAGGGCTTCTTGGAGCTCGAGGATCGATGATTGGGATTCTTCTTGGGAACCATGGTCGACTGCTTGAGTGTTGGAGTTGTCTTTGGGTGAATGTTTTGGTTCGATCCGATCATCTTCTAATGATATGGAGGGTTCTGAGGCAGACGCCATTTGGGCTAAGCCTGCTTGGACTGAAAGAGATGCTGTGTGGTGAGGTCATGTTTGACATGTTGAGTGTACTCGTGTATTTATCTATTCTTGTGGAATATGGTGCGCTGTGAGTCAACAAAGGGACCTTGAGCTTAGACTCTCCATGTATCAGGTCTGGCAATGATGCCTGGATAGCATAGCCTACTCGGTACGAAGGTGGTGGCTGTGAGGAGAATTGAGTCACTTGGAGAAGTTGCCATTGGCTGGACTACGGTATGAGAAGGTTCACTCTAAGAGTCGCCAGAGCGCAGATCTTTGAAAGTGCTGAACGACGATGAAGATGAGAAGTGGAGGTATTGCCATGAATCCTGATAGTAAAGAGAAGGACTGCTACCATCTCTTTTCATTGCGAGTTCGTACGAGGCGAGGTAACACAGCAGTGGAACACCTCGGACTGGCGGGGGACCCAGTAACCATTGGATGATGGGAGCGCAAAACCATTATAACGTGGGTAGTCGGTTAGAATCCGCTACATGTGTCAATTCTGCTGCAACTCGAATGCCCGAGACAAGCGTTAGGCTCTGGCTGATATGGTGGATGGGCCTGCGGGATGAGTCGGAGTGGGATGCAGGACGGGTGAGTGGGCGTGGGTGAGGGGAGAGGGTCAATGCTTCTCGGCTGAGGTAATTCTTTCACCTTGCCCGCAAAAGCTCTTTGCCCTCACCGCCGACAACCCACCAATTCGACCTCACCTATCCCCACCCCTTCCCATCTCCTCACCACCACTCCATTCCACACAAAATGTTCGCTGCCAGGCAAGCATTCACACAGGCTGGACGCCGCGCCTTTTCGGTCTCGGCCCGCCAGGTATGATCCATCTCGACACAATGCGCTTCCGATTTTCTTTGGTGTTGAAGACTGCGCATTGTCTCTTCCCCGAATCGCAATTGGCATTGTTGGGGGGCGCAAATGATGCTGATGGTCATGTTGTAGAACTCCAAGGTCGCTGTGCTCGGTGCTGCGGGTGGTATTGGACAGCCATTGTCGCTGCTCCTCAAGCTCAACCCAAGGGTTTCCGAGCTTGCTCTCTACGATATCCGCCTGGCTCCCGGTAGGCTACCAGCTCTCCGACCGGCTGTCACGGACAAGTACTGAAAGATTTGTTTCTCTAGGGGTCGCCGCCGACATTGGTCACATCAACACCAAGAGCGAGGTATGATAGCACTTCTGCCCTGTGTGCGTCACGATGACCATCTGACACCCCACCAAGGTCAAGGGTTACGATGCTGGTCCTTCTGGTCTCGCAGGTGCCCTCAAGGGCGCTGAGATTGTTCTCATCCCTGCCGGTGTTCCCCGCAAGCCTGGCATGACGCGTGATGGTAAACAATGGCACGATGAACCATCCTTGCTGGCGCTGACTGTCTACAGACTTGTTCAACACCAACGCCTCCATCGTCCGCGATCTGGCCAAGGCCGCCGCCGAAAACTCCCCTGATGCCAACATCTTGATCATCTCCAACCCCGTACGCATACGCAACCAAGATGCGCTCTGAGCCAGTATTGACATGCACAGGTCAACTCGACCGTCCCCATCACCGCCGAGGTCTTCAAGGCCAATGGTGTCTACAACCCCAAGCGCCTCTTCGGTGTCACCACCCTCGACGTCGTCCGCGCCTCGTGCTTCATCTCCCAGCTCAAGAAGACGGACCCCGCCACCGAGAACATCACGGTCGTCGGTGGTCACTCCGGCGCTACCATTGTTCCCCTCCTTTCGCAGTCTGGTTACAACCTGTCGGGCGAGCAGCTCGACGCCTACGTCAAGCGCGTCCAGTTTGGCGGTGACGAGGTGGTGCAGGCCAAGGACGGAGCCGGTTCTGCCACTCTCTCCATGGCCATGGCTGGTGCCCGCTTCGCCGAGTCGCTCCTCAAGGCTGCTCAGGGCCAGAAGAACGTCATCGAGCCAACGTTTGTCGACTCGCCCTTGTACAAGGACCAGGGCTGCGAGTACTTTGCGTCCAACGTCGAGCTCGGCCCCAACGGTGTGGAGAAGATCCACCCCGTTGGCAAGATCACCGACTACGAGCAGAAGCTCCTCGATGTGTGCTTGGCGGATCTTAGCAAGAACATCAAGAAGGGTGTTGAGTGGGTCAAGCAGAACCCGTAAACTACTCGTCTGATTGAGTAGGAGGGTTCACAAGTGTACAATATGGCTCTGGACGGCAGTGTGGTGTTGAAGGCATTTTTGACGATTCAGCGTCTGGCAATAGTCTAGATTATAATGTTCACCTTTGGCAACATGCTCTCGCTATGTCTGCACAAAAATGATGACTAGCATGCATGCAATGCTCGACTGATGACAATGCTCTGGTGTGTGAATACCTTGACAGGCTACCACTAGGTACTATGATTACCGCTTTGATCGGCCAAGACATCAAGACAGGACATGCACCAACAAGGCCGCGGTTACTCTGTCTCGCCCGACAGCTCGTGCGAAGAGTATCTGCATAGCGCCAATAGATTCTAAAAAAAAAAACAGGTGTGCTGCTGCTGTCACACAGTCCAAGGTGTCCACAATCAATGGCCTCGGCTCGTGTGAAAGATGCCGGGCTAGAGCGTCCGTGCAAAAAACACAGGGTGGGAGATACATTGGGTGTGTGGGGGGGGTTGCTTGAACACCATCCAAGGACTTGGTGGGGAAGAAGAAACTCAAACAGCCTCGTGATAGTTGGAAGTCCAGAGGTAGATGTTTGCTTTGAAAGTATGTCCATTGTCAAGACAATGCATTGATGGTTACATATAGAGGCGCACCCATTTTCGATTCGGATGAACGGCCGGTGGTGGATGGGTGTTGTCGCATTCCCGCACTACGTCACGGGTCAGGCCCAAACGTTCCTCCGAGAACCTCGGCTCACAATTCCCCTTCCCCCCAGCCCTGCCATTCACTGTCCCCACGGCCCGCAGTAGTCCACAACGCCGACAGTTTCCCCCCTAGTCGCGCGTCCTGTGATAATTGCGCCTCGGATCTGTGCTTTTTTGAACGAGCTAGAAAGTCTGGCCTCAGCTTTTTGGGCCTTCCCTCCCCTGCTCGTTTTTCGTTGTTGTTGTTGTCTTCTTCGTCTTCTTCTCCTTCCTCCTCTAGATTTCCTTTGTGATGTTCAGTAGAGCAGCACGAGCGCGAGTACCTGCCTCGATACTTCGCAGACCGACTCTGATACCGACCACGCCGAGAGTATGTTTGCTGAAATCTCTGGGAGATGGTGGGGGTGGGGTGGACATGTGGACATGTGAAGATGAGTGAGTGCTGATGGTTTTGTCCGGACAGATCTTCGCAATGGCGCCAGCAGCAAGGAAACAGTCGTCGCTCCCAGCGGGTAAGTCACAGCAAACTCTCTCCGGTGGTCGCATAACCGTGTACGAGGCGCAAAAATAGCTGACATGCAATGGTGGCCGTAGGCTACAAGGAGGATCTCAGCAAAGGCAAGATGCTGCGCTTCGAGGACTCGCTCCCCAAGCTGCCCGTCCCCACACTCGAGGAGACGGCCAAGCGATACCTCAAATCCGTTCACCCCCTGCTCTCGGAAACCGAGTTCAAGGCGACTACAAAGGCCGTAGACGAATTCGTGGCTCCTGGTGGGCTTGGAGAGAAGCTTCAGAAGCGGTTGGTGGCGCGGAGAGAAAACCCAGAGATCAAGAACTGGATCTACGACTGGTGGAATGAGGCGGCCTACATGGCCTACCGCGACCCAGTCGTCCCCTACGTCAGCTACTTCTACTCCCACCGCGACGACAAGAAGCGAAGGGACCCCGCCAAGCGCGCCGCTGCCCTTTCCACCGCCGTCTTGGAGTTCAAGAAAATGGTCGACAGCGGCAGTCTGGAGCCCGAATACATGAAGAAGCTGCCCATTGCCATGAGCTCCTACGAGTACATGTTCAACTGCTGCCGTGTGCCCAAGAAGCCCGCAGACACGACGATCAAGTATCCCTTCAAGGAGAACCAGCACATCATCGTCGTGCGGAAGAACCAGTTCTGGAAGATCCCCCATGAGATTAATGGCAAGCAGCTGAACACGGCCGAACTCGAGCTGCAGTTCAAGCGCATTCTGGAGAAGGCGGAGAGAGCGCCGGCAGTGGGTGCCCTCACATCTCAGAACCGTGATGTGTGGTCAGAAGTCTACCCTAAGCTCAAGGGTTCTTCTCCCGTCAACGCCGCATCGGTTGAGGCCATTGAATCTGCCTCCTTCGTTGTCTGCCTCGATGACGCATCACCCGTCACTCTCGAGGAGCGCGCACACCAGTACTGGCATGGCGACGGCTCCAACCGCTGGTTCGACAAGCCCCTGCAATTCATCGTCAACGACAACGGTACCTCGGGATTCATGGGCGAGCACTCGATGATGGACGGCACACCCACGCACCGCCTCAACGACTACGCCAACCAACAAATCTTCACCAACGCCCTGCCCTTTGACGACCCCAACGTCCGCTCCGACCTCCCCAACCCCAAGCCCCTTCGCTTCGAAATCACAAAAGACCTCGAACAAGACATCACGGCCGCCCAATTGCACTTTGCGCAGCAAATCGGCGCGCACGAGCTCCGCGTACAAGCCTACCAGGGCTACGGCAAGGGCCTGATCAAGAAGTTCAAGTGCTCCCCCGACGCTTACGTCCAAATGATCATCCAACTCGCATACCACAAATTCTACGGCAAGAACCGCCCAACGTACGAATCCGCCGCCACCCGCCGCTTCCAACAAGGCCGCACGGAAACCTGCCGCACGGTGTCGGACGAAAGCGTAGCCTTTACGGCAGCCATGGCCGACCCCAACGCCACGCCAGAACAGTGCCAGAAGCTGCTACGGGCGGCCATTGACGCGCACGTGCGCTACATTTCGGACGCGAGTGATGGGCGGGGCGTGGACCGCCACCTGTTTGGGCTGAAGAAGTGCCTGCAGGCCGGGGAGCCGGTGCCGGCGCTGTACGAGGATCCGGCGTACACGTACAGCTCGACGTGGTTCATTTCGAGCTCGCAGCTGAGCAGCGAGTACTTTAATGGGTACGGGTGGAGTCAGGTGGTGGATGATGGGTGGGGGATTGCGTACATGATTAATGAGAATAGCATTCAGTTTAATGTTTGCTCCAAGGGTTTGGGCTCGGTATGTTGTTGTTGTTTTTCCTTTCACCCCCCCCCTTTCTTTTGCAAACTGAGTGTGTGCATCTGGCTAACGTTTTTCCGCAATCAGGAGAAGATGAGCTTCTATCTCAATGAGGCGGCGGGTGATATGAGGGATCTTATGATGCCGACGGTCGAGCCGGCAAAGGCGAAGTTGTAGGCTGGACGGTTTGTAAGATTGGGGTTTGTGCGATGGTGGACGCTGTCAAAGGCTTTGGAGTAGGGTAGTCATTGCAGCAAAAGGAGATTTTAGAGTTTGAATCGCGTTTGCATGGGCATTTTGTTTGTCTGCCCGGTTTTCGTTCTAGATGACTGGTGAGGTGTGAATAGTCTGGGCTGGATGTGGGGATTTGGTGAGATGGATATGTATCATTTGATGGCAAAGTAGGCAGACTCATGGCTATTTTGGCTGTTCTATTCGCAAACCCTTTACTACGAGAAGTTTGATCATCTGAATTTTGTTTCCTTTCCTCTCCCCCTTCTTCCCCCTCACCTTCTCCCCCAAGCAACCCACAATCTCACCCTTCCCTCATCCCTTGTACGCTATACACGTCTACACATGACTGTGCGGGATCCAAGGGGAGCGCCTTTTCGACGGGCGATACCAGGCGTAAAGCACTTGTTTGGCAAAGTCCTCGCGCTGGCCTGGGAAGAGGCTGGTGGGGCTGATGTCATTGTGCAGAATGCATGGCTGGCTTGGGTGGGATTGTTTGGGCGTGGAGTTAGGGTGTGAGGATGAGAGGATGAGAGGATGAGAGGATGAGAGGATGAGAGGATGAGAGGATGAGAGGATGAGAGGATGAGAGGATGAGAGGATGAGATCGAGAGGGAGGATGTTTTGGGGATGCTGTTGTAGTGTTTATTTTTATTACCGTGCCGTACCGTACCTCGCCGTCCCGGTCCCGGTATTGTCGGGAGTCGGGGAAAGTACCATGCCTAGCGCTAGGCTTGAGCTTGGACGGTTTGGGCCTTGTTCCTCTTTTTAACCTCTGTCGGGATGTGAAGGTAGAAGGTGTTTGACTCGGATTACTCAGGGAAGTGGATATCATCTGCAGCTTCTCTTCTTCTCGGGGGGAAGGCTCTTTTTCTTTTTTACCTCTTGGACGGTCCCGTACGCGTTGGGTGGCTTGTGCTGTTTTTCCGATTTCTTGCTGACGTTTTGGTTTGAGCGACGGATTGACACGGCGACTGTTGTGTACGGGTACGGGTACAGCGCATTGAGCTTTGAGATGCTGTACGCTACTTGCACGGGGACGAGATTATTGCGCCAGGTTTGCCATCGATATCAGCAACAGCATTTCCTCTGCGACATTGACGTTGCGACATCTGGCCCTTGCGACCAAACATCCTACACGCCAACCCCACGCCTTTGACGCACGCTCGCCACCATGTCTTCCCACGTACCTTTGCAGCCATTCCGATTTCTTGATCTCCCTAGCGAACTCCGCAACAACATCTACGACCTGCTGCTCTGTTCATGGGACAGCGAGCTCGAGCAAGACCCAGATTGGCTCAGCAACCTAAGCAGGCGGTGTCCAAGCTACTCTGCGACCGCCCTCGTACGCACCAACAAGCGAATCCAAGCCGAGGCATCAGACTACATGATCAAACGCAACCAGTTTATACGCATCACATGTCGGGGTCTTGATGTGCGCAAGCTGTTCCTCGCCGACGGGATTCCAGTAATCACAACCGATGGTGGGAAAGTGAGCCAATTCAAAGGCTACGTAATGCACATGACGCTGTCCAAGCCGGCATCAACGCCCTCTGTATTCGACTACCCCGACTTCGAAATCTTGATACTGCGCTCTGACTTGCCCAAACTATGCGACCAGCTCGACTTGGAAACCGTCATGGAAGATGTAAATTCAACAACAAAAGAACACATCTCTCTGCGCGTCGAAATCAAACTCAACTACTCCCTCGCCCACTTCCTCACCCCAAAACTCCAACACCACCTCCTAAACCCCGTTACCAGCCTCCGCGGCCTTCCAAACCTCCACATCCTAGACCCAGTCGACCCCACCCTCTCCCAAACCCTCACCACCCAAGCCGCCCAACCCCGCTGGACGAACCCCACCACCACCCTCGAACAAATCCACACCGCCATCACCCTCGGCAACAACCACCACTTCAACCCCTACACCAGCGCAACAACCTGGTCCTCCGCCCTCCGCACCCTCAACCGAATCCGCCACTCCACCTCCTGGCACCCCCTCTCCCAATCCGGCGGCCTAGATTTCATAAACGAAACCGCAAACCTCTACTTCACCCTCCACCTCCTACACGCCCAATTCCTCACCCTCGATGTACCATCAACCCCAACTATCCCAACTACCCCTTCCCCCCCTCTCCTCACCCACAACGCCACAGCCGCACGCCACCACCTCGCCCTCTGCGACGCAGCTGCTGCCCGCTTCGCACAGCATGCGGATGCCACGTGGCGTCCGGCTCGGGATCAGCGCGCGAAGATGCTGTTTTTACAGGCGAGGTGGATTCGTTTGATGGGCGAGGTGCAGAGGTGTGACAAGGCGGTGCGGATGCTGGATTTGGCGCTGCGGTTGGCGCCGGGGGAGAGGGTGCTTGGGGAGGAGAGGGAGGTGGTGGGGAGGTGGGCTGGGGAGGTTGAGAGGGCGCGGCGGGGAGGGGGAAGAGGGGAGAGAGGGGAGAGAGGGGAGGAATGGGTGGGGAGGAGGGTTTTGGCGGCGGTTTGGGGGGTTGTGGGGGGGTTGTGGGGGGTGAGGTGGAGGTGAGGTGGAGGTAGGGTTGGGTTGTTTGTGTGGTGTGTATGGTGTATAGGTTTTTTTCTGCAATGTGGCGAAATGATACCCCTAATTGTTTTTGTTAGAATATTGCTTTTATTAAAAAAAAATCAATGTGTATGTTGACATTCCTCTTTTTTCCCCTCTCCATCCCCCTTCCTAATACATCCTCAATCACCCTTTATTATCCCTACCTGCCCTGCTCTTTCTGCTTTAAATCAGCCTGATATGATTGCGTGTTTAGGCGCGTTTAGGGTAGGGGGGAGGGGGGAGGGAGGAAGTGGAAAGGAGAGGAGGAGCTGCTCTAGGCACAAGGTAACGATAACCGTGAACCGCTGATGCGAGCCCAGGCACAACGCGATGAAGTCAACATTAAAACATCCTAATGCCTTGATATCGCTACATTACACAAGTCAATCTGCTATATACTATCTGCCTTCTCTACCCTAATACCAACTCATTACCCATGCCCACACCAACACCCATCCCAACACCAACCCTACTCCTCCCACTCCTCCCACTCCCCCCACACACATGTACAAAGTCGACAGAATTTAATCGTGCTCTACCAAATATTTCAAACCATTAATACAATAACGATGACGTTTTATACAGTATTCAATGGGTTAGCAAGAGTCAATACGCACGCGGAAGGCAAACACAATCTTCTTCCTTATTTACTGTTGAACAGAACACCACCAAATCTAGCACAGACCCTTCTAACTCACACGCTAGAAAAATCCCTTGTGCACATCGACATCGACATCACATAGCCCTGGTCGTATGTAGCACACATCGCGTGCCCGATAGACCATTGATGGCGGAGAATAGGTTGGCTGGAGAGGAGCTGGTGCATACATATAATACCAGGTTGACAGGGCCTTGGAGGCATGGGAATGGGCAAGGCAATTGAGATGGGTTTGTGGTGTTGACTTCTCTCGCGCATTTGTGAGTGGGGTTAGTAAGGGTGCTGTGGTGTTTGTGGCTTGAATTCATATATGTCTATGCGTAGCGCTGCTTCTTCTGGCATCGTGCTGTGAGGAAAGGGGGACGAATACGTGACCTACCGTGTGTATATAAACGGAGCAAACTGCGTGTAAACATCTTGCCATGAGTATCTCAAACTCGCAAAAGCGCTACCATACTTTCCCCTCTCACGCAATCGCATTCTATTAAAACAACCCCCAAAGTTGCACAAGCACCCCAGTCCACAGCACCATCGCAAACATGCTTCATAATTCTGTCAAGCGAGTTACCTACAGTAGCTGCGAGTGCGGGCTATTCACCAGTGCTGCTATCATATGCACTGTTACATGCCATGTACCAGTACATACGAGTACACATGCTAGCCCACTAATGCAAGCAGGTAGATCATGCCATCAACTCTAGGCCCGAATAATGGTATATGCCGCGCCCCCACGGCGCATTTAGGCGCTTTGCTCGGTGCCATGATCTACAACGGTGCGCTACATGGTTATGAATCCTCTGATGAGGCGGTGGGACCAGGGTGCGTGTATTCAACCCTGGTTTGGCCGTGTAGTGCTGGGCTTCGAGGACGGGGTGCAGATTGTTTGCTGGGGTGTGAGGAGAGAATACATGGAATTTGAAAGGTCAGCTTGCTAGTCTATGGGGACTTGTGGTATGAGAAAGCTTTTTTTTCCTTTCCTTTTTTTTTCTCCTTGTATGGGGTTTTGGAGGTGGGTTGGAGGTGGAGAAAGTCTGACTGAGCTGCGCAGGCCAGTATCTGTGCGTCTGGCGATTAGGTTGGAAATGTATTGTACCATGGTATACCCGCTTTGTGGGAGTAGATGTCTACCAGAAGGAGTCTTGTGACTGCTTACCGTCAAGCAGACGGCTCTTGTGGTGTGAGGTACAATGAGCTACACAAGTGAATTCTATAGAGTACCTACGTCGTCGGCGCGTAGATGTGCTTTGCCAAGACGATATGTAGTGCCGATGTTGGTGTAAGCTTACAGGTACCGGTATACTCCCCAGCCTTGACGCCTCAATACATGCAGTCCCAGGCACTTGATTATCGAAATTGATCAACGCTTTCGACTGGCAATGGCGGGGTACCTTACCTAACGGGCTTGTCCGACATGTCAATATTCCCCAGAGCGGGGCGGAGTTGTAGACGGTGAAGGACTTCCGAAGCCAAGCGCCTACACCGTCAGGATCAAGGGTACTGTATGTAGTCACGTTAAATTCTGACTCATTATACACCGACGCACAAGAGGGCCATTGCTACCGGTGCAAAGGATGGGTAACCTAATACAGGATAGCTTCTCGGTGCAAGAAGCCAGTTCGAATCACGCTGTAGACCTCCAGAGTGAAAACAATCACAACCCGTGATAGGTGCATGGGCCGGGTGCTGCCGAGTTGACAACGGCCCGAGCGAGGTAGTCAAAACTATGTATTTTGCCCCGTTCAGCTGGGCGGCGAACACGCGTACCATGGCAAATGGATGCGGGGTTCTCACATATTCCTAGCAAGCGCATGTTGTTTTGGTAGCCAAGGGAAGACGTGTAGGATGCTTGAATCTATATGAAAATCTTTCCTCATACATTCGTACGCAGCGTCGCCTTGGAAAGAGCAGATTAAGGAAAGGAAAGGACGGGGTATCTGTGGTTCCCCGTCACTCAGTGTCTTCTTGGCAAATGATGCAAAGCATCAACACGCACACTGCCGGTGGAAAGTTGAAGAATACCATGGGCGAACCAACGCCCGGGGCTATTCGTGGAAAGCTCATGGCTGATTCGTCTCGAGAGAAGGCGCTGTTCCATTTTGCTCTCTAGTCTAACGTCTCATGCCGCACAAGAAGGCCTCATTAATTGGGGTGGAGACGAGGATAAGAAAGCGGTGAGCCCGCTCACGTGCTAGCTTTCGAGTCTTCCTCGTCTGGCTTCGACGACTGTTCGGGTAGGTAGGCCCTGTTCACCATGTAATGACTGGTTTGCCATTTCTGTTATCCTATTAGCGATACCCTGCTTGAAAAAAAAAGAACTGAATGAAGCTCACCACTATTTCCTGCGATTCAAAGTATCTGCGCCACTTGGGATTCTCTGAAAGCTGCATGATCTTGTCCCATGGCCACTCGTCGGTTTCAAATTCAACCAAGGTGAAGTAAGTGTGCAAAGAATCCTTCTCCTTGGTGACGTAATTCTCGCCTTCGAGAAAAGTTGCGTTCTCGACCTCGAAGAGTCTGAAACGCAATACATCTTCAGACTCGGCTACCATTGGCGCGAGATCTTTGGTATAAAAAGTGATGACTTCTTCCTCTTCCTCCTTGGGAATTCGCCATTCCATAGCAGTCACACTTGTAATTCGGTTCACGTCTATGGTTGTCAGTTCATGTCGACTCATCATGATTTTAACCCGGGCCTTACCCCCATCCCAATGGTCACCTCCCCATCTGGCGATTTCTCGACATGTCTTTACGTCGAAGCGCGAGCCCTTCAATATTCCATTCATCATCTCCTTGGGTGGGTGGGTCTTCTTGTCATAGCTCTCTTTGCTCATCTGTTTGATATCTTCGACCTCATACACAGACATCAATTCCCAAGGCGTACCCAAATGACCAATCGGCTCTGAATCAAGACCACTTTCTGTGGCTTCACAATAGATTGTGCTTTTGGAGTGTGCATTTGTCCTTTCGGGAAGGTATTCGTTCTCGTACCAGTCCAATGCCTCCTCCGGCAAGGTTGCCCACACGCACATGACTCCAGACATGATGTTCGATCGGGTAAAGAGGGGTAACAGGCGCTCCAGTTTTGAGTCGACTCCAGTCGCTTACGGCGGGTTGATGGAGTCAAGTCGGGTCTTGAACAGAGATATAGATAGGGGGGAGATGGTAACGTGTCCTAAAGATTTGCGCGGGCGATCGTGAAGTATGGGCACTGAGGCCTAACATCTCATGTCGTTTGGGAGCAAAATGAGCCATGGTACTGCCGCGTATAACGCCTTGCGCACTACGCACGGTTTAGTGATGCACACAGACATCCCCTAAAAGCGGTCAATCGGACCGTCTCGGATCTCCGTGATTGGCCGATGGCTGTCCAAACCCAGGTTTTTGATACAAACTAATCGAGAACAGTCGTAAACGATCGTCGTTTCCATAGTGTGACCGACGTGGCTCATCTTCTGCATGAAGTAGTCTAGGGGTGTGTTTCGATCAGGTCGTAAGACGCAAGCTATATACCTCGCATCTCTGAGGGAATCGCATGTCGGTGTGCATGCATGAAGAGGGCGGGTAGATCCATTCTTGTGTCTAACACCGATTGGTAAGAGTATGCGACGTGGGATGACAGGGTACCGGTCGCATCGCCCTACAATGGGGGTTGGTTCGGAGAGAAGGCTGGTGACGTACCGAAGCTACCGTGGTAAGCCCAACACTTCATCATTCGTACCGCACCCATTCACGGGCAGCGACTTGGTCAGATCAGCCTTTAGCCTCGACGATTACACGGGTTGCGATGACGACCTCGACCTCCTAGGCATGTTGGGCAACTCGCCGCTGCGATATTTCTTGGGTGACGTTGTAGATCCACAGTCAAAGGCTACAAGTGCTTTTCCGTACCATAAGAGGTAGGTGGTTGGTGTTAGACACTGTCCGGCCGTCGTTCACGAATGGTCACGCAGGGGTCTGCGGATATTGAGTTCGAGCAGTTCGGGCAATTGTTTCCAAATTCCAGAACAAGACCGATAACCAGATTCTCGGTCTCGGCCGCATTGCGGTGAGATCGTGACACTCCTAGGAACCTGTGCTTGGACACTGGATTCGCCTAGTCTTTCTTATCTTGTGCATACAGTTCAAACATGATACTACTACACCGTATGTAAGACTTCTTACCGCTTGACAGTTTCTGCCTCTCTCAGAAGGCCTCATGGAATTACGATGAAGCAGCTTGAATTGGACAGGATCCAATCTCACTATATCGTAAAGCTCGCCTGAAAACTTGAAAATTAGCAATCGACGCGATCTCTGTGCACAAGACCTCGATTCAACGAACGACGCGGTACGTGTGTGTATGCTTCTTTCATACTTTTGCAGCATTGGTTGTTGTCGTAATCTTTCTACTCCTTTTAAATACGTTTTATAATTAACAGCCACAGTCATTCCCTACAACGTTGGACCATGTGTCGAGAGATTGCTTCAAATCCGATTGAGATCATGTTTGTGGAGCACGAATCGATATTGATTTTATGTTATAGTTATGAGGATTGCACATAGTTCTAGTGTTAACGCCTAGACATTGTGAAATACCTCAAGAGCCTTCGTAATAGTCCTACATTGAACTATGCAGCACCGGTGACTCTAGCTGCTGCTGCGCGAATAGGAAGTGATGGCGTTGGCTCACATACATAGCCTTGAGGAACACTCGATGTGATAGCCGCGTTGTCAACGAGCACATCAGGTGCCGCTGCTGGAACCGTGCCAACATAGGCGTTGAAATTGTAAATGCCACAAGGGCAAGTGTTGACGATGTCGCGAAGAGAGGTAGCTGACATGATCTCACTATCGCCACGTCGAAGCGTAAACTTCTGAGCTCCGACGCCCATGGGCAGTTTGTGTAGACTGGCGCCTGCAGGTGCTTCGAACGTCCTACTGTTAGAACCGGAAGATGCAACCACAGTTCCAGCTGTCTTGAGAAGCGCAACGACGAAAACTTCGTCGGTCATCAGGTCCCAGCCGTTAGGCTTGCCAAGGGCATCGCCGCTGCAAGTGATTCCCTTGGGCGTGGGACGATACCAGTAGACCAGTTTATCCTCTGTAATGGCTGGGGCAGTACTTCCTGACTTATACGCGGTAATGTAAGGTTTGGCCATATCGAGCCATCCGCCGTGAGGCATGTCGTTGACCCACTTACTATGCCCATCGTCATAATGTTGACCCGAGAGTGGACCCACGTATGCGGACTCTCCATAATCGTTCCAGGTGACAATCTCGATGAATCGAGGGCCTAGCGTCAGGATTTCGTTCCAACGCGTGAACCACAGGTCGTTGCTTTGGAAAACCCAATTCTTGACTGTGCTTGTGTCAGTCTTTGATAGCTAAAAGGGAACGCGGCATGTCTCACCATATGGCACCCAGGCGCCGTAGTGCGTAGAAAACCAGGGAGACACAGGAGCCATGTAGCGATTCTTAGATCCAACCCAGTTTATGTAGGCTGTATCACCGTTGCTCGGCGGGATTGTGCCGGGGTTGTTGTTATTGTCGCTGTACCAACCCATCCAATTGAAGAAACCATCGGCGCCGGTCTGATCATTACCCGGGTACCAGTTGGGAAGAAAGAATATATCGGCACCTGCGGCCGCCTCGACAGCAGCAACGTTCAGACCAGGGCCAGCGAAGGTTGAAACAAATGGCTTCTGGTCCACTCTAAGTTGAGCCGGTTTGTCCTTGAACGCAGCAATACGTTGGCCAACGGCTGCTGGGTCGTTGACAGAGAACAGACCACCATTGAAATCGAACGAGATGAAGACCTTGATACCGATGCGGTTCGCGCTCTCGTATGCGAAGTTGAGTTGCTCGTTTGTAACATCGGGTCCCATGTTAAGGGCAAAGGCGTCGATACCTGCTGCTTTACCAAGAGAGAAATCGGCATCATATGCATCCGCGCTTTGTCGATTGCCAACGATGCCCATCTGAACATGTTAGCAACTGCATACATATGGTACTTGTGGACATACCATGAAATGCGCAAAGACATAGCGGTCTGTTGTTTGCCGTGGCTCCACTGGCTTGTTTGGAGCAGCGCTGGCAATAGCTGCCAAAAGTCCAAAGGTTAAACCCGTAAAGCAGCGCATGGTTGTGATAGAGGCGGATGGACAAACACAACGCTGCGTTGAACACGGGGTTTGTGTTTACTTTACATATGACATCTCCAGCCCCCAAATCAGGCCTACCATCGAGGATCCTGAAATAGAACTGGACGCCGCTAAGACCCATGTTATACCCGTCACCCGTTCACCGCCAAGATAGCAGCTTTCCAGGTATGTATCTCAGCCAGTAACATGCTCCTGTTTGTACATTTGAATGGTGGTACAAGGCTTGCAAATGGATATTGGCTAGGAAAAAGGAAGTCGACGCTGACAAACACATCCTGCTAAGACCACCACATTGAAAACTTCCGAGCAGCTCTTACTCTGGCTATCAACGCTAGCATGGCCGTCTATACATAGCAAAGCATCAAGACTTAATCCTTCTGGACTTGATTCTATAGCTATCAGTTGATGCAGCTCGAATCGAATGCGGCTGGTAAGCAGCACATGTCTGGCGAGACCTACTCCCCTGCAAATGCCGAATAAGAGATTTTAGCTGCGTGTGCACTGCATCTGGACTCATGTCCGACGGGCAGGATCTCCAGTGCTAATGCTGTGATACCACCTTGATCTGAAGGTTTCGCCCCCACCCGATCCACTCATTTGATTAGATGCAATTGGTTGGAGAACGTCAGGAAGGAACTAATACCATTTGACAGCGTCGTTAACATGCATTACTGTATGTACGTTCCCGTCCACGCCCGTGGCATGCGGCTGCAGGATCGCTGGTAATATCGATTTCCGTGTCAGATCGTGGATCACTAGGTAGATGGGAGGAAATAGGAGTATTCCTTATGAACTGCAGATACTAATGGGCAGGCCTTAGCGACAGGCCCTTTACCCAAAGAAGAGAGGGGAATGGCTTGCCACCAAAGGGTGCAAAAGAAATCTCAGCATGAATAAGCTGTAGTCATGCCGCAACGGACATGAGGTCTGATTGTGATGATAGCTTTCTGGATGCCTCACAGCTTGGCCTTAACTCCAAAAGTCTTCTCGACAGCCTCCACACCTTTCTTCGCAACGTCCTCATCCTGACTTGGGGTTCCGGTACTACATCCAATGGCACCGACCACGACGCCATCTCTTCTTATTGGAACGCCACCTGCTATTGTCGTAAACTTTCCACCATTGCTGTTATTGATGCCGAATGCCTGACCACCAGGCCAAACTGCCTCTTTGTAGACGCTTGTCGGTGCTCGATGGCCAGCCGCGGTGTAGGCCTTGTTGATTGCGATGTCGATTGATGTAAATTTTGCACCTTCCATGCGAGCAAAGGCGAGGAGATGGCATGCATTGTCCAAAACGGCGATGTTCATAGGTACTTGGATCTCTTTGGCGCGTGCTTCTGCAGCAGAGAGCGCGATGCGTGCGCCATCAAGTGTCAAAACTGGGACGGACTTGGTGCTCATCGTGGAACGAGAGTAACTGAACGGAGCCTGATACGTTTTGGAGAAGTCGAGTTGCAGCACGCTTCGCGAGAGGTATTTTGTTACGTTGCGGATATCCTGATCGTCATTAGCGGATATTGCAGGAGCTGATGGATGCGCCTCGGTTAATGGACAGTGTTGGGTGGGGTCTCAGGGTGATGTAATCAGCCACGTGATCAAAACGCGTCTCACGAAACGACGACGTGTGTTGAAGTTACACTGCGACCATGGCAACAATTTCGTCTATGATCCTCGCAAACTCTCTGCACAAGAAGACTGCCTGTGTAGTGGAGCGTGACGCAATCAAGCGGTTATCATGATTTCATCCCCCCAGATAACTCTCGATGCCACGAGTGTGCTTATACAAGAGATGTCAACCACAGTATTGCAGAAGACCAGAGGGCCATAAGAACTGGCTCTAGGGCTCTGCGCAACTATTGGTATTGAATCCACTGTGACTGCTCGTGCTAATGTCAGTTCTTCGCATGAGTGCCTCCTAAGACCTGCCTTCAGAATGACGTGGCTTTGGACACAAGACAAGCCTTCGATTCTTGCGCTGTTCAAAGCTCGAGGAGACTGGGACTCGCCTAGGCCAGTGTTTGTATGGTGAATATTGAAGAATGAGTCCACACGGTGCTCTTCCCTAACTAACAGGTCTACCAGGTTCTGTAGATATGCCAGTATGTCAGATGCGTTCAATGGTACCGCGATTTCATCACAACCCTTCCTTCGTTCAGCTATGCCAGCAGTCTCAGGGCGGCGCTGCGACATTCATTGAATTTCAATGCGTTATTTTTTAGTCTCCCCGAGTCTCAAAATTCTCATTTGTATAGTCTTCGTTTACCTCATGGTGGAATAACAATCGCTCACACACTAGCGCTTCTGCGTTTGTTTATACGCAGTTACCTTCACTCTCGTAGATTAACGCGTCATATAGCACGCCCAAAGCTCTTCAACTTAGTTATCCTCGTACAGTTCTCTCCATTTCCAATCCACCAAACGCCGCGAGAAGCAGCAGGTTCCATCAATATTCCTAGACTTTCGAGACGTCGACTATGGAAGAACGTGATACACTTGCTCGTCGGTCGCGATGGCAACAGCACTCGACATATATTCCCAGCACTAGAAATTCGCACAATACCACGGACGTGCCCCGAAACGATGATAGCGACGAAGATCCAAAGATCCATTCGGCCAGTGGCTCTATGGACCACAATTATCAGGCTCACGGTGCACCACAACGAATCACTAGAATGAAGAGAGCGAGCAGCGAATACTCCACCGCCGAGACAGGTCCAGGTGCTATGGGACCTGAGAATGTTACCAAGACAAAAGAATCACCTAGGATGGTCCGATCTACAGTGCGCACAACCAATCTTTCGCCGAGCCGAAGCTTATATCAATATTCAGTGCGGTACCGCTCTGTACACAATGCGGCGGCAGACGATGAACGGCGTTACGAAGCATTCGGCTTGACGATTCGCCTTCGATTCACGGATGAAGGTGTTGTATCACTACAGCGACTCGTTGCAAATATGCTAGACGATTCGAAGACACCTCCCATCAAAGTGGCCACGTACAGTATGTCCACCCCTCCAATCAATAGGAAGGCACCTTCTCCACTTACACTGGCGACCTCGCGGGCGACCACCACACTTGATCATCCAAGCGACCAGGGCTCCATCGAGTTTGCACATGTTTCTCCTCTCTTTCAACGTGTGTGGACAGACGAGACACGGGACTTTAATATGATGATGGTCCGCAAGAATATTCGTTGTGGCGGGAAAGACATGGCTGATATTGGACCGCTATACCAGTGGTACACTAGTGCCGTACCAATCGATGCGATCTTTCCTCCAGGCATACCGATTTCCGCCAAAGAGATACAAGCATACTATCCGCACCATGTTCGATGGAAAGCGATAATGTTGCGCTTGACGGAAAATGATTTTCGAGGTGGAGATATCATGGGCATGCAGGTATGTCGATCTTCGAACATACTGATACGCACGCATATTGACATGTTCTCCAGGCCTTCTTTCGCGGACCTCCAACCTACAAGATAACGACAGCACAGATGAATAACTTCCAGCGCGATGCTGTGAAGCGTTCGATCCCAAAGTTCAAGACCAAAGGCTATAAAGGCAAATCAGATCGCAATCTGTTCACCGATGACATTGCCCTTGTCCAATTTGTAGAAAACCGTCGAAGAGGTTTATTCGTTCCTACATTCGATGATTTGCTGCAAGGACTGCAGAATTTACCGACGGGTCTTGATGCTCGAAGTCTTACCCAATGTCTGGAATGGTACATTCAGAATCGAGACGCATTCAATCCAAAGTTGCAACTCAATGTTCTACACACCCAAGCATTATATCGAGCTCTCCGACAACCTCTAAAACCGTTTGGACCTCAAAATCTAGATCGCAATGCATTGAAGGAATGGCAGGACAAGGGTGAATTTGAGCGTACAGGTCTGCACTTTCCGCGACCACAACCAATTGAGGCTGCTCAGACCGATGGGCACCAGGAAAGTAGGTCCAGATTGCACTTGAATCTCGACAAGGAAGAGGTCAAGTTTGAGGTTAAGATATCTCTCCGTCATGTGCTGACATTTCCTTTTCTTTCTCTTCAAGGCATCGCAGGGGAAATGTTCAAACTAGGTATACGTAAAGCGGAAGCACATTGTGCAAGACAGAAAGCAACGGAATCTCAAACATTTCCAGAACTCTCGTCATCAGCCAGACCGACTAAGAACAGAGGCACCTGCATAACACCTGGAACAACACCTGAAGCCACAAGTGAAGAAGATGCGCGCCTAGATGCAAAGCAAGAGGAGGGTCTGACCGAAAAGAAGGACATATACCGAATCCCGAAGCGTCCACGACCGACGAGAAATTCGCCTCTCCCGAATTCGCCATCCAAGCGACACAGGTCAGCATCTCAGTCACAGCTTCTGGGTCCCCCGGCATCCCTCACCTTCTCGGGTCGGCCTCCTTTGCCTGCACACATGCCTCATCAACGGCCCCCTCCTTCATCCCACTCACGTCACCCCGAGTCCTCCTGGTATGGTCCTTCGTCATCGTCTGACCTGACAAGACCTCGTCACTTGCGCTATGCCCAGAGGAACAGCCGTAACCGCAGTTACACGAGTTCATCGAACAATAATGCATACACTGCTTATAGCGATCGCGACCGCGACTATGAAAACTATGCGGACAGAGAATTCCGATATACGGGCGGGAGAGAACGTTACCACGACCAGTATCGCCACTTTTAGGCATCAAGCAGGCTGTGGTGGGGGCGGAGAAAGCTTTTGGCGATGTGCTTGGGTTGCGTTTGACTATATTGTACGATCTCTTTAGTATCAAGGCTGGTAATTACTGTTGTGATTTCAATCACATGACTACGTGATCTCAGTTGAAATCGAAACGATAGGTTTCGCATGATGCTAATCGAATCTATGTACTAAAACTGTCACTGCGAAATTCTATTTACCTGAAGCAAGTCGCTCATCATGCTCCACCCCAATGTGCCATCAATCTCTCCACTATCATGCGTACAAACTTCCTATCCGTAACATCAGGCACCGCTCTCAAGCTCGCACTCCGAGCTTCCGTTTCTTTTGTCAAGTACTCCAAGACCCCTTGTTTCGCAGGCGATGATGTACGTCCATATTTGCTCTCGAACCAATCCAGCAGTTTGATAGGAGGATTTCTCACTGGATCTTGATCTGAGGTTCGTAACCTGTCCATCCACTGATCAGTAGGGAGCACATCAAACTTCAGGCCGGCTTCGCGTAGTGCGGGTAGCATTTCGCGTGTCCAGTGGAAGCGGCGTGGATTCAACACATGGTGCACCAGTTCTGGATCTGGCGAGGAACCTTGCTCTGCGAGCGCAACGTCTAGGATGATGCTCGCTGCAACATCGACTGGCAGCCAGCTCATCTCTTCGTCTAGGGCGGGCAGCGCACCGAGCGTAACCGCGGTCTGGATCATCAGTGGAATACCTTCCGTTGTATTCCATTCTCCAACCGTAGTGTCGCCGATGAGTTGGCCGACCCTGAGGACGCGAGAGGCAGCACCGGCGTTCTTCATCGCGTTACAGGTTATGTGCTCAGCAACGAACTTCGACTGCGCATAGCCTGTGCCTTGGACGTGCGCGGGATCAACAACTATCTTCTCTGCGACTGTGCCTGGCCGGGGTGTACCGGCTGCTGCGGACACCGAAGAGCAGAAGAAGAATCGTGCTGGTTCCTGGGCGATGGTCGACTGGCAGAACGAGATGAGGTTGTGTACAGCCTTGATGTGCTGCGCCTCGAAACTTGATACGGAGATGTTGAAGTTGACAGCCCAAGCGCTGTGTATTGCAGCTGTGAGGCTAGATCGCAGTGCGGAGACCTTGTCGGCGCTGAGGCCAAAATCGGGTTGACTTAGATCGGCGGGAAGGGCGATAATCTTATGTTGCTGTTCTGATGGTATCGTGATACCGCGCTTCTGGATACTTTCCATGACTCTCTGGTGTGCTGTCTCCTCAGATGAAGCGCGGACCAAGTTCCACACGGCAGAGACATTGGGCCTGGCGACAAGTTGAGCAAGGAGATGGGCCCCGAGTCCTCCAGTGGCGCCTGTTAACAGCTAAACAATCGTAAGCACTGATATGTATGTTCGAATCGGATTGCACTTACAACGACTTCCCCTTCAGCCTTCTTGCCACTGGTTGGCTGGAATACCGGGAAAGTGGAGTACTTCTCAATGAGATCACTCATAATTCGTCGCTGGTCTTTCGCAACGTCTGTACTTCCAGTGCGTAGACTGACGAGATGTGCAGCAAGCGTTCGGACGTTGCCCGTCTCATATAGAATGTTCTGGCCAAGCTGAGCTTGTCTACCACCAAGGTCGATTTCTTTCTTGATCAAATTCCACATCTTAATGCATTGGAGACTGTCAATACCAGAGGCAAAGAAATCAGACTCTACTGATTCCAACGCAACACCGGTATGTTCCTGGAATCTTTGCATCAGATGCGCTTCTAGTTCTGGGCCGTCTAGAGCGAGTGCACCGCCTTCTTCTTCAGTCTCGAACTTGGAATATGCGTTTTCGATTTCCGACTTGAATTGAGTGTAAGTAAGACCGCGGATGAAGGTACCCTTGTCCGTTGCAGGATACACAGTGTTAGCAGGCAAGATGACAACAAGCTCCTTTGGTATCTGCGAGAAACTTTCAGCGCGAGAGTTTGCATCCATAACTGCGGGCCAAATGTCTTGCAGGAACTGATCGTCTGGGATATGTGCAGCGCGTTCATCCTTGACGATGAGAACACCTGGAACCGTCTTCCCATCTCCAAACACGATGGCTTCTTTTACCGTGGGCTCTTGCCGGATGCGACCTTCTATTGGCACAGGGAGCACCTTTTCGCCATTCACCAGCGTGAACCTGTCATCGAGTCGGGAAACATACTTCCAGAGGCCAGGCCGTGTTGGATGGGGGGTAAACAAGTCTCGTGTGCGGAATGATCGGGGAGGGTCATCTGAATTGATGGTGCTCTTGGAACGGAGACCATCGAGCGCAACGCATTCGTAGATCTTCGGCGCAATCTCGTCCATGAGAACCCATTGTTGCACCTGAGGGAGTATGCGAAGGTAATTCCAATCCAAGTCACCAGCTGGACGGGCCGAGGTCATCAGTCTGCTTGTTTCAGTGGCTCCGTAGTTGGCGTTCAGGTTTACACCTGCCCTGACGAGCTTGTCTCCGAGATCATCTGGACACGCACTTCCGGCAAAGATGACAAAGTCGACCTTTGCGAGGGCTGCGATGCCATCTTCCGATTCCGCAAGAAGCTTCAGAACGTATGGCACGCAGTGGAATAGGTCGGGCTTTGCACGCTCCAGCATCTCGACGACGCTGCGCTTTGTGAGAGGAAGCGCATAGTTGCAGTAGTAAATCGGCTTTCCAGAGTATATCGACCGGAACGTCTCGTAGAAACAATGGCTGTGGAAGAAGGGGGATGTGATGAGTGCTCGTCTATCGAGGTTTGCTTGGAAAGCTGCAATGCAGCTCATGTGGGTTAGGAAGATCGGTTTGGGCAGTCCGGTCGATCCAGAAGAGTGGATTATGATGGAGTGTTTCCGTCTTTCCTTTACAGGGTCGTACGTTCGGACGAATCGTGGGGCCTCAAAGTTGCAATAGTCGCTGTGCGCCAGCAAGTCGAGGATCTCAACCGCGCGCTCTTTCTGAACTTCAGACAGCACCGGATGGAAACTGGAAGTGGTAAGGAGCGTGCTGCAGTTGGCAAGGCTTAGTAGACGACTTATTGCCGGGCTTGCAAGTCGTGTCGACAGAAGAAGTACAGCATAACCCAGCCGGCTCAAGCCAAGGGTCGTGATGATAACGTGCAGTCCGGATTGTGCTATGATGCCAACAACCGGAGCTTGATCTAGACTCGAGTCCTTGACACAGTCAGCCTAGGAATACCCGGTATGACTCCAGTGTCAACCTACCACTGGCTTCACGCCTTGGCGTTGCAAAAGCTCGGCGGCAGCATCTGCATATCGATCCAAGGTTCGTGCGGAATATTCTTCATAGTCTGCGACAGTGTCTTCCTTCGGATATCCGATCAAAGTAGCATCGCCTAGCTCTTCGGCACGTCGTTTGATGAGCTCGTCAATGGTGTAAATCTCATCGTCGTTGGCCGTTACGGCGAGCTTCCGTGTTAGGGTAACGGTTTGTGACATCTTGACGGGTAGAGAGAGCGCGGTAGTGTAGTTGCTCACACTTGCACTGCACAAGACATTGCATTATGTGAGCCATGCTTGGGTGATATACACCACACAATCGTATATCCGGACAGCCCAGGTTTTCCGGACAGCTCCCGTTTTCCGGATTTCCGTGTCGGAGGAGAATGTTATCCACTTTGCACACGGGGCTGAGTTGCCGTTCCGCCCCCGCACAAAGTTCCACCAATCACACTGCAGCCGAAGACTTACTAATCCTGAGCACAAGTTTACGCAAACCTCTGTGCTAGAGTTATGCTGGCATCTGATCAGATGGCAGTTGTGCAGTCTAGCTGCTACTACGAACACAGAGGGTGCATGGCCTTCTCATCGTTGAATCATCGTATCCCAGGCTTACTCTACAGGACCACTACCAAGATAACCCAATTGCTGATTCATCGTCTGCTATCACCCATCTGGACCGATAACTCACTCATGTCCTGCATCGGATTATGCAAACGATGGCATGCCGGATTCGTGCGCTGTACCGGTATAGCTGCATAATCCGGGCGCATGTGGTCACACCGCCCACCTATCAGATTCGACACGAGTCGGATATCGGCCTTACGATGGCCTTGGGATTACTGCAACACCATGCTGGAGGGCGGATTCCGATGGCATTGGATGTAACCCCAGCCCAAGCACCCCGCATGTAGGATCCCATCCCCGGTTTTTTAGATGATACCCCGGATATACCCCGCGTGCCGGGGCACACGCTACTTCCCCCAGATTCAATGGGGGGGGGGGGGCGTGGATGGTGCAAGGTGTATAAAGAGATGGGTACTGCATGGATAATCATTGCGCATCCAGTCTGACCTCCTCTTGCTGGACGCATCATGACTTCCACGATGCCGTCGTCCGACGTGAAGAACAAGTCGTCCTCTGAGCACATTGACGTTGTCAATGAGGTTGAGCTCAAGCCTCGATACGATGAGGCCAAGCTCGACAAGTTTGGTGCAGTGATTGAGATTGATCCGGTGGAGAAGGCACTGATCAAGAAAATCGACATTTACATGATGGTTGGTGGTCTCAACTAAGCATACGAAACCTCGACTAACCTCTCTGATATTTTAGCCTATTCTCTGGCTCATGTACTTTTTGAATTTTCTGGACAGAAACGCGATGATCAACGGCAAGCTGAACGGATTGGACAAGGACTTGAACATGAAGGGCACAGAGTATAATACCTGTGTATCCATCTTCTTCGTTGGGTAAGTGAACTGACTCTGAAGATTTTCGCTTGGTGCTGCTTCGAGCTCCATCCTAACGTGCCGCACTTTAACAAATGCTGACTGCCTGACAGGTATCTGGTAGGACAAGTCCCCAGCAACATGATTCTAAACAGAGTCAAGCCATCGTGGTATATGGCCGGATGTATGCTGGCTTGGGCCATTGTGTCTATCTTCCCTATTATGGCGAAGGACTATCATGGCATGTTCGCGTGCAGGTAAGCTACACCACGCTCTTGGTATCCTTACCGATGCTCATTCACTATTTAGATTCGTTCTCGGTATCGTCGAAGCGCCATTCTACCCTGGTGCAATCTACATGATCAGTCAATTCTACACGCGCAAGGAAGCCGCAACCCGCATGGCTTTCTTCTATACCGGAAATCTTCTCGCTAGTTCATTCTCTGGCCTCATTGCAGCAGGTATATTTGCTGGTCTTGATGGAAAGCATGGTTAGTCACTCTTTCTAATACAACCGATATATCGCTAACTCTGTTCCAGGCATGAAGGGCTGGAAATGGCTATTCCTAATCCAGGGCGTCGTGACAGGTGAGAATCATTTCCTATCATCAAACCTATCAAAGCTAAACTTGCGTCAGTTGGTGTCGCCGTCCTAGCCTTCTTCACGCTCCCCAACTCGCCCCTTCAAACCCGCTGGCTCACGCCCGAGGAGCGACAACTCGCACATAACCGCATCGCGCTCGACACCACCGAGAAGCGCGAGGCAACAAATGTCTGGAAGGGTCTACGCGAAGCTTGCTTCGACTACCGTCTCTGGCTATTCGCACTCATGGGTAATCTCCAGTAAGACACCTATACCACCAAACATACCCCCGACCCGCAAACTAACATCGACCCCAGTCTCTCCGCCAACGGGTTCAAAAACTTCATGCCCACTGTCGTCAAGACCCTCGGCTTCAACACAACAATCACCCTCGTCCTCACATGCCCCCCATACCTTCTCTCCGCCTTTGCCTCCGTCGCCGTATCCTGGTCCTCAGGCCGCTTCAACGAACGCACCTGGCACATCACCGCTTCCAAGGCCGTCGCCATCATTGGCTTCATCATCGGTACCACCACCCTCAACGTCGGCGCGCGCTACTTCGCCATGTGTCTCTTCGTCGGTGCCGTCTACGGTGTAAACAACATCAACCTCGCCTGGACCGCCGCGACAATGGGCCAGACAAACGAGAAGAAGACGGTTGCCATTGCCATTGTAAATACCTTGGGCAATCTTTCGTTCGTGTACACGCCCTACCTATGGCCTGATTCCGATGCGCCGAGGTTCCCGATTGCAATGTGGTCGAGCGTGGCGTTTTCGGCCGCAACGGTGGTGATTGCGTGGATTCTTAGGATTGTGCTCTCGAGGGATAACAAGAAGATTCGCGAGGCAAATCCGGATGCTGTGAACTTTTATGTTTACTAGTTATTAAGCAGAGGAGGGAGCAGCGCAATCAAGGTTCGCCATGCTTGTTCTTGGAGCGATCTACCGGTACGGAAGGGACTGATGATCTGTGCAGTTTCTCTTGGAGACTACATCTAATGAATATGACATGACGGCCGCATGTTTTTGCACATGAACTCTCCCCGTGATACTCTCTCCAAGGCGCAATGTAATATTTGATCATCAACGTACTGGGAAGAGTCTGCAATGGTTTCTCTATGATTTGCTCGGACAATCCATTGAAGGTTTCAATGCAAATTTTGGTTTCATGAGGTCAGCAATCAACCTTTTCGCTCTTGAAACTGTGTTTAATTCCAATTACGTTCTCCATGTGCTATCCAACCCAGTTTGCTAAGAAAATTAAATGCATGTTACTATCCACAAATTGCCATATGAACAGAACTAGTGTAATTAGTTTACTCCTGACATGAAACACCAGACATTTTAATCGTCGTTATTTTGACGATGAGATTATACTGGCAGATCCGCACTTCTTGTAATGTCAGATTACATTTAGCATATCGGGTTGCTAGCATATAGAGACAGATTTCAGGTATTCAGACAACCTACATTTACAGCCTTACACATCCGTCACTTTGTATTACGATTACTTGAGGTTCTTACATGATTCTCGGGACGTTTTATACATAGAGCATCTTACTAGCTACAACTACAACACGTTTGTAGGAAATGCGTAAAATGGCAAGCATAGTACAAGGTGTTTACTACTGACATAGTTATGGGGTATAGTGCATTCTCAAGTCCCTACTACCAATAGCTACAACACACTCTTTTCAAAATGGATATATATTCACCTGTACTTCCATATCTCAGGAGCAATCATATGCTAATCTCTCACTATAGTACATGGCTACTATACCGATTAGCAGCTTTATAGGAAGTATTTCACACTCATAGGCCATAATGTCACCGTCATGGCAAGGCTATACTTGGACGCGGTAGTACGTAGTAATTGTCTAGAAGAGGTGTAACGAAATCAAACTAGATAGAAGCCACTGTTAGCGATGCATTGACAGCTGGATGCGATCATTGTACCAGGTTACTTGCAGACTTTAGACATCCCCACAAGAAATGCACCCATTTGCGCAAGCTTAGAAGCATCTGTAGCTTGCACAGGGACACAAAATAGTGTCGCTTAGAGGCGCAATGAGCCTGGAAGTTGTAGACGTGTGAGGTCGCTACGGTCTATCGCGTGAAGTCTAGGCCAGCTTGGATTGTGTAGGCTAGGCACAGCCACAGAGATTTCAGCCACACAGGGTAAATTATTGAATCTCCGCTGTCGTCTCATTTCTTTTTCTCTGTGAGTTGATTTTTACTTTAGTTGGCATTTTTCTTTGCAAATGTACAGTGATCCTAGCGTTATTAGATGCAATAAGGTGCAGGAGATGGTGCAGGGACTGGAGCACGGGTGAACTGGGGATGAGAAACAGCTCAAGATGGGCGCTTTCGTCGTTGTTACAGTGGAGGGTTGAAGAGGAGGTGATGAAGTGGCGCAGGGGTGTTGTAGTGTGTACTGTAGTCTGTGCTAGTAGGCTTGGCGTGCTTGGCGTGGCGCGTGGCGCTTCGATGACGCTGCGCAGCTGCCCATTGCATCCATCCATCTGGCCCTGCTTTGCTTAGAAGTAGCACCACCACGCCTGTCGTGGCCGTAGTGGCTGCCACTCCTGATTCTCCTCGACGACCTCGATGTTTACCTGGTGAATAGTGTATCGCTAGTCTTTCCCTAGAACCGTGTTTTACCTGTCACGCCCAATGCCTGGTGTACAAGCGTGCATCCTCTCGACAGACGTGCCAGTGAGCGCACCTCCGCGGCCAAACTAACTTCGGAGAGGTCCAATGTCTGAGGCGCAACCGCTGTCATGGCTTGGTGAGCCAGATGCTGTCAATCTGCCCCCGCATTCATATACGGCGCAGAAGCTGGTATGCGATTGAGAGATGGTCTTGCGAGTAGCTTCCATGTGTGACTAATGTATATAGCAACATGCGACGCCTGAGCATCTCTACCTGACCTCCAGGCGCTTCTTCATCGGGCCCATTCCTGTATGTTCTGATGCCCTCTTCTCTCTCGCGCCCGCAGCACTCATGTACAGCTGTAGACATCATGGCTCAACAAGCACCGTCGCGACTGGTACAAGCACCACTTGCGCATCAACTACTCGACACGCGCTGCCACATTTACCTCTGATCCCCGTGAAGCTCGCCAACGCCGGCTCAGCGGTCTCGAGGGCCCCAGTTCCTCTGCCCTTTTCCAACACAGCTTCCCACAGCCTAAGATATTGGAGGTAGAAGAGGACGAGCAAGGTGCACAGACTACCAGGGGCAATGGCGCTGGCGCGGAGGTAGCTGCGACGGCCACTTCACCACCGGCTTTGCAGATACCGCGTGGCTCAGAACAGGAGGCTGATGTGTTAGTGGATGACGAGAGTGAGGCCTTTGTTGATGCGCCATCGGAACCTGAAGACGACGAGGAAAGAGAATTCGATCCTGACAAGGTCCAAGCACCACGTCGATCGAGCACCAAGTCCTTTGTGACTGCGTCATCGATACCAAACGCTGCAAAGGATGATGGCAACGACAATGGCGATGAGAATGAAGAGAATGAACAGCCTGAAGGCTCACAGAAGAAAGCACCGCGACAAGAAGAGGTCCCAGTACAGGCAAGTGGCTTACAAGTTCCTCCCAACAACAAGGGACCGAGCCAGAAATATATGGGCAAGCGACCATTGTCTGAAGCGGACAGTCACAACGCATCCGTGTCTACTGTTGGCGGAAGCTCGGTAGATGCCGGGTCTACTTCATCTCTGCTTCGCAAGACTGACGTGAACAAGGCACCGGCCCCCGCTGATGCCAACTCCAAGCCGCCCGCCAAAGGTATAATGACCAGAGTGAAGAGAAGGTCAGAAATCAGTTCATCAGAATCGGGCCCGTTGAACGATGCAGAACCAAATGCGGACCATCTTCAGAGGAAGAAGTCGAACTTGAGGAACCTCGTCAAGTTCGACATCCCAGAAGATTCGAGACGTGCTACAATACACTTAAAGGCAAAGAAAGCGCAGATGACGGTTCAGCGCGCAGGTTCAAAAATCAGGAGGCAGCGAATCAAAGACGGATTAGTGGTCAAAATGGAGCGTATGCTCGTGCGAGTCGACACAGCGGCCGAAGTGCCAGACGAGTTTGATGAGAATGTCAATCAGAGAGTCGTCTCACAGGTCAAGGACACGTGGAGAGAATACATGATTGTGTGTCGCCATAGTCACAAAGACGATTCAGATTTTGTTCTGCAACTCTATCAAACAAGGGTAAGCTTCATTGGAATAACAACCACAATCACTTGCTGAATGGTGCAGGTCATACCGGAGATTGAAAATGAGGGCGCTGGCAAGAAAGCCGCTTACGAGATTCAGCTGGGTCGCAAGACTAGTAAAGTCAACATGTACTCTTCGCTGGACAAGTCAATTGTGATTACTGCACCTGGCCGGCGCGATACGTTGATTTTCATCATGCAAGCTCGCACAGCTTCCAATGCTTCCGAATGGTATACCTTTCTTCGCAACATTCTTGGCTGGCGCCGCTCCACGGACATTCAGATTAATATTCCAGACATGGGCCTGAGTGTTCAAATTGTGAACCCCTTTGAGAAGCTGGAAGCATCACAAAATGAAGTGCAGAACGCCGAGAATACCGAGGAAGCCATAATGAAGACCATGGAAGAGGAACAAGCTGTGGCTGGCCAGCTCATCAGAAAATGCCTGAAGCAATTGCATGACGCCCCACAATGGCGAGATGTCCTAGAGGAATGGATGAAGAACCATCCCATAGGTTTGGCTTGGAAACGTTATGATCGGCTAGAGTGGATTCATGGTGCCAATGAACGCAAAATGTACGGCACAATCGCGATGCTCAAGTCGCATGATCTTGAGCTTCGACCCAAGACACACTATCCGACGACAGCAGTGACGCGGAAGAAGCACAAGACATTGACCGAGCCAGTTCCAGTCGAGGGTTTTCTCATCAGATTGACCGGCCAACAAGGTCGCGCAAGACGAATGGGATTCATGTACCACAAGCAGCTTTATTTTGCTAGCCACGATCAATTTTTTGTATTCTCGCGGCCGACGAAAGCAACACCACCGCCGCCACCCAAACTTCCGGCGTCTAATAACGCTACAGTTCCTACAGCACAAGCAGTCAATGAGAACGTACCTGACAGTTGGGCCGTTAACCCCTTTGCCTTGAAGGACGACCAGATTGAATGGCTGCTTGAGGGACACTCGGGTACCACCGAGGCTCGCAGACTCCACGATGAGGATGCGGCGGACGAAGCCCAACGTAAAGAGCAGAATCTCCTAGATTGTGACGGATACATCAATTTGGCCAACGTTGTTAAGGTTCGCAAGGCCATGATTGGTGCGAGCCCCGTGGACGACGATCTCGAGGATGGCTCAGATGTTGATTTTGACGAAGACATTGATGAGTCAACACGAGAAGATGGCACTTCAAAAGAAATTGATATCGACCGCACATTTGAGTTGGTGATGAAGAATGGTCTCATCATCCGCCTGCAAGCTGCAGACAAAGCTCGTCGGAAAGAGTGGATATGGCATTTACGTGCTCTTGTCAAGTACTGGAAGCACCGTACAGCATCAGACATTGCACTCTACAAAGCAACCCGCAATCGCAATCTCAGCGCCCTTAATATTGACGAAGAAGGCGAAGCTATGATGGGACAATTCGCACGCAAGTGGGAGGTGACGCAGTCTTATGCCTCGCCACAACTCTACAACATGTGTGGTATTGCTTGCTGCCGAAGTATACATATGAGTGGTATGCTGTACCGCAAGCCGCGCATCCATGCACCCTTCACTCGCTGTAGCGTCATACTCACAGCGGGCACACTGATTATGTTTCGAGACGTTCTACGTAGTAGAGTGGGTAAACAGCTCGCACACATTCATCACGAGCGCATCGCCAACCTCGACCTCAAAGACTGTTACATCTACTCTGGCCTGTTGACTGAGAGCGACCTTCTCTATCAAAACCAGACATTCGATGCGAACAAACCTGGCCACCATGCTCTCCCCCGCATCTACCTGGAAGATGGCTGGACGTCGACCGATGAAGACGTCATGACCACTTTTGTCATCTGGCACGGCAAGGCAAAGAGTTGGTTCCGCGCCGAGGAAGGCGCAGGCGGCGGTGAGCAGAGCCGCAAGGAGGGCAAAAGAACGAAGATGAAGCGCGTGGCCAAGCTTGGTAGTAAGGGCAGAAGCATGGTGTTTCGCGCCAGATCACGGGCAGAGCGCGATCACTGGGTGCTCGCCATTCAGAACGAAATCGAACGTGTGCAGAGCGACAATGCCGATTTCAGACTCGAGGAGAGTGGACAGACTAATGGGAGTAGTAATGCACAAGAGGAGCGCTGAGTAGGACGGTCCGCGAGTCCACGATAGGAAGATGGTTGGTAACTTTGTACAGCGCTGGCGGTCTCAAGGTGTGCAAACTCTCCTCGACCTTCTCGAGTTCACAACACCAATAGTACGCGTACATACACACATTACTAATGCCATTCATCCACATGTCCTGGCCATAACTGTTAGCTCCACATGTGCTCAGGTTGCAACAATTTGTTCGCCCTCCAGACTGGCCTATCATGAATGTTACCAACAACCAGTCGGTCACCCTGTCGGTCACCCTGTTACACGTTACCCAATGTTCTTGCGCTCGCTAGTGTGCTTCCTTTGACAAGAGGATGGTTAGGATCTAATCAGGACCGTCCATTGTGTGCTCGTGAAAGTGCATTGACAACAAGGCGCACTTCACAGAGCAACAAAGCGCTCCTTCCTCTTTCCCTCCCAACAGCGCGTCCTTGGCGCGTCTTCGGTTGCACGCTCATATCAAATTGAGCACGAGCCCAAAACGCACAAACGGCGGCGCTGGCGAAGCAAACAAATAGCTCATCTTTTGCGCGGTTGCCTGCCTCACCTCTGTCTTTCTTCCTCCACACTCTCACATTCGTTTATCCACTGCCTACTCGACTCGATCTCTGTTCCTCCAACCCATCTCTCTCTGCGACCGACTTGGCAAGCCCAACCTTCTCAACTCAAGCGAAAGCAACGAAGAAGTCTGTCAACCACAATGGCCAAGTTCTCCACCTCTATGCTCGCGCTCTTTGCGTTCAGCTTCGCCAATGTCGCGGTTACTAGCACGACTTTCTCTTCAGACGTCGTGCCTGCGCCCAGCTCGAGTCTTGTCGAACCTCCGGCTCCGATCGTCACCTCGGTTGTGCTGTCTACGACGACTGTTGCTGATGGTCCCTCGAGCGAGTCTACTTCCACTACGTGTACCACCGTTACTGTAGGTATTCAGAAGACACACTCATTGCGAGCGAGCGCCTGGAAGTTACTAACATGACTGCTCAGGTGACCACCGCCATCACTGCCACTGTTGTTAACGGCGAGTCTACCACCGCCACGTACCTCGGTTCCGGCACCATCGAGGACGGCTTCACGATCCAGACCTCAATTCCTGTAAGTACCTCCTTGATGTAGCCTAAATCTGCGCGCTGCCGCGCCAGTATATCGAGGTTTTGCCTACAGTTCGCTTCTGGAACTGCTTTACTGACAACAACTCGCCAGTCTAAACTGCCCACGGGAGTCCTCCCAGTCCCAGATAACAGCACCGTCATCGTACCATCTGGAACTGCGCTGCCTACCCATGGAGCTTCCACTGTCATGACCACTCACACCGCAGGACCCAACCACACCTCTGGAGCCAGCACCGGTGGACCCAAGCCGACTGCGAGCGCCACCTTCCCACCTGAGTTCAATGCGGCCTCGGGTGTCAACTTCGGCTTCGCTGCTCTCGCAGTGGCGGTTGCAGCTGCTGTCTTTGGCATCTGAAGTGGTGAGACACGGATGGCTTGCTGATCCTTGAGTTCGCTCGTGTGATTAAAAGCATTGCGATCTGACCACGTTTTGGCACAAGATGAAACTTATGGATATTGAACGTAGTCGGCCTTTGTCAAGGCTTTGACTGAGATACGGGACTGAATACCGGTATGGTAGTGTCTAATGAACGACATGTGAAACTTCACTTTATGCTTGCTTCCCTTTCGTGACTGGAGGTGACCTGTGATGTGTGTTGTAGATTGGGATCTCTGAGGAAAGATATCAAAACATGATAATTAACAAGAGGTGGGCGATTGCTGTTGACCATGGTATGCCTGCAAGTTACTAAGACAAGGCTTCGATGTCGTCTTTGCCATGTGGATGCGGCTGAGGGGAAGGCAATCCACGCTAGTGTGCATTGGTGTTAGCGTATCTGCCCCACGACAGATTGATCTCACACAGTGGGCAAATCTTTGAGTCACGGAACCACGAAAGTTCACACCACCGCCCGACACGCGACGATCCACGGAAAGTGGCCACTGAAGCTCACCCTCGATTCTCCCAAAGAACCTGCTGTGATTGATTCCACTGCCCGCTATCACGCGAACCAGAACTCGCCAAAAGCGACCCCACTAGAAGAAAGGTCGCAGGACTCGGAAAAGACAAAACTTTCGGGAAGGAGAAGAGAAGGAGTACATACCCATCATGTCTCTCACAAACTGTCGGTTCTATGAGGAGAAGTACCCGGAGATTGAGAGCTTCGTCATGGTCAATGTCAAGCAGATTGCAGAGATGGGCGCATACGTCAAGCTACTGGAATACGGTGGGTGGCAGCAGCAGCAACAGCATAGAGGGCTAAGGGGAGAGGCTAATAAATTACAGACAACATCGACGGCATGATTCTTCTATCTGAACTGTCGCGAAGACGTATTCGATCCATCCAAAAGCTCATTCGTGTCGGTCGCAACGAAGTGGTTGTCGTCCTGCGTGTGGACAAGGACAAGGGTTACATTGATCTGTCGAAGCGCCGAGTGTCTCCCGAGGACATTGTCAAGTGCGAGGAGCGGTACAATAAGTCCAAGATGGTGCACAGCATCATGCGCCACGTTGCCGAGAAGACACAGACACCCATTGAGGAGATCTACCAGAGCATTGGCTGGCCGCTGAACAAGAAGTACGGACACTCGATTGATGCGTTCAAGCTCAGCATTACGAATCCTGAGGTCTGGAACGATGTCACATTCCCCAACGATGTCGTGAGGGATGAGCTACAAAGCTACATTGGCAAGAGGTTGACACCGCAACCTACCAAGGTCCGCTCAGATATCGAGGGTATGGAGATCCCATTGTAAAGTTTTTTTTTCGGCTACTGAATATATCACTAGTTACCTGCTTCGGCTACGAGGGTATCGACGCCGTCAAGAATGCGCTGCGTTGCGCCGAGGCCAAGAACACGCCTGACAACCAGGTCAAGGTCAGGCTCGTGTCGCCCCCTCTCTACGGTATGAATATGCAGTCCTACCACTTCGATGAGCCATTCTAATATAAATGTACAGTACTCACCTCGCAATGCCTCGACAAGAACGCCGGTATCGCCTCGCTCGAACAAGCTATTGTGGACATCAAAGAGAACATTGCCAAAGCAGGCGGCGACTGCCAAGTGCGCATGGCACCCAAGGCCGTCACGGAGAACGACGACGCAGAGCTCGCAGCCTTGATGGAGAAGCGTGAGCGCGAGAACCAGGAGGTCAGCGGTGACGAGGACGAGAGCACGAGCGATGAGGGTGGTGTCGCCGAGGCGGATTAGATACAAGGGGGATATCGACGCTTTTGGGAGGATTGGGACGGGTACTTGCATCATTATTGAAAAGTAACTTATCCGGCGTTTTCTGAGAGAGGAGAACGGGATGGTAAATGGATGGATTATGAGTGTGTTATGTGTATGAAGTATGAGTTTTGAGGTCGGCGGTGGTATCACTGGGCGAGGGTGGTTTCTACATGCATAGTGAAAGACCAGGGGCGAGGAAGAGGAAGAGGACGAGGCCGAGAGTGAGACTTCAAGAGAACATGCGTCAATTGGCTGTTGATGGATTTGACGCTGTTTAGTATGGATGAATGATATGGGTGAGCAGAGCTCAAGTACGAAAACATGTTCACCTTGATCCCTTTGACTTTTCTTTTTCTGGTCTTTTGAGAAAGGAGATAGATAGTTCAGCTAGTCTCACTGTCCAGTGCATGTTGTATGTGTCAAATGAACCCCCCCACCTCCCCTCTTCCCTCCCGCCATGGCCATCTTCGTCCCTGGGCGTCACCGTCTTCTCGCGTGGGGCGGGAGAAGAAAAGCGTGCGGATGAGGCCGCGATCCCCTGTCACAGAGTGGAGTAACGCGCTGTATAGGCCGTTAGTTAGCGCCGCTTCCCTTCCAAGTTCGCAACGCTGGGCAACAACTGCCAACAAAGCAGGTGTGGGCTGACGACGCTTGGCTTTGTGGGCTTTGGCATCGCTTTTGTTTTTTGTTGTCGTTGTTGTTGTTGTTGTTGTTGTGGTAGGCTTCTTACCAAAGCTTTGATACCTACGTAGTCCCGGTACTCGCCAGAGAGCTCTCAGCTCGTGCTACCTACTTGCCGGAGCTCTCCCTCCCCTCTTGATAGTTCCGCCGCCGCAGCCATGGTAAGGTGGAGCCGGTTGATCAATAGCGATGGCTCAGACCGCAGACACAGAGTGCAAGATGAGATGAGCGCACGTAAGAACAAGTTCTGCATATCGTAGCATTGGCATTTTGGGTGTAACTGACTCTACCTCCTTCTAGTCCTACCTACAGCGCGCCGTCGTGACCAGCTGCCACCCCCGCCCATTGACCCCAAAGATGTCACCATAGTCGCCCTGCGCCTCAAACACCAGATCGAACAAGTCATACCCTGCGAACTTGAGGAGGAGCAGGTCACCAAGCCCCACAGCTCCATCATCACCAATGCTGTCCTGGAGACGGCAAGGCAAGCCGGCGCACCCCAGCACAATGCCTGCGTCGTCTTTTGTCTGTTGGTAGTCAAGAAGTGGTTCAAGAAGCAAGCTGTGGCCGAGCTCTGGGATGCCGACCTTCACAATGTGCGCGCGGTGGCCGCCGAGATGATGGCCAAGCGTCTCATCGAAGCCGAAGAGGATACCCACTATCTCTTTGAAGAGGTCCTTCTCAAGCGCTACTCGCACCTTGTCAACGGGGAACCAACCGTCCCTACCAACGCCATTGAAAAGGCCGTCGATCTCCACGCGCTGACCGTCATCGGTTCCTCGGGCTATCAGAAATGCATATCCTACCTCTGGCGTGGCTGGGTCGTCCAAGACGACGACGACCCTTCGCGCTTTGTAAACTACGAAAACAAGACCAACACCAGTTACTGGGCGCACATGGATCCGGATCGTATGCGTGTACCCCGCTATCAGAACTTTGTGCAAATCGCCATTTCCGTCATCTTCCTTGGCTTGTATACTGGTGCCATCAACACCATCAATCCCATGGGCGATTTGGACGTGGTGGAAGGCCTGCTGTACATCTTCACAGTCGGCTTCATATGCGATGAGGCGAACAAGTTCCGGAAAGTAGGACGGTACTATGTCTCCTTTTGGAACATGTTCAACAGCACGCTGTATGCCCTGCTCAGCGTTTCCTTCGTCCTGCGCATGATTGCTCTCTCCAATGATTTTGGCAGCGATGCACGGCAGATTTGGAACCGCAAGTCATATGACTTTTTGGCTTTTACGGCACCCATGTTCTGGATGCGCTTGTTGCTGTATCTCGATACTTTCCGCTTCTTCGGGGCCATGTTGGTGGTGCTCAAGGTGATGATGAGGGAGAGTTTGATCTTCTTTGCCCTGTTGGTTGTGGTCATGGTCGGATTCTTCCAGGCCTTTTTGGGTCTGGATATTGCAGATGATTCTTTGGCGGACGATGTCCCCTTTGTCATCCAAGCCATGCTCAACGCTGTCATGCAGAGTCCGGAATTCGAAGGCTTCGACAACTTCAGCGTAAGTCTCCCACATCACCCTTCATCCACAATGACCAGTCTCGCATCCCACTCCACTTTCCAGACACATCTTCACAGCTAATCTTGATCATCAGCCCCCCTTTGGAATCATCCTCTACTACATCTTTACCTTTGTCGTCATGGTCATCCTCCTCAACATCCTCATCGCCCTCTACAACTCGGCCTACGAAGACATTACCGAAAACGCAATTGACGAATACATGGCCCTCTTCAGCCAAAAGACCATGCAATTTGTGCGCGCCCCCGACGAAAACGTCTTCATCGCGCCCTTCAACCTCATTGAAATGTTCTTCTTGATTCTGCCCTTTGAATGGTGGATGGAATCCAAGCAATACGAGCGACTCAACGACGCCGTCATGGCCGTCATCTACAGCCCTCTGCTCGTCATCACCGCCTTTATGGAGCAAAAAGAAGCCTGGGTCGTACGAGACAATCGGCGCCGGGGCGAGGACGACGAGGACACGGTGCAGGAGTGGGAGGAGATACTCGGTGAATGCGACTTCGAGGCCGATGGCTGGGATAAGAAGGTGCAAAACACCCGGCCGAATGTCGAGGTCGAGACGGCGGTGCTCGAGGTGCGTGCGCTGCGGAAAGAGGTTGCCGAGTTGAAGGACTTGTTGCAGGTGCTTGTGCTCGAGCGGAATTCTGCTGGGACCGGCAAGGAGAAGGGCTGGGGTGGGGAGACGTTGGAGGAGAGTGGGTTGGGCCGGCTGGACGCGCGCAATTTGGGTATGAGGCGCGAGAGTGGGGGCCCAGCCGGAGCGGCTGCAGGGACGGCGGGAAGCAGTGAGGCAGGTGGGAGTGGAAAGGGCAGGGATGAGTAAGTCTTGCTTTCTGTTGTTTTTGTTGTCCTTTTTTTGCACTTTTCAATCCTATTAATCGCCCTTGTCTCTCCGCCCGCGCCTCTTTTTTTTAATATTTGGCTTCTATCCGTTTTAAACAGTCTCGCCTGTATCCACGGCCAAAATACTTCAATGACAGACACTATTTTATCACTCTTCTCCCCTGCTATTCCCCACCCTACTCCCTCACACCCCAACTTTTTTTCTCCTTGAACCCCTTTTTTTCTGCTTCTTTAATGTTGAAACTTGACATGGGATTGCGTTGACGTGATTTTTTTCCTTGCGCGTTTGAAATAGGCACATGATTAGCGAGTTTGGCGAGAGTAATGCTAGTGAATGGCATTCGGATTGAGGCGTGAGAACTGGGGGTTGAAGAGGGGGGGGGGCGAAGGGGTGGGGGAGGTAGGGTTTGGGGAAGTGATTGAGGAGAGGGAGACGGAAGACGGAAGACGGGAAACGGCGCACTCATAGTTCCGCCGCGCAATCCGATATGAAATGAAATTGTACATAATCTCGAGGAGTACAGGACCAGACATGGAGAAAGTGGCAGTGGTGCTCTGAATGTTCGAGTTCATGTACATGTTCCATGCAGATGTCTACCATGTTCCCGACTGAAGCAGCTCAGTGTACTGTGTAGAGTATATGTCGAGATGTGGCGCGCAATCAATATGGTGTGTGACGATTGAGGCGTTTAGTTTGTTAGTGCGGGATTGGTGTAGGTATTGGTTGGTTGGTTGGTTGATTGGTTGATGTGTTATTGGGGTAGTTGTAGTTGTGTTTGTGTTTTGTGTTTTGTGTTTTGTGTTGGGGCTGGTCTTGCACATCAGTGTTGGAGATTGGGCGTGCTGTTGCTGGCCTCTGGTTACTATGGCTAGGATGGATGAGATTGGCATGCTCGAAGATGGCCTGTCTCGCTACGCAGTCAGGGATAATAGTAGAGATTGTGGGCGAGAAGACGATTATTTGAAAATGAGCTTTTATATAGAAGGACTGATTTTTATTGCTTCTTTGGCGGGATTCGACACGGTTTGCGATTAGCTACGAGGGATACTGTTGACCAAAACCTACCGCTATGCGAACAATCCAAAGGATATTTTGACAACACGATGATTGTGACATTTACCTCGAACCAAAACCTACCTAGACCATATTCGAACTTGACAGCTTAAAAGAACTCAATCTCACGCTCTTTGCTAGGAAAGCGCTTAAACCATTTATCCTTTACCTTCTCCCAGACCGTCTTGCGCGCTTCCATTTCCTCGCCGTACTGTTTCCAGTACGCGTAGTTTAGCGGCTTACTAGGCTGCCAGTTCTCACGGACACGGCGATGATACTCATCAGCCATGGGGTCACGATCACGCTTGCGGTCTTGGAATTGCTGCCAGGTGATCTTGTGGTACGGGCGTTGGGGCTGGTGAGAATTTTCAGGAACGGCGAGGGCTGGGATCTGTAGGTTTATCATGGGAGGGTGGGGCGGATATTGGGCTTTTGGCTGACCGAGACGGAGAGGAAGGATTCCGCCCGAGGAAATGGGGGGTTTCTGCCAGTCGCGTAGGTGCGCGAGATGGCGGTCTGAGAACGCGGGACGAGGTTCATGGTTGTAGGTGATGGGGAGGAGAGACTCCTTTTTGCGGTTAGAGCGGCAGCAGTTCCCAAGTCGAGAAGTGAAACGCAAGACGAGATTGCGGACTGCTACGGTCAGCCAGTTGATCTTTTCTATGGGTTTCATTTTAGTGATTGGTGAGGTGTCAATCAGTATGAGTTTTCCCAAAGCCAACTTGATCAGAAAGGTTGCGGTACTTGCTTGACACGGTGATCACAACTGATGAGTGAGGCATGGTGAAGTGGGGAACTGCCTTGATATGTTGGGCCAGAATGAATTGTGAATGGACAAAGACAAGAAAACTGAGATGTGTATCAACAATACCCACAAAGTTTTGGAGATACAAACACAGTGTGGGACGAGACAATGAGGCGTTGGACATGGAGCACTGTAGCCAATCGTTTGAAAGTCGGTGAGGTTTCGTGTCTTACTCTACCCCAGTCGTAGTGCCCAATTTACTTTACGGGCATCACCGTCCTCGTAGTAGAGTATCATGGCGGTGTGAAGAAGCGATGCATGCCGGCATCCAAAAAAAAAACTATTCCCAATGACTTTGTTCTTCGGAGCGATAGTCGCAAGTCGCGCAAGCAATACGCCTCCAAAAGTCTGGCGTGGTTCGTGAAGAATGTTGTTGTGTGTTGTGTATAAAGTCTCGTGAGGCGATGGTGTGGTGCAACCATGATCTCACCACAACCACATTAGCGTGAATCACGGAGACGTCATTTTCCCGGCCCATCTTTGCTTGAAAACAGAGGTTGACTCTGCCGCCCTCCTACACAAATCCCCACCACACTCTCACCGAGCCCCCAGGTCCTGCCACCTCTACTCCTACTTTTCAGCGCCATGTCTGCCAGCGTTTCTGAGTCTGCCCTCTCCAAATACCGCTACGAAGCTCTTTTCGGTGTGTGGCTTGCCGTCACAGGAGCCACGTTTCTCCGCATCCGCCGTTCGCCCTTTAGCACCAGTCTGAAGATTGAACAGTACGAGAGTATCTTCAAAGGCACGAGCCTCAGCGCGTTGCTGATTGGGATCGGGATTTCGCCGGCAAGACAGACGGCGAGACGCTTTACACCTGCACCGAACTGAGACGGACGCAATGCTGCCAGCATCATCTCTGCCTTGACGTTCACAGCACTGGCCCCAAGCTTCACGCGTCGCAACGCGATCTCTCCTCCAAGTTCACGCAGAATCTTGGTTCTGATCGCGTTGAAGTGCCCATGCCCGCTTGTCAGGACTGGAACGCCTGGGGAAGGTTGTGGCTGGTGTGAAGCTTGGCATCCCCGCAGCCTCTCACATGCACACGTCAACCAAACCCTCTTCTGTTCTCCAACACCATCCCTCCCAACAAAGATCAACATGATCCGCCGGATAGCGAGAGCCAGCTTCGAGCTGTTTCTGCTCAACCCGCTGTTGCATACTCTGTTATGGGCTGTGCTACTCGTGGTTGCCCTTCCGCTCACCATCTTTGGCATCTTCACAACCATTTCTTCCATTCTTATTGTCCTTGTTCGCGGCGTTGTTGTCTACTGGAGTCTACCATTCGCACTCATCTCTGCCTGGACATCCGCACCGACCGTAGATACGACCCGCCGAGTCAGACCAACACCTTCAACTCGCTTTACCACTCAGGCAACAGACATGTATGCACCAAGTGACGTCATAAAACTGACCGAAACAGTCGAGTTGGGCGATGATGAGACTGAAGAAGAAGCTTTGTCGTTGGATCTAAATGCAAGACTCAATGTTCCGATAAACAGCTCACGGCAGCACGACGGCAAACTGTCAGCAGAGCTCACACCGCGCGAACGATGGGTGTTCGACCTCGAAGATCTACACCGAAGCCCTTCACCGAGCAGAGCGCGTACTCCATATATGGCCGAGGAACAGGTCGACTACTTCCCTCCGCAGGGCTCGATTAGCCCCGTGGTACCCAGGAGTCACGGTTCCAACTTTGTGACATACCACATGAGGCGGAAGAGCGGTAGTGGTAACAGCGCTCAAGTCGCGGTCAAAGAAGTCTCAATGTAAAAAATCATGCATGACGATGGCTCTGATACCTCTGCGATCGCGATACGTGGTCTGTTGCAGTACGTATACGATGCGTCTCTGTGCGTCCGCGCGTTTGCTGTGAGCAAGCGGAGCATCGCCACCTCAAAGAGGTAGCTTTATGACTCCGCCGCAAATGACACTCAACTTCAATCCTACGAAACCACGATTGCGAATCACACTCAACTTCAACCCTGCGGAACCAAGATCACAACCACCACTCTTAAGGATGCCCCTCACTCCACGCCAAGAACACCACACGGAAGATGGAGGTCATCAGGACGGTTATTGGCAGGGCCCCAGTTGGGTGTTCCCTCTCGGTATCGTGCTTCCTGTCGTAGTCATCGGGATTGTAATTACGATTCTGGACTGCAAATATGGATGCTTTTTCTCTAAAACGCGTGCAACGAGCGCCTCGCGTGTCCATCCTTTTCGAGGGCTCGTCCAGGCTTCGAATGTGAACAGTTCGACTGCCATAACTCCAAATGGCTCTCTTGCATCTTCTGATTCTACCCCTCCACCTACCTATTCACCGCCGCTCACCTCGTCCGGAACACACGGCCGCCTCTCCATCCCTCTTCAAGTCTACGTTTCACGTACGCGGAAACCTGCTGCGCTATATCAGGGAGACGCTGCACCCATCACCCGTGGCTCTGTTCAATCTGGGCACTCAGGTCAAGCCCGGTCGGCCCTTCATCACCAAGATTCCGCGGATTCGCTCCCCCGTTACGAGGAGGCTCCTTCTTATACGTCATTTGGTGCTACTGATCTGAACTAGGGCGCACAGTTTTGCATCATCACTATTCCGAAAAGGAGTGCATTTCATTTGTGTCATCAGCGTGGAGACCGGAAGGGAACTACAAGAACATTAAAGACAGCAGTGGGGAAAGAGGAGAGCGCAAAATAAAAAGAGAAGAGCCCTGCAAGATGGCGCGAACCTCTTGATGAAATGGGGATGACTTTTCTTCAACCTTTTGCTGGTCCCTGAGGTGTGCTCATGCGGTTAAGATTGTTGGTGTTTTGTACATTGATCTATGTATGGAGACTTGTATGGGTGTGCGGATGAATGGAGTATTCGATAAAAGGGTGATTCTAGTGTAAAAGCTGAAGTAATTTGCTTTCGAGAAGCTTCTACTTTCCGGTCATTTTATTTTCACCTTCTTTAAGATTCCCCGCGCACCACGATACGATACTGTGGAGAAGCGACACAGCTAACCCCGCAAAGATAGAATAGTATGCAACAAGTCATGGGACCCCGTGATTGTAGAAACCTCATGAACTGTTTCCCTCCGCACGCTGTCCAAAGATGGCCATGGTCCCGCAAGGCTATGTGGGCTGGACCCGCCCGGCCAAGCACGGCCACTGGAGTCGGCTACACAAAAAAGAACAAGAATGTTCAGAAGACAAGCGAAGCCATGTAGAGTACGGGGCCGAACCAATTGCCGGCCCCTATGGGAGTTTGATCATATAATCATCCAAAGGTCAAAGGGGGACGATTGGTTGGTCATGCTAAGATTCGACTTCTTGGCCATGTAGGTATTAGTCATCCCTTCATCTGCTCTCTCTCTACCGGTGCCTACTCCTACCTAGTCGTGGTGATACAAATCGTCCTTCGCCATGCAATACCTACATCTCATGATGAGTGCATGGAGGGAGCAAAGTAGAGTATACAATTCACCCCTGATCTACTCATGTTCGCAGCGAGTGTTACATGATGCGTTGGCACAAACAGGCGCAACTTCAACTCACTCACTGTTGCAAAGCAAACCGCCTTTTTTGAACCGAATGTAACTGTATTAGACTAGGCGCACAGTTTTTCGTGGATTCAGGCTAACCTTCTACTAGCCGTGCCTGTGTACCGGTTGCTCCGCATCGAGAATCTGGGTGGGTTGGTGTGTTGACGCCACCGAGGCATACCCCACTTCGACATGGGAGGAGGGGTAACTGTCTGCGTATAAATCAATCGGATGGTCTCGAATGCGTGCCAAACCTTCCTACTGCCCTGATCCCCATTCCTTTAGTTTTCCCTGCTCATACCAACTTTTCAGAGCAAAGATACCCATTCATTGAATCAGCAATCATGGCCAAGTTTGAGCCTCTTGACTGGAAGACATTCCGCAATGTCATCAATGGCAAGCTCGAGTCCACAAAGCAGACTCGTCATTCTACCAACCCTGCAACCGGAGAGGATGGCCCAGAAGTCCCAGTGTCAACCCGTGAAGATGTTGACCGCGCATGCGAGGCTGCAACAGAAGCTGGCAAGTCATGGTCCAAGGTTCCATGGGACGAGCGCAGGAAGGCACTCGAGGCCTATGCCGACGCACTGGAGGAAGAGAAGGAGAACTTTTCACAGATGCTCACTTCAGAGCAAGGAAAGCCGGTATGTAATCACCCACCTTACTATCGCATCTTGCTTGTAGACCCCAGGCTGACAGCATTGATGTAGCTGATGTTCGCACGCGCCGAGCTCGACGCCTCTGTCCACTGGATCCGTAGCATTTGCAAGCTTTCCATCCCAGAAGAGACCTACGATGAAGAGAACAAGACCATAGTCGTGCGCTACGTTCCTCTCGGTGTTGCCGTCGGTATCGTGCCCTGGAATTTCCCTATGCACCTCGCTGTTGGCAAGATTGCCCCTGCGCTCTTGACCGGTTGCACCATGATCGTCAAGCCAAGTCCTTTCACCCCAGCTGGAGGTCTGAAGCTGGTCGAGTTGGCACAGAGATTCTTCCCGCCTGGTGTGCTACAAGCACTCAGTGGAGGAGATGATCTGGGTCCCATGTTGACCAGCCATCCCGTTCCAGCCAAGATTAGTTTCACAGGAAGTACCTTCACGGGCAAGAAGGTCATGGAGAGTGCGAGTAAAACGTTGAAGAGGGTGACACTTGAGCTGTAAGTTTTGGCCCATGTACGAAGAACAGCCGATGCAGTGTGCTAACGTGAGGTGTCCAGTGGTGGAAACGACCCAGCGCTCGTATTCGACGACGTCGATGTTGACGAAGTCGCAAAGAAGATCGCCACATTGTCCTTCTTGAACTCTGGCCAGGTACATTGACGAGTCTCTTTTCACAACCTGTCGTCGTTAACTAACAAAACAATCTAGATCTGCTTGGCTCTCAAGCGCATTTTCGTCCAAGAAAGCATTGCCGACAAGTTCCTCCAGGCCCTCGTCAGGGAGACTGAAGCCTTCAAGGCAAGTTGTTCATCGTCCCAATTCACCCGAGTATGAACTAACATCATCTCCAAAAGGTCGGTCCCGGCAACCAGCCCGACGTCTTCCTCGGCCCGGTGCAAAACTCCATGCAATACGAGCGCGTCAAAGGCTTCATCTCCGACATCGAAAAGGAGAATTGGAAAGTCGCTACCGGTGGCAAGGTCCCCTCCGGCCCAGGCTACTTCATCACACCCACCATCATCGAGCGCCCAGACTCGAAATCAAGAATCGTGGTCGAAGAGCCCTTTGGCCCCATCGTGCCCTTCCTCACCTTCACTGACGAAGCCGATGCCATTGCGCAGGCCAACAACACCCCCATGGGCTTGGGCGCTAGCGTTTGGTCGAAGAATATCGAGCGTGCGAACCGCGTGGCGAGGAATATCGAGGCGGGTAGTGTTTGGGTCAACACACACTTGGAGCTGGACCCTCGTGTGCCGTTTGGAGGACACAAGGAGAGTGGTGTCGGCGCGGAGTGGGGTGTTGGTGGGCTGAAGAGCTACTGCAATGCCCAGGCTTTGTATCTGGGTAAGGCATAGGGGAGTTGAGGAAATATGCGGGAAGGATACAGAAGTAAGGCTTGATCAATTATGACTTTTCTGACAATGGCTTTGAGTACAGCGTGTTTTTTTTCTGAGAACCTGAGATGCGTGTCTTATGTGAAATGGACTGTTACTGTCAAATATTTGATGAGTAAAAGTAATCCCAACCTATCTACTTCCCTAACTTACCTACCGTACCTCTCTTGTCCAGCGTCCGGCATTTTTCACAACGTTGACATTCTGGCAACAAGTCTCTCCGCCATCTTCATTCTGTTGACAGACCGCTAAATGCCCCTCATTGCGATCTTCACATGCTGTCAGCACACATGGCCAAACAATACTTATTCCTCGTGACGCAGCCAAAGGCTAGGCGAAGCTCTCCGCTGACCGTCCAATTAGTTGCTTGCGGAGCCGTACCCGCGGTGTTGTCGTGACAAAGTTCTGATGATTTCTCCACCACGCAACTTACAACTACCTCACAGTAAGCATACTAGAGTAGGTGTATCTATAACCAAAGGCTACTATACTATATTGCTTACTTCCATCCACCGCCCCTCATATCTGACCGCAAGTATTTATAGCACCGTCGTACCATGCTGACTTTGTGACCTGCGATCAAGGGTTCGATAAAGACACCGGGCGTAATCAATGGTACTGCAGGGTAATACTACCGAGAGGCGGCCTCGGCACTCGAGCCACCACACTTACTGGCTCGTAATTTACCTGCATGGAAAGTACTACCGAATAAGCTTTCCCATTACGATCCTATCTCTGGGGGGTGGGGGGGAGCCTGGCGTTCTCAGAAGTGGAGCTATCGGGAGCCGCAGACGTTTGTTTGAGTGTGTGTAAGGTACAATGCGATATCGATGAGTCTTGCACTGCGTTGCTCACTTGGAGATCTAACTTCGAATAAGCTTGCGGATATGAGCTTCTATTACAAGGATCCTGTGGGCCGAATTGTAGAGAGTCACTGCTAGGTACCTTAACACGAGGATCCCAGCGGACAGATTTAGTACTATAGTTCCGAGATCACCACAGGACTACAGACGACAAGCGTCGACTCACCGAATGTGACAAAGGTCCGAATGTGTTCCCGTCCTGGCACGGCCGCACCTCAACGCCGTCAATGCGGCTCTGGAACTAATGTAAACCTAGTCCCATCAAAACATGAAAGATGTGGTATATAAACACCCGCTGTTTACCAGGAAGTCCAACACCACCACCACCACCACCACCACTCTCAAAAACTAAACACTCAATCCTCCTCACCAAATCATATCAAAAAAAAATTACATAGCGATGCTCGGCCTCCCTCTCCTCGCCTTCGCGGCCCTCGCTTTCTCCACCGCCTCCGCCGACAACCCACCCGAACCAAAGAACTCAAAGCGCGGCCACAAGTCCATCCCCATTTTCAAGGACATGACCAAGGACTGCACGCAACTTACCTACATTAAGCCCGACGAAGACTGCGGAAACATCCTAACCGCAACCGGCGTCCTTCTAGGGGACTTGTACAAGATGAACCCGAGCATAGGCGATAATTGCCAGACCATGAAGGGCGGTGCCTGGCTCTGCGTCTCCACAGAGACTATTGCTGAGGTCGCGGCCAAGAAGGAACAGATACCTGCGCCCTGGATGTGTGCTGATAAAACGGTTTGCCGATGCCCGGGTGACGGACAGAGTTAGCTGGATGTAGTATTGAGTTGAGGAGGGAAGAGTGGGGTGCGATTGGTTCTGTGGAGGAGGATGGATGACGGGGATGGCAAGGGTTTTGTACGTTGGTGGTAGTCGGGCGGAAAAGTAATGATAATGTGAAACTATTTCAAGAACAGTTCGATTGAAATTGAGGACTATGTCGGGATACCATTCTCCTTTTACACAGCAAGTTTCCATCTAGAATTGCTTGGGGATGTGAGGTTTTCCCTGTAGACGCGAAAAACTCTGTAAACCGAATGTACGAAATTTCAAGTCGACGACAGTGACGACAAGAGACTTGTGTAATCTCACACAGAATATTAAAAACTCCACCAGTTTAGATGCCAGCAGCTGCACAACGCCATGTGGACATGAATCCTACGTGCTCCCGCTGAAAAGGACATGCGAATGCAAGTAAGCAAACATTGACCGTCAATCGCAGCTTGAGACAAAACTCTATTCTCCAAAAGTATTCTACAACATCATCATCATTACCGGCCTCCTGGCTAGACCGCTCCCCGACAGTTAAAACAGAGAGAGCGTATGAAGCCCCGATGGTCATTCTTCTGGGAGTCCGGCTGCGGGAGCATATGGCGGTGTTGCTGCCTGCTTGTTGCGCTTTTGTTTGATCCTGAGCAATGGATGAGGTGAACTGAGTTTAGGTTAGCCCTAGATTTGGTTTGGGTTTGAGACAATAGTGGTAAATGTGGGAGGCCGGGGTGGAATTATGTCTGCAATGTGCTCTCTACGTCACTTTGACATACGGATATTGGAGACTATTGATATATTAGAGTATGAGTAATTCCAGGAAATGTTTTTGCACTTAGCACGGGTCGAAATATAACAATTTTATGCGCATCAACACCTCGATTGATAAAGGCATCATCATGTCAAAACGTATTTAGAGCAGCAATCACAAGCTTCCCAGTTGGTGTCTGTCAATGCTCATGATGGAAGGCTACACCTGACCGACCAAGACAATTGTGTCACTGTGTAGCTCTCCATATTTGCTCACAATACAATAATATTGCACAAGTTCCAGAAACATCACACAATTCACTTATTTCACTCACACAACGCAGAGTGAATACGACCACTATAATTACAGCCTTGAGCTTCCCTATCCAGGATGACCCCAATAGACTGGCAAGTACCATACCAGCTTCACAGACCACTCCTTCACAAAACCCACAAACGCAACTCTACCCCACCCCCAACCCCCAACCCCCGTATCTAAATCAACTATATCCCGTAACATGGGCCTCACATCCCTCCAACTCGGGTTGCTCATAACCGGCTGCTGCGGCGTAGCCGTAACCTGCATCCTCGCACGCTTCCACACATATCCACGCCCACACCCCCTCCCCTTCTCACACCGCACCCAACACCAGCACCCCAACGCCCAAGACATTGAACTCCAAGCCCACAATCACATACCCAGCTGCACCTCGTCCGTCAACGCCCAAGTAGAAAAATTCGGTGAGTTGTATATCCCGCCTGACCGCAAGCCCCTGCACGTCGGGCTGGATGTTATAACCCGAATGTTTCTGGCCACGGGCTTGCCTGCGCACACGCTGCATCGAGATGCAGTCTCTGCAATGGAGCAGGGTCTTGCGTCTCGTTTGTCCGTACGCGGGTCGCCGTGGGCGTCTGGCTCGCGTTCTGAGATGGTGGGGGAGACGCTGTCGGCGGGCCAGGTTACGGCGCTTGGGAAGTTTGCGGCAGAGTCGAATGAGCCGGTGCTGATTGAGGCTGTTTGTCGGATTCAGAGTGCTTGGTTGGGGCCGAGTCTGGATTCTGGAGGTACTGCTGATGGGGGGTGGTTGAGCACGCGCAGTGCGGGGAGGAAGAAGTGTTTATTATTGGGGAAGACGAGGATGATGATGTTGAGGATGGAGCTTTGGTTCTAGATGCGCAAGTTTATTTTGGGAGGGGGAAGGGAATGGCGGAGTTGTATATTCAGCCTGTTGTTGCACGTTAGTGAGATATCTTATGTTTTTGTGTTTGTTAATAAACAGGAGGTGGGTCCACACTCTGTGACCGAATACATCTGTTCAACTAGATTTGGATTCCAAAACACATAGATATGATGGTGTTACTGTCCAGTCCCTTGATCAATCTTTTGTCTCGCCAACTTCATTAGTCAAAGTCACTACGGTACAAAACCGGTTTACAGTAGCCATATTTATCTAAAGTAGACTAAGAAGTGGTTTAGGTAGAAGAGGTAAACCTAAATAGGGTTTATTATACTATGTATTCCATAAAAGTAAACTACTTTTATTTCTACTTCTATCAATCTACTAGTATTACGTAGTAATACCTAGTTTCCTACTATTTAAGTATTTTACCCCTCCTTTCTTTAATCTTCTTCACCACCTCTATCACCACCTCCACCACCTCCACCACCTCCACCACCTCTACTACCTCTACCACCTCTACCACCTCCACCACCTCCACCACCTCTACTACCTCTACCACCTCTACTACCTCCACCACCTCTACTACCTCTACCACCACCTCCACCACCTCCATCACCTCTATTATCACCACCTCTACTACCTCTACCACTACCTCTATTATCACCACCTCCTATTAGTAAAAATATTATAACTTATTATTATGTTATATATGCGTATAGCGTGAAGCTAATCTTTTCTACCCCTTTTAGTCTTAGTTAGGTATTATAGCGTATACTAGAAATAAAACTACTTTTTATACTTAATTTAAATCCCTACTATAAAAGTAAACCACCACTTTAAACCTATTTATAGGTATACATAAGGTTAGTTTACACCTATATAGTAAACCCCTAGCGTACTATTCTACAGTAAACAATTTTTTACCGTAGTGAGTCTGTTTCTATGTTTATATCTTTTCTTCGCGAATCACACAGTTATCGTTTCTATTTACAACTCTCTCCATCTACTCCAGCCACGACTTCTCACGCGCAACCCAGCTCCATAAACCACTACAAAAAACCCCCTCATCTCCCTACCAAAACCCCACAAACTTTCTCTCCAGCAAATCCTAACAAGCCCTCGCAACATCCACACCACCACCCCAAATCCAATTGCCTAGACCATCGCAGAAATCTTCCTGTCGTGCATACCATGCCTTCCTAGACCGCTCCCAGCATTCCTCTCGCCAACACCACGAGGCTGTGATGCACATCTCACTCTATTCCTCCCGCCTACACCAGGAGGCAGCGAAGCATACCGAACTGGACTTCTACCGCGCCACGCTTTATCATCTAGTACACGTACCGGACCCCTCGACACACCCGCCACATGCACATGGCGATCACCCAGCGGCAGCGGCAGTGGCAGTGGCAGCGGCAGCGACGGCGCACGTACTCGTGTCAATGACACCGGCGTACCCACTTGCCCAACGGCCATGTGCATGTGCTGCGACACCAGCGCGCGAGCTGAGTGCTGCGGCCCACGCGTTCTTGAAGCAGTGGTACGTGTATCGAGGGTTAGGACAGGGAGCCTAGCGCGCTGGAGAGTAGCTTCTATATCAGCGGATTGAGCTATTTTAGCTTTAGTGCGGCGGCGTTTGCGGATGAGGTGGATTGTTGCTAGGATTGTTGCGAAGAGGAGGGTTGTGGAGAGGATGGAGATGATGATTACGGTTGTGCGGTGGGGGAGGGTGCCTCGGGGTGGGGTGGACATGGTGTTGAGTTGTGTTATTTTTCGGTTGGGGATGGGTGTTGGGGGGTTGGGAAGGGGTGGTTTTAGATGTATTGTTGTGATGTTGTATGGTTTCGAACGCTGACGAGGGAATAATGAAATGTTCTGCGTTGTGCGAGTCTTGAATAGTCGTGGTAAAGGGGAACTGTGGAGATGGAATGGGTCGGTATCCTTTGTTTGCATGCAGAGTTCTTTCTGATACTGTGTGCGCCTTTGATACACATGATTTCATTATATCCGAAGGATGCTCTCGTCGAGCGGAAACATGATGAGAATTGGGGACGAATCCGCTCTTCTTCTCACAGAATTTCCACCAAGTGCAATACCATCAAAATAGTGCCAATATCCACATCCTTTTCCAACGCAAGCATGTAATCTAATTGTATCCTCAGCTCATTGCAACGCAGCATACTCTTTACACTTTTCCAGCACAAAGCTGACGATATCCTCAACTACGATTTACGATCGAATACGATTTACGATCGAAGCAAGAACGTTGAAATAAATCTACAAGTTTACCTCACATATTCAATGATTCAAATCACTCACACACATACCTTTCACAGCATCGGGGAATGTTCAAAGGCAATTTGAACTAGATCTCATCATATTTAAACATCATAACACACATGCATCCCCACCGAGCTCGTAGAGAGTGAAAGACACCGCTACGGCAGATAAAATAATCCACTACAACAAAGAAAAAGAAAAAGAAAAAGAAAAAGAAAAAGAAAAAGAAAAAGAAAAAGAATCAACCCACGAGCCCAACTGCCCCACCCCTAATGAACAAACCATCCACCCTCCCGGCTCCACCGAACATGCCCAGCGGGCAGCGGCAACGACGACACCGTCACAGTCTCCTCAGCCCGAGCCACCGAATCCCGCGCCGTACAATCGACCTCCATATTCTCCCGCACGCCCAACTCAACATCCGCATCCCGGCCCGCTTCATTCACATCCGGCTTCCCACGAGCAGCGCGGCACTTGCGCATCGCGCACGCCAGCAAGCCGCCCAGAATGGCGACAGCGAAGAAGCCGCCGAAGAAAACAGCGGCGATGATGGCGTTGCTGAGGGTTTGCTTGGGGTTTGGGGGACTGGGTGTGGGTGGGTTGTGTGAGGGGGTGGGAGAAGGGGGCAGGGGTGTGGGTGTGGGTGTCCAGATGGGTGCTGCGGGTTCGGATAGGATGGGAGGGCTGGTCCAGATGGGTGCGGCTGGTTCAGACCATATAGGAGCTGCGGACCAGATTGGGGCTGCGGAAGGTTCTGACCAAATTGGAGGTGGTGAAGGGTCTGACCAAATTGGAGCTGGTGAAGGGTCTGACCAGACTGGGAGGGGTGAGGGGGTCCATTGACGTGGCACTAAGGTGGACGGGAGTGACATAGTGGTCTTGGAGGTGACAAGGACGTGAATAGTATCTTCTTGTACCAAGATGTCCATGCCTGAGGCCGCAAAGACCATGGAAAGCGCTGAGAGGACAAAGCGAACGAACATATTGAAGACCGAAAGTTCAACTTTTTGTTTCTACCTGGGATCAAGAAGAAACAAGTCTAAACATGTACGACTTTTCAGATACCGCGGGACTGACGTTGCTGATGTGTGACTGTCGTCGTTTTGAATTCTGTTTGCTTTCTCGTTTGTGGGGAAGGGCTTGTTACCAAGTGGCGCTTGAGAAGCGATTTGAACACCTGTATTATCGCGTCGGGAGATTCGATTAAATATGTATGCGAAGGAACGAAGATGGCGACATTGTGAAGTGATATGTGGATTGAGTGGTGCGTGTATCATGAACACTATGTAGTATCTCAGATACATAGTGGCATTCGATGGCCATCTGTTCATGTACAATGATTTAGCAGGAGTCAAGGCATCTCACCCGGGTGGAGTGTGATGAGCATGTCTAAACATGTATTATCAGTTGTGGAGAGCTATTCTGGATAGAACTCTGTGACTTGTGCCGTATGAATTGATTCGTATAGTGGATGTTGCAGATTCACGTTCAGTTCGAAGCAGCGTCGAGAGCAGGAAACATGGTGGTGAAAACATTGTCAAAGTACAGCGACCCTATGTCCCTGGCTTAGCATCTGTGAAACGACTTGTTGGACAAAGAGTGCAAGGTGATGGTTTCAGAACGGACAGGTTCCTGGTTCGCGCTGGATCCAGGTGTTGAGATGGGATTCATTGATGAAGTGGTTGCATTGCGTGAGACAGAGGTCGCGGCAGCCTGTAGGTGGAGGTGAAAAGGGGAAAGCTGCAGATGTGGCATTCTGCATCTGGGTCGTGGTCACGTCCAATTTGTGAGGTGTACGTAGGAGTGGGGCGGAAGACTGGGGAGAGGTAGCCACCTGGTTCGGTGAAGGGTGAAGCCATTATTTGTCGAATTTCATAGAGGATCGTTTGAAACTCGAATAATGAAATTGATCCTTTATGAATTAAAGCTATAGAATTGATGGATTAGAGTGGTCGAAAGGAGCTGAATTGACGCGAAGAAAATGTTTTGGTGGCGTGGGTTTGTGCGATGGCCAGCTAGCTAATGGAGGTTGCGTGCATCATGCATTGGGTATGCAGAACTGCCGATGGACATGACACTGGTAGGGCAGACTGAATGTGAAGTAGTGAGCCTGTTTTGGAGAGTGAAATTGTGCAAGATAAGCACATGTTCGGGAGCGCTTCATGTTGAAAAGGACCTTTTGAGTCGAGAAGCTTGTTACTAGCCGCCGTGCACATGTGCATACGGCTCTCGCATGGTTTGCCTCGGAGCGCATTGTGCACACGGGAGACAAGCAAGGCAAGCCAAGATGATCATCGGGTGCAGTGCAGCGAAGATGGCGGCCGAAAGAAAAGGAGAAACTAGGTGATGTCGAGGAGAATGAGAGGAGTGGGGGTAACAGGTCAGAAGAATTCAGAGGGATGGAGGACTGTTTTGTATCGTCTGTTTGTGTGTGGTTGTAGTGTGCTCATGGCTCATGGCTCATGGCTCATGGCTCATGGCTCATGGCTCATGGCTCATCTGGTGTTGTGGGAGTTGTAGGAGGATGAAGGACGGCCAAGGGTATACACTTCGTCGAGTGAATGCAACTTGCCCCGGGCCGGCCATTAGCGCGTCACGAGTATACGCGAACCCCACCATTCCCGTTTCGCTTTGTGGGGGAGAAGAGCAGCATTGTACTCGAATGGAGCCTGGGGGAGACGGCGCGGCTGTGTCGGTGGTTGAGCGAGAGGGAGAGCGAAACGGGTGGCGGCGACATTTCAGTGACGACGCTTCTTCCACCAGGCCACGCCGTAAGCCTCTCTAGCTTTCTCTCTCTCTCTCTCTCTCTCTCTCTCTCTCTCTCTCTCTCTCCTCCCCTTTCTGACTGCTCTTCTGTTTTCTTGCCTTTCCTTATCCTGCCTACTGTCTACTTTTACACCCAGTTCTTCCTTTCGCATCGTCTTTTATACATACTTTCAACTCGAACTCGGAAAACCAACCCCAAGTCACACCACATCAGCTGGCAAGCTCGTGCTTCGAACAGCTGCAAGATGCCTGCGCCACTGGCCAAAGGTACGTCTATCCGTGTCACTTTCCGTGCTCAAAGTTTACAGCTTCCTCATCTCTCCAATCTCCCTTCCCCTCTCTCTCTCTTTCTATTCCCAATACATGTCTCCAACTCACTCTTGCCAACCTGCTCGCAGGCCTCGGCTCCTCGTCCCATCCACCAAACCGCCCTAATCACCCCCTCACAACAGGCATCATCATCGCCGCATCCGTCATTGTTGCCGCCGGTATCGCAATCTACGAGTCCCCTCAAGTCCGCCAATGGGTCGACCAGTCCCGTCGCAAGATCGCAGTTGCCCTGCACTCCCTCGGCGATGACATCCAGCCCCGTCGATCCAGCGAATCGTCCGACAACCACGACGCACATGCAAAGCGGAGAGAGGAATTGATCAGACGGAACAGAAATGAGCTGATCAGAAGGGCCCGGGAAGAGGGCGTCGCCGTCGATCTAGACGAGCTAGCCAGGATCGGGGACGAGGCTGCCGAAATGGGACGAAAGAGACATGAAACCAGTCAAGACAGAAGCGATCGCGCAAAGAGCTTCGACACCCTTGTCGGACACGACGGCATGCTCAGGGGCGACACCACAGGCGCAACCAACAACGCCTCGGACGCTGGCCTACGTCATCGCGGTGTATCAGGCTTCGCAGCAGGCTCGAGCACCGCAGCCAACACCTCCACCCCCTTCTCCGACGACGCCGTCCTCTTCGACCACAACGACCAAGACGACGAAGCACCCTCCCCAAAACCATTCCCGTACATCGAACCCACCACTACACTCGCAAGTAACACGGTCCCAGCATCCTCTCCACCCTCAAGCACAGCTACCCTCATGGATCTCACCCCGGAACAACACACCCACGAACCTCCCGCCACCAACACACCCACCACCCCCCAAGACCAATCCTTCCACTCATTCACCTCCCCCTCCCGCCCCTCAACCCCCACCCAACCCCAACCCCAATCCCCCTCATCCTCCCCATCCTCCCCCTTCACAGACGCAGACGCAGACGCCATAGTCACCCCAACCCTAACCCCACGCTCCACGCGCCCACCCTCCCCCTTCTCAGACACAAACTTCACCGACGCTGCCTTTAGCGACACCGGCTATAGCGATTTGGGCGGTGATCGGGTAGAGGGCGTGATGACGCCTGGGTCGTGGACGGATGTGGGGAGTGAGGAGGGAAGTGAGTGGGGGGGTTTGGTGGGTGGGAGTGTCGGGTAGATTGGATGGATGGGTGGATGGATGGGATTTGTTTTTTGTTTTATTTTGTCTAGCTTCAAGGAGAGACGGTTATCTTTTCTGGCGCGGGATACATGTGGTGTTTTATGGGACCGGTGTACAAGGATTTGACGGTTTAAGGGAACATGTTTGGGGGATACACATATATACAGTGACACCGCTTCTCTGGTACCAAACCAAAAAAGATACATTTCTCGGACGCTTACTCAAAGATACAACACTGGCAAGATTGTCCTCTCTACAGTACCAAAGCGCCGAAACAAACCCCCCCAACGCCCCTAGGCATCCCGCTCATGTCCTCCAACCCCCCCACTTCCCTTCCGCTTCCTCCGCCTCTCCCCATACATGCCCCAAAAGCAGGCGGCAAGACCAAGCACAGACGACGCAAGCGTGACCCAATACGCAGCTCTATAGCACGCAACACCTTCCTCACAGCCTTGCTCCCCACTCAGCTCTACCACCGAATGCGCATCAAACACGGCGCCATAAAACAAATTGAACACATTTCCACTAACCACCGGTGCCAGCGTCATGCAACCCCAATTGACCGCAAACCCCAACGGCCCAAACGCATCGACCACGAGGGCAGGGAAAACACCAAAAAGGACACCATAGGCGAGGCCGGAGAGCCCCGAGACGAGGCGTAGGTCGTGCGGATCTGAGATGCGGATGGCTGCGATTTGGGCGAGGGAGAAGATGAGGGCGGAGAAGGCAGCGCAAAGGAAGCGCGAGGCGGAGAAGCGTTTCACGAGCATGTCTGAGCCGATACCAGAACTGAGACGGCCGAGGAAGGAGAAGAGAGAGATTGTGGAGACGTGGCGGAGTTGGTGGACGGCTACTGTTTCTTTGGAGGCGGTAGCGTCGAAGTGCGTCCAGAGTGCTTGGACGTTGTGGCCGATATTGCTAGAACATGTCAACACTTGAAATCTTTGAAGGGAGCTATACGATAGTAACTGGTCAAGGTCTTACTTGATGGTCATCAATCCAACGCCGGTAAGAAGGCCCATGAGTATCCATAGTTGCCAGAACTCGGATTTATAGAGTAGCGCTACGCCGGTGATATCTGCACGGGAGTGAGTCCCTTTCTTGCCAGTGACGTCGTCTTCGTTGGACACATCGTCTATAATGTCTCCAGGCTCAGACAAGAGGGAGGAAGTCTCGGCCGACGGGCCGGGTACTTCTTCGTCTGCTGTGGCTGCTTGTTGTTGGCAAGTGGCAGGAGCCCAGAAGGACGACAAATCGAAAAGGGGTACTTACTGGGTTCTTGCATACCAGCTGCACTGTACTTGCTGCGATTCGATCTCGTCTTGTGTAAGACGTTGGAATCTCTTCGTTGGCGTTCGCTAGTAGGAAGGATGGCGTAGCCTGTACCGGTCTTGTGATCCACCACGATGAGAAAGGGGACAGAGACCAAGACAAGAAAGGAGGTAGCCAGTGATAGCATCATGAGCAGGCTAGAAGTGTTTCCGGGAAAGGCAATGCCAGCTATCAGGGTATAGAAGAATGCGCTCAAGCCGAAAGCAGCCAGTGGAAAAGCAGTCGCCGACCCGCGGTGTGTTGGCCAGTTGAGTGTTGCTGTCACCGTAAGTATCGATCATTCAACATCGCATATAAAACCCACCGGTCTTCAAAGCACCCGAGAAAGCAGCACAACTGCCAACACCACTCAAGAAAGAACAAAAAGATATCAACGCCAGGCTCATGTGTCCAGGTCCACCGTCATAGGCTATCAGACATTAGTTTGTGTCCATCATCGCTCAAGTACGCATGGGTCAATGTTGTACCAAGTTTTATAGGGTAATAACCAACGAACAAAGCGAACGTGCCAATCACAGCAGCCAGACGTGGACTTTTCTTGTCCGTTATGAAGCCCATCGGTATGCCTGACACGTACATACCGAGGTTCGCAGCGGTTCCCTATCGATGGTGAGACGACATGACTGTGATTACAGCCGGTGCGACATACGACGACATTACTCTCAGTAGCGGACAGTTGGAGCTTCTCGGCAAACTGGGGTGCCCATGCTGAGTAGGCGTACTGGAGTTGGTCAATATAGATTCTCAAACATGGGCCGAGGACATACGTTTGTCCCGCAAGCAAGTGCGATAGTAGTGGCAGCAACCACAGAGAGGATGCGTGTCTTCTTGTGGGCGGGAGGTTTCTCCTCGGCGACCAACATGGTCGCTTTCAATAGGACTTATTGCAACGTCTCGGTCATGGACATCAAAAACAACGAAGGCTTGCAATCGAACAGGCTTGGGCAGATAGATAAGGGAACACTGGGACGGGTATGACGCGCGTGGTTAGATAACAGAAAGAGGGCTGATGTCGCAATATGTAGCATAAACGAAAGGTATCTACGGTATATGTATCAAGAAGCGAATCAATAAACAAAAAGGTCACAGGTGCATCGTGGTGGTGAGGCTTGGTATATCAGCTGGACTCGGAGGGAGAGGTGATAAGTTTAGGGTTGGTCGGAGATAACGTGGCCCGTCCATGGGGGGATCTGGCTTGGCAGCAGGGGTTGCGAGCCGCAGGTGAACGTCACCGGCCCCATTCCTTCACACTTCGTGCCTGGCCCACATCATCCACAACAACACACTTGCTGCGCACACTTCAAACATGGGCGCATTACTGTCGGTTCCCTTCATGGCGATGCCCGCTATGGGCACGGTATGTACTCGCATCCCATGCGTGGTTGCGCGCGACTGACGTGGCCCAGGTTTGGAGTCTTGCCGCCTCCTGCTGCGGTGCGGCGACATGCAGCGCCGTCATGGGCTCTTGCGGTGGAAAATGCGGCAACAGGTAGGACACTCCAAGTAGTACACTATACTTGTATACTAACAAACTCATAGTATTGCCACACGTATCGCATATGCTCTCATCCTCCTCATCAACTCCATCGTCTCATGGATTATGCTCACAGACTGGGCCATGAAGAAACTCGCCCATCTGACCCTCGACTACGTCGATATCAAATGTCATGGCGAGCAGTGCTACGGTTACGTTGCAGTCCAGCGTATCAACTTTGCCCTCGGTTTCTTCCACGTCCTCATGGCCCTCATGCTCATCGGAGTGCGGTCTTCCAAGGACGGTCGCGCCAGCATCCAGAATGGCTTCTGGCTTCCCAAGATTGCAGGCTGGCTCCTGTTCATCGTCGTGACCTTTTTCATCCCCAACTCCTTCTTCATTGTATGGGGTAACTACTTTGCTATGGCTGGTGCATGTCTTTTCTTGCTGGTCGGACTTATCCTGCTAGTTGATTTGGCGCACAACTGGGCCGAGTATTGCCAGGAGAAGATTGAGGTTACCGAATCGAGGCTCTGGACTGGCATGCTCGTTGGCTCTGCGCTATTCATGTATCTGGCATCGTTCGCCATGACCGTAGTTATGTACATCTACTTTGCGCGCAGCGGATGCGGCATGAACCAAGCAGCCATTACGGTACGTTCCTCGTCTCAGCCTCCTCACCATAATCACCATGCTAATCAAAAACCTAGATCAACCTACTCCTCTTACTCATATCATCCGTCGTTTCGATCCACCCTGCGGTCCAAAACGTCAATCCCCGCGCAGGCCTCGCTCAATCCGCAATCGTCGCCATCTACTGCACCTATCTAACCCTCTCCGCCGTCGGCATGGAGCCCGACGATCACCAATGCAACCCCCTGATCCGCGCGCGTGGCACCCGCAAAGCCACTATTGTCATCGGCGCCATCGTCACCTTCGTCACCGTTGCCTATACCACGACCCGTGCCGCAACCTACGGGCTTGCCCTCGGCTCCCAAGGTAACCCCCACGGCACCGGCTACGCCCAAATCGGCACCGAAGACTACGAACACGGCCTCGTCACCCAACAGCCCGAATCCCGCCGCGACATGCGCCAAGCCGCCCTCCGCGCCGCCGTCGAATCTGGATCCCTCCCCGCCTCCGCCCTTGATGATTCCGACAGCGAAGACGATGACGACGAGGGCGCGCCCAGTGGCAAGAAGAACCCGCGCGACGACGAGAGAAATGCAACACAGTATAACTACACACTCTTTCACATCATCTTCTTCCTCAGCACAACCTGGGTGGCTACCCTGCTGACGACCAACTTTGACGAAAAGGATGTCCAGGGCAGTTTTGTGCCCGTGGGGAGAACATACTGGGCTAGTTGGGCAAAGATTATTAGTGCGTGGGTCTGCTATGCCATGTATACTTGGAGTCTGGTGGCGCCGCTGGTGTTGCCGGATCGGTTTGATTATTAGGGGCTGGTGACGGTGGTGACGGTGTTGCTGGTTGTTTTGTCGGGAAGGGGAGTTGTGAAGAGGTTCAGAGTAGGGGGTAAGGGGGTGCACGAGATAGAGAGGAAGAGGGCATCTTGAAACTAGGCGGGTTATTTTTTTGTAATTGTATGATAGTCAGAGGTCAACTATATCTTATTGTAAGAGGATCATCGAGGTAGTAGATCTCCTTCATCCTCAATGCCTGTATTTCTTTCCCCCGCCCTTTCAGTAGTTTTGTGCTGCGCTTATGTTCGAACTCGTCGGAACAAATCACAGCTTCCCGACTTCTATCCCCTCAATCTCATAGAAAAATTCCAAGTACCCTTCCCCTCGCCCTCTCGCCCATGTTCACACTCCCTTCCTCCTCGCCCTGATAGATAGGAACACCGCACCCAATTCCAACCATACATCCCTTTTTTTTTCATCCTCGCATGCTCACGCGATTGGCTCGACTATTCTCCGTGCTCTTGTGTGGCACATGGTGTGGCTGGGGGTGCTGAGTACTCAAATCACATCTAATCTGCTCTGAAGTGAACAGCTAGCAGTGATGATGATGATCCACATCATGGCTTGCATCAACGGAGGTATTCCGACTAGCCGTGCTCCCTCTCACCCAGGATCAGCCGAAAGTTTAGGTTTATTCTTTGAGCCCTTGGGTCGGCCGGGACGTCTTTTTTCCGCCGTGGGTTGTACGGGGTCGTTCTGATCTGCGTCTGTTTGTATTTCGGAGACGATGCCTTTCTTTTTGTTTGTTTTGGAGCCTGCTTTCTTTGCTTTGATGGTTGGTGTTTCTGCTTCTACAAGCTTCCTTGGGCGACCACGTGGTCTGGCCGGTATTTCAGTGCGAGGCCGGCCCTGAACTTGTCGTCTGACTTCGCCACCCCGCGGACTGGGGGCCATAGCTGTGGATTTGTACTTTGGGACGCCGACTTTGGTGGTGTAGCGTAGGTCTCTGATTGGGGAGGCGTGATTGGGCGGGTCGTCGCCTGGTACGATGTATCGCATGAGACCTAGGGTTTGCGGGTCGAGGACATGGCGGTCTGGGAAGATGGGGGAGCCCATCCATATTAATTGGATGTCTTTTTGTGTACCGGTGTTTTTGAACTTTTTTTCGTGGCGCTTTTTTGTCTTTTCGGGCTCATCGGGTGGATCTTCTTCTGGTACGATGTCGACGGGGTCGAGTAGGGCTCTTGGGGTATGGCGGACGGTGACGCCCACGCCCTCTAATCCTTTCTCTGACGCCGCGCGATTCCACACGAATTGTTCGACTAGGCCTGCTCGAGACACGAGGACGAAGCCCATGGGCCAGCGACTCTGTGACAGGGTCTGGAGAATGCCTTTTGTAGCCTTGCGTGTTGTGACAAGGAGGCCCAGGACGTCCTTTTTCTTCCAGTCTGCGGGCGTGCCCTGGAAAGAGCCTTCTAGTTCGCGGACATGGGATGGGCTGAGGGCAAACTTGCGGGCCTTGCACTGTACAATCACAGGGAGGGGTTCCCGCAAAGGCCCCAAGATCCAGTGGCCTATCAAGTCAATGCCAGCATCATTAGTTCTCCCGATTCGCAAGAGGGAGAAGCCAAGACGCATGAGCGCCAGCGCGGTTGTATATTCATAGTGTGTGCCGACGTAGATTGTTTTGTCCGGTGTGAGGTTGACTCGTTGCGCATAGGCGAGAAAGGTGGGGAGGGAATTGTGGTGGGGAGATCCTGGGGAAATGACGAGTTTGGGCAGGTCAATGGGTGCAGTGTTGGTGGTCGAGGTGGTTGCGATGCGTCGTGGGATGTACAGGTAGATGTGCGGCGTTGGGATGGCGTAACCGAGATTGAGCCATGGTGTGCGGAGACAAGGTGGCCGGAGGGAAGGGCGCATCACGGTATTATAGGCGTGAATGCGAGACAGGGCGACATGTTCGTCTACCGGGTCTACAGCCGTGATGCAGTTGAGGTGCGGGTGAAAGAGACTGCTCCCATGTTTACTACCAATATCGGGCTTGTAGTTTTCGCCTAACTGTCAGGCACGCTAATGCGGGTCTAGCTCGGTTCAAGCTCGCAACTTTCAAGCTTCGCTTCCTGGCTCGCTCTCTCTTCCTTTCACCAGCCATCATCGCTCACATTCCAAACATATATATACATACGAGGCTTGGCCACCAACACCGCCCGCACATCCTCCTCTTTAAAGTTGGGCCTTGCGCTGTTATCCCCATGTTCCGATCAGAATGGGCGACATTCTCACCCAGATGCAAGATGAGCTAGACCTGGTATCATTTGCCCTCTACACCTCTCTCCCTCCCTCCTTTACTGATTGCTCCCCAGCTTCTCCACCGCATGTCCACCTCACTACGCTGGATCCGAGAAAATGCCCCTCCTAGTGTGCCCCCCGGCCAACAACGTCTCGACACCTTTGCCGAACTCGAAGCCCGCAACGCCGTCGAATCAAACGCTACGCAAACCGCTACAGCGCCCTCGGCCCTCACCCAAGCCCCCACTGCCGCCCCTAACACTCGCGGCCCCGTTCCCAAAGAAGAGTTTGAGAAGGACATTAAAGATTTTGCTCAAGATGTTGTGTCCAAGGAACAGCAGATTGAGGAGCTGATCGCACATCTCCCTGGCTTAGACTTCAGTGAGAAGGAGCAGGTCGAGCGGATGAAGGAGTTGGAGCGGCAGCTGGAAGAGCTCGAGGTCGAACGAGTCGAGGCTGTCAAGGAGAGGGAGAGGATGCTGAATCTAGTTGAGGGAAAGTTGCGAGGGGTTGGGCGCGCCAAGTGAGGTCTGATTGCAAGCACCATCCTAGCCGGATGGACCAGATTCCTCGTATATTACGACAGTTACGACTACTTTCATGTGGGCTCGGGCTGTTGGCCCCGAAGATCCAAGGTATGCTTTTGAAGTCTCATTATCTAAACTCTCCGCTATGATTAGCAATTGCTTTTTAACCCTGACATTCCATGATGATCAAACCTAACAACAACACATTTTTACATGAAATTTATTATGACTTGGCTTTTTATTCAACGCTAGTCAAAGGTCCACAGCTGACATGCTGACAGCTTAACGAAACGACACGTATACGACTATCACCAAGCTCACATATGGCTTCTCGTGATATTCATCCTCTTGTTAGGTAAGCTTTACCCATCTACAATATGTTTGCTGCAATGATTATCAAATGCTTTTTAACCCTGAGATGATCTCGATGAGGATCAGAAATAACAACACTCTAATTTTTTCATGAGCACTGCCGTCATCCAATCTTCGCCATTCTTCTTGATCCACAAATTGACGCTGACAATCACAAGGCAATTTCGTGGTTCAAAATTACCGATTCATGTTTCTACATCATGAGCTACGTACAGATAGCGCCAAACGGAACGCAACATATAAGTAGATAAAAGTACATACGCCAAGAACATGGTTACGCAGCAGTCGTCAATCGATCTTGCAACGATGCAATCACTGCTGCTGCTTCCTCTCGCCGCTCTGAATACTGCTCTTCGGCACAATATGACACCCACCACGGTCATCCGACTTGACTCGCGCCATCTCACATTCCTCCAACCACAACGAGCCCACCGGTTCCACATCCTCATCCGTATATATGGCCTCTAGTGCCGCAGGCCTCCTCACGATCTCATACTCCCACTTCTCCGTCGACGTGCCATCCACACTCGCCTCATCAGTACTTTCACCAACACAAGCGCTCGATCCTACAAGCCCCACCTCACCCCTCTGGTCCTTGTCCCGTCCAAGCACCCTGCTATACCACGGCTTGGGCGACTTTCATTGCGCGATCCGCTTCGTTTCCTTCATCTCCCTCTTGCTATCCTTCTTGTCATGCCGCTGCATCTGTCGAACCCTCGCTTGATGTCGCTCGAGCTCGTGCCGCACTCGCCGCCGCTCCTCAGCCTCTATCTCATCTGGATCGTCGAACAAGCCCATGGCTCCCGCGTGATGCACATCCTGCCTATCCGTCGTCTCTGCCGTATAATGCGTACCCAGTTCTTCAGCGAACGCACTGAATGGCTTCGAATGCTTAGTTGGTTTCCGCGGCGACGCTGGCCTTTTTGGGGAGCGGGAAGATGACATGGTGGGATGGCTCGATGGCTGGTGCGGGTGTGGGTGTATGTATGGATGTTAAAAACGAGCGTTGTTGCAGTTCTCTTCCTCGCGGGAGTGACATGGAGATTGGTAGAAAGATGTCATGAGCCCTGTGCGTAGAATGACGAGGTTTTTGTGCGCTGTGCATTGCGATGGCGTTGCCGTTGTTCCTACCGTTCACGATTCAAGAATCAGGCAAACGCAAGGATAATAGCTTCAAGAGTGGGGAACACGTGGGGACGCACTCTATATTGTTGTAAGCGCTGCTGCATTGGTGCAATGATTGATGGGTAGCGATTGTTACGGTCGATAATGGATAGTCCCGGGATGGTGGATTGTCGTTAGGTTATTGAAGATGGCCTATCAGACTTGCCTCTTGTCCACGCTAGGACGATTGTTCTGATGATTTGGGTTTTATTGCGTGAACTAGCCACTCTGGCTTCTTTTCTAATCCATGAGATGTGTTCGCGTTGTAAACCCGCTATTTGCACTACCCTCATACTTTCACTGCTCGCCCTAGTAAGACCATCCATTTATCCATCCTACATATTCCTGGACCACAAGTCACGGAATAAAGGTCCGTGAAGCGAAAGGTTGTGTTCGGGACACGGATGACGTGATGTGTGGTATGTGTGTATTTTCTGTGTGCGAGGGAGTAGGTAATCTTCGAGTGGGAGAAAGCAATGTGTAGGCTGTGTGCAACAATGGATTGTGGGAGTGTATACGGCTTTTCCCTTTGGGTAAGATAACTTTATGCTGTCGAGATGAGAGGGCGGTGAGTTGGGGATTGGATAGGGGTGGGCTGGGTGAAAGGGGGAATGTATGGGGGCATTTGATAGCGGAAGTCACAGTATGTAGTACTGAGCTTCTGTATCTTAAAGCTTCTGACATCAGAACTAAGTGCAGCCTGGAAAAAGAAGCAATGCCTGAGAAAAACAGAGTAAAGTCATCCTTAGAACTATCCGTACAACATCCACCACCAAAGCAACAATCATAATCACAATACAGCATATCCACCCCAACCCTCCATGCTACAACCCCAACCCCCTCCCCCTAAACACTCCCTCCGCCTCCCTAACCAATACCTCAACCTCACCCAACACCTCCTCAACCACTTCTTTAAACCCCTTCTCATCCATCACACCGCATAACCCATTCCATCCTCCACAGCCCTTCTCCGCTCCCATCCAAATCCCCTCACCCCCATCGACTGCCCGGCCCATCTTCCCCTCCCACACCCCAAGACGCTCCCACTCTCGTTTCGCAGCCAGTAGCTTGGGGCGCAGGCGCTCGATGTCGGATAGGATAGTGGGGTCATAGTCTGAGAGGCCGTGGATGTAGTAGTAGGATTGGAGGGTTGCGAGGAGGGTTGCTAGGCGGGTTATGATAGGTGGTGGATGGAGGGACAGCATTTGTTCGGGATGGTGGTGTATGTGCGGGGATAGTTGGAGAGAGGGAGTTTCTGAGGACGACGATGGGTATGCGTATAAAGGCGAAGTTTCAAGGAACCGTGAAATCCAGTCGGGCGTAATGGGGATGTTAGAATTCGAGGGTATACGTGTGTCTTGTGAGCTTATATCTCTTACTCGTGACGACTTCAACGTGGTTCCACCGTCCAGTGGTATAGTCTCTCTTTGTTCCCGCGCTGGATTCTCGCACGGGAGATATGTTGTTTGCTGTTTTGCTGTGTCCAAAAGGTTAGAATGTCTGCTCGAATCGGAGAACTTTGTAGACAGGGAAGAGCGCGTAGGTTGGTGGGTGCGGGATGAACGGCTGAGGAGAGATTTGCGGAACATGGCTAAGAAATGGTGTTTTAGCTGCGGTGAATGCGGGTTTCTGAAGCTTTGTGTTTCACGGTGAATGCGGGGTTTTGGGACGTGTTGTGAAGCGGTGAAGGAGGATGTGGATGCTCTAGAGTATGGGAAGATGGAAGGTGTTGGGTGAAGAGTGAAAGGGTGAGACATGTGTGGATGAACAGACGATGAATCGGAAATGTGAGCACCCGTACGCTGTTATTTTGTCGTTTATTGAGGTAACTTTTTTGTTTGTGCGTCTTGTTTGCACGCACGTACAATAACATCGCCATATGGTGCACTATATCGTCTGAGGTTTTTTGTCATCATCTTCTTCGAAAAAGGAATCAAAATACCCTATCACACTCGCTTTCTTATCTTTTCCTTGATTACTCGCCGATGAATACTGTAGCCAGTTCTGATATCTAGGTCTCTTTTTTGGCACAACATACTAGAGACGACCAGGCAGGTTTTTGATTTGTTGACAGGAAGTCCACTTGAACTTGGAAAGAAATGATAATTCACTAGACTAGTGTATAAGAGCGTTGAACCACTCTGCTGAAATTGCTATTTGCGCATCTAACCCTCCACCTCATCATCACCTGCAAGCTCAGCAAACGTTTCTTTAGACTCCTTCAACTGCTCCTGCAGAGTCTCCACTACTCTCGCAGGGGAAACACGCTCATCTTCGATCAAGCCAATCGCATGTGCATACACACAATCATACGCTCGGTGCATCTCGTACGGCGTTTCAGGTGACCAGTGCCGTCGCCACGCAGGCGCAGAATCGGAGAGCCTACCAACTTGATAGATCAGCGCATCTGCTTGCTGGAGCGCCTGAATCCATCCAATAAAATTGTGCTGGAAACGCTGATTCTCTGGTTTACCCATTTCCGCCTTCTTCCAAGACGCCCCTGCGTGTCTGATCTGGGTATCGAGGTTCTGTACATCTATCTTGAGTTGCTGAAGTGCGTCTTCGTATTTCTTCCAAGCTCAATTGTCTATTATAATTAGGATTGATCGTGAGAGATTCATGTTGAATAATTCGTGAGCGTTACCGTAGCTTGCATGTGAGCTTGAGCGGGTATGAGAGTTGATGCTGGATCTATAAGACATGATCTCGTTACCAAAATGTTGGCGATCTGCAGACGTTCATCGTGATACTTGCCCGGATCCAAGTTCGAACTTTATAAACCGAAGTCGCAGGTCATTGCGTGGGAGAGACAACAGCGTGATTGTCTCACACGCCATGAATCACGCATGTTCCAGTCAGACAAACGAGCTCTGATCATGTAACAGGTATGACAGCTCTTGAACTAGCGTGATTGCATCGCTGTACACTATCAATCCTGCGCATTCATGCTGAACAGACTGTGAAATTCTCAATCCATGTTATTAGGGTTATAAGAGCGCTTTTGCGCACTCGCAGGCTAAACGCAGGCGGTCGCAGAATTCCTAAAGGCACGAGTGCCGCCAATAATCTTTGAAACATCCTTCTGTGAATATATGAGCATGTGGCTGCTCTAAAGTATCACCGCAGTCAGTGTCGGTATCGACCGTACCGGTAGTAAGGGCTCCTTGAATGGAACATCGTCTGGGTAACGGAGAGCTCCGCGTTACCGGTACCACGACGCACTGGAATAAGGCAATGGGGTATTCCCGCCAACGTTTGATGATCTCGAAATTCGCTAGTTTGAGTAAATTTTTAAACTCACAGCACTTGACACCGGATGTTGAGTCAGTGGGGCAATGAAGTCATGTTTTGAAACTGATCATTCCTTTACAAAAGTCACCTAGATTTCTCGGCATAGCTCCTACCTTATGGGCTGATTCAGGATATCATGTGTGTAGCGTATCAGTTACCAATGCTTGTTGTTCCGTCTTTGGGCCTGGAAGCTCCACTGTTTGCAGAGATCATTTTTGAAGGCACCATAGTATGAGATCGACGCCTCTCCAATGTGCCCAGATTTCCTGCACTTTGCTAGTTAGAATCCTCCTGACAGACGTGGGCGTGCAGCTCCATTCGCAAAGGGTTAGAATGGGGATCAAGAGATAATCGGATCTTAATCAAGTATGGGAGTAGAGGCTGCAAGCGATGAGAGATAAGATCAAGCGTCGACATTTGCTTAGCGGCAACAGCTTGTTCTCTTTAGGCATGGCAAAAGTCACATGACTTGCATCATTTTATCTCGCGGTAAGTGTTGCGCCAAGCGGCCTCTCTCCTATGTTACATGGTTCACAACTTTCAAACACCAAAATATCAAGCAATACCGCTCTACAGAGGACTATATTACAATTACATAAATATATAATGGATGAGCTACCGGACGAGCTGCTCCTGATTATTCTCATATATGTGCCCAAAACGCCTTCAACGCTGGCGCGTCTCTCCCTCGTCAATAGACAAGTGAATCGCATTGCAACTCCATTCTTCTACGAGCAATTTTCGTCAGGAGATGCATTCTCTTGTAATCGCTATTTGGAAACAATTTCTGCCCATCCCACACTTGGGCGGCAAGTACGCAGACTAAACTGGCGAGGGCTGACAAACTGGGAAGAGGACGAAGCTGACGAGCTTTTCACAAAAGTTATTGCACACCAACCCAACCTGCGACAAGTTTCCTGGAACAACATGAGATCCATCAAGAACTTGGCCTCGGAAAGACACGACTATCCCAATAGGGCTCAAAATGACCCGGTGGTTGAAGAACGGTGCGGCATCAAGCCGTTTCGAGAAGGCTGGCTTGGGCACAACGGATTTTCCACTAGCACCATATTTCGGAATCTCCGGTCAGCAAGGCTTGCTATGCGACACCTTCGACTCAGTGACATAGTTTGGTTGATGCGTATACCGACTCTCCGAAAGCTATGGCTTGATGCAGTCACACGCTATGAGTCAGAGGACAATGTACCGCGATCCCTCGAACCGCTGATTTCAAATATCAATGATCTCGATATTCGATTACACAATCGAAAGCTACCAAGCACTGAAGATATTGTCAGCATTGTCACTGCATGCCGGTGTCTTACCCGACTTTCTCTCAATGTCCGTATAGATATCTCTACAATGAGCGAGGCAGATGGAAAGCTGCAGAAGCTGAAGATGGCCATTGAAATGCACTCTACGACGCTTCGTAGCTTGTTCCTGAATCTAGAGTACTCCCCCAGCCCGATAGACCAGAGATTCCTTCCAAATATGGAGATGGTCCAGATACTCAGCATCAATCCCCGCTCCGTACCCTGGTTACTGCTCAACACGATACACAAACTACCTCGCACTATACGCACTATCCGGATTCTGCCAGACCAGTCACGCTTACTAAGGGTACTTCTGACATGGCCGACAGAATCTCAACTTCCTATGAACACGGCGCTACTAGAGAAGGTCACAATCTATATTTGTTTTCATGACATGGCCCATCAGGGTAATATTTCTTTTGGCTACTGGCAGCATATAAAGCAGGCATATGCCTCACGTAACGTAGTGCTGAAACTTTATCAAACCGAATTTCGCGAGTCGTACCCTTGGGGACGTTACAGACACGTTTACACACCAACTCCAACGGAGGAGGATGATTCTTCATTATGGCCAGCAACAGGGCCTTGGCCCTGAAACCGATATGGGTGTAGCATGGATTAGAATGCTCATGGCCAACACAGCTGTACGAGCAGACTGCAACCTGGAAGAGTCATAACTACATTGGCATTCAAACCATACATGAATCTCCGCATTTCAAGAAAGAAGCACCCCATTCTACATGCTTTACTTCATCCGTGCAAGCCCTACAAGAGACCGAAAAGGGTCTTTCGGCAAGACTTCGTCTGCGACATTTTCCTTCTCAGTGGCAAGGCTCTGTGAGGCGCGGTTTGTCTTTACCGTAGTCTTATACGGCATGATGGAATCTACCTCTGCCATATCCACTCGACTTCGAACAGTAGCAAGCGCTGGTGATAACATGGGGGAGTCCAGTGATGCGGATGGGCTTCTGACGATGGTCATGTCGTGCCTGGTTCGTTGATTGTCGGCAGTCTTGACATATTCCATATCATGACGCTCGTCCCCAACCGAGTTCACACTATTGTGCATGCTGGGCTGATATAGACCGTCGAATAAGAGCGCCATGTTCTTCCTAGATCCTTCGCTACAGTGTACCGGGCGAGTCATGTCTACGGTGGCGTTGTTCGGAATATGACCGTGATGTTTCTTGGGAACATCAGCCATTTGTTGCCTGTCGAGGTCGTCACTCCATTTGCTTTCGCTGTCGGTTTCCCAGCTACACTCATAAGCTCCAAGCGTTGCCTTTTTGATAAATATCTGCAATCTCGGCGATTCGGGATCAGCTTGCGTCGCTGTAGAGGTAGAAATAGCTTGGAGAAGTCAGTAAGTGATAGACCGGGAATATTGAGGCACGTACTCAAACAAGGCCAGTATTCATTCAGGTTATTTGACGCGTTCGAGGCTGTGTTGCAGACAGGTTGATCACGAGAAGACTTATTGGTCAGTATACTTTTAAAATGATACGTAACCAATCGATATAACGTACCCTACAACCTGGCGGTCCTAGGCCGACTCCATCAATCGAAAGACCGATTCCAGCAAGAAACTCGCCAATAGATAGCCGTTCACGATCGATCATGTTGGCATCGCGAAGGATCTGCAATAGGGTGTCCAACCGTTCAGATATAGTCGATTCAACGCTTTTGCGACTACTAAGGTCAGGAAGCTCGTCAAGTTCGGTCGCGTACATCCTGCGGAATGAGGCGCTATTGAACGATACTGTCTCCGTGCTATGCGACCAGCTCATTCTCGCTGTACTCAGAATTTTAGTAGCAAAAGGTTGCAGGAAGGTGAAATTTTGGGGTACGACAGTCTTATATGCCTGATAGGCAAACGACCTCAGCTCCGCGCTAGCCTATGGGGTACCAGCGGTGGCAAGGCAATCACCTTCACCTAAGGAAACTATGACTAGAGCTTAACCGCTAAGTCGCCTCTTCACCGAGAAATTTTTGCGCTTCTTCAAAACGGGCTTCGAAGAGGATGTAAGTCTACGTACCCTGGTCTGTGGAGGGCACGGTTTCAACTTGACTGCACCACAGAAACGTCACAAATCGTAGCACTTTTTATTCAGAAAACCTCTATCATAGATATCAAAGCTGGCATTACTATATATGAAATTCAAAAGCATAAGATTGCAGGCCGATTATCCCGTCTGCACGCTGTTGATAGCCAATTACCATGCAGCAGCAACGCGTTTGCTGCGCTGTTTGTTCATCAGTTTCACTCAAGAGAAAACCATAGATGGTGCGCCGTGCATTCAGCCACAACGGACTCAATGCAGATGTGTAAAACCACGAGTGCTCAGTACCGTTGCAAGCCATGTTTTGTACTGCGGCCAATACCTCCGCGAAGACATCGCAGAGGATGGGACACTGAGAATCGTCGTCCACTTCGTCTCAAGTGGGCGATTACTCGATAGATTCTCAACTGGGATCACCCTCAGCCACTGCGCCCCGCCTACAATATCAAGGACACGACATCGGTCCATCATACTACGTCAACTGAGCCATGTGGCTCAACAAGATGCGAGACGCCAACTGGTAGTGCCCTCATAGCCATATCCGTCAACGACTTGAACGTTCCCACTCCAGCCACGCCCTATATCCTTCCTACCTAGTCATCTCAAGGCTCGACGCAAGCTCCGACAGCCAATGCAACCTCTAATTGACCATATCTTACCCTATCTACCGACATCCCAAGCATACCATGTGCGTTACCACAATGTATTCAGCAGCAGATATCAAACATCATAAGTTCTACTCCCCCACTCTCCCCAACCAGTGGCCCGCAAATAGATACCCCAACCTAACCAAACCCCCATCTGCAGCCCACACGCTCTGAAACTCTTAGACACAAATGCCTGACATGGCAAAGGAGGTTGCTATACTTCCAGACTTCAGGTCGTCTGTGTATTAGTTGATTTGTAGAATGTAATTACGCAACGCGCTGCACCGTCTATACTCCATATTCACATCCACAACAACCCATAATCCAGTCCGCAACCCGCATCCTGCATCCCAAAACCCCCACACCAATCCCAAAATCACGCACAGCCGTGCCTGTAAACAGAACCCCAAAGCCCGTAACATATGAACATTGGTGGCGAGTGTCAAAAAACGTGCGAGAGTGAGGGGAAGGTGATATGTGAATATTTCAACCATGTAAAACTGTTTTCATTGACCGCATTCAATATTTTCATTCAAGGGCTGAAGGGTAAAGGTACGATGTAGGGCAGCATTGCAGTGCAGTGCAATGCATGAAAGAACGACTTCACAAAGACGGCTATTCATACAACACCCTTACGCATAACTGCGTAAGTCTCCCAATCCCTTTGCTAGCCATCATGCTAATCGAAAAGAAACCCCCAACAATATATGCAATATAATTTCTACACAGTGATACCAAGATGAATGCATCACACCTCGACTCCATACCAACGCCTCCAAAACCCCAAACTCATCATACACAACCCAACACCCACCTCAACTAGGCACGCCCTCATACTCCCACCCGCCCACCATCCTCCTCCGTCTGCCCCTCTTATCCTCCCGCCGATTCGCCGCACACTTGACAAAAAAGGTCAAAACGGCGCACAGGAAGATGACGACGGCCGCGACCGTCGGGACCACGACGATGCGCGTGCGATTGGTGTCCGTACTGGGCACATACGGACACGTTCCGTTGAGCCCGACAACCCAGCAGTCTGGGACGTTTAGACTGTTGAAGTTGAGTAAGATTTCGGTCTTATCTTGTGCGTTGCGTCGGTGGTCTTGGAATGCAGCGAGGAGATGGGCATTCTCGAGTGCGGTGTGCGGGACGCTGAATTCAGCGTCGGGACCACAGGCCATGTCAGCGCCAGCGTAATTTGTAGTGTCAGGTGAGATTTGCCAGTTGTAAGGTTGAGAGGGCACTTGGCATGCGACGTGGTATTTGTCTGCGCAGTCGGCTACTCTCCAGCGCCCCGGGTAAGGCGATGTTGTCATGACTGCGCAGCGGTTGGCTGTGTTGCTGGAACCCGAGGTGGCATTGGCAGGCTCACCAGGTGCCCAGGTCCAAAGTGTCGAGTGTACATAGGCAGCATATGGCAGGGGATTCTTATCAGCTGTAGCGCCGGCTAGGGTCTCGTTCAGGAAGGCTGTCAAGCCGCAGGACGTGAGATTTGCGATTGATGGGACAGGTACCATGAGGTCAGGATTTGAGCTAATGTCGAGAGAGGGTGCAACAGCAACAGCCCATGACGAGTTCCTTTCAGAAGTTACCGTCGTGTCTGAGGCGGAAAATCGGCAGTTTGATACTGCGCGTCCACTACTGACTGTTGAGGAACTGGGACGGCCCAAAGTGCCTGGCGGGAAAATAGAGTCCAGGTCAGGGTCAATGTTGTAGTACTGCATCTGCGTATCAATAGTCCCATAACTAGAAATAACCCTATAAAGCTCCTTAAACTCCATAAAAGACTCAGTGGGCCAGCCATCTTCCGTGAACAGATTGCTAGTGGGATATCTCGATTCAGAGAAGTAGCCTTGCAATGGACGGTTGGCCCATGAAACATCATACCAAGATTCATTTAGATTCTCGCGGTGACTCCGAAGCCGTACTGGCATATATGTATGGTCCGAAAGATTTCCCCAGAGAACATCGCTAAGAAGGGAGCCAGTGAGTGGTAGCTGTTCTGAGGAGAGTTGCGGTGCTGGTCCATCAGGATTCGATCTAGAAGACGCAGCGTGTATGTCAAGGGTTAGCAGAATGATGGTTGCAGCGGTGGTAGTAGCTGTGGACTCTAAGAAAGCCTCCAGAAGCCCAGTAACAAGGTCTAGTGTCATTAATGAGGTGCAATTATAGTTACCAATTTGTACCAATGGTGGTCCATCAGTCGTTGGATAACTTATAATCGAAGGAGTAGCTGCAGCAGGTGTTGGGTTGGGCGACCCAAAAGAAGCCACTGAAGCGGTTGATGCTACTTGCACCGAAGTCGACGTGGCAACTTGTGAAGAGACTTGACGCTTCTTGAATCTCAAACTGGCAGCCTGGACAAATGTCGACTCTGGGACTACTGCATTCTGACTGTCTGTCGAAATTGACACGGTCTGGCCGGACTGGACAGGCGCATTAAAGTCGTCCCCATTTGACTGAGGCAGCTCAACGGGACATAGACTCCACACTGTCCGCAATGGGTCCCAGTACGTGTCTACGCTAAAACGTCGAAAGCCGACAGCAAGCAAATTGGAAAAGCATTTTTGAAAGGCAATGTGCTCGTATTGCTTGCCGCCAAAGCAAGCCTGTGTCAGCGACACAGCAGGCACGGTATGAAAATTGATGGGAACACGAAGTCCAACATCTCGTTGTGCCTAGCAAAACATGTTAGAAACCTGGTACGACAGTGTGGCTCACGTGAGCCGAATGCATGCTCCCGTTTCGAGAACATGTGGGTTGAGTGCATGGCCAAGGTAAGGATCCACAACAACGGACTTGTAGGAAAAGAAGGGCCGGGGAGCACACGCAAGGTCAAGTCTGTAACACAACGTCAAAGCGCAGGATAGGATCGACTTACTCTGAACGCCTCACTCCAAGGTTGAATCCACCGAGTATCGACGGCCGCTTGATCTGGGTCATACAAGCTGTTACCCGCCATTCCCAAGCCCAAACATTGATACGCAAACGTGGCACCCACACCTCGCGTGCGAACGATGCAACGAGATTGATTGAACAAACGGTAGGGATGTATATCAGACTCTAAGACGTATTCGATCGGACATGTAATGCAGTGGTAGCAATGCGGCGTTGGGATGGGATGATGGATACCGAATTCAATGATGTCGTTGGATCGACGCGTTCTCTCGGCTAAGCAAGGGAGACAGGTTGGAGAAACCACATCACGTGCGCGCTAGTTTTCCCACCAATCCATAGACGGTTAAAGGCAAATGGGCCAATGACGAGCATCGTCAGGACCGATGGGGGAATTTGCAACACCGCATTCGCAATTTGGAGATGGGTACAATGGGGCTATATTATCCGAAGGCATGCACTTCTCCTCACGGTTGCTCGTTGTTCTCGTAGCGGAGAGACTGCTTATCTGCATGAAGATACCAGGGATGCGCACACGTCCAGCTCGTGGGGTTACAGAGACGTTGGGTAACGTGATCCACCACCGAGCGCCCACCCCCACCGAGCGCCCACCAACACCAAAATCCACCACCCACTAAATGAGGATATTGCGCCACCCACAATAGCTATTATCACAAGATTTCTTAGAGTCGCGATTATTAGATCTATTAGAGTAGATTAAATATTTTAGATTATATAAGCAGCTTTTTAGGGGGTCTAATTAGGTGCCCACGCTATAAAGTTGCCTCTACTACTATATCCTCTTCTACTAGCTCCTTATTAACTACCTTAGCTAGTATAATAGTAGAAGGCTTAAGGATTTACCTCTTATCTATTTAGGATATTTTAATATTATTTTAGAGTTACTTTTCTAGTTACTTAGTAGTTTTCTACTTATTATATATAGTAGCTTTTTAAGTAGCTTTCTCCTCCTACTTCTTCTTAGTAATTACTTAATTTAGGTAACACTCCTCTATAAGTTAAGCTTTAGTAAGCTTCTATTACTTATAAAGCTTAATTACCTTACTTTTTTAGTATTATAGCTCCTATTCTTTAAGGTTCTTTTACTTCTAAAGCTTAAATACTTGCTTTACCTTTAATAGTAAAATAAATTAGGCACTACTACTATAATTATTATTAGGGGGTAATAATAGAGGTTTACTACGCTTCCTACGCTTCTTCTTATTAGCTAGGGTAGCCCTTAGGTGTTTATTTTTATAGTTAAGTAGAGTATTTCTTACTAATATAGTATAGATTATCTAGCTAAGTGTAATAACTTAGGTAGGTAGGGCATCCAAAAGGTATCCTATATAACTTAAAGGCATATAGGAGTGCGCGTCTATATAGAAAAGGATAAGATTCCTACACCTATAGGTCTTATATAAAAGGACAAGAAGAATATACTTATCCTAACTATAGGCAAGCTGTTCTCTATATATATTAGTAAGTTAGGCCTTTATTAGGCCTAACTTAGTATAGAATAATAGGTAGGTAATTCTACCTTATTATTATACTACCCCCTCTTATAGAGAAAGAATAGTCCCTATCCTTAGGATTAGGTTTAGATCCCTTATTAAAGAAGAGCTTTTTATAAAATAATTCTACCTTTACCTCTACCTTTACCTTTACTTCTTCTTTCTAGGGTATAGACCCCTATCCCTAGCCTATATATAACTAGCCCTCTACCTACTAACTTTCTTATTCCTATATCCCTAATTTTTTAAATATTTAACCTAATCTATCTAAAATCTAGTAAGTATTTAATCTATATAATTAAATAGTTACTAATCTAAATTAGAACCTTTAGCTATACTAGTACTAGTACTACTAGGAGTCCTCCCTATTACTTATCACGCTCTCTATATAAGAGCAGTTAGGGCTCTAGCTAGGGGCAGGTTTAATAATTTTAATTTTAAGTTAAAAAATTCTAAGAAGTGCTAGTACTATATCTTCTAGAATAAGTATTATAATCTAGTAAGTATCTAAGTCTAATAGGGTTCCTTTACTAATCCTAGTAGATTCCTTCTTTTATTAGCTAAGAGTACTCTGCCCTTAGGGGTGCCCTAGAAGAGTACTATAGCTTAATAGGAAACCCTACTAAAGGGGATAAGGATAATAAGGCTATAGTTACTTATTAGAAGGATATTAAGTAGTTTAAGGCTTCTATTTAAGAAACTACCTAAAACCTTACTAAGTATATTACTATTACTAATACTTAGACTAAGGGTATAGAAGCTACTAAGATCCTTATAGCTATATATTATACTACTATATCTAATTTATATTAGCTTTAGAATAGTATCTATAAGATAGTCTTAGTAGTTAGGGGCTTAATAAGGGCTATTAAAGAACTTAAGGAGGAATTAGCGCTAAATTAGGAGGTAACCTTTTTAGTATAGGCTAAGATAAAGGCGTTTTATAAGAAGGAATCTAAATTAGTCCTAGCTCCTATCCCTACTCCTACACCTACTCTAATCCCTGCTATACTAGTTATCTAGAAGCTAGCAAAGAAGGATAGTCTAGGTGCTATCTTAGCTAATATAGAGTCTAAACTAGGTTCTAATAGAGAGATAGATATAGAATAAAGAGGTTTCCTAGGGGTAGTATCCTAGGAACCTTAAAGGATCTAAATAGGATATAATAATAAATAGTAATAAGAATAATAGTAATAGATAGTAGTTAATAGATAATATGTAGCTAAATAGGATATAAATTAGTTCTAATATTAGGTATAATTATTATAAAGTAATATTAGATCCTCTTTACCTTTTTCCTAGGCTTAAATCTATTTTAGTAAGCTGCGTGGGGGACCTAGCTAATTTAGATACTATTAGTAGAATACCTATAATTTATAGGGAGCACCTATAAAGTTAGAGGCAGGATACTAAATAGGATTAGGATTATGTCTAACCTACTTAACCTTATATTTTAGCTTAGATTAATATAATTTGCTAGCTAGGATTTCTTCTACCTCCTATTCCTCTACACCTTATATAGGGGTACTAGGGGGTTTTAGAGCCTCTTATCTAGGCAATAGGTCTTAGGGATCTTTGTATAGTATATTAGGAGAAAAAACGTTATAGATCTTAGAACTAGGTAGCAATTAGAGGTAATACACGTTTCCTACTTATCCTAATACCTTAAAGGGGCCTTCTTATTATTTAGATAGTTTTTAGCTAGGTTGTAAAATAGCAAGATTAGTAGTAGATAGATAAATATAGTTACTAACCTTCTAGTTAACTAGATAGTAATAGTAATTAGTAGCAGAGCGTATTTAGTCTTAAGCTCTTTCTATATTTTCTTTAGCAATCTTCTAGGCGTTGTGTATCTAAGTAGCAAGGGATAAGGCGTTCTTATAGTTTAGTTTCTCTAGTATAGTAGATAGGGTCTTTTCTAGTTTCTAATACTAACTTTACTTTAGTAAGGAACTAAAGAGGAGCTAATATAGAGCTATACTAATAGATAAATATAGAAGAGTACTTTAGGCATAGTCTATTATAGGTAGTAGGTTACTCTAGTTATCTTAGTAATAGGATATAAAAGGCCTTAGTCTCTAATTAATATACTTATTTATAATCTTAGTTTATATATTAGTTTATTTGTAGTAGGTAGTAGAGAGCTTAACTTTAGTACCTATAATCTAATAGAATTTAGACTAGAAACTAGATATAAACTAAGAGACTTAATTAGAAATAATAGTATCTAGAGTGTGTCTAAATTAGTACACCTACTAAATAAATAAGGTAGCTATACCTTAGGCGTCTATAGTTTTATAGCAAGGGATAGTAATAGCTTACTTTAATAGGCAATTAATAATAACTATAATCTAATTATAACTACGTTAATCCTAGGGAAAATCCTTAAAATTAATGCATAAGTGTTGTATTAGTAGACTAGGGATAGGAAGGGGCTAGAGTATGCTAGGGAGTTAGTGCTGTCTTAGGTGCCCTCTCCTATATAGGATACAGTTCTAAACGTAGCGTTTATAGGTAGTCTCTATACCTTTCTAGTAGTAATATTAGGCTAAAATCTAATAGGTTTTAGTAGCTAATAGGTAGGTAGTAGACACTTAATTATAAGCCTTATAAATTAGTCTAGTATATAGGACTAATCTAGTAGGCACGCAAAGTTAATCCTAGTAGAGAAGGAGTCTATTTTCTATCTAATAGTGCTTAGGTAACTCTAATCTTTCTATTAGGAATAAGGACCTATTTTCTTAGAGAAGAGTTTTAATAAGTTCTAGGGATCTAAGAGTTATAGGGTTCTAAACTACTATAATTAAAGTAAGGATTAGTAAGGAACACTTAGCTAGGTAGTCTTGCGCTAAGTTAGAGTTAATTTAGGGGTATAACCTATCTAGGGTAATTATTACTTGTAAATAATTATCCCTCTAAGTAGTCTTAAGGTTAACTATATCCTATTCCCTTCTACTTAGGATATCTACTTAGGCGTTATAAGATCTAGGAGTATACTTAATTTAGAAGTTAAAGGGACTTATAACCTCTAGCTATCTAGCTTGCCTAGCACTAAGGACTTTAGTAGATATAAAGTACTCTAGTGCTCTATAGTCTGTGTATACTCTAATAAGGTACTAAGTACTTATTAGGTTAGCACGCTATTTCTTAAAGGCGTAGATTATTATAAACAATTCTTTATTATAGATTTCCTAGTTAAGTTTAGAACTAGTAAGGGTCTAACTAAAGAAGGATATAGGGTACTATTTCCTATTAGGATGCTCCTATAAGAGGATAGCTGCAATAACTCTATTAGAGGCGTCTGTCTCTAGTTTTAGAGGGTACTTAGGATAGAAGTAAGCTAAGCTTAGGATTACTAGTAGGGCATTCCTAAGCTAGTTAAAGGCTTGTTAGCATAATAAAGTCTATATAAATAGGGTAGCAGGACTCTAGAGAGTAGTTAAGGGCTTAGCTATCTTAGAGAAGTTTTCTATAAATTGCTAGTAGAATCTAGTAAATCCTAGGAAGGACTTTACTCTAGTTATTATCTTAGGAGTAGACTAGTTTTAGAGTACTTTAACTTTATTAGGGTCTACCTCTAAGCCTTTATTAGTTAGGATATATCTAAGGTAACAGGTACAGGTTATATAGAATTTGCTTTTCTTAATATTAGCCTATAATCTAGCAGAATAAAGACGCTTAAGGACTTTTTAAATATAGTCCTTATAAGTAGCAAGGTTTTTAAAGTAGATTAGGATATTATCTAGATAGGCGATGTAGAAGTTATTTAAATAATCTATTAGTATATTATTTATATAACGCTAATAGGTTGCAGGTCTATTATATAGCCTAAATAGTAGGACTTTATATTTATAGGCACTATATCTAGTATAGAAAGTAGTGTACTCCTCTAAGTTAGGGTCTATTTAGATCTTATTAAAGGCAGTATAAATATCTAGCTTAGTAAAGATTTTTGCTTTAGCTAGCTAGGATAATAGATTATCTATATAGGGTATTAGATACGCGTCCTTTAGTATTAAGCTATTAAGCTTATAGTAATCTATACAGATCCTAAGGCCTCTATTTAGCTTTTTAATATATAGGATAGGAGAGGCAAATAGGCTATAACTAGTCTTAATAAAACCTTTCTATAGGTGCTCTTATACATATTCCTTAGTAGCCTAGAGTTCCTTAGTATTTTAATAATAGAGGGGACTTTAGTAGTTTAGAAGGGGTTCCTTTAGGACTATCTTATAGTTATAAGGCTAGTAGATAGGAAGTTTATTAGCCTTAGCCTTATTAAAGACGTCCTAATAGGAGTTATAGTTAGATAGGAGCTTCTAATCTAATAAATAGGTGTTAAGAGTATCCTATTTAGATAGGGTTTAGATCCTACACTTAATCTTATATAGGCTAGTAGTAAAGAATTTATTAGAAGATTTTTTTATATTAAAATAGAAAGCATTAGTAGAAATAGTAGTAATTTAGAATTTTGTAGGTAGGGTAATAGTTAGTAATTAGACTAGGGTAGGTAGCGTAATAGGTTTAGTAGCAGCCCTATAAGTAGCTAGAATTTTAAGTATACTACGTATCTAGTTAATTAAACTAGGACTGTTTTAGTTCTAGTTCTCCTCTTAATCCTAAAGGGCGTCTCTTTGCAAGATGTTGTGGGTAACTAGAGTAGACAGCACTTGCTAGTAGAGTTGTACTAGAATAGGAGGTGCGGGGTTATAGGTTAGAGGATATTTCTCTAGCTAGATTAGTTAAGATTTATCTGTATTAATTAGGATTTAGAACTATTTTAGCTAGTGTTGTCTAATAATACAATCCTAAGAACCTAAGTCTACTATTACAAAGGGGCAGTTATAAACCTTTTAGCCACTAACTATTATATAAAGCTAAATATAGTAGGTAACTAGGGAGGTAATCTAATCCTAGAACCCTTTAATAGTAAGCTTATATAGTAGCTTTTAGATAGGTACCCTAAGTATAGAAAAGATGTTATAAGTAATTTTTAAATTAAGAAATAAGTAACTTTAGGCCCTAGTATCTACTAAAGCGTTTAGGCAAATACTAGATCTATTAAGGCATAGGGTTATACGTGCAAGCAAATAGGAACTAAAAAATAATTTAGTTAAGGAAAGGTTTAACAGGTTATATTAAGTTAGGCCTAGGAAGGAGAATCCTCCTAGGCGTTGTTATTTCCTGTCTAATAGCTATCTAAATTAGTTAATTTAGTAGTATCTTCTTCCTTAGAATTCTTAGCAACCTATTCTATATCTATAGCCTAAATCCTAGGGGGTTTAGGGTAGTTACTAGAGAAGTGCCTAGGCTTTCTATAATTATAGCAAGTTACTAGGGTTCCTATTATAGTAGCGCTAGGAGTAGCTAGCGTAGCAGATAGGGGTTAATTATTTTAAGGGGTAGTGCCTTATTATTATAAGTAGGGCATATAAGGTTTAGCTATTAAAGGTCTATTATAGGGTTTCTAATTAGCGTCTAAATAGGACTAGTTTCTAGAGTGTTAGAAGGGGGTTAGTCCTTTTCTAGATAATAGAGTAGTCTAGGTAGGAGTAGATAAGGTAGGGTATAGGCGGCGTTCTATATTAAAAGTAGTAAGATAATCTACTATAGTCTTAAAATTATTATGCTAATTCTATTAGAAAGTAAGATTTAGTATCCTTAGGGAAGGTGTAATCTTTATCTAGAGGTAGTAATACTACTCTAATTAGGGTACTTCTCCTCTAATAGCAAGACTCTAGAATTATAACTTAAAAGCAGGGAACGTCTCTATATTAGTTATATACAGGCAGTTAAATATAGTCTAATTCTTAGCTATCTTATTTCTAGTAATAAAGTAAGTTTAAAGGAGGGTAATTATTTCCTTAGCTTTTTAGAATTAAAGACTTAGGGAATTAGATAGGTAACGTAGCTCTAAGTATTCTCTTGCTAGTCCTAAGCAGTGTCCCTAGACTAACGCTATCTAAGCTCTAGAACAGGGGTAGTAATTAGCGTTAATCTCTAGCCTATCCTAAATAGATACTTGCTATTATCTAAAAGTAAGATTAGCACTATTACTAAGTATAGAGATATTTAGCGTCTTTTTAGATTATCTCTTAGCTTTTATAGTATACACTATAAGGTTTAATATAGAAGCTAAAGACTAGCTAGGTTAGGTAGTACCCTATATCTCCTTATAGAGGGAGGTGTTATATAACTAATTAGTAAGTTGCTTAACTTATTTCTCTAACCTCTCCTTTTTAGATAGGGTTAATATATATTTATCTTTAAGGGAGGTATTACTTTAAGATTTCCTAGGAGCACAAGGTACCTTAAGAGATAGATAGGAAGCAGGTCCTTTAAGGAGGGCGTTATTAATTAAGTCTTCCTTATCTAATTTCTTTCTATTAGTAAATAGGCTTTTAAACGCGGCTAAACTAGATACCCTTCCTTTACCTTTATCTAATATTTTATAGTTAATAAGAATAATAAATCTTTTCTTTTTAGGGGGTTTAGTTATAGGAGGATATTAGCTTTGCCTCTAATTCCTCTAGGCTTTTAGTAGTCTCTAGGTCTCTACCTTAACGCAATCTAACGCGATTTTTCTAAAGGTAATCTAGCACTACCTATAGGTCTAGAAGTCTAAGCCTATAGGCTTTAGTTATTAGAAGTTCTAATAGCTATTCTAACTATAGAGTTACAGGGTTAGATAGCTACTAGAACTAAATTAGTAGCTTAAAATAACAATAAGTGTAATATTCTTAAATACTATTACTAGCTAGGAGGATGTTCTTCTTATAATATAATAACTTAGGTAGGTAGGGCATCTAAAAGGTATCCTATATAACTTAAAGGCATATAGGAGTGCGCGTCTATATAGAAAAGGATAAGATTCCTACACCTATAGGTCTTGTACAAAAGGACAAGAAGAACATGCCTATCCTAACTATAGGCGAGCTGTTCTCTATATACATTAGTAAGTCAGGCCTTTATTAGGCCTAACTTAGCATAGAACAATAGGCAGGCAATTCTGCCTTATTGTTACACTAAGCTTCTTTAACTATTTATTATAGATATTAATTATAGTATTATAGAGTAACTACTCTATCTTTCTCTAATTACTTACACTTAATATTAAGGTTATACTATTACTTAAAGAAGGCTAGTTACTATTATTTATAGGTGCTTTAAACCTTAAAAGGATAATATTAAGGTTAAGTAGTAAGATACCTATTACTTTAAAAGCTATTAATATTAGCTTTTCCTTAAAGGTATTACTCTATATAGTATTAAATAACTAGTAGAAATCCCTCTTAGTAATACTTATAAGCCCTTAGGAGCTATCTAGAAAACTAGATAGTTAAGCTTTATGTTGCAGGAGGGATATCAACCAGATCATGGAGCATCTTGATCCGATTAACCCTAATTAATACCCCTGTATAACCCACTATCTAATCAACTGCTAGCTTACTGCCAAGTGCCTAATAAAAAGCAGGAGCTCTAGTAAGGAAGGTTTACTAATTATTTACCTTCTAGTAAGGGTAGCTAAAGCTCTATATATATAAGTACAATCGTAGTAGATATAATCTAATAATCTATCTCCTAAATTATTCCTAACCTTAGTAATCTAAATTTCTATAGTTATAAGCCTAGTTTGCACTTTACCTTATTAAAGATTGTCCTATCTATTTAAGCGTATTATTTAACTTAGACACTAAGCTAGCAAGCTTTACTCTTTCTTTATACTATTTCTTAAGCAGAAGCTTACTTATTACTCTTCTACTATAAGTAACTAAATCCTAAAGGGGGATATCCTACTTACTAGATTAACTAACTAGCCTACCTAGTATATTTAATTCAGATACTATGCCCTAACTAAAGGGATCTAGGTAGAGGTAGACCCTAAGGCTTAGGATACTAAAAACCACTTTAAGAATAGACCTATTAAGCCTAACATGCTAATAGATATTATGCTATCTAATATAATAAGCAAGCAGTATAAACTTAAAATAGCTTAGTACTAAGCCTACTTATTAGATTAGGTATTAAAGTTATTAGTAATCTAGAACCTTTTTATATAGGTTAATAATATAGTAGATTAAGGGATCCTTACCCTAGCCTATATAGAGCTTGTTAATTAAGGAAGAGTAACCCTCTAAGCACTTATCTAAGTGCTCTGCAATAACCTAGCGCTAACTAATTTAAGTACTATAATACTAGCAAGATTATAGTATAAAGCTTATCTTACTAAGGTAAAGATAAGTAGATAAGACACTAATTACTAGTAGAAGGAGTAGACAATCCTATATACGTAAGCTAAGGTATACAACGTTCCTAATATTAAAGGATAGCTTGTAGTACAGGATTATCTTAAAGCTCTATCTACTAGGATCTTACTAGATTAGGGTTAAACTATATTTTAAAGGATTATTAAAAAGTTAGTAATAGGAAAGCTAACTTATAACCTCCTATAGGTTACTAAGATCTATTTATTACTTCTCTAAGAGAATAATATAAGATTAAGCTCTAAAGGTCCTAGAGTGTTTGTAATAATAGGAGCTCTACCTTCTAATTAACTAAAGAAGGAGTCTTTATACCTATATAGTAGATCTTACCTATAGAAACCTCCTAAATATAAAAATATTATTAAAGCTTAGACTAATATAGGTAATAAGCTTACTACTACTTAATAATTAGAGATTAAGAAAAAGATTAATAAGAATTAAAAATTCAAAGAGTTAAGAAAAGCTCTAATTAAGTCCTATCCTATTAATTAAGATTATAGTAGTAAGGCAAGCGTGATTACCTATCTAGGTAGTATCTAGGCGGCACTAATTAACCCTATGTTAATAGTAGAGAAAATAAACAGGATCTATTTAACTATAGACTTTAAAGCTTACGCTCTATTAAAGAGCACTATCTTTAATAACAGGGGTGCAGTACACCTAGTTAATAATATAAGCTACCTAGAAGAAAGCTTATTTAGATTAGTGTGAAGGACTTGGGCTTATACCTAAGCCTAGGTCTAACACAAGACGGACCAAGTCTAACACCACTACTAAGCGAACACACTAGACACCTATAAAAAAAAGGCGTGGAGGGCTTATCTCTCCTTTAAGATACTAAATACTATTATTAACACTTATTGTATTCTCCCTTAAGGCTAGTCTATAATATTTTAGTATCTTCTTCTAAATATACTATAATAGTAATAAGAGATAGACGCGCTAGATATTTAGAATAACTAGGTGCAACCTAATATAGTAGAAAGGCTAATATAATAGGTCTATAGTTTAATAGAATAATAGGCTTAAGACTCTGCTATAATAGCTATACTACGTTAATAGAACAAGGAAATACGCAATTAGATTCTATCCTAACCCTCCTCTAAGCCCGCCAGGTTTAATAATATACTGCCTCTGCCCTCTCCTACCTTACGTTGCAAACCCTTCCTAGTTAGCTTGCTATATAATAGCACTAAGGCAAACTTCTCCTCCTAGCAAATAACTATAGAGTTTAAACTGCGTGTAGATAAGGTCTTTATTAGGGATAAGGAGGCAAGGTTTATATATATCTAGTCCTAGTTATTACCTGTAGTCTAGCGCGCTATAGTACTATACTTTAAGGATAGTGCACGTAAGCGTTAGGATATAAGCAGGTTTCTTAACTACCTAGCGTTCTATTATAGTAACTATTATAGGCAGGAGCGTGCCTAAGTTATATTAGAACACTTATATTAGGGCTAAAATTAGCCTTTTATAAAGTTCTTTATAAATTTTATATAGCTTCTTATATAGTTAGGAGGTTTACACTAGGATAATAAATAGAAGCTTTTATAACTTTAGCAATCTCTTAATAGCTATATATACTTAGTTTCCCTTAATAGGGGAGTCTCTAGGATAAACTACAACGTAGCTATAGAGGAATACAAGATAATTATAGTAGATATTAAAATAGCCTCTCTAGAACTAGGTTTTCTTTAGGCTAGCAAGTCTAAGGAACCCTAGTAGAAGTCTAACTTAGATTAGGATAGCGACACAAATATAGTAGAAGTGGTAGCCTTATTAAGTGCACCTACTAAACTGCTAATATTACGTCCTAACTAGATCCTATAGGACCTGTTTAATACATAGAAATTAGCGAAGGTCTACACCTAGTATAGATAGGGCAGTTATTTTATACGTGCATGCCCTAATACCCTATTGCTATAACTAGTAGGTATTAAGATAGTTGCAGTATTAGCAAGCGGCCCTAATTTAGGAAACTAGCCGCCCCTAACCTTAGGCTAAGTTAGGGGTATAAGGAGGACACTATAATAGAGGAATTATTAATAGTAGAGGCTATTAAGTGTCCCCTAGATATTAAGGCTAGGTTAAATAATCCTTCTTTCTTTATTCCCCTCCTCCTAGGTAGAGTAGAGAACGTGTAAGTAATAGTTAATTTAGGGTGCTAGTGTTTTAGTGTAGTTAAGGAAAAGTTAGCAAGATAGATTAGTAGGAACTTTATTAATATTCCCCTGCAACCCTTGCAATATACCTAGGGAATTACTAAGGGTACAAGAATTTTATAGTTAGTAGTATTAGACTATAATTTAGATAGTTAGTAGTCTTAGCTTTTAGCTTATATAGTACCTAGTCTCTCCTATTAACTAATACTAGGCAGACTATAGCTGTGCAGAGAGGGCGTTATTATAGATATTCTACAAGGCAAATTAATTATTAGGAAGGCAGGAAATATAGTAGTATAAGAGAGTAGGAGACGCCTATATCTTACCTATATCTCTATTATCTTAGGTTTAGTTATAGCAGGATTGCTAAATTAAGGACCCTAATAGGAAGATATATAGGTATAAATTTTTGTAATAAATATACTAGATATTTTATAGGCAATATACAACTTACGCCTAACAAAATATCTAGGAAGTGTTAACAAGGGAAGTCCTATTAATATAAACACTATCTATATTACTAATAGTATAGTTTCCTATAAACCTAAGTATAAAACTAGAAAGATAAAGCTACTACTAGAACTACAAGAATTTAAGGACCTGTTTAACAAAGAGTTAGCAAGTAGTTTGCTACCTTATTAAGGTAGTATAGATTACTATATTTAGTTAATAACTCTCCTAGATAGAACCTAGCCTAACCCCCTATAGGGTCCCCTATACCCTATATCTTATAATTAATTGCTAGAACTAAGAATATAACTTACTAGATTAATAGATAAGGGCTAGATCTAAGCAAGCTCTTCTATAGCTAGAGCTCTAGTGTTGCTAGTAAAGAAGCTATTAGGTAGTTAGCGCCTTTGTGTAGATTACTAGATGCTTAACAGCATAATAATATTAGACTAATACCTACTACTACTTATTAAGGAAACTTTACGCATATTATCTAGCGTAAATTAGTTTACAAAAGTAGATATTCGCGCTGCCTTTTATAAAGTTAGAATAGTAGAAGGTTATAAGTCCTTAATAGCTTTCTATACCTAGTTTAGGTTGTATAAATAGTTAGTATATCTATTTAGTCTTAGTAGTGCGCTATCTACTTTCTAATAATATATTAATACCGCGCTTATAGAGTTACTTAGATTATATATAATAGCCTACCTTAACAATATCCTAATTTATTTAGGAGGAGACTAGTTTAACTATATAGAAAAAGTAAAGTAAGTGCTTACGCTATTAAAAGAAGTAGGACTACACCTAGACTTAGAGAAGTGTGCGTTTAGTATTAAGGAGGTATACTACCTAGGCTATATTATTAAGGCGGGCAAATTACTTAGACCTAACCCTAAAAAGCTTAGGGCAGTATAGGAATAGGAATCCCCTAGGAATATAAGAGAGGTAAGGAGTTTTCTAGGTTTTACTAACTTCTACTATAATTTTATTATAAAGTTTTCTAAAGTAGTAGCGCCCTTAAACTAACTAACTAGGAAGGATACCCTATTCTAATAGGGAGAGGAAGAATAGAGTGCATTTAATACACTAAAAAAGGCATTTATATCTAGACTAGTACTAATATAATAGGACCTAGCTAAAGAAATATTATTAGAAGTAGACTATTTAAGATACGCGCTTAGGGGTTGCTTATTATAAAAAGTTAGGGGTGTCTAGCGCCTAGTTACTTACTACTCTATAGCACTAACGCTAGAGAGACAAAACTACACTATATATAATAAGGAATTGCTAGCTATTATTAAGTGTCTTAAAAGCTAGTTAGTAGAGTTATAGAGTATTTATAAACTATTTATAATATTTATAAACTATAAAAACCTAGAGTACTTTACTAGCCTTTAAAGCTTAAGCAAGCAATAGTGCTGCTAGGCAGAGGAACTTTTAAAATATTAGTACATCCTATAGTATAGACCTAGCTATCTTGCAGGATAACCTAATACCTTAAGCAGGCAACTATAAGACTTAAACTCCTCTAAAGCAACGCTATAGTTAGTAATACGCCCTAAATTAATTTAGGTTATAGTGTTAGAAGCAGAGGAGGCGTCTAAGTTACTAAAGGGCGCTAGCCTTTTTGCTAACCTACACATATAGACACTATAGGACAAAGCAGTATTAGAAGATAAGATATACTAAGTGCGTCTTAATACAGTTTAAAAAGGCGCTAGGTCTTTCCTAGTTCTAGCTAATATAAAGTAATAGATTAGGGACTATATAATTAGCGCACATAGTACTTTACTTTAGAGGGGCGTTATTTAGTTACTAATATAGGAACCTCTTATAACTACTATTATATAGCGAGCATATAAATTAGGTTTAGTAGGATATCTAGGAAAGAACACAATATTTCAAATACTACGCTGTAACTATTATTAGGATAGAATATTAGGAGATATTACGTAGTATATTTAGAACTACTATTATTATAGTACTTATATCTCCTAGAAGCGCTAATAGGGTCTATTACAACCTATACTAGTTACGTTATAATACTAGTCCTAAATATCTATAGATTTTATAGTTAACCTACCTACAAAAAATAATAGAAAACCTTAGTACCTATTAGTTATTACTAATAGATTATCTAAATATGTTTAGCTTAAGGCAACAGTCTTTATAGTAGCTAATTATTGTGCAAGGATCTTCTAGGATAACTAGTAGTAGTTCTAGGGCTTCCTATCCTCTATTATTACTAACTAAGGCTCTAACTAGTTAGGATCTTTCTAGATAATGTTATACTAGATAATAAAGATAAACTAGTTACTATCTACTGCATACTACCCTTAGACAGACAGCAGGACAGAGCGGGCAAACCAAGAAGTGTAGGTAGTGCTGCGCATAATAGTATGCTTTAAGCAGACTAACTAGCCTAACTACCTACTAGCCTACTAACTTGCACTTAATAATAGGGACTCTAGCATAACTAGTATTAGCCTAAATCTACTTTTAAATAGGTATACTATAGACACGCTATAAAAGGTAATATTACTACTAGTAAAGCCTAAGAATCCTTGTAGAGAGGCTGTAGCGTTCTTATTGCACCTATAGAGGGGTGTAGAGCTAGCGCAAGCTACTATTATATTCTAATAGTAATAATAATAGAAAGTAACAAACTAGTCCTAACGCCTAGCTAAAAAATTCCTAAAAGGTAATATAGTTTAGTTTATAATACGTAATATAAAGATAAACTAACTAAGCAAAAAGTTTAACTAGCTATAGGTAAAGTATAAAGTAATAGAAGTTTCTACTCTACTTATAGTAGTATTAGACTTACTAGGGAGCTTATATAAGACTATATATATAGATCTACTAGAGAGAGCTACTAATAACCTGCTACTAAGCTAGAAGCTTTAGGACTTATAACTAGGTCTAATAGTTACTCTAGAAAGTAAAGATATAACGCTAGATAAATAGGAAGTAGAAGAGATCCTTTATATAAAGAATATAAGAGGAAAAGGAAAGTATTAAGTCCTAGTAAAATAGAAGGGGTATATTAATCTAATATAGCACCCGCTAGAGGTAGTGCAGGATACTAAGGCTCTAGATAGGTTTAAGGAATAGTATAGGGATGCTGCGTATAATAATAGCCTAATATATATAAAAACTAGGAAGCAAGGGTAAAAGGAAACTAGAATAATAACTTAGACCTTAGTTATAATTAAGAAGTAGAAAGGTATTAGAGAAATCTTTTAATTATCCTTATAGCACTCTAAGCAAGTGCCCTACTACTAAAGTTTTATAATATAGCTAATAATTAGGTAGTAGTATCTATACTATTACTATCTATAACTAACCCCCCCCTAGCCCCCCCTAAACTATTATTTATATTATTCTAACGCCTCTATATCTCTTAGTAATAGCAGTAACACTTACGCGCGTTATAGGTAGGGGACAACTTAGTTAACAAGTATAAGTAGTAGTAGTAGCAGCGTTAGGAGGAGGGTAGTGCTTTAATAGCTTACTAACGCGTAGTACCCTAGGCCTAAAGAAAATAAATATTAGAATAGATACAAAGGGAATAAGGGAAAACTAATACTAATAATAAGAGTCTTAATACCTTAGGTAGTACGCTTAGCAGCGCTCTTAAGCCTATTAATATAAAGGTTAGTTTAGGCCTAGGTCTTGTTTATACGCTAGTTAATACGCTAGAAGGTAACGCTAGTAGTAGTAGCAAGCTATATAACGTTATTGTTGCCACAACTACTATATAAAGGCGTAATAGTAGACTAAAGAGGAAATACTAGAGTACTAGTAGTAGATAGAATAATAGCACTAAGCTAATACTAATTATAGGCGCGTAAGTAAGTAGTAGGGGTAAGTAGAGCAACAGCGTTATTAGTTTAAGCCCTTAATATAAGATCCTTAAAATAATAGTAGAGCTAGTAGAACTATAGTATAAACTAGTAATAGGTGCCTTTAGTAGGTTTCCCTATAAAAGTGCTAAGGGTCCCCTTCTTTACAATATAAAGGCGATCCTCCTAGTAACTATAATAAAACTAAAGCTAGTTGCAGAGGGCTTAGTAAATATTAGGATTATTAGTAAGGATAGCTTCTAACTAAGTATAAGTCTTATAGCTATAATAGTAGGACTTGTATAAGCGCCCTAGATATAGTTAGAACTTGCTATAAAGGAAATAAAAATTAAGGGGAACTTACTACTACCCTCCTAATAGTTACACTCGCTAAAGAGATAAAGCTAGTTAATACACTAATTACAGGGAAGCAGCTTTATAAAGCCACTATTATATTCCTTATTATCTAAGTTACTAGAAATAATAAAGCTACTAAGTAACTAGGTTTAGGGAGATGTGTGCTAAATAAAAAGTTAGTGCAGGAAACATAGGGAGAATATTAGAAGTACGCACCTTATCTTAGTAAGCCTAGCGTAGGGTCTAACTGCCTTATAGTAGATCCCTACTACTAGCACTAGTAGCTATAGATAAAGATATAATAGGGACTAGAGGGGTAGGATTAATAGGAAAAGATTAGAGAAAGGGCTAATTAGTAGGGAAAATCTATTATATAATAAAGTAAGTTTAGGAAATTTATAGTAGGGTAGGATAGCTATGTTAGAACTTTTATAGTAGGGTACTAAAATAAGCGCACAGACGCTACGCGCGCGTACTGCTTAATATATAGGCCTGTTATAAATTAGGAAGGAACACAAAGATATAATAATAAAACTAAAAAATATAGTAACAAAGCCTAATATAGATTGTGGAGGACAAAGACATAACCCTAGACCCTAGAAAGACGATTTCACAATGGTCTATAAGGGAAGATTAGGGGTATGTAAAGGACTTAGGCTTATGCCTAAGCCTAGGTCTAACACAAGACGGACCAAGTCTAACACCACTACTAAGCAAACACACTAGACACCTATAAAAAAAAGGCGTAGAGGGCTTATCTCTCCTTTAAGATACTAAATACTATTATCAACGCTCATTGCATTCTCCCTTAAGGCCAGTCCATAACAATTAGTTAAATATAAGATAGTTAAAGTAGGAACTTAAGCTTTTCTAATCTTAGGTAGAGGGACTAGAGTAATCCCTAATACTCTTAATAGACTAAGAGGTCTAAAAATAGAAGATTTAGTGCTTACTAACGTAGTGTTAGTAGAAGGTTTTTATATAAATATTATATTAGAAGCTTAATTGCTTAAAGTAGGAGTTTAGTTCCTTAGGCTAGATACTACCTTGTAGTTTAGATTATTAGGAAAGAGCGTTGTATTAGCTAAGTTACTACGTAAGTTTAACTTAACTTTCCTAGAATATAAGCCCTCTACCCCTTATTAAATAATCTAAAGCATAGTGCCTAAACAACCCTAATAATCCTAGATAACTTACCTAAGATATAATAGTAAGGAGCTTTAGCACTAATAATTAGGCTATTTAGGACCTAAGGCGCTTAAAGCTCTACTTAAGTTAGTAATAAATATTAGGATTAAAGGAACTCCTAGGAGCAAATACAAGCACTACGCTATTATATATACCTAACAGGTTATATTAAGATAACTAAGGGAAAGATTACTACGTCTATACTACTAGGTATTATAGGATCTATTTAACATGCTAACAGGTATAGCTTATAAGTAATAGATCTTAGTATTAAAGTGCAACTACTTAGGAAAGCTTTATACCTATCTACTACAAGCTAAAAACCTTAATAAGATTATATAGGTATTTAAAAATTTTAAGAGCTTAATACTTAACTAATATAAGCTTAGTATAGTTAAGATTATACAAGATAATAATATTATAACACTCCCTTAGCGTAGTAAATCTTGCTTTTAGATCTAGGTAGCTAATAATAGTATTAAAATTAAGAGCTTACCTGTATATACCTATAAACCTAATAGAGGAGTAGAAAGAGTAGGGTAGGAGATTATAACAAAATTAATTAAAATAAGGATTAGTGCTAACCTACTAACAAAGCTCTAGCCTAAAATTATTAAAGTAGCAACTTAGCTTTATAATATAAGCCTATCCTATACTTATAATATAATATTACCTAACAAAGTGCTAGATTATTAGTTTACTAGATACTTTAGGTAGTAGTAACTAGAGCAGATAAGGGAGGTAACTACTAATCTCTACCCTAATTAGAGCAGAATATACGCCTATAGCTATTAAGCTTACCCCCTTAATAGAGATTAAGTAGCTAGGCGTTATAAGAGGGTTTTTAAGGTGAACCCTTAGGGTTATATTAGATATCTAGTAGGATATAGAGCATCTAATATATATAGGATATAGATCCCCTTCCTTAATTAGATTATTATAACGCGGAATGTTACCTTTAATAAGGATCTTTTCTATAAAGAGAAAGATCTAGAGTAGCTTTAATAGTTAGAGGCTTAAAAGATAGTTAATATTATTAGTAAAGATAAGATCTATAATATAGGAGAAGCATATAAAGAGCTTAATATCTTTAATTAGCTTTATATTATAGTAGAGCAATATAAGAAGTCTAGTAAGCAAGGAGGACTAAACCTAGTATAGGAGCTAGGGGGTAGGGTAGAGCTAGAGGAGGTAGATAATTAGGCTAGCTAGCCTAGTGATTTATAACCCCCTAAGCAGACACCTCTAGCGTAGGTACTAAGCATAGCTAGCTTAGCACAAAGGATCTATATAAAGTCCCCTAAGCTAATAGGGCTCTAAACTCCTAAACTAATACTAGAACTAAACTTTAGTATAGGAGACAAAGGATCTATATAGGTTATAGATTAGGGTCTTACTACCTAAGATAGTAGTAATCTAACTTACTTTAATACTATAATAGGTAGCTCCTAGGAAAGACCTAGAGGGGAGAGTGCTATTAGTAGGTCACTCTATAAGAGCACAGAGATAGGTAAGGGCACCCTATCTAGCTCTTATAGGGGTGGTAAGTAGAGCTCCTACCTACCTGCTTTAGGACTAGATTCTGTATCTCCTATAGATCCCTTACAAGCAGCACCTAGAGCTCCTAGAAGAAGTAGAAAACCACAAGTTAAAGGACTACTACTAACGCATGTTAGTAAGCAAGCTTAGGGACAGGACCCTAATAAACTACTAGGAGGCTCTATAAGTATAGGGATATATATAGTAATAGATCTATTAGATATAGATCTAATTAGAAATCCCTTATATAATCTTTTAGTATATCCTAAACTAAATACTATAATCCACGCTATAATTATAGTAGTAATAGGGAGCAAATCCCCTAAAAACCCTAAAAGAAATACGCACTAGGACGCTCTATAAAAGGAGCTAAAATAATAGAAGGATCTCTATAACTACTAAATAGGATAGCAATTTAGAGACGTAGTATATAAAGAAATTAATACTCTACTAAAAGCTAGTACCTAGGAGGAGATTAATAGGCTAACTAAAGGAGAGCATCTACTTCTACTTAAATAGGTGTTTATATACAAGCTTAATTAGGATAGTTACCTAATTAAGTGTAAAGCAAGGATAGTAGTAAGAGGAGATCTATAGCTTACTAACTTAATTTATTTAACCTATATAGCTACCCTAGTAGCTTAAACCTTTAGGACTATAATAGCTATTAGAGCTAAGTTTAACCTTAAGATATATTAATATAACGTTGTTAGAGCTTTCCTTAACGCCTTAAGGGATTAACACCCTATAGTTATCTATAAGCTACCTAAAGGATATTAAATACCTAGGAAGTGTGTTAAGCTTAAACGAGCTCTATATAGACTAAAAGACTTACTATTATTATAGTATAATAAGCTATTAACTACACTTTAAGAAAATAAGCTTATTACTTCTAAAGAGGAGCTATACCTATTCTTTAATAAAGATTGTAGTATCTTGTTAATATTCTATATAGATAATATCCTATTGCTCTATTACTAAAACTACGCAAGCTAAGCTTACAAAGTTATCCAAGCTCTAAAGCAAAGATATACTATAGAAGAAAAGGGACCTGTAAGCTAGTTTCTAGGGGTAAGAGTAATCTAGGATAGAAAGAGATAGATAATAACACTTGTTTATAATAAATATATTAATAAGATTGCAAAGAAATTTAATCTAGTAGAGATAGGAAAATTCCCTACTACACTACTATTAAGTAAAGATATTAAAAAGAGCATAGGAGAAGCCACTAAAAAAGAGATTAAGGACTATTAGGAGCGCGTTAGATTAATCCTTTACACCTTAATTATAGTGCGCCCTAATATTGCCTATATAGCCTCCTAGCTCTCCTAATACCTTACTAACCTATCTAAATAATACTTTAATGCAGTTAATTAAGTAATTATCTATCTATACTAAACTTAATACTAATTAATCTAATATAGGAATAGGGATCCTAATAAGCTTATAATATATAGTAATGCGTTATTTACTAATAATATTAATACTTAGCAATTATTATATAGATACCTAATTACGCTCTTTAGAGGACCTATTATTTAGAAGGTAGCTTAATAAGCAACTATTACTACTTTAACTACTAAGGTAGAGCTCCTTGCACTTAAGCAAGTAAGTAAAGAAGTAATAGCGTTAAAATACTTTTTAACTAAAATACACCTTACTTTAGATACTACCTAGATAATTAATTATAATAATTAATAAACTATTAGGTTAGTAGTAGGTAATAATAAAAGGATTACTACTAAGCTATGCTATATAGATATTTAAAATATATAGCTTAGATAAGAGTATAAAAAGGGATCTTTCTATATTACCTACCTACCTACTAGTAACATACTAGCTAATAGGCTTACTAAAAACCTAACTATATAATAATTTATAAGGTTTAGGGAGTACCTAAAGTTATATAATAGTAGAGTATATATTATATAGTGTTAATTAAAGTAAGGTAGTATATAAGATCTATTAATATATAATATAAAAATAACTAACTATAGCCTACCTCTCTATTATTAACTAGGTAGCTTCTTTAAGGAGCTCTATTACGCGTGTAAAGCGTGCCTTAGAGTCTATAGGGAGCTACCTAGGTTACTCTAACCTAGGATCTATAGGAGGAACCTTAGAGGAGCTAGAGTTCTTATCTTCTAATAAGGAGCTCTAGGCACCCTTAGCTATAGTAGTAGCCTTACACGCAAGCTTAGTAGTAGTAGTAGCAGCTTTTACTAGCTCCTACTACTTAGCCTTACTCTCCTTAAGGAGCACTAAGACCCTCTACTTCTTATCCTTAAGAAGGTCTTAGCTCTTACCTACCTACTTCCTTACTAGGAAGGATAGCGTAGAATATTAGGCAAGCTTAGGGCTATTAGTTTATTAGTATAAGATCTTACTAAAGTATTATAAAGGAAAAATTCTTATATAGATTATATATATTAGAATATAGCTATACCTAAAGGAGCACTACTAGTACTAAGTCCCCCTACTAGAAGAGTTATAGCACTTACTATTAGACTTATTAAAGAGCGTAGAGCGTAAATAATTTAGATAAGTTTTAGTATAATAAATACTAGGCTTACTATAATAGGAGGATCTTAGGGTCTCCTTAGGAGCTAGAGAGGGAGCAGGAGCAGGGATATAAGGTAGGGTCTAGGGAGGAGCAGGAGCTAGAGTTAGAGCTAGAGTAGTAGGAGCTAGAGCAGGAGTAACCTTCCTTAGCTTTATAATCTTAACTATAGTAGTAGTAGCTATATATTTAGCTACTACACGCTCTATAATAGCCTTACGCTTAGTAGTAGTACGCTTTTCTTTAGTAGTAGTAGCTTTAGTAACTATAGCTTTAGCTATATAGAAGGTAATAAGGGTAGTATAGGTAGAGTAAGCGTAAGTAGTAGTTTTTAACTTTAACTAAGATATAGGTTAGTAAGGATATAAGTATAGTTTAGATCTTTAAGGTTATATAATCTTATAATTTAAGCTATAGTAAAAGATTATAGTTAGGTAGATAGAGTTATAGAGCTTAGTCTAGATAATATCTACGCGCGTAAGTATAGGCTAAATAAGGAAGGCGCGCTAGTTAGTATCTAAAAGGTAAGCTAATTTAACCCTTTAGATATATAACGCTCTAATTAGCTATACTACCTACTAACTATAAGCGTAACTATAATAATAAAAGATCTACCTATACCTAGGGGGTGTGTTATAGGAGGGATATTAACTAGATTATAGAGTATCTTAATCTAATTAACCCTAATTAATACCCCTATATAACCTACTATCTAATTAACTGCTAGCTTACTACTAAGTGCCTAATAAAAAGCAGGAGCTCTAGTAAGGAAGGTTTACTAATTATTCACCTTCTAATAAGGGTAGCTAAAGCTCTATATATATAAGTACGATCGTAGTAGATATAATCTAATAATCTATCTCCCAAATTATTCCTAACCTTAGTGATCTAAATTTCCACACTTTATATAAAGCTACAAAGGGAGCAAATACTATAATATTAAGTAGCTAAAGGGTGTAAGTGCTATAAGGGGGATATATTATAAGTAGGATCTTATATTTATTATAGTACTTAATAAACTCTATTATTATATAAGATCTATAGCTATTAAGGATAAGGAGCTAGTATAAAGTATAAGCTTTAGCTTTTATCTTGCAATTAAACACCTCCTTAAGCTAGGATACCCCTAAGGTATAGCTTATCTACCTACTTAGTAATCCTATAAAGAAAGCTTAGTATTATAATAAGTTAAAATCTTATAACTAGGTATCTTATAGAGCTCTAGATTAGGACTAATAAATAAGAGTAGGGGTAAGAGTAGTACTATTAGCGTATATACAAGCTATAGTAGTAATCTACTCCCTATTACTATCCTAGAGTATAGCTCTAATCTTTCTTTGCTTATAGGCGCTCTTATTAAATATATATTTAGTTTTTAATAGTACTCTAATAAGAAAACCCTTCTTATTTATATTATAGATATACTAACTCTTAATATTATATTATTCTATTTTTTAGTATAAAAGCTTAAAGTATAAGCTATACTTAAAGGTAGAATTAGCTTTAAAGTAGTTATAATTAAGCCTAGTAGCCTAATAGGAGATAAAATTAATATTATAGTAGTTAATAAAGCGCTATACCTAATTTTTACCTACTAGATTCCCTATTATTTTAGTTATAAAATTTTAAATAATAGTCTATATAGGGGGTAATCCTTACCTATAAAGCTTTTTAATATACTTTATAAGCTTACTTTCTTATATAGTATTAAGTATTTAACTATTTAGTAGAGTAGTAGTACACGCCTACTAAATTTTCTAGTAGTGTCTAGATAAGGTTAACTACAAGTAACTATACTTTTCTACTATTTCTAAGTATATAAAATCTTCTCTAAGAGTTAAGGATTTAATTACTATAAGCGTGTTATTAATAGGTGCTATAGTTGTTAAGAAATTTAGTGTTGAAAATTTGGTGATTTTGGTGTTGGTGGGCGCTTGGTGGGGGTGGGCGCTCGGTGGTGGATCACGTTACGGGACAGACTGTCATCCGTACTTAATTGTGATCACTATAGTGCAGGGTGTGCAGATACCGACTTCCGTGTAGCCATCGACCGGACTGCTGGAGTCTATAAGCGAGGCGCATCCCGGACCCGTACAATACCAACATTGTACAACGTCGTGTCTAACTCCTAGGATTTTATTTTGGAGCGAGGCATGCAGCTGCGCGCTTGCGGCGTAGAGAGATGCTTGCGGTGTTCTGCGTGGACAAGTGGTGAGATGGGGGGGAAACGTGGGGAGAGTAGGCATATCGTCTGGGGTTTTTCTTTAGTGGATTGAAGATCTTGCAACTGCCGCGAATCTGGAACAAAGACGGACGCATGCGGACCGCTTAAGGCGACTCTCATGGCTTTCTTGAATGCGGCTTCACCGAGCCTGAGTTCTAGGCGTTATGCAATGCTAGAGTAAGGATGTAATGACTGGCGAGCTGAACATAGTATGCCGAATTTTAGTCGTTAATCGATACCAAATCGAGACCACCGTGATTCGGGAGCTGAACATGGTAGGCTGAGCATGCAGGAAAGAGAGAGGCGTCCAGTATGTCGAACCTGGTTCCAGCCGTGAAGAAGCGGTAGGCTGAAATGCGATGCTAAGTATAGCGAAATGGCAGAGAGCAACAGCAGTAGCAAAACCCTCAATCCTTCCTGCTTTCCCATAGCCCAGCAAAGCCATCTGACCCATGTCTCAGCACAAATTGGGACTCCGGTTACGAGGTCACCCGGCCAGCAGACGGAGACTTGTCTCCGAAGCCAGCGGGCTCACCGAGTACTGGCACTTGTTCAAGGCAGTTGGGTGTATGCGAAACCTGCCTTTCTACGGCTTGAGATGACTGGACCCGTGCGTAGCTACTCTACGGACATCGGGTTCGCATCTTAGTTGAGACACCGGCAACATGGAGGCAGCCTGCTTTGCGTGGCATCGCTCACCGAACCGGCTCCATCATGGTAGGTAGGCAGGCAACCATATGTACGAAACACACGAGTGAGCACCAGCATATGACTTTAAACGTCCCGCTTTCAGGGATATAGGCGAAGCCCCAACCCGTACGGCCAATCGACAACGGCAGAGATTCGAAACGCCGGTCCAGGCGAAATCTCTGCAAGTTGTCCGAAAGGCCAACGGTTGTATGCCTGGAATGGGATACGAAGAAGAACCCGCTCTTGTCTCCCATCGTGACCTACAACACACTACATGCTGACGGGTCCGATACGTTAGCACTGCAGCTAATCCAGTCCGCTTCAGCGTTTCGCTACAGCGACACTGGCGACCCTTTGCAGGCCTAGCTCGGACCGATGCTACTTGAAGTAGCACTGACTTTTATTCCACAAACACTACCTGTGTACATGGCCACGCAGCAAAGTACAGCCGGCGGCCTCAGCATAAAACGCATCGTTTGCAAGACACACAGACACACGTGCGGAAGTACGTGCGGCCAGCACTGATGTGTTGCTTGGTACGCCTTCCCCGTCGCTGTGGTCCAAACACTGCGGAAGGGGAAGCTGGGCATTTGGCTTGGATGATCCCCCTTATTACTGATACATCTGGTCAGCACGGGTAATAGTGTGGCAGGCATTACCTTGGTGGGAAGGACGGCGAGGTGGGAAGTTACCAGTAAAGGCTGTTCCAACGTTTGTTATTTTGGGACTGTGCACTCTTGTCTCATGAGTTGGAGTGGATGCACACGCCTCTTGAGCCATGGTGATCCACGACATTGTCCGTTGACATATGTGTGTAAACTATCGTGCGGATTGTATGAGGTGCATGAAAAGGCGGTAGATGATCTCATATCCCGCTGCATCCATTCACCGTTAGCGGAGGGCGAGTGGAGAGGGAGACATGGAAGATCTAAGCTAGCCATATGATTGCGATGGACATATGGCGACGATCATCCCCATATGGAAATGGTTTCGTAGCGATATCGTTTTAAACGTTAAAAACTGCCCCAGAGTCCCAAGGGTACGAGTTTGTGGCTGTTCATTTTCGCCTTAGCTCCAAAAGTATCCACAGCCACACGCCCTAGCTCTACACTCTATAGCAATTATGGTAGGCTGTTCGTCCAAAAGGAAAAAAAGTAAAATGATTTGGAATATTTGGGGTTTTCGGTCGACTGGAGGGAACGGCGCGTTAATTCTAGCCTCCGGGGAGCCTCGCTAACCCCTCGACGACGGCGTCGACGCCGGCGCCAAATTTACAAGCTACCAACACCTTACTCCTAGTTCAGCCTCCTCCACTGAATCTGCACACCTACTTCTCCATTGCGTCGCTGAAGTAGATACTATACCGCATGCAGTACCCTTCATCCACCTTTATAGGTAAGGTAACCAGTACAATTCCGTTTCTGCATGTTCGTTTGTTGACAGTGTTGCGCGCTACACGCGAGTCCCGCAAAGCCTATAATCTCGATGAGGTTAAGGTAACGTGCAACTGCATGATCGAGTGCTTGTAGTGTCCAATAGATATGTGCTTACAGTCGGCGACTGTGAGCGCCAATGTAGGATTGGAAAGCCAACGTTGACTTTTGATAGTATACTTGGCGCTTGATGGTGATGGTGTCTCGTCCTGGCTGGACGTGCCGCACCGACCGCAACCCAAATAGAGATCTCTGACGCTTCGTCCGCTGGAGCCGTTGTTAGTTCCACAATGTGGATCGAGGGAACGTGGACTCATGGCGCTGAGAGGAACCGTGGTTGAGGCGGCAGATGGCGAGGTTTGGGCTCTTCCTCATTTGTACATCGTCGTTTGTTTGGGCTGGTGATGCTAATAAGTGCAATCTGGTTGATACCCCTTGCCTCTGCCGCAGTGTGTACCAGACATGTCGTCGCTGATCGTTGCTCACTGAAATGGAGCCAGTGCGGTACAGTGCCTGACGCGGCCTTGCACCGGTCACTGGACAATAGTGCTGCAAGAGGCTCGGTGACATAGATAATCGATGCTGCAGATATGCCAGCTGGCGCTGCTCCACCTTCTCTTTGGGGACAGAAACCGGAAAAGGGGCGGCCAATCATTGATTCTACAACGGTTGATTTTGGCGCAACGTGAGAAGAGATGAGCCAATACCAAGTAAGATTCCACTGGCGGTACGAATATCTGAGCGAGAATGATTATGTAGTCTGATCGATCTAATCGACAGATCGAACGGGTGTTGAGCACTGAGTTTTGCAATGTGAGTGCCTATGCTCGCATATGGAAAGATGGCACTGGTTAGCAGGTGGCATCCCGAGGCAAGTTGGTTGCTCGGAATGAAAATAGTGAACATGGGCTGCTTGACAAGTGCAAATTCTTGATTCTTGATTGCTGAATAATGACTGCAATAAGCAAGTGCTGTGCACTATTGGGTATTATGCGCTCATATAGACTATCGCGACAGAAAGCCGATGTCCTTCGGTTCCTCAACTGGCTCACATGAACCCTAAAGAATTCGGCTTGAAAACAAAATGGGAGGTCCCAGCGAACCCAAATATCCACCCAATCCCCTGAGGCCTGCATGGGGTATCCTGTAACGACCATGTGAAATCCATTCCTCCCTTTTTGGTTCATAGATGACAGAAATTGACATCTTGGATAGAATTGAGATAATAGAAAGTTTGATCATTGGTCATCGACCATTAATAGAAGTATATGTGCGAGACACATGGTATATAGACAAGAAGGGATATACTGAATGAGCTTGAACATGATTGACATCTACATTATATTGCGGAGGCTCATCCGATCTCTTGGTGATACGGGAGCGCTCTTGACTGGGGATGGTAACGCTGGAAGCGCATACGGAGTGGGTAGTTGTCGTGCCGATGGGCTCGTCGCCACACTGGCAGATTTGGGCGGGGGTATCAATGGCTCCGTGAGTGAATGGAAGGGAGGAAGCGACCATTGAGGTATACTGATCGGTGATGATTGAGGAAGAGAGTGATGATGGGTGAGTTGAGGAGCGGGCATAGTGAGTAGCTGTGGTCGCTCTGGGCGTTCGTAAGGTTGCTCCCTGAATGACGACATGACATGAGATGCTGTCGTTTCACTGCGCTGCATGGGAGGAAGCTGTAGTGAACCACGCCGCCTGTAGATGTCGTAGTGAGCATCGTCCTCAGGCGCGAAACCATTTGAAGGCAAGTAGCGGGGATTTGAACTCTTACGCTCTTCCCTGCTTCCTACGAGTGGGGCAAGCGTAATGTCCAGAGGTGACGCCGCACCATGAGGTGACCTGGTTTCGGATTCGGTGTCGGTGATCAATGATGGGGCACCATCTGCAGAGACAATGGAGTAGCCTGAGGGGGAAGGCATGGGGGTCTCGAAGCCTCTTGCTCGGGCGCTACTATGATTTCCGTACGCAGAGACATCCAGTGGTTGCGGCCGTGGTCCTGAATAGGGCTCAAATCGCTGCGGCTGAGGTAGCTTCATTGTGTGATTGAGCGATGGTCGACGGGAATCGTGATATGACAGAGAGTGGTGTTCCTCATGGTGTGTAAGGCTCTGGGGTGCAGAGTAGTGATAGCCACATTGCTCTTGATGCATGTTTTCGCGGGCTCGGTGTTCAGGACGATCGGGATTACGCTTGCGGCGGTTTTGGCCGCCGTTCCACCAGTTCTTTACTGCGTTGTCGCTGCGTCCCTTCAATCGCCTGGCAATCTCTGCCCACCTTTTGCCCATCTCTGCAACCATCTTCTCGATAAGCTCACCCTCGTCAGCGGTGATCGGGTCGTGGTTCAGTGATGGCTTGAGGTTTTGGTGGTATCGTTCTCGACATTGCTTCGGTGACCGTGAGCCGATCTCTTGTGAAATGCGAACCCAGTTGTGAGGACCGTTGCGGGCGACCAAGTTCACTAGCCACTGATCCTCATGCTGTGACCATGGACCACGTCGGTGGGCAACCATAATGATTTTTTGGGGGAGGGGCAAGGTACCCGTCGGAACAGGTTGAGAGAGAGCCTGAACAGAACGGCACAGTAAGGACTGTCCAGAGGGTTGATGGTGATGGGATTGAATTGTCGTAGAAACCCAAATGAGACTAGGAGACTGTTCGTAGGGTGTCCTTGACTATGGCAGGCGTTAGTATGCAAGTGTAATTATTGATGGTGATGAACCAAGGCATAAATGTATGGCTGATATACACGAGGGGTTGATCAAGAGGATGTGATCTCCAGTGAGATGCGAAGTAGAGTACGGAGCGGGGACAGAAAACAACGTACCTCGTAGTATCCGTGAAGAGTACGATTAGCAAGGGACTTGGTTTTAGTTGGGTAGTATCGATGTCAGAGCATGTAGTCAAGGTGTTGGATCAGGAACCAACGGTAACGTGCAGAGGCGAGCACTGGTATATATCACAGAAGCGCGGGGAGGATAGTCAGGGCACACAGGCGCCAAGCTGGTCGAGGAGTTATTGGCTTGTTCGGGATGGGCAGGATGTGTACGAGGATTCTGCTTTTGAGAGGATGCGGCTAAGGCACTGGTGAGATGGTGGTCGGGACAGCTGGGGCGTCATGGGGCGCTCAATGTGACTAGCTGGGCCCTGAGCAGCAGTGGGCTGTCGACGACGCAGACAAACAGCGATGAACCTGGATAGGGACCAGATCGTCGGATTCGACAAGTACCCTGTATCACATCGTGGCATGGAGTATGGCACTCGCCCGGCGCCATCCAGGACCGGCAAAAAAAACAAAAGCGCGCCAGCTTCGCATTACCATCCCGGACGCACCGTAGTAAATTACTAGTTACCCTGCAACGCTCCCTGCCCGACCAGAGCAGCGCTCGTCCCCGCTCGCGACCCACAGCTCGCGCAGCCTGGTCGCGCCTCAACGATGAAAGGCTGGGGGCCCTGGCCGTTTCGCTGACGATTCATGGCGGCGCTCAGCAGGTCGATATTTTGACGACAGCATGGAGAGTGTCAATGATACCCCCACTCGGCGCGAGGCTTTGAAGTGTCCTTCTCCATCCGCCCCCTCCCTCCTGCGTACGGTAAAACCAAACATGGGCTCAATTCAAAGTTCAGTAGCCTCAGCCAGCCTTCAGCAGCAGCCAGAAGCTGTGGCCTCCACCCAAGGGACCTTTTGCTTTCTGCCACAGAGCCACTCTATGTCATTGGAAGACCGCTTTCGTAGTGACAGTGCTGCATCCCATCACCCTGGTAGGTAGTAGGCAGGTAGTATACCATTGAATTGATGGCCGGGAATGTGCCGCCAAATTACACGTCTGTAGACGGCGGTCATGGCCCATGGCCTTCTTTCCTTACAGCGTCGACGGATAGACGCCTGACGTCTTGCAGCTAGCGGTAGGACACACACAATGGGCAGCAGATGGCATGGCAGAGAATGGCAGAGATAGTGTTTTCTGGTGAAGCAGTGTTCCGAGAGAGAGAGAGAGACTGAGGCAGCTCTTCGGATGAGCGCCGCACGATGCACGTTGCGGTCAGCACTTGCTCGTCGATCAAACGGGTGCTGAGGCTTGAGGACGGACCGGGCACGAATAGTGCGATCGTCACGGCCCTTGGGGTGGAGAACACGAGGTCGGCGAGGTGGGCTTGGCACTCTCACACTCCTTTTCAGGCCTGTCGTTCTCCCGATGTTAGCGCAGCACCGAGCTCCTGTCGAACTCGTGGTGTTTCTGATTGCTGCAGTGCCTGGCGAACCCTCTTGGTGGTGAGGCGTGCACCCCCTGTCCCCCAGCTCCTCAGTGAATGAGTCGCCAGGGGAGTTGAGTGGAGGAGGGGGCGTGGAGGGGGTGGGGAAGGGGTAGGGTTAGCAGGCAGAAGCAAGGCCAGGGCGTTGGCTGTCGGCCATGGCCGTAATGATGAGAACAAGAATGAGAATGCAAATCACACCATACTGATGATGAACACGATGCCGTTGATGATGTGTTGGGTGGAAAGCAAGCGAGGGCGCGGTGGTGCTGGGGGGCCCAGGCAGTGAATTGAGCGGCGACGGGTGCATTTGGAATGAATGGGGTTTAGGCCGAGGGCGCACCAGAGGCCGCTGCCCGTTCCGGAAGGCTCGGACTGTTTACTCCAAACAAGGAAACGACGGCTGACGGGCTCGCCAAACGCCAGAGCGTTGTCCCAAAGCGCGACTCCACTCACATCGTCACTCTCCAGCAGACTCTCCCCCATGCATGTACAAGGCTTAGGTGCAATACCTGCAACCTTATCATACTTGTCCAAGTATTGCACGGCCGAGATCCGTTGCTGGCGATCTTTGTTTGGTTGCCTGGTCGCCTTGCTCTCGATCGTGTGTGCTGTTCCCCATCTCGATTGTTTCGCCACTGGCGGCTCCTCCAATGGCGATCCTGCTTGCGGCCAATTGATTGCATGCAGCACACTGTCTGGCCCTGTTCTGGCCCTGTTCTGGCCTGCCCCTACACTGAGTGGTGGGCAAGGGAGTGAACAGGCCTCAGGAATGGCTCCTGGCCACGGTCCATCCAGGTATCAAACCTTAGCTACCACTACCCTACCCTACCCTACCCTACCCTACCCTACCTACTACTGTACCTATGTACCTCTACACATACACACACAAACATGTTGCTACGCCGTCATCCATGGCCTCAGCTCAGTCTTGGGATGCTGGGAGCGTGCGGCTAGGTATGGAGTACTGAATCCGCTCTGCCTTGTGGCCCTGACCCTGAATCCTGATGCTGACCCTGGGGATGATGATGGGCTGTGCGGTGTGCTGCTGGTTGTGCTTCTACCGAACAGTATGGAGCTATGCTCCATAGGTACACCGTATGTATTAGTATTACTATGCCATGTACTGACCGGTACCATGGTACTCTACCTGAGGCACGTCCACCTGTCTATGGCTGCCATTTACGACGGTGACCCTTGTTGTTGTTGTTGCTGGTGCTGCTGCCGCAAGCAGAGTGCCAGAGTCGGGCCAGCCTCGTTTCCAATCCCATCGCACGCCCTTTTTCCACGCACAGGACTCTAGCTACCTAGCTCTATGTACAGGCCTACGTAGGGACCTACATTTCTCCGTGCTGAGGCTTGCAAGTTGCGGCGCAGTCTTGGGCCTTGGCCAAGTGCCTCACTTCAATTACTAGATGTTCATGTGGCCAGGTGAGCCTGATCTGGGGTTTCACACCCTCGCCCGCTCTGGGCCAAGCGTCGCCCCCTAAGCGAGAGGCTAGCCCCACGGCTCGCTCATTTTCCGGATGACTGTCTCTCGCCATGCTTCTTCAGCCGCGTCTGCTGCATCCTCGCACAAATCCAGCGACCTCGCCGTTCACTTACCTGGGTCCATTCTCTCGATCTTTTTCATTCATGGCCTTGCCTGTACACTGTGGCTTGTCTAGCTCAACGGCTGCCCTGGTCCATCCTATTTGCGTCTGTCTATTTGGACATAGCGATGCGATCTATCTGTGTATATGTTCTGTTGGTGCATGGAATGGGTAGATTACATGCTTGTGGGCCGAGGCCCCCCGTCCCCTCCGTTTCGTATCCACCATCCCCAGCGAAACCAGCATCCTAGTCCAGCTCCTGGCCACTATAAGCCGGGGTGGAAAGCGATTGCGAACATGGTGAATGGTATGCCTTGCATTCTGTCCGCCCCCCATGGCCATCACGATCCTAAGCTAAACCGACCGCCTTGAGCGAGAGGTTGGGCGGCTGCAGCCACCCAGCCTGTCTCTATCCCACCGCTTACAACAGTCTATAGGACAAAATAGAGAACAAATTAATTCGTCTCAAAACTGGCATTGGTAGCTGGTAGGTAAGCCGGTGCTCCACAGGCTCCAGCAGAAGCGTTCACCAAGCTCTTTCGTTGCCAGAACCCGTCTCCTGGGACCAACGGCCGTTCCAGCAGTTCGAGACGTGGCTCCTGTCGTGACCACTGCAATGTCTGAACAAAAGTGCCTCCGTGTTGCTTAGCATGGGTTGGCCACGCCTCTGTGTCCACCACGCTTTTCTTCGGTTCTGTACAATGCTGCGCGGCCTGTACCCGACCGAATATCTTCGGGCGGGGAGTGGAGCCCTATTTCGATTCTGCACCGTGTTCTGATACGAGATCCTTACTGTCGAAACCCTGCCATGTGCTCCTTCGAGGCCGATCAGTCAATGACATCAAGGCAAGGTGACAACACGGCCTGTCATGGATATTGGTCTTTCTTAACAGCAAAGTTTTGCCTGGGAGGGACTGGGGAAAACTACCTCCCGACAAACACGTTGAGGGAAATGGACAGGATGTTGTACCCTGCAAGCTTTCCATCGCCTCTCCTCCGAACGCCACGGTGGGCCTTAGATAGGGTGCGGACTCGCCATCATGCACCCGAGGAGCAGGTCACGGAAAGGCCAACGGATGGGAGTCGGATCTCGTTGCGAGATCGCTAAGTTGTGGAACAATATTGGTCGCGCAGCACTGATGATACTACCGGCGCGTCATGACGATTTGCAGACGAGATGTCGCAACGTACTCACGACTCACGAGCAAAAGCGCTCCAAGGCTGCTATCTGGCCCGCCTTGGCACGAACAAAACCTCCAAGGTACCCGGGTTCTTTTTCGCTGTTGCCACGCGACGTATCGGTACCTATCTGTGGTGGTAAGCCAACAGTCTGCAGCAACTGCTGGCATCTATACACAATACACAAGCAAAAGAATCCAGGTATGTCAAGCAGCAAGAAAAGCAAGTACGCAATCTATGTACATAATGCTCGCATTGCCGCTCTAGCCTCTTGCGCGGGTCTATACATACAGGGAACCCCAGCACAGATCCCAAAGATCAGATTAACGAGTGATCGGCCCCGAGCCAATGGAAACTCAGCCGCTGCACCCATTTGTCTGAAACTAGCCCATCCACGCACGCACACCTTGTTGCTTTTCCTCCCTTGTTCATGCATCCTCGGTCTCGCATTGGCTGTCGGTGTGGTACTCTCATGTATTACTTTCCAGGTTGTGTGTGGAGCCCATGTTTATATATGTACTGTATTGTACAACGAACGAGACAATTCCTTCGCTCACTCACGGCTTTTGACAGCGGGACAACTGGCAACTGGCGGTCAGGCAATCATCTCGATCTCTCGATCGCGCCAAGGATCCAGTCCAACCCGCATCCCACGTGTCCACCTACCTAGAGCACCCAGCGATACTCTAGATGTGCTCCCCGAAAGTCAGGAGCAGAGTCTCGCGACAGCTCGCCCCCAAGCCAGGCCATGTTCACAAAGATCCCGGACGTGCCCCTGCAGTGGGTCATTTTGCACCTCAGAGCACTCCCTACAGACAGTAATGGCTGACTCGTCGTTCAATTCATGACGCACACGCTAACACCCACTCTGTGTGCATCGTTCTACACTGGTTGAAGGCCACATGCACGCTTGCAAGGGCAAGGGAAAGCCGTTTAGCTTTCAGATCTGAGTCGCCTGCCGAATCGGATCGACATGCCCCACTTCAACCCCCTTTCTTCCGCAAGAGTCGTCACATCCCTCGCGACGTCACTATTGTATGTCCACACATTACCTACTGCCTCATGATCTCTCGAGATGACCCCCCACACCCAGGGTGGAGTTAGACAGGATCACGCACTAGAGCCAACACCTACCAAATTACCAGTGCAAATCCTGCGTGGCTGAATGGAATAATATTGCCACACTAAGCATCCACCTACACACTTCAACCATCCAATATACAAACCGTGCTCGGATCCCCTTTTGTGTGCCGCCGTACCTGTGGAGAGGCGGATGTGCAAGAATGCCGAGTCGTTGCAGTGGCGCTGATCACGATCAACATGCCGAGCACCACGAAAACAAGCACAGCGCAAAGCACGACTGACCTCGCCGAAGTCCTCTCCAAAAAAATGGTAATCATGACGGCAAGTCCAGCATAGCGACAAATCAAGAGCTAGAAGCGACCCGTAGCGTCATTGCTTAACTCTGTCTCTTGTCCAGGGCATGTTCGCGGGAAGCATGTGCTAACGCGGATACGCCCGTTGAAGAGCCGGGCCAGACCCGCCGTTCGACCAGGCGAAGCGAAACCGTGCTGTGTGTGTTTTCTTTTGTTTTCAATAACACTTGAGAAAGCATAAACCTGCCGTATATTCCCCAGCCTAGATCCCCAAGCAAAGTTTGTGACAAATTGGTCAAATTGGGGTCCCCAATGGGGCAGCGTTGTCGTAACCCGTCAAGGAACTCACTTCTGACGACACTGCGAATGTGAGCCTCGTCAATCGATAGACTCGTCTTGCGTCCAAGATCTACGAGAATGGATTCTGAGCGTGGAGTCTGCCACACTGCCCTTTTGGGGTTTTGCACAAGACAAGCGTGACACTATCAAAGCGTATGGTATCGTAGTATTCAAACGTGCAGTAGTGTTACTTCAACGCACAATTAAACTCTCGCTCGAACACGTACTGACTGATCATCTTTTTTTGCTAATCTATCATTCCATGCCAAGACACCGATTGAACATATATTCACGTGAGTGAGCCGAGTAACGGTGCAATAAAGTTCCTCCATCGGAGCCCAGGCGTCCCAGCTACATACTCTTAGTACAACTAGAGAGCGTCGAGTAACCGTGCAAAGGAGTGCCAGGACCTTTCATCCTTCTTCCAGCATAACTCCTTTTCTGGCCCTCATCAGCACCTGCCCACACGCAATAGTTTGATAAATGGCTGTGTCCTGGCAGATTGGTCTTTAGCGTACACCACATCCAGTTGCTCGGAATGAGTTTGCTGCAAGATATGCCGAACCGAGCTTTGCTAGCTTGACTTGCCGTTGTTCCACTCGGAGATGTCTTCAATCATCAGGAGGGAATACGAATAGGATACTACTCTGTTCTGGACGGCGACTTCATTGTCTAATTGGAATACATATTGGCTTTGAGAAAAGTGGGGAATTTTCCTGATGGAGGCAGGTGAATAATGTACGTGGTCCGTGTTTATTCATGGGACGAGTTGGCTGACATTGCGTTCTTTGGGATGAAGAGTCGAGATGGATTTTGGAGGGCTGGTATGTGCCATTCCTGCATGTCGCCACCTTGAGACATCTGCTGATGTTTACAGAAGAGTGTATGGTCTATTGAAGGTGGTCATCTGGTGAATGGGTAATTGTTTGTAAGGCTACGGAATCATCCTGTTCGGCGTCATGATCGGAACTTAATCTATTCAGACACCTTTCGTGGTTGACCGAGCGACACATTGAAATGGAGTATATCACCAATACCTTTCGATCCTTCTCAAATGAGGTTCTGGATAAATCCATGAGATGCATTGCCCTTACTCTACAGCTGCAACCTTGCAGCTTCTCGTCTCTCCAAGGTCTACGACCGCACTGTTCTCTTACATTGCTGCGCTATCCCCCCTGCACCACATAAACAAAAGCGTCTGACTGACCTGCACATGGTAGATCTTTGACCACAAACACATCACAGCCTGCAGCCTACATTGGCCCAGTGCAAATTTGCTCCCCAAACCAATATGACTGGACTGTCGGGTCTGCGCTTCAACCTCCACATGATGTGGGCAGGAGCAAGCTGAATCCTTCGAGCTGTGGGATATGATTACCGGATTTATCGGTCTGGGTCTCACGCATGTTTCTAGGACAGTGTGCTGCACACAAGTCTTTCCCGGTTTATGTCATGTAGGTATGTGGAACGAAGCAATAGACGTGTGATCATTATGATCTGTCAGATCCCACCAGGTGATTACTGGGGAAAGCCGAGTTTGCTGAGCCATCAGTACCATAAATACCGCCAAACTACGAGACTGGATAGCATTACAAAAAGACATCTTATCATGTAGGGAGTCCAAATGCTATTTTACAAGCACACTCGGCCAAAAAATGGAGGTCGAAAGTTGACTAGTCCATCACCATCCCTGGCCAAGGCTGACTGCTCAAGAGGTACCACCACAGCACAAAAGGTTATATCTATATGACCATTAAAGCATGTCAGCGGCCGACAGCTACCCTGGACATCCCACGCTCATGCAACACCTCTCACGGAGTCCGGTCCGCGACCGTTGGACTTCCTGGAGTGACTGCGCCGCAATTACGAAGAAACCCAAAGCTACGGGATGCACCCCTTGTCACTGCAGCCATGGATACAAAGGCAGTGCACAAATCAGCCCTGAGGCCGCTGAATGGCGGAACAATACAACGAAGGTAATTAGAGTGCAGGAGGTTACACACAAGGCCATGTCAAAGGCTTGGAGTAACGCAGAAAGCGGGTGTACAAGGTGGTCTATGTACATACATACAATCTCGCGTCCGTACAGACCGAAGAACGACCGTTCCTGTTTTGCGCCCACACCGATGCACGCAACTTTGGAAACCAATGCAGACGCACGGAACGATTATACCTGCCTCTGCCTGCCTGTTGATACAAAACAAACGCCCTCATTTCTCGCTCCACAGCTGAATGCACAACATCCCTGAGGTTTCTTCGACCTGTCCCCACCTCGTCTTTTCTTCTGTGCAGCGCGCCCATTGCACTTTGAGCCTATTCTCATCCTATTCCAGCCAGGCGCGTCTTTCCAAGCCCTACCCATCAGCTTGACAGGGTCTGTTCGCCTGTTGGCCAACACACACACTCCCTCTCTCTCGTGCCGCCAACAGAGACGCAAGAGCGGCGCCCCTTGTGTTTCCGGCTTCCCGCTAGCCAGTGAACACAGGCAAAGCGAACCCGAGTCCTCGCACTCGGGTCAACGTCAGCTACGGCTTGTCCGACCTTCCATCCCTCTCGAAGTGTTACACCACGCACACGAACTTTCGACCACGCGAAGTTGGGCGGATAGTCGGCTGCTTGCTTCAGATTGCGAGAATCTGGGGGTGTATGCTCTGTATGTAAGCGGCCAAGGGTATTTCCTCCCTCCCCCACCCGCGTTCCTATCGTGAAGCCTGCGGCTTGTTGTCCATCTTCCTCAATCTCACCCAGGAGAACATATTACCGTGCAAAAGCCGGGTGTGAAGGGACACATAGCTTGGCGTTTCCTAGCCAGCACACGCACGCAACAACGGCTGTTGTCGGTTCGCACCTTTATCCCCAATCGGTTTTGCATAGGCGGGCCGAGGCGAGCTGCGTCCACTGTCGGCTTTTTTCTCAGTCACAAAAGTAGCTGGGTACCATGAAACAGCAAGCGAGAAGAGCAAGCGAGAAGAGCCCAAGGAACCACGAGGGAAAACCGTTGCTCAACGCTAAACCAAGTCTATATATAGGCCCGAAGAAAATCCTCACTCCGACCCGCACTCTGTTCGTGCGAGCCTTGGACGTTGCGCGGTAGGCACTTACATCGGAGCTCGCGTCTGGCTGCAGGACACCGGTGCAGGCCTGGCTTTTCGATTTCCATCGCGAGTGCCGCGCTGCACATGGCCATCGACATAGGGAGGGAGAAGGGCAGGCCTTGGAGCCTCACGTTAGGTGGTGGGGATATGAACATGGTCATTTCAGGTGAATCCCTTGCGCAATAACTACGCGTGCTATGACGGGCTATCCGGGTTGCGCCTTGCATTATCCATTTTGCAGGAGAGGAATCTTATGTTGGGTCGGGTTGGGTTGGGGCAGTGGTGCAGAGGCAGCGCCGGTCTCACAGCAGCCTTCCAGCTTACCATTTGGCATCTTTTCTCGTCGCCCACGTAGTGGGATGGAGTGCTCGGATGCACTACTGCCGCGGTACCGCCCTGAGGCGTCATCTGTCTGTTGTTTCCGGTGAACACACAGATACCTAGCCAGCGGTCGCTCTGGCAGTGTTTCTGTTTGTCACAATTCTACCACGCAAGGCGCCCTGTGAGTCCTTTGTCAGAGTAGTAAGCCGTTGGTTGATCTGTCCGTCTCGTCTGCCCTGGTAAAGAAAGCGGGCGGTGTACGGCAAGTCAACATAGCAAAGCGAGAAAGGATGCAGGCGATCCAGTGGTCGACTTGTGGAAACCGAGGTACACAAGCCACATGTATGTCCTCGTACAAACCCCCATTACAGTAATTCGCGAGGCTGACCTCTGAATCTGGATGGGCCGGCCCCCAACTCTGGACGCACAGTGGTTTGTGGTTCCCAGTACGAAGGTAAGCTAGCCAACGGCGCGCATACGATACAGAGTGCTTCGATGCGTCAAATCGATGCAGGATTTTGCGCGTGGCAAACTGACAACTGCGCGTGGCTAGCTGATGCATCTGCCAGCTACCTACCTACCCGCATCCTGCCTGACACTGACAACAGGTCCGACGGTCCCGCATCCTGCCTGACGCTGACAACAGGTCCGACGGTCCCGCATTTGTTAACCATTTTCATCAGTCAAATCTTGAATCGTACAAGCCCGCTGCTCCAATCAGTCCATCATTGCAGGCTCGCGGACATACACTTGGCCCCTTTGCGCAACTTGCTTTCTGCTTCCAGCCAACGATATTGCTTTGAGGAATCAGGATGATGCTGGGAAGGAAGAGGAGTATCTACCTTGCTTTTTGTTTAGCGATCTCGATACCTGAAATGGCCGTGGTGCGTTTTTGAAAGCGAATCCGCGTTTTCCCCACCTCCCCTCCCAAAAAGCCGACGTTATCCACACCCATCTTCAACGCCCAATGGGCCCCCATCACACAAGTTCGTAAGATGTGGTACCCACAATCTATATCCAGCCCTCTCTCTCTTTCTCTCTCTCTTTGCATTGCAGAATCGCAAATCAGGTTTTCGACCCCTAGTCAGCCATCCAATCCTTTCTGCGGATTCGCCTCTTTCTGGTGTTGAAGGAGATGACTGTATCTGAACGGACGGGTATCCCGAATTAGTAGGCTTGGGATCGCACCGTGACACTTTCGGCCTAGTGACCGTTGTGTGCAGAATAACGGCGGCGGTGGTTATGAATAGAGAAGAGTGTACACGGCAAGAGAGTCCACAGCATAGCGCAACACTAAGGCAAACTGCCGCAACAAAGCTACTTAGATTGGGAATATGGGCGGCTCTCGCGAGTTGACCGCCCGCTTCACTCGCCTCAACGGACAACGGAGAACGCTACCTACCTACACGACCACACCATACATACATCCATACCATCAAGGATACAGGCACCGTTGCTCTATCCCGCCAGCCCATCCATGTCCCCCCCATTTCCCACAAGGCCAATTAGCAGCCCCAATACCACCGCTTCCTTAGCGTTATCGTTTCAGCTGCCGTGATTCCCCACCATCAAAGCCGACGGCATCCAACGGTGCGCAGTGCACAGTGCAAAAGGAAACCCCGTCCTTGGCGTCGCCGTTACTTGTAATCGTGTGGAAATATCGTAGCATAGCGTACAAAGTACCGTAGGCATAGAGCCATATAGCCATACTACACCATAGACAACATCCCCCCTATACTCACCCCCCAACCTTCCCATCCCCATACCACCCCTCCATATCACCGCCCACCCATCCTCCCCCGAACCGAGCCCCCTCACCCCTTCTCTGCCATTTCTCACCCCCAGTCTGGGTATCGCCGACGTAAAAGCGCCGAGGACTAGGGGCGCCGGGCTGTATGTGAGTAAGCGAGTGGTGATCAATCGGAGTGAGGCGTGGCGGAATTGTGGCAACGCGGTAATTGATCTGCTGGGTGGGGGGATGGGAATGGGCGGGTAGAGTGGTGTAGGTGATGTAGGTGGTTTGTACTGTGTGGATTTACTGGTGTAAGCGGTTGGTGGGTGGGGCCTGGGAGGGAGGGGAGGGGGCGATTGTAGTTCTAGATGCGGTGGTGGTTGGGGGTTTGGGAGGGGATGGGGATGAGGGGTTGCCTTGTGGTGATGGGGTTTTGGGGATGTGTTTTTGGCTGTGCGTATGAATGGATATGTATAGGGATACGGACATGCGTCGGCATACGTACTAATACTTTGGCATGCTGATGGGCCGTTCTTGACTTTCTCGCCAGGCCGTCTGCTTGGTGATGAAGTTTCCCTTGCGTTGTGTTGGTTGGCACGGTATCAGTATCAAGACGGATTATGCACAGCCATGGCGAATTTCCACCAGTTCGTTGAAGCATGGAGATGGTGTGGGTACTTATAATAGCTTCGGTGTTGGTGTTGGATAGGACAGCGACTGTATACATCCATACATACACCACAACACAGCCAGTTCATGCATGCTCAAACGCTTTCATGGTACCGTAGATGCCTGGGGAACTAGTGAGTCACGAATTCCTAGAAGAGGTGTGGATACACCGTCTTTGTGGATTGAACGGGAGTTGCTGTCTGGTATGAGTATATATATTTGTAATACTTGAGCCAAATCGAACCGTTTTCACAGAGCACGCCCTATTATATACGGCACGGCTGTGTTTTAACAATGCACCCTTGTTTCACACATCTAGCACTTAAGACCTAACACCCAACACCCCAACACTACATCCACCAGCCCCTCCCATCGCATTTGAACCCTTCCACACCAAGCACTCACACTACCCACGCTGTTACCACAATAAACATCGTTCTCGACGTTTCCCTTCCCCGCCCGACTCACCACCGCCACGGCTTGCTTCACTGTGGTCCGCGGGGGCGGGGCGGGTGTGGAAACCCCTTGGCTGGAATATGCGTGTGCATTGTCGCTCCAACGCGATGCTGGGGCATACAGTGTTTCCTCGGTATGCTGGAACTCAAAGGGCGGGGATTGTGCGCTTGGGGTATACCGTATGGTAGGTTGGGTGGGCTATTGCGCTGTCTATCGTCGAGTCGCTGTGGAGTTTGGTAATGCATAGTGTGGAGTTTTCTAGGCTGTAAGTCTGATAATCCCTTAGAGGAGAGAAGATTCCTATTTTGGGACAGAAGTGAAAAGATGGCATACAAGGCACACTCACATTCCCATCATAGTTACCAAGACAAACTCGCGGGGCTCTGGCGACGCTGGTTGTAGCTGCTTGGTTGGATTAATTGGATTTGTTCGGGTATGGTATATACAACTTAAACATACGAACATGGAAATTCTCAATACTGGCATTGTCATACCTAACACACCACTGACCCGGACCCGAAACATAGCATCACAATCACCCGTATATCTTGCACGTTTGTATACTATACCATCTAGCTCTACTCGCATTTCATCTTCTTGGTTGAAATCAGATTTTGGAACGCACAAGCGAGTGTATCTCGTGGCTGTCTCGTGAGTCTTTCTCTTCATAGAGTATATAATAGACAGGAATTGTTCCTTGTCGACGCTGTTCAGTGTCTTCGTGTTAAGGAGGCGCTGGCTTGCTTGACTCCGGATTGGTATATAGAGCGGTGGCCGCGTGTAGTGCGGGATGGAGTCTTGAGCGGCGGGTGCTAAGGATGTGTTTGTGGTTCGGTCGGAAGGGGTGGTATTGGTGCCATGTTGCCATTTGTTTTGCCTGGTTTGTGGAGCGGGATCGTGTGATGGATAGCGGGATGTCTGTTGGGGAACGCAGATATGTGGTAGATACTGGTAGGGGCTGGTTGTGACGGTTGCGGAGAAGGATGCGTGATGGGAAGGTGGGTATTGGAGGCGATGGAAAGGTTTTGCTTAACTTGGGTGGTGATGCGGTTTCGACTGCGATTGAAGCTGTAGCCCTCGGTGATATGGGTATTGGGTGTTCATTGTCTATCATGGTTAGTACGGTTCTAGAATGGATGTTAGGAGTAGGGCAGATACATGTTGATATACAGAGAGGAGGTCGCAACTCCCATCGCTCACACTGTTGCTCCTAAGTCTACCAGCCCGTTAAAAATTACAATTACATGTCTACTCCAATGTCAGAGGCCAGGTAGTCTACATCGAAATACAAATTACTCCGCCAGTCCTACCAATACACCCATTCTTCTCCCTTCTCTGCCACGACCACATCCCACGACTCCACCATCTCCGCCAGTGAGATATTCGGGTTCCGCTCCAAGATCTCTTTCATGTGCTTGGAAAACGCAATCCGGACCCTAGCCCCAGGAAACATCCGCCCAGCGGTCGTGCCCTCAGTCGCATCCACCCACTCTGACATTCTGACCGAGAAGGGATCAATGCGGCTTCGTGCACAGAGTGTACGGAGCACCAGATACCGTCTGGCAAGCTCTTGCTGCTTCTGCACTTCGTTCCACCGCCATATGTCATCTTTATCCCAGTATACGGGATGAGGGGACGGCATTGTCATCAGCTGTCGGTAGAAGGTGTCTACCTGACTCACTTGTCGCATCATGGAGGTGCGAGCAACATGGGCGGCAGGAATGTTGCTCCGTGTATCTGCATAAACTGCGTCCAGAATTTGTAAGTGGTGTAGCAGTTTTTGAACGCGGTAGAGTCTATTGAGAAAGTCGCGCCATTGCACTGTCGCTACCAGCCTCTCATTTGCTTGTGCGTTCTTCCGCCGCTCTTGCTCTCGCTCTCGTGTTCGTGCCTGCTCTGGTGTCTCGTAGCTGGCCCAGGCGATGAGGTTCAGATAGGAAATTTCGGGCGGCCATGTTGCTCGTGTGTTTGGGTAGTGTGGGCTTTTTCTGCGGTACAGCCATTCCACCTTCCAGATCTCCCCTCCGACGGCAGTGTCCCAATCTTGAGGTGTGACGGAGGAGTGGTCTGCAGTGAACCTCCTGATGAGCTCACCGAGCTCCGCTTTCAATGCCCTGCACTGTCTATCTTTCCATTTATTGACACGCATCCTGTTCTTAAGACACAGTCGCAGGAACCTGGCTCTCTGGACCTTCTGGATATAGCTGGGCCATCGCTGGGTTATTTCGCGAAGGCGAAGTCGATTCTGACCTTGTCGCCAATTGTTATTCTCGCGAGTAGGGTGCTCGTCTCGACAGGGCATGTTGATAGCTGTTTATCAAGCTGCAGTTGGTCAGGTTAGTCTTTGAATATGTGTATAGCTCAAGCTGCGTACGTTTTGGCATTTGCGAACGGTGCGCCTGAGAAATTGCTACGTGGAGCTTAGAGAAGATTATGTTAGTCGAGAAGAGTTTGATTACGGCTTGGTGGAGAAGCACACTTGTTAGAATGTATATGCTAAGATGCAAGGTGGTGTGGGTGTGGGGCTTTCAGCGCAGTGATCCCAAAGTGAAAGGCATCGCAGTGCTGCAACCGAACGACGTAATGGGCGCTTGATCCTACCACTTCTAGAAACTTGCAAAACATCAGCAGATTTTACCAAACATACAAACGACGTTGGTAGAAGGTGAAAGGCAAGCCATTCCAGTGTTGCTGTCACGCGGAATATCGAGCATGTTATGCTCCATCAAACGCACGAGACCATATAATCAATGCCGTTTCGCCTTCAGGCACATTTGCATCTCCACCTAGCACCGATAAGCCGGGCACAAGACCTTCGATGAAGGGTAGCCAACAGTCTGGCATCTTCTCGCTGAATTGGTTGGCATGCGGTGCTTCACCGCTTCCAGTGTTGGAAGTCCGACAGTGCATAGGTAACTCAACAGAGCGATGTATACCTGTCCTTCAGAGCCTGAATGAGAATGAGCTATCAAATTTACCGCCGTGCAAATACCTCAAAGTGGATACCCATGGCGCGTATCCACCCTGTGGTATTTGAACGCGGAGCGACGGGAGAACTATAGATTCAACCAGTAGGACACCAATTGGGTAAGGCTATACATGCGATTGTGCCAAGGAAGTATCAGATTTAGTTTGAATGGCACCGATAGTCGCGGATACAGCGAAGAAGCTACCAGAGACCGCAAAATCGAGACAAGTTGGGTAAGATTGCGTGGGCACAAGAAACGGCAGTAGGCGAAGTAACTTTAAGGAAGTGTTGTAAAAATTTTGCATAATGAGAGGCGAATCGTTCGAATTTTGCAGCCAGCTCAATGCCATGGCGTCCGAAGCGATGTGCAATGAAGGTAGGGTCGAACGTAGGGTAGACCTAGTAGGCTTGATGTTGAGACCAGCGAGGATTGACTCTCTGGGTATTTTGAATCATGATCAGTCCAGCCACGACATGGTAACATGAGTATGCGACGTTGTATATATTAGTCGAAATTGCTCCCGTGAGCTGTCACCGCAATACTATGGTATACACTTGTTGTTGAAGGCGTGATCACTGAACTCAAGAATCAGTTGTTAGATGGATCATTGGATTTAATCATCAAGATAGAGCTCAAATATATAGAGCCCAAAGCTTGGTGCCCAGAGGGTCACGGTCAGTACACCATGCGCTCCAGGCGAAACAAGCTGCATGTGACCTGCTGTTGTGCCGATCACAAGCTGGCGATGAGCTCCAAGAAGGATTTCCTGGTCTATCAACTGAGGGAGCACACTATCGTGGTGCTGTTCTGCAACACTTGTGATTGTCACCAATTTCTGCATGTAGTTGTAGTCTGTCCGCTTTAGGTTGGCCAAGACTTTCCGGTGCATGTAAACACGCACTCACATTACACCTCCAACAATTTATCACAGAGACCGATATGCTCTTAATTTTATCCTAGACGTGTTGTATTCGAATATCTGAAAATGCCAAGCCGATATCTATCAATCAATTAGCGCAAGGATCTCACAAATTTGGCTAAGAAGATTTGGCTTACTTGATGCTAACTACTGTGATAGCGTCTTTTTCGCTCACCTAACGATTGGATCGGAAAGTAGTACGCGTTGACTGATAGACAAAAAGGCACTCTCATACAGCAATGTCATGGTTAATAGTACTATGGGATTCACGCTCTCTTTCGCCTCTCCTACTCATGATGTCAACACATTCGATGTCCGGAAGCTTTTACTTCCATGATCGCGTGGACCATTGAGATCTATTATATTAGCAAGATACGATATTAGCTTAGTTCTGTCGTCATGTACAATGTATTATATAAAGCACACTTGTGTCACCAAAACGTCCCGTTCTCTTGAGTTTTTCACATTAAAGGCGACCAAAATCAAGCTCCTGTTCATTGTTCTACACATACAATGACAAGGAGTGATGGTACAATTCGTCCTGTAGGTTTGAAGTCTCCCATCATTCTACCAAGAATCTTATCAAGGGCAGTAAAGCCAGAAGTATTCCTGTAGACAAAGGAGAATAGAGAATTCACGAGGAGGGGTGTCAGTTCTGGAGCCATTGTAAAGATTATACAAATTAAGTCCATTTTCAAGCAGATTACATCCTGTGTGCGAAAAGAAATCATCTTCAAGACTAGATGTAGCAGTCCACAGCAGAAGATGTCGCATTCTTCGGGATAAATATCACTGACTGAGGATCCAACAGAGATTTCCGAAAAAGGGAAATATTTTGATGCATTCTACCTGGTTATGCAAACCCCGTTGGGCGATCTTCATACTAGCAAGGGAAGTCCTTGGTTGTGTAAGTGGGGCTAAGGATCTGAGTTACATAATAATCTATGCACTACGTTCTACCGGTATTTGTATTCCTCCCGATCTCAAAGGATTATGCATAGTGTATATCAGTTGACTTCGTGATATTACTGGATAACGACGTCGGGAAACGAGTAGATTTGACGCCCACTGGGGGTAGAACAAGCATCCGCCTACTTGAACAGGTCGAGTGAACATGGGTTATGATTATACGAGTAGTCCATTTTCCAATCAAATTGAAGATCTTTTTAGCCAAGAAACATTTTGAGGAATACGTTCATATAGAATGTCGTCAAGATCGATGTCGGAGCAACCAAATCGGCACAAGCGCCGTTCCCCACACTTTCCCCCCCACCTTTCGCCGGCATTCTGACCGAACCCAGTTCACCATAAACGCTGCCCTTGTCTACCCCCAGCCGCATTACATGATACAGCCGTTCTTCAAACCACCTGACATACACGAACAACAGAAGATACCAGTGCCACTACTCCACTATCTCACACGACAACATGAAGGTCCTCATCACCGGTGCAGGCGGCTTCGTAGGCCAGATCCTCGCAAAAAAGCTCGTTGAAACCAACACCGCGACGTCCCTCATCCTCGCAGACGTAAAGGAGCCCTCCAATCCCACGACTGCAAAGGACGTCACATGCACTGCCTCAGATCTCACTCAACTCTCCGCATGCGAGGCTTTGATCGCGCAGTCACCTGATGCCGTCTACATCCTGCACGGTATCATGTCGAGCGGGTCCGAGGCCAATCTCGAACTCGGGCTCAAAGTAAATTTTGAATCTGTGCGCCAGCTGCTTGATGTCATCCGCACCAAGCGCCCAGGCATCAAAGTCGTCTTCACGTCGTCGTGTGCCGTGTTTGGCCGCAAAGCCGTGGAGAATGTGGCGACGGAGACAGATATAGTCCCGATGCCGGAGTCGAGCTACGGGACGCAGAAACTCATGATTGAGTTCTTGCTCAATGATTATTCGCGCCGTGGGTTGATTGATGGGAGAACGTGTCGACTTCCGACGGTCTTTGTGCGCGCTGGTGCACCGACTGCGGCTGCGTCGTCGTTTGTGTCGGGCATCGTGCGCGAGCCGATTCACGGCCAGGAGAGTGAATTACCTGTGGATCCCAGCATTGGGATTTGGCTCACTTCACCACGGGCGTTGGCTACCAACTTGGTTCATGCGATCAAGGTGCCTGCAGAGAAGTTTGGTCACTTTAGACAGGTTTTGCTGCCGGGATATACGGCGACGAGTGCGGAGATTTTGGACGCGCTGGAAAAGGTTGCTGGGAAAGAAACGAGGGCATTGGTCAAAGAGAAGAGGGATGAGAAGACACAAACGATTGTGCTGAGTTGGCCTGCGAAGTATAATACAGCAAGGGCGAAAGAGCTTGGCTTCAGTGAGGATGTAGGATTGGAGCAGACGATTCGAGACTTTATCGAGGGTGAGAAGCAGTCATCATAGAAAAACCTGTCACTTGTGCCGAGGCATTGAACCAGGCGCACGCGTTTGTCTCAAAATGTAATCTTAAAGCTCTCGTAATAAATGGTTTCATATATACATGGTACAACAGCATGAATTATCACACGCTCTGGCTTCTCTCCACGGTGTACTCGATCCCTGGAACCAGACCGTCTAAATGCCCAACTATTGGCCATAAACCGCCTGCTTGATGTGACCGGGAAACTGCTTGAGCAATCTTGCATCAAGTTTCTGCAACTTGGGACACGCCAGAGCAACAATGACATTGCCGATGGCGCTTGTCAGACCGTTGAGTGCACCAAGAAGAATATCAGGCTTAGCCTGGGCCAACAACTGGTAGACGTAGCAAGAGAAGCTGTTGCCCTCAAGCAGCGTGCGGCCGTTAAAGACGCCTCCAGTCATATCGGCAACGTCGACGCCAGTGAAGGTGTTGGTTTTGCCAGTGTTTCTAAGACGTGTCAGCATGAGATTACCAATTGGTGATGGAGGCAGACATACCCTCCAATGCTGAGAAACTTGGGGTGGAGCCGGGCAGCATTTGCTGTATCAGCAAGGAAGTAGTTGGTCTCGTATGGGTACTCGAGTGCCCGACGGTACTAAGATTTGATGTCAGTGATAATTTTCAAATAATGGTCCCTTTGCAAAACCAACCCAGTTCTCAGGAATGCGTTCGGCGCCCTGAGTAGCGGTGTAGCTTCCACTCTCGCCGTTAATACCGAACCAAGACTGAATTGTAGCATAGTCCAGACGTCCCGCAGGGAACTCCGCTCTGTGGTTTGCCATGAATCTGAAGATGAAGGTGTACGCAGCAGGTTGCACCAAAACTCCAGCGAATGGGCCGTTGAAGAAGTCAGGGTTGTTCTTGATCTGGGTGTCGAATCGGTGGGAGCGAAATGCTGTCAATGAATCAAGGGTGACTTGACCGGCGGGCGAAGCATCGACCAATTGTTGAAATTGTGCTCCAACAGTCTTGTAATTGTTTCCCGCTTCGTACAAATCGGGCCTCGTGGGACTTGCATCTATTTCGTACTTGTTGTGGATCCAGAGAGTCCATTTCCTAGCTGGACAGTCACTCCTCCTTGAGCGAGGGAGCGTGTAACTCCCATGGACCAGTTCAATAGGTCACTGTCGAGGGCACCTTCGAACGATGAGAGGAAGGTTGCGAGAACAGGCCCATACCGACGACTTTCTGAGTTGCCTCGATGTACTGTGCAACACTAGCATAACCATTATGTGGCAGAAAGTTCTTCGGTTGGTCAGCCTATTAATTCCAGAGTACAGTTGATGTATCACTCACGTGGTTGGCAAAGGCGTTGAGACCTGGACATGAACCCCTGAGATCATTCGGCCCAGGTGCTGCATACTCGTGACCACTGCCCCGGCTGATGTTGACGAATTGCTTCTCCGCATTGAATGTGTTCATAGGCTCAAAGATTCCAGTTGCAGCATCTGTTCCAGCCTGTCTTTTGCTAAGCATCTTCTCGATTTTTGCTGCTCGGGCCTGAAAGCGGGGTCGTTGGCAGTCGCCGCCAACATAGCTGCTGGGAAAGCATTTGCAAAGGGCGCAACGGCAGAAGTAATTGTGTAGAAGAGAAATGGATCTTGACAATGTGAATGGGAAACCCCGTAGAAAGAGTTGCCTCGACTGGCCGAGCGCTCTAACTTTATCCCACCGTCTTTCAAAGCCCTGACAGCCATCACCTTAGACTTGACATCAACTCGTCCTGTTCAAAGCGTCTAGCACGACGCCTCTAGTCCAGTGCCAAAATCTTGAAAGTAGCCGCGGTCAATCACGTAGTGGACATATCACCCGGCTGTAGATCTGCAGATCTCAGCCTTAGACACGGGAACAAAGTTCCCGCCAAACCTGGCTCTAGATGTCGTGGATAGGATTTGCCAGACTACTCACAAATGACCGAATAAGGAAAGTAACTACCACAATGGCAGTTCCTAGATTGATGTTAAATTGTAGTGTAGTGCAGGCTGTCACTGGGGCAAAGGGCTGGGGCCAATGATCTTACGCCATTGTTCATACAGACATTATTGTGGCGTTCATTTCCGTGCTTGTTCATCGATATCTTTCAACAACACCGGACTTGAATAGGTTCCCTTGACGTCATCAATTGTTGCGCATTAGATGAGGGTAACTGCTGGATTTCATTGACTCTGTCCTTACAGGCTTGCAAATTGTCGTTGCGTGGAGAGCAATAAGTCGAGAGGTGTAAAGCCACTTCAGTCCATGGCCTGATATGACTAACTTGATCCAGACTGACAGTGTAGCGAAGTGCTAGGTATCGTAGTATTACTTTAACAATCTACTCGTTGTGGCCATGACGACCGACTCAGCGCGGAACGACTCCGATCAACCTAATTCATGTTGCCATTACCCCACAAACAACTAGGTGTATCCAATAGCTTGGACAAGTCAAACTTACCGAACCACCGGTCGATCTTGCTGCCCACCTCCATGCACCTTGAGCGGAGAAATACCGAGGCCTATCAACCTTGACGAAGCTCTAGTATCGTGTGCTGTGACCAAAGGCCTAGAAGGGGCAAGTCTCATGTGTAGTGTACTCTACGAGATTGGTTGAGTGGTGCTCTCAAGGAGCTTGCGCAGCTACAAAGGAGGTTAGGGAGCCTATGCACGCGACTGAGCATTACCATGATTCACGTAAGTTACGCGCTAAATATATATGAGGATACACAAGATTTATACATGTCAGAACTACTGAGAACTACTGAAACACGACATAATTTAATCTTAGTACGCTATGAGCATAATAGCCAAAGGATGCACAGTTACCTCACACGCAATGTACGTTATCAATCACGTGCAATATGACATGCCTATCATTGGTGTCACCTTTATATAAGCAGCTTCAATTGAAAATGGCAGTATTGATACTGAAGAAGTTACATAAATAACACACCATGGCTGCACGCCATGGCTTCTACTAGATGCTGTGCCATCGGAGGTTACGCCACCACGCATATTACCAGGAACAAGCAAGAGTGCATAGGAATGTCATTTACAAAAGCCAAAGAACGCACACATGAACGGTTCGTTCTAGAGTGTTCCCTAGGCATGCGGAGCCATAGACCAGTAATGCAACTAACGAATCGAGAGAACCATCAGCTAGTGAACGATGCATGAAATGCATCTAGAGCGAATAAGTTTATCCATAAGTGCTTCATACCAATCAGTCTTGATCGCCTACTGTTCTAGCATGCTATGCAACTTCTACTTGCCTACTTATCGGCTGCACCCTGCGTCCAAGTAATATACACTAAAAAGCCTCGGCCACTCCATCCATGCACCACCACCACACCCACACTACATAGCCGCGCCCCCAAAACGCCCCACGGCAACACCCGACCGGCCCCCTCCCTCAGCCGCAAGACCCAAACTGTGGTCTACAGCCCCAAGCCACGCTACAAAAGTCTGGACTCAGGTTTCCACACCACCCATAGTCACTACAGCACCTTCCAAACGATGAGCCCTGGCACGTCATACCGTTGCCTTCTGGGCCGCAGCGGCCATTCGTACTGACGTTGGTTGGAACGGGTGCTGCTGTTGAGGATGGTGTTGGGGTGGATGTTGGGGTGGGTATATTGATTGACGTGGTCGAGAGCGACAACGACGACGAGGAAATAACGCTCGATGTCGGGGGGATAGGTACAGGTACCGATGAAGAGACGATAGGAGGGAGACCGCCATCACAGGCGCCAAAGCCAGGGCGACACCCTGTACCGCAGAAGGCAGGGGAGTTACCGCAGTAGTAGTATTCTGAGCAGCAGCGACCAAAGGTTGAGCCAGCGCAAGTCGTGACGTTACCGCATTGTCCGTTTGGAGAGACGATAAGGGTTCCAGAGGGGAGCGGCGGGAGGACTGAGGAAGTCGTGGGTACGATTGTGCTCGATGATGAGATGACAGGTGGGCTAGATGGCGGTGCTGGGGTAGGCGTTGGTGTAGGTGTGGGAGTGGGCTCTGGCGCATCACCACATCGGCCATAGTCAGGTTGACATCCTACAAGCAAAGCGCCTAGTTTTATCAGTACGGTAGAAGTGCTGGTTATATATTTCGAGGAGATGTTCCGTACAATGTTCAGGATCAGTCCCACAATACCCATAGGACGAGCAACACTGGTTGTTCCCACATCTCTGGCCACCAAAGTCTGCTCCACAGCGTCCAGCTGTCTGACGAGTGTCGAAGTGATGTAAAGATATCGTGGTATTGAGCCTTCCCACTGGCTGAGAGGCTGTTTTATGTAGTCCATCAAGTGCGGGGATTCGCGTGTTGTGTTCCACCTCAATTCTCGCTCGTGGAGTTAATACCGAGACGGCCGGTCCTGTCAGGCTCAGAGCCACAGTAAGGCTGGAAGTTATCCACCGCATCTTGCAGAGTCGTGCTGTTGGAACCTGTTGGGCAATCTTCAACAGCCCAGCGGTGGCAGAGGCATCAAGGTATTATACGGATCCTCCATGGCTGAGCGAAACTGTATAGGCGAGCAGGAACGCCGTTCCAGCGCAATCAAGTCCATAGAGAATAGAAGTACTTGGCTGTAAATAGAAAAAGCGTGGAAGAATCAATAGAAGGGGTTTAGCAACCAATTAGAATACAGTACCAAGGAGTATATGTTTACAAGGCCTGTGACATAGATTAAGGTACCTGGGGTTTAATAGAAACCCACGTTATGGCTAATATAGAAATAAGAGGTTGTGGGGCCTCTTACGGCTATCAGTGGAAGAGGCTGTGACGTGATCAAGTTCGCGACCACCGCTGATATTGTACCGATAAATGTATTTTCTACTGAGCCCCGATTTTCAAGTTCCATCTCAGTCTGGTGTTGTATCCTTGCATGGTGCGTTCGTGATGTCGATCCACGACTTCGTTGTGTGACATGCATGAGCCTCAATATGCCGTGATACCTGCCCTACACCCTAGATGTGGTGGCATGTCATATGACCATGGGTTTAGCGTTGGGCGACTTGGGCTTTACTCCAAGTGGTTAGAATATCCCTATAGGTTCAAGTCCACGTCACAGCGGCAAATTTTTATAGTTATATAAACTAGCCTATAGTTAAGTATAAATTAGGGTAATTTAAGCAAGTAAACGTAGTTTTTATTACTATCTTTTTTAAATATATTCTAAACCTATTCTTAATAATATATAGGCATTCCTAAATACTATACTAGAGTTTAGTATAGTAGTACTAGATAATATATCTAAACTAGATAGTAATATTAGAGATAAATTTAGGTAACTATATAAAGTGCTAGAGGAGGATAGTAGTAGTAGCGTTAAGGAAGTAAGTAAAAGTAAATAGAACAAGTTTAGAATAGGTTAGTAATATATTATAGGGGCATAATATATACCTTACTTATAGTAATAGTTAAGGACTACTACTTATACTAGTAATTATTAAGTATATAGCTATTCTCCTAGTATACCCTTAATTATATAGCTAAGGGTATAGGTATATAATACTAGTTTAGCAATATAAAGATAGCTCTTACTTAATAAGAGAAGAGGTGCTTATATAGGCTATATAGGTAACACATTAAGAATATATTCTTAAATTATTCTAATTCTAGCAGGTATAATACTCCTACTAGTCTATCTATCTTAATAGGCCTACAACTTTACTATTCTTTAATAGCTAGCTAGTAAGCTAGTATAAATACTAATACTCTAGGGTAAAAGTGTGTAAGTATCTTAAGAATATATTATAAACATGTTCTTATTACGTTATTAATAATATATTATATAATTAGATCTAAACCTTAAAAAGTATAGTACCTAAGAAAATTCTATAAAGAGAACTATAAATAAGAAGCTATTATTATAGCCTTATTAAGCGCTTCTTTTTAAGGATTTATAAGGACTACTAGGTGTCTTATTATTCTATAATAAGGACTATAGTAAATTAAGTAGAGAGTAAAACTTAAATATATTTAAAATATATTAATAATAAGTTAGTAAATTATAGAATAGGCTTAACTATATATTAGCTATTAGAACTATAGCCTAATATCTACTACTAGGAAAAAATATTATTTTAGTTAGGTACTACTAGAGGTAGACTCTATATATCTATAAGGTCTTCTAACTAGGGAGATATTAAATCTTTCTAGTAGTCCTGCTTTATATTCTATAGTTAAGCTATAGTTAAGCTAGATAAAGAAGTGTAGTAGGTATATTACAACCTATTCCTAACATGTTCCTAATATATTCTAGGCGTTAATTATCTATAAGGGCAAGGATCTCTATTTAAAATCCTATATAAAGTTACCTTCTAAGTAATTATACTAATAGATATAGTAGTAATACCTTTTTTTACTATTATTTCTTTTAGTATATATATATATATACCTCCTCCTCCCTTAATACTATCTAATAGTAATATTAAGGAAGTAGTAAAGGTATTATAGCCTATACTTACTCTATAGCTTATATAATATAAGTTATTTATAACCTGTTATAAATATATTCTTAACTTATTATAGCCTAGTTCCTAAACTTAACCTAGCTCTAAACCTATCTCTAACTTAAAGGTTTCTATTCTATTAAAGAAATATATATTAGCTTTGCAAATAAAGATAAAATCTTATATATTATAAAGCGTGAAAAGCTTCTATAGTTCCTATTTAAGAGTAGCCTTAGAGGAGTACACTATAAGTAGAGGATAAAGCATTAGGATCCTAAAACTATATATAGTATAAGAGAACAGGTTTAGAATATATTACTAATATATTACTATAGGCGTATATATAGCAAATCTTTATATTAAGCTTAGGTAACTTAATTATTTACCTTTTTAAAGAGTAGGTATTAATTCTATTAGATTAAGACACGTTCTAGATAGATATATTATATAAGAGGTTATATAGGGCATAGGTAGAGATTCTAATAGTAATCTTCTACCTATAGGAAAAGAAGTGTACGCATTAAGAATAGGTTTATAACACGTTTCTAATATATTATAGTTATTATACTTAGCTAAATTATTATAGATAAGGATATAACTAAGATATATTAAGTTACTATTACTAACTTCTTTTAGAAGTATAAAGCACTTATAAAAAGATAAGTGTTATAGAGGTATATTTACTTATAGGGATTCTATAGGACTACTATTAATATATATAATAAGCAGATAATAGGCAAGTTTTATAGTGCACTATAACCTATTTATAACATATTTCTAACTTGTTTCTAGGACTTAGGCGCTATCTCTAGTTAATTAATCCCTATAAGTGTAACTAGCGCTAGCAACTTTAATCTTATATAAGATTTTATTAAGTATATCTATAAAGAAGTATTTATAAAGTATATAAAAGAGAGCTAGATAATACTACCTCTTTACGTCTAAGTGAATTACTATAGGTATTAATAGTAGAGGAATACTTTTAGCTTACTAACCTCCTCTTACGTAAGTAAATATATTCTAAACCTATTCTAAACATGTTCCTAACTTATTCTTATATAATTAGAACACAAACCCTCTAAAGATACCTAAAACTAGGTAATCTATAAGAAAAACCTAGTAATTACTACTAGGATTATGCAATACTATAGTAAAATATTAAAAGAGGTATAGGAAAAACTAGAATCTTATTTAAATATAGCTAAGTAAGTAGGCTAGAAAGGATATAAAACTAGTAAGTATATAAGTATTCTTAAGGCTACTTAGAAGTAAGTTTATAACCTATTCTTAACCTATTAGAATTATATAAGTAATATTATATAGTGTATACTAGATAGATCTATAGGATATAAAAGAGTTTAAAGCCTAGAGCAAGTTTAGAATATGCTATAACTATAGAACTCCTAATAGGCTTAAGTAAAGGTACCTTAAAAAGCTTTAGAGGGGAGAAAGTAAGTCTTACACTAGTATTATATATATTTACTAATTAAAACATATTTAGAATATATTTAGAATATATCCTATAATAATAATAATACTCTAGATAATAATAAAGTAAGTCTTACTATATCTAACTTAACTAGATATATCTTAGTTCTAATAAGAAATAAAAGAGCACGCTTAAAAGCCTAAAGCTAGAGGGCAAGTAGTAGAGTAGTATTAGAAAGAAGTTTACTAGCCCCTTTTCTATCTTCTCTACTACTAGACTCTTCTCCTCTACTAATAGTAACCTAAAGGTATGCTTTGCAAAACACGTTTATAACACGTTCCTAACTTATTATTAGTCTATAACTATAAACTTTATAATAAAAGGCTCTTCTTAGTAATTAGGCTCTAAAGAAGAGAAAAGAAAAGCTAGAGGTAGATAAGGAAGAACTTATATAGAAAAAGGCACTATTTAAATTATAAAAGGTATAGTTTAAACTTAAGAAAGAGATAGCTACTTTTTATATAAGGTAGGGTTAGTCTATAAATATAGTAACTAGTTCCTAACTAGTTCTTAATATATTCTAGTCTATTATATAAATATATATAAGTAGATAAATATATATTCTTTCTTCTTCTCTTTCTTCTTCTTTCTTCTTATACTCTATAAGAACTTTTTATATTTAAGAGTTTAATACTATTTTACTATCTATCTTTCTTAATATTATTAGATATAACTAGTTAATATAGTCTATAAAGATCTTTTAAAGTTAGTATATAATAGAACGTGTTAGGAATATATTATAAACTTATTCTAATACTAAGTAGGATTTATACTAGTAATATATTAAGCTTAAGTTACTTCTATCTAATACTAAGGTATTCTCTCCTATAATATCCTACCTAAATAAAGGGTGTATAGTATTTCCTAGCAAGCTTTTCTACTAGGCTATTTAGGCTAGATTAGGGGTATAGGAACTTTATAGAGTATATATATATACAAGTTAGAATATATTTATAATATATTAATAACTATTTTAGTATTACTTCTCTAATAGAGGTAATCTTATCTACTACCTTAAGAGGTATTATCCTAAGGTTTAAATAGCCCTAGTAAACTATAGTAGAATTATAATATAAGGTATTATAGAAGTAAGGATCTTTTATAGGAGCTTAATAGTAAATACTTAAGAATATATTCTAAACACGTTAATAATATGTTCTCTGCTAGTAGAGTAGACTACACTAAGTACCTCCTCTAAGGTTTAAGAACCCTCTAAGATAGCTAGTCTATAATAAGAAGTAGTAGCTAGAGTAAAGGCTAAAGAGGAAGTAGAGAGTAAAGAAGAGGAGTAAATAGTTACTCCCCTTTACACTATAAATAATATTTAGTAAAAGTAGTAAAAAGGAGATATAAGTCTAGTCTCTTAAAATATATTTAGAATATATTAATACTATATTATAGCTAGACACCTATAAATACTAGATTCTTCTTTAATCTAAGGGACTACTAGAGCTTTATAATACCTATAAAAGTAAAAAGAAAAAGTTATATACTATTAAAGGACCCTATAAAAGTAAATAGTACTTTACTTTTAGTAGATAGAAAAAAAAAAGAGAAGAGTAGAGAGTTTATTTTAGTAATTACTACTACCCTTTTAGGTTATATACTATTATATATTATTTATTAGAACCTATTCTTAATATATTCTTAATATATTCCTACTTATTACTATTATTATCTCCCTCCCCCTCTTTAGTATCTTCTCTATCCTCTCTATCCTCCCTAGGCTCTATAAAAGCATACTACAAGTAGAACTAGGTAGTATTCTAGTAGGAATTAGTAAGGTCTACACTAGTATTAAAATAATAGTCTTAAAATATATTAAGAATAGGTTAATAATATATTATAAATAATTTACTATAGCTAGGATAATTATAAGCGTAGATAGTATAAGGAACCTAATAACCTTAAATCCTTAGTAGGGTAGATATAGTAATAAAGTTAAGTTATAATAAGTTAGTAATATATTTTTAATAGGTTCTTATAGGCTATACCTTATTACTATTATAGCTAGTGTAAGTCTTCTTTTAAATTATATTTAGGAGGGTATTAGTATTTATAGGGGGGCCTATAGTAGCTACTAGCTAGGCTTAGAGAACTTCTATAAAATAAGTTAGTAATAAGTTTTAAATATATTCTAAATAACTTATAGTAAGGAGTATTCTAGTAATTATATATAACCTTTATATAGAAGTTTATATATATTAGTATAATAAGTTAAGAATAGATTAATAATATATTTACTCTTTACCTTATAGACCTCCCTTATAAAGGGCTAGCTAGTCTTCTTAACCCTACTAACCTTATAGTAGGCTATATTAAGCTTATAATCTTTTTTAGCATAGGTATATAGAGTACCCCTAGTACCTAGAATAGCCTAAGAATATTAGAACCTATTTAGAATATATTTAGAACCTGTTCTTACTCTATATAAGGTGCCCTTATTATTAATCTTAGTATAGTAGTAGCGCTCTCTACTCTCTATCTTAACTACCCTATTAGGGCTAACTATAGGCTATACCCTAATATTATCTAGGATATAGCTAAGGGTAAGGTACTATTAATAGTACTTTTATAACCTATTAAGAACACGTTCTAAATATATTTTAATCTACTTATATAGGATATAAGGGATATATTAGTAATAGGTATAGTAGTAGTAGCTTATAGTATTACTAGTATAGAATATATTTAGAATAGGTTTAGAATATGTTATAAAATCTTATAGTATAATATTTAGTTAACCTCGCTTAGCTAGCTAGTAGAGCTTAGCATAGCCTAACCCTATGCCAAATACAAGTTCACGCAGCGCTAATTCCATGGTCATATGAACTGCGCCCTCACCCTAGATCTGGTGGGGCAGCGACATGACAGACGCGATTTTATGTCCGTAACGTGCGGGATGCGACAATATTGTCCCGGGACTGGGTGAAATCATGCATAAATCCGAATTGCCTAAATAGGGGGCGAGTCGTCAATCCACCCCTGCGCGATCGGAAGCTGCATTTCTGCGAATTGAACGCATCGCGGCGCGGCAGATGCTGACTGCTCTTTCATCCACGGAAGATATGATGCTTGCAAGGTCATATATTTTCTTAGGTTTTGCTCGGAGGTTGTGCCTTATTGACAAGCTGGCCTCACACGGCCCGTAGTCCTTCCATGAGCGCACCCTCCTCTCGCTTTCCGACGGCCTTGAACATCGATCCCTCACCACCAGTATCGAGACCTTCTTCAGCCCTGATATAAGCATCGTCGCTTCGATCCAATAGAATCTCCAGCTCTGCATCACTCATGAGCTTCCCGCCTTCGGTGCCTTCAATGTCGAACTTTTCGCCGTCGCTTCGCCGCAGAAGCTTTTGCAGCTCTTCGACTTCTTGCTCCTTGTCATTCCCTCTTGCTTTTCCTCTTTCGTTGCGAACGCCACCTTTGCGAATGACCAGCTTCTCGAGCCTGCGTTTTCCTTCAGCTGATTCGAGCAGTTTTTGCTCCACAGTGTTGCGCGTTGCGAAGCGGTAAACTATGACATTCCGTGTTTGACCAATGCGATGAGCGCGGTCCATGGCTTGGAGATCCTGCTGTGGGTTCCAGTCGCTGTCAAAGAGAATGACAGTGTCGGCTGCTGCAAGATTGATACCTTGACCTCCCGCGCGCGTGGATAGAATAAAGATGTCTGTGGCATCTTTCGACTTATTCGGCTTGTTGAAGGCGAGTATTTGTTCCTGACGATCACTTTGTGCAACTGATCCGTCGATACGAGCATACTTCCACGATCTCAAATCCAAGTATTGTCCCAAAAGGTCTAACGTCGTGGTGAATTGAGAGAAAATGAGAACCTTGTGCCCCCGTTTGATCAGCTCTGGTAGCAAAGTGTCAAGGAGCAGCATCTTTCCAGACGTAGATACTAGGGTTTCATCAGGCTCGATCTCGCTCGCAAATGTCTCGGATCCTTCTATCTCAGTCTTGAGGAAGGGATTGAAGAAGTTGTAGGGCGAATTGCAGCATAAACGTAGCTGCATGATCGGATTACCGAGCTTCTTCTGCATCAGTTGACGCTTTGCGATTTCGAACGTTGCGGCGCGGATCCGATCTTCTTCCGTATCCGAATCCAACTCTTCTTCCTGCTCTGATGATGCGCTCTCTGGCTTTTCAAGGCTATCGAAGTATTCAGAGTCACTGACTTCTTCGTAGTTCCTCTTTGGTTTTGCGCGACTCCGAGTAGATGCCATTGATGCAGGCGTATCTGCTCGTGATGTTTTTGCACTCTTGCTGGGTGTATCAACGCCGTCGAATGCCTTCCGCTTAAGGCTGCTATTGTTGCTACGAACACTGAGAGGCGTTCCCGCTCGACTGGGAAGACCAACGCTGAGTCTCTCAACTGCTTTGTCTTCGAGATACGAGCGACTCGTGCCATCAAGGATGGCTTGGTATAGTTCTCTTTGCATGGTAGTCAGAGGCGCATAGAGGACATATTCGCGCTTCTTTGGCATAAGACTTTCCACATCCGTTTTAACTCGGCGTAGCAGAAATGGTTTCAGTATCGCGTGAAGCGATTTGACGAGGTACTGTTGTCTTTCCTCTGATAGGAGGCTCTCATAGCTCGACTTGTCTTTCAAGCCAGAGAAATCGAACCAGCTTTCGAACGTAGAGAGCTTATCAAACACGGTTGGGAGTAAGAAATGCAACAACGACCAAAGCTCCGTCAGGTTATTCTGTAGTGGTGTTCCTGTGATGAGCAGACGATTCGCGGACTGAAATTGCTGAAGCTCGCGGATGAGGCGGCAGTCGAGGTTCTTGATGCGGTGTCCTTCATCAATGATGATGAACTGCCATCCAAAACTTGTGAGATACTTGCGATCATTCATGCAGATTTCATAGCTAGTGACCATGATAGGGAATTGGTCAGTTCCCGGGTTCCTAAGCCTTGTTTTGCGTAGTCTCTCCCGTTCTTTCTTATCACCGTGATACAGCATGACTGGCATACTCGGTGTCCACTTCTTGAATTCCGCAACCCAGTTGCTCGTTGTACTGAGGGGTGCTGCGATAAGGAAGGGTCCATATGATTTATTCTCCCAAAGATGCGCAAGCATGGCAATGGTTTGGATCGTCTTACCCAAACCCATTTCGTCAGCAAGAATGCCGTTGATGCCATTCTCGTATAGTGACAGCATCCATTCGAGACCCTCCAATTGATATGAACGCATCGTGCCTCCCGTCACCAGTTTCGGTTGTCGCGCCGACTTGAGATTCTGCATCCCGATTTCGCCCGGCTTTACGTTGTCCTCGTCGGCCGCATCCTGTAATGCTTCTGTAACGTTCGTTTTATCCGTCTTCTTCTCCACATCCGCTTTCTTGAAGTAACTTGATATCTTGGGTTCTCCTTTTTTCGGCCTGCCACGCCCTTTCTTCTTTTGTGAGGTGTCTTCAGGCTCCTGGTTAGGTGTTGGTGCGCCATTCGTTACGGAGCCGCGTGTGGCTCGCCGCTGTGATTCAGCTGCTGCTTTCTCAGCTTTCTGTTCGCGCTTCGAACTCTGCCCTTGGGTCTTTTCGTCTTGTGCTTTTTCTTCGTCTTCTTGTCGTTGCATTTGTGCAAGCATTACCGTCGCATATAACTAAAGAATAATCGTTAGGAGGATTCCTGAGTAATAAAACGAACGTATTCATTGAGATTAGGTTGTTACCCACTTTGCTCTTGTTCATCAAGAACTCCAGTTGCTGAAACTTCTTATCCAGAACATCCTTGCCACTCTTGAGGTCCTCTTGCCGTTCCTTTTCCAATTGCGCATCTCGTTTTGCGTCATTCTTCTCGCGTTGTGCCCTCATGCGCTCTTCCTCTTTTTGCATCGCACTGGACGCGGTTTCATTGTCCATGTCGACTGGTGGTGGCGAGGACGTAGGGGTAGACTGTGTTGCACTCGTAGCAGAAGACGATGTCATATCGGATATAGAGTACTATGATGTGCGAAGGCAAATTAAACAACTGCCTCTGTCATATCAGGGTAGTGTTGATTGAGCGCCAGGGGTAGCGAAGACGCGATGCGATCGATGGTGGAGTTCAAAGGGCGACGCGCTAGCCAAAAGATCATCTGCGTCATCGGGGAGCGCGACGCGTCGGGAAGTTTAATGGCTTTGTTTGTACCCCTGCGAATTACGTTGATCAAGACATCTGTTACAATACGTAGGCCTTTTTATGGCGGACGAAACGTTCTTTGGTGCTGAACAAGCTTGAGAGTAAATAGCACACATTGCTTAATTTACAAGGAACGACGCGCAATCACGTGTGCGTTAATACACGATGTCAACTCTAATTCACCTAACTCTTGGTTCGGCAGAGAGCAGACATCAATTCCCGAAGACTGTTTTTATGGCAATTTGAATCCAACACCACATCCTTTCTAGACGACTACAATTGGAAACAGCAATAAGGATCAACAGCACTCCTAGTTGTTAAAAAAAACCCTTAAGCATCTTTTCTTGCTCCACGAATGCAGTCAGGCGCAACGAAACGAGTAGCCCACAATACCATGACGGCATACCTAAACCACTTTCTAATCTCCAATTCCTTTAAGCCTCCAGCCTTCGCCCCAGCAAAAATAACAAGGGTCTTGCCGCGACTCGAACGCGGGGCCTCTCGCAAGCAATGCTCGGGTATTACCCTAAGCGAGCTGTCTCCAAATTAGTTATTGAAAACCCTGAAAGGAAACTATTCCAAGAGGGATGGGTGTACTAACAATCATACCACTAGACTAGGATTGGTCAGATGTTGAGTGAAGCAGGACATCGGCGTCGTGTAACTTACCCACAAGACCAGAGTGAATGATGACGTCTTTGTCATTTTCAGGGCATACATTCGGAGTGAGACTCGTTTGGGTTGGAAAGGGAAGGGATGTGGCTTTAAGGTTGGGGATTCGAGGGGTATCTGGACTCCAGAATCGCGGTTCTAGCCATGTGGGGTCGGGGGAAGCGATTGGGATTTCCCCACATTGGCACTTTTGTGTATTTTGGGCTTCGTGACGCTTGGGTGGGTAGCTAATTGATGATCTAGTGTTGTGTCATGTAGGTTATCACGTGTATATCACGCTTTTGTCTTTACCATTCAAATAATTACACTGTCCCGAACGTTATAAATGATCAGAATTGGCTGCGAGGACGTGTATGAGGGATACTTGTTAACGCACATGGAAAGTCATTATGATGGTGTGGAAATGTTTTACAAACTTGACAGATTTTCTCTAGCCACCTTTTCCTAAAACAAAGTCCGTACGAATTGGCATGGACAGAATTCTAAAGCTGGAAAATAGCAGACCAAGAACACCCATAAAAGCGTCATCAACTCATCTTTTCGGGCCACTTGAACAACACACTTCCTCCCATGACACTTAACATTGGATTCCCTTCACCCGCCGTTACATCCCCGACTATTTCATCGAACCCACAGCGCAGATAAAAGGCATCATTTCCATCACTCGAAACGACACTTGCGGGTACCCCTTCCTGTGCTGCTTTCTCCAGTCCCCACCGCACTAATTCACGGCCAACGCCTTTGCCTTGGTAGTCGGGGTGAATGCCGCAGAGGGAAAGGTACCAGTTATTTGCGCGGTCACCGGACCAAAAGTGTGCCCCGTAGAGCATGCATTCGTCGACGATGTTGCGTTTTGTGGGATCTGCGGCACGGTTCTGGGTTGAGGAGAGGGGAGGGAAGGATCCTGCTTCATTCTTAGTTCACATTTCACATGGGCTTCATCAAGCATACCATAATCCACCCACTCCTCTTTTGTCTTCTTTGCCCCTTCATCGTCTCCTTGCCGTTCCCATATCGCCATACCACCTATTTTCTCCTCACCGTTGCCATTCGTTCGCACAGCAACAAGGACAACGAAACCAGGAGTAGCAAAATACCTACGTATTGTTTCGTGCCAGAAAATTTTCACGTCGTCGGGGTACTTGTGGCGGTAGGGATGTAGAGTCTGGCCGAAGAGGCTTTCATCGAAGAATGCAGCAGTGCAGAGTTCGACGAGAGCAGTCTCGTCTGTTGGGGTTGCGGGGCGGATAGGCATAATGACGGTGACTGTTATAATGCGAGAGCTTCGATATTGACGACAGTTGACCCCAGAAAAAGACGGTGAGTGAAAAAAGGTTGGATGGAGAGGTACGACTGAAGATGAAGACTATAGAGAGGACAGATCAAGTCTATGATGTGCTAAAGTAGTAAACTGATTTGTGTAGGTCACAAGGGAAAACTTGGACAGGTATCCATCGTCGGACAGAATTTAAATATAGTTGAAGGAGAAGAGTCTACAGGTAGTGATCTCAAGATCTTGATCTGGTACCGTAAGCCGGATGCAGACGGAATACGCCGCTATGATCATAGATGTGATGAAACCCGATGTACTACCGACAGTGTATGTGACTGTTTGAATTTTTGTGCTCGTGCTCGCAAGGAGTGGGTAAAGGTTGAGTGAATTGGCTGCATCGGGATGGAGGCCGGCGGATTCGCGGCCTTACCGGCGTCATTACGCCAGATCTGCAGCGGCGCTCCGGGAACCCTTTGCGGGACTCGCCGCGTCTGCATGAGGCTAGCACTCCCGCGTTCCAGGCCAGCAAGATTGCAACCTCATGTCCAACAGTGCTGTGACCGCTCCTCGCCGTTTCGTGATGCCTTTGTCTCTTCTGCTATCACTGCCGCTACGTCTGTATTGTAAAGCTCCCATGAGCTGACGGTCGCAATTGCCTTGGCATCCTCCCCCCACTGTGAACGCCACAGCTAACACCTCTTGGAGTTGGACCTGTGGCATTCACTCTTACACTGTGAATTGCAGTTGCAGCCTGGGTACTGAGCAAGCCACTTGGGACCAAAATCTCTGTGCTACTGCTACAAATCATACATAAAGGCACGTTAGGCGCGACTGGACACGCCTCAATCCAGCCCCTTCCGCAAAACCACCAAAACCATCCGACCGACCGCCAGCCAGCCAGCCAGCCAGTCACTACCACAACACCAGATCCAAATTCAACGTCCACTTTTTTTCCCGCGTGTCTTGCTGAGCAAGGCGAGTCTGTTCCACCATGTCCGAAACCCCATGTCATCCCACGCGAACCCAGCACAAATACACCTACCGCCTGCCCACACCACCTCGCATCTCGGTTCCCCCACCCACCATGGCCAGTGAGATGCCCAACCTTGCCATTGGCAGCGAACCAGACGACGTGGACATGTCTTTTCTCAAGGAGACGGCTCTGGAAAATATTGTCCATACCAACACGGTATTGGAATGGGCGTATGAGTCACGGAGGCAGGCGCAGATAATCCTGCCCTGGCTGTTCCTGGGACCGATGCTGGCAGCCAAGGACAAGGCTTTCATAGAGAAAGAGGGCATAACCATGGTCATGGCCGTGCGTTCCCAAGCCAACAGCCTGGTGGGCGCCATGAAGGCGGCTGCGCAACTCGGTGTTGAAGTCACTACCATCGACGTCCCCACTTGCTTCAGCCTTACAAGACGGCTTGCCGAAACGACAACCCTCATTAATCGTCATATCGCACGTGTCCGACAAGAAGCGCTGGCACAGACCGGCCAGCCAATTCTAGGGAAAGTTCTGGTATTCTGTGAGTCGGGGAACGAAAAGTCCGCTGCGGTGGTTGCAGCCTACCTCATGGCGATGCTGGACAACTTCGACTATATCAGAGCTATGCAGGTGTGTCAGGCCCAGCGTTTCTGTGTCAACTTTGACGACAACATCAAGAACATGTTACTCTCATACTGGGATATCCTGCTTGCGAAGCGCTCTGTTGCGAAGACTCTCGCACAAATACCTTCCGATCACATGGCGAGTGGCGATGATACCAGTCCAACCTCCCAGCTATGGCCATCATCGAACAACAAGAATAAGCGCACTATCGAGCACATCCGCGACGATGAGGACATGGACATGGACGGTGTGGAGGAGTCGGATGCAGCGCGCTTTCTTGGTCGGGACGTCAGACCTTTTTAGGACTGTTGATCGATGTGCATATGGAGTCTGTGGTGGGTATGCAATTTCTACGGTTTTGTTTATCAGCATTATACCCCGCATCTTTCCTGGCGTTCAGTGTGCCTATTCTCTGCGCGGCCTAGGAGGGAAATAAACGACACGGGAGGCTCTTTCGTTACGTCGCATGCATAACCACAGTCTTTTCATTGCTTCTGCTCTCATCTCTCATCTCTCATCTCCCTGGACTTTTGAACTTCTGACCTTGGTGACCTCATCTACAAAATTGACACCCAGGATCTATCATATGGCACGAGTCAATTTGCACAATCATATACATTATGTCTGTGACTGAGTGTGACGGTCCAAGGCCCGGCGGGTGCAGGTGGACCTCCTAAGGCCAGTGTACTCCGGGACATTGCCGGGTAGCGTTGAATATATTCATGAAATATATTCGCAAACGGCGGGTGGTATCGTGACGCACGTTCCGGTCTAGAAGCCCAGGCAGGTGCCTTCAGTCGTCGCCTATGCTAAGAGGAGCCACAATGCAACCGTGGACACTCTAGCCTCTCAAACCACGCCCAGACTCTACAGCCCTCCCATCGACGATCGCAAGGCCCAATCACCATCCTTTCTTGTCGGCAGATTACTACATATTTCTACTTTCTCATATTCTCGAGTAGCGTGTCCGTCAATAATGCCGTATGGGCTTCGATCGAAAGAGGATCGAAAGCGGCCGCAGCGATATCATCCAGCTAGTGTTAAAAATGATTGGCAGTACCTCAAGCCCGGTTCGGGTACAATCGATCTAAATAAGAGACTCGAATATAATTTCGGTACAGTCCCCGGCATAGACAGTCATCAAATAGAGCTACTGCTGCCGCCGTCGCTCCCACGCCCTTTGATTTTCATTATCAACAGTACTAAACCAACGTCAGCACCTCAACAACCGGCACCAGCGCAAATTCCTGTCATTACAATCGAACGACCACGCTCTCCAGCACAAATTATGCCGCAAATCGTCAGGCAGACCCGCAAGACCAAGCGTCGTCGTGAAGATGATGATCCAACGGGCGACAACGAGACTGGCACTCCGGCTCGCCTGCCGTCAGCCCATCCATGGCAACAATCAGCGGGTGCTCCATCTACAACACCATCTATATACACAACCCTCACACCATCAGCATTCCCTACCAGGTCATGTAGTCCAGCGCAACCAAAAGACGCGCAAACACTGTCAGTCGAACGCCAGCAGTACGCACGGCGTATGATGGAGGCGAGAGAGGCAAATGATCAGAAAGGCATCAAGGAGTGCGAGCAGGCGGTTGATTGCCTGTATGCCTGCACTCAACCAATAGAGAATCCCCAGGCCGAGTGGTATAGGCAGCTCAAGGAGCGATGGGCGCATGACAACAGCCCTAAAAAGGTGAGGCAGCTTCTCCCCTCATCTCAAGTTTTGTAACTGCTAATAGTTTTTATTGCAGATCATGTTTGAATCACTCTACGCATCTCTGCGGCAGGTGATCATCGAGCGGATTCGTGACGAGTTGGTGCCACGCAAATACCACGACCCGTACCATCCTGTGCAAGTGATTTTGGAGCTCAACCACACCCAGCTTGCACAGAGCATGGCTGATAGTTGTGAAGTCTGGAGCACAATTCCAGAACACCTCCTCGAGTACAGGCGCCTGAACCCTCTCGCACACGTGGATCCGGATACCCCACCTCCCCGTGAATTAGTCAGGGCTATTGGCTACTTGAAACAGAACCATCTTGCAGGGAATCTTTTGGGTGAATGGCAGATGCCATTACCTTCTGCGGAGGTATTTATCCCCCAAGCATGCTCCCACAATTCGAGCAGCCACTTGGTTGAGCTGCTCATTATGGCAAGAAGAATAGCATTAACCAATCTTAGTGTTTCGCATCCTTTGCTGAAGAGTCATCAAATTCTATCTCGATCTCTAACCTGGATAATGAGATGTTTGCGGCGTCTGACTTTGAAACCGATCCAATTGCTACAGGCAATGGGCAGCTAGTAGTGGGTGATGCTGGCAGCTCTCGAGCCCCTCTTGAAGGCCTCGATCGGTACGACGCAGCCGGATGTTCGAGGTCAAGGTCGCAAACTCGTATAGACGACACTTCTGTGACCACAACTGCTATTCTACCGGCTCCTAGACGTCGTCAATCAATAAGCTGGAAATCTGGCGAACAATCTGTCTTGACACCGATGGATTTCGCTCCTGGTGCATCGCCGACGCGAAACGGGTCAAAAGAAGACTATCCCTTTCGAAAGATGGACCCTTCTGAAGAAGAGGGTACATGGCACTCTGACTTGGAAACTCGATCTAGGATGATTGCAAGCATGCGTCATGATCTAGGGGATAGGACAACATTGCATCCTGTTGCAGGTCGAACTGCACGTGACCCGGAAATACACTCGGCCTGGTTAGCTAATCCCAAGCGAACTGGCCTCATGTCGTCCTCTAGGCCTGAATATGCTCAGAGCTCTTTACTTAATACATTGGAAGAGCGCGAAAACTTCTTGACCCGATCAGCAAAAGCGGCCCAAGGGAAGCCATCCCCATCGACTGGGATTCCATACACAAGTCTCCCTCGCACACAGACTCTCCCAGTGCCATACGAGATCAAGCATCCCTCCAACGGTCTCATACACAACACCTCTCGGGTTCCCTACTGCGAGGTGGATCGAATGCTCACAGAGGGAGACGACTATATCCCACCGAGTACGAAACTGCAAGATCGCGAAAATGACGGAAAAATCCCGTCATCCCGCTCCAAAAAGGGAAAGGGTATGGTGGCGGACAGCCTGACAGCAGCAGAGCACGCCGAGATCAAAAGGAAAACAACAGAAATGTATAGAGAACTCTGCATTCCTTTGGACCAGCGCCAGCCCGTGGAGCCAAAGCTTAAGAAGCCCAAGAAACTCGCGGGCAAGACTATAGCTCCGTCTGCGTCGACGTCTAAATATACGTCTGTGCCTACAGAGAACGGAACCCGTGGAGTATCACCAGCACAAACTACCGTCGTTGCGCCTCCCGTCGGCCAAAACACACTCGCTCTCGTTCCCGCCCCGCCTCAGCAATACCCCCAAATCACCACTCCTTCACTACAGCAACAACAAAGCAGTCTCTCGTCCACACAAGCCCAACCTACTCAGACCTTGACAAACCAACACACCACACCAGGCACACCTTACCCCACCGCCACCACCGCAGCAACACAGACCCTCCAACCAGCAATGCCACGTCCTTCTACCTACGCCACCGCTCTCGCCCCCACCACTTCACCCCAGTCCAGTCCCCAATTACCGGAATCAACCGCAGTACCAATGGTCAAACCGCCTCCCAATCTGCCACGCATGTTAACACCGACAATACCGTTGACACCACCATCTAAACTCCCACCGCTTCCCACACCTCTTGTTCAAAACGCAGGTACCGCTACGACAACACCGGTGGTTCTCTCGTTGCCAGTGGGCTAGTAGCTAGTGGAGAATGTGGGGGTAGTGGGGGGTTGGGGGTTGGAGTATTGCGTTGACCCATGATGTTGAACCATGCAATCGAACGTATGAATGCAACGAATACCGGCCGGTATGCAGGAAAAGTCGGATCTCATTGGAGACCAGTCCCGTCAAGTCTCGGATGTACGTTTTGAACACTGGCGCTAGTTTAGAATTTCCTTTCTTTTCTTGGCCTTCTTGAAGTCCAAGATATCCTATCTCTGCTGTATGGCATGCGAGGTGCGTATGGTGGGGTTTCCTGGAGTATTGGGGGTTTTGGGAATGGTTTGCGTGGACAGGAGGGGAGGGGAGGGTTTGGAGTGTGTGGTGTGCTTTGTTTGTTGGGCGGTGTGTTGTAATCAGGATTATCAGTCTTGCGGTTTGAGATAGTGTTTCTGTTCTGGACTGTTTTGCTTAGGACGGGGGTGGAAGTGTATTGGATTGGACTGGATTGAACTGGACAGTGTATGAATGATGATCAGCTTGATTAAACAGCCGTCAACGTCACAGGATATGTGTGAACCGAGGCTGATACCTCACGGGATCCTATATTTCATTGTACAAAAGAAAATTGCAAAAATTATAAAAGATTCATTCTCGATCCAAAGGGGAAAGGGGTATAATGCGACACTACGTTTCCCACGTCCATCCACTGACCCACTCTTCACACCACACCACACCACACTGTCCTAACTAAACTGATCCCCATGCTCACTCTCGCCCACCCTCCTGCCTGCACTCTGTCCCTGGCTCAACTTCCACCGCCACCTTCGCTCCCTCTCTTCCTTCTCCCGCTCTTCGCGCCGCGCCTTCTTGCGCTCATACACGGCCCGCACCGTCCTCTTCGTCCTCTCGGCGCCCTCGTCAAAATTGGTGCGGGCAAGCCGGACAACGCCGTCAATCTGCTCGGGCGTGTAGACAAAGTTCCAGGTGCTCATAAAGTCCGAGGTTTTTGGGTCTACGCCGGGGACCTTGGGGTTAGCCATGAAGGGGAAGTAGATGACTGCGATGCCAGAGTCGGGGCGCATGAGTTCCCAGTCTTCTTCTACCAGTTTGGAGACGGGTTCCTCTTCGTCTGGGTGCGCGGTTTGGCGTTCTTCCGTGGTGCCAACCCAAATGTTGCAGTATCCAAGGTCTTTCTTCTTGCCTTTGATAGCATCGGCGACGTCGGCGGCTTTGGCGGCTGCGATTTTGGATTGCGCATCCGCCTCAGTCTTTGCTGCTGCATCTTGGAGGTCTTGTTGGAGTTCGTCGGGGGTTTCGCTCTCAGGAGGCCAGCCTGCGCCCACGGGCCAGCCTTTGATACCGCGTTGGCGCGCGTATCCATCGGCCACTTTTAGCCAGTTGTCTGTGCGCACATCGGCGGAGGCGTCGAAGGCAACGAGGATATCGACATTGCGGCCTGGGCGGAGGAGCGGGTAGATGGGAAGATTGTTGCTCATGCCCGCGTCCATGAATTGAAAGTTCTTCTGCGTGAAGATGCTTTCGGGGCAGGACTGCGGGAGCATGTCGCGCATTCCGAGGGCGAAGTTGGGAATCGAGGCCGGGTCAATGGGGTGCATCTTCACAAGGTCGTCGTCACGCTCAGAAATCATAGCATCGATGCTGGCAAGGCCGAGGAAGCTGCGCATCAGGGGCCGGATTTCTCGATAGTAGTGCGAGAGGGTAGCACAGAAGGCGGAGCCCCAAATGCCCATCAGAAGTGGGACCCGTACTTCGGGGAGCGCAAGACCGTTTTTTCGCCAAACCGTGCGGCCGTTATGGAACTCACGTCCCATTGCCCATGTCGGGATACCGGCTGACAGCTCTTCACACCACATTTCGTAGGGGGTGAATTCGAACCATTGGAACCAAGCTTCCCTCTGCGCCTTGGCTTCAGCGGCCACCGCATCCATAGTATCCGATTGCTCAGCCAAAGGTATCTCGTGTCGCACAGCCGTGTATATTGGAAGTGGATTTGTGCCATTGTCAGTGAACCGACGCTGATGAGAAACTTTGTAGTCGCGCGCGCTCACAGACAACTCGCCTTTGGGCACGAGCAAGCGGGCAGCCAGTAGAGCACCATAGATGTCCACAAGGCCGAATTCGGCTTCTGGTATGCCTTTGGCCTTTTCAACGAGTCCGCTGAGTAGGTACTTGTTCGTCGGGGCGCTGACAAGAAGCTCGAGTGCATCTGGGGGAAACGCAATGTGCACACCGAGCCTATTCTTCAAATGTCGAATCAACTTGGCGTGGCTTTGCTGAGTGATGTCTGAGTAGTACAAAGTTTGCAGCCAACAGCTGCCACTGACGCCCGCTGTGTATGTGACACAGTCAAACAGGCCATGTTCCTTGGATGACAGGTAGGACGCGGAGCCAGCGACTAGGGCACGAAGTCCTCCACCAGATCCACACATGGCGATGATGGGCACGTCGTCTGGGTGTATGTTGGCTTCCGGAATGTCGAGATATCGTGCGAGCGCTGCCTTTGTAAAGTGCGCCCTCTTCTCCCGAAATGCCTTCTCCTCTGCACAGAGGTCGTCGGAAACGCGGACAGAGGCATCCCAGACGATTTCAGGATTGGCCTCGGGATCATTTGCCTCGTACCAGATCTCCTCGGCCAGGGATCCAGGGGCCATGGACAGCTCGTTCTGTAGTTTGCGGACAAATCCTGGCAGCACCTTTACCCAGCTTGGCACGATGTAGTCGATGATGGTATCTCCAATGGCAGAGGGCGAAGGCGTAGCGCTGGGGAATTTGCTCGCTATGGTCTGCCATGCTGACTGTGAATTGCTGCCATCTTCGTCCTTGTCACTGTAGCCCTTGGCCCTGCGTGTCTGTGGCGGGGCATCTTGATCACCAGGCTTGTCTGTATTTTGTTTGTTGATCTTGTCTTCGGCCTGTTCCGATGTTGGCCTTTGTTGGTCCTGGTTTTGGTCTTGAGCAGCAGACTTGAGGGAAGGCGCATCAAGGTGGATGGGACGAAAAGGCCATATAGAGGGCTGGGTCGAGAGATATCCGAGTGTAGCAGTCGCCAGGAGACAAGGAGGGCCGTATCGACGAACTCTCAGGATGGTGAGTCTAGATTTGGGCGGCGAAGTGCGGTGCATATGTAATCTGTATGTACTGTCAGTGGGACTTTTTTTTTTGGTTCCACATGAGACGAGTGACGAGAGCTTACCCTCGACGCGTGCCTTGTCGCCATCCTTGTCCCAGATTGCTGGGTCGGCGTAGGCCAGCCATGCAGAAGAGGAAGAGAGAGGTTGGAAAGAAAAGAGGGAAGGGAGTAGTGAAGGGGGGCAGACAGCCAGCGCAGCGCAAATAGCCCAATTGGGCCTACAAGAATGCGTTCAGCATGACGCAGCTTTGGAGTCGGTGGGTGGTCCGCGAAAAGCTAGGCGGCGGCAACAGTGGAAAAGTGCCCAGGTGGTCTGATACAGGTTTTGCGGAACGGCAGTGTCGGGATGGCGCGAACAACGTCTGCCAAGCCCCCCCCCCCCTCATGCAGGAACCACCCATCGCTTCCAACGTTATTGCTCCTCCTTCACTATGTCTTGGAGATGGCCGATAGAGTAGCACGACCAAACACCAACACCAGGAGCAGAGATGCCATACCTCTGTAAGCTGGAAGCATCACAAGCACTGAGGTTGGGAGAAGCTTTGTCTGGCGGCTGATGTATGTACGTACTATTCCCACACCGTAACCCTGCTGCCACACAGATCATCCTTTTCGCTTCCATCTAGCGTCGGCGTACATGAACCCCTCGATGCAGCCTCAATTGGGTGGGACAGATAAGATACTCTACACCATGTCTTCTGGTGAGTAGGAGGGAATACTATAATGGCTCGGATCTACATGTGGTGTCAATCAGAACTCGTCCCTCCACAGTCCATGGTTGGCCATGTGATAGCTACTAGAGTATCTCTAGCGACGGTACGGAGTAACGTAGAGCACAATAGTATTTCTGGTACCCGCTCCTCCAAGAGCCAATGACCAGCCCCGCGTCTGCCCGCTGGGGGAAGGGGGTTTTAGATGGCGGGTGGGGTCCGAGGGGCGCCTATTGGCTGAGATCCTGGTCCATCATAGCTCCGAGCCTCCGATGAACCGTCTCCAAGCCAGCTCTCCAGAGTCTCCACCAAGGCCTGTCCTTGGTTGGACATCCACGTCCCTTTTGCATTGTACAATGATATACGCTTATTCCATAGTATAATCACTCCCCGCCTTTGGAATCATTCTATGCTCACCCTCATGTCTTACCCGATGCCCCACTCCACCTGAGCAGCTACCCCCACCCGCCCGCCCGCCCGCCCTTCCACCATCAACATCCGAGCCTGTCGACCTCCCTACCTACCGCCTTCCGCAGCCAGCCCACCGAGGCAGGCGCATTTTCCCCATCGGCGCCATGGTCGCCCCACGCAGAGCGGCCCTCTTGGAGGAGAGTGCCGAAGTCGAGGTGCTGTTCGCCAACATGGGGAAAATGAAGGCTCTCACCAAGAAGATCCAAGGCTCCGTCAATCGGTTGGATGCAAGTGGAAAGGCCGTGCAAGACGCCATCAGTCCCATCTACGGAAACACGCAGAAGCTACAGATTGCGAATTCCAACATTGATCGCGTCCTGTTCGCCATAGACAGACTGCGGGCACCGAGGGAAGAGAGTGAGAAGGAGGAGAGGATCATTCGCGCAGGACCTGGGCGAGGCGACCTAGACGGCTACGTTGCCTCTCTCGACCGCACTGCGCAAGCCCTGGCAGATCTCAAGCGTACCAATCTCCGCTCCAACGAGAAGGCCGTCGCGCAACTGAGTGGGCTCCTGAAGATGGGGAACAAGCAACTGGAAGACGTGTTCAGAGGCATCTTGCAGGACAGTGCGAGGGAGAGAGTGCAGCCGCTGGAATATGTGGCAAAGCGTAAGACTACCCACGGCCATGACCACGACCATACTGACTTTTCCTAGAAAACCCGTTTCCGCGAATACCCCAGGACAAGCTCCAGATCCTTCGAAACATCAATTCCCATATTTCCAAGACCTTCGCCCAGATGTCACAAAACGATGTCACACAGACGCCGGCGCAGCGGCTATACGCAGAGGTCCGAGGCGCACATCTGGAGAGTCTCTTGAATAGTCTGTCGCAGGCGTCCATCAGCACTGCGAGAAAGGTGCAGGCGGACGCCTTATACAAGAAGGGGACCAATGGTATTGGAACCTACGTACAAGCGATTGAAGGATTGTTTGTTGCCGAATACGACAACCTCAATTATGTCTTCGAGAGAGACGAATGGAGCTCCGTTTACGCATCTACGTGTCAGGCATCGCTCGGGGAATTCAACAAGACGCTCCGTGAACTCAACGGGCACATTCAGAAGAACCTGCTGACCGACTGCTTCCTGGGCTACGAGATATGCGGTCTCGTTCGGACATTGTCTATGCGCCTGCAGAAGCAAACAGGCGCGCTAAAGGACCAGATATACGACAGCGTCAAGCCGATTCGGGAAACGTCCAAGATGTCACTAGGCAAGCTTCTCGAAGACACAAGATCACGCACCCAAGGTCTCATCGCTGTACCCATCGACGGAGGGCCCGTGGACATTACGACACAGACGATGCGACGCCTGCAAGAAATGACCAACTATCTGGAACCTCTATCGTCGATACTGGCATCGCTGGGCGAGGGTGGTTGGAACACAAGCTCAGCCAATGCTTCGTCCACGACTTTGGATGTGGGGCCAGACTCGATCAAGCTATTCGCGCACTATGCGTCGGATACTGTAGATACACTGCTACAGAACCTGATTGGCAAGGCCAAGTTGCTGCTCAAGGGCAAGAGCTTGCAAGGCGTCTTCATGGCCAACAATGTGGCCATCATCACGCGCATCATACGGTCGTCTGAGCTGGCACCTTTGATGGAAGGCTATGCAAAGAAACTGGGAGACTGGCGAAAGCAGAGCACGGCCATGTACCTGGAAGCATGGCGGGAGCCATCAGGGTACCTGCTCGATGTGCAATACACCAACCGCACCAAGGAGCGGCCTACCTCGAGCGGGGCGGATTCGGTCGCCATTGTCAAGTCACTTGGCTCCAAGGACAAGGACGCGATCAAGGAGAAGTTTAAAAACTTCAACACCAGCTTTGAGGCGTTGGTGGTACAGTACCAGTCGTATGCCATGGAGCCAGAGGTGCGAAGCCAGTTGTCCAAGGAGGTGCAGAACATCATCGAGCCACTGTACAACCGATTCTTCGACCGGTACAAGGAGATTGACAAGGGCAAGGGCAAGTATGTCAAGTACGACAAGAGTGAGCTCAATAGGCAATTGGCGAGCTTTGCATAACGCGTCTGGTTGGGGGTTGTTGATTTGGCGTTTTGCAGGATACCCGTGGTTGAGTTGCAGTAGTTGTTGTGTACGATATGGTTAGGCAGCCTAGGATGCGCAGGAGTTTGTTATCGGTTGGATAATGATGACTCTGTGGATGATGCAGGGATTCGCACTGTGATGGGACAGGTACGGGATGAGAGGGGGAATCTCATAGTCGTGACTTTGGAGACATGATGTTGGGCAATGGGTGGTGCCACGCGACGAGACCTCAGCGTGAGAGATTGCCTATGCGGCATGGGCTGGGCAAGACTCTTGAATTTAGGGCGTCGTGAATGCAAGCCATAGTTTGGAACGAGTCTCGAGCTATTCACTGCAAGTGCTGTGTATGTTTACAGTACAGACTCCAGAGCAGCCATCCACCGCTTGGTTGCAGATCCTTGTTGGAATGGTTGGTGTGTGTGCGTGTGTGTGCGTGCGCGCCTGCCGTGTCCAGCTTGGGGGTGTGCAATCAGACGCGTACACGTGACACTTCCCGAACAGGCGATCACCACTGCTTGCCACTGCATGAGCACACTGGACAGTCCGACAGAGAGGGTGACTCGAGAAGAAAAACAAGGAAATGTCGAAGAGAGAGAATTGGTAAACCTGGCAACCATTTGCAGGGCCATTGTACTTTTGGATACCTTGTGCATCAGCCTCACACCAGTCGATTATTCTCTTGCGCGTCCATTGCAGCCAGCAGCATTAGCAGCAGCAGCAGCAGCAGCACGAACGAAAGCCAGCAGTGCCAAAAGTCTTCCTCTCTCTCTCTCTCTCTCTCTCTCTCTCTCTCTCTCTCTCTCTCTCTCTCTGTGTCTTCTTCCAGTCTCCTAGGCGGTCGTGAGGCGGGGACTTCTGGTTTTTTTGGTCTTAGCGCCCATTTCTTTCGACCTGCGTCGTGCTCCCAATCCCTGTGCGGACCCCTTTCCTCGCAGCGAGCGACAAAGCACGGCACAACCACGACTTCCTCCCCAACGCTGCAGCCCTCCTCCTCCCAACACCACGCCATTTACCTGCGCAGTCGCTTGCAACGTTTCCAATCCCTTTCCTCCCCCCCCCTTCATTGCTTTGAGTGCATCCTTCACTCGGAAAAGCATATCTACACACTGCTGACTGGTACGCCAACACTACCCAACCCGAAAACGCTGTGTTTCACTATTTCCCATGTTCCTGGCTCGGTCGCGCTCCGCCGCTGTTTGACAGCCAGACGCCGCTACCGCTCCCACGCACCATTCACGCCATCCATCATTGTATGCAATCGCTGACCCAACATTGCATCTACAGAAGTCACTCACTCGAACGGTCCATAACCCCCTACGCGGTTCTATCCACACTATGGGTAAGGCCTCTCTCTCTCTCCCTCACTCGCTCACTCACTCCTTTGGCTCTCTGTCTCTCTCGCGGCCAGGACTGCACAACGCGACGTTGGCTGCTTGTTTCGAGCTGCGCGCCCATGGAGCTTCCTCAGACATAAGGGCAGTGCTGTGCGGCAGTCCCCACGCAATTCTGACACGGGTCGAAGTTGCCGCTTGTCGCAACCCTGCTTCTCCTCCCAACATAGACTAATTACTCTTGACACAGAAGCCCCCAGCGCATCCCCTGCTGCTCCCACGCGTGCCTCTCCCTCGCCCCCGACATCCTCCAACGGCTTCCAAATGGACCAAGCGCTCTCCATGGCTAACGGTGGCACCTCACCTGCGCCCCAGACGGTCACAGCGAAGAACCCAAAGACTGCGGCGGCCATGGCCAATGACATGAACATTGTACGCAGGAAGCTCACTGGTTACGTTGGATTCGCGAATCTGCCCAACCAGTGGCATCGCAAAAGTGTGCGCAAGGGGTTCAACTTCAACGTCATGGTTGTTGGTATGTTCCTTATCTACCTCGTTGTATCTACAAAGTCACTCATGCATTCTACCAGGCGAGTCTGGACTCGGCAAGTCAACCCTCGTAAACACCCTCTTCAATACGTCGCTGTACCCACCCAAGGAGCGCAAGCCCCCGAGCCTCGATATCTCTAAGACAGTTTCGATACAGTCCATCAGCGCGGACATTGAAGAGAACGGTGTACGGCTGAGATTGACCGTGGTGGACACGCCTGGATTCGGCGACTTCATCAACAATGATGAGTCCTGGGATCCTATCGTCAAGAACATTGAGCAGCGCTTTGATGCCTACTTGGACGCCGAGAACAAGGTCAACCGTGTCAACATTGTCGACAACCGCATTCACGCTGTTGTCTACTTCATCCAGCCCACTGGCCACTCGCTGAAGCCCCTGGACATTGAAGTGATGAAGAAGCTTCACACCAAGGTCAACCTGATTCCCGTCATTGCCAAGGCCGACACCGTTACGGACGATGAGATTGATAACTACAAGAAGAGGGTGCGTTGCCCATGACTCCCACCACGGCTGTGCTAACCAGAGTAGATTCTTGCGGATATCCACTACCACAAGATCCAGATCTTCGAGGGACCACGGTATGAGCTTGACGACGAAGAGACCATTGCAGAGAACCAGGAGATCATGGCCAAGGTGCCATTCGCCGTTGTTGGTTCCAACACCGAGGTCACCACCATTGACGGTCGCAAGGTCCGTGGGCGTCAGCTGCCATGGGGTGTTGTCGAGGTGGACAATGAGGAGCACTGTGACTTTGTCAAGCTGCGCCAGATGCTCATCCGCACCCACATGGAGGAGCTCAAGGAGAACACCAACAATGCACTCTACGAAAACTACCGCTCCGAGAAGCTTGCAGGCATGGGCATCCAACAAGACGCTAGCGTGTTCAAGGAGGTCAACCCTGCAGTCAAGCAGGAGGAGGAGCGTTCGCTGCACGAGCAGAAGCTCCAGAAGATGGAGCTGGAGATGAAGATGGTGTTCCAGCAGAAGGTGCAGGAGAAGGAGAGCAAGCTACGACAGAGCGAGGAGGAGCTGTACGCGCGTCACAAGGAGATGAAGGACCAGCTCGACCGACAACGACAGGAGCTTGAGGAGAAGAAGGCACGCATCGAATCCGGGCGGCCGATTGAGGAGAAGGGCAAGAGGAAGGGATTCTCTCTCCGTTAAGGCTCGGGCAGCTCATGGCGTATTGCGTGACGGCTCTGCTTCCCGTCTGGGAGGCCAAGGCCGGTCAAAAGCTTCTTCTCGGTTCTCTGCACCCCTCTTACCCCAGACCTTGTTTAATATAATGCCGGTTGACGATGACACTGGGTGCTATCGACATCTGGGATAATACACAGCGGTGCGACTTTTTGGGGGGGGCAGGCGATGGACAGTGATTCACATGTTGGGCATGGTGCAGTTGTTGTCCGGGATGGTGGATTGATACCAACATCATTTGCACTCGTTCCGGTTCCCTTTGCTTCCCCTTGCTTTCTTACCTTTTTTTTTGGACATTTTCTAGTTAACGTTATTTAGTATTGAGCAGCTGTGTTTCTTTTTTTTGGAGAGAGAAAGGGAGGGGGAGAGAGGGGGAGAGAGAGAAGGGCGGGGGCGTGGGGAGAGTCCCGGGTAAAGCGTTCTCGTCATGTATTCTACACATCATCCTAGCAGTGAATTTCATTTGTGAGTAGCTTTTGTCGAGCGTGAGGTGAAGTAGCTGTGTTTGACAAGGGAGTGATGAAGATGGGGAAAGGGCGGGTTGGTGATTGAGTGTGCTTGCAGGTGAAGGGGAGTTGGGTGTTGCAGTCCCATTCCCCGGTTCGAGATGACGACATGTGGGTGGTTTTCTAGAGGTGGCTACTAGGAGTAGGCCACGATGCCTGTACTCGAGCCGTACGTGTGTGTTGTGCGTCGGTGACTCGAGCGTCAAAGGTTCCACCAAGCAGGCCAACTCTCCCAATCTTGACGGGGTGTGCAAATTGTGCAGTGTGCAGTGTATGAGATCGTCAGGGTGCGGTCATGGGCAATGGTAGCGGGAAGCCCAGGACAGGACAGAACAGGACAGGACAAGCCACGGCGGGGCTTGCGCACGTCGGCGTCATCCTCTCCAGCTCTCTCTCTCTCTCTTCTCTCTCTCTCTCTCGCCCTCTCTCTGCACTCCCTGTCCTTGTCCTTGTCCTTGTTCTGCCCAGCTGCTCTGGATTACCTGCCAACTGCCACCACTACCAACCCGCACTACCAACCCACTCTCACCGCGCACTCTAAAAATTCCAAGCCCCGCCTGCTCGCCCGCTTGTCTCTCTCACACTCTCACACACCCTCACACACTCTCTCCCTCTCCCTCTCCCTCTCCCTCCGAGTTGACAGAGATAATTGCTGCTGTGCTGTTACTTACTTTTTGACCTCGTCTTGTTTATCGGATCCCTTTGGTAAGTCTGCTGTTGTCGCTGTTGCTACTGCTGCTGCTGCTGCTGCTGCTGCTGCTCCCAAGCTTCCCTTCTCTGCCGCGCTCTCTCTCTCTCTCTCTCTCTTCCTCTCCTCCCTCGATTCCGTCAGGCTGTCCGACCAACTTTCAGTGGGTCCCTCCTGCATCCTGGGCACTGGCAGAAACATCCCCAGCCACCTGCGCTCTGGACAGATTTCACCTTGCCTGCTGCCTGCCTCGTCCTCCTCACACGATAGCAGAGGCATTGTTGGCCAACACTCCCCCCTATTGACTCCTTGCCTTCCTTCCCCGCCCCCCGCGTTTGCACCAAAGAACCCTGGTTCAGCCTCCGCTGAGCTCTGCTAACCGCTGCAAAGCTGCCGATTACGTAGTCATCTCCCACACGACACGGACACACGCACACACGACAGCTTTCGACTTACCGTCCCAGTCCGCCCACCATGGCCCCTCCACCGCCAGCTTCTCTCCCGCTGGGCCAACGCCTCGCCGCCCTCGCCCAGACGCTGCAGTTTGCCTGGTTCGCCGGCCACGTCATGCTGTTGCTGACGACGCTACGCTACAGCTTGTCATACCTCACCTTCAACTACTCGTCAAAATGGGCTTCGTTTTCTTACCGCGTTGCCTTTTTGTCTGCCTGTGTCACATATGGTATTGTCGTCTACAAGGCCTACCGTGCCCGCATGAGGGCCGGTAAGCAGGGCGGCGTTGTGGCCTTGGCTGCTGATGAGAATGTGCAGTACCTGAGTAAGTTCCGGCCTCTTGATGACCTCGGTCCTTGGCCAAAAAACATCATCACAATGTCAAGCATGTGCTAATGATGCTACCCAGTCATGGCTCTTGTCTGGCTCTTCTCCCGCCAGATCCCCCTTGCAGTCCTGCCCTTTGCAGTCTACTCCGTCTTCCACGTCGCAACCTATGTGCGGTCCAATCTTCTCCCCACAATTCAGCCTCCCCCACCCACCACCGTCGCCGGCTCCAAGCCCCCTGCTTCCGGTGCCTCCGAGGCCATTGGCAAGTTTGTCAAGGAGTACTACGATGGCTCCATGACACTTGTTGCCATGCTCGAGATTGCCCTCTGGTTCCGCGTCGTCGGCTCCGCGCTCCTCTTCCAAAAGGGCTCGTGGATCCTGCTCGTCGTCTACACAGTCTTCTTCCGCGCTCGCGTTGCGCAGAGCAGCTTCGTCCAGGAGGCCATCACCCAGCTCACTGCTCGTGTGGATGCGCAGCTTGCGAACCAGAGCACACCCCCTGCTGCCAAGCAGGCGTGGGGCACATTGAAGAATGTTGTGCGCCAGGCGGCTGATGCGACGGACATCCGCCGCTATGTTGGTGGCCAGCCTTCCGGTTCTCCCAAGAAGGCGCAGTAGGCGTCTTGCAGGCGAATAGGTCTTGCGACCATGGGTCCGTTCTTCCTGACCAGCTGAATGGAAAAGATGAATGGTAGGGGGGGAATGATTGTGGTTGACGATGCAAAAAAAATGACGACGTTTACGGCAGTGTGTCAGTGTCAATGTTGGTGTCATGAGTAGCGGTGGTGCTTGTCTTGCGGCTCGCGTCGGGATATGAGTATGCAGTGGATGTATGTGTGTAATTCAGTTTTTTTTTATCTTGGAGAAGTCGTGATTGGTTCGTTTGGATGGTCGTTTTCTTACGATATCCCCACGTCGAAGCAGTGAGAGGGTATGTGTGGTAGAGCAAGCGGTGTGGTGATGGGAGCTGGAGGTGGAAGTAGTAGTAGTAGTAGTAGTGTCTAGTTGTGAGTGTGTTTGTGTGTTTCTATAGAGCAGAAAATAGCGAGGGGAGTAGGGGAAGAAAATAAAGTGTTGTACTTGACTGGTTGATTGAGTGTTTTTTGTGGTTTGTTTGAGGGGGACTTTGTGGGGTTGGTGTGGTGGTTGATTAGGGATGGGTGAGGGATGGGATGTTTGATCTTGCGGGCTGTTGTGTGTTTGTTGGATGGTGTCATTTGGATGTAGAGGTAAAGCAGGCAAGACAAGACAAGGCAAGGACAAGTTAGAAACCACCTTCAACCACACACACACACACACAAACCTAGACTATATATCTTGGGACTTGTATACTGTGTCTATGATATGGGACAGTACGGTATGGTATGCTTGGATGGTAGGTATAGATGCAGAACCTGCGCGTGTGAAGCTCAATCATGGGTTAGGAGTATCTACTGTACCGGTACACCCACACCCACCAAAACTCAAACACAACCACCAACCCATTACTCTACCTCAGACCCAACACTTCCATTTCCACATCCCCATCCCCATCCCCATCCCCCCTACCCTATGTACATCCACGCCCCCGGCTCCTCCTCGGCCACACCGCCACCATCCACCCCAGCACTGCACGCCTGCCTCGCTAACCGACTAAACGCCCATGCGCTCGTGTGCGGAAAAACGCACAGAGTTGGGTGGGTGTTGTAGAGCAGGTAGCCGTTATACCCGCGCTTCACGGTTCTTGAGGGTAGCTTGGGGGTTTGGCGCTGATGGGGGGGGGTTGGGGATGGTTGTGTTGTACTGGTATGGTGTGTGTGTGTGTGTGTGTGTGTGTGTGTGTGTGCACCACCTACCTCAATACGCAGGAACACGGCGGAGACTGTGGATGATCATGTATACGGACACGAGAACGAGACACAAATCGTTGTAGCTTTTCGTACTGGCACCGCTCGGTACTGTATCGTATGTGGGCCGGACAGGTTTGAGGGAGCGGTGAGAGGCGGGAAGCCGCGGTGCTGGGTTTGGTGGGATGGAGAGAGGTCAGAGGTCAGAGTCAAGAGTTGGGATGCGAGACTGCTTGTGGTGTGTATTGGGATTAGAAGGGGTGTGCAGGATTGAGGGATACGGGGTGTGTGTTGGGTGGGGTGGTGCTGGTGCTGGTGCTGGTGCTGGTGCTGGTGCTGGTGCTGGTGCTGGTGCTGGTGCTGGTGCTGGTGCTGGTGATGGTGATGGTGCTGGGGTGGCGTGATGGGATGGGATGATGATGATGATGGTGGTGGTACTTGTGGGTGTTGCGGGTGCTGGATTGCAGATGTGTTAGGTACGGTAGTTAGTAGAGAGAGTGAGGATGTAGATTGGATGGGTGTGAGTGGGTGTATGATTTATACAGTGTATACGTGCACTACGGTGTCTATGGTTATGCTGCGAATACGATGCCGATTCCACCGTCCATGGGTACATGACCATAGTTCTCTCAGAGACAATCTCGACCTGTACCGGTACTTGAATTCACAAAGAGCACACATTCTCAACAGCATTTCTCAGTACCTAACTACAGTACGCCCGACATGGACCCTTTCCACTATTTCTGGAACTCGGGAAGCCACCATGTCATGGGCTCCCGCCGACCCGCGATTTTTCTTCCTTTTCGCGGGTCTGGTGGCACTGGTGCGAGTGTTTCGTTTCGCGAGCCAGGCGCGGCTGTGTATGTGTGAGAGTGTGTTGGCCAATGAGACTGGTAGGTGGATGGAATCTGTTTCCAGCTTTGGGGCCGGTGGGATGGGGGAGATTTGCACGGGCAATATTGAAGGTTTGAGGAGGCGGAGGTGAGATTTTGGACTGGTATGGGGGAGGGGGGGGATGGGATGGCACGCATGCATTGTACAAGTGAATTGTGTACACATATTGCGACTGTGTGGTCTGGCCTGTTTACCATAGTAAGACGGGCCACTTTGTTGCATAGTATACTATGTAGACCGAGAGTCTCGAACATTGCCATCGCTCACGGTTGCCCACCATGGCCATCGTTACTGCGAGTCGCGACCATTGAAAATCTGCAGCATTCCCGATCGGAGACTGGTTTTCTTCTCCACCAAAGCCCCCGACCTCGTGCAAGCACGCTCTTCCCCCCACTCGACCAAACTTGAAAAGGTTCCCACATCAATACGGGCAGCCGGGTAGACTTCTCGATTCTGCGCAGTCGCGGGCCTGGCACACGCCATACCAGTGATACCATAGCGTCTTTGCGGCATTAGCGAGGCCCTTTGGGTGGCACGGCAGGGGGGGTTGGCACTGCGGACAGCACGCACACACACACACACACACACACGACTAGTGAAGTGACGCCAGGATCTGGTCAGCCCGCTTTCACCGTTTCGAGGGTTTGTGAGCGGAGACTGGCAAGCAGGTGTGTGAGTGTGTGTGCGTTGTAGTGCAAGTTGGGGAGTCGGTATATAGGGTTTTGCAGGTCCGCCTGGTTTGCGGCTCTTCTCCCCGCCTGCGAACGTTTACCTTCGACTTGTTGCTTGCTTTTCTAGAGTGCCTGACTGGCGACATTGGAGCCTATACTTGGAGACCTTTTCTTCTACGGGACTACGCTACTGTCGCTTGTTGTTGTTGCTGTTGTTGCTGTTGCTGTTGCTGTCGCTTGCAAGACACCATACCTGGGACTCTTGGCCGAGCAACACCATCAGTTGGATCAGTGTTTCTATGAGAAGAGTTTGGGAGACTGGGACAATGGCCAACATGATGGAATACTCGCCAACGCTCTCTGCCACCAGCGAGATGACCGAGGAAGAGCTGGATATCTACTTTGCGTCCTACGTTCCTCTCTCCAACTTGCCAACCCCTCCACCCGCAAAGGAGCAAGCCATAGCGAAAGCCGCAGCATTCGAGACACCGTCACAAACACAATCATCGTCATCATCATCATCATCATCATCATCATCATCATCATCATCATCATCATCATCCTCATCGACACGCACAAGCTTCACAAAGGCAACTACACATGGTACGTATTCTTTGTGTTTTCCCTCTCGTCATCGGCTCTGTTGCTACTGTTCTGTTTACGGAATGCTGTTTGTTGGACGGTCAATATGCTCGAGTCGGACCGCTTGAACCGGTCCCCTGCATAAACAACCGACCATCCGACGTCATCCGCAGCCTCTTCTCCTTTTCCCCCTGCTCATACAATCTTGAATCCACCCAACACACTCTTGTGCCCACACGCACACACACACAGACACAGACACAAACTCCACAATTCTCGACCTTGTCCCTGTCGATCGATCTCAGGATCCCATTCCATTCCGCCACCATGGGAAAAAATTGATACTTGATGCATCTTGGCAATGTTTTCCTGCATAATGCATCCATCATTACGTTGCTCTGATCCACAATCATTGACAAAGGCTAATTATGGGCTTTGTTATTCTTAGATGTCCATGCGAGCCATCTTGCCAACCTCGTCCCACTCAATGTCTCCGCCCACCGACCCCATGCGCTGGTCATTGCAGGCTTTCTAGACCGGGCGAATGTTCCAGAGGAAGTCGTTGCGTTTAGTGCTTGCATACTCGACTCCCTCTCGTCGCGCTTTGCAGCCAGCTGGAGGGATGCTCTGGCTCGCAGCGACTATGCTCGCGAGCTGCACAAGATGCTTCGCACAGACGCGTCGAGGCAGCCGGTGCATGTCAGCCCTGACGTGATTGTGCTTGCTGCGCTGTCGCTGGCCCATGGCTGGCTGGTGGATCGGTTGCGGTCGAGCAGGCATTGGAGCGTGAGGGAGAGTGCGGGCCTGTTCTCCGTGCAGGAGATTGAGGCGACCAAGCGGGCGATTCTGTCGGACATGGACTATGGCCTGTTTCGCATCTCTGATGACCTGGTCCGGCGACGGCTGAGGGAGATGCAGCGCACGAGGCCGACCGAGGAGACGGCGGCCGGGCCAGCTTCGAGGGGCGTGAAGAAGAGCCGATCACGAAACTTGTCGCTCAGTCTGGCGGGCACGGCGCTTTGGTGCCATGGTGTGCAGACTCCTGAGCCCAGTCCTTGAGGGCGTTGTCAGGTTGTCTGCCGTCTGCCTTGTGGCCCTGTTCCTTTTGCTGGTTGCTTTGGTGTTTCTGGACGTGGGGTGCTCGCATGCACATCTTCACTTTGAGCGGCCTGTTTCCCTTTTACGATACCCACTTTTCTCCTGCATCTCTCTTGCCTGTTTTCTTGTTTGGCTGTCGGGCGTAGCTCAGGTTCATGGTTGGTATCATGGGGCGTTGAAGTCTAGAGGGTGGATGGATGGGAGGTGGGCACATGATGTGGTCATGGTAGATACATGTGCATGGCATGGGCAGGAAAGGGGTTTGGGCATGGCAACTGTTTTACGCTGGGAGGGCGTTGAAGTGGGCACACGAGGGTGGTGGGTACGGTATAATGTGATGTCTGTCATGTTCCCTGGCTTGGACACTGCGTGGGGTAGTGAATTTGGATGCATAGAAAAGGTCTGTGTTGTGCGAAAGGGATGTCGGGGGATGTGTAGTGTGAGGGTGATGTGGAGACTGGACAGTTGAATGTCGTCACGTGCCTGCACCATCACATGTGCCAACACTGGCATGTTGCAGCAGGACGCACCTGTCACGTGCTTTGCACATGATTGGACAATGCACACCATCAGACCCGTGGTACCACAGAACCGTAACGTAGACCTGGCCTGGAACCAAACTCGACAGCGTGGACGAAAAGCAGGGCGATCAAGGGCGTGGGTGATTGTCATCCATGTTCCGCCCGAGACAAGCGCGCGAGCAGTCTGTCTCGGTTGATGGGGTATGTACTGTAGTGAGTATGTAGAGTAGAGTACAGCACTACAGTACCCTACCCGATGTGGGGAGCAACAAAGTCCGATCTCGAGTACTTGCTCTTACTACGGTAAGGGAGGGGTAAATGCATCATGTGGCCCAAGCTCTCTCTGCCGCCCATCATCATCGACGTCACGTCACGCCAGACCCCTCGGCCTAACAGGAACAGGAACACAGGACGACTACTACTACTACTACTACTACTCCTACTCCTACTACTCCTACTCCTACTTCTCCTCCGTCTGCGAAGGTCAGATCTCGCTGTGCAGACAGGACAAGCCTGGCTCAATGGCAAGTTCACGACGCGATGCGCGAAGAGAAAAACATCATTTCCCACCCCAGCTAGCGGTGAAGGAAAGGAAAAACGCCCCCCTTTTTGCATGCAACAAGCACAAGCGTGTAATGTATTGGCATGGACAGCAGCTTCTGGCGCCTGCTTAGCTGGTACGTGTGGGATAGCTGGCTGCAGTGCTTTCCTGCCCCGCCCCGCCCTGCCCCGCCCCGCCCCCCGCGTCGCGCGTTTGGCTGGCCGCCAGCTACTCTGCTGTTCTACTCTACCTACCCCTCCCCGTCCATGTCTGTCTGGATGTCTGGCTGTCTGTCTGGCTGTCTGGCTGTCTGTCTGGCTGTCTGGCTGTCTGGCTGGCTGTCTGGCTGTCTGGCTGTCTGGCTGTCTGGCTGTCTGGCTGTCTGGTGAGCGCGCGCAGGTCGATGCCATGCATGTTCCCAAGCCTCAACAGCTTTTAGATCTTCTAAACGCTACCTACATCTACACATACTCTACACTACCACACTCTACACTACCCTGCCAGAACCCGCCAATCCAAAACCCCCCTGTGAAACTGTTTCTTCCCAAATACCATCGTCGTCATCTCATCTGATCCCAACTCACCCTGGCACTTTTGTGCCCTATCGGCTTTATAAAGCTTGCAGCTCCTGCTCTGCCCCTCTGCTCTGCCCCTCTGCTCCTTTCTTGCCTGACTTTTGTCAATTGCCCTTCTTCCTCGGGACCGGCAGCCATACAACCCCTCTACCCCGCCCTCCTCTCTTAGATAGCGACCCTCTCTCATCCAATCTCGCCCTTTCTCTGCCATTCCATCTCTCATCATGGCTGCAAACCCTCCTCCCCGCGAGCGCAAGCCCTCGACGAGCGCCCCGCTCAGCGACTTCAAGGGTCCTGTCGGTCCTGCCAACTTCACTCGTCCCAAGCACAAGAGAACCGTCACGGGTTTCGGCCCCAGCGACATCAAGAGCGTGGAAGCGAGTATCCCAGAGCCCCAGCGTGAGGCATGGAGGAAATTTGTCAGTCTTCTTTGGCCCTCTTCGGTACCGGTAGCGTCTTGCGCAGCGCGGGGCACTTCGATGGGTACCAGAGGGTAGATGGAATGTGTCGTGCTGATCATCCACCGCAACAGATGCCCAAGCCCTTTACCACATCAGACGAGTTCACAAAAGACACGGTTCGCCATATTGAGACGACGCTCGCTCGTTCGCTCTTCAACTGCGATGAGTCGGCTGCATATGCTGGAACGGCGCTGGCCTTCAGGGACCGTCTGGTTCTGGACTGGAATAAGACACAGCAAAGCCAGACGTTTGCTGACCAGAAGCGTGTATACTGTGGGTAGTCACCGAGGACACTGCTCTTGGGAGCCAATGGCTGATGTGCATAGATCTATCCCTCGAGTTCTTGATGGGTCGAGCCTTGGACAACGCCATGCTCAACGTCGAGCAGAAAGAGGTGGCTGCGAGTAGGTCTACATCCTCCAGAAATTCCATCTGGCTCTGCTAACACTCTTGCAGAGGGCCTCGGCGATATCGGTTTCCGCATGGAAGACATCATCTCCCAGGAGCATGACGCTGCCCTCGGCAACGGCGGTCTCGGACGTCTCGCTGCCTGCTTCCTCGACTCGATGGCGTCGCTCAATTACCCTGCATGGGGGTACGGCCTGCGCTACCGCTATGGTATCTTTAAGCAGGAGATTGTCGATGGATACCAGGTCGAGGTCCCAGACTACTGGCTCGATTTCAACCCCTGGGAGTTCCAGCGTCATGATATTGTCGTCGACATCCAGTTCTACGGTCATGTCAACCGCTGGCAGGACGACGAGGGCAAGCCACAGAGCTCGTGGGAGGGCGGAGAGATTGTCCAGGCTGTTGCTTTCGATGTACCAAGTAGGTCAAAATGGCAGAAGCACACATGGTACCCTACTGACTTGGGTAGTTCCTGGATACAAGACTGGCGCTTGCAACAATCTCCGTCTCTGGGGAAGCAAGGCTGCGAGTGGCGAGTTTGATTTCCAAAAGTTCAACTCGGGCGAGTACGAAAGCTCGGTAGCGGATCAGCAGCGTGCTGAAACCATTTCCGCGGTGCTTTACCCCAACGACAAGTAAGCCTACATGTATTTGCTCTCCAAGAACGACGCTAATCATCGCAGCCTTGAGCGTGGCAAGGAGCTCCGGCTGAAGCAGCAATACTTTTGGTGCGCTGCCTCCCTCTACGACATCGTCCGACGGTTCAAGAAGAGCAAGCGTGCGTGGAAAGAGTTTCCCAACCAGGTTGCTATCCAGCTCAACGACACTCACCCGACCCTCGCCATTCCCGAGCTTCAGCGCATCTTGGTTGATATCGAGGGCCTCGAGTGGGATGATGCATGGAACAGTACGTGGCTGTTTTATTCTACTCTGCACTCAACACACAGTCACTGACAGGATGTAGTTGTCCAGAAGACTTTTGGATATACCAACCATACTGTCCTCCCTGAGGCGCTCGAGAAGTGGTCTGTTCCCCTGATGCAGCACCTTCTCCCCCGCCACCTCCAGGTATGTGGAGAGAAAGACGGCGAACAGTATTTCACATCTGACATTGAACCAGATCATATATGATATCAATCTCAACTTCCTGCAATTCGTCGAGCGCAACTTCCCCAAGGAGCGCGATATGCTCGGGCGTGTTTCCATCATCGAAGAGTCACAGCCCAAGATGGTTCGCATGGCCTACCTCGCGTTGATTGGATCCCACAAGGTCAACGGTGTAGCTGAGCTCCACTCCGATTTGATCAAGACGACCATCTTCAAGGATTTCGTCAAGATCTACGGGCCCGACAAGTTCACAAACGTGACCAACGGAATCACGCCTCGCAGATGGTTGCACCAGGCCAACCCCAGGCTTTCAGCCTTGATCGCCTCCAAGCTTGGTGGTCACGACTTCCTCAAGGACCTCACCTTGCTCCACAAGCTGGAGGCTTTTGTCGACGACAAGGAGTTCCGAAAGGAGTTCCAGGAGATCAAGTATGCCAACAAAGTACGACTGGCAAAGCACATTCAGGAACACAACGGCGTCACCGTCAGCCCATCCGCCCTCTTCGATGTTCAAGTCAAGCGTATTCATGAGTACAAGCGACAGCAGTTGAACATCTTTGGTGTCATCCACCGATATCTTCAAATCAAGGCCATGTCGCCCGAGGAGAGGAAGAAGCTGGTGCCCCGCGTGTCCATCTTTGGTGGCAAGGCCGCGCCAGGATACTGGATGGCCAAGACCGTCATCCACCTTATCAACAAGGTTGGTGATGTGGTCAACAACGACAAGGACGTCGGTGATGCGCTCAAGGTCATTTTCCTTGGCGACTACAACGTCAGCAAGGCGGAGATTATCTGCCCTGCTAGCGACATCAGCGAGCATATTTCTACCGCTGGTACCGAGGCTTCTGGTACAAGTAATATGAAGTTCTGCCTCAACGGTGGCCTGATCATCGGTACCTGCGATGGTGCCAACGTAAGTGCTCACTGTCTTGGAAACGATGAGTGGACACTAACCTGCCGATAGATTGAGATCACTCGCGAGATTGGAGAGAATAACATCTTCCTCTTTGGTAACCTCGCCGAAGACGTTGAGGACCTCCGCCATGCTCATCTCTACTCGCAGTACCAGCTTGATCCCCAGCTGGCTACTGTATTTGACCACATTCACAAGGGTGCGTTTGGCGACGCCGAGCAATTCTCCGCCCTTATCAACGGCATCGTCGAGCACGGTGACTACTACCTCGTCTCGGACGACTTTGCGTCATACATCAAGACGCAGGAGCTCATTGACGAGAGCTACAAGAACCAGGAAGAATGGCTCACCAAGACGATTACCACGGTCGCGAGAATGGGCTTCTTCTCAAGTGATAGGTGCATCGACGAGTATGCGGAGGCGATTTGGAACATTGAGCCTTTGCAGGTCAAGGGCGAGCCGGAGCCGTAGATGGTGGTCATACTGGCGAGAAATGTTTACGGTAACCTGGTACTGCATACATGGCCTTTAGAGGCATAGATCCGTAGATGTAGGTATATATACACGTGTTCCGAGTGTGAAGAAGTGTTGGTCATGAAAGGTGTGTGGCCATGAGACGATGCGATACAATGTCACCTTTTGAAAATGTCGAAAAAATGCCTTGGATATAGGCACATCAGCCAAGGCTTGAGCACAATCGTTGAATTCAGGCAGGCAGTCGTAACGCTAGATATTAGACTTGCATCAAGATTGCCATTCTCCCAATGCCATTATAAAACACCGCAAGGTCGAGATGAACCAACCAACCAACCAACCAACCAATCACCGCGTACCGTGAACCCTTGAAATCCGACCGCCCGCTCCGAATCCCCCGCGGGTGCGCTTGTGCACGGACGCGACGCGAGCGCCGGCGCCGACGTCAACGGGGCATATCTGGCCAGCTGCACTGCGAACTTGCTGCGAGTAAGCCAGACCTGTTGCGCCAGACAACGCCAAACTACGCGAAAAAGGTCGACGTTTTGACAGCGCGCGGTATGGCGAATCGAGGGTATGATTTTGTTGTTGATGTTGATGTTGGCCAGGAGGTATGTTTTTCTCTTGGGGGGAGGGGGGGGGGGGGGGATGGCATGGGGACGGGAGAATAAAAGAGAATGAACGTGCTGACGATTCGATTTCTCTAGGGTGACCTAGGACATACAGATCTCCAAGAGGATCTGGAGTTTCATCGTTCCGGTATGTCTGGCCTGTTTGTTTCCCTCCACTCATTCCATAGCCAACACACCACACCCAAATCCAACGTACTCACCACCCCCCCCCCCAACCCAGACTTTGAATCCCAACCCTCGATCACCCGCAACACCTCCAAAATCCAACCCGACAACCCCTCCTTCCTCCCCGGCCCCGCCACCTCCTCCCCCTCCTCCTCCTCCTCCCGCAAACACTACCTCTGGACCCTCTCCTTCTACGCCCAAGCCTTCGACGTCGACACAGCCGAAGTCCTCCGCCGCTGCACCGCCACCATCTTTCCCCGCGCAAACTTCCTCGACGTCCTAGAAGGTAACCCCGATCTCTACGGCCCCGTCTGGATCGCTACCACCGTCGTCGTCATCCTCTTCCTCACCGGCACTATCAACCAGTACCTTGCTAGCCAGGGCAAACAGCATTTTGCCTATGATTTCCGCCTGTTGAGTGGGGCGGCGGGGTTGGTGTATGGGTATACGGGGCTGGTGCCTGTGGGGTTGTGGGCGGTGTTGCGGTGGTATGGGAGTGAGAGTGCGAATTTGCTGGAGTGTGCTTGTTTGTATGGGTATGCGAATTTGGTTTGGATTTTGGTGGCGTTGGTGAGTTGGAGTCCGGTTAGTAGTAAGTTTATGCTCTCCTTTCTCTCTCACACACACTCGTACCTCCCTCATACACTAACCTCCCCTCCCCCCCACACAGTCCTCAACTACATCTTCGCCGCCCTCGGCCTCGCCTTTAGCGCCTTTTTTCTCCTCCGCAACCTCTACCCCGTCCTCAGCACCACAGAGGCAAAGACGAGCAAGATCCTCCTCATCGTCGTGCTCGTCCTGCATGCCGGCTTTGCCATTGCTATCAAGGTTTTGTTTTTTGCGGCTACGAGTCCGGTGGGGCCGGATAAGGGGGATGGGGAGGGAAAGGGGGGGTTGATTTGAGGGTTTGGTGGGTGTTGTAAGAGTACGGATCTTGATCTTGGACGTTGGGTTTGCAAGGGGTAAGAGGGGTGGCAGGCTGGGTTTGTGGGGAGATTATGTGTGATTGTGGAGTATCTATTTCGTCGACTCGAATCAAACATTTATTCAAGTGAGGAAAAGGTGCCAAATGCTATGCACATGTATGTACGAAGCGACTCTCCAGTCCAAAATGCAACACACACACACACACACACACACACACACACACACACATACACACACACACACACACACACCCAAATCCACCCATCTACATCCTACTCCCCCCCCTCTCCTCCCTCGCTTCCCTCCCCTCCCTCTCCCTAACCTGCTGCGCCATCCTCACCAGCGCATACAAACTCTGCAACCGCGGCATCTCCAACCCCCTCTCCCTCGCCATACGAATCGGATTCCCAAGGATGACCTCCATCTCAAGCCTCTTGCCACCCAGCCAATCCAACGCCATACTCGGCCGACTACCACTCGTATTCCTCAGCGTACTAGCAATGATTTGCTCGGGGGACGCAAAGTCCTCGGGCATGGGTTCGCCGAGGATCTTGGGCGCGGTCGCGAGGATCTCGTGCATGGTGGCGAGCAGGTGGAGGCGGGATTCCGGGTCGGAGGCGAGGGTGTGGTTGGGGGGGCAGAGGGTGAGGACGGAGCTTGGGTTGAAGGAGGCGTTGATGGCGAGTTTGTGCCATCGGAGGAGTTGCAGTTTTGAGTGCGGGTAGGGGGTTGCGTCTTTGATGCCGCCGGTGACGAGGAGGCGGATGAAGGTTTCGTTTTTGTGGATGGCGGTTGGGTCGGTGGGGAGGGGGGTGCCGTTGGTGGTGGTGGGACTGGTGGTGGTGCTGTTGGTGCTGGGTAGGGTGTCGAGATGAGGAAGATATGGCCCGCTGTTGATTCGCGTCCAGCGATTGTGTACAATCACCCCGGGCTGCGGTTGCGCACACGACGCAATCGTCACCGCCGAGCAAATCGGGGCTTGTGGAAACCTCGTCCTATACGGCTCCTCGACCCCCAACCCATTCTGAATCAGCACAATCGCCGTCTCGCCACCCACCAGCCCCGTCAGAATGGCGCTGTCGTCGCTCACGTCCGGAAGCGCCTTTGTAGACACAACTATGTAGTCCCAGGCGATGCCGCTTGCGCGTGCCTCCTCGGTGTCCCGGAATGTGTGTGCGGGCACGAAGTTGTAGTCTCCGTATTGGGGGGATGTCAGGCTGAAGCCCGAGCTGGAGACGGCGGTGTAGTTGGAGCGGCAGATTACCGAGACGGAGACGTTGGGGGCGAGGGCGAGGCGTGAGGCGTAGAAGGCGCCGATTGCGCCGGCGCCGACGATGAGGATGGTTGTTGGTGGCATGGTTTTTTGAGGGAGGGAGGATTGGGGAGGAAGAGAGGTGTTGTTCAATGTTGTGGTTGATTGTTTGGGATGTTTGGACTTATCGATAGATGTGTTTAAGCCTCGGTATCTTGATGAGCTCGAGGGATTGGTTCGGATGCGATTGGAAAGTGGTTTTTCTTACTTTCGTCTTTTTATTTCTGAGTTGGGTCTTTGGGCTTGGAGTTGATGGTTCAAGTGTTTCTGTGCTCGTTTCATCTTGTCAATTTTTTGGTTTGTAGAATGTAGAGTTGTAGTTCCATTCGATAAAGCGATGGGTACCTACGTTACGGTACTTCGCACGGACCAACGCATCCCATGTCAGAGCCAGACGTCACATCAACTGCACGCGTCAGGGCAGACATTCAACAACATCAAACACCCTCTTCCTCCCTCTTTGCCGATGGCCGATAATCTGTCTCTTGGTGAATTTACTGCAAAGTATCGTTTTCAGTGATCTTTTTCGGGTCAAGACGGGTCCATGGAACAGTCTCTCTTCTCACAGTTTCGCCATGTCAACGCTGGAATATGTCCATTTGATCGCAGAGTGCAGCGTGGAAGCAATGTAAAAAGGTAGGAGTCGGTGAGAGTATCCTCTCAACTCATTGAATCTGCGCAGTATGCTTCCGCGTGTGGGTTCAACGACAAATCTCTTACAATAAGTTCACACATGCTGATATCGTGTTTCTCTCCTTTGCCAATCTCATTCAATTCTTACCTTGATAAGCATTCAAATTCGTCTGGTCTTGCAACCTCACTTGTAATCCTGGCTGTCTTGTCATTATCATCCTCATTCTCACTAGTCAAGCCGAGTTATCGCGGCCAAGTAACACCTGCTTCCTTTCTACCTGTTCCGCGATCTCTTCTTTGGCTTAAAGTCATTTTTTGCTATTCCTCTGCAGCAGCATATCTGAGTAGCAGGTAGTCTGCTTCTCGCGCCTTTGAGACGAAGCCAATCCCATGGACGATTGCCACAAGCGCAAGCACGCCGCACCATGTATTTGCAGCAAGGCAGACTACCCTGCAAGCTGCGCTTGAGTGAGGCATAATTCCATATACCGCACTTGAAGTTTTTCAATCACCGTTTGAATCGCGAGGTGGTGCATTCATGTTCACAGTCACATTCATCGTTTCAAAGTCACTAGGGTTGCGTCATGTGCAAACAAACGGTGGCAACAGGATTTTTTCGAGTTTCAAATACACCTATATAACCCATACAACCCGACCTCCTCACGAACCTACCAACAACAACATGTCTGAACCTACGATCAAACGAGAAGAGTCGACCGAAGATTCAGACATGAGGCTGCGAACGATTTCTCCAAGCGCACCTTCTACTATATCGCTACTTGCGCCCTCCCTCGACAGCAACGACTCTGAGCTGCAAGGAATGCGCACCGAAGGCGTTCCGACGCAGGCCAATTTCGCGCCAAACAGCTACTCTGACGACTCGATTTGCATGTACAAGATGGAGAACTCAGAGGTTCGTGATCCCGAGTGTTTGCTGCCCCGCTCGCGTTGCTGTGGTGTTGGCGCACTTTCCATCTGGAGTGCCATCTCCCCTCAGATTAACGTCACAACAAACTCTACTGGCCAAAACATCCCCAGGTCTTGTAACCTGGATTGTATTGGCCACAAGATTAAGACTGACCACCACATTCAGCAGGAAATACTGTACGGAATGTTTCGAGACGACTTTGAACCGCATGACGCGCAAGGGTTACACCTGCCCTTCGTAGCGAGCACGACGAATGTCCAAGGTAAGCTCTCTCCCCAACTGGCAGCGCAATGTTTGCGCAGTCCGGGGTATCGTCTGGTTCCTCTGGAGAGCCAGGATTGCACCATTTGCGGTTCTGTTAACGCCATCATAGACGGTAGCGACGATCCCGTCCTCTTACCACAGACCGACACGGATGAGCTCGCTCTTCGGGTTGACAGTCTGCGCAATGCGACCGCGTACAACGGACAGCAAGGTTGGTGCACCGTCTTCACTTTTTGCGAAACATACTGACATAGCCAGTTGCGGAACATGATGGGATCATCGCTGAAGTGCTTGTATTCAATCAGAACATCGAGTCCGTCGTTCAGCACCTCACTCAACGCCTCGCCACTGTGGAATACGAGAATGCCCGTCTGAAGTCCATGCTTGGAAATCAAGGCGCGCACACCTACAACGAGTTGAAGACTGCTGTGATCCAGCAGCCCAAGAGCTGGCGCCGAAATGACAATGCTAAACGCCCGCGTAGCCCGTCGCAAGGACCGTGTGACTACGGTGATTGTGGTGATGAAGAGGCAGACGGACGCGCTCTGTATGAAGAGCATTCCAGAGGTCGTCGCATGAAAATTCGAAAGCAGCTTCAGATCGCGATACCAGATGATCTTGCTCCCCCCATGACGGGCACGCCTCTATCCAAAGCCACTGTATGTATCTGCTGTCTGACCTGATGGTCAATTTTTACCATGACCATATTCTGACATGCCTATCAGAACAATCCATCCAATGTCCAGCTGCCAACTCTACCCCAGACACCGTTGACGCCTGGCCGAATCGGACCTGGCAACTTGACCAAGAGATCTTCGACATCGTTGCACAAGCGCAAGATGCACAGCCTTGACAAGATGCTGCCTCCGTCCCTCGTCGAGATCCCGCATATGCCCTTGACGGACACAGAGGTTATTGTTTACTTCTTCCAATCCATATCACGGCCTACCGTAGCGCTCCGCCTGTACGCCCGCGAATGGGGTCCTCGTAACATTGTTGACGCGCTCCATGCACACCGAACAATCGAGCCACCCTACCTTCGTAACACGTGCTCGGTAAAATGCACGACCGCGATCAAATTGGGCAGAGCCAAGTTTGGTGAAGATTGGGAGGATAATCTTACTACTGCCTACAAGCAAGCCGACGACGTCTTGGCCACTGATCTCATGCGTCTCGATGCGAACGAGTCCCCGCAGGCTCTCAACTACTATGTGCGCAACCTATGCACTGGCATGATCAAGCATCCCAAAGTAGGCGTAGATGGTGGCATCTTCTCCCGCTGTGTTCAGTACTGTCAAGAGACTCAGGCCCCGTATACACTCTCCAACGTCTGGATGCTGGCCCACGATTTGCAGTCGGGCCGCACTCCGACGCACCCATCTCCTAATCCTGATATGGACAGCTTCATTCAAGAGCAGTACCCTTTCATTGGCCAGAACGAAGGCGACCAGGAGTTGAAATACGAACCTTCAGAGGCCCCGAAGACACCCAGGACACCCAAGATGTCTAAGACAGTCAAAGAGCCCAAGACGCCTGTCACGCCAAAGACACCCAAGACGCCAAAGGGTAAGCTCGCTGTAGCAAAGTACAGTCATTATAGCAGCTCTGAACTTGCCGCATCGCGCTCCACAACTCCGGGCTCAGTCTTTAGCGCAAATACTGGCAATACGGACGATACTTAGGACGCTGTATAGGCAGTCTGGGCAGCTCCAAACGGTTGTTTTTGGGAAGTGCACTGAGAATCGACGACAACACGCTTGCATTTGAGGACCGTACGATGACTTGTTACTTCATCTTGTTACGTCATCTAGCATGTTGGATGGAAGGATTACGCGTGACTGGATGCATCGCGGGTAGTTGTACAGCTGGACTCGATTGACTCTTACAGAGCTTATTACGCCGTTGGCTTGACAAGCCTTTGTCTCTAATGTTGAAGACTGAGGATGCACATTTGCATGTATCTCGGGTAGCTTTGGGATCATGGGCTGTCAAAAAGACAATGGATGAATAGCTATGTTAACGATAGAAACATGGGGGCTCATGTTCACATGACCCATATAATGCACCGAAATAATTGAGAAAATTCCTCATGACTTTTGCCATATCCCTTCTGCTCCGGTACAATTGGGAGGCTATTAACAGTCACTGTCACTGTACCACTAGCGTGCGAGGAATATAATTTCACCCAATCCCACCACGACGCGCCAGACAATAGGATCACGGAACTTTTCAATACAAATGGAACAGAATATTGTGTGACACTGTGAATCATGGCTTCTCATTGGCCGAAGATAACTGAGGTGAATGGGTGGTGCAGCCACCAAACGCAAACTGTTGTCTCAATAAGTAAAGGACGCGCTCACTCTACACATAAAAGCTCACACCCTCCCACCTCCTTTTTTCTTTCCTCCAATCCTCTATACCTTCATCCAAAATATCACAATATATACCACAATATCCAACATGTTCCCTGGGTACCAGTCCCGACAATGCCAGCAGATGCGCCCCCAGCAAGAGGGAGGCAGGTGGCTTCCGCCCCAGTCTCAGCCAGCACCTGCTCAGCAGGCCGTTCCTTCATACTCCCCGCAGCTATACTCACCAAGTGCGTTTACCATGGGGCAGGCAGGCCTGTATCAGACTGCATTATCAGCTCCGTCTTCTGGTGCTCTCGGCTGGTCCGGGAGCACCTTACCACATCCTCATCCTCCCGCCCAATATCAGGGCTACTCGAATCTTCCCCCGCCTCCTCCTCACGACAAATACCAAGGCAGTAGTTTACCAGCTTATTCCCTCGGGAGGATGGTCAGTCAGCAGGGCGCTCCGACAAAGCGCTCTGCAGACGGCCTGACCGAGGCGGAGATGGCCACAGCAAAGCGACTAGCTTTGGAGAAAGACTGCCTGGCCCAGATCGAAATCGCCAGACGACAAGAGCAAGCGCGGTTCGAAGAGAAACGCCGCAAGGCCGCCCGTCTCGCTGCCGCCGCCGAAAAGCAGCATCGCGAGATCTTCCAGCGCATGGAAGCCATGGAAAGACAGCGTCGAGAAGCCGCAGAGGAGGAAGCCGCCGCCGCCCTCGAGCGTCAACGCCGCGCACAGCGCAAGGCTGAGCTCAAGACCGATTCCGACCGGAACTTTCACTCGTACCTCGAGTGCTTGGAGTACTGGCCGCTTGCCAAGGGCGAATACCAGAGCCCGTACATGAAGTCGCTGCTTGCGAACCAGCGGGTGCCCACGTTTGCGGAGACAGACTCGGCAATCGCCATCAAGTACGCCAAGAAGCACTGGTACTTGTACCGACTGTACCCCCAGGACATTGCTCTGACGATCGAGGAGGCCAAGGCTGAGGAGATGAAAGAGAAGAAGAAAGCGCTTCAGTCTGCAGTCGTTGGCACAGCCTGAAAGACTGAGCAAACTCGACGGACTCGGAAACATGAGCATTGACTTGGTGAACAGATTCTTGTCGAAGAGTTACAGGAAGGTCATGGCTGCTTTTCATTTTCTCTTTCATGGTATTCATTCTCCCCAATGTCAAGAGCTTATAGCTCCTTTTCCTTTTTCCTTTCAAGTTATTCACCCTTCTCATTGCAAAGGTTTCATTGCCAATGAGATTGGGCGCAGGGCAGAGCAGGTAGTGACATGTGGTTCATGCTACAACGTACCGAAATTACTCATGAATACAAAAAAAAGTTCAAATTCCAGACCCAGTGATACCTGTGCACAGCCCTACATAAATCTGTGATGAGCGGTTCACTAACAACTAGCCTCACAATCACTAGTCTACCATACTATGGTACCCGCCCCTTAGCCGCAAGGCTGACGCTAACAACCATTTTGTAAACTAATGCTTAGATCGAACCAGCAAACACTGATCATATGACCGAAGATACTCCTAGTCTACATGAGCACCAAATTATAACATGGTTGTGGGAAATGCACTTCACTTGCAGTAGGGCACCCACTGACCATAGACCACGCAACTCTAAGCCTTGTGGACACTATCTGTGTTTCTGTTGGTCACTGATGGACTTGATGATCATGGTTCGCGCCTCGTACTCATGGCCGTTACAATGCAGTTCCAGCTATGCTCTGCCTACTTTAGTATGATATGGTAGGCAAGGCTCTCAACGGACGCAGACGCACTTGGAACCATGGCTCGCGCCTCGTACTCGCAATTTTGCCCTTACTCCGTAGTAGTATCTCCGACTTACTATGGTACGATCACCAAGGGCCTTCAACAGTTTCTGATACAAACAGCAACCATGGAATTGGCCTTTTACTCATACTCGTTCCACCTACTACCACTCGGCTGCTTGCCTTTGTTGCATGGGTACATGCCACGTACTGTTATTAACACTCCACCCAATTGAGTCCACGTGTGATTCAACAACCAAGAATCTATCATGCTTCTATCCATAATTTTGCTAGGCTCTTTAACGTCATTGTGCACCTTTGACCTAGTGGGGTCACTTCGTATAGAGTACTACGTTTTCGGATTACTATCATACCAATTGTAAGATCATGGATACTGGCACGTGTACTAAGATTCGACCTTCCTCTAACCCTTCCTGTGAATTCGTATGTGTCCAATGATGATTCATCACCAGCCGGCCGGGCTGACCAAATCCTGACCATTTTCGATTGCAAATATGGGATGTTGTTATGTATCCTATGGGTTTCATTTATGGTACTTGTGTATAGTTAGTCCTTTGATACATGGGCTGTGATTATGCCGTTTTGGGGCTGAACAGTTTTCGGTAAAGTTTCGAGTGCTGAAGGCTGAGCTTTTGAGACTGAGGCTGGCGAGCACTTGGACCTGAGCAGAATGGTCGGGCTCTTGCTGCCCTCGATCAAATCAGATTTATCCTATCCAGGACAAACAATCCCCATGTTGAGTCCCTCAAAAGTTTGATTTAACTTTTTCGGGATGTAGGCCATTTGCATGTTCTGAGCAATCTGATTTATCTGTAAAGCTTTGGCTTTGCCACAGTATGTTGCCGATAACCGCTCCGGCTATGTAAAATGAATCTCCCGCATCCAACGTGATAATTGTCAAAATGATTCTTTAATGCTATCGTTGTAAAAATGCTTTCTCACTATGCTAATCTCTTTGCCGGTATGTATTAAGGCGCGATATCCCAACATCTTGTTCCGCTTGACCTTTTTGAGACTCATGTTCCTTGTATTATCGCGCAACAATTTCTTTGCGCATCAAATTACGTCTCATGATGTCGTTCTCGATGCGATTGTAGAAGAATACAGGATTCACAGTCACGTCGTCGAATGTTTGTTTCCCTACTGGGATAGTAACTCAAACTGTTATTATGGAGGACGCTAGGCAGAGTCCCGGTAAGTAAGAAGATAAGCTAATATTACAATCTTCCCAAGCTCCGTAGTAGTTTATTTCGCAGCAACTAATCCAAGAATACAACATAGACCAGGCACTTCGTATCGTGTAGACGTGTAGTTTTTAGTCTGATGCGAGAACTACAAATACAAGAAGATTAGTCACATGCCATAGGCATCTGCTATAGGTACTGTACTCGTACATGGACTTGTTGTCCAGTCGATTGATGTGGGTTGTCGGGGAAGCATGCTTGCATACCAACAAAGTTGTTCTTTCAGATCAGATCATTAGCAACTTGTTTTTTGAAAGTTCCCGTCGCATGGTTTACTAGTACTTAGCGCAAGAGCCGTCATTGTGACAGTTAGCTAACGTTTGGTTCGCAGTTAATAACTGCATAATCGAGTGCCAAGCCAAAGCCAACATCTGAACTTACAAACATGCTGCGTAAGAGTATGTTATGTTGTGGAAGCTATTACAAGCAGTAAAAGAGGCCATGGAGATCATCCCTACTGCTCACAACAAAACAAGGATCGATGCGAAGGAACACTTTGGGGTCCAATAATCTAATCCCATCCTCATAAAGTTCAGGAATTACTAACCATGTTCTGGTTTAGACGCTGCTACGTTATCAAAATACAATTTGGATCAGTGTGCAGGTGCGGCTTCGCCAAACTAAGCAGATACTAGTCCCATATCTTGTCGAATCAGCCACTGAGAACCACCAATAGTGGTGGAATTGATATTTTCTAGAGATTATACGAGTCGTAATCTCGTACAATATTGGAGCATATTTGATAAGCTACCCCTGGTGAACTAATTAGAGTGCTGTAAGCCATGTGGCTGGAGATGTCGCTCCCTGATGAACGTCAGCGCAAGCAACTTGTCCAACAAGTGGTTGAGACCGCGAGAGACCGCCTATGGAGAATACTAGTGGCTATGTATAGAGACTTCCCTGCCACTCTATCGGCAAATGTATCTTACACCTGTGTGATTTACGGCACGCAGATGGTGAACGAGGCGAAACATACTCGCTAAGCAATGTTGAGAATGTCTACAACGCTACATCTCCAATTTGAGAACCTTGCCAAGATTGCAGTGGAATTGATAGGAGCTTCTAGAATTACTGCTTCGTTTGTAATGAACAAATAGCCTTGGTAGAATAAGCAATTGATTATAGATGACTGGGCTGAAATGATCGAAATGTCGACAAGCGCTGGAATATGATAGTCCACAAGAGTAACCATCTTGCGACGACAAACCAGCAGTTGTGAAACAAGGGAAGCGTGCTCATAAGTATATATTGCTCTGTCGTCATGTTAATGCAGCTCAAACGAGAACCTCAGCGGCGATTGCCATTTTGGGATACGGAGGACACCATCGTCGAACAGCTTCAAGGCTTCGACTTTCGCAAAGTCTTGACTATCTTTGATCTAGCCACTATTATATATAGCGTCCTCGAGCCCGGGGTTAGCTCTTGTATTTCGATATCCACCATCGCATACGAGGCTGGGACAAAATATACAGTATTTTACAATCGCGACCAAACAAGCAAACATACAGAGGCATCGTGTGCCCGAGACTAAAAGACCTCGAACTAAAGATCAATTCCCGAGCCCTAATGGAAAAACACATAGGCTTCCTAATCGTACCGACAATTGTGGTGACTCTAATGGTGTTCCACTACATGCAAAGGTAACGGCGGCTAATGCAGAAAGCCAGTCACGACCCAAGGTAACAACACCAGGCATACCATCAAAGTCCCAATACAAATGCAAGCTGATCGAGGGCAACAATGAGAGATTCATTGAGGCTCAGAAACAGAAGGTGTCCCACCCTGACTGTCCAATCGTCTCGCTAAGGAGTGGCCCCGCCACTCTCAGGGCACACTGCAATGGTCCCGTTGCCAAATACCATAATGACAATTCTCGAGGATCACAAATCAACACAGCAATGAATGTATCATTCTTTGTGTCGTGCTAGAATGGATGGGGGAAGAGCGCTTCAGGATACCTCTCGAATTCTTTGGCACTGACCACTTCGACTGTGGGCACGCAAAGGGTTATACAAGATATCTCGACAGCATGGTCCAATCGCAGCTGATATTCCTGCTGTATTCCCGCTGGGTTTGGTAGTCCTCTCTTCCATCTGTGAATAACACTATTGCTCTAAGCCAATGGCTAAATACTCTTCCACTGTTGCAGGAGTTTGAAGGCATTCCGCCGACTACGAGATCAGCTCTCACTCGATATGCACGCTTTACAAAGTCTGATGGTCAAATGTGCGTCAACTGAGTGACTATATCCAATGCATAATCACAAGATCATGCATTGGACAACCTAATATGGGATCTAGCTTCTTTGGAGCTATGCGGGGCTCGACTCTGCGGGTTTCGTTTACATATATCTTACAATAGAGGTCGAGCCACTGTTAGCGATCCGAACCGTGCACGACCGTTGTGCTCAGGGAGACAGATCAATGTGTATGGCTGTCAACATTCCTGGACTCGTGCATCAACCACACAAAGCTCATAGGGCGGCCGCTACAGTACTTTACATAGGTGGTTCCCGGCGTTATGGAGCCCTAGTATAGCCTTTCCACAGCGAGATACAAGGGCAGCCGAAAACTGTCTAGAGTCTCAGACTAGATGCCATGGAGCGCTGTACAGGGACTCCTAAGAGATACTCACATACACTCAAGCCAATCATTGATAGTTTTGTCGACTACCTGGTCTCTACACAGCGAGCAGTAGTCGCCTGGTGATAGTCTAAGCTTCTTAGTCTTTTCGACTACGATTGAGCAGTAATTTGGTACCGATTCCTACCAAAATCTATTTTCAGGCAGCATAAGCTATGTCTAGAGGTCAAATAGGCAGAGGGCTACAGTCTCTTGGTTGTACCAGGCTTGCACAACCTCCATTTCCTATTTCTGCGGCGTTGGTAGACTAAGTAGAGATGCCACGCATCGAACACTGGACCACACATACACTCAATCCCTACAAAGTTTGGTTGTGGATAGAATGCAGCATGCAGGAGCATTCGGCGCAGCCACATGGGAATTTAGTTCCCTTTTGGTGACTTCATAAAAGGGTCTTCTCTTCTCTTATGCTTCCATTCTATCAAATCATTTTCTACATGAGAAAAAAGGTATGTTTCAAGACCATTTGCTATTTTGTCAAGTCTGACCAGGCTAGCATATCACCATGAACAATCACAACATATTCCAGATCGCTGCTCCTCCAGCTGCACCCCCAACCACCCCTCCAAACCCTGTCAAAAGGGGCCGAGGGCGACCAAAAGGTCGCAAAAATAACATCAAATATGATGAGAATGGGGTCTTGGTGCCAAAGAAGTTGAGAAGGGCTCCAGATGAGCCCTACATCAAGCCTGAGGATGCCGGGAAGAGGAAACGCCCAGCATCACTGTCCTCTGATGCTGGCCCTCCAGCGAAAAAGGAGAAGATTTCTGTGCCTAAGGCGCAGTCCTACGCAGCAGGGCCTTCGGGCCAAAATGCATTTACTTATTGGGGTATGTTATTCTCTATTTACTTACAGTGAGCTTCCAACTAATTTCATAATAGCGGCGCCGCCTGTGAACAACCCCGTCCCCCCCAGCTTATACAACGCTGGCACGAATACAAGTGCTGTGGGCTTGGACCCCTCCTGGGGCCCTTACGATACACCCCTCGTGGACGACGCGTGGGCTGCAGCACCACTGGCAAACGCACAGCAGGCGGAGGTTGTTCCAAACGAACAGCCATGGACTTTCCCGGTCGAAGACGCTGGGGTTTTAGATTGGCTAAACCAGTTTGTCAATTTTGACTGGATCAACGAGTAATTGGCTTAGTTTTCATGTTTGCACGGAGAGCCTTGTACTATAAGATTAGCTGTAAATATTTCTTTTTAAAGCCGCCAAATTCCCAAAAATGCTGTGTCATGAATCAAATTTTGAGAAGTTAATGAATAATTTTAGCGAGTACCAGAAATTAAAGTGGTCAACGCAGATCGAGTAACAGCCACAAGCTTCCACCCTGAGTATCTTGTAGCATAATAGTCCGTGCAGCTGTCCTTGTTATAATCATTTTCGCCCTCATTATCTCAGTAAACAGCCCATCCATACTCAATAAAGAGTTGTTTGACATTTCCTTGTCGTTATCCATCACGATCGAAGTCATTGTTGCTTGCACTGCAGAGTTTGTGCTCGAGGCCTCCGCTACAGCGGCGACGACTTCGTTATCCCAGGCCATGTTTACGGTGGGGGCAGTATTAATTGCTCTTGGAATTATTGAGTCAACTGAAGAAGTAGTAATTGTGGAGAAACCCACAAGAGCGATGAATATATCAAGGAAGAAGAACACAGATATTGAGCTGGTGGTATACATCGTAAACGGATGGGCTTATTCACGGACGCTAATACCTTCGTGATATATCCCAAAAATGAAGCCGACCTCAGGAGTACCAGCTGATCAGAGAAGATAACGAGTGGTTGAAAAGCAGTGTATGAAGAGAGTCTGACTCAGAATACATGAGTGGGCGTGCGTAGACGAGAGAGGAGAGAGTTGCAGGAGGCGGGTCGTGATCGGTTTCTACTTCCATACTCCTTTTCTGTGCTGCTTATGGGCGAAATATCAATACAGAATACGGAAGTGTCATTACCTCATCTTCGCCAGGCTGTGCCGTACCGGCACGACCTGCAGCGCTGATGCTGCCGACGTTCTTCCACATGTTGGTGGTGCTCGCAGCGAGTCACATGTCGCTTCGAGAATCCTACCGGTGCCGGTAACGTGATCCACCACCGAGCGCCCACCCCCACCGAGCGCCCACTAACACCAAAATCCACCACCCACTAAATAAGGATATTGCGCCACCTATAATAGCTATTATTACAAGATTTCTTAGAGTTATAATTATTAGATCTATTAGAGTAGATTAAATATTTTAGATTATATAAGTAGCTTTTTAGGGGGTCTAATTAGGTACCTATGCTATAAAGTTACCTCTACTACTATATCCTCTTCTACTAGCTCCTTATTAACTACCTTAGCTAGTATAATAGTAGGAGGCTTAAGGATTTACTTTTTACCTATTTAGGACGTTTTAATATTATTTTAGAGTTACTTTTCTAGTTACTTAGTAGTTTTCTACTTATTATATATAGTAGCTTTTTAGGTAGCTTTCTCCTTTTACTCTTTCTTAGTAATTACTTAATTTAGGTAATACTTTTTTATAAGTTAAGCTTTAGTAAGCTTTTATTACTTATAAAGCTTAATTACCTTACTTTTTTAGTATTATAACTCTTATTCTTTAAGGTTCTTTTACTTCTAAAGCTTAAATACTTACTCTACTTTTAATAGTAAAATAAATTAGGTACTACTACTATAATTATTATTAGGGGGTAATAATAGAGGTTTACTACACTTCCTACGCTTCTTCTTATTAGCTAGGGTAGCCCTTAGGTGTTTATTTTTATAGTTAAGTAGAGTATTTCTTACTAATATAGTATAGATTATCTAGCTAAGCTTCTTTAACTATTTATTATAGATATTAATTATAGTATTATAAAGTAACTACTCTATCTTTCTCTAATTACTTATACTTAATATTAAGGTTATACTATTACTTAAAGAAGGCTAGTTACTATTATTTATAGGTACTTTAAACCTTAAAAGGATAATATTAAGGTTAAGTAGTAAGATACCTATTACTTTAAAAGCTATTAATATTAGCTTTTTCTTAAAGGTATTACTTTATATAGTATTAAATAACTAGTAGAAATCCCTCTTAGTAATACTTATAAGCCCTTAGGAGCTATCTAGAAAACTAGATAGTTAAGCTTTATATAAAAGCTATAAAGGGAGTAAATACTATAATATTAAGTAGCTAAAGGGTATAAGTGCTATAAAGGGGATATATTATAAGTAGGATCTTATATTTATTATAGTACTTAATAAACTCTATTATTATATAAGATCTATAGCTATTAAGGATAAGAAGCTAGTATAAAGTATAAGCTTTAGCTTTTATCTTATAATTAAACACCTCCTTAAGCTAGAATACCCCTAGGGTATAGCTTATCTACCTACTTAGTAATCTTATAAAGAAAGCTTAGTATTATAATAAGTTAAAATCTTATAACTAGGTATCCTATAGAGCTCTAGATTAGGACTAATAAATAAAGGTAGAGGTAAGAGTAGTGTAAAGGGCTTAGGCTTATGCCCAAGCCTAGGTCTAACACAAGACGGACTAAGTCTAACACTACTACTAAGCGAACACACTAGACACCTATAAAAAGGCGTGGAGGGCTTACCTCTCCTTTAAGATACTAAATACTATTATTAACGCTTATTGTATTCTCCCTTAAGGCTAGTCTATAATATTTTAGTATCTTCTTCTAAATATACTATAATAGTAATAAGAGATAGACACGCTAGATATTTAGAATAACTAGGTGTAACCTAATATAGTAGAAAGGCTAATATAATAGGTCTATAGATTAATAGAATAATAGGCTTAAGACTCTGCTATAATAGCTATACTATATTAATAGAATAAGGAAATACGCAATTAGATTCTATCCTAACCCTCCTCTAAGCCTGCTAGGTTTAATAATATACTACCTCTACCCTCCCCTACCTTATATTATAAACCCTTCCTAGTTAGCTTACTATATAATAGCACTAAGGTAAACTTCTCCTCCTAGTAAATAACTATAGAGTTTAAACTGCGTGCAGATAAGGTCTTTATTAGGGATAAGGAGGCAAGGTTTATATATATTTAGTCCTAGTTATTACCTATAGTCTAGTGCGCTATAGCACTATACTTTAAGGATAGTGCATATAAGCGTTAGGATATAAGTAGGTTTCTTAACTACCTAGTATTCTATTATAGTAACTATTATAGGTAGGAGCGCGCCTAAGTTACATTAGAACACTTATATTAGGGCTAAAATTAGCCTTTTATAGAGTTCTTTATAAATTTTATATAGCTCCTTATATAGTTAGGAGGTTTATACTAGGATAATAAATAGAAGCTTTTATAACTTTAGTAATCTCTTAATAGCTATATACACTTAGTTTCCCTTAATAGGGGAGTCTCTAGGATAAACTATAATATAGCTATAGAGGAATATAAGACAATTATAGTAGATATTAAAATAGCCTCTCTAGAACTAGGTTTTCTTTAGGCTAGTAAGTCTAAGGAACCCTAGTAGAAGTCTAACTTAGATTAGGATAGTAATATAAATATAGTAGAAGTAGCAGCCTTATTAAGTGTACCTACTAAACTACTAATATTACGTCCTAACTAGATCCTATAGGACCTATTTAATATATAGAAACTAGCAAAGGTCTATACTTAGTATAAATAGGGTAGTTATTTTATACATGTATACCCTAATACCCTATTACTATAACTAGTAGGTGTTAAGATAGTTATAGTATTAGTAAGCGGCCCTAATTTAGGAAACTAGCTACCCCTAACTTTAGGCTAAGTTAGGGGTATAAGGAGGACACTATAATAAAGGAATTATTAATAGTAGAGGCTATTAAGTATCCCCTAGATATTAAGGCTAGGTTAAATAATCCTCCTTTCTTTATTCCCCTCCTCCTAGGTAGAGTAGAGAACGTGCAAGTAATAGTTAATTTAGGGTGCTAGTATTTTAGTATAGTTAAGGAAAAGTTAGTAAGATAGATTAGTAGGAACTTTATAGATATTCCCCTATAACCCTTATAATATACCTAGGGAATTACTAAGGGTATAAGAATTTTATAGTTAGTAGTATTAGACTATAATTTAGATAGTTAGCGGTCTTAGCTTTTAGCCTATGTAGTACCTAGTCTCTCCTATTAACTAATACTAGGTAGACTATAGCTATGTAGAGAGGGCGTTATTATAGATATTCTATAAGGTAAATTAATAATTAGGAAGGCAGGAAATATAGTAGTATAAAAGAGCGGGAGACGCCTATATCCTACCTATATCTCTATTATCTTAGGTTTAGTTATAGCAGGGTTGCTAAATTAAGGACCCTAATAGGAAGATATATAGGTATAAATTTTTATAATAAATATACTAGATATTTTATAGGTAATATATAACTTATGCCTAATAAAATATCTAGGAAGTATTAATAAGGGAAGTCCTATTAATATACACACTATCTATATTACTAATAGCATAGTTCCCTATAAACCTAAGTATAAAACTAGAAAGATAAAGTTACTACTAGAACTACAAGAGTTTAAGGACCTGTTTAATAAAGAGTTAGCAAGTAGTTTACTACCCTATTAAGGTAGTATAGATTACTATATTTAGTTAATAACTCTCCTAGATAGAACCTAGCCTAACCCCCTATAGGGTCCCCTATACCCTATATCTTATAATTAATTGCTAGAACTAAGAATATAACTTACTAGATTAATAGACAAGGGCTAGATCTAAGCAAGCTCTTCTATAGCTAGAGCTCTAGTGTTACTAGTAAAGAAGCTATTAGGCAGTTAGCGCCTTTATGTAGATTACTAGATACTTAATAGCATAATAATATTAGACTAATACCTACTACTACTTATTAAGGAAACTTTACGTATACTATCTAGTATAAATTAGTTTATAAAAGTAGATATTTACACTACCTTTTATAAAGTTAGAATAGTAGAAGGTTATAAGTCCTTAATAGCTTTCTATACCTAGTTTAGGTTATATAAATAGTTAGTATATCTATTTAGTCTTAGTAGTGCACTATCTACTTTCTAATAATATATTAATACTACGCTTATAGAGTTACTTAGATTATATATAATAGCCTACCTTAATAATATCCTAATTTATTTAGGAGGAGACTAGTTTAACTATATAGAAAAAGTAAAGCGTGTACTTACACTATTAAAAGAAGTAGGACTACACCTAGACTTAGAGAAGTGTGCGTTCTATATTAAGGAGGTACGCTACCTAGGCTATATTATTAAGGTAGGCAAATTACTTAGACCTAACCCTAAAAAGCTTAGGGTAGTATAGGAATAGGAATCCCCTAGGAATATAAGAGAGGTAAGGAGTTTTCTAGGTTTTGCTAACTTCTACTATAATTTTATTATAAAGTTTTCTAAAGTAGTAGCGCCTTTAAACTAACTAACTAGGAAGGATACCCTATTCTAATAGGGAGAGGAAGAATAGAGTGTATTTAATACACTAAAAAAGGTATTTATATCTAGACTAGTACTAGCGTAATAGGACCTAGCTAAGGAAATATTATTAAAAGTAGACTATTTAGGATACGCTCTTAGGGGTTGCTTATTATAAAAAGTTAGGGGCATCTAGCGCCTAGTTACTTACTACTCTATAGTACTAACGCTAGAGAGATAAAACTACACTATATATAACAAGGAATTGCTAGCTATTATTAAGTATCTTAAAAGTTAGTTAGTAGAGCTATAGAGCGTTTATAAGCTATTTATAATATTTATAGACTATAAAAACCTAGAGTACTTTACTAGCCTCTAAAGCTTAAGCAAGTAATAGTGCTACTAGGCAGAGGAACTTTTAAAATACTAGTATATCCTATAGTATAGACCTAGCTATCTTATAGGATAACCTAATACCTTAAGCAGGTAACTATAAGATTTAAACTCCTCTAAAGCAATACTATAGTTAGTAATGCGCCCTAAATTAATCTAGGTTATAGTATTAGAAGCAGAGGAGGCGTCTAAGTTACTAAAGGGCGCTAGCCTCTTTACTAACCTATATATACAGATACTATAGGACAAAGCAGTATTAGAAGATAAGATATACTAAGTGCGTCTTAATGCGGTTTAGAAAGGCGCTAGGTCTTTCCTAGTTCTAGCTAATATAAAGTAATAGATTAGGGACTATATAATTAGCGTATATAGCACTTTGCTTTAGAGGGGCGTTATTTAGTTACTAATATAGGAACCCCTTATAACTACTATTATATAGTAAGTATATAAATTAGGTTTAGTAGGATATCTAGGAAAGAACACAATATTTTAAATACTACGCTATAACTATTATTAGGATAGAATATTAGGAGATGTTGCATAGTATATCTAGAACTGCTATTATTATAGTACTTATATCTCCTAAAAGCGCTAATAGGGTCTATTATAACCTATACTAGTTATATTATAATACTAGTCCTAAATATCTATAGACTTTATAGTTAACCTACCTATAAAAGATAATAGCAAACCTTAGTTCCTATTAGTTATTACTAATAGATTGTCTAAATACGTTTAGCTTAAAGTAATAGTCTCTATAGCAGCTAATTATTATGCAAGGATCTTCTAGGATAACTAGTAGTAGTTCTAGGGCTTCCTATCCTCTATTATTACTAACTAAGGCTCTAACTAGTTAGGATCTTTCTAGATAACATTATACTAGATAATAAAGATAAACTAGTTACTATCTACTACATACCACCCTTAGATAGATAGCAGGATAGAGCAGGTAAACTAAGAAGTGCAGGTAGTGCTGCGTATAATAGTATACTTTAAGCAGACTAACTAGCCTAACTACCTACTAGCCTGCTAACTTATACTTAATAATAGGGACTCTAGTATAACTAGTATTAGCCTAAATCTTCTTTTAAATAGGTATACTATAGACACTCTATAAAAGTAAATATTACTACTAGTAAAGCCTAAGAATCCTTATAGAGAGGCTATAGCGTTCTTATTGCACCTATAGAGGGGTGTAGAGCTAGTATAAGCTACTATTATATTCTAATAGTAATAATAATAGGAAGTAATAAACTAGTCCTAATACTTAGCTAAAAAGTTCCTAAAAGGTAATATAGTTTAGTTTATAATATATAATATAAAGATAAACTAACTAAGTAAAAAGTTTAACTAGCTATAGGTAAAGTATAAAGTAATAGAAGTCCCTACTCTACTTATAGTAGTATTAGACTTACTAGGGAACTTATATAAGACTATATATATAGATCTGCTAGAGAGAGCTACTAATAATCTACTACTAAGCTAGAAGCTTTAGGACTTATAACTAGGCCCTATAGTTACTCTAGAAAATAAAGACGTAATACTAGATAAATAGGAAGTAGAAGAGATTCTTTGTGCAAAGAATATAAGAGGAAAAGGGAAGTATTAAGTCCTAGTAAAATAGAAGGGGTATATTAATCTAATATAGCACCTACTAGAGGTAGTATAGGATACTAAGGCTCTAGATAGGTTTAAGGAATAGTATAGGGATATTATATATAATAATAGCCTAATATATATAAAAGCTAGGAAGTAAGTATAGAAGAAAACTAGAATAATAACTTAGACCTTTATTATAATTAAGAAGTAGAAAGGTATTAAAGATATCCTTTATTTATCCTTATAATACTCTAAGCAAGTGCCCTACTACTAAAGTTTTATAATAGGGCTAATAATTAAGTAGCAGTGTCTATACTATTACTATCTATAACTAACCCCCCTTTAGCCCCCCCTAGACTATTATTTATATTATTCTAACGCCTCTATATCTCTTAGTAATAGTAGTGCTGCTTACGCGTAGTATAGGTAGAGGAGGACTTAGTTAATAAGTATAAGTAATAGTAGTAGTAGTAGGAGGAGGAGGGTAGTACTTTAATAGTTTACTAACGTGTAGCACTCTAGGCCTAAAGAAAGTAAATATTAGAATATATATAAAGGGAATAAAGGAAAATTAATACTAATAATAAGAGTCTTAATACTATAGGTAGTGCGCTTAGTAGCGCTCTTAAGCCTATTAATATAAAGGTTAGTTTAGGCCTAGGTCTTATTTATATACTAGTTAATACACTAGAAGGTAATACTAGTAGTAGTAGCAAGCTATATAATATTATTATTGCTATAACTACTATATAAAGGCGTAATAGTAGACTAAAGGGGAAATACTAGAGTACTAGTAGTAGATAGAATAATAGCACTAAGCTAATACTAATTATAGGCGCGCAAGTAGGTAGTAGGGGTAAGTAGAGTAATAGTATTATTAGTTTAAGCCCTTAATATAAGATCCTTAAAATAATAGTAGAGCTAGTAGAACTATAGTATAAACTAGTAGTAAGTGCCTTTAGTAGGTTTTCCTATAAAGGTTCTAAAGGTCCCTTTCTTTATAATATAGAGGTAATCCTCCTAGTAACTATAATAAAACTAAAGCTAGTTATAGAGGGCTTAGCAGACGTTAGGATTATTAGTAAGTATAGCCTCTAACCTAGTGCAGGTCTTATAACTATAATAATAAGACTTATATAAACGCCCTAGATATAGTTAGAACTTGCTATAAAGAAAATATAAATTAAGGGGAACTTACTACTACCTTCCTAATAATTATACTTACTAAAGAGATAAAGCTAGTTAATATACTAATTATAGGGAAGCAGCTTTATAAAGCTACTATTATATTCCTTATTATCTAAGTTACTAGAAATAATAAAGCTACTAAGCAGCTATATTTAGGGAGGTATATACTAAGTAAAAGTTAGTGTAGGAAATATAGGGAGAACACTAGAAGTACGCACCTTATCTTAGTAGGCCTAGCGTAGGGTCTAACTACCTCTTAGTAGATCCTTACTACTAGTACTAGTAGTAGTAGATAAGGACATGTTATAGGCTAAATAGGTAGGATTAATATAGAAAAGGTAGAAAGAGGGCTAATTAGTAGGGGAAATCTACTATATAATAAAGTAAGTTAGGAAATTTATAGTAGGGTAGGATAGCTATATTAGAACTTTTATAGTAGGGTGCTAAAATAAGCGTATAAATGCTACACGCGCGTACTACTTAATATATAGGCCTATTATAAATTAGGAAGGAATATAAAGATATAATAATAAAACTAAAAAATATAGTAATAAAGCCTAATACTAATTATAGAGGATAAAGATATAACCCTAAACCCCTAGAAAGATAATTTTACAATAGTCTATAGGGAAGGTTAGGGGTATATAAAGGGCTTAGGCTTATACCTAAGCCTAGGTCTAATATAAGATAGACTAAGTCTAACACTACTACTAAGTAAACACACTAGACACCTATAAAAAGGCGTAGAGGGCTTACCTCTCCTTTAAGATACTAAATACTATTATTAACGCTTATTACATTCTCCCTTAAGGCTAGTCTATAACAAGTAGTACTATTAGCGTATATATAAGCTATAGTAGTAATCTACTTCCTATTATTATCCTAGAGTATAGCTCTAATCTTTCTCTACTTATAGGCGCTTTTATTAAATATATATTTAGTTTTTAATAGTACTTTAATAAGAAAACCCTTCTTATCTATATTATAGATATACTAACTCTTAATATTATATTACTTTATTTTTTAGTATAAAAGCTTAAAGTATAAGCTATACTTAAAGGTAGAATTAGCTTTAAAGTAGTTATAATTAAGCCTAGTAGCCTAATAGGAGATAAGATTAATATTATAGTAGTTAATAAAGCGCTATACTTAATTTTTACTTACTAGATTCCCTATTATTTTAGTTATAAAATTTTAAATAATAGTTTATATAAAGGGTAATCCTTACCTATAAAGCTCTTTAATATACTTTATAAGCTTACTTTTTTATATAATATTAAGTATTTAACTATTTAGTAGAGTAGTAGTATATACTTACTAAATTTTCTAGTAGTATCTAGATAAGGTTAACTATAAGTAACTATACTTTTCTACTATTTCTAAGTATATAAAATCTTCTCTAAGAGTTAAGGATTTAATTACTATAAGCGTGTTATTAATAGGTGCTATAGTTATTAAGAAATTTAGTGTTAAAAATTTAGTGATTTTAGTGTTGGTGGGCGCTTGGTGGGGGTGGGCGCTCGGTGGTGGATCACGTTACTTAGCGCGATCGGCGAGTGCCCGTGCTGAAGTTTACCTGAACATCAATTTTCACCAACGCTCTCTTTTCCCATCACTCACCTCCGCTGCATCATTAATATCATCAATCCAGAGAAGGAGAGCTTGTTTTAGACCGGTGGTCGTACTTGTATTGCTATCAAGCATGTGAACAAACTTACTGCACGCCCACGCTGTATGTAACGTCAGCAAGCTTACACAGCAGCCTGACGCGTTTCTCATATTCCCTTCAACCGTTTCCATCGGATGATTGACACTATCGTGTCTTATCATGATTCTCCGCGAGATGCTCCAAGAGCTCTTCAGACGCCCATGTATTCTCTTGCCGTATCTTTGCGATGAGCTCCATATGCTTTGGGCTCTCGTTCCATGCCCCAACCTGGGCGCTTTGCCAGAAGGAACTCCGTTGTTCTGAAGCCCATCGAAGATTTTCTGCCCATCCGCTGATATCCCTCCCATCTGGCTGATTCATCTGATGTAGCGACCGGTAAGGTGGCGCGCTTCGAGGACCGCCGAACGCGTAAGGACTGAACGCGTCGGGCTCGTCCACCATTCCCTCGGCCCGAAAGGCGAGCTCAATGGCACAAGGTAGCGGCTCAATCTCTTTTTTGGGTGGCAGAATATGCCTTGCAGTTGGTCTAAGATATGCCTTGTTTTTCATTGTTCCTTTGTCCATGTCTGTGTCTCCGTCCACGTCTCGTCCTTTCTCAAAGCGCTTCTTTGATTTTCCTCTTAGTTTTGCACTGTTGCTTAATCGTCGTTTCGAGGTTTGGATAGCCTGTCTGGATGGACTAGCAGGTGCTCGTGGTAATTTCTCTTTATGTGCCTCTAAGAATGGCGATTCGTCTCTCACGACCGCGGATCGCATTATCTTTCTCGTTTGTCCCCCTTGCAAAGCAAGTGTTGGGTTGGCTGCTGGAAGTTCAACGTCAGCCCAGCGCTTGAAGACTTCCCGGTCATAATGCTGTGGTGTCACTGCCGTTGGCCCACCGAGATGGTCGAGGAGAGCACTATAGTCGCTTGGATACATCCAGGCCTTTTCTGACTTTTGAACGCAGTGCTGTACCATGCGCGTGAGGTCAAGAGCATCGTGGCCCTGTGGCATCTGCCTCACGTCCATCGCGAGGTTTCGAAATGGTACATCTGGCGCTAGCGTTCGACTTCCGTTGATCTCGCCCGGCTGTCGACAGCCTGCCACGTTGAGATTCTCTTCACGCCAAGTCGCCTTCTTCGAATTATGCCAAAAATCATGGTTCCCAACTGTCCAGCCCACGTATCCGGCATCATTCATCGCCTTATACATTGTGGTGCCGCAGTTATTGAGGCTCCATTGTAAGAGCAGGAGGCGCTGCGTATTGATGATGGCTGAGAACACGCGTCGCGTTCCGCCATTGGATACGAGGCGGTATAAAATGTCGGCATTCCCTATGCTATGCGGCAAGAAAGTCAAGATTTCTGCGGCGGTCAAATTCGCATGTGCTGGGAAGGGGAGTTCTTGCGATGCCGCAGCGGGTCCAAAACCGTAAGGCTGTTTCGTTCGTTGCATCGTCAACTCAAGTATGGGTCCCGGTGAGGTTGTTGCCGTTGTGATGCTCTGTGAAGGTATTTGAACATCACATCGAAGAGATGGAGCTGCAGGCTGAAGGGATTTGAGCCGAGGACGTTCTGAATTCGAAGAGCTACAGTACATTGTACAAGGCGCCACCACAGCAGAAGATTGGGAAGACGAACTCACCCCGTGGTATCGCAGGGCGGGTGCCGATACAAGCTGCAATGACGAGAACCTTCTCGAGCGACCGAGTGAGTGTCCACGGGTCCAGCGTGGGAATTGGATCAATCTGGAGTATCGTCACCGCGACTTGTTTACTGGGTCCGAGCTCTGCTCTTGCACTTACAGTAGCTCGCGCGACACTTCTCTGCCTAGCAAGCATACGCAGTCTTTTTGCGAATCTGAGCGACAAGCTTCGCACGTGAGCTATCTATCTTGAAATCCTATTGGAAACAACGTCTTGCACATTTGGCTTCACAGGCAATCATTCCTCAGCAAGGTAAGGAATTTGGGAGCTTCAATGCAGATCGTTGTCTCTAGTAGACTACTCATAGAGTTTTGTCCTGGTATCTGTACTGACACAATCGAGCTTATTAGAATGGCTTCCCTCGCAAGAAATAATGCCTTTGGTTGCCACAGTCCCAGTTGGAACCTTGCATTTCCTGACGGCCAGTTGACGGCCATTGAGATTCTGGCATATCTGCCTCATTGGCTCAAATCAGTTGATGTTATCGATCGTTTTGTTGCAAATGGGGGAAAATCAAGAGTCATTGCTGCCATTATCAACGAATTCCGCGATCAGCCTACAGGGGCCATCTTTCAGGCCAACTCGGCGCAGATAATGATGTCCTTTGCGATGCGTCGTGCTGGTTATGTTGATTGGACTGTTGGAACGTCTCATGAGTGGGCGCGAGCTGTCAACAAAGAAGAGGGTGATCTCAGTGTCACTGACTTCCGCACGCCTCGCATCACGCATCCCAAACACATCTCAAAGACCAAGAAACCACTTCACGAAGCTGCTCAGAATGAAGCAGCCGGACCAGTTGCCTTCAAGGATCTGGCCTTACACGTAAAAAAGCACCCTTCTGGTGAAGACGCTCTCGACCTTTCCCGTTGTGTACGGTATGCACTTGAACATGCAGACGAGGATTGGCTATTTCCTGACCATTTCGCGATTCTCACCCATCGCCTAGGTGGCCCAGCCCGCGTCACACACTCTCACCTCGACCGACAGGCGTTTGCTCGCCGCGAAATTCTTTTCGCTTCTCCTTGTCGCACCTCCACCCTCACCGACGCACCACGTCCTAAGGCTATGCCAACACCACGCATAGCTCGCGCAATCGAAGAAGCCGTTGTAGGATTCCAACCAGGCAATTCTGCCAATTCCAATCGGAAACGTAAGCTAGGTGCAGACTCCAGCAAAATGGCTACCAGCAACAAGAGGAGGAGCAGCAGGCTCGTTGGCAAAAACATCAACTTTCGCGAGGAATCAGATGTAGAGGACGTGGTGGGTTCAACAGCTCCTGGAGCTTGTCTATGAAACACAATCTGACTGCTTTCCAAGGATGAGAGTTACCTGCAGTCGCCATACTCTAAGAGATATGCCACATCAGCCAAAACACGTAGGCTAGGTCGCTCGCCCTCGAATGACAGTGACTTTGTCGGTGGAGCTTCTGAACCTGACGAGGACATCCCCGAATCGGAGGTGGCTTCTGGTGATGATGAGACTTCACTTACACCCAAACTCCGTCGCATGGCAGCTCAGAAGGCGCGCAAGGGTATGCAGTCGGCCTTTGTCGGTGAAAGCAGTCACACATCAACCATGAGCAAAGGGAAAGCCAATGTCTTGCTGCCAGCTGCTCAGCCAGCATACATGTCTACAGTCGTTCGTCCCGAAGTCCTGAACGTGGCTAAGAAATTCGCCTTTCGCCGCCCAGTTTGGCTGGCCCCGCCTATCCTCTCAGCGAACCGTCTCAAGGTCGACTCCTCTAGCCTCCGTCTTTATGCTGCCGAGGATTGCACCACTGAATCTGAGATGTGGTTTTCTGCGCTCTCATGCTACCGCTTCTATGGCCCGCGTCGACACCCGCCCTTCCGTGAATTACACCGCTTGACCGACCCCAACGAAAGTGACTCCAGCGACTGGGCTGAGAATATCCGTTGGGCCAAGGAGCAATGCCGCGCGTTTGGAAGCGACACTTGGACCGAGTACGACCACCATCTCGAGACGATCACTGAGCACAGGAGGGAGAGCATGTGGGTCAGTGAGGAGACCATTAAGGCTGGCATGTAGATGCCGTGGTCTTATGATATCTGGATTTAGACAATGGCATTCGAAAGGAAGGTTAGGCCATGAATGGTTGAGATATTTGAAGGTCACTACCGGTGTCGACAGTTCGAGCCTTGTACAGGTTACAGGTCTCCCCTTGCCGTTTCTGTCAGATAACAGCATCATTTGGGGTTCATACGATGTTTTGTACACTGTGTGATTAGGCAGTCGATCCTTTCTGATTTGGGCTAGTACACGTGTATTAGACCTTTGACATTGATCCGTAGCTAGGCCTCTTTCCACCTCAGCAGAGTGAATGAATGTTTTCCAAAAGTGTAGGCGCCTGCGCCATCCCAGCAGCTCTCCTTGATACCAACCTTTTGTTCCTGCATCGTATTTGTGACATTTACATTGTCGCCAGTCACTGTGAAGACTTGCACGTTCTTCGCCTTGAGCCCGTGCAAAGAGACTTCAAGGTCACGCTCCTCGCTGACGTTTGTAACAGCAAGATTTACGTATCCATCATCACCTAGCGTTGCACTGCAATCCAAATAGGGCGTCTCAATCACATCGCGAATCCAGTGTGGGTTGGTACGACCCGTGTATTCTGGGGCCCGTACGTTCAGCGCAATGGTATGGCCACGCATGTACTTGCTGAAGAGCCATAGCGGCCACCAGCTTGTCTGCTTGACGAGTCCGCTCTTCGTGGTCATCAAGGGCGAGATGACATTGACAGACTGTGCGATAGTAGCCATACCGAGATTCTTCGCCTCACGGATGAAGCCGTTTAAGAAGACTGAAACAGCGAGTGCATCGGAGAGAGTGTACTTTTCTTCACCACCCTCCTCACCCGGTGCTCTTACAGGATCCCAGACGTTCCACTCATCGAAGCAGATTGTGGGTTTGGGCACGCCTGCAGGTACTTTGTTCTCGATACGTGCCAAGTCGATGAGAGACATTGCTACTTGTATGGCACGCTCTGCTGATCTTGGAGCGACGGCATTGGCAAGATGTTCTTTGTCAGCGGTGTAGATGTGGATGGAATGCATATCGATGAGAGACTTTGTGTGATCACCTGCGAGACCATTGGCATCCCACTTGACGCACTCTTTGATGACATGGTAGTCCCACGATGTGTGACCAGTTTCGCCACAAAGGATGAGGGTGATGTTTGGGTCGAGGAGTTTGAGAGCTTTGGCCCACTGGTAGGCTTTCTTTGCGTAGTCTTCTTTGGTCATCTGCTCCACGTTCCAAGGGCCCCAGCATTCATTCCCGAGAGCCCAGTATTTAACCTGCGGATGTTTGGTTACTAGATGATGGGAGGAAGAGAGGGAATAGGGAGTGTACATTGTATGGCTTTTCGCGACCATTCTTGCGGCGAAGGTTGGCGTAGTAGGTTTTACGGTCTGAGTTGCAGTACTCGAGCCATGCAAGAGCTGATGGGTATCAGAAGCGATACATCCTTAGACAAAGAGAGATTGGACGCACCTTCGTCCAAGGTACCGGTTCCAAAGTTCAAGCAGAGGTACGGTTCAGTGCCGGCTTTCTCACACCACTTCATAAATTCATCAGTGCCGAACTCATTGGTCTCAGTACCTATCCAGGCTAGCTCTGGTCTATGCCAATGATCAGTCAAAATGTTCCGAGAAAGGCAGTAACAGTTATGGCCATTGCCAGACTGGACTGCAAGCCAAAAGAATTAACAAGCCCAAGCTATGCAAGCCACATGCACACAACAGCCAATGGTATTGCTGTGCCATCACACCCAGGCGGCAACATGTATGCACGATCGTACATGGGGGAATGAACATACCTGGCTGGTCTGTCCTCCTTGGGCCCAACACCATCCAACCAATGGTATGTTGCAACAAAGTTGCCGCCGGGGTAGCGAACTACTGGCACATTCAAGTCCTTGAATGCATCAATCACATCTGTTCGGAACCCATCTTCATCTGACAAAGGGTTTCCGGGGTCGTAGAGACCGCCGTATATACAGCGTCCCATGTGCCTGGTCTTGGGTTAGCATTCGATCGGGACCATCGATCTCGGGGCTTGTACTCTGTAAAGCCGCCATAGATGTTGTCGTTGATCTTGGCGATCTTGTGTGCAGGATGAATGCTAATAGAAGGAGATTCACTCTCGTCGATCCTGGTAAATGTCGCCATGGTTCTTGGACTTCTTGTATGTCTGTAGATTCAGGAGACGGCTGGGCTGGATAGATATTCTTCCAACAGCCGAGGAAGGATATGATTGTTCCAGATTACAACAGTGGTATGGCAGTGTCGAAGTCGCCCATAGTCTGTCTCATGGCTATGGCTTGCTTGCACGTGCATGTGGAGCGCGGACATGGCGCCGATGCGATGTCCGAGTAGGGTAGTGAATCCACATATCATCTGAGCTCTGATTGGTGGAAAGTCCGCCACCACATGCTTACACCACCACTCTCACACTATCACTCTTCGCGGCTAACCAGCCGGACAGACTAACAGCGGAACACAGTCAGCCTCCACCAGTGGCTACCAAGCATTGCTTCACCGACGCCTCCAGGCGCGCTATCTAACGTTATGCGTAGGACGGGACGAATGGATCGGTCTATGAGCCACCGAGTCAAATGTGGACGCCTCGGCGATATCACCGACGTACATATAAGATGAGATCGACTGGGATGCGAAGCGAGGTTCGCCCCCGCTTCATGTGGGAAATACGGGGAAAGCGTAATGCGGCGAGGGTTGCCCCAGGCCAGGATCATGGGGAATATGGAGGCTTACATTATAGGACCGGATCAGGAACGAGACCTTCTGGACAAAGCTATAAAGTGAGCTGTGGGTCCTGATCATCGTGCTTTTGTCTTCCTGCAGCGTCGCCAGTGTCGCTGTTTTGCACGATCTTTATTTCGTTAGGTATGGCGCTTCCTCCGAAAGTCTACCAGTTCCTTGTGGGCCTTTTCGCCTCGCTCGGTTCCCTGCTCTACGGTTATGACTTGGGTGTCATTGCTCAAGTCATTTCTGCGAAGGCATTTACTACCAAGTTCAATCCTACAGACAATGAGACTGGAGCGGTTGTGTCTGTTTTCACTGGTGGTGCGTTCTTCGGTGCCCTTGCTGCTGGTCCGCTTGGTGACTGGCTCGGTCGCCGTCTCACCATCCTGATCGGTGCGGTTGTAAGTGCTTCTTGCGTTTTCATTGCGATCCAGTCGATATACATTTGCCCTGGATAAGTGTTAATACTTCGAGACCATACGCTAATAATCTCTTTCTAGATCTTCTGTCTCGGTGGTGCTCTGCAAACCGGTGCCCAGGCCCTCTCCTACCTCTACTCTGGCCGTCTGATCGCCGGTGTCGGTGTCGGTACTCTTGTTATGATCATTCCCCTCTACCAGGCCGAGCTTGCCCACCCTAGCATCCGTGGTCGTGTCACCGCCCTCCAGCAGTTCATGTTGGGTATCGGTGCCCTGGCCGCTGCCTGGATCTCCTACGGTTGCGATGTTGGATTCGCCCCTACCAACGACGGCCAATGGCGCACCAGTCTGGGAATTCAAGTCGTCCCTGCTGTTTTCCTCGCCGCACTCATCATGGTCTTTCCCGAATCACCACGCTGGCTCATCGACCACGGCAAGGTGGAGCAGGGCCTCAAGAATCTGGCCAAACTACACAGCCACGGTGACGAGACGGATACATGGGTTCAAGCCGAGTTCCAGCAGATTCAGGATGCCATCACTTTTGATCATGAGAACGAGGCCAAGAGCTACATTGAGCTTTTCAAGGACAAGTCGTGCTTCCGTCGTGTTTTCTTGGCTTCGGCGCTCCAGGCTTCGGTGCAGATGACTGGTGTTTCAGCAATCCAGTACTACTCCGTTACCATCTACGGAAAGATGGGTATCGATGGCCCCGACGCACTCAAATACCAAGCCATTTCCTCGATCCTCGCGCTCTTCGGACAATTCCTGTGCATCATGTTCATTGATCGCTTTGGACGTCGCTGGCCGCTTATCTTGGGTAATTTGGGCAACTGCATTACCTTCATCATTTCCACTATTTTGCTGGCTGTTTTCCCGCCGGGCTCAAGCAACAACAAGGCTGCATCTTGGGGCTTCATCGCCATCACTTGGATCTACAACTTCAGTTTCAGTTCGACTTGTGGACCACTATCCTGGATTATCCCGGCTGAAATCTTTGACACGAAGACTCGTTCCAAGGGTGTGTCTATCGCGACTATGGTTTCATTTGCTTTCAACACCATGATTGGTCAAGTCACCAAGCCCGCTATGGAGACTGCAGGATGGAAATTTTACCTGCTGTTTGTCGTAAGTACATACCATGCCTTGTTGAATTTTTCAAAAGGCATAGACTAACACGTACAATCAGATCTGCAACTTGACCAACGCAATCTTCTTCTACTGCTTCCTCCCTGAGACTGCCAAGCGCCCACTTGAGGAGATGAACCACCTCTTCACTCATGCACCCGTGTTCGTTCCTAGAATGGACAAGCGCGACTGGGCTCCTGGTATGGATCTTGAGCGTCGCCTCGAGGAGGTCGCAGCGAAGCAGGGATCGATATCGCATGCCGAGGAAGCCAAGTACTAGGTGGATGTGTTGATGGCGAGTCTCGAGCTCGTCGGTGCGCTGTGTATAGATACGAAGTCGACCGTACATATGAATGAGAATAAGATTCTTTCGATGAACGATGAAACGATTGTACTCGTGTGATGTCAATCTAATCAACTAAACATCAAATTAATCAATGCTACTCTTAGAGAATCTGAGTGAAGCCATAAGCCTTTAGAAATTCTTCATGAGACGGTGCAATACTCCCAAAAAAATTACAGATCTTAGTGTTGTCCTCCATGTACCTAGGCCGTGCAAATGCTCGCATGCGACCTACCGTGTGTTCGGTAGTTTGCCTAAACTGTGGGTCGCGGTTTGCCACAGTCTGACGCACTCCCAGCCCATCGTTTTCTTACCTGGCACTAATTAGCGAATACCTATATTAAGTTTGCAAATTTCGTAACAAATACTGGCTCTCTAAGGTCGTGAAATTCAATGTATTTGAGTCTTGAACGGCTACTTTGATTATATCGTCACATCTGTCCCACGACCGTCTCTGCGTCTGATCATTTGAGGAATCCAGGAAAAAGCCAAAGCGGTATAATCTTTTGAGAGGTCACTATATACACGGAATGTTGAATACGTACCACAATCTTATTACCATTCATTTCTCGATATAAGCCTTCATCGGCCCCAATACCCACTCATCCCTCAACACTCTGAGCTCTTCGGCATACCAATACATAATTATTGCTCCAACAGTTACCAGCCCTGGTAGTAATAGCATTAAAACCACGTACCGGACCATACTCCACCATGCCGCCTCAAGATTTTTCCGCATCGCCTTCTCCTCATGCATCGTCGGATACTGTTCTTTTGGCACGTCCACCCCAAGGAACTCGCAAATCGGCTTCCACCTGAGCTCGACATCGGTATCAAGTTCCAATAAGCGTTCCTTGGATACGAGACTCCGGACAAAGCTGTAGTGTTTCTCGTATGCAGATCTCGCAGCAGAACCGCCGTACTGATTGCCATTGTGGACGCGGAAAACAGAGTGAACGAGGCGCATTAGGGGTGCTAATTGCGTGATGTTGAGTATACGACAGAGTCTGAATAACTTCCATGTATCAAGACACCAAATGCTTTCTTGCATACTCTGTTCCCAGTCCTCATACCGTCTCTTCGTCAGAATGACTTTGGCATCTGGGTAAGCTTCTATCAATTCTTTCGCAAAAATGCATCCAGGGAGATCCATGACGGCGTCGTAATCGCTGAGTAGCTTGTCGAAATCCGGTCTTGTGTATGGAGGCTGGTTGCGTTGCTTCGCGGGCCGGTCCTGTGGTGGAAGAAGAGTCACGTTGATGGCTTCCTGCCAGAGGACGAGTTCTGATGATTTCATGAGGACTTCGCGCATCTGGTGAGGGGTGTAGCCTAGTTTGCGGAGGGCGGAGGAAATGGATGTGGTTCCTGTGCGGCACATGCCTAGTACGAGTACGCGCATTGGGCGTTTTCTTGTGCGCGAATCTCTATCTATAAGCCTTTGGGGCGCCATTTTTGTGAGATTGTATCGATGTTTTCCTGGACTGGAGAATTGAGTTGTTGAATGTCGCGATGTTACAGGCTTTGCCAGACAGACGTCGAGATGGAAAGGCACGCGTTACCGGTATGCTTGGCAGCGGATTAGGCTAATTAACGGGTATAAGGCCTGGCTTGCGAGACCACGGCTTTGGAATCAACAACCCGCATTGGTCTCGTTGCTAGTAGAAATATTTTAGTGCAAGACTGTCAGAACAATGCTGTTGTATGATTTCTCCCAAGTTGAAGCATCTCAATCATGTGCTTGAATGCTGTTTCAGCTGATTTTCCCAACTCTCCAGGAACATACTAGTGAGATGGCGCATTTCCAAGGTGGAATTGGACTTGGGATCTTCAATGAATCTCAGTTCGTAGCCTTTGTTTGACCAGATAGCGGCATTTTCCCAATCCTCGATCCTGGCGTAGTGGATTGCAGCGATTCGGTAGGCTTTAGCATAATAGTCTGTGAGGCCTTCCTCTTGAACCAGCTCAATGAGTCGATGCCCAGCCTCGGCTTTCTCTCTTGCCTGCCTTTTTCCGCTCTTAGAATGAGGTGGATTCATGCTAAGGTTGGATTCGAGATTGAGAAAAGTCTCTCTGAGTTCGACACGGCGACCGTCGCTGACTTGCAAAGCAACCTGATCTTGGGCACACACATCGCATGTACATTCGAACCCATACTGCCTTAGGCGCCTTTGTCTCTCATCGCGTGTCAATAGTAAAGGAATGTATGATACGAAGAACTCTTCCCCTTTCTTGATCTTCCGAGATGCGAACACGATCCGTTTGTTCAGCTTCTCGCTCCAGTAATAGCTGGTGTTGGGTCGACAAGAGTGATTGATCCGCGCAATCTTAGGAAAAAGCCCAATACCCGTGCCAGTGTTGTATGCATTGGTTCGAAAGATCAGTGCTAGACGGCTCTGTGTTTTCTTTTCCACAGCTGTTGCGTGAACTGTCAATGACATGATCTCTGCTTGAGCTGCAGTTGGGAGATGTTGAAATTGCTCTTCGACAAGTCGAGATATTTCGGACATGGGATAGGGATCTCCCTTGCCCACTCTGGGTGGCTCGATCTTGATGGCAGGGGCCTCTCTCATGACAATGTCGCCAAGCTCTAGATCGTGGGTTGCGAACACACCGAGCCCTTTTCCATGACTATGAGCAATAATGAACACTTCTGGTGGTCCGCTACAGACATCGTTGCGGGGCAAAGATGATGCAGTGGGACAAGTAAGTTGATTGGCGAGGACTTTGGAAGCTGACCACAGTGCAACGATAAGGAACGAGGAAGAAATCATGTTGACGGTAAGAGAGAAAGAGATTAGTGAGGGCCTAGATGAATTAAAAAGAGCGTTCGATCCATGCTTCACGGACGCAACACTTGGGATCTCAGAAGTTTACCGGTACCGGTACCCGACTGATGAAACACTGCCCGTCTTGTAAATTGTAACGTCGCAGCGCACCCCTGCAGCAGAACTGAGCCTGCAAAAACCGAGCGAAAGGCATGGAGCGCAATTTTTTTCGGTATCGTTGAAGTACACACTGTCCGCATAGTCAGTCGGTTTCAAAGCAAGAGAAAGAGTCGATGCCTGGCCTTGCGGGAGAAAGAGCGTCGCGCACGGGCCAGATTTGGCGCAACGACGCGTTACCGCTCGTGGCTGACACAATGCGCACACCGAGGACAAAACCCAAGCTTCCCCGCGCATGGTGGGGCCGCCTGCGACTACCGGGCTACCTACTCTCAGTATAACAGTTCGTCATGAGCACACCTTCGGCCAGCCGTGTGCCTTCTCCCTTGCGTGCAATGAGCAATCATTAGGGACTTGACTCTCCACCAACATAGCTTGTGACTACACAACATCCGCAGCCATCATGGTGTATGTCTAAAGGGATCACTGTTCACCATATGACTACTATATGATCCTAACAAGATTGCAGATACACGGCATCCTTTGCATTCTTCGAGGCCCTCTGGGAATATGGCGTTACCAACGTCTTTGTCAACCTGGGCAGCGATCATCCAAGCATCATTGAGGCCATCGTCAAAGGCCAGAATGAAAAGAAGGGCCAATTCCCCAAAATCTTCACATGTCCCAACGAAGTAGGCATCCACTTTCCACGTAGGGGTGGCAGCAACTAACGAGCCTAGATGGTTGCCCTCTCCATGGCGGATGGCTACGCGCGCCTGACAGGCAAGCCACAATGTGTCATCGTGCACGTAGATGTCGGAACTCAGGGACTGGGTGCGGCTGTGCACAATGCTTCATGTGGACGCGCGCCTGTTCTCATCTTTGCGGGCCTTTCACCCTTCACCATCGAGGGAGAGATGCGTGGAAGCCGCACCGAATACATCCACTGGATCCAAGACGTGCCAGATCAGAAGCAGATCGTTGCACAGTACTGCAGGTATACAGGTGAGATCAAATCTGGCAAGAATGTCAAGCAAATGGTCAACCGCGCCCTATCCTTCGCTATGAGCGACCCCAAGGGCCCCGTCTACCTTTATGGCGCCCGAGAACCTATGGAGGAGGACTTAACTCCCTACCAACTGCAACCTGAGTTCTGGTATCCCGTTGAGCCCGCGGCACTACCTCCCAGTGGTGTGAAGACTGTTGCTGAGGCTCTCGCCAATGCGCAAGAACCATTAGTCATTGTTGGCTATACAGGTCGCAAGCACGCCGCTGTCCGCGAGTTGGTGGAACTCGCTAACAACGTCAAGGGCCTAAGGGTTTTGGATACGGGAGGTAGCGATATGTGTTTCCCAGCAAATCATCCCGCATGGCTTGGCCTTCGATATGGCAGTGATCCCAGCATCAAGTCGGCAGATGTGATTCTGGTCCTTGATTGCGATGTACCTTGGATCAACACGCAATGCCATCCCAAGGAAACCGCCAAGATCTTCCACATCGATGTTGACCCGTTGAAACAACAAATGCCTGTCTTTTACTTGAACGCTCTCCAACGCTATCGCGCAGATGCGCACACAGCTCTCAGCCAACTCAACGGGTTTCTCCAAGCAAACCTTAAGGAGAAGCTTTCCAGTCAGCTCTTTTCACAGAGGTGGGCAGCCTTGCAGGATTCACACAAGGAGAAACTCGAGACGATTGCAAAGGAAGCCGTGGTCAACGATAAGGGCCATTTCGGCACTGCATACCTTTGTGCACAACTCAAAAAACTGTGTCCCAACGACACAATCTGGGCAGTAGAGGCAGTGACACAAACAGGCCTCGTTGCAGACCAGATACAAGCCACACTACCTGGCTCTTGGATCAATTGTGGAGGTGGAGGCCTGGGATGGAGCGGTGGCGGCGCGTTGGGTATCAAACTTGCAACTGACAGAGAAGGCATGAAGCAGTTTGTCTGCCAAATAGTCGGAGATGGTACCTATCTATTCTCCGTTCCAGGCTCCGTCTATTGGATTTCGCAACGCTACAACATACCCATCCTGACGATTGTACTGAACAACAAGGGCTGGAATGCCCCGCGAAGGTCGATGTTGCTCGTCCATCCGGATGGAGAGGGCTCGAAAGTTAGCAACGAAGAGCTGAATATCAGTTTTGCACCAACACCAGATTACTCGGGAATTGCGAAGGCGGCTTCCGGAGGGGAGATCTGGGCAGCACTTGTGAATACGGCTGATGAGCTGGCCAAGCTGCTGCCTGAGGCTATCAAGTCTGTGTTGAACGGTAAATCGGCAGTGCTCGATGCCCATCTGGAAGGACCTGAGGGCAAGTATGGTGGAGGCAAAGCGGCACTGATTGGCTGAAAGCACAAACGAAGTACTAGGTCTCAGGCTACGATAATGTCACTGACAATTAATATGCTTATGCAAGTCAGATGGATGATCCCAACACACTGTACTAACCGCCTTCGGCTCAGGATATCGCCAAGACTGGTAACGCTAAACCAGAAACAGTAATATTACTGCAAAGAGACGAGATCCAAGTGGGTCGATAAGACTCGCTCAGCCTTGTCCCACCACATCAGCGCTGACAGTGTAGCGCATAAGGCCTTTTGATCACTTTGGTAAGAATACCTGCAAGTTCTACGCGGTATAATGACCTGATATGGGCTGTGTTAAGCCACAGTGTTATGTTCCTTGGCTCGGGGTATGATATTGTCTGCCTAGGTGTGTATATATATGGCTGCGAACGGACGCTGGTACAATGACGCACAACTGCTTTCAACGAAACAGTATCACGTCCAGATAACTGAACCTGAATATTCACAACGCCACCTTGACTTTAGCTTAATTCAAGCTCATGACGATTTCATTGCTTGCCGCCGTCGCGGCAACAGCATTTCTGCCTCATAGCTTCGGGGCCCCACTGGCTGCGAGAAACAACAATGGGACCATGATATATGACTTCTCTGAGGTGAGGAGCATGTTAAACACCTACAATAGTTTGTGCTGACATTACCTAGCTGACAGCCAGCGCAGAGTTGGATTGGAAACCATGTCACGATAACTTGTGAGCTCCATTCCTCCGCAACTGGATGGCCATTCGTAACGATAGTAGCATGTGTACTTTACTTGCAGTACCTCTCGATTACAACGATCCCTCAATTGGGACTGTTAACCTGGCAATTATCAAGAAGCCGGGTCCCACCAAAGACGCCCAAGAAGTTCTCGTGAATCCAGGAGGTCCGGGTGGCTCATCCGTGGACATGATTCTACTTGACTACGCGGCAACACAGGAGAAGATTGGAAACCAGTATACGCTGGTTGGAATCGATCCCCGAGGAGTCAAGAACAGTGGCCCTTCGAGTGATTGCTTCCCACCTGAGCACTACCCACTTGCTGCGCGTAACTCTTTCATGCAAACTGTCATCACACCGTATGGTAGGTATATGTACATACCTCATAGGTATTTATGAGCCGGTGATAACTTCTGACATTTTGCTCAAAGACATTACATCCGACTACACTCTTCAGCACTCCCACCAAACTGTTCTCGCTTACGGTAGATGGTGCACCAGCATCTACGCCGTAAACAACACCGCCAAATACGCCAGCACAGTAGCAACAGCACAGGACATGCTACATTACATTGAACTCTCCGCAAAAGCCAGTGGCCAAGCTCCCGAAGCAGCGCAATTGTGGTACTATGGCATTAGCTATGGTTCCATCCTGGGCGCTGCCTTTGCAAGCCTCCACCCCTCGCGCATCGGCCGCATGATCATCGACGCCGTCTTAGATCTCCCAGACCACTACAACGGCGGTTGGGAAAACGCCATCCTGGACACCGACGCCGCCGCCCAATCATTCTTCAAACTCTGCTTTGCCGCCGGTCCAGAACTCTGCCTATTCCACCAAAACGCCACGTCCTGGGAGGATCTCGAGACACGGTACTGGAGCCTGCTGGATGGGCTGAAGAAAACACCTGTAGGGCTTGGTGACCCGCTGCTCAATGTCACGGCAGGAACTGATACCGTGGTGACACCTGCGATTCTTACTTGGCAGGACGTCACCAGCGCCATGTTCTCGGCCGTGTACTTTATCGATCCTGCGTTAATTAATGCCATGGACATTGGGCTTACTGCCTTACAAACACGCAATACGGATGTTCTTACCTTTGCGACGACCAAGACGCAGATCTCGACTGTATCACCGGGGTACGATTCACGCATGGCGCTAGCGCTAGTGATGTGTCTTGACGCCGATGGACGGGCAAATTATACGGATTTTGCGGATTTCAAGACGTTTGTGACGGAGATGGCGGGCAGGAGTAGGTATGGTGGGTTGAATGGTGCGTCTTTTAGTGGGCCGCTTTGTAGTCAGTTTGATGTTCGGTCGCCTGAGAGTCAACGGTTTGATGGTATGTGTTGTTGTTGTTTTGTCCTGGAAAGGGGTGTAATCGCGAGGTGGGATTGGGAAGAGTATAGCTAACTAGCTCACAGGGATTCCACGCGTAAACGGGACGAGCACGCCTATACTTTTCATCAGTGGTACTGCAGATCCCATTACACCGCTCGTCTCGGCGGAGAAGATGCAAGGCCTTTTCCCGGGATCGGGATTGTTGGTCTGGGAGGGCGCTGGTGTAAGTCTAGGTTTCTTTTTCTGCCAATCTTACTGTTGGCTGTCTTTGACGTGGACTAATGGGAATTTTAGCATACGGCCCATGTTAGGAAATCGGCATGTGTTTCCAGACATGAAAAGCAGTATATGTTGAACGGAAGGCTGCCGCCTGCAAATACGACGTGTGAGGTTGAGCAGCCGAATCCGTGGATTGCGTACAAGGAGATGGTGGATGAGATGGCGCGTTCTGAATGATACAAGTAGCAGGTAGGGAAACTATAATGATAGTTCGGATTGATGGGTGGGGGTGTACATATGCTCAAGTGCCATCTTCGAATTTAAATCATTGTGAAGTCTAGCCTTTCAGTCTTGTTTCCACTTCTAAATTTCTCCAGTAATTACTATGAGTAGCGTGGAAACAATCAGTTGTTGTGTGATGAGGTCTCAGGGAGAATAATTTTGACGCGTAACTGTGTTCTGGGCCATTGGGTTGAAGTTGCGTTATACCATGACTGATACGGTACATAAGGTTCGTTCCGTGCCGTTGTCGTTATTTGGTGTAGCTGTGAAAAGATTAGAGAATTCAGGAACTGCTACCTAGTATCATCTTAGTCTATTGACAAGAAAAGACTTGATTCGATCACGCATCCAACGATTTCCACTCATTCTTAGTAAGAAATATGAGTTCCGATGAGTCTAAGTTATGTTGCCTATTCGGGCTTAGCGTGGAAGTCTCCCGTTCATATTGGAGCACCCCCGCCTTCCAGATCCTCTTCACAAACGTCATCCTAACCAGCTCAATCGACTACATGTCTGTACTACAGCATGGAAGCGGTATAGAGATAGCTCAATGTTGAATGAGATACATGTTCAAATTGTCTGCGTTTGGGGGTCCGGCACGACTAACCCAATGCAGGCAAACTTCACCGAGAGGAGTAGAAGCGGACACGGGCAGTTGGTGTATGAATAGAGCCAGAGTATTTGCTGCTAAGAAGAGGTTGAACTATGCACGAGGATAAGCTCAAGGTGTTTAAATACCCTTCAATTCTGTGTTAGAGTTATTGGCATCACCTTCCTTTTTAACACAAGTACCAGTGAATAGTATGTGAGAACAGCACTACGATATGTGTTATATTTAGACGGAGCCTGCATACTGAATCCTTCTATAGTGTCTGTACCAGCCGTCCCCCTCACAATCATCAAAGGCGCAGGCCACGAATACATTCCTATTCCAGAAGGCGAGAGCGCAATCGTCGCAGACTTCCACTCGTACGTTCCCTCCTCCCACCGTCTCTATTTCCAGTAGTAGAATCCTATCACACATCCAACCCTCTTCCCTCCCCCTACTCTCTCAAGCCCAACACCGTCTAAAATATACACCCCATCCCCAGCATCCGCACCAAAACCACCGAAACCCCAACCTACATAACCTCGGGCTTCTACCGCATCCAAGCCGGCCCGACGCGCAACATCCCGCAGTACACGTACGAAGAGTCCAAATACGTGCTCAGTGGGCAGATTGATGTGTTGGACGAGGCAAGCGGGGTGACGCACCACCTTGTTGCTGGCGACTTTGCGTTTTTCCATGTTGGCTCCAAGGCGCAGTTTTCGAGCAAGGCGGGCGGGATGGCGTTTTTTGTGGTGACGAGGCCGGTGATTACGGAGCATCCGGGGTTGAGGGGGAGGGAGGAGGTGGTTGGGGTGAAGGCGAGGTTGTAGGGGGTATGGTTTTGGGGTAGAGGGTTCAGGTGTGTTTGCTGATTACTATATGCCGGTATGTCGTCCATTTGGAGTCAAAGGATGGTAAAAGACTTGCATGACGGTCCTACAACATGTGGATTGTCAGTTCAAGACTTTCATAGCGGGCATATACCATGTGGATTATCATTTCAAGACTTCCATGGCGTACTATGACATGTGGATTATCATTTCAAGACTTCCACAGCGTCCTATAACCTGGAGAGTGTCATTTCAAGATTACCGGCATCATTTCAGAAGGACATGTGCATACACAGGGAGCTTGACTTAAGAATCAAGCTTTGCGTGGCATAAGCTACTACTCTACCTACGCAGCATCAGTACACCCGTGATCTGCATCTGACCAGCCCCAAAAGCACGAATGTGACAGCGACAAGTGCCCCTGGTTACACTTGTGATGGTCAATTGGGTTATGCATGGGAATCGTGGGGTGAATAAGATCAGCTTCCCATCCCGTGCACCATGAACGGGTTTGACCACTTGTTTCAAATCTCGATAAAGGGTAATATGGCTCAACTTCGGCGATGTACCCTGCAAGGTAGGTTGATTACGCCATCGCTGACGAACTACTACGGCAGACATGAGGACGATGTGGGATTTTGGCGTTTCGATCGGGTGAGGGATAGGTGTGGTAGCTACATGTGAGACTCTGGGCGGGGCAATGCAGCAAATCGATAGAGTACCGGTAGAGCGTGGTATACTCTAGGGTGGGTTGTGGACAAGACTCGATGTAGCCAAGGCAGAGAGGGGACGTCAATGGCTGCTCCTTGTTGGCTAAAAGCCATGGGAAGCTTGGCCGACCAGGCATGTCTGTTGCAATGTAGGGGGGAGGCCCAGATGGGCCGATGGCGTCGGCGAATTATGGCAGGATCCCGGCCGACCCGCGTCATCTGCATGCGGCGGCGGGCATGCCATGTCTGGTGGCGTTGGGGGAGAAGGAGAAGCCTGCCATCAGCCTCGCAGCTACAGTACAGTACCAGGTAGGTAAGGGTACTAAGAAAAAAAATGCAAAGATTTGATTCTGCACGCTGCCAGATGGAACGATTCAATAAAGAGACAACCATAGAGTAGTAGGGACTTGGACTGTACTCTACAGATACCACGGCACCGTGCCATTCCATCACCGCCTCTCCTCCCGCTCTGTACAATCTACAACACCACAACACTCGTTTGTTCCAGCTCTTCTGACGATCATCCGAAGCGAAGGAAGCCGGCGGAAGACTGACTACCTACCTATTCTATTGTACCTTGAATACAATACAATACAGTACAACACAAACCTTCTCGCTCCACAGTGCGATAGGCAATCATCGATTGACAGGACGGTGGCCTGTGTGCAAGGACCCGCGCCCAGCCCATGCTCGCTCGCTACTTTTACATACAAAGTGGGCTCTACTCTACTCTTAGTACTACTACTCTAGTGCCATACTGCGACAATTCCTCCCGCTTGCTTGGCAGCTTGCGACGCCCTCCAGGGCCTTTGCCCCTCAAGCTGTCTTGTACGACCGGAGCGCAGCCGAAGCAAAAGCCACTCCCGCACTACACACAACGTTCACATTCGCTTTCTTGTTGCATGTGCTGTTGATCTTTTGGCAGCCCGCTCTCTTTTCTGTGTTGTGTTGCATGCAAAAAGACCGAACGTCGACTCAGTCACCCGTCGCTCGCTACTTCATCCAGAAAACTGAAATCTCCTCTCTGCTGCTCGCAACAACGGAGGTGGGCGCAGGGGCAGAAAACAAACAAACTGCAGGACGGAAGGCGCTCTCCGGGAAAAACAGACGGCCCTTGACCTTTGACGCGGCAGGCACGACTACAAGGAAAGGGGAGCAAGGAAGGAAGGAAGGAAGGAAAGAAAGAAAGAACGAGTCAGACAAAACAGAGAGAAGAGGAAACTGCGACTCGACCTTGTTCCATCCGCAAGACCAGAGGAAAGAGCGCTTGAAGCAAGAGCAACCCACGGGCCCACCACCGCCTCTCCAAAAGAAGGCTTCACAGCACCTGCCTCTCTCTCTCTGCCTCTCTGCCTCTCCGCCTCTCCGCCTCTCCACCTCTCCACCTCTCCGTCTCACACTCTCGACGACGTATCATGACGCGATAAAGAGGGCAAACACGATTCGAAGAGCAGTCGCGAAGCTCTAGTCGTTCACGCTGGGGAAGCTTCACCCATTGCCCACAGCACCTCGGCCACCACCATCCCGCCCATCCCGCCCTTCCGTCCTTCCGCTCATCCGCCCACATGTCCGACGAGAAGCGCACCCTTGTCATGGCTTCACCACCGCAAACAACACATGGGCAGCCTGTCGTGGCGGGCGCGCAAGAGAGCAGTGTACGTCGCTGCATGCGCAATCCCTGGACATGCTCGCCATATACCATCGTCACTACGCTGCTGGGCTTTGCTGCGCTCTTCCTCATGGCCCAGGCGTTCTTGACGCGGCAATTGGATACCAAAGGCTGCGACATGGCCTACATGCGACCCAACTACAGACGATACGACCAATTCGACACGGAGCACACGCGTTTTGCGACCAAGTACTCGCTGTACCTGTACAATGAGGGGGGCATAGACGAGGACTTTAGGGTAGGGACATGGCCTGCAATCGTAGGCCCCATGAGCTGACAGCTTCCTCCAGGTCAAGGGCGTGCCAGTCCTGTTCATTCCCGGCAACGCCGGCAGCTACAAGCAAGTGCGCTCTCTCGCCTCCGAGGCAGCATTCCACTACCATAATACCGTCAGGCACGAGACAGATGCGAGCACAGCGGGCAAAAGACCACTGGATTTCTTTTCGGTCGACTTCAACGAGGATATCACAGCATTTCATGGGCAGACATTGCTAGATCAAGCCGAATATCTTAATGATGCCATCACATACATTTTATCATTATATCACACCCCCGGCCAGACTGCGCGGGATGCAAACCTCCCAGATCCTACTTCAGTCATCATTATCGGCCACTCCATGGGTGGAGTCGTAGCCCGTACCATGCTCACCATGCCCAACTACCAGGCCAACTCGATCAACACCATCATCACCCTAGCTGCTCCGCATGCACGACCTCCCGTCTCCTTCGATGGCGACATTGTCCGCACGTACAAGGCTGTCAACGATTACTGGCGCAATGCTTACTTGCAGAAACGGGCCAGCGAGAACCCTCTCTCGCAAGTCACCTTGATCTCCATTGCAGGTGGAGGGCTAGACACCATCGTCTCTTCAGACTATGCCAGTATTGAGTCTTTGGTTCCCGAGACCAATGGCTTCACCGTCTTTACATCCTCAATGCCAAATGTCTGGACTGGCATGGACCATTTGGCCATTACCTGGTGTGACCAGAATCGCAAGAGCGTTGTACGCGCCTTGTACGATGTCATCGACGTCTCACGCGCTACGCAGACGGTTGCGCGTGCGGAACGTATGCGAGGTTTCAAAAAATGGTTTTTGACTGGATTGGAAGACGTTGCCGAGAAGACTCTACCCAAAATCGAAGCCAAGACTTTGATTACGCTAGAAGAGAACAGTGCGGTTGTTGCCCAAGGTGAGAAGCTTGTACTCCGGAATTTAGGACGATCGAAGCAAAGACCGCATGCCTACCTACTCCCAGTACCACCACAGGATACCCAGGGAAGGAAGTTCACCTTGCTGTCCAACGAGAAGCTCGATTCGGCTGGCGAGCATGGCATGTTGGAGGTGTTGTTCTGCAGCGTGTTCCCTTCACAACCGGGACAGTCCACCACATTGTTTTCCATAAACATGGACTTCTCGGGTGATAGCACGGGGGCGACAAGGCTGGCTTGTAAAAACGCGGCGTCGGATGTCATCACGCTTCCTGCTTCCACTCGAGAATCGGTACAACCGTTTGGCCAGAAACAGGCGCCATTTTCATACCTTCAGTATGCGCTCGAGGATCTTGCAGAACATCAGTTCGTCGCTGTGGTTGACAAAGCTGGTGAGAGAAGCTCAGGCTGGGTTGTTGCAGAGTTTAGCACGGCTCTGGAGTCACAGGTGAAGATTGACATGAGCCTGAAGCGTCTCCTAACGACCGGTCTGACACTACGGCTTCCGGAGCGCCGCCCACTGACGACCGATATCCACGTGCCAGCCCTGAACTCTGGTCTTCTAGCCTACCACCTCCATGTCACCAAGCAATCTTGCGATCGAGGAGAGCTCTTTGCGCCTCTGATACGACAGTACATCACCAACATCCACGAAAGCAAGTTCTTTGTTAATGTCAAGGACGCTGATATCAATCTACATGGTGTCTCGCCGTACATGCCCCCTTCGCTGCATACAAAAGACCCCAACAACGGTCTTTCCTTGCAGATCTGGTCGGACCCTACCTGCGACAGTACTGTCGAGGTTACGCTGCGAGTGGATATCTTGGGCAGTCTGGGCAAACTTTGGATGCGTTACCGTATTGCCTTTGCAGCATTCCCTCTCTTCATTGTCGCTCTCGTGCTCCGCCAGCAGTTTCGGGCTTACGATGAGACGGGCGTCTTTATGAGCTTTGCGCAAGGACTGAACGAGTGCATCGAGTCCTCATTGCCACTTGCCCTTCTCGCCCTCACCTTTTTATCAGTCTTCTTGGCTGGTGCGCGGCAGCAGTCAAAAGTATGGTATATTGAGAGTGTTGTCAATGCAACCGCGCTGGTCAGCGACTCAAATCATGAGTTGCTGCTCGGGTCAGATGATACATTTTTCTGGTTCCTTATTCCTCTCTTTGGACTGATGTGTACTGGCATATGCGTCGCCATCAACTACATTGCACTAATACTAGAGCTCCTTTTCGCATCCCTCTACTCCTTCATCAGATCGTCCACGCTCCGAAAGGATGAAGCTAGTCGAACCCCGTCAGTCTTCGCCGTCACGTCGAATCGTCAGAGAATACTCACCACCTGCGTTCTACTGTCACTTGTATCGACCGTGATACCATATCACTTTGCCTACGTGGTACTCTGCTTTGTACAGCTCGCAACCTCTGTCCGCGCCTTCCGCCTGGCCAAGGAATCGCATCTCGACACCAACTACAACTTTTACAACTACGCACACTCGATCCTCATCCTCATGCTCTGGATCCTTCCCATTAACCTCCCCGTGCTTGTCGTCTGGGTCCGGAACCTGGCCGTGCACTGGCTCACGCCCTTTTCGTCGCATCACAACATCCTGTCGATTATGCCCTTCATCCTGCTAGTCGAGACCTTGAGCACCGGTCGCATGGTGCCGCGAATCCAGCCCGGATTCTCCCTCTTCACCAATGTCTTCCTCTTCTCCATTGGCGCCTATGCCGCAGTCTACGGCGTCACATATGCCTACGTGCTGCACCACCTGGCCAACATACTCTGCGCCTGGCTCGTGGCCATACATTTCCATCCCTCGGGTCAATCTCCCGCGCGAACAGATACCAGCCCACTAGAAACGCATCCTGCAGAAAAATCAAAAAAGCGGCCATGACCAGCAAAAGATTCAGCACAAAACCAAATATAAGCGCCTTCCGCGCACTTAGTCCTTACCGGACACCTAATAATGAAACGTCTATCCCTTTTTGTGTGTGTCTTCGTCTAATGGAGTTTTCTTGTTCCTTGTACAACAAGCCTGTTGTTGTTGTTGTTGTTGTTGTTTTGGGTCTTGCATTCGATACCACTATACTGACTGACTGGCCTGGCGTTTTTTATACTCTTCTTTTTTTTTTTGTTCTTGTTCTAGAAAGTATGTCGGGGACAATGTATGCCCAGGAGTCCTTTTTGGAAAACAAGCGTCTTTTAATCATTGTCTTTGGTAGCAGTGGCAGCAGTGGCGGTGGCAAACAGCAACAAACAGCAGCAGAACCGTGTCTGAGTATCCCCTTGAGGTCTTCGGAATGGGGTGTTTTCTATATCCATACCCCTTTTCCCTTTTCCCTACCCCAGTGGGCTCTGGCTGTTTTGTCTCTTCTGCGGGTTTCGTCTTGTTTTCTTGCATAGGAATGGCGTTTTCTTCTTCTCCTCTTTCTACTTTTTGACGGAGGGGGCGGTTGGATTTGTGCATGTGCTGCCTTGTTTTGAGATTTTGGCGGCACAGAGGTGACGGGTGATGGGAGAGCGTGGGTCGTGGGAGAGAGAGCAGGGATGGTGGGAGAGGAAATAGTAATATTATTCTAGATTTTAAGATATTTCTTTTGACTTGTATTTTTTGTTGTGGTTGTGTGATGGGTGTGAGGGTGTGGAATGCGAGGAAGAAGATAGAGTGAGGGACGATGAGAGATGAGATTGGGCAAGGGTGGTTCGCTTGGTTGTAATTCTTTTAACTTGTAAATACGTGTTTGCATGGTGAATAATAACTGAAAAGTAACAACTAGACGCCATGGAGATGCTCAAACACATGCATACCTCCTCCCTCCCCTCCCTTTTTACTTTGGAACATAATCTACCCCTTCCAAACCATCAACCTCCTACTTCCTCCTCTTCCCCCCGCCCCCTCTACTCTGCCCGCCATCCTCCTGCCTCCCTCTCTTCTTCCCCTCCCTCGCCCAAAACTCCTGCTTCTCCCTACGCTCCCTCTCACCTTTCTTCTCCGCATTCTCCGCCACCTTGCGCTTATACCCCTCCTTGCGCTCCTCCTGCTTCGCCCGGCGGCGCTCGACCTTCTCGTTGCGAATCGTCTGCACCTGATCCAACAGCCTGCGCGCCTTCTTCTCCTCGCCACCGAGCACAACCGCGCGTTTCTGGAGATAGGTCTGCTTCTTCTGGGGCTTCATGGTTGCGATTTGGGATTTAAAGGGCAGGTCGGCGGCGAGTTTGCGGGGCACGCGGAGCGGGTTGAAGACGCGGGTTTCGCGGACCACGGGTCGGTACGCGCTGTTCTTCTCGCTCGGCGTCTGCAGGCCGTTTTCGTGGCGCACGAGGCCTGTGAGGCGCATGCCTTGCCAGCTGGTGGACTCGCCCGGTTGGTCGGGAGTGGCGGGGTTAAGCAGGTTGGTTACCGTGTTGTAGAAGCGGCGGGGCTTGATCGGGTACCAGGCTCGGAGGAAGACGATATCGCTCATGAGAATCTTGTCTTCAAAGGTGGCGCGGAAGTTGCCTTCGGGCTTGCTGAGGGCGCGTTTGATTTGCCCGCGTACACCGGAGACGGTGCGGATGCTTGCGCCTTCAAACTTTGCAATCTCGAGCGACGACTTGAACATGTCTTTTATAAACGCCGTGTTTTTGAAAATCTTGTATGGGTGGCCGGTGAGTTTCAACTTCTTGACGATTTCTGTGGACTCGTCCACGTTCAGCACCACGCCTGTTGCTGCGATTCGAAAACCGGGCGTCTTGTTGGACAGCGACTGGATGCAGATGAAGCCCGTGTTGGGCGCAACAAGAGGGCCGTAGAAGGTTCCGAAGCAATGCATGTGCTCGGGTGTGTACTTGAGCATCCGGTTTCTCGTTCGCGAGTCGGAGATGGAGTAGATGGGGAGGGTTTGGAAACGTCGCCATCCTAGGGAGAAAATAAGCGGATCATTAGTCTTGAGGATCTTCTTGTGCCACCGGTGACGCTTGATGCGGATCTGCACATATCCAAAGCGTTCTTCCGTAGGTGTCAAACCGCCGATAAGAATAGGAAAGCGTGGGTTGAAGTGTGCGGTGAACTCATAAGGGACCTTCTCGAGCACGATGCGTGCATATGTGCCAGCTTTGTGACCCTGAACCCGTACTCGGGATAGCTCGTCCAATTGGTCGAACTCGGCACGATTGATGTCGAGCTGCTTCTGAATCATGGCCTTTTGCGCATCGTACCAGTCATCCTCTCCAAACTCTTCCTCTTGGCCACCTTCTTTACGTGCATCAGCTTTGTCGTTCATGAAGCCTTCGCGATCTTCCTCTTCGAAACGGAGCTTGAGTTCCTCCTTCCTCTTCGCGTTCTTCTCACGCTCAGCTTCTATCGAGTTGGCCTCGGCTTCAGCTTCCGTCTTTTCCTTCTCCTGCCCACCACTGTGCTTCTCGCCAGTCTCCAAGTCTTCAAATTCGCCATCGCCTTCGTCATCTTCGTCGAAACCTTCGAAGTCATCGCCATCTTCGTCATCATCGCCCTTGCCATTCATATGGCCTGTAGCGAACCGACTCATTAATGCTTGAATGTTCTCCTCATCTGCCCACTTCTCGGCGAGCTTAGAGTAGTCGAAGCGCTGGATATAGCGATCCTCATCATCCGCATCACCAAATTTAGACTTCTTGAAGAAACCTTCATCTTCGTCTCCCTCCTCAATGTTTTCTTCTTCTTCTTCGTCTTCGGCTGTCCACTTTTTGACAACATCCTTGGGTGTGAGATCCATGTTGTACATGAGTTTCGCCAAGTCTGTGACGCGATACGGCCGTTTCTTTCCATGGAGCTTGGTCGCATTCTCCCTGAGATTGGCTTTCCAGCGCAGCGTACCATCTTCGTCGTCGTCGTCGTCGTCATCTTCTTCTTGCGAATCGAAACTGCCGTTTTCGAGGTCGGAAAGATCAGGCTCATCTCCACTTATCGACCCGAGATCCGAGTCGCTGTCGGCAAATGCCACTTCTTCTGCAACATCGCCATTCGCGTCCTTCTCTTGACGCCCAAACTTATGTTTGCCATGCGATGACGCAGTTCGGCTATCCAGAAACCCAGTATCATCCTCATCGTCCTCGTCCTCGCTGTGGTCTTGCTGCAGTTCCTCATCGTCGCTGTCGATACCTTCAAGATCAGCATCATCAACCTCATCCGCATCCGCCTTCCTAGCCTGGCGATGTGACGTTCGTCCCGTGTCTTCGACATCATCGTCCTCGATTTTATTAATGACCTGGCCATTATTGAAAAGCCTAAACCCGCCCTCGTCCTCGCCGAGGAGTTTCCTGCCACCCTGAAGACCAATCATCATCTGCTCACCAAGTCCCTTCTCGGAATAATCTGCCTCAGGATCAAATGTTGACGTCTTGACATCGATATACACGGCGTCTTTGTCGACCAAGACACCACCAACATCCGACATGGGTGCATAGAGAATCTTCTGCTTCTCGCCAAGTCGTGTCCTCTTCTTCTTGGCACCCAGCTTCTCCGCTGCCTTTTCTGCAAACGGCGTTGGACATGGGTCAGGTAGTGCTTCGGTGGAGGTGACTGTAAGATCGCCAACACCAGGTATATGCACCCTCGATCCTCCTGCAGGGAAATTTGTACCGCGGAGGTATCCGTACAGCGCAACGGTACGATCGCATTTCGGATCCGCTTCAATGTCGGTCGGGGGCGTGATATCGAGCATTCGATCCGCAAGACAATAGGGGTGGCTATTCCTCCAGATAAGCGGTCGCGGGTTCTTCATCACGCTCAAAAAGCGACTCAGATTCATAATCTCCCTGTCTGGGTACCGCCCATTGACCACACCACTCAAGTAAAAGAGTTTAGCGCCCTGGTACAGTTCGCTCCAGAAACGGTGCTTTAGGCGCTTCTTTTGCAGTTTGAGTGTTTCTTGCTTGCGAAACAGGTCGAGGTGTGTGAGGATACCGAAGACATTTCCTGGCATGCCGCTTGCGCTGAGCACATTAAGGAACTCCATGGTCTCCATTTCGAAGCCGTAGTTGCCGTCAATCATGAGGAGGCAGATATCCACCACCTTGGCGATATCGATCATGGCTGCGAGCGAGTCGGCAGGACATTCTATAAAGGTGAGGCGGCGGCGCTTCGAGGTGACGACAGTGAGGGGCCCGGTGGGGGTAGAGAGTGTCTGCTTGGTGTAGCGTCTGATGAGGGACTTTATGAGTGTTGTTTTTCCGACGCCTGGTGGGCCAACGACACCCACGATGATGGGGGGCGCTTCTTCGGGGAGGCGGTCGACGAGAGGGACATGGAGACGCTTTTCCTTGACCTGTGACCCATGCATCAGCACAAGAAGGATTCATTCAGCTTTTTCCAAGTACATCATACCTCAGTGGAGCGCGCAGCTTGCTTCTTGAACCTGCCCGGCGCCGCATACGCAAATGCCTTTGGATTCGGACCTCCAGAATGCGCCTTCTTCTCCTTGGCCGGGCGATGGGGACGATTCGCCTGTGAGTCGGCCATTGTAGTTGTCCTGCGCCAGACACCGTTCCCGCTTCTGTGACTATCTCGCCAAATAAAGAAAGTCGCAAACAGAGGCGCAAGGTTGATCTTCTCTCTCTCACACAACCACAGAACCAAGCCTCCAACCACGAAACGTCCAAACTTTTTCGACGCTAAGCCGCCACGCTAGCGCAGCAATAAACAGGGATCTGCTTATCGATAAGAGACCAGCGCCTTTCCCCTTTGAGCCCTTCCACTCTCGGGCGCTGTCGTGTCTGTCGTGTCTGTCGTGTCTGTCATGGCTCTCGTGTCTACTCTGCAAGAAGAGTAGTGGGAGTGGCGATGAATGGACGGCGTGGTGGGGCAAAAGGATGCTCACATGGCTTGTTGTCCGTTTGACATGTGCTGTACAATTCGCCTGCAACAGAAAAGACCCGCGCACGTCATCGCCCAGCCCACGTCCAGAACCTGGAACCCAAGGCTGTTGGCCAACAGGGGAGAGGGGCAGAGGGGCAGAGGGCAGAGAGCAGAGGGGCAGAGGGCAGAGGGGCAGAGGGGCAGCAGGGGCAGCAGGGAGAGGGGCTAGGAGGGGCCGGTTGGTTGCGTGTAAAGTGTTGACTGATGGATAGCCCGTCCCATCCCATCCATGCCCTGAGATTCAGGACCCTATATAAACTTGCTTTCACCTTGCCTTCTTATGCTTTGAACCTTCACCTTACGTTCTCTTGTGAATACTACACACGACTACTACTACTGCTTCTACTACTGCTTCTACTCCTACTACTACCCCACCACCCCTCTACAAACTCACAACCCACCACCCATCATGCCTCAATACAACGTACAAACCCCCTCACCCCCACTCATCCACAGTAAAACACGCTGACAACTCTCTCCCTCTTCCAGGTAACCCTCAACAAAGACGCCTCAGCCTCCGACCTCGAGCAGGCCAAACAACACGTCAAGGACCAAGGCGGCGAGGTGAGCCAACCCCATCCCCTCCCCCCTCCCCCAAACTACCTACACTACTGCCCTACGGCCTCGACCCCCGCTCTCGCAACCCTGCAACAGACAAGACAACCAGGAAACTAATACAACCTTGAAATGGGGGAGTTAGATTGTCTCAGAGTTCACCCTGATCAAGGGCTTCACGGCCAAGCTGCCCGATGATCTGGTCACGACCCTCAAGAGCAACGACAAAGTCACCGTCGAGCATGATGGCGAGGTCACTACGCAATAGAGCGACACTCTGCTTCGAGACATGCCCAAAGGGCCAAAGGGAAGGGGTTTTGGTCGAGCCCTGTGGTCTCTCATGGGATAACACAATGATGGTGCAGACACGGATTGCATGGGTATAGGAATAGCAGTGCTTCGGACATGTCACTGGCATATCTGGGTATATAGCAATACCAACCCTCAACCCACCCAGCCATCCCTCTATCCATCTATCCAGCCATCTCCTACTTACCCCCCTCTCTATTCCCACTTCCGCTCTCACTTTCACTTCCATTTCCATTTCCCTTTCCATGTTTCTGCCACTGGTCAACCTCGTCCACCCTCCCCACCCCCCTCAAACTCAGGTACACGTCTGTCCCCCAACCCCACAGGCTCTGCACCGCAATCCCTCCCCCAAAATACTCTGCGTACGCCCTCCCCAGTGGTAATCCATATCCCAACCCCGCCAGGCTATTCGCTCCCTCCCCTCCTGGGCCTGAGAACGCATTCAACGCATCCATGCCATTTGCAGAGTTGTTCCCGCCAGTGAGCGTCGATGAAGCTTGCTGGTCATTGAAGGTGGTGAAGCTGTAGTCCCAAATGTGCGAATAGTTCTCGGGGGAAATCCCGCCGCCACGGTCGCGAATTCGAATCGTCACCCCGGGTGTCGAGTGCTTGAGGGGGGCAATGTCCGAGTCTGTAGACTGCGATGTCTTCTTCCCCGTGAAGTGCTGAGAAGCAATGTCCGTGTTTCCCTGATCACTGTTCTTGATCGTCTTGTTGCCCGCCTCCTCTGCGCTCTCGCTACCCGTCTTCTCCGGCAGCAGTTCGGGCAAGGGCGCGATGGTGACTTCGACGGGTTCTCGCTCCATGCCCGACTCAACAGTTGCGCGAAAGGCATTTTTGAGCAGCTCGGTGATAATATATTCGAGATGCACGGGAATATGGGCGAACTCGTAATCGGGTTCGCCGTTGATGACGACAGTGGGTCGGACGCCGTATTTGAGTTCGCAAATTTCGCCCACGACATTGGCGCAGTGGTCTACTATCCTCGCCGGCTTAAGGCGGGTGTCGATCACGCCAATGTAGCCTTGTGAATCTACTTGCTCGTGCATGATTTCGGCATGCGGTTGGCTCGAGAAGTGCAGAGATAGATGTTGTTCCGCAATCAGTCTCGTGCCTATTCGTGCTCGCAAATGTTCGTCAAGGAAGCGCGTGACATCCTTTGGACTGATGTATTTGCGTGCCTCGAGGAAGCCCCGGGCCAAAGTACTAATAGTATTCGAATGTGTATGCACAAGATCAGCCATGACCTCTGTGAACTTGATTTCCTCCTCCAGCGTCGTAATCTCTTGTTCCGCCCATGGTAACAATGTGGAGAGACTGTGTATGTAGTTCGAGTGGATTTTCGAGACGTGTGGGTTCGACACGACGATAAAGGGGAGGTTTCGAAGCGACTGTATGCGATGCGCGAGGCGTGCGGGAAGAATCGAGAGCGTAAAGTTGGCAGAGGTGAGGAGTTGTTGCGTTGTGAGCGGCGGTCTTCCGTGTCTGGGTAATTATTGTGTTAACCGTAGTTATGAGTCAGGCTTTTGCGCCCGATAATCACCATTACAGTAGGATGCAATCACAGCCTACGCTAAGTACTTACTTTACAAGATCAGCAAGCGTGAGCGGATGTAGCGGGAGACTCGCCAAATGCGATATGTCGTTGTCGGTAACTGTTCTCGTGTGCAACTTGCGATGGGTCCCACGTCCGAACAACGGGCTGCTCGTTCTTCGCGAAATGCGTGGACAGCACAGCCGAATGACTTGCGACTGGATGATCAGAGGCCGCTGTATTTGCGCCATTGTGTGCCGAGTCCTATGTCTCGTGTCCAAGGTTCGAGAGACTACAGTCTACAGTGGTGGACTGGTCAAGAGGCCAAGGCCAAAGCCAGAAAGAACCTAGGAATGACGACCGCGAACAGGCTTACTCATGGAGAGTGACGTATAAAAATGCAATCAAGGCGGCATTGCAACAGACGTGATTCACTCTCTATCAGGAATCAGGACTGGATGGATTACACAGGACAGGTAGGTCTCCCCACGGAAGGAGCAATTGAGTACCAGGTACTTACGTAGGTGCGGGCGGAACCGAAGCTTCTTCAGGCTCATGCATGCGAGACGAAAGCGGTCAGCCGCATGTCGATCTACCATTTCACCCCACGCCTCATCATGTCTCTCATCGACAGTTTCACCCCGGCAAAAAACAAAGGAAAAATACAGCCATGTTCTGACAATTTCTCTTATCGCTTCAAGCAGCGGGTCATAGCCACCAGATAACAGCGAAATAAAAAAAAAGTTCTAGTTACAAAACCACAATCGTCACTCTGATATGAGATACGTATCACAACGAAGTCTTGATCTAGAATACCTCTCCATCTTACCTAGCCGCTCACCTCAGCTGACGAGAGCTTGAATATAATTTGGCATATTCTGGGTGTTGATATTCGTCAGGGTGTTCATCCATGATTGCATTCCAAGACAGACATAGCTACCATGACACATGCCTCTTACGAACAAGAAATACATCAAAGCCGCCATTAAATTTAAAACAATATCAAGCTGACAGTAGCCATACTAAGTAAGAGAGATGTAATGATTGTACATGAAAGTGGTTACATAGTCCGAATCGTCTAGAATAGGCATGCCTTGATAGCTTTTGCCAACGACAGCAAACCGCTCCGTTCACGTCCACTTGCACCAACATTTCCTGCATGCTTATCCCGTTACATACGCCCAAACTCATTGAAGCATATCACCACTAAACAGTCTCTACAGCTACCAATTCTGCTCAATTTACTTAACTGTCCCTACCATTACCACAACTAGAAGTCTTGGTGGTGTATGCTGGTGCAGTGGATGCAATGGCATAAAATACAATTGAAACAACATATTCACACACGCACTGCCATTCGATATGGCCTTTGACAGTTCATTCTCAAGTTTTTACTAATAAGCATCGCAAGTAATAGGAACCAATCAACCAAGAGGAAGGCCAAACTCACGTCGTCCGAGATGGAGATGGAGATGGAGATGCGGAAGAAGAGAAGGACTGTATAGCCTGCCTCAAGCGTGATAAGATGGTTCTCTTAGATGAGAACAAGTAGGGGAATGAAAGAAAGATGCATCTGTTGATCGATTTCCTTGAAAACACATAGATTCATATCTCTTGATAGGCATTATAAAGACATGCATGACATCACGTACGCATATACGATAGTAAATAGCGTAGTAACAATATAACTATCAGTGTTCAATAATCAAAAATATTTCGTAGCCTGGTGCCACACCATCGACTACATCACTCAAGTGCATGGACAACATTTGAAATGTTTATGGAAATCTATTGTTCTATCTTCCAAGAGATGGAATCAGACATCAATCATGCTAAATTTTGTACCCGGACGCCGATCATGAACACACACCGCATTACTCATAGCCTGGTATCATATAGGCCTGTCATGCAACTCTTGCGAACCATCATGCCATGAAACCAGAAGAACCAAGGAAACTTTTTCGATCAACAGGCGGCGTTGAACATCTACTCGTCTTCGTCAGAGAACACCTCCTCACCACGCTTGCGGCGGGCCATGCGGTCCTTCTTCTTCTTGCGCATTTCAGAAGAGGTAAGCTTGGCCTTCTTCTTAGTCGATTCGATCTTGTTACCTATAATGTGTCAGTGAAAGTCAAGATAATAATGCCAAAAGGGATCACGTACCCATCGCATCGAAGGTTACTTCATCGTCGCCGCCATCCTTTGCTAGTCGTGGTCCGGCACCTTGTCCTTGTACCCAGTTGTGTCCAGAGGGGGTCATGCGACCATCCATGACAGCCCAGACTTCCTCGGTAAGACCCTCGGTGAACTCAGAGGAGTGGGTGATGATGATGACACCACCTTCGAAGGTCTTGATAGCCTTGGAGAGAGCTCCGAGGGAATCACGGTCAAGGTAGTTGGTGGGCTCGTCAAGAACGATCAAGTGAGGACGTTGCCATGAACAAGCGGACAAAACGACCTTGACACGCTGACCACCAGAGAGACCGCGCATACGCGAGTGAGAAACAAGCTCAGCGTCGAGACCGAAGTTGGCGCAGTGAGCCTCAATCTCCTTACGGACAAGGGGACGGAACTGACCAGAGGCGAGAGCCTCCTTCTGATCGACCTCGGCAACCATCTTGGAGTGGGAAGCCATAATCTCGGAACGAGGAATCCAGGCATTGTCTGCAGTCATCATGGGTGTCCATCGCTCGTTCTTCAAGCCAACGTTCTCACCAAGGGCGAACGAACACTCGTACTCGTACGAGTTCTTGAACTTCCTGCGAGAGTTGATACCAATGACACGACGCTGGGTACCTTCAATCTTGTAAATTTTGTCCATGGCCTTCTCGTCCTCCTCAGTGACGATCTTGTTGGCACGGTCCATGGTCTCACGGTCCTCACCAGTCTGGAAACGCCATTGAATGTACTCGGAAGGAGTCTTGTCCAAGTGGTGATCGATGTGTGCGAACGCGTGCTGTTTGATGTACGCAATACGGATATTCTCGTGGTGATAAATCTCACCCTTCGTGGGGACAAGCTCACCAGTCAGAACGTTGACAAGGGTAGACTTTCCAGCACCATTGGGCCCAATGACGGCAATACGAGAACCAAGCGAGCACTGGAAGGTGATGTCGGCAATTTGGGGCTTGGAAGTGCCCTCATACTGGAAGCTCATGTTGGTGGCACGGAGAATGGCCTTGGCCTTGGTCTTGACACCCTCGAGGAAACCGGGCTCCGGGAACTTGAACTCCATGTCAGAGGCACTCAACTCGTGGTAAGACTTGGCCGAGGGCACCCGCTTAACGAAATCGTCAAGGTTACCACGGTAACGCTTGAGCTTGAAGCGCTCGTAGTGGATGACGTGCTGAATGACGTTGTTCAAGAACTTGCTGTCGTGAGAGATGACAATGGATGTGCAGGGAGAGTTGATGAGGTAGTCTTCGAGCCACTTGACATTCTTTACGTCCAAGTGGTTGGTAGGCTCGTCGAGAAGCAGGATATCGGGCTGCTCAAAGACGGCACGAGCAAGAGCAAGCTTCATCTTCCATCCACCAGAGAGCGCACCAATGGGTCCACTGTACATGGCGTCGGTGAAACCGAACTCGTTGAGTGTAGCCTGAACCTCGGCCTCGGGCTTGTTGATGCCAACAGACTCGAGCTTCTTCATGGTCCAGCCAAGAACAGTCTGCTCAGTGTCGGCAGAGTCCAAGTCGTGCTCGACGTAAACAGTCTTGACCTCGCTCTGCTTGGGGAAACCCTCGACCTGCTCGTTGTTGATGGCGCGCATGAGGGTGGTCTTTCCGGAACCGTTGGGTCCGAGAAGACCGTAACGCTGGCCACGCTTCAGACGGAGATGAGTCTGGTTGAGCAAGATCTTGGCACCGTAGGCCAAGTTAAATGTGCAGTTGCAGAGATCCTCGCCCTCCTCCTCATCAGGTTCGACAGCGTTTTCGGCAGCGGCACCTGGAAGAGAGCGCTTGCGGAGAGCCTCGGTGATGTCCTTGGCCTCCTCGTCACCGACAAGGACGGCGACGAAAGGACCGGCATTAGCCTGCCAGTTGAGAGGCTCATAGTCCTTCTCATCAATGAGCTGACCGCCGATGGCACCAATGTAGTTGACAACCGGGGTGAAGCGCTCGTCAATCTTGTACTTGGAGGGAAGGACAGCCTTGAGGTTCGCGGCGATGGTGGCAATGTCACCAACCTTCTCAAGCTCGGGGATCTTGCCGTTCTCAACGTGGCCGACACGGATGAGGGTGTCGAGACCCTGGCGGGTCTTCTCACGGGCCTCGGGGTCAGCCAGGTTCTCGAAGTTCTTCTCAAGCGCAGGCATCAGACGGGGCAAGAAAGCGGCGACAATCTGGGGGTCCTCGACAAGCTTGCACATGTTGTCGATAATGACGGCAGACTTTCGCTTGATGGCAGTCTCGCGCTCAACCAGACCACGCTCAAGCAGGGGAACCATGATGGCGAGGGTGGGCTCGTGGACATCAGTGACGAAAGTGGTGGCACCGAGCAAGTGAACGGTCTCTGGGACGTTCTCGGGCTTAGCGATACACTTGATGAGCTCGGGAATGAAGCGCTCAATATCCTTGTTGGAGATCAAGGAGCAGAGAATCTCCATGGTTCCATAGGCAGCCTTCTTGACCTCAGGCTTGGTATCCCACATGGCGGAGGAGATGACAGGAATCAAGTCTGGGACACGGAAAGCCATCTGTGCAGGGGCGCTCTTGGTCAGAGCCTCGATGCACTTCAAGTCGGTCATCTTTTCAGGCCACTTTTGTGCGTTCTCGAGAGAGTGAATGATGTGAGGGATGATGGCCTTGACGGCGTTGGGGTTCGCAGCCATGACGATGGCCTCGGCAGCCGTCTGAGCAGCGACCTTGACGCCACTCATCTTATCACCGACGGCGGCGAGCACATCTGGGAGAAGAGAGACGAGGTAGGGCTCAACAGCGGCGCTGACGTGTGCGTGCTGGGCGATGGCGCGAATGGCATCGAGCGCGCGCTCACGGGCGACGGCATCCTTCTTGCTGGCGAGCTGCTTCTTCAACAGGTCGACAGCCCTGCAAAGTGTTGTTAGTATTCGTCTGTCGTGGTGGGGGCGGGGTGGCGGGGCAGATTAGATTTCCACATACTTGGTGGGAGCGTCAGCCTCCTCAATGTCGCCGTTGATGAAGGTGGCGATGGCACTGGCGGAAGCGTTGATCTCGTCCTGGGCCTTGGACACGGTCAACTTGCCCATGAGCTCCTCGAGGGCCTTGAGGGCTTTTGAGTTCTCCGACTTGACGGCCGAGTCTTGCAAAGCAGCGGGAGCCATTTTGCAGGAAATTTGGGGTAGGAGAGGGGGGTGGTGGAAAGGGTTTGTGAAGTGAGGGCGGGAAGGGGGCCCTTATATGGACAAAGGCGGGGGCCCTAAAACTTTTTCGGGGGAGTGAAGGATAGACGGGAAAATCTATCGGGGTATCTCTTGGTGCAAAAAGTCGCGAGAAGTGGCACTCGCAACGTCTATGCAACCTGAACGGGGGGAGAGGGACAAAGAAGAGAAGAGAACAGCCTTGGGTGAGCCCAGAGGGAAGAGAGTGAGTGGAGTGAGGGCGCAGGAGAGTCTGGTCTCTTACACGGGCTTTTTATCACTTTGGCCTTTTTGGTGGGCTTGCCTCGCTTTGAGAAAAAAATCTTTGGCAAGGGCAAGGGCAAGGGCAAGGGCAAGGGCAAGGGCAAGGGCCAGCGTAGTAAGCCGATAAGATACATTAGCGCCAGTGGCCCCTGCGTTCCCAACCGGACACCCTCGCCCGCACACAGTTTCCAGTTTCCGCACAGGACGTACTGTATTCCCCTCGGCCACACACGCACACACATATACTCTCTCTCTCTCTCTCTCTCTCTCTCTCTCGGCGAGAAATGTGTATTTTGCCACTGCTTCTCCAGTTATTGTACGCTACCATTGTACCCACATGTTGGGCTGCTCCCATAGAGTAATAGGTACAATACTCCAAAGTAACTTTAGCCCCCTCTTGCTCTTCCGTTTGTCTGACAACGAAGACGCATTGCTGCTGGGGTCATATCACAGCCCCACGTTGCAAAAAGAGGCTCTCGTTGTGTGGCGAGTTTTGCCTACGCCGCCTTGACCGCCTTCTCAGCGTAGCACATGCGAGCCAATGAGAGCCTGGCAAATGGAGAGCCGCGAGTTACCAAGTATGCGCGAATGAAGATCAGGGTCTCTCTTCTCCAAATCATATGCTGTCGTCGGCTTGCCTCTGAAACATTGCTTGACACGTTGGATGACGGGCATGTTGCAACTGTCCCTTTGGCGTCCTGTCCATTGCTACAGCTGAGACAGTGAGACAGGCGACAGTTTTCATGTAAAATCATGTACGGGGGGAGAACGGTTGACCATGTTGATAGCCGCGCCTCATTGGCCCAGCCCTATCAGGTAAATACGCTACGGCCGCGAACGGAACCCCAAACTTATTCTCCGAGCTACCACCTCACTCTCACCGAGTGAATGCCAAGTGTATGTTCACTACCTAGGTGAGAGGAAGAGTATGCCTTCTGCCATAGCTTGTTGCCGTTCTTTTGCTTTACTATGACTTGAAGGAAGAGGACAAGTATATGACCTCCTAAGCTATCTATACGCTACAACATCTCACTCTTGAGTTTCCACAACTAAGCATCGCAGACAGCGGCTTTCAATCTACTAAAAAGAAAGACAAGCCTTGCGAATTTGTTTGCCACCCTGCGGTCAGGCCCATTCTCACACCTTGTTGATATACCGGCATTCTCTCTGCTGTCTCATGCACGCTACGGAGCCACTGCACATTCACTCTATCATGACACATTATAATCGTTCCTTTAGCACATCCTTTGGGCATCTCTACACCAATAGCTTTGTCATCTCTTAAGATCAATAGAACATCAGTCTATAAACACAGCACCTTGATAGGGATTCTTCACTCCACAATTCGACATGTACGTTATCCTGTCGTGAATCAAACACATGTCTGTCGTCTATGTTACCAATCTCACCACCCACTTGATGCATACACATAGCCTCTAGCATAGCTGAACCGATCATAACCAGCTACCTATCCATCCTCCCTCCGCTCCTTTACCACAACACATCATCCAACTATCCTCATCGCTTAGAGTAGTTTGTAGCATCAACATCATACTCCACATCCGTCCTGATGACGTACTTGGCGCCCTCCACCACCCCCGTCCCCTCATGCAACAACGCCCCATGCGCCTCACCGTGCGGGAACACAGCCACGCTGCCCATGATCGGCTTTACAGGGTATGCATTAATGACGCCTTCCTTGACACTTGGGATGAAGAACGTTGTCTCGCCGCCGCGGAAGTCGTCGTTGAGGTAGATGAGGAAGGTGAAGAGGGACGATTGGCGTGCGTCAGGAGGGGAAGAGTCGTATTGGTAGGTATCGGTTGCTGGGTCGATGCCTGAGGGGGGCCATGCGCCGTCTGTGTGCGTTAGCATGAATATGAAATGTAGAAAGGGATAGGCAGAGGACTCACCAATATGACAGCGGTACTCGGCGCCAGGGACGTAGCGATACACGCGGAAACGTCTGTTGATACCTCGAACCTTCTTCCCAGCAACCGATTCCGGCACGAATGCTCTTACTCTTTCCCAGAGCTTATCGTGAAAGGATTGGTCGACGACCCAGTAGAAGTTGTGTGCAAGGACACTGGTATCTTCACCTTGTGGCCGCAACGGTGCGTCAGGAATGAACTCAATTGTTTCGCCTGCGGCAATGATGGAAGAGCATTCTTCGGGCGATAGTACGTCTCTGATTAATCGGAGGTCTGGAACGATTGGATGCTTGAAACATTCTGTTTTTTGTCCTTCACCGAGCAGCACGGCATCGTCTTGCGAAGCATATAAAATCGCCGGGTAAAGGTTCGGCGGCTTGCGCTGTAAAGCGGGCGTTGTCTCAATGATCCTGAAGCGGTCCTTGAGATCTGTTGGACATGACGCAAAGATGCTCTTATTCTCGATACTTTTCCTTAGTTGGCGAGTCGGTTCACTCTTCCCTCTTAGATCCCACGTCTTCTGGAGCGCAATCGGCCCCGACACAGAGTCTATCCCATGTGAAGTAGCGTCGGTCGGCCCAGTTACACGAAGAATAGCATCCAGCACTTGGATTAAATTATCGTTGTGAGCGTTACGACCAACCACGGTCTGGCTGGGGACTTGGACGTGAATTGAGAGTCCAGAAACTACATCAAGCGTGCGTACCCAACGGCAGAGAGCACCCAGACTTGGTGTTTCTTTCCTAATGCGCATTTCTGCCAGCAGGATGAGTGCTTCTGTGTATTTGGCATCTGTGAGCGCGGCAGATATGCGCGCTGTGAGATTACTGCCCTCTGTCATTTCAATTAGTTCGACAACGGGAGATGGTAGGCACGTAAACGCACCGGCCGAGTTAAGCCCAGTTGTGCATGCCTGACGAAAGTCGTATACTGCTGTCCGAAGATCTTTGCATACTTTCGATTTGATTAACGCTGGATGTGATGATAGTGCTTGCAAGGTTTCAACCGTAACTTCAATCTCCTCTGGGCTAATGATTGAGTTTATGTTTGTTGGATCGAGCGGCGCTGTGTCATGTGGTGGACTCGGTATTCCAGATGTAGTCTGCTTTTTGTTCGCCAGAGTGACATTTGCGGTATTGCGTTTCCTTTTCGCCATATTTGTAGGAAACTCGAGTGGTTTCAATTGTCTCCTACAAATTCTCTAGAGATGGACCTCTTGTTGCGTTGCGAACTACAGCGATTGATTGTCCTGGCGCTGTGAGGTTCAAGGTGGCGAAGTGGAGAATTTTGGGGTCTGTGCGGCGAAACACACTATGGTAAGGTATTCCTGCATCCAGTCTGGTCTGAAACGGTTGCAGGTGTCTTGGGGTACTTCAGTGCCACATTTATCCTTACGAAGCACAGGTATACATGATTACGGTTCCTGTATTGCATAGCTAGGCTCAATATATTAAAGATATACATATTGTATAAATGTGCTTCGAGCAGTCATCGAGAGGGCACTGATTTCTGGGTAATAACTCGAACGTCATCAATAGACATCTCATGGGTACAATACGAGTTCCGACTACTTGTCAAAAGTGTCTCTCAGCTTCGCAAAATGTGCCTTAACATCTTCTCCAAGCTTTCCTTCCACATCCGCTAATATCGTACACACCAGACTATGATTGTTGTACAAAAACCTGTCCCTTTTTCTCGTGTCGCTAATGCCCTTGCTGAGCTTCGTAATATAGGCCTCATACTCGCTTCTCAGGCGACCCACACTGACGGAGACCGGCTCGTCGTCCCCCGCTTCCGACGATAGGGCTAAAATGCCTTGCAATAAATTGGCAAACTTCTGTGTCAAAGGTGTTGGTGCTGTGGAGTTCCCGCTTTGCGACCCTGATGAGAGGAGTGCCGCACCAGTCGAGGGTCGGCCTGGTAGCGATGCGGTGACCTTTTGCAAAGATGTGCAGTGCATGTCCAGAACCTGCTGGAAGCGTGGCCAGAGAAGCATGTTGGTGGCGTTGATATAACCTTCTACGGTCGGTACTTTTCTACGTTGAAGCTCAAAGGCAAAGTGCTGGTTTAATCGTACGCAGAGTAATATTCCAAGTGTGTCAGTTGTAGTCTCCACCAACGACTTAGTAAAGGCTTGAGCGACTGCTAACGTGGGTTCGAAGATGGAGTTGAATGTCCGGGATATGGCATGGTAATTGTGAGCTGGGGCGAAATAGGTCGAGATAAAGGTATATTCGAAACTGGCATTGTCGATAAGTGCAAGATTGAAGCTTCTGAAAGGGACTTCGAGGTAGTGCGCAGATGACTCTTCCTCAGCAACGTGGGCGGTCAGAGCATTGGCTGATGAGCTCTTCAACGCATCGCGACGGCGTCCAAGAGAGAACGCATCGTAATTTGCAGGCGCAACGCGGGATTGGCCAAGCAAGGTCCCACCTCTCCTTGCACCAGGATCTTCGCCGAGCACATCGTACTTATCCATGGCGTGTACTTTGATCTTCTCAAGCGCTGTCCGATAGCGCGTGAAGTGATTGAGATAGTACCACCGCATAGTGAATATATAGGCTTGGCCGATCTGTTGTGCAAGGTCAGGTTGGTGTTTTGTCAAAAACGCGTACAAGTCCTTGTACTTCAGGAAAGCTTGCTGCTGAATGATCTGGGCATTGATCGATGGTGAGCGTAAAGCCTTGATCTGAGCCACAATGTGGTCCCGTACGCGTTCAACAGCACGACGTATGAGGTCATCTAGCAGTGGCTTAACGTCTTTGACGACTTTCAAGTCAGGGTTGCCCTGAGCTTTGGCATTGATGGTGCTTGAGCGCTTTTCAATGTCTGCCAGGGCCTGTACGAATTCCTCGTCTACAGGGCCTTCTGCAATCTTTCGCACAACAGCAGGCGATATGCTAATATCCTCTACAGCCGGACCAAGAAGTTTCTCGACTACTTTGCGGTTCCCGAGTTTGGTGTTTAGATCGATGGAACGGTTCTGGAGCGACTCAATCTCGGCCGAGACAGCTTCGAGATCGGATTGAAAGTTGGTAAGATATGTTTCGACCGATTTCAGGACTTCGTCACACGCCAATATCGACTTGTGGAGATCTTCAAATCTGTCCTTCTCCTTATCATCTGCAATCACAATGAGCGCGAGTTTCCAGTGCAGTAATCGAAAACATACATTCTTCGATTGACTGTGTGCTATATGTATGTACAGATGTAGAATGCTGTTGCTCCGCTGTGTCTTGATTTGCAAACTCCTGCAAGCTAAGACTCCCAAAATCAATGTCTTCTGCCACCTCCGTCGGCCTCTGAAGCGCATCCTCGGTATTTCCATCTCTCAACTTCGTTCTTTTAGGTGGCCCACCCATTATCGATTCCAGAACTTGCAAGGGATCCGCGCCATACTGCGGTCCCCCTGTTGTCTGCCGTCGTGAGCCACCATTCGGCACGCGAGCCGTCCCAGGTAGGCTGAGCGTTGAGGATCCAGGTGAAGCAAGCGAAAGCGACGATGATCGTGGGTTTAACCCAGGTCTGATGGGTAAAGGGCCTGGCCCAGACGCAGGATAGCCTCTTCGTGGAGCGGGTGAATAGGAGTCATGGCGAGGAGGCGGCGTGCCCGTGGGCGTAGAGTATGAAGAGATCCTGTCCAAGCCCCACATGTTAGGTATCACGCCAGAGTCGCTTTCAACGTCGCATTGTGTATAGTTTGGTTCGTGATTGGGGATCTGTGATCGAGGACAGCTACATGGCCCCATTCACTTTCGGCGCGGTGATTATTTTCTCCGCAACTAGACAGGGATCATTTAGCGCAGCTTCGCCCCTCGCGCCTGCCCAAAATCAAAATCCAAGCACGCAGACTTCTCTCCCCATTTCCATTAAAGGACCGCTGCCCACCCCGCCGTTCCTTGTCCAGCACCTCGACCACTACCACTTCCTCTCCCGTCGCATTCAAACCTCATTCATTCGCCATGGCCGACGACGCGCAGGTACGTACACCGCGATGAAGCGCCCCGCATGTGCTCTATTACCCCACCTCAACTCTGCCCGCTCCCATTGCGCCCAGGCTCCTCAGCCTCCCCCACGCCTGTGTCCCCACGTATACTGACTGTACTGTCTGCAGCATGAGCACACCTTCGAGAGCGCCGATGCCGGTGCCTCGACCACCTACCCCATGCAGTGCTCTGCTTTGAGGAAGAACGGATTCGTCGTCATCAAGAACCGCCCTTGCAAGATCGTCGAGATGACCACCTCGAAGACCGGAAAGCACGGCCACGCCAAGGTCCACTTGGTTGCCATCGACATCTTCACTGGAAAGAAGCTGGAAGAATTGTGCCCTTCCACCCACAACATGAACGTTCCCAACGTCACCCGCCGTGAATACCAGGTCGTAAGTGGCAACCGTCCCCACGTATGACATTCTGGCACTCACCATGTATGCAGCTCGACGTCACTGACGACGGCTTCATCTCCCTCATGAACGATGACGGCGACACCAAGGACGACGTGAAGGTCCCCGATGGTGAAGTCGGTGCCAAGCTCAACAAGCTCTTCAAGGAGGAGGAGAAGGACACCAGTAAGTTTGATACTCCATCCAAAAGAAAGTGCGACTAACTCTCCCCAGACGCCATTATTCTCACTGCCATGGGTGAGGAGGCTTGCATTGAAGTCAAGGAGGCTCCCAAGACTGGTTAAGCAGGTCCTCCTTGATCCGCAGACTGCCAGTTGGAAGTGGAACACCGATAGCTGGTAGCCTACGGAAATGGCTGCAACACTCTTTGCATACTACTTATGCGAAGTTGCAGCTTTGGCAACAAAATTAGCATTCTCCAGTGCGCTTCAACGTGCTGTCGCAGACCTATGCTTTGGGTTCTTCGGACGGATTTGGGACTTGCACCGCCATATGTGGGAAACGTATCACGGAATCTTTCCCTTTAGATATATACCTTACGGCAATGACAAAATAAGAGGTGATGATGTTACGGCATAATGAGCGCTCTTCATTCGTTGATTAGTGACACGATTTTTTGTTTTCACGCTAGTGTAATTTTAGATCTGCAGCCTCGTGATCTGTCAAAGCAACCACATGCATCACCTCGAGACACAGCAATACCTTTGGTGGATCGATGCCATTAGCCTTTCCTCAATGACCCATGAACGCCCTTGAAACCAATTACAACTCCACGGATAGCTTTGTGTTGTTGCAGCCATCGCCCATGCTATCGATACCGGACCGTTGTTCGTAGCCACGAACTCGCTCCTAGGATAGTCTTTGGCTATGCGCCCTAGTATGTCTGCTTGCATGCTTTGAGCAGCTAAATTCGCAACCAGCAATTTGTGTTGAGATACAATTTCGCTCCTTCGCCAAGAACATTGCCAGCTCAACACGCCTGCTATGGAGAAACGTTCGACGAAGGGACCCATTTGTGGTGTCGAAAATTGTCGATCGAGGCGGTATGATGAAGGGGAGGATGGGTTTCTATACTGTCAGAATGGTCACCGGCAGGGTGTAAGACGAATCGCTTTTTAAAATCAATTTTAACCTAACATTGCACAGGGCTTGGTCCGAGGAGAAGACGACGACGACAATCCTGTCACAGCTGCGAGGACGATAACAAGAAAGAAGAAGGACGTTGATGAGAGTACCAAAACGATCGCTAAACGTACGATGCTCGTTTCTTTAATACATTCACGTTTCGCTGACTCATGCTCTAGATTTCAGCGGCCGACAGGCTTTCGATCTATATCTGAAAAGCCTGCAGCTCATCCTTCGGCACCAAGTATGGTTTCTTGTGCACGAAAAAAGCTTACCAGCTGAGCTCGAGATAGTTATATACGATCTCTGGGCATTGCGCATAGCTCAACTCGCCGATAAGATGACGAACACTAACTTGGACTCTGATTTGCAATCTCAGGCTCAGATTTTCAGCACTCTGGAGACTGACGACAGTGACACAGCAGACGAAAAACGAGGGTTACTGAAGAATTTCGAACATAGAAGGGAACGTAAACTCGCAAGTATACCAAACCTCACCGATGCTCTTGCTCTCTGCTATCTGGGAATTCGCACATTACGGCTTCCAATCACACCTGGAGACTTCTATGCATGGGTCACAGATGGAAAGATGGCGTATAGAAGAGCTATCAGACTCGTACCGCTTGCGATGCGGGATCGACTGCCAGCAACATTCCATGCCGTTCTTAATCGACAAGCACTTTTCAAACACAAGCAATTCTATGATACTGTCGTAGATTTGCAAATCGGACTCTCCAAGGACCACGGCATCGTATGGCCAGCTCTCAATGTACCTATGCTACTCTACCGCTACCTGAGGGAGATGGCATTGACTTTGGAACTGTATGACGCTACAACTCGTCTGGCTGAGCTACTTGGCTACGACTTTGCTTTACACCCAAACGGCAAGAAGCGACTAGGAATACGACATCTACCTGAAGCACAGCTCGTTGGCTGTCTCATAGTTTCTGTCAAGCTACTCTACCCACTTGACGGCAAGCAACGCTTCCCTCAGTCATCTTCGGAGCCCACTGCAACAAAGATGAACTGGAATTACTGGAGTGAGCATATTGACGCCACAAGGACGAAGGAATTTGAAACCGACAAGGGACTCAACACCGAAGAAATGATGAGCCTACAAGAAAAGGATGTTCTCTCAATGCACTCAGAACAGCTGGATCAGTATCTCGACTTCTACGCCGACACATTCCTCGACGATGTGGAGATTCAGAGGATAACAGAGAATGACGACTTCCGCCGAGCATTATATGAAATGTTCACAACTGAAAGCAATGTGGAAATCCATCGACCGAAAGAGCTTTCGAAAGATGTAGCACTGGAAAGTCAGTTGGAGGTTGTCAAGATAGTTCACAGCACCATGGAAGCGGTAGCGCCGGTGCCTGTAGATGTTGCTACGGCTCAACATTTGAGGCCAGGACAGGCGTATCAAGTATGGAAACACGATAAAGAGCTGCCTGAACAAACGAAGGTGCTATATGATAAGGCTGCAAGACTTGCAGGGCTTTCGTTGGACATGCTTGTGATGGCTGTATCCTTTACCGAAGCGAGGATTGAGCAGTGGCGTAGACAACAAATGACGAGGCGACAGACTGCACCAGGGCAGGAAGATGAATAGATCGTGGCTATATCACAGCGGAAAACTTGGAAATATGAAAAGTTGTAGTTGTAATGAAGTCATAGTTCAATTATGCCATTGCTTGCGATCTTTACAATCAAGCTAATGAAGATGGCGGTCACAGGCAAAGAGTGAATGATGTGCTCCTTACGCTGCTGGCGTAACACAAAAATTCTAACGCATTTGGTAAATGCCATTTGGCCAATAATGGTATTGATGTCCTGCCACTGATATTTTTCAACAAGGCCTGAAGGCCAGACGGCCGTTGAGGGGCAAGGGTGCGGCGAGCACGTGACTTGCACGGACCACTCGGCTAAGCGACAATCCACACGTCGTGATCAATTTACCTACGCCTGCGCCGCCCGCCTCTACGAAGAACTTCACTGAGGATCCATTCAAACCGCCAACATGCAGATCTTCGTCAAGACTCTCACGGTATGTCTATGATCGCTGTTAACACACGGCGCTGTGCCATACTTATAATTTCCAGGGCAAGACGATCACCTTGGAGGTGGAGTCGTCCGACACCATCGACAATGTGAAGTCCAAGATCCAGGACAAGGAGGGCATTCCCCCGGACCAGCAGCGCCTGATTTTCGCCGGAAAGCAACTCGAGGATGGCCGTACCCTTTCCGACTACAACATCCAGAAAGAGTCGACGCTCCACTTGGTCCTCCGTCTCCGTGGCGGTATCATCGAGCCGTCGCTCAAGGCCCTTGCCTCAAAGTACAACTGTGATAAGATGATCTGCCGCAAGTGCTACGCGCGTCTGCCACCAAGGGCTGTCAACTGTGTACGTCTACCACAGATTTCCAAGTCATCGCTCTGCCATGCGCCCATGATGGAGTGATAGATGCAGAAAGGACTGGGACAGCTGACTAACAATACACAGCGCAAGAAGAAGTGCGGACACACCAACCAGCTCCGCCCCAAGAAGAAGCTCAAGTGAACTATTCGCTCACATCGGCGTCTGGCGAGATTGCGGAGAGGGTGGAACGAATGCGACGATTGCATGGGAAACAAGGTTACGTCGGCTTACAAGGCATCTTTGGCGTGCACATCACTCGGATTATCGGTATCATCATTGAAAGTACCGGACAAGTAGAGTGAATCGATTCAAATTCAAACACCAACAACATGTCTCTTCCTGGTGCTGTGTCCATAGATGCATATTCTTGTAGCGATGATTGAGATGGTGTGATCACGTGATCACGTGCTCTCCACGCGCTGTATGACGTCATTTGTCACGTCTCCCCTCATGACCCCGACAGAAAATCGTTTAACAATCCACCCCTCAACCACAAAATCGTTTCAAAGAGGCACATCAGTCAGAATTCAATATTTTGAATGCTGATATTCGGACACGATCTCTGACCTTATGCCATCACGACAGGAGACTGCAGGACAAGTACAAGGTGCATGCATATATTCGCTACTATGCCAACAAGCTACAGAATCATGATCCCTTGTATATATCGTTTACACATTGCCTCCTGTTCATATCCATGCTATTCCACATCATTCAACCATCCCATGACTCCGAGCTCGATTCGTGGCAACGGTTCACCATGAGTGCAGAATGAGACAGCAATAATGACAACGTAGGCAAGACTTCGACAGGATGAGGGGGTTCTCGAAGCTGTTAGCTTTGACGCTGCAAGACAAGAAGGGGAGCCCTGACATACCAAAAGCATTCGCATCAACTGTGGTGTGGGTGTGCTCCCAAGAGCCACCCAGTGTCATAGGAAATGCATGCAAAAAAGACATGCGTCATCATATATCCAACCAGAGAGAAATGATCGTACACATTGATGGATGTGTTGTTCATCTATCCAGGTAAGAGGGGGAAATGGTGGTACATGTCGAACAGAAGGGAATAGGAACAGTCTTTTACTCTGTCTTGCGGAGAATGAAAGGACTGGAGAAATGGTATCGTAACGCCTCGCTATGCATGGATGAATGGTGAAAAGTTGGAGTGTCGACGTCAGTCTGCAACGCAGGTATGGGGACTAGTGGTCGTGCCGTGAATGAGGGTGGTGTGCAGTCTTTCTGCTGACGCCGACAGCAATTTACCGAGCGGACAGGCCGGATGAGGGATGACGCGGCTGGATTGGAAAGCTCAAACGCGAGGCTTCTTCCAGTAGTATTGCTGCGTGGTGTTAGCCATATATACATATATGAAATGAGGTGGGTGTTGCGTACCTTGTGAGTCTTCCTGACGGAACGAAGACCAGTGCTACGTGTACCTGCAGTGATAGTCTCACGCCTCATCTGATTCGTGTCCATCTCCGGGACATAGTAGAATTCGTTCTCGAGTGGCTGGCCAGCAGCGTCTTTGCCGGCGCGAGGAATCTCGCCAACACATGGGGTCTCATCCAGAATCCTCTTGAGGTCTTGCCTTGACAATTGGGGAAGGGTGTCAGAGGCCTCCGTGCTCTCTGATGACTTACCGTCAGCACTCTTTACAATACAGGCCTTGAGTTCAGCGGGCAGGTTGCTATGAATGGCAGACAAGGGTTGCGAATGAATGCGAGAGAACGCCAGCTGGTTGATGACATGGTTCTTGATAGGAGACTCCTTGAAGCGGAAGGTCTCAACAGGGACACGCCGTGGAGAAGGTGACAGCAATGGTGCGCGAAGGCGTGGAGGGTTAGCCTGGGAAGGCGTTGTCGCTGTGTTGAAAGACGCAAGGCCGTTCAGTAGATTCTGTCCAAAAGGTCCAAAAGAATGAACGACAGGATCATTCTCCTCATCGTTGTCGGAAAAGTCGTCAGCTGCAAAGGATGACAAGATACTAGCCTTGGCGTCAAGTACACCAACCTCTTGGCTGGTGCGTGAACCAGGTAGGGCAGGACGAATGAACGTTTGATCAGCAGAGCCTGGAGTGTCGACACTGGGGCTCGCCTCGCTGGCATCAGCATCCTCAAAGACCTGTACTGTGCCGGGCTGGGAAGCTTGGCCATGACCAGCGAAGACAGGAGGACGGATGGGACTTTGAGATACTGGCGAGCGAGGGATAACAGGAGGACTGGAATCAAAGTTGGACTGTCGTCGTCCAAGCGTAGGCGTAAGGGTGCCCTCTTCTTCCGAATCCCATAGCTTAGATGCAGGGACAGCGGGCCACGCTACCATGACCCGAGTATCCTGCACATCCAAGATGATCTCCGTCTCCGGATTTTCCGATACATAGGTGTCACCCTTGCTCAGCTCAAACACCCGTCCTTTGCAATGAATCTTTGCACCGTTCCAGCCTAGACATTCAATTTCGATGTGGCCATGCGTATATAACGCGCTTGGCGCATGATACGTGGCTTGGACGTGAACGCGTGAAATGAGGCGATTGGTTGATAGCTGGTAGTCTGCAGAGTTGGAGCTCCTGCCCATTCGCACAATTTCGCCATCTGCTGGAAGGTCCACGGTCGGAAGGGCACCGAGTGGGGTCCGCTCCGAGAGGGCAGAGAAGGTGCGCTCCATGCCCGGCCGGGCGTGGCGGGGCGATGAAGAATGCAGTATGCCGGTTGAAGACGTTGGGACGGGGGTCGGATAGTACTTGAGCTCCTGCTTGGGGAGTGTGGGCGACTCAGGCTCGAATTTGCGCTTGGATGAGCGAGGACGCGGGAAGGGCGGCGAGGAGAACGTCGTCTCATCGCCGAATGCGGGGAGCAGCGCTGGCCGACTTAGTTCCGGCTGGTGCCCCTCTGTCGACTCGACGAGCGACTGAGGCAGCATCTTGCTGGGAGAGTCGTCCATGGCGTGTGTAGAGCTCCCTAGACGCGAGACACGGCGTGTAATCGTCTATCTACAGGCGTTACGTGGACGTGGCTCGTGGTGGAGGCTCAGACGCCGGACAGCGGGCGTGGAGGGGTGAGGGCACGAAGGAAGACAGAAGGAAGAAAGAGAGAAGAGAACGGTCAGACACAAGAGGCCATGGGAGGTCAATTGTGGATTCAGAGCGCGTACACGGTCAGACAAAGAAGTGGTAGGTCGCGGTTCGCGATTGTCAGGTGTGGGCACAGTAGCGCGATGAGCTAGGACCTATATGAGCACCATCCGGAATTCACCACGGATCTCTCCCTCGCCGTCAAGTCCCTTTCTGGCTCCCCTGTCTATCCGCAGCATGTCCAACTTGTCTCTGAACAGTACAGTGCTGTTGCCAGTCGATTTTCCCACCGTGACTGCTCTGTCTATCCAGTTCCAAACCCACTGGTTTCCAAGGGCCTTGGGGGCCATTCACGAGCTTGCATGCATGAGCACAAATCTTTCACCTATGACATTCCTCGCTCGGCTGCGTGGCTGCAAATTAGTTTTCCAGGCCGAGTGAACCAGCCCCTCGTACTGCAACAAATCGGACAATGATCCACTGACAAATCGGCAAATTCTCCATATCATGTTTTGGACGCGTGTGACGCACCAAGCACGACTTGAGTATCAATTGGGTACAGTACCGTAAAGCACGCACAAATCAGGGGCGAAACACACCACTGTAATGGAAACAGAAGCACAAAACTACAAAGGAGGGGACTATGCCATCAACCCAACGAGAACTGCCATTGCTACGTCTGACCGTCACTTATGATGCAAATCAATTTCTGCGTGCTGGTCCGCCATGCTAGCCACCAGGTGGGCCAGAGACTTGAAGAGACGTCACGCAGGTAAAAAGAAAATATTTGCGCAGCCATCGACGCAGCTAACGCGAAAGCATGCAATCCTGCTACAAAGTGGAGCTATGAGGCTGACGCGAGGAAATCAAGCGGTAGAGACGCGTCGAGAAACGGAGTAGTGCACGGTGCGTTTCGGCTGGTGCAGAAAGCGGGTGGCATCGACCGATCTAGCAATGAAAGACACAGGCGCTGACGATTCAAAGTCTAACTAGAAGCGCAGGAACGAGCAGATCTACAAGCTGTTGAAGTTCCGTCATGCTCCGCTTCAAGTTCTGGGTAAGTTCTGGGTAGAGGGTGAATGATGTGAAGCTGGTGAAGCGCAGGGAGTGTGATAGGTAGTCAGATGGCTTATCTGCCCGTCTGGTTCCATATACTCGTTTGAACACGCAGAAAGCAAATGTTGAACCAATGTACAGCTTCTCGCCTCGAGATGTGACGTGAATTGTCTTTCCGGCGGTTTACTGCATTGCATGCTTAGCATACAGGAACGGCTGATTGCACGAATTGTGACGCGATGATTGGCTGAAATTTTCGAAATACTTTCCCGATAGAGCAAGGCTTGGGCCCCGCTGTCCGCGTTCCCGATGTGGCCTCGGTCCAGCGGCGAAACATAAGCCCGAGCAGCAAAAAGTTCGAGCAAGGGTCTATGCCAGAATTTCCAGCAGCCATCGAAGAAAGTCCAGCGCAACCACGATACCGCCCGCAACAAGCAGCAATGGCCAAATCAAAGACCCTCACCAAGAAGGTGCAGCTGCCAGTCGAGGCGCCTCTCACCACCAAAGCCGCAGATGGCACACCTTACCAGCTGGACCCGGCGCAAGTCGAACGCGCAGCGAAGGCGCTTGTTGCGCACATGCAGAAGCATGTCACAGAGAAGCAGGAAGCTGCGCCCGTGAAGAACTTGGCCGAAGATGAGGATGAGCCAGAGGCAAATGACGAGCCCATCTTCCTCAGTGTCACTACCAAGAAGCATATTCACGACACAAGCCGTCTGAAGCCCACCAAGATGTCAGTTTACCTGTGCAATGCACTCGCACTTTTGCTGACAAGAGTTCCAGTGTTCTTCCACATCCCATCATTGCGGAAAATGTGCGAATCTGCATGTTTACAAAGGACCCTCAGAGAACGTACAAAGATCTCGTTGCGTCTGATGCCTTTCCAGCTGCTCTCCGGACCAAGGTGCAGCGTGTGCTTGGCGTAGAGAAGCTGAAGAAGCGATACAAGTCATATGAGCAAAAGCGCGCACTCGCAGCTGAATACGACCTCTTCCTCGTTGACGACCGCATCATCAAGATCGTCGCCGAATTTCTTGGGAAATCCTTCTACGGCACCAAATCGAAGCGCCCCATTCCCATTCGCCTTACCGCAGGCGCATACATTGACAAGAGCGCAAGAAAGGATTCAAAAGAACCAGTCAATGTCATTGGAACTGCCCAAGGCATTGCCAAGGAGATTGAAACCGCTCTCAAGTCGACATACCTCAGCTTGAGCGCCTCCGCAAACAGCTCCATCAAGATTGGTCTCTTATCCATGACTCCCCAACAGGTCACCGAAAACACCACTGCAGTCGTCAATGCCATTGTTCCCAAGCACATTGAACACGGCTGGCGCAATGTCCGCGGGCTCCACATCAAGGGTGCCAAAACCAAAGCCCTCCCCATCTGGCTCGCCGACGAGCTCTGGATCGACGAGACCCAAGTTCTCGATGGTCCCCACCATGCCGCCATCACTGACAGCGCCAAGAGCGATTCTGCACAGCGCAAAAGGAAATGGGATGAGTGGGAAGAGGAGCTCCTCGATGAGGAAGAATTGGCGGCTAAGAAGGCACTCCGTGACGCGAAGAAGTCGAAGAAGTCGAACAAGAAGAGCTCCATCAGCAAGGAGAAGCGGTCGGCGATGAAGAAGCAAGTATTAGAGTCGGTACAGACGCCACTAATCGCGAGCTGAACTTGGTTGTGTGATGGTGAATGTATCTATGAGCATTTGACGGGCGTTTTGGGCGCACAAAATTACGATATAGAGGTAGTAGCTAGTACACTACTAGAATGTTTGCGACTGTTTGGTTGACTTCTAGAACGGCATGGTTGAAATCAGGCAATCACTGTGATGATGCCGATGCCGATATCCTATCAATGTGACGTTTGATACAATCGTAAGCAAACTATGTGCTCAATTCAACTGGAAACTTCAGTTGGTGTATATCGATGTGTAGCGATATTTGTACATGTCAAACTCGACTTCATCGTACGTATCACAACGGCCAGCCAATCCACGTGCTGAGTGGTCAACTCCTGGCTCCAACGTGTAATTTCTTCTGGACAGATTGAGGTGCGAAATAATTATCTTCAGCGCCTCTGATGAAAAATTCGCTAGTGCCATACTGGTATCTGATAATCATAATGAAATCATGCTGTTCCCTCCTGTGCGTGAAAACGAATATCTTCTTGGGTATAATATTATCGGCTTTCATGTTCTTGTGAATGTTGACAGTTTGCGATATTGGCTCATGTAGCGGAACAGAGTATGCCCAGGAGAATAAAATCAACTATTCACCATTCTGAATAATCAATACAATAGCTTTGTCCATATAATTTCCAAGTCTGCCTGTGATACTTTGTATTGTATTTCCTTGCGACATTTGGGCAGGTGAAAGAACCGAGGAATTGGAAAAGCAGTGCGCACCAGGTCCTGATAGAAAGTAAATAGAATGGTAGTGGTTGCTAACCACAGAGAAACAAAAGGATACAATATCCCCATAACAGATGAGAATCTATAGTGTCGTTCCCTACCTAGGCAATGGCGACTGTTTCTATACTTTGCCTCCATATTCATGTAATCTTTGCACCGGATGATTCGGCGCCATTAATTAGCCATGCTGCTAGAAATCCAACTAGCCAACCACTGCGGTTTACCTTGGCGTAGTTACCCCACCATCCTGATACAGCAGCTTCCTTCTCACTGTTTGCCCTTCAACACAGATGAGGATATAATTATAATTATTTGCTCATTTCTCTATCAAACATATCAGCCTCTGGCAGATCATCCCAGATCGTATAGTGGTCAGTATTTCTGCTTGTCATTGCCTTGAAAAGCAGAATCGCAGGAGACCTGGGTTCAATTCCCAGTCTGGGAGCTTATGTACTATCTTTTTGCATCTTTTTTTGTATTTTTTGTGTCCATCGGCCTAGCCCATAGCATGGCCACTAGTGCCCTCAAAGGCAATCGGAAGGAGTCGCTGGACGCTGTTGGTGCAAGCTCGACGCTACCACGGACCACGGACGACTTTGGGGGCATATTGTTTGAAGGTTGCGTACCACATCTACACCATGCATCAAGTGTGCTCAATTCCCCATCCTATGCGGGGGGACATGGCAATTCTGGCAACAACATCGTGAGGATGAAATTGGATGAAACAAGACTCGGGTACGCTTACCTACGTTGACGCCAACCCGGCGCAGAAATTCTTCACCAATCCAAAGGAAAGCTGCATTGTTCAAACGTCCAAACTTCAAACTGACCAACCACGGAAAAAAAAAGTAACATGCACATGGCGAACAGCACTCATTACTTCTATATTGTGATTAGTTCGCGAAGCAACAGTATATACTATCCAGCGTCTAGTACTAGTCCATACATTCTCCAACCACCATGCACCTTCTCGCCCCCTCACGTGGCCAAACACGTTATCGAAGCGCACTTCTCACGCCCATTGGCTTGGGCCCAAATCAATCCCAGCCCCTTCATCACAGTGTTTGATGACTTCGGTACGTTGCTCTCCAACATCATCACCTTCTCCTCCCCCAGGAACCAAAACCCCCAAACTCAATCGCAGCGATTTCTTTTTGTGAATTAACCAACACCACTCCTCAAAAGCCTCGGCCCTCCACACCGCATACACAGCCCACACAGCCGCCGGCGCCACCAGAATCCAAATCATCCGCCTCAACATCCCCGATCTAATCCCCATATCTACACCCATACTCGACGACGAGCAAGCCTCCTACACAACGCTCTACTCACCCAGCACGCACTGCCAGCTCCTGCACGTGCCCTCGCTAGCCGCAGAATTAGACCTCGGTCCAGTGTACACACGACGCCTTTCAGAATATCTAGCCTGTGCTCCAATTCCGCGCTCGGTCATGTCGGCGGCGTGGCCTGTTATTGGCGGGCGCTTGTTCTATGAGGAGGAGGAGGAGGGCTGGGATGTAAGGGATTTGCTGGGCGAGGTTGGGGGAAGGGTGGAGGGGGATAATGGCGGGTTGAGGAGGGACGAGGAAGAGAGGGAGGGGGGCATGGTGTATGACTGGGAGGAGCGGGTGTTTGTAGAGGCAAGGGGATTTGAGCAGCCGAATGAGTGTGTGATGGCGGGTGCGGCGAATTTGTCGAGTGAGGTGGGGCCTGGGTTGTTTGGGTATGATGGGTTTTTGAGGGGGACGAGGGTAGTGGATTAACATATGGGTGTGGCTTTAATGTAGTATAAGGTGTATGATTAGCTGTAACATATTACTGTATTACATACAATGTATATTACTTCGACGTAAAACAAAAAAGGTATAGCATGGCCATCCCGCTTCCTTGGATTATGGCATCTAGCAAAATCGCACAAACGCTACATCTCTTCAGGGCCCATATCGAACAGCAAAAACTCTGCTGCTTTGTCGCCCACACTCTCAATCTCAACCTTCCCCGGGCCAGACAGCCCATCAATATACGCGCCATCCCCCTCTCCCAAAACGGTCTCTCCAATCTTAATCTTAGCACCTCCTTCCTTGGGTTGTGTCCTCCCACCCATGACAACATGCGCAAACAACTTCCTCTTTCCCTCGGCAACCACATCATGCACCACGCTCTTCCCCGGTGACAAAATCGATGCATCCATACTCAAATCGGCCTGCAATCCGATACTCTTCTTGTCATTACCCAGCCTCTCGGTATACTCCATGATCCTGACCAGTTTATCCGCCTTGTCCTCGTCGGTAAACTTCTTGGTCTCGTAGTGCGGCTTGAGTCCTCTCTTGTTCGGCTTGGCCCAGATCTGCAAGAAATGACATTCGCTGTCGCGGTTGCGGTTGTACTCTGAGTGGCGGATGCCAGTACCGGCAGATGTGAATTGGACTTCGCCGCGCTGCAGGTTCTCGAGGTTGCCCATGCTATCCTTGTGTTCGAGAGTGCCGGAGACGATGTAGGAGAAGATGAGGAATTCGGCGTGGGAGTGTGTGCCTGTTGGATTTCAGTCAGCTTCGAACTTTTCTAGCATGGGCGAGGGTATACATACCGAAGCCTGTACCGGCCTTGACCCTGTCTTCGTTGATTACGCGGAGTGGACCCCAGCTTTCGTGGTTGGGATCGTAGTAAGAGGCGAAGGAGAAGGTGTGGTATGTGTATAGCCAACCGTGGTCTGCGTGCCCACGCTGTGACCACGGCCGCTTTGTGATCTTCATGGAAGCTGGTGCTGCAACCGTAGACATGGTGCGTGTGACTGGCTTGCTAATGGCTGAAAAGAGCGTGTTGCGGAAAAGACCCGAGTAAGCCAGGATGATTGATATAACGGTTACAAGTACTGCAAAAGTCTTTGTGTAGAAATATGAAGTAGTGGGTGTGGTAGTGGTGGTGGTAGTAGTAGTTGATTCTTGTGCAGTGGTTCTATTGCTCATTTGAGAGGGAGATTCCAGGGCAAGCGAAGTCGCAACCTCACTTTATACGTGTTAGGAGAACGGAGAGGAAGTTCGCGCATCTTGGAGACGTTTCCAAGGGAAATTCAGCCTTGAGCATAGCATTTGCAATGATTGACTAAGACTATGCTAACAAGCTTGTGGAGGTGGAGATGGGCCTAGCGGGGATCAGTAATGGATGACGTTCTTGCGTGCGGAAATTTATCAGCGGGGCTTGATTGGCTCATCGACGGTAGGACGGAATAGCATCCGATCATGGCGAACAACCCATCAATCGCACTTCTTCTTTGTCCTTGTATTCATTGATTACTCCAGCACATGCGAGATCGACTTTTCCTCCAATTAGTCAATCACGTTGTTGCAAGTCCATTCAACGCAGAAAACAGTGGCGATCATGGCGTTGAGGAACTTTGACCCAGAAGCACTGCTGCAAAAATGGGATGAGAAGAAATACTCTCCTTTGCACAATGGAAAGAATCTCGCACAATCGTTGCGAGAAGCTTTTGGGATCCCAAAGTCAGACACGTACGTCTACCGGGCTCTCGCAGAAACCACACTAGACATCACACAACGGGCCATTGACGCCAAGCGAGCACATGGTCTACATGGCTGGTATCACGACGATGAGGGCAATCCTGTATGTTTCGTTCTGTACTTCTTCAATATCATGAAATCACATTTGGATGAAGAAATAACACAATCTATAAACAAATAAGCACATCTGTCAAATCCCATTTCAACACACGCCTTCTCTTCCGCAAAGCCATCTCAAAGCACAAGAGCAAGTAAGCCCAAACATCTAACATACCCCAGATTGACCCCCCACACCCAACCCCCTCCGAGATAACCAGCTACACAACCCTCTTCGACCCCTCCCTCTCCCTCCCCAAAGCCCTCACATCCTTCCGAGCAAACGCCCCCAAAGCCTCCCTTCGCCTCCCCATCTCTACCCACCTATCCTCGCTCTTCTTCCACCAAACCCCCTCCACCCAAACAACAGTCACCCAAACACCACAACCACAACCCCTACCCCTCCTCCCCTCCAAAAAACCTCGCACCCACAAAAACCCCTATCTAGACCTCTGGACCTACTCCTGCCACGAACTAGAATACGCAGGCCCCTTGCCTTCAACCTCCAAAACGCGCATCTCCCACCACATCCTGCCCCTCTTCTACCACCACTTTGGCTGCATCGTGCCCTCGTACGCCGCACTGCACGTCATTGCCAAGCTGGCACAGCCTGCCAAACCGAGTAAGCAGCCCGTGAAGCCGATTCTGGACATCGGGAGCGGAACCGGGTATTGGACGTTTATGCTACGGAATCTTCCTATGGTGGGGGGTACGGGTGCGGGGAGGGATTTGGATGTTAGGGCGGTGGATAGTGGGATTAGTGAGTACAGGGTTACTTGGGTGCGGGATACGGTGAGGATGGATGGGGTGCGGTATTTGGAGAGCGTGGTCGAGGGCGGCAAGGGCTGTGTATTGCTGCTTGTGTATCCGCAGGCTACGGGGTCGTTTACGGCCGATGTATTAAGGGCGTTTGAGGGGGACAGTATTGTTGTGGCTGGGACGCAGAATGGGAATAGGTTCACCGGGTTTACGGATATGAGGGTGGATGAGTGGGTGGAGAAGAATTTGAAGGCGTTTGAGTTGACGCTGAGGATGCCGTTGCCGAGTTTTGCGGGCAAGGATGAGGGCTTGTTTGTTTTTCAGAGGAGGAAGGTGTAGATGTTAGGTGGAAATGTTGAGATGACTGCGTATCGAGTCAAAGCGGACAAGACGGCACATTGGTCATGATGGTGAATAACACACCGAAAGAGCCATAACAACGTTATTCATTCTCATATCTGATAGGGACGTACCCCGCATCAACCTACCACTTGGCCTCCTTCCTTGCCAAAAACTCGTTTAGCACACTGACATGCTTCTCCAATGCCGCCAGCCACTTCTCAAGCGCAGGCTGCACCTTTGCATCGTCCTCGCCCAACTTCGCATAGAAGTCTTTGCGGTATGGTGTAGCGCTCATGGCGGCGCTGAACAACGGCTTGACCACAAACGAGTGGTGGGGCTTGAGTGTGTTGCCATAAGAACTGCGGAACGATTCGGCGAGTTCCTTGTCGGCGTTGGTGAGGTTATGGCGGAGGGCTTGAGCGGTGAAGTCGAGACCACTGTGGTAGGATAGGTTGTTAGTTATGGAAAGATCACAGGAAGGGCCGAAGGAAAGACAGGGGGAGTGGAGCTTACCGGTTTAACCATACGAGGCCTTCGGTGGCAGTGTGCTTCTTCTCCTTGAGCTCGTTGAGGACGAGGTCTTGGAGCGTTTCCGAGAGGGTTGGGGCTGCAAGCTGGCGGTCACGGATTTTCTGGTCCTCTGTTAATATGGTGGCCTGGTCGGAGTGTGAATTAATGTACCTTAATGTTGCCAGACATGTCACTCTTGACAGGCTTGAAGGCTGCTGAGCCTAGGACGTCTATCATTCCCAGTTAGCCCTACCATCTCGAAAAAGAGGACTCTCAACAGCCATCATCAGACCTACCAAAAAGCGTAGTCAGACTCTCGGCCGCTTCAAGGAACTCAGTCGTCGAGATGGCATTGTCCTTGGAAGCATCAATCGGCACATCCTCGAAACTTTTCTGCATGGAATCGAAGAAGGTCGCCATTGTGAATTGAAACTGTGTGGGTTGTCTGTGTAATTGGAAGGGTATACCAGAATTGCCAGAAGAGGGTGAGAAGAAGAAGAAAGGAGCAATGAAACTTGACAGCTGGAGAGTTGCTCTTGTCCAGGCAAGCGGTGAAGTGTGGACGCGTATAGTGGGGGCAGCGGCTAGGCTAGCGCGGGGAAGTGCGCGACATACAGGGTCTGGAAGAGGGGGAGGGGGACAGGGACCCTGACGCAGCCGTGACAGGTGCTTGTGCATCCCAAGTCTGTAGACTGGCTGTTGGTGCCGGTAGGTAGTGGTGGTCGCAGAACTGGTATTGTGTGGCGTGGAATATAGAGTACACTGATTCCATCTACAGGACAAGACCAGCTCAATGAATGAGTGATTGATACCTCGTTTCCAATTGCCGGGTAATATACATCCACCCCCCCTTCAACCACACAAAGATGCCATCTCACGTCCACCATGTCGGCCGAATCCACCGCATTGCCTGTATTCCTGGCGATGGCATCGGCGTCGACATCACAGAGGCAGCGATCCAGGTCCTGACCAAGCTCTCCACAGTCAGCGGCGAGTTCGAATTCGACTTCACTACCTTCGACTGGAGCAGCAAAAACTACCTCGAGCGTGGCTGGTACATGCCTCCGGATGGACTTGAGCAGTTGAAGAAATACGACGCCATCTACTTTGGCGCCGTGGGCTGGCCCAATGTGCCCGATCACATTTCCTTGTGGGGTTTAATCCTGCCCATCCGCAAAGCCCTGAACCAATACGTCAATGTGCGACCAACGCGCATCTTGGAGGGAACCAAGAGTCCACTGGCGGACTGCAAGAGAGGGGATCTTGATTGGATGATCATCCGCGAAAACAGCGAAGGCGAATACTCTGGCCAAGGCGGTACCTCGCACGACGACGCACCCCACACCATCGCCACAGAGGTTTCCATCTTCACCCGCGTAGGCATAGAGCGCGTTATGCGCTATGCCTTTGAAACGGCGCGATCCCGGCCCCGCAAGAAACTCACAATGGTCACCAAAAGCAACGCCCAGCGCCACGGCATGGTGCTGTGGGACAAGATCTTCTACGAAGTAGCCAAAGAGTACGACGATGTGGAGATTGACAAGATGCTGGTGGATGCCATGACGGTGCGCATGGTGCTGCAGCCCAAGAGTCTGGATACCATTGTGGCTACGAATTTGCATGCGGATATCCTGACGGATCTTGCGGCGGCGCTGGGTGGCTCGATTGGCATTGCGCCATCGAGTAATTTGGATCCGACGAGGAAGAATCCATCCATGTTTGAGCCTATCCATGGGTCTGCACCGGATATCGCGGGCAAGGGGATTGCAAACCCTGTGGGCGCCTTTTGGAGCGCGGCGGAGATGGTAAGGTGGGTTGGTGAGGAAAAGGCAGCGGATGCGCTTATGAAGGCTGTCGAGGCTGTCACTGCTAGGGGTATAAAGACGAAGGATCTTGGTGGCAGTGAGAATACTAAAGGTGTGACTGAGGCTGTTTGTGCAGAGTTAGAAAAGGTCCTCCAATCATCTTGATGATCCAGACTTCTATAGTAAATGCGCATATACACATACCTGTAGCAAGCCGCCAACCGTCTTCGTGCATGCATTCAACCCACCACGTTGTGCCCTGAAACCAAGCCTTCCCGTCTACAACCCTCAATCCAAAAACCGAGCCGGTATCTCGGCCTTCCCCTCCACCACCTTCGTCCTCCCCTTATCACTCATCTCCCTCGCATCCCGCACCTCCCCAAACGGCCACCACCCCCTCCAAACCCACCTGGCCTTCCCAATCACCAACCCTTTACTAATCGGCCCAAAATCATTACTGTCAAGACTGCTTCTCCAATTATCCCCCTCAATCCACAAGTGTCCATACGGCACCACCACCTTACCCAGCACCTTTCCCTTCCCCCTCTCACCCACAGCATCCCTATCCTCATCCACCAGCCCATCGGGCAACCCCTCCAACCTCCTAGCATGCACCCCGTCGTCCACTGCATACCCGCGAACAGGGTACACCGTATCCCCCGGCAACCCCACAACCCGCTTAATACTAATCTCAGTCGGCCGATGTGGTTTCCAAAATGTCACCACATCACCCCTCTTGATGCCATCGCTGTGAGCGTCTGCCTTGCCATTACCCGCATCACCACCACCCCGTCCCCGTCCTCTTTCCCGTACCCCAGCATGCCACGCCACCATAATCACAGAATCCTCTTCCCCGGCCTCATGCGCCCGAGGATTTAAACTCGGAGCCATGGAACTGCCCTTGACATGCTGGAAATCAAAGTAGTAGTCGCGGATGAAGATCATGCCGCAGAGGACAACGACACCGCGGGTGGCCCATGTTGCGTAGCGCATGGGAGGCGTGTGGGGGTTCTCAGGGTTGTGATTATCGTTTCGGTGGCGATTGTGATTGTGTTTGTGGTTGCGGTTGCGGTCATGGGGTGACGACAAGGGAAGGGCGGTGGAAGGCGACGAGGGTGGTGGTTTGGCGGGTTTGGCGGCATAGGTGGGAGTTGAGGCGCGGGGTTTTAATTTGGAGGTAGGGAGTGAGGATGGTTTGGAGGACAGTCGGATGGGAGGCTTGGGGGCCATGGTTTGCGCGTAGGGTGGGATAGGATGTGTTTGGTGTGGAAGGACGACGCGAAATGCTGCATGTGGGTGAGGCACGGTGTCACGTGGGGGAAACCCATTCGTACCTGGGCCACCCTAGGGATCACAGATGTTACGATTTGTTCTAGGCCAGATTGACCGTTTTAGCACTTGGTTTTTCAACGGTGTTGTGCCTCAAGATTTAACAGCTCCTATAGTCGTCTATTGCTTGTCGTGAGGAGATGGAGGATTTTTGACAAAGGAAGTTACGCGCGATGCAGGAAGAGGTATCATGATACATCAAGCTAAATGGCGGCTATGGTACAATGACTAAGATTTATCCACAATATGTCGTCACTGCCATCATTCGTTCAATCCTAAGATGAGATGTTTACTTAAGGGCCTTGATAACAGCGTCGGCATATTCGTAGGTCTTGGATTTCCCACCGAGATCACCGGTGATGGTCTACGGAACAGTCAGCGATGGCACATTTGCAGATGTTCAGAATTCCGCTTACCTTGCCCTCAGATAGAACCTTGAAAATGGCCTGCTCGATGTTTGCTGCCTCCTGGTTCAAGCCCATGTGTCGCAACATCATGATGGAGCTGAGAAGGAGCGCAGTGGGGTTGGCGAGCTGCTTACCAGCAATGTCTGGCGCGGAACCGTGAACAGCCTCAAAGATGGAGCTCTTGTCACCAATGTTACCAGAGGGGGTCAGACCAAGACCACCAATAAGACCGGCACACATGTCGGACAAAATGTCTCCGTACAAGTTGGGCATGACGAGAACCTTGTCGTTGTATGGGACGGGGTCTGTGACCATCTTCAAGCAGGTGTTGTCCAAAAGCTCAGCGTCGAACTCGATGTCGGGGAATTCCTTGGAGATCTCACGGGCGGTGCTCAGGAAGAGACCGTCGGACATCTTCATGATGGTGGCCTTGTGAACCGCGCGGACCTTCTTCCTGCCAATGTCGCGGGCGTGCTGGAAGGCGTAGCGCAGGACACGTTCGGACGCCTCACGGGTGATGAGCTTGATGCTCTGGACAACGCCGTCAACCACGATGTGCTCAATGCCAGAGTACTCGCCCTCGGTGTTCTCACGAATGAGGACGGTGTCGACATTGTCGTAGGGTGTCTTGTACCCAGCAATGGATCTGCAAGGGCGCAAGTTGGCGAAGAGGTTGAAGGTACGGCGCAGCGTCAGGTTGAGAGAGACATGGCCCTTGCCAATGGGGGTCGCAAGTGGGCCCTTGAGCGCAACCAGGTTCCTGTTGATGCTGCTGATGGCCTCGTCGGGGATGACCGTCTTGCCCTCCTCATTGAGCCTTGGCGTCACATCGACAGACTCCCACTTGATGGGCACGTTGGCAGCCGAGTAAATGTCCTTGACCGACTGCGCAATCTCAGGCCCAATGCCGTCGCCCTCGATGAGCGTTACGAGATACTTGCCGTCGCTGCCCTTCTTTCCGTGGAACTTGGCCACCTCGGAGGCGTATGTGCGGGCAGTGACCTGTGCGCGTATTAGTGACTGCGTGCTTTGTGACCTGTAACGAGTTGTAGGGGGATATGGTGAGGCCTGACCTGCGATAGCGCGGGCGCCCATGTTGAGCGGTTGGCCTGGCGAAGGCATTGCCGCGCGGGCGCAGCCAAAGAGCGAGCAGCCAGCATGATGACCGGTAAGAATGTGTTCCGGCTTCCTAATTGGAGCTGCACAAACACAAAAAAGTTTGCAGCTGGAGGTCGAGGGCGAAGGGTGGGCTGGCGGTTGGTTGTGCAGGCGCAGCCGTCAAGCTCCATCCGCAAAAACGCAACCGCGGGTCTTTTCTGCCAAGCCTCCACCTTGCGCCTCCGTCATCCATGGCATCGACAAACACATTCAAGGCCGCCAGCCCAGCGTCTGCCATGTCCAATTCCCCACACATCGAACGGTAGCCATTTGCGATGCGAATGCATGTCTACAAGAACATTTTCCTTTGGTCACTTGTGTCAGAACTGCCATTGCTGCACCGAAGCGTTGTGCTACCTACAGTGAAGGTCTTACCGGTACCGTACCGGTACGCCAAGTCTCCACCCTTCACACGCGTGGGGTAAAAAAATGTCTGCAACGGCAGCATTGAGAATGGACAAGGAAGGAAATCCCGAATCCTGTTCTCATCAAGGCGCTCAGCAAAGCACAAGCGCTTGCTGGATGGGAAATCGTCATGATAAGGATGACTTCACGACACGTCTAACCTCCCTCTCCTTGCCCTGCGCTCTAAACCTCCATGATGTTTACGTGGAGAATGAATCTAAACCATCTGTACCGGCCTCCCGGTGCAAGGGTTTGGACAGTAGTGCGGGGCAGTCCTACTCTATCTGCTTGATTGCAGGGAAGTATCCAAGGACCGTGATGGAAATGCCATGTTAGGCATGTGTATGCACTCTACTCCATGCAGCATCGCCAGTACCTACCCCTCGGTTGAATGGGTCCTGCATTGGATCCGACTCTCACTCGACCAACACTCCAGTCGTGCACTCGGGAGTATTCTCAGTTTTGAAGTCAATGGGCAGGACCTGTCCATATCAATATCGTCTGCAGATTCTCATGCTCACGCCTGACTCTTAGATGACGTGGTCCCGCGCAGCCATGTACTGCCCTACCGCGAAGCTCCAGAGAACCTTTGGCGGCTGTAGAACACTTTTCATGTCCAAGACCCATTGTCACAACAGCTCCTCTCCAATCAAATCCCAGAACCTCCCTATCGCATTTTGTACCTCGAAGTATCCATAGCTATGTTTCGTGACTCTCTTCGGCCCGTTGCGAGGATGGCGGACCGTAGGGCCGATGGAGTGTGTGGGGTTTCGTTCGCGCTGTGGCTGAGGTACGTTCAAGGAGACCGCTGGAGCCAAAACGTGGTAAGCCTTGTAGTCATGGGGTTATGCTCGAACCCAGGTTTCGACTTTGTAGCACGAGGGATTCACCCGCTAGCTTCGGTCGCATTCGTTGATAAGACAGATAAGCATGCCCAGACGTTGCTGATCACTGAACTCTGTGTGAACGTCGTTTGCGGCTTTTGTCTCTTCTTCCTTTTGAAACATCCAGCCCCTTTATCCAATTTGCCTTTTATCGTGTGCGAAGACCGTCAGTCGAACTGCTGCGGTCAACGCCAAAGGCTATGGCAAGTTGGATTCAGCGGAATGAAATTGTCGTTTTGAGCATGCTGGTAATTCATGCAACTGACTCGAGACAGGACTTGGACGGGAAAAGGGGACATCAGTAGAGTATCAGAAGGTTTTCGGAAATGAGCCAAGGTTGAATGGAGACAACTTGCTGAGGATCTTCCAAGGTCAGGCAGATGTGAAGGATATGAACTTGCCTTGGAAGTGTTGTAGAAGCTAGCGCGCCCGGATCGAACGGCGAGTGTGGAGCCGCAACTGCAGGCGACGGGCTCCTGACGCCACCGTCTCTGCATCGCGGCCAAAAACCAAGGTTGGCCTCGTCAGCTTGTGCCTACTACTCTACTGTTCACCGGCGGTACAGTTACTCTACTCGTACTCCTGCTATATACCTACGGTTCTACTAGTACTAGGTATACACAGGAGAGTATGGATGACTGCATGTGCTGTTTTGGGCGATACCATGTTTGCCTCTGCTGGGCCGGTACTTACAACAACGGTAGAGGTATGCTAATGGCCCCAGTGCCCCCCTACTGGTTACCTAGTGCCTGCCCAGTGCCCCAGTGCCCGCCAGCCAGCGATTGATGGGATTTCCGGGCCGTCCTGGGTCTCTTCAAAGCGTGCGCGCAAGAAGCAATGACATCATTCTGTTGCATCGTTTGATTTCCGTTGATCTCCACACATGCACTCCCATCGAGCTCAGACACGGCAACGGCGCCAACCTGACGCGGCTGTGGCTCGGTTTGCCTAGGCCGGATGCAGATCAACCTTGTGCAGTTGTTCATGTGGCACTGCGTCTGAGGAGCCAGCGAAGCAGCCTTGTTCGGTCCTGTCAACAAAGAAAATCCATGGCTGCATCAAGAGCTGAGCCTCTGTGTGTACGCCCTTTGCCTCCAGGCCGAGACGGGAAGCTGGTTAGAGTGGCGTAGAAAACGAGCAGGCGTTTCATCACTACTCATCCGGCGGGAAGGCGGCCGGAAATAGCACATGGTTCGGGACAGCGGTGATGCTAATACCGGTAACTACTACTTTACAACTTGTGCCATAGTACAATAATAGTATCGGTAGATGTCGCAGCCCACGTGAACCAGGGCGTGCGAAAGAACATGGCGTTCAACGTCGAGTACATTTCCAAGTTTTTCTTTCTTTCTTTCTTTTTTACCATCAGATGGGGGGGGCTCTGCAGCAAGCGCGGCCAACATGGGTTGGAATGCTTCTTTCCGTCAGCATCAGCCATGCTGGAGAGGCCAGCCGCGTCAGTCCTTCACGCCTGTCAGACCAACGAGAATGAAGACATGCCAGACTCTCGGATTTGTTGGTTGCCCACTCAACCATCGACGACAGCGTCATGGCTGGCCTAGAGTGTACTCTAATCATTGTAGAGTATTGTACTAGACAGGCCTGGTCCGGCTGGGAGTTGGCCCCCGCCCCTTCAGATCAAGCTTCCGTCCAAGAGAAGCCACGCGAAAACAGGCACGCTCCAATCAAAAGCAGGTTCCTCGTTTTGCAGCATAGTACCGCAACTGGCCTGGTGTTCCAAACAGTCGTGCATAGTGTGGCGTCATGAAGCCAGTGAGTGAGCTCAGGGTTACGTGGGAGGGAAATGGTGTGGAGGCGGTGCGACCTGTTGCGGCAAGGGAGCAACCCTACTGTACTCCTACTTGCTGCACGTCCTTCTAGGCTGTTGCTGCTGCAGGTTGCTGTGCATGTTGCTGCCGCCGACGGTCAATCAGACAACACGCTAGCACGCCGCTGCCACCCTACGTATAAGAGACCTTCCTCCTCCTTTGTTATTCACTCTCTTCCCTCTACCCACCCACTCACCCACTCCCTTCAAGCCCTCCAATCCAGTCCACTCCGCCTCAACCAACCAACAAAAGTCTCTACTCATAATCCGCCAACATGCGTTTCTCCACCATTGCCATCTCCATTGCTGCCGCTGGCACCGCCAACGCGCAGGTCCTCTCTTCCATTCTCGGTGGAGGTGAATCTTTCCTCTCCTCGGTCGTCGGCGGTGCCACCTCTGACCTCGCCTCCATCACGTCCGAGATTGGCTCCGTCGCTTCCTCCGTCACTGGCTCTGCCGCCTCTGGCATCGAGTCTGCCGTCTCCTCCATCGACTCAAACGTCTCGTCTGTCATTGCCAGCATCACCAGCGAGGCTGCCAGTGCCACAGGTTCCATCCAGTCGTCGCTCAACTCCCGCGCCAGCTCGCTTGCCAGCCAGGCCAGTTCGCTCCGCAGCGCCGCCAGCTCTGCCGCCAGCTCTGCCACCTCCACGGGCGGTGCTGCCCAGGCCACTGCCCTCCCCGTCATGGGAGCCGTTGCCGGCGGTCTCTTCGCCATGGCTGGTCTCTTGTAGATCATTTCAACTTCTGCGATATTCGACTGTTCGATCCAAAAGTCATTTTTGCTCTCCGGCCCTGTGGACGGTCACAAATCGTCGGCTTCGAGAACGAGGTTGCCTCGCTGTCTCCATAGAGGCAGCGTGTGTGATGGAGGATGGGGATTCGATACGGGTTCACTCAGTTACATCTAATACCATTGTAATGAAGTAGTTCGAACAATATACCTTTTGGAGCCTCACAATTGTTTGTGCTGGGCCCAATCCACCTTTCACAAATTGTCCTTCGCCTCTATGCTTGTAATCGTCATGTACATTTTCAATTCGTTGCGTCCTTCTGTTCTCGTGCAATCAATTACTTACTCGCCTACCGCTACTCCTAATCATAATCGCCCACGATTCCCACCTGCCTTCGCACAGATACATCGGCAAAGGAAGCGAGCCCTGTTCCTGTGTCCACGCCTGGTCGTTCATATGACGTTAGGCCGCGCGTCTCCTCGTTGTGGCGTCCAGTCTCGATAGCGTTAAATTGCCAAGCCGGAAAAAGCCCGTGCAATACGCTAAACCACATCCGGATCCAACCACAAAGTCTCCTTATGATGCGCGGACCAAGCATGCAACATTGCTGTTTGACCGTCTTGGCAGCTTGATTTAACGTTGCAGGTTGCATTGCCGCACCGACGAGGTGTTGGTCAATGCAAAGTGTGTCTGGATTTGGTATACCCACCATACCTGATACGGCTGTGCAATGAATATGGGAGTTTGGAGCCTTTTCCTTCCTCATCGATACACAGTGAGTGTTGCAGAAACGCACGAGAGATACCGAATCATTTTATAGTCTGCTGTTTAACAATGTGCAGTCAATCACACAGATACCAGATATGTTATGATACTGTACACAAATTATACCATTAGAGCTACACAGCAGTCCATACCAACAATGTACACTATACACAAACAGCACCAACTCCAAATCTAGTATATGAATTTAACTTTACCCACTCCATTACTCCTTCCAATCTCTCCAGACAGCTCGTCAAAAACAATTCCAATCTCCACTATTACCAGCAGCGGGAGAAAAACTTTTAGACAACAAGTACCGAGCTCGCCATAAAGATAACAACTACTCATCTTCCAACCCACTTTCTACTTGGACTACAGGTTTGATAAGTTTGGTAAGCCTACAAACAAAGGTCGAAATGTCTGATCAATATATTCCTCGCAACTGCACTGGTAAGCCGAATGAGCGTCTGCTGAACGTTACGCTGGGTCATGCAGAAGACTGTACTTGTCGCCTTTGTACTGGCGAGGATATGGAAAAGAATGGCAACGATACTGGTAAGATTGGTCATGCTAAAGGCTGCATGTGTTCGTATTGCAACAACACAATGCAGCGACCTGAGAACAATACCTTGGCTCATCCCCAAGGCTGCACATGTTTGCATTGCGCCGGTAAGCACATCCAGCGTCCCACAAACACCACTTCAGGCTATCATCCTAAAGCATGCACATGTCAGCACTGCAAAGGCCTCACGCCAGGCCATCCACTAAACTGCACCTGTCCACACTGCACCGACACCCACCTCAAACAAACCTACAACATCACACTGCCCTCCCACCCCTCACACTGCACATGCCCAGCATGCACCCAAAACACCCCCTACGTCAACACCACCCTCCCCCATCCCCACAACAATACACGTTTCCCCCTCCCACCCAACCACAACCCCAACCACACCCATACAAAACGCCTCTTCCCTCCCCCCCAAACCCCCCTCTCCCCAACCGTCCTACTCGCCATAACCATCACCACCCTAACCCTCACCGCCATCCTAATCCACACCCTAACCTACATCATCACCAAGCGCCGCGCCGCCTCACCCTCAAAACCCCCCACATCCTCCGACCTCGAAACCGCATCCTCGCACCCGTATACCCACCACCCAACCCTGCCCCCGTTCAAGGGCGGCGACTTGGGATCCCGACCAGACCATATCCACCATTACAACTCTTCATACGCTGAAACCCGGGTCCCTGGCTCTTTTGCTCATGCTGATGCTGGCCCTGACACTCGTGGCGGCGAGTTGGAGCGCTACGAGGAGATTGATGTTGCGGATTTATGGGATGTGAATCTAGAATAGGGGAAATGTGGGTATGTGGATTGGATTGGATTGGATTGGATTTGGTATCCGTTGGTATCAGTACTTTTTCTCGTGTTGAAGATTGATAGAATATGGATATGGCGTTATTATTAAGCATGCAAGAAAACGAGCATGTATAGCAAAATATACAGTATATCATACAGTAAACATAACTCTCTCACCTTCGTATACATGGGTGGTTATATCAAGTGATGTGTGCAGTAGTTCATCCCAACTAACAGGACCTCCACGTTTCCTAGATGTTATAGGTCGCTTTTACAGTTGTCAATTACACCCAAGTTAGTTATGTACGATATTTTCATCCTACTGCAAATCCTGTGTTAACCTTTCAAACAATCTTGGCTAAGGAAGTGTGTAGCCTTAGCCAAGAGTGAGTGGAACTTACGTAACAATGTCAGCACATCTCGACAGTTGTACTAATAATATACAGCCCAACAAGGTCGCGATACTATGCATCCAAAACTCTCAACATCTCTTCGACGCTCGTGAACTTCTCTCTCTCCTTGCCCTTGGCTTTCCCTCTCGCACGCTCCGCCTCGTCAATCTTCTTCCAGTCAGCCCAAGTAAGCGGTCTTACTCCTCTCCGAACCACATGTTCCTTGACGCCATCCCAGCCTAGTCCCGTACTCTTTTGCTCATTGGTCCCACTGTTGAGAAAGGGGGCTCCGGTTTGCCAGTCATGCGCAAGGACATCTGCAGATGTGAAGGCATCTTGCATAGTACTTGCGATGACACCGGTGGGACCGCGCTTTACCCAGCCTGCGCAGTATAGACCAGGGACATGGCCGGCGGTCAGTTCGCCGGGGCCAAGCGATGGCGAAATTATGCGGCCGTATATGTCGTTGGGTATAATGCCCATTTTGTTGTCAAATGGCACGCCTATGTCTGAAAGTCCTGGAAGGGCTGTCGACTTATAGCCCACTGATCGGAAGGCGAGCGACGCATCCATCATAGCCTCCTCATCTGTGGGTATTACACGTGCCGCAGGATCCATCGGATCAATGGCGAATTGCTGCTTCGTGAAGGCTATCGAAGAAAGGTGATTTGATGTCGAGTGCATGACCTTTGGTGCTTTGAGGAACTCGAGTGCCCATGAGCGCGGCGTTTCTTGCAAGGTTGCGTCACTACCCTTGAGCAGGATGTCTCCAATCCGTTTTTGCACCCTAGGAAGTTTCATATCGCGTGGGTAGAACGATCGATCGATGGGTTCGAAGGCGACAGACGGTATGTGCATTAGCTCCCGTGCCTCTTTGGCTGTGAATGCTACCTGAAACTTGTCAGCAAAGCACGGTGTCCTCATGAGAATGTACGACATACTTGAAGTGGCCCACGTCTGCCCACAATTCTGACGGATCTGACCTTGCTTTCAGACAATGTCTGGATAGCCTGTTCTGCAATGTCCGTCCTCGCGAGTTTGTCTACAGGCGAGAGCAGGATACGTGCAACATCCAATGCCACATTACCCTGCCCAATCACGACTGCCTGCTCGCCAGCCGTGAGATTCGGCTCAAGTCCTTGAAACTCTGGCAAGCCATTGTACCATCCCACAAATTCCCTTGCAGAATAGACTCCAGGTAAGTCTTCTCCCGGTATACCCAGCTTCCTATCTTCGCTGGCACCATAGGAGAACAACATTGCATCGTAATGCGGCCTCATCTGGGTTAATTCGACATCGGGGCCAACACGTACATTGCCGATATAGTTAAAGCGTGGTGATTGCGCCACTTCCTCGAAAGTGTCCTGGCAATTCTTGACCTCTGGATGATCAGGCGCAACGCCAAAGCGAACCAGGCCATAAGGTACAGGAAGCTGTTCGTACATGTCGATGACAGCATCTTGAACCTTATTGATGAGACGATGGGCTACATAGAAGCCAGCCGGGCCCGATCCAATAATGGCGATGCGTAGACGCCCTCTCGATGTCGTTGCCGTGCTGTACGTTTTGAAAGCGCCATTTGATGTTGGAGATGCTGTGCGATTCCGCAGCGTCATCGGATATTGTGATGGAATGCTAGTGTGCCCAGGCAGCACCCGATTGAAGCCATGGCCGCGACGTTTGAGAGCAGACACGCTTGCTATGCTTCGCGTGCAGCGAGTACAGACGAATGGCGTTTGCCGTATGTGCCGGGCGATGTTCATTTTTTTGCGGAGGGACAGTGTTGGACGTTGCCGTAGCTGCCACGTGCCGAGGGACTTGGGATGACTAAGATCACGAACCCCGACTGCTGAAATTCTCCGATCTTTGACTCTTGCCATCTTCAATCAGTCATTCAATCAATCTTCTCCAAAGGCGATGACAATCTCTCTCCAAGTATTCCCTTAGGAATCAAACCTGTGCTTGTGCTGCAATCTTACAAATACAGAATCGAGAAACATAACTACTCGGCTTCGAAGGACTACTAGACGAGGCCAAAGGAAGGAGGACCTCTACCTACCTAAGACATGCTTGTCTTGCCTTGTCTGAGTTTGAGCCCCACGAGTTCCTGGCCTGGTTTCCTTGTCAGCAGCTTGTCCTGGTGTTGTTCATGCAAGGTTCGCGTCTCACCCGTTGGTCTTCACGTCATAGGCGTTCTGGGCTCGTATTGGCTAAGAGAGGATCGTTGTCATGACGACCACATATTTACTCATGTACCTACATCAGTTCCCGGTCCCAAGTAGCTAATCTCCATCATTCCTTTGATAAGCGAGAGAGTTCCTGCATTTGCACTTTGCCTTGTGCCTAAGCGGAAGATCCTCTTTCATTCATTTCAGTGTCGCAATTTGCAAACATGGCGGGCCGTTGGCAGCCCTACCTCTATCAACCACAGAGAGACTCGACGGATTTCCCGCAGTCAACCTTCAACCCCAAGGCCGTGACAATGGCGAGTCGCATGCCACCGTCGCCTACAAAGAAGAAGCAGGATGGTCCATTGGTTAACTTTAACAAACATCCAGACAGCTATCTGATCGTGCCATACGGGAACACAGATGTGAAGCCAATGAACAAAAGGACGAAGACTTTCATCAAGGCCGCAAGAGGAGTGCAATTAGCCTTGCGCATATGCCAATTGCTAGGTGCAGTGGGTGTGTTGCTGTGCGGAATCTTTGTTCGCGGTGCGCTGGACACGGAAGGGTACATTATGAGGATACCGGTAAGTGCTTTTGGCTCGCGGCAAAGCACTGCTAACGTGGCAAGCCTGGTGTGGACATTGTCATTTGTCTCTACGCTGTATACCATCTGGTTCGCAACGCCAAATCGCGCCCCCCGGCGAGCTCAGCCAGCTACCACTTCTTCGCGATGGTCACGGATGCTGGATTCATCCCATTTTATGTCTTCACTCTCCTGATGGCAAAGCGAAACTCAGACCTTGAAGCAGGTACCACGGGGAGGTGGCGCACAATGTTCCCGACAGATGGGGAGACCAATACGGTTTTGAAGACCACATGGTTGACAGCCACCACACTTGCCGGTCTACATCTTGTCTCCATATTCCTAGACTTGTACTTGGTGGTCATCTTCAGGAAGATTTCTAGTTTGCCGCCGGACATGAACCCTCTGGAGGACAACCTCACTTCTCGCAGAAAATCAAAGCACAAGCACAAGAACTCTTCAATCTCGGCTATTCCGCAGTTCGCTGGCGACAACGAGAAGCGTTTCAGCACGCAGAGTACCGTTGCTTCGGAGAAAACTTCGCAGGCCGACCCATTGCTCCATAAAGACAGTCCAAATCCAATGAAAAATCAGGTCGCCTTTATGCACACACGCACCAACTCGGAGACAGTCTACTCACCTCACACGCCCCAGTCGGCTCGCCAATCCAGAGAACGTTATTCCATGTATTCGCAGCCTCCGGTAGCCCGTCAGTCAAGGAAGGATTTGAACACACGTGACGATCTTCTCCGGAGAAACGACGTTGATGACAGTGAAACCTTAGCTCAACGCAAATCCATGCTCGCCGAACAAGCCAACATCAAGCGTCACTCCAGGAACGACTCATACGTCACATCCGCATCCAAGCAAGACTTTTACACTCCTCCTGGAACTGCTCATTCTGAGAAGCAGGGTGCAGGTGGCGACCTATCCCTCCAACGCAACAGTCGCGAAACCCTCCAGAACGACAACTGGTTTGTGCACCCAGATGATGAGGAGGATCAGCCCAAACACCATGCTACCTCGCCACCCAAACAAACAATCTTCGCATCTAGCGCCGCATACAACGGTTATGACACTCTCTCTCCTTACGAAGATGTCTCAGATGAAGAAGCACACGCTATGGTTCCCCAACCATTGGGCATGAACCCGCCAACACCCCCACCTGACCACACCACAGACCAACAGAAAGACACACCCCCTCCTTCTGGCGCGCAGAGGACTTACACCACGGCCTCCATCTCCACGGAAGGCACACTTGATCGCTCGCACTCTCGCTCGGGGACCCCAAAGAGTAGGTTTTACGGCGACCTGAAAGGCGCAAGCGAGGGCGTGAGATTGCCGTCGACTTCGCCTACCAAAGCCGCAGTTCGGGCTCAGGAGATGGCAAGCCAAAAGAACTCGCTACCTAGCGCAACCAAACAATACGCAACGAATGCGTCACCGACGAAGAAGGGAATTGTGGTGAATTCCCCATTTTCGCTGCACAAGAAGAGCTACACGAGCGTGAGGAGGACGGGGGAGGCGGGATATACGGCGGTGCAGGGACAGAGCCCACGGGTGATTAGTCGGAGCGGGGTTGACTATATGAATCCGTATGAGTTTGATGATTCGGATTTGGGGGTGCAGACACAGGGGCGGCGGAGAGATGTTAGTGGGAAGATTGCGGAGGAAGGGAGGGGTGGGCAATGGAGTGGGATGGTGCAGAGGAAGGCGAGTGGAGTTGCCTAGGAGAATGCTGGGGAGAGGGTTCATTTGTTTGGTCCTGTTTTGGCGTTTGATGAGATATCTAGGCATTGAGAATGGGGGCTTGGTTTGGGTTGGAAAGGTACATGCTGGGATGTGTTATGATATGAGATGGCAAAGAGGAAATCACAATGAGAGCATGATGATGTGGTGCACAGTGGGGTTTGGTGTCTGTGACGGCATATTTGAGGTGTGGTTGTTGGGTAGCTGGGTAGAGCATGAGAGACAAAGGGCTTGGGCATTACCGGTAAGGGTGTGTGTAGGTACGGTAGATTGGCAGCACTGGCACGCGCGTACCGCGTTTGACAGCAGCCATTCGCAGCAAGGCACACGGACGGTAAGACTCGGATGCGTGCGTAGAGTAGAGTCGTGTTTTCTCTTTGGCGGCTCGGGTGCATGCAGCAACCAGCACGATCAGCTGGATGCCTGGGGCGCCCTGTGCTACGAGTACGGGATGAGGTAGACTGACTGGTAACGTGAGAGTCCAGTATCCAGACTTCCCCGAACCGAGAATGCTGGGCGGCTTCTTACCGTAGAGAGTCGTCTTGCTGGGCTGGGCTGGGCTGGCCACTCTTCCATGGTGCAAACATGTGTGGTGCTGGCGGAGTCGCCACCGCTAAGCACACACGCGTCCAAGACACATGACTTCGCGCGAATGGAAGGCTGATGGGCGGCAGTCGATGGCCTTTGGGGCCGAACAACTTCTCTCTGTGTCTTTTTGGCCCTGTGGGAGAAGAGGCCGTTCGACAAACGCGACGCGCCAGCCTTGGCTCGACGAATCCAAAACTCAACCCTCCTCCCCTCAACTTACTCACGCGCGGTTTTTCTTGTCTTGTTCTCGCGAGTCGTGGTTGTTGGCTGGGTTTGGCCCCGAAGAGAGTCACTAACCGTTGCTGTCTGTTGCCGCCGTTCGCGTCCTCGGTCTTGGTGTCTGCAGGTCGCGACACGCCCGCCTTCTGACCACACCACACCACACCACACCACACGTCCTCTCTGGTCTCTCTGTTGCTTGTCTTCTTCACAAGCATCATCCTCATCCTCATCATCACCATCAACAACCTTCTTGGCCTTCTACCAACTTGAGGCTCTGCGGCAACATCCCTGGCCCTATTTCGGAGCCAGATCACCCTAACCTCTAACCCATCCTCGTCTGTTGTTGTTTTCCTCGGCTTGAGCGCTCGGCCAGGTCTCCATGTCACAAGTCGCGGCCTACTACCCCGCTGTCGGCACGATGCGTAAGTCGCGTTCGCCCACGCCCAGCCGCCCGTTCAGCTATCCTGAGTACGGCAACTCACCAATTGCCCCGTCAGAACACGCCAACACGGTACCAGAAGTAGACATCTCGACAACCCCCAGGCAGGACATTCAGCACTCTCAGGATTCCGTCTTGTCTGCCGTCTCCAGCACCTTTTCCGCGCCAAGATTACCATCCTCGTCGAGCAACCTCTCCACGTCAACAACGGTGGCCGAAGCCGAGTCTACGCAGCCTTCGTCGGCCAATGTAGTCCCAAGTCAAATCAAGCCATCAGAGGTGTCCATGCCGGACTCTCCGACTCAAGCTCGTGCTGAAGACGCGCAGCCAAATGCACCGCGGATCGATAGAGCAGCCGCGAACGCGCCGCGAACTGGTGACACAGCAGCTGCCGCCATGCCACTGGAATCGCCCATCGCGCAGGGGTTCAAGCGGAAAGCAGACGAGCCATGGAAGAGTGCGGGCTCTGGGTCAGATGTGCCAACAGCTCGTTTGCCTGCCCACAAGAGGAACAAGAGCACGGATGTGCACTCTAGTACCCGGATAGGCGAGGTGTGTGGCCTCACCGAGATCCTGGTATGCAGGTTCGCTGACGTACATGCAGCTATCCGCACAGCTCAAGACGCGTCTTTCTTATGCCATGGTCAAGGTCCAGTATGGGTGGGAGAAGCAGTCGCTTGACGAGCTGGAGGAGGTACATTCACAGCGTGGGTCGCCCAATTCGGCTCCAGAAAGGGGGGATAGACTTGCCTTTGGGTCTCCATATGCCTCAGACCGTCGACGAAGACCAAGTGGCGTATCTGAAACTTCCGACCAAATCATCTTGTCTCCGGCTTCGGATCCAACGCGGTCGTACGCCATTACACCTCCAGGTGAGTGCCCTCATCCCATCCACAATCTCATGCTAATCCATTTGAAGCACACTGGCGCCCAGGCACAAAACCTGCCATCAATGCCGCCGCAAGCCTGATTTCTATAACCAACGGTCAACATCCCCACGGCCTCGCCCCAGCCCCAACCTTTCAACCCAGCACTCGCCGTCGCTGCTCCAGCGTATCCCATGCGCCACCTCGCCTCCTGAGTTCGAACCAGCGAAAACATTATAGCGACCTAGGTACGGGTCCCCAGATGCCCGCCACACCTCGGGCAGGCATCTTGCGCATGCCTAGTCAGCAAGCAGAAAAGGATGCAGTCGACACACTGCTCTTCATGAGCAGTCCTAACAACTCGCAACGTTTCCCATTAGCCGGCCAACCCGCGTCACGTTCGTTAAGAACAGAGCCTCCACAACGAAGGGTCATGTTTGATACATATCAGCCACAAGAGAGACATGCGATGTATCAGCAGCAGATGCCTGCCCCACCACATCATCACCACCATTATGGACCATATACCGCGAATGGGGCGAGGTGACAGTGAAGAAACCCTTTACTTGGATACGCCAACGCTTCAGTCCCACTTGTCGAATTGGCTCGACATTTACAGCCAAGACGAAGACCTTGTTTATGCAAACGATCTGTTGACATGGAAGTCCTTTTTTTTGGACACGCAACCCGCATATGACTTCAATTCTTGATATTGACCTTGTTTGACTCTAGAAAGCTGTTGTATTTATTCGAGCAGCATGGGCGGTCTGGGGTCATGCATAGCGCTTTGAGCATTCAGGACTGCAGCATTGCCGATCCGCCTTGGCCAGGGGATGGTAACGATATATAACGACGATACGAATATATACAAGACCAAACAAATCACACCCGCGTGTCATTGTTGTCCAACGCTTAATGTTGTTATGCAGAGGTGCAAAGTGATCAACGGGTGGTTTGGTGCGTTTTAACACGATTGCATACGTTTTACATCTTTGCCTGTTGTATTCAGGAATCCAATTATGAGCTTCCGCATACCCACACACAAGTCAACTGGTTACTTTAAACTATGCGTTCCAGGCCCAAGAATTCACCACGCTTCGTGCACGCCATCTCCACACCACCGAAACCTATGAGCAGAAAGAATGCTACTATGGTCAAAGGCACGAGCACAAGCACAAGAACACGAGGACAACACGCCAAGGTATGTCAGGAACTCGGCCGACTCTGTCTGATATCGAATCCGTCGACCCTTCGCCGCTCCCTCTCTACTCTCTCTCTCTCTCTCTCTCTCTCTCTCTCTCTCTCTCTCTCTCTCTCGCTTACGTATGGAACCGACAGGGATGCAACGCGCGCGCAACGAAAACGTCATATGCAAGTGGGTCGGCGATAAATGGTACGGTATCAGCCCACAAGCATTCGTGGGCCTAGTTCAATGTTATAAAGGACGTCTTGCTCTTCCCGCTGCCTAGAGACTTGTTTCAGGAGTTTCTACTTCCTTGGAATCACATCTCCACTCCCCGTCTGTCTATATACCTCTGAGGAGTACATACGCGCGCGCGTGGTTGCTCGCTCTTCTACCACCCAGGGAAGGACGAGCTTATCGATAAGCTCGGAGCATCGCCCGCCCCTCAGTCACAAATCCATCTATCTTTGAAGCCAACAAAGGTCACATCGAAAAGAGAAGGGAAGGAAGATGTCGGCTATTTCAGCGGCTTTGAGGCAACGCTGTCGCCGACCGAGTTATCTGAAGAAGGTGGCGAAGGCGGAGGATTTGTTGCATTATTTTCCCAATGGGGCCTACATTGGGTGGAGTGGGTTCACGGGTGTCGGTTATCCCAAGTAAGGATGTCTTTCTTTTTTTGATTGTTAATAAAGCTTCCGTGGGTTCAACAGTATGGAGAAGGAGGCCGCAAAAGTTGAGATCTATTGGGAGTGGCTTGATGGGAGATCAATTGGTGGTTTGGTACAACGTGGATGGGTTGGTGATCCCGAGGTCGAACGGAAGAGCGAAAAGGTGCCTGGGCCGAGACATCTCCGGATCCACTGTGGATTTGTGCATGGATCTGGCCATTCATGTGGTCGATCCGGGTGCCCACTGTGGAATCATTGTGGAGTCTCGCCAAAGCTTTCTACAGTAGCTGTTGTGGATCAGAGCTTGGTTGTAGTACAGACCATGCTGGGATCATTTTGGCTAACGCAACCACCAGGAAAATCCCCACTGCTCTAGCCGACCATGTCGAGAAGAACAGTCTCCAGGGTCAGCTCAAGTACAATCTCTTTGTCGGTGCATCGTCTGGCGCTGAAACGGAGAATCGATGGGCACGTTTGAATATGATTGAGCGTCGCTCGCCGCATCAAGTTGGAAAGGAGATTGCAAAAGGAATCAACAATGGTAACATCAATTTCTTCGATAAGCATCTCAGCATGTTTCCTGTGGATTTGATGTATGGGTGAGTGCGATATCTAGTTCATGCTCCGCAGAACTGGTATAGACTGACCGGGATCAGCTTTTACACTCTCAACAAGCCCAACAACAAGCTCGATGTCACAATTGTCGAAGCATCTGCCATCACCGAAGATGGTGGCATCATTCCAGGAGCCAGCGTCGGTGCATCACCTGAACTCATCCAAATGGCGGACAAGATCATCATCGAAGTCAACACCGCAGCGCCCTCGTTTGAAGGTCTTCACGACATCACCATGACGGATCTCCCACCTCGCCGGAAGCCGTACCTCATCATGTCACCTGAAGATCGTATTGGTACGCCACATATTCCTGTTGATCCTGAAAAGGTCGTTGCTATTGTTGAGAGTGATTACCCTGATCAGACACAGCCGAATGCTGCTGAAGATGACACCTCAAGAGCTATTGCTGCGAATCTGATTGAATTCCTCAAGCACGAGGTCAGCCATGGTCGCTTGCCAGAGAATCTTCTTCCCCTGCAATCTGGTATTGGTAACATTGCCAACGCCGTTGTTGGAGGTCTCGCAGTAAGTAACCCATTTTCCTTCCTCACCATATGATCAAATTAATGATATCATGATAGTCTGGAGGCGCAAACTTCAAAAACCTAAAAGTATGGACCGAAGTCCTTCAAGACTCCTTCCTCGACCTCTTTGACTCTGGCAACCTCGACTTCGCCACCGCAACCTCTATCCGCTTCTCCCCCGATGGCTTCCACCGCTTCTACGACAGGTGGGACGAGTATGCACCTAAGCTACTGCTGCGTTCGCAGCAAGTCTCCAATTCGCCCGAGATCATCAGACGTTTGGGCGTCATTGGCATGAACACACCGGTCGAAGTGGACATCTACGCCCACGCAAACAGCACCTGCGTCATGGGCTCACGCATGCTCAACGGCCTCGGCGGCAGCGCCGACTTCTTGCGCTCGGCAAAATACTCTATCATGCACACCCCCTCCACCCGGCCCTCGAAGACAGATCCCACAGGCGTATCCTGCATTGTCCCCATGTGCACACACATTGACCAAACCGAGCACGACCTCGACGTCGTCGTCACCGAACAGGGGCTCGCTGACGTCCGGGGCCTGTCCCCCAAGGAAAGGGCGAGGGTGATTATCAAAAAGTGCGCTCACCCGGATTATGTCCCGATTCTGGAGGACTACTTTAATAAAGCAGAGTTTGAGTGTTTGAGGAAGGGTTGGGGGCATGAGCCACATTTGTTGTGGAATAGCTTTGATATGCATAGGCATTTGAATGAGCATGGGACTATGAAGTTGCCCAAGTGGGATTATGTGGGGTATGGGGACAAATAGGGGGACTCGGGAGAGGGAAGAATGTGGGTCGAGCAGGAGGAGTGCAGGAGAGCTTTGAAGGAGATGATATGGCGAAGATAGGCAGTGTTTCCACATGCCTTGAGCGTTGGCTGGATTGGGGATGCCAGCATGCTCCCAATACACAGAATTAAAATCCATTACAGTTGCATTTACAATTCAATAACTCGCTGCTCGCCGTCCACGCCAGCCCAGCTGCGAGAATCCGAAGGCGCAAACCACTTTTTGAAAACGTCAACCAAGACCTCATCACTCAATTGCATATGCTCTCCCTCGGTCGACTCGAAATGCAAACCCCCCCTTTCATCCAACTTCTTCAAGCCAATCCAATCCTCCTTGTATATCTCCCGCTCCCTCACCCCCGTCACCCTCCCATCCGTCACATTCGTATATGCAAACCAGCCACTCTCCTTTGGAATCACAGTCGTATCATTCTCAAACACATACATGACAAAATGATCCAAGCCCGCCAGCCGGCGCGCATACGCCTCATTCTTACTCGCCCGCTCATTATTCACATCGGCGAGGAAATTCGAATTTTCCAAATACTCCTCCGTCGGCTCGCCCGTGCGCTCATCCACCGCCTTGAAATACTGCGCAGGCACCAAGTGCGACTGCACCCACGCACTCCACGTGTTGGACTTCAACAGCGCAATGTACGATTTACACAGCCAGTCCGACGACCCGCATACCTGGTACTTTGCAATCCCATTGTGCTGGCTCCCAAACGTGACGAGATTACGCACCCGCACCCGATCTCCACAGCGCTGCACCAGCGCGCGTAGAAACTGGCCGCCTTGGGAGAAACCGAGGGCGTTGAGACCGGGGGCAGCGGACAGGACTGGGTGCGAGGCAATGTCGTCGCAGACTTGGGCGATTTGGGTGGTCAGGTTGCCGAGGAAGGTGGCGGTGCGGTCGTCGCTGGGGGAGGGGGCGAGGTGGATGTAGTAGGAGAAGGTGCCCGGGTTGGTTTTGTTGGCGAGGGTGCCGATGGTTTGGAGGCCCGGGGCGAGGTAGTTGTCGCCTAGGCCGTGCCAGATTAGGAGGGGGAGGGGGAGGGGGTGGGGGGGTGGGGGGGATGCGTGGGAGGGGGTGTGGAGGAGGAGGAGGGTTGATATTGATAGGGGGAGTAGGTTGCGCATGGTGGTGATGGTTGTTGGGAGGGGGATGAGGTGGAGAGGCGCAAGATGGCCAGAGGTAGTGGATTGGTGTTGGAGATGGGAGGCGCGCAGGATGATGTCGTCAAGGCTTTGGCTGGGCAAGGTTTACCGTACCGGTACCGGTAGCCGAGACGCGTCGACGCGACTGGAGAGAACTATCACATCATTCATTGCAGGAATCTGACTGAAGCTGATTTACTGTTTCTCGGCCGATAACAACCTGACGTAGATTTAGCTACCGGTACTTATAGGCTGCTTTTATATGGTTACAGCGTAGCTTTTAGTACTTATATCCCAATACCGTCTCGACTTTACTATCAAGGCGGGCATTGACTCACTGAGGTAGGTATCGAGGCTGCGCCCTGAACAACCAGGCAATATAGAGATATTTACGGTAACAAAAGTTATACTGCGTAGGACAGGCTACAAAATAGTAAGTAGTGGAAATAGCAAGAGGGGTAGTTCAAGGTATAAAGTACAACGTTGAAGAAAGGGTCATTACTACCAAGGAAAACGTTACTGATGGGTCGCCCCTCAATCTCATCTCCATGAGCATCTTTGCGTCCCATCCACAAGCGTACTCTACGAAACCGCCTGAGCCTTCTCGTATATCTTTCACTTCCTAACATGGCCAACCTCAGCGCTATCACCTTGTGTCATTTCTCCGCCACAGAGCTCTTTGTTCTTTGCGCCCCTAAAAAACCCTGCTGGATACCTAGTTCCTTGGGACTATGACAGGTGGATTAGCAATACAGGTGAACGACATGCACCGTTAATGACTAGACTCTTTTTATTGAGAGCAATGCTGGTCTGGTATTTTGATACTGCGGCCAGACCCGAAAATAGACTGTTATACAGTTGAAGATAATCTTCCACTAACCCGGTAACATCATACTTTCTTTAGATGGAAATGTAAAACCTCGGTTAAATGACACACTCAGTCATCGTTCGTTTTTCACGATGCGAATCGCCATTGTATCATGTCGTCCAACGCGTGCCCTATACGACCGGACAAAATCCCCTCGCTTCCTTCCAGTCCACGAGTCGTATACGGTATATTTTGTCCTACCATCGAGCCCTGGAACTTCTGCAAAATCAATAATCTTAGTTTGAGTTGTGTCCAACGTATTCAGAGCAAAGACATGCGTCCCTTTTGATGATTCTCCACTCCAGAATTCAGCAGGATGTGTCTGGTTCCATGTGTTGTCAGCGTTGACGCCCCACTTGTACGGTTTGGCGGGTGCTCCAAACACCGGGTCTTGATTGAATGCGATGAGCTCTGGGTTACTGAGGATCTTGAGGATCTCCGGTTTGATGCCATCGAGCGGGGTTCCGATGATGAGAGGCGACTTGAGTGCAGCCCATAGCGCAAAATGGGATCGGCTTTCCTCCAAGGTCAAGTTTCCGTTGCCGACCTCGAGCATGTCCCAGTCGGCGTGGCCCCAGAAGTTGCTACTGTTGTAGAAGAAAGACGCATGATTGAGAATAGGCATCAGTCCCCATGACCACTGCCATTTGCCACTCCACTCCGGGTAGATGTCCCCCCACATCCGCCAACTGTGGCCAGTACTATTGCCCCATTGTTCAATATGAGCGTGACCCCATGCGCATTGCGAGTATTCGATTGTGCGATTGATAGCAAGTAGTGCATCGCTCATCATCTTGTAGCGGTCAAAACTCTTCGATGTGGTCCAGTCATAACCAGCTGGCGCAGGTACGGGTCGGGCTTCGCCGTCACCTCCAGCAGTTTGATCTTCATTGGGAGGGCCTCCAAGCCAGTTCTCAGGCCACCAACGGTATTCATCATCCCACTCATCTGGTACAGCGCAGTTATCGTACTTCAAGTCTATTCAGTCTTAGATTATCAGATTTGTTCATCGAGACAAGATACGTACAATCGACACCCCATTCAGCCCATGTTTGGGCATCCAACTCTTCATGTCCCAGAGATCCAACATATCCGCCGCACGTCGAGGTACCCGCATCACTATATATACCAAGCTGAAGCCCAAGCTTGTGGATCTCGTCCGCGGTATGTTTGATTCCCTGTGGAAACTTTTTGTAGTCGGGTACAATTTTCCCAGTCACATTATCCCGACGCTTGTCTCTGTCGCTCCAGCAATCGTCAATGTTGACATAGGTATATCCAAGATCTTTGAGCCCCAGGGACACGAGAAGTTTTCCCACGTCCAGGAAAACAGTCTCGTTGATGTTACACTCATACTCGTTCCAACTGTTCCAACCCATCGCGGGTAATCGGCCAGTTACGCCATCTTTGGAGACTAGCGCTTGAACACGGGCAGAGAATGCTAAGCCAAGGAGAAAAGGTACAGTGGCCATGATAGTGTCGCAGCTGATGGAGGTCCTGAATTCAATGCCATCATTGTACCGCTATGCTATATACGAAATCGCTGTGTCGGACATCTGTACGAGTCGACTTGTATTTCGACCAGAATTTGCGCGGAGTATACCTTCCGTAATGCTTTGGGCTTTTTGAAGCTAAATGAATCTGTACCTAGCATGTTGTTGATGTAATTCTGCGCAAATTGACAGCCGGAATAATACTCTCCGGATAGTTTGTCGGCTGTGCGATCCGTCCCGCACCTTGTACCACCTGCCCCTGACCTCGTTGCAAGATTGGACTGCATCTAGACGGCGGAAAATTATATTTAGCGTCAAGCTACTCAACAACATCCAGCTTTGGGCTTTAATGGCTAGGAGTACTATCGAGTTCCTTTGTATCATCTGAATTATACATTCGTATTTTTGAAATGTCTTTTCTCGTCAGGAGCGGACAATCTCTCTTTCTGGGTACTCACGAGGCCGGGAGCGACCAACAATCGGTTCATAATAAGAAGCCATATTCGTCATTCAAGAAGATGAAATTATGTTGATGACCATCTGTGAGAGAGGCAACGCGAGACCCTCAGATACAAGAACGCGTGAGTGACGTCATCAGCATATGGGCTTGCGGTGCTCACACCAGTGCTTAGGAAAACACGTCTCTCAGCCTGTAACTCCTACAAAAGACAAAGCAACAGTCACTTTTGACTTCATGTACTTTTATGTGGTCCAAAGTTTATTCGAAGATCCCGAGTGTCTGAGTTATACAGAGCCAATATATCCATCCACCGGAATTCGATGCTGGTGGGTACTACTAACATTTCCTGTTTCCATTCGAAAGCTGGCACCATTGGGAAGAGGGCCTCCATCCCTACATTGGACCAGCCAAAGTAACACAACCGTCGCCGCCGCCATGATCCAAGTCTGTCGCCCGGTCCGAGGCGAAGTACATTATAAAGTCCTGCAATCACCCACGAAAACGACCTTCAGCTTTTCCGGAATGGTAAAAATTTCCTCGTCATCTTTGATCCTCTGTGAGTCGAGGTCATTCATAACAGACAGAGCCTGATGGAGATGGAGTCTGCAAAGAGAGAGGTCGCGATCAGCATATGTGTCTGGAGCAGTATACGGGCAAGGCCAATGCTTACTCATCCCGGAAGGTCATTTCACCCACGGCATCCCAATCCAGGTCGTCTGGCGAACCGACCAACATTACAGGCGCATCGGCGTTTGTTCGCACCTGGGTTGAGATTATTGCGCCAAGCCGATCGCCAATACCGGAATCAACCCGCATTGCGAAGCGGAGGTTGTAAGTCTGCGGACAGAGAGGCCCCATGATATCTTTGACGAGAGGAACATGACGATCAATCATGTATGCTTCGAAGTCCTTCGGAGAGAAGTCTGGATGGCGCGTGTAAAACGCAAGCACCGTCAGCGGCATAATAACGTGGACAGTCGTCAGCTTTTGGGTGGAGCTAAGATGTCGTGTCAAGGTTCCAAGATCGCGAGAGGCTTTATACGACGAGCTGAGCTTGATTAGAGGATATTTCTTGTGGGTCCGGTTGAACGTCCACACCTAAACCACGAAAATATCTCAAGGCTGCTGCGGCACGAGTGATCAACCTAGGGTTGGGCAATCTGGTCACATTTGCATACCGCGAGAAACGACATAGATCAAAAAGAATGAGTTGTGGGTGACAACAGCACACTCAATGGCGACATCGGACCAGACGGTGTCGCAGGTCACCAACCACCTACAATCCCTAGCATTTGGCGGCTTCGGGACGTGGGGCTGGTGGGACCTGATTCGAGCTTCATTTGGATGGCTACTGCTGTCAGGCTAGTTTCATCACAATCCTCTGCCAGTGGTGCGGGTGAGACTGTGCAAGTCTTGTAGCCTTCTTTCGGATGACTGTGCTCTTTTTGAAAACTGCACGGCGCAATTTGGAATCCCTCGAGGCGAATACCGCCGGTTTGCTTAGATGGCAATAGGGAGGATACCATGGGCAACCGGAGGAACCGTTTAGTTGCGCGCCAGCTTTGATCAGCGACTCGTGATTGAATGCTTCAGGGCTAAAGCCGCACAAAGCATGATGAACGTTCTTTCATGAGTGAGTCATTGGTCTGATCAATCGCTCACTTGTTTCACACTGCGTCTATGGCCTGTACATCACGGCCCACTGTGGCCGTCCCTGATTATCCTAATCATCGCCTAACTGGAGACGCTGTGCCATGACCCACTCGCAGGTAGCCTATGCTTAGAGGTACCTAATACCATTCAATAGAATGATCTGAAGGCCATAGAGTACAGTGGTTTGCGCTGCGCTCTTGAACATGGTGGGACGCTTCCAAATATTGCTCGCATATAGTCGAGGTTCACCCCGCAGTGTGAGGGGGGCATCGGATGATCTCTCACCGAACAATCCGTCCACACACTTGCACCACCACCACCACCACCAACGGGTCGGACCGCAGACCCGATCAGCTTGAATGACTCTACTTACCTAGCGAACGACAAGACTCGGAGTTGATAATATGAGGCATCTTAAGACTACCAATATCACAGTATTGGCTTCTGTTGTAGGCTCCAACACCACAAACAGCTGATCACGATGAAATTCCGCGATGGTACGCAAGTTCAAACCAGCTTGCCCACCCTCGAGCTGACATGAACTAGGCATGTGGCTGGTCAATGACCAGTTCACTGTCCAGCACGCTGAAGAAGTGTACGCCATCACTCCTCGTGACGACAACAAGGCTGTTACACTTCTCTGCCCTACCCGCAAGATTCTCTCTCGTGGTGATACGCTAAATCTCAGCACGCTGTCTGTTGAGATTGAGTCTCAATTTGATGGAGTTATCTCGGTAGAAGTCACCCATTTCGCAGGTGCACGGCGGCTCGGTCCCGACTTCGATCTCTTTCCGGCAGGTAAGCCGGATGCTCAGGGCGAAGTCACGAGAAATAGCCATGGCACTACCATCAAGTCCGGAGGTCTGAGCGCTACAGTCAGTGGTGACGAACACAGTTTTGGTATCAAGTTCCATGCGACTGACGGTTCGAAACACTTGACATCGTTACTCAATCGAAGCGTTGGGCTTGCTTACTCTCCAACTCTCAGCACACCAAAAGCTGTTGAGGATTTGAGTGCGCACAAACATCATGTCTTCACACAGACTGAATTGAGTGTGGGCGAAACAATCCATGGACTGGGTGAGCGATTTGGCGCTTGGAACAAGATCGGTCAGAATGTTGAAGTTTGGAATGAAGACGGAGGCACATCGAGTGAACAGGCATACAAGAACGTCTCTTTCTGGCTGAGCTCTCGAGGATATGGTGTATTCATTGATACACCTGACAAGATTGATCTGGAAATTGGAAGTGAGCGCTGCTCACGACTTCAAACTACAGTAGAGGGACAGCGATTGAAGTGGTAAGTCGGCCGATTATTCAATCGTGTGCATGATTGACTCTAGAAGGTACCTCATCTACGGACCTACGCCCAAGGAAGTATTGACAAAGTACTCCATACTCACAGGTAAAGCAACCCGGGTACCAGCCTGGTCCTACGGTCTTTGGCTCAGTACTTCCTTCACGACATCTTACGATGAGAAAACTGTCCATCACTTCGTCGAGAAGATGTCCGAATACAAAATTCCGGTTGAAGTCTTCCATTTCGACAGCTTCTGGCTCCGCGCGTTCCACTGGTGTGACTTTGTTTGGGACCCTGAGTCATTCCCGGACCCTGCTGGTCAGATCACTCGTATGAAGGAGACCGGACTTGTTAATAAAGTCAGCGTGTGGACCAACCCATATATTGGACAAGCCAGTCCAGTCTTCAAGTATGCGGCCGACAAGGGCTATCTGCTTAAGAAGACTAACGGAGATGTTTGGCAATGGGACTTGTGGCAGACTGGTATGGGTATCGTCGATTTTACAAATCCTGAGGCTTGTGAATGGTTCAAAGGATGCATGAATAAGCTATTCGATATGGGCGTCAATTCCATCAAGACGGACTTTGGTGAGAGGATACCTACGAAAAATGTACAATGGCATGACAACAGTATGGACCCAAGCCGGATGCACAACTATTATGCGTTCATCTACAACAAACTCGTCTTCGAAGCTGCTCAAAAGCGATATGGAGAGAACGAAGCCATTCTATTTGCACGCACTGCATGTGCAGGGTCTCAACGCTTCCCACTCCAATGGGGCGGTGATTGCGAGTCCACACCTGCTGCACTCGCCGAATCGATCAGAGGAGGCTTGAGTTTAGGCCTTGCATCCTTCGCCTTCTGGACTAGTGATATTGGTGGATTTGAGGGAAAACCCGCACCATGGATTTACAAACGATGGGTTGCATTCGGATTGCTGAACTCTCACAGTCGTCTCCATGGCTCAAGCTCTTATCGTGTACCATGGCTGGTAGATGATTCTTCTACGGAAAAGGAAAACTGCACAGAGGTGTTGCGACACTGGGTGCAGACGAAGCGTACCCTGATGCCGTATCTATACGCCCAGGCGGAAGAAAGTATCGCAAATGGTTGGCCAACCAGCGTACGTGCAGTCGCTCTGGAGTTCCCCGAAGATCCAACTTCGTGGCACATTGATCGCGAGTTCATGGTTGGAAGCCAGATCCTGGCAGCTCCCATCTTTGAGGAGAACGGCGACGTTGAGTACTACCTCCCACCCGGTAGCTGGTACAACTTCTGGAATGGGGAAGAACTTCAAGGTGGTCGTTGGATCAAAGAGAAGTATGGATTTCTACAGCTGCCATTATTTGTCAGAATGGGTACTATCTTAGTGTTGGGGCAAGCAGAGGGCGAGGGCGGCTTTGGCTACGACTGGCTCAACGCCGGAGGTGAAGTGAGACTGTACGGCACAAAGGAAGGGGACAAAGCAGCCCTTGTTGCACCGAATGGAGATGGCAAGGGTATGCTAGAGATCGATGCTAATGGCCAGCTGCAAGGTCTCAATCTGCTCGGAGGAGACTGGAAAGTCACGAAGCTAGGTTAGGAGAGCGGGCCGACGCTTAGTAGTAGTTGTAGTCTTCCACCGTTTCATTATCGCATGTCCAACTCGAGATAGAAAGCATTCCGCACTCGAATCCCCCGCCTGATGTCTGTGGTTGAATCTGGCCAACCGTATCGTGTTGTGGGCGCCATCAACCATTGGCGGAAGATTCAACCTTCACCCTACAAGCACACGCCCCGCCCCGCTAATGCAACCCAGGGATCTCGTTACACCCCCGCATTCGTTATACTTAGCACCCGCAAGCTTGTTCCTCGAACCACAGACTGATTCAAGCTGATCTCCAGGGAACTAGGGACGGTTCTCCGGGTTGAAAGCAGCATGCGAGGCTGGTGTGACATGGCTAAAATGAATGGTTGCTGAAAAGATTTGGGGGTATTATAGCCCTTGGAGATCGTCTTATTTGCAGGATTCACAAGCCTCTCGAGAGTTCGAATCGAATCTTTTTACGACGCTCAATCTTTGACCTGGGCAGCGTTTGCAAAGATGGGTCTCTTATTCAATGTCGTGCTGGCAGTGTTCGCTGCCACGGGCAGTTTTCTCTTTGGGTTCGTGGCTACTCGGTGTGCTGGAATTGAAATACGAAGCTAATGTTTGTTTCTGCATTGAAGATATGACTCCGGTGTCATGACCATTGTCATTCAATCACCGCACTTTCTTTATTTCTTCAATACGACGCAGACGTCAGCGACTATAGGCGCCATCAATGCGACGTTTTCAGGAGGAGCGGTGTTTGGATCATTGATGTACAAATACTGTTTTCCATTCACGGTGTATAGCTGATCCTTTTTAGGGGAGGGTTCACGATGGATCGTCTGGGGAGGCGAAAGACCATTATGATCGGTGCGACCATCAATCTGATAGGTGCAGTCCTACAAGCCGCTGCTCAGGCCCTTTCCATGGTGCTTGTCGGACGTATCCTCGCTGGCTGGGCTGTGGGTTTGATGTCCATGTCCGTCCCTATCTATCAAGCAGAATGCGCACATCCAAAGACTAGAGGTAAAAGATATATCTACTTCGAGGTTTCAAGTCCTGACAAAAGCTTTAGGACTGATTGTCGGTCTCGCCCAGCAAATGATCGGTGTGGGATTCATCGTTTCCACTTGGGTCGGATATGGATCTTCAAAAGTTCCTGAAACAAGCTCATTCTCATGGCGTTTCCCGCTCGCATTCCAGTGCGTGCCATGCCTCATCATCCTTTGCGGAATGATGTTCTTCCCGGAGTCGCCGCGTTATCTTGTAGAAACCGATCGGTCAGACCAAGCGATGAAGGTGCTGAGAAAGTTGCACTACGATGGATCAAACGACGAGTGGCTACAGAATGAGTTCAACGAGATCAAGCTCACGATCGATGCGGAACGAGCCATTACAGCTCCAGGGTGGAGAGTCATGTTCACTGTGCCAGTATGGAGGACGCGACTGATGCATGCGACTCTTGTCCAGGTGTTCACGCAGATGACTGGGTATGTCGCTCCATCGTTTCTTCAAGTTCCGCCCAAGCTGATGGTTTCTCCAGAATCAACGTCATTGGATACTATGGCACTATTCTCTACAAGAACCTAGGAATTACCGGAGATCGTAATCTTCTCGTTACCAGCATCTACAACGTCGTTGGACCCCTCTTCAACTTCGTATTCATAGTTTTTTTCCTCGACAAAGTCGGGCGCAAGAAGCCTCTCATCTTTGGCACCATTGGGATTTCAATTGCGCTCATCTGCGAAGCAGCTATCGGATCGCAAATCGAAGGTGCCACTGGGTCACGCAGAGACGGTCTATCTGCGGCAGGTGTATTCTTCCTGTTCGCAGTATCTTGCATCTTTAGCGTGTCTTTCGGTCCTATCTCATGGGTCTATGCGTCCGAAATCATGCCTCTGAGTATTCGTGGTCGCGGGTCTGCTTTCGCTACGGGTATCGGTAACTGGCTCGTCGGGACAGTATGGTCGCAGGTGTCTCCCATCGGTCTCGGAGCTATCACGTACCAGTTCTACTTTATCTTCGTGGCTTTCAATATCTGTGTCACATTACCCACAATCTGGTTCTTCATGAAGGCAAGTCTCACAGAATCCATGTAGTCATGATGAAACTAATTTTTTTTTCAGGAAACGAAGCAGCTCACGCTTGAGGAGATTGACCTGTTGTTTGGAGATAGGGCTCTTGGCACGTTACCAGATGATCTAGATGATAAGGAGAAGGAACTTGAGCTACAGAGGATTGATGCTGCAAGGAAGCGTCTAGCTGGCAACACCGTGACAGCGGTCCACTAAATACACGCCACAGCTGCAAAACTTGCCTGCACAATCACGTATTTTGGTCGAACATCAAAAGACGGACTTCCAACAGCGGTGGAATGCTGGTGAGGACAATGGCAATGTCGAAGCACTTGTTATTACCTATACAATCACCAATATGCCAGAAAATAATTCTCGAAATTAGACTCTCTACCAGCAAAGCTATACGTAAGAATTCATGTCGTCATAAAAACAATAGAGGTAGCCTTACCAAACCTGAGCAGCCATCAAATTCACTTGATGCCCTCAATATAGGTCTATGGTCTAAGTGGAATGTTGCGCTCCATCCCACTAGTGGTTTGTATCTGTATGCTGTGACTAATGTTTCTGTTTCTACCTGTCTCACTGTTCACTGTCTACAATCTCTATCCCGGCCGTTCATCATTCGAGAAAGGCCTATTTTGCGCAAAATTCAATATTCCAACCTGCTAGACTCTCAAGATTTAATTTAAACACTACTACCCATAAATGCAGCGTTAACGGCGTCGACTCGCGTGCTCAACCATGCGCAACTGATCTTCTTATTCTTTCTTCTTCACTGCCTCCGCCTCTGCCTTCTCAGTCACTGACGCAGTCACTGTGACCTCCGTCACCTTAACAATAAAGTCCCAATCTGGTGGAGTCTCAACGCCGTATGGGCCGGCATGCAATTCATCATGGTGAGGCACCGGTCCAAATTTCTCGTCTGTTGCGCATCGCTATTAGCACATACGCCCACTATGTCTTCCGTGCACTTACACTCCGTACTGGTCTTGGACACTTTTTCAGTTTGCGTACTCTGATTGATCATCGCAGCTTTAGTCAGCGACACAGTGTTCGTACTGGTACTAGACTGCGAGCGCCGAAGAGATGAATGCTCTGACGGACCAAGAGGGCTTTGGAAGCGAACAGGGCTCTGGCCACGCTTGTTAAGGGCATGTATGTTTTTGAGGGAATTGATCTTCTTCATTATGCTAAACTTGTAGTGATTTCTAAATCAAAGCTGCGACAGCCTGCGACCGGGGTTCTTATACCTTGTATCTGCATCATGGATGTTCAAGGTCTACCTAAATGACAACCTGCAATACTCACATTGGTTATTGATGAAGGAATGAAGGGCCGAATTTTATGAAGGGGAGAATCTGGATGTTCAATGCTATCGCTGTTTGTAGGTGATGTGTCAAATTCACCACCCACTTGTCCCGACATGTCAAAATTGAAGGCTATATAAGCAGTTTTCTTATCGATTCCGCCTTCATGCCCCCCCGACTTACGTTACCTATTAAAATCACTATATCTACTTCAAGATGCACAACATACACCATACCTTCTATATCTGGCATAATGCACGACAGGTAGTGATGTGATTGGATCGTCAGAGACCAGTACAATCCTGGTTGTATGCCGGCTGGAGACATGCTTATGAAACTTGTAAATGGAGGTAACGATGGGAGATGTGGTCAACGGGGTGTAAATGAGAACAGATGGAATTTAGAAAAGTAGTTGAATCTGGGTTTGTCATAACTTGCGCTGAACTGCCAGCATGCACGCTATTAATGTGTATTCTATGAAATGCCACCCTGTGCCTGCAACCCCTCGTGCCACATATGGCATCTACAGCCCCCGCAGAAGATCATCAATAGTGATCGGCTTCCGAACCGCATTACTGAACCCCTCATGAAAACTTACCCATATCCTCCCCACATCGCCGTGCATTTCCCCACTGTCCTGTTTTCTCTTGTCTTCCTTCCTCGACTTCTCCGTCTCTACGATGATTCTGCCGAAGAAATCGCGTTTCCCCATCTTGTTATTAGCTTCTGCGGCTTTCTGTTCCGTTGTCTTGACTTCTGTCTGTGCGGAAGAAGACAAATGCTCATCGTCGTCCTGTCCACCACGACGTTTCCGATTCGCCATCTCGCGTAATGCAGACTCTTTACGCCACTCCTGCTCCAATACGCTACGGACTGCATATCGCGCCTTATCGTCTCTTTTGATAGACAAGGTTTCAAAGGAAGCGAGCACATCCAGAGCAGGTTCCATCCTCCACACAAACCCCGCGTTCCTGTTCACTACGTCCTCAATCTCGATTCGACTCTTCTCAAACCGCACGCCCGTTGCAGCCATAGCCTCTACTGCCTTTTTCACAAGTTCCTTCTCTGACGCCTTGCGTACTGAAGCCGTGGCGAAGGATTTCGAACCAGTGGCACCTGTGTTGACTAGCACAGGCTTTACATCTGGTGAGAGCATCCGGATAACGTAGGGAATGAGCTCCTTGGCCATTTCCTCGGGACTACGAAACATCCGTGTCAATGGTACGCTGAGATTGGTTTGTAGCGCCATGAGCTGTGCCCTTGACGCCTTGGTTTGCTCCATTGCTGCAAAGCTTGCGCCAGGTCCAGAGAAGGGTGTGGGTTGTGCTTCTGGGTCGATAACGGGATTCGAAGAGCGTGCTGGTGAGGCGAAGAGGGAGTGAAACGCTAGCACCGAGTTTGAGAGATAGGGGAAGAGCTCCCATTCTTGACTTCCGTGGACAGCGGAATTGAGGGTGTCATGGAAATGCAGCCATTCGTAGGCCGCAGAGGGTTTGCTCAGGAGTGTGTCGTCTTGGTAAGGCTTGTCAGGATACGCAGTGAAGCAGTCCGTCACGATACGGTCACAGTCACCGCTTGTGTCAACCATCTCCCTAAGACGATCCATAGCGCGGCGCTTCGATGCCTCCGCAACACCAACAACGCCGCTCTTTGCGCGGGAGGCTGCGGTGTATGGGTCTGTTGTTTCGGCTTCTTTAGGAAATCCAGCGCCTTCACGGAAGACACGGTCGACGACGTCTTTTGCGCCGCCGCGACCTAGACTGCGTGCCGCTCCGCCGCCATGACGTAGATCGTTGATGAAATTATCTTCTACCCATTTTCGCGTTAGGTGAGGACGATCTTGAGACTTGGGGTTGTGGGCGGACCGCAACCGACTTGCTACCCATTCGCTGACTACCATCACTCCTCGGATGTCGCCCTCACCTGTACCACTACCAGTGCTGCCTTCTTTTTTGGTGCTTACACCCCATGTAGCTTCACATAAACGGCGGACACCATCGGAGTCACACTGGAAGCCTTCCTTGGTGAAGATGTCTTGCATGCGGGTGACCACCATGTTGATTGCTGGTTTGCGGATGTGAACGATCTCCGCCATAGAAGATTGCCGCAGAGGCCGTAAAGACGGATGATATAGATCGTTGCAAATGAGAATGAGTGGCCGCAACAACCGGAATTTGTCACCCTTTTTCTTAGTCATTGACTGCTGTCCGACAGCTTTTGAGTTCTTTTCGTCCAGGTTGATCAAATCGATGAGCGCTTTAATGAACCCACCTTCCCCTGAGCCACCGCTGCCTCCAACTACACCGTCGACTTCATCAACAACCACACAGACTGGTTTGCCAGCTTTTCGCACTTTGCCATTCACTGTAGTTGTGTGGACACCTCGTACATTCTCTGTACCGACCATGTCTCGTATGCGACCTTTGACCACATCTCGACTTCGTTCGTCCGATGCATTGATCTCTTGTACCTCGTATCCTGCTTGCCGAGCGCATACATGAGCTAGCGTTGTTTTTCCCAGTCCTGGAGGCCCAGTCAAAAGCAGAACCTTGCGATGTCGCTGCTCCTCCTCTTCAAAGTGCTTCTTCGCACCTTTCGACTTCACTTTGGCCACACCAGGGAAGACAATCGGATCCCAGGCCTTGAGCCAGCGAAGAACTGATCGATGTGTTCGTTCGTCTCCAACAAGGTCTGTGAACTTTTTCGCTCGGTATTTCTCAGTCCACATTAGGGTGCGATTGCTCTTGCTGCCTTTGCTAGCCGATTGTTCGATAGACTGGTGTGGTGGTTCTTTAGGTGTCTGTGCTTTGTTCACTGCCTTCTCAAGATCCAGCGCTTTTGCTTCGTCCATCAATTCGTGGATATTGAGCCCATAGTAACTTGTCCTCGCCTTTCCTGGTACAGCCACTGAGCGGGCTGCGATGAGCTGTTCGTAGGTAGGAGCGTCTTTATTTATTCTCTTCGGTATATAAATCGCATTCCCTGATGAGTCTCGTGCGATCGTACCAGACATGGGCTGTGCTGAGGTGGGTTCTTTCGCTGTATGCGGCCGCTTTACAGGTGACTGTGAGGCTGATTTGAAACTGTATTTGTCAAGCTCATCCACGGGTATGGACTCAGGGTTCGCATATTCGTCTTGGCTCGCAGGTGGTGTATATTCGGTGAAACTTTCTGGTAGTTCTGGTAGATCCTTAATGCTGCTAACCGCTCTCCTCTTCAGTGCATGTTCTTTCAGCGCCGCAAGTTCTTCTTCGTCGTCCGAATCATCCACGAAAGCGCCTCGCTTGTGTGACGCATTGTGATTCGGTAAATCTTTCATGGGCTCGCGGGCCTCTTCTTGACGCTTCCTTTTCTTCGGTGAGGGTGCTTGTGGCATTGATGAGCTGGGCGGATATGCGACTGGTGATGAGATAAGCGGCATTTTGTATAACGGTGGTGAAGAAGGCAAAATAACTTCTTCGGTGGATGAAGCCGTCGCAAACCGCTTCGCTGGCGCTTGCCGCGATCGTTTTACTGGCGTGTCTGAAGGAATTAGTTGCTGCAGCGGTCCGGGCTCGCGTTGGAAGTACCAATGGTAACTTCTCCTTCACTTCGGAAAACGTCTGAGATTTTCCAAGCGCGGTGCTGTATGACAATTCCTTCGCGAGTCTTCTTGGTGGTGTCGTCGACTATGCACTGCTGCAATGCCTCTATCTGGTCGGAGTAGGAGAAGGACGGCGGTGCGTCCTGGGGAAATTCGAGTTCAGAGTGAAGAAGAGCAGGGTCGAAGGATGTGGGTATGTCTGGTGAGTAGCTACTCATTGATTGTCGTCGTGTCCATGGTGTTAATGATGTGCCATGTGGAAAGTGCACGTTGACGCGTCGGGCGCGACTTAGCGCGTGTTCCTCTCGCGCTAGACCATTGTAGGGTTCATTTCAAGTCATTCAAGTCAATAGCTTTCAACACATGAGCAGTTATAAAATCCTAGGCATTTAGTCTCGCATTGAACAAAACATATTTCCCTTTCCTTATACAGAGAACTCCTCTAAGCATCTAAAGCAGATTAATATCCATGAATTATAAACAAAATCGTTAATACTTGCATATTGCGTTTGTGCTGGCGTGCGCCTTGTTACCACTTGCTGGCTAGCGGGGTAAATTCTCAAGTGCCTCACTGTCCCCTCCTCTTAAAACACTGTCTACGTCAATTAGAAAAGAATAAGTAAACCTAATTATATTTAATCTAATTTATGAGTTCTTCATGATGACATTCAAAAGCTGAATGGCGCAGCGGAAGCGCGCCGGGCTCATAACCCGGAGGACGCACGATCGAAACGTGCTTCAGCTATATGTTCTTTTTGCCCGTTTTGAGGACTCGCATCATACAACTAATTAACTCTTCTCCTTTTTTGCAGTTGTTAGGCATTTGCAGATCGTCCTCAGCGGGTGATTAATCCTTATTAATCCTAGCTCTCTATTATTCTGTGTGCTAGTATACTAGAAATTTCGTTTTCAAATTAAACATATTGTAACAATGGGGCAGAATTGTTCGCCCATTGTTCTATGCTAAGCCAACCCTAATAACAGCCCAACTTATAGATGTATATATAGAGCAGCTCGCCTATGTTAGGATAGGCATGTTCTTCTTGTCCTTTTGTACAAGACCTATAGGTGTAGGAATCTCATCCTTTTCCGTACAGACGCGCACTCCCATACCGGTATGCCCTTGAGTCGTATAGGATACCTTTTGGATGCCCTACCTACCTGCGTCGTTACACATATCTTCCCAGCTTATGTAGCTATACTAGATAAGCAGAAATAAGCAACGCCTTTAGGTGTCTAACACTCGTGATGCAAGAATAGTCTATGTAACGAAGATTAGTGAGATAAATTCGCAGGCAAAGCTGTATTGTATTATGGTAGCTGTGGGGATGTGCACTGAATAAGACCTAAAACTTAACTACTATATAATAAGTACTAGCAAAGCCTTACAGAACTCTGCGGTTTGAATCTAAAATTAGTCGACAAGCTCTTTAACATATGGATCTTTTTTTGCTATTAGCCTTCACCGTACGCATTACACAACACGTGGGGTCATGCTGTGGGGCGAAGTCTTTCTATCGTGGGCCTAAGAGAGTGAAGCGGGTAACAAGTATCAGACCTACTGGGTGAGATCTATAGGTCTCGTGGACTAAGAAAACTCGCTCTCGTGCTTCCTATCTCGTACGACATGACAGCCCACAAGAGGCCGACAATAGCGACAGTAAGACCCGCGTTCGCGAAAGGACTACAAGTTTCACGCACCCATGTGCCTGAGGTCTTTGCAGATTGTTTAGTTTAGCTTGGATCAGAGAGTTTATATCTAGTCACAAGACTGCGGTCATCGGTATGCAAGTAAAAACTCTCTCCTATCCTCATGTTACACGGTCGAAAATCAACTTTCTTACGCTTCTTTCTCACATCATCTAATCTTATCACTCTTCTGCAACGTGCAATCTACGTTACAACCGCCCCACTCAACTGTCCAGCCGCAGTAATAACAACATCCTTCACCGGCCTATCACCAGCCCCGGTCTGCGTCCCCTCAACCATCCTGACAACATCCATGCCATCAATAACCTCGCCGAATACAACATGTTTTCCGTCTAAATGCGGTGTTGCCGATGTTAAAATAAAGAATTGAGAACCGTTTGTGTTCTATGTGTGAGTGTCGTCGCGTCAGCATGCTGAGTGGAAGGGGGTAAACAAACACTTCGTGATATGAGAGTAATGGAAAGTAGAGCAACGCACTGGACCTGAGTTTGCCATGCTGAGAAGACCGGGGTGCGTGTGACGTAGGGTGAAGTTCTCGTCGTCAAAAGAGGAGCCCCCGAAAATGGACGCGGAACCTGTGCCATTGCCGTTTTTAAAGTCGCCGCCTTGAATCATAAAGTCCGGGATCTGGGAAAAGGGATTAGCACAGTAAAAGTATACAATGCCTGTGAAATTCTTGCAAACCCAGCCAAAAGCCAGATTCCCCATTGAATGAACCGAATACTTCAAACACATGCATCATGCAATGACATTCAACCCCCAGCCGTCCAAAAGCCAACTTCCCGCTCAAACAAAGTAAACTCGCATCAACATACAACACGGTGAAACACACTGCCCTCATACCCTCCGCCCTCAAACTCCCCCGTACAAAACCGGCGGAAATTCTCAGACGTAGCCGGCACAACATCGAGAAATAATTCCATCTGCACACGGCCCACAGGCTGTCCGCCAATCGCAACATCAAAGTACACGACGGGATTATCAGCATGGCGCTTTGGTTTTGCTGGTGCGCTGGGTGTTGTGCTCGCTGCGGTTTGTGGTTGTGCAACTGTTGGGCGTGCAGGTTGAGTCGACTCGCCCGGGGCAAGAGTGTCGGCCTTTTTGCTGTGCATGCAGCCCATGATGGTTATTGATCGTGAAATCTGGAATTAAATTTTCTTGTGGAGTTGTTTGTTATTCCTTCCAAGTCAGATCAGAAGGCTCAGAACACAAAAAAGACATGTTTAGACTTGCTTGAGCTTCGATGACGGCACCGGGACGCGCTAGGGGAGTAGCAGAGGAGCTAAGGGAGGCGGCGAAGTGCGGAACCAAGGGATTCTAGGTGATGACTTCATCGTGGATGATTCTTAGTATACTGGATTTGTTGTTCTTGCATACCTATGTTACTGTTCAGAGGCAATGTCACACTACAGGGATCTGAGTATGGGACGGGAGAGGGATGATCGCCCGGTCCGAAGCGCTCTGCAGCGATTCGCTGTATTTGACAACGGCGTATTCCATCCCCATGCCTTAATAGTACTATTGAGAAATGCTAATCATGCCGCCAACAATGAGAGAAATGTCTGACTAGTAGTAGTTGATCAGCTAATTGTTAAATGGTGTCACGTGACGAAAATATTCACTCAACGGATGCCAAATTCCCCTCTCCTCCCACCCCTCCCTCCCGGCTCCAGGATGCTCTGATGACCAGCGTTGTAGTACAGAAGTAATTTCGTAAACCTAAATTGACAGCCAGTTCATCTCAACGATCGTTTTTTCATATTTCATGTCTACCAGTGATCACATGGCCGCACCCGTGCACGTTAAAATCACAATCCACAATCCACTCCACAAACCTACACTCCCGCTCAGTCATATCCGCAAATCATAACGCGCTCATCGAAGCCTCTGAGCTACAAGAATGAAATTACTCTTCCGACCGATTAAGCCCCATCTTGTCACCACTCGTGACAATGTACCAGGCTCTATCTCCTCACCAACCCAGACATCCTCTGCCATACCCACACCGACACCTAACACTCATTCATTCCTCTAAACGCCAAAGCGCTTCCCTCGCTACAGTATCCACGCAAAATAGGCAGATAGGAAGGTAGGCACACTAATTCTGCTCGGCTTATCCAGCTTGAAAACGGGGGTGAAAGGGCCCAAGCATCAGGAGCATGTGATACACAACTCACAGCTAATGATGGAATACCCGTGCTTCAAGTCACTTCTGCGGGGCGATGGCTGGAAAGAACAGGAGTAGGATCTCCAAGCTTCGAGTGGATTATTCACTTGCTGGAGAGGGGGCTGTGGCGCTGGTATTTAAAGGGAATTTAGTTCGTCTTTCACCTCACGATATTGCAGAGCACTTTTCGCTCAACTGGGGTTCTGGTGCATCAAAATTGGAAGCGAAACGCTATGGTTCTTTCTGAATGGACGGCCGCGGCAGGTGAGGATGGGAATGAGATGGGGAGTGTGGGCAATTTGCAGGGAGGTTCTTGTGATGAGCGACGATATGTGTCAGGGTCTCCACTGGATGGATTGGCTATGTACGATGGAACTTGTCCAACGGTGGACAAGGAGCCACCAGTAGATCCATCCATCCAGCAGACGTCAACCACGGAGTCCTTTGATCCTCCCGCTCCTCTTCCCTCTCTTCACCAGGCCCTGGATATCCAACGCCCCGGATCTACCTCAACCCACCGCCTCGTCTCTCGGCCATCACGAAGCCACCACCAACCCCGCGCAGCCCCTTACCAAACCAGTCGACTCTCCAGCATAACAAAAAGCAACGTCACCACACTGCCCAAACCACAAACCGCAAAATCCTCCGACAACCCAAGATCGCGATTCCTCCACGAAGAATTCAACAACGAATACCTCATCCCCCCAGGCCCAGCCCTCAACTTCACGCTCGTTGAAATCCTGACCATCTTGCCAAACTGGTTCCGCAACGGCGCGCTGGCCACTCGCTTCCTGAACAACGGCATTTCGTCGGGGATCCACTTTTTGATTCTCCGCGAGCACCGGGTCCTGCGGTTGGCTAGCGAGACGCAGTGCGAGCGCGCGCGCGACAGCCTCTCGGATGCATACCGCAGGGTTATGCGGAGGACAGATCCGACGTGGACGAAAGCCCGGCATCGGGTTCCACTGGGCTGGGATAGCCGGGCTATCGCGGTGAATGGGGTTGTGCCTGAAGGAGGACGGGGGCAAGCGTGGGTGCCGCCTGCGTCTGTGGTGTTCAAGGCGCTGGCTAATGGAATGAAGAAGTTACCTGAAGGTGCGGACGCGGGCGATCTTACGCGGGCGCTGGGATTTGCCATGGAGAACCAGAAGGAGGATGGATTTGGTGGGTGGATTGACTTCCTGTTCCCGGATGATCTGCAGGGGATTCTGGAGCGTGTGGGACGGACGCGGGTTACGGCGGAGCATGCAGATCTTTTCGCTGTTGCAAGATATGGCGAGAGGCTTCGAGAGGTGCAGCAGGCACGGTGGAAGTGGATTGCTGATATGCGTATGCAGCAGCAGGCAACTGATAGTCGTTGCGATCTTGAAGCTTTGACTCAACAGGGTGATGATCCTAAAATACAACCACATCCTGTATCGGGGGTTCAGATGCAACTTGCTTCACAGCAAGCCTGGAATCCGTCTCAGCTGCAGCGTGGCCCGACGGCTGTGCCATTTGGTTCGAATGATAGTCAGCATGATCACAGTGACCGGTCACAGGCCTTGTCCCAAGCAAACTTCCACTCTCCGTCCTCGATTGCTGACCTGCATTATAAATCAGCAATGGCATGGGCGGATATGGGTCCACTCGGCCTTGGACAGTCGAATACTGGAGCAACTCGTTCCCAGTATTTGCCACACATCCAGCCCAATCTAGAAGTGGCCTCTCCAAACCCATACGGGGATCATCCTTCTTCCCAATCAGATGCTGACGCACAAATGGTAGCAGCAGTCACCGCATGGCTAGCTGAACAGAATCTTATCACACCTAGAGCAGATGCAGGCCAGCAAAGTGGCGTCATAGAGCTCGCCGCCCCGTCTCTAGATATCTCCGAAATGCAGTCCGTGTCCCAAGACGAACCGTTTCCTCAAATGGAAGTACGGGAAGAATGGTATGCCTTACCTGATTCAACGGCAGCAGAAGCAGCGGTACCCACTGAAATCACAGAAGATGGCTCCGTTACCCCGATTTCGGACGCCTGCCGCATTACGGAGCTTGAAAACGAGATCACTGATCAAGCACTCCTTGCCAACGCAGGACCTGGGTATCAGCTCTTCAACTGCGATGAATTGGACGCGATATGGGATCCCACTCATCCGTTCGGCACGACGGGCCTGCTGACGCCGCCGAAGGATGTATTGTTGTTTGGAGCTGAAACAAATACTGCTCCCATTGTAAATCTGACCGGAATGAGTGGTGAGCTTTCCGACAACGATCAAGTGGATGCCGGTGGTTTGCGCGCTGCTCCATTGGGCACGCGCTTGATCGACTGTGTCGAAGGCGATGATGTACACGATAAGAGTGATCTTGCGCGTGCTGTACGGTGGGCACGCGAGCGTGGAGAGTTGGGTCAGTACTTTGATGTCAATGACGTTGCAAACATTGTTGATGTCATGAAGCGACAGGGCAAGTATTGATCTGGTTACATGGATGCATTGGGAGAGGCTGGCGAAAGAGCGGGCTTTGAGTCTGAACATGTGACGGAAGAGAGGGATTCCTATATGCTAGATTGTTCGTTGAGGTTCCTTTCTTGTGTTTACGCTCAAGCGTATGGTAGGTGTTTGTTGTAGCGACTGCGGATTGCTGTATCGCGAATTCCAAGTACTGTGTAGATACTAAATGGCAACGAAAATGATATCCGACTCATGACTGACTGAGTGAAAGCCGTGGGTTGTCTGGATATTAGGTGAGCAAGTTGGTAGAGATCTTTCTACATGACCGTCCCCTACTCCCCCGCCAACTTGCCCAACGCCTCGCCCTCAACCCTCAACCCAATCCAAGCCGTCTTCTTCTTTGCGCCAATAATCTCACTCTGGTAGAACTGCAAGCTCGGCTCATTCCAGTCCAAACAACTCCATTCCAGCCTCTTGCCTCCCACCTTCAACACCTCCCTGGCCAAGGCCTGCAGTAGCGCTTTTCCATAGCCCTTCTTGCGGTACGCCTCTTTGACGAAGAGATCCTCAAGATAGATGCCTGGCACGCCAGTCCAAGTGCTGAAGTTGTAGAAGTAGAGCGCCATGCCGGCTATGGTTCCATCAGGATCGGTGAGAAGGAGGGTTTTGGCGTAGCCTCGGGAGAACTTGGTGGGGTCTGAGGGGTCGACGTGGGAGAGCGTTTCCAGGAGCAAATCTTCTGTAGCTTCAACGGAGGATGTTGCCTTTTCATAGTCGGCGAGCTCCTGGATCAGTGATAGAATAGTCGATACGTCTGTGAGTCATGTGAGTAACGAGGGACGTTGTGTGAAGCGTGAGCCATGAGCATCCTAACCATCACGTGTTGCATGTCGAATTGTCGCACCGTTGGTAGCCATTGTGTCGGTCTCCAAGGCCTTTGATCGAGGATTCGAGAGTTACAACGGAAAGGAGAAGGAAAAGGAGGCGGTCGTCGGCTTGAGCTTACCTTGTATGCGGGATGACGCGCCCTACGATGTGCCTGTTCGTGTGCGGTACTGGCAGAATTGCGGGACTCAAGCTCGACGCTGCTCACCGCCCCCAGCTTGATCACCGAAAGCGGTATCGCGCCGTTTCTTCCATTCGTCGAGTTTCTGCCTCAGAGGATGGCCAAGCGGCAGATATTCTGTGAAGAAGGGAAACCGAATGTGATCCTCCTGCAGGTTTTGCGGCACAACTGGCTTCTCCCGCTCTGTCTTTGGTGGGTTGGGCACATGTCCTTTGGCATCTACACCGGCGAAGAGGGACTGGTCTGTGGGAGCCGCGTATATCTTCGGATGGATTGCCTTGGTCGGCTCACCCCAGATGGCTTTCCATTGCTTGCGCTCATCGTCATGCTCTAGTTTGCATGACAAGGCGAGGAGTTTTGCGTAGAGGCGACGCATGAATCTCTGGGTCATGTTGTGTGGGCGGTGCATGCCCACAGGTCGGTCGGCTTGACTTGGCCTGTCCATAGCTAGACCTGCTTCTAGTATTCTCAAAGCGTGTTCCTGGTCATCCACAGCTGGCGAGGCAGCAGGACTTGTGCCCAGTCGTGTGCGACGCCTGACAAGACTGATCTTCTTCTCACCTGTAGCCATGGCCTTGATAGCATCCCACTCCTGGTTGGGCAACGGTGGCATCAGCCTGGTCAGCGTCTCTGCATACCATTTCCTGACGGTGTTGCGCGCCCGCTTGATGGGCATGGGCCGCTCCCAGACGTTGTTGATGGGCGTCACCAGCTCCGAGTTCTTCATCTGTCGACCCATGGAGATGCCCTTGGCATACTGCGACTTTACGACGGTGCGGAAGCGCGAATAATGGTCTGATATGTTGATGGTATAGCGAGTCTTGGATTTCGGTTCTGGCGCAGCAAAGTATTGCAGGTAGCGCTTGTCGCTGTGATATAGCTGTTGTAGCGGAGCCTGTCCTGGGAGTTCTGGCGGCGAGGACACCATCTCGCCAATCAGGGAGCAGTCAGGCCGCAGCAGATGATCGAGCAAGGCATACTTGCGCCTGCCTATACGTCCATAGGTCAAGTACAGGACTTTCAACAGACAGGACGTTTCGCCCGAGTTTGCACGTCGCAACAAGTTCAGCCCCTTGCGGCCTTTCTTCAGCAGCGGCCGCGTGCGCTCATTGATGACGGCAAGCTTGCGTCTCCTGAAGCTCTGGTGTCTATACCTGTCGACAGCCTGGATTTGGGATGTGGGCGAGGCATTCTGCTTGGGCTGGTAGGCCTTGAAGCGGCTGACAATGTAGCGGCGGAAATAGGGGCGGGCGCTGGCATCGGGCAGGTACGTGGCTTCACGCAGCAGGGCGCGCAGCAGGTGGACGGGCGCGAGACTCGAAGGACTGGTCGGGGTGAAGGCTGTAGACATGATCACATCGGACAAGAGGTTTCCCCCCGATTCATTTCTCCCATATTTTCACGGGCGGGCGAGTGGTTGGGTATAATCATGGATGTCGACAATGGACACCTATCTTCCCAGGCTAGGTACGGCCTGTGCCACCAGTAGGCGACAACACGTGATTTGAAGAAAGAGAGAAAGAAAAAAGGAACAAAAGGGTACCAAGTGTTGATTGGCTGCCCCGTGCAACCGAGCACTTTGGCTCGAACGCGTCGCGATCTCCACATACGGACAACGGCCCAATTCACTCCCCGCCCACTCAACCCCCAGCCCAGCCAGCCAGTAGCCCACCACCGCCCACACAGCCAAAACAAGTCTCCGCTCTCCCACCGCTTGCGCCAACCTATATGCAGACAGAAGAAGAAGAAGAAGAAGAAGAAGAAGAAGACCGACGTGTGGCGACGACAGAATTCGGTACGATACTAGCGTGCGCGCGCCTGGTCTCGTGGTAGACAAAGCCCCCCTCCCCTTGCCCGAACCACAACTATCCACGCCTACCTCTGCGTCGTCCTCCATGACCACCGTTTGACCTGCGCCTTTCCTCAAACCCCCCTCCAAGGCCCCTCCAAGGCCCCTCCAAGCTTTCCCAGGCCCGCCTCAGCGCTGCGTTCGCAGCATGCAAGTCGCGCGCACATCGCAGTCGTCGTCTTTCCCTGCCGGCTCGCCGCCACAGGCCGCCATGTACGCCAATTCTCCCCATGGACTCATGGCTGCCCCCGGCTTCAACCAGTCTTTTTCCGACATGAACGGCTTCCCCCAGCACGGTATGGAAAAACCGCAAATCTACACGGTAGGCGACATGGCCCAGCGCAACTTGCAACAGGGATGCTGACAAGACAGGCTGTCTACTCGGGCGTGTCCGTCTATGAAATGGAGGTCAACCGTGTCGCCGTCATGCGCCGACGCTCCGACGGCTGGCTCAACGCTACCCAGATCCTCAAAGTGGCCGGCGTGGACAAGGGCAAGCGGACCAAAGTTCTTGAGAAGGAAATCCTGACGGGCGAGCATGAGAAGGTGCAGGGCGGCTATGGAAAGTACCAGGGCACGTGGATCAACTACCGCCGGGGCCGAGAGTTTTGTCGCCAGTACGGCGTCGAGGATGTCTTGCGCCCACTGCTCGACTACGACATCAGCGCGGATGGCAACGCAGGGCATGGCCTGGAAACGCCAACCAAGGAGCAGGCCATGGCGGCAAACAGGAAGCGCTTCTACACGCAGAGCATGGACGGCCGTAGCACTAGCCAGAGCGTCGGCGGCACCTTCTTCTCCAACATCTCCTCCACAGCCACTAGTGCGCTTGCCGCCATGAACAAAGTCGCCCGCCTCAACTCACCTGCCCCACGACCAGCGAGCTCATCGCAAGGCCGGAGATGTATGGCGAGACCCCAGGGACCCATGGCCAGCCAGGAGTCATTCAGGACGAGCAGCCAGCAGAGCATCACGTCTGAGCGTAGCTTTAGCGGAGGCAACGGCCACGTAGACTCCGCCTACGGCACCGGTATGGACGATGCTCAGGAGCCGCCTAGAAAGCGCGTACGCGCGAGCCAAGACGAGTCCTTCTCGCAACAGCCAAATGGACTAGACATGTCGATGCGTGATTTAGGCTCGCCCACCGAGCCAAGTGAGAGCTTTTACCAACACCAGACAGGACACCGCATCACCCTACCCGATGGCGAGGTTCCATCAGCTCTGCCGCCTCTTCCCCATCCAGACACCAAACACAACGAAGAAAAGCAAGCCATGTTGACTGATTTGTTTGCCGACCAGACCAGGACAGACTTTACCAATCATCCAGCCATACTTCATCTTTCCGGCCAAGATCTCGACATGCCAATTGACAACACATCAAATACCGCCCTCCATTGGGCAGCTACCCTCGCTCGTGTTTCCCTGATGCGCCTTCTTGTCTCAAAGGGAGCCAACATGTTCAGAGGCAACTCATCGGGACAGACGCCGCTGATGAGTGCGGTGACGGTGAACAACAGTCTGGACCACAGTTGCTTTCCAGAGACCCTTGAGATCTTGGCGCCACTAATCGAACTCCGGGACGCTAACGGCAGGACCATTCTCCACCACATCGCCGTCACGTGCGCCATCAAAGGTCGCGCCGCATCCAGCAAATACTATCTCGAAGCCTTGTTGGAGTACCTCGTACGAAGCAATATTGGGCCCGGTCAAGTTCCTTCTTTTCACGAAACCAGCAACTATCCGAAACCAATAGGATTGATGAGGTTCATGCAAGAAATGGTCAACGCGAGAGACAAGGACGGTAATACTGCACTGAATTTGGCGGCGAGGATAGGAAACCGCAACATCATTTCACAACTCATGGAGGTCCAAGCGGACCCGACCATTCCCAATCACAAGGGCACAAGGCCAATTGACTTTGGCGTCGGCAGTGACATGGGTGATGGCAACGCAACCATGACAGCAAACAGTCCAAGTAAGGGCAAGGCGCCGCTCAGTAAAGTGGAAGAAACAAGTCGCGAAATTCAACCTCGTAAGTTCTGCTTCATCCTCATCGCATCACCTAATTCTGATCAAAGTCCACAGTAATGAATGGTATTCTCCAATCGGCGTCGATGCAATTTACACAAGAAGCTCGTTTAAAACAAGACTCTATAGACCGCACCAATGACCTTATCACCCAGCTATCCGGCCAACAAAAGCAAGAGCAGCAAAGACTCGAAAACCTCCGCGCGCGCCTTCGCACGCGCCAAGACCGTGCGAAACGAATCTCAAATTTAAAACGCTGGCTCGAACCTCAGAGACACATGCTCGCCGTCAACGCCGGCGCCACCGATCTCCACGAAAAGCGACGAATTGGCTACGCGGACCTCGAAGGCGCAGGCCTCATCATCAACGAAGACGATCTACCCTACGAACTCCGACAAGCGGGTGACCACCTCGGTCGCCATGCCTCGGACGGACCCTCCTACATCTCTACGCCTCTCCCCATTGACGCCGCCTCACTCAGCCAAATCCTGCAACAACCGCAATATCGAGACTACCTGGTGCAACAACTACCTCCGGCTCATGTGCTTCGACAACGGCTGGAGACGTATACGCATACCAACGGCTCACTCCTCAATCGCAGTAGGATACTCAAGGAGAAGGATGGTCAGCTCGAGCAAATGTATAGGAAGGTGGTCAGTCTGTGCACAAAAGTGGAGGAGAGTCGGATTGAAGAGTGCCTGGAGGGCTTGGTGGCGGCGTTGGATAGCGAGGAAGGTGAGGGTGTGGAAGTGGGTAGGGTGAGAGAATTTTTGAGAAAGGTCGAGGGGGTGGAGGCATAGCGGGGTCTGTCGGGGGGTGGTGGATGTTGGTGTTGTAGTTTTCTCTCTCTTGACTTTGTGAGATCCCTTGTCCGAGAGGGAGACTTGGCTCTGGTCATCAAGAGAAAGGGCTTGCTGCGTCTTGCCTTGGTTGCTTTCTTTGTGGATATGAAGGAATATGAAATTTTATCTTCTACATTCTTTTTACCTTTTTTTTTGGGCCCGGTGTGCGATGGGCATTTGTCTCGATTTTCCTTTTCCAGCCGTCTCGCATCTGTGCCATTCTTGTTTGGCGCTGATTGCGTTTTTGGCAATGCTAGGTGTTGCATTGTGCAGTTTTGTTTTCTTTTTGAGGCGAGAGAGGGGGTTGGGGGTTTCTCTGAAAACAAAGTACGAGTCCAAGGCCGAGGTTTCAGTCAAGTCGGAAAGGAGCGACGATAAACCCCATTCTTGCACTCTGGTGGTGGTGGGAAATCCCGTGCGATTCTCTCTGCACATGTCCCAGATTGGACAACGATTGGCAGGGGACAACGACATGTACGGCTCTTGGCTATTAGCTATTGTGTGCCTCAAGCATGGGATTTTTCTTTTGTTCATCTGAGCTTTCTGCTGACGCTAGAAGTGGGAATATGTATGTGGTGTTTTGGGGTCTTGTTTTAGGAAACTGGTTATGTTTGGCGTTGGCATTTGAAGAGCCGCGTTGATTAGATTGACGCTGTTCAACTTGAGTATTACGGTAGTAGTGGGCAGGGCGCGATTAGGACACGAAAGGATATGAAGCTAGTTAGTGTATGGTTCGGAGCGCGAGCATGATACCCCGTGGCGACGGATTCCACTCGCGAACATGAGGGCATTGGACGGTTGTGCGCATTCATGTGGTCATGAATGATCTGGATAATTCGATCATAGGGAGAGATTTGATGGAGGTTGAACCTACCTGCTTACACAATGGACGCGACGAGGCTGTAAGCGCAATGGCAAACGCTCTGTTTTATTTTCAAAGAGGAAATCACGATGGGAAGCAAGAAGGGAATTTGCCACAAGATCCATGATTGGTATATATAGTTTGGTAAAGGATAAGATCTATGGATGAGAAATTTGTGGGCCTTGGAAGGGAATAAATGGTAAGATTGTCGAAGAGAAGTGTAGCTGTTTGGGCCAAGATTAAGACTAGAGATTTCCTCCACTGTCTTCATTATTCGGGCGTAACGAGTGCTGGATCAAGGCAGAGGGAAGATTTGATGTAGTTGCTGAAATCATAGGTTTTGTCGTCGTCGCCGAGAAACTTGGACAAATCCGATTCTTCCATGTACGGGGTGAAGTAAGCCTCGCCCGAGCAATCGGCGGTAGAGAAAAAGCGGCAAATACCGGATGCCTCAACTTTAAGGGACAGTGCCTTCACAGGGCCCACGACGCAATAATCGGTGATCAAACCGCCCTCCTTGCCCATGGGGAACTCCTTCTTGGTGCACCCCTTGAAATTCCTTTCCGAACATACCGTGACCTGGACAAAGCCCTTCTTCACGGGCTTAGGGAGAGGCGGAGGACTTGGCATGCAAACGAATCCCGCAATCTTCTTGGTAATATTGACTGGACCCAACAGACTCTTGTATTGCGATGCGTCGTTCTCCGCACGACTGTTGATACCATAGGGGAACTTTTTTCCTTCATCTCGACACGCCTTGTTGTCGTAAAATTCGCAACGAACGCCCTTGGGTACGTTGATAGAGCCAATGTAGGGCATTTTGGGATCGATGCACGCTTTTTTGTTGTGGATTTTTTGTGTAAGGTGGACAGTCGCTTCTATATCTTTGCATTGACCATGCAAGTTCTTCTCCGGGCAGATCTTGATTTTGGTCGTAGTCTCAGGGGGAAGGAGCGCGCAATTGAATGATTTGACGGCCTTTGTCAGGTCGACGTGTTCTTCATCTGGCGTCCCTCCCGACAACGTGGAATTTGCTAGGTTCTTCGATTCGCCTACAAAACTGAAATAGTCTTTTGCAGTGTTCATTTCGCATTTGTCGTTGGCAAAAGCGAGGCAAATAACGTTTGGTTCCGTCTTAATGGAGTCGATGGTAGAAAGTGTAGTACGCATGCACACCCCTTTCGCTGTCTCGCCAGTTCCATCGACGAGCGGCACCTTTTGTATGGTTTCGCATTTATCCACGGGCTTGTTTTTTTGACAGAACGTGACATCGGCGTGGCCCACAATCTTTCCTTCATCCCCTTGATCGCCATCGCGGGGTTTAAGTGGCTGATGGAGGGCACGCTTTCCTTCGGCTTGTACAGCGATTCCGCGAACCACACGTTTTGATTCTCGAGATTTGAAGTCAAGGGCGGCCGTGACACCGAGCAGGGCGAGGGTAACCACTGATAGCTTCATTTCGGTGAAGCTCCAGCTGTTGAAGGAAGATTAAGTGCGTGATCGGGGGGTTTCAAGGCAAATATTTCAATCGCAATAGGTAGAGACCGTGTCAAAAGAATACAGAGGAGAGTGGTGAGGGTAGCTTGTGGCCTGAATGTAGAGTGCGGATATCTCCTGGTATAAATACCATACTTAGCCTTGGTCGTCTTGTTCCGGTCAAATATACTTCTAGGTAGCCGGCTCAGTCACACTTGAGAAAACAGTTCCCCGACTCGGCCTCATGTTGACGGCAGAATTTGGGATATGACAGTGAGATCTCATGGAGATGATGATGATCGTCGGCCCGGGGTGGAGAGCCTGTGTATGGACTAGCGCTTACCACAGTAGCTACCAAGGCGTAAGCCAGAATCACTTCTTTGGACCCGATCAAAGTGGTAACATTTGTGCTGTAGGTCATTATGATAGATACCTACATATCCAATGCAAATTAAACCACTTTTACCCTGTCCGCGTTCTCTGCAGGGCTGCTCCGCATTGAAATTTCAAGCTTAAGTTGTACTGTTAGTAAGACCACTACCGATGACCGATGACTGGCATCGGTCCGGTAAGCTACGGTACTATGCACACATCGACGTGCGGACATCTTGTAGAAACTGAATGTCTTGTCATAGATCGCAGCCATGCTTGTGCAACAACCGAAACTTTAGGAAGTTCTGATGTCAGTGGCCTAGCTTAAGTTCATGAATCGTCGCACGCTAACTAGGTTCTTTGATGACCGGGGTTTAGGTCCTAGACAGATCCTTGCTTTAAGGTGCATACTGTCAGACCATGGGTCGCTTGGTGGCGCACCTCTGAATGACTATGGGGTATGGTGTGCCCTGCGCCCATATATACTCTTCTTTTCGTGGATAATCCATATTCATGGACTATACGTCCCTTTTTGGTTGTTTAGCGCAGTGGGAATAGACACCGTGTCCTAACACATATTAGATCTGTTAGCTGCGTCTGTTATGCTAGTAGTGTTTCCTTCTGCTAGGGTATCTAGCCTTTGTTGATTATGTCGCTGGTTTGATATTATCCCGCTTTTCTTGATACAGACGGAGCTAATCGTTACAGTGCACTTATCAGGTTCGCTGTTAGCTAACGCTAGGGGAATGTCTACTTAGCACTAACACTGATTGTCCTGAAGGGAAACATCGCAGGTTCTGTAGATTCATTATAGTTACAAAGCAGAGTTGGCACCTCATAAGTATAACTTTAGGTCCCCCCTTATCTGAAATACAAGATGTAAACTAATCCATTGTAGATCTTGTATTCTCACACACAATGGTTACATGGATAGGTAATATGTTTAAGCTGATGGCCTGGATAACAATTTCTGTCTCTGCCTTCGTGTCTAGATGCAGCTGCATTGTGACCTATGGGTACTAGGTAACTTACGTGACAAGTGAGTCATTTTCGCGGTTGTAAAGATACCAAGCTTGGTCCGTCATTGCGGAAATCAGTTCCCCATCTAAATCGCTTACTTGCCCTAAGTGTAGCGATGGAACAGATACAAGCTTTCAGACCGTTTGGTTGGGTGAATCGTGTACGTTTTTTTTGAGGTAGTAGAGATGCTTAGGCCATATGCTGCGTGCGTATATCCTCCAATATTGTACATCTGCCTTCCCGAAATAGATCATATCTAGACTATAAATGGTACAGGCTCTGGGCACGCTGGTTCTTTCCTTCTTGATGTCCGTATTATACCGAGTCGTACCGAATGAAAGCTGCACAATCTCTACTTCAAAGTTTATTCATTGTACTGTACACCAATGCATCGATTCTTTTGGAGATCAGCAAGGACGCAATCGGTCCTGCCAAGATCTCGTAAGCACGCTCTATTCGGAGTAATCTCACACCGTGATTAGTCGCTTTGTATACCACAGTAAGCTTCGTTTTGTTGTTTCAGTCTTTGCAATCCCCATGGCCACATAAGATCAGTGGTAATGTGCCCTGTTATGACATTGTGACAAGGCGCAAAATGTCTGCGCTCTAAAACAAAGTTCCAATACAGTGGATTCCGTCTCGTGCGCTACTTCCTACAACCACTTACATACATTTGTAACATGGACCCTGGCTGTCAGATATGAACCCAGTAACCAAGTGTGACGATGGTGCCCATTGTAAGGCACTCCCGAAACTCAGGGGTAAAGCACTGATGATGGGATTTTGGATAGGTCTCATGTAAGCTACGGAGGTACTCCTGGCTGCAGTAATACTTGTGAACCAATATTGATCATGGTTACAGATAACCCTAATGTCGTGATCTGCAATCATTATGCTAACTTTCTGGCATCATACTAAGAACACCATACCTTTTTGTTTGTAAATGCCTGGCATGTACAGTTAAATTGGCTACCTACATCTATCTCTTCAGGATATATTGTTAAACAAGCGCTCGGTGATTGCGTTCCTTGACTCTTGACCTTAACCCTACGAGGATGAATTAAACGGGAAATCTTGATCCACATTCAAAGTGAACTATATTAATGTGCGCAACCTGATCACGAGCTTACGGGTAAAGAAAGCCTAAGGTTTGAGGAGATTCTGGTCCGACTTGTGCCATCTCACTAGGTTTGTACTATGGTATCAGGCAAAAGTGCTCCCCTGTGGGGCGTCTGAGCCACCCCTGTATCTAACTATACTAGATTGGGGTGATACAGTAATATATTCATTTCTTAAAGTATCTTAATACTTAGTATGCCCACCTTAGGCTTTAATTACTACCTAGCAGCAAGCCTTTATACTATTTACTAGTAATTAGAGCCAATTAGGTGTAATTAAGTCCTAGGCTGCGCGGACAATCTCTTGTAGTTATTTATATAAAGGCTGTTGCCCTACACTACGGTAAAAAATTGTTTACTGTAGAATGGTACACTAGGGGTTTACTATATAGGTGTAAACTGACCTCGTGTATACCCGTAAATAGGTTTAAAGTGGTAGTTTACTTTTATTAAAGTGGTGGTTTACTTTTATTAAAGTAGTGGTTTACTTTTATAGTAGGTGTTTAAATTAAGTATAAAAAGTAGTTTTATTTCTATTATACGCTATAATACCTAACTAAGACTAAAAGGGGTAGAAAAGATTAGCTTTACGCTATACGCACATATAACATAATAATAAGTCATGATATTTTTACTAATAGGAGGTGGTGATAATAGGAGGTGGTGATAATAGAGGTAGTGATAATAGAGGTGGTGATAATAGAGGTGGTGGAGGTGGTGATAATAGAGGTGGTGGAGGTGGTGATAATAGAGGTGGTGGAGGTGGTGGAGGTGGTGGAGGTGGTGATAGAGGTGGTAGAGGTGGTAAAGAAGATTAAAGAAAGGAGGGGTAAAATACTTAGATAGTTAGTAGGAAACTAGTAGATTAATAGAAGTAGAAGTAAAAGTGGAATACATGGTATAGTAAACCCTATTTAGGTTTACTTCTTCTACCTAAACTACTTCTTAGTCTACTTTAGATAAATATAGCTACTATAAACCGGTTTTGTACCGTAGTGCTATAGGTAGGTCTAGATAGTAGAATTTAATCTAATCTTTTATCCTAGGTAAGATATTGCTAGGTTTAGTGCTTTTAGGTTAGTGTAGATAGTAGTGTAATTAGTGTTTAAGACATAGATAGTAGATAGAGGTGATAGTGAAGTAGTGATAGAGGTGGTGGTAGAGGTGGTGGAAGGGGTAGTAATAGGGGTTGAGGACTAAGAGATAGAAACATCGAGAAACTCAGGGGTGCATTAATTACCATACAAATTACTATAGATTTGCATGAAAAGTGTTGGAATACAGAGTTTCTAATCTCCGTAAGCACGGCCCTACTTACCCCCTGCAAGTAGACCCACGGTGAGCACTTTTACCTACCACCATAGTAAGCTCACGCATCCGGTCAAATTTTGAAACCAGGAACAGTGCACTGCACAGCCATATATGAGGAAAGAAGCTGGCTTTGTTGATCTTCTCGACTTTTGAATTGGGTGATTCCTATGCTGTCTTAAGGGAAGCGCGAAGTAGAGTCGTCATCGTCTTTTTAGGAGGCTTATAGATTTGGAGTTTAGTTACGCCACGACTGAGTGGCTGATTGGCTGAGCTTGAACAAAATTGCGAGAAAATTATCTCGTCCCTCTTCTGATATTTTTGTGTCATGCAATTCTCGTGGGCAACTGAGTTACCCGCTCCGATCCAGTGGGTGTTTCCTCCCTTGAGTTGCAAGTAGTAGGAGTCAATGTAATCAATCGATCAAGCGCGGGTATATCCATGCCGTAGCAGGTATCAATCAAACTCTTCTTCGATTCAGCGGTCCTCTTTGTAAGTCTTATGGGCGTAATATGATGGCCCGACTGCAAGACTGAGCCCTGATGGCATCATAATCCATCCTTCAAGGCTGTGACTGTGTATGAACATCGACTCAGCGACCGAAATTTGAGCATCGTGAAGCATGCATCGAGGAACGGTCCGTTTGAAGTCGCTCTCAAAGTTCTCTCTAAGATTCAACGGGTACAAATGCACCCCCCTAAAAGGATATAGCGCCGAAATTCTAAGTCTTGTAAAAGATCATCAGATGATCACCCTTCAACACTAGGAGTTCTTCCAGGGGGTTCCTTGTAGGAGTTCTTGCAAAAAATCACAGTCAGTTCAGTATATGGAGGAATCGGCAGAATAACTCTAAAATGGTAAGTCAGCGTCAGCACAGAACTCGCATTGATCATCACATACTAGTAGTGTCCTTGTGTGTATTTAAGTTCTACAAAAGGTCCGGATGCCAGCCCTTGGTTCCTAATCTAGGATGGTCAATTCTTTGTAATTAGTTAATTTCATGGAGAGGTCTCTCATCTGTACATAATTCATTTACCGTCGCTTAGTGAAAAAGGATTGATCAGATACTCGCAACTAATTTGGTCCTTCCCTAATCTAGTAGAGTCACAGTAAAACTAGAATTTACTACACTTATACGTATAATGTACAAAACAATCAGCCTCTAATCTGCTTCTTTGATATAAGTTACAGTACACATTGTAACGCGTTAGCATTAGGTTAGCGTGTGCGAAAATGCATCGCGCAGTGTTAACATTTAGCTTGTGCAGGGTTTGTCAATGCACCCACATATATTTTTTCTAGGCGATATTCTGTTTACGGATACAAGCAACCTTTTTATTGCAAATGTACAGAGGTGCTTCTAGGACTGAATGTTTAGGCGTCTGCGTTAAGTGTGATAATTAGTGGTATTCAAATTACTAAATACGCTGATTGCTAACCTAAGTGCACAATGTAACAACGCAGGTAGGTAGGGGCATTTAAGAAGTATCCAATATACCTTAAAGGCATATAGGAGTGCGCGTCTATATAGAAAAGAATATAATTCCTACACCTATAGGTCTTGTATAAAAGGATAAGAAGAACTTGTCTATCTATCTATATATAAGATGTCACGGTGGGAGACAGAAGTTTAGTGGTAGATTGGGACAGTAGGTGTTGATTGAATATCAAACGAATCGATACCGTGTGTATCGATTCTCACGGGTATTTATACTGCCCATGATCACGTAATCTGCCTAGCTTGGGCCACTCTGGCCCATGCTCGAGTCAGCAGGGTCGGCGGAGCCCTGTGTCCTGACATACAAGTATAAATAAAAGTTATTTACTTTTATAGAATATATAACGTTAGTATAGTAAACCGTATTTAGGTTTACTTATTCTACCTAAACTACTTTTTAGTCTACTTTAGATAAACATAGCTACTGTAAACCAGTTTTGTACTGTAGTGAGAGGACTAGTATAACATGGCCTATGAATGAATTTTGAACCACGATGTTGCTCCTTATCTTAGGTACCGGTAATCGGTCCAGTCCCAATATGAACCAAATGCATTACTTCCGATAACTCCCTTCTCATCTGTTCTCGATAAATGGTGCTGACAATCTCTCACTCTTTGGCCTTTCCCGGCATCAGCGCCACTTCATCTTCAGTGTCTTCAATGCCTCGGAATGCGTGCGTTGGGAACGGTAAACTAGCCTAGTGCTAGGTTAATGATTCACATGCTATTTAATCCTTGACTGAGCAGACAAATGTCTGCGCCATGACGGTGTTAGGCTACCCGGGGCGGATGACGAGGCGATATCTAAGTAAAATCCTAAAGTGCACAACCCAGGACACAGCAGCTACAATGATCGGCGAACTTCTTGGTACGCCACTGGCGTTCTTGGCTTTGCTAAGACTCTGCCTAATGAGCACTTGTCAAGGCAGCCGTGCACATAGCTTTTCCTCATTGGCAGGTAGGAAGCCCGATATGGTATGACTCAGACATCTGGGAGGAAACAGGGCTCAACACTTATACAGTACTCGACTCCACAAAAATGGTTTACCGGTAGAAACACCAAGATCCTCGAGACAGAGTTTGGCCGTCAGGCGTCGTTCGATGATTTCATCTTGCCATCTTAGGATGCCGGATTACCGACAGCAAATTCCAGCTTCCATCTCAGTGCTTTCTATTTTCATGACCTCCGCTATTGGGGAATACTTCTTACCACCGCTTGATGAAATTTCTTTCTCAAAAAATCAGATGGTTCAATGCTGAGCCGATCGCGCGAAGTTATTTCGCTAAGCCTCTAACTTGAAGATCGTATTACGAATCATGACATTCGACTCTAACAAGCACGACCACGATACTCTACACAAGTTAAGTGATGTCTCACCTTAGAAGTGATGCCCATGTCGGAACGGATAACCTGACTAGCCCCGGAAAGATGGCTGGGGTACAGCATACTGGTTCCAATAGGGTTGCGAGCACGGAGCAATGTCCGTTCCTGTCAGGGAATGATACGGGGAATTGAAGTCTGTGGATGTATCATCATGATGCTTGGATTCGCCACCCCGAGAGAACCCTGCAGACACCATAATAGGACATGACAGCATATTTTTGATGCATCTTTGATCTTTAAGGTGTATCACACTGTCGACGTGCTACTTTGACGATTTCCTCTTCGCCTACTATGTACAACCCATTGACTTTTGCTGTGTACGAAGATCCCACGCAGCATGTAAAGAAAATGCTTTCTTCATTGTTGAACCTAGGTGGGTGCAAACGTACTACCGCTCGTCTCTCCGGATCGCAATGAATTTCCCCTGCGGCCTCACATGATCAACAGTGTGGCAGCTAGAAATGGACATGATGTCTGTGATTTGGCGACATGACTGAAAACTTGGCTATACCTACGGTACAGCTCTTGGAAGCATAAATCCAGATCGTCACAGATTGATTTCCAATCTCACGAAGACTGAACACTTGGTATGACATGCAACTTACTGTATTCTACCTATGCTAGCTTGTGTTATCCTCGCCATTGCCTATGGTAAGGCATGTGGAAGACACCCAAGAGTGTATTCGCATGTCAAAGCTAACGACATGTAGTTTGTTTGTAGGCTCGGCGGTTGATATAATGCCGCAAACACGCGCTATGGCTCTAGCATCGGGCGGTGGCGCCTTGTCTCTTCTGGGCAGCGGCTTGGTGCCTTGGTGCCGCCGTCTCTATACCAACTTCAGCTCTAGACCCTCTCTTGTGTTTTGCATCTCTGTTTTGCATCTCCTTGGACTGAAATGCGATGTTGTGGTTCTTGTCTTTTGGAGCTACCGTATGCTTTCCCGCAAGTAGGTATGGGGGGTGAGCCAAAGCGACGGAGATGCTCATCCCGGAACGAAAGAGTTCACAGCAATTGCATACCATATCAACCCCGGAAAAAGGAGAAGATAGAGAATGTATGGGGCTGAGAAACACTTGGAAACGAGGCATACCTTCCCTCTCCGGTTTTACCCACTGATTCTCCGTTCCCCCCGCGATTACCCCGCAGACCTGTAAAAGCGCTAGTCGATCGGTCAAGCTCCAGGAGCGGACACCATCACCTTACGGTCGCCTTGCCAAGCAAACCTTCATGCAACCTCCACCCCATACCAGCCTATCAAGACTTGGGCGCAGTACTTCCAAAGCACACAAGAGTCTTCGCCTTGTCCCTTGCTAAGACTTGCTCCCCCAGATTCGCTGCGATAATCCACCGGCTGCCTCGAAGGAGCAGGTAAACTGGGGTATTGTGGGACGAGTTATGTGCGCGTGGTGCATCGCTTCGCAATATCACGACTGTGGTGGCGCCTGGGGTTGTATTGCCGCGGCCGGTAGCATGGTGATGGGAGTCTTCTGGTCTGAGGGGACTATCTGCCATAAAGCCTTGCGAGGTCCCTGCTTTTGATGAAGGATCCATCGTTGGGCCTCCTAGCTCTGACATCTAACTCATTCTTGCCGATACTACCGTTGAAATTTTTTACTTTGGAATGGGCTGCTTTAACACTCATGCGTCGGGTACTTTGGACCCTCCAGAGGTCCGCAACTGGAGGATCCACACCATTGCTTTGATCGCGTCCATGTCTGCGCTCGCCAGTAAGATATGATTATCAACAGCCCCTGCAGTAGCCAGCTGACTGTATTGTAGTGGGCTATGATACCGCCGTCATCGGTGGTACCATGGCACTCAATTCGTTCATCCGTGATTTCGGTATGAACGACATTGCAAAGTCCAATCGCGACACTATTCAAGGCAATATCGTCTCCACTTTTCAGGCCGGTCAGTCTCATTGTGCCAGTTTTTCAAATCACTACTAATAGATCCAGGTTGCTTCTTCGGTGCCCTCATTGCTTTTCCCTTCGCCGAGAGAATCGGCCGGAAAAGGACCATGATAATTGCGTCCTCCATCTTCCTCCTCGGCGGTACACTCATGACTGCATCTCGAGGTAGCCTCAACATGATCTACGGTGGTAGAGCCGTAGCCGGTCTTGGTATTGGCGCATCCTCCATGGTGGTTCCAGTGTACATCTCCGAGACCGCACCGCCCTCCATTCGTGGTCGACTTGTGGGTATCTTTGAAATTGCCTCCCAGGGCGGTGGTATGCTCGGCTTTTGGATTAACTACGCTACCGATCGGACCATCAATGTCGAGAGACAAGCGCAATGGATCGTTCCACTTGCTATCCAGTTGATTCCAGGAGTACTGCTCCTCCTTGGTGTTGCATGGTGCCCAGAGTCACCACGTTTCTTGGCCAAGAATGACAACTTTGAAAAAGCAGAACAGATCTTGACCAAGATCCGTGGCCTCGATGCCTCACACGCGTACATTCAACATGAGATGAGCGAGATCAGGGCACAGGTCGAGGAGCGTAGTGCAAATCGCCAGGGCAAGAAAGCACAGTTCATGAAGTTGTTCCAAAAGGGTGTGCGAAACCGCATGGCTATCGGACTTGCACTCATGTTCTTGCAGTCCTTCACTGGTGTATGTTCTTCCACTATGAATACCCGTCAAACAGTCACTAACCACAGTAGGTCAACATCATCACATATTATGCGCCCCGTATCTTTGAAACTCTAGGTATCTCCGGTACGTCACTCAGGCTCTTCTCCACCGGCTTTTACGGCATTGCAAAGACGCTGGGCATGATCACCTTTACCTTTGTCGTTGTCGAAAAGGTCGGTCGCCGCAAAGGTCTGATCTGGGGCGCAGCTCTTGGCTGCATTCCCATGTGGTACATTGGTGGATACGTCATGCGAGCTGACCCAGCTGCCGCCGCACTTCGCGGTGATGTTTCTCGCAACGGCTGGGGCTACCTCGCTATGGTTTGTGTATACGTCAACGCCTTCATCATCTGCGCAACATGGCAAGGTATCACCTGGACCTATGCCAGTGAGATCTTTCCCCTCGATATCCGAATGCTTTGTGTCTCGCTCACCACGGCGGACACCTGGCTTGGGTCCTTTATCATTGCCCGAAGCACGCCATACATGATTTCCGATCTGGGCTACGGAGCCTACTTCTTCTTCGGCGCCATTCTCGTCGCCATGGGCATCTGGAGTTTCTTCTTTGTTCCCGAAACCAAGGGTATAAGTCTCGAGGAGATGGACGCCCTGTTCGCACAACCAGTTCACCAGGCTGTGTGGGCCCAGTTGCGCGGTAAACCCATTGTGGTACACGAAGACGTAATAGCAAGAAGTAAAGGGTTGGAGAAGAACGTGGGCATAGAAACCATTGAGAAGATGTAGACCACGGCGGTCAGGGTAGGTTTGGCACGCATACAGACAACAGCTCGTAGACCTCAAGTGGTGTCTTGCTGTCGGTCAAATAAATACAAAAAAAAGTTGCCACCTCCCCCAAACACTTGCACATTTCCCTATTTCCATGTATTACACCACTACCATCTTCCCTCTCTCCACCCTTTCTCGGTCTCGCGTTCACACCTCTGGCCTAACCCACCATATATCCGCCACAACATCACCCTCCTCATCTCTCGCCCACAAATGCAACACATCCCTGTCCCCCATCCCCCGCCTCAAAATCACATAATTCCTCCTCTGCACAACGCCCAACCAACTCGGCCGACTCGCCACCACAAGCGGCCCATGCGTCAACGTCCCCACGCTCCCATTGCTTCCAGGCCAAACACTCAGCTCACCAGCATAATACAGACTGCGGCGCGCAATATACGCAAACGGTGCGTCGAGCGGCGAATCCGGATCTGGGTCTGAGGCGTTGAGCGCGGCGGGCGCGACGATGGTGGCGGACATGTGGCCCGAGGCGTGGTAGAGGAGTTGGCCGCGTGGATAGTAGGTTATGTCGCCGGGGGGCTTGAGGGTGCCGTTGAGGTGCGATCTATGGGGATGGGGCTGGGGGTTAGATGGGAGGGTATGAAGGGAAGGAAAGGGAAGAGAATGGGTAGGGGATGGTACAGTGTATTGTTCAAGAGAAGCCATGCACCACCTATCGCCGCAGCGACATCATAAGGCAGAACCATTTACACGTCCGCCAACTTCCTTTTTTCTTCTTCAAGTGATACAAGCAGCGCGCAAAATCCCCAACGTCAGAGGGAAAATACTCAAAGCAAAGTAAAGGAAAGCAAACACACATCAGAGGACACGACTGTGAACAAACTTTTAACCAAATCCCCCATTATTCTCACCATGTCCTCCCTTACCCCAGATTCAAAAGCTTACCGGCAATTACTGCAGGGCGTTTCCATGCTACATGGCGTCGGACTTTGGGGCCAGGGGTGTAATCACTCTTTCCACATCCTGTAAGGCTTTTCATCTGCGAACCCAAGTTCCCGGAACTCCACAGATGATTCAAATACCCCCGTGTGTGCATGATCGACGATCTGCGTGACCGTTTTGCAAGGGGGAGATGCGAGATGGTAAATTGAGCGGGGGATGTGGATGGTTGGGCTGGATGTTGTTGTGGACGTTTTTCTTTGTTTTACACGGTTGGGTTTGTAAGCATGATACGTGTCGTGAGATGTACTCGTGTGCGCATTGTGACCACAATAGCTGTTTGTGACATGAAGGACATACAGATTCTCTAGATGTAACTTTTCCAAGTGTTCGATCATACCCTCACTAATCCACAGTTCCCTCTCCTCGCCTGTGCCCTTTCCTAGACACAGGCTGTTTGCAACTGGAGTTTGAATATTCTAACTCCCTTGGAGGATATGTATCGATTGCATGCATTTTCATGGAATGCTTCAAATACCTTGATATCTCTCTCGTATCTCTATCCCGTAATAGTACCATCAGCAGCAGCCGATTCACCTAGATTCATTCCAGCAGTTCTAACCAGCTCTTTCTTCCTTTAACCCCTCATGTCCTCACCCTTCCATCCCAACCCCAAATTCTACAACGCACAGCATAAACTCCCCTCATCCTCATCTCCCGTCTCCCCGTCTCCCCCCTCAACCAACCGGTTCCCTAATACTCTGCTACTACAGCACCTGCAATAATTCCCCGTCCGTCCACATTCCCATTCCACCACGTCCCAGCACCATCACCCACCCATCAAACCACCCCAATGACATAAAACATAAAACATGGAAACATGAACCATATCTCACACCACAGTGAGTCTGAGATCGTATCCGTGACGAGGCGGGGGATATGTGCTGAGGTGGGGTTTTTCTACTTTGCAATGTCAATGTGTATAGGGTCTCCAGTCACAAGTCACAAGTCACAAGTCGCCCATCGTCCATCGTCCATCGCCAGTCTCGAAAATACCAGGCCATGCGCGAGATAAAAGTATTCCAATCACAACTCCCAACCCCATCAAAACAACAACAACATCAACGTTGAAACCCCCCTCCCTTTCGTAATTCATTCGTGGCATTGGGTATATACAACAACCCCTCTTATAATCCTCATTGAACGTGAAAGTTCATGCCCTACTGTGCCATCTCACGTCATACCATGAGCCCATCCGCCTCTGAAAAGTAAAAGAGAGAGAGAGAGAGAGAGAGAAAGGGAAAATGCCCTAGCGCCATTCCAACGCGCTCCCACTTAGCCCGTATCATAAACCAAAGTACCCCAAAATCGAAAGAAAAAGAAAGAGAAAATAGTCTAGTGGATGTGAGAATGAGATCTTTCTTACCCTCACGACTAGGAAGACCAGATAGAGAGACCTCACTACACCACCACAACCCCCCCTTGAAAGAAAAAAGATCGACGAGACGTCTCAGATTTCAGTTTTAGGGGGCGGAGTCCCCTCAGCCACGTCGTCCTTTTCCACAACGACAAAGTCGTCATCGACCTCGTCTGTCTTTTGCCGTTTCAACGATGGCTGTTGCGCGTCGGAGTCTGCGTCTTGGGGATCGACGGTCGGGGCGTCGGGGAGTTGGGATAGGAGGGCAGAGGGTTCGGTGGTATCCTGTTCTTGTTGCTTCTGTTTGTTTGTGTTTGCCTCTTCTGCTGCTTCTGGGTCTGCGGTTGCGGGAGGGAAGAAGTGGCTGGGGTTGAGTGTTAGTTGTGTTGCGTACCATGACGTGTGAGAGGGGGGGGGGGGGGGGAAGGTTACGGAATCTTTCTAAAATAAGCATCCTCGTCCTTTTGCATAAAGTTGCAAAATATGACTCGATCGAACTTGTCCGCCTGCTCCTCATCCTCTAGAAACTCGCGCACAGTCTCCAACGCAACCTCACTCGCCTCGCCGCTAGGATACCCGTATACGCCCGTACTCAGCGCCGAAAAGGCAATACTCCTGCAGCCATTCGCAGCCGCCAACTCCAGACTCGTTCTGTAGCAGCCCGCCAGCAACTTGGCCGCACGCGAGCCTTCCTTCCAATAGATGGGACCGACAGCGTGAATGACTTTTTTGCTCGGCAGTTCATAGCCGTCTGTAATTTTTGCACTGCCCGTCTCACAGCCGTTCAGGGTCTCGCATTCTTCGAGGAGCTTGGGGCCGGCGGCGCGGTGGATGGCGCCATCTACGCCGCCGCCGCCTAGGAGGGAGGTGTTTGCTGCGTTGACGATGGCGTCGATGGCAAGGGTGGTAATGTCTTGGCGGATGACGCTGATTTTGTCGTTCAGCGAGGAGGAGGCCGGGTAGGCGGGTGTGGCGTCGGTGTCCCTGGGTGCGATCTTCTTGAGTTTGTAGAGGAGCGTGAGGGTGGGGATCTCGTCCAGGCCGACGGTTGTGACCATGGTGCGGATGGCTGTTGGTGGAGAAGGGCTGCGCTGGCCTGTGGAGAGGGGTTTTGCGAGGTAGTAGGAGCTTGTCATTAGTCGTAGGCGATGTAGGAGAGTGAGAGGGCGTGGCATGTAGAATGATGGTCAAGAGGTGCTTGGTGTGGGGGAAGCTCTGCGACTAGGTGGGGTCAAAGCTTCAAGGTTGCGTCAAGGTCCCGACGCCATTTAGGTTGGATCCCCACCAAGTCAGAGACATGCCGCATGGTGGACTCGCAGTGTATGGGAACATGATTCCATACTGCAGCCTAAAATAAAAAAACTAGTCTTGGTCCTCTTGCACCATAAAGAGCAAGGTCAAAAAAAGCACCAGATTTCCACAGACGGTCATGGATTGATCATTTCAGCGTGAGACAAATAACATACACCATACATCATACACGTACACATTACCATGGCCGCTCATTTCCCACTTCATACTCTGGCAGCCTGTTTCTTCTTCTCCGCAGCCTCCTCGGCAATATCCTCGGCCCCATCATGTATTCTCTCGACAATATGCTCTGGCAGATTGTCCTTGGCCCTCTTGTTATCCCTCCCAGCCGCTCTCTCCTGCTCCCACTTGTCCTCCCTCAACTTCTCCTGCCCTTTGATACTCGTCTCGACCTGTTCGACTGCCCGCTCAATCTCGACCTCCATCTCCGGTAGCTCGAATTGCTCTGCAATGAGTTTGCCATTCCACCGTTGCAGCACCATGACGTCTTCCTTCTCGTTGTTGGTCTGCTTGTGAACGACCGAGGCCACTTGGTCGGCTTGTTCTGGTGTGGGCCGGGGCGCTGCTCTAGATAAAGCCCGCGTAGGGTACATGAGTCCAGCCGTGTAGACCTCGTCTAAATTCCAGTTTGCCCTCGGTTTCGGCAGCCCGTGCTTGAGCAGAAATTCGAGATGTTTCGAACCGGATAGAGCTTTCCAATGCGACCATGCACGGTACAGCACGTAGAAGAAGGGCAGGTTGGGGATAATGGGGACGAGCATGAAGGGTGCTGTAAAGGGCATTATGACCACGCTCCAGACCAGTCGTCTTCGGTGGAGTGCTTGGCGATCTTTTGCGAGTTTCTCCAGTATGCCATTCACCCGGGCTTCAGGGAGGTAGCGGCCGGGGAACAAGACCTCATACTTTGCCTTTCCCTCTCTTATGTCTTGTTTCCGCTGTGCGGTCAAGGCAGGAATGGTCTTGAGGCCCCACTCTTCATATGGTATCCTCTTTAAAGCCTGGTTGCCGTAGAATGTGACCTTGTGCTTCCAGTTGCCAATCGCCTTGGTGTCCTTTTCCCAGGCAGACCATGTCTCGTTTGCTTTTATGGTGAGCTTGTCGTAGTAGGAGCGGTCAGACGGGGGTTTCGAAGAAGTCTTTTCGCAGTAGAGGAGGGAGCGACGGGTCGAGATGGGCAGGAGGAAAAGGCGCATGGTGGATTGTGTGCGAGGGCAGAGGTAAATTTATTATTCTGTGCCGGGGTGTGGTGGGTTGGCTAATCCTGGGGTGACGTGGGAGGGAGGGGGGGTGCCAATCGAACAGATTGTGGCGGCGTGAAGACACTCGGCAGGCGCGCGGGAGGTGGGAAAAACGTTAGTTTGCGTGAGACATGATAGTGGTGGTGGTGATGGTAAGAAGATTTTGAATATTTGAGCATGTGTGCAAGAGAGAGAAGTGAATTGGCTTGTTAAGAATGAAGTGTTGTAGTGTGCATGTTTGCAACGAGGCGCAGCTGCAGGCAAGGCTTACTAGCCTTTTTTTTTTCCTTTGGACTGTTCTGTGATGAGGTCACTGCCAGAGCTGAATGGTGGGTAGAGTAGAGTACTCTACTCTGCATACTATAGTTACTTAGTACACATGTACAACCTAGTCCAGGTAGAGAGTACCGGCACAGAGTCTAACCATCCGTGGTCCCAATGTACATGCTAAAGTCTTGCATGCGAGCAAGCATCCCTGTTTTTCGCTGGTCGCCGCCCTGATCGACCCGCCGCCCCCCATCGAGCCCATCCAACCCCGGCTGCGACCAGCGCTCCAGCCAAGTTTAATTTCCCTTTCTCTCTCTTGTTTGCCCCCAACCGTCCCCTCAGCCCAAACACACTCAGCCAGAGACGAGGACCCTTGACGCCTCACACCGATACACCACCGTCGCCGATAGAGTAATCCTACCGTCAGTCAGTCAGGCCCGTCACTCGCCCATACACACCCACTCCAGCAATCACCATACTTTCGACATTCACTCCCTTCCGCCCATTCTCCTCTCTCTCTCTCTCTCTCTCTCTCTCTCTCTCTCTCTCTCTCCCCTCTGCGCCGTGCTGGTCTGCCGCGAGCCTTCCTTCTCTTCGCCCCTCCGCACGCTGCACGCCGAGCATGCTGTCGTCGCGCCTTCTCTATTTCGCTCCCACGTAATATCCCACCCACGTCCCTCGCTCGCGCCTGCCATTTCCACTGCTGCCAGCTGGGGAGAACGGGCAACGACGACCGGCTGTTGCGACGAGGACGCCTCTCTCCCCCTCCTCCTCTCTCCTCTCTCCTCTCTCCTCCCCCCTTTGCTTGAAGCATGATCACCACGTCCATGAGCGAACGCAGACGAAGCGATGACCATGGCAACGGCACCACCACTACCACGAACAACAACACTAATAACAACCTCACCTCGCCCTTTCTGCGCCCGGACGCGGCAGTCCATGGCACCGCACATACGCCCGCCACCGCCACCGCCACCGCCACTGCCCCCAGCCACCTCAGCCACCTCAGCCACACCAATCGCCTCTTGCCCTCACCGATTCCACCGCAGACCGCTTCGTCGATAGGCTCCACCCAGCAACGCCCCCAGTCGCGAGTCAGCGCCGTCTCAGGCTTCTCGAGAGACAGCCAGAGCGAGCGCGCCGCCGTCCGCCAGAGCCAGAGCCATTCCGTCTCGAGCACCCCGCATACCCTGGCCTCGTCGAATCGCAGTCTGAGCGCGAGCGCCGAGAACAGGGACAAGCATCGTGCCGTCAACACCCTGCCGCCATGGATCCAGTCGGCCGATGAGGAAGACAATGCAGAAGTCACCTCGCACCTCCTCCCCCGGACGCCGACGTCGATACGTCCTGCCTCGCACCACTACATGCCCACGCCCAAGTCCAATGTCCCCGGCCGCAAGTTTGACCACGTCCGCGAAGGCGCACCCGTCACCCTGTCCACCCCCGTCAGCGACAGCGCCTCGAAATGGAAGCAATTCACCCAGGCCTCCAACCTCGACCGTCCCGTCTACTCGCGAGGTCAGATTGTCGACGACGACTGGCTCAAGGAGAACATGGCCGACCTGGAGCAAAAGTGGGAGCCCATCGACAACGACGACAAGGAGGAGAAGATCAAGGGGTTCTGGCTCTTCAACACCACCAAGCGCACCCGCAAGCTCGTCCGGTTCCAGGAGACGATTATGAAGCACCCCATGGTTCCCGCCCTCATCCGCATGATTGTCCTCACCTTCTCCGTTCTCGCCCTCGCCCTCGCCAGCTCCATCTACCGTCGCTCTGATAGTCACAACTGCGACAACAACTCGTCTACCTGGATGGCCATTATCGTCGACATCTTCGCCATCCTCTACACCGTCTACATAACCTACGACGAATACACATCCAAGCCCCTCGGCTTGCGCTCCCACAACGCCAAGATGTCGCTCATCTTCCTTGACCTGGCTTTTATCGTCTTCGAGTCCGCGAACCTTAGTCTAGCCTTTCAGGCACTGACAGACGACAAGTGGGCCTGTGTAGAGAGTGATCATGATATTCAGGCATGTCCTTATACGAAGAGCATATGCCAGAGGCAAAAAGGTCTGACGGCGACGCTGTTGATTGCATTATTGGCGTGGATTGGTACATTTACTATTAGCACTTTGAGGTAAGCAATCTCGTCTTCCGTCTCTGTCTCCTCGCATCTGGACATACTGACACACCAATAGGTTGATCCACCGTGTAGCGAGGTAGCCTATCCTGCACGCGCCTTTTTCCCTCGCCCAAGACATGATTACAAAATACCCCCACATTTTCGTATCGTTCTTTTTTTCTTGAAACATATCCTATCATCTGCATATCTCATGCCACATCCCTACCAATACGCTGCTACCATATACCACCACCACACATCAGCACCAGACTGATCCATTCCCCCGCCCGCACACTAGAAACGACGACGCGCTGATCCACGCCTCCGCTTTCTCCTTTGTGCACCGCGCCCGCCACCATGGTCGCCGCGATGTCGGTGTTCCCCGTATCTCGGCAATCCCTGCGTTTTCCTAGTCGGCTTCGTTCGCGCGAGACATCGTTTCTTCGCTGATCCGTTTTTTTCGCTGGCCTATTCTCTTTTGCGCAGTCTTGGCGACTGGGGCAATTTGAGGAAGTTATTCTTGTACTCTTTTCTTCTTTTTTGGTCATTGTGTCTTCTGGGCCAGGCTTGGGGCCTGGAGGTATTGTGCTGGCATGGGGCAAGGGCATAGCATGGCGTTTCCGTCTTTTGGTTTCAAGTGTCCAAAATGTTTTTCTTTTGAGCATGGGGGATTGAGACTGATAATCTGCTTGTTTTCTTTTGCGTTGGCAGACTAGACTTTTCCTTTTCTTTTTGGGTTTCTTTCTTTTTTTTCCCTTTTCTTTTTTGTACACTCACGCATTGAAACGGCAGAGGAGAAAGTTGAGTTTGAATTGTCAGTCTGTCAGTCTGTGAAATCTCTTTGTTGTCGTCTTTTTGTTAATTGTGTTCGAGGTGGTGCGGCTCTGAAGGGGCGAAATGGACATTGAGATGGAGAATTAGAAGAATCAGAATAACAGAGAAAGGAGGCTGAAGCCAAGACCGAAGACAAGGGCAGCGCAGAAGACAAGACGCATGCGTGGATGCGAACGACAAGGGTAGAGTAGTTGTGAAGTATAGTATCGTACAAGTGTATATAACACCAGCAAGACACATACCATGCCATGGCGAAGACTGACTAGGGAAGAAATGCTACATTTGGTTTTTTTCACATCATAATACCTCCGCCTCCGTGTGTGACGGAGGACCGTTTTTTGAGACCTGTACACATGTGTCTGTGGAACATCACAGCGCCACTGTCACTGTCACGTTGACACCGTGGTATAATCATCATTACTACATCTCTCTCTTCTTCCCCTTGCACACATTCATTCATTCATACTCACGCTTCCTAACTCGTCACAATCACCTAGTCCACACCAAATACACCTCAGTCTCCCCCCCCCAAACAAAACCCCTACACACAACAAAACCCCCCATCCACCGGCAACCCCACCCCCGTAACCCAGCGCGCCTCCGCACTCGCTAAAAACACAGCCGCAGCAGCAACATCGCCCGGTTCACCAAGGCCCCTAAGCGGATGATGGGCCTCGAGCGCGGCTTTGTGGGCTGCGGCTTCGGGGGCGAGAAGGCCGTGGATCAGCGCGGTTTGCGTGTAGCCCGGACATAGGGCGTTGACGTGGATGAGGTGGGGGGCGCAGTCTAGGGCTGCGGTTTTGGTGAGGCCGAGGACGGCGTGTTTGGAGGGGACGTACGCGGCTGGGTGGGTTGGGGGTTAGTTTGGGGGGGTTTGGGTGGGAGGGGAGGGGGAGGAAAGGGGGAGAAAAGGGAGCGTAGTATAATGGGAGGGGAAGGGAGAGGAAAAGTAAAAGAGAAGGGGTGATACTTACACAATCCCGGTGAAGCGTTGTATCCATATACACTTGCTAGATTGATAATCCAGCCACGATCTCCACTCGCATGTGCATCCTGCTTGATCATCTGCGCCGTAGCATATTTCAACCCCAAAAACACGCCCTTGACATTAACCTCAAACGTCCGCTCAAACGCGCGCTCCTCAAACTCCCACACAGGCCGCGGACCATGTCCACCCCCACTCTCCACACTCATGCCTGCATTATTCACCATAATGTCCACGCGCCCATACGTCTCCACAGCCGTGGCAATCAGGCCCTGCATATCCGACGCCGAGGTGGTGTCGCATTTCACAAATATGGCTTTGCCGCCCAGTTTCTCGATTTCCTGGACTGTGGTGAGGGGGGAGGCGTCGGTGCGGTATTCGGGGCGGAAGGACTCGGTCAGGTCGGAACAGACAATGCGGGCGCCCTCAGAGGCAAAGGTCAGGGCGATGGCGCGCCCGATTCCAGATGAGGATCCGGTTATGACGGCGATTTTGTTCTCGAGACGGCCTGGCATTGTGGATGGGTTGGGGAGTGCTGCGCTGCTAGGGTGTGAAGGTTTTGATCTGCTGTGTTTGAACGACAGAGTAGAAGTCTGTTAGCTGAAGGAGGGATATATAGTATCTTGATATCAGAAGTGACAAAGGCGGTGACTGAGCGTGGGACAGGATACGAAGTACGTTCCAGGGACAATCTTTCTCTTGACCGGTACCCGTCCTTTTGCTCAGATTAACAGGACGCCGTTGTGATCGGTTAGCACTTTGTGTATACACAAGTTCTGCGGGATGAAGAGGACATGGAAATCATTGCGGGGTTAGCGCGGAAGTACCTAGTTCAGCGTGCATACTCACGCCATACTCGGTCCCGTCGAGTAAGCTTTCTTCGGCTGGTTGGCATTTGCTTGCATGTCAAACGTAAGAGAAATGGTAAAAAGGGCCGCTCAACGTGGAAGCATTCTGTAAATCAGTGTTGGAGATGCAAATCAGCACTTCATGCGGAGGCTTCGATGCAAGAGCAGCTTCGCATAGGTCCAAGAGGATGGGTTCAAGTGAGCTTGCATCTTGTCACTCTGATAGACGTCACGCTGAGAGAGTTGTGGATTGGTCTGGGTCAGATAGTCCAAAGTCGGTCGGTGTAAGTGGTAGGAGGTTGGAGTTGATACCAAGTGTGTCCGGGCCACGGGCGGGGGTTGAGCAAGCTGCCCTCTGGAGCCAATCACCATTGACCTACGTCATCATCATGTCCATCTCGAAGCATAACTCAACGTAGGAGATACCGGTGCACAGAAAAGAAGATGGTAACCATAGTAGAGATGATTCCGAGAGACGAACAGTCTTGAATTGTGGCTGCAACACGACACCCACGATACAGCCTGAAGATGGCAGTCGAAAAGAGCAGGGTCGAGCCATTCCCATGGCATCTCGGTGTCTACGATGCCCACTGCCATCCCACAGACACAATGTCAAGCATGGACAAGCTCGTAAACATGAAAGCACGGGTCCTCACCGTAATGGCCACACGAGCTGAAGATCAACATCTCGTCCTCGCCACGGCAGAAAAACACGGCATCCGGTCTAGCGAGCCCAGCAAATGGACAAGACAAGAACGCATCCTCCCATGTTTTGGTTGGCATCCATGGTTCGCCCACCAAATGTACATTTCAGACGACGACGACGACAACAACAACAACAACAACAACAACAACAATAATGACAACACCAACGACCAGGAAGCCCCCAAATCTCTCACAGGCGAAGCCAAAATCTCCCACTACCACTCCATCCTCCAACCCTCCCACCCCACTCCCACCGAAGCAGACCGCGCCATCTTCCTCTCCCTCCCAGACCCAACCCCCTTCTCCACCTTCCTCGCCCGAACCCGCGCCCACCTACAACGCCACCCCACCGCCCTCATCGGCGAAATCGGCCTTGACCGCTCCTTCCGGATCCCCGAGCCCTGGGCCCTCGTCCCCTCATCATGGGAGACCCGGGACAACAGGCTGACGGTGGGCGGGCGCGAGGGCCGCCGCCTCACGCCGTTTCGCTGCTCGCTGCAGCACCAGAAGAGGGTTTTCAGACTGCAGCTGCAGCTTGCGGGGGAGATGGGGCGGGCGGTGAGTGTGCATGGGGTGCAGGCGCATGGGGTGTTGTTGGAGTGTTTACAGGAGGGGTGGAGGGGATGGGAAAAGAAGGTTGTGAGTAAACGGGAGAGAAAGGATAGGGAGAGAAAGAATAGGGAAATGTGTCAAACCAGGGATGGTAGTTTCCAGGAATCCCTTTCTCACCAACACAACCCTAATACTAACAGTACAAATACTAAACCCCCCTTCCCGCCACGCATCTGCCTTCACAGCTACTCTGGCTCCCCTTCCACTTTCAAGCAGTATCTACATCCAACCATCCCCGCCCACATCTTCGTCTCCTTTAGTACCGCCATCAATCTCGGCGATGCCTTGCACCAGCCCACACCCTCTGCCTTCGAGTCCCTCGTGCAGACAGTACCGGACCATATGTTGCTCGTCGAGAGCGATCTCGATCGCGCGGGGCCGGATATCGATGTCAGGCTGGAGGATATGGTGCGCAGGTTGTGTGAGGTCAAGGGGTGGGGGGTTGAGGAGGGGGTAAGGCGGTTGGGGGAGAATTGGAGGGCTTTTGCGCTGGGGGAGGACGAGGACGAGGAGTGAGGGGGTGGGGTTCTGGAGATTGGGTAGAGGTTGGATGGGAGAGTAGGAAGGGTATGGTTGGGTGTGGCCATGAGATGTTGGATGGCTTGATGTAACATCATAACAGTGTAAGATGGCATGTTTGAGAGTTACATTGATGAATCACTCATGTTGTGTAGCATATACTGCATCACTACAAGATGATTCTTCACCGTCACTTCATCGTGCAAAAGGCATCATGATCGTGTCAAAGGACATTTCCATTCATATCAGGGGTCTATCATCATCTCAACCCAGCACATACCCAGTGCAACCTAGCCGGAACTTTCAGATCATATCCAGAACTCCTCAAACCTCCACAACAGTCGCCATGGTGCCGCTTGCCAAGAATGCCGCGTCAAAGTCCTCTTGGAAGGAAGCCTGTGGGCCAGCGTCCTCCTCCTTGAACTCCTCGCCAAACTCGTCGATGTACTCGGTGATGCGGTTGTGCAGAGAATCATATTTCCAGTCGCCGTAGTAGATGTCGTTGGTGTCCAAGTCTGGGCGGTAGAAGCTCAGTCCCTGCAGAAGGTTCGGTCCCGTCCAGCCTGGTGTATGCTCGCCCTGGCGCAACTTGCGGATCGTGATTGTCTCGAGACGAGGAAGACGACTCAGAAGCCTCGTCAACATGGTGCGATAGCCGCCGGTGTTGAGGAAAGCTGCGTTGTCGACGGCTTCTTCGGCGTGAAGGTAGTTGACCTCGTTGATGATGTCCGTGTCTTCGACCGAGAACTTGGGGAGATCCAGCTTATCCTCGAGAAACTCCCATGCCCACATGGACCGATACTCGTGCTCCCTCAGTCCCTCGGAGACCAGCGTGATGTTGCGTACGTGAACCCCCAACTTGGGATTGGCGGCCAAAAGAGAAAGGAATTTGCCAAAGCAGTCATACCTAGGATAGATGGTCCTGCCCTCGCCGATCAACTTCATGAAGGGGGTATAGGCTGCGCAACAGAAGTCCTTGCTGGCCAAGCGCATCTTGCCGACCTCAACAGCGCTATCCATGTGCGTCGCGATCAAGTGAATAACGTCGAATGGCATGTACGGCTTGGACTATATATGGGATCTTGAGATTAATCTCCGCATGTGATCAGTTTGGATTCAGGATAACTTACCGAAGTCTTGTGGAGCGGTGCATAGTTGGCATTAGGCAATACCTGGGTGATATTGGCAGGGTCACCTGGGGCTGTTAGTGCATGAATCCATAGATCTGATTGCGCAGCTCTACTTACGATTGGAGGGGTCATCGTCGGTGCTGATCTTGTCGTCGGTGCTCATCTTGTCGACTTCAGAGGTCAACTCATCGACGTCAATGATGATCTTGCCGTCTCCAGTGATGATCATGTCGTTGTCATGGCTGGCCATCTGGCCGTCATTGGAGATGCTCATCTTGGTGTTGTCGGAGATGCTGGAAAAGCTTTGAGAGTGGTGTAGGTGTGGAGTGAGCTTTGAGAGCAGTGTGGGTGGGGAGTGAGCTTTGGTGAGGGGTGTCAAGGTTGGGTGAGCTTTGCAAAGGATTGCGGTGAAGTGTAAGAGATGCCTCTGGCGAAAGGAGTGCTGCTCCTCTGATCAAAAGTGAGGTGGAGGAAATCAAGTCGAGGTGAGGGGGGAGTTGGCTTTTTATGTTGACGCTGGCGGCTCAGGTCCGTGACGCGCTAGCAAAGTACGTGAGAGTGAAGTGAACCTGGCTGGCGTAGATCGAAGCAAAAAAGATTCAAATCTTAGAAGGTTCTGGCTGGTAGACGTGGTAGCCTTCACGGTGAGAGCACTGCCTTGGACTTTGCCTCGCAGCAGGTTAAGAGAAGATGAAGCTAGTAGGACGCATCAGACCGAGGGCCGGACGCAAAAGAGCTCTGTCAATTGCTCGCGTGGTACTCGTAGAAGCCTCGACGAAAGTGTCGATCCCGAGTCGCACTGGAAGCAAACGGTAGACGCCGGTCGCGCTGTCAAGTGGAGCATGCAAACGAACGCGGTTGGACGTGTTGCATGCCTGCAAGGGAAGGAGCGTCAACGGGAGTAGCGAGTACAATGATGAATTGCATTTAGATCTTGATAATTGGTTTAATCGTATGCCTCGCTGTCACATGTATGCCTTTGCCATGCGTTGAGGTCGGATGAGATTGAGTACGTCTGACATCAGCTGTGAATGGTCGATATCAGATATTCAGCGACAAGCAGGTCAGAACAGGTGCGCATGTTCATTCCAGAGAAATCCCAAAGTCTTCGTATGTATTACATGGTATGCCTTTGAAGGATTGCAGTGGTGCTGGAATCTCTTCTTGTCCAGACAGGATGCTGTCAGTCAGCGTTAGAGAGTGAGCCAAGCAAGGTGGAAAGACTCGTGAGGGCTTACGTAGAAGTGCCCAAGGCAGCTGCCATCGAGCTGGAATGAATACAAGATACCGTGGTTGGGAAAGGATGCTCGAAGATGAGAGAAGGAGGAGACTTGAAGCATGGAAGACGTGTGAAGTGTGAACTAGTGGGAAAGGTTCTAACTCAGATGGGTGTATCGCTGAGGGAAGTTGCAAGTTGCAACCAGGAGGGCGGTAGGCACTTTTGAACTTTACCTGCCAATGCATCTCAAAAAACCCTATCTTTGTTGCGTTTGGCTCTACTGTGAAGCATTTTTCTGGTGGAGTAATACCGGTATGACCCTGTACTCAAGCGTGCTGCAAAGGCCACTCACTACACACAGCAGCTTAGATTGAGGGATCAAACTGCTTTGCCATTTCCTTCGAGAGGAAGATGCATAAATCGACTCAATCCCCCCCAGTCCAATCCGACATGGCTATTGACGAGCAAAGATGCGGGTGAGGGAAATCAACGCTCGCTTGGCAGACCTCTGCAGACGAAGATGAAGTAAACATGGCACGTGGTTAGACATGCCTAGACTAGAGAACGCGCGACAACCTCGGCCGGGCCTGTTCGTCCTTTTTTTCTTCTCTTCAAATCACACCATCACGCCAGCATCCTTAGCATCCTTAGCATCCTTAACTCCATCCACGACTCACGGCTCGTGAAGCCAGGCTATCTTCGGCTTACCGTCACTCCAAACCTCCAGACCGCGCGGATCCGCCTGCGGCCTGTCCCTGACCCCCGCAAGATGCGCCATGCACGCGCCTTCACCGCCGTCTAGATTTCCCCGGGAAATTGGCTGCAAAAGCAACTTCAGGTCACATGGCATCAGCGCAGGCGGTTTTGCAAGGGTGAGCGCGCGGGCAGAGGTTGTGAGAATCTCCCTTTGTGTACAGGCTGGGGGATTGGCTTGCATGGGCGACGGGCAGTGTTCGCCTCATGGCACCTACGAGCTTCTCGTCTGGCAGACTCATCCCACAAGGGCTAGGTACCTAACCACCACCGAGCGCGGTGGCTGCGCCAACCTTGATGGTTTGGCTGACTTTTGCTCCACGCCTATTGTACCACAGGACGCATGACGCCGGCAGCTCGCCTCGAAGGACCTGTGTGGAGCGGCCCCCCCGATTTTCTCCAGTTTTTCTACATGTACAACACAGTATTTGCATAAGCAGACCCTGACTGATACGGGCACGCTTCTGCCGCTGAGCTTTTGGACCTCGGAACAGGCTGGCATGTTCGATCAGTTAGACCCGACAATTGGCCATTAGATCGAAACGTTAGTCGTGTTGGAAACACTTGTACCCTTCGTCGGTCCTGTTCCAAGTAGTAATCGGCTTGAGATTCGCAGTTGTTTCCCATCTGCTGCGTACAGTGAGTGCATAGTGCAGCCAAAGTATCCACTCTGCCGCGTCGAACAGCCTCCCGATCTTCAGCCAAGCATTCTTGGTCAACAACCGAGACATCCCAAACGTCGACAACACCACGTACTGTGCACAACTCACTTGCCCTGGGGGTCCTCAAACCGCATTAACATCCATAAACACAGAGAGCAGGCATACCAACATCAGATTCATGGAGATCCCCACTCAAATTTACCCACTGGGGCTTGCCAAGCGCACTCAGGCTGACGATCAACTTAATCTTTAAGCACTACTCGTCGCGGAAGACTAGTAGGTCTCTTGATACTTTACTTGTCACGAATACACAGCCAGGTGCTTACGCAGTCCAAATAAGCACGCACCTGCCCAGCATTCTTTGAGCAGATGCCTCCTGGGAAGAGGTTTGGGAAACAGCCATCTGCAGAAGAAGAAGACTGGACACGTTCGCCCACCCTCAGCATCAACAGGCTTCTCCCACTGCCTCAAAGACAGCGGTTCCGAGTTTCAACTTTCAACTGCGAAAAGGTATCCCACGCTTGCGACCTCGAAGTTCGCACAATTCGCCGACACGGTGCAACATCGTACGCTAGTTTAGGTACCCGCCCACAGCCGACCCACGCACGAGCGGGCTGCATCTGCAAGGCAAGCGGATTTCACCAGGCATTGCGCAAGCCCTGGCACTTTCTCTTTATTTGGCACATCAACACCATCAGAGACGTTCCAGCCAGTCACATCCGCTACTTGACACACGCACAATCCCTTTGCAGTAAGCCTTGGCAACGCTACTTCTCCCCCTCCGCCCAACCGAGTCACAACAACACCCTTGGTACGGGGCCCGAGAAAATCCACATTGTTCTCACCCCCCCTCCCAATACTATAAAGCAGACGTCGTCCGCTTTTTCCATCTTTGCTTAGCACTACCACCGCCCACAACTTTCCACAAACACCAAGTAAGAACACATACACGCTCTCACCCACGCATACCCCGCCACCACCCGACCAACAGCCCCCCAATTATACATCCAACCAGCCGCCATGTCTTCCACCAGCTCTACCTACCACATTCCCTTCCCCAAGAACTTTCTCGCCGTCAACACTCGCCCCAAGAAAACAGTCCTGTCTGCTGCCCTCACTTCCCCCGTTGCCAACCTCGCTCCCCACGGCTTTCTTTCCAACGTGCCGACAAGCAGCATTCCCCATCGTCACCAGTCCATCTCCTCCATCTCTAGCATCACCAGCGTGGCTACTTCAGACACTGCTGCATCCGACGCTAGCACCATCAGCGCGCCATCATCTCCCCGCACCAAGCCCGCGGACAGCCCGATTCTGGGTCCAAAGATCTTTGCTCCTCTCCAGGTCAATGCAAAGCATGCACTCCCTCCCAAGAATGCGGGCGAGATGAGCGCAGCCGAGAGGCAGAGGCGCATGAGCTTTGAGAAGCACACTTTCTTGTCCAACAGACACTAGAAATCTGTGTCGTCACTGCATCCACGTTGATTTTGAGGGCGAGGTGAAGTTGCATCACGACGCACGTTGGACAGGACGAGTCATCAGCAGCGGCCTGAGCGGGATCTCACGGGCACGGTGGGCATAGCGGACGGAGTCATTGCAACACAAAGGGGCATTTTGATTTTCACGAGGTCACGATACCAATTTCTTTTTTTTCTCATTCTTCTGGGTCCACGAGGACAGTTCATGCATCATCGTTTTCACACAAAAAAAGAAGCGGATTTCAATAGTCCACACTTTGGTTTCTGAGCGCGGGTTCATAGGCGTTGGATCGGAGGCACGGATTTTTTCACTGTTTTGGCGGTTGATTACTATTGTCGTACCAATCTCAAAGTTGCAGACTATTGAATCAGACGAATGAAGCGGTAGCGATATATTCACAAGCACAAACCAACGTGATCCAACCATTGAATAGCACTGCATGTTTCTCTCCCTCTCTCCCACACACATCCATAAGAAAAAAGACGCCACAATCTTACCGTGTCCTATCAAATCATACCCCCATCTTCACCACCCTAACCCCTCCCCCACCTCATCATCTCACCATCGTCACCATCACACCACACCAACACCCACACACCATACCAAACCCGTCACCCATCCCCCAACAAAAACCCCCTCCCCCCTGCCGCGCCCCCAGCACCCTTTACAACCCCGGGTCCCCGAGATATCCCCGCGCGCACATCATCACCCCAGGACCCGCGGGGAGAAAAGAGCTGGTGTTGGCTCAGCCCGGTTCTTGTGTGGTATGGGGTGTGTGTTGTGTGCTGGAATGGGATGGGGAGGCGGGTTAGAGGGGTTTTTAGAGGGGGATTGGGTTTGCGGGGGTAGGGGCGGGGGTGTGGTGGAATAGGTAGGGAGGCTATTTGTGGGTGTGGGATGGAGGTGAGTTGTTTCTGGTCATGTCATGTCATGTTGCGGATACGGGTGTTGGTGTGTATGCTTGGGTTGTGTTTATGTATTTACTTTTTGAATTGGCTGGTTGGTTTGTGTGCTTCTTGGTGGATTGAAGGTTTTTGGGGTTTGGGGTGAGGGGGTTGGATTGGGGTTTTTTGAGGGTTTGGTGGGTGGTTGGGTGGTTGGATGGTTGGATGGATGGGTAGATGGATAGATGGGTGGCCAGTCATCCAGTTACTTTCTCACCCATCTCTCTCCCACCTCTCCCCCCAACCAATTACCCGCTAACCCTCCAATCCAAAACACCTCTTCACACAACCCAGTCTTACCAACTTCCAGAGACCAGTAGCGTGACCACACATCCGTATCCTTACCGAAACCCCTAATCTAGTGTCTGCAGTCGTGGCCTATGTCTACACCTATGTCCACCCCCTACACCCACGCTTACACCCATACCCACCACATACCCAAAACCCCCGCATAAACCACCCATCCCATCCTATCCCACCACCCATCCCAACCACGCCAAACAAACCCCATAGCCTGTGGCACCACAGTGCAAGTAAGTATATCCACAAGCACACGCTTTAGAAAGAAACGCATGCCGCATCACCTCGCTACACTTCTACACCTCCACACCGCAAGAGCTCCAGAGGGGCCTGCTGGATATGCACATCACAGATTAGTACCGTACACACGCAAGACTTCAACACCACCATACCACCCCACCCCCATCACACAAACACCTCACCCGCACCCCCAATCCCATCCAAACAATCTCCAAACTGATGCATCAAACCTCTTTATTCTCCCCTAGTAATACAATACAACGCCGCCTTCTGCTCAAGCGGACGTAGGGCGATCTAGGCAATAATCCTCTCGCTCGACATCTTCTCACGGACACTTGGCCGCGCACGCCACTCAGCCAGCCGGCCACTTGGCAAACAGACAAACAGACGTACAGACTGGAAAAAAAAGGGTGAGTCTGGATGGAAGGAGAAGAACCAAGTCGTCTGGCGGGAGAAAGAAACAAAAGGTACGAGGAAGATATATTCAACCACGCAGAGACATACATGGCCTGTGGTAAGAGAGAGAGCGAGAGAGAGAGAGACAGAGAGAGATTTTGGATATGTTTTCTTTTTTTTGCTCCGCAGATCAGGTCAACAAGTCAATCCGTCGAATCCCGTCACTCCATCAATCGCTCGGAACAAACGCAAAAGAGAGGGAGGGAGAGAAGGGAGGGAGGCAGAGACGGGGAGACGGAGAGAGCAACCTGAGCCTAACCAGCTTGAACAAGGAAATAAAAGAGATTCAATCCGCATCGCATCCCATCGCATTTGGATTGCATCCATCCATCCATCCATCCGTCCATCCATTCCAGTCAGTCAGTCCAGTCCCAGTCCCAATCCCAGTCCATTCCATTCCATGTCAATCACCCTTCCCATCAGAACAATTCCTACAAAGAGTCGGTTGCAAACAAAGAAAAAGAAAAGAAAAAGGGTTGGGCCTATCCAGCGGAGAACAAGAAAATCCAAAACAGCCGACCATCCATCCATCCCATCAATGTAAACGGAATAAAAACAGAAAGAAAGAGGTGTTCAACAGAGCAAGGAGAGAGAAAGGAAAAAAACAAATGGGCCGAAGCAAAAACGCCCAGAAACTCCAATGCTGGTTTGCTGCTGCGCTCATACATTCAGAGGCAAAAGAAAAGATGTCTTTGTTTCCCCAGATTTCCCAATGGTCGTATGTTCTTGTTATTGGTATCCAGCATGGCCGTCCTTTTTGGGTTGCTTTGGTCAAAAGCCAACACAACAGGGGGGTTCGAATTTCAGTTCGCGGGATCAGTCATCGTAAAGAAGGAGAAGTCGTGTATTATGTAGAAGCGTGTTATGTGTAAGTGTGGGTAGATGTGCGGGAGGATGAAGGGCGTATATACACAGCGACCGATGGTGTGCATGTGTGATGGCGGTAGCGAAATATGGAAGTGGGTACATGGCAGGCGATCAGAGGATTCCCGAGTCTTTGAGGGCGTTTTGGAGTATGGTTTCCTTTACAGCGGCGAAGACGAGGCGGATATTTGATGTGTCGGTTGCTTGTGTGAGGCTGTATTTATTAGTACAAAATCTGCAAAAAAAAAAACCCCCCGGGGGGAATGCCGACGTACTGAGGATAGAGGTTCAGGTGCGCTCGATTCACCTGATTAAATCTCCAGAGCAGGTACTTGGCGGCGCGGTTGACATCGTTACCTCCCGAGTAATCTGGAAAATAGTTGCCGAGTGGTGAGCGGGCCAGCTTCGCCTTGAACAGGTCGACCTTGTTCAGGAACAAGATGATGCTCGTTCTCATGAACCACCGACTGTTGACGACCGAGTCGAATAAGACTAAACTCTCCATCATGCGGTTCTGTACAAGCACGTCAGCTTCCCATTCAGTCCCCCCAGCCTTGCATACGGTTCACCTACTTGCGAGCTTTCTTCCAACAGAACCTGGTCGTATTCGCTCAAGGCGACGCAGAAGATGATGGATGTGACGTTCTCGAAACAATGTATCCATTTCTTGCGTTCGCTCCGCTGGCCGCCCACGTCAAACATACTGTTTCAGGTTAGCGAATGCGCCTGGGGTGTGTTTGAAGGAGCGTGCGTACTGGATGCTCAATTGGCCCATTGTGAAGCGTGTCTCGTAGATACCCGTCGTCTTGGTACGCGCGCGTAGGACGTCCGATTCGATGGGAATGTAGTTGGGGTCGGCTATCCGCTCCACTTCGTCGAAGAAACTGCGGTGGGTTAGACGATTTGCGCTGCCAAAGAGAGGGAAAAAGAGAGAGAGAGAGAGAGGGAGCTGAGGCTACGTACTATGGCGCAGAGTCCATGAGATAGAACTCGCTCGAGTGCTCGAGCACCTTGGGTATGCAGGGATCGCGCCAGACGGCGGTAATGGCCTGGCCCACCCGCACGTCGAGCGGCTTCTCGGGATCTGGATCGACAATGTATTCGAGCAGGTAGTCGCAGTGGGCGGCGTTGCCTGGGCCCTCTGGTTGAATTTCGAACTGGCGCATGGCGGTGATGAGGGCCTTGGAGCAGTCGATGACGTTTTTGTAGATGGTGAGGCGGTACATGGCGAGTTCGTCCTGCGTGTACCCGTTCTGATGTATAATCTTCATCTGCTTGACTATGGTCGACTTGCCGCTTTCGCCGGAGCCTGTGTGGTATGGTTAGCTTTTGCGCTGGTGATGTGGCCCAGCAGCGGGCGTCGTGGGTGCTCACCTAGCAACAGGATCTTGCATTCACGCCGCAGCCGCCGCGAGTCCTCCTCGAGCTTGCGGTCAATGGCCTGACTGCGCTTCTTCTGCTCGACGTCATCGTTGGTGGTGCTCATGCAGATACCCATGGTGATGGTGATGGTGATGGGCTGGGGGCTCAGCGCGGCACTTGGCCGCAGGCTGGCGAGGAAAGGCGGAGGGCGTCAATGGCAGAGCGCTAGGCTCAGCGCGTCGCAAGGGAGTCGTGTTTTGGGGCGGACGAGGCTGGGCGAGACAGCGTCTCACTGTCGGCGGCCGCCTGACGGGCGCTGCGATGGGCAGGCGATGTTGACGCTTCCGTCGGCTCGATCCGACAGCCAGCGCCGCTCTGTCGACTTGGAGGAGGGGTGCGTGCAGCGGGGCGACGGCGACGGCGACGGCAGCGGCAACGGCGGCGGCAGCGGGCGGTCGGGGGCTGCCAGCGTTGTGGGTGTATGAGTGGGGGGTGGAGAGAGAGAGAGAGAGAGAGAGACAGAGAGAGAGAGCGTCTGCAGCGGAAGGCAGAGGCAGCGAGGGCGCCGTGGGAGGGTTGGCAAAGGGCCGGCGATGGGGGGAGGGGGTGGGAGAGGCGAAGGGTGTGGAGGGGGGAGTCGGGGGTGGGAGAAGAGGATGGTGGTGGGTTTGCGGAGAGGATGGGCAAGGGTTGGCAAGCTCGCTCGTGGAGTTGTGGGCTGGCGGCGTTGGTCGAGCTGGGTGACGGAAAGCACGGGGCAAGTGACGAGCCAGGTGTGTTCGGGAGATCGAACGCAAGCGTGGGAAAATAGGCGGCGGGTTTGCTGGGCGATATAGCGCGTGGGCAGAGTGGGAACAGGGCCTTTCGTTCCACACTTTTGTTGTCGCCGGGGGCAGCCTGGACCTGGATGCTGGAAGAGGGTGGGGGTGGAAGGAATGGGGGGATGGAGGGATGGAGGGATGGGTGATGGAGAATGTACTACTACGAGGTACTACAACGGTATGTAGTCTGCTGCAGGCAATGGGGGGCCAAACATCCCAGGACAAGAGGATGAGTTGTTTGAATAGGGGGGGGGGGGGTAGGGATAGATGGATGAGGTGAGCGGGGGAGGGTAGAGGGAGATGGAGAGGATGGCGAAGGTGATGGTGAAGGTGAAGGTGAAGGACAAGGACAAGAAGAGATGCTCCCATGTGCACGTCTACCAAACCAACTGTGTCGCGCTCTGGGGAAAAGGGTCAATGGCGAGGGCAGCAGCAGCAGCAGCAGCAGCAGCAGCAATAGGGTTACCGCGTGCCGGAACTTGTTCCTGGCAGTTGGCTAACCTTCTTTCAGTGGACAATGTGCCTAGCGAGTCTATTTCTTGGTCGTGGTTCCTTGTATGGATTGTACAAGCTATAGATAGGTACGGGTAGGTAGGGGTATACCTATTTAGTACACAAGTCCTGCAGTGTCGTATACCACCGGCAGTATCTAGTAGTATCTACAAGTACCCAGGACCGTACAACACAACCATGGCAATACAATACTACCGCTCGAGCAGCTTGCCTACCATGCCTTCTCTCTGTGTTTGCGCATAGGACCGCAGACAACATACTACCGGTACCATCATCACGCTTGGCATGGATCCAGACTGCCCGCAATGAGACGAAACAAGCCCTTTGGCACCGCCAATGCTGCCCACCACTCTATCCATCACCACCACCCACACTCTGCCAGGCTGGGCGCCGCAGCTCTGTCTGCCACGTTATCTGCAGGATGACACCTGGCTCAAGACATGTGCTGTTCTGAGACTGGGTCGGTACGTACCCTCCCCCCACTCGCACATCATCATCTCACGACTACACCGCACCCAAGCCCTCACATGGCTGGCAGCTAGCTAGGTAGTGCCAAACATGCACCTTTCTCAACCCTTCTTGGCTGTGTCCTGTGAACTTGACCTCCCCCTCACTACATCTTGCAGGAAACAACCCTTCGAGTGAATCTGCGATTTGACCAAGCATTCGACTACTACATACATACACAACCATACACAATCAAATGTCGTGCATCTCCTACCACGTGCCCCTGCATCCCTTCCCAGATCTGTGATCCATTCCATACCCACTGCCACGTTTGTTGGCAGTAGTAGTTACATAGTAGGCACCTACCGACTCCACCTGCGCAGTCCATCCACAAAGGATGACGATGACAACGACACAAGTACTCTACCGCGGGTAGTCTTCAGCTGGCCTGCGGACAGGCTGCGGCGGCGTCGTCGTCGTCCATGATCAATGGCGACATCATGCACCTCTTGCTGATATCAAGCTGGACTCCGCATAATGACATGCATTCCAATAGTGGCCATCCGTTGGAGAAGGATGCATCTCGACGACTGTGCTCACCATGAAGATGGATGTTCGTCTCCGGCGGAAGTGAGTGGGACGAGCCAGACCGTACATGCCAAGCCTGCCCAAGCTCGGTGCTGCCTGAACATGGCACCTGGGAGGTGAATCACAAACCCTCGCCGCATCGCTTTTGCTCAACAACCCTCACCCTCCCTCTCCCCCCCTCCTCTCCCCCTCTCCCCTCCGAATCACCATTTGCCTGCATTCAAGGAAAACCCCACCACCTCCGGGCCTTGCAGAATCGCGCGCTCGCTCGCTACCACCATATAAAACCCTCGCGCCCACCGCATCCAACCTCTCCTCCCCCTCCACTCGACGCCTTCCCTCCCCTCCCCTCCACTCACGCCTTCCACTTCTATAGCACGCCCTCTACCCTACCACCGAAGCGCGCTCCTATTCCAGGAATACAGTGGCACTCACTCCACAATCTGCCGAGGTGCCTCTTCACCGGTACAAAAGCTGTTGCGCAAGGCCTCGTCTCAGAAGAGAGTGCCCCAGAGCACGCGACAGAGCAGCCCACCATGACCTCTGTCATGCCCCCCGTCCCTGCAAAGGACGATGTTCAAGCCACGTAAGTGTTGTTGCCGTTTCAATATCCTCTGTTTTGTCAGGCTCGTCGCTCCCGGTCCCGCTACCGTCACTACGACGACTGCATGGTGATTCTTGATTCTCTTTGCAAGTGCTGTGCTCCCGAAACATACACATGTACTCTCCCAATACTCTGGACTCTGGAAACAGACACTCCCCCAACACTTGGGGCTGTGACAATAGCATTTTCCCTGCAACCATGCCACTCGTCTACGGGTGGCCACACCCCATCGTGCTGGGAAGACTATACGCCCGATCCGGAATACGCTCGGGCTACACGTAGACGGACAACAGATTTTCATTGGGTTGCTAATGTGTGCTAACAGCCATCTAGGTGGAAATATCTCGAAGCTGGCGTGGACAAAATCATGACGAACCTCCGCGGCGGTATGGACATGAAGACGTACATGGGCCTGTACACGGCCATTCACAACTTCTGCACCGCCCAGAAAGCAGTCGCAGGCACGTCTTTTCAGAATGCCAACAACCGGGGTGGAGCCCATCTTCTGGGTGAGGATCTCTATCAACACCTCATCGAATACCTCAAGGCGCATCTGGCAGGTGTCCAGGCCGAGTCGAAGCAGCATGTCGACGAGGCGCTCCTCACCTTCTACATCAAGGAGTGGAACCGATACACGACGGCGGGCCAATACAACAATCACTTGTTCCGGTACCTAAATCGTCATTGGGTAAAGCGCGAGATGGATGAGGGAAAGAAGCACATTTACGACATATACACACTGCATCTCGTTCGATGGAAGGAGGACATGTTCACCGGCACACAGGAGAGCGTCATGCGGTCGGTCTTGAAGCTGGTTGAGAAACAGCGCAACGGCGAGACGATTGAGCAGTCGCACATCAAGTCCGTCGTGGACTCGTTTGTGTCGTTGGGTCTTGATGAAGCCGACAGCTCCAAATCGACGCTGGACGTCTACAAGGAACACTTTGAGAAGCCATTCCTCGCGGCCACTGCGGAATACTATGACAACGAGTCGAAGCAGTTTCTGGCGGAGAACAGCGTGGTGGAGTACATGAAGAAGGCCGAGGCTCGTCTCGAGGAAGAAAAGGAGCGTGTCCCACTATACCTGCTCAACGAAATCATGTCTCCCTTGATGCGAACATGCGAACAGTCTCTGATTACGAACCATTCACAGGCTCTTCGGGAAGAGTTCCAGATTCTGCTCGATCAAGACAAACAGGAGGACCTTGGCCGGATGTACAAGCTGCTCGCCCGTATCCCAGAAGGCCTCGACCCTCTGCGGCAGCGGTTCGAGACTCATGTGCGCAAGGCAGGCTTGAGCGCAGTCGACAAGATTGCGCAGGACGGTGGAGAGCTGGAGCCAAAGGTCTACGTCACAGCGCTGCTCGAGGTCCACACGCAATATCAGGATTTGGTCAACAAGGCATTCAACGGAGAATCCGAGTTTGTCCGCTCTCTCGACAATGCCTGCCGCGAGTTTGTCAATCGAAACAAGGTCTGCAAGTCAGGCTCCAACAAGTCGCCTGAGCTGCTCGCCAAATACACCGACACGCTTCTGAAGCGCTCTAGTGCCAAGATGAGTGAAGAGGACGACATGGAGAAGTTGTTGGCACAGATTATGACGGTCTTCAAGTACATTGAAGACAAGGACGTCTTCCAGAAGTTCTATTCTCGCATGTTGGCGAAGCGTCTAGTGCAGACCACTTCGGCCTCTGACGATGCGGAAACCAGCATGATCAGCAAGCTCAAGGAGGCATGTGGGTTTGAATACACCAACAAGCTTCAGCGCATGTTCCAAGACATGCAGATTTCCAAGGACCTCAACGCCGCGTACAAGGAGTGGATGCAGGCCAATCTTGACGAGGAAGATCGCAAGACGGCCGTAGACGCGTCCTACCACATCTTGGGCACCGGCTTCTGGCCCTTGAACCCACCTACCACGCCGTTTACCCCCCCACAACTGATTGTCCAGACTTACGACCGTTTTGCCCGCTTCTACAACCACAAGCACCAGGGCCGAAAGCTGACTTGGCTATGGCAATTGTGCAAGGGTGAAGTTCGCGCCAACTATTGCAAGGTCTCTGGTGTGAAGACGTCGCCTACGTTTCAAGTGTCCACCTACCAGATGGCCATTATGCTACTGTTCAACGACAGCGAGACGGTCACGTATGACGAGATTGCCGAGACTACCGGCTTGAACAAGGAGACTCTTGATCCCTCGCTCGGCGTCTTCATCAAGGCCAAGGTCCTGCTTGCACAGCCAGAAGGCGCCAAGCCCGAGTCTGGCACCACCTACAAGCTCAACACGGGCTTCAAGACGAAGAAGGTCAAGATGAATCTGAACATTGGCATCAAGTCTGAGCAAAAGGCAGAGGCAGAGGATACGCACAAGACTATTGAGGAGGACCGAAAGCTACTCATGCAGGTAAGCATCTTCTCCCCCCTTTCCTCACCCCTTTTTACTCTCCTTTTCTCTTTCTTCTCTGCCCCTCCCCCTCTTTGCGCATGTACACTGACCCACCACGCAAAACAACAGTCGGCCATTGTGCGCATCATGAAGTCTCGCAAGAAGATGAAGCACCAACAGCTCGTGTCGGAAACGATTCAACAAATCAAGAATCGCTTCATGCCCCGCATTCCCGATATCAAAAAGTGCATCGACATTTTGCTCGAAAAGGAATACCTCGAGCGTCTCGAGGGCGACGAGATTGGCTACCTGGCTTGAGTGCCTGTGTGAGTCGTCTTGCGTCCCGGGACGTCTGCGCGCATGGTCTTTTGTGTCTCGGTCTCGCCTGTCCGTCCGTCAGTCTTTTGGACCCGTGGGGGGTTCCTCTTTTTTTTTTTTTCTCCTCGTCCCTTTACCCCTTGTCCCTGGGCTTTTTCACCACATAGCAGGCTTCTCGGCGTGGGGCGTGTGGGCGTGCAGGTGTTTTGTCTGTGCGCCTGGGGGCCATGGGTATTATGCATGAGATATTGTGGACTCTGGGCATCAGGGAATGAATAGGAGATAGGAGAGGTTTTTGGTGTGTGTGCATGTGTGATGATGATGATGTGGTGATGAAGGCAATTAAAGTCGAGTTGAAGAATTAAAATGTCAAGACTTGATGTGTGGATACGTGGATACGAGGATACATGAATACATGAATACATGAATACATGAATACATGAATACATGAATACATGAATACATGAATACATGAATACATGAATACATGGCCACACCCCAGACGACACGTACGGATGCACAATCTCAAATACAAGAATACAACACCTCACCCACCCCAACCCGTCCTCCCCTCCTTCTCAGCATCCCACACCACACTCGCCGCCGTCCCGCCATGACCCCATCCCGCATCATCATCGTCCATGCCAATCGACGTGTACACGGCCGCACCGTCATGCTTGTCCTGTTCCGTCGCCGGCTCCTGCTCCCTCTCTTCTTCTCCCTGTAGCTCCGGCTGCTTGCCTTGCGTCTCGCTCTCGCGCTCGCTCTCGCTCTCACTCTCCATTTCCCATTGTTTCATCTCCTTGGCCTCGCCTCCCTCCTTGGCCCCCACCCCCACCGGCGAACCCGCACCCGCACCAGCATGCACAGGCATCTTCGGACTAGCCCAGCCCCTGCGCTTCTCGCTAGCCCAAGTGCCCCAGGAAGAAAAGTACGCGCCTGCACGGGTGGATGCTGCGGAGAGGGTTGGGTGTGTGTGTGAGGATGAGGATGAGGATTGGGGTGGGGTGGATTGGGAGTGGGAGTTTGAGTGGGAGTCTGTGGATAGGCGCCCTGGTTTGGGGGGGAGGGGGGTTAGTGGGGGTGTTTGATTTGGATTTGGATTTGGATTTGGATTTGTGGGGTGGAGGGGGAGGGGGAGGGGGTAATCTCGACAGGAAATGGGAATATATAAATGGAAAAAGGAGATTTGATAGCGCAATGTAAAGAAGAACCAAGAACAATGCAAACTTACATTTCTGCGCCCCACCACCACCGCCCTCCTTATCCCCCGCCGCCGCCGCAGCAGCAGCAGCCGCGCGCGCCTCCTCCTGTCTCTTCCGCTGCGCCTCACGCATAGCCTCCATTTCCGCCCAAAGTTTGTTATACGCGCTACTAACCTTTTGCTGGCCAGCAGCAAGCTGCTTACCAATGAGTTCGCGAGACTTGTCCAGCCGCTCGTCAAGATGCATTTCCGCCACTTGTCTGGAGGGAGAAACGGTGAGCGAGGAGGAGGACGAGGATGCTGAGTGCCATGCTTGTGTATTTGACGGTGGTGGGAGAGGTGTGGGTGTGTAGGAGACTTTTTAAAAGGTGGGGGCCACGCGCATCAGCATCAGCAGCGGTGATGTTGATGTGGATGGGGTGGGTCTGTGGGAAAGACTGGAGGGGGGGAGGGGGTGTGAGGGATGGGTAGTTGGGATTGGGAGAGACTTACTGTGCAAGACGGCGTTGGACATCTTCGATGCTTAAACCACCGGAGCAAGGGTGCTTAGGATCCACAATGTCGAAGAGATGGGAGTCTGTGAATTTATTCCAGATGCGGAAGTTTTCCGTCTGCATCCACGCATGTACCCAATCGTTTCCAAACTCGCTTGCCGGATCGCCCTCGACGTCGGTGATGATGCTTTCTTTGCGCCCACTCCTCTCCACGTACAACTTGTACTTTACCGAACTTAGCATGGCGAGTAGGTACTCTTCGAATTGCATGCGTATAAACTCCTCACTACCTGTGTACCCGTGATCTTTGGGCCGCGCGGGGTCTGACTCGTCCCAGGTCTCGTTTACGGTTTGAGTGAGGAAGTCGATCCAGCGACGGTCTGGGGTGGAGAGGACAGAAGCTTGTTTGAGTGCGGCGGAGGTAGTGAGTACGGTGTGATCGTCGAGGTTGATGAGGATGTCGCTGTAGCGGTCGCGTTGCTGGAGTAAAAGGGAGTTGGTTGAGCCGACAATGTACGATTTGGTGTCTTGGTCGGCGAGTATGTCGAGTTGTTGGAGCGGCGTATAGGGCCCAAATAGGGATCCTTTGCCGAAGAGTTGGAGGGGGAGGCCCATGTAGGCGAGGACTGTTGCCACATGTCAGTCATTCATTTCATCACAAGGCAAAAGGAGGCAGTACGGGAAGCACGCTCCGACGTCTTGAGCGAAGTGGGCATGACGAGTTTCTCCTCGCATGAATTGAATTTGGGATCAGCAGCATCTTGGAGGTGGCGAATAAGGCCGGGTATCAGAGAAATTAGAGCAAATTGCATCATGCATAATCGTTCGCAATGGGAGCCGAAGAAGAGAACCTGGACATGGTCAGCACAGGCAAGTCTCACTACGCCTCCCCTAGAGTCTTGTCAGTGTGGGGGGACAGACCTTTGGTTGAAGTAAAGCACACTTGAACAAAACAAGAGTCTGCCACTTGAACTCATGTATAAATTCCCTGAGTGAGATGCCAAAGTAGCTCTCCGCCTGGCCCTCTTGATTCCTGAGTAACTGTGGCAGACTCTCCTGAAATCGTTGCAGAATTTCAATATCGGTAAAGTCCCTATATTGTGTATTAGCGTCTTCTTCTTCTTCTTCTTCTTCTTCTTCCTGCTTTCTCCTATCAAGTGCCCCTCCCAACTCTCGTGACATATCCACCGCATGCCTCCTATTGTAACAGGGACACCCGTGGTCTCCACAAAGAACCAAACATACCTCTGCGCAAACCACCTCTCCACCACACTGCCCAACCCCGCCTTGATGGCGCCAAAGAACTCGGGCTTATCACTAATCACCACAACCGCCTTCTGCACCGTACTCCGCGTCACCTCGGCCGGCCTGTCAATCAACTCCCGCGCATCCAACTGCCGTGTACAGCTGATGCCAAACAGACTGGTTGCGCCATGTTCCGCCGTCTGCGACCGCCGCAAGGTAAAGTATGAGTAGTCTTCGATCGAGGCGTGTGCGCCGTCGGAAAGGGCCATGAAGGGGAGCAGCGACCAGTCGTTTTCGACAGCTGGGTCGTGGCCGGGTGGACAGCCGAGCCAGGCTTCGATTTCGGGGCCACTGCAAGAGATATTGTTAGAGCTTGTTTAGTGTCGTCTTGTGAATCTCGTTGTCGTCGTGCCAACTCCTAACAGACATTCACAGAAGAGACATGATACATACCGCGCATGGTGAAAGTCCACAATACACACCAACGGTTCAAACGCCATCCTTGCTCTCCAAAAAAAAACCCGTCCCTCTCTTGTCCTGTCTGGCCGATCTCTCACTCCCTCTCTTTCCGACGTTTCCGTAATCCCAAACCCCCTACCAATTCCCTCTCCTCTTCTGTCTCTTCCCCTCCCTTTCCTCTTCCCCTCACAACCTATCCCAAACACCCTATCCCAGCCAATCTATCCCTCAAACCCCCCCAACAAAACCCCCTCTCCCGCTTTCCAAAAACAGAACAGCCCAAACAACAAACAAACAAACCCCACGCCTCAACCAGCCATGCGCAGCAAACCAGCAACCCAGTAAACCTCCAAATCAAAGCCAGAGCCGACGACCAGACAAACAAACAGGCAGGCAGGTAAACGCCCAACCACGCGTAGCAGCGCACACAAGACAAACAATAACACTAACAACAACAGTAACAGTGACGAAACGAGAAAACACACAGCTAGCTGGCGGGCAGGCGGGCAGGCGGCGATGCGGTAGCGGGGGCAAGTGGAGGGGAGGGGAGTGGAGGGGAGGGGATGGCCTTGGTAATCGGGGAGATTCGGTGAGGGACTGTCCAACTCTAGCTCAGCCTTACCTGGGTGACTAGTCTGTTTGTGGTGGGTGTGCGCGGGGCGATCGAGATACTGTACCAATACCTACCAGACCAGGACACAGACCAGGACAACAGGGGGGACTTTGGGAACAGCGAGGTGTGCACGACTAGGTATACCCTTAGGCAAGACGGGGCTTGTTTGTTTCAAGTGGCAAAAAAGGGACTATGCCATTTCATCACACGCCAAAACAGTGTACAGCATGTCCATGCATATAGGTCATTCAATTCATGCTCCAAACCCTCCTCCCTCCCTTTTTCGCTCTCCGCTCTCGCAGTCTAGAAACCAAGTCATGACCTAAGGTGCCCAATGCATATCCGTGACACATGTCGCCCCATCCCTGCCAAATCCAGCAAGTCCAGCAAGTCCAGCAAAGCAAATGCATACTATAGATCAAAGACGCTGGTCATTGATCACCAGCAGCCCCCCCCCCCCCCGACACCCCGACCTCCATTGCAATTGGGCCAACAAAAAAGGAGACTTGTCAAGAAAAAAAGAGGGACGTGGTCCGTCCGAGTCCACGCACATACAGAAAAGTACATCCCTCATCAACACGGCACAACGCAGTCTATTCCTCGCTGGAAACAATGCAACAGCAACCATGTCGCCTCGGCGCATTCTTCATCGCCCCATGCTTCAACTGCCATTCTCCGCCTCCTGTGCGGCCGCGTCGACATTGTGGTAGTCTAGAATCTCCGAGTACCTAGATATTTCGTTACTCCTTATACTCGACAAGACACGGCGTCTTGGTCAGAAGCCAAGGGCTTACATCATGATTTTCCACGTGTCCACGGGCAAATCTGCGTCGTTGAAGGACCAGTCAAACTTCTCCTCAGCAACCGGCTCGTCCGTCGGGTCGTGGTAGGGCGCGAGGTAGGGGTGGGCGAGAGCCTCCTGCGCTCGTACGCGCTTCTTGGGGTCGAAGACCAGCATGTTCTCCAACAGGTCGACGGCTATGTCTTGTGAGTGGATGTGTGTCTGGCTATCATCTGACGGCTCCTACCTTGTGGCTCCGCGTTCTTGAACTTGTTCGCAAGCGGTATGCGTTCGCGCTTGGGGAGGGATTGGACGAATCGCAGCGTCTTGACAAGTCAGCATAATCCAGAGGTATTTCGCACGGCTGTCTTACATTCTCGCTGCAGATGGTTTGGATAACATCGTCAGGCGGAGTACCGAGCAGCTCGGTGATGATGGAAAACTGATTCACGTGGTCCTTTCCGGGGAACAGCGGCTTGCCCTCGAGCATCTCCGCAAAGATACAGCCCGCACTCCAGATATCCACTTCGACGTCGTATTTTTGCCATGTAAGCATAATCTCCGGGGCGCGGTAGTATCGAGTGGAGACGTATCCAGTCATCTGGGGGTCTTGTATACGGGCCAGACCAAAGTCGCAGATCTTGAGATCACAGTTCTCATTGACGAGAATGTTGCTAGGCTTCAAATCACGATGTACGACACCAGCAGAGTGGACGTATTTCAATCCACGCTGCTCGAGATCAGCGGCTGTTTCCTGAATTCGGCAAGGTTGCTACGCACCAAAATCTGGTAGAGAAAGTATTGGATAAACTGCTTCTCCAGCGGTCTGGAAGTGAGCAGACGGTGGAGATCGGTTCCGAGCAGCTCGGTGACGAAGTAACTACTTGGGTCAGCCGGTGATGGGAGATGGTTGCGTCAGAGGACTGTAGGCTTACATGTCCTCTAATGGCGAAATGAAGATGTCGCTCAAACTAATGATCTGCCCCGCGTCAGATACTCCCTCAGTGGGGCCAAGAGAGGGATGCGCACATTCTCGTGTCGGAGATGCTTGAGGAGCTTGAGTTCGCGGTAGGTGCGCTTGGACAAGACGGGGGTGCTGAATGGCTTCATAATCTTCTTGATAGCCACCGCCTGGCTGGTAAGCTGGTCCTTGGCCGAACTGGGCACCTGTTAGTGCCCCAGCGGGGTCTCGAGGCTGAGAGGGAGACGTACCATACAAGGCCAAAGGCCCCCATGCCCACGGGCTGCAGGTCAGTGTACCTTTGCAACTGTCAGTACTAGGCCAGCGGCGCAGGGCGGGGTATCGCCGCACCTGCTGGTAATCTCAAACGTCGTGCCAAAAATCTGGGCGCGCACGAATTCAGCCATGATGAGTAGCGGGCGGGTGTGAGGGGCGTCTGGCGCAGGTAGGAGCAAGTCTGGGCGAGGCGTTGGAATGGTGATTGAGTGGTCGGAAGCGTCGTGGCTCGTGGCTCTCTTAGCAGGTTTGCGCTGAAGATGACCTAGGACGGGAAAGCGTGTCGGATGGGGGAGCACTCGGTGGCCGTGTCCGCGGAGAGAGGGGGGACTTGGGAAACGGTATTCGAGGCACAGGTGCTCGTTCAGAAGGTGACTCTTACGCGCAAGACAGTGCTTGGGGGAAGAAAGAAGGGGTCTGGCGGTGTTGTGGTTGAGTGCAATGGTGACTGGTTTGCGCGCGCTGGGCGTGTTGACGGGCGCAGGCTTGGCGAGGAAGAATCGAGGGGCCGATGATGTCGGTTGCGCAGGTGCAAGGATAGGACGACTACTACCTAGTAGTTAGTAGAGGGACCATGTACTCTACTCTACGGATGGCTAGACACAGAAGTGATCGAGGCTCAACAGGCCGTGTGGCGAACAACGACGATCACTGCCCGGACAGGAGGGCAAGAAGACAGACACTGGTTGCGGCGGTCGAAGGGTGAAGGGGTGCGGCGCGAGGAGACGCGACAGGACAGGAATTCTTACTCTACACAGCCACAGCCACAGCACACAGTAAGTAGAGTAGTAGTAGAGTAGAGTACAGTCCAGCTAGAGTAGCTAGGAAGGGAGGGGAAAAGGGAGAGGAGGAAGCGGAGGAGGAAGCGGAGGAGGAGGAGGAGGAGGGAGGAACGTTGATGGGATGGAATGGCGAGGCCACTTCCTTGCAACCGCCTGCCCATGTCCTCGCCCCTCGTCTTCCCATGGTTGGGCTGGCCGACAGGTTTTCGGCGTCAGTCCCACCACCGCCTGACGTCATTGTCGACATTCGAACTTTTCCATGAGAGCCCGTGCACCTGTTAGGTTAGGTCCTGGCCCTTGCCATCGTAAGTAGCATAGTACCGGTAGAGTAGAATTCCCTCCATGCCCAACAACAGTAGAGTAGCATAGCACACCACTACTCTACCGGTACCAGCTTCGGCTCTCCAGCACCGTACAACAAAACTTACGGCATACCCTTGTACGAATCCAGGGCACCCCATTGCTAGGCGTAGTAGAGTACAAGTGCTTACTCTCCTGCCCCCTTCTTTGCCTCTTTGCCTGGCCATGTGCTGGACCGGTACCGGTACGCTGCAAGCACCCGCTTCGCGCCACCATTTTTCAAACCCTGAAGCTGGCCTAGGTACCTACCGTGCCCCGCCACAAGTTGCCAGTCTCTGCATTTCCACCTCTTCGGCGACGTACATGACCATCACCTGCGCACAGGGTAGTTGAAACCCCACGCATCTCCCATCATCTGCGCAGGAAGGTTGCGCGACAACACCAGCTGGGCGGTCGAATTGGCATGTACTGTACTGTACCTAGAGTAGGTAGGTACCTAGCTAAGCGCCCCCACCCCGCCTTCATCCTCGCCAGCCCACCGTTCAAAAATGGCCATGGACTACACCAAACCTGGACAGCGGCACTCTCTCGAATCTCGACCGAACCAAGCAAGACGAATCGCTTACTCTCTCTCTCTCTCTCTCTCTCTCTCTCTCTACATCTATACATCTATACATCCAACAATCCACACACCTACATAGTTGCACCCGCAGCCGTATCACCATCAACATCCAAAATCGCACCTTGTTCCACATCCCTCGGCTTAACCAGCCGAATGCTGACCTCGGAATCCTGACTATACACCCTGAGACCCAACACGCAAACCGCGTTCCACGGTCTGGCTTCTTCCTTGTCGACGGCACCTTGGGCTGCTCTTGGACGTGCTGGTCGGTTCTCTTCCGCCGCGCAGACACTGCGCTCATCTCTGTGCTCGTCGAGCAGCCCCTGATCTCTGCCGTCGTGCTCGGTCATGCGTGATGTGGCTGAAAGAGGAGCACGGGGGGGTGGCTGGATAGTATCACTGTCATCACGATTGGGTTGCTCGTTGATCGGCTCGTCGTTTTCGTCGCTGGCTGGACTGATTTGGACCTTTGGCTCCATGATCGAGCTCATCTTCATGTCTGCATCCGCTGCTGCGTCTTTAGGGCGGATGGAGAGTTCACTTGTTTCTTGGGCATCGCCCTTCTCGACATCCGTGAGAAGAGCTTGTTGATCATGCTCTAGACTAGGCTTGTGAGAGACAGACCTGGAGGTTGACAAGCTTGGCGAAGTCTCCTCCACAACAGCTGCCTTGACCTCTGCATGCTGTGGTATTTCGCTGACCGGCTCTTGTGTTGATCTCCTCTTCTCCTCACGTATCTTTTGCCTTTTCCAGGCTTCATAATCGGCTTTCTCCCCTCTCTTCCATGCTTCAAAATCCTCCCTCTCCCTCTCCTCTGCTTCCTTCTCTTTCTGCTTCTTTTCTGCGGCTTCCTTCCTTTTCCTTTCTTCCTTTTCCTTCTCGTCCTCTGACTCTTCCAACACAACTTTTGCATTGGCAATGTCATAGTTGAGCCCGATTTGTCTGAGCTTCTGCGGATTGCGATGTGCTACTTTGGTGACGACATCGTGCACGTCTGGGGCGTCGGCATCGCGTGAAGCCTCAATCTTGGGTAGGACCTCATATGTGCCCGCTTCCAAATGAACCTCGGCAGAAATGCTCCGATTCCCAAACCAGGCACCACGGGCTCGAACAATGTATTCACCGTTGGGCGCGTCTTTCTCTTGCAATATGAAATGCAGGTTAAAGTCGTATTTGCCGTTCAACCCGCGAAAATAGCGATCATCAAGCTGCCAAGGTAAGCAAGCATACTAGGAATTATGAAGTAGGAGAAAATACCTGGCAGAGCACAAACACCGTAGGCCCAGCCCTTTTTATTTGAACCGAGAACTTGGTATTGAGATAGCCCGTAACCCAAGCCACTGAAACACTTGTCCAATGCTGAACAACTGTCCAGTCCGCATCAAACAGTCGTGTTCGATCTAGCAGATTGAACTTGTTGAGCATGTCTTCGTATGACATCCAGAAAAGGCCGTCGTTACCAAATTTGTGGCCCAGTTTGTTCATCCAATACGGCGTCCACTCGGCTGAGCCATCTGACCATGGCCCAGTCCACTCGCCCATTCCGGCATTCGCTCTCTTGCCCCAAGGGTTTCTGTAGAATAGTAAGACCAAATAGGGATGAGTGATTGCTGACTTACCGTATCAAGACCAATCTTTGTCTCTTGCCGTCTTCACCGTCCGCGTCGACCGCCTTGAGTATTGAGTAGGCGTGACTGAGCGCGAGACCTCTTCTCGCATCGGAATCGTCGCCATACGAGCTTGGAGACGAGGCGGAAAACAAGAATTGCTGATTGACTTGGAGCATTTCATTCCAGAGGCGATCTTTGCTGAGAACGCGATCGGTCATGATCTTCGTCGTCACACCACCAGTCAGGTCCTCAATTGCTTCGCCACTCCAACCGCCAGAGATGGCATCATAATCACCATGTACTTTTGCATATGCCTTTTCCAGTAGAGGTAGCCAGGTCTCATTCTCGTCCGCACAAGAGGCAAAGTAAAGTGCAGTCGATCCCGTTTGATGGTTCTGTCTATATTTGGCCTCCTTGCAACCAGTTGGGTCGTACATGTCACCGTACGCGTCGAAATCCTTGTGCTTCAGGTAGAGGTTATCATCAACCACTGTCCAGATCCACTCGCCATCTCTGTAAAAGACGAAGCCGTACACTCCGCATTCGGCATCACGTTCAACACAAACCTTATTTATGAGCTCTGGGTTACTGCAGATAGAGGCAATGGCTGCAATAAGCCAACAGTCTCCATTGGACCCTTGGACGACATCCGAGCTTGAGAATCCGTCAATCTCAAATTGGGGCTTCTCAAAGATCCAATCCAGTCGATGAACAGAACCCGGCCCACTGTCGTCGTTGGTGGATTGATTGCCGTTTAGGAGCTTCGCTGCCGTGACAAGATCAAATGTCGCAGCGTTTTGCAAGAGAACATCGCTTTGGATAAGGGTAGAAAGTGCTGACCCTAGGCGTGATGTGCTCATGCTGGCTGCTGTCGTGGTAGAGGGCTCATTATACCAGTGCATCAAGCCCTCCAAGCAATTCTTGTCTTCAAGATCTCCAATATCGAAATCTGCGTCTTCGAATTTCTCATTTGTTCTGTGGCATTCCCGCACGATGCGTTTCACACGTGCACGACACTCATTCGCCGCTGCCTGATAGGATTCGGCTGCATTTTCCCCCGTAGCGGTTTCTGACTTGCGGGCTGGTGGCAGCAGATGCGCGTATAAGCTGGATGGAAAGATTTTGGTGACTTTAGCAGGCCTTTTGGTGATGAGGTTCTCCCAGAATTCATTGATGGCAGCTTGAGGCGCGCTAATGGTGTTTTCACCGGAGACAGATCCCATGTTTGCTTTTGAACAAGTGATGGGCAGCTGAGGCAATACTGTAGCTGTATGTTGGTATGTCGTGTCGTTTAACGTGTGAGTTGTGGTCGAGTTCAACGAAAAGCTCCTGTTCGGAAATTGGGCGGACAGCGATGGGAAGAAAAAGAATGGAAGAGACCAGCAGGAGACCATGAGAACGATTGAGGATTGGGGCTGTATCATTGCCGGCATCAGCCATGGGCGAGGCATTCTTGTGGGGGCCAAAACCATAGGTGTTCGCTACCTATGGCAAGTGGCTGTTGCTGACGGTGTGCGGCTGAACACGCTACCTATCTCGTTGGAGCCAGATGTGCCACGAACGACAGATCGGCAGGCTGGTGGTTGTGAGGGCATAGCGCCATGTCCATATCGTCTTTCCCACCTGAACATGGCAGAAGGCAGTTTGGGGATTGTTGACGGCGCGGACGTTAGCAACGCCACGACTAAACTTACATACAGCGTGGATCGTCAGCCAGGGCGTCTAGGTATGTGCAGCTAGATTGAAAAACGAGAGCTGTATCGAGATGACACAGACAATCGAGACTCCAAATGCCCATGGCACTTCAAGCGTGTGAGAAGTGAAGATTCGATGAATCTGTTACCGTCTAAGGTGAGAAGAAGCAGAGAGAGGGGACAGTGCGCGATGATATCATGGCATGGGGATGGCTGGTGTGCAGCGGCAGGCGCAACTAAGACTCAACAACATGGCTCACAAACTCACTCGCTCGCTCACTCATTGACGTCATCAGTCCCCAGTCAACTCTGTCAGTCAGCACCCAAGCCTCCAAGCCTCAGCCGGTGGAAAGAGCGTGTCATCTAACATCGGTCCGTAATGACAGCAAGATACAGTAGGTGGATAGGTAGGTAGTGAAGTACGATGCATGGCAACTTGGCAGACTACATGGCGATCCATCACCAAGGCTTTCCATTACAATACAGTCACAGTACCTAGCATGCCACCGTTGTGTTGTGTACCTACCAGCCAGTTGACGGACCAGAAAGCCCCCTTCTATTGGTGAGCAGACTGTCCAGACCTGCCTTTCGCATGCGAGCTTGTGTAGGAGGGCGCAGTTCATATGACCATGGAATTAGCGCTGCGTGAACTCGGGTGGTGGCATGTCATATGACCATGGGTTTAGCGTCGGGCGACTTGGGCTTTACTCCAAGTGGTTAGAATATCCCTGTAGGTTCAAGTCCACGTCACAGCGGTAAATTTTTATAGTTATATAAACTAGCCTATAGTTAAGTATAAATTAGGGTAATTTAAGTAAGTAAATATAGTTTTTATTACTATCTTTTTTAAATATATTCTAAACCTATTCTTAATAATATATAAGTGTTCCTAAATACTATACTAGAGTTTAGTATAATAGTACTAGATAATATATCTAAACTAGATAGTAATATTAGAGATAAATTTAGGTAACTATATAAAGTGCTAGAGGAGGATAGTAATAGTAGTATTAAGGAAGTAAGTAAAAGTAAATAGAATAAGTTTAGAATAGGTTAGTAATATATTATAGGGGCATAATATATACCTTACTTATAGTAATAGTTAAGGACTACTACTTATACTAGTAATTATTAAGTATATAGCTATTCTCCTAGTATACCCTTAATTATATAGCTAAGGGTATAGGTATATAATACTAGTTTAGTAATATAAAGATAGCTCTTACCTAATAAGAGAAGAGGTGCTTATATAGGCTACACAGGTAACACGTTAAGAATATATTCTTAAATTATTCTAATTCTAGCAGGTATAATACTCCTACTAGTCTATCTATCTTAATAGGCCTATAACTTTACTATTCTTTAATAGCTAGCTAGCAAGCTAGTATAAATACTAATACTCTAGGGTAAAAGTGTATAAGTATCTTAAGAATATATTATAAATATATTCTTATTATATTATTAATAATATATTATATAATTAGATCTAAACCTTAAAAAGTATAGTATCTAAGAAAATTCTATAAAGAGAACTATAAATAAGAAGCTATTATTATAGCCTTATTAAGCGCTTCTTTTTAAGGATTTATAAGGACTACTAGGTATCTTATTATTCTATAATAAGGACTATAGTAAATTAGGTAGGGAGCAAAACTTAAATATATTTAAAATATATTAATAACAAGTTAGTAAATTATAGAATAGGCTTAACTATATATTAGCTATTAGAACTATAGCCTAATATCTACTACTAGGAAAAAATATTATTTTAGTTAGGTACTACTAGAGGTAGACTCTATATATCTATAAGGTCTTCTAACTAGGGAGATATTAAATCTTTCTAGTAGTCCTGCTTTATATTCTATAGTTAAGCTATAGTTAAGCTAGATAAAGAAGTATAGTAGGTATATTATAACCTATTCCTAATATATTCCTAATATATTCTAGGCGTTAATTATTTATAAGGGTAAGGATCTCTATTTAAAATCTTATATAAAGTTACCTTCTAAGTAATTATACTAATAGATATAGTAGTAATACCTTTTTTTACTATTATTTCTTTTAGTATATATATATATATACCTCCTCCTCCCTTAACACTATCTAATAGTAATATTAAGGAAGTAGTAAAGGTATTATAGCCTATACTTACTCTATAGCTTATATAATATAAGTTATTTATAACCTATTATAAATATATTCTTAACTTATTATAGCCTAGTTCCTAAACTTAACCTAGCTCTAAACCTATCTCTAACTTAAAGGTTTCTATTCTATTAAAGAAATATATATTAGCTTTATAAATAAAGATAAAATCTTATGTATTATAAAGTGTAAAAAGCTTCTATAGTTCCTATTTAAGAGTAGCCTTAGAGGAGTATACTATAAGTAGAGGATAAAGTATTAGGATCCTAAAACTATATATAGTGTAAGAGAACAGGTTTAGAACATGTTACTAACACGTTACTATAGGCGTATATATAGCAAATCTTTATATTAAGCTTAGGTAACTTAATTATTTATCTTTTTAAAGAGTAGGTATTAATTCTATTAGATTAAGATATATTCTAGATAGATATATTATATAAGAGGTTATATAGGGTATAGGCAGAGATTCTAATAGTAATCTTCTACTTATAGGAAAAGAAGCGTACGTATTAAGAATAGGTTTATAACACGTTTCTAATATATTATAGTTATTATACTTAGCTAAATTATTATAGATAAGGATATAACTAAGATATATTAAGTTACTATTACTAACTTCTTTTAGAAGTATAAAGCACTTATAAAAAGATAAGTATTATAGAGGTATATTTACTTATAGGGATTCTATAGGACTACTATTAATATATATAATAAGTAGATAATAGGTAGGTTTTATAGCGTAGTGTAACCTATTTATAACGTGTTTCTAACTTGTTTCTAGGACTTAGGCGCTATCTCTAGTTAATTAATCCCTATAAGCGTAACTAGCGCTAGCAACTTTAATCTTATATAAGATTTTATTAAGTATATCTATAAAGAAGTATTTATAAAGTATATAAAAGAGAGCTAGATAATACTACCTTATTATATCTAAGTAAATTACTATAAGTATTAATAGTAGAGGAATACTTTTAGCTTACTAACCTCCTCTTATATAAGTAAATATATTCTAAACCTATTCTAAACATGTTCCTAACTTGTTCTTATATAATTAGAACACGAACCCTCTAAAGATACCTAAAACTAGGTAATCTATAAGAAAAACCTAGTAATTACTACTAGGATTATATAATACTATAGTAAAATATTAAAAGAGGTATAGGAAAAACTAGAATCTAATTTAAATATAGCTAAGCAAGCAGGCTAGAAAGGATATAAAACTAGTAAGCATGTAAGTATTCTTAAGGCTACTTAGAAGTAAGTTTATAACCTATTCTTAACCTATTAGAATTATATAAGTAATATTATATAGTGCACACTAGATAGATCTATAGAATATAAAAGAGTTTAAAGCCTAGAGCAAGTTTAGAATACGCTATAACTATAAAACTCCTAATAGGCTTAAGCAAAGGTACCTTAAAAAGCTTTAGAGGGGAGAAAGTAAGTCTTACGCTATATTATATATATTTGCTAATTAAAACGTGTTTAGAACGTGTTTAGAACGCGTCCTATAATAATAATAACACTCTAGATAATAATAAAGCAAGTCTTGCTATATCTAACTTAACTAGATATATCTTAGTCCTAATAAGAAATAAAAGAGCACGCTTAAAAGCCTAAAGCTAGAGGGCAAGTAGTAGAGCAGTATTAGAAAGAAGTTTACTAGCCCCTTTTCTATCTTCTCTACTACTAGGCTCTTCTCCTCTACTAATAGTAACCTAAAGGTATGCTTTGCAAAATATATTTATAATATATTCTTAACTTATTATTAGTCTATAACTATAAACTTTATAATAAAAGGCTCTTCTTAGTAATTAGGCTCTAAAGGAGAGAAAAGAAAAGCTAGAGGTAAATAAGAAAGAACTTATATAGAAAAAGGCACTATTTAAATTATAAAAGGTATAGTTTAAACTTAAGAAAGAGATAGCTACTTTTTATATAAGGTAGGGTTAGTCTATAAATATAGTAACTAGTTCCTAACTAGTTCTTAATATATTCTAGTCTATTATATAAGTATATATAAGTAGATAAATATATATTCTTTCTTCTTCTCTTTCTTCTTCTTTCTTCTTACACTCTATAAGAACTTTTTATATTTAAGAGTTTAATACTATTTTACTATCTATCTTTCCTAATATTATTAGATATAACTAGTTAATATAGTCTATAAAGATCTTTTAAAGTTAGTATATAATAGAACGCGTTAGGAACATGTTATAAACTTGTTCTAACACTAAGTAGGATTTATACTAGTAATATATTAAGCTTAAGTTACTTCTATCTAATACTAGGGTATTCTCTCCTATAATATCCTACCTAAATAAAGGGTGTATAGTATTTCCTAGCAAGCTTTTCTACTAGGCTATTTAGGCTAGATTAGGGGTATAGGAACTTTATAGAGTATATATATATATAAGTTAGAACACGTTTATAATATATTAATAACTATTTTAGTATTACTTCTCTAATAGAGGTAATCTTATCTACTACTTTAAGAGGTATTATCCTAAGGTTTAAATAGCCCTAGTAAACTATAGTAGAATTATAATACAAGGTATTATAAAAGCAAGGATCTTCTATAGAAGCTTAATAGTAAATACTTAAGAACATGTTCTAAACACGTTAATAATACGTTCTTTACTAGTAGAGTAGACTATACTAAGTACCTCCTCTAAGGTTTAAGAACCCTCTAAGATAGCTAGTCTATAATAAGAAGTAGTAGCTAGAGTAGAGGCTAAAGAGGAAGTAGAGAGTAAAGAAGAGGAGTAAATAGTTGCTCCCCTTTATACTATAAATAATATTTAGTAAAAGTAGTAAAAAGGAGATATAAGTCTAGTCTCTTAAAATATATTTAGAATATATTAATAATACGTTATAGCTAGACACCTATAAATACTAGATTCTTCTTTAATCTAAAGGACTACTAGAGCTTTATAATACCTATAAAAGTAAAAAGAAAAAGTTATATAGTATTAAAGGACCCTATAAAAGTAAATAGTACTTTACTTTTAGTAGATAGAAAAAAAAGAGAAGAGTAGAGAGTTTATTTTAGTAATTACTACTACCCCTTTAGGTTATATACTATTATATATTATTTATTAGAACCTATTCTTAATATATTCTTAATATGTTCCTACTTATTACTATTATTATCTCCCTCCTCCTCTCTAGTATCTTCTCTATCCTCCCTATCCTCCCTAGGCTCTATAAAAGCATACTATAAGTAGAACTAGGTAGTATTCTAGTAGGAATTAGCAAGGTCTACACTAGTATTAAAGTAATAGTCTTAAAATATATTAGGAATAGGTTAATAATATATTATAAATAACTTACTATAGCTAGGATAATTATAAGTATAGATAGTATAAAGAACCTAATAACCTTAAATCCTTAGTAGGGTAGATATAGTAATAAAGTTAAGCTATAACAAGTTAGTAACGTGTTTTTAATAGGTTCTTATAGGCTATACCTTATTACTATTATAGCTAGTATAAGTCTTCTTCTAAATTATATTTAGGAGGGTATTAGTATTTATAAGGGGGCCTATAGTAGCTACTAGCTAGGCTTAGAGAACTTTTATAAAATATATTAGTAATAAGTTTTAAATATATTCTAAATAACTTATAGTAAAGAGTATTCTAGTAATTATATATAACCTTTATATAGAAGTCTATATATATTAGTATAACAAGTTAAGAATAGGTTAATAATATATTTACTCTTTGCCTTATAGACCTCCCTTATAAAGGGCTAGCTAGTCTTCCTAACCCTACTAACCTTATAGTAGGCTATATTAAGCCTATAATCTTTTTTAGTATAGGTATATAGAGTGCCCCTAGTACCTAGAATAGCTTAAGAATATTAGAACCTATTTAGAACACGTTTAGAACCTGTTCTTACTTTACACAAGGTGCCCTTGTTATTAATCTTAGTATAGTAGTAGCGCTCTCTACTCTCTATCTTAACTGCCCTATTAGGGCTAACTATAGGCTATGCCCTAATATTATCTAGGACGTAGCTAAGGGCAAGGTACTATTAATAGTGCTTCTATAACCTATTAAGAACACGTTCTAAACATGTTTTAATCTACTTATATAGGATATAAGGGATGTGTTAGTAATAGGTATAGTAGTAGTAGCTTATAGTATTACTAGTATAGAATATATTTAGAATAGGTTTAGAACGCGTTATAAAATCTTATAGCATAATATTTAGTTAACCTTACTTAGCTAGCTAGTAGAGCTTAGTATAGCCTAACTCTATACTAAATATAAGTTTATAAGGGCGCAGTTTATATAACCATAGAATTAGCGCTACGTAAACTTATATTTAGCATAGGGTTAGGCTATACTAAGCTCTACTAGCTAGCTAAGTAAGGTTAACTAAATATTATACTATAAGATTTTATAACGCGTTCTAAACCTATTCTAAATATATTCTATACTAGTAATACTATAAGCTACTACTACTATACCTATTACTAACACATCCCTTATATCCTATATAAGTAGATTAAAACATGTTTAGAACGTGTTCTTAATAGGTTATAGAAGCACTATTAATAGTACCTTGCCCTTAGCTACGTCCTAGATAATATTAGGGCATAGCCTATAGTTAGCCCTAATAGGGCAGTTAAGATAGAGAGTAGAGAGCGCTACTACTATACTAAGATTAATAACAAGGGCACCTTATATAAAGTAAGAATAGGTTCTAAACGTGTTCTAAATAGGTTCTAATATTCTTAGGCTATTCTAGGTACTAGGGGCACTCTATATACCTATACTAAAAAAGATTATAGGCTTAATATAGCCTACTATAAGGTTAGTAAGGTTAGGAAGACTAGCTAGCCCTTTATAAGGGAGGTCTATAAGGCAAAGAGTAAATATATTATTAACCTATTCTTAACTTATTATACTAATATATATAGACTTCTATATAAAGGTTATATATAATTACTAGAATACTCCTTACTATAAGTTATTTAGAATATATTTAAAACTTATTACTAATATATTTTATAAAAGTTCTCTAAGCCTAGCTAGTAGCTACTATAGGCCCCCTTATAAATACTAATACCCTCTTAAATATAATTTAGAAGAAGACTTATACTAGCTATAATAGTAATAAGGTATAGCCTGCAAGAACCTATTAAAAACACGTTACTAACTTATTATAGCTTAACTTTATTACTATATCTACCCTACTAAGGATTTAAGGTTATTAGGTTCCTTATACTATCTACACTTATAATTATCCTAGCTATAGTAAGTTATTTATAATATATTATTAACCTATTCCTAATATATTTTAAGACTATTACTTTAATACTAGTGTGGACCTTGCTAATTCCTGCTAGAATACTACCTAGTTCTACTTGTAGTATGCTTTTATAGAGCCTAGGGAGGATAGGGAGGATAGAGAAGATACTAGAGAGGGGGAGGGAGATAATAATAGTAACAAGTAGGAACACGTTAAGAATATATTAAGAATAAGTTCTAATAAATAATATATAATAGTATATAACCTAAAGGGGTAGTAGTAATTACTAAAATAAACTCTCTACTCTTCTCTTTTTTTTTCTATCTACTAAAAGTAAAGTACTATTTACTTTTATAGGGTCCTTTAATACTATATAACTTTTTCTTTTTACTTTTATAGGTATTATAAAGCTCTAGTAGTCCTTTAGATTAAAGAAAAATCTAGTATTTATAGGTGTCTAGCTATAATATATTATTAATATATTCTAAATATATTTTAAGAGACTAGACTTATATCTCCTTTTTACTACTTTTGCTAAATATTATTTATAGTATAAAGGGGAGCAACTATTTACTCCTCTTCTTTACTCTCTACTTCCTCTTTAGCCTCTACTCTAGCTACTACTTCTTATTATAGACTAGCTATCTTAGAGGGTTCTTAAACCTTAGAGGAGGCACTTAGTATAGTCTACTCTACTAGCAGAGAACCTATTATTAATATATTTAGAATATATTCTTAAGTATTTACTATTAAGCTCCTATAGAAGATCCTTGCTTCTATAATACCTTGTATTATAATTCTACTATAGTTTACTAGGGCTATTTAAACCTTAGGATAATACCTCTTAAGGTAGTAGATAAGATTACCTCTATTAGAGAAGCAATACTAAAATAGTTATTAATATATTATAAACGTGTTCTAACTTATATATATATATACTCTATAAAGTTCCTGTACCCCTAATCTAGCCTAAATAGCCTAGTAGAAAAGCTTGCTAGGAAATACTATACACCCTTTATTTAGGTAGAATATTACAGGAGAGAATACCCTAGTATTAGATAGAAGTAACTTAAGCTTAATATATTACTAGTATAAATCCTACTTAGTATTAAAACAAGTTTATAATATATTCCTAACATATTCTATTATATACTAACTTTAAAAGATCTTTATAGACTATATTAACTAGTTATATCTAATAATATTAGGAAAGATAGATAGTAAAATAGTATTAAACTCTTAAATATAAAAAGTTCTTATAGAGTGTAAGAAGAAAGAAGAAGAAAGAGAAGAAGAAAGAATATATATTTATCTACTTATATATACTTATATAATAGACTAGAATATATTAAGAACTAGTTAGGAACTAGTTACTATATTTATAGACTAACCCTACCTTATATAAAAAGTAGCTATATCTTTCTTAAGTTTAAACTATACCTTTTATAATTTAAATAGTGCCTTTTTCTATATAAGTTCTTTCTTATCTACCTCTAGCTTTTCTTTTCTCTTCTTTAGAGCCTAATTACTAAGAAGAGCCTTTTATTATAAAGTTTATAGTTATAGACTAATAATAAGTTAAGAATATATTATAAACGTGTTTTGCAAAGCATACCTTTAGGTTACTATTAGTAGAGGAGAAGAGCCTAGTAGTAGAGAAAATAGAAAAGGGGCTAGTAAACTTCTTTCTAATACTACTCTACTACTTGCCCTCTAGCTTTAGGCTTTTAAGCGTGCTCTTTTATTTCTTATTAGGACTAAGATATATCTAGTTAAGTTAGATATAGCAAGACTTACTTTATTATTATCTAGAGTATTATTATTATTATAGGATGTGTTCTAAATATATTCTAAATATGTTTTAATTAGTAAATATATATAACACTAGCGTAAGACTTACTTTCTCCCCTCTAAAGCTTTTTAAGGTACCTTTGCTTAAGCCTATTAGGAGTTCTATAGTTATAGTATATTCTAAACTTACTCTAGGCTTTAAACTCTTTTATATCCTATAGATCTATCTAGTGTGCACTACACAATATTACTTATATAATTCTAACAGGTTAAGAATAGGTTATAAACTTACTTCTAAGTAGCCTTAAGAATACTTATATACTTACTAGTTTTATATCCTTTCTAGCCTGCTTGCTTAGCTATATTTAAATAAGATTCTAGTTTTTCCTATACCTCTTTTAATATTTTACTATAGTATTATATAATCCTAGTAGTAATTACTAGGTTTTTCTTATAGATTACCTAGTTTTAGGTATCTTTAGAGGGTTTGTATTCTAATTATATAAGAATAAGTTAGGAACACGTTTAGAATAGGTTTAGAATATATTTACTTACGTAAGAGGAGGTTAGTAAGCTAAAAGTATTCCTCTACTATTAATACCTATAGTAATTCACTTAGACGTAAAGAGGTAGTATTATCTAGCTCTCTTTTATATGCTTTATAAATACTTCTTTATAGATATACTTAATAAAATCTTATATAAGATTAAAGTTACTAGCGCTAGTTACGCTTATAGGGATTAATTAACTAGAGATAGCGCCTAAGTCCTAGAAACAAGTTAGAAACACGTTATAAATAGGTTATAGTGCGCTATAAAACCTACCTATTATCTACTTATTATATATATTAATAGTAGTCCTATAGAATCCCTATAAGTAAATATACCTCTATAACACTTGTCTTTTTATAAGTGCTTTACACTTCTAAAAGAAGTTAGTAATAGTAACTTAATATATCTTAGTTATATCCTTATCTATAATAATTTAGCTAAGTATAATAACTATAATATATTAGAAACGTGTTATAAACCTATTCTTAATACGTACGCTTCTTTTCCTATAAGTAGAAGATTACTATTAGAATCTCTGCCTATACCCTATATAACCTCTTATATAATATATCTATCTAGAATATATCTTAATCTAATAGAATTAATACCTACTCTTTAAAAAGGTAAATAATTAAGTTACCTAAGCTTAATATAAAGATTTGCTATATATACGCCTATAGTAACGTGTTAGTAATATGTTCTAAACCTGTTCTCTTACACTATATATAGTTTTAGGATCCTAATACTTTATCCTCTACTTATAGTATACTCCTCTAAGGCTACTCTTAAATAGGAACTATAGAAGCTTTTTACACTTTATAATATATAAGATTTTATCTTTATTTATAAAGCTAATATATATTTCTTTAATAGAATAGAAACCTTTAAGTTAGAGATAGGTTTAGAGCTAGGTTAAGTTTAGGAACTAGGCTATAATAAGTTAGGAATATATTTATAATAGGTTATAAATAACTTATATTATATAAGCTATAGAGTAAGTATAGGCTATAATACCTTTACTACTTCCTTAATATTACTATTAGATAGTGTTAAGGGAGGAGGAGGTATATATATATATATACTAAAAGAAATAATAGTAAAAAAAGGTATTACTACTATATCTATTAGTATAATTACTTAGAAGGTAACTTTATATAAGATTTTAAATAGAGATCCTTACCCTTATAAATAATTAACGCCTAGAATATATTAGGAATATATTAGGAATAGGTTATAATATACCTACTATACTTCTTTATCTAGCTTAACTATAGCTTAACTATAGAATATAAAGCAGGACTACTAGAAAGATTTAATATCTCCCTAGTTAGAAGACCTTATAGATATATAGAGTCTACCTCTAGTAGTACCTAACTAAAATAATATTTTTTCCTAGTAGTAGATATTAGGCTATAGTTCTAATAGCTAATATATAGTTAAGCCTATTCTATAATTTACTAACTTGTTATTAATATATTTTAAATATATTTAAGTTTTGCTCCCTACCTAATTTACTATAGTCCTTATTATAGGATAATAAGACACCTAGTAGTCCTTATAAATCCTTAAAGAGAAGCGCTTAATAAGGCTATAATAATAGCTTCTTATTTATAGTTCTCTTTATAGAATTTTCTTAGATATTATACTTTTTAAGGTTTAGATCTAATTATATAATATATTATTAATAATATAATAAGAACACGTTTATAATATATTCTTAAGATACTTATACACTTTTACCCTAGAGTATTAGTATTTATACTAGCTTGCTAGCTAGCTATTAAAGAATAGTAAAGTTATAGGCCTATTAAGATAGATAGACTAGTAGGAGTATTATACCTGCTAGAATTAGAATAATTTAAGAATATATTCTTAACGTGTTACCTGTGTAGCCTATATAAGCACCTCTTCTCTTATTAGGTAAGAGCTATCTTTATATTACTAAACTAGTATTATATACCTATACCCTTAGCTATATAATTAAGGGTATACTAGGAGAATAGCTATATACTTAATAATTACTAGTATAAGTAGTAGTCCTTAACTATTACTATAAGTAAGGTATATATTATGCCCCTATAATATATTACTAACCTATTTTAAACTTATTCTATTTACTTTTACTTACTTCCTTAATACTACTATTACTATCCTCCTCTAGCACTTTATATAGTTACCTAAATTTATCTCTAATATTACTATCTAGTTTAGATATATTATCTAGTACTACTATACTAAACTCTAGTATAGTATTTAGGAACACCTATATATTATTAAGAATAGGTTTAAAATATATTTAAAAAAGATAGTAATAAAAACTATATTTACTTGCTTAAATTACCCTAATTTATACTTAACTATAGGCTAGTTTATATAACTATAAAAATTTGCCGCTGTGACGTGGACTTGAACCTACAGGGATATTCTAACCACTCGGAGTAAAGCCCAAGTCGCCCGACGCTAAACCCATGGTCATATGACATGCCACCACCTTGTGTAGTACTCCTAGTAGGTACCAGCGCTGGAGGGGAAAGGAGAGTAAGCAGCAGATCTAGCCTGAGATGGGGGGGCATGTGCTGTCCCGCTCGGTTCCCATACCTGGTTGACGGATCCGCCAGCCGCCGTGGACTCTCCAGACTCGTCGCATCCGACGCAGTGCAAACCCTTGCTGAAGTGGGCACGACGCATAGTCGCGTACTCTGGTCGAATCGAATCCATAAGGCGCTGATGATCATTACTCCCACCGACGAACCTGGATCCTGCGTATGTTTGTTTCTTCGCGGGGAACAGTTGAAAACTGGAACCATCTTCCGTACCTACAGCGGTAGAGCAGCGTTGTTTTGCGGATCGAGGCTTCCGTACAAGAGCGCTACCTATCGTGCGGGTATCGTGGGGTGTGGATTGGTTCGTGAAGTCCGCTGTGCAATTGGATGGTGTTGAGAAGCCATGTGTACTTGGCGTACCTACGACTCGTCTTGTGGTTTGACGGGAAAGAGACCGCCGGAACATGTGTATCTACTCGTGCCGCGTCCTGCCGCAGATGTAGGTAGGTACTGTAGATGGTGCGCACAGATGAAGCAGCGATCTCGTCACGTCTGTGCGCAATAGGGTCAGATCAAGGAGCGACCACTCTGATGATTGAAGTTGATGGTTGAACATGCTTTATTGCAGGGTTGATTGATTCTAAGGGGTGTGAGACATTATTCTCCACCTATGGACGTGCGAATGTACAAGTCACTCGAAAAGAAGACGGCGGTGACAGCCTTGCCACCCGCCTAGAGGTTACCAGATAGTGTATACAAAAAATGTAAAAACATTAGAAAGTGATGGTTTGCACCGGTCGTTGTATCGTGGCAGATGGAGAAAGATGGGAAAATACACAAAGGAACATCGGTCTGCAAGGAAAGAGTTGGACGGTGGAAAGGCCATAGCGAATGGGACACTGTCCTTTTGGAGGTGTCAAGCTCGAGATAAGGCCGACTCTCTTTGCTTTTGTGTACCAGGTAATGGAAAAGGATGACAATCACCGACGGGCCAAAAGGCTAGTCGTTTCGAAATGAGTTCTTGTCTTTGCAGCCCGATTGAACGCCTGAGGTCGAGCCGCCGAAACGCCTTGCTAAGTGGATAGAGCCAACGGGACAGATGCTAATGGATGCAGGAGGGAGAGAGGGAAAGGATGAGAGCGAAGTTGTATCAAGGGTGCAAAAGTGAAATGAGGAGGCCGCCAATAAAGTGAAGAGACTGGGCTAGCGTACATGTTCCGTGCCAGAGAACCGGGTCGGCTGCATCGTAGCCGGCGATCAGTGCACGCGCACTCTTACTCATCTGCAGACTACGAGTCAACACCAAAACATGCCGGAGCGAGGATCTGATGCTCGAATACGGGGAGGGGCCCCATTGTCATACGTGGACTCTGGAACTCTTGGGCATCTGGCACTCTGGGACTCTTTTTTGGGGGCGACCATGCCTTGCCATGCATGCGAGTGTAGGATTGGGAAGGAGAGCAAGTCTGACTACAGTATGGGGTACTTACCTAGGCTTTGGCAGTGCAACCACGGCATGTCTTGAGCTTGCAGTTTTGGCATTCGTAGATCTGCGAATGAGGGCCTGAATGGCACAAATGGCAGTTCCAGAGAACAATGGTGGTATCTGATTTAATGATTTGAAAGTTGTGCTGGCAGTTTCCTGGGGCGGCCATGGCTTCGGTAGTGTTGGTGGTAGTGAGTGTGGGTTTGGGTAGTGAAGGAAGACGTGCCAGGCGAAGTAGAAAAGTGACGGGCTTTGTATGAGTAGGCGCGGCTGCAGTCATGTTAGAGAACGCTCTGGGGCCTAGCCTAGATATGTAGAGCGGACGTACAGGGCTCACAAGAGGATGGGGCAGGTTGCTGTTTGAGGCTAAGGTGGGATGCGCTCGAAAGCGAGGGTGGGTGAGGGTACTTGGAAGTCGTGGCTGGTAAAAGCAAGCAAAGCTGCAGAGAGAAGAAGAAGAAGGGCTATGGCAAATGGGTGATGGAGGAGAGGATGGATTGCTGGCTGGGGATCTGAAGACGCTAGAGGCGCGGATTCGGGCCCGTCTTATACTGACCTTCATCGATTGCTCACGAAAAGAGAATTAAGTTTTGCTATGACCGACGCTGAGTCGAAGTCGACCGAGAAGGGCAGTGTACAACAACCGTCCAGCGTGCAGCCGTCCAGCAGTCTTGCTGCCCTGGAGAGTCGACATCGAAAGCGGACAGCCAGACTACAGATGGAGCGAAGGACACACGCAGGGTTACACGACAAGGCCGCATGAGAAGTGCCTCTTTGCTTCACCCGCCATATGAGGCTCTCAGACCAGGCAGCGTGGTGGAGCTGGTCCAACGCGGGCTGGCTGTTCCGCAGCCGCGGCCATGGTAGCATCTCCAGGTCGCGAAACCTTGTTGCAGGCCGCGGCGCCGCGATGTGAAAGCTCCGAGATGCGTCCTAGATGGCGCAGCCGCGTTGCCATGTGTCACACGAAACCCGTGGTGGGGGGGTGGGGGGAGTTTTTTTTATTCTTTATTCTCTGGGCGACGATGATGACATGTAGTAGCTGGTAGGTGGTGAGGGGGGAAAGAGAGGGGAAGATGAAACGAGAGAGAGAGAGAGAGAGAGTGTGTGTGTGAGAGAGTGAGTGAGAGAAAGAGGGAGGGAGGGAGTGGGAGAGAGTACTTTGCCGGGGGGCCCGATACCGATAGATGGATCATAGATAGCTAGATGTAGGTATGTTTAAAGCATCTTGCATCTTTGGGTTGGCAGCTCTCCGGTACCTATCCTGTACTCCATATAGGTAGGTACTTAGCTACTGCAGACTGCATGCAAATCGCTACCGTACTTCATGTACATGTGTATGTCCTGTACCGGTACTGTACTGCAAAATGTAGCGTCACTTGTATTTGGTTTTGGCGGAGGATCGGGGCCTGGCTAAGGTTGCCATGCCGCAGCCAATCGCACCACAGTAGAGAGAGAGAGAGAGAGAGAGAGAGCGAGAGAGAGAGAGAGAGAGGGGCTAGGGGGGAGCTTTGGAGGAAGGAGGGGGGGGAAGGGTGGACAGGGGCACGCTTTCCTTGGGATCGCGCCTGCAGCTCTACGCGTCGCGCCTTCTTTGAGCACACGACGCCCATGCCCACTACCGGTACCAACACTACTACTCTCCTACTCCTACCGGTACCCTTACCACCACCACCACCACCACCAACATCATCATCACCATGCTCTCTGCCTTTCCTTTCACCGCCCTCCTCCCTCCCCAACATTCCTCACCAGAACGATTTGCTGTCCAAGAAATCGCTTTGCTGTCTGCCCCTTGTCTTTACATGACTTTTTGCGCAATATACTATACCTAGCAGGCATAGGTTACCAGTACCGGCACCGGCACCGTTCTTTGGCCTCACAGCATCCGTTCGAGGTAGGCGGTCAACTCGGGTCCAGACACAGCTGACCCAAACCGTCTTCATGCATACGCCGCCAGACACCGTTTCTTTCTCCGCCTCTACCTGTCTCCTCTCTTCCTCTTCTCGGCCTCACATTCGGCCATTTTGCTGAACAGGGCGCCCCTGCGTCGTTGACCGTGTCTCTCTGCTCGCCCGCTGTGGTGCGTGTGGCTTCCCCTCCCCTCCATCCCCTCCATCCCCTCCATCCCCTCCAGCGGGCTTCAGCCCACCAAGGACATGCCCCGCCATGGCTACACAGCTGGCTCCCAACACAGGCCACGCCTTTGGGATCCCATCTGTCTACCCATCGTTCAATCGCCCAGTTCCGCTTCTGGTCCTGCCTTCGGTGAGCAGTCGCCCTTCTCCAGTTGCGGAAGACGCGCAGTAGGCTGCTGCAACTAGCAGCATCCGGTACTTGCCTCTGCACGAGGTGGACCCGTATCCTGGTCGAGCAAGACGGCGAAGCGGCGCATGCAGCCTCATTTCATCGTCCCTCTATGGCGTCTCCGGCTGCACACTTCCACCTGGACCTGGACCTACAATAGGGACCAAGTCTTCCTCTGTGTCCACACCCTCCAATGCGGCACACGCTATCCTTGGACTGGCAGCTTTCACACTCAACCAACGAGCGGGAGATCTGCCGCCGGCTCTTGCGCCGTTGCTTGCTTTTGAGACGAGCAGGTCTGGCGCACCGGCCCACCATGTAACCTACCCTATTCAGCATGGAACTACTCCAACAATGAGCAGAACCACGGCTAATCACATCTTTTCAGCACAGCTCCTTGTCTATAACTCAGAAGCACATCCTCTATACCTGTACCAGTGAACCATTACGGCTGTCAGGAGAAGCTCGGTCATGGCTCACGTCCAGACGAGCTGATTCAGACCATGCATCTGTCCTCCATGTACCGGGAGCAGAATCCATCCATACCTTCCCTGGACCTGCCTTTTTGATACTGTATACAGCCCACGCCCCCTAAAATTCCACTGGCCTTGTACAATCCGGCCTGTCTCTGTACCCACTGCAGAATTCGTCGACCCAATTTGGTCCTAACCATAATCTCTCACCGTGATTGCCATACACCGTGCCTATCTAAACACATCTGCCTAAGAATGAGCCACTGGGCTCTTTCAAGACTTTGATAAGTATTGGGGCCTGGAGCAGCCCAGGGAGTAGCCCTATCTTTGGACTTGACGCTAAAGATTTACGGATCACTCGCCTGCAGATGTTGTCACACGGGATCGGGATGGACCTGGCGCTCGGTTCCACCGATGCAAGATCGGTACGACCATTCGTCTGTCTATGATCATGGCGCCCGTGTGGCGTCTCCGCAAATGAAGAGATGTGCGTCATTCATCAAGTGCTTCCCTACCCTTCTCTACTAGCTTCATCGGTCATCTTCATGTTTCCAACTTGGTTGTCTTGATTCCACGCGATCCTTGGGAGTGCATCCTTCCTTCGAGATACTAGAAGCTCAGGAAAGGCAGTCGTTAGTCGTGTACCAGTGCTCGTAGGGGGTGGATCGTACCCAGATCCTGATACCTGGTTCGTGGACTACAATCATGGCATCTTGACACTGCCATAGCACGACACGCTGACTCACCCACCATACGGTTTCTGGCGCAACGAGTGCCTGTGGTCACTGATTCGGCCTGGCTTGTTGGCCCAATACTCTTTCTCTGTCTGTTGATCGAGCTTCACCGTCCATTAGCCGAAAGACATGTACTTCAGACCTCCTCTCGAACTCACCCGACATCGCGCCATGGTGCATCATCGATGTGGTCAAGTTGTGAAAATTCTGCGTTTTTCCTCACGCGTCAGACGATGCACAACGTCTGGTCCGCGATTGTCTGCTTCTTCCAACCCCCAACCGGGTAGTCGGACACCATTCTCCACATTCCAAGCATCAATCATTGGCCAATGAAGCAACGGGATCATCTGTCGTGTAGACCGTTTCCTGTCACTTGATCGAAGACCCTTGTCCGGGAGTATCAAGGAACATGTCTCTACTGACCGCACTGATATCGAAGCCCGGTATCTGGGCGAGTAGCTTAGACTAGTGGCCGTGTCGTCAACGCATCAGGGAACCGATTGATACATTCTTCTTCCAGCCTTACAAGCCTCAGCCTAGTATTCGTCGATCAGGGAAACGAGTGGACTGCAGGTGCCTCTATTGCTTGCCGGAAATGGCGCGCCTCGTTCCCGTCTAGCAATTCATCAGTGGTTGTACAATCTAGGCGACTTCAAGTAGAGATGTGGACGCCACTCTGCCTCTTTTTGCTTCCCCACCAGATCTCTCCTAGGTTCTTCTACGATCACGGTCTGCAGATAGCCTTCCCCCTTGACCATCAGGGTACGTAGCTTGCCTGTTGCACAAGCTCACCGCCAGCCTCACCAGCCACCCTTGGAATCCCAGGGAAATCTGAGACCAGAAGGAAAGCCAGGACCTCTGAAGACGCCTTTGGCCGATCTACAGTCAGACCCCAAAACGACCTTGCAATTTCCACAAGCCAACAACATGCCTCACTCACACCTACTGGGCCCTCGCCCAAAGGCGCCGTCAACCAGGCCCACCCGTGGCCGAAACGGTTCGAAGATCATGCTCATGGTGGATCGACGTTACAATCGACGATGGTACCTTGCAGGTAGGGTGGCCGGCCGTGCAGTCACAGTTGGCGCTTCGGGCGTCTGCAGACTGTGACTCTCATCTCTACCCTTGAAAAGACAAGGAGCCGCGGATGTCGACGCATGGGCAATCAGTCAACTGTGGGAAAGATGGGCCAATCGGTTTTGTTCCTGTGGTGAGGTATACATAATCCAACCTACGTTCTACGAGAAGGTCACAGGCGCACAGAGTAGGCGGTGAGCCTGTGCCATTACCAGATACCGCCAAACGAGGCTGGTTTTGATCAGAGTTACTTTTACCACAGAAGCCACACCATATTACTAGAGTGAAGGAGATGGGCATCTAGTGGTACTTTTGGACGGTCCTCACTGACGTCCAAACCGATCATCTGTCAATCTTGCGTGACAGTCTTGTGCATGCTAGAGGCGTTTATCACCGGAACTGATCTATGTGTGACTGCATCTCAGTTTCCTGCCCCATAAAGCATGATTCGGTCCCCACTTTCATCCTCTGTCGACTGCATCTTTTGGGATACAGGCTGCAGGATCTTAGATTGCATGAGTGGAGGGAGATGACGCTGTTTCGGGCTTAAGGAACCAATGTTAGGGGTTGATCGTTCTCGATTTCTGTGAGCTTTTTGTTTTGCCAGAGTACGTGCCCAAGCCTCGCTGTTGCCTAGATATCTGGTGGTAAACGTCGAGCTACGAATAGGCATGCAAGTGTATTGCTCGCAAGGATTCGTGAAGGGGTTAGGTAGAGTAAGCTACAAAAGAGTGCGGTTCCCTTTTCTGGGGATACCGGTATCTAGTCCAATTCAGTTTCCGCTTCCAAAGCTAAAGTTAGCCAAACCACTCATGGCCATACGCAATGTTGGAGAGCTATACACGTAGACCCTGTATTAGATGATAAGGTGCTGAAGTGGCTGGTGGCTGCGACTGACGATGAAGTGATTGTTGCAAAAGCTGAAATGGCAACACAAGCATAGGAACGAGACCGTAGGTATGTATATTCATGTCATGACGAAGAGCACGCGTACCCACTGCTATGCACAACACATTGGAGGAACGCAGCGCAACCCGGGGACTGATGGTTGCGTACCAAAGCGCATGTGCCACGATGAAGAGTCGTGACTGGCTGGCAAACGTGTCGAGTCGTGGTCGCGTGCCAATGCAGCAGAATGCGTACTCTACCCAGGTTACCGATGGGATTGATTAGCCAAGGTAGTACCCTAGGTACGTGTCGAGTCTCGAGTCTGATGGCCATGAGGAAAACAGAAGACTCTCTTAGACACTGCCATGTCTGCGCGCTGTCAGCATACTGCTTGCCACTTGGGTCGTTGATTGCAATAGCCGTGTACGCACTCTCTTGATATATATATATGTATATATTTATTTCTCTCTCTCTCCCTCTCTCTGACCGTTTCCTCAAGCGTCTTTTTTTTTTTTTCTTTTTTTGGTGTTGCTACCTACCAGACTACCTACCGGTAGTAGACGCACCGGTGGTTCCTTCTCGTTTGAGCGGCGGGGTTACCTAGCTAACGTTTACATTGATCGCGAGACAAAGACCCTCCGAGACGCCGAACCGCCGACCATGAGCAGCAGCAATTTTACCAGCAACAGCAGGCCTCACAAAGCCATTTCACAATTCGCTCACTACGAGGACATCACGCTTCTCGGACCGCCCACCATGCGCGGTGCCATCGTATTCAGCGGGTCCTCGCATCCCAAGCTAGTCGAGGGCATGTGCGACCGGCTGGGCATGAAGCCGGGCCATGCGACACTGGGCAAATTCAAGAATGGAGAGACGTCGGTCACCATACGCAAGTATTGCGCTCCCTGGGCCTGCCGCACGATGCTCATGACTTGCAGATACCTCTATCCGTAACAAGGATGTCTTCATTGTGCAGAGCGGCAGCGAGAAGTGGGTGACTCGGCCTGCCTGTTGCGCAATGGCTAATCTTGCAGGATCAACGACTCGGTCATGGAGCTTTTGATCATGATATCTGCCTGCAAAGGTGGTTCGGCCAAATCGGTGACAGGTATAGTCAATGATGACGCCTTCTGAGCCTTGGAGCTGACAGTCTTAGCCGTCATGCCCTACTTCCCGTACTCGCGCCAGTCAAAGAAGAAGCAGCATCGCGGGGCCATCACTGCCCGTATGGTCGCAAACCTCCTCCACATTGCCGGCGTAAACCACGTCATGACCATTGACCTCCACGCCTCGCAGATGCAGGGCTTTTTCAAATGCCCCGTCGATAATCTGGTCGCCGAGCCGCTTCTGGCCCGCTGGATTCGGTCCAACGTGCCTAACTGGAGGGAGGCCGTGGTGGTTAGTAAAAACCCGGGCGGAACCAAACGCGTTACATCCTTGGCAGACGCGCTCAAGCTCAGTTTCGGCATTGTCACAACGGACAGGAGGCGGGCGGGAACAGCTGTGCATTGGAACGAGAGCGCCATGTTTGAGCAGCTCAGGCTAGATGGATCATACGATTCGCCAGCCATCGTCAAGTCTGCAGTAGATCCAGAGGCGGAAGCCACACCCATCAGCAAAATCACAGCCGATCCCAAGCCTGAGAGCAGTAACGCACATTCGCGATTGCGGACACATTCGAATCCGCTACAGCGACGAGCAAATGGCCATCCATTATCCAAGTCAATGCGAGCAAGCTCGATAGTAGAGTCAGAGGTGCCCCTGGAACCGATTCGAACCGATGCGAACAACCAAAAGGAGAATATCGAGGAGAATGCCGGCGAGGAGAGCGCAACAGAGGAGGAATACACAGATGAGGTTTGCAGAGATTACTTCTTCCGGGATCCGGAGACTGACTGTTGCAGCGTGCCAAGAATGTCATTCATGGACGATTAGTTCAAGGTCACATCGTCGACGACGCACATCCCTCTCCCTCCATGTCGGCAACTTCGCATAGCACATGGCGCAATCGGCCACCGTCCGAGGGCGAGGATGACGACGTAGCACCACAGATGATGAACTCGTTCATGTCCACAGCATCCTCAACGCGCAACCGAGACACTGAGCACTCGCACGCGTTGGGGGGAACGTACGACGCTGCGGCCTCATCTGAAGACGAAGAGGAGGACCTTAAAAATCCCGAACTTGAGACCATGGTGACTCTTGTCGGTAATGTCAAGGATCGGCCCGTCTTCATCGTCGACGACATGATGGACAAATCCGCCTCCTGGATCGCTGCAGCCGAAACAGTTGTCAAGCGTGGTGGAGCGACAAAAGTGTACTGCTTCGCTACCCACGGTCTCTTTGGCGGTGACTGTCTCGAGGAGATGAACAATTGCGATGTCATTGATAAGATCATCATCACGAATGCCTTCCCGATCCCCGACTACAAGAGGGCACAGGCGGAGGAGAAGCTAGTCGTCATCAATGTCGACAACCTACTGGCGGAGGCGGTGAGAAGAAATCACCACGGAGAGAGTATGAGCCAGCTCTTCATGCACTACGACTGAGCTGTTATAGTCGAGGACGTCTTTGGGTGGGTGGGTGAGGTTGGCACTGTTACTGATGAAGCAGGAACCTGGCGTTTATGGAATATCTAGCCATCGAGCTAAAACCATCGATGCTATCAATCGTCGGTTGCTATGGAGCCGAGGATGATTGACGACTAAAAGAAAATGATTTACAACAGAATCAAGTGCTGCAGTCGAGTGGGTAACGTCCAAACTGAACCATACCATTTCTCTCACCCCATACTCGTCATCTCTTCATTACTCGCCATTTCTTGCTCATCTCTCTCCTTTCTTCCTTCCTTTCCTTCCTTGGCTTTTGCATCACCGTGATGTTTTACCCCATCTCATCCCAAACTTAGTATACATTCGATCCAATTCGAGAAACACACCAACGATGCAGGCCTCGAGCCTGCAGGAGCCCTGTTCTTGATACGGGTCGCTCTTAACGGAACGTTGGGAGAGTAAAAATCAGTGGTCTCGTCGCCTTTTTTTCTTTTGTCCATGTGGCTTCGTTTGATCCTGCTGCTGAGGCTTTTTGGTCGAAGCGGTGGGGGACTGGGAGCGTGTGGGAGGGGCGGGCTGTACATTTTTTTTTGTTCGTTTGGGAGGGGGAGGGGAATGAAAGTGTGGTGGTTGAAGAAGTGGGACAGTTGAGAGATGAAATGGGGGTGCTGGGTTTGGAATCTTGCGGGTAACAGGAGGGAATGTTGCTGTATAAGTGCTGATTATATGACCAAAAGCTTGCAAGTCCCTCATACTATGGCGAGCCGATTCACAACTTGCAATATATGGCATTCATCAATGATAAGGCATGTCTCATATCACTCCACCAAATGCTACCACATGCCCAATCCCCCAATCCCCTCTCCCACAATCCCGCACTCCCATTCCATCCCACCCCATTCCATCTCTCTACCTCCAAGTACTACTTACAGTCACACTCGCCTGACAACTCGGCACCGTATACGCCCGATTCGGATCGCTCTCCCACGTCGTCGCGCCCCCACTCGCCACCCGCAAAAACTTGTACTGCACCGCACTGCCCGGCACCATATTCAGCGTCACCGTCCACACCGGGTTCGCGGCCGTGTACGACGCCGCCGAGAGCGCGGGACCACTGGCAGCCGCCCAATTGCCCAGCTGCGCCGTGTTTCCGGCAATGCGCACGCTGTCGCCAAAGGAGGTGGTGACGCGGTGGGAAAAGGTGACTGCGACGCTGGTTGGGCATGAGGGTGATCCCGCCGTCGGGGATGTACTTGGTGGTCTGGTAGGTGTAGCGCCAGCGCCCGCCTGGACGAGGACAACGGGCAGGCCGTTGACGACGTTGATGCAGATGTTGCCGTTGCCGTCGGCGGATACGGTACCTTGGACATTACCGAATGCGTCGGTCCAGCGCCCGTTGGCGCGCTGGGTGCTGAAGCAGTGTTGGGCGTTGGATCCGCTGCCCGCGTTGGTCGTGAGCACGACGACGGCGCCGCCTGCTCGGCTCCAGGCGTATGCCGTGCTGCTGACGTACAGGTGGACGTGGTCGTTGCCGGGGAGGCCGCCTGCGGCTCTGCGCGCACCCGTCAGACGCGCGATGGAGCGGTAGAGGTCTGAGTTTGTGTTGAAGTTGCTGCGCCAGAGGTCTTCGCGGTTGGCGGGGTCTGCGCCGCCGGCGTAGCCTTGCTCGGTGCCGTAGTAGAGGACGGGGATACCGCGGGAGAGAATGACAAAGGCGAGGGCGTTTTTGAGCAGGGTTGGGTCGTTGCGTTGGTTGAGCCAGCGGGGGTTGTCGTGGTTGTCGAGGAAGGTGCCGAGGGCGGCGGGGTCCGGGAATGTGTTGCTGACGGTATTGATCATGTCAACGAGGGCCTGGGAGGAGCCGCGTTGCTGGTAGAAGTTGTTCATTGGGTAGTAGGTTGCGTAGTTGAGGAGGCCGGGCATCAGGCTCGCGTAGCCGGCGAGGTAGGTTGGGTTGCCGTCAAAGACCTCGCCGATGGAGTAGACGCCTGCTGCAGAGGCGAAGCCAGGCCAAAAGTCTTTTTGCACGTGCTTGACCGTGTCGATGCGGACACCGTCAAAGTTGTATTCGCGTACGAGCCATGCGATCCAGGTGTTGTAGAGATCCTTGATGTCTTGTCGTTGGGTGTTGACGTCTGGGAGGCCGGCGATCCGGCATACCTCGACACTGGTTTGGTCGTTGTAGTTGATTTCGCAGGTTGGGTGGTAGGTTCCAGGTTCGTTCAGGGGCGCGGGTCTGTTGTTGGCAATGGGGCCTAATCCCATGTGGTTTGCTACTACGTCGACCATGATGTACATTCCCTACATGTCTGATTAGCGTTTGCCTACACTATGATAACATGTCGGGTCAAAGGTACCCTTTGATGTGCAGCATTGACAAGATTCTTGAGGTCAGTGGCGGAGCCATAGTTTGTGTTGATGCCGTAAAGATCCGTGGCCCAGTATCCATGGTATCCGTCTGGGCTGTCTGCGAGCTGTGTCAATACAGCTTCGACTTTGCTCTTCTCAAGAGATTCACATACTAGCGACCACAGGCGTGATCCAGATGGCATCAAATCCCAGGTCTCTGATGTAGTCGAGCTTGGACTGAAGACCCTGGAATGTACCGCCACAATATCTGCCCAAATTACCGCAGGATCCACCACCCGCGTCAGTGCTGCTGCGGGCGATGCGGTCGATAAGGACGAAGTAGATGCTTCGGGACTTCCATGCATTGGTATCTGCGGCATGGACAAGTGCCGTCAGTTGGAGAAGGAAGGTCAGGAGAGTCTGGAAGAACAACATGGTGGCTGAACAGTACCGACCCAGAGTCTTGGAATTCGAGATGATCAGGCTGGGATGACACCTGCCTGGATCGTATCTGATACCGACTTTGCGGCCTTCTTTATAGCTATGGTCCTGCCGTTCCCCACCCCACAAGCCCCCAGAGTTCTGCGGATGGGATGGAAGCTATACTCCCCACTTGACTCAAGTTCGAGCTCGTCGTAAGCTCTTCGACAATGCCCCAAGTCTTGCATCCGATGCTTGACGCCTGCAACCATCGACAAATGTCCGGGATGTTGTGTGGAGACGTGGGCGAGAATCCAAAAGATCCAAGTAGCCCACTTTCCACCGGACCGTCATGAACCCAGTGAGAGGAAAGCTGCCCTGACGATCATTCCCGCCAGGACGATCTCTCGGACCGAAGTGGAAGTCCTAGCCAATCCTCGTGCAATGTGTGGCTGTGGTGTTGTCGATGGTCTGCGCGCGGATAAACTGCCTGAAGAGGCAGCTGCGGGACACTAGACCACAGTCTGGAGTCGGCGCATGGCACTATTGCGATGCTAGAGGGAGCGATATTTCCGAGAGGTGAACTACGGGAAGTCGGGGGGCGAACGGTTTTGTGTCGGGTGAGATTGAAGCGTGGCGCATGACTGGTGACGGGTCAACGGGTTAGTCTGTTAGGTTAGACAGCTGAAGAGTTGGGTTCTGTAGAGTGTGTAGAGTATGTAGAGTATGTAGAGTATGTAGAGTAGGTAGAGTAGGTAGAGTAGGTAGAGTATGTAGAGTAGGTAGAGTCGGTAGAGTCGGTAGAGTCGGTAGAGTCGGTAGAGTCGGTAGGTAGGTAAGTACTCTAGGTAGGTACTTAGGTAAGCGAGCAAAGAGGGTCAACGTCAGGCCACCAATGAAAGCGCCCTGGAGAATTGAGGTTCCAGCGCGGAGCCCCGCATTCCGGGCAATTTGTACTACAACCTGGTTTCTTCAATTTTAAGGTGCGGCCCGTGTTTGAGTCAAACCTCTGCCACCTTACCACTCCTCGTGACTGCGCGATTCATCTTGATTAACCTCGGGTCTGTCTAGCCATCTGGCCACCATGTACGGTACCGGTACGGCAGGTACGGTTCCGACTTTGATCCAATACCTAGCTTGCTTGTTCTCTGCAAAACCACCCTCTGAAACCAGCCACCGGTCGACTTCGCTACTTCACCATGGCATGGATTTCATCTTCCCCACATTGTGGCTGCACAACACACCACCAGCTGTCGGGCATCGCTGTCGCAGGCGAGGTCCCTACACACTGACCTCGGCGACGACGTTTTCTACAGTGTGGAGCCGGCAAGCTAGTACACACACCAGCAGCACGGAAAATACAAGCAGGCAGATTGTTACCCGGCTCATCGAGGACTTCAAACGCTCTCGTGACTAACGCTCCTGGGTTGGCATCGACCGAGGGCAACTCCGACTTGCGCCCAACCACAGCAAAGTGCCCATGGGAAAAGAAGACGCCACAATACTTAGCAGATGAGGCAGGATGGCCTCAAGCCAGAAACTGCAATGCAGGTCGAAAATATGGATGTATATAATCTGTGCATGGCAGGAGGATGTGGGGAACGCAAACCTATAAGTGATCCAGATCCCAGGCTGTCACTCCGAACTATCGGCATATTTTTCGATTCGTTCGCTCAGATTCCCATTCTTTCATCGATAAATCGAATACTCGTTCTTGAAGGCGTTGCTTCGTCTATTCCAAAGTCACCATGCGTGCCTCCTTGGCTAAAGTGTTGGCATATGCTACAACTGTTTCTGCCCATGGATATCTCTCCTCCCCAATGAGCCGTACTGGACTCAATGCCCAGGTATATTGCTCTTTTTTTCTGTCCAATCACGTATCTTTCGGCGCGACTCGTAGGACTTTCTTATAGGCTCAATATCCTGTAGCTCGCAGGACCTCGACAGAAACCTCTCTAACAGTAAATGTTCCCAGGCCGGCGCAGATACCTGCCCAGAATGCACAATCCTTGAACCCGTCCCGGCCTGGCCCGATCTCGACGCAGCCGCTGTAGGTCGTTCAGGACCTTGTGGCTTCAATGCGCGAGTTTCTGTGGACTACAACCAACCCGGTCCGCGTTGGGGATCTCAGCCCGTCATCACTTACAAGGGGGGCGAAACCGTCGATGTACAGTGGTGTGTTGACAACAATGGTGATCACGGAGGCATGTTCAGTTACCGCATCTGCCAAGATCAATCCATCGTTGACAAACTCATCACTCCGGGTTACTTGCCTACAGAGGCCGAAAAAGCAGCAGCTGAAGATTGTTTCAACAAAGGCTTGTTGAAGTGCACAGATGTCGCTGGACAGAGCTGCGGCTTCAATCCTGATTGTCGGCAAGGCCAGCCATGCTGGAGGAATGACTGGTTTACATGTACGCTTGCTCCCTTTCACTCACATCTCTCCTGTCTGCTGCTGACAATTCCCCCAAGGCAAGGGTTTCCAGGACGGCCCCCGATGCAAGGGCGTCGACAACGCTCCTATCAATTCCTGCTACACCTCCATCGCAGGCGGCTACACCGTTTCTTCCAAGATCAAAATCCCAAATTACGTTTCCAACCACACCCTTCTCTCTCTGAAGTGGAACGCCTTCGAAACACCACAGATTTATTCTACCTGTGCTGACATCAAAATTACCGGCCCTGGATCTGGCACCGCACCAAACCCACCTCCAGCATCGAGCAGACCCACCTCTGCCGTGGCCACAGCAACCACAGCAACCTCCACTGCCGCAGCAACTGGTTGCGCGACACCTGTGGCCAGCGTCGCCGTGACCTTTAACTCGAGAACGACTACTTCTGTGGGACAGAATGTGAAGATTGCCGGATCGATTTCCCAGCTGGGAAGCTGGAACACTGGGAATGCGTTTGCTTTGTCTGCGTCGCAGTACACCTCTGCTAACCCGCTTTGGACTGGTACTGTCAACCTGCCTGCCGGCACGAGCTTCGAGTACAAGGTCATCAGGGTGGAAAGCGGTGGTGCTGTTACTTATCAGTCGGGTGCCAATAGGCAGTACACTGTACCCAGAGGATGTGCAGGAACGGCGACGGTACAGGCAGCATGGACTTAGGCACTACCATAACTGAGAGGTTTTGATTTGGTTATCCTGCATGTTTTGGTCAAAGACAAAGACGCTGCTCAAGCGCACATGTACCTAAGCAACGACTGATGATGGCGGCGCAAGATATATCTTGACAAACTTTGACGCATTGCTTTTTGGTTTGCTTACAAGGGATACAGCAATGTACATATAGTAAGACCGAGTCCGTTACCTTGTGCAAACGCGTGGAATACACAGGTCGATACACTTAGGTAGGTAAGTGGAGAGCGCAAATTCCACCGCCAAGGCATCGTATTCGCCAAGCTAAGACCGTCCGCGAATAGGTATAGAAATAGAAATTCTATTGGTACCCATGCATTCGGGCAATGCGCATGCCACCAGCTGTACGACAATATCGAAATATCTAGGATGAACCCTGTGAATCGCTTCACACGAATTTGCTTATGGTTCCTGCGACATTGCTCTATATCCACACACAACTCATCATACTTGATTTGCTGCTGGACCTCTCTTCTAAATGTGTGCTATACGGGTTCCATCATGCCAACGGCAGTCTGCTCCCCGTAACCTGCCTACCCGGCTGATCTCCCAGATCTTCACGCTAAGCTTTCGCACGGTAGGTAGATCGATGAGGTAGATGACAGCAAGTCACTAACCACTACCGGTTCTGGACACGACCACCTAGGTAGCCGTCGCACAATCATTGGCCAACCGCAATGCATCTAGCAATCCTTTCCAATAATTATACATTACACTGCATACTGAGTTGTGAGGCTATAGGAACCTTGTTGCCACCCACCGACCGGGTTGAGAGATTTGTGGATAACAGGGCCACCCATCTGGCTGCGCATTTGAGCAGGGGAGCAGGGCCGATACTTGATGGGCACAGTAAGACGCTGACAATCTCCCCATAGGATTTAAGACCTAATTCTTTTCTCCCTACTCAACCCTCGATCTTTCAACAAAACTCGCACATCCTTTTCGGTTGGAAACAGGCTCTTCAAGTCCCTCAGAGGCCGCGTCCGGGCAAACTTTCTTGAACCTTCAACAGAATCAAAGTAATCGACTCTTGACTCCACCTGGCCACCGCTCGCGCCCTTTTTGTTTTCTCTCGAAGAAAGAAACCGATTCCCAGCCAGCCATGAAGACCACCGTTCTGGCCCTGCTGCTCGCAGCAACTGTCTTTTCTGACACTTTCGCCTGGGCTGCGCCATCAGTCGACGCCGTCGTTCCTAGAAATACCGTGCCGAAGATGAAGAAGGGCCGCTCACATCAGCATCACGAAAAAAAGCCGACGTTCAAAAAGGGGTGCAACTGTCAAAAGCAAATTATACCCAATAAATTGAGCAAGCGTGAGGTGCGTCACCCGCCTGGAGGAAAGACTCGATGTGGACGGAGCGCGATGAATGTGAAAGAGAGAAATATCAGAAGGGGAGAGGCAGCAATAAGGTGGTAGGAGAGGAACCGCGCTAACCATATACGACAGAAATGTATGCGGGAACATATGAATGCCGTGGGCTGTTATAAGGCAAGTAATGGGGGATGCCCGCAGCCTAAGTACACTGTAAGTCAACGCGTCCAGAATCATCTTTAAATCATACTGATCTTTCAAGTGTTGAAAGAAGTCACCGAAGAGGGGCATTCCAAGTCATTGGTAAACCAGTGCTGGGACCAAAAGGGGGTTTGCATGGCCATGCGATGATTGTGACGACATGACTCCACTGGCGAAAAACCAAACATCTAGACCGAAGCGAAAAATCATGGTCGTGCAGAGGAATGGGATGCTGTCGCAACTGTGATTTGGAAACTATACTAATGCTCCCATATGTTACCTGCTTGGAAGCAGCTACACTGTCCATGTCATGTGAGGAAAGCCTAGCTGTGCTTCAACATCGCGCGGTAACTTTATTAATCGCCATGTATCTCGTCGCTCGTGTATTCGCTTTTGCCCCTAAACTGTAATCACGCCGCTTGTATAACCCGCTCAGCTAGTACCCATAGCAACCATCAGATAATTTCGCTCATCTTCCTCTTCTTCCTAGGGCACTGCAACTCATCTTCAGTCGCCCGCTTCAAGACTTCCAGGCTTCGCTTGACGCGCTGACCATCCTTCTTCATCGCTTCGTGATGACGAGGAGCCACATCTTTGTCTGGGCAACCTTCCTCGCCGGGCTCAATCAATGGCCCAATCTCGGCTTCTTTGAGAAGGTCCGGTACCTCGCTCAGCAAAACTCGATAGCGTTCGTTCTTGCGGCACCACTAAATCAAGGAAGTCAGAGGGCCTGCGTCTGGTCCTGCAGGCGGCTGTTGTAGGCCGTGAGCTAGAGCCAAGAGCGGGTAGTCGATCCTGGACCAGGCGTCGTATGTCCACCCTTCTGCTGTGTAGTTGGTGGTCACTTGCTTGCTGTCTGGCACCGCGACTGCACTTGCGCATTCTGCACCACTTTGATCGATTTCTGTGGCTTCGGTGACATCCTCTTGCTTGGCCATCTCCTGTTTCGACTTTCTCGTGGCGCTGTAGACTGTGGAAGTCTTCAAGGCGGCCTCTCCCTCTAGAGCTCGTGTCATGTTGATGATGTTCCTAATGACCGAAGACGAAGCTCCAGCTCGGGCAAGCCGCTCTGCCGCATGGCCCCAATAATAGTGCTGCGGAAAGTAACTGAGGAGCTCCATCAGTGTGAACTCGGTGTCTGCAAGCAGAGTAATGTCCACATTCATCGGCGTCGCCACACTCTTGTAAGGACAGAATTCGTTATTCTTACTCGACAGCTTGGCATCCTGGTTCTGAATCACAGGGTTGGCTTCGTCTGGGTCGGCAATCTTTGCACCTATCATGAGCTCCGGGATGGGAGACTTGGTTTTGCGATTGGAACGGGATGCGCCATTTCGAGGTCGCTTGGCTGAGATGGGAATAAAGTCGGCGTCGGGCTGCTGCTCTTTACCACTGAGCCAACGCCAAGCATCCTCCAAGTCAAGTATCAGATTCGGACAGTCGCGAGCTTCTCGCCATGGTGACACGATGACAAACGTGGAAACGTTGTGGTTCTGGAAGACCGCTCCCCTGCTGAAGACAGGTACTTCTGACGCTGAAGATGTGACTAGGCCACTGCTCTTATGCTCAGCCCAAGGCAAGGTCCAGTCGACACCCTCCCAGTTGTACACTTCATCGACCGAGCCATCAGCGAGACTTGTCATATCGGGGAGCACACTTGTCTCAGGGTGAAGCTCTCCGCCAGGTACATACTTCTGCAACCCACCTTGCTGTAGCTCCTCGCACGTCAGTGGAAGCGGACCCACGGGTGTCAGCTTGAAAGCCTGGTGGTACGGATCAAACACCACGGGCAGGAGACCAGACCAAGTAACCTGGCGCCAACCCATGGGCAAAACGAGCTTGGGCACTTTTGAGAAATCCGGCAAGCCATCAATAACCGGCACGAAGGGTTGGCAGAAGATCAAACGCGGATCCAACGTCGGGTACGGGTAGGAGGGATGAGTGCTCCCACCTGGTGGATACTTCAATTCCCAATCAGTTGTTCTCAGAACAGGAAGACCTTCAAAGGGGATCGGGTCTGCGTTTGCAGGTGTTACGGTCAATTCGAAAGGCACAGATACTTCGCAAGTGGCCGAAGTAGGAGCAGCCTTTGCCTTTGGTTTCGTCGCTTTGCGAGGGTCTGCTGGCGGCGTGGGTGAAAGGTCTAGAGAGTTGAAGTCAGTTGTAGGACGCTTGAAGTCACAAAGGGGACATACTGTAGGAGCTGACCTGCGTGCGCACTCGCGTACTACGGCGTACAGTAGCGGAATGTGAAAATTCATCGAGTTCTCGCCCGAGTTGGTGATCGTGGTTCAGGGTAGTGACAGCGGAGCTGGACTCGCGCGCAGACATGGTGACATCCTCTTCTTCGGGGTCCTCACTCTCTGCGATTATCTTCCCATGCTCATAGCTTCTGTGGGCAAGAGAAGCTTGCTCTTGGTTTGCCTCGCCTCTTCCCAATGAGTGTTTTAATGTTTCAGGCAATCCGTCGCTGAAGCCTGGCGTATTGGGTGACGGGAGACCGTACCACACGTTTGCTGTAGGTCTTGGAGGCGGGGTGGATAGACGTGTGAAGCGATTTGATATCTTGTCGGTGTTGCTACTCGAGCCCAGGGCTGGAGCGCTATTCGGGGAGTTTTCTATGCCTGCAGTTTGCTCGTCAGCCAATGTCGATTAACATACCACGTTGAGGAAGTACCTACTTGAGCTCATATATGAGTCCATCATAGGCGATGGGGTCCTCCAAGAACCTCCCATTTGCTGGAAATATCGTTGCTGGGGGCCTGTCTTTTGTCTTGGTCGGTATTGTAGCTATTGGAGGACTCGTTCTCAACGAGGGGGTCTTATAGTCTCCTCCATGGCTCTAAGGACCGGTGATAGTGAGTGACTGAGTGAATGAGTTATTGAGTGAGAGAGAGTGAGTGAGTGGTTCTCTGGTTGTGTCTCTGTACTGATCAAAGGTCAGGTGCTGTCTTGTGACAAAACCGCCTTCACCTTCACTTTTGGATACAGCAGTTGTCGCATAGTGGCGTACAGTGCTGGCACACAATCTAGGTGATGTCGAACAAGTAAATTTTGTTTATTTGTTTTATTGTAGGCCAAATTTCATATTCGCGGTACAAGCAATATTTTCATGATGTGATTTCTGACTGGGACGGTGCCTGCCTGAAAGCATTGCGCAACCTATCGCGCGCAATACCAATAATATTATCAATGTTGAGGTTTTATGGTATCAATCCGGTATTAATTTCCATGTGACTTCATACCTTGCGGCAATCCTACTTTACTTCTTTACACTTCCATCGGGGAAGAGAGTGGCCTAAGTAGTGAGAATAGCTGGCCCCTCTCCGTCAAAGAATTCCTCGTCTAAAAGACCGAGCATAACTTGTTGGCCGACCCACTGCTCCTCAACTGCAGGCCTTATCCTCTCCGGTGGCAAGACGAAGCCAAAGTCACCATAGTCAGGGAGCTCGATTGTGAAGGAGAACTCAGCACGACCAGTGGTGTAGATGTGATCCACGGATGTACCAGTCGTAGGATAAAGCGTGGCGCCTGATGGACCAAAGGTATATGTCGTCGCGTTCTTGGACTGGGCGCGAATCTCCTCGCTCACCAACGCGGCAGTTCTAGTCCACTTGCCCAATTCAGGAGCATAAAGGTTCTCCCGGTCCCCATATGGGAAAAGCAAGAGTTGCGAATAAGAATGCCAGTCGATATATAGCTTGATACCCTGAGTATCACGGAGCCTGCGCACAGTGTCGTCGAGGCCCCGGTTTTCAGGTGAGTCGCGGGGCGCTTCTCCACGGTAGGTCTGGGAGCATGGGTCAGGTGAAGCTCCACGTGGATCAGAGTCCCAGTTTGTTTCCCAGTTGCGGTTGATATCCCGTCCGAAACAGGTCTGATTCGCGGCGTTGGCAGGTGGAGGCTGGCGATTCTTCCGCCAGAGACGGTCATTTGTCTGGGTAAACACGAAGCCTTCAATCGGTTAGCGGTTGGTGAGTTTGCTTAGTAGAATCCATACCATCAGGATTGACAAATGGGAATATGTAGAAGTCATATTTGTTCAAGAAACTTTGGGTGATATTGTCTCCAGACTGATACCCTTTGATGAGCTGTTGAGTTATGTACTCGACGGTCTGTTGCACATGTCAATCACTTGTATCCACTTTATACAACACTAGATTTACATACCGGAGCCGAAATCCACTCGCGAGCATGCACTGTACCATGATAAAGCACAGCTGGCTTTCCAGGTCCGTCTGCACCCCAAAGATGGACTCCAAAAAGGTCTCGACCTTCAAAAGAAGTGCCAGTCGTGGTCCAGTTGGAATTATCAGGGAACGATGCTTGCAGCTCACGCCACCATTCTACATGCTAAATAACTCCAGTCAGCCGATTTTCCAACATAAGGGTATTGATCATGTCGTACGTCGTCGTACGGGTGATAGCTGTCAAACCAAGCATCATCACTACCATTCGTCTGCCTCTTCCAAGATCTCTTGACTTGAACCTCTTTCTCCATCGATTCACCCAGATTAACATGCAATGCGCGAGAGTCAAGTCCCAGGGCATTGAAAGCAGCAACGTCGTCACGGGAGATCAGCACATCCCAATGACCAGCACTCTGCTCCCAAGTATCATGAGCAACGGTTGCAAGTGCTCGCTTTACTGAAGCCAGTTTTCCAATGGTCCTAATGCGGTGAACCTGGTAGCCATCATAAGATGTGGCCGGTGGGCTACGAATGGTCGCACACGCGGCGAGTGAGATCCACGCCAAACCGAAGACGAACCTCATAATGTCCACAAAGATAGAGGGAATTCTGAAGTAAGAATTGAGAAAACCGTGAATCCAGCGACATGGTCGGCTATTTATACGCTGGCCTTCAGCCTTTCCGCACGCCAACTCGAATTCATGAGCTGTCCGAGTTTCAACGTGCACGATTCGTTCGGATCGATGACGACCAATGTTCACTGGCAAACATGCGTGAGGGGACACGGAGGATAGTGACGAGATAGTCGGATAAACGTGCGCAAGATCCGTCCCATGAGGCGTACCAGGAAAATGTACTTTCGACCTGCCAGTTCTGCACTAGGCTGTCCATGGCGTTTTCTGGGCAAGCGGGTTGAACGTCACCTTGCAGATAAATCTACGCGGAATATTTCCCTTGTTTGATGACATTATTATGAGATGGAAGGTTACTTCTTTTGAGTGCGTTCCTGTATGGCGTACAATTGAGTGAGACATACTGGGTGTAAAGGTGTCGGCGTGTGGGCGTCGTGTCGTAGTGTGTATGCATTGGCTTGTAGCATCAGGGGAGACAAGAAAGCAGCCCGCAGACGCATTTAGACTAATCAGTAGCATGTCAACACCAGAAAGACCGGAAATAATGACGCAAGTTGAAGAGACGGGACCGTAGTGAGCGCATGATGGCCTTGGCGTTACCCGTTCAGTCTTGTGTGCACATCGTGTCCCGCCTCCGGGTTTCATCACCGCCTTCGCAGAATCGACTTCTATACGCGAATAAACAGCCATAACGTAATCCTCACAAATTAGCTGAAATAGCGTTCATCTTATCAAGCAGCGCTGCCACCATCGTTTACCCTAGCCTAACCCCTTCATCTTTCACGCGAGTTATGGCTCAATTATAAGCTTACCATAGGTATGGGCTTAGATTTCGCTCAGATCCTCATCTTGAATACTTTTATTTCAGTGTTCAAAGCAGTTACAAGTAATGGCCAACTTGAGTCTTCTTTCATCGAACTTGTCAACCAAGCCAGTTTGCAGTGCGAGCTTAGCCAGTGTAGAGATAGGAAACAGCATAGGTGAGGAGTGGATCGACTACGAAATAATGTCTCTGACACAGCAAGTAGAAAATTCGGTGGATTTCATGAACATGCAAGACACCAAGAATATGCTCATTCGCTATATCAGCGGCCTGCTATCCTCTCTTTGGCGGGAGAAAGAGCTTTCCTTTCATATCTTATATTAGGACGAACAGTTACGAAGGTATACTACACAACCACATCTCCAATCGGCGTCAGTTCGAGTCCCAGAGGCGATTTGTTTTCACTATATCCCAATAGGGAACAATGAAATCTCATTGCTGTCAAAGAATGTTTCTTTGTTCCCTTATTATCTCGTTCGAAGCCCTTCAGCTATGAGCATTGTACAAATCGTTCTTTATGTTTCTACAACGCCATTCAGATACGCACATTGCTCAAACAATGTCAAGTCAATTACTTATCCAACTTCAAATGCACACGAATACGGCCAGGTTCATTCCCGACATCAACAACGCACTTCAGATTCAAATTGATCCAAGCGTACACCAAGAAGCAACACAGGATCCGCGTAGCCATACCATTCGCTTTTTACAACTGACTTAGATATTGAAATACGGTACGAAACACAAGTAATATCCTCCATACTCGCGATCATGAACTCCCCTACGCATTCAACTCACGAATCGGAGCGCCTCTCGTGGAAAGAACTTCCAGACATCCTAGAAATTGCGCGAGAACGGGCCAGTATTATTTACCATGACCGCCCGCTGTTGTGTCAAGCTTTGCAGGAGTCATATGGCAACGCTCTTCAGGCCTGTAATGACGAGCTGGAAAGAATCCTCCACCAACAGTTGGAGGCAGAGTGGTGGATTACGGATGATTATAACCAAAATCGTGCTATCTCTGCTGCTTGGCAAATAACGGCTGATGAGGCTGCACTTGAACCTGTTCCAGATGTTTTGGACTCCTTACTTCTTCGCAGTCAGGTAGCACCCTATCGCGCGGATTACTCGCATCCACCGCTCTCGCAAGGCCCACCTTCTCCCCCCAGCCCTGTAGATACTGGCGCTACAAATACGGCAAATGCGCCACCAAACAAAGTAAAGAAGACGAAGAAAGGCGAGAAAGAACGTACCGGCGGTGAGGGTTACGACAAGCTTGCAGGAGCACCTTCTATGTCACTTCCGTTCCCGGATGGGAACATTACTCTAGCTGAGATATGTGCTTTCTTACCACAATCAATCAAGTCTTGGGATATTATTGACCGTTTGATCTGGAACGGTGTCACGACGGTTACATTGGTAACAATGATAAATAAATTTCGAGACATGCCCCGTGGCAATATCGAGAATAGCGCCATATACCGCATGATGAAGGGCCAAGCCGGCCATCGGGCTCGACAAGAACCTCAATATAAAGGTTGGACTGTCGGTGCCCACCAAAATATTCCGAAACCACCTGGATATGACCCAGGGAGCGTAAGTGTTACTAACTTCCGACTGCCTCATGTTACTAGAGGTAAGAATACCGCGCCAGATGTGCTCTTCCGCGACCTCGCAAATGGGGTTAAGATCTGGCCATCGGAATTCGATGCTCTAGACCTTACACGTTGTGTCCACTACTGTGTGGATCATCCAGAGGAGGACTGGTTTTACCCATCTGATTTTGGGAGACTGCTGGCCGGACTCCCTCAATATTCTGAAAATGAGAGAGATCCTCCCGGTCCCGCTGTGGTATACTATGAACATACAGACGCAGCTAGTGTTGAGCGCCATACTTCTTCAGCGGCTCTTAAGAATGCCAAAGATACTTATAAACGAAAGCGCGATAACCGTGGTCGACTTTTACGAAAGAGCAATGCACTTTCCAAGGTGGACGAGGAATCGTCAAAATCAGAGCATTCCTATGACTCGGGGGAAGATAATGACGACCAAAATTCAAAGGCCAAGTCGAAGTCTACGAAGAGCAAGCAGATTTCTGGCAAAACGCTCAATGAGGGAGATCAACCAGCCATCAAGCGCCGAAAGCCTTCAACTAAAGCACGAGTTAACCGTAAAATGGCGGCTAAAGCTCCTAAGAAGCGTTCCCTTCCAAAGACTGGGCGTCCCCGTCACCAACGCGAGATCAGATTGGAGGATCTTGAATCCGAATCCGAACCAGAAGCGGAGCCAGAAGTCGCTCGTTCTCCTATGAAACGGAAGGCGGCATCGCAAGAGCACAACTCGGATAATGACTCGGACAACTACCAGGGGCCGAAGCGTCAGAAGAAGGGTAAGGACGCAGTTGTTCGGAAGTCTCGCCGGACAAAGCGCTTTGGAGGTTCTTACGACGTCGACGCTGCTCTGCAGACGGAAGAGGAGTGACTTCCATAGCAGCTGTATAAGGAGATGGAGTGTTGTCAGAAATCGATAATTATGCAATTCACGACGAGTAGGTACTTGTTGCAGTTAAAGTATACTTGGAGAAGGTAAGGCCCTGGAGTAGGGGATAGATACGTCTTACACAACTGAATAAATCCCTGATTACATTTATCCTGGTACCCTTTACATAATCTCTACCTTTTGATAGCAATAACCCGAGCGCCATGAGAATATTAGATGACTTACCATTTGCTTACTATCATTTACGATAGAAGAGCTTAACATGTTTTTCTATATCGCGTTCTTCCGTTGTGCGAAACCAGTTATGCTAATTTATTTAACTAGACTTCCAAAGATATGAGGCACAGTCATGTGCCATTGCTCCTGGGGCGGTTGTGTCAGGTCGACTTTACTCCATTCCCCAGCTTCGCGCAACATCCTCTCCGTGTCGCGGCACAACTGACAGCCACCAAGCACATGTGGCCAAATAAGGTTGACGAATCCTATGCTTATGTTAGCTCCTGCCATATTGTCGTTGGACTCAGCCGGCAAACTCACTCTGATACAGCTGCATGGGCCAGTAACCCTTTACAATCACGTGCTCATACAAGTACCATTGTCCTCCGGGCTTCAAATAACTGTAGAGTTCCTTGATGTTCTTTTCCGGCTCGGGGATACTGCACAAGCATAGCAATGAAACGATCGCGTCCACACTGCCCTTCTCTACAATCGTCTCTTTCGCAATATTCTCAATACCCACGGGCAAAATCTCATATACACCATCAAGTCCTGCATCTTCCGCACGCTGTCTCAGGCTAGCATGTGCATTCGTGTTTGGTTCGATTCCATAGACTTTGGTAATGGCCCTTTCAGCACGGCCCCGCTTCTTCAAAGTCCCATTCGTCTCTTGGATGGGTACTTCTGTTTTCGCATAGAGATCGATCCAGTAGCCAAGTCCAGGCCCGATATCCAGCACGACACCGTTGATCGGTTCTCCAACGACTTCATCCACGACTTGGCCTCCTGTGACGCGGCCTTCCAGTAATGCGGTCATGCGTGGGCCGTTTGATTCGCGGATGCGGGGTCCAGCCCACGACCAAAATTCAGTAAACCACGCATTTTGGAGATGCCGCCATGTGAAGATTGAAGAGAGGCCGACGGTATTGTAAAGTCGAGAGACTGTTGCCGGCAGATAAGAAAGAGCTGCCCCCATGAATTGCCAGGGCTCGAGGAGCGCTGTCAAAGTTTCGGTGGTCGACATTGCCACTGTCGCGCTTTGGTAGGGTCTTGCTGGATTGTATGAATCTATGTTCTGGTGCAAATGATAGTTGAAGTCAAAATTGAATTCGGTTGCACCTTACTGTCCACAACGTAGCCGATGGATCCGATTACCTAACAGCCATATGCGTCGGCCGCTAGTGGCCGTCTGTTGACTAATCACTCCCATTGTGTATGAGACTTTACCTTTGGCGGACATATCGTGGAATTTGGGTCTGTTTCGGTGTTGGTCTACAAAGAGTACGGTATAGCGTACTTGAAAACGTCGAGATCAAATTCGATTGTGCGACACGCTTGATCGTGAAAACGACTCAATAAATGTCGCCAGCTGTCATGCATCACCTCAACTCAGCGGCGAGGAGCGAAAATTAGAGTCTTCGTTAATTATCCATTTGTCAACGCATCGTTGCATTGCAACTCCCACCCATTCTCGTCTATTCCTGTCGGTAGGCCTTCTGAAGTATTGTTGTGACACCTGTACCGGTAAAGGTCTTAATGTGCGTCATGTATACCATCTATTCAAGAGAATTGAGCTGGTTTCTGTTCAATCGACGTTAAGGATTTCCAACAATTCGGGCAGGCATCATAATTCGGCTTCTGGATGCCAGAAATGCTATGTGAATTGCACCATGTTATTGTGCTAAAAACTAATTATGTGCATTACTCGGCGCGGCATGCACAAGCCGAACTCCAGCATTGTGTATTTCATTCACCTAATGACCGTCTGGAACCTCATCTTTTGAGTCGGCAGCTGCATATGGATCAACCTCGTAATTCTTGAATGCTCTGGCAGGAACACGGTTTGCAAATAGCATATCCAACTCTTCATACGTTCTCCCTTTGGTCTCAGGCAGACGGAAATATGTCCATACAAAGAAGAAGGATGCGGCTCCGCCCCAGAAGAAACCTGTCTTGCCTTTCCAGTTTCCTGCAGTGGGGTTCAGCATGTAGGGATTGACGACGTTACAAATGATTTGCGCGATATAGTAGGCGATACGCGCAACACAGACACTCTTGCTGCGGAGGCGAGTGGAAGATACCTCGCCAACAATGGCGTAACATATGGGGCCAACCGTTGTATAGTAGACAAACAGCCAGCCAATCATCATGCCAGCTTGTGCATAATTACCAGCTGGGGAATCACCAGCACCAACGCTGATGAATCCTACGATGAGAAGAATGCTCGCGAGGCCAGCGAGTCCCCAGAGGTACAGCCTGCGACGGCCAACATACGTCATAATCACCCAGGACAGTATGGTTCCTATTGAGGCTATTCCGAGTCCTCCAACAGACATTTTGAACGATATTGTGTTGGGCACCCCAGCTTGAACGAAGAAATAAGTTGGTGAGCCGCCCATGGCAGAGCCACAGAAGGGCTGAGCAGCGAAGGCCATGCATGCAATTTCTGTGCGACGCAGATCGATGCCCTTGAAACACTGTATGTATGAGGTGTCTTCTTCAAGGGATTTCTCTAATTCGTTCGTGTGGACCATCATAGCTACTTTCTGTTTAGCTAGATGTTGTTGCGAAGGCGTAGATAGACGATTGACCATCTTCTCGGCCAAGACGAGCTTCCCACAGCGAACGTAATGCCATGGGGATTCCGGCGCCATGTAAAGAACGGCGAAAAGAGGAACGGGCCAAGCCCATTGGATGGCAAAGGGTATCCGGTATGCCCATTGGGTAGCGTTGTCAGAAAAGCCGGACTGCACGCCAGCGGAGATCAATTGTCCTAAAGCCCAGCAAAGATTGACATAGACTGTAAGATATCCTCTGAGTGCCGTCGGACACACCTCGCTGGCGTATGCAGGCGCCATGGTAGCAAAGACACCCCATGGAATACCGCAAAGGAATTGACCAACAAGTAAGACTGGAGCATTCGGTGCGAAGAAGGATATGAAGATGAATGCGCAGATAGCGACAAGCGAAGTCATGAGGACGGGTCGATAACCATATCGATTGACGAAATAACCGTTTGCGAAGGCCCCGATGATCGTACCAACGCTCACAGCATTTCCCAAACCATTCTGCCAGGAAGCGGAGACCTGATAGGAATTCGTGTTCTCGTCAAAATCTCCATATTTCCTAGAAAAAGCTGGCTGGGCAAAGAAGGAATTCATCAAGACGATGTCGTATCCTTCCATGATGATGCATGTCGATAAGAGAACTGACCAGATCACGGCCTTTGGGTAGCGGCGAAAAGCTTGGAGAAGCGTCAATTGGTGTTCCTCATCTGCTGCCTCTTTCGCCTGATCGAAGATTTCCCGATGCTCCAACACAGTGGACTTTTCCTCGAGGTCTGGCATGATGCAATCATACAACTACTGCACAACAAGGTAGATGAAAGATGTAAGGACCGACGCCCTGATCGTGCTTCTGTGGAAAAGGGCCCACTATACATATCCTGGTAACAAGAACGAATGATCAGGTTACATGGTATACAAACTTGGTTGCAACCCTGACGTCGACTCCATCGGAACGCGGCTACCCCGTGGGGAAATGGTGGACCCTTGTCTCGTGTCCAGGAAGAGGCTCCGCTCCGATGGGGGGAGGGGGGGGGGGGAACCGAACGAGGAAGCTCCACCACAGTCGGGCGGGGTGCAGCAACACGAGTGCAATTCCCCGTTAGTTGCCCCAATGATAATGTGCGCCAGTATTCATTGATCAGGTGCCAATAAACACCCATGAAACATGTTGGTTGAGAGCTGCGCGATGAGACTTGGATCTTGGTACCGTAGATGCTTTCGCTGGAGATACAAGAAAAGCGGGCCGATCGAAATAGCAAGGAAACGGGATGGTCATTTGACCGAAGAGTATCTTTGTTCTATTTCCTCACTGACTATAAGCAAAGGTTCATCTTGTGGAACTGCTTGGTTCTACATCAGACCGAACCTGCTCTGTTGCTCGAGAAGTAGAGAGTTCAGCAGTTTCTTGTATGACCGCTCGATCCCCCATGTGCATGCTGAGTCGATGAGAAGCGGTGTGGGCAGATGTTGCTCATCAGATGTACTCTGGGACTTTTTCGCCAATAAGCAAAGGCCTTCCTTGACGATCCGTGCAGGGGCACCCGGATCCTGAATGTTGCCTACATTGGATATGTAGGCTGACATCTTGTGGCCCAAGCGAACATAAGTTTGCACTAGTTCATCGTCTAATGGCCGATCAAGATGAAGGAACGAGGGTTCTGGCGTTTCATCAGATTCGGCTACAACAGCCTGTGATATCTCTGGAAGCTGTGTTGAAAGACAAAATGCCCAGAGCACAAGCGTCGCAGTAAAAATGGCATAGGGCTCGAGAAAACTGTCGCAACTATACCTGCGCACATGCCAGAATAGCGCCCCACAATGAACCAGGGACAGTCTGGCCTTACAATGATCTTGGAGAACCCATTGCAACACCTGGAGGCAAGCTGTCGAATAGTTTTGGCCATCAGCCAAGTCGTTGCCAGAAGTTCCAGTTATGGCAGGGCCTATAGCTAGAGTTTGAATGTGGTTGATAGGAGTAAGGATGAGTAGTCGAGCAAGGTGTAGCTGCAGAATGGCGTGATGCTCAAAGCCGGATCGACATGCAACCTTGGTATTAGCCGGCCAGTGTAGAATATCAAGGCAATCGCAGGCGCTGTTACGCCATTTCATCGCCAGTCGTGTCGTGGGTAGCCAATCTTGGTAAGAAGACCTTGGCGTCCCAGATCGTCGTTGTGGCAGCGCAGAAGGTGACCAGGAGTACAAGCGAATTCGGTCTCTAGCAAGAAGATCTTTGGTGTTCCTGTAGATAGCCATAATCAGTAGTCCTACACTGAATTCGCCTAAATTTGATGGCATCTTTTTCTCAATGTACAATATTTCCAGTGCGTCTCGAAGCTTGATCTCACATTGCTTGCCATAAGTCTGCTGCTGCAGAGTCGGATTCTCCCAGATGTCTTCAGGAGCGGGAAGGTTTACTTGCATATCATTAAGCTGCATCAGAGGCGTGACCTGAAATTCGTAGGCGCATATTGTGTCCAGAACCTACTTAAGTCAGCTGGAGATCAGGTTATCAGAAACAATCACATACCCAGATCATAGCCCCAGTTCGAGATTTTGATTCTTGCTCCAGCCACTGATTAATTTTTGTATCCCGATCACGAGTATTCGACTGTGGAAAGCCCTCGCAACTGGGATTGTATGCCAATAAGTCAAAGCTGCGACATGCCTCCACAAGGTAATGGCGTTCGACAAGAGCGCGCTCGACCAACGCCTGCTTCCCGGAGTGAAGCATGCAAGAGATGTTCAGAATCCCAGCCTGCAAGATTGGCAGGCAAGGCGAGGAAAGTCTATTGTGGCGGCCGCCAGGCATGTAGTCGAGGTCTTCGTCAATCACAGTACCTTCTTGTGTGAGGCCGTATTTGCAGCGAGTAAGAATTAGACCGACCAAACGAAGAAGAGCATCGGTTTGTACTGCGGGTTGCAGGTCCTGACAAAATTTCGAGCCAACCACTGTCACGGCTAGGAGTAGTACCCAGCTAGAGGACATATCTTTCGTGAACGAAGAACGACGCAAAAACGGAAAAGCAGGGTGGAATTTAGCAAAGTATTGTCGTACACAGATTTGAAACTGCTCAGGCGTAGGAAGACAGGTGGTATCCAATTCCTCGAGGCAAGTGCGGGCCTCCATAGTGATGCCCCGAATGAGAGAGTCGTAAGTAGATAGTGGACAACTTGGACCTTGCATCAGGGTTACGTTGGGTTCTGCAGAAGCATCTCCTTCCGCATCCTGCACTTGCTCAGTATGGTCGCAAGAGGCTGCATCAATATGCCTGCCACCAAAGGGAGCTCTTGCGCCAGATCCATCTACGTAGTATCGATTCTGAGAAGATAAAGTGGACTTGCCGGAGTCACTAACACTGAATTCTGGATTTGCGTTCATGGGTATGTCCTCAGGCAGTGGGGAGGGCTGTCCTGTAGAGACTGTCCTAGGTAAGGCAATACCTGGCGGACGTGGGAAAGAGCCGGGATTGTCATCGACACCAAATGGCGCAAGGAGGGCGTCCATATGGATAGTGTTCTGACTTTGGGGAGAGAGCCAGTTGATGTCTGATAGACCCATGCCAGGTAGGCCAAAGAAACTTCCGTTCATGTCCATTGGAGCCGTGGGCTCAGTCCAGGTCCAGCTATTAAGGGACGTGTCGACGACATGGGGCGTGGCAGTATCAACAACGCAGGCCCCGGACTCATCCTGGCCGGTATCAAAGCTGCTCGCATTGTCTGGTGCGCCAGTTTCTGAAAGCCCACGTTGAGGTGAACGGACTGCCGGGTACTGACAGCGAAAGCCACGGTGCGAGCACCGGCGACATGGTTGCTCGCGCGAACATCGCACGCGGTCTGACGCACATCGGACGCATGCTCGCGACCCCACGCGGATGGCCCCGGGCAGGGTTTGCTCTTCGTGGGCAGTCTTATGGCGGTTGAGGACGTCCAGGCGAGAGAAGGATTTGTGACACCAAGGACAGGGGAAAGGCTTCTCACGTGTGTGAATCCTCATGTGGCGCGTGAGATGCTCCTGTCTGCCAAAAGTACGGCTACAACACGGGCAATCCACTGTCGCTCCTCGTCCGCCATCCATGACATTCTTAAGCGCAGACAACAGGCATAGACAAGCATCGAAACTCGCGAATCGCGAAGAAGTGTTAGGTCAGTGGATGCGGGAGTCGTGACGAGTCCGAGTGCAACTTGCTCACGGCATCGCTCGGCGCCGTCACGTGCACCCTCTCGAATCTCCACACACACAGTTGCTAACAACAAGATTGGATGCACTTGGATGCAACAGATACGAAAATTAAGATGATCGATTTTTTCTGGCGACTGGTCAAGATTGACCAAGATCGACTTACGTCCGCATCAGGTACGCTCGAACACAGGCATGCGCTCTAGTGGACTATCTACTTGGACCGTTGCACCACCTTCCCACTTCTCTTCTCCCCAGAATGATTTCCATTTCTGTCCACTTGGTAGCGGTGGAAAGTACACGCTAGTTTGTCGCTGGCCAGACTCGAGGATAGGGCAGACGAGGTACTTGTCGCCATACATATACTGCTCTTCAACCTCCCAACTGCGAGCGTCCTCGGGAAACTCATAGAAGAGAGCCCTCATCACGGGTGAACCCTTGGTATGAGCTTCCTCCATGAGCTTTCTCGTGTACTCACGCAATTTCTCGCGCACCTCCATGTATTCCTTGCACACATCATACACCGCTGGGCCATAGGACCAAACTTCATTGTCCGCGCCGCTGCGACACCCTGGGCTGTCCGCCGTCTTGGGCTGTCGTGGCTCTCGATCGCCGTGTAGTCTCATCACAGGGCAGAAAGTTCCCCATTGAAACCAACGGACAAAAAGTTCCCGGAATTTCTCGTCGTTGGGATCACCTCCATGGAAACCGCCGATGTCAGTTGTCCACCAGGGTAGACCAGAAAGCCCCATGTTCAGGCCAGCAGCCAGTTGGTTTCGGAAGCTGGACCATGATGAAGCAATGTCACCACTCCAGACTAGTGCCCCATAGCGCTGGCTACCCGCCCATGCGCATCTGACAAGATTGACAATGTTCTCTTGTCCTTCTTTGGCCATACCCTCGTAGAATGCACGGGAATACTCTCTAGGGAAGATGTTGCCTATCCGTTGAGTTAGATCATTCCATATCCCATATCTATTCGGGATCCGCTTACCAATAGCAATGTTCGGGCCCAGGTGGTAGCGATAATGATCAAAATCATAGTGCCGATACTCTGGCTCAGCCTCATCAAGCCAAAATACTTTGATACCCTTTGCGTAGTAGTTTTGCTTGGACTTATTCCACACATACTCACGAGAAGCTGGATTCGTGGGATCGAAGTGTATGGTTTGTCCTTGAAAGGTCATGGCCGTCCGCACACCACGCTCCGTTCGGATCAGCAGACCTTTCTCGACCATCTCATCGTAGTTTTCTGACCTTCGATCTACGGTTGGCCAAATGGAAACCATAAGTTCGATATTCAACTCTTTCAGTTCCTTCACCATGGCGTCTATTTAAAGTAGGTAAGCGATTGTTCTAAACACTCACGAACCATCACTTACCAGGGTCTGGCCAGTATTTCAAGTCAAACTTCCAGTCGCCTTGCTGGGTCCAATGAAAAAAATCAATGACTATAAGATCTATTGGCAACTTTCGACGCCTGTATTCTCGTGCAACTTGGAGAAGCTCGTCCTGGGTCTGATAACGAAGCTTGCATTGCCAGAATCCCAGACCATATTCTGGCATCATCGGCACCTGAAGAGATGGATCTTTTAGTGTTGAATCCCTTGACTCACGTAAGATTACTTACTGTACCGGTAGCCTGTGCATATGACTCGACTATTTGCGCTGGGGAACTACCTGCTACGACCCAGTAATCGAGCGCTTTTGTGGATAAAGCCTCAAAGCTCATGACATTCTTTCCAAATATGGCAGTGCCAATAGAGGGATTGTTCCATAGCAGACCATAACCGCGCGAGGAAACGGCAAATGGTACACTAGCTTGCGAGTTGCGGTGGGCAAGCTCAAGCTGGGTGCCTTTGATGTCAAGAAACGGCTGTTGATATTGCCCCATACCATAGATTTTCTCCTTTGGGTCGAGACTCTCGAACCTGGCGGTAAGGTGATAGTCTCCACCGATGATAGGCTTGAACTCGCGAGCTTCCACTTCAAGTGCGCTACACTTTGGATCGACAATGTCTCGTCTATGACGAGCGTACTCTTCTAGGAGTACTTTTCCGCTAGTATTGTCCGTGATTGTCAATTTTCCCAATTTTGTCATGATGGCCTTGAGTGTGCCATTGATGAGGATGGCGTGGCCATCATTGATAGTTATGTTTGCATTTGATCCAGGCTGTGGTAAAAGAGCCCAGTCTTCGCTCGGCATGACGGCCATTTTTGTGGCGCGAATGCGCACTGCATTCTTTCCCCAAGGCTCTATCCATAACTGTTCAGAGTCGTAAGCAAAGACCAGACGATTCTCTTCGCGATTGAACATGGCGAATCCAATGTAGGTGGGGAGTTGGTGACGTTGAAGCAAATGAAAGTGCCGGTCGATTGTCTTGGTTCAACTCTTTGAGAATTCAATACTTGACAGCCTTAGGTATGCAAGGAACAAGAGACTTTAACACACCATGCAACGTCATCGACTTGACTTCTCGTGATTCCTCCGGCCAGGTCTCCTGGTGGTGAGAATCGCGGGGCTTGATGTTCCCCCGCGGATTTCGCCTGGCATTCAACCGACCCCCATCGGGATCTCCACCGGAATCCCCACACTGAGTGGGAGCAACCCCGCGTGCACCCGCGCACTACACTCGTACACAACATCGACTTGGGTAGCGGGCATTCTCCCTCATTCGAAGATGGTACACTCGAGCCATGGAATGACATGGTTCCACAGCCATAGCTACGCAATTGCCAAGATGAAAATAAATTGACTCCAGGGGAACTGAAAGGGGTTTGTGTTGTTCCTGAATAAGCAGGAGCTGACGATTGCTCGTAATCACGGTCACTGATGGCCTTTCTTCACGGAGCATTAGCCGCATGTTGGTGGCAATAGCCGTACGTTGATGATCATCCTGCTCAATGAGAGCATACATAAAGGCCATTGGCCTGGCCCACGAAATGGAGTATGCATCAAGGTTTCGTAGGTTTTCAAAGCCGAGATCATGAAGACAACTCTTTTTTCCTCCTTCCTGCTCGCAGGCGCCAGTCAAGTCCACGCTCTGACTATAAGACAAACAGCAGGCACAGGAGCCACTGTCGACTTGGCCAGGTCGACCGGCCCAGCCGCATTCCAACAAGCAGGCTGGATTTATGGATTTCCTGATAACGGGACTGACGCTGACACATCTATTCCGGAAAACTTCATCAGAGATCTAAAGTTCATCGGCAGTCGTGCTGGTGGTGCTCAGACCCCGACCCGTGGCTGGATTGATGGCTACGAATCATATGTTCCTCGCCTGGAATCTACCATATCCAACTATCGCACCACACGGAAGTATGGCGGTTACTTTGTTCTCCTAGTCCACGACATGTGGGGTGCCGATGGCAGCAGCATACCCCTGTTTCCAGGAGACAATGGCAACTGGACTGAGACGGACAACTTTTTGGCGCAGGTTGTCAAGGACCTCCAAGAATTCAATTTGCTTGATAACTTGGTCATCGACATCTGGAATGAGCCCGACATCACCCCATTCTGGAACCGCTCATTTGAACAATATCTAGAATACTACGTTCGCGCACATAAGTTTTTCAAGTAAGATCCTTCCATCATCGTCTTGCCAAAAACCTTACTAATGAATCTCGTGACAGGCAAGCATTGCCGCAGACCCAAATCAGCGGCCCGTCCATGGCTGCGGCACCAAGTCTGAGGGACACTAAATGGCAATCGTGGCTTCGAAGTGTCGCTGGGAATGACACAGTCCCTGACATTTACTCATGGCACCAGATTGGGACCGGCTCCCGCCAGCCCGACACCACTGTTCCAGATTTCAACACTCTGAAAGCTGTACACAGCCTGCCCGATCTGCCCATCGACGTGAACGAGTACGCAGCCAAGGACGAGCAAAATCCTGGTACTTCAGTATACTACATCGCACAACTTGAACGACACAACATCCGTGGACTTCGTGCAAACTGGGGTTCGACAACGGCATTACATGATGGCCTGGCCGACCTGGTTGTGAAAGATGCATCTGGAAGCTACTTCCCCAACGGAGAGTGGCAATTGTACAAGTACTACGCATCGATGGAAGGCAATCGTCTTGCAACCACTGCAGCAACGGACCGTCGTTTCGACGTCTTTGCCACCAGATCTGGCAATGGTGTGAAAATTATTGCAGGAACTCGCAACAATCAGGGCCAATATGAGATCCGAGTGTCAGGCCTGGCAGATATTGGTCTACCAGAGTCAGGCACCATCAGCATTCGCACTCTCCGATTCGATTGGGCTGGAGATGCGGGTGAGGTCGGACCACCTCAGGACTTGGGAGCCTCTGATATTACCTACACGGGAGGAGCCGTAAGTGATTGCTGGAAGAACATGATCTATTTTGCAGTGCACATGCTAACTAAGGATGCAGGCCACTATACCTTTCAACCCAGCAACGAGTTCGACCGCGTACGCGTTTGAGATCAATAGAGCTTAAGGAATAACAAGTACCACTCCTTGGCTCGAAATTTGACTATGGAAGGTGGCTAAATTGGCTGCTGTTCACTGCTTGATGAGAGTTTGATTGGGACTTCTGAATATTTTGAGTGTGGGACATCTGGTTGCAACTAGTTCCATTTACCACTATCGCTATAGCATAATACAATACATGTATTTCAGTGGAAATATTGTGGTCGCTGACCTTCGTGCCCAGATTTGTGTTCTGTTCCAATAATTTTCATTGTATGATGGTGCATCCTTACTAGACTTACGCGGTCACTTTATTCACTACACACTCTCGCCGCACTAGTCTCCGCCACAATGCTCCTATTGAGATGTAGTCGGTACTTAACAAAAATTACAACAACTTTCCTGACGCAAGGACTTCCATGATCAGTGGCTTTGGAACAGCCATCTAGATAAGCGATAGTGGGTCATATAGATGGTCGAAATCTCGCGCTAGGTTCTCTCTACACAGCGTGTGGATAGATTGACTAACGGTGAGCTCAAATTGCCAATTCATATCACGTAAGTTTTGTTAAGAGACTGGAATACTTCGGATCTAAACCAAGATGATATCCTCTCCAAGCATCCTGACCGGCAACGCAGAAATCAACGCCTCAGGCGTCCGAAGCTTCATCATCTCTGCCTCCGTAATCCACATATTCATACGTCCGATTCTCTCCCAACGCCCCTCCTCATCAGCTCGACGTAGAACAAGAAAACGAGCAATACCATCGTACACAAAAGGAATCATACTTGTCAACACCAGAACGATCCTGAGATGTCCACTCCTGTAATCGTTCACTAACTGCCTCTCGATGATGGGAACAGATAAGTGCACACTGACAACCTTATCATCCAATCTACGCCATTCTCCGGGGTACTTAGGGTGCTTCAGATTCATGTGTCGCAACACAAGAGGCTTCCTGATGGTAAGTTGCCATGGTTTTTCTGGGTCACCAATTGTGTGCACTGATGTCCAGCCTGCGAGCGTTGTAGCACTGCTTCCGTCTGGTTCATGTAGAATCATTTCTGCCGACCAAGCATAATCCATTGAGCTGACCCACGTCTTGCTAGTGAGCGCCTTGAAGAAGTCGCTGTGATTTGGATCAGTGGCTGCTGTCTCGAAGCCGCAGCCTCCTTGGCCTGTAAAGTTCACTCCAGGACCTGGCTGCTTAACCATGAAACCCATATTCTTATTGGCCGAGTTTGCATGTGACGTCTTTGTCTGCTTCTCGTTGCAGAATTCGACCGTGCCTTGCCATCCTGCCCAACTCCAAGATGGAAATTGAGGCCGCCTTGTACAATCTCCGATGACTATTCCGGGTTCATGACTACGCGATGTATCAATATGAGTCCAGCTTGAAAGGGACAGCGCGAAGGTATGTTGAAGTCCAGGTTTGTCGTTGGCACATGCGCCTGCCCAAATCGGCAGACCAAGGAGTAAACACAGGCCATCGTCCGTGATGTACGTGTTAGCAACTCCCGTGAACGCGCGGAGAGTATCACCTGGGTCTGTAAGATTTCGGCAAGTGAATGCTTGGATGTGTCCGTCTAGTGTGACGACTTGATCGTCGACATTATCAAGCTTTGGTTGTTGAAAGCCGTATTGTAGTTCTGATTCATCGTGCAGGTCGTCATCGAAGATGCCGGACAGCATGAAGTCAGCCATGCGAGCGCCGGAAGGCTCATGAACATGGCCAAGTGCAAGATCCACGCTCTCGCACACAACCATTCCCCGACACTCCCAATATACTTGTTCTTCCGTAAATACCAAACGGCGATTCGAAAGAACCCCTTCCTGATACGTCCAGCCACGCGTGGCCCATGTTGATTGCTTGATTGCCAATCTTGGCTCCTGCATCGTGGAGACCAGAGTGAGTGTACCGTGCGTCTTGTTTGGGGGCAGTGATCTCCGTGGTTTCGATGAGGGCGTTAGAGGCTTCTGTTCGATGGGCATATCAGAAATCTCGGCAGGATCTAGATCCCAACCCTCTGATGCCGCACATTCACGTTTGAAGTACGGAACCAACTCTTTCAAGGGTATGCCTATACGACGTGCTAGCTCAGCCTGCAACTCCAGATACTTCTCAAGATTTTCATGGCCATCGTCTTCTGCCATTTGTCGGAAGAACTCAAGATGGCTCTTTGGTATGTCGTATTTGTCTCTCAACTTTTGATCCTCCAGCAATACTTCAAAGTCGAAATCCATCTTGCCAACAAGGCCAAATCGACTGTCATCCAGCCAATGTGTCTCACCAACAGCATCAATGGCATAGTCCTCCCCAGAGACGCCTATGCGCTCCGCAATGGAACCGGACGCAAATTTCGCAGGATTCTTGCCTTTGGACTTGTTGCTTGATTGGCTGAGTTGAACGAAAGGCTGAGACTTGCGCGGTGTCGCCCCCACACCCGATAGCCCTGACCTTGCGTCGCCGGTCGCGCAGACGATTGTGAACTCGGCGCCGGCATATATGGCGTCCATTTTGTTAATCAGTTTCAACTTTTCCTTTGAATTAGACTGATCAATACAAGTCCTATCCACCCATAGGAACCTTTCGCCCATCCGCCTTGTTACCTCGATAGCATCCATTATGGTCTTGGGCCAGTCACCCGATGGAGGTCCCCACACATAGCTTAGTGCAACGTATCGTTGTGACCATGGTCGCTCAACGATATCTGGGGGGAAATTGAGACTTTGACAATCAATGACCTTGAACCCTGGCAGTGTGGTGTCTCCATGCATTCGGCGCGCACAACCAACATGATGACAACGGCAACGACCAAGCCAAGCTCGTAAAAGACCAAAACTGACACGTGACGGAAGTTCCCGGGGTACTATCAGCCTCTGGACGTTGGCTTCCGGAGCCGTTAAACGGTAAAAGGCGCCGCTTTTTGGAAGACCAGTCTCGAACCATCGTACAGGCACTGCAGTTTTCGGTATGGTCGATATCTCGGGGACAAGCGCCATGAATACATTGTGGTCGAGAGACATGGCGCGCACACGCTCCGCAACGGTCTCGAAACGTGTTGCTTCCCATGGTCGACGCGTGAGCTGGCCACGAATATCTTTCCTACGTGGTTCGAAAAGGTAGCTCTCGCTACTACAGAATGCCATAACCTTATATGTGCCTTTTCGAGGTTCGGGTGTCATACGAGCGAAGAAGTTGCATAGCTTGCACAGAGTGGTCCGAGATAACCGATTGCCTAGTGAGGTGACGAAGTGGAAGTCTTTCAGGTAGACGGGGTCACTATCTCTCTTCCGAAATGCCTCAAGTGACCGCTTATTATCACCGCGCCGAGCGTCCTCATATAATTCATGGGCTGCGTTGAAGCTTTGCCCAAGGTCAAGCTTTTTGCATTCAAAGCAAAGCGTGTCTGAGCTTCCCGAATCGGGGGAGTCTTGCCAGGGTGGCTCGCATCTGAACGTGAAAGAGAAGTCGTTCTTCAATTCTGCCATTGCCATAATTTTGTGCCAAACAGGATAATCATGGAGAAGTCGCACAAGCGTTGAACAAATGTTTTGAGGGAGTGCGATGCATGTCGACCATTCTCAAACTCTACCGGTAGGACTGCCATTGTATTATAGGGAATGTAGAAAGAACGAAGAGCTGAGGTGCGCTGAGTCCATGCCTGCATGATGGTGCGGAAAAGGTAACGATAATAGACATGGGTAGGCGAGCCTGTATCGTTTGACCACCAACATCAGTGCACTGCCACTGTCGATCTTTTGGCCTGAGGAAGCAATGAAGTGTAACAGGCAACAGAATGATAATCGGTTTGATTGGGCAGAAGACGGTATGCCATCAACTATTGTTGTTCGCCGTGGCTTATATTCTTCGGCGATTCCAAGCTGGCGCCACTTGCAAGCTTGCTCGACGCGCGCGCCTCCATCTTCCGCTCATATCAGACTCGGAGGTCTTTCAGCTGCTCCTAATCCCGACGAAGCATCTGCATGTGTAGACTTGGCTGCTGATACTTGATCAGGCTCCAGCATTTTCTAAGCATTCATTACTATCGCTTGGCCTAGAAGCCAAATTCGGCGAATTCCAGGTCAAGGGGTGCCTGTGTCGACACTCAGAAATGAGGAATTTCACGAAGCTCCTCTGAAGTTGTTGAATAAAAGGCGTACTCATAAGAACTATCTGCCTGATCCGCAGTCGCAGATTTGTGTCAGGCGGCAATGCTGTTTATAGGCCGGTCCGAGTGCTACCGTCGGGATGAGTATCGACTCCGATTGCTTAGGCATAGACTCCCGTTATGATCCATTGAAGACCCTCAGCCAGCATATGAATAAGATTTTGTTTTCCAACGGATGTTGCGCGGGATTGCTCGAGTGCGCTGGTGGTCAACCTAAATATCACCTTCTTCGATACTGCCCGGAATATTGCTTCACGAATTCAAAAATGAAGAGGCAGGGGAACGCAATCATGGAATAAATGTAGTGGGTGGGCAACTCCGGCCCAAGGATTAAGGGGATTTGCTTTTCGACTACGGAAGACACATAGTCGGCAACAATCAAGCTAATCAAGCCTCTAGGTTACCGAGGCTGCGCGCGAAATCGCCGTGTTCGCGTACCAGCCATCCTAATGTAACGACTTAGGTAGGTAGGGCATCCAAAAGGTATCCTATACGACTTAAAGGCATATAGGAGTGCGCGTCTGTATAGAAAAGGATAAGATTCCTACACCTATAGGTCTTGTATAAAAGGATAAGAAGAATATACCTATCCTAACTATAGGCGAGCTATTCTCTATATATATTAGTAAGTTAGGCCTTTATTAGGCCTAACTTAGTATAGAATAATAGGCAGGTAATTCTACCTTAATATTATACTACCCCCTTCTATAAAGAAAGGATAGTCCCTATTCTTAGGATTAGGTTTAGATCCCTTATTAAAGAAAAGCTTTTTACAAAATATATCTACCTTTACCTCTACCTTTACCTTTACTTCTTCTTCCTAAGGTATAGACTCTTATCCCTAGCCTATATATAACTAGCCCTCTACCTACTAACTTTCTTATTTCTATATCCCTAATTTTTTAATTATTTAACCTAATCTATCTAAAATCTAGTAAGTATTTAATCTATATAATTAAGTAGTTACTAATTTAAATTAGAACCTTTAGCTATACTAGTACTAGTATACCGTTAGGGAGAGTAACCCATTCAAACCAGGAGAAGTAGGAGGGGCAAGGTTTAATAGTAGTAATCCTATAGTAGAGGATAGGGGTTCAATATAGCAATATAAGTAAAATAATAATATTATAGAGTTAAAGTTAAGTCTACTAGAGTTATTATTATCCTATCCTCTAATCCTTTATACCTTTATACTATTTAATCTACCTAACCTTTTAGGCTAAGCCTTGTTTTCCTCCTATATATCCCTTACTACGGCATAAACCTCCCCCTCCTTTAAGCTTAGCCCTATTAAGCTTAGACCTTACTCTCCTCCTCCTAGTCTGCGACCCTAGTTCCTAGCTTGTTAAGCTTTAGGTAAGGGAGTAGGAGTATCTAGGGTCTCTAATCTTAAACCTAAACTTAACAAGATAGTTCTCCTCTACGCCCTAGCTAGACTTCCTAGATAGCCTAGCCCTAGACGCCTAGATCCCTCTACCTTCTATTCCTCCTTAATAGCTCCTAGATACTTTTTAATAGTATCTAGAGTCTCTAATTGCTTAATCTATCTATTATACCTCTACTACTCTCCTGCCTTAGTAGGCTATACTCCCTTTATACTAAAGTAGGATTAGTCTAGTACCCTAGCGTCCTTGTCTTTACTAAATATAAGCTTCTTATTCTTAATATAGATAGCCTAATTCTTCTTTAACTCTTTTACTATCTTAACCTAACTCTTCCTAATCTATACTCCTATCTTTTCTCTATTTAAATCTCCTATTAGGTACTTCTAGATCTCTACCTTTACTAAAGGGTTATCCTATTAAACCTAATATATAATTGCCTTTAAGATCTAGGTTAGGTAGGTAGCCTAGACGTCCCTAGGAAACTGCTATTAGACTCTACTATATTTAACTAGGTGCCCTAATAAAGTCTTTAGGGCTATACTTATCTATAGGTAGGCTAGTGCAATCTCTATATATATCCTTATCTCTAGCACCTCTATTATTATTATATTATCCTGCACTTTTATATACTATAGTAGAACTGTACGCTATATTTAAGTAGTAGGTCTAGTAGATCTATATAGTATTACTAGGCTTATAATCCTTACCTATCCTTTTTAGTAGATCTCCTTCTCCTATTTTACTATAGGGCACTTCTCCCTTAGCTCTTTAGGCTAGTGCACCCTATCTTCCTATGCTTAGATATAGGCCCTCTTGTTCCTCCTTAATCCTCTATCTATCTAATTTACCTAATTCTTCTATACTTCTTTAAACCTAATTAGAAGCTTAGTATAGTTATCTTAGTCCTTGTTATTAAAAAAAACTAAGCCTTAGATTATCTTAAGCCCTCGTCCTAACTACGCTACCTTAGAAAGGTTCACGTCCACGTGACAAAAGAAGGTCTAGTCTCCTACCTAGGTGTACTTAGTGTAGTATAGGTATAAGATTAGGTTTGTAGTTTCCTAGATTATAGTGTATTAGAGCTAGTATCCTATATCCCCTTATACTAGCTATTAAATAATAGAGTAGTATATAGTCCTGCACTACCCTAAATTAGCTACCTACTTTATCTCTCTTAAGTGCTATTTATATATCTTAAAGCACTTATCTACTATCCTTACTAGTTCTAGGTCTTTATAGATCTAGGTAAAGGTATCTAGGGTTATACTTCCTTTCTATAAAAAGCCTTAGTAACTCTACTTAAATCTTATTACCTGTTGTAGTTAAGCCTAGTTAATTATTAGTGCTATCTTCTTTAGCTAGTAGTAATAAGCTTGCAGATCCTTAGAGGTGTAATCTTAGTTAAATAGCTTAGTAAAAGCTACTATAGTAACTAGGTTAGCTTATAAATTTCCCTATTCTCTAGGCTTATAGTATAGCACGTTTAGCTATCTATTACTTGCCTCTATATTTAGAGTCTAAGTATAGAGCCCTATCTTGCTAGTAATAAACTTTAAGTAGCTAAAGTATACCTAATTTAAATCCTATACTATCCTCCCCTTAGCGTCCTAGATAGTGCTATAATTAGTAACTTTGTAGTACTATACTTTAACTAGCTTCCTTTGCTTAGTGTTGTTAAGTGCGCTACTCCTAATCCTAGTAGTAATTAATTATAGTGCAGAGCGTTAGTTTTTATACTAATAGGGTGCTTTATTCTTAACTATAGCATGCTTATCTTTAGTAATACCCTCTTCTTCTAGTATTATTATCTTAGTGTCTAAAGTCTTATTAAGTTCCTTAAGTAGTCTAGGTAAAGAGTTGCGTAATTTATTTATTACCTCTATATTAGTATCCTATAGTTATAGGCCTACTACTATATATTAGCTAATAATACTAAACTCCTAGTAAACGTTCTCTCCTATCCTTTTTAAGAGCTAGGCAGCGTGTCTTCCTTATGCTCTTGTTATCCTCTATATAGGCGATTCTACTAGAGATTCTTCCTCTAAGATATAGGTAGCTAATTTAATTTCTCCTAGGGTAGTATCTAGTATATCCTCTATCCTCTTCTTATAACTCTATAACTCTCTTGCTATACTTCCTAACCTTAATAGTCCTCTATTCTAGACTACACTCCTATCTAGTAGTATAGTCTAGGCACGTCTAGCGTAGGATATAGTCCTAGGTAGCTAGTTATAACCTAGATTCTTAATCTCTTATATTACCCTCTCCTCCTCTACTTTCTTTTTAGCTACTTCTCTACTTCCTTATAGAGAGCTAGCTAGGATATCTTTAATTTCTTTTAGCACTAGTATCCTATAGTTTATTAATAACCTTATGCCCTCTTTTTATATTTATTTACTTAGGGGGATTATACTAAGTAGCACCCCTACCTAGTTCTCTAACTTCCTATACTATTACAGCACTAGGCGCTAAATCCTAGCGTAAGCACTATCCTCCTCTCTATAGCGTATATTAAAGTTACGTAGGTTGCTTATACCTTTAAGTATTAGTCTAGGTAGGGTATATAGGCCTATTACGTAGTAACAAATAATTACCCTAATATATTGTAAGAAATAGTCCTCTAGTTCCTCCTTTACCTTTAAGATAGTATCTACCTTTCCTATTAGCTTAGTAATTATAACCTAGACCCTATACTAGTTAGTAATATTAATAAAATTATCTTTTAACTAGTTTTAACCCTATATTCTATAGTATACCTCTAAGTTTAGGAAGCTAGTAAGCTAGTCTAGACCTACGTGATATAGGAGGTACCTTACGTCTATATATCCTTAGTGTGTCTAACTAACTTATAGGGTAAATTAGCTTAGGTATTTCTAACTAAATTTAGCGTAATTAGTGTAGATATACTATATTACTAAGCGTATTTTATTAAGTTACTTCTTATATATATTGCGCGCTTCCTTTATAAATAGGTACTATAACCTAAAATTAGCTACACTACTATATAACTATATAAGTGCTAGGCTAGACTCTATAAAGCTCCCTACTACTATTATTAATCCTAAAGTTTTATTAAAGTGCTCCCCTAGTGCTCCTATAAAGTTATCTATAATATTCCTCTATTATACAATAGTGCTTACACGCATCTTGTTAATCTAGCTACCTATAGTTACACCTCCTTTCTATAGAAGAGGGATACCTTTATAAAGTGCCTAGGTCTGCGTGTTAAACTCTTTAGGCTAAACTAAGTCTAACCTTTTAATAGCTAAAAGACTCCTCTATTATAATATATGCTAAAGGTCTAGTGCGAAACTTCTAGGTGTTATAGGCTATAGCTATAACCCTCTAGGTTATAGGCTTAACCTTAGGGACTGCAGGGAACCTATTAATATTAGGGATCCTAGTAAACTTAGCTTAACTACTAGCTGTTTTCCTTTCTAGACTTCTAATAACTATTTAGGGCTTATTATTTTATTTAGGATCTTCTAGTAGTAGCTTTGTTAGATACTTGTAGTTTTGTTAGATATCTAAAGTTTTTAGTATAGTTTATTATAGTAGTAGTGGCGCAGGCAGATTATATATAGGAACACGCGTGCCTTCCTATTATACTTGCGCCTTCCTATTATTCTCCTACCTTTACTTTGTTCCACCTTTACTTATTTATTATCCTTCTACCTTTACTTATTTATTACCCTTCTACCTTTACTTTCTTATTATCCTTATTATAATTACTTGTCCGCGCGTAGGTAGGTAGTTAGTGTAGCTAATTAGAGCGTTATATATCTAAAGGGTTAAATTAGCGCACCCTTTAGATACCTATTCAGGACTAGCGCGCTTCCTACCTTCCCCCTACTAATCTTACGCCTGTCCTATAGCGCATCTTTTCCTAAGTTTTAATACTAAAGTATTAATACTATTAACTCTTAATTATTAATTATCCTCCTCTTAATTACTTTTACTAGAATCTAAGATATTAAAATATTAGTATTCTGCTTATTCTTTGTCTAAGAGCGTCCTAGGCCTAATCTTAAGAGTAGGACTACCTATATCTAGTTATAGGATTTCCTAGTCCTAATTCTCTAATTTAGCTTCCTTATTTTCTTCTCTTCCCTCTATACCTAACTTATTAAACTACGTAGGCGGCGCCTAGAAGATATACTTATTTTCCTATAGTGCCCTATCCTATAACTTTATAAGTCCTTAGTCTTCCTAGTTTACCTTATCCTAGCTTCTCTAGTAGAAAATCTTTACCCTCTAGCCTAGCGTTATATATGCGAACTTAGCTCTATCTAAATCTTTTAGCTAATACGTCCCTAACTCTAGAAAGCTCTACGCTACTAGGTATAGACCTAGCTATTTGTTACTAAGTTTCCTATCTCTAGATATATCTATTTAGCAGACTAAATCCCACAGTAGTACTAATAAGCTAGGGCTAATTTCCTCTCTTTAAATTTCCTTATAGTTATCCTAATATTCTTTCTTCTATAAGCGTAGCCTCTTAATTCTTAATACTGTATCTTTAATAAACTAATCTCTTAGGTTAACCTAGGTAGCCCTTACTACTAGTAGCTAAGCCCTATCTATTATCTACCTAAAGGGAAGCGTCTGCTATATTAGAAGAGCTAGTTTAATTAGGAGCACTAGGTTCTAACTAGTAACTAGCTAGTATGCAGAGTATCTAGTATTTTCTTAAATAGATATTTAGTTAGCTAGGAGTACTATTAGTAGATTAGAGACCTAGCTTCCCTAGAGCTTTATAAGTGCGTTAATAATTAGTTTATACCCTCCTTTAATTTTTCTATTAGCCTAAGGGTTATAGGTAGAGATCTAAACCCTACGTATGCTATAGATAGTAGCTAAATCACAAATAACTTTTTAGAAGTTAGGCCTCCTATTAACTATAATCCTTCACGCTATGCTCTATCTATATAGGATGTCTTCGTATATAAATTTAGCAATAGTTTTTAATCTATTATTTAGTAATACTTGTGCTTTAGGCTACCTGCTTAAATAGTCCTAGGCTATTACTAGGAATTATTTCCTAGAATTATAAGGTATATAGACTACGTTAATAGCTACTATCTCCTATAGCGTATAGGAGTAGGTGTTAGTAAGTATGTTAACCTTCTTCTTGCTACTTCTTTTCTAACACTTATAACACGTACGTAGAGTAAGCCTTACTATCTTATATATTCTTTCCTACTAATATTGCTAAGCTATTATTAAGTAGATAGTATTTACCCTATAATAACTAATAAGGCGATATATTTCCTATATAGTAGCAATCCTAATATCTTTATTATTAACTACTTATCTTACTGCTATATTTTAAGATATCTTGTAGAAGAGGAACCTATCTCTTATAAAGAAGTTTAATGCTTGTTTCTTCTATACCCTTAACTCCTTCTGCAGAACGTCTAGGATTTTAAACCTAACTAGAAACTAGGTAATTCCTTCTAATTTAGCGCTATATTTAGGACGTAGTACTTTATCCTTTATTAGATTATATAACTTAATATTAGCAATTATATGCTTAATAAAGTCTTTAATATTATCTTTAGTTTTATCTAGGGGTTCCTATCTATCCTCTTTTAGATATTATAATAGAGCATCTGCAACCATATTCCTCTTGCCTAGAATATATTAAATTTTAAAGTCCCACGCTAAAATAGTAGCAAGCTACCTATTTATTACTCCTTCTAGTATTTTGCTTAAGGACTAATTAAGCTAAGTAATTAAGGTTTAAGCGTCTGTCTTAATAATAAATAGTGTTCTATAGAGATAAACTCTAAACTTTTTTAGGGCCTATAGCATAGCTCTACACTCTAGCTTAGTAGAGTGCTACTTTGCTTTAGACTTTAACTATACGGTACTTTTAAACTAGCATAGATATTACCTTCTATCTAGCCCTATTTGTTCTAGGGAAGCTCCTACGCCTTCCCTACTAGCGTCTACTATAAGGTAGACAGTCCCTCTAGTCTTATAATTAATAGTTATTAGCGCTAGTGCTGTAGTAATAAAATACTTAAGCTCTTTTATTGCTACCCTCTATAGTTCTTCCTATATCTACCTAGTGTTGCCTTGCAGGAGTATAAATAATAGCTTTGCTTAGATAGTAAAGCTAGGAACCTATATCTAGTAGTAGATATAGATCCTAATAAATATCTAGACTTCCTTTATATTTCTATATTCTAGCTATTTTACAATCTTTTCTACCTTTATATAGTTAGGGTATCTTCCTTTAAAGTAAACCTTATAGCCTACAACGCTAAGATAAGCTATACCCTAATAATATTTCTTTCCTAAAACTATACCCCCTACTTGCTTAATATCTACTAGGACTTAGTTAAGCTGCTGCATATGCTTAAGCACAAATCTCTAGACCCTAGGAAGCGCCTCTTTGCCCCTATAGTTAGTCTTAGGCCCCCCTACTATTACATTGTCTATAAATAGTATTATATAAGGGGAATAATTATATAGTATTTTTATTATAATTCTCTAAAAGGCTACTACTAAGTTTGTTGCTCCTTGTACTATAGTGTAGGATTATAGTAGGCTAATAGGGGTGTATATAGTAGTTATATCTCTACTATCTAGGTAAAGGGTAATCTAGTTATATCTTAAAAACATGTCTATTAGGGATAATATCTTGCACCTAGCAAATTTCCTAGAGAATTTATCTATAGTTAGAGGTAGGTTTACGTCCCTTTAGCTAACCTTATTTATATAGATAGCATTTTAGACTAGTTAGTGCTTCTTATCTTTCTTTACTACTAAGAAATATAGGTTCTAGTATAGACTATTACACCTCTTAAGTGTTCCTTAATCTAGACGCTCTTCTAATATCTAAACAAATTCTTCTTCTACTACCTTAGCTACTAGGAAACTACGTATTTGCTATGCTTTATATAGGATTATCTTTATTTAGTAAGGCAGGCTAATGTCTTAAGTAATATATCTACTTTCTCTAAAGTTAAAGGCAATAGCTACTTCTCTATTAAGAATTATTTCTTAAAATAGAGTCCTTTCTACTGCTAATAAGTCTAGACTAAATTTCTATTCTTGCATCCTCTTAGCAGTTAGCCTAGACCCTCTTAGAAATAATGTATATCTTTTCTTAAAAAGATAGTTAAAAGGGCTAAGGTTAACTCTTTCGCGAATACTAAGCTTTAGTAGTTAGTTTTCCTTAGCTACTATTTTCTAGTCCTCCCTTCTAAACTCTATATCCTTATCCTTCTCTTTTAGTTTGTCTACTAGTTAGATTTTCTTACTAACTTTTTTATACTTAGTGCTTACCTTAGTAACTATTTACGCTACTTTTTATTATATACCTTAATTTAGCTTACACATTACTAATATTAGGTTTAGCTCTTAGATAGCCTATAGGTCTTTGCTTGCCCTTACACTATATCCTATAGTTTATACTACCTATTTTTCTAGCATCTTTTTATCTTCTAAGGTAAATAGTTATCTATATTTACTAAATCCTGCTTATAGCTCTATATAGTCTGCCTCTTGCAGAAATTTTAAATATGCTATATATTCTGCTATACAGCATTTATCTCCTAGGTATTAATTTTACAGGATCTCTTTCCTAAGCAAGGGTCCTGCTATTAGTTTTCTAACTTGTCTTCCTCTTCTATTTTATCTCTATCTTCTAGCTTTAGATCTAAGGCTATAAAGACTGCATTCCTTTCCCTATCTAAGAATAGTACCTAGCAGGTGACCCTCCTATAGATATTGTACTAAATAGCTAGCCTAGTAGAGGTATACTATAGCCCCCCTAATATAGCTAAGTAGGTTAGGTTTATGATTACCCTAAAATAAGTTAGGGTCTCTACCTCCCCTATACGTACTAGCATATTCCACGCAGTTCTAATAAATAGGTCTATCCTGCTATTAGCTATAACTACCCCCTACGTATACCCTAGGGTCTAGGTTAGTATCTTAATAGGTACCTATAACGCCTGCGTAGCACTTAACCTTAAGAGATTTATTTATACCCCTATATTAATTAGGTAGTTTACTATATTCCCCCTTATACTAGTCTAGTAGGTTAGTAGTTCTGCGTGGAGAGTTATCTAATTTAATTCCTAGTTAGCGTAAGGCTTATCTTTTTCTTCTTGTATAACTAAATCTTTTCTATACCTATCTAAGTTTTGTCTAAATTAAAGCCTTGCTTAGGCGTTAAGTACTTCTAGCATTGCAAGCATATTGCGCTAACCTAGCGTAGGGTTCTTTACCTCTAGCTCCTCTAATTAGTTAATATATCTAAAGGGTGAAATTAGCGCACCCTTTAGATACCTATTTAGGACTAGCACACTTTCTAGGACCCCTAGCTCTACTATATTTACCCTACTAAAGTGGTTATTATCCTATAGGACTTAAGTCTAGGGTTCCTATAATAATGTCTTGATTTATTCCTATAGATAATCTTGCCCTAGTAGGTTAGCTACTACAATTCCCTAGACTTCCTGCCTAAGAAAAGTAGCTGCTATTTAGTTTAGGCTTAGGCGTATTATTCCCTTAAGCTCTTTATTCTTTACTTCTTTAAACTATACTTTTCTTTTTATTATTAGCAGGTCCTAATTAGGCCCTAAATTTGCATAGCCTTTACCTATATTATCTAGTAGCTAGATTATTGCAAAGGGGTCTGTATAGGCCTAGGCTAGGTATAGAATCTCTAGGGTCTCTTTAAGCTCTATCTCCTTACTTACTTATTCTTCTTAGTTTACTAGGTTTTGTGCTAGTCTTCCTCGCCTGCGCTTCTAGATTAATCCTGTCCTTACTTCTTCTAAGACTTAGTCCCTTTGCTTTTCTTTCTCCCTTATAGAGGCGTGGATCCTAGGTGTATTCTTATCTGCTAATCCTAGGATAATATATCTTAAGTCTATATAATCTAGCGTTATTACTACTAGGTCTTCCTTACTAGTTTATAGTATTTAATAGTTTAAGAACTACTTATATTCTTTTTAAGCATCCCCTAGTTCTAATCCTTAATTCTAGGAAGATATCGTGTTAGCTCCCGCTCTTTTTACCGCTAGGTAGTCTAGTCCTTAAGTTTGCCTCTACTACTAGCCTCTTAAATCTATTCTGTTAAATAGTTCTAGCTTAACCTATAACGCTAGCTAGCTAAGGATATCCTTAGTAACCTTATAGTATTTACGCAACTTTTTCTTTATCTAGTAAAGAGTAAGGTTCTATAGTGCTAGCTTAGTAACCTGCCCTAGTCTTTTATATAATAGTCTATAGTAAAATATCCTAGTCCTTATTTCTAGATTCTAGGAAGTGCTTACCTACCCTAGCGCTATAAGTTCTAGCTAGGGGGGGTAGTCCCTTACTAGGTAGGTTTCTAATCTATATATATTATAGGTAGGTAGTTTCTTGTTATACCCCCTATAACTCTATGTCCCTAGCTAAGTAGTTAACGTTTGCGTAGGGCCCTAGGTTCTTAGCTAGTTTATTAATAAGCCCCTAATTACTATAGTATTCTAACATATTCCTTGCTCTATCCTAGCGTTAGTTATATATAAAATAAAGTAGAGCTAGTTTGCTAGGCTTTTTAGTAGCAGGCCTATTACGTAGTGTTCCTATAGCCTGTTAGCCTTAGCTAAACTTATCTTTATTTTTCCTAGTACCCTAATTAACTAGTCTATTTCTAGGTTAACGTTTAGTAGTAGTTAGGTAGTAGCTTGCTCCTTTCTAACGCCTTTTGCTGCCTCTATAATATCCTCCTTTATAGGCGTAGCTTTTGCTAATTCTAATATCTAATATACCTGCTAAGTATCTTCCTCTATTTAGCTAGCTAATATATGTTTTATTCCTTCTCTTTACTAATAGATTCTTTTAATATAGGCATAGATCTTCTCTAGCTTATAGCTTGCTACCTTATTACTATTAGGCCCTCCTAGTATACTAAGTAAGACTAGCTCTTTATCTACCTAGGGTAACCCTCTAAAGAAGAAGAATCTAACCTTGCTTTCGTGTAGCTATTTAGATACTAGGCAGGCATTGCTATACACCACAAAATTAGTATAGTAGTCTAAGAGACCTAGGAAGTTCCTAGAGGCCTCTTATATATACGCATCTAGGAAGGTTTAGGTACCTATCCTTTAGGCTATATCCTAGTCCCTCTAGTGCTCCTTTATAGCTTCCTATAGCTCCTCCTAGTCTTGCTTCTAGTAGGGTCTAAGCTTCTTTACAAATATTCTATATATAGTATTATAGAAGTCTAGTAGAATTTTTAGCTAATCTACTTTATCTAGCCCCCTATTTTCTACCTAGTAGTTATAGTTATCTAGGAACTCTATAACCTCCCTCCCCTAGAACTAAAAGTTAGTTTTCCTAGGCCTTATAGGGACAAGGACTCTTCTTAGGGGTCTAGAGGTTTCTATTTTAGTTAACCCTAGGGTAATATTACTTTCTCTAGGTATTATTCCTAGTAAAAAGGATAGGCTTAGTTAAGGTAGTAGGCTTCTATAAATATTAAAGGAGGTGTATAAACTAGTAATATTAATTAAAATTATTAGATAAGTTAGTATCTGCTTGCTTATATTACTTCCCCCCTTTTCTGTCTCTTACTTTTATAGACTGTCTCCTCCTCCTTAGTAGCTATGTCCCTAACACCCTTCCTAAATAGTGCTAGCACTTATATTTATTTTTAGTAGATTCTTGTTACGTTAGCAACTTTAGCCTAGCCCTATTTTTCCTGCTAACAGCGCACACCACCCTACAGCCTTTGTAGTAGCTTTTCTATTAGTAGCAATGTTCTAGGTGTTCTAGCACTTCTAGTATTGCTAATACTTCTTGTAGTTCTAATTATTCTAATAGTTCTAGTTTTAGTTGTTCTAGTTTTAGTTATTCTAGTTTTAGTTATTCTAGTTCTAGTTGTTCTAGTCGTTCTAGTTCTAGTTATTCTAGTCGTTCTAGTTCTAGTTATTCTAGTTCTAGTTGTTCTAGTTCTAGTTGTTCTGGTTATTCTGGTATTCTAGTGTTTTCTAGTTAGCCTCTTAGTATTGTTACTCTGTTCCTACTAACGCGCGTTAGCCACGTCCTAATATAGGCCTACTATTTTTGCCTTAACAATGTTAATTATTAACACCACCTATTTTTTTTAATTTTTCTCTGCCTTCCTTATACTTAGAGAAACGTCCTCTTAGTTGCATGCTGCTAGGCCCTCCCCTTTACTAAGATAAGATAAGTTCCCCTTGGGCTTTGCTATTTATACTGTTAGGGAGAGTAACCTATTTAAACCAGGAGAAGTAGGAGGGGCAAGGTTTAATAGTAGTAATCCTATAGTAGAGGATAGGGGTTTAATATAGCAATATAAGTGAAATAATAATATTGTAGAGTTAAAGTTAAGTCTACTAGAGTTGTTGTTGTCCTATCCTCTAATCCTTCATGCCTTTATACCATTCAATCCGCCTAACCTTTTAGGCTAAGCCTTGTTTTCCTCCCATACATCCCTCACCACAGCACACTAGTACTACTAGAAGTCCTTCCTATTACTTATCGCGCTCTCTATATAAGGGTAGTTAGGGCTCTAGCTAGGGGTAGGTTTAATAATTTTAATTTTAAGTTAAAGAATTCTAAGAAGTGCTAGTACTATATCTCCTAGAATAAGTATTATAATCTAGTAAGTATCTAAGTCTAATAGGGTTCCTTTACTAATCCTAGTAGATTCCTTCTTTTATTAGCTAAGAGTACTTTACCCTTAGGGGTGCTCTAGATAAGTACTATAGCCTAGTAGTAAACCCTGCTAAAGGGGATAAGGATAAGGAAGCTATAGTTGCTTATTAGAAGGATATTAAGTAGTTTAAGGCTACTATTTAAGAAACTACCTAAAACCTAGCTAAGTGCGTTACTATTACTAATACTTAGACTAAGAGTATAGAAGCTACTAAGATCCTTATAGCTACATATTATACTACTATATCTAATTTATATTAGCTTTAGAATAGTATCTATAAGATAGTCTTAGTAGTTAGGGGCTTAACAAGGGCTATTAATAAACTTAAGGAGGAATTAGCACTAAATTAGGAGGTAACCTTCCTAGTGTAGGCTAAGATAAAGGTATTTTATAAGAAGGAGTCTAAATTAGTCCTAGCTCCTACCCCTACTTCTATACCTACTCTAAACCCTACTATACTAGTTATCTAGAAGCTAGCTAAGAAGCCTAGTCTAGGTGCTATCTTAGCTAATATAGAGTCTAAACTAGGTTCTAATAGAGAGATAGATATAGAATAAAGAGGTTTCCTAGGGGTAGTGTCCTAGGAACCTTAAGGGTTCTAGGTTAGTTCTAAATAGGATATAATAATAGATAGTAATAAGAATAATAGTAATAAATAGTAGTTAATAGCCTAATATATAGCTAAATAGGATATAAATTAGTTCTAATATTAGATATAATTATTATAAAGTAATATTAGATCCTCTTTACCTTTTTCCTAGGCTTAAATCTATCTTAGTAAGCTATATAGGGGACCTAGCTAATTTAGATACTATTAGTAGAATATCTATAATTTATAGGGAGCACCTATAAAGTTAGAGGTAGGATACTAAATAGGATCTAAATTATATCTAACCTACTTAACCTTATATTTTAGCTTAGATTAATATAATTTACTAGCTAGGATTTCTTCTACTTCTTATTCCTCTATACCTTATATAGGGGTACTAGGGGGTTTTAGAGCCTCTTATCTAGGTAATAGGTCTTAGGGATCTTTATATAGTATATTAGGGGACAAAATATTATAGATCTTAGAACTAGGTAGTAATAAGAGGTAATACCTATTTCCTACTTATTCTAATACCTTAAAGGGACCTTCCTATTATTTAGATAGTTTTTAGCTAGGTTATAAAATAGCAAGATTAGTAGTAGATAGATAAATATAGTTACTAACCTTCTAGTTAACTAGATAGTAATAGTAATTAGTAGTAGAGCGTATTTAGTCTTAAGCTCTTTCTATATTTTCTTTAGTAATCTTCTATACGTTGTGTATCTAAGTAGTAAGGGATAAGGCATCCTTATAGTTTAGTTTCTCTAGTATAGTAGATAGGGTCTTTTTTAGTTTCTAATACTAACTTTACTTTAGTAAGGAACTAAAGAGGAGCTAATATAGAGCTATACTAATAGATAAATATAGAAGAGTACTTTAGGCACAGTCTATTATAGGTAGTAGCTTACTCTAGTTATCCTAGTAATAGGATACAAAAGGCCTTAGTCTCTAATTAATATACTTGTTTATAATCTTAGTTTGTCTATTAGTCTATTTATAGTAGGTAGTAGAGAGCTTAACTTTAGTGCCTATAATCTAATAAAACTTAGACTAGAAACTAGATATAAACTAAGGGCCTTAATTAGAAATAATAGTATCTAGAGTGTGTCTAAATTAGTACACCTACTACACAAATAAGGTAGCTATACCTTAGGCGTCTATAGTTTTGTAGCAAGGGATAGTAATAGCTTGCTTTAATAGGCGATTAATAATAACTATAATCTAATTATAACCCTATTAATCCTAGGGAGAATCCTTAAAATTAATGCATAGGTGTTGCATTAGTAGACTAGGGATAGGAAGGGGGTGTAACATGCCTAGGAGTTAGTGTTGTCTTAGATGCCCTCTCCTGCACAGGATACAATTCTAAATATAGCGTTTATAGGTAGTCTCTATACCCTTCTAGTAGTAATGTTAGGCTAGAATCTAATAGGTTTTAGTAGCTAATAGGTAGGTAGTAGACACTTAATTATAAGCCTTACAAATTAGTCTAGTATATAGGACTAATCTAGCAGGCATATAGAGTTAATCCTAGTAGAGAAGAAGTCTATTTTCTATCTAATAGTGCTTAGGCAACTCTAATCTTTCTATTAGGAATAAGGACCTATTTTCTTAAAGAAGAGTTTTAATAAGTTCTAGGGATCTAAGAGTTATAGGGTTCTAAACTACTATAATTAAAGTAAGGATTAGTAAGAAACACTTAGCTAGGTAGTCTTGCGCTAAGTTAGAGTTAATTTAGGGGTATAACCTATCTAGGCTAATTATTACTTATAAGCAATTATCCCTTTAAGTAGTCTTAAGGTTAATTATATCCTATTCCCTTCTACTTAGGATATTAGCTTAGGCGTTATAAGATCTAGGAGTATACTTAATTTAGAAGTTAAAGGGACTTATAACCTCTAGCTATCTAGCTTGCCTAGCACTAAGGACTTTAGTTAATATAAAGTACTCTAGTACTTAGTAGTCTATATATACTCTAATAAGGTGCTAAGTACTTATTAGGTTAGCACGCTATTTCTTAAAGGCGTAGATTATTATAAATAATTCTTTATTATAGATTTCCTAGTTAAGTTTAGAACTAGTAAGGGTCTAACTAAAGAAGGATATAGGGTACTATTTCCTATTAGGATGCTCCTGTAAGAGGATAGCTGTAATAACTCTATTAGAGGCGTCTATCTCTAGTTTTAGAGGGTACTTAGGATAGAAGTAAGCTAAGCTTAGGATTGCTAGCAGGGCATTCCTAAGCTAGTTAAAGGCTTGTTAGTATTCTAAAGTCTATACAAATAGGGTAGCAGGGCTCTAGAGAGTAGTTAAGGGCTTAGCTATCTTAGAGAAGTTTTCTACAAATTGCTAGTAGAATCTAGTAAATCCTAGGAAGGACTTTACTCTAGTTATTACCTTAGGAGCGGACTAGTTTTAGAGTACTTTAACTTTGTTAGGATCTACCTCTAAGCCTTTATTAGTAACAATATATCTAAAGTAACAGGTATAGGTTATATAGAATTCGCTTTTCTTAATATTAGCCTATAATCTAGTAGAATAAAGACGCTTAAGGACTTTTTAAATATAGTCCTTATAAGTAGCAAGGTCTTTAGAGTAGATAAGGATATTATCTAGATAGGTAATATAAAAGTTATCTATATAATCTATTAGTATATTATTTATATAGCGCTAATAGGTTACAGGTCTGTTATATAGCCTAAATAGTAGGACTTTATATTTATAGGCACTATACCTAGTGCGGAAAGTAGTGTACTCCTCTAAGTTAGGGTCTATTTAGATCTTATTAAAGGCAGCACAAAGATCTAGCTTTATAAAGATTTTTACTTTAGCTAGCTAGGATAATAGATTATCTATATAGGGTATTAGATACACGTCCTTTTATATTAAGCTATTAAGCTTATAGTAATCTATATAGATCCTAAGGCCTCTATTTAGCTTCTTAATATATAGGATAGGAGAGGTAAATAGGCTCTAACTAGTCTTAATAAAACCTTTCTATAGGTGCTCTTATATATATTCCTTAGTAGCCTAGAGTTCCTTAGTATTTTAATAATAGAGGGGACTCTAGTAGTTTAGATAGGGTTCCTCTAGGACTATCTTGTAGTTATAAGGCTAGTAGATTAGAGGTTTATTAGCCTTAGCCTTGTTAAAGACGTCCTAATAGGAGTTATAGTTATATAGGAGCTTCTAATCTAATAAGGTGTGGTTAAGAGTATCCTATTTAGATAGGGTTTATAGCTAACACTTAATCTTATACAGGCTAGTAGTAAACAATTTATTAGAAGATTTTTTATATTTAAATAGAAAGTATTAGTGGAAATAGTAGCAATTTAAAATTTTGCAGGGGGGGTAATAGTTAGCAATTAGACTAGGGTAGGTAGTGTAATAGGTTTAGTAGCAGCCCTATAAGTGGCTAGAATTTTAAGTATACCACGTATCCTGTTAATTATACTAGGACTGTTTTAGTTCTAGTTCTCCTCTTAATCCTAAAGGGTGTCTCTGCGCAAGATATTATAGGTAACTAGAGTAGACGGCACTTGCTAGTAGAGTTATACTAGAATTAGAGGTGCAGGGTTGTAGGTTAGAGGATATTTCTCTAGCTAGATTAGTTAAGATTTATCTGTATTAATTAGGATTTAGAACTATTTTAGCTAGTGTTGTCTAATAATATAATCCTAAGAACCTAAGTCTACTATTATAAAGGGGCAGTTATAAACCTTTTAGCTACTAACTATTATATAAAGCTAAATATAGTAGGTAACTAGGGAGGTAATCTAATCCTAGAACCCTTTAATAGTAAGCTTATATAGTAGCTTTTAGATAGGTACCCTAAGTATAGAAGAGATATTATAAGCAATTTTTAAATTAAGAAATAAGTAACCTTAGGCCCTAGTATCTACAATAGCGTTTAGGTAAACAGTAGATCTATTAAGGCACAGGGTTATACGTGCAAGTAAATAGGAACTAATAAATAATTTAGTTAAGGAAAGGTTTAATAGGTTATATTAAGTTAGGCCTAGGAAGGAGGATCCTCCTAGGCGTTATTGTTTCCTATCTAATAGCTATCTAAATTACTTAATTTAGTAGTTTCTTCTTCCTTAGAATTCTTAATAACCTATTCTATATCTATAGCCTAAATCCTAGGGGGTTTAGGGTAGTTACTAGAGAAGTGCCTAGGCTTTCTATAATTATAGCAAGTTACTAGGGTTCCTATTATAGTAGCGCTAGGAGTGGCTAGTGTAGTAGATAGGGGTTAATTATTTTAAGGGATAGTGCCTTATTATTACAAGTAGGGCATATAAGGTTTAGCTATTAAAGGTCTATTATAGGGTTTCTAATTAGCGTCTAAATAGGACTAGTTTCTAGAGTGTTAGAAGGGGGTTAGTCCTTTTCTAGATAATAGAGTAGTCTAGGTAAGAGTAGATAAGGTAGGGTATAAGCAGCGTTCTATATTAAAAGTAGTAAGATAATCTACTATAGTCTTAAAATTATTGTGCTAATTCTATTAGAAAGCAAGGTTTAGCATCCTTAGGGAAGGTGTGATCTTTATCTAGAGGTAGTAATACTACTCTAATTAAGGTACTTCTCCTCTAATAGCAAGACTCTAGAATTATAACTTAAAAGTAGGGAACATCTCTATATTAGTTATGTACAGGCAGTTAAATACAGTCTAACTCTTAGCTATCTTATTTCTAGTAATAAAGTAAGTTTAAAGGAGGGTAATTATTTCCTTAGCTTTTTAGAATTAAAGACTTAGGGAATTAGATAGGTAACGTAGCTCTAAGTATTCTCTTGCTAGTCCTAAGTAGTGTCCCTAGACTAACGCTATCTAAGCTCTAGAAGAGGGGTAGTAATTAGCGTTAATCTCTAGCCTATCCTAAATAGATGCTTGCTATTATCTAAAAGTAGGGTTAGCACTATTACTAAGTGTAGAGATATTTAGCGTCTTTTTAGATTATCTCTTAGCTTTTATAGTATACACTATAGGGTTTAATATAGTAGCTAAGGACTAGCCTAGTTAGGTAGTACCCTATATCTCCTCCTTAAGGGAGGTGTTGTATAACTAATTAGTAAGTTGCTTAACTTATTCCTCTAACCTCTCCTTTTTAGATAGGGTTAATATATATTTATCTTTAAGGGAGGTGTTGTTATAGACTAGCCTTAAGGGAGAATGCAATGAGCGTTAATAATAGTATTTAGTATCTTAAAGGAGAGGTAAGCTCTCTACGCCTTTTTATAGGTGTGTAGCGTGTTCGCTTAGTAGTAGTGTTAGGCTCTATCTAACTTGTTAAAGTTAGGCTCTATCTATCTTGTTAGACCTAGGCTTAGGCGTAAGCCTAAGCCCTTTACATACCCCTAACCTTCCCTATAAGCTATTGTGAAGTTGTCTTTCTAGGGGTCTAGGGTTATATCTTTATCCTCCCTAATCTATATTAGGCTTTGTTACTATATATTTAGGTTTTATTGTTATATCTTTGTGTTCCTTCCTAATCTATAACAGGCCTGTATGTTAAGCAGTACGCGTGCGTAGCGTCTGTGCGCTTATTTTAGCACCCTACTATAAAAGTTCTAATATAGCTATCCTACCCTACTATAAATTTCCTAAACTTACTTTGTTACACAGCAGATTTTCCTAACTAATTAGTCTTATCTCTACTCTTTTTCTATTAATCTAGCCCCTATAGCCTCTATTATATCTCTATCTACTACTACTAGTGCTAGTAGTAGGGAACTACTATAAGGTAGTTAGACCCCACGCTAGGCCTACTAAGATAAGGTGCGCACTTCCTATATTCTCCTAATATTTCCTACACTAACTTTTTACTTAGTACACATCTCCCTAAACCTAGCTACTTAGTAGCTTTATTATTTCTAGTAACTTAGATAATAAGGAGTATAATAGTAGTTTTGTAAAGCTGCTTCCCTATAATTAGTATATTAACTAACTCTGTCTCTTTAGCAAGTGTAACTATTAAGAGGGTAGTAGTAAGTTCTTCCTAATTTTTGTATTCTTTATAGTAAGTTCTAACTATGTCTAGGGCGTTTATGCAAGTCTTATTATTGTGGTTATAAGACCTATACTAGGTTAGAGGCTATCCTTGCTAATAATCCTAACGTCTGCTAAGCCCTCTGCAACTAGCTTTAGTTTTATTATAGTTACTAGGAGGATTGCCTCTATATTATAAAGAAAGGGACCCTTAGGACCTTTATAGGAAAACCTACTAAAGGCACTTACTACTAGTTTGTGCTATAATTCTACTAGCTCTGCTATTAGTTTAAGGATCTTATATTAAGGGCCTAAACTAATAATACTATTACTCTACTTGCCCCTTCTACCTACTTACGCGCCTATAATTAGTACTAGCTTAGTGCTATTGTTCCTTCTACTACTAGTGCTCTAGCGTTTCTACTATAATCTGCTATTACGCCCTTATATAGTAGTTATAGTAATATTAATATTATATAGCTTGCTACTACTACTAGTATTACCTTCTAGCGTATTAACTAGCGTATAAATAAGACTTAGGCCTAAACTAACCTTTATATTAATAGGCTTAAGAGCGCTGCTAAGCGCACTGCCCGCAGTATTAAGACTCTTATTATTAGTATTAATTTTCTCCTATTTCCTTGTATTTATTCTAATATTTGTTTTCTTTAGGCCTAGGGTGCTATATGTTAGTAGACTGTTAAAGCACTACCCTTGTCCTGCCGCTGCTGCTACTACTATTTATACTTATTAACTAAGTCTTCCCCTACCTATGCTATGCGTAAGCGTTACCACTACTACTAAGAAATATAAAAGTGTTACAATAATATAAATAATAATTAGGAAGAAGCTAATAGGGGTTTAGGCGTAGCTAATAACAGTGCAGATACTACTATTTAGTTATTAGCTATATTATAAAGTTTTATTAGCAGGGCACTTACCTAGAGTGTTATTAGGATTAAATAAAAACTATCTCTAATACCCTTTTGCTTCTTAATTATAATAAAGTTCTAAGTTATTATTCTAGCTTTATTCTGCCCTTGCTTCCTAGCTTTTATACGTATTAGGCTATTATTATGCGTGATATCCCTATACTTTTCCTTAAACCTATCTAGAGCCTTAGTATCCTGCACTACCTCTAGCGGGTGCTATATTAGATTAATATAACCCTTCTATTTTACTAGGACTTAATACTTCCCTTTTCCTCTTATATTCTTTGTATAAAGGATCTCTTCTACTTCCTATTTATTTAGTGTTGCGTCTTTATTTTCTAGAGTAACTATTAGGCCTAGTTATAAGTCCTGAAGCTTCTAGCTTAGTAGCAGGTTATTAGTAGCTCTCTCTAGCAGATCTATATACACGGTCTTATACAAGTTCCCTAGTAAGTCTAATACTACTATAAGTAGAGTAGGGACTTCTATTACCTTATACTTTACCTATAGCTAGTTAAACTTTTTACTTAGTTAGTTTATCTTTATATTATATATTATAAACTAAACTATATTACCTTTTAGGAACTTTTTAGCTAGGTATTAGGACTAGTTTATTACTTCTTATTATTATTACTATTAGAATATAATAGTAGCTTGCGCTAGCTCTACACCCCTCTATAGGTATAATAAGAACATTATAGCCTCCCTATAAGGATTCTTAGGCTTTACTAGTAGTAATATTATCTTTTATAGCGTGTCTATAGTATACCTATTTAAAAGTAGATTTAGGCTAACACTAGTTATACTAAAGTCCCTATTATTAAGTGCAAGTTAGCAGGCTAGTAGGCAATTAGGCTAGTTAGTCTGCTTAAAGCATACTATTATACGCAGCACTGCCTGCACTTCTTAGTTTGCCTACTCTGTCCTGCTATCTATCTAGGGGTAGTATGTAGTAGATAGTAACTAGTTTATCTTTATTATCTAGTATAATGTTATCTAGAAGGATCCTAACTAGTCTAAACCTTAGTTAGTAATAATAGAGGATAGGAAGCCCTAGAACTACTACTAGTTATCCTAGAAGATCCTTGCATAATAATTAGCTACTATAGAGACTATTACTTTAAGCTAAATATATTTAGATAATCTATTAGTAATAACTAATAGGGACTAGGGTTTGCTATTATCTTTTATAGGTAGGTTAACTATAAAATCTATAGATATTTAGGACTAGTATTGTAACGCGACTAGTATAGGTTATAATAGACCCTATTAGCGCTTCTAGGAGATATAAGCACTATAATAATAGTAGTTTTAAATATACTACGTAACGTCTCCTAATATTCTATCCTAATAATAGTTGCGGCGTAGTATTTAAAATATTGTGTTCTTTCCTAGATATCCTACTAAACCTAATTTATATACTTGCTATATAATAGTAGTTATAAGGGGTTCCTATATTAGTAACTAAATAATACCCCTCTAAAGCAAAGTACTATTTGTGCTAATTGTATAGCCCCTAATCTATTGCTTTGTGTTAGCTAAAACTAGGAAAGACCTAGCGCCTTTCTAAACCGCATTAAGACGTACTTAGTATATCTTATCTTCTAGTACTGCTTTATCCTATAGTGTCTATATATAGAGGTTAGCAAAGAGGCTAGCGCCCTTTAGTAACTTAGACGCCTCCTCTACTTCTAACACTATAACCTAAATTAATTTAGGGCGTATTACTAACTATAGTGTTGCTTTAGAGGAGTTTAAATCTTATAGTTATCTACTTAAGGTATTAGGTTATCCTATAAAATAGCTAGGCCTATACTATAGGATATACTAATATTTTAAAAGTTCCTCTACCTAGTAGCACTATTACTTGCTTAAGCTTTAAAGGCTAGTAAAGTACTTTAAGTTTTCATAGTCTATAAATATTGTGAATAGCTTATAAACACTCTATAACTCTACTAACTAACTTTTAAGACACTTAATAATAGCAAGCAATTCCTTATTATATATAGTGTAGTTTTATCTCTCTAGTGTTAGTACTATAGAGTAGTAAGTAACTAGGCGCTAGACGCCCCTAACTTTTTGCAATAAGCAACCCCTAAGAGCACATCCTAAATAATCTACTTCTAATAATATTTCTTTAGCTAGGTTCTATTATATTAATACTAGTCCTAATATAAACGCCTTTTTTAGCGTATAAAATATACTTTATTCTTTCTCTCTCTATTAGAATAGTGTATTCTTCCTAGTTAGTTAGTTTAAAGGTGCTGCTACTTTAGAAAACTTTGTAATAAAGTTATAGTAGAAGTTAGTAAAACCTAGAAAACTCCTTACCTCTCTTATATTCCTAGGGGATTCCTATTCCTATACTGCCCTAAGCTTTTTAGGGTTAGGTCTAAGTGATTTGCCCGCCTTAACAATATAGCCTAGGTAGCGTACCTCCTTAACACTAAAAGCACATTTCTCTAAGTCTAGGTATAGTCCTACTTCTTTTAATAGTATAAGTACACGCTTTACTTTTTCTATATAGTTAAACTAGTCTCCTCCTAAATAAATTAGGATATTATTAAGGTAGGCTATTATATATAATCTAAGTAACTCTATAAGCGTGGTATTAATATATTATTAGAAAGTAGATAGCGCACTACTAAGACTAAATAGATATACTAACTATTTATATAACCTAAACTAGGTGCAGAAAGCTATTAAGGACTTATAACCTTCTACTATTCTAACTTTATAAAAGGCAGCGCAAATATCTACTTTTGTAAACTAATTTATACTAGATAGTATACGTAAAGTTTCCTTAATAAGTAGTAGTAGGTATTAGTCTAAGGTTATTATACTATTAAGTATCTAGTAGTCTATATATAGACGCTAACTGCCTAATAGCTTCTTTACTAGTAATACTAGAGCTCTAGCTATAGAAGAGCTTACTTAGATCTAGCCCTTGTCTATTAATCTAGTAAGTTGTGTTCTTAGTTCTAGTAATTAATCACGTGATATAGGGTATAGGGGACCCTATAGGGGGTTAGGCTAGGTTCTATCTAGGAGAGTTATTAACTAAACATAGTAATCTATACTACCTTAATAAGGTAGCAAACTGCTTGCTAACTCTTTGTTAAACAGGTCCTTAAACTCTTGTAGTTCTAGTAGCAACTTTATCTTTCTAGTTTTATGCTTAGGTTTATAGGGAACTATATTACTAGTAATATAGAAGGTGTGTATATTAATAGGACTTCCCTTATTAATACTTCCTAGATGTTTTATTAGGCGCAAGTTATATATTACCTATAAAATATCTAGTATATTTGTTGCAAAAATTTATACCTATATATCTTCCTATTAGGATCCTTAATTTAGCAACCCTGCTATAACTAAACCTAAGATAATAGAGATATAGGTAGGATATAGACGTCTCCTACTCTCTTATACTACTATATTTCCTACCTTCCTAATTATTAATTTGCCTTATAGAATATCTATAATAACGCCCTCTCTGCAAAGCTATAGTCTACCTAGTATTAGTTAATAGGAAAGACTAGGTACTCTATAAGCTAAAAGCTAAGACCGCTAACTATCTAAATTATAGTCTAATGCTACTAACTATATAATTCTTATACCCTTAGTAATTCCCTAGGTATATTGCAAGGGTCGCGGGGGAATATTAATAAAGGTCCTACTAATCTATCTTGCTAACTTTTCCTTAACTACACTAAAACACTAGCACCCTAAATTAACTATTACTTACACGTTCTCTACTCTACCTAGGAGAAGGGGAATAAAGAAGGGGGGATTATTTAACCCTACCTTAATATCTAGGGGACACTTAATAGCCTCTACTATTAATAATTCCTCTGTTATAGTGTCCTTCTTATACCCCTAACTTAGCCTAGGGTTAGGGGTGGCTAGTTTCCTAAATTAAGGCTGCTTGCTAATACTATAACTGTCTTAACACCTACTAGTTATAGCAATAGGGTATTAGGACATGCACGCGCAAAATAACTGCCCTATCTATACTAGGTATAGACCTTTGCTAGTTTCTGTGCGTTAAACAGGTCCTATAGGATCTAGTTAGGATGTAATATTAGCAGTTTAGTAGGTACACTTAATAAGGCTACTACTTTTACTATATTTGTGTTGCTATCCTAATCTAAGGTAGACTTCTACTAGGGTTCCTTAGACTTACTAGCCTAAAGAAAACCTAGTTCTAGAGAGGCTATTTTAATATCTACTATAATTGTCTTATATTCCTCTATAGCTATATTATAGTTTATCCTAGAGACTCCCCTATTAAGAGAAACTAAGCGTATATAGCTATTAAGAGATTGCTAAAGTTATAAAAGCTTCTATTTATTATCCTAGTATAAACCTCCTAACTATATAAGGAGCTATATAAAATTTATAAAGAACTGTATAAAAGGTTAATTTTAGCCCTAATATAAGTATTCTAACGTGACTTAGGCGCGCTCCTGCCTATAATAGTTACTATAATAGAACGCTAGGTAGTTAAGAAACCTGCTTATATCCTAACGCTTGCGTATACTATCCTTAAAGTATAGTGCTATAGCACGCTAGACTATAGGTAATAGCAAGGACTAAATATATATAAACCTTGCCTCCTTATCCCTAATAAAGACCTTATCTACACGTAGTTTAAATTCTATAGTTATTTATTAGAAGGAAAAGTTCGCCTTAGTGCTATTATATAGCAAGCTAACTAGGAAAGGTTTACGTTGTAAGGCGGAAGAGGGCGGAGGTAGCAGATTATTAAACCTAGCAGGCTTAGAGGAGGGTTAGGATAGAATCTAATTGCGTATTTCCTTATTCTATTAACGTAGTATAGCTATTATAGCAGAGTCTTAAGCCTATTATTCTATTAATCTATAGACCTGCTATATTAGCCTTTCTACTATATTAGGTTGCACCTAATTATTCTAAATATCTAGCGCGTCTATCTCTTATTACTATTATAGTATATTTAGAAGAAGATACTAAAATATTATAGACTAGCCTTAAGGGAGAATGTAATAAGCGTTAATAATAGTATTTAGTATCTTAAAGGAGAGGTAAGCTCTCTACGCCTTTTTATAGGTGTGTAGCGTGTTCGCTTAGTAGTAGTGTTAGGCTCTGTCCAACTTGTCAAAGTTAGGCTCTGTCCGTCTTGTTAGACCTAGGCTTGGGCGTAAGCCCAAGCCCTTCACAGGTGTTGCTTTAAGATCTCCTAGGAGCACAAGGTACCTTAAGAGATAGATAGGAAGCAGGTCCTTCTAGAAGGGCGTTATTAATTAAGTCTTCCTTATCTAATTTCTCTCTATTAGTAAATAGGCTTTTAAAAGTAGCTAAACTAGATACCCTTCTTTTACCTTTATCTAATATTTTATAGTTAATAAGAATAATAAATCTTTTCTTTTTCTTTTAGGGGGTTTGGTTATAGAAGGATATTAGCTTTGCCTCTAATTCCTCTAGGCTTTTAGTAGTCTCTGGGTCTCTACCTTAATGTAATCTAACGCGATTTTTCTAAAGGTAATCTAGCATAACCTATAGGTCTAGAAGTCTAAGCCTATAGGCTTTGGTTATTAGAAGTTCTAATAGCTATTCTAACTATAGAGTTGCAGGGTTAGGTAACTACTAGAACTAAATTAGTAGCTTAAAATAACAATAAATATAATATTCTTAAATACTATTACTAGCTAGGATAATATTCTTCTTATAATATAGCAACTTAGGTAGGTAGGGCATCTAAAAGGTATCCTATATAACTTAAGGGCATATAGGAGTGCGCGTCTGTATAGAAAAGGATAAGATTCCTACACCTATAGGTCTTGTACGAAAGGACAAGAAGAATATACCTATCCTAACTATAGGCGAGCTGTTCTCTATATATATTAGTGAGTCGGGCCTTTATTAGGCCTAACTTGGCATAGAACAATGGGCAGGCAATTCTGCCCTATTGTTACAAGTTCTATATAGTTAGCCTCTTATAGAAATTTTATATATACTATATATTCTACTATATAGTACTTAACTCCTAGGTATTAATTTTATAGGAACTCCTTCTTAAGTAAGGGTCCTGCTATTAGTTTTCTAATTTGTTATCCTTTTCTATTTTATCTCTATCTTCTAGCTTTAGGTCTAAGGCTATAAAGACTGTATTCCTTTCCTTATCTAAGGATAGCACCTAGTAGGTAACCCTCCTATAGATATTATACTAAATAGCTAGCCTAGTAGAGGTACACTATAGCCCTCCTAATATAGCTAAGTAGGTTAGGTTTATAATTACCCTAAAATAAGTTAGGGTCTCTACTTCCCCTATATATACTAGTATATTCCACGCAGTTCTAATAAATAGGTCTATCCTGCTATTAGCTATAACTACCTACTATATATGTCGTAGGGTCTAGGCTAGTATCTTAATAGGTACCTATAATACCTATATAGCACTTAATCTTAAGAGATTTATTTATACCCCTATATTAATTAGGTAGTTTACTATATTCCCCCTAATACTAGTCTAGTATATTAGTAGTTCTACGTAGAGAATTATCTAATTTAATTCCTAGTTAGTATAAGACTTATCTTTTTCCTCTTATATAATTAAACCTTTTTTATACCTATCTAAGTTTTATTTAAATTAGAGCCTTACCTAGGTATTATATACTTCTAGTATTGCGCGTATATTATACTAACCTAGTGTAGGGTTCTTTACCTCTAGCTCCTCTAATTAGTTAATATAGCTAAAGGGTAGAACTAGCGCACCCTTTAGATACCTATTTAGGACTAGCGCACTTTCTAGGCCCCCTAGCTCTACTATGTTTACCCTGCTAAAGTAGCTATTATCCTCTAGGACTTAAGTCTAGGGGTCCTATAATAATATCTTAATTTGTTCCTATAGATAATCTTACCCTAGTAGGTTAGCTACTATAATTCCCTGTACTTCCTGCCTAAGAAAAGCAGCTACTATTTAGTTTAGGCTTAGGCGTATTATTTCCTTAAGCTCCTTATTCTTTACTTCTTTAAACTATACTTTTCTACTTATTACTAGTAGGTCCTAATTAGGCCCTAAATTTATATAGCCTTTACCTATAAGATCTAGTAACTAGATTATCGCGAAGGGGTCTATATAGGCCTAAGCTAGGTATAGAATCTCTAGGGTCTCTTTAAGTTCTATCTCCTTACTTACCCCCTTTTCTTAGTTTACTAGGTTTTATATTAGTCTTCCTTACCTACGCTTCTAGATTAATCCTGTCCTTACTTCTTCTAAGACTTAGTCCCTTTGCTTTTCTTTCTCCCTTATAGAGGCGCGGATCCTAGTTATATTCTTATCTACTAATCCTAGGATAATATATCTTAAGTCTATATAATCTAGTGTTATTACTACTAGGTCTTCCTTATTAGGTTATAGTATTTAATAGTTTAAGAACTACTTATATTTTTTTTAAGTATCTACTAGTTCTAATCCTTAATTCTAGGAAGACATTACGTTAGCTCCCGCTCTTTTTGCCGCTAAGTAGTCTAGTCCTTAAGTCTGCCTCTACTACTAGCCTCTTAAATCTATTCTATTAAATAGTTCTAGCTTAACCTATAACGCTAGCTAGCTAAGGATATCCTTAGTAACCTTATAGTATTTACGCAACTTTTTCTTTATCTAGTAAAGAGTAAGGTTCTATAGTGCTAGCTTAGTAACCTGCCCTAGTCTTTTATATAATAGTCTATAGTAAAATATCCTAGTCCTTATTTCTAGATTCTAGGAAGTGCTTACCTACCCTAGCGCTATAAGTTCTAGCTAGGGGGGGTAGTCCCTTACTAGGTAGGTTTCTAATCTATATATATTATAGGTAGGTAGTTTCTTGTTATACCCCCTATAACTCTATGTCCCTAGCTAAGTAGTTAACGTTTGCGTAGGGCCCTAGGTTCTTAGCTAGTTTATTAATAAGCCCCTAATTACTATAGTATTCTAACATATTCCTTGCTCTATCCTAGCGTTAGTTATATATAAAATAAAGTAGAGCTAATTTACTAGGCTTTTTAGTAGCAGGCCTATTATATAGTATTCCTATAGCCTATTAGCCTTAGCTAAACTTATCTTTATTTTTCCTAGTGCCCTAATTAACTAGTCTATTTCTAGGTTAAGGTTTAGTAGTAGCTAGGTAGTAGCTTGCTCCTTTCTAACGCCTTTAGCTACCTCTATAATTTCCTCCTTTATAGGCGTAGCTTTTGCTAACTCTAATATCTAATATACCTACTAAGTATCTTCCTCTATTTAGCTAGCTAATATATATTTTATCCCTTCTCTTTACTAATAGATTCTTTTAACGTAGGCGTAGATCTTCTCTAGCCTATAGCTTACTACCTTATTACTATTAGGCCCTCCTAGCATACTAAGCAAGATAAGCTCTTTATCTACCTAAGGTAACCCCCTAAAGAAGAAGAATCTAACTTTACTTTTATATAGCTATTTAGATACTAGGTAGGCATTACTATATATAATAAAATTAGTATAATAGTCTAAGAGACCTAGGAAGTTTCTAGAGGCCTCTTATATATATATATCTAGGAAGGTTTAGGTACCTATCCTTTAGGCTATATCCTAGTCCCTCTAGTGCTCCTTTATAGCTTCCTATAACTCCTCCTAGTCTTGCTTCTAGTAGGGTCTAAGCTTCTTTATAAATATTCTATATATAGTATTATAGAAGTCTAGTAGAATATTTAGTTAGTCTACTTTATCTAGCCCCCTATTTTCTACTTAGTAGTTATAGTAAACTGATAGGGAGAGTAACCTATTCAAACAAGGAGAAGTAGGAGGGGCAAGGTTTAATAGTAGTGATCCTATAGTAGAGGATATAGGTTTAATGCAGAAATATAAGTAAAAAGATAATATTGTAGAGTTAAAGTAAAGTCCGCAGGAGTTATACTTTTTCTATCCTCTAATCCTTAATGCCTTTATACTATTTAATCTGCCTAACTTTTTAGGCTAAGCCTTATTTTTCTCCTACACATCCTATACTATAGTATAAACCTCCCCCTCCTTTAAGCTTAGCCCTATTAAGCTTAGCCCTTACTCTCCTCCTCTAGGTTAGCAACCCTAGTTCCTAGCTCGTCGAGCTTCAGGTGAGGGAGTAGGGGTATCTAGGGTCTCTAATCTTAAACCTAAACTTAATAAGATAGTTCTCCTCTGCGCCCTTACTAGGCTTCCTACATAGCCTAGCCCTAGGCGCCTAGATCCCTCTACCTTTTATTCCTCTTTAATAGCTCCTAGATGCTTTTTAACTATATCTAGAGTCTCTAATTGCTTAATCTATCTATTATACCTCTACTACTCTCCTGCCTTAGTAGGCTGTACCCCCTTTATACTAAAATAGGATTAGTCTAGTACCCTAGCTTCCTTATCCTTACTAAATGTAAGCTTCTTATTCTTAACGCAGATAGCCTAATTCTTCTTTAACTCTTTTACTATCTTAACCTAACTCTTCCTAATCTATACTCCTATCCTTTCTCTATTTAAATCTCCTATTAGGTACTTCTAGATCTCTACCTTTACTAAAGGGTTATCCTATTAAACCTAACATATAATTACCTTTAAGACCTAGGTTAGATAGGTAGCCTAGATATCTCTAGGAAATTGCTATTAGACTCTACTATATTTAACTAGGTGCCCTAATAGAGTCTTTAGGGCTATACTTATCTATAGGTAGGCTAGTGCAATCTCTATATATATCCCTATCTCTAGCACCTCTATTATTATTATATTATCCTATACTTTTATATACTATAGCAGAACTATACGCTACGTTTAAGTAGTAGGTCTAGTAGATCTATATAGCATTACTAGGCTTATAATCCTTGCCTATCCTTTTTAATAGATTTCCTTCTCCTATTTTACTATAGGGCACTTCTCCCTTAGCTTTTTAGGCTAGTGCACCCTATCTTCCTATACCTAGATATAGGCCCTCTTATTCCTCCTTAACCCTATATCTATCTAATTTACCTAATTCTTCTATACTTCTTTAAATCTAATTAGAAGCTTAGTATAGTTATCTTAGTCCTTGTTATTAAAAAAAACTAAGCCTTAGATTATCTTAAGCACTTGTCCTAACTACGCTGCCTTAGAAAGGTTCACGTCCACGTGACAAAAGAAGGTCTAGTCTCCTACCTAGGTGTACTTAGTGTAGTATAGGTATAAGATTAGGTTTGTAGTTTCCTAGATTATAGCGTATTAGAGCTAGTATCCTATATCCCCTTATACTAGCTATTAAATAATAGAGTAGTATATAGTCCTGCACTACCCTAAATTAGCTACCTACTTTATCTCTCTTAAGTGCTATTTATATATCTTAAAGCACTTATCTACTATCCTTACTAGTTCTAGGTCTTTATAGATCTAGGTAAAGGTATCTAGGGTTATACTTCCTTTCTATAAAAAGCCTTAGTAACTCTACTTAAATCTTATTACCTGTTGTAGTTAAGCCTAGTTAATTATTAGTGCTATCTTCTTTAGCTAGTAGTAATAAGCTTGCAGATCCTTAGAGGTGTAATCTTAGTTAAATAGCTTAGTAAAAGCTACTATAGTAACTAGGTTAGCTTATAAATTTCCCTATTCTCTAGGCTTATAGTATAGCACGTTTAGCTATCTATTACTTGCCTCTATATTTAGAGTCTAAGTATAGAGCCCTATCTTGCTAGTAATAAACTTTAAGTAGCTAAAGTATACCTAATTTAAATCCTATACTATCCTCCCCTTAGCGTCCTAGATAGTGCTATAATTAGTAACTTTGTAGTACTATACTTTAACTAGCTTCCTTTGCTTAGTGTTGTTAAGTGCGCTACTCCTAATCCTAGTAGTAATTAATTATAGTGCAGAGCGTTAGTTTTTATACTAATAGGGTGCTTTATTCTTAACTATAGCATGCTTATCTTTAGTAATACCCTCTTCTTCTAGTATTATTATCTTAGTGTCTAAAGTCTTATTAAGTTCCTTAAGTAGTCTAGGTAAAGAGTTGCGTAATTTATTTATTACCTCTATATTAGTATCCTATAGTTATAGGCCTGCTACTATATATTAGCTAATAATACTAAACTCCTAGTAAACGTTCTCTCCTATCCTTTTTAAGAGCTAGGCAGCGTGTCTTCCTTATGCTCTTGTTATCCTTTGTATAGGCAATTCTGCTAGAGATTCTTCCTCTAAGATATAGGTAGCTAATTTAATTTCTCCTAGGGTAGTATCTAGCATGTCCTCTATCCTCTTCTTATAACTCTATAACTCCCTTACTATACTTTCTAACCTTAATAGTCCTCTATTCTAGACCACACTCCTATCTAGTAGTATAGTCTAGGCGCGTCTAGCGTAGGATATAGTCCTAGGTAGCTAGTTACAACTTAGATTCTTAATCTCTTGTATTACCCTCTCCTCCTCTACTTTCTTTTTAGCTACTTCTCTGCTTTCTTATAGAGAGCTAGCTAGAATATCTTTAATTTCTTTTAGCACTAGTATCCTATAGTTTATTAATAACTTTATACCCTCTTTTTATATCTATTTACTTAGGGGGATTATACTAAGTAGCACCCCTACCTAGTTCTCTAACTTCCTATACTATTACAGCACTAGGTGCTAAATCTTAGTATAAGTACTATCCTCTTCCCTATAGCATATATTAAAGTTATAAGGGTTACTTATACCTTTAAGTATTAGTCTAGGTAGGGTATGCAGGCCTATTATATAGTAATAAACAATTGCCCTAACATGTTATAAGAAATAGTCCTCTAGTTCCTCCTTAGCCTTTAAGATAGTATCTACCTTTCCTATTAGCTTAGTAATTATAACCTAGACCCTATGCTAGTTAGTAATATTAATAAAATTATCTTTTAACTAGTTTCGCCCCTATATTCTATAGTATACCTCTAAGTTTAGGAAGCTAGTAAGCTAGTCTAGACCTATATAATATAGGAGGTACCTTACGTCTATATATCCTTAGTGTGTCTAACTAACTTAGAGGGTAAATTAGCTTAGGTATTTCTAACTAAATTTAGCGTAATTAGCGTAGATATACTATATTACTAAGCGCATTTTATTAAGTTGCTTCTTATATATATTGCGCGCTTCCTTTATAAATAGGTACTACAACCTAAAATTAGCTACACTACTATATAACTATATAAGTGCTAGGCTAGACTCTATAAAGCTCCCTACTACTATTATTAATCCTAAAGTTTTATTAAAGTGCTCCCCTAGTGCTCCTATAAAGTTATCTATAATATTCCTCTATTATGCAATAGTGCTTACACGCATCTTGTTAATCTAGCTACCTATAGTTACACCTCCTTTCTATAGAAGAGGGATACCTTTATAAAGTGCCTAGGTCTGCGTGTTAAACTCTTTAGGCTAAACTAAGTCTAACCTTTTAATAGCTAAAAGACTCCTCTGTTATAATATATGCTAAAGGTCTAGTGCGAAACTTCTAGGTGTTATAGGCTATAGCTATAACCCTCTAGGTTATAGGCTTAACCTTAGGGACTGCAGGGAACCTATTAATATTAGGGATCCTAGTAAACTTAGCTTAACTACTAGCTGTTTTCCTTTCTAGACTTCTAACAACTATTTAGGGCTTATTATTTTATTTAGGATCTTCTAGTAGTAGCTTTATTAGATACTTGTAGTTTTGTTAGATATCTAAAGTTGTTAGTGTAGTTTATTATAGTAGTAGTGGCGCAGGCAGATTATATACAGGAACACGCGTGCCTTTCTATTATACTTGCGCCTTCCTATTATTCTCCTACCTTTACTTTGTTCCACCTTTACTTATTTATTATCCTTCTACCTTTACTTATTTATTACCCTTCTACCTTTACTTTCTTATTATCCTTATTATAATTACTTGTCCGCGCGCAGGTAGCTAGTTAGTGTAGCTAATTAGAGCGTTATATATCTAAAGGGTTAAATTAGCGCACCCTTTAGATACCTATTCAGGACTAGCGCGCTTCCTACCTTCCCCCTACTAATCTTGCGCCCGTCCTATAGCGCATCTTTTCCTAAGTTTTAACACTAAAGTATTAATACTATTAACTCTTAATTATTAATTATCCTCCTCTTAATTACTTTTACTAGAATCTAAGATGTTAAAATATTAGTATTCTGCTTATTCTTTGTCTAAGAGCGTCCTAGGCCTAATCTTAAGAGTAGGACTACCTATATCTAGTTATAGGATTTCCTAGTCCTAATTCTCTAATTTAGCTTCCTTATTTTCTTCTCTTCCCTCTATACCTAACTTATTAAACTACGTAGGCGGCGCCTAGAAGATATGCTTATTTTCCTATAGTGCCCTATCCTATAACTTTATAAGTCCTTAGTCTTCCTAGTTTACCTTATCCTAGCTTCTCTAGTAGAAGATCTTTACCCTCTAGCCTAGCGTTATATATGCGAACTTAGCTCTATCTAAATCTTTTAGCTAATACGTCCCTAACTCTAGAAAGCTCTACGCTACTAGGTATAGACCTAGCTATTTGTTACTAAGTTTCCTATCTCTAGATATATCTATCTAGCGGACTAAATTCTATAGTAGTACTAATAAGCTAGGGCTAATTTCCTCTTTTTAAATTTCCTTATAGTTATCCTAATATTCTTTCTTCTATAAGCGCAGCCTCTTAATTCTTAACACTATATCTTTAAGAAACTAATCTCTTAGGTTAACCTAGGTAGCCCTTACTACTAGTAGCTAAGCCCTATCTATTATCTGCCTAAAGGGAAGCATCTACTATATTAGAAGAGCTAGTTTAATTAAGAGCACTAGGTTCTAACTAGTAACTAGCTAGTATATAGAGTATCTAGTATTTTCTTAAATAGATATTTAGTTAGCTAGGAGTACTATTAGTAGATTAGAGACCTAGCTCCCCTAGAGCTTTGCAAGTGCGTTAATAATTAGTTTATGCCCTCCTTTAATTTTTCTATTAGCCTAAGGGTTATAGGTAGAGATCTAAACCCTATATATGCTATAGATAGTAGCTAAATTATAAATAACTTTTTAGAAGTTAGGACCCCTATTAACTATAATCCTTTACGCTATACTCTATCTATATAGGATATCTTTATATATAAATTTAGCAATAGTTTTTAATCTATTATTTAGTAATACTTGTGCTTTAGGCTACCTACTTAAATAGTCCTAGGCTATTACTAGGAATTGTTTCCTAGAATTATAAGGCATATAGACTATATTAATAGCTACTATCTCCTATAGCGTATAGGAGTAGGTGTTAGTAAGCATATTAACCTTCTTCTTACTACTTCTTTTCTAATACTTATAACACGCGCGTAGAGTAAGCCTTACTATCTTATATATCCTTTCCTACTAATATTACTAAGCTATTATTAAGTAGATAGTATTTACCCTATAATAACTAATAAGGCGATGTATTTCCTATATAGCAGCAATCCTAATATCTTTATTATTAACTACTTATCTTACTACTATATTTTAAGATATCTTATAGAAGAGGAACCTATCTCTTATAAAGAAGTTTAATGCTTATTTCTTCTATACCCTTAACTCCTTCTATATAATATCTAGGATTTTAAACCTAACTAGAAACTAGGCAATTCCTTCTAACTTAGCGCTATATTTAGGATATAGTACTTTATCCTTTATTAGATTATATAACTTAATATTAGTAATTATATGCTTAATAAAGTCTTTAACGTTATCTTTAGTTTTATCTAGGGGTTCCTATCTATCCTCTTTTAGATATTAGGATAGAGTATCTGTAACTATATTCCTCTTGCCTAGAATATATTAAATTTTAAAGTCCTATGCTAAAATAGTAGTAAGCCACCTATTTATTACCCTTCCTAGTATTTTGCTTAAGGACTAATTAAGCTAAGTAATTAAGGTTTAAGCGTCTATCTTAATAACAAATAGTATTCTATAGAGCTAAACTCTAAACTTTTTTAGGGCCTATAGCACTACTTTATACTCTAGCTTAGTAGAGTGCTACTTTACTTTAGACTTTAACTACACAGTACTTTTAAACTAGCATAGATATTGCCTTCTATCTAGCCCTATTTGTTCTAGGGAAGCTCCTACGCCTTCCCTACTAGCGTCTACTATAAGGTAGACAGTCCCTCTAGTCTTATAATTAATAGTTATTAGCGCTAGTGCTGTAGTAATAAAATACTTAAGCTCTTTTATTGCTACCCTCTATAGTTCTTCCTATATCTACCTAGTGTTGCCTTGCAGGAGTATAAATAATAGCTTTGCTTAGATAGTAAAGCTAGGAACCTATATCTAGTAGTAGATATAGATCCTAATAAATATCTAGACTTCCTTTATATTTCTATATTCTAGCTATTTTACAATCTTTTCTACCTTTATATAGTTAGGGTATCTTCCTTTAAAGTAAACCTTATAGCCTACAACGCTAAGATAAGCTATACCCTAATAATATTTCTTTCCTAAAACTATACCCCCTACTTGCTTAATATCTACTAGGACTTAGTTAAGCTGCTGCATATGCTTAAGCACAAATCTCTAGACCCTAGGAAGCGCCTCTTTGCCCCTATAGTTAGTCTTAGGCCCCCCTACTATTACATTGTCTATAAATAGTATTATATAAGGGGAATAATTATATAGTATTTTTATTATAATTCTCTAAAAGGCTACTACTAAGTTTGTTGCTCCTTGTACTATAGTGTAGGATTATAGTAGGCTAATAGGGGTGTATATAGTAGTTATATCTCTACTATCTAGGTAAAGGGTAATCTAGTTATATCTTAAAAACATGTCTATTAGGGATAATATCTTGCACCTAGCAAATTTCCTAGAGAATTTATCTATAGTTAGAGGTAGGTTTACGTCCCTTTAGCTAACCTTATTTATATAGATAGCATTTTAGACTAGTTAGTGCTTCTTATCTTTCTTTACTACTAAGAAATATAGGTTCTAGTATAGACTATTACACCTCTTAAGTGTTCCTTAATCTAGACGCTCTTCTAATATCTAAACAAATTCTTCTTCTACTACCTTAGCTACTAGGAAACTACGTATTTGCTATGCTTTATATAGGATTATCTTTATTTAGTAAGGCAGGCTAATGTCTTAAGTAATATATCTACTTTCTCTAAAGTTAAAGGCAATAGCTACTTCTCTATTAAGAATTATTTCTTAAAATAGAGTCCTTTCTACTGCTAATAAGTCTAGACTAAATTTCTATTCTTGCATCCTCTTAGCAGTTAGCCTAGACCCTCTTAGAAATAATGTATATCTTTTCTTAAAAAGATAGTTAAAAGGGCTAAGGTTAACTCTTTCGCGAATACTAAGCTTTAGTAGTTAGTTTTCCTTAGCTACTATTTTCTAGTCCTCCCTTCTAAACTCTATATCCTTATCCTTCTCTTTTAGTTTGTCTACTAGTTAGATTTTCTTACTAACTTTTTTATACTTAGTGCTTACCTTAGTAACTATTTACGCTACTTTTTATTATATACCTTAATTTAGCTTACACATTACTAATATTAGGTTTAGCTCTTAGATAGCCTATAGGTCTTTGCTTGCCCCTACACTATATCCTATAGTTTATACTACCTATTTTTCTAGCATCTTTTTATCTTCTAAGGTAAATAGTTATCTATATTTACTAAATCCTGCTTATAGCTCTATATAGTCTGCCTCTTGCAGAAATTTTAAATATGCTATATATTCTGCTATACAGCATTTATCTCCTAGGTATTAATTTTACAGGATCTCTTTCCTAAGCAAGGGTCCTGCTATTAGTTTTCTAACTTGTCTTCCTCTTCTATTTTATCTCTATCTTCTAGCTTTAGATCTAAGGCTATAAAGACTGCATTCCTTTCCCTATCTAAGAATAGTACCTAGCAGGTGACCCTCCTATAGATATTGTACTAAATAGCTAGCCTAGTAGAGGTATACTATAGCCCCCCTAATATAGCTAAGTAGGTTAGGTTCGTGATTACCCTAAAATAAGTTAGGGTCTCTACCTCCCCTATACGTACTAGCATATTCCACGCAGTTCTAATAAATAGGTCTATCCTGCTATTAGCTATAACTACCCCCTGCGTATACCCTAGGGTCTAGGTTAGTATCTTAATAGGTACCTATAACGCCTGCGTAGCACTTAACCTTAAGAGATTTATTTATGCCCCTATATTAATTAGGCAGTTTACTATATTCCCCCTTATACTAGTCTAGTAGGTTAGTAGTTCTGCGTGGAGAGTTATCTAATTTAATTCCTAGTTAGCGTAAGGCTTATCTTTTTCTTCTTGTATAACTAAATCTTTTCTATACCTATCTAAGTTTTGTCTAAATTAAAGCCTTGCTTAGGCGTTAAGTACTTCTAGCATTGCAAGCATATTGCGCTAACCTAGCGTAGGGTTCTTTACCTCTAGCTCCTCTAATTAGTTAATATATCTAAAGGGTGAAATTAGCGCACCCTTTAGATACCTATTTAGGACTAGCACACTTTCTAGGACCCCTAGCTCTACTATATTTACCCTACTAAAGTGGTTATTATCCTATAGGACTTAAGTCTAGGGTTCCTATAATAATATCTTGATTTATTCCTATAGATAATCTTGCCCTAGTAGGTTAGCTACTATAATTCCCTAGACTTCCTGCCTAAGAAAAGTAGCTACTATTTAGTTTAGGCTTAGGCGTATTATTCCCTTAAGCTCTTTATTCTTTACTTCTTTAAACTATACTTTTCTACTTATTACTAGTAGGTCCTAATTAGGCCCTAAATTTATATAGCCTTTACCTATAAGATCTAGTAACTAGATTATCGCGAAGGGGTCTATATAGGCCTAAGCTAGGTATAGAATCTCTAGGGTCTCTTTAAGTTCTATCTCCTTACTTACCCCCTTTTCTTAGTTTACTAGGTTTTATATTAGTCTTCCTTACCTACGCTTCTAGATTAATCCTGTCCTTACTTCTTCTAAGACTTAGTCCCTTTGCTTTTCTTTCTCCCTTATAGAGGCGCGGATCCTAGTTATATTCTTATCTACTAATCCTAGGATAATATATCTTAAGTCTATATAATCTAGTGTTATTACTACTAGGTCTTCCTTATTAGGTTATAGTATTTAATAGTTTAAGAACTACTTATATTTTTTTTAAGTATCTACTAGTTCTAATCCTTAATTCTAGGAAGACATTACGTTAGCTCCCGCTCTTTTTGCCGCTAAGTAGTCTAGTCCTTAAGTCTGCCTCTACTACTAGCCTCTTAAATCTATTCTATTAAATAGTTCTAGCTTAACTTATAACGCTAGCTAGCTAAGGATATCCTTAGTAACCTTATAGTATTTACGCAACTTTTTCTTTATCTAGTAAAGAGTAAGGTTCTATAGTGCTAGCTTAGTAACCTGCCCTAGTCTTTTATATAATAGTCTATAGTAAAATATCCTAGTCCTTATTTCTAGATTCTAGGAAGTGCTTACCTACCCTAGCGCTATAAGTTCTAGCTAGGGGGGGTAGTCCCTTACTAGGTAGGTTTCTAATCTATATATATTATAGGTAGGTAGTTTCTTGTTATACCCCCTATAACTCTATGTCCCTAGCTAAGTAGTTAACGTTTGCGTAGGGCCCTAGGTTCTTAGCTAGTTTATTAATAAGCCCCTAATTACTATAGTATTCTAACATATTCCTTGCTCTATCCTAGCGTTAGTTATATATAAAATAAAGTAGAGCTAGTTTGCTAGGCTTTTTAGTAGCAGGCCTATTATGTAGTGTTCCTATAGCCTATTAGCCTTAGCTAAACTTATCTTTATTTTTCCTAGTACCCTAATTAACTAGTCTATTTCTAGGTTAACGTTTAGTAGTAGTTAGGTAGTAGCTTGCTCCTTTCTAACGCCTTTTGCTGCCTCTATAATATCCTCCTTTATAGGCGTAGCTTTTGCTAATTCTAATATCTAATATACCTGCTAAGTATCTTCCTCTATTTAGCTAGCTAATATATATTTTATTCCTTCTCTTTACTAATAGATTCTTTTAACGTAGGTATAGATCTTCTCTAGCTTATAGCTTGCTACCTTATTGCTATTAGGCCCTCCTAGTATACTAAGCAAGACTAGCTCTTTATCTACCTAGGGTAACCCTCTAAAGAAGAAAAATCTAACTTTGCTTTTATATAGCTATTTAGATACTAGGCAGGTATTACTATATACTATAAAATTAGTATAGTAGTCTAAGAGACCTAGGAAGTTTCTAGAGGCTTCTTATATATACGTATCTAGGAAGGTTTAGGTACCTATTCTTTAGGCTATATCCTAGTCCCTCTAGTGCTCCTTTATAGCTTCCTATAGCTCCTCCTAGTCTTACTTCTAGTAGGGTCTAAGCTTCTTTACAAAAGTTCTATATATAGTATTATAGAAGTCTAGCAGAATCTTTAGCTAATCTACTTTATTTAGCCCCCTATTTTCTACCTAGTAGTTATAGTTATCTAGGAACTCTATAACCACCCTTCCCTAGAACTAAAAGTTAGTTTTCCTAGGCCTTATAGGGACAAGGACTCTTCTTAGGGGTCTAGAGGTTTCTATTTTAGTTAACCCTAGGGTAATATTACTTTCTCTAGGCATTATTCCTAGTAAAAAGGATAGGCTTAGTTAAGGTAGTAGGCTTCTATAAATATTAAAGGAGGTGTATAAACTAGTAATATTAATTAAAATTATTAGATAAGTTAGTATCTACTTACTTATATTACTTCCCCCCTTTCCTATCTCTTACTTTTATAGACTATATTTTGTTTTTAGTAGATTCTTATTACGTTAGCAACTTTAGCCTAGCCCTATTTTCCTACTAATAGCGCACACTATCCTGTAGCCTTTGCTGTAGCTTTTCTATTAGTAGCAATATTCTAGGTGTTCTAGCACTTCTAGTATTGCTAATACTTCTTGTAGTTCTAATTATTCTAATAGTTCTAGTTATTCTAGTTCTAGTTATTCTAGTTTTAGTTGTTCTAGTTCTAGTCGTTCTAGTTCTAGTTGTTCTAGTTCTAGTTGTTCTAGTTCTAGTTGTTCTAGTTCTAGTTGTTCTAGTTGTTCTAGTGTTTCTAATGTTTTCTAGTTAGCCTCTTAGTGTTGTTACTCTGTTCCTACTAACGCGCGTTAGCCACGTCCTAATATAGGCCTACTATTTTTGCCTTAATAATGTTAATTATTAATACTACCTATTTTTTAATTTTTCTCTGCCCTCCTTATACTTAGAGAAACGTCCTCTTAGTTACATGCTGCTAGGCCCTCCCCTTTACTAAGATAAGATAAGTTCCCCTTAGGCTTTGCTATTTAAACTAACAGGGAGAGTAACCTATTTAAATAAGGAGAAGTAGGAGGGGCAAGGTTTAATAGAAGTAATCCTATAGTAGAGGATAAGAATTTAATATAGGAATATAAGAGAAAAGTTAATATTATAGAGTTAAAGTAAGGTCCCTAGGAGTAATACTATTCTATCCTCTATTCCTTCTTACCTTTATACTATTTAACCTACCTAACCTTTTAGGCTAAGCCTTGTTTTCTCTTATACACCCTATACTATAGTATAATAGGAGTAGATAAGGTAGGGTATAGGTAGCGTTCTATATTAAAAGTAGTAAGATAATCTACTATAGTCTTAAATTTATTATACTAATTTTATTAAAAAGTAAGGTTTAGCATTCTTAGGGAAGGTGTAATCCTTATCTAGAGGTAGTAATACTACTCTAATTAGGGTACTTCTCCTCTAATAGCAAGACTCTAGAATTATAACTTAAAAGCAGGGAATATCTTTATATTAGTTATATATAGGCAGTTAAATATAGTCTAACTCTTAGCTATCTTATTTCTAGTAATAAAGTAAGTTTAAAGGAGGGTAATTATTTCCTTAGCTTTTTAGAACTAAAGACTTAGGGAATTAGATAGGTAACGTGGCTCTAAGTATTCTCTTACTAGTCCTAAGTAGTGTCCCTAGACTAACGCTATCTAAGCTCTAGAAGAGGGGTAGTAATTAGTATTAATCTCTAGCCTATCCTAAATAGATGCTTGCTATTATCTAAAAGTAGGATTAGCACTATTACTAAGTATAGAGATATTTAGCGTCTTTTTAGATTATCTCTTAGCTTTTATAGTATATACTGTAGGGTTTAATATAGAAGCTTAAGACTAGCCTAGTTAGGTAGTACCCTATATCTCCTCCTAGAGGGAGGTGTTATATAACTAATTAGTAAGTTGCTTAACTTATTCCTCTAACCTCTCCTTTTTAGATAGGGTTAATATATATTTATCCTTAAGGGAGGTGTTGCTTTAAGATCTCCTAGGAGTATAAGGTACCTTAAGATATAGATAGGAAGTAGGTCCTTCTAGGAGGGTGTTATTAATTAAGTCTTCCTTATCTAATTTCTCTCTATTAGTAAATAGGCTTTTTAAAGTAGCTAAACTAGATACCCTTCCTTTACCTTTATCTAATATTTTATAGTTAATAAGAATAATAAATCTTTTCTTTTTCTTTTTAGGGGGTTTAGTTATAGAAGGATATTAGCTTTACCTCTAATTCCTCTAGGCCTTTAGTAGTCTCTAGGTCTCTACCTTAACGCAATCTAACGCGATTTTTTCTAAAGGTAATCTAGCACTACCTATAGGTCTAGAAGTCTAAGCCTACAGGCTTTAGTTATTAGAAGTTCTAATAGCTATTCTAACTGTAGAGTTACAGGGTTAGATAACTACTAGAACTAAATTAGTAGCTTAAAATAATAACAAATACAATATTCTTAAATACTATTACTAGGTAGGATAATATTTTTATTATAATATAATAACTTAGGTAGGTAAGGCATCTAAAAGGTATCCTATATAACTTAGGGGCATATAGGAGTGCGCGTCTATATAGAAAAGGATAAGATTCCTACACCTATAGGTCTTGTACAAAAGGATAAGAAGAACATGCCTATCCTAACTATAGGCGAGCTGTTCTCTATATATATTATTAAGTTAGGCCTTTATTAGGCCTAACTTAGTATAGAATAATAGGTAGGCAATTCTGCTTTATTATTACACTATCCTATTTAGTAGTTATAGAGATCCTTCTATTATTTTAGCTCTTTTTATAGAGCGTCCTTGTTTGTATTCCTTATAGGGTTTTAGGGAGATTTACTCCCTATTACTACTGCGATTATAGCGTGGATTATATCGTTTAGCTTAGGATATACTAAAAGATTATATAAGGGGTTTCTAATTAGATCTATATCTAATAGAACTATAACTATATATATCCCTACACTTATAGAACCTCCTAGTAGTTTATTAGGGTCCTGTCCCTAAGCTTGCTTACTAACACGCGTTAGTAGTAGTCCTTTAATCTATAGTTTTCTACTTCTTCTAGGAGCTTTAGTTACCGCTTGTAAGGGATCTACAGGAGATATAGAATCTAGTCCTAAAGTAGGTAAGTAGTAGCTCTACTTACTACCCCTATAGGAGCTTAATAGGGTAACCTTACCTATCTCTGTGCTCTTATAGAGTAACCTACTAATAGCACTCTCTCCTCTAGGTCTTTCCTAGGAGCTACCTATTGTAGCGTTAAAATAAGTTAGATTACTACCCTCTTAGGTAGTTAATTACTAATCTATAACCTGTATAGATCCTTCTCCTATACTAAAGTTTAGTTCTAGTATTAGTTTAGGAGTTTAGAGCCCTATTAGCTTAGGGGACTTTGTATAGATCCTTTGTGCTAAGCTAGCTGTGCTTAGTACCTACGCTAGAGGTGTCTGCTTAGGGGGTTGTGAATTACTAGGCTAGCTAGCCTAATTATCTACCTCCTCTAGCTCTACCCTACCCCCTAGCTCCTACGCTAGGTTTAGTCCTCCTTGCTTACTAGACTCTTTATATTGCTGTACTATAATATAAAGCTAATTAAAGATATTAAGCTCTTTATATACTTCTCCTATATTATAGATCTTATCTTTGCTAATAATATTAACTATCTTTTCAGCTTCTAACTATTAAAGCTGCTCTAGATCTTTCTCTTTATAGAAAAGATCCTTATTAAAGGTAACGTTCCACGTTATAATAATCTAATTAAGTAAGGGGATCTATATCTTATATATATTAGATGCTCTATATCCTACTAGATATCTAATATAACCCTAAGGCTTTACCTTAAAAACCCTCTTATAACGCCTACCTGCTTAATCTCTATTAAGGGGATAAGCTTAATAGCTATAGGCGTATATTCCGCTCTAATTAGGGTAGAGATTAGCAGTTGCCTCCCTTATCTACTCTAGTTGCCACTACCTGAAGTATCTAGTAAACTAACAATCTAGCACTTTTTAGGTAATATTATATTATAAGTATAGGACAGGCTTATATTATAGAGCTAAGTTGCTGCTTTAATAATTTTAGGCTAGAGCTTTGTTAGTAGGTTAGCTCTAATCCTTATTTTTATTAATTTTATTATAATCTGCTACCCTACTCTTTCTACTCCTCTATTAGGTTTATAGGTATATACAGGTAAGCTCTTAATCTTAATACTATTATTAGCTACCTAGATCTAAAAGCGAGATTCGCCACGCTAAGGGAGTGTTGCAACGTTGTTATCTTATATAATCTTAACTATAGTAAGCTTATATTAGTTAAGTATTAAGCTCTTAAAATTTTTAAACACCTATATAATCTTATTAAGGTTTTTAGCTTATAGTAGATAGGTATAAAGCTTTCCTAAGTAGTTGCACTTTAATACTAAGATCTATTACTTGTAAGCTATACCTATTAGCATGTTAAATAGATCCTATAATACCTAGTAGTATAGATATAGTAATCTTTCCCTTAGCTATCTTAATATAACCTATTAGGCATGTGTAATAGCGTAGTGCTTATATTTGCTCCTAGGAGTTCCTTTAATTCTAATATTTATTGCTTACTTAACTAGAGCTTTAAGCGCCTTAGGTCCTAAATAGCCTAATTATTAGTGCTAAAGCTCCTTACTATTATATCTTAGGTAGGTTGCCTAGGATTATTAGGGTTATTTAGTCACTATACTTTAGATTATAAGATAAGGAGTAGAGGGCTTGTATTCTAGAAAGGTTAAGTTAAACTTGCGTAGTAACTTAGCTAATATAACTCTCTTTTCTAATAGTCTAAACTATAAGGTAGTATCTAGCCTAAGGAACTAAACTCCTACTTTAAGCAATTAAGCTTCTAATATAATATTTATATAAAAACCTTGTACTAACACTATGTTAGTAAGCACTAAATCTTCTGTTTTTAGACCTCTTAGCCTATTAAGAGTATTAGGGATCACTCTAGTCCCTCTACCTAAGATTAGATTAACTATCTTATATATAACTAATCTAAACAAGCTTTCTTCTAGGTAGCTTATATTATTAACTAGGTGTATTACACCCCTATTATTAAAGATAGTGCTTTTTAATAGAGTGTAAGCTTTAAAGTCTTTAGTTAAATAGATCCTGTTTCTTTTCTCCGCTATTAATACAGGGTTAATTAGTGCCGCCTAGATACTACCTAGATAGGTGATTGCGTTTTCTTTTACCTTACTACTATAATCTTAATTAATAGGATAGGACTTGCTTAGAGCCTTTCTAATTACTTTGAATTTTTAATTCCTATTAATCTTTTTCTTAATCTCTAATTATTAAGTAGTAGTAAGCTTATTACCTATATTAGTCTAAGCTTTAATAACGTTTTTGCATTTAGGAGGTTTCTATAGGTAGGATCTACTATATAGGTATAAAGACTCCTTCTTTAGTTAATTAGAAGGAGGAGCTCCTATTATTGCAAAGACTCTAGGACCTTTAGAGCTTGATCTTATGTTGTTTTCTTAGAGAAGTAATAAATAGATCTTAGCAACTTACGGGAGGTTATAAGTTAGCTCTCCTATTACTAACTTTTTAATAATCCTTTAAAACATAGTTTAACCCTAATCTAGTAAGATCCTAGTAGATAGAGCTTTAAGATAGTCCTGTACTATAAGCTATTCTTTAATATTAGGAACGTTATATACCTTAGCTTACGCGTATAGGATTACCTACTCCTTCTAATAATAATTAGTATCTTAGCTACTTATCTTTGCTTTAGCAAGATAAGCTTTGTACTATAATCTTACTAGTGTTACAGCGCTTAAATTAGTTAGCGCTAGGTTATTGTACAGCACTTAGATAAGTGCTTAGAGGATTACTCTTCCTTAATTAATAAGCCCTATATAGGCTAGGGTAAGGATCCCTTAATCTACTATATTATTAACCTATATAAAAAGGTTCTAGATTACTAATAACTTTAATACCTAATCTAATAAGTAAGCTTAGTACTAGGCTATTTAGAGTTTATACTGCTTGCTTGTTGTGTTAGATAGCGTGATACCTATTAGCATGCTAGGCTTAATAGGTTTATTCTTAAAGTGATTTTTAGCATCCTAAGTATTAGAGTCTACCTCTACCTAGATCCCTTTAGTTAGGGTATAGTATCTAAATTAAATATACTAGGTGGGCTAGCTAGTTAATCTAGTAAGTAGGATATCCCCCTTTAGGATTTAGTCGCTTATAGTAGAAGAGTAATAAGTAAGCTTCTACTTAAGAAATAGTATAAAGAAAGAGTAAAGCTTGCTAGCTTAGTGTCTAAGTTAAATAATACGCTTAAATAGATAGGATAATCTTTAATAAGGTAAAGCGCGAACTAGGCTTATAACTATAGAAATCTAGTTTACTAAGGTTAGGAATAATTTAGGAGATAGATTATTAGATTATATCTACTATAATTGGACTTATATATATAGAGCTTTAGCTACCCTTACTAGAAGGTGAATACTTAGTAAACCTTCCTTACTAGAGCTCCTGCTTTTTATTAGGCACTTGCTAGTAAGCTAGCAGTTAATTCGATAGTGGGTCTTGCAGGGGTATTGATTAGGATTGATCGGATCAAGATGCTCCGTGATCCGGTTGATATCCCTCCTGCAACAAGAGGGCATTATTATAGATATTCTATAAGGCGAATTAATAATTAGGAAGGTAGGAAATATAGTAGTATAAGAGAATAGGAGACGCCTATATCCTACCTGTATCTCTATTATGTTAGGTTTAGTTATAGTAGGGTTGCTAAATTAACGATCCTAATAGGACAATATATAGGTACAAATTTTTGTATTAAATATACTAGATATTTTATAGGTAATATATAACTTACGCCTAATAAAATATCTAGGAAGTGTTAAAAAGGGAACTCCTATTAATATACACACTATCTATATTACTAGTAACATAGTTCCCTATAAACCTAAGTATAAAACTAGAAAGATATAGTTACTACTAGAACTACAAGAGTTTAAGGACCTATTTAATAAAGAGTTAGCAAGTATTTTACTACCTTATTAAGGTAGTATAGATTACTATATTTAGTTAATAACTCTCCTAGATAGAACCTAGGTTAACACCCTATAGGGTCCCCTATACCCTATATCGCGTAATTAATTGCTAGAACTAAGAATATAACTTACTAGATTAATAGATAACGGCTAGATCTAAGTAAGCTCTTCTAGAGCTAGAGCTCTAGTATTACTAGTAAAGAAGCTATTAGGTAGTTAGTGCCTTTATATAGATTACTAGATACTTAATAGTATAATAACCTTAGACTAATACCTACTACTACTTATTAAGGAAACTTTGCATATACTGTCTAGCGTAAATTAGTTTATAAAAGTAGATATTCGCGCTGCCTTTTATAAAGTTAGAATAGTAGAAGGTTATAAGTCCTTAATAGCTTTCTATACCTAGTTTAGGTTATATAAATAGTTAGTATATCTATTTAGTCTTAGTAGTGCACTATCTACTTTCTAATAATATATTAATACTACGCTTATAGAGTTACTTAGATTATGTTGCAGGAGGGATATCAACTAGATCACGGAGCATCTTGATCCCGATCAATCCCAATCAATCCCAATCAATACCCCTGTATAACCCACTATCTAATCAACTGCCAGCTCACTGCCAAGTGCCTAATAAAAAGCAGGAGCTCTAGTAAGGAAGGTTTACTAATTATTCACCTTCTAGTAAGGGTAGCTAAAGCTCTATATATATAAGTACAATCGTAGTAGATACAATCTAATAATCTATCTCCTAAATTATTCCTAACCTTAGTGATCTAAATTTCCATAGTTATAAGCCTAGTTCGCGCTTTACCTTATTAAAGATCGTCCTATCTATTTAAGCGTATTGTTTGACTTGGACACTAAGCTAGAAAGCTTTACTCTTTATACTATTTCTTAAGCAAAAAGCTTACTTATTACTCTTCTACCATAAGCAACCAAATCCTAAAGGGGGATATCCTACTTACTAGATTAACCAACTGGCCCACCTAGTACATTTAATTTAGATACCATGCCCTAACTAAAGGGATCTAGGCAGAGGTAGACCCTAAGGCTCTAGATGCTAAAAACCACTTTAAAAATAAACCTATTAAGCCTAACATGCTAACAGATATCGCGCTATCTAATATAATAAGTAAGCAGTACAAGCTCTAAATAGCTTAGTACTAAGCCTGCTTATTAGATTAGGCATTAAAGTTATTAGTAATCTAGAACCTCTTTACATAGGTTAATAACATAGTAGATTAAGGGATCCTTACCCTAGCCTATATAGAGCTTATTAATTAAGGAAGAGTAACCCTTTAAGCACTTATCTAAGTGCTCTGCAATAACCTAGCGCTAACTAACTTAAGCGCTGCAACACTAGCGAGATCGCAGTACAAAGCTTATCTTGCTAAGGCAAGAATAAGTAGCTAAGACGCTAATCGCTGGCAGAAGGAGTAGATAATCCTGTATGCGCAAGCTAAGGTATATAACATTCCTAATATTAAAGGACAGCTTATAGTACAGGATTATCTTAAAGCTCTATCTACTAGGATCTTACTAGATTAGGGTTAAACCATGTTTCAAAGGATTATTAAAAAGTTAGTGATAGGAGAGCTAACTTATAACCTCCTACAGGTTGCCAAGATCTATTTATTACTGCTCTAAGAGAACAACATAAGATCAAGCTCTAAGGGTCCTAGAGTGTTTGCAACAATAGGAGCTCTACCTTCTAACTAACCTAAGAAGGAGTCTTTATATCTATGCAGTAGATCTTACCTATAGAAACCTCCTAAATGTAAAAACGTTATTAAAGCTTAGATTAATACAGGTGACAAGCTCACCACTACTTAACAATCAGAGATCAAGAAAAAGATTAATAGGAATCTAAAATTCAAAGAGTTAAGAAAAACTCTAATCAAGTCCTATCCTATTAATTAAGATTATGGTGGTAAGGCAAAAGAAAACGCGATTACCTATCTAGGCAGTATCTAGGCGGCACTAATTAACCCTATGTTAATAGCGGAGAAAATGAATAGGATCTATTTAACCATAGACTTTAAAGCTTACGCTCTATTAAAGAGTACTATCTTTAACAACAGGGGTGTAGTGCACCTAGTTAATAATATAAGCTACCTAGAAGAAAGCTTGTTTAGATTAGTTAAATATAAGATAGTTAAAGTAGAAACTCAAGCTTTTCTAATCTTAGGCAGAGGGACTAGAGTAATCCCTAATGCTCTTAATGGACCAAGAGGTCTAAAAACAGAAGATTTAGTGCTTACTAACGTAGTGTTAGTAGAAGGTTTTTATGTAAATATTATATTAGAAGCTTGATTGCTTAAAGCAGGAGTTTAGTTCCTTAGGCTAGATACTACCTTGCAGTTTAGATTATTAGAAAAGAGCGTTGTATTAGCCAAGTTACTGCGCAAGTTTAACTTAACTTTCCTAGAATATAAGCCCTCTACCCCTTATTAAATAATCTAAAGTATAGTGCCTAAATAACCCTAACAATCCTAGATAACTCACCCAAGACACGACAGTAAGGAGCTTTAGCACTAACAATTAGGCTATTTAGGACCTAAGGCGCTTAAAGCTCTAGTTAAGTTAGCAATAAACGTTAGGATTAATGGAACTCCTAGGAGCAAATACAAGCACTGCGCTATTACACATGCCTAACAGGTTATATTAAGACAACTAAGGGAAAGATTACCACATCTATACTACTAGGTATTATAGGATCTATTTAACATGCTAATAGGTATAGCTTACAAGTAATAGATCTTAGTATTAAAGTGCGACTACTTAGGAAAGCTTTATACCTATCTACTACAAGCTAAAAACCTTAATAAGATTATGCGGGTGTTCAAAAATTTTAAGAGCTTAATACTTAACTAATATAAGCTTAGCATAGTTAAGATTATGCAAGACAACAACGTTGTAACGCTCCCTTAGCGTGGCAAATCTCACTTTTAGATCTAGGTAGCTAATAATAGTATTAAAATTAAGAGCTCACCCGTATATACCTATAAACCTAATAGAGGAGTAGAAAGAGCAGGGTAGGAGATTATAACAAAATTAATTAAAATAAGGATTAGTGCTAACCTACTAATAAAGCTCTGGCCTAAAATTGTTAAAGCAGCAACTTAGCTCTACAATATAAGCCTATCCCATGCTTACGATATAATATCACCTAACAAAGTGCTAGATTGTTAGTTTACTAGATACTTTAGGTGGTGGCAACTAGAGCAGATAAGGGAGGCAACTACTAATCTCTGCCCTAATTAGAGCGGAATATACGCCTATAGCTGTCAAGCTTACCCCCTTAATAGAGATTAAGTAGCTAGGCGTCACAAGAGGGTTTTCAAGGTAAACCCTTAGGGTTATATTAGATATCTAGTAGGATACAGAGCATCTAACATATACAGGATATAGATCCCCTTGCTTAATTAAATTATTATAACGCGGAACATTACCTTTAATAAGGATCTTTTCTATAAAGAGAAAGATCTAGAGTAGCTTTAATAGTTAGAGGCTTAAAAGATAGTTAACGTTATTAGCAAAGATAAGATCTATAATGCAGGAGAAGTATATAAAGAGCTTAATATCTTTAATTAGCTCTATATTGCGGTAGAGCAACATAAGGAGTCTAGTAAGCAAGGAGGACTAAACCTAGTGCAGGAGCTAGGGGGTAGGGTAGAGCTAGAGGAGGTAGATAATTAGGCTAGCTAGCCTAGTAATTCACAACCCCCTAAGCAGACACCTCTAGCGTAGGTACTAAGCATAGCTAGCTTAGCACAAAGGATCTATATAAAGTCCCCTAAGCTAATAGGGCTCTAAACTCCTAAACTAACACTAGAACTAAACTTTAGTATAGGAGACAAAGGATCCATATAGGTTATAGATTAGGGTCTTACTACCTAAGATAGTAGTAATCTAACTTACTTTAACGCCACAATAGGTAGCTCCTAGGAAAGACCTAGAGGGGAGAGTGCTATTAGTAGGTCACTCTATAAGAGCACGGAGATAGGTAAGGGTACCCTATCTAGCTCTTATAGGGGTGGTAAGTAGAGCTCCTACCTACCTGCTTTAGGACTAGATTCTGTATCTCCTACAGATCCCTCACAAGCGGCACCTAGAGCTCCTAGAAAAAGCAGAAAACTGCAAGTTAAAGGACTACCACTAACGCGTGTTAGTAAGCAAGCTTAGGGACAGGACTATAATAAACCACTAGGAGGCTCTACAAGTGCGGGGATATATATAGTAATAGATCTATTAGATATAGATCTAATTAGAAATCCCTTGCACGATCTTTTAGTATATCCTAAACTAAACGCTATAATCCACGCTATAATCGCAGCAGTAATAGGGAGCAAATCTCCTAAAAACCCTAAAAGGAATACGCACTAGGACGCTCTATAAAAAGAGCTAAAATAATAGAAGGATCTCTATAACTACCAAATAGGATAGCAATTTAGAGACGCAGTATATAAAGAAATTAATACTCTACTAAAAGCTAGTACCTAGGAGGAGATTAATAGGCTAACTAAAGAAGAGCGTCTACTCTTACTTAAATAGGTGTTTACATACAAGCTTAATTAGGATAGTTACCTAATTAAGTGCAAAGCAAGGATAGTAGTAAGAGGAGATCTACAGCTTACTAACTTAATTTATTTAACCTACGCAGCTACCCTAGCAGCTTGAACCTTTAGGACTGTAATAGCTATTAGAGCTAAGTTTAACCTTAAGATATATTAATATAACGTTGTTAGAGCTTTCCTTAACGCCTTAAGGGATTAACACCCTATAGTTATCTATAAACTACCTAAAGGATATTAAATACCTAGGAAGTGCGTTAAGCTTAAACAAGCTCTATATAGATTAAAAGACTTACTATTATTATAGTATAACAAGCTCTTAACTACACTCTAAGAAAATAAGCTTATTGCTTCTAAAGAGGAGCTATGCCTATTCTTTAATAGAGATCGTAGTATCTTGTTAATATTCTATGTAGACAATATCCTATCGCTCTATCACTAAAACTACGCAAGCTAAGCTTACAAAGTTATCCAAGCTCTAAAGCAAAGATATACTATAGAAGAGAAGGGACCTATAAGCTAGTTTCTAGGGGTAAGAGTAATCTAGGATAGAAAGAGATAGATAATAACGCTTGTTTATAATAAATACATTAACAAGATTACAAAGAAATTTAATCTAGCAGAGATAGGAAAATTCCCTACTACACTACTATTAAGTAAAGATATTAAAAAGAGCACTAGAGAAGCTACTAAAAAGGAGATTAAGGACTATCAGGAGCGCGTTAGATTAATCCTTTACACCTTAATTATGGTGCGCCCTAATATTACCTATGCAGCCTCCTAGCTCTCCTAATACCTTACTAACCTATCTAAATAACACTTTAATATGGTTAATTAAGTAATCGTCTATCTATACTAAACTTAATACTAATTAATCTAATATAGGAATAGGGATCCTAATAAGCTTATAATATGCAGTAATGCGTTATTTGCTAATAATATTAATACTTAGCAATTATTACATAGATACCTAATCACGCTCTTTAGAGGACCTATTATTTAGAAGGCAGCTTAACAATTAACTATTACTACTTTAACTACTAAGGCAGAGCTCCTTGCGCTTAAGCAAGTAAGTAAAGAAGCAATAGCGTTAAAACGCTTTTTAACTAAAATACACCTTACTTTAGATACTACCTAGATAATTAATTATAATAATTAATAAACTATTAGGTTAGTAGTAGGTAATAATAAAAGGATTACTACTAAGCTGCGCTATATAGATATTTAAAATATATAGCTTAGGCAAGAGTATGCAAAGGGATCTTTCTATATTACCTACCTACCTACTAGCAATATGCTAGCTAATAGGCTTACTAAAAACCTAATAGCATAATAATTTATAAGGTTTAGGGAGCACCTAAAGTTATATAATAGCAGAGTATATATTATATAGCGTTAATTAAAGTAAGGTAGTATATAAGATCTATTAATATAATACAAAAATAACTAACTATAGCCTACCTCTCTATTATTAACTAGGTAGCTTCCCTAAGGAGCTCTATCACGCGCGCAAAGCGTGCCTTAGAGTCTATAGGGGGCTACCTAGGTTGCCCTATCCTAGGATCTACAGGGGGAACCTTAGAGGAGCTAGAGTCCTTATCTTCTAATAAGGAGCTCTAGGCGCCCTTAGCTATAGAAGTAGCCTTGCGCGCAAGCTTAGTAGTAGTAGCAGCAGCTTTTACTAGCTCCTGCTATTTAGCCTCGCTCTCCTTAAGGAGCACTAAGACCCTTTGCTTCTTATCCTTAAGAAGGTCTTAGCTCTTACCTACCTACTTCCTTACTAGGAAGGATAGCATAGAGTGTTAGGCAAGCTTAGGGCTATTAGTTTATTAGTATAAGATCTTACTAAAAGTGTTATAAAGGAAAAATTCTTATATAGATTATATATATTAGGATATAGCTATACCTAGAGGAGTACTACTAGCACTAAGTCCCCCTACTAGAAGAGTTATAGCACTTGCTATTAGACTTATTAAAGAGCGCTAAGCGTAGATAATTTAGACAAGTTTTAGCACAACAAATGCTAGGCTCTCTATAGTAGGAGGATCTTAGGGTCTCCTTAGGAGCTAGAGAGGGAGCAGGCGCAGGAGTAGGGGCCTTAGGCAGGGTCTAGGGGGGAGCGGGAGCTAGAGTTAGAGCTAGAGTAGTAGAAGCTAGAGTAGGAGCGCCTTGCCTTAGCTTTGCAATCTTAGCTATAGTAGTAGTAGCTACGCGCTTAGCTACTACACACTCTATAACAGCCTTACGCTTAGTAGTAGTGCGCTCTTCTTTAGTAGTAGTAGCTTTAGCGACTGCAGCTTTAGCTACGTAGGAGGCAATAAGGGTAGCATAGGCAGAGTAAGCGCAAGTAGTAGGTTTTAACTTTAACTAAGATAGGTTAGTAGGGATATAGGTATAGTTTAGATCTTTAGGGTTAGATAATCTTATAACTTAAGCTATAGTAAAGATTATAGTTAGGTAGATAGAGTTACAGAGCTCTGTCTAGATAATATCTACACGCGCAAGCGCAGGCTAAATAAGGAAGGTGCGCTAGTTAGTATCTAAAGGGTAAGCTAATTTAACCCTTTAGATATATAACACTCTAATTAGCTACACTACCTACTAACTATAAGCGCAACTACAACAATAAAAGATCTACCTACACCTAGGGGGTGTGTTGCAGGAGGGATATTAACTAGATCACAGAGCATCTTAATCCTAATTAATCCTAATTAATCCTAATTAATACCCCTGTATAACCCACTATCTAATTAACTGCTAGCTTACTACTAAGTGCCTAATAAAAAGCAGGAGCTCTAGTAAGGAAGGTTTACTAATTATTCACCTTCTAGTAAGGGTAGCTAAAGCTCTCTATATATAAGTACGATCGTAGTAGATACAATCTAATAATCCATCTCCCAAATCATTCCTAACCTTAGTAATCCAAATTTCCATAGATTATATATAATAGCCTACCTTAATAATATCCTAATTTATTTAGGAGGAGACTAGTTTAACTATATAGAAAAAGTAAAATATATACTTATGTAAAGGGCTTGGGCTTATACCCAAGCCTAGGTCTAACACAAGACGGACCGAGTCCAACACCACTACTAAGCGAACACATTGCACACCTATAAAAAGGCGCTAAGGGCTTACCTCTCCTTTAAGATACTAAATACTATTATCAACGCTCATTGCATTCTCCCTTGAGGCCAGTCTATAACAACTTATACTATTAAAAGAAGTAGGACTACACCTAGACTTAGAGAAATGTGCTTTTAGTATTAAGGAGGTACACTACCTACACTATATTATTAAGGCAGGTAAATTACTTAGACCTAACCCTAAAAAGCTTAGGGTAGTATAGGAATAGGAATTCCCTAGGAATATAAGAGAGGTAAGGAGTTTTCTAGGTTTTACTAACTTCTACTATAATTTTATTTCAAAGTTTTCTAAAGTAGTAGCGCCTTTAAACTAACTAACTAGAAATAATAGCCTATTCTAATAGGGAGAGGAAGAATAAAGTATATTTAATATACTAAAAAAGGTATTTATATCTAGACTAGTACTAATATAATAGGACCTAGCTAAAGAAATATTATTAGAAGCAGTCTATTTAGGATACGCTCTTAGGGGTTGCTTGTTATAAAAAGTTAGGGATGTCTAGCGCCTAGTTACTTACTACTCTACAGTACTAACACTTAAGAGATAAAACTATACAATCTATAATAAGGAATTGCTAGCTATTATTAAGTGTCTTAAAAGGTAGTTAGTAGAGTTATAGAGTATTTATAAGCTATTTACAATATTTATAGACTATAAAAACCTAGAGTACTTTACTAGCCTTTAAAGCTTAAGCAAGTAATAGTGCTGCTAGGCAGAGGAACTTTTAAAATATTAGTATATCCTATAGTATAGACCTAGCTATCTTATAGGATAACCTAATACCTTAAGTAGGTAACTATAAGACTTAAACTTCTCTAAAGCAACACTATAGTTAGTAATGCGCCCTAAATTAATTTAGGTTGCAGTGTTAGAAGTAGAGGAGGCGTCTAAGTTACTAAAGGGTGCTAGCCTTTTTGCTAACCTGTATATGCAGACACTATAGGACAAAGTAGTACTAGAAGATAAGATATACTAAGTGCGTCTTAAAATAGTTTAGAAAGGCGCTAGGTCTTTCCTAGTGTTAGCTAATATAAAGTAATAGATTAGAGACTATATAATTAGCGCACACGGCACTTTGCTTTAAAGGGGTGTTATTTAGTTACTAATATAGGAACCCCTTATAACTACTATTATATAGCAAGTATATAAATTAGGTTTAGTAGGATATCTAGGAAAGAATATAATATTTTAAATACTACGCTATAACTATTATTAGGATAGAATATTAGGAGATATTACATAGTATATTTAAAACTACTATTATTATAGTGCTTATATCTCCTAGAAGCGCTAATAGGGTCTATTGTAACCTATACTAGTAGTGTCACGATATCTATAGATTTTATAGTTAACCTACTTACAAAAGATAATAGCAAACCTTAGTTCCTATTAGTTATTACTAATAGATTATCTAAATATATTTAGCTTAAAGTAACAGTCTCTATAGTAGCTAATTATTGTGCAAGGATCTTCTAGGATAACTAGTAGTAGTTCTAGGGCTTCCTATCCTCTATTATTACTAACTAAGGCTCTAACTAGTTAGGATCTTTCTAGATAACATTATACTAGATAATAAAGATAAACTAGTTACTATCTACTACATACCACCCCTAGATAGACAGTAGGATAGAGCAGGTAAACTAAGAAGTGCAGGTAGTGCTGCGTATTATAGTATGCTTTAAGTAGACTAACTAGCCTAACTACCTACTAGCCTAGTAACTTGTACTTAATAATAGGGACTCTAGTATAACTAGTATTAGCCTAAATCTACTTTTAAATAGGTATACTATAGAAACGCTATAAAAGATAATATTACTACTAGTAAAGCCTTAGAATCCTTATAGAGAGGCTATAGTATTCTTAATATACCTATAGAGGGGTATAAAGCTAGCGCAAGCTACTATTATATTCTAATAGTAATAATAATAGGAAGTAATAAACTAGTCCTAAGGCCTAGCTAAAAAGTTCCTAAAAGGTAATATAGTTTAGTTTATAATACGTAATATAAAGATAAACTAACTAAGTAAAAAGTTTAACTAGCTATAGGTAAAGTATAAGGTAATAGAAGTCCCTACTCTACTTATAGTAGTATTAGACTTACTAGGGAACTTATATAAGACTATATATATAGATCTGCTAGAGAGAGCTACTAATAACCTGCTACTAAGCTAGAAGCTTTAGGACTTATAACTAGGCCTAATAGTTACTCTAGAAAATAAAGACGTAATACTAGATAAATAGGAAGTAGAAGAGATCCTTTATATAAAGAATATAAGAGGAAAAGGGAAGTATTAAGTCCTAGTAAAATAGAAGGGGTATATTAATCTAATATAGCACCTGCTAGAGGTAGTACAGGATACTAAGGCTCTAGATAGGTTTAAGGAATAGTATAGGGATATTATATATAATAATAGCCTAATATATATAAAAGCTAGGAGGTAAGGGTAAAAGGAAACTAGAATAATAACTTAGACCTTTATTACAATTAAGAAGTAGAAAGGTATTAGAGATATCTTTTTATTTATCCTAATAATACTCTAAGCAAGTACCCTACTACTAAAGTTTTATAATATAGCTAATAATTAGGTAGTAGTATCTATACTATTACTATCTATAACTAACCCCCCCTTAGCCCCCTCTAAACTATTATTTATATTATTCTAACGCCTCTATATCTCTTAGTAATAGTAGTAATGCTTGCGCGTAGCGTAGGTAGGAGAAGACTTAGTTAATAAGTATAAGTAGTGGTAGTAGTAGTATAAGCAGGGGAAGGGTAGTGCTTTAATAGTTTGCTAACGCGTAGCACCCTAGGCCTAAAGAAAATAAATATTAGAATAGATACAAAGGGAATAAGGGAAAATTAATACTAATAATAAGAGTCTTAATACTATAGGTAGTACACTTAGTAGCACTCTTAAGCTTATTAATATAAAGGTTAGTTTAGGCCTAGGTTTTATTTATATACTAGTTAATACACTAGAAAGTAATACTAGTAGTAGTAGTAAGCTATATAATGTTGTTATTGCTATAACTACTACGTAAAGGCGTAATAGTAGACTAAAATAGAAATGCTAGAGCACTAGTAGTAGATAGAATAATAGCACTAAGCTAATATTAATTATAGGTGCGCAAGTAGGCAGTAGGGGCAAGTAGAGCTAGTAGAACTATAGTATAAACTAGTAATAGGTGCCTTTAGTAGGTTTCCTTATAAAAGTGCTAAAGGTCCCCTTCTTTATAATATAGAGGTGATCCTCCTAGTAACTATAATAAAACTAAAGCTAGTTATAGAGGGCTTAGTAAACGTTAGGATTATTAGTAAGGATAGCTTCTAATTAAGTATAAGTCTTATAGCTATAACAGCAGGACTTGTATAAGCGCCCTAGATATAGTTAGAACTTGCTATAAAGAAAATAAAAATTAAGGGGAACTTACTACTACCTTCCTAATAGTTACACTTACTAAAGAGATAAAGCTAGTTAATATACTAATTATAGGGAAGTAGCTTTATAAAGCTACTATTATATTCCTTATTATCTAAGTTACTAGAAATAATAAAGCTACTAAGTAACTATATTTAGGGAGACGTGTGCTAAGCAAAAGTTAGTGCAGGAAATATAAGGAGAATATTAGAAGTACGCACCTTATCTTAGTAGGCCTAGTATAGGGTCTAACTGCCTTATAGTAGATCCCTACTACTAGCACTAGTAGTGGTAGATAAGGATATAATAGAGGCTAGATAGGCAGGATTAATATAGAAAGGGTAGAGAGAGGGCTAATTAGTAGGGAAAATCTGTTATATAATAAAGTAAGTTTAGGAAATTTATAGTAGGGGGGATAGCTATATTAGAACTTTTATAGTAGGGTGCTAAAATAAGCGTATAAATACTATACGCGCGTACTACTTAATATACAGGCCTGTTATAAATTAGGAAGGAATATAAAGATATAATAATAAAACCTAAGAATATATAGTAATAAAGCCTAAAATAGATTATAGGGGATAAAGATATAACCCTAGACCCCTAGAAAGACAATTTTATAATAGTTTATAGGGGAAGGTTAGGGGTATATAAAGGGCTTAGGCTTATACCTAAGCCTAGGTCTAATATAAGATAGACTAAGTCTAATACTACTACTAAGCAAACACACTACACACCTATAAAAAGGCGTAGAGGGCTTACCTCTCCTTTAAGATACTAAATACTATTATTAACGCTTATTACATTCTCCCTTAAGACCAGTCCATAACATTATATAAGACCTATAGGTGTAGGAATCTTATCCTTTTCTATATAGACGCGCACTCCTATATGCCTTTAAGTTATATAGGATACATTTTAGATGCCCTACCTACCTAAGTTATTACATAGGGTCTAGGGAGGAGTGGGAGCTAGAGGGGGAGCAAGCGCGGGTAATAGAGCTAGAGGAGTAAGAGCTAGGGAAAGGATATACCCCTTTCTTAGCCTCTTAATCTTATCTAAATATAACTATATATACTTCATATAAGTAGTATGAATTAGGGCCTCCTTAGTAGTAGTAGTAGCTATAGACTTAGCTACTACACGTGCTATAATAGCCTTACGCTTAGTAGCTATATACTTAGCTTCTTTAGTAGTATTAGTATTATTGCGCTTAACCTTAGTAGTAGTAGCTTTAGTAGTATAAAAGGTATTAAGGGTAGCGTAGGTAGAGTAAGCGTAAGTAGTGTGCCGTGGCACAGGGTGTATAAGAGAAAACAAGGCTTAGCCTAAAAAGTTAGGCGGGTTAAATGGTATAAAGGCAAGAAGGATTAGAGGATAGAATAGCATCACTCCTAGAGACTTTACTTTAACTCTACAATATTAACTTTTCTCTTATAATCCTATATTAAATTTATATCCTCTACTATAGGATTACTACTATTAAACCTTGCCCATCCTACTTCTCCTTGTTTAAATAGGTTACTCTACCTGTTAGTTTAGTAGTGTAATAATAAGGCAGAATTGCCTGCCTATTGTTCTATGCCAAGTTAGGCCTAATAAAGGCCTAACTCACTAATATATATAGAGAACAGCTCGCCTATAGTTATAATAGGTATGTTCTTCTTGTCCTTTTGTACAAGACCTATAGGTGTAGGAATCTTATCCTTTTCTATATAGACGCGCACTCCTATATACCTTTAAGTTATATTAGATACCTTTTAGATGCCCTACCTACCTAAGTTATTATATTATAAGAAGAATATTATCCTAGCTAGTAATAGTATTTAAGAATATCGCATTTGTTATTATTTTAAGCTACTAATTTAGTTCTAGTAGTTATCTAACCCTATAACTCTGCAGTTAGAATAGCTATTAGAACTTCTAATAACTAAAGCCTATAGGCTTAGACTTCTAGACCTATAAGTAGTGCTAGATTACCTTTAAAAAAATCGCGTTAGATTGCGTTAAGGTAGAGACCTAGAGACTACTAAAAGCCTAGAGGAATTAGAGGTAAAGCTAATATCCTTCTATAACTAAACCCCCTAAAAAGAAAAAGAAAAGATTTATTATTCTTATTAACTATAAAATATTAGATAAAGGTAAAGGAAGGGTATCTAGTTTAGCTACTTTAAAAAGCCTATTTACTAATAGAGAGAAATTAGATAAGGAAGACTTAATTAATAACACCCTCCTAGAAGGACCTACTTCCTATCTATATCTTAAGGTACCTTATACTCCTAGGAGATCTTAAAGCAACACCTCCCTTAAGGATAAATATATATTAACCCTATCTAAAAAGGAGAGGTTAGAGGAATAAGTTAAGCAACTTACTAATTAGTTATATAACACCTCCCTCTAGGAGGAGATATAGGGTACTACCTAACTAGGCTAGTCTTAAGCTTCTATATTAAACCCTATAGTATATACTATAAAAGCTAAGAGATAATCTAAAAAGACGCTAAATATCTCTATACTTAGTAATAGTGCTAATCCTACTTTTAGATAATAGCAAGCATCTATTTAGGATAGGCTAGAGATTAATACTAATTACTACCCCTCTTCTAGAGCTTAGATAGCGTTAGTCTAGGGACACTACTTAGGACTAGTAAGAGAATACTTAGAGCCACGTTACCTATCTAATTCCCTAAGTCTTTAGTTCTAAAAAGCTAAGGAAATAATTACCCTCCTTTAAACTTACTTTATTACTAGAAATAAGATAGCTAAGAGTTAGACTATATTTAACTGCCTATATATAACTAATATAAAGATATTCCCTGCTTTTAAGTTATAATTCTAGAGTCTTGCTATTAGAGGAGAAGTACCCTAATTAGAGTAGTATTACTACCTCTAGATAAGGATTACACCTTCCCTAAGAATGCTAAACCTTACTTTTTAATAAAATTAGTATAATAAATTTAAGACTATAGTAGATTATCTTACTACTTTTAATATAGAATACTACCTATACCCTACCTTATCTACTCTTATATAGACTACTCTATTATCTAGAAAAGGACTAACCCCCTTTAAATACTTTAGAAACTAGTCCTATTTAGACGCTAATTAGAAACCCTATAATAGACCTTTAATAGCTAAACCTTATATGCCCTACTTATAATAATAAGGTACTACCCCTTAAAATAATTAACCCCTATCTGCTACGCTAGCCACTCCTAGCGCTACTATAATAGGAACTTGCTATAATTGTAGAAAGCCTAGGCACTTCTCTAGTAACTGCCCTAAACCCCCTAGGACTTAGGCTATAGATATAGAATAGGTTATTAAGAATTCTAAGGAAGAAGAAACTGCTAAATTAAGTAATTTAGATAGCTATTAGATAGGAAACAACAACGCCTAGGAGGATTCTTCTTCCTAGGCCTAACTTAATATAACCTATTAAACCTTTCCTTAACTAAATTGTTTATTAGTTCTTATTTGCTTGCACGTATAACTCTATACCTTAATAGATCTAGTGTTTACCTAAACGTTTTAGTAGATACTAGGGCCTAAGGTTACTTATTTCTTAATTTAAAAATTACTTATAATATCTTTTCTACACTTTGGGTACCTATCTAAAAGCTACTATACAAGCTTACTATTAAAGGGTTCTAGGATTAGATTACCTCCCTAGTTACCTACTATATTTAGCTTTATATAATAGTTAGTAGCTAAAAGGTTTATAACTGCCCCTTTATAATAGTAGACTTAGGTTCTTAGGATTATATTATTAGATAACACTAGCTAAAATAGTTCTAAATCCTAATTAATATAGATAAATCTTAACTAATCTAGCTAGAGAAATATCCTCTAACCTATAACCCCGCACCTCTAATTCTAGTATAACTCTACTAGCAAGTGCTATCTACTCTAGTTACCTATAATATCTTATAAAGAGACGCCCTTTAGAATTAAGAGGAGAACTAGAACTAAAATAGTCCTAGTTTAATTAATAGGATACGTAGTATACTTAAAATTCTAGCTACTTATAGGGCTGCTACCAAACCTATTACACTACCTACCCTAGTCTAATTGCTAACTATTACCCCCCCTGCAAAATTTTAAATTGCTACTATTTCTACTAATACTTTCTATTTAAATATAAAAAATCTTCTAATAAATTCTTTACTACTAGCCTATATAAGATTAAGTGTTAGCTATAAACCCTATCTAAATAGGATACTCTTAACCACACCTTATTAGATTAGAAGCTCCTATATAACTATAACTCCTATTAGGACGTCTTTAACAAGGCTAAGGCTAATAAACCTCTAATCTACTAGCCTTATAACTACAAGATAGTCCTAGAGGAACCCTATCTAAACTACTAGAGTCCCCTCTATTATTAAAATACTAAGGAACTCTAGGCTACTAAGGAATATATATAAGAGCACCTATAGAAAGGTTTTATTAAGACTAGTTAGAGCCTATTTACCTCTCCTATCCTATATATTAAGAAGCTAAATAGAGGCCTTAGGATCTATATAGATTACTATAAGCTTAATAGCTTAATATAAAAGGACGCGTATCTAATACCCTATATAGATAATCTATTATCCTAGCTAGCTAAAGCAAAAATCTTTACTAAGCTAGATATTCGTGCTACCTTTAATAAGATCTAAATAGACCCTAACTTAGAGGAGTATACTACTTTCTGCACTAGATATAGTGCCTATAAATGCAAAGTCCTACTATTTAGGCTATGTAATAGACCTGCAACCTATTAGCGTTATATAAATAATATACTAATAGATTATTTAGATAACTTCTATATTACCTATCTAGATAATATCCTAATCTACTCTAAAAACCTTGCTACTTATAAGGACTATGTTTAAAAAGTCCTTAAGCGTCTTTATTCTACTAGATTACAGGCTAATATTAAGAAAAGCAAATTCTATATAACCTATACCTATTACCTTAGATATATCCTAACTAACAAAGGCTTAGAGGTAGACCCTAATAAAGTTATAGTACTCTAAAACTAGTCTGCTCCTAAGATAATAACTAGAGTAAAGTCCTTCCTAGGATTTACTAGATTCTACTAGCAATTTGTAGAAAACTTCTCTAAGATAGCTAAGCCCTTAACCACTCTCTAGAGTCCTGCTACCCTATTTGTATAGACTTTAGAATACTAACAAGCCTTTAACTAGCTTAGGAATGCCCTGCTAGCAATCCTAAGCTTAGCTTACTTCTATCCTAAGTACCCTCTAAAACTAGAGATAGACGCCTCTAATAGAGTTATTACAGCTATCCTCTTACAGGAGCATCCTAATAGGAAATAGTACCCTATATCCTTCTTTAGTTAGACCCTTACTAGTTCTAAACTTAACTAGGAAATCTATAACAAAGAATTATTTACAATAATCTGCGCCTTTAAGAAATAGCGTGCTAACCTAATAAGTACTTAGCACCTTATTAGAGTATACACAGACTATAGAGCACTAGAGTACTTTATATCTACTAAAGTCCTTAGTGCTAGGTAAGCTAGATAGCTAGAGGTTATAAGTCCCTTTAACTTCTAAATTAAGTATACTCCTAGATCTTATAATGCCTAAGCTAATATCCTAAGTAGAAGGGAATAGGATATAATTAACCTTAAGACTACTTAAAGGGATAATTACTTATAAGTAATAATTAGCCTAGATAGGTTATACCCCTAAATTAACTCTAACTTAGCGCAAGACTACCTAGCTAAGCGTTTCTTACTAATCCTTACTTTAATTATAGTAGTTTAGAACCCTATAACTCTTAGATCCCTAGAACTTATTAAAACTCTTCTTTAAGAAAATAGGTCCTTATTCCTAATAGAAAGATTAGAGTTGCCTAAGCACTATTAGATAGAAAATAGACTTCTTCTCTACTAGGATTAACTCTATATGCCTGCTAGATTAGTCCTATATACTAGACTAATTTGTAAGGCTTATAATTAAGTGTCTACTACCTACCTATTAGCTACTAAAACCTATTAGATTCTAGCCTAACATTACTACTAGAAGGGTATAGAGACTACCTATAAACGCTATATTTAGAATTGTATCCTGTGCAGGAGAGGGCATCTAAGATAACACTAACTCCTAGGCATGTTACACCCCCTTCCTATCCCTAGTCTACTAATGCAACACCTATGCATTAATTTTAAGGATTCTCCCTAGGATTAATAGGGTTATAATTAGATTATAGTTATTATTAATCGCCTATTAAAGCAAGCTATTACTATCCCTTGCTACAAAACTATAGACGCCTAAGGTATAGCTACCTTATTTGTGTAGTAGGTGTACTAATTTAGACACACTCTAGATACTATTATTTCTAATTAAGGCCCTTAGTTTATATCTAGTTTCTAGTCTAAGTTTTATTAGATTATAGGCACTAAAGTTAAGCTCTCTACTACCTACTATAAATAGACTAATAGACAAACTAAGATTATAAACAAGTATATTAATTAGAGACTAAGGCCTTTTATATCCTATTACTAGGATAACTAGAGCAAGCTACTACCTATAATAGACTGTGCCTAAAGTACTCTTCTATATTTATCTATTAGTATAGCTCTATATTAGCTCCTCTTTAGTTCCTTACTAAAGTAAAGTTAGTATTAGAAACTAAAAAAGACCCTATCTACTATACTAGAGAAACTAAACTATAAGGATGCCTTATCCCTTACTACTTAGATACACAACGTATAGAAGATTACTAAAGAAAATATAGAAAGAGCTTAAGACTAAATACGCTCTACTACTAATTACTATTACTATCTAGTTAACTAGAAGGTTAGTAACTATATTTATCTATCTACTACTAATCTTGCTATTTTATAACCTAGCTAAAAACTATCTAAATAATAGGAAGGTCCCTTTAAGGTATTAGAATAAGTAGGAAATAGGTATTACCTCTTATTACTACCTAGTTCTAAGATCTATAATATTTTGTCCCCTAATATACTATATAAAGATCCCTAAGACCTATTACCTAGATAAGAGGCTCTAAAACCCCCTAGTACCCCTATATAAGGTATAGAGGAATAAGAAGTAGAAGAAATCCTAGCTAGTAAATTATATTAATCTAAGCTAAAATATAAGGTTAAGTAGGTTAGACACAATCCTAATCCTATTTAGTATCCTGCCTCTAACTTTATAGGTGCTCCCTATAAATTACAGGTATTCTACTAATAGTATCTAAATTAGCTAGGTCCCCTATATAGCTTACTAAGACAGATTTAAGCCTAGGAAAAAGGTAAAGAGGATCTAATATTACTTTATAATAATTATATCTAATATTAGAACTAATTTATATCCTATTTAGCTACGTATTATCTATTAACTACTATCTATTACTATTATTCTTGTTGCTATTTATTGTTATATCCTATTTAGAACCTTTAAGGTTCCTAGGACACTACCCCTAGGAAACCTCTTTATTCTATATCTATCTCTCTATTAGAACCTAGTTTAGACTCTGTATTAGCTAAGATAGCGCCTAGACTATCCTTCTTCGCTAGCTTCTAGATAACTAGTGTAGCAGGGATTAGAATAGGTGCAGGAGTAGCAGTAGGAGCTAGGACTAATTTAGATTCCTTCTTGTGAAACGCCTTTATCTTAGCCTATACTAAAAAGGTTACCTCCTAATTTAGCGCTAATTCCTCCTTAAGTTCTTTTATAGCCTTTATTAAGTCCCTAACTACTAAGACTATCTTATAGATACTATTCTAAAGCTAACGTAAATTAGATATAGTAGTATAATATATAGCTATAAGGATCTTAGTAGCTTCTATACCCTTAGTCTAAGTATTAGTAATAGTAACGCACTTACCTAGGTTTTAGGTAGTTTCTTAAATAGTGGCCTTAAACTATTTTACATCCTTCTAATAAGTAACTATAGCCTCTTTATCCTTATCCCCTTTAGCAGGGTTTCCTATTAGGCTGTAGTACTCTTCTAGGGCACCCCTAAGGGCAGAGTACTCTAGGCTAATAAAAGAAGGAATCTACTAGGATTAGTAAAGGAACCTTATTAGACTTAGATACTTACTAGATTGCAATACTTATTCTAGGAGATATAGTACTAGCACTTCTTAGAATTCTTTAACTTAAAATTAAAATTGTTAAACCTGCCCCTAGCTAGAGCCCTAACTGCTCTTATATAGAGAGCGCGATAAGCGATAGGGAGGACTCCTAGTAGTACTAGTACTAGCATAGCTAAAGGTTCTAATTTAGATTAGCAACTATTTAATTACATAGATTAAATACTTACTAGATTTTAAATAGATTAGGTTAAATAATTAAAAAATTAGGGATATAGGAATAAGAAAGTTGGTAGGTAGAGCGCTAGTTATAGGCAGGCCAAGGATAGGGGTCTGTGCCCTAGGAAGAAGAAGTGAAGGTAAAGGCAGAGGTAAAGGTGGATTTATTTTGCAAAAAGCTCTTCTTTAATAAGGGATCTGAACCTAATCCTAAGGATAGGGACTATCCTTTCTCTATAGGAGGGGGTAGTGTAATAATAAGGTAGAATTGCCTACCTATTATTCTATACTAAGTTAGGCCTAATAAAGGCCTAACTTACTAATATATATAGAGAATAGCTTGCCTATAGTTAGGATATATATATTCTTCTTATCCTTTTGTACAAGATCTATAGGTGTAGGAATCTATGGAAATTTGGATCACTAAGGTTAGGAATGATTTGGGAGATGGATTATTAGATTGTATCTACTACGATCGTACTTATATATATAGAGCTTTAGCTACCCTTACTAGAAGGTAAATAATTAGTAAACCTTCCTTACTAGAGCTCCTACTTTTTATTAGGCACTTAGTAGTAAGCTAGTAGTTAATTAGATAGTAGGTTATATAGGGGTATTAATTAGGGTTAATTAGATTAAGATACTCTATAATCTAGTTAATATCCCTCCTATAACACACCCCCTAGGTATAGGTAGATCTTTTATTATTGTGGTTGCACTTATAGTTAGTAGGTAGTATAGCTAATTAGAGCGTTATATATCTAAAGGGTTAAATTAGCTTACCCTTTAGATACTAACTAGCACGCCTTCCTTATTTAGCCTGCGCTTACGCGTGTAGATATTATCTAGACTAAGCTCTATAACTCTATCTACCTAACTATAATCTTTACTATAGCTTAAATTATAAGATTATATAACTCTAAAAATCTAAACTATACTTATATCTTTACTAACCTATATCTTAGTTAAAGTTAAAAACTACTATTTATACTTGCTCTACCTACACTACCCTTATTACCTCCTGCGTAGCTAAAGCTATAGTCGCTAAAGCTACTACTACTAAAGAAGAGCGCGCTACTACTAAGCGTAAGGCTATTATAGAGCGTGTAGTAGCTAAGCGCGTAGCTACTACTACTATAGTTAAGATTGCAAAGCTAAGGAAGGGCGCTCCTGCTCTAGCTCCTACTACTCTAGCTCTAACTCTAGCTCCTGCTCCTCTCTATACCCTGCCCTATATCCCTGCTCCTACTCCCTCTCTAGCTCCTAAGGAGACCCTAAGATCCTCCTATTATAGAGAGCCTAGTATTTATTATACTAAAACTTATCTAAATTATCTACGCTCTACGCTCTTTAATAAGTCTAATAGCAAGTGCTATAACTCTTCTAGTAGGGGGACTTAGTACTAGTAGTGCTTCTCTAGGTATAGCTATATCCTAATATATATAATCTATATAAGAATTTTTCCTTTATAATGCTTTTAGTAAGATCTTATACTAATAAACTAATAGCCCTAAGCTTACCTAACGCTCTGCGCTGTCCTTCCTAGTAAGGAAGTAGGCAGGTAAGAGCTAAGACCTTCTTAAGGATAAGAAGCAAAGGGTCTTAGTGCTCCTTAAGGAGAGCGAGGCTAAATAGCAGGAGCTAGTAAAAGCTACTACTACTACTGCCAAGCTTGCGCGCAAGGCTGCTTCTATAGCTAAGGGCGCCTAGAGCTCCTTATTAGAAGATAAGGACTCTAGCTCCTCTAAGGTTCCCCCTGTAAATCCTAGGATAGGGCAACCTAGGTAGCCCCCTATAGACTCTAAGGCACGCTTTACGCGCGTAATAGAGCTCCTTAGGGAAGCTACCTAGTTAATAATAGAGAGGTAGGCTATAGTTAGTTATTTTTATATTATATATTAATAGATCTTATATACTACCTTACTTTAATTAACGCTATATAATATATACTCTACTATTATATAACTTTAGGTGCTCCCTAAACCTTATAAATTATTATGCTATTAGGTTTTTAGTAAGCCTATTAGCTAGTATATTACTAGTAGGTAGGTAGGCAATATAGAAAGATCCCTTTATATACTCTTGCCTAAGCCACATGTTTTAAATATCCACATAGCGCAGCTTAGTAGTAATCCTTTTGTTATTGCCTACTACTAACCTAATAGTTTATTAATTATTATAATTAATTATCTAGGTAGTATCTAAAGTAAGGTGTATTTTAGTTAAAAAGCGTTTTAACGCTATTGCTTCTTTACTTACTTGCTTAAGCGCAAGGAGCTCTACTTTAGTAGTTAAAGTAGTAACAGTTAATTATTAAGCTACATTCTAAATAATAGGTCCTCTAAAGAGCGTAATTAGGTATCTATATAATAATTGCTAAGTATTAATATTATTAGCAAATAACGCATTACTACATATTATAAGCTTATTAGGATCCCTATTCCTATATTAGATTAATTAGTATTAAGTTTAGTATAGATAGACGATTACTTAATTAACTATATTAAAGTGTTGTTTAGATAGGTTAGTAAGGTATTAGGAGAGCTAGGAGGCTATATAGGCAATATTAGGGCGTACTATAATTAAGGTGTAAAGGATTAATCTAACGCGCTCCTAATAGTCCTTAATCTCCTTTTTAGTAGCTTCTCTAGTGCTCTTTTTAATATCTTTACTTAATAGTAGTGTAGTAGGGAATTTTCCTATCTCTACTAGATTAAATTTCTTTGCAATCTTGTTAATATATTTATTATAAACAAGCGTTATTATCCGTCTCTTTCTATCCTAGATTACTCTTACCCCTAGAAACTAGCTCACAGGTCCCTTCTCTTCTATAGTATATCTTTGCTTTAGAGCTTAGATAACCTTATAAGCTTAGCTTGCGTAGTTTTAGTAATAGAGCGATAGGATATTGTCCACATAGAATATTAACAAGATACTGCAATCTCTATTAAAGAATAGGCATAGCTCCTCTTTAGAAGCAATAAGCTTATTTTCTTAGAGTGTAGTTAAGAGCTTGTTATACTATAATAATAGTAAGTCTTTTAATCCATATAGAGCTTGTTTAAGCTTAACGCACTTCCTAGGTATTTAATATCCTTTAGGTAGCTCGCAGATAACTATAGGGTGTTAATCCCTTAAGGCATTAAGGAAAGCTCTAACAACGTTATATTAATATATCTTAAGGTTAAACTTAGCTCTAATAGCTATTATAGTCCTAAAGGTTTAAGCTACTAGGGTAGCTGCGTAGGTTAAATAAATTAAGTTAGTAAGCTATAGATCTCCTCTTACTACTATCCTTGCTTTGCACTTAATTAGGTAACCATCCTAATTAAGCTTGTATGTAAACACCTATTTAAGTAGGAGTAGATACTCTCCTTTAGTTAGCCTATTAATCTCCTCCTAGGTACTAGCTTTTAGTAGAGTATTAATTTCTTTATATACTACGTCTCTAAATTGCTATCCTATTTAGTAGTTATAGAGATCCTTCTATTATTTTAGCTCTTTTTGTAGAGCGTCCTAGTGCGTATTCCTTTTAGAGTTTTTAGGAGATTTGCTCCCTATTGCTGCTACAATTATAGCGTAGATTATAGCGTTTAGTTTAGGATATACTAAAAGATCGTGCAAGGGATTTCTAATTAGATCTATATCTAATAGATCTATTACTATATATATCCCTGCACTTATAGAGCCTCCTAGTAGTTTATTAGGGTCCTGTCCCTAAGCTCGCTTACTAACACACGTTAGTAGCAGTCCTTTAACTTGTGGTTTTCTACTTCTTCTAGGAGCTCTAGGTGCCGCTTGTAAGGGATCTGCAGGAGATACAGAATCTAGTCCCAAACTAGGTAGGTAGGAGCTCTGCTTACCACCCCTATAAGAGCTAGATAGGGTGCCCTTACTTATCTCCGTGCTCTTATAGAGTGACCTACTAATAGCACTCTCCCCTCTAGGTCTTTCCTAGGAGCTACCTATTATGGCGTTAAAGTAAGTTAGATTACTACTATCTTAGGTAGTATAACCCTAATCTATAACCTGTATAGATCCTTTATCTCCTATACTAAAGTTTAGTTCTAGTATTAGTTTAGGAGTTTAGAGCCCTATTAGCTTAGGGGACTTTATATAGATCCTTTGTGCTAAGCTAGCCGTGCTTAGTACCTACGCTAGAGGTGTCTGCTTAGGGGGTTGTGAATTACTAGGCTAGCTAGCCTAATTATCTACCTCCTCTAGCTCTACCCTACCCCCTAGCTCCTACGCTAGGTTTAGTCCTCCTTGCTTACTAGACTCCTTATATTGCTCTACTATAATATAAAGCTAATTAAAGATATTAAGCTCTTTATATACTTCTCCTATATCGCGGATCTTATCTTTGCTAATAACGTTAACTATCTTTTAAGCCTCTAACTATTAAAGCTACTCTAGATCTTTCTCTTTATAGAAAAGATCCTTATTAAAGGTAACGTTCTGCGTTATAATAATCTAATTAAGCAAGGGGATCTATATCCTGTATATATTAGATGCTCTATATCCTACTAGATATCTAATATAACCCTAAGGGTTCACCTTAAAAACCCTCTTATAACGCCTAGCTACTCAATCTCTGTTAAGGGAGTAAGCTTAACAGCTATAGGCGTATATTCCGCTCCAATTAGGGCAGAGATTAGTAGTTACCTCTCTTATCTGCTCTAGTTACCACCACCTAAAGTATCTAGTAAACTAATAATCTAGCACTTTGTTAGGTAATATTATATTATAAGTATAGGATAGGCTTATATTATAGAGCTAAGTCGCTGCTTTAATAATTTTAGGCCAGAGCTTTGTTAGTAGGTTAGCACTAATCCTTATTTTAATTAATTTTGTTATAATCTCCTATCCTACTCTTTCTACTCCTCTATTAGGTTTATAGGTATATACGGGTAAGCTCTTAATCTTAATACTATTGTTAGCTACCTAGATCTAAAAGCAAGATTTGCCGTACTAAGGGAGCGTTACAACGTTGTTGTCTTGCATAATCTTAACTATACTAAGCTTATATTAGTTAAGTATTAAGCTCTTAAAATTTTTAAACACCTGCATAATCTTATTAAGGTTTTTAGCTTATAGTAGATAGGTATAAAGCTTTCCTAAGTAGTTGTATTTTAATACTAAGATCTATTGCTTATAAGCTATACCTATTAGCATGTTAAATAGATCCTATAATACCTAGTAGTATAGACGTGGTGATCTTTCCCTTAGTTGTCTTAATATAACCTATTAGGCATGTGTAATAGCGCAGTGCTCGCATTTGCTCCTAGGAGTTCCTTTAATCCTAACGTTTATTGCTAACTTAACTAGAGCTTTAAGCGCCTTAGGTCCTAAATAGCCTAATTATTAGTGCTAAAGCTGCTTACTATTGTGTCTTAGGTAAGTTATCTAGGATTGCTAGGGTTGTTTAGGCACTATGCTTTAGATTATTTAATAAGGGGTAGAGGGCTTATATTCTAGGAAAGTTAAGTTAAACTTGCGCAGTAACTTAGCTAATACAACGCTCTTTCCTAATAATCTAAACTATAAGGTGGTATCTAGCCTAAGGAACTAAACTCCTGCTTTAAGTAATTAAGCTTCTAATATAATATTTACATAAAAACCTTCTACTAATACTATATTAGTAAGCACTAAATCTTCTGTTTTTAGACCTCTTGGTCTATTAAGAGCATTAGGGATTACTCTAGTCCCTCTGCCTAAGATTAGAAAAGCTTAAGTTCCTGCTTTAACTGTCTTATATTTAACCAATCTAAACAAGCTTTCTTCTAGGTAGCTTATATTATTAACTAGGTGCACTACACCCCTATTATTAAAGATAGTGCTCTTTAATAGAGCGTAAGCTTTAAAGTCTATAGTCAAATAGATCCTGTTCGTTTTCTCCGCTATTAACATAGGGTTAATTAGTGCTGCCTAGATACTGCCTAGATAGGTAATCGCGTTTTCTTTTACCTTACTACTATAATCTTAATTAATAGGATAGGACTTGATTAGAGCTTTTCTTAACTCTTTGAATTTTGGTTTCCTATTAATCTTTTTCTTAATCTCTAATTGTTAAGTAGTAGTAAGCTTGTTACCTGTATTAGTCTAAGCTTTAATAACGTTTTTGTATTTAGGAGGTTTCTATAGGTAGGATCTACTATATAGGTATAAAGACTCCTTCTTTAGTTAATTAGAAGGAGGAGCTCCTATTATTGCAAAGACTCTAGGACCTTTAGAGCTTAATCTTATATTGTTTTCTTAGAGAAGTAATAAATAGATCTTAGTAACCTACAGGAGGTTATAAGTTAGCTCTCCTATTACTAACTTTTTAATAATCCTTTAAAACATGTTTTAACCCTAATCTAGTAAGATCCTAGTAGATAGAGCTTTAAGATAATCCTATACTACAAGCTATCCTTTAATATTAGGAACGTTGTATACCTTAGCTTGCGTATACAGGATTATCTACTCCTTCTGCCAGCGATTAGCGTCTTAGCCACTTATCTTCGCCTTAGCAAGATAAGCTTTATACTGCGATCTCGCTAGTATTGCAGCGCTTAAGTTAGTTAGCGCTAGGTTATTACGGAGCACTTAGATAAGTGCTTAGAGGGTTACTCTTCCTTAATTAACAAGCTCTATATAGGCTAGGGTAAGGATCCCTTAATCTACTATGTTATTAACCTATATAAAGAGGTTCTAGATTGCTAATAACTTTAATACCTAATCTAATAAGCGGGCTTAGTACTAAGCTATTTAGAGCTTGTACTGCTTGCTTGTTATATTAGATAGCTTAATATCTGTTAGTATATTAGGCTTAATAGGTTTATTCTTAAAGTAGTTTTTAGTATCTAGAGCCTTAGGGTCTACCTCTACCTAGATCCCTTTAGTTAGGGCATAGTATCTAAATTAAATGTACTAGGTGGGCTAGTTAGTTAAACTAGTAAGTAGGATATCCCCCTTTAGGATATGGTTGCTTATAGTAGAAGAGTAATAAGTAAGCTTTTGCTTAAGAAATAGTATAAAGAGTAAAGCTTGCTAGCTTAGTATCTAAGTTAAACAATACGCTTAAATAGATAGGACGATCTTTAATAAGGTAAAGCGCAAACTAGGCTTATAACTATTAAATTTTAGATTACTAAGGTTAGGAATAATTTAGGAGATAGATTATTAGATTGTATCTACTATAATCGGACTTATATATATAGAGCTTCAGCTACCCTTACTAGAAGGTGAATAATTAGTAAACCTTCCTTACTAGAGCTCCTGCTTTTTGTTAGGCACTTGGCAGTAAGCTGGCAGTTGATCAGATAGTGGGTCATACAGGGGTATTAACCAGGATTAATCGGGATTAATCGGGATCAAGATGCTCCGTGATCCAGTTGATATCCCTCCTGCAACAATAGGTAATACGCTTAGTAGTGCTCTTAAGCTTATTAATATAAAAGTTAGTTTAGGCCTAGGTCTTGTTTATACGCTAGTTAATACGCTAAAAGGTAACACTAGTAGTAGAAGTAAGCTATATAATATTATTATTACTATAACTACTACATAAAGGCGTAATAGTATACTAAAGTAGAAATACTAGAGTACTAGTAGTAGATAGAATAATAGCACTAAGCTAATACTAATTATAGGCGCGCAAGTAGGTAGTAGGGGTAAGTAGAGTAACAGCGTTATTAGTTTAAGCCCTTAATATAAGATTCTTAAAATAATAGTAGAGCTAGTAGAACTATAGTATAAACTAGTAATAGGTGCCTTTAGTAGGTTTTCCTATAAAAGTGCTAAGGGTCCCTTTCTTCGCAATATAGAGGCGATCCTCCTAGTAACTATAATAAAACTAAAGCTAGTTATAGAGGGCTTAGCAAATATTAGGATTATTAGTAAGGATAGCTTCTAACTAAGTATAAGTCTTATAGCCGTGATAGTAGGACTTATATAAGCGCCCTAGATATAGTTAGAACTTGCTATAAAGAAAATAAAAATTAAGGGGAACTTACTACTACCTTTCTAATAGTTACACTTGCTAAAGAGACAAAGCTAGTTAATACACTAATTATAGGGAAGCGGCTTTACAAAGCTACTATTATATTCCTTATTATCTAAGTTACTAGAAATAATAAAGCTACTAAGTAACTATGTTTAGGGAGATATATGCTAAGTAGAAGTTAGTGCAGGAAATATAGGGAGAATATTAAAAGTACGCACGTTGTCTTAGTAGGCCTAGCGCGGGGTCTAACTACCTTATAGTAGTTCCCTACTACTAGCACTAGTAGTAGTAGATAGAGATATAATAGAGGCTATATAGGCTAGATTAATAGAAAAAGAGTAGAGATAAGACTAATTAGCTAGGAAAATCTGCTGTGTAATAAAGTAAGTTTAGGAAATTTATAGTAGGGTAGGACAGCTATATTAGAACTTTTATAGTAGGGTGCTAAAATAAGCGCATAGACGCCACGCACGCGTACCGCTTAATATACGGGCCTGTTACAAATTAGGAAGGAATATAAAGATATAACAATAAAACTAAAAAATATAGCAATAAAGCCTAATATAGATTATAGAGGACAAAGATATAACCCTAGACCCCTAGAAAAACAATTTCACGATAGCTTATAGGGGAAGGTTAGGGGTATGTAAAGGGCTTAGGCTTATGCCTAAGCCTAGGTCTAACACAAGACAGACCAAGTCTAACACTACTACTAAGCGAACACACTAGACACCTATAAAAAGGCGTAGAGGGCTTACCTCTCCTTTAAGATACTAAATACTATTATCAACGCTTATTGCATTCTCCCTTAAGGCTAGTCTATAACACTACTAGCTTCTAGGCCTATATTAATAGAGCCTTAATTAAATATTTAGATTATATATACGTAGTGTACTTAGATAATATCCTTATCTATACTAGGAGCAATAATATTACGCTTTACTAGCGTGCTATACGCGCTGTGCTTTAATTGCTACGCAAAGTAGAGTTATTTATTAATCTACTAAAGTGCACCTTTATATCTAATAAGGTCTACTTTCTAGGCTTTATTATTAGCACACAAGGTATATACGCTAATCTAGCTTAGGTAGAAACTATTACTTAATAGCTATAGCTAACTAATATTAAGGAACTATAATCTTTTCTAGGTTTTACTAACTTCTACTAATACTTTATTACAGGCTATGCTATATAGACTACCCCCTTTACTAATTTACTTAAAAAGAATAATAGCTTTACTTAGACACCTACTATAGACAAGTCTTTTAAGATACTTAAAAAATACTTTTTAAGCGCGCCTATCTTACGCTACTTTAATACTAAGCGCCCTATTTAAGTAGAAATAGATACTTCTACCTTTGCTATTATAGGTATCCTTTTATAACTTTTTAGAGATAATAAATAGCACCTAGTTACCTTTATCTTAAGGAAATTATAAGCTACTAAGCTAAATTATAAAGTCTATAACTTAGAGCTACTAGCTATTATTTATAGCTTTAAGTAGTAGTAATACTACCTAGAAGGCACCTAGCATACTATATAAGTGCTAAGTAACTATAGTAACCTACGCAGGATACGCGCTACACAGAAGCTAAACCTATAATAAGCTTATTAGGTAATATATCTAGGAGCTTTTAACTTTAAGGTAGAGTATAGATTAGGGAAAACTAACCCTATAGATAGCCCCTTAAGAAGGGCAGATTATATACAGGAGAACCTATTACTAACCTAATTATTACCTACCCTATAGAGTAAACTACTTATAAGGAATAGACTTAGTAGAGTAAGTAGATCTATAGATAAGTAGAGCTTATTAGGCGCGTATAAGACGCACGTTACTACAATTTATAGAACTAGAAAGGTCCCTACTACTAGCGCTATAGTGTGCACGCTATACGTGCCACACTTACTAGCTAGGGTGTTAGCTAGTAGCAAACCTATAATAGTAGAGTACTAATTACTTATTAAGACCTTACGCTAGTTATAGTAGGGGGACGCCTTTGCACAGTAATAGGTTGCAAGCTTAACACCTAAGGATAGTACTTAAAACTATAGAAAAGCGCACGTTTAGCGCTTAGATAAGAAGGAAGTCCTAAGATATAATAGTAGAATATATATTCTAGAGGAACTAGCTATTAGGTAAGAGATTTTATTCTAGAACTATAACTTACGTATAGTAGGCTACTTTAGCGCATATAGGACGCTTAAGCTAATTAAGAGGATATACTACTAGCCTACTTTATATTAAGATATTTAGGATTACGTAAGAATATATACTATTTACTAGAGGAGTAAAGCTCTAAGATATAGCTAATATAGAAAGCTATTACTACTACTAGTCCCTAGAGAAATCTTTAAGGAAGTTACACTAGACTTTATTACTAGCCTACTACTAGTAAAGGACCTTATAGGTTACGTGTTTAATATAATCCTTATAATAGTATATTACTTCTTAAAAATAGTACTCTATATACCTGCTTTAAAAATATAGGATATAAAATAGTTTATAAAGGCTTACTTTATATATATTATTTTAAAGTTTAGGATCTAGAAAGGTATTATATTAGATAGAGGAGCGATTTTTACCTCTTTATTCTAGATAGAAATCTACTACTAACTATAGGTAAAGCGTAGGCTAAGCACTACCTTCTATTTGTAGATAGACAGGTAAATAGAACACTAGAACTAGACCCTAGAATAATACTTAAGAATATTTATATTAAGCTCTTAAGAAGACTAGGTAACGCTCCTGCCTATAGCGTAGTTTACCTACAATAATTTAGTATATAAGTTAATAAAAGTTACCCTATTCTAGGTAGTATATAGCAAGTATCCCTTACTTACTAAGCTACCTAAGGTTAGTAGGCTAGAGGGGGAGATACTAGACGTAATTAAAAGAGTAAAGCGTATACACAGCGCAAGAGCAATAATAAAAGAATAGCTAGAGAAAGCACGCAAATATTAGAGCTAATACTATAACAAGAAATATAAGGAAGAAACCTTCTACCTAGGAGATCTAGTACTACTTAGTACTAAGTATATTAACTTAGCTAAATAACCTAGTAGGAAGCTATCTAGCAAGTTTATTAGCCTATTTTAGATACAAGGCGTAGTTAGAACGTAGGTATACTACCTACTTCTTTTACCCTCTTATTATATTTATAATATATTCTACATTTCCCTACTAGAATATTAGAATCCTAGGATAGGAGAAGAGGATAACACCCTCCTACTAGACGTAACACCTAAAGGAGAAGAAGTTTAGGAGGTAGAGAAGATCCTAGGGAAGTAGAAAAGAAAAGGTTAACTATAATACCTACTCCGCTAGAAAGGCTATAATAAATCCTAGGATACCTAGACTCTACCCTTAGACTTTAAGAATATAGATAATATAATTTAATAATATAAACTTAGTAAAGCTCCTTATATAAGGAAAGTAAGAAAGGATTATAAGTAATATATAGAAAATATAGTAAAGAAGCATATCTTCTTATATAGCCTTTAGCCTAAATATAGCCTTAGGCCTATAGGTATCTATAAATATAAAAACGCCTAATATAATTTATAGGAATTGTGCCCTACGCGCAATATACCTACTCCTCCTAAGCGCCCTCGCCCTTAACCGCACCCTCCTCGCCTTTAGCATCCTCCTTATCTCTACTACTATTACTAGCTTTAACACTAGCACCCTCCTTATTATTATTATTACTAGAGGAGCTATTAGTATTATTACTACTATTAGGAGCCTAAAACTAGTTAGCATGCGCCCTATATACGCTTAACAAGCGCACTTATAAGTCTAGCTACTGTAACGACTTAGGTAGGTAGGGCATCCGAAAGGTATCCTATACGACTCAAAGGCATATAGGAGTGCGCGTCTGTACAGAAAAGGATAAGATTCCTACACCTATAGGTCTTGTACAAAAGGACAAGAAGAACATGCCTATCCTAACTATAGGTGAGCTGTTCTCTATATACATAAGTAAGTTAGGCCTTTATTAGGCCTAACTTAGCATAGAATAATAGGCAGGCAATTCTACCTTATTATTATACTACCCCCTCTTATAAAGAAAGGATAGTCCCTATCCTTAGGATTAGGTTCAGATCCCTTATTAAAGAAGAGCTTTTTGCAAAATAAATCCACCTTTACCTCTACCTTTACCTTCACTTCTTCTTCCTAGGGCACAGACCCCTATCCTTGGCCTGCCTATAACTAGCGCTCTACCTACCAACTTTCTTATTCCTATATCCCTAATTTTTTAATTATTTAACCTAATCTATTTAAAATCTAGTAAGTATTTAATCTATGTAATTAAATAGTTGCTAATCTAAATTAGAACCTTTAGCTATGCTAGTACTAGTACTACTAGGAGTCCTCCCTGTTGCTTATCGCGCTCTCTATATAAGAGCAGTTAGGGCTCTAGCTAGGGGCAGGTTTAATAATTTTAATTTTAAGTTAAAGAATTCTAAGAAGTGCTAGTACTATATCTCCTAGAATAAGTATTGTAATCTAGTAAGTATCTAAGTCTAATAGGGTTCCTTTACTAATCCTAGTAGATTCCTTCTTTTGTTAGCCTAGAGTACTCTACCCTTAAGGGTGCCCTAGAAGAGTACTACAGCCTAATAGGAAACCCTGCTAAAGGGGATAAGGATAAAGAGGCTATAGTTACTTATTAGAAGGATATAAAATAGTTTAAGGCTACTATTTAAGAAACTACCTAAAACCTAGCTAAGTATATTACTATTACTAATACTTAGACTAAGGGTATAGAAGCTACTAAGATCCTTATAGCTATATATTATACTGCTATATCTAATTTACGTTAGCTTTAGAATAGTATCTATAAGATAGTCTTAGTAGTTAGGGACTTAATAAAGGCTATAAAAGAACTTAAGGAGGAATTAGCGCTAAATTAGGAGGTAACCTTTTTAGTATAGGCTAAGATAAAGGCGTTTCACAAGAAGGAATCTAAATTAGTCCTAGCTCCTACTGCTACTCCTGCACCTATTCTAATCCCTGCTACACTAGTTATCTAGAAGCTAGCGAAGAAGGATAGTCTAGGCGCTATCTTAGCTAATACAGAGTCTAAACTAGGTTCTAATAGAGAGATAGACATAGAATAAAGAGGTTTCCTAGGGGTAGTGTCCTAGGAACCTTAAAGGTTCTAAATAGGATATAATAATGTTGCAGGAGGGATATTAACCAGATTACAGAGCATCTTGATCCAATTAACCCTGATCAATACCCCTGTACGACCCACTGTCTAATCAACTGCTAGCTTACTGCCAAGTGCCTAACAAAAAGCAGGAGCTCTAGTAAGGAAGGTTTACTAATTATTCACCTTCTAGTAAGGGTAGCTAAAGCTCTATATATATAAGTACGATTGTAGTAGATATAATCTAATAATCTATCTCCTAAATTATTCCTAACCTTAGTAATCTAATTTTCTATAGTTATAAGCCTAGTTCGCGCTTTACCTTATTAAAGATTGTCCTATCTATTTAAGCGTATTATTTAACTTAGACACTAAGCTAGTAAGCTTTACTCTTTCTTTATACTATTTCTTAAGCAGAAGCTTACTTATTACTCTTCTACTATAAGCGACTAAATCCTAAAGGGGGATATCCTACTTACTAGATTAACTAACTAGCCCACCTAGTATATTTAATTTAGATACTATGCCCTAACTAAAGGGATCTAGGCAGAGGTAGACCCTAAGGCTCTAGATGCTAAAAACCACTTTAAGAATAAACCTATTAAGCCTAACATGCTAATAGATATTGCGCTATCTAATATAACAAGCGAGCAGTACAAACTCTAAATAGCTTAGTACTAAGCCTACTTATTAGATTAGGTATTAAAGTTATTAGTAATCTAAAACCTTTTTATATAGGTTAATAATATAGTAGATTAAGGGATCCTTACCCTAGCCTATATAGAGCTTATTAATTAAGGAAGAGTAACCCTCTAAGCACTTATCTAAGTGCTCTGCAACAACCTAGCGCTAACTAACTTAAGCGCTGCAATACTAGTAAGATCGCAGTATAAAGCTTATCTTACTAAGGCAAAAATAAGTAGCTAAGACGCTAATTACTAGTAGAAGGAGTAGACAATCCTGTATGCGCAAGCTAAGGTATACAACGTTCCTAATATTAAAGGATAGCTTGTAGTATAAGATTATCTTAAAGCTCTATCTACTAGGATCTTACTAGATTAGGGTTAAACTATGTTTTAAAGGATTATTAAAAAGTTAGTAATAGGAGAGCTAACTTATAACCTCCTACAGGTTGCTAAGATCTATTTATTACTTCTCTAAGAAAATAACATAAGATTAAGCTCTAGAGGTCCTAGAGTGTTTGCAACAATAGGAGCTCTACCTTCTAACTAACCTAAGAAGGAGTCTTTATGCCTATATAGTAGATCTTACCTATAGAAACCTCCTAAATACAAAAATATTATTAAAGCTTAGACTAATATAGGTAACAAGCTTACTACTACTTAACAATTAGAGATTAAGAAAAAGATTAATAGGAATCAAAAATTCAAAGAGTTAAGAAAAGCTCTAATTAAGTCCTATCCTATTAATTAAGATTATAGTGGTGAGGCAAGCGCGATTACCTATCTAGGTAGTATCTAGGCGGTACTAATTAACCCTATGTTAATAGCGGAGAAAACAAACAAGATCTATTTAACTATAGACTTTAAAGCTTACGCACTATTAAAGAGCACTATCTTTAATAATAGGGGTGCAGTGCACCTAGTTAATAATATAAGCTACCTAGAAGAAAGCTTATTTAGATTAGTTAAATATAAGATAGTTAAAGCAGGAACTTAAGCTTTTCTAATCTTAGGCAGAGGGACTAGAGTAATCCCTAATACTCTTAATAGACTAAGAGGTCCAAAAATAGAAGATTTAGTGCTTACTAACGTTGTGTTAGTAGAAGGTTTTTATATAAATATTATATTAGAAGCTTAATTGCTTAAAGCAGGAGTTTAGTTCCTTAGGCTAGATGCCACCTTATAGTTTAGATTATTAGAGAAGAGCGTTGTATTAGCTAAGTTACTACGCAAGTTTAACTTAACTTTCCTAGAATACAAGCCCTCTACCCCTTATTAAATAATCTAAAGCATAGTGCCTAAATAACCCTAACAATCCTAGATAACTAACCTAAGATATAATAGTAAGGAGCTTTAGCACTAATAATTAGGCTATTTAGGACCTAAGGCGCTTAAAGCTCTAGTTAAGTTAGCAATAAACGTTAGGATTAAAGGAACTCCTAGGAGCAAATGCGAGCACTGCGCTATTACACATGCCTAATAGGTTATATTAAGATAACTAAGGGAAAGATTACCACGTCTATACTACTAGGTATTATAGGATCTATTTAACATGCTAACAGGTATAGCTTATAAGCAATAGATCTTAGTATTAAAGTGCGACTACTTAGGAAAGCTTTATACCTATCTACTATAAGCTAAAAACCTTAATAAGATTATACAGGTGTTTAAAAATTTTAAGAGCTTAATACTTAACTAATATAAGCTTAGCATAGTTAAGATTATACAAGATAATAATATTATAACGCTCCCTTAGCGTGGTAAATCTTATTTTTAGATCTAGGCAGCTAATAATAGTATTAAAATTAAGAGCTCACCCGTATATACCTATAAACCTAATAGAGGAGCAGAAAGAGCAGGGCAGGAGATTATAATAAAATTAATTAAAATAAGGATTAGTGCTAACCTACTAATAAAGCTCTAGCCTAAAATTATTAAAGCAGCAACTTAGCTCTATAATATAAGCCTATCCTATACTTATAATATAATATTACCTAATAAAGTGCTAGATTATTAGTTTACTAGATACTTTAGGTAGTGGCAACTAGAGCAGATAAGGGAGGCAACTACTAATCTCCGCCCTAATTAGAGCGGAATATACGCCTATAGCTATTAAGCTTACCCCCTTAACAGAGATTAAGTAGCTAGGCGTTACAAGAGGGTTTTTAAGGTAAACCCTTAGGGTTATATTAGATATCTAGTAGGATACAGAGTATCTAATATATATAGGATATAGATCCCCTTACTTAATTAGATTATTATAACGCGGAACGTTACCTTTAATAAGGATCTTTTCTTTAAAGAAAAAGATCTAGAGCAGCTTTAATAGTTAGAGGCTTAAAAGATAGTTAATGTTATTAGTAAAGATAAGATCTGCGATGCAGGAGAAGTATATAAAGAGCTTAATATCTTTAATTAGCTTTGTATTGCGGCAGAGCAATATAAGGAGTCTAGTAAGCAAGGAGGACTAAACCTAGCGTAGGAGCTAGGGGGTAGGGTAGAGCTAGAGGAGGTAGATAATTAGGCTAGCTAGCCTAGTAATTCACAACCCCCTAAGCAGACACCTCTAGCGTAGGTACTAAGCACAGCTAGCTTAGCACAAAGGATCTATACAAAGTCCCCTAAGCTAATAGGGCTCTAAACTCCTAAACTAATACTAGAACTAAACTTTAGTATAGGAAATAAAGGATCTATATAGGTTATAGATTAGGGTCTTACTACCTAAGATAGTAGTAATCTAACTTACTTTAACACCACAATAGGTAGCTCCTAGGAAAGACCTAGAGGGGAGAGTGCTATTAGTAGGTTACTCTATAAGAGCATAGAGATAGGTAAGGGCACCCTATCTAGCTCTTATAGGGGTGGTAAGCAGAGCTCCTACCTACCTGCTTTAGGACTAGATTCTATATCTCCTGTAGATCCCTTATAAGTGGCACCTAGAGCTCCTAGAAGAAGCAGAAAACTGCGAGTTAAAGGACTGCCACTAACGCGTGTTAGTAAGTAAGCTTAGGGACAGGACCCTAATAAACCACTAGGAGGCTCTATAAGTGTAGGGATATATATAGTAATAGATCTATTAGATATAGATCTAATTAGAAATCCCTTATATAATCTTTTAGTATATCCTAAACTAAACACTATAATCTACGCTATAATCGCAGTAGTAATAGGGAGTAAATCTCCTAAAAACCCTAAAAGAAATACGCACCAGGACGCTCTACAAAAAGAGCTAAAATAATAGAAGGATCTCTATAACTACTAAATAGGATAGTAATTTAGAGACGTAGTATATAAAGAAATTAATACTCTACTAAAAGCTAGTACCTAGGAGGAGATTAATAGGCTAACTAAAGGAGAGCGTCTACTCCTACTTAAATAGGTGTTTACATACAAGCTTAATTAGGATGGTTACCTAATTAAGTGCAAAGCAAGGATAGTAGTAAGAGGAGATCTATAGCTTACTAACTTAATTTATTTAACCTACGCAGCTACCCTAGTAGCTTAAACCTTTAGGACTATAATAGCTATTAGAGCTAAGTTTAACCTTAAGATATATTAATATAACGTTGTTAGAGCTTTCCTTAACGCCTTAAGGGATTAACACCCTATAGTTATCTATAAACTACCTAAAGGATATTAAATACCTAGGAAGTGCGTTAAGCTTAAACGAGCTCTATATGGATTAAAAGACTTACTATTATTATAGTATAACAAGCTCTTAACTACACTCTAAGAAAATAAGCTTATTGCTTCTAAAGAGGAGCTATGCCTATTCTTTAATAGAGATTGCAGTATCTTGTTAATATTCTATGTGGACAATATCCTATCGCTCTATTACTAAAACTACGCAAGCTAAGCTTATAAGGTTATCTAAGCTCTAAAGCAAAGATATACTATAGAAGAGAAGGGACCTATAAGCTAGTTTCTAGGGGTAAGAGTAATCTAGGATAGAAAGAGACAGACAATAACGCTTATGTATAATAAATATATTAACAAGATTACAAAGAAATTTAATCTAGTAGAGATAGGAAAATTCCCTGCTATATTACTATTAAGTAAAGATATTAAAAAGAGCACAGGAGAAGCTACTAAAAAAGAGATTAAGGACTATTAAGAGCGCGTTAGATTAATCCTTTACACCTTAATTATAGTGCGCCCTAATATTACCTATATAGCCTCCTAGCTCTCCTAATACCTTACTAACCTATCTAAATAACACTTTAATATAGTTAATTAAGTAATTATCTATCTATACTAAACTTAATACTAATTAATCTAATATAGGAATAGGGATCCTAATAAGCTTATAATATATAGTAATGCGTTATTTACTAATAATATTAATACTTAGTAATTATTATATAGATACCTAATTACGCTCTTTAGAGGACCTATTATTTAGAAGGTAGCTTAATAAGCAACTATTACTACTTTAACTACTAAGGCAGAGCTCCTTGCGCTTAAGTAAGTAAGTAAAGAAGCAATAGCGTTAAAACGCTTTTTAACCAAAATACACCTTACTTTAGATACTACCTAGACAATTAATTATAATAATTAACAAACTATTAGGTTAGTAGTAGGTAATAATAAAAGGATTACTACTAAGCTACGCTATATAGATATTTAAAATATGTAGCTTAGATAAGAGTATAACAAGGGATCTTTCTATATTACCTACTTACCTACTAGTAATATACTAGCTAATAGGCTTACTAAAAACCTAACTATATAATAATTTATAAGGTTTAGGGAGCACCTAAAGTTATATAATAGTAGAGTATATATTATATAGTGTTAATTAAAGTAAGGTAGTATATAAGATCTATTAATATATAATATAAGAATAATTAACTATAGCCTACCTCTCTATTATTAACTAGGTAGCTTCCCTAAGAAGCTCTATTACGCGCAAGAAGCGTGCCTTAGAGTCTATAGGGAGCTGCCTAGGTTACCCTAACCTAGGATCTATAGGGGGAACCTTAGAGGAGCTAGAGTCCTTATCTTCTAATAAGGAGCTTTAGGTGCCCTTAGCTATAGTATTAGCCTTGCGCGCAAGCTTAGTAGTAGTAGTAGTAGCTTTTACTAGCTCCTGCTGCTTAGCCTTGCTCTCCTTAAGGAGCACTAAGACCCTCTACTTCTTATCCTTAAGAAGGTCTTAGCTCTTACCTACCTACTTCCTTGCTAGGAAGGACAGCGTAGAATATTAGGTAAGCTTAGGGCTATTAGTTTATTAGTATAGATCTTGCTAAAGTGTTATAAAGGAAAAATTCTTATATAGATTATATATATTAGGATATAGCTATACCTAGAGAAGCACTACTAGTACTAAGTCCCCTTACTAGAAGAGTTATAGCACTTGCTATTAGACTTATTAAAGAGCGTAGAGCGTAGATAATTTAGATAAGTTTTAGTATAATAAATACTAGGCTCTCTATAATAAGAGGATCTTAGGGTCTCCTTAGGAGCTAGAGAGGGAGTAGGAGCAGGGATATAGGGCAGGGTATAGAGAGGAGTAGGAGCTAGAGTTAGAGCTAGAGTAGTAGGAGCTAGAGTAGGAGCGCCCTTCCTTAGCTTCGCGATCTTAACTATAGTAGTAGTAGCTACGTACTTAGCTACTATACGCTCTATAATAGCCTTACGCTTAGTAGTAGCGCGCTCTTCTTTAGTAGTAGTAGCTTTAGTAACTATAGCTTTAGCTACGCAGGAGGTGTTATAGACTGGCCTTAAGGGAGAATGCAATAAGCGTTGATAATAGTATTTAGTATCTTAAAGGAGAGGTAAGCCCTTAGCGCCTTTTTATAGGTGTGCAATGTGTTCGCTTAGTAGTAGTGTTAGACTTGGTCTATCTTATATTAGACCTAGGCTTAGGTATAAGCCTAAGCCCTTTATATACCCCTAACCTTCCCTATAAACTATTATAAAATTGTCTTTCTAGGGGTCTAGGGTTATATCTTTGTACCCTATAATCTATTTTAGGCTTTATTTCTATATATTCTTAGGTTTTATTGTTATATCTTTGTGTTCCTTCCTAATTTGTAATAGGCCTGTATGTTAAGTAGTACGCGCGCGTGGCGTCTATGCTCTTATTTTAGCACCCTACTATAAAAGTTCTAATATAGCTATCCTACCCTACTATAAATTTCCTAAACTTACTTTATTATATAATAGATTTTCCCTACTAATTAGCCCTTTCTCTAATCTTTTTCTATTAATCCTGCCTATCTAGTTCCTATTATATCTTTATCTATAGCTACTAGTGCTAGTAGTAAGAATCTACTATAAGGTAGTTAGACCCTGCGCTAGGCCTACTAAGATAAGGTACGTACTTCTAGTATTCTCCCTATGTTTCCTGCACTAACTTTTACTTAGCACACGCCTCCCTAAACATAGCTGCTTAGCAGCTTTATTATTTCTAGTAACTTAGATAATAAGGAGTATAATAGTAGCTTTATAAAGCCACTTCCCTATAATTAGTATATTAACTAGCTTTGTCTCTTTAGTAAGTATAACTATTAGGAAGGTAGTAGTAAGTTCCCCTTAATTTTTATTTTCTCTATAGCAAGTTCTAACTATATCTAGGGCGCTTGTGCAAGTCCTACTATTATAGCTACAAGACCTGTACTTAATTAGAAGCTATCCTTGCTAATAATCCTAACGTTTGCTAAGCCCTTCGCAACTAGCTTTAGTTTTATTATAGTTACTAGGAGGATCACCTCTATATTATAAAGAAGGGGACCCTTAGTACCTTTATAGGGAAACCTACTAAAGGCACCTATTACTAGTTTATACTATAGTTCTACTAGCTCTACTATTATTTTAAGGATCTTATATTAAGGGCTTAAACTAATAATACTATTACTCTACTTGCCCCTACTACCTACTCGCGCGCCTATAATTAGTATTAGCTTAGTACTATTATTCTATCTACTACTAGTGCTCTAGTATTTCTACTTTAGTCTGCTATTACGCCTTTATGTAGTAGTTATAGTAATAATAATATTATATAGCTTGCTACTACTACTAGTGTTACCTTCTAGCGTATTAATTAGCGTATAAACAAGACCTAGGCCTAAACTAACCTTTGTATTAATAAGCTTAAGAGCGCTGCTAAGCGCACTACCTATAGTATTAAGACCCTTATTATTAGTATTAATTTTCCCTTGTTCCCTTTATATCTATTCTAATATTTGCTTCCTTTAGGCCTAGGGTGCTACACGTTAGCAAGCTATTAAAGCACTACCCTCCTCCTACTACTACTACTACCGCCGCTTATACTTGTTAACTAAGTCTTCCCCTACCTATAACGCGCGTAAGCGTTACTACTATTACTAAGAGATATAGAGGCGTTAGAATAATATAAATAATAGTTTAGAGGGGGCTAAGGGGGGGTTAGTTATAGATAGTAATAGTATAGATACTACTACCTAATTATTAGCTATATTATAAAACTTTAGTAGTAGGGTACTTGCTTAGAGTATTATTAGGATAAATAAAAAGATATCTCTAATACCTTTCTACTTCTTAATTGTAATAAAGGTCTAAGTTATTATTCTAGTTTCCTTTTACCCTTACCTCCTAGCTTTTATATATATTAGGCTATTATTATATATAATATCCCTATACTATTCCTTAAACCTATCTAGAGCCTTAGTATCCTGCACTACCTCTAGCAGGTGCTATATTAGATTAATATACCCCTTCTATTTTACTAGGACTTAATACTTTCCTTTTCCTCTTATATTCTTTATATAAAGGATCTCTTCTACTTCCTATTTATCTAGTATTGCATCTTTATTTTCTAGAGTAACTATTAGACCTAGTTATAAGTCCTAAAGCCTCTAGCTTAGTAGCAGGTTATTAGTAGCTCTCTCTAGCAGATCTACATGCACAGTCTTATATAAGTTCCCTAGTAAATCTAATACTACTATAAGTAGAGTAGGGACTTCTATTACTCTATACTTTACCTATAGCTAGTTAAACTTTTTACTTAGTTAGTTTATCTTTATATTATATATTATAAACTAAACTATATTACCTTTTAGGAACTTTTTAGCTAGGCGTTAGGACTAGTTTATTACTTCCTATTATTATTACTATTAGAATATAATAGTAGCTTGCGCTAGCTCTACACCCCTCTATAGGTGCGACAAGAATGCTACAGCCTCTCTATAAGGATTTATAGGCTTTACTAGTAGTAATATTATCTTTTATAGCGTATCTATAGTATACCTATTTAAAAGTAGATTTAGGCTAATACTAGTTATACTAGAGTCCCTGTTATTAAGTGCAAGTTAGCAGGCTAGCAGGTAGTTAGGCTAGTTAGTCTGCTTAAAGCATACTATTATACGCAGCACTACCTGCACCTCTTAGTTTACCTACTCTATCCTGCTGTCTATCTAGGGGTAATATATAGTGGACAGTAACTAGTTTATCTTTATTATCTAGTATAATATTATCTAGAAGGATCCTAACTAGTTAGAGCCTTAGTTAGTAATAATAGAGGATAGGAAGCCCTAGAACTGCCACTAGTTGTCCTAAAAGATCCTTGCACAATAATTAGCTACTATAGAGACTATTACTTTAAGCTAAATATATTTAGACAATCTATTAGTAATAACTAATAGGAACTAAGGTTTACTATTATCTTTTGTAGGTAGGTTAACTATAAAATCTATAGATATTTAGGACTAGTATAATAACGCAACTAGTATAGGTTATAATAGACCCTATTAGCGCTTCTAGGAGATATAAGCACTATAATAATAGTAGTTCTAAATATACTACGCAATATCTCCTAATATTCTATCCTAATAATAGTCGCGGTGTAGTATTTAAAATATTGTGTTCTTTCCTAGATATCCTACTAAACCTAATTTATGTGCTTACTATATAATAGTAGTTATAAGGGGTTCCTATATTAGTAACTAAATAACGCCCCTTTAAAGCAAAGTGCTGTGTGCGCTAATTATATAGTCCCTAATCTATTGCTTTGTGTTAGTAGAAACTAGGAAAGACCTAGAGCCTTTCTAAACTGCATTAAGACGCACTTAGTATATCTTATCTTCTAATACTACTTTGTCCTATAGTGTCTGCATATATAGGTTAGCAAAAAGGCTAGCACCCTTTAGTAACTTAGACGCCTCCTCTACTTCTAACACTGCAACCTAAATTAATTTAGGGCGCATTACTAACTATAGTGTTGCTTTAGAGAAGTTTAAGTCTTATAGTTACCTACTTAAGGTATTAGGTTATCCTATAAGATAGCTAGGTCTATACTATAGGATATACTAATATTTTAAAAGTTCCTCTGCCTAGCAGCACTATTACTTGCTTAAGCTTTAAAGGCTAGTAAAGTACTCTAGGTTTTTATAGTCTGTGAATATTATAAATAGTTTATAAATACTCTATAACTCTACTAACTAGCTTTTAAGATACTTAATAATAGCTAGTAATTCCTTATTATATATAGTGTAGTTTTGTCTCTCTAGTGTTAGTACTATAGAGTAGTAAGTAACTAGGCGCTAGACGCCCCTAACTTTTTATAATAAGCAACCCCTAAGAGCGTATCCTAAATAGTCTACTTCTAATAATATTTCTTTAGCTAGGTCCTATTACGTTAGTACTAGTCTAGATATAAATGCCTTTTTTAGTGTATTAAATATACTCTATTCTTCCTCTCCCTATTAGAATAGGGTGTCCTTCCTAGTTAGTTAGTTTAAAGGCGCTGCTACTTTAGAAAACTTCGTGATAAAATCGCGGTAGAAGTTAGCAAAACCTAGAGAACTCCTTACCTCTCTTATATTCCTAGGGGATTCCTATTCCTATACTACCCTAAGCTTTTTAGGGTTAGGTCTAAGTAATTTGCCCGCCTTAATAATATAGCCTAGGTAGCGTACCTCCTTAATACTAAACGCACACTTCTTTAAGTCTAGGTATAGTCCTACTTCTTTTAATAGTATAAGTACACACTTTACTTTTTCTATATAGTTAAACTAGTCTCCTCCTAAATAAATTAGGATATTATTAAGGTAGGCTATTATATATAATCTAAGTAACTCTATAAGCGCAGTATTAATATATTATTAGAAAGTAGATAGCGCACTACTAAGACTAAATAGATATACTAACTATTTATATAACCTAAACTAGATATAGAAAGCTATTAAGGACTTATAATCTTCTACTATTCTAACTTTATAAAAGGTAGCGCGAATATCTACTTTTATAAACTAATTTACGCTAGATAGTATATATAAAGTTTCCTTAATAAGTAGTAGTAGGTATTAGTCTAATATTATTATGCTATTAAGTATCTAGTAATCTACATAAAGGCGCTAACTACCTAATAGCTTCTTTACTAGTAATACTAGAGCTCTAGCTATAGAAGAGCTTGCTTAGATCTAGCCCTTGTCTATTAATCTAGTAAGTTATATTCTTAGTTCTAGTAATTAATTATAAGATATAAGGTATAGGGGACCCTATAGGGGGTTAGGCTAGGTTCTATCTAGGAGAGTTGTTAACTAAACATAGTAATCTATACTACCCTAATAGGGCAGCAAACTACTTGCTAACTCTTTGTTAAACAGGTCCCTAAACTCTTATAGTTCTAGTAGCAACTTTATCTTTCTAGTTTTATACTTAGGCTTATAGGGAACTGTGCTATTAGTAATATAGATAGTGTGTATATTAATAGGACTTCCCTTATTAACACTTCCTAGATATTTTATTAGGTATAAGTTATATATTACCTATAAAATATCTAGTATATTTATTGCAAAAATTTATACCTATATATCTTCCTATTAGGGTCCTTAATTTAGTAACCCTACTATAACTAAACCTAAGATAATAGAGATATAGGTAGGATATAGGCGTCTCCCGCTCTCCTATACTACTATATTTCCTGCCTTCCTAATTATTAATTTACCTTATAGAATATCTATAACAACGCCCTCTCTATATAGCTATAGTCTGCCTAGTATTAGTTAATAAGAGAGACTAGGTACTATATAGGCTAAAAGCTAAGACTACTAACTATCTAAATTATAGTCTAATACTACTAACTATAAAATTCTTATACCCTTAGCAATTCCCTAGGTATATTACAAGGGTCGCGGGGGAATGTCTATAAAGTTCCTACTAATCTATCTTACTAACTTTTCCTTAACTGCACTAAAACACTAGCACCCTAAATTAACTATTGCTTACACATTCTCTACTCTACCTAGGAGGAGGGGAATAAAGAAAGGAGGATTATTTAACCTAGCCTTAATATCTAGGGGATACTTAATAGCCTCTACTATTAATAATTCCTCTATTATAGTGTCCTCCTTATACCTCTAACTTAGCCTAAAGTTAGGGGTAGCTAGTTTCCTAAATTAGAGCTGCTTGCTAATACTGCAACTATCTTAATACCTACTAGTTATAGTAATAAGGTATTAGGGCATGCACGCACAAAATAACTACCCTATCTACACTAGGTGTAGACCTTTGCTAGTTTCTATATATTAAACAGGTCCTATAGGATCTAGTTAGGACGTAATATTAGTAGTTTAGTAGGTGCACTTAATAAGGCTGCCACTTCTACTATATTTATATTACTATCCTAATCTAAGTTAGACTTCTACTAGGGTTCCTTATACTTACTAGCCTAAAGAAAACCTAGTTCTAGAGAGGCTATTTTAATATCTACTATAATTATCTTGTATTCCTCTATAGCTACGTTATAGTTTATCCTAGAGACTCCCCTATTAAGGGAAACTAAGCGCATATAACTATTAAGAGATTACTAAAGTTATAAAAGCTTCTATTTATTATCCTAGTATAAACCTCCTAACTATATAAGGAGCTATATAAAATTTATAAAGAACTCTATAAAAGGCTAATTTTAGCCCTAATATAAGTGTTCTAACGTAACTTAGGCGCGCTCTTACCTGTAATAATTGCTATAATAGAACGCTAGGTAGTTAAGAAACCTGCTTATATCCTAACGCTTGCGTGTACTATCCTTAAAGTATAGTGCTATAGCGCACTAGACTATAGGTAATAACTAGGACTAAATATATATAAACCTTACCTCCTTATCCCTAATAAAGACCTTATCTACACGCAGTTTAAACTCTATAGTTATTTACTAGGAGGAGAAGTTTGCCTTAGTGCTATTATATAGCAAGCTAACTAGAAAGGGTTTATAACGTAAGGTAGGAGAGGGTAGAGGTAGTATATTATTAAACCTAGCGGGCTTAGAGGAGGGTTAGGATAGAATCTAATTACGTATTTCTTTGTTCTATTAACGTAGTATAGCTATTATAGCAGAGTCTTAAGCCTATTATTCTATTAATCTATAGACCTGTTGTATTAGCCTTTCTACTATATTAGGTTACACCTAGTTATTCTAAATATCTAGCGTGTCTATCTCTTATTACTATTATAGTATATTTAGAAGAAGATACTAAAATATTATAGACTAGCCTTAAGGGAGAATACAATAAGCGTTAATAATAGTATTTAGTATCTTAAAGGAGAGGTAAGCCCTTAGCGCCTTTTTATAGGTGTGCAATGTGTTCGCTTAGTAGTAGTGTTAGACTTGGTCCGTCTTGTGTTAGACCTAGGCTTAGGCATAAGCCCAAGCCCTTCACAGGAGGTAATAAGGGTAGCGTAGGTAGAGTAAGTATAAATAGTAGTTTTTAACTTTAACTAAGATATAGGTTAGTAAGGATATAGGTATAGTTTAGATCTTTAGAGTTATATAATCTTATAACTTAGGCTATAGTAAAATTATAGTTAGATAGATAGAGTTACAGAGCTTAGCCTAGACAATATCTACGCGCGCAAGCGCAGGCCAAACAAGGAAGGCGCGCTAGTTAGTATCTAAAGGGTAAGCTAATTTTACCCTTTAGATATACAACGCTCTAATTAGCTACACTACCTACTAACTATAAGCGCAACTATAATAATAAAAGATCTACCTATACCTAGGGGGTGTGTTGCAGGAGGGATATTAACTAGATCACGGAGCATCTTAATCTAATTAACCCTAATTAATACCCCTATACAACCTACTATCTAATTAACTACTAGCTTACTACTAAGTGCCTAATAAAAAGCAGGAGCTCTAGTAAGGAAGGTTTACTAATTATTCACCTTCTAGTAAGGGTAGCTAAAGCTCTATATATATAAGTCTGATTGTAGTAGATATAATCTAATAATCTATCTCCCAAATCATTCCTAACCTTAGTGATCTAGATCTCCACAGTGAATAATTAGTAAACCTTCCTTACTAGAGCTCCTGCTTTTTATTAGGCACTTAGCAGTAAGCTAGCAGTTGATTAGATAGTGGGTCATACATAGGTGTTAACTAGGATTAATTGGCTTAAGATGCTCTGTGATCTGGTTAATATCCCTCCTACAACAATAAGTCTAATTATAGTAGATATAATCTAATAATCTATCTCCTAAATTATTCCTAACCTTAGTAATCTAAATTTCCACAAAAAGGATAAGATTCTTACACCTATAGGTCTTATATAAAAGGATAAGAAGAATATACTTATTCTTACATAGGCGAGCTTCTATATATATCTGTAAATTAGGCTATTATTAGTGTTAACTTAGTATAGAATAATAGGCGAACAATTCTGCCCTATTATTACAATAATTAAATTAGATTAAAACAAGAATTAAGGAGAAGTAATCTCTATTTCTAAGATATCTTAAGAATTAAGTGTTAAGTTACCTAATATTCTATCCTATAATCCTCCCCTCCTTTATACTATTATCCCACCTAAATTAAGTTTTAACCTATTCTAACTTAGGCTAGACCTTGTTTTCAACCGAACCCATCGTGCCACGGCACACTACCTATCTATAGGCGAGATACTACCTATATACCTAGGGTGTAACGACTCTGCTATTCATAGTCACCACGAGTAACTATCTAGCTTGGTTCCTGGGGCTAGCACCTTAATATGAACCCACCTTTGGCCTAATTCCCCTAGGTATATAGCCTATAGGTAGTATCTCGCCTATAGATAGGTAGATATATTTCTCTTATGCTTTTATACAAGACCTATAGGTATAGGAATTAATCGTTCTATCTCTATATAGACGCGCACTCCCATATGCCTTTGAGTAGTATTGGACCCCTATCCGATGTTCCTACTTACCTGCGTCGTTATAAGAACTGGGTGACCGGCCAATATTCATCTGGAGACCGTGACCGGGTTGCCCCTAAAAAGACAGCTCCTGGTCGCCATCATTTTGTACAATATCGAGAAATGCAAGCAATGTCAGTTGCTCCAATCTAGGCTGGCCTTCTTTGAGTCACCGTCTGCATCATGTCATGAGTGTCAGCCGATGTTGAGAGAGCACGGCAGCCTCGAAGCGTCATTTTGCACATCGGTGGACGTCTGTTGATATTGTCAGGCGCCACGTATACGAGCTCAAGGAAAAGTCCCATCATAATCCATCACTGGCGTGTCATTAGCGGCAGCTCCGCCTTGTACCGCTGAATTGACTAGCTTGGCCCTAGCCTAGGCAATCTGCTAGCAAATGTTTTTTTACTGTATCCTATTTGCCTATCCAGTGGCCGGGGAGCACTGGGCTGTGAACCTGTCCTGTGAACCTGAGTATCGACGCTCCTTGGAGCAAGATCCAAAGAGATGCAGCGTTTAACAAGAGCAATATGAAACATTAAAAAGCAACAGTAGTTGTCGGGCCTTCGGGAGGTCAGCATCGGGATCCGCAATCATCTCAAGGGTTGATCATCGATCAAATTCGATCTGTGACGGCATCGTCAAAAATAAAGTTGTTCGGAGATGGGCCCTCCGCTTGCCACCCGACACTACCGGTACTATAGTACACGCTTCGGTCCCTCGTGAGTGTAGGTGGATTGATACGGTTCCACGTGATGGAATGCAGGCATGACAACGCGGAGATTTTCAACTCAAATTCCAGAACGTGCAGACAGTATCCCCGTCTCCGTAAGCGTGGGTAATTCGTCTCGAGGCGGGAACAGGCGAAGGGCCAGCGAGTTTCTCGGGGATATAAATAGTCCGCGCCACGCCGCTAGATATCTCGGCGGGGTTGGCAACATTGGCATGTGTTTCCTGACACACTTGAGGCTTTTCAGTGTGAAATTGCATTCTTACCCACATTCGCGTTATGTAACCACGTTCAGGCGATTACAGCCGTGATCTGGCGAAGGATGCACCACACTTCGCGGAGCGACCATCCGAATCCTGAAGATGGCCTGAGTCGGCAAAGCACGTTCACGGCAAAAGCCAAATGTTCCGCTCTTCTATGGACGCAACCCTGCCCTGTTTTCGTATTTCTGCAGCGAGGTACTCTTGGCTGCTGGGAAAGCATTGGCTCTACTGGTCGAGGCCCATCGCTCCTCAGAGCAGAGCAATACTCTGTATAAGTAATCCCAGCCGCCTTGCAATGTTGGCTTCTACTCCACGCCTCTCGCTCTGCTACTTTCAATAGTAGCTGTCACTCGCTATACTTATACTAATTATTTCTAATACTAAATCATGAGGTTTTCTAAAATCGTGTCCGCCTCATTGGTGGCACCGCTGGTGGCCGCTCACGGTGGAAGTATTCCGGGAGCACCAAAGGTTTTTGGTCTCCCTCGCAACCTGAATGCGAAGACACCTACAGCTCGTGTCCTCCGTCATGCTGCTGAGCCCAAGCGTGGTCTTCTGGAGACTCGACAAGGTGGTCAGAATGGACGCTGTGGACCCGACTTCGGCCGCGCGTCTTGCGCTCCAGGCTACTGCTGCTCTGGTGCAGTATGTTGGAGTCTCGATCGCTTGCATGAACATTGCTGATCTAATTTCAGGGCTACTGCGGAACCACCAAAGACCACTGTGCTGCGCCCGACTGCTTGATTGACTTCGGTCCAGCTTGCGACGCCAACAAGACTCCCGGAGGAGCCAGCACCCGTAACGATGCTCGTCCACAAAAGGGCAATGTCCCATACGGCGGAGAGGGCATCTACACCTGCCAGAAGGCTGGAACAGTTGCGATCACTTACGATGATGGGTATGTCTAGCCATGTAAAAGTCGTGCTGAGCAACATGTACTAATATGCAACTATAGCCCATACTCTTACACTTCTCAAGTTCTCGATCAATTCGCACAGTACGGATTCAAGGCTACCTTCTTCGTGACAGGTAACAACCTTGGCAAAGGCGCGATTGACAGCACTTCACAATGGTCCAACGTGATAAAGCGTATGGTTGCTGAAGGCCATCAAGTGGCCTCTCACACCTGGTCGCACCAGGATTTGAGTGTCATCAGCGATTCTCAGCGTTACGACCAGATGGTCAAGAACGAAATGGCCATCCGCAACATCATCGGAAAGTACCCCACCTACATGCGCCCCCCTTACTCTTCCTGCAATGGTGCTTGCCAGACCGTCATGAAGAACCTCGGCTACGTCATCTCGTACTTCGACTTGGACACGGATGACTACAATCAGCTCTCCAACATCCAGGTCGCTAAGGACAACTTCAAGCGTATCCTCGACGAGACTCCCGGTGGACCTCAGTCTGGTGATCGTCTTGCTATTGCCCACGACATCCACGAGGCAACTGCTTTGTCTCTTACTGGATACATGCTTCAGTACTTGAAGTCCAAGGGCTACCGTGGCGTGACCATGGGAGAGTGCATGGGTGAGCCAGAGGCAAACTGGTACCGCACCTCTGGTGAAAGCGGCGGCTCCACTCCCCCTCCTACCACCAACCCTCCTTCCACTGGTGGCAATGTCTCTACCGATGGAAAATGCGGTGTCCAAGGTGGTGCTACATGCAATGGCTCCAGCTTTGGCAACTGCTGCTCGCAGTACGGATGGGTAAGTCAAGCCAAAATTGTAGTTTCATACATTCATAGCTAACGATTGTGAAGTGTGGAAGCACTAACGACCACTGCGGCACTGGCTGCAACGCCTCCTCCGGCACTTGCGGAAGCGGTAGCTCCCCAGCACCCAACCAGCCCGTTGCTGTTTCAAAGGATGGTACATGCGGTACTGGCAAGGGAACTTGCACGGGGTCTGCGTTCGGTACCTGCTGCTCACAGTACGGTTGGTGCGGTACCACATCTGGACACTGTGGCGCGGGCTGCAACAAGGCGTTCGGCAGATGTGACTAGAAGTCTAATCTATAATCGGTTTGCATGCGCTTGGGTTTCTGTAGGATCATCGTTGGAATCCTACAATCCACTCTGCTTTCCCAATCAGAGAAGACAAACAAAATACGAAATGCACAATTTATGGCAAACCAATAAAGTCGGTCATGCAGAATATTGAAACCGGTAAAGGTCCCCAATCGGTCAGTAGGTGACTTGTCATGGCGAGTTTCAGGGGGTCGGCTCCTACCTTCGCTAGGTAAACAGCGTTGCAGCCAAGGTGGTAGCGTAGCCACAGGCCTCCCACTAAGCTTCTGCCGTCTGTTCTGGGTGTTGCCTGCCGCCAGAATCGCGATTTTCGAGGATGAAACATACTCCAGAGCTCAAACCTTGGCCGTTGTTATCTAGGACATTATGGAGCAGGTTCCGCGAGAGTAAATGTTCTGGAACGCCGAATGCGTCATTCTCTCCAGCAGCACCATGTCAAGATGAAGGCTATGCGCTACCCAAGACTCTTTGAGGCTAACGGCTACTATGCATGTTCCCCTCTATCAAGACCATTTTCTCGACTCCGGTAACATGACCTAAAATGCAGATCTGTATGTTGATTTTCAATACCCTTCACAGACGATCTAGCTATTCAGGTTTATTTGGTACGTCCACAATTCAAAGCATTGTCAGTCAAAAGAAGACTTAACAACCAAATTGGGATTTCGATGATTATTTCGCAGCTGATGCGAAAAGCAGTTGTTCACTAAGCAACATCGCGTTTTCAAAAAATATCTCCCTCCTCACACAAAGCAGCGCAATCAACAGGAAAGTCCTTATAACTAAACTATTTGAGCTATAGAATATCTTAAGGGATGATCAAGGGACACCTTTAATGGCCTAGCAGGAGCCTCCATAATGCACAAAATCTTTAACAGCACAACCGTTCAACAGTTCCAAATCCACAGGATACTGTGATCATTGTCACAAATGATATCATCACCTTCTCTACCGTTAATATCGAGAAAATTTGCGGTCTATCTATGCGAACATTAAATACATGGCCTGCAAAGTGTTGTATACTAGTTATGTCATTAACTTGTCATGTCAAGAGGAAATATGCAAATTGTAAGCCAAACATGAACAAAACTATCGTGAACTTGTAAGTATCCTTATTGTCCAAGTGTTGGAGGGTGACCTTTTTGTTGCAAAATAATTCAGCAATCCACAAGCAAATGATAGAACCCTATCGATCAGCAATGACGGTATTTCTCAATTCGTAGACTAATCATATGGAAATGTTTAGAGAAGCAAACATGTATTGCGCAAACCCAAGGGCGTCACTTGATCACTCTGGCCTGAGGTACACGTGCGAGAAATCACGGCAGAACATGAATTACCACGGTGTTGAAAAGGCAGCTCAGTATACTTAGACTTCATCATGTGTTTCTGTGTTCTGGGGCCATGATACTTCATAATCCCACACATCAACAGCAATTACCTTGACATTAATGATTGTACTGAATTTGTTCTCGTGTGGCGTGTTGAGACTGGTGGCGTCACCTACCAGCCACCCGCCTGAGTCTCCGCTACATACCGTTAGGTAACTTCGTCGACATCTCCAAGCGAACACGAGGCCTGCGGTACCTTCTTCAAAGTGCGAGATATCCCCGGATATTTTCTCCCGCGCAAGGCTGACACGGAAAGATCCTTGTCCTAGTCATTCGCTTCCATACCATGATACTTACCTAAACTCAAAGCGGTGCATGTGCCCACACTTAGGCAGCCATCCTTCACAGCCACCGCAATACTGTTGTGATGAGACCTGTGTGCAGTAAAATCTCGATTCACGATTTTCCAAACTCCTTCTTAGCAGCATCATCTTCATGCCATCAGAAGCCGTCAAGCGTCGAAAACCTCACATCAAATCACGCAGCGGGTGCACGCCATGTCGCGATCGACGTGTAAAATGCGACGAGACGCGTCCAACATGTACCGTACACGTTGTCTGAACCGAGATCAAGTTTGTGAATATAGTCGCTCGGCTCGCGGGCCTGGCCTGCACAACTTCGCCAACGCATCGGCAATGTCCCAACACATCCAAGTCTCAATCCCAAGCAAAACAAAACATCACCCAGCCACATCTTCATGGACCCAAAGCATTCCTCCACCGCTCAAAGACGGCGATGAACTACAGTCCTTACACGTCTGGTCTACGCAAATTTGCTATAGCTTCACGCCCACCCACGCCCCTTTTCTACGCGACAGAGTGGGCGAACAGGCTCTTTCCTGCGACTTTCTCATGGGTGCCCTCCTGGCATCGTCAAGCCTGCATCTAGCCAGCGACACCAAAGACATTGCAACAGCACGACGTCTGGTCACTTCATCCTTGGAGCACCAGAACTGAGCGATTGCTGGTCTGCAGCAAAACTTGCAGTCGCTCAGCCCACAGAATTGCGACGACGTGTTTCTCACAACTGTATTGATGATGATGTGTGCGTTTGTATCGTCGATTATGCCTGTTTCCCATGCGACGTCTAGTCCTGATATGATGGCTGGGGCATTCCAATTCCTCAAGGGTGTGCAGGCAGTTGGTATTCGTTGTTTTCCATGGCTGTTTGAGGGCAAAGCTTTTGAGCTTTTTGGGCTGGGTAAGCAGGGGGGCAACAAAGAACTCACAACTGGACGCTTGTATTGCGATTGAGCGTCTAAAATCACCCAATGATGATATGTCGTGTGTTGAAAGCCGGGATATTCTAAACAGCTTGATTTCAAACTTGGAGATAGGATTCTCTGGTGAAATTGACGAGGTTCCTTGGCTGATGTCTGCGGGATCCGATTTTATCAATTTACTTTGTAAGGATGATGTGGCCGCAAAGGCAATGCTGATGCATTATGGTGTGCTTCTAGCCAGAACAGAGGGTATCTGGTGGTCTAGGATGGCAGGAGAGAAGATTGTCGAGGAAATGGTTCATGTATTAGAGGGCTCCTGGCAAGGCTTCGCTGCTATGATCGCATGGTGTCTTGAACATATGAAGGCATAGACGTGCGCATGATGTGGAAATACAAGGACATAAGGAACTTTTAGGTCCATATAATTTTGCTACAATTCTGCATCAATTCATTACATTGTTATGAAAGCAACAAAGATGTGGCCAGGAATCACGAGTTGATATTGTTTGCTTACTGAAACGTGGAAACATCAAAGGAGGAAATTATCAACAAGCTGTAGTCACGGTAGATTGATACCGTAAACAAAATTGCATGAAGGCCTGAACTTTTGGGGAAAAGTTCCGCTTCATGGATATCAATTTCTTCTCCTATTCTCAAAGCCCTCGTGCCACGATTTGTAGATGAAGCATCTTTGGTCTTTATGGTCTGATGAGGAATACCATGTCTATTTCAACGCCACCGAAATACGCGCCTGAGCTTATCATCAGGCTTGCAATAACCATACATAGTTCCGAAAAGTTGATTAGTCTTCAATCTACTTCTATATATTTGGCCTTGTTCTCTATCCCAACCCCTCTAGTTATATCTCGTGATATCAATATGAATGCTCGACAAGGACGCTATACATATGTTCGAATTTGCGATGGTCATATGCAATCACGCCCAGCCTATCCGGTACAGATTGTACCCACTCTCGTCACCTCTCCCAATGCCTCTCCGCTTGTCTACCCATTTCTTCTGCAGAATTTGAAAACGTCTCCCCGTTGCATCAAGTGGACAGAATGCTGCTTCAAACGCAGCGTCGACTGTATCTGGGATACCTTCGAACTTCCCTGTCTTGCGGACTGTGGTCATGAGCCAAAAGGTACCATTGGGTTTCAGGAGATGGGCTGCACAATCGCGCAGCCAAGCCGCATGCTCTGGAGCGTAGACCACATCAGACGCGATCAGGAGATCTGCAGTCATGGCTAGCTCGGTGGGTGATTTTGACCAGTCCAACAGAGATGTCCTCACAGGTTGTAGAATACAGGTGGAAGGAAAGTTGGTAGTTATGTTTACTTGGCAGTTTTCCAGGACCGCTGCATGGTAGTCCGTAGCTGTGATACTTGGAGCGTCTATACCGACTTTGGAAAATAGTTTCGCAAGGCTCAGGCTTACGAGCCCTGTTCCAGCTCCTAGCTCAATGACGGTTGGGTTTTCCGGGAAAGCATCTGGCTTGAGACCGAAATGTTCTGGATCCTTGCACATCATACTACTCAGCACAATACTTGCACCCCATGATTGTAGACCAACGTCAGTGTGATCTGTTCCAGACAAAGGTGCGTCATTGAGCGTGATCGTAACGGACTGTCCATACGATGTGGGAAAATCGAAGTCCCGTGTCAATGCTTCTTCTTCATTCTTGGTCGAGTCGGCAAATGACGATAGGATGAATGCTGCATCGTCAACGACAGAGTTCCTGACATCGTCATCCATGAGAATCTCTTCAGATCGAGATATTAGAGCGGTAAGCCATCGTGTTGCAAAAGTGCGCTCGAACGGGTCGGCGCGCAGAGCGGCTGTCACTTCCTCGTGTGCGACATCCTCATCTTCATCTTCATCCTGAGACGCATAACCTGAGTCGACGGCGATTGGAGTCGCAGCAGCGGGAATATTTTGCCTCTTTGTCGTACGCTTTGTCAGTGTTGCCGGTATACGAAGCGGGCAGTATAGCGTTTGCAGTCGTTGCAGGGCAAGTACTATCTCTTGTTCCGTTGAAGTGATGATTTGCCGGATCGGCGGGAGGCTGCTCGAAGGCGGCAGGCAAGAGCCTGACAAGCTGACACTCATCTGTCGTCACCGAGGCATGAGGAAACGCAGATTCCAAGAACCAAAACAGCAAAAGATGGAGGGGAGGGGAAAGGAAAGGAGAGAGAAAGAGAGAGAGAGAGAGAGAGAGAGAGAGAGAGGAGAGAGCGTGGGGTGAGAATGAAGGATAAGAAAGGAGAAGTCACGATCTTATATCGCTGAAGGTTAGTCTAGCCTCGGACAGAATCGTAGGTACGGAAATTTTTCACCGCCTCTCGTTCGCCATCGTGGGCTTTTTTCTGGACAAAAGAAAATGGCGAATGGGACAGCAGCCTACATCACACTCCCATTAGCGACTCTAGTGTTGCAAAATGGCACTGCCATTGTGTGTGTGTCTGCGTCTGCTCTCACATCGTTGACTCTGCTCATGGCTTCAGAGTGAAGTTTGGGAGATTTGATTTTGCCACGTGCGACGCCAACTTTGAGCCTCATGGCGCTAGTCTATTCTCGGATGTCGCTCTCGATTCTCGGGAGACCCGAAACGCCGCACTGTCATGTCGAAACCCGTCAAACGGTCTTAACTTCGGCGGTTGAATTCTTGGTCTACGCATTTGGAAATTCAACCTCCTCGCCGTTGAACGCAGCACTAGTGGCTTGGGACTACGAGGCTGGGCAACCCTGCTGTTGGGATTCATGTCGACGCACACAAGCTTGGGTATGTGGGATACTACACCATCAATAGGCCCGAGAAACGTCAAAGAAGTCCTAGTGCTTCTTAATCTATTTCTTTGAGATGCAGACCTTATCCATACATAATGAAGGATCTCTTTTCAGATGTAGGCTGGATCGACCCTCGAGATGAGATCTTGAAGTGCAGTGGAGAGAATGAAAAGGGGCAAGGGCGTGGTGCTTGACTTCATACCTATGCCATCTCAAGAACTAAGGGGAAAAGGCCCATAGCCCACACAGGTGTTCATCATCATCATCTTCTCCTTCTTCCTCTTCTTCCCTTTTCCTCTTCTTCCCTCTTCCTCTTCTTCCGCATCATCATTGCCATCCGCCAGTCTGTCAGGCCTGGTATCTGATAAGTGAAGGCCTGCGTTGTGTGTGCCTCAACGCTCCAGACCCCATTGATCCAGCCATAGCTTTCCAGTATGGTATTTGGCGCATCTTTCTCGGTTTTTGTATCCACGATCAGACTCGCGTAGCAATCGCGACGACCTCGCTTGCATCCTTGACTCAAGCTGGTGAAGACAAAAGATGGAGGAGCGGCATCACCATTCTTTCTGTTCGTTCCCATGCGATGAGTAGTCGCCTTGGTAACTTCTGGCCCTACGAATATGGCGGCCGGATGGCTCGTGTCAGGTTCGTTAGCCAAACGTGCAAGCGAGAGATTTCGACCCTTCGAGAGAGCGTGCACAAGGCACACCATCATGTGGAGTACGTAACGCTCCGACGGCTTTGTGGGATTTCTTGCGTGACTTCTCCTATCGATATTGATGTGCTGCTGCAGAAATCCTGCGAGCCAGCATCTCTTGCCATATGATCTTCGAATTCTAGAGACGACGATGCTCATACACCTCTCGTCCACTAAAGAAAGCGTACGTCCTTCCTCAGTTTTTCTGCTACCACTGTCTTCCCAAATGGAATTGATATCTTCGAATTCGACATCGTATGGCCTTAGGGTCGTTAAAGCTCCGTTCTCGCCGCTAAAATTGCCTGGAGCCAAAAATTTGTAGAGATGCCCCTCCACCTCTAGCCCGTGTCTTGTAAATGTAGGTGCTGTGAACCGATATCGATCTATGTAGCTTTGCTCATAAGCATCTACCGGCGCATCGTATATATTCTTAACCGCTTCAAGGTATTTTCGCAGAGTATATTCCATGATAGAGTCTGATAGACAAGATCGATGGGAGAAAATCTCGCCATTGAGCAAGATCAAAGCCAGCAAGACGGTCGATAGGCTATAAGTATTGCTTCTGACTAGTTCTGAAGATGGGCTGACATCGATACGTCGCTCGAATTTTGCTGCATTGGCAATGATTGCGACTCGGTCTCCTATCTTCTCCAGCGATCGATTACACACGTCATCGAGTATGCTCAGAGTCGTAGTTGGGAAGCGCGCTTGTCGGATTCGTCCAGTCCCCTCAGCTTCTGACTGGCAATTGTTGCTCTGCTCACTGTCCAAATCGTCTGATGAATCGATCTCTCTAAGCGTCACCATGTTCCAAATATTGTACTGCTTGGCTTTACCAAGCATCTCACTGAAGGGCCAGCGTTTCTCGGATTCGTTTGACGCTATGCAAAACATCGTGACGGCTTTGCGGAACGCCACCAGTGCGATGATAAGATCTCTGGGAAGTTGTCCAAAGTCGTAAGCGAATCCGTATTTCTTCAAATGTTTTGAATACGGTACAAGAAGCGTCATTCTTTGAGAAGCCAGGTGGTCTTCCTGGAAAATCCAGCCGCGTGACCAGCGGACATCGTTCAAGAGTCTCAAAATAAGCACTTGAACTTTGGCAACTTGTGCGTTTCTTTTGAATCTTGGATTGACTGTGTCTTCAGGGTCCACGAAAATGTTCCGCGATAGGAATTCAGAAAGCAGAATTATCTCTTCTTGATATATCAAAGATGTTGTCAAAAGTCCAACGCAGCACTTTGCAGCCCCATAGATGAGATCCATAGCCTGAACCCCGAGATCACGATCACCAGGATGATTAGCAAGGTCTCCCCGTCTTTGAAAAATGCACTCCTTATCAATCCAGATGTTGCCAATGGCTTGACTTTGTGCAAACAGTATCACTCGTTCAAGGTAGTGATTAGGAAAGTCGATGTCGCGCGCGTCATGCCCGGGTCGCTGTACTTGGTACTTGGAGCTCTCTTTGATTTCGTAACCCCATGGAGGATCATTGCCTTGCGTCCATCGCCATGATACAGCGATGTATGGTTCTTTCCCATCGTCTTCTTCTTTCTCTCGAATAGGAAGTATGCAAGGCGCGCCCCTTGCGTGTTTGGACCATCGACGGTAGTCTTTGTAACGTATGGTATGACCACCAGTCCACCTTTCCAGCTGTGGGACACCCGAAATGTCGATGAAGCGCAATCGTTTTGCCCAATCTTCGGAAGCCTGCCGATCTGCCTTGTGGTTAACTTCAATGTCCTGAAGCTGGGCTAGAAGAGCAGCGGGATCATTGTGGAAAATCTCTCCAAACGTCAAGTCGAGATCGTCCTTCATTATTGCCAGTACAGCTGTGTCTATTTGTGACAATTCGATGGCCTAGTGATGAAGGCTAGAGGTGGAACAGTTGCATCGCGTATCTTGCTCTACGGTCAGCCCCAACTTGGAACGCGTGGCTTGCATATCCAGCTGTGTCACGAGATCACGTGCGTGATATGCCCTCTTGCATGGCTACCAATATCTCTATAACATGCAATCTTTCTTCGCTATTCGTAGAATTCCTGGCCATGCTTATGTCCACCTCGACAAATCTACATAAGCTTCGATAGATCAAATTTCTCTCATACGCGTTGCTCATTTCTCTGCTCAAGTCTTGGTGAGGCCTCTTACAAAATTTAAAGTCATCATAATTATAGATGCAATCCAATCGCAATTTCTAGCATGTTTGTGCGTTTATATCAACTGTTCATATATTTGAGGTATTTCACCTCCAAGAGAATACTGATCAGGCCTCTCCGATTGAGTGGCCATCTCGTTTAGCAACGACACTGTCACCGTCCATATTCAATGTCTTTGATCTTCGTCTTGTTCGACGACTGGAAGTAGACCTGGATGAGGCTTGACCATTTGAACCGGCGTTTTTTAGGTTCGCACTGGAGAGGCATACTTTGCTTGACCGATCAACTGACGAACACCAAGCGGGGGCTAGATCTTGGTGCAGCATAGTATCCATCGATGAGCAAACCTCGGGGGAGATTAGAGCTCACATGATGTTTGACAGTCCGTTGCACACCCGAGATTACTGTAGGCCAAACTCACAAAGAGCCTGATGGAAACATATCTACCTAGCTGAATTCATGTATGCTCAGTGTAAACTGTTCCATTCGCTAATCTAATGCAATCATCTACAACTTCGCTCCAGTCTGCGCCTTCTTCAATATCGGCTCCATCTTGGTTGCCTAAAACATGTCAGCTTAGAACAAACCTCACCCACAGCCTTTTGTTCACTGGGACTCACCTTCATAACATCACCCTTGACCTTCAACTTGCCACTCATAAACAATTTTTGCGCATTCGCCTTGCCTGTGACTAGCTTTCCAAAATCCTCATCACTCAAGATAAGCGTCACGGCAGCTTTCTTGCCCTCGGGCGCGGTGCCCTTGCCAACTGTACCGGTTTCCTTAAGGTCAATGTACCAAGACTCTTCTTTGCCAGAATTTTTGAGTGTGAAGGCGAAGATAGCAGAGCCCTTCTTGATGGCGTCTTTGCGGTCGGCCTCGGAGGATGAGAGAGAACGGGAGATTTCGTCGAAGGCGGCGGAGGAGGGGAAGTCGGCTGAGTAGGGAGTATCAGTCATTATTCGTGGTGGTTTTTTAGTAGAAATGATGGAGGGTGTCACAAAAGATAGATCAGACCGCGAGATGTAGGACGCGACAAAAGAGTCCACTGTGTCCACGAAGACGTTGCGCGGACCAATAGTAACGGGACAGTGCTTCAGACACCATCTCCACGGGATACAATACAGCAAGTCGCATATTATCAAGTCATAAGAGAGATACAATTAGAGCCTTTCACTTACCAGACTTGAGAGACATGATGGCTTACGTGTGTTGCTTTGTCTGTTGAGTCGAGGTGGACGGATACGTCTGTACTGATGCTACGACTGAGTAGGTACGGTGTGCGAAGAGTCAAGACACGAAAGGTCAAGGGGCCTAAGCGTATTTGAAAGATCACGTCGGAAGCTTGTGACAGTCGCTTGTGACAGTCGATGATGGAATCCGGGGAAGCAAGCGTCAGACATGTGAATGTGTTCATAGCTTGGGTTCCACGCGCTAGTGTAGATGCCGAGGTATTACGCTGAGTTCGGGGGTACGGCGCTAGTGAAGTTGCAGTTCACGCTGCGAACTTTCTCACGAGACATCTATCGTGTACAAATATTTTGGTAATTTATAGTGCTCGCAAGATTTCAATGTTGTCGTAATATCAATATAGTATCATATTCCACCATATATATACCAAAATGGAAGTGATGTAGAAGTGTTCGCTTTAGCCCTGTTTCCAGCCTGCGACAAATGTTGAGTTGGTAAACTTGAACAGATTTGATATTGCATCTGTATCGGCCCACGAAGGAGTCAAGAGTGTCAAAGTTTCCGACTACAACCTTCGGTGGGTTTCCGTCGCCTTTGGTGCAGATCTCTAATTCCCTTGCCGACTAAGCAACAAATCATCTAATTCTTCTTTGAAGCTCATCAAATACAATAGAAATTCATAATCTTAGGCAAGGGTTGGAGTCTACCTTAACACGGATATATTCTCAAACGTACCTAGGACCGATTTGTCGCTGAGAAGTGGTATCCCCTTCCGATAGATCATGAGCCATGACATTACCAAGTACACCTAGCAAGGAATGGCAAGATGAATTGCATCACCAGGTGTCAACCAACACCTCTACCGACGGGAACTATAAATAAAAGATGAAGCTTCAAAGCTGACCCTTGCAAGCTAGGTGCGAACTATTGTAACAACACAACGCTGCAGAGATTACTACGATAAGTAATGCTCAAAAGGCTAGTTCCATAACTAGTACTGAGAATCTACATGGTAAATGTAACGCAAAGAGCAGTGACCTCCTGAGTCCCGTAATGGGGATTATCATAGAGCAAAATGCGATTTAGTGGCGAAGAGCGTGAAAATCAGGTTCAGTGTGATGGAAGAAGCGAGTTCAGAGGGGAATCAGCATACAATAAATCTCCAATTGATTCCATGTAAAACATATCTCTTAGGTAGACCCAGGTTGTCTAACGAATGTGTAAGTGTGCGACGAGTTTTCCATGGACTTTGTTTGAGAAAATGTAACAAGCTTGCCTTGAATTGCTGTCCTACCTGGGATTGCTTGTAAAGTACCTGAATGTAATACTTCAGCAGCGATGACTTCGCTGATGCGTGCTGGACACACTGCACAAACGTGGGTCATTTTATCGATGCTCGCCGAGCTCAGTGTACGAAACGCTTCCTTGGCTTTTGGTCCTGGGTGTGCGTCTGTATATAAGAAGAGCACGACGACGACATACCAGGGGTTGTTGCAAGGTTATTGGAGCATAGTGGGCTTGCGTGATCATCCTGGATTTGTCAGGTCTCCCAATCAAGCAGCTAATTCTACCTGACAAACGGACAGGTCCCAAAATAATCTGCTTACACAGATGACGCTGTTACAGCAGTAAATTGGAAACTCCATGAAACGCGTAAATAGCGTTGTGACTGTTGCGTCAACTGCTATTGACTACCTTAGGACGCCTGAATGAATAATGTCAATCCTTTACAGTACCATGTGACTCAGATGCAAGGATGGTGCACATTGCAGACACTGTAATCATGATTTGAGGTTTCGTGACTGACTCTTAAAACAAAATATGATCAGTGTCGATCCGGTACAGCCGACCCAGGGCGGATTATTGATGTGGCAAAAGCCGTTTTGTCCGCAGCGGAAGCACCATCCGAAGGTACAGCCCCAGTAAAGTAGAGGTATCGCAAAGACCGAGGTACTCCAAGTACCAGATCCTGGGGTGTAATTGGCCCTATCGTAAAGGATCAGATCGCCTAGACGTGATGTTCCTAATGTCGTTCACCGGCACGGGCGGAGACGTCCGATATGTGAGTCGAAGGTGGCCGAATCTGATCTAGATCGAGTTTTTGTCATAATTCACAGCGCATGAATGCGTGATGGGATGCATGCTCGTTAAGTCACGCCTCTCACACCGACGATTTCGTGCGTGGTGTTGATGTGTAGTGAGAGGAAAGGCCCAAGAGTAGCGGTGGTGGCACAACACTAAAGAATACTAGTGCTGACTTGCTCTGTAGTTATCGCGTGGACCAGCGGCTTGGCAAAATGACGTTGCGAGAGCGAATCATGCACCGTCAGCGTTCGTAGCAGCCCTGCAATTAAACCACACGTCGAATACGATGTAAAGACGTCTACAATACAATCACCACAGGCAAGCTAATCCCTGTGCCGTCAGTTGTGGGGTACGGAAACCTGCCCGTACAGGGGGGACGAATCATTCTGGCCCGCACCTGGGTCCCTGATTTATTCGCAAGGCAGACTGCAGATTTCCCAAAAACAGTAACCCATATTTCTAAGACTTGCTAGTTGCTATACTCAGGATACCGTAAGAGTTGAATCAAGAAAAGAAACAAAACAAAGTGCCCAACATCAAGACCAACACCATCATGAAGTGGCTGCCAGCACTTGACACCTCTTCCTAGTTCAGCCTGAACCCCACCGAACGCATGTGCCCGATCTATAAACTATCATGCAGCCTAATAACGCCACGATCTGACTGTTTACTTTTCCCTCTCAAGTTATATAAACTCCATGCTAATGATTATACCGTGTGACGAGAAGGAACCGAAAGAATGAAGCCAGCCTTGAAGAGGCCGAGATGTAGCTCGGCGGTGCGATGGATAATTGGGGCCTGTATGGCTGGAAATGATACGCCTTGAAGGAATATATGAGCCTGAATTTGTGCCTCTTCATTGCAAAGCTCGCTGATAAGATTTCAATTGTAGATTACCGTATTGAAGACGATGGGAAGGATCCGCTCTCATATCCATAGTCTGGGAGGATTCCTACGTGCATATATTCGTAGTCGTTCCCAGAACGGTGGCTACCGTGAGTAGCGCAAGCGTATCCGACTAGGACAGTCTTCTCTTGTACTCCATGGCCACGTTGGCCATGGCCTGGACATGGGTCGATAGCGTGACGATAGTATAGACACCGGCAGAGAGAGTAGCGCTCAACGACCTGGTAACACATGGCCACTGATGGAGTTGAATGGGTGAATTGATGTCGTCGAGAAGTGTGTGAGAAGTTGGGAGCTGTGTAGGACTGTGAAAGTTGCAGAAGAGCGCAATAAAGGGTGGTGGATAGAAATGATGGGAGCTTGAGATGGCGTTGAAAGATGAGAACAGCGAAGAGGAAGCCTATATAGCAATGAGCGTAGAGTGATGTAGAAAGCCCTGACTTGTGTGGGTCATATCATAGGCAGAGAATCGAGCCTCTGCTGGTTCATCAGGCAGCGGAGACTGGGCATAGAAGGCAAGTGCAGTCAGCCGGATGCTGCTAAGAAGGGACAGACGACGAAAGTGAGCACAGCCATCTTGTAAGCTAGTTGACATGTAGACAGAATGATGTCTCTTGACCGTTACAAGGGTCGTAGTTCGCTTCTTGAAGGCTCTTCCGTCGTGGGCACTCGTATGTTTCGACATGTCATTGGCCAGTCGCATGTAATACGTTCGAATGGGAGAAGCCAGAGTGCATAACGGTAGCAGTAGAACATAAGCCCCAAATGCGTTTGCCCAGAATCGCAACACCCTTGTCAATCAACTGGACGGGGGCCCACCTAGGCAAGCCACGGGAATGTCGAATTACCCATAGCCATGCACGCTGGGCATCTGCACAGTTCGAGTCACACTGCCTATGTATATGGGCGAGTCTAGTCGCATCTGACGCCCCCAGCTGTAACGAATCAGCCACTCTCTGAATAGCAAAGGGCTTGCGTGGAGGTGTACGGGTGGCAGTGACTTCTGACGTAGATTACTCAGGCTGGGATCTTGGGGGCTCCAGTTCGCTTCCGCATGGGACGACGCTTTCTACGGCAGCGGCTGGCGCGCCGCAAGCCGATTAGTATGTAATCGCGGATGTCGATGCGAAGCGAGGAACGGGTGGGAATAGCAAGCATGAAGCTATGCTGAAGGCAGACCTAAAGCCCGAGAGATCGCAAGTCGACGTTCGCTTAGACTTCTGTTTTGGGAAAGTGTGGTCAGTATATTTGGCACTTCCCCTGTGCGCACCCCAAGCGTCTTCACCCTCTCAGCTCGTTGTCTTGGAGGAAGCAGTGTCTTTTGACAACCTCACAAAAACATAAATGACCTCGAGAGTCATTCATCCAGCAAGCTCCTTCGAGGCCCCTGGCCCTCGCCGATCTCATTGCCTTACCATCAAGGCTCCCAACAGCTGAGTGCTGCCTGGCCTTCTCAGTATCTGGTCAAATGCAGGCTCACAGATGCGGTACAACACGCCAGACTTCGCTGTTGTTGCCGCTTCTCTCTATGACCCAGCTCAATGGAAGCTTGACATATGTTGACATTAAGCAAGCTGCTGCTTTGGCTGATAAGCAAAGTCTTGGATCATTGATGCCTGCAACACACCGCCCAGCATTACCTACCGGTCCTGACTGACCTCAGTCAATCGGCCATCACCGCTACATGATCCCATGACAAAGACGCGATTCGGGAGATAGTATCTGCCGAGATCCAATATTTACGTCTATTGAGCCTACGACCCGGCCATTGACTCCCGAAAGCTCGGTGCCCTGGAGGTGGTGTACACACATGTTGCTGGGGGCTTAGCTGCATGAGCCTGAGCTTACCTGTCAGGTTGCACAATCATGCAGCCCTATCCATATTCCCATCCTCTGGACCCACGTGGATTGAAGCGGTATGTCTCACACAGCCCTACGCACGACCCCCGTGTGCCTCCTCTGTTGTCTTCAATGAGCAACTATGCCTCTTCGTTTACTCGTGCAAGAGTCCCAACCGAGAGCACAGATGGTGCATTTATTTCAAGGTAACGACGTTGTTTCATACTTGGATCATCTTACCTCTGTCGCCTCTCCTGGGATCACTTGGCCCCTCTCTCCGCTCCTTGGCCGTCTAAGGCCGATTGCAGGCGTACCTTTGCTGCAGGGATTAAAACAACATCATCATGTCTTCTCGTTAATTCCAGAGTAACAATGATTTCTACATGAGACTATACATTGTTATTTGACGACATCTCAACTCCGCGGCTTCGCAGGCGATAGGCAACCAACGATCGCTCTCGACAGCCTGCTCTTCATCTGGTGATAGGTAACACATCACATTTATGCGCTGAGCACGACAGCAATGTTCACAATCATTCACGATGTGCCAACACCACCACCAGCACCACCATCCATATGCGGCCAGATCTTATACCAGTGGGCAATGGAAACTCCAGAGGTCTCACAGGAGTGACTGCAAACCAACCATGAGGACTGCGATGCAAATGGCGGCAACTCCATATCCAGAGAGTAAGAAAGTAGCCAGGATTGCACAGCATCACAAGCCATAAACTCAATCATTTCAACCTAGCAAGCCGAACCCCCACCCCACCGGTCACCAAAAAAACAGTCAGAAACAACCCACTCAGGGAACCAACCAACACCCATCCCATGGCCCTTTCCACACAACTCACCACACCACCCTTCCCACCCCCGCATCTCACGCATCGTCCCTACACCCATAATGTATATCGCACACAACTAAACGGTAATATGTAGACCACACCGCTCCCCCCACACATCCTTGTCGTCTCACCTGCATAACAACCCTTATTCCCCACAACAGAGCCGCGTCTTGGCTTTTTGCATCACCGTAGCACAAGGCATGAAGTGGGGAGGAGGGGTGGAGGGGGACGTAGAAAGCAAAAACAGAACAACCCCACAACCCCGATCTACTTACACATCGCCCCATATCCACTGACCGGAATCTCAGCAACATCTGGTCCCAAAGAAAGCATACCGACCCTAACGCCTGTGCTTTTGTATCTGCACGACTTGGCCGATCAGCGATTCGCGTCTTGTACCACGGCTCACCGCTCTCGTCGTTCGTTGTCAGTATACGCCGCTTCGCACATTGAGTGTATCTGGACTGGGAACTTGCGGTCTGGGCGTGCGGTCGGTGCTATATCTTGGGTCGAGACGGCTGGACACCAGAGCCGCTTGTTTCCACACGCGCGCGGGTGGCACGGCTGGGTGTGGTCTTTGGGGCTCCGGGGTGGCGGTAAGATGGGATTCTGGCGACGCCTTTGCGGGATTGACGCGTGGGATCCTAGTGGGAGAAGAGAGACCGGTCATCTGTCGGCTTTTCGGATTTCGATGGAGATGATTGCGCTTTGGTCCGTTGGGCATGATAAGGATGAGGCAGTGTAGTTCAAGTCCATAGGTCAATCTGCTTAGTGGTTCTGGTACGTTTCTTTGATAAATGTATACAGTTTCATCTGCACACACCACATCACATTACATCACATCACGTCACCTCAGGCTTCAACTTCAAGAGATATCTCTAGGGAATCTAATAATGTCACATAGCATCCCATCCATCCCTTCGCACATTACACTATGCCGCATTCCACAACACAAGCCGCAATCCCACTCATACCAAAAAGTTTATGTACCCTGATATAGGGGGGTAAGCACTCGCCACGCATTTCTGGACGCTAGAGGGATTGACACCAACAACGAGTAAGAAAGCTGCGAGAAAAAGACGGAGCGAGAAAGAAAAGAGTACTACCATAGCAGGAGAGTAAGGGGTATAAGCTATCCCAGACCAGTCCCCCAATCGTCCAGTCCCAAACTCCAATTCCGGTTCATGAGCTATGACCCAACCCGCAAAGAAAACATGAAGAACCGGGTAAAAGAAAAAACCCTTCCATGACCGATGCCGCACTAGCAAAAAGTCTACATCAACACACCCCAAGTCACGCCCACTGCAACGCCTACCCAGCCCACCCACCCAGCACCAGTTATCCTGCCTACTCCGCCCTCCACATCATCCTCGCCTCCCGGCGCCGTCGTCCCCTTGGGCAAAGTCCCATTGAGCACCAGCGTGCGCGTGCCATTAATATCAGACACGGTAGCCAGGCTCTTGTTAAGGGCGGCGTAAGAGCCATTGCCGATAAGGTCAGCGAGATACTGCTGGTCCTCGTTTTCGTCGCAAGAGCAGACAAAGGATTCCTGGCAGAGGCAGAGGACGGGGAGGGATTGGTTTTGTCCGGTTGGTTGTTGGGTTGTCTGACGGATGATGAGCCTCCTTTTGTTGGTGTTATTGTCGTCGTCGTCGTTGTCATTTGCAGACGCGTTGTAGAACCGATAGGGGTTGTTGTAATAATATGGATAGCAGTTGTATAGCCATAAGCCAGGCATAAGACTAACAAGCACTAGCGGCGCAATCAGCGCGCCCGCGACCAGTCCTCGTGGCGTGCGTGCACCGGCGCTATATGGCACTGCTGCACCCCCGCCGTAGTATCGCCCGCTGCCGAAACTGCGCGCGGGGCCGGAGCCAGAACGTGTAGCCCCGCCGGCGTTGGAGCTGGAGGATGTGCGTGATGAGCTGCCGCCGCGGGAGCCGCCTCCGGTGGAGGAGCCGCCTGAGGAGGAGCCACCGCGGCCGCCGCCACCTTTGCGCCGGGCGAGGGCGTGGGAGGGGGAGAGGAGGTCTGCGGGGGCAGGGTCGGGTATTGAGGTGCTTGAGGTGATTTGTGTGGCGAGCGCGAAGAGCGCGAGGGTTTCGAAGAGTTTCATGCTTAGGGATGGGTTGTTGTTGTCAATCTAGTGCGAAGATGGGTTGGGTGGCGATTGTGGTGATTTCTTTTGGAGACAGATGTGTCTGTGTGATGATGATGTGTTTGCGCAAACGCTGGGGGTCAACGTTTGCTGTTGAGGTTGTCGAGGAAATGGGTTTGTTGTACTGTGTGGTGTGTGTGTTGCAGGTGGTGTGGTTAGGGAGGAGGTTATGACGTCCAACAAACCTGGCAAGTGTGATAAGTAGCTATGTCTTGTACAACTTGGCGACGACCCGGGCAGGAGCGTGGGATCTTTTAAATCTTCAAGTGGATTAGAGGTACTCTAAGGACCTGCCTGGTTGCACAGCCCTGCGTCATGCATCAAAGAGAAAGAAAAGTCGTGTCGTTGAGGGCGAGCGGCCTGAGGCGAAATGAGCAGTACTCTAGTAGTACTGCTATACTCCACAAGGAGAGTCTACTCTACCTAACTCTAGTACTCAGCCTTGCAACGCCACTCACTCTACTAGAGTGGACGAATCCGCAGAGATGATGCAAATGTACCTGTGAGATTTGGTCATCCACAGCCAGTTCCACGGAGATGAAGGCGTGGCTGGTGGTACTCCTAGCATGACCTCACATGACGTCGATCGGGCGCTAGGCGCTAGTGCCAAAGCTTCGCCCGAGGGCCCCATTCTGCCATGGTAGGAGGAGAATACGCCTAGGTGGACGGCGACGACCCCAATGGAAACAGCGCTGACCCGGTGAGTGCAAAAAGCGCAATCAGAGAGCCAGCTTGGGCCGGTAGCCGGCTGCTTCGCCATGATACCAAAGTCCTCTGGTTTGCCGAGTACACATTTGTCCTAGGCGAGACCATGGCACAATACTACTGGAGGCCTGGAGTCAAGCGACAACTATATGGCCGTGCATACAAAGTGTTGGTAGCACATTATTGGCATGTGCTAAGTATCGCCACTGCTAACATGTACTGTTTTCCCTTGGCAATTGTACGCAGTCAGAGTTGGCATCGGTATGTGTTTCTTCATTCGGTAGACTTGCCCAACGTCGCACTGATTGAGCTGCATACAATGTACTTCTCGGACAGAGTCCATTCTCCATCCTTGGTCTTTCCAGAAGTCATTTCTTCACATCGCCCCGGCCGCTGGGTCTCGAATTCGGCCTTCTGGTGGTTTCCCAGGTGTGGGTAACGAACCGGTGGCGCAGCAGGGCACGTCGTGGGCCTTGGGCATGATCACCAACTCCACCTACACTAAGTACACAGCGCAAGAAGAACAAGGGCACGGGCACACTGTGGCGGTGCCTTTCTCTAGTCTTCACCGGCCATGCTCGCTGTCATTGCCTTCCAGCAACACCATCGTCTGTTGATTATCATGACCCTGATCCCCCTCCCTGCTCCGCTGCCGGGCCCCCGCCATCAGACACGGTCTGCAACTTGCGGTATTCCTGCTCGAGCTCGCGCTGCATTTCAAAGTCGGCCTGTCGTTCGCGCTTGATCCGCTGTTGCTCAAAGTCTCGAATGACGCCTGCGTGCATGGCCTGATGTAGATATAGATGTTAGAGGCAGTGAACGGCGGTGAATGGCCTGGTGCCAGGGAGCGGACATACGGCTTTGTCCTGCTTCTGCCCAATATGCACAAAGGCGACGGTGGCAATTGTGCCTAGGAATGCTGCCGCTAGGGTGATCTGTGATGCTCGAGACATGGTAGAGGCTCTGTAGATTGTGTTGTCGAGTGAATGGAGGACTTTTGACGTGTTGGAACCTTTTCGGAGGAAGCGGCGGAACTTTGGGCGGCCTCGGCAATAGAGGAGCTTAGACCACCTTGTGTGCCAAGCTATGCGGCTCCATCATGCCTCTCCGCAGCTCTAAGCAGGCACCTTGTGATAAGATAGCTTTCTCCACACTCCAACAATCCTCAAGATGGTGAGCCTATACAGACTTTCCGAAGCTGCATCTTTGTACTGACACCATCACAGTCCGCCCAAAACTCTGCGGGTATCCAGACCCTGCTCGATGTAAGCCCCACAGCCCACCAGCCCACCTCCGCGTAGCTCACACAGCATACAGGCCGAGCGAGAGGCACAGAAGATTGTCCAGCAAGGTAATGCACCTCTCCAAGTATACCTATGGCTGATTACTGACGTAATACAGCGCGAGAATGTAACGATGCCCGACAAACACCCCGCTTCAAGATACCTCTAACCAATATCTCTAGATCGTACGAAGCGCGTGAAGGACGCCCGCAACGAAGCACAAAAGGAGATTGAGGACTACAGGAAAGAAAAGGAGGCAGAGTACCAGAAGTTTGAAAAGGAGGTACGTGGGATCATAACAATCACCGGTGGAATACAGAATACGTGATAAGCTATATAGAGGGTGAAGTTGGATCTGGACAAGGCTGACAGATTCACAGCACAGCTCAGGCAACCAGAAGGCAGAGGAGGATGCAAAAAAGGAGACCGATGCCAAGGTCAAAGAGATTGATGAGCTGGGGAAGCAGAAGGGAGGCAAGGTTGTGGAACAGCTGATTGCAGCGGTTGTGAATGCGCACCCGGAGCCACCGAAGAAGCAAGACTAGAGGCTCCGATAGTCACACAAGCGCTCGACAAGTACATAAAAGAGTGCGCGAAGGGGGGTGTCTGGGGATCTGGTCTCGAGCCTACGTTCAGCTCAGAATGCCCGACATGCAAATTAATATATATGCTCATTACATGGCATGAGCAAATCCGCACTTGTGGTTCAGAGCAGCGGATCGAAATGCCTTGTCTATGAGGCAAAGTCTTGTACACAGTGCCGGGTCAAATCTGTAGTAACAATACCCCAGTCACCAGGATGGTTTTAACCCCTGATACTATCGGTAGTTGCAAGACTGCGCTGCGGACCACCTTTGCAGAATCTCCGGATGCAAATCACTGTGCAGACCACAATGCCATCAGCGTGACAACATGCATGGAATAATTATTTTAGCTATGGATAGCTATTCTCTACTGCATGTGATAGGAGGTCGTATAGGTCATGAATTACGTCACATTGCGAACACGAACCGCGGATGTTGTTCCACCCCCATGCTTCAGCACATTTCACACACTACACACACAATGCGCTGCACCCAATGATACGCATCTGCACTCGAGCGACGCTTCGCTCCCCCCAGTCAACTATCACATTACCACTACTGCGACGAGCATGGGCATTCCGCCAATTCAGCATCTCGCCATGTCGCAAAGAAGATCCACGATTTCAAGACTTTGGTCGCGAGATTAGAGACGAGTTCGCGGTATTGCGGGATGATTACAGTATGTTGCGTTTCAAAAATGGAATAAAAGAATAAAATGTAATCAAGTGAAGGACCTACGCAGATACTAACTCGATTTAGAGGCACCTGTAAGTCCATCTATCTCCAAGGAACCCAGTCTGTCTTAACGTGCCTACAGAAAAACACAATCGTTCTTGCACATGGCCTCCTGGGCTTCGATGAACTTCGCTTGGCTGGAAACCTCATACCGGGGATACACTACTGGCGGGGCATCACAGATGCATTGGCGGCCAAGGGGATCGAGGTGATTGTGGCTGCGGTACCGCCTAGTGGCAGTATTGAGGCGAGATCTACCAAGTTGGCAGAGAGTATTGCGCTCAAGGCCAAGGGGAAGCAGGTGAATATCATTGCGTATGTTGATGCCATCAGAATCTCTGGATAAGGGTAACGCTGACAATTTACAGACACAGCATGGTAAGATGCACCGGGGTTCTCGAGAGAAGACTTGCTGACATTGGCTAGGGGTACTTATTATGCAGCTCTCCTTTGATGGACCGTACTGAGCAACGACAGTGGCCTCGACTCACGATATATGATCAGCCAACTCCGACCCACGGATTTCAAGATCCTCTCCCTGACCACGATTGCGACGCCTCATAGAGGTTCTACATTTGCAGACTACATGTTTGAGACGATTGGGCGTACGTCCCAAACCTATCCTCACTTTCACAACTCGACTAATCCAACCATAGCACGCCGAATTAAGCGCATCTACAAAGTCCTGGAGTACTTTGGCTTCGAAACTGGTGCCTTCTCCCAGCTCACGGTCGAATACATGAAGAACACCTTCAATCCTAAAACACCAGATGTACCAGACGTCAAGTACTATTCTTATGGTGCTTCGCTGGAACCAAATAAGTGGTCGGTGTTTGCGCCTTCGCATGCCATCATCAAATCTACCGAGGGTCTCAACGATGGTTTAGTCAGGTATGCCTTGAAGTTTTGTGAGTTGTCACTTGGGCAGGTAGTGTGCTAACGTGTGCGCAGCGTATACTCGAGCCAATGGGGTGATTACAAAGGCACACTGATTGGGGTCAGCCATCTCGACTTAATCAACTGGACCAACCGATTGAAGTGGTTCTTCTGGGAGCTTACAGGCAGCAAGCGGACGTAAGATTTGGAGAGCAGGTGGTGCAGACGACATGATGAGGCTGACTTGAGACTAGGTTCAATGCGATAGCATTCTATCTTGATATCTGTGGTATGTACTGCTATCAATCTGGTGGAGCTTTGCGTATGCTAATCATTGTAATTCGTGACTGCAGACATGCTTGCGAAGGAAGACCTATGAAGTTTTGCCAAGAGCGACCCAAAAGTGCGGATGAGGATAATCAGCATGTGTACGACAAGAAAGAGATATGTTTCAAAGGCACTGTGGTGCAGGCTGAACTGATAGCATGTTGTGTCTGTGGTAGCTGACTGGTGCTGACCCGAGAGTCGAGACCCGAGATGCTTCAGCGCGGCTGGGTTTGTGGCTGTGCAGAGAGTCCTCCGAATTCGGAGACCATGGCTTTCCAAGGTAGATGTACACTGTGCAATTGAATTCTGGGCTAGGTGCCGTTGGTGTGAGTGGTGTCTTGTGTGGCCCAGGAATGCAGTTGTACACGTGTATTGGGGGGGGGGTAGTTTCTTGCATTTTGGTAGCAATGTGGAATGACGTTTTGCGGGGAAGTCTGAGCCTGAAAAGTCCCGCCGACTGTTCCGCGTGCGACACTGCCAACAGCCAGCCTGCCATCGCAATCGCTTTCTTACACCATTGACACGCGTTCCTGGGCTTAGACGTTGCCTGGACCAGCTTGACCATATACACAGTGCACGGCTGCTGGCTGACAGTCAGTCGAAGGGATCAGCTCCACCCGTCCGCGATTTCCCTTCAAAGCCTTGACATGTTGCCTCACCTTCACGGCCACTGCGACTTTCCTTTCACCTGACACGACGCGTCCATTGCATTGCCTAGGACAGGCAAGACGCATACATCCAGCCTCCTAAACCACAAACCAACAACTCCACACACACATTTATATACATACACAATACGAAGACCAGCATGCTCGTATCTATAGCGCTCGAGCATCCCCACGAGCACTACACCAATCTCGATCTCATCCAGGGAAAAGTGTTCCTGCGGGTCCCAAGCCCCACCAACATCAGCAGCATCATTGTGAAGCTCGAAGGCGAGTCGCGGACCAGGCTGCTCGCACCAATACACCCAAACAGGCCAGACAAACAGCGGCCGGTGCTGGAAGTGCACAAGTTCCTGTATAAGACACAGGTCGTATGGCCGACCAACGTGCGCCCAGAGGATCTGCTGTCGTCCAACTCCAAGGCTAGCTATACCATGAATTCGGGTACCTTTGAGTATCCGTTTCAGTTCAAGGTGAGATTTGTGCTTTGTCTTGCTCTTGAATGCTCGCTCATGAAGGATAGATACCCCTCAACACCGTCTGCCAACAAACCAACAACCCCATCTCCAACGTCTCCTTCTCAAATACCATTCCCGAATTCGCAAAGACTCCGACCCACCACATCAAGTCCACACTTCCGCCTTCTCTCTCTGGCTTTCCGGGGGAGGCAGAGATACGCTACTTTGTCAAAGTCACCGTCAACCGGCCTTCGTTGTTCAAAGAGAACCCGCGTGCCATTGCAAACTTCACCCTCCTACCCATTGAGCCACCAAGGCCAGAAAAGTCGGATGGCGAGGCCTACGCAAGACGGCAACACCAATTCCTCGAGAATGCACCCAGCGTAGCAGCAGGCAAGAAGCCAGGACTATTCAGCAGAAAGAGCTCGTCGCTCAGTCTACCACCTTCGCCCTCTATACCACACTCGCCCACTGCAGGACCAGGAAACAGCACCATGGGTCCCCGCGTGGCCATTGATGCCCGTCTGCCCAACCCGGCCATCCTCACATGTAACCGAGACCTGCCGCTTCGCCTCCTCATCCGGAACGCCAGCGAGCGCAGCAAAAACATCTACCTCCAAATGTTGCAAATCGAACTCATAGGCTACACCAAAGTGCGGGCCCATGAAGTCGCCCGGACCGAGTCAACCAGCTGGATCCTCTGCTCCTTCAGTAACATGGCCATACCCATTGGCTCCCCGACCGACGCCATCGACACGGAAGTGCCCGTGAACCCAGAATACTGGTCCGGCAAGCCGATCCCCAACACGGTGCCCCCGACGTTTACAACCTGCAATCTGAGTCGCTACTACGAATTAGAAGTCCGAGTAGGGATCGGCTATGGCAGCTACGAGCACGGCTCCGATCAGCTCGTCGTTTTACCTCTGCGGCTCCCCGTCAAAGTCTACTCGGGCATTGCACCGCCCAAGGCTCTACTCGAAGCCGGCTTTGCCGTCCCATCCGCATCCGCACCGCCCCTGCCGCCCAAACTCGGTATACCGCCCCAGCAGAATGCCTATGCGCAGTCCCATACACCTAACACGCCTACACAGGGTGGGTTGCATTCAGCACCACCGTTTTCGGGTGCGCCCCATGCACAACACAGTGCAGGTGGTGCTGGAAACCCAGATGGGGAGCCGTATGAGGACGCGCCGCCGAGTTATGAGGATGCGGTGGGTCAGGATTTGCCGCCGATTAACGGGTATAGGGGGAGCTATGCGCCGCCGGCTGTGGAGGAGGGGGCGCAGAAGTGGGGGGACGAGAAGAGGAGGTAGCGTAGGCGTGGAGGGAGTAATTCTTGGTTTATGGGAAGGGAGGTCTGGAGGGGAGTCGCTGGATTGGCGAGTTGGTTGGTCAGACGGAGGAGATGTGTGTCGATGGGTGGGTAGGTGGTGACCAGATTGTTGTTCTGTCCTGTCCTGTCCTGTCCTGTTCTGTGAGTGGTGCAAGGGCTGATGTTTGCGTCGCGTCCCAGGACCAAGTAGAGTATGTCCCTGTTCATTTTGACCGACATGGACCAGGTACGGCACCGGCTGCTAATGGATAAACAGCCAGGCACATTGATTAGGAACAAAAGACCTTTGTAATCCAAACAAACATCGATCCTTGTTGTGTTCCTCGAATCGCGACGCGTCTTGGCCTGGACACTGCCGCCACAACAGCCACAAACTACCTAGGCCAAGCCCCCCACCACGCGCCTCCAAACCCCAACCGGCCTCACCGGCCTATCCTTCTCGCCCAGCCACAACATCCCAAGACCAAGGCTGGACGACTACTGCACCACATGCATCCCCCGTCCCGTCCAACACCTCATCCCATTGGCCCTCGACTCTGAGACGTTTCGAGCCAGAGTGGGGCTGCGGCCGGGCGGTCGAATCGTCGCGTCAAACACCATAAGTACACGCTCTCCCACCGCGATATGGTCGTGTTTTGCTGCTCCCTACTCTGGCCACAAGTAGAACAGCCGGCCTACTCTTGTACGAGCAAGACGGCCACTTGTGACTCACACTTGCAGCGCATGCGGGAAACATGGGCACCCCGCCCACCCGCTTGAAGAGAGGGCCATGTGGGGTTGGTGGATGGGTATGGATTGGGGATTCATGGTTTCCTGAGGTTTGCTAAAGGATCGCTCTGCTCTGCCTTATTTTGAATCTACTCTTTTTTTTTATCACGTCCGAGAGAAAATCTTTCACTGTTTTATTGGACACCTGAGATTGCAGTGAAGTTGCGACGCGCACGATTGACGACAGAATACTAGATTGACAATTGGCACTTGGATGCGACGACTACGACTGCGATATCATGTATTCTCAACGACCACCGCCACTGCCTCTGCCACTGAAACGCTCATATTCGGGTGAGAGCCACAGCAGTCGTGGCAGCGCGGCGACAACCGTCTCGCGCTCGAGCTCGAAATTGCTGTTTGGAGAGATTCCATTGACGCCTGCGACGACAGTGGATGGCCGATGTAAGATGATATCCTTTTGCCCATGCGCGCTGTCGCATTGTTAACGCGATGAAGCAATCCGCTCGAATGGCTCCATCTGCAACTTGGTCCTATCGAACAGCTCAGTCTTCTTGCGCTTCTGGCTAAACGACCAATGTCGCGACAACCTCCTGGAACACCTGGGACCCCAAGACCTGTCCAGCTTTCGTCTCGTCTGCCACGATTTCTCGTCCAAGGCTGCCCCACGCTTATTCGAGGCCCTCGGCGTCACGTTTAAACCCTCGTCCTTTTCAAAGCCGGCGCGCATGGAAGCGCTTTCACGGATAGGACGACACGTCAAGACCTTCACCTTCCGCATGCCCCATGGTCCAGATACCTTCCTCCCACCCCTCATCGACCCCTTCACCGGCACAGAGCGACAATTCCTCTATGAACCCCAAATCCAAACCCCCCAGCCCGGCCCCTCGGCAACCAAAGTCCCAAAATACGGCTCCTGGGAACTGCAAGACTTGCTGGTAAAGCAATACCCCCCGCTCTTCCACGCTGCCACAAACGTCCCGGCTTTTGTCGCCGCCTTCTCCCACCTCACAAACCTCACACACCTCACCATCTCCTGCCCAGGCTCCCGACACGCGCCCCGACACCGCCGCAGCGCAGTAGACTACGCCCTCATCTCCCTGCGCATCGCCGTCGAGCGCGCCCCCTTGTCCGCACTCTGTTCGCTTTCCCTGCAGCCCATGCACCCCGGCGGTCTCCTCTACTTGCACCCCATGCACGGCTTCGGCAGCACGCCCTCGTCCGCCAAACGCTGGGCCCAGATCCGCTCCCTCTCCATGACTATGGATTGCATCCCTTTATCCGACGCTGTTCCCTTGTCTCCGCGCTCCCGCGCTCATTCCCTCGAACACTTGCGCATCCTCCACGCTTACCTGCGCACCCTGTCGCGCCGCCTCACACGCCTATCTTTCCGCTGGCTCGGCGCCCGCGGCCCTTCACCACTCAGTCTGGACACGGATACGGCAACGGAAAGAGAAACAGAGACCTGCATGCTAACCCCATCACCACCTCACCACCTCCCCGATAAACCAACCCACCCACACTCCCCTACTAAACCCGCACACCCACCCCGCCCCCTCCTCTTCCCTGCCTTACACACCCTCACCCTATCAAACAGCACCTCCACCGCCCCCCAAATCGCTGCCTTCATCTCCGCACATGCGCGCACGCTCGTCGACTTCAATTTCGAGGCCGTCACGCTCAAGGTGGGGGATTGGGATGATGCGTTGCGTCCGTTGACGCGCTTGACGGGCGGTGAGGCGTGGATGGAGTGTATGGATGTGCCGGTTGTGTTGAGGGAGGGGGGGCGTGGTACTGCTGCTGCTGTTGCTGGTGGTGGTGGTGGTGGTGGTGCTGCTGCTGCTGCTGGCCAGGACAGCGCGGGCTTGAGGGTGGGAGGGAGGTTGGATGGCGAGGTGCTGGTTGGTGTGGATGGAGGTAGGGAGGCGAGGGAGCGTGCGTTGAGTAGGTGGTTAGGGCGGCCGAGGGGGGTGGTGGATGTTGGGGGGAAGAAGGGGTGGGGTGGGCGGTTGGCGCGGTTGAGGACGGGGTGGAAGACTGGGGGTGGGGGGGTGATGGTTAGGTAGTGGTTTTTTTTTGTCTTTCTTTTGTTGTTGTTTTACTTCAGGGGAGGTAGGCGTCTTCTTCTTCCTTCCTCCTTCATTCTTTTCCCGGTATCTTCCCCTCCTTTCTTTTTTCCCCATCCCAATCGCTCACAAACTCATGATGTTGTTTCTTCTACGACGCATCTCTCATGTCTCATGTCTCACGCCTCACGCCTCACGCTCCTCCACGACTTTCACGTTCTCTTACGCTTTATGCCTCTTACGCCCTCGACACGGCAATTTCTTTTTCCTTTCCTCCTTTCCTCCCTCTCACCCCGCTACACCCTAGGCTACACAAAGTACCACGACTTCACGACTACGATTTAAAAAAAAAATACTACAGTTGTATTGATATTATGTGTGTATATGTATGCTGTTTGTCTTGTTTGGGGGTTGGTCCTGATGGTGGAGAAGGAATGGTGGATGGCGAGTGGTGAATACTCAACATTCAACATTCAACATTCAACACTTGACGCTTAGCACTCAACCCTAGTCATCAACGGTATACCGTGTAATACAAATACTAATACTAAAGCAGAACCTTGGTATATCTATACGTATAAGTCATGACAATCCACGCCATGCCCGTCTCATTACCTGGCGCAGTGCAGTCTACACCACAGGCTACACCACAACACAAACCGCCCAATCTACAACAGCATCCCAGCAGAGCGTGTATGAAGCGGGGCAGCTCATGTCACATCGCGTCAATGTGTTCACTTGGATAAAAGGCTTGGGTACGACTTGCTAGCATATTCATTGTCGGGGCTGCGTTTACAAGTGCATCTCCATACATCCGTCCCCAATCTCATCCGTCATCCATCATCCGCCATCCGTCATCCATCCCCATCTATCCTCCAGGTAAGTCGGAGTCCATCCCCCATTCCGATACCCCTTGTCTGTATACATGTGCCACAACGCATGCAGTCGGCAACTAAAAGAACCTCTTCATAGGCACATTGCAAGCCACAGTGTGAACAAAAAAAAATCCCAGCCATGGCCATTGTGAAAAAAGGAGCGGCGGGGTGCGGGATAAGCCGATTTCGAAAAAACGAGATCGGAAAAAGAGAAAAAAAAAAGTTGGTGGTCATGATCATAATATGCACAGAAAAAAAAAGAAAGTTTGGGTTGGAAAACATGGAAACAAGTCATCTAGGAGCGGATGACGACACCCTGTCTCCGTGTGCTCTTCTCCTCGTACACGTACTCGTCCTCGCTGGAGCAGTCGCTCGAGTCATCGCTGTAGCCACAGCGTGCACCTCCACAGTCCAACTTGACGCGGTCGCCGGCGCGCGTGATACCAAAGCGCTCGCACGTGCAGCAGCTGCTTCCAGAGCTGACGCTGGACGGGCTTGAGCTGTTGGTAGAGCGGGAGGTCAGGGAGGGCACGTCGCTGCCGCTGTCCTCGGAGTCGTACTCGCTGTCGTCGTCTTCTTCCGAGGACTCCTCGATGCTTTGCTTGGCGAAGCGGCGGTTGAGCTCCTCGAGCGTCGTCTTGTCGTATTGCGTGTTGATGACTTGGCGGGTCTGGTGGGGACGCTGGGGCTTGGGGGCGACGATGCGTTCGGGCGACATGCCGCGGCCTTTGGCGACGGATGCGGTGGAGACGCGGCGGGCCTTGCGGTCAGCGGAGGAGGTGGTGCTTGACTTCTTGGCAGCGGGGATGTCGATGATGTTGAGTTTGCGACCGGTGGTGGGCTCGGTGGTGTGGTCCTTGGCAGGGTCGTGCGAGACGTGGTAGCCGTCGATGATGTACTATTGGTGGGCATATTAGCATGCGTGTGTGATGATCAATGTTATGGGTGGTACGCACGTAGTACCAGTATCGTTGGCCTTGCTTCAGGGTAGCGCCTTGAAACTTGAAGGTTCCGACCCATCCTCCCGACTTCTTGGAGTCCTTGGAAAGGGGAAGTTGACCTTGGTAGCCGTCCCATGAGCCGAGAAGGTGGACGGTCTTGCAGTTGGAGGAAGTGCGGAGAGTGAAGTTGAGTTGGATGGCGGCCATTGTGAATTGTTTGTTTCTGATTCTTCTTCTGTGTTTTGAAACGGTGATATTATGATTTTTCTTTCTTTCTTGATTCGTTGCGTCGCCCGGGCCAAGCTAATGGATAGACGTCTGGAATTGCTGCTGGAGCTGTGGTGCAAAAGGTAGTATTGCTGAAGGGTTCTGCGAGTTGTGCGTGGATTGTCGTGTTTTGGTTTTCAAGTTTGATGTTGAGCAAGTAGAGCTGTGTATTACGTGTATGTGGACCGGCCACAAAAAAGGATGAATTGAATTATTGTAGGGGGTTTGTGAAAAGGGTTGCGGTAGTATAGTATTGATTATTAGATGGCACCAGGCCTGGGAGAGAGAGGAGGGGGAAGGGGAAGGGGGGTAAAAGAAGAAGATAAAAACGACAACACAACAGCTCTGAGAACTTCACACGCTTGCTGAAGAAAAAAAGAAGAAGAAGAGAAAGAGGGCGGGCGGCTGTGGCCTACTTATCTTAGGGCACAGCATCGCACAGGTAGGCCGGGGTTGGATTGGGGTAGCCAAGGAGTGGCAGTAGATTTGCAGGTTGCGTTGGGAGGCTATGGCGGATTAGGGTTGGGGGAGTGTCGGTGGAGACGGACGGGATTGATTGCTTGTGCAGCAGTCAGCAGAGGGAGCCGGATTTGCCATGTTCAAGTTCATGTTCGCAGGGGGAGCAAGGTGTGTGGTGTGTTGTATGTGGAGAGGGCCAGTCTATTGAAAGTTAAGTTGTGCAAGTGAGCGCTTGATGGAGTGGTGGGAGTGGTGGACGACTTGGATGTGTGTAAGCCGGACGCTGTCGGCTGCGGGCTCTGATTGGCTGCACGGGGGCGGGGAACACGAGAGCGGGGCAGTGGAAGGCGCACGGGCTTTTATTCTTTTTGTTTGGGTAGAAACACGGGGCCAATGGCAGCAAAGGCCAGGGCAGGCCATGTGACGACGAGCTTCTTGTCACACTGCATCCATCCCTCCTCCATCCCACTACTCCATCCCACTACTCCATCCCTTCCATCCCTCCCTCCATTACTCCATCTATCCACAATGACAACTAACTTGGCCCCTGTCCCCCCAGCGACTGACAGATGCAGAGCAATTAACTGCGTCTAGGCCACCCCAGCACCCTCCCCCATCAAGACCTATTTACAGCCATTCCCTGCCCTCCGACCGACTCGACATGACATGTCACTCCTCCATCCAATCACCACTCACTCTGCAACCCAGCCCCCTCATCGGCCATCGACCATCACATAAATTACCCAAAAGAGGTGCATGGGCGGCTAAAATGTCCAAGGTGGCTTGCATGGACTTGAACCAACCACAAGCCCCTCACCACCAAACTTGCACCCGTCCCATCATTGATCATGTGCACTCGACAAGGCCATCTCCGAACTTGCAATGTACTACTGAATGATGGCTGCATTCGTGTGCATGCTGCCTCGTGAGAGCGTCGAGGAAACCCGGTCAGGTGGTGGTGGATGATGCCATGGAGGTAACAGTACAGTACAGTCACCAAGGAACGAACAAACCAAAGACACGAAGATTGGTGTATACAAGTCTCACAAACACTTCAGCTCCTCAGGCACACACCCAACACGACAAGACAGGTCTTCCCCAACACCCACCACAATCTCAGACAAGCAATCTGTGACCCGCAACCAGCAAAACCCAACCTCCAACCTTCCAACCTCACCACCACCAACCCTACCAGAAAAGTGTACGTACCACAGAGACCCCACTTCAAAGAAGAAAAAACCCAGGGTTACACATACCGTACATGCCGTAAACCCAGCCATGCAGCACAGTCGTGCAAATCCTAATTGCCGCCCCTCGCTTGGGCATACTGTACCATACCATACCATACCATACCACGCCACCTCTACAACCCAAACCAAAACAACCACAGATTCCCATTCTGCGTTCGGCACCTTTGCGCCTTCAATGCGTTGCCATATACCCCGTAGTACCAAAAAAATCCACCAGGTGAGGGCGGAATCTAGTGTCCGGTGGCGAGAAACGTTGCTCGTGCGTAAAGTCTCGTATGGGTAGTTTTACTGTAGGCGCCGCAGGACCTATTGGTGATTGTGATTGGGTGACTGGGTGGAACTGTCATGTCTACTACTAGGAGTACCCACAAGGCATGCATTCAAGCCAGAGTCCGGCTTGCCCTTGGTGCAAAAAGACATGTACACACTCACACATGCACATATGAACCCGCTCATATCAGCCACCCTGTAAGCCGTGCATGCAAGTCTGATAGTGTACATAGCAAAACCCATGGATAACAAGGCCGACTTGGCCATTACTCTAGTACAGTACCCCACCACTGTAGTCCCCCGACTCGCCTGACCCCACCACTCGAGCAGTAGTAACCTAGTAGTCATCAGGACATCGGGCAAGCATCAACCATCCCAGCCCACCCTTCTAGCCCATCATAAACAGACTCTCAAGCTCCTCTGGCGTCAGCGTACTCTTCCTTCTTCTCGGACGGCCGCCAACCCTAGTCTTCACCGGGGACCGTGGCGGGCGCTTCGCACTCCTGGGCTCGGCTGCAAACCCTGCGCCTGCCTCACCCGCCTTCTTCACCGGACTGGCGGCCCTGACGGCGGCTGATTCCGCTTCTGCCTGCACCACCCTGAGTTTATCTTGCACCGTCAGTTTCGCCGACGGCTCGTCTGGGTGTGCTTCGTTGGAGAGGCGCTTCTTTGTCTGCGTGAAGTTGTCAGAGTCAGAGCGGTCGAGGGGAGGGTGGTAGTCAGTCGAGGATTCGAAAAGGGGAGAGGAGGAAGGTGAAGAAGGTGAGGAAAACGTGACTTTGCTGGCCATTTTCATGATCCGGTCCGCAAGGCTGTCACAACGTACATGGCGTGGTGTGCGATCGTCGCGCCCTCGAGGCTTTGCTGCTCGATCTTGTGATGGCGGGGCTTTGGTCGGAGAGCTTGCGCCACTGGCTTTCTCCGAGCCTACCAGGTCAATGCCTGATGCGTCTGCATTCTCATTCTCGACTTGCGATGGCGTGTTGGGTATCGATGCCGAAAAGGCTACCTTTCGAGGAGATCTGCTAGCTGACGCGTTGCCGTTTGTTTCGCGGAGCGCAGCTGCATTCGCTTGCCGCTTCAGTTTGAACTGGTCTTGCTCGGCATCGGGCGAAGAGGGTGCTTGCCCTTCTGACTCGACGTCGGCGGCCTCGTCTCCTTCCTCATTGTTGCTCTCGTCCACCTCGTCGTCGAACATGGAACTCCCATCTTCTACAGCCTCCTCATCCTCGTCCATAGAGGCCTCACCTCTTTCCTCGTGATCGAGACCCATGTCGAGACTGAAGCCCATCTTCAGTTCGTCAAGGTTGATTGTGTCTCCGTTGGTCATGCGCTTTCGCCACGAGTCCATGAGCATAAAGGCCTCTCGCAGACGTGCTTCCATCTTCTCCCAGCCTGCACGTAATCGGAGTATCTCCTCCTCACGCATCTCCACCTCATCCACGGCCACAAAGTTGGGGTTGGTCAGCAGATTCTTGAGATTGTCCAGCACCGTGTCCATGTCGGTAGCCAGAGTTTCGTAGTCTGTGGGCAATGCCTGCATCATGCCCTGCTGTGTGTTTTCTTCCTCTTCGCCAATCATCGAGAGCCCTTCTGCTCCTGCTTCCTCTCGCGGACTCTCACGGTCTGGCATGCCCTGCAGCTCCCTCAGCGTCATGAGTGTGTTTCGCACAAGGCCAATCAGACTGTCGTTTTCATCACTGAGGCTCTGGCTTAACTGTGTCAAGAATTCAGTCGTTTCCTGCTTGAGGCTGTATGCGGGATCGTCCACGTCGGGCGCATCATCGTTGAGGACGCTGGTAGAGCCGGCCAGGCCTAGGCTGCCGGGGTTGATGGTGATGCTCGCGCCCACCAGCCCTGTCTTGTTGCCCCGCTGCTGGCTGGTCAAATGCGCCTTCAGCCGCTGAATCTCTCTGTCGCGCTTGCGCACGTCGTTTGTGCAGCTTGTGCGGACCTGCTCGACCGTTGTCTTGAGGCGCTGCATCTCGGCGCGCAGTTTGCGGGCAGACGACTCGGCCGTCTGCAGGGCTTTGCGAGCAGACTGCTCTTGCGCCTGGGCGAGGGACAATTGGCGCGACAGGTCAGCGTTGCGCGTGTGCAGCTTCTCAAGGGCCATTGTCTGGCGCGTCGACTCTGCGCGATGGCTGCGCAGCGTGTCGGCCATGGACTCGCGATATTCCTGGTCGCGCTGTACAAGTTTGGTCAGCCTGTGGTGCCCTCTCACCCCCGATATTTCTCCTCTCCTCTACAAGAAGACACTCTAAATGGGTAAATGGAGATACACACGTCACGCTTCAAGATCAGGTCGTGCACCAGGTTGATGATCTGGGCCATGGTGGCTTCCTTGCCGCCCTCGCCCCTCGACGGGTGGGCAAACTCAATGGGCGTGCCATTGCGTAGCAGGCCGCGCGCAAGCAGCAGATTGTTTATGTACGTTGCCGCCGTCTTCAGATTGTAAGTCTCCATAGTGGACCGTGGAGGAGCGGATGTGTTTGACGGGGCCTAATGACGCTCGTTGTCGACTTGTCGTGACGCTGGCGACGCTTTCGTCCAATGTTTGTTTACCCCAGGGCCCGAGCACCAAAGGCCAAGGCAGAAGGCATGGCGGAAGGGGAAAGAGCGACCAGGTTTGCTCCTGGCTCGCCTGAGCAGCCCAAACCAGCGCTCAGGCCACCAAGTGCCCCGTTGGCAATCCCGCTGCTCGCCGCTCCACTATCCCGACTTCCCGACTCCCGACTCCTCTTCCTCCTCCTCCTCCTTCTCCTCCTCCCTCCGCTCCCTATCTCTCTCTCCCCAAGGCCCCCCAAGGGCTCCCAAGTCTCCCAAGGCTTCCAGGCTCCCGCCCCCAAACCTCAGCTACCACAGATTTAGACATCTCTCGCTCAACCTCTTGCTTCGCGGTCCGACTGCCCTGTCTCGTGCCAGCAGTGTGGTCTCAATCAATGTCTCCTGAACCTGCGTGGCCTGGCCTTTTCTCTTGCTCCACCGCGCTCCACTAACCTTCACTCCTCTTGGCTCTCTCCCTGTTCCGCTTTGTCTTGCATTACCAATATCTGTCAGCGCGCATTGCCCTCAGCTCTCCACCAAAATGCCTACCCATGTCAACCCTTTTCTCTACCATTCGTCCTCAGGCCCCCCTTTCTAGCCCCATGTCCACACACACCTCGTTGCCCTCTTCCTGCGAGCGTGATGTGCAATACGAACTCATGGCGACAAATGTGCTCTTGACACACATCGCAGCATGCCTAGTACGATGGTTGGAGACGTAGGCTAAATACAAATCTTACTTTCGATAACGCGATAGCTGGCCTAATGCCACTCATCATCCAAGTTCGCCGCCACGTACGGCCCACCTCTAGGCGAAATTCTGGACCTTCCATATACTGAGGATTCTGCCCCGAGACTACGATTGGACAGTATGAGACATGATTACACAATGGCTATCTTGCCCCTGTGAAGGATGCCAGTTCATTATTAGCGTCGACTTAAGCTTCTAGGTGCAATACGAACAGCATGGCCAATTCGGTCCTACGTGGATATCAGTGGGCTTGATGGGGAGGAGTTGAATACTACTTAAGAATTCAAGGCCTCCATGGTTCGTTTTTTGGGGCCCTTCCAGATTTCTTTCGTTGGTGTTGATTTTTAACGTCCGTTCGCTCTCTCGTCTTTCTCTAATGGAGGCCATAATACGACTAACACTGGCAACTTTGTTGTTGACGGCTCGCTCTGCATCAGCCGCTCCATCTCCAGACACCACTCAGGCGTGCTCTGAGATCAAACAGGCCCTGCCTGGAAAAGTACTGGAGCCACAGCTGCTAGCACTTGAATATGCCTTTGAGAAACAGCAGTACTGGTCCACCTCGCTGCGTACAGTTGATCCGGCTTGTATCGTGCAGCCCGTCGATGCCAATGACGTCTCGGTCGTTGTGAAGATTCTGAACAAGTACCCAGAAGTCAAATTTGCCACCAGAAGTGGTGGACATGACCCAAATGTGGGACATGCTACAGTCCAGGATGGTGTCTTGATCACCATGACCGACATTGTCGGAGCTACGTATGATGCCCAAAATCACGTCGCATACGTGAAGCCAGGAGGAGAGTGGAACGATGTCATCAGCGATCTCGAGCCGAGTGGCGTTACCATTGCCGGTGGGCGGCTCGGTACGAAGCCCCACATTTTTGTTACTTTAATTGTTCAATAGGTATGCTGATCCCAATTAAGGACTTGTCGGAGTCGGCGGTTTACTACTCGGGGGAGGCCTATCTTTCCTCAGTGCGCAAGAAGGCCTCGCCGCTGATGTGAGTGTTGTGACGACCCTGATGATGCAGTCCGTCTAAACCCGTGTAGAATATCATCGGCTGGGAGACCGTCATGGCCAACGGTTCCATTGTCAATGTAGATGCCAAGGCGCATCCGGATCTAGCCCAAGCTATGCGAGGCGGTGGCAGTCAATTTGGCATCGTCACCAAGTTCACTGTAAATGTACATCCTATCGGTGATGTTTGGGGAGGCTCCTGCGCCTACGACCCGACCCAGGACGACAAGCTGTACGCTGCTCTGCACCAATACGCAGGCAACGGCTCTGCAGCAGATCCCAAGTCGGGCATCATCTTTACCGATCTCGTGGCTGCTGCAGGCGTCACCACCAAGATCATCTACTATTTCTATGACGGTCCTACCCGTCCCACTTCTGGTCCTTTTGCGGATTTCTTCAAGATTCCCGGCTTGGCCTGCCTTCCCAGGAAGCAGAAGTACTCTGAACTGGTAAATCGCCGTCACAATCCCACTTTGTACTCATCACTGAACAAACCCAGCTCAAAGCCAATGGCGAACCCGTCCGTCTCCTCAATGCCCGCTCCTTCTTCCGCGTAAGTCTTACCGCCATTTATCCCCATCTCTTCGCCATCACACTAACAACCTCCTAAACAGACCCTAACAGTCCCCTTCATCCCCTCCCGCCCCCAAATGTATTCTGAAATTAGAAGCAAGCTCAAATCCACCGTCTCGCCTTTCCTCAACCTCCCTCCTGTTGTCCGCGGCGTCCAATTCTCCGTCGACTTCCAACCGCTCCCCTCCATCATTGGCACGCACTCTGCCGCCAAAGGCGGCAACGCCATGGGCCTCACCGCCTCGGACCCTGAACGTATCATCATCATCTTCCAGGGCGCGTGGAATCTCGCGTTCGACGACGAGCTCGTGAATGGATTTGCAAAGGAGATGACGGATTGGCTGGCCGAGCAGGTTCCGCGCTGGTTGGACGAGGCCGGCATGCCGCGCGATGTCTATCTCCCATTGTTTCTGAATGATGCCCAGAGTGATCAGCAGGTTATGCAGAGTTATAGTGGGTATGAGCGGTTTAGGGAGCTGCAGAAGAGTGTGGATCCCAATGGACTGTTTAGTTCGAGGGCGGGCGGATTTAAATTTTAGGGGATTGATTGTGGAGATTGCGTGGGTGGGATGGGATTGGGGTTTAATCTTAATAGGAGGTGGTGCTGGTGTTTTGGGGTCAGTGATGAATGATGATAAACCTATGCCTTATACTATGTGGTAATGATTTTGGTCATTTAATTCACAAACTCGACATCATCAACATCAACATCAACGAATCCATCCAACAGTCCCTCAAAAATAACACAACCGTGCATTGCCATCTCCTCAGCACCCGTTCTACACCCCATCCTCCCAATGAAAAATCACAGCCCCCCAAACCATTAACCCAACCCACATACCTCTACCAACCCAACCACCTTCCTCCGGCCAACCCCCCGCCGCTCCTCCTAATCCCACCAACCACCATTAACCTGGAACACAAGCGGGCAATAGGGGGCATGTAAGTAGGTAGGGCATGCGTTCGAGGTTTTCGCATTTCGGCACGGAAGAGGTGGGCTTGTGGTGCTGTGTGGCTTGTGTAGGCATGCATGGTGGATGGATGGGTACGTGGGGGCGGGGCGTATGTGGGAGGAGGGTGTTGGGATGGATGGTGGGGGGTGTGAGGTGTGTGGATATGAGGGATGTTGAGGTGGTACAGGGGGGGTGAGTGTATCAGCGTGGCCACGAGCTTGATCGTGTGGTAGGCATGAGGTTTGAGATATGTTAGCAGGAGCAGTAGCATGCTACGCAGGTATATCATTAGTCAGGAATAGCATGACAGGAAGATTAGTTGATTTTCCGTTGTTTGTTTACTTTGATATGTGTTCTGTAAACTCTCACTCTCGCACCCCCCTCTCAGTTATACCTCTCAATCAGTCGGTCCCATCCTGTTATCTTGTATGCAAGGAAACGGCCATTTCTCATCCAATATCCATTATTCACAACACCATTCCTGTACCCTGATTTGATAGACCAGCCCATTTTCATGTACCCGCAATATGATGATGTAGTGTTTTAAGCAAGCCACTATGTCGTCCACGTATATATACCACTACTACTTGCGTTCCGGCAGCCGTGTCGTAGAGGTAACAAGATGGGGAGGGGGAGGTTAGTGATGTACTCATGTAGGTCTTCAACATTGCGAGTGGAAAATGGGTAAAGGGGAAAATGAAGATATAGTGAATCATATCTATCTCTTTCATACTAAGGCTTAGATGTGCACCCATGCACTTTAAGCTTTATATAGCAGACTCTTGCTGTAGGCTGTGTAGGAATGAATTTGAATCCTGGCGATGAATCCGAGGTGATCGGTGTGGTAGTCTTGTTTTGAGTAGAAGTGTATATTCTTTAGAGGTCGTGTTTCGCTGTGGGGGGAGGAGACTGATGAGCCCCGTTCCCCTCCCATGACAAGGATCCGCTAGTCGTAACTAGAGGGTATGTACGCCAGAGTTTTCGGAATGCGAGAGTTTTGGATGGGACACCACTCTCCTTGCCTGGCCGGCACCTACAGGCAACCAACAAGCTCCATAAGTCTCGATCCATCAGTGGAGGCCATGAGGGTATGGCGGGTGTTGGAAGTGCGATTGATGGATTCAACTGATGGAGCCGATGTATGGTACGAGTCATGGTTTCTAGGCGTGTTTCAAATTATAATGAGGGATTGTGTGGAGTTGACATAGTCGAAGCTTGCTGGACTGTACGTGTAGTTCCTATTGAGAATTGACCTCGTACAGAACCACACATGAAGGCTTGGTGACTTGCATCGCTCACAAGGAAACCAATATTGATACCGCCTAGATTCATCCTTATTTAGATGGCTAGCCTATCCGCACGAAGAAATACCTGTGTGAAGGTGTATGGAGGACTTCAGAGTTAGAGTCGTAGCATTGTGTTTTAGGACTTTTTTTTAAAGCGGGCGTAACTCGACTTGTGATGTAGACTACGCCGAGATGAAAGTCCGTGGCATTTCAGATCCGCTTTCAATATTGACTTAACAGCAAGCATAGCCGTTGTTCATTGTGACACGCCCACACCGACAGTAACTCCTACTGACCACTTCAGATCCACAATCTAAGGGGGAAGGGGGCTGTTACAGGGATGAAAGAATCAGTTCCGATCTTGTCAGATGCTAGTATTACACTAGAACATCTATGAACTAGAGGTAGCGACCCGATTTCCGTCTTAAATATAGGTTGCATAGTTGCTAAATAAATATGGAAAAACATAAGCCCTAAGCATTGCATGGATAGTGCTCTCTCAAAGTTTAATTGCACGTAATGACTTACTCTCGGCGCAAAGGAAAACCAAAAAATCTTTCAATGAGTCGTATTCCCTCCATATTCCGGAGCATGCACTGCATCCAGCGTAGCTTAATGATCCTTCCAACACCGATAAAGATGCCCATGTGTAAGAGTGGAGTCACGGCGATACTAGACATTGGTTTGAATCGTACCTCCCCTCCTAGCAGATTGGCAAATTGTGAATCGCGGTCTGGTTTCACGATGAAACCCGAAGGACTGGAAGAAGACCGTAATATGCCATTTACTACTGATGCAGTTACAACAGTATCAGCATTGAAGCAGTTGGGCTAATGCTCCATTATCGTGGCTTTGAGGAAAGCTATCTCACTAATGGCTTGATCAACGTGAGCCCCTCGCAGTAAGCTGATGACGTGAAGTAATCTGCGCAAGATGCTTTGCATGACATGTTTAACAACAAACACTTGGAAAGATGTACATGCGTACAAGTCGACCGCGGAATAATCAAAAAGTCATATAGTGTCGGACAAATATATTGCGAGCGGAAATCTAGTACTCCTGCCAAGAGCCTACGTGTAGAACCAGTATGTACATGTGCTCGAGACGTAGATTGTCTGAGAAAGAAATTGGTGTTGGACTTTACGCAAGGTCATGGAAAGGTTGGGACAGACCATGGTGATCGAAAGAAAAAGGGGAAGCCAGAAGAGCTTGCTCGACTAAAGAAGATGAGATGAAAGATGACCGAGGAAGATAAGACGAGAGTAGATAGATTAGGAGAAATGAGCAATCTGGATATTGTTAAAGCATGAGGATGTGAATGTGAGCATAGGTTGGCGATGAAAGAGTCGCCGACCTGAAGAAATACCTATGCATAGCGAATCACCAGATACTTGTAATGCGCACTTGAAGTGTACTTCAATAGAGCTAACCTAACCTTTAGTAATGCATAGATCGGTGAATATAGGGAACTGATTGGGCGGTAAACGTACAGGAGCAGCTTTAGCGTTATGAGTTCGCATCTCAAGCGTGACAATAGAATATGACGTCAATCTGCCCATGCCCTATTTCACTTCTTCAGGACACAGGGCGCACTTCATCTCACAATCATCCATACACACATGCACATGTGCACTCAATCACCTCAAGTTTGGCCTTACAATTACAAATTACGCTAGGTAGATTACTTGTCAATCCTGTCCATCACTCTATGATGCCTCCTACGGGATTATACATTCTTAATCCTTTGCGCTAGCGATGAGGACGTCCGCAGCCTTTTCGGCGATCATATAGATAGGAGTAGCCAAAAAGGTACCTGGAATCTTGGGGAACGAAGAAGCATCGACGACGCGTAGGTTCTCAACCCCACGAACCTTGAAATCACCGTCTAGAACGGCATTCACATCATCGTCAGCACCAATAGCAGCCGTGCACGAAGCGTGGTGACCCCATGACTCGCTCATGGCGAACTCCTTCATCTGCTCATCAGTTGCGATGTTCTTGCCAGGCCAGACCTCTGTGAATTTTCCGTCGAGAGGAATCAAGTCCTTGAAAGCCTTGCGGCTGAACTTCATGCCCTCAACAAGCGCGTCCAAATCGTCCTCACGGCCAACATCAAAGTTGCGCTTGTTGATATCGGGTACGTCCTGGGGGTCGGTGCTGCGAAGGGTAACGGTACCAGCGTTGTTGCGGGACTCCGCCTTCAGTGTGAGCCAAGTCCACTGAGTTCTGTCACGAGTGGCGTTCTGGAAGTAATCGGGATAGTAGCCGTTGAAGTAAGCGGGCCATCCAGCAATGAGAAGATCAGCGTTGCCGTTGAGGGTCTTCTTGGACTTTTTGGTGATGGCGATGGCAACACCATTAGTTGCATAGGCACCCTTGTTGATAGGGGGCTGAGTCTCATATTTCTCAAGGCAGGCGTCGAAGCCCTCGAGGAAGGTGCAGCCGTTGAGAAGAGCGAGCTTAGAAGGGGCCTCGCCAATGACAGGGACCTCGTAGCGATCTTGGAGGTTCGTACCAACACCTGGAAGGTCCTTGACAACGGGGATATTGAACCGCTCAAGCTCTTCCCTCGGGCCGACGCCAGAAAGCTTTAGAATTTGTGGAGTATTGAAAGCACCTGCGGACAGGATAACCTCGCGGGTAGCAGTGACAGAGCCTGGAGTTCCCTTGGTAGTGACACGGCCAGCTTGTCGACGGGGATCAGCACCATAAAGAGACCTGCCAGTCAAGAAGTTGACGCCAGTAGCCTTGGGCTTGCCATCCTTACTCTTATCGAATTTGACGGTGGTAACAAGAGTGTTGAGCTGAACGTCGAGATGATACTTGCGGCTGCCATCGGCGTTTTTGGCGTTGATGACCTGGTTGAGCAAGTCAACAGGACCAGCACGCTTGTATTCTGGAATCTTCATGGCCAGAGGAACTTGCCACAGACCCTCTTCAGAGTCTCGCCCCGGACCAGGGTGGTTGATGTCGCGGAGCAAGATTTGAGCAAGGCCAGTAACACTTGTGAGCAGTGACCCGATAAGGCCCCTACCCATCCCACTGGCAGCAGCGATAACCAAAGACAAGACTTTGAAGTCCTGTGCGATCAAACTGAGCTGAGTCAAGGAAGTCTCCAACCAACCGTTGAAACCGTGACCAAAGATACTGCTGGGCAGGTAGCGCGACCTCTCCATTTTGATGAAGTACTTTCGCATATTGTCTGGAGACCACGAGTCGTCTCCAGTGAGATCCTGGATGTGTTTCCAGTCGCTCCTGTATGGATAGATTGTGATAAGAGCATTGTGGCTGGTGCAACCACCCAGAGAACCGACACGAGGATAGAGGATACCAAGAGGTTTTGCGCCAGCAGGCGGGTTCGCGCCAGTGTAACGAGAACCGTCGGGCAGCTCGTATGTGAGCTTGGTGTCCTTTACTACGTCTTGCTCGTCGTCAAAGTGCTTGACGAAGAAGTCCCATCTCATGGGCTCATACTCGGAAGCAACAGCGTGTAGAACAGGAACATTGTACTGGGTTGTGTTGGTCTGATCATCACCAGCTTCAAGGAGGAGGACCTTGTGCCCAGCGAGAGCGAGCCGGGCGGCTAGAGGAGAGCCTCCAGCACCAGAACCGACAATGACATACTCGTAGTCTTCGAGTGTTGTTGTGTTGGAAGCTGAACGCTTCACGTTCACACCCTTGAAAGGTGTGTGCTCGGCTCCATTACTAAGGGGTATGTTAGTGACACTGCATGCCTGTCACAGAGCCCAGAATGCTTACATGTACCGCGCAGCAGCCAAGGTTGTTAGCAACGAGAGCACGGTAAAAGCCTTCATGACCGGCCAAGATATAGGAAAGAGAATGATGAAAAAAGAGTGGAATCGGGTGTTCCCGTGGTTGAACGAGCGACCAGAATGATGTGTTGGTAATACTGAGGAACACAAACCTGGCTCTTATACGGGGGCTGCATCTACAGCTTCTCACAACTCGCATCCCGGACCCCCGGGTTGCGTTCTTGATTGCGATCATCGACATTGAGCTGAGCGGCTTACTCCTTCCTGATGTTGACTTTACCCGTTTTGAGCTGCCTAATGCGGGGAGATGGATTCTCCTGTCATTGACGGAGCACAGTCCTGCTGAAACACGATCGCAGGGGTTGCATGCAACTGCTTATCCAAATCGGACCGACAGCTCCGTGGTGAACGCAGGCAAATCATCATCTTGCTCATCCTCCCAAGAAGACAAGACAAAACAAAGGGGGCATCTACCTAGGAGAGCGTCTAATGACTGAATGCCGTATAGGGTGTGTTTGTGGCATTGTTTCTGTTGGTTTGATACCATGTATGACTGCACAACGGCATGAAGTATCATGGATTTTTGTCGATACCCTTACCACAAACTGCCGATGCAGGCATATCTGTCTTGGATCAGCCCTCTCAGGCATGATCTGCGATTTTGCGAACCCTGGGAGGTTCTGGGCTCCACCAGGACGTCAGCCTTCCCCTTCACCGCCGCTGTCAAGCCCGCGTCTCCAACCCACTGGCCGGCGGACCCTTCATAGCGACCCTGGACAAAACGTTACGAGGCCATCCGTCTTTGCTTCCCCCAAGCAAGACACTGGGTACCACCTATTGTCCGATTGCACGGGCACACGTCGGTAGAAGCCAGCGGTCCGCGAGGACAAAGGTGAATGAACTTGGCGTGAGCTGTGCCCTTCAACGGGTATCCCACAAGATGTTAGTTATAATACGCAAACCCTTCTCAGGAGGTTCCTCCGATCTCTTCACATCCGACGCTCGCCACTTTCGTTTCAAGTCTAGATCACTCACCATCATTTGTAATAACCCATCATGAAATTCAGTACAATACTAGCCGTGCTAGGCGGCGTTGTCGCCTCTGTCCATGCCCAATCGCCGTTGACAGCTATGGCGAGGCAGATGCCTCCATGTGCTGTATGTCTCTCCGATCCTCATCTCCGATAGTCACTTCTACCAGTCACTAACACCTTGATACAGTTGTCATGTTTCACACAAGAGATACCGAGGTCATCATGTGCAACAAATGTCACATCATCGTGCATGTGCGGCAATAAAGCGTTGAATGCTGCAGTAGGGGCCTGCGCTAGTAAGACCTGTACCAACTACGAGTTGCTCCGTAAGGCTATCTCTATCTGATCAAGTTTGAATTAGACACTGATACAAATCTTAGGATTAAAACACATATCCGATAAAGGCTGCGGACGTCCAGAGCGCTATCATGCCGACCCATTCATCTATCTGGGTACTGTTGGTGCTGTTGCGGCCGTCGTGGTATACCTCCTCCGTCTATGTGCCAGTATTGGCAAGCGTGGAAGGGCACTCTCCTGGGACGACTTGACCATGGGGATAGTCACTGCATGTGCAATCCCTCCCGCCGTATTCATCAAAATGTGTATGTTTTTTCGAATCATCGGCCTGTGAGTTGCACCTCTAACAAGCGAGTAGTGGTCGAAAACGGACTTGGTCGAGACATGTGGACCTTGAAGGACTATCAGATCACCAATGTGCTCTATTACTACTACATAGGTGAGATCTTCTACGTTACCGGGCTCGGTATCTCGAAGATTTCTATCCTCTTCTTCTATCTGCGCGTCTTCCCAGCCAAGGACTTCCGTAACAAGATATACTGGTGCATGGGAGTATGCACCGCGTACACAGTCGCCTTCTTCTTCGCCACAACATTCCAGTGCATACCTGTCAGCATGGCCTGGAACCAATGGGACGGAATTCACAAGGGGTTCTGCAACGACATCCACTTGCAAGGCTGGATTGCTGCTGGAATCAACATCGTTCTGGACGCATGGGTCATGGTCCTGCCGTTGAGAAACCTGGCCAAACTGAACATGAAGATCAAGCAGAAGCTCATGGTCATGTCCATGTTTAGCGTTGGTATCATCGTCATCTTGATCTCGTGTTTGCGACTGTATTCGCTCGCTCACTTCGCGCGTTCCAAGAACATCACATGGGATTACGTGGAAGCTGCATACTGGAGTCTGCTCGAAATTGACGTCTCCATTATCTGCGGTTGCATGCCTGCACTCCGGCTACTTGTCACCATCGCGGCGCCCAAGATACAGTCCAAGATGTCCTTCGGCTCGAGCAAGAACAATTCTTCTCAAGGATCAAAACTTAGCGCCACCAATCAGTCCAATGGAACGGACACGACCAAGAGCATGACTACGATCTCAGTCAAGCCAAAATCTGGGGATGAGAGCGACTTCGTCCCGCTAGTCGATATCGACTCGGGCAACGGTCGTCCTCAACATAACGACGCTCACTCCGACATGGACCGAAAGGAGCATTCCAGTCACTCGATGAAGGAGTCGGTGTCCAACGATCACCTAGATGGCTGGCCAATAGCCAGCGCAACAGTGGGCAAGGAGCACATCTGAGCTCGAGTCCATGGTCTGACAAAGCGCGGATGGTCTGTACAAAACGGCGCGATTCTGGGCGGGTATGATTTTAGCGTTGACTGAGCTTAGTATAGCGTGTCTGTCTTTTCCTACACAATACCCGAGGCTACATTCGTTGACGCCTCACTTCTGTGGCACTATGAGTTTTTCTGGTTTGGATAGCATGTACAATAGTCGTTGATGATGGCGGGGGAGAAAAAAGCAATCATTCATTCATCCATTCATTCATTCGTTCGTTCAACGCTTGCTCAGCGAACCATCTTTGGTGAATCGTTGCCACTTACACACTCATGTCACCAGGACACTTGATCGCAAATCAAACATAAAACGGGAGAGGGGGTGTCTGTGGATTCAGACTTCTGAGCCTGACTCTTACAGCGTTACGCGCGTGGGGCGCCTGGCAACGATTACGAGGCGTTCCTACATGCAGGCCTGGGTTGAGAAGATAAAAGCCATCCGCAGTTGAATTACGCGTCTATGCATCTCAAGCAAGCGGGAACGTGAAAAATGGGGCGGGACGGTACGTGCAGCCAAGGTAAACTAGAATTGTACTAAACCCAAGTTCACGACCTCGAAGCATTCGGACCGCTGCTGGGCTCGGTACCAACTGCCTCGCTATATGTGGTAGTTCTCGACGTTTAGTCGGACCGCTGTCAACTGCTGCCTCCTGAAACCTTGCGTGCAGGAACAGGTTAGTTCACGCCAACTGTTGGCTGTGCGTGGGAATAGGTCCAGAACGGACCAGTTAGAAAATCTCCGACTGATCTCCATGAGCTGCTCGTACCGGTACTGCCAGGTACATGCGGTTGGTGCAAGCGTGCCTCTTCCGGATGTCACTCTGACACTGTCCACGCCATGGCGGGGAAACAAGGAAGTTGATGGTGCAAGTGATGTCGCGGCGCAGCTAATGGGATCATCAGGAACGCTGCATCCTGACTAAAACCGGCCCAGTATAATCACTGACCTCCTATTGGATTATTAATTCCAAGTACAACTCGCATTTGTCGATCCGCTGTCTGTCTGGCTTGGAGTATTCATCTTCCTTCAACACCACCAACTCTGATAGTTGCGATATCGACTGCTATCCCCACACTCCTTTATCTGGTATCAAGCAGCAGCGTTGCCACCCCACACTCGCTTCCATCTATAGTTGAGATTGCCAACATACGCTCCTTGAAATTCGGCGCCCTCTGTCATCATGAAGTTCTCGTCGGCGCTTCTTCTGGCGTCTTCGAGTTGTCTCGTCCACGCCTTTCCCTCCCTCTCCGCCCGTGATCTTGAGGGTCTTACCCCCGAGAGACTCCAGGGAGCACTCGCACAAGTCGAGAGGGTACGCAATGAAAAGCGCTTCCTGCTCGACATTCTCAAGCCCATTGATTGCAGTGGCAAACATGCTTTCGTGCCACCACAAGGTAACGACCAGCGTGGTCCATGTCCAGGGCTGAACGCGTTGGCGAACCACAACTACATTTCGCACAATGGCATCACCAGCTTTGCCGAGGTCGTGGCTGCTATCAACAAGGGTAGGTTTAGATCTGATCGAAGACGGGATCGAGTTTGTCACTGACGCCAAGATGCAGTTTTCGGCATGGGAATCGAACTCTCCCTTATCCTGGGTGTCATGGGCACCGTGTGGACTGGAAACCCGCTGTCCACGAATCCAGGATTCTCCATCGGAGGCGGTGGCAACGACAACCTCCTTGGGAACCTCCTAGGGCTGCTCGGTAAGTAGCCGAACCCATTATCGAATCTATATATTGAATCTATATGATGCGTGATATTGATTGCGAATAGGTGATCCACGTGGTCTCCAAGGTTCGCACAACTGGATCGAGTCAGATTCGTCGCTTACTCGCGACGACTTATATGTCACCGGCAATGCCTGGACAATGAACATGACTCTTTTCCGCGACATCTATGATCGCGCGGATAGCAATGGCGTCATCTCCATGGATCTTCTCGCGGACCAGGCTGCGCGCCGCTGGAGATATAGCATTGCTCACAACCCGGACTTTTACTACGGACCCGTCACTGGCATGGTCAGCCGCAATGCGGGTTACTTTTTCCTTGGCCGTCTTCTGTCCAACCACACCGACGAGCACCCAGGCGGTATTCTCACGCAGGAGGTATTCAAGAAATTCTTCGCCGTCTATGATGATGGAAGAGGTGGTCTGGAGTACCGCGAGGGTCATGAGACGTTCCCCGAGAACTGGTACCGCATCAAGGGCGAGTATGGCCTCTTGCCATTGAACTTGGACATTGTCGACTGGGTCATGAAGCACCCTGAACTTGGAAGGTACGTCTGATTCCTTCTCTGGCTTTTTCTAAAACCAATCCCAAGCGAGCCCCAAATATCGGCGCACCCAAACGCATGGCTAATGGAAATACCAGTATCGGAGGCAACACAGGCAAAGTCAACAGCTTCACCGGCCTCGACATGTCCGACATAACCGGCGGCGTCCTCAACAGCGCCACCCTCCTCGACAACAACAACCTCCTCTGCTTCACCTTTGAAGTCCTCAAGACCTTCCTACCAAACTCACTCTCCCCACTCCTCAAGACGCTCGAAGTTCCGATCAAATTAGTCACCGACACACTTGCCGCACCCCTTCTCAGCCTCGCGTGCCCCGCATGGAAGGACATGACTGCGGGCGGTGAGCCGCTGTGGGATGCTCTGCAGACGACTTTCAGTGGTGCTAGTAAATCAGGCTCAAGTTTGTAGAGTGTCTTGGCAGAATCAAGAAAGAAAATTTACAACGAGTAATTAATTGATGTGGGGACGTGTGAGAGGATGGAACGTTTTCGCCGGTGATGGACACAGACAATGACAGTAATCCGCGGGCTTAATTCTAATCAGATGGGGACGTTGATATGCATGACACACTCGTGAATTGCTCTGACGTGATGAAAAGGTCGGGCCCTGCAGACGACGATCACCGTACCTGACTTCCTTTAGCATGGAGAGTTCAAAAAAACTGACTGAAAGGTGAATGACGCAAATATCACGGTAATGCCAAACATGACGATATTATTATACCTCATTTTCAACACCCTCAATCCCAACCACAACAAGGCATCACACTACCACGCTGACAAGTACATACCACCAGACAATTTACACGCAAAAGGCGCAGCATACACAGGCATATCTGACCCATCAAAACAAGACTCTGCCAACCCACACACAACAACAAACTTCTCCAACAAACTTCTCACCCACCCCATCTATCATCAACCCGCTCCAAAACCTCGCCATACATCCAACTCTACAAGAAAACCCCTCACCTATCCTCGTCGATTATCCATCAAGCCACGACCACATACACATGACGCTGAACAAACTTCGCCTGCAATTGATCTCACATGCGAAATCCGAGCCCATGGAAGCATGGTTAGAAAATCTGCCTAGCAAAAGAAAGAAAGAAAAAACTCACCAACAGTTGCGTTCGAGCGATAGCGGGATAGGGAAGACGACGTAGCCTCTAGCCTTGCACCAGCCTTGATACCGACACAAACAAACAAACAAACAAACAAACAAACAGCACCCATACCCGCACTCCCATCCAGCGCCACCAACTCCCTCGCAAAATCAAAGACAATATTAACCCCCCTCCCACCGCTCTCGTCCCAACTGCTTCTTTTGAATTGATTTCCAGTTTTTTTTTTAAAAAAAACAATCTCGTCGTTGTGGATGTCTTTGGATCTTTAGAGGTTGGAGTGGGGATTGAGCTCCGTTATATTGCAGCGTACACAGCAATACACAACTCACAGTCTACAAACCCTCCCTCACCCACTCACCCCTCTATAAACCCCAAGCAGTCCAAGGATGATGAGCAGAGCGACATGTACCCAAGTTTCTAACTTGTCACGCTTCCTGACATCTCTCCTCTCCTCTCATCATCTAGAGTACGGCCCCATATCGGTTTCACAACACACGTCTCCACAACATTAGTAAAACAACACCGGTTCTTCTCTCATCAGAATACATTCTCTCATCATTACAAGTTTCCATGGTATCATTCCTCGGTAATCTACAATATCTCATCTGTCTTGTCGTACCAATGCCAAGTCAGTCTCTCGGGCAAGGAGCGAGCAAGTACAAGTCGCCTTAGTACGCCACCATCGTATTCAATCCATCCATTTCGCGATCAAAGTTCTTGTGCTGAGAAATGGCATACTGGTACTTGCCCAGGAAACTCGCAGCTCCCTTGGCTATTTCCACACCCTCCTTCCAACTCTCCGGCTTCATCTCGCTCACTGTAACAACACCATACGATTCGACGGCCTCGCTGTTCGTCGAGAATTGCATTCCCGGTAGATCAACGGCCATCTTGATGAAGGAAACAGCCTCGCCGGTTGCACCAATGGCCTTGAGATGGCCAAAGGCTTCGCGGATCCAGTGAACAGCACGGCCATTCTTCGAGAGTGTTTGGATAGACTTGGCACCGCCGGGGACGAAAATGCTGTCGTACATGGTTGACCGTTGACCCTCAAGGTGGTGGTCTGCGACAACGCCGCCTTGGCCGTCCTCCTCGCCTGCAGCAAAGATCTTGTTTCTGCGTGGGCTGATAGTAAAAGGCAGGGCGCCGGCTGCAGTGAGAGCAGCCTTAATGCCATTGTATGCGACCTTGTCGTAACCGTCTGCAATCAAGATAGCAACCATGCGTGTCGCGATCGTAGGTGTGGATGGCATATAGTCAAGTTGCGAGAGACCCCTGGTCTTTTTGCCATGCTTAGCACGACCCCCATCAGTGGGCTTCTCACCACCAACCATTTCGGCGACCTCCTGGGCGAGCTCGAGATTGATCTCGGCGATGCGCTCGCACATGCGCTTGTAGACAATGGGATCTTCGCAGTGGTCTAATTCAAAGGCAAAAGCAGCCTTCATGTGAGCCTGCTCCGGTGCAGACATGGAGTTGTAGAAGAGCTCGGCCTGATTCTTGTGTTCGCGAAACTTCTTGCTGTTCAGACGCGTCTTGACGCCAGCAACCTTCTGGGCGTACTCAACATAGGCACCTTCCTTTTCCGAGGCGGGAGGTACAGTCTCGAAACGGTTGGGCCAGTAGTTGACCTTGCCCTTGGTGATGGTGTGTCGCATGGCTCCGTCACGGTTGTGATTCATGACAGGGCAGACAGGCTTGTTGATAGGTAGCTCTTCCCAGTTGATTCCCAGACGTGAGAGTTGCGTGTCCTGGTAAGAGAAATTGCGGCCCTGCAGTAGCGGGTCGTCTGAGAAGCCGATACCAGGGACGATGTGGCTTGTACAGAAAGCAATCTGCTCGGTTTGGGTAAAGAACTCATCGGGGTTCCTGTTGAGCTCTAGTTGACCAATGTACCGAATTGGCACCAGCTCTTCGGGCCAGACTTTGGTGGCATCAAGAATGTCAAAATCGAAGTCATCCTCCTTGCTCTCTGGAAGGACCTGGATGCCAAATTTCCACTTGGGATATGCGCCGTTCTCAATCGCCTGCCAGAGGTCCTTGCGATGGAAGTCAGGGTCCTGGCCTGCAATCTTGAGAGCCTCATCCCACACCAAGCTGTGCACACCAAGCTCGGGGGTGAAGTGAAACTTGACAAAATGCCTCTCGCCCTTGTCGTTGATGAGCGTGTAGGTGTTGACACCGAATCCTTGCATCATACGATACGAGCGTGGAATAGTCCGGTCGGACATGGCCCACATGAACATGTGAGTCGCTTCAGCGTGCATGTACCTAGAGAAGCTGTTAGTGCGACTTCCCAAGTTCATTCTGAGGACAAAACTTTCTGGAAGTCCCAAAAATTCGAGTGAGCAGACTGAGCTTGTGGCATCTCACAGTCTGGCTCTGGCTTAGCAGCGTGAATGACATCGGGGAATTTCATCGCGTCCTGGATGAAGAAGACCGGGATATTGTTCCCAACAATATCCCAGTTCCCTTCGTCGGTGTAGAACTTGACGGCAAATCCACGAACATCACGGACAGTGTCTGCAGATCCACGGCTACCCAGGACGGTGGAGAAGCGCACAAAGACGGGTGTCTCTCGGGATGTGTCGGTGAGGATGCCAGCTTTGGAGACATCGGCGGCAGACTCAAAGAGTGTGAATTTGCCAAAGGCACCGGAGCCACGGGCGTGGACTACGCGCTCTGGAATGCGTTCGTGGTCGAAGCGGTGGATCTTGAGAGGTGTGTCAGTGGATGGTTGTGGTGAGTTGAGGGATCAAGCAACAACATACCTTCTCGCGACCGAATTGGTCTTCGAGGAGCTGAGGGCCTTGTTTGTCGTCTGTGCCAGCATGTAGCCACTTGTCGGTGTTGTTTTGCTTGACGCCATAATCGCTGGTGATCCTCCAACTCTTATCATGAACATCTTTGGTCACAGTGGCAAGATCAGCTTGCTTCTTGTCGTTGAAGCCAGTCATCTCCTTGGCCTTCTCTGCAACATTTCCGAGAATGGTAGACGCCATGTTGAACAACTACTCTGAGACTCTGAAAGTTGTGGTGAGGTGAGAGGAGTGGCTACCGTGTTCACTCGGTGTCTATACATCAGGTTCAGAGGGAATGCCGATTTGTATATGGAAGGCGCGCACGAGAAAATGGATTGCAATTCAACGTCATACCTACGTTGTTTGCAGTACCAGCGCGCTTTTCCTTTTCACCTCTCGACCAACCCCCTCCCCTGCTGCGTGCTGTGTAGGCTACTTCGAGCTCTTTGCCCGCGTTCCTGACGCGCAGATGGCGTCGTAGACTTGCAATGCATAGCCAATAGCAAGCGTGATGATGTTATGAGAGGCGGTGGATCTGTCAATCTGCCTCTGTTGACACTGCCGAACGCCGCCGATATGCCACGCGAATCGCATTTTTACCCCATGAATTCGCACGACGAGTGGGTAATGACTGATAGTGAATAGTCGATGCGGAGAAATTGATATTCTCTCAGGCTTCCCGAGGTTCTTGCCACGCGATCCATGACGTGAGACTGACATTTTGTTTTGGTTTGGGCTAGGAAGCCTTCTTCTCAAGATATGTGCGGCTGACGTCAGTGCACGTGAGTGCGCAACCCCTCTCTTAGAGTACTTCCTACAACATGGACCTTTCCCCACTTTCCCTTTTGGGATAGGGATAGAATTGAACGAGGCTGAGAAGAGAGGCCAAAGTTTCAGAAGGCGGAGGCCACTGATACTTATTCCTAGCATCCCCTTGTTGGCTGTAGATTGAGGACAAAATTCCAGTAGTGCTCGTGTTTTGGATGGCAAAGGTATGCCAAGGGGGGGTGCATAGGTACTCGATGCTTCCACCGGCAATATAAGGATACCACAATAGTGCCCTAGAGTAGTAGGACCTAGGCTATGAGTACATCACGATAGCCGTTTGTTGTAGCAGCAATATAATACAAGCATGTACACTGTACATACATAGTACGCCTTAGCATGGACGCCAAACGGACCATGATTCCAGCGAATAAAAGCCAATCTATGGACGCATGGTGTGTCCTGTGCCCTGAGTCGCCAAAGAACCACCGAATGTCTCCGGACCTCAGTCCGTGCTGCCTTCAACACACCGCGCAAGAGAACCTTTCTCGTGCCGAATGGTCCGCCTAAATCGCTAGTTGGTACCCTTTTCAACTTAGGTACTGTAGCATGTCCCTTGAGAGCTACACAAGAGATGGATTGCATTCATTGGTTTGCTACAGACATGGGCTTTCGGCATGTACCTGATCGCCTCTGCTGCGCTTAAGCTTACCGTGCAGAGGAAAGCAGGTAAGCTGACACGCAGCCGATAACTGAGCCGGAGGAGTCATGCAGCAGATTCTACGATTCGTTGGAATCTCTTCGCCAAAGATCCCGACGCGCTCCAGACCCATTCACGCCAGAGAGGTGAATCGCATCCTGCCGTCCAAAGTCAATACGAGATTGATTTGCAATGATCCTCCGGTTGCATATGCACTCTGTAGGAGATTTTTCTTGTCCTTTCCCGAACACACTTTGAAGTTTGCGATAGATCGATATGCTGCAGGCACGTAGGTAGTGATTGGTTTTGGTGGCACAAAAGCATGCATGGCAAAATGCCACGCCAGTCCATGTCGCCGTTGACGCCGTTCCTGAGTATAGGGTAGCGGTAACATTTAGCGTCATGTCCAAGTGCATACAGCGCTGCGTCGTGACCTGGCTGCTTGAGACGCCTTGACTGTATTGCACTGATACTCTGCAGATCCTGTCAAGAAGCGCGCGAATTCGATTGCCAGACGCATCTTGTCAGACTGACTGCAAGTCTCTTGTTGCGGTCGGGTCAACTGCTACATCGTCGGGGCGACGCTGCCCAAGGACACCAATCTCGCCGAATGAAAATGTACTCACATGATCTGCAAAAAATCTGATAATGCGTGGGCAGGGGCAAGGTGATGGTCGTCCTCCAGTTCTTACACAGTACACACTCTGGACCCTGGTTGACCGAAATGGGTTTACTTTGCCTGGCAAGCGCGGAATGATACGGGTACCTCTAAAGCCCCTTCCGCGCGCTTGCCAAAGTCTACTGGGCCAAATCGTACGTTCTTTGCGTCTGGCTCCGAGGCCGTAAAGTCTAAAGTCATCGAGAATCTTGTCAGGATCGAAGCCGGTGCCAGGTCTGCAAGTCAAAGTTTGAGTTTTGCCCCGCCTAACTCTGCGGTGCATTAGCAACTGTAAGGTGATGTGTGTTTGTAGGTAGGTATGTATGCTAAAGCCACTGGGCATTGCTAGCGAAAGAGCCATGGTTTCGCATCCAAGCCTATAAATTCTCCGTCGTCCATCCAAGAGAAACCGTGTACACAGCAAGTAGGTAAGTGTTTCAGACTGGAGGGCGTGTCGTGCTCTCCCTGCCATCGCGCAACCGTGCTTTGCAGGAGCCAAACGCAAATGTATGAGCAAAATTCCACGTCGCCTGCCACCTGGGCTGGCGACAAGTTTGTCGCGCAGCTATCCAATCAGCCGTGGACTCAATCAAACAGCCAGGTCGAACGCCAATCGACCGATGGCTCCGCGACCTAGTTGCCCAATTGCCCCGTGAGTATTGCCTGTGTCTGTCTGTGGGCGATACGTGTCTATCATATCACCAGAGCTCGGTATTATGGTCGATCTTACTGTAGGGAGTGAGTGACAATTGATCGTCTCAAGACCTTGTTGGGTTCGCCATATAGGCCGCCCTGCGCCTGCAGCCCCAAGACAATTAAAGCGGCCCATGAATGGAGCTTTTGCTTTGAGACAAACTTCGAGGAAATATTGCAAACAACGTCGAGGTGCCGGAAACTGCCGGCATGAGACTGTACAAAGCTACCTGGTATGTATTTGAAGCGTCGTCATGGCAGATCCAAAAAAATATCTTGTACAGAGCGCATGTGTCATGTCGTACTGTCAAGTACTTGGCCCTTGAGCGACGATTCTCAACTGCACGACACGAGACCAGTGGTTTGAATCGAACCTGGTGCTCCAAACGCGTCGATCACTCCACAGAAAGGCGCAATATAGTTTGCAAGGCTGGTGCAGGCGGTGGGCGGCGTTTGGCCGCACTCGCTCTCGGTTGCGCCGACATGCATGCTTTGGCAAGTCGAGACAGGGCCATGCAGCCTTGGGCAAGTCAGCGGCGCAAAGCCACTTTGCAACCCGTGGGCGCACAGACGTCGATCTGGTGTCGACGGGCCGTGACGCTAGAGCCGTTGAAGTAATGGGCCACACTGATCCCTGCAAGCCGTTGGGGGACGTAAGACGAAGGAACAGTTGACAGGCGACACAGCATCTGCTGGGTAGCGTTGTATTTCAACCTTTCCTCCACAACGTCCGCCATGGAGACATCAGACGGCGCATATGATCAGCTTGCCGTACACAGACGTGTGGACGGGGGCAATGGGCGGAATGTGGAGTCCATCAGGTGCGCCATTCGGCTGGACCTCAATGGTGCTGGCGATATCAGCGGCCCCATGGCCGGAAATTCATCACAAGCTGATGTTGTGACGCTGGCTTGGCGGCTCTCTCTTGTCGACACAAGCCATTTGCAGCTATGCCAACCCAACCTCGGAACGTCGAGCTAGCATCTCAGCATGATCAGCTCGACTTCGCCCCTCTTGAATCATGGGCAGACGTCGTAATCTGCAGATGGCTGTTTGCTTTTCCTATTTTGGGACCCGCCCATTGGCGGAGCCGCTTAAGAATTCTTGTGGGATGATGCTTCAAAATCCAAACACCTCACCGTCCGAACGCCACTGCCCATGGAACCTGTGTGGACCCGTCCATAGCTTGGATGCAAGGACAGCCCCTGTATGTGCGTTCAATGTGCCACCCGTCCGCGTTGACGACTGCACCACTCCATAGGAGACACAGCGCAATCGACTCCGTTACCCGGACCAACATAGGGTGAATTGGAAAGCTGATGCTCTTCCTCTGCTCGAGATGGCGGCTGTTGCGTGGACAAGGGTGCCATGTGTGCATCAGATAGGGCACACGAGTCTCAAAATCCATCAGGTTTTCGGAGATTGGCTCGTCGAGTGATCGCATGTTGATTCTTCTCGCTCTCCGAAACAAGGCGCAACTCCACGGCGAGCAGGTGTTGCTGGCTGTCTACCAGGCAGCAGAAGAATGTTTGCTGGTTTGGCAGGCAGGTACTGGTACAGGTGTGTCTACAGACGTCGGCGGAACTGCAGCTAGCCTTGCGACGGGCCACACTTTGGGTGTTCTTGCAGCGAGGCGAGTGAATGTGGTACAGAGATGAAATTCGCTAGGCACCGAATCAGCCCTGTCGTATGATGTTCTGCTACGCTCAACGCTGCGCTACAGGAGTGGCCGGGCTGTCCTCCGCTGTTTGATGCGAGCCAGGCCGGCCAGCGTCGTCATCATGTGATGTCGACAAAGCAGGTGGAAGAGCGCGGTCTGGTGGTCAGCACAATGATGGACAAAGGGGAGTGACGGCGGTGTCGATGTTGATCGAGGAGAAGCAAGCTACAAGCATTTTGGGGGTGTCGGCTGTTGAATCGATGTTCCCCCACAAAGTGTGGCCGCAGACCCTGAGCTGACCAGCAGCCGCAGTTAGGTAGATCGGCCAAAGCAAGACCGAAGGCTGCTGCACCCTACCCTACACATCTACATGGCTAACTGTAATTGTGTAGGCTTCCTGGCGGTGGACAGGCAATTGGGCGGTGGGCAATGGGAGCGGAAGAGTGTGAGCAGCGAGCGCTGGACTGCTGGACCGACCGCTTGAGCAAAGGTGGACGAGGAGGAGGAAAAGCACACACAATCAGGTCGGGCGGCCAGGGGTGACGATTGGCCAGACGCGGGGGGGGGGGATTGCTGATGGAGCGGTCACAGCGCGCTGCTGCAGAAGCGGCGCTCAAATGGACGGGATGATCCTGGCAGGCAAAATGCTAGGCCCATGGCTAACGCTCCGCGAATGTACTTGTCCTTGCCCTTCCGCACGGAGCCAACGGCTGTACAAGAGTCGTCGCACTGTCTGTTGCAAACGGCAGCGGTAGTAATCTAACAGCTCCTCGACAGGTACCGTCTGGCTGGCTCTCTGCAATGTCTCGATTATAAAACTCTCCTGTTGCCCGTCGCCTCCCTTCAGGACGCTCCGACCAATACCTCTACATATCTCGCCCTCCCGGCTGCTCTGCTGGCCAGTACGTGCGTTCCTTGCGTGCTACTACCTCCACTACCTACAACACTACATACCTACCTGTCTGCCTGTCTGCCTACCTGCCTACCTGCCTACCTGCCTATCTGCCTATCTACCTGCCTACCTACCTGCCTACCTACCTACCTTCTGCGCTGAACCACTACTTGCCGTCTGCCTTGCTGCTCTTTGCTCATTCGCCCCGTGCCAGACGTCCCTCGAGATCAAAGAGAACAACACCACGTTTGCGTACAAGCTCCCAGACTGCAGCCAGTCCATCATCACCCCGTCGATTCTCAATTCCATCTACTCGTCAGTCGATCCGGACATTACATACCAAAAACCATCCACACCTCCACACCGTGGCCAACGAGCAGCCACCCCCCACTCCACAGGTTCCCCATCCCAGTCTATACAGAGGTGCTACCTCGATACCATCGCCTTATCCCTCCCCGAGAGCCGAGCAACACGCACGTTTGGTTCGTTTGTTGTCTCAGAGCTCTGCAACGAGAAGAAAGAGCCACCCCCCCCCCCTCCTTCCGTCAGCCAATCAGCACCGTCCAGCATCCGCCCCCGCCTTCCCTTGCTACGTAGAGGTAGCAGCCGCGACCACCCTCCCACGCTGCCACAGAAGGCGCTCCCCCGCCGTGCGACCACGCCTGCCCCCTTGGTCTGCCTGATCTGCAACCACGACATGTGCACCAAGGTCGTACACAAATACGGCTGCGGCCACGTCTTCGAAGCAAAGGCACCATGCGCAACCTCAAGAACTGCGCCGTGCGGTGTCTGCAACGTCAAGACGGTCAAGCACGATGAAAAGTGCGAGACGTGTGATCGTTGAAGCCTAGGTACGTGCAGCCTAACCCCCCTTCCCCTCCCTCCCCCCCACCCGCTTCCCCTCCCCACCAGACAGGACTTCCCCCTCCCCCCTCCTCCCCCAGTTCTTCTGTCCTCTGCGTGCCCATAGCATTGGCAGGCGTTGCACTCTACCCAAGCTTCTTCGTCTGACCTTTGCTTTGCAGGGTGCTACACCCACCTTTATCCGGACCATGCCCCATGATGGTTCGTGGCACTTGCTGCGTACCATCGCTGCCGCACCTGGTGCAGCTACGCAATCGATTGAACGGCCTCCTTAGTCCTGCGACACGTCCCCCACAGGCTGCATTGCACGGCGTCACGGATTTTAAAAAGTATCGGCGTTTTGGAAATTGGCATTGGCATTTGCCAGCACCATGGACGCTACAGTCCGGCGTTTTGGATATACGCTGGTGGTGCAGGCAGGCCGCCCGTAATCTGTGTTACATTTTTTTTCTTTCTTTACATGGATACCACGGTCTCGTAATTTTTTGGTCGCGCTCTGCGCAAACGGCGAACCGCATCGGTGCCGCTTCTAATCATGTCATTGCTATCAACAATATTTCCATTTGCACGCCTGGCGTTTTCAGGCTGTCAACGCAGCGCATAAAGCAATAACGAGCAACGTAATCAATGCGCAGGGACCCACCGAGGATCCTGCGCTCAATCCAATGGGCAACCATCGTCATCATCTATTCATCTTTTTTTGTGCATTTTTCTTATTCCGCGGAGCGCTAAAGTTTGGCCTCCACACGGCTCATCGCAATCAACGGGGCTCTCAATATCGAAGCACCGGATACGCATAGTTCTGCTACCCACTGCTAACCCCAGGTGGTACTGAAGAACCACAGTGGGCACGTAGTGGACTCTACAAGAGTCTTTTCAGCATGGCGAGGTGCCTTAGTGTTATCCCACAGACGCAAATTCATTTGTTGCTGATATTGACACTGTATCACAGCCTTGCAATCACATCAGGTCGAAAGTTACAGCAGCTTAGCGCTTGTTTGTTCTTGGAGCATGGTAGGACGCGGTAAGTGCAAGCGAATACTGGGGCTCAACATGGCCCTCATCGCGCAATACTCGACAAGATTTCGGATGACAAAACAAGCCCTGTTCATCCGAAAGTACCTCGAACCTTGCTCAGGAACGGCCCGTGTTACGTGCAAGTCTTCGGCCCACTCAGGATTCCGTCGCTGTGCTCACCATAGAGCAACCACAGACAACCCCGCAATTAAGTTGGGCACATATCAGAACCGTCCCCAACACAAACGCAACCGGTGAACGATTGCTTTGTCATGTGATGCGCCTCGCAAAAGCGCGGCCGTGGTAGGCAGCACTGTCTGGATCGCCAAATAGCCGAAAAAGACATGTAATGTGCTGTCGTTACATGTCAGGCCCTGCATGGATATCTGCAGCCAACCGGGTAACGGTTCTTCTAGAAGTCATTCAGCCTAGACCCCAGAACTTGCTCAACTGAGTCCTGAGCCAACGCCAAACACCACAGGGCTGGTCGATACGGCTGTGACTGTGTGCCAGTCAGAGTGTCTGTCGGCTCTTGGCTTATCCAGGGCCAGTGATGGGCTAGTGTCTGGAAAGCGGTTGAAGATGGAACTCGCAAAGGATTTTGCATGGCTCGTTGATTAGCAGCATTAGTCATATATAGCTACGTTTGGTATACCATGTGGCATGGCATGTACCCATCCCATGCTTGTCGGTTGCTGACCCTGTCCTGGCTACACCCGTCACCCAGATCCAACGGGATCGACGGACCCCCCCTTGCCTGTCGTCGAGGCCGTCAGGCAGAGAATGTACATACAAGTAGACTCACTCTGGCGTTGTGCAGATACGATCTGCATGATGCAAACACCTGCGAGAGCACGTGCAGGAGCGTTATGCGGCTCACTTTCGCGTGAAGGTCGATTGTGCACAGTTCAGCGTACGACTACGGTACGGTAGGTACTACCCAGGTATGTTCCGCATGTCGGCAGCAAACCAGAGCGATGAACGACGGCCGTCTACCGGGTACGCGTATACAGAGGACAGGCACTGTGCCGTACATACAGGCTGATGACTGGTGGGTGTACAGCCCGTTGACGTGCAAGGAAGAGCTGCAGAGTTGAATGCATCATCACACAGCCGTGGCCAAGTCATGGGAAGCTCATCAACCTGTGCCGCACACACAAGCGATGGATGCGATGCTTCCAAGGCTGCATCGGACTGATCGGCCTTTTCGGCGCGTCATGGTGCGTGGTGGGCTCGGCCCGGGTGGCTGTTTCCTCATTCGGAACCCAACTGGGCACCGCACTTTCTTCCGTCCGTCCACCGCCCAACCCCAACGCTCGCTCTGATAATCACCAATGTCGATTGATATCAACTGGGACACACTGACTGGTGGTCCAGATGGCCCTGGTCGTGCAGAAGCTATACGTGCCTTCATCCATGACAGATTCCAGCAGGTGACGTTGCCTCGCTTCATTCGCTCCGTCCACGTCCACTCGTTCGACTTCGGTAGCGTGCCTCCGGAGCTTGAGATCAAGGACATCTGCGACCCACTCCCAGACTTCTACGAAGAGGACGAAGACGTTCCAGGCGGTGATGGGCTTGCAGATGACACTTCAGATCTCGATGAGCAACAGCACCATCAAGCCAATGCACCCAATCACGCTGCCAAAGAGCCCCCGTCGAAAGAGGCAGGAGCAGATGCGTCGCACCCGGGCAGGAACATGATAGAACACGGCCATCAAACTCCGTCACATACCAACACTAGGACACGTACCAATCGTGCGCTGTATGGCCCCAATGAAACGCTACAGAGCCCTTTTCTTTCTGGAGCGCCCACGCCAGGCATTCCTGGCGGCACCTCGAACATGAATTATTTTCATCTGCCTTTGGGTGCAGGTCTATCGGGTGCTACCACTCCTCTCGCTGCTGTAGCTGGCGCACAACTCCAGGGTTGGCTTGAAAACCCTTATGGTCGGCCTTCCACACCGACCAATATGCGTCTGCGCCATGCTGCATCGACAAACTCACTCACCTTGACACCGCAGTCCAATCCTGATCCTGGCACACGTCCGTCTTCACGACATCTCACTGAGGAAGGGAAAAGGCAGTCCCTTGCTGAACCAGATGATGTATCTCACCGTAGCTATGACCGGACTCCATCTGCGGCAACGCATCGCATGCGGGAAAAGAGTGCAGATGACATTCAGGTAGTGGCACATGTGCGGTACTCCGGAGACATCAAAATGTCGCTAACCGCGGAAATTTTGTTGGACTACCCGATGCCCAGCTTTGTTGGCATTCCTCTCAAGTTGAACATTACTGGGCTCACTTTCGATGGCGTAGCTATTCTCGCGTACATCAAGAAGCGAGCACACTTTTGCTTCCTCTCGCCTGACGATGCCGATGCTCTAGTTGGTAGTGATACCGCCTTCCAGGGACTACAAACTGATGCACAAGGTTACAACCCTCAGCCTGTACAGCGTCCCACAATCGGAGGCCTTCTCGAGAACATCAAGGTGGAGAGCGAGATCGGAGGACAGGGCAGTGGCAAGCAGGTACTCAAGAACGTTGGAAAAGTGGAGTCGTTTGTTCTTGAGCAGGTCAGGCGCATCTTCGAAGATGAATTCGTATACCCCAGTTTCTGGACATTCCTCGTCTGAACAGCCGGCGGAAACTTGTATTGTCTCAAACTATGGGCTGCATGGGATGAAAGTCTTCCATCTTGGCAAGATACACTCACACAAAAGTATCGAAATGGCATCGTTTGACGCCGTCATAAGCGAGACAACAAGGCGATCACTCGAGCACAAGTTACACAACAGCGGTCACCACAGCTGTCAAATGCAAGCACGCGTTTACGTGGTGACACAGCAAATCGGTCCCCACTTTTCCGCGCAACTGTTGCAGCGCAGGGCGGGAGTTTCACGGCTGCGCTGTGCCTTTTGCAGTTCATGTTCGCACACTATCAAAGCAAGGGTCGCACCAAGCATCACAGGAAACGTGGGTGGACGCGCTGTCTTCCACGGCAGTCTACAGATGCGACGAAGGACGAGCTTTTGACAGGTAGGTTACTTGACAGCGGAAGTGACGGGATCAGGCCATAGCTGTCACACCTGCTTGCACAATGGCGACGAGGACAAATAGGCAAATGAAGCCTACCAGTAAGTGTTACCGTCCTGTCAAAATCAGCTACCCGTCGGCACCAGGGCCATCGGGTGGAGCTCCTAGACTTGCCCTGTCGGTCGTGTATCATCGATTGGCGCATCTACCATTACTCCTGCCTGTCCACCCACCTTCGTTATGACGCTATGCCCGTATTTTCCCGTGATTCCCGTCCCCGTCTTGACATTGCTTGCTTGCGCCCTTGCTGAAAGACAGGAATGTACGTATTATACGAGTGCAACGATACGCTAGGGAACAGGTCTGCTCACCGATGGACACATTGCTGGCCTTTACCCATCTTCTCCAAACAGCACCCGGCAAAGCACAGGTGCATATGGCGAGCAAGATACACACCGTATATTCGGAAGTAATCATCCGAGCAAGCCCCTTTGTCCAATTGCACATGGCCAACGTTTGCATTGCCGCCAAGCCACTGCAACGCCTCACTGGTGGCGGATGATAAAAGGTGAGCTTGAGGACATAGAAGAAAGTAAGGCTGAATGCACTGTCCAGCCAATGTAGTCTATCCCTGGATGATCCTTGAAGGAGCGATAAGGTTTCTGATATGCTCAGCTCATCAATTGCGCTCTAATGTCTCTCGAGCAATATCCAAATCTTCTTGGGATTAATTATCAATTACAGATTGTTGGAGCGTGTGTACCAAGTACTAAACCAGCGTGGCTGCGGCTCACTCACTCCATGTCGCGCAGCAGAAACACATGCATTCCCGGCGCCATGCAAAACATGGTTCCTAGAGCGCGTTTAATGAGGATTATGACAACGTCGTCGGGGTACCCAGGTCCCTCATATCCCCCCATTATACATCAAGAGCAGAGAATGACGTTGGCAACAGAGGCATGGAGATTTTGCATCCTGTGGACATCGCCGATGCGATTTATCTGGACGATGGAGCTTTCCTGTGGTGGACATGCTCTTGCTGACATCACGGGGCTGTCTGTCACCAATGCACTTGCTCCAAGCTGTCCAGCTGGTTTACTACACCAAATACAGCCTAGCACCGTTTGATGGCTATGCTACTTTCAACCTCATGCTCACGGCTTACGTCTCTCGGCCATGTTTCCGGGAGCATAGTGAGGGTAGGCAACGAAATAAGTCATATATCCCCGGCATTGAGGGGGAAAGGAAGTTTGCCTTGGAGGGCAGTTATCATCACTCGTGGTATTGTTGCTACTTCCGACAACTTTCCTACGGGTACCTACAAACCCAATCACGAAGAGGGTAGGGGAAGTAGGTATGTCTTGCTGAACATGTTCACTCGGAGATGCTTTTACTTAGCATTGCAGGTATAAGTCAACAAAGGTGGGCAGACTTGTGTTATTTGTTTGGCAAGTTGTGCAGGTAATGGTAGATGGATGAGGGCTGTGCTCGAGGTATGTCAAGGGGTAGAGTCGTCATTTGTGCTTGGCTAGACAGTGAACAGTGAAACATTTTCATAAGAGAGTTGCGCTAGATAGGAGGAGATTTGGTGTCTTGCAACGCGACAAACCCGCGTTTTTGGACGGCATTCTCCAAGTAGCAAGAGTTTGGAGAGTTTCGCGGCGAAATGGGTATATGATGGTGGGGTCAATGAGGGGATAAGCAATGACTCCCTGTCGATGCTGCTCTGCTGTGTGTGGCTGGCGGCGTATGGCGGGAGAGACCCCTCTCATACGTCAACCTCCTGGGGCTTTGCCCCGCCATTACGTGGGAGCTGAAACGCGGGCGCTAAAACAACAATCACACAACACCTCTACACTATACTATATACACTGCATCTCACTTCTCCCTCCATCCTACAACCTCTCCCTTCTCTAGTACTACTCATTGATTTGATAGAGTAAGAGAATAGTAACAGCAAACACGATGCCGCCGTCACTCCACTTCAGCGATGTCTGGCTGCCGTGCCTCGTCCTGCTTGTTTTCTGGGCCCGCCCCGCCGCTGCATTTGGAGCTGGCAATATTGCTGGCTTGAGCGCCATTGAGGGGCAAAACTGGCGCCATGGAGACATTGAGGACACGCTGCTTACGCTGCTCATTAGCAGCAGAAGCGGCAGGAAATTCAGCAAAATGGACGTCAAGCGCGTCTACTTTGGCAACTGGCTGCGAGACTACTCGCAGGCTGTCGATGTGGGTACGGTCAAGATGGTGTCTGCCGAGGCCATCCGTATCCTGCTGTGGGTTCTGGGTTTCATGAGCTTCGGCTATGGAACCAAAGAATTCGAAGTCACCCGCGACCGCCTGGGCTGCTACAGGCCCGAAGAGCATATTGACAACCCCAAGGTGAGTTCCAGGGTCTGGCGCAGAGTGTTCTATGGTGTGCTGACCCTCTAGGACTACGCCGACAATGTCGATGCTCGCGATTACGATCGCCGCCTACGAGGCCCCATTGACGAGGAGCGTGAGCTCGGCGTCGATGAGCGAACCGGCCTGAAGAACTACATTGCCTCGGAAGACCTAGGCATCACCACATCAGCTGGCATGGTCCGTGACCTGCTTAGGCGCTGCATCGATCTCGGTCGTCGCTCAGGTGGGCGTGGACCCGACTTCCATGAGGCCCTACGTCTGCTTGGTACCGCCACCCACTGCTTGGAAGACTATTCGGCCCATTCCAATTACGTTGAGCTTGCCCTGATTGAGCTTGGAGAGCGTGATGTCTTTCCCCATGTCGGCCGCAACACTCTGGTCCGTCTGGAGAGCTCCGGAAAGGAGGTTTGGCCTATCATCACCGGAACGTTTGGTGGTGTAGACTTCCTGCACTCTGTTTGTGGTGAAATTTCCGACAAGGCTACCCAGTCTGAACTCCAAGAGCTTGAGGGGACCATATCCAATGCAGACAGAACTAAGAACAAGAGCAAGATCAAGGAGCTTCTCAGCCAGCTCCCTGAAGGCATCTTTGGTGGCAAGGACGAGGCCAGCAAGGCGGATGAGCTTGAAGAGAACGCCAACGCTGCCGCCATGGGTAATGTGCGCATCACACCCAAAGAACCTGAGGAATTCACCCAGCAGATCGGCGAGTTGGTCAGGCAGATCTACCCCATCATGGAATTCCATGATGAGATCATGCAGTCCATCGCCGACTTCATCGAGAAGATTCCCCTTCTACCAGAGTTGATGGAGGAGGTTCAGAACCAGGTTACCATTTTCGTCTTCAGCCTGCTCGCACCTTACGTTCTGCCCATCCTTAGCCAGGTCAAGACCGAACTCGAGGAGGGCTCCAGCGAAGTCATCGCCAGCTCTCGCGACAAGCAGCACATTGTGTTCAATGACGATGACTCGTCTGATCCGACACACAGCATGCTTTCCAAGGATCACTTCTCGAATATTCTCAACGAGCCAGCTGGACGAGTTGCTTCCGCTGTCTTGTCCTGGGCTGTACCTCAGATTGTGCAGTGCTGGGACGGCGAGGCGGACCCCGAACGTACCATTGATACCATCATCAACGGTGTCTTTCACCATCCTGCATGTCTCGATGACGCTCAAGACCAAGAGGCTAACCGAGGTCGCCATATTATGTTCGATACTGTGGCGCGCTGGTGGAGTAACCAGCCAGACCAGGATGATATGCGCCAGAAGCTCAGCCGCAGGGGTGTCCAGAATGGTGAAAACCATGTTGCCCGACAGGGTATCAAGGATACGGGTCACGGCTGCTGCAAGCCTCTGGGCATGGCTAACAACTTGGGAGGCAAGTCTAGCGGAAGAGGGAACCAGCAAGCCCAGCAAGTCAGTGACCAAGCCGGCAAATTAGTCGGTGAAGCTGTTGGAGGTGGCGCTCTAGGTGGCCTGGTAGGAGGGCTCGTCGGAGGTATCGGCGGCTCCCTGCTTGGTGGAGCGTTTGGTGATGACGAGAAGAAGAGCAAGAAACACGAGGGCTACGGCCAGGATGGATCTTACCAACAGTCATACTCTGAGACTGGTCGTCATCAGGGTTCATCTTACGGCGACTCAACGCGCGTCGGACACGCGGAATACCAGGAGACCCAGTATCCTAGTGGCGGTCGTCGCGAAGAGTACTCCCGCTATGAGGAGGACTCACGCAGTGGCTCATACGGCTACCAGCAAAAGGTCGAGACATCCGGCTACAGCGGTTCAGGTGGATACGAGCGCCGCGAGGAGCGCAGTATCCAGCGCGATGATGAATGGCGATCAGAGGAGAAGCGTGAAGGCTTCGACAGATCTGGAGAATACTATTCCGAGGAGAAGGAGTGAGTGAGCCAATCCTTGACACCATGTATTCGCTAACGCCTACCGCAGACGCCGTGGTAAGTCCAAGCATTCCAAACATCGCTCCGACGACGAAGATTCGAACGATAGTGGTGGCGACGATTCGTATGAAAAACGCGCAAAGAAGGAACGCAAAAGGCGCGAAAAAGAAGAGAAGAAGCGCAGCAAACACAAGAAGCGTGGTGACAGTGGAGACGACGACTCCGACTCCGATGCTAACAAGCGTCGCTCAGGTTCGGGAGATCACGGTCGTCGCCGCTCAAGAAGCCGCGAGCAGGAACATCGCAGGAAGAAGAGCAAGAGCCGGTCGCCCAAACGCCGCTCGGGGGACTACTCCCGCGCGAGTGAAAGATATGGAGAAGAGAAAAGATACGGCGAGGAAAGTAGCGGATACGGGAGGCAGGAGAGGTCGGAATATGGACAGGAGCAGTCCTATGGACGTCGAGAAGAATACAGGTATGTTTAAGAGGGTGGTCTTGAGTCCTTTGTGCTAAGCCCGCATAGCTCTGGCCGCCAAGAATATGGCTCCTCTGACCGTGGCTTCGAATACGGCGGCGAGCGTGCTGAACAGTCGTACGGCGCGCAAGGTGTGCCCGGTGGCTTTGGCGAGGAATCTCAAAGCTATGGCGAATCTCGTCGTGGACACGGCCGTCGTGACGAAGATGAGGATGAATATGGTGGTGGAAGAAGGCAGGAGTATGGCTCCGGCGGTGATGACGGATATGAAAAGGAGGGGTATGGACGACGGTATTAGACTGTCTCTGAGATGGTCTTGAATACCCCCACTCGGAAAGTTTATGGCTGGGTGGGGAGTACCCTGTTGACCAGGAAATTGTCACTCAATCCTAGATGCTGCCTCTGGGCTAGCTTGAGATAGTTTGTGAATGAAAATAGCCATGCTGGGATGGAATGATGTCTTCAAGAATCTACGAAAGTCTGCTATGCCATGTGCAGGCTTGATAGGATTTTGCTGTTCCACTCGTGCTTTACTTTGTTGTTCATCTTCCCTCCTCGCTGTACACGCGAGGGCGATTAGGAATCTGTCATGGAACATGATCAATCCAAGAGTGATCCTGCATATGGTAGTGCACATGATTTCAAATTCAAACATGTCATAGCTAGGAAGACACGCGTGCAATTCGTCGTCGTCGTCGTCGTCTCAAGACTGGATGCACCCTGTTTGGTACACAGCAGTCATCTACTATAGTTGCGGAAAGCTTGAATTCAGCAGGACGATCGTATTCCTCGCGTCCAGATCACAACTCGACCGGGTTCTGACTCAGCCACAAGCCCCACTTCGGAGCCGGCTGTGTACTCTAAAGTACTCCAACGTTACTTGACGTTACTTAACCGCGTCAACTGCGCCTCTACACCCGGCACCTGTGGCTTCGCTTGTCCTGCACTCGAGACCCGCTACAGCGAATCAGAAGGCTGGACATGTAAAAGGGCGGCATAAGGGCTGAGGGATGACTCCAAGCACAACGGCAACCTCGTCAGCTCAAGGCAGCTGGGTCTAATAAGTGCTTGGGCCCGGCCTGAGGCTCTTGACTCACTTTCCATCATACTCGCTCATCCTTTGCATGTCCAGCAGATTGCGCGCCTCTCTGCCCGTGATTGTCAATCGTCCACTTCAAGACGACGCCCTTTGACACTTTGAGACACGAACCGAGATACGATTATAGCGAGGTAGTAATGGATTCCCAGGGCGCCAGCTTCGCCTTTGACGCATCCATGGATTTCAGCACCGCCTTTGCGACGCAACAACAGCACTTTTCGAAGCCAGTAGAGGATGAAACCTCTGGCTTCTTTGCTGACGAGGGGATTGATACCGCAACCTTCATTGATCCCACTGTTTTCAACACCCTTCAGGGGCAGACCTACATGCCACAGAATCTCGTGAGTCGCATTATCATATGGTGCCGACCACTTGACTGATGGTAGCCTCAGGCCATGGGTAACACCTCGGCGAGTACTTCAGGATGGGATACACAGGCTACCCCTCAACTACAACAGCCATTGAGCACATTCCCCCCTACGCCAGTCCAGTCCTTTGATTCAATTTACCAGCAAGGACTGAGCACCTCGCTCGGTAAGCGCCCGCTGGAGATGGACCAGTTCGACTTCCCGCAAGCAAAGCGACACGAGTTGGTGCCCATGCAAGACTTCCCTCTGTTCCCTTCAATGCCGTCCACAGCCTCAGCAACCTCAAACTGGGGACTTGATGCACAACTCACCCCACCAATCAGCACAACTGAGTTTGGATTGTCTGATGATGCAGCTGATGTGTGCGCGACATGGTTCCACAAGTTCAACGTGTTGCCCAGGTAAGTGAACATGCTATAGTGCCCTGCCACAGCAATGTCTCACTCTCGTCAAACGCCTGAACTATGCCGTCCTCTCCCTTACCAAAACCTCGCTGTCTTTAAGCGCCTACGACTAACCTTCATAGCGACCGACATATCGAGTCTTTGAGCCAGCTTACTGGTGAGTCTGCAGACGCTATCCGCAGCTGGTTTGGTCGATTATTGAAGCAGGGCATGGGCAGTGCCCAAAACGACTCTGCCTACAAGTCGCAGACTAGCCTTACCCAGCACGAGTCCCTCTGGAACGGCTCTTACTCAGCAGACACTCTCCAGGCGTCTCCGTCACATCTCTTTGCGCCGCAAACAGAAAGCTCCACAACACCCGAGGCCACAACAACCACAGTCCAACCGGCGACTGCTCTACGGCGCAGCAAAAAGCGATGTACACCAACCCAGGACCCCCGCTTACTCGGCCGTGATCCCAACAAGATCTACCAGTGCACGCGGAAATGCGGCAAGCGATATGGTCGTAAGTGTGACTGGAAGAGGAACGAGGAAGAGGGTTACCCATGTAAGTAAAATTTCGCATCCTAAGGACTCCTCAGGGGTATAACATGGCCCATATCGTTCATCTGGAGATATTAGAAGAGGACACTACGACAGGATCAGCAGGAGAAAAAGGACTTTTACATTCGCTAACACTTTACAGGTAAATCATGGGTTTGCAGCCTTTGCACCAGCGAAGGCGTCGAGAACGTGAAGCCGTGCTTCAGGAAATATCACTTTGTACAGGTTAGCCGACCACGATGCACGTTTCAGAAACTTGGCTAACTGGTATCTAGCATTTCCGCAATATTCACCCAGATGTCAATGCAGATGATCACGAGGAGACGAGCATTGTCAGCTCGGAGACGGAATTCCCAAGACATTGTGGCTTCTGTCCCCATCGGTTTGTGTCGAGACAAGATCGAATTGATCACATTGCAGGTATGTTATAGTTGTGGCACAAGTACTGTGGGTAGTTGCTTGGTTTGGCTATGTGGCACTGCAGGCTTTCCAAAAAGCCGCTCTTTCTCTGCCGTGCATGCACCCGCCTTGTCGACATGTGCATGTATTGCCGCATTCTGAATCGCGTCATGTTAGCTCAAGTAGCCATACTGACTTTCTGATAGACCACTTTAAGGCAGGCAAGTCCATGCTTGACTGGCGCGATGAAGACGACCACGACAATCACGATTCTGACAACAACGATGACGACGATGACAACGGTTCAAACGGCGATGGCTTTGACGGTGCGCCATCCTTCCCGCCCCCACCTTTCGATCCTAGTGGTGAGCCTGGATCCAAACACTCTGGCGGCAACGGTAGTAGTGGCGCCGGTTCGCAAGACCCACGCAGCCAAAGCGGGTATTTCCAATTCCAGCTCTCACAGCTTGACGCGAGTCAGGACGGAGCAGAGTCACCAATTATCGATCCTCTCACCCAAGAGAAGTCCGTCGTTCCAGTCGATCAGACTCAGCTCGAGGACAAACATTCATCACTTGATGGCGTTGCGCGAGACTGCTCAATCCATGGAAAGCAGAGTTCAACGCCAGAAAGTGGTCAAGATGCTATGGCCAGAAATGTGCTCTCCCAGCCCCTAACGAACCAACCGAAACTTGAACAAGCGCTTGCGACTGAGCCGGCGAACGGCCCCACAGAGCATCGCCTTAAGGATAATAGCCAAGTTGATGAGGATCTACTTGAGCCTTATAGAAAACTCACAAGCTCTGATGGCGATGCTATTAGCCCAATCGAAGCAACAGTGTTGGCCCCGTCGAATATTTACGATCGCGTTCAAAAGGCAGGCCATGACCTTGCTTGCTCATCTTACGCTTCAAGATCGTCATCAAGTTCACCTCCAATGTCACCAGCGTTATCAAGCCAGAAACCACAGTGCGTTCCGCCGGCCTCAAAGTCCTTCCTGAGTGTCAGATTGCTCGGTGCTGGGGGCTTCAGTACAGTCGATGAAGTCGTGCATCGTGGGACACATCTCCGTCTCGGACGAAAGACCCTGAAGAACCGTGACGAGGGCGCCGTTGAAGAGTTGAGAAAGGAGATTAGCGTCTTGCAGAAGCTCCGCCATCCTCACGTCATTCGCTTCCTAGACGCCTACTCGAGTGGCGATAAGATGTCCATTTTACTATCACCTGTTGCCGAGACGACATTGGCACTATGGCTAGACCGAACGTTGGTGGAGAAACCTGAAAACCTAAAGGAGACGATTGTCAACATGTTTGGCTGTCTCGTGTCTTCAGTGCGGTACCTTCACGAACAGCGGCCCGTTGTTGTACACATGGACATCAAGCCCCAGAACATCCTCATTGTCAACAGCCACAGCGAACTTCCCCAGGTCGTACTCTGCGACTTTGGTATCAGTTCTTCGGAAGATCTCAGGGATGAGCATGTCGTGGCAATGACACGCCGATACACCGCCCCCGAGGCATTCGAAGGCTTTGCTCGCAAGCAAGCTGCAGACATTTTCTCTCTAGGTTGTGTTTTTATCGAGATGGCCTCGGTTTCATTTAGTGGAGATAATCCCGAATGGTTGGAATTCCGCAAAGACTTCAGTGGACGTACTGGCAAGTACTACTGGCAAGAAGTGCCGGACGTCCAGGCACGACTAACGAGCTTCGTCGAAGGAGCGACGAGTGCGACTGAGGAGACTGTTGCCGATACGCTCAAAACAATGCTTAGTCCGGAGCCATCGGAGCGGCCAGACGCAGCGTCACTGACGATGATCTTCGCCCCTGCGCCATGCTGTCTCGACTGGCCCAACGACAAGGCCGTCTATCCTGGTCCGCAAGAAGAAGTAGATTTGGTGAAAGTTCTAGGCCAAGAGGAACACGTCGGTTGTCATGGGAAAACGTATACCTGCGACGCGATTCAAGAAGTCTCGAGCAACAAGATGTTTGCCGCCGAGGACTGGCTCCATGAGTGTACGCATTCACACGAAGCTTGTCGATATATGAGCTCAAGTGAAACAACTGCTCTACCCACACGCCTGGTCGAAATCCTTTCGGATGATCCAAACGACCTACACATCCGCCTGGCCGACATGACCTATATCGAGCGATCAGATCATCAAATCGACTACATGGCTCTGAGTCATGTGTGGAATCCCAGTCAGCCAGTACTTGTGATGGATGCCCTGGACGAGTGGCAAAAGGAGCTACCCTTGGATCGACTAGCTGAGGATGTCAAGGTAGCAATTGCTACCACGCGCCGTCTAGGATATCGATACATGTGGGCCGACTCCCTATGCGTCATCCAAGATTCCATCTTCGACAAACAACAAGAATGCACGAACATGGCCTCCGTCTTCCGCAATGCCGCTCTAACACTTGTACTGGATCAACTCGCGCCACCCGACACACTCGAACCACACAGTACAAATGCTCCCAGCACCTGTTCTCCAACTCATACAAAGCGCATCCATCCTAGCAAACCTCACCCTGCACCCTCCCTCGCCCTCCCCGCCATCGCGTTCCACACCCCCGGCTTCGCCTGGGACACACGCGCCTGGGTCCTCCAAGAACGCCTGCTAAGCCGCCGCTTCCTACACCTCGGAAAGCAGCTGTACTGGGAGTGCAACTCGCTCAAAGCCTCCGAGACGTTTCCGCGCGGCCTAGCGCCCCTTGTCTGGGAAAAGGTGCATAGCCAACGCAACGACTGCATTGCTATCCCGCTCCCACGTGTGGAACTCCGCGCCGACACGGCGTCGGACAAGCCTACTGCTTTATATATCCATAGACTGCCCTCGCCCATTTCGGCCTCACGTCGTCGGGGCCAACACACACAGCAGATCCGCACACAGGACGACACTGCCGCTGATATCGTGGAAGATGCGCAGCGTCTGCGACGCTACCAAGCGCGATATCGACGATCTGTTCAATCGACATGGCGAGGACTTCCCACACCCTGCTCACACGCAGACACTATCGTCGAAGCATGTAAACACGCACTGGCCTGCAGACCTCACGATCCCCAAGCCGCCTTGCCTGGCACCCAATGTACAGCTGTGAACCACAACCCACAGCACCTCGTTACACAGCAGCTTGTTCCTTTGCAAGATCCACCCGAGACTCGAGCGCCGTGTGCAAAGGTCGGTATATCGAGTCTTCTGGACGGCCCCCATGGCGAACAGATGCACGAGAAGGAACAAGTTCATGCAGAACATGTCCGGGGGGTGTGTGTGCGAGACGACGAGGGTAGTTGTATCAAGGCTAGGACGCAAGATGGAGTAGGTATGCAAATGTAGGAGCTGGGATATTGTCGTATTCTGGGTTGGAAATTGCGGGTTTGGTTGAAGTTCAAAGTGTACGGTGGCTTGAATGGCGTTTTGATTTCAAAGTTTCTCTTGCCTGGATATGGAATGAATGTTGGAGAAGAGCGTTTTTACTTGTTCACTCGAATTTTTAGTCCTAGTTTACATACCAACAATGCTGATACTGTCATGGCTGAAACAAAGCTCAAGCTCGAGGGCCAACCCGTCTGCAATGTGATGCACACGATGCCTCAAGTCGACGAGGCTTTGGAACCGTGCTAGAACTCTGGAGTCGCTATTTCGTTTTTTGGAAAGGGGCTGGGATAGAGTTGTGTGCGGTGAGGCAGACAGGATAGATCAGACACGAGTACAATAAGCCAGGTGAGACCAAAGTACATCAAACAGGACGAAGTAAACCACGCACTAAGAACTCCAAATGCACCAACCCACACACTCATTTGAACTTCCATCTCCCGATCCCCCATCCCAATCCCCCATATCCCACCCTTTCAAAATAAACACAAGGCAATGGAATACTCGTGGTGAAGTGTATACCGGTATACTGCTAAAATATCTGGTTTGAAGGATTCGTATGATTGTATTGCATCATGGACATATGTCGTGCCAATCTACCTATCCGACTCAACGTACCTATCCCATGCCAACTCACCCATACCATCCATCCAACCCCCCTTAAAAGAGCATACGCATGACCACAACACATGACTACAACAGGCCCATCATCTTCAGACCAAATAAAAAACACAGTGGAAAATAGGACAAGTGAGGCACGAGGGATGAACAGAATGTTGTTTGAGATGAGGTCTGGGTGGGATTTTCTTGTTATTTTCATGCTTGGGGGGAGGAATGGGTGGGTGGGTGGACCAAAGTAAAGACGGCGCAGAATAAATCATCATCGCGCTGATCAAGACACAATCCACCCCCCTCAAACCTCCGGAACCCCACCCCCCCTCCCCCTAGCCTGCACCACCCTCCTCCGATCCTCCTCAAACCTCCGCCTCAACTCCCCCTCCCTCTCCTTCCTCCGCTCGCGATTCTGGAACCGATAAAAGTCGTCCTTGGCCACACCTTTCCTGCGCTCCTCGAGCTCCTTCCTCTTGCGCTCGGCCTCTTCGAGGCGGGCGGGGCCGGACCGCGCGCCGCGGGTGACGGTGATGAAACCGTCTTGGTCGGGGGCCGTGCGGGCGCGTTTGCGCAGCCGGTTGCGCAGGGTTTCGAGGGCGGTGAATTGGGTGAGGTAGGCGTTTGTGGAGGCTTGGAGGGTGGAGGGGGTGGGGTGGATGAGGGTTTGGTGGGATGTGTAGCCTGGGGGTTGGGGGGTTAGTTGGGTTTGGGAGAGTGGCGTTGGGTGGACTTACGATGTATGCCTAAGCGTTCGCTGGTTTTCCAGTGGATTTGTTGGGCGGATTTGATGGTTTCTTTGATACGTTTCAGTGCGCCGCGGCAGCTCTTCTTGTCTACAAAGACGACAACAGCACCGCTGCCGCTCCTCTTGATTTCTGTGCTCCAGAGTTTGGGAAGTGCGCTTTCTTCATCCTCCATTACGCCTTCGGCTAGTAATTCCTGCTCCTGCTCCCTCTTCCTCTTCTTCCCTCTGCCCTCTTCGTCTCCTGAGGCTCCAGCATTCCCTTTTCTATTTCCCTCGCCTTTCCACTTCTTGTGCAATGCAGGCGCCGGCACTAATCCATCAAACTCGACACGCTCAACCATTGCGCCGCCCAGTTGCTCTGCGAACAGGGCCCGTAGATTCGTTTCGGATGCATCAATTGGCACGTTTGCGATGAAGAGACTGCGCTCGTCGTCTGCTGTGGGTACACTTGGCGCATGTTGTTTGATGTAGAGATAGTGTTTTGCGTCGCAAGCCGAGGGTGGGAGACCAGGAATTGCGGGAAGAGTAAGAGGGAGAATTACAAAGCCTGACACGGTCTTGGGGGTGGACTTTGACTTTTTGGAGGGCGGAGGCTCGGTGGGCGCCATGTTGGGTGATGTCGTTGGTGTCGGGAGTACTTGTAGGGTACGAATTGCGACTTCGTCTGCACCAGGATCGCGAGTTATGAGAAAAATGTCAACAGAATATCCTGGCTGCGAAACACCAGGAGAAGCAAGAAACCGCTTCGTGAAGTGGTGTTGTCTAGATTGTGCAAAGCATCACAGGCGCACGCGCAAAGAAAGTTCAAAGTCCACGAAATTTCGGCAGGCATGGCACGGACCCATCCCCACGCCTCCATCCCGCGCGCGTCGCCTGGTTTCAGTCAAGCCGCATCAATCACGATGCAATATCCATTATATTCTCGAGAGTAGCTCCTGCCAATATCTTGATTACAGTCGTATACCCATTGCCAAATGGTTTGCTACATATCCAACCCATCCTCAGCCTTATGCAAAGCATCACGAAATAACCAAGTCAAGTTGTAAAGAAGAGCGCAAGCCGTGAAAGCGGATATCGGTGCAAGTTCGTAAGTCGTCAAAGTGATGTTTTGTAATTAAACCACAAGGTGAGCCATACGATAATGCTCACCTGCTCCATCTCGTGTTTTGTTCATCACGTGGCCAACACGATGGTCAGCAGCATCGTCAGCATGGTCAGATGATGCGTCATTGGATAGAACATCATAAGCAGATTCGCTGCGTGTTTCGTCCATGGGATGAGCCGGCACTCCAGCGTCTGTTGTTTTACGTTTAGAGACAGTGCTTATCCTGTTCAGACGAAGCCTCCAGGAACATGCTTCATCGGAGTAACCGGAAGGGAGTCGAAGTGGCCCTCGTGCTCCTCCTTCTTCTCAGACATCTCTTCCTTCGTCTTCATGTCCTCGGGCTCGAGTCTAGCACCTTCCACCGAAGACAGCGAAGAGGTCGAGTCACCACGTACAAGGGACGGCGTTGACTCTGGGCTGTGCCTTGGCTTGGTAGGCGAGGCAGCAGTGGATGACGCATCACGGGATGCATCAAGTGATGCGTCAGAGTGAGTCGACATGCGATTACGGAATGGGCTTCGGACCGGTAGTTGCGGAGGTGCGACCTTGGCAACCTGCACGACACGTGGGCGATTGACAACCTGGGGTGCAGCCGCTTGGTGAACCTGGTGGATGATGACGGATTCTTCTTCAGAATCTTCTTCTTCTTCATCATCCTCGGAATCCTCGGAATCCTCGGAACTGTCTTCGTCGTCTTTGGATTCTGGCTCTTGTGTCGCGGGAGCCATGCTGGCGTCAGTCGTCGCCTCTTCTTTTGGCGACTCTTCCCTCTTGGAAGTCTCTTGATCCTCGTGCGACTGTTCCACCTTGGAATTCTCCTCCTCGGCTGGCTGTCTGATGGGTTGCTTCTGTGGAGTAGGCTCTTCTACTCTCGTCTCAGGTATCTGAGCCATGGGAGGCGTGGGTGTTCGTGCCATGTTTTCCCTTGGTGGTAGTGCAGGTGGTGGTGCCGCGTTTTCCCTTGGTGGTAGTGTAGGTGGTGATTTCTTTGCAGGTGGAGGAGGAAGATCGTCTGTCTGCGTGCTTGTATCAATCATGATACTTGGTGCTCGATATTCGCGGATGCTGCTCATCGTGCTAGTTCGCCAACTTGAGCGCCGGCTACCAGTAATGCTTGCGTCTATGCTTCGTCGGAACGTCGAGTTTCTAAAAGTGTTGTAGATTGGACTGGTAGGGCTGGGCTTGAATTCGAACTGCTCGCTTGTAGGTCGACTGTGCGTTCCTGCCTCTCGAATCTCAAGTCCTGCTTCTTGTAGTGCCAGTACACCATAGGGGTCGGGATCTGCAGCATCTGGAATCCCAAAAGGCTCACTCCCAGGTGCCATGACGTCGAAATCTGCGGGCGAGGCTTCGTCGGGTATGAGAGATTCATCAATGTCTGTGTCTCCTTGCGCCGCCCTCAGTGTTTCCATGAGTCGTCTGATTTCGTACGGAGGATGTCGGGCTTTGCCGGCGAGGATGTCTTTGACGCCAATGCGCTCCCCGTAAAAGCGCTCGTTCTCGTCTGTTCGTTCGATGACAACGGTTCCGTCGAGCTGCAATCCGGCATAGAATCCGCGTGATTTGATATATGTGAAGATTGGTGACTGTCGCTTGTGCAGTTCCGTGTCGAGTATGCCACCCACTCCGACCGGGCCAGCCACTGCGCTGATTTCTCCTCCCAACGTGCATCTGACGGACTCGAAGGCCTCCATGGCCTTGTCCGAGTTGATCACGATGACACAGTCGTAAATATCTACGCCGAGCAAGAAACCCACGCCAACGGTATGCATCATGATTCCAGAGGGAGGGGACCATGAGCCATCAGGCAATCGGGCGACCAAGATACCAGCGCCACCTGATCCAGACACCCAAAAGCCGGTGCGCATCGTCGTGAAGATACAGAGGCCTTTTGCATTCTGAATCACTTTGGCCGGTATCTTCTTGAGCACCTTTTGCTTTCCTTTTGGCGCATCGACGGTCGGGCGGTCTTCTTCTTGGTAGAAGCCATCCTCTGGACTTTGATTCAGTGGCTGGCAAGGAGCGACCAGGACGGTGACACTTACTGCAGAAACTCTTCAAAATCCTCGCAGCCTTGTCTGACTCAATGTCTAGAGTGGTTGGCCAGAATGCTTCGGAGCCGACTTTGTTAGACAATCGATTGACAGGCGCTCCGAGCTTGTCGACCCAAGAGTAGACTTTGTCGAAGCCTGCCTTGGACTGCGACTTTGTCTTGGACCACAAGGCCATGGTCGTGGGATCGGGCTGTTGCGCAGAGAAGCCTCACGAATGGATGCCAGTTGGGCCGAACGTTAGTGGGGAGTGTTGCTCAGATTACACATTAGCAAAGGTCAGCTGACATTGGATGGATGGATGGATGGGTTGGCAGAGCAGAGGTAGGTAGAGAAGAAGAGGAATAAGGACGAGGACAAGGATAAGAATGGGAAGAATCAAGAGAAAAACACAAAAAGACAAAGAGGCCAGTCAAATTGCGGAAGCAGCGGGAGTCTGGTAGACTTGTGAGGGTTGGCCGCCGGGGGGGTGAAGTGCGGGCTCGCACCGTTCTAGAGCGCGGCAATGGACAATACGTCAGCTGGACTGCAAGCAGTTGGCCTTTTGTTGGAGGCTGGTGAGGGCGGAAGCACGCGAACACAAAAGGCGCAGCAGCGGGTACCAGCTCTAGCTTTTCTTCCTCGGCCTGTGTTGGTAGTCATGACCAAGCCGCGGCCCTTGCCTAGCCATGACGGGAGAATAAGAAACTTTGCAAATGACGGGTCAATTTAGTAAGATTGATGCTAAGTAAGGAAGAGGACTCCATGGAGCAGAGTCGGCGGCGTGGCGGACAGGAGGCCAGCTTCCATGGACCCAGAAGCAGCGAGTCGTGGGCACAGGCGAAGCGAGAAAAGGATTGATTCCCAGCTTGGTCTTGGTTTGGCGCTGGCAGTCCAGGGCACTGGCAGGGCACTGGCAGGGCATGGATGCCTGGGATGGGCCATGGATGCCTGGGATAGGCCATGGATGTAGAGTAGTAGACTCACTCGCTCGAGCTAGATGTGAAGATGAGATCTGGAAGCCAGCCATCCTTTGTCTTGCCAACCTTTTCCTCTCCTCGTCCCGGCGCCCATCCGGAGAAACCGTTTGGCCGAGAGTCGTCGCGCCAAGACCCTCAAGAGCGCGCGCCCGCGTCTTGGTTGCTGGGAGCTTGCAAGTCCAATGTTTGGCCACTGGCGAGAACAAACGGCCATCAATCAACCTGACAAGCCAATTCTCCGCCAACCTCCAACGCCACCACTCTCCCACCTTGCACACACACACAAAGGTGGTGCGATTGGGTATTTTTTGGTCCAAATAGTAGAAGAAGAAAAAGTCCTCAGAAAGAGCTGGCGACCACTATCGACCTACCCTGCCCTGCCCTGCCCTGCCCTGCCTTGCTCTGAGCCTGCCCTGAGCCTGCGCATACGCCATGTTCCGCTTCAACAACCCTGAACTGCCGTCCACGCCCGGTAGGCAGCGTCGCGAAGGTCACAATGGTCCCTCAACCACGCCTGCAGGCCCACCGCCCGACAGATCGATGCTCGCCTCCCCAACACACGCCCTACCACCGCCCAAGAGGAACACCCTCTTTGATCCTTCTGCCCGCCCCACATTCGACAAGCCCATCTCCTACGGCTTTGACAACTCCTTCTTCGCCAGCTCTCCTCCCAAGCAAGATTACCTCGAGGGCATTGGCTTTGGCTCCATAGGCACATCCAGCACCGGCAGGCCCTCGGTTCCGCGTGGACGACCTACTTCTGGTAACAGCATGGCAGCTGGGGCGGGTAGCTTCCAAGTCCCAGAACCCTCATCAGACAGAGATGCCGAGGGCGAGTCTGACGACGACGAAGAATTCGACGACGACATGGACGACGAAGACGAGTACGAAGACGAGGAAGAGCAGCACGCTTCACCACGGCGCCCAAAGACACAGAACAGCTTCTCACAGTCTGTCATTTCGAGAGCAAGTACCAACGACATGGAACCCGGGCCTACGCTTGTGCGCGCCGGTGTCAAGCAGAAAAAGTTCGATTTCGTCGCCTTGGCCAAGAGCCAAACCTCAAGCAACGATCGTGCGACATTGCAGGACACAGACCATGCCATTCTAGAGACTGAACGATTGCTGGAGAAGGTGCACGATTCCATTCACTCGGGATCGGCGGAAACAAGGGCGGAGGTGCTGAGTGCGAGTGTGCGAGACTTGGTCGCATTATGGCACGCCTCCGCAAGAAAAGCGTCCAAGACCGACCCGTCTTCTTCCAGTCAATCTGGCGCTATCAGTGGCCTCACTCATGCCAGCCGGTTGGCGGACCTATGGCTGAGTATCCACCATCCTCCTCCGCTCACACACACCCCACGAAAGTCTGCTCTCTCCCTTGTGCCCTCGAGGTCCGAATCGAAACAGTACACCCCGATCCCCAAGGTCATGCTCGATTGGCTCAACAGCACATGCTCGGGCATGTCAGAAGTGGAGGTGGTTTTGAAGGCGCATGGCTACTCCAAGCACCCGTCCTTTTGGGAAGCAGTCCATGTCACAGTTGTGCGAGGCTACTTTGCGGAGACGCTAAAGTTGCTACAAGGTGCCGATCTTGAAGTTGCCGAGAGCGCGCAGCAGGATGGTCTGGGCCACACTGGATACACCGGCGCGCATCTTCGTTATGCGAATGATGCAATGCGGGCGGCAATTGATCTCATCCATGAATGTCCGGCTGTTGTGAATGGAGACTGGGATGTCAAGGGTCATGATTGGAGCATTTTCCGCCAACGTGTACATCAAGCCTACAATGGGCTTGAGGAAATGGCAGAGGGCGAGAGCGCTAGCCGGCATGCTGTCTCACAACCATTCCAGGCATCGCACTTTGGTATTTCACAAACACAGGCCAGCTTCCAATTGAGTGTGGCCAGTAGAAAGGTCGAGAGCAAAGTGCCTTGGACCGTCTACGAGAATCTGCGAAAGCTGTACCAGCTCTTGTTAGGCAACGAGGAAGAGATTCTCGCCATTTCAGCCGACTGGATCGAAGCGGCCCTCGCTCTTTCGATCTGGTGGAATGGAGAGGAAGAAGAAGAACCTGTCCAAGGCAGCCTTGCAGCCAGTCGACGTTCAATCATGCGTCAACATCGAGTTCGCTCGGTGGACGTAACGCCCGTAAAGGCATACTGTCAACGGCTGTCTGCTTCTTTGGCGGCAGTCACTGCAAGCTGCGACGATGATTTTGGCGTGAACGTCGTTGATCGCTTCGAGATTGGACTGGCCGCTATCCTAGACGATGAGCCTGAAGCTGTGTTGCAAATCATCCGCAGCTGGTCGCTGACAATGGCGTCCGCTGTAGCGGAGATTGCCAATGACGGGGGTTGGTTCACGCGCGCGAATGGCCTGATGGAGCAATTCGATCAGAGCGATCTCATGGTGCTGAGCTACAACGAACAACAACCCAGGCGCATATCCAAGGATGACCTGCAAATATCTTATGCTAACATGTTGGCATCAAAAGGCCAGCTCACCGGCGAAGATGGCCAGACGTCACGGGAAGGATGGGAAATTGCGATCCAAGTGCTTGGGAGGCTGGACGATAGTATCACAGCCAGCGACCGCATCGAGCGAATTCTCAACGAGCTTCCTCTCGAGTCGGCAGACAGAGTCGACAAGATCACAAAGCTATGTCATAGCATGAGTCTCGAGCAACACGCCCTAACTATCGCCCAAGTAAGCCTTCTCCAGTCCTCCGGTGGCCATTCACTGACAACAATAGAAATATGCCGATCACCTCCGCACAAATACTCACAGCTACGGTGACACCCTCCTCTACTACGCTCGGGCCCACGACGCGCCACATGTCCAAGAAGTCCTGCGCGTCCTTGTCGCCCACTGTCTCGTCAAGTCCGCCGCCTACCCCCCTGTCGACGAACTCGACGATTCCCTCTCCTCCCTCATCTCCTCGCCTAAGCAAACACTCACGAAGCTCGCCAATTTCGACCCGGAAGCCGCATCGCTCCTCTCCAATCATCTCAGCGGGTACGCGACGATTCGAAAATTCTACGAGCTGAGAGACGAGGAGGTACTCTGCAAGGCGGGAGAAAAGCCGGCGCATCGACCCATAGCGCGGAAACGCGCGGCGGCAAACGCACTCATGGTCATCATTGCAAGTGCGGCTTCTAGCATCAAAGGCGGTCTGTATGATCCAGAGGTTGAAACCGTGGTCCAAGTCGACGTTCTCCTCCCCCTACTAGGAGAGGCCCTCGTCTTCATTGATCGTAAGCCCACCTATGCTTTCCCTTCTTTCCTCCCCTTCCTAACCAAAAATTCTAAAAAACAGAACCAAAACGCACCCTCACTCTCCCACACATGTACACCCTCCTCGCCGCAATCGAGGACCTCGACACCGCACCTAGCATGATCCGCGCACAATGCGAAGAAGTCCTTTCCACAACCCTCGCTGCCGCTTACTCTTCTTCATCTGACTCTGACTCTTCCCCTCACAACTACCGCCACAATGAACAACAACACCCGGCCTCCAATCTCTCAAGCACATATAGCCTCATCGGTTCCACGGACTTTTCAGCACCAAACTCTACACACGCCTCCGCCGTCTTGGTCCACGGCGGCGGTATCCGCGATGCGAAGCGCGGCTGGGATTGGCGGAGGGGGGTCAAGAGGGGCGTTGGTGGGAGTCGGGTGTTGGCCTTGTTGAGGCTAGGGCTGGCGAGGGAGATTGCGAGGGCGTTTGCTGAGGGGGATGTTTGAGCGGATGGAGAGGTTGACGGAGGTGTGGAGTGGTGGGTTGAGGCTGTGGAGAGGAGAATGTCAATGCGGTTTTGATGATGGGATGGAATTCTTCTGTGTACAGTGGTGTGTGAGAGCGATTATGTTGTGCGGGCATTCTTGAATTGTCACTTTTGAACTGGTCTTCTGCAAGGTCTGTGTATTGTACAGGTGCATGTTTGTGAGAAAAGAAAGAACGCCCCCATTATGCAACACAACACATCCCACCAACCCGCCCAGCTGCCCCCTGCTCCCCTGCCCTCTCCTCCCTCACCCCTCCTCCCTCACAGCTTAATCGTAACATCCCAGCAATCCAGCCCAACCGCCACCCCCGTAACCGCCACCGCATACGCCGCCAACACCACCATACTCTGCCCAACCCCCATCTCCAACGTCGGCAGCCCCAAATTCACCAGCCCGGTCAGCAGGTTGGCGACCAAGAACACAACAAGGCCATTGCGGTTATACGCGTGCAAGACGGTACTCGTGGCGTCCCTGGCGCGGCGGCGCTCCTCGGCGCGACTGCCGGCTTTCGCGTGGTATAGATTGGGAAAGAGGAGGGATTCGATGGCGCAGCAGAGGGCGATGTTGGCGCTGTTGAAGGAGGCGACCCAGACGACGTAGGGGAGGTTAGCGAGGCGGCGGGAGACGGTGAGGTGGAGGCCGTGGTAGGAAGTGCAGAGGTAGAAGAGGCATGTCCATGCGATGCTGACGAGGCAGAGTTGGCCGAGGGTGGAGCGGGTGAGGTGGTGGAGTGGGGAGGTTGGGGACGGGGGGTTGGGTACGGGTTTGGGTTTTGGTTGGCGGGGGAGCGCGATGGAGCCGAGGGATTGGCCGGCGAGGAAGATAGAGAGGTAGCCGATGAAGGAGAAGATTCCCTCGCGGTTTTGTGTGAGGAGGTTGGTGCGTGGGGAGATGAGGATGAAGGAGGAGAGGGGAGTTGTGTCGAGGGCGATTTCGTAGACGGAGGCTAGGGCGAAGGAGAGGAGGGCGTATGAGGGGACGAGGTCGAAGAGGGTTTGGCAGAGGGTGGCGAAGGGGGGGAGGAAGGCAAGTGTGAAGAAGAAGTTCCAATGCACCCCGTATTCCGTAACGTGTTCTGCATAGTCTAGCCCCTTGACAGAGATGAGGCGGATGACGCCAAGAACGAGGAGGGGAATCGCGTGGCGGATTGATGCGGTGAAGCGTTTGGAGAGCGGTGCGCGTTGACCTGGGGCTTCTTTCAAGGCGGGGCGAATCGAGACTACGCCAGCTGTGAAAACGAATGAGCCTACGCCCATGTCCATGAGCGACGTCCCCCAATTCTCCACCTTTGCGAAGCGACGAGGGAACACTCGAAAGTCGACAGCCAGTATAGCAATACATGTGATGACCATCATAGCGCCGCGGTAGTTTGTAATAAACGGTTTGACAGGAAGTGGATCGAGCTCGGCATCCTTCTCCTCCCGCGTCTCCTTTTTCAAAGGCGGCCGAGGCGCCTCCCGTTTTACAGGCATCGGTTTCTCAAGCACATATAGGACGGTTGCGGGAAGCAACAACAGCATATTCAACACCCATGGCGAGGACGAGTATATCGTGGTCGCAAATAGCGTGACGCCGCAATTGAGCAGCAAATCCACAAAGAAGGCTGGCAGCGTGTATGGCGTGAATAATCGCATGCGGGACTGTATAACGGACCATAATAGGATGCTCAACTGTCGACAACATAGTTAGTGGGACACGCGCTGTGTGTAAGTGTTTGGGGGGAGTGTGTTACGGTACAGGCATTGCGAGCGATACGCTGTTCACATCAGCGACTGAGCTGCCGGTGTGGCCGGACACCCAGGCTTCTTTGAGTTGTTTGTATGATTTCGCCATTTTGGGGGGTAAGGAGTGGAGGGTCGAATGGGAGATTTAGAGGTTCTCACATTGTTGCGTAAGGTAGACGCGTTGGAACATCCATGCTGGCGTTTCGGATGGGAGGAGAACAGGTGGTCCAAGCTCACAATGACTTCATGCCATGGTGTCTCATGTTGACTTCATTCATTGCAAGGTCAATAATGACATTTACAAGCTCTAATTTTCGATTCAAAAACTATGCTCTTTTTGTTTTCATGCTCTATTTTTCTCATCTGCATTCGAACTGTTTCTTAATTGCCATGTCAGCACAATCCGTCATGCTGTCGATTTGTCAAGAAACGCATATCTTCCACTATACGTTGTGATGGTTATTCCATGGATGTAGTTTCATCTGGGGAATACTCAATATTCCTCATATCAAGATAAATAGTGTCTTCTGAGCGGTCGCGGACTCAACACTTGAAAAAAAAAGACATGAGCACTGGGGAACGCAGAATCGTACCCGTGGGAGAGCAAAACAGCGTCACAATATCTGTAAGATGATAACTATATCCCATTATTAGGGCGGTGAATGTATACGGCTGGCTACATGTGACCGAAATTCATTACATTTGCTACCAGCGATGGTTGCCTTCAATATCAGGAAGTGGCCCCTTTCATCCTATCCATAACACTTTCTCTTCCCCTACGCAAATCTACTGCCCTCTTTTCCTTATTTGCATCTTATCTCTTTCCTACACACCACTACCGCATTGTAAAAATCTCCTATGGACGTGTAGAGCCTTTTGGACCCCTTCGTTCTCTTTCATCATCACTTCATACAACACGTGTACACGTGTTGACAAACGAATTAGCGTATTGGCGTTGGTAAATACAAATGTTCAGGCTCACTGCTATCTTCCTTTTCGCCTTGGTCTAGCTGCGACACGTTCTGCATCCACTATACGGTCTCCCCACGATGCCATCTCCTCTTTCTGATAACAACGCCGACGGGCAGCCAACTGGTTCCACTCCAGTTCCCGAGTCAAGAGTCCCACGCAGCGGTAGTAGCAATTTGCTCACTGCCGTCGATGCGATGGACCCGCCTCGCACTGAGAACGTCTCCTCACCCAGTCGCATTGCTTCGCCAACAGTCATCTCAAGTAGTCCGTTCACCGGTGGGACGGTTGATTCACATCCCTCTGAGAACGTCACTCCACCCAGTCACAGTGTACCGCTGACGGTCAACTGGAGTCTGCCACGCAGGTCTCACTCATCGACCCAGTTACCAATCCCGAGGAGTACGAGGCACGACGTCAACATCGGCTCGGCACGATCCAGTCCACATGCGCAAGACGTGGTTGCGTTGCCTGTAATGACTCCACGAATCTTCACGGTGAGAAGATATACTGTGATTTTTTGGTGAGCACAACTGACTTTCCAGGATGACAACAATGTGTCGTCGCCTTCGAATCGTGACAAAGCTCTTCCCAGTCCACCAATGGCGCAGGCAGTAGACCCCAACAGTCCTCCGAAATCCGGACGCACATTAGTCGACTCTGATTTTGAGACTCCATCGAAAAGCAACTGGCCTATCCTGAGCCCCGACGAGGACGTCTCAGGAGATGCCTTGGAGCAGTCCAGGGACGATATTAACCATACTAATGCAGGAACTAGGATTTCATGGCAGAGCCAGCAGCAGCAGCAGCAGCAGACAAACCGTAGCGCATCAGTTGGAGTAGCGCCCAGAGAAAGTTCTAATCCGTTTGTGTACAGAAACCCAGAGTCTGCAATAGCAGTAGCGGAAGAAAGCGGCTCACCCACGGGGGAGATCGTTCTGCGGCGCCGACAGTCGCAACAGGCAGCGCGGTCTCGCATACTGAGCAGCAGGAACCCCTACGCAGGTTCACTGGCTACCATAGAGAGCGAGCTCGCTCGGAGGAGGATCTTAGCTGCGATCACCATCCCCAATCGCAATAGCTCGCTTCCTTCGAATTTGCGAGCTGTGGGCGGCAGCGAGTCGCCGGAAGTCGTTCTGGCCTGTGGTACTATCCTCCGCTTCTTGTCCCGGCGAGCCCCTGGCATTGGGCCTACGCTGAAAATATATCCAGATGCGGAATCCGTGCTCCGGGGACCGAGCGACCAGTTCGCAGAACTTCTACAATCGCCGTGTAGGAGCTCTGTGGACGGTCGTTCGGTCGTGTCAACGCCCGTACAGCCAATTCGAGGCATGCGTACTACACGCAGAAGCTTCACGCCAACTGCTTCGCCAAGTGTGTTACCCTGGTTCAATAAATCGTCATTAGTTTTGATTCACTAACAGTAAATGTAGCAGCATCAAACGGTCCATGGGGCTACCGGCGTATCGACACCAGTGCCTCAAAGGCACAATCTTCAGTCACTGGCGAGGTTGGCATAAACATCAACGGCGCAGAGCAACAGGAGCATGAGGCTCAGAGCAAGACCAACCCTAGTCGAATCTCAGATGAGCATGTCAGTAGCCGCAACGCCATTGTCCAACCCAGCATGTCCACTTCGAGCTCTGGTACAGAATCTCAAACTGTCAAGTCGTACGATGCGACTCGCGGCTATAGTCCTTCCAAGCCGATGGCCACAACAGATGTCAGATCAACCCAAAGCGACGAAAAATCTAGGCGTTTATCACATTTGAGCGACATCCAAGAGCTTGAGCAACGTATGCCGTCAGTCGGCGTAATTGATGCTCCACTTATTCACATAGTAGAAGAGTCCACGGAGAACAAGATCAAAGGCAAGCGCAGCTTCCGCGGCATAATACTTGGGCGCGAGACTAAGCATCCCGAACGCCGGCGGTCAAACATTCAGCACAAGCGTAGCTGGTACGGCAACACCAAGAGTAAACTCGTGAAGCGCATCAGCTCGACTGTTCTTTCGAAGCTTCACTCGTCCCAGTCCCAGACCCCTCATCCTGAAGCGAAATCCATGCTCAAGCGTGAGAGTAGGTCTATGGTCTTTCCTACTGCCGTCAATCGCCAAGCTGCACTGTCCTCTCTAGAGGCATTGTCCTCTTACGTACCGGGGAATGCAACGACTGCCACAGACCACGACGCAATCAAGGCACTAGTCAAGCTGACAGACCATGTCAAAGAGATGCCCACCGGGACGGCTGATCGTATGTGTGGTGTTCGGGTTGCTGAGGTATGTTTGACTTTGTTCTATTATCCTCTGTCCTTTTACTAACAGAATTCACCATCGAGGCTCTCCTGCAATCCATCGAGTGTTGCAGGAAGGCCGAGGAGAGCGCTGAAAAGGCAAGGGACTATGCCCATGATGCAAAGGTCCACGCGGAGCGAGGCCAGATGGAAGTTAACAACATCTTCACGAGGGGCACTTCGGTATGGGATGGCGAGACCCAGTCTCTCATCCAAGAGTACATCAGATCATCGGGCATTGATCGCTTGGCAGCTGAGAGGGAGGCTAGGGATGCATTGGAGGGCATCTGAGGCAAGTGGTATCCCTGTATGCATTCTCTATCCTGATACTAACCAGCTACAGTTCACATTCACCACACGTCCACTCCTGGGTCCCCTGTAATCTCCAAAACTTCCCAAGACTGAGGACTGTCGGATTGAAAATGCATGGTTGCGCAACACAGGCGCAGAAGATGTGGATTGAGGGGATACTGGGCCGTGTATAGATGCATCAAATGACAACGTATAGCACCCCAATTCATTCCCCCATGTCTCATAATTCTACACACACAGCCTAGATTTTACATGCCGCCACCAAACCTGGCACCACCTGCTGCTTGGCCGCCATTCGCCTCGCCCTGCATCTTCTCGCTAACCTTTACATTGACCTCGAAGAACTTGGCGACGCAGCGGTCAAGGCAGACGGATTCGCCTTTGTTGAGATCGGCTTCGCGGTAGGACGAGTCGATGCATTTCGCTGTGCAAGACTTGACTAACCTGTGCATTACCTACGTCAGCGCTCGAGTCTTTCCTCCAGGGTTGGAGAGGTAGTAAGTGTGATGGGGAAAAGGCAAAGTGAAAAGGCAAGAGAGGACGGGCAAAGACTAGACAAAAGAGCATACATAACCAACAAGAGCAGAATCAACCAGAACATGGGAATTGAAAAGAGAAACCAAAATTAATAACATACCGACTATACATGTCAGAAACCATATCAATCTCCGCCTCGGCCTGCGCAATCTTCTGCTCAGACGAGAGCTGTGGTTTGCCGCCGAACAAGAACGACATTTTCGTTTTCTTTCGAGATTAACCCGGATCTGCCGTGTATATGCGCAATTGGGAGTGCTGTGTGCGTGGTATGTGTGTGCGTGTATTAATGGGAGGGTTTGGGCGCTCGCTTTGTTGTTTGTGTCGGTGGGTTGTTTTTTTTTGGCAGATTTTCGAAGATTGCGGTTGCGACCGATGATGTCGCGCTGCGAAGCTTGGGTTGGTGCGTGGTCTGTGCGTTTGGGGGAGAACTACTGTCATCCTCTTCTAGGTAGAGCTCTTGCATAGGCTGTGGTTGTTCTGGCATCATGGTCTGGATGTCTGCTGAATTCGGCCAACTATAAACTACTGCGGGCCGGGTCATTGCTGCTATGGATTACGTGCGAATCTATGGTGTGGTCTTGCGTATCGTTCTCCGCGCGTTTACTTCATTACGCCCTGATACTAACCAAGTAGTTGGTAGCGTTATACCAGTGTGCATCATACAGCACCACGAATCATGTAGGATAATGATATCATATGGCTGGGCTTGATACCTTTATTCCAGTCGTGACTATTGTAGCCACGGTATTCCGTGGGTGGAGTCTCGGCTAGAGCGGTCCAGGATAAGGGTGGAATTGATATCACTCTGCCATGACTCCCCGGGCTTCTGTGTCTGCCATTAGGGATTTGGTGCACTGAAGAGGCGTGTACTGAAGCGGCGGAGGGGAGGGGTGAACCAAGTGTAGGAAGTGTAGATATCGATATTTCATCATATTCAACGCTTAAAAGGTGATGTCTTGAAACTAGATCCCAGAGAACTGCTAGCAGCCGCGATGTACCAATATTGTCGCCGATACGAAAACACCAGTAGCTTCGCTGGACAGCGAGAGGCCACCTTTACCAGTGAGGTAGATCTACTTTTTAGGTTCAATTGACCAAGGAGAATAGCGAGATCTAAGCAACGGTATCGTCCTTGTCAGTATGAGAGTGGTGGAAAGTACACGACAGTAGGAATATGGGGCATTGTAGAGCTGCGAGTGATAGAGTCTCTCCCAATCGTCGTATTTTACATGTGGTTCGTTGAGCTGGAAGAAGCAATCCGGCTAAATACGGTGGGAGGAGTATGCAGCTGGCAGAGGGGACAGCAGCTTGCATGGCGAACACAGCACAATTATTGCAGACAGAAGCGGAATCAAGAAACATCATCGTTTCCGGAGTCTGGTAAAGATGGTGGAACTTTGAAGCGCAATGTTGGGTCATTGACCGTGGACATGGTGAAACCTAGTCCTAAAAGGGGCAAAAGTGGTAACGTGATTACGCGGTGCTCACGCGAGGCGGGGCTGCTGCCCGGTGAAAGCCTCAGCGTGCGGTCCCTCACCTTGCCCCTCGTATTCAACAAACTTCGATCGGCCTCAGCTTGCCCCTTGTATTCAACAAACTTCGATCGGCAATGCATAATTCTGCGACGACTGGTAGTGTGTCATGGCTGGTGACGAGTGCTGTCTACACTGCGAATCCCATCGCTGCGCGGGAACGGGTCGCAGCCAGGTTCCAAGGTTCAACGACAGTCGGCTCTTCGCAAGGGGATTTTGCCCCTCAGGGGCACGGCAAACCGCTTCTCGACGGAGTCTTCAGTCAACAGCCGTGTGTGTTTGATTCGTGTATTTGAGCGATGAGCGGATGGTGGCTGTAGCACAGCTTCGTTGGCTTGCTTCTCATCAAGGATTCCTAGATCGAATTCAGGGCCAAAGCTTCAGCTGTGCCTAGAGTACGTACCGAGGACAATGAAACCTTGCCGGCGTGCGCAAGGGAGGCGTCGATGGGACGAAGCAAAATCTCAACGCAGATACATCAAACCACACATACGCTTGAAATCGACAGGGACACCGTAAGTGCCGAGACAATGCGAACGCTTTTCTGTTCTGATCTTTGCAGCTGCTTTTACCCTCTGTATACTTGAGACATGGTAAACGCACGGCCTACATACTTACCTACGCTATCAGGCCTTCGCCCTTGGTCCTCGTTCCACAAGCCCTTGCACAAGCGCAACAACAAGGTCCAGGTCTGGGGGCTTAACCGGCCTCCAGACTGACTCTTAAGCCCCAATCAGGTTAGGAAGAACATGTGATACCGCGACGCGTTCGTTAGGTGCATGTACGTGTCCAATCGCGTCTGCTTCATCTTGCCCATGAATGCTGGGCCTGATAGCGGCCTCCGGCGAGGAGTCGGCTATATATACATAGCTGTGTCCACGTAGTGTTGGCCTGTTGTCGCTGTTCTCCGTTTGACAACACGTCTGCCTGAGGAAAATTTCCCCCTGTTTTGCTTGCGTCCTGATTTTTCTGCACTGGTTGCCTGTGGAACAAAAGATACACATATCGCAGGCGCCTGGATACTAATAGTCAAAATCCATCGGAGGTCGGCTTTGATCATCCAAAAGTCATCATGTTTTCATCGAGCCGAACACGCTATCAGGAAGGCAGCTTCTCGAAACACCGAGCAAGCAAGTCAAAGTCGTCTAAGAAGAATCCCTCCTTCCGAGACTCCCCAAGAAAGGTAGAAAGACTTGTGCAACAGGCTCAGGTATCATCACCACACTCTAATCAGACATCGCCAACACTTGGGAGGTGAGTATTCGCCTTCATACTTCGTCGACGAGTCAGTGACTAATGATCCCACTAGTGCAATCATCACAATATCGATCGGCCATGAACAGCGACTCTTCGCAGCCCATGAAGACGTTTTGTCGCATTCGCCTTATCTCCAAGTCGCTTGTCAAGGCCAGTTCTTCCAGACAGCCAACAAGCGCATCGATCTACCCGATGAGGACCCTGAAGTCTTCTCATCAATACTCGAGTACCTGTACAAGGGTGACTACTACCCTCGCATGGAGTATAATAAAAAGCGCAACAGCTGGAATCTTGAGGATGATTGTACCGGCAACGGCAACAACGAAGCCGTAATCCAGTCTTCTGTCGGACCGATCTTGAAAGATACCGTCATCTACTGTCAAGCTGACAAGTACGGTCTGGAAGAGCTGAAGAAGCTTGCTCTCAAGAAGCAAGGTCTCCAATCTGGCATTCAGTGCTCGACCATACTCACGTCTGCTCGATTCGCATATGCCAACACTCCCGACACCGACTCCAAGTTGCGAGCTCACTATCTTGCTCTCATAATTCGAGCCCGACACACATTCAAGCGCAGCGGCACAATGCAGAACGAAATGGAACAAGGCGGCAAGCTGTTCTTCGATCTCTTTGTGGCCATGGTCAACCACATGGACGACCTATCACAGAGGTCGCCTCACTATTGATGGCTCTTGTCATGTCGATGCTGGTGAACGATTCATCAACGCCGTTTCGACCCCTCCTATTGTCATGTCAACTCTCATTGATCATGTATTCATCGGATTTGGAACACAACCCCATTCTTTTAATGACCTTTAGAACTCCTCGCACACGTCGTCATCATCATTGATACCTCTCACTTCTTGTATATTTACTCATGTCTTTTGCTTTACGGTCCTCTCTTTATCGTTTCATTCATTACTAATTTGCGCAAGGCGTTATGTTTGGGGCGGGTCGCCTAAACACAGGTTTTGGCCATGTATTTGTACTCTAGTTCCCAGTTCACCTCAGGCTCTAACGTCTGGGCTGTTTCTCTTTTTTGACAAACGTTCAACCTCACGAAATCGTTGAGATCATACAGGCCAAGTTGTCCTTTGCGGTCTCTGTTCCCCTACAAGAAAGGCAAAACCACACCAAATTGCCCGTGGAACGTCAGCGCATCTGCTGTTCTCTTATTCCCGTTCTTATTATCATCACGATCAAATTGTATCACTGATAGCTATGTTTTGATATCTCCCGCGCTAGAACAAGATTGGGAAATGCATATCTACACAATGATGAAACAGACTGATGTTTCTAAGTCGAGCACTCTAAACACTACCGTCTTTCAGATTCATTCTCCCTCTATTTTCGTTCTCCTGTCAGACAACACAACCACAACCCCAAACTCACCCAAGAGCCACAATCCTTGGCTGACCTCATTGGTCGGAACTCGGCACGATGCACCTCACACAGCCCATACTCATTCACCAAGACACCAACATATATACTGCACTTGCTACAACCAGCTCCATGTCCACAGTAAAAACAAGTTCCATCACACTTGGAATGAACTAAACAAACCTCTGTTCCTTTTTGTATTGTATGACAAACCACCTGCATCCTTCACTTGACCTACCAGACCCAGCCCTCCACCCAACCCAACCCAACCCAACCCAAACCATGGAGCGACCCCCCCGACACTCCATCCAAAACATATCCGCCAAACGCGCTGGCGGGAAAAAAGTCCCCAGACCCTATCGCAAGTACCACAACCAAGCGCATCGGAAGAAGACCACGAACAAAGAAGCCGGGCATGTCGCGGCCAAGGCTTCGAGTTTCTTTGTTCGGGCTACGAGGGCTGCGTTTGAGGCGTTGAGTTAGAGGGTATGGCGGACTGTTGGGGATGGAGGATTGCGAGGCGTAGGGAGGGGGTGGGGTTGCGGGCAGCGGGAGGGTGCGTGCGTGTATGCATGCGTGTATGAGTTGGCTGAATAAGGGATGATAGGTGAGGGATATGGTACCGCAAGTAGCTGAGCTGATTCAGGCTCGCATGTGTACGCGGCAAGCGAGCAGGATAAAAGAATGGCAAGGCAAGAGCCATTCAACCCAGGGCACCTAAATTGAGCCGCTCAGAGACTGTCGTGGAACTCTCCTCCGATTGAGAATTGGCAGTTGTTGGCGTCATTCGAAGTCTCCAAGGACCTGAGACAGGTTTTAAATTCTAAGATGGCTTGTTCAGGCGAGGATTAGAATTTAGTGGAGCATAGGTGAGGCAGCTAGCCATGTAACTAATACAGCTGTTTTTGGCCTAGTTCTTAGTATATAAATGGACTTAGCACAAATCTCTAGCGTAGCACACCATATCCTTGTCAAATCACTCTAGTTCCGCGCCGGATTGTGCAGTTGCAACCCCTCCCCTCACTTTCAATTTAACAAAGGTATACTCTATGTTAAGGCACACTCTTCCATCAATCAGATCATCCCAGATCGTATAGTGGTCAGTATTTCTGCTTGTCATTGCCCTGAAAAGCAGAATCGCAGGAGACCTGGGTTCAATTCCCAGTCTGGGAGCTTATACCACATCTTTTTGCTTTTCTTTTTGCTTTTTTCTGAAATAGTCGCCACCGCATTTTTGCGCGCAGTTAGGTACATAACGTGAGACACCGCATCTATGTTATAACGCTCGCTGAAGGACAAGAAATCAGCTAATCCGTGTACAAAGATCAACTGCGCGATTGCAAGTTAGATATCTCGGCTACATGAAACTTATTTGGGGAGAAGGTTGCTTTACGAAGTATTAGCATCATGCACATGCTTTCTAAGGTGCTGGTGTTCATGCACCCCACCATCAGCTAGTCTCTTATTTTCGACATTGTTCACAAGTCAAGCAGCGGGTGAGCACTGATGGAAAAATTCAGGCACAAAAGTCCGGCTAAGATTAACCAACCGCCCAAGGACACGAGGGAACCGTCCCCATCCCACCTCCCCTGCACTCCTAACCATGGACTGAAATCGAATAAACCCCTCGCACTAGGCTAAAAAAGCCAACTTCAATCACAGTCACATCAGAGTCACAATCACAGGGGCAAGGGCAGCAATCTAACAACGCGATATCAGCTGATAGGGCGTACTCGCGTCTGTGCGTCGACGCGGGCGGTGGGCGCGCTGCTACTTGAACTATTGGGTCGCGGCGCGGCCTATATCCGATGTCTTTGTTTCACGGAACCTTAAGGGCGAGGTTAAGATGCAAGGAGGGAGAGGGACTGGGCCGTCTTGGACTAGAACCCGTATTGTAGTTTTCTTTATGAGTAATATTTAGGCCGTTTTACTTGTATTAGAGCTTGGTATTTGGTGGGCTGCTGATGCGTTTTGCGCTGGGAATAACAGCCTCCTTCATGAGATGCGGCCACCCAGTAGTATGATGTGGGTGTACTGCGTTGGGTATCATGACGGCCAAAAGGATGATGATTTCAGGTATCGGACAATCAGACCCCTGTTCCGGGAAAGGCACCTTTTTTGTTCAGGACTACCATGCCATGTTCACGGGAAATGTAGCCCTTCATCAAACCCTGCAATAGCGTTAAGAAAGATCAGAAGCGGAGCGCAGGCCTCTGTGTACATACCTTGTAGATCTGGTTGGCCAGTAAACATTCCACTTCATCGTCCTCCACGGCTTGGCCGCTGCCTTTACCTGCAATACCCATTCTAAGCGCAGCGGCGAAGTTCGCGAGCGGTATCCTTGACTTGCGTATCCTGTCCTTTTCTGTTTGTCCCTCTTTGAGATCGTCGTAGCCACCTGCAAGGTAGACTTTCCTCAATAGATTTCGCAGAGCGATGTCTCGACTTCGTTCTAATGTGAGAAAAATACGCCGTTTTACAAACTCTGGCTCGCCTTCGGCGAGCGCTTTGTCGAAACCTGTAAGATCTCCCCGCTTGATGCATGCTACGAGTGGTCCGAATATGCGTTCGAGGCGAGGAGCTTCGGCAAGAAGTCGAGCGGTAGGAACTTGGTGTTGTGTGATGAGGCGACACGGAATCAAATAGGTCAGGATCAGGCTAATGCGATCAGTATGCATTTTACGTCTGTCATATCCAAACTTACGACTTGTTTTGCTGTGATCGCGACCAGCAGGACTCCCAGGCCTCCTGTAAGCTCTCCTCGGCCTGTAATTTGTCAGAACAGGGTTGTACCATGGTTCATTCGTGCATACTTTTGCATAGTCTTCCTGCAAAAACGCCAATACCCCAGTGTAGTATTTGTACGTCACTCTGTGTGCTCGTGGGTAGAGGTCGAAGGGAGGGAGGTCGGCTTGTGCTTGTATGGATCGGACGACATTTTTTGACAGACTGATGGCTTTTAACTACAGGGTTCAGATCAGCCATTGTTTCTGATGCATGTTCAACATGTGTCTTACCTTGAAGTATGTCTTGAACTGCAGATTGGCAATGCAATAAACTCCCCACTTTCGAGACACGGACATGTCTGGGTTCCTGGGTGCGGGTCAGATGGAAGAGAGATAAGAGGAGCATTCTAGCATACCTGTCACCAAGACATAGAGCAAAAATGCGGTTGAAGACTCGTGCTGCTTCCTCCAGCTTCTGGTTTTGTGCCACTGAACTCACGATATCGTCCGAGTAGCCAGTGTTGAATGTCACTGGCTTCGACTTGGCCAAGAACTCGTCTGCTTTGATCGCAATCTTCCTAAGGTGATTTGCCGTGAAATATAGTGTGAAGATAGCCCATGGTGGCAGTTGTCCGGCAGAAATGTGTTTGATAAAACTACTGGTCAAGTCTTTCCAAGTGTCATACACTGTAACGTATTGACGATCTGCGAGCCGTCCTTGGTTGGCAGCTTCGTCGGCCTTTATAATCTCCCTGACTGCGCGCCAATAGCATGCGATGATCTCGACCCAGGCCCCGGCTTCCTTGTTGGACATGCGCGTGTTGTTTTTGTTTGATTTGAGCGCATATCTAATGTCGCCTTCAATCTTGTCGTCGTTTGACGCTCGATAGAAGTCATATAGCCGGCCTGGATCATGAGCTGGCGCAAATGGGCTCAGAAAGCTGGCAACAGGTTGGGCGAGGCCTGAGGTGTAGGCCTCGTGGAAAGGCACCAGTGCAGCTTGCATAATTCCGCTGTGTGACCTGGCAATGAAGTGAAGTGGAAATTCCGCCTCGCCGAAATTGTATAATCGTGCGCAACCAGCCGTTCGTGTTTCAAGCTTTGAGCATGGTTTCCAACGGCCTTATCCCAAACGCTCGAGGTTGTGATGTTGGTGGTGGAGCTCAATGGCTTACGTCGGTAGTGTCGCTGTTGTCGGTGTTTGCGGCTGTTTGCACGCCGACGCTTGACCCACATCATTCTCGCCTGCCTGCCAAGCAATGATGGCTTCCATGTTGGGCTAGCGCGCACGAAGAAGCGAATTCGACGGCCGGGCGTCCACACAGCCCTCGATTGACCGACTTCCAATTCCCAACTTCAAGGGTACTAACCTCGCAGCACAACAAAGGTCAGTGAATCTTTCTTATTGCTGATATTGCTATCGCTAACAGAAAAGCAGATGGGTAAGCAGATTCTTTTTCCCCCTCCGCAGTCCCTGTCCCGCCAGCAATTGCAGTCCCATGGAAATTTCGATCAAGCCCTGCGCAAACGAACTACGGCCTCTTACCATGGCGATGGTTGTGCAAAAAGAAAGCGGTTACTTGGATGAGAGTGGATAAGGATATTCGCTCGATATTGGCATACTGGAAGTTCTTGGAGAGTCGCTGTAGGGGTGTTGAAGAATTTCGTCAACCGACCGTCGCGAAAGCCGATAGCCCACGGAATGTCGCTCAAGTACCACCATATGCCCAGCTCGCGCCAACTCCGTCTTCTTGGGACTATAACTCGTGGATAAAAACGCTATGAGCATTGTACAATCATACTAACACTGTCACAGCTCGCTTCCAGGAATACCAGATCATCGGGCGCCATCTGCCCTCAGAGGCCAACCCAGCCCCCAAGATCTACCGCATGCGTATTTTTGCGCCCAACGAGGTTGTCGCCAAGTCACGGTTCTGGTACTTCCTTGGTAAGCTCCGCAAGATCAAGAAGGCCAACGGTGAGATCGTCTCCGTCAACCAGGTGTGTACCAAAACCATTTGTCGAGGGCTAGGACTTGTAACCTAACAACTATCAGATCCACGAGAAGCGCCCCCAGAAGGTCAAGAACTTCGGTATCTGGATCAGGTACGACTCGCGCTCCGGTACCCACAACATGTACAAGGAGTACCGTGAGATGTCCCGTGTCGCCGCTGTCGATGCTCTCTACCAGGATATGGCCGCCCGTCACCGATCTCGTTTCAGGTCGGTACAGGTACGTTGTTGAAGCATCCAGCAAATATCCCCCTTCTAACACAATGGCAGATCCTCAAGGTTGTTGAGATTGAGAAGACCGACGATGTCCGCCGACCATACATCAAGCAGCTCCTCGTCAAGAACCTCAAGTTCCCCCTCCCCCACCGCATCAACAAGAAGGCCGGCAAGAAGATCTTCTCCTCCACCAGGCCATCCACTTTCTTCTAAGCGTGTTTCTCATTACGGAGTGCGGTCTGGATGGGCAGGGACAATATGGGTTTCCCTTGGTTATGCATGCTTCACGAAAAGAAGTACATTAGGAACGAATGAAATTCCCTGATACCTCCATTCGAGTCGTCGAGTCTGTGATGCATGTTGGGAGGAGCCTAATGATGTACATGGGAGTGTGGACAGGAGCCTAGAGCGACCAAGACAGGCATGCCTGTAGGACATCGCCGATGCGACAAATGTTAGACAATGAAGTCATGCAACGAATTCGTATTCATGGCTCCTAAAATGCTCATATGTGTTTTATCCATTGTCTGGACTACTTCGTATAACTTGAGGTTTAGCAAAGATTTTTTCCCCTCGACACTACGTCACAAGCTCGCTATGCATACTGACTGCAATTGCGTTTATTCCATATGCCTGTTCCTTTGGACGTTGGCCAACGATAACACACATTCGACGAAACCCGATCGCAAGTATTGTCAGGAACCGTACACGTTCATTGGCGCAAGCGCGTGGCCAGTCTGAATTCTTACCGCCTTCGCATCGACGTCGAACACCAATTCGGGACCTCGGTCCCCGTCTCCCCGCATCACATCAACTCCTCCGAAAACGATGGAGTAGGCTATATGGCCTTGCGCCTTACCTGGCGCTCAAACATAGCTTTCCTTCTTCATCAACCTCACTAACCCCCAGTTTTACTCGTCCTGGTTCTCTACAAACTTAGGTCCTGACACCCTTTCCCTCCTCAACTCCAACCTACATCTTCATCGCCGCCGCATCACACGCCCACCACCATTTTACACCACACACGCGCCTACAATAATCCACTATGCTATCCCGCGCCCACCCGCCCATTTCCCTCCCCACATCCTACGACACCCTCCCTTTCACCCAAATTCGCACCGCCCACCATCCCCCAGAACCCAGCATCATCATCCTGACCCTGCACCGCCCGGGCCACCACAATGCCTTTACCGACACGATGCGCGCAGAGATGGAGACGGCGTATGCAATGTTCGATGTGGATGACCGGGTGAAGTGTATAGTTTTGACAGGGAGTGGGCGGATATTTTGCGCGGGGGCGGATTTGGAAATTGGGTTCGGGAAGGGGAGGGATGGTAAGGATGGGGAGAGTGTGGGGGAGCATAGGGATGGGTGAGTTTTTGGGATTTGGTGCCCTCTTTCTTTCTGCTTGGTTTTTAACTAGGTGGGCTGGGAATCGAGAAGTTTGCTTTACTTTACGGTTCCTTCTCTTCCCTCCATGTCGCTCAACACGCCCTCCTACACCCCATCCCCCATACTCCACCTCTTAAAAAAACCCAACCTAACACCCCCATCCCCTAGCGGCGGCCGTGTCTCCCTCGCCCTTCACCACTGCCGTAAACCCACCATCGCCGCCCTCCAAGGCTCCGCCGTCGGCATCGGCATCACCATGACCCTCCCCGCAAACATCCGCATCGCGCATGCCTCAGCAAAGATCGGCTTCGTCTTCGCCCGCCGCGGTCTCGTCATGGAAGCCGCGTCGTCCTTCTACCTGCCCCGCTTAATCGGCTATTCGCGCGCCATGCGTGCCGTCACCACGGGCGCAACCTACCGCGCCGACGATGCGATTTGGGACGGCCTGTTTGCTGAGACGCTGGGGAGGGCTGAGGATGTGTTACCCCGCGCGCTCGAGGTGGCGGGCGATGTGGTGAGGAATACGAGTGCGGTCAGTACGTATTTGATGAAGGAGATGATGTTTAGGGATGCGGGGAGTCCAGAGGGCCAGCATTTGTTGGATTCGAGGGTTATCTTTGAATTGTTTGGGAGTCCGTGAGTGGTTTCTTCCTTTTCGTCGTTTCCTCTTTCGCTCTTTTCTTCGGGATGGTTGCAATCGCACCTGGTGTGGAAGCGTAGTTGCTAACGGATGAAATAGGGATAACACGGAGGGTGTGCAGTCGTTCTTGGAGAAGAGAGAGGCCAAGTTTACGGGGACACTGGATGATACTAAACTGACTCAGTATCCATGGTGGATGCCTTTGGACATCCTGGGGAGGCCCAAGGTAGCTCCCATGGGAAAGCCGAAGATTTGAGGGAGCGAATGCAAATAAATTAGAAGTATTGTCGGAGATTCTCGGAAAAGAAATAAACTTTTTCTACTAACATACTGGCAAATCATCGCAACTCCTCTCTTGTACGCTCTCATTCCATCTCACGTCCACCACATTGCCAGTCGGCTACATGCCCAAAATTATACGTTTATCTTGTTCGGGAAAATCGGTAGACTCCATCAAGTCGACTTAGTATGACATATCGACATACGAAGAAGCACCACAGATCGACTCTCGTTGTTTGTTCAGACTGCCGCAGGGTCGTTGATGCCGCCGTTGGTAATGATGTAAGTCGCTTCCTTCTCGGGCATATCTATCAGGACGGGTCAGCCATTCTGCTCGATATCCAGATCACAGAACATACCTGGGGAATCCTGTATCTTTGCCACTCGCTCTTCGCCGCGACCTTTGCGGAGCAAGATTCGTGTAGCGGAAGCGTGTGCGAGGATATGACCACCGACTGGCTTGCGACCATCAGCACCAGCGAAGAGAGCACTGGCTCCTGGATCACTCTGGACCTGGTTGGTCAGGAGCACCGCAACATTGAATTCTGCCTTGAGTTAGCAGGGGATGCAACCAATTATGGGTAGACACCGTACCTTCAGCTACATGTGTCAACTTTGAGAGGAACTGATTGAGCTTCTGTTGGCGTTCATTGAGCTCGCCACGGCCAGTATAGTCAACACGGAATAGAGCCATGATGCTGTCAATGATAAGCAGACGGTATTCGTTGCCGACGAAGAACTCTGCGACCTTGTTGAGTAATTCCATCTGATGCTCGGAGTTCACAGCGCGAGCATAGGTGATGTTGTCCTGGGCTGTACATTGTAAGTACGATGAATGTGCTTAAGACTGGGTAAAATACCAGCATCTGGATCAACACCAAATCTCTCAGCGATTTGAGCAATCCTTTCAGGTCTGAAGGTACCTTCTGTGTCTGTGGAAAGTCCTTAGCAAGTCCCCTCCTCTACGGTGATATTCCATACCAATATATGCAACCTTGCCATCTGCACCACCCATATCCTTTGGAAGCTGGGCAATGACCGACATGGTGTGCGACAATTGGGTCTTTCCGCAGCGAAATTCGCCAAAGACTTCGCTGATACTCATCGTCTGGAAACCACTGTGCATTGTCAGGACTAAACCAGACTACATTCGATCGAGGCAAGATTCACCCTCCGAGCACAGCGTCAAGGGCTTTACTTCCCGTAGAGATTCTGATAACGCGCTTCCGGTGCTGGCCGAGCTCCTGAGCAGTCTGAAAACCACCTCCGGAAGGCTGTATAACGTGTCAGAAATCATGTACTCAACTAAGCCAACTTTGCCCTGTCACCACCTAGCCTATCCAGATCGCTACGTCCAAGAGGAGAAGTATCACGCACCAGACACTTTCCCAACGCATCCTTGACTTTATCCACCTTGATCTCACTAAACCCCTTGATCTTGAGCAAGTTCCTCCGCGTCGCAGAATGCACACTCGCAATCGTGTAGTACCCATTCGCCTTGAGCTTCGCAATATCGACCGCGCCGATACCATGAGCTTGTATAGCATCGACATCGACGATAAAACCGTCCTGTGTAACAAAAGTATAGTATCAGTTACTGTTTCACGGCCCTCAACGCTGTGACGGATGGGTCCAGTGCCAAAGTAATAGTACCGTGCAGAGTCAACCCAATAAATACCAGGCAGAGAAACCAAAAGACAAAAGCGAAGAACAGGGAGATATTACATCATTATTAGACTCCTCACTCGCAACCGAAGAAGGTGCCATGACGATGATGATATCCCGGTCAGTGTCAGAATCGCTGTTGAGCGGTCGATACAACCGCCTATGAAGACGAGCTGGAGAGAACGATGCAATGAATGCATAGAGTGAGAGAGAAGTCTAAGGGCAAAAGGAAGATCCTGCAAGGTTTTTGGTTATGAAGAGGAAGGCACGATAGATGAGACGCGCCGTGGACGCGAGATCACGTGGTTGATCATAAGGTGGAAGGCACGGTTGGCGTGAGAATCTGACATGGATTCTTGGGCACATTGGATATCTGGAGATTTGGAGCTGCTCTTTTGTACTGACCACGCAATAGTGAACATGTACCTATGTCGGTTCTCCATGGTGGTGCGTCTGTAGATTGTGTACATGTCAACCAGGCAACTCATTCGCTGTCTTCGGGCACAGGACTCGCTAAGCACCACAACGCACATGAAAGGTATACTAGGCACAAACAGATCGTTCAAATGTATACATGTTGATGACATATTACCAGTCACTGCATGAAAACGAAGAACTATATAGTGATTTATGGAACAAAGGCAGATAAAGCTGCCACCTCAGCTCCGACAAACAGACACATAAACCTCACTGCTCCTCATGCTGCCCCCAGTTCCCTCCACAACTTCCCACTACCACTGACACCACAGCCGCCTTCCCGGTCCATCGGCGAATCTCATCAGACCCAAACACACGTAGGTAGCAACCTGCAACAACTAACGGAGCTGGCCAACCTACAATGCATGCCGGGATCAAGAAACGCAGTCTCAACTTGCCAAGCCGTCGTCTGTTCGAAATAATGGTAGAATGGTTGAAGCAAGATAAGGAATATAACGTTTGTGGGTATCAGCGTGGGAATCGTGAAACTTTTGTCTTGCTCGTTGATGATTCGTGAAGTCAAGGAGTGTGTCGGATGTGATGTTGAAAAGGCCAAGAAACGATTGTGTTATGCGTATGGTAAAAAGAAACTGTCGAGTAATTGTGAAGAGGGTTGATTGGTTGCTGTGATTCTACTCGCAGCAACATTGGACTTTGGCCGTTGCTCGCCGCCTAAGCGACAGCAGTGGTCGGCACAATGGGCTGGACAGCAACGGGAGCAGATGCACCGGCGGCAGCGACATCGCCGTTGACCTCGGGTTGAGCGCAGTCACGGGAAATATGACCAGTCTCGCCGCAGCGGTAACAGGTCTTCCCAGCGGTGTTGAGAGGGCCGCCGTTGGGCGCTGTGCAATCGCGGGAGATGTGGCCTGTCGTCTGTTAGCCACAATGCCTTGTCACCAGGCCAATGTACTCACCCAACTTGCCGCAGGCATAGCACTTCATGGCCTGAGCCTGGCAATCGCGGGCGAAATGGTTAGGTCCGCCGCACTTGTAACAGGTAGCAGGGCGAGCGCCGCCAGCGAAGCCGCCCCTGAAACCTCCTCCAAAGCCACCGCCACGCGGGGGCGCGCCAACTCCACGACCTCCCATTCCTGGGTTTGGGCAGTTGCGGGCGAGATGGCCGGACAGACCACAGCTGTAGCAACGTCCGCTGGTGCCAGCTCCACTCAGGCGGAGAGTTGGGCAGTCGGCCTGAACGTGGCCGAGTCCCTGGCAGTGGTAGCACTGCTTGGCTGCCATGTGTCAGTTCCTGGGTCTTGCAGTGGGTGTTGCGAGAGCTATCGCCAGTGTGCCAGAGTTGTGCGTAAAGCGAGGCTTTGGGCTAGCGCAAGGCAAGGTGTGGGTGGTAAAACGTACTCTCAGTGGTGCGTGGATGAGGGCAGCCATTGGACTCGTGGCCGGGCTGCTTGCCTTGTATTGGGTCAGCGATCACTCATAGTGGTCCGGAAGAGTATCGCCTTACAGTTGTAGCAGAGCCTCTCCGAGGAGGAACACACTTCTGTAATTCCATGTTAGTCGCATGCTCGATTTCGAAATGTTGCACAACGCCGACCACACAATGCAGGAGCCACGAACAGAAACGCCGACCGGCAACAGGCTTCCCGATCCTGTCTCGCTGCAGTGTGCGCCAAAGCCAATGCGCTGGTGGAGCTCTTACCAGCATAGTGTCCTACGTTTCCGCATTTGAAGCACGCGCGACGTGATAGAGACGACATGGTGCTTGATTCCTTCCTAACGATCTAGCACAGGTATAAGCATCCAAGCCATGTGCTGTTCTGGGTGCGAGCGAAGAGGTGTGGATCGATGGTGAACGTTGGGATAGACCCAGGTGGTCTGTGAGCGCGCTGCGTTGACTCTGACGTCTGCAGGTCCAGCCATTTGCTGGCGAGCGCAGGAGGGGAGAGGGGGGAGGGTTCTCGTCGACGGGGTTAGGGCATTAGGGGCGCAAGTACCTGCTTCCAGCTTCGAACTTCTTCAATTTCCTTCACCTGCGTTTTGCTATTAGTCGCAGATTTTTCGGGAGCGGTCGAGGGGTTGGGCGATGGATAGGACGCCAGGCGCAGCCGTCACAGACGATAAAGCGCGAGGCCAGAGCGGGGGCGCAACGTACTTTCTAGCTTCCTAACCTTCCCTCAGCGACACTGCTGCGACCGACCTCCGAAATATCTGAGTTGTGGTTGGAATTTGGTGGTTGTAAGAAAACACCAAGGCGCGAGGCAAAAAGGGAACCTGTTAGGCCTTGGATCAATGGGCAGCCGTGGTCCCTGCCGCGCTAACAACAATGCGCAATTTGTGTCCTTTCCGAGGTCGACTGCACGCAACGGCCCTGGAAGCGGGCCAGATGGTCCAATCCCCATGGCCTGCAGGATGAGCGGCCTTGCCCAATTCCATTTAGACACAGTCCGGCCTCCTATCACACTGCAGCTGTTGTGTCATTAAGCGGGAGACTAGAATCGAGGGGGAAGTGAGCGGCAACAGCGGGGCGGGCGGGGGACTCGGAGGGAGGGAGGATGGTCGTTTAAATGCAATCAAGCCCAAGCAAGCACCCAAGGAGCCGCATGAACCTTTTCAGATTGCACATACTATTACTCTATACTATACACATACTCTAGGATCCCACCCCTGACTAGGTAAGTCCATGGAATCCTGCAAACAGTACTCAGTGCACCGTCATCCCCCAATGCGATACTTGACAACACCACGTACACTCCTCACCACTGCCAGCACTTGGGTATACTGTTATTCAGCGCCCAAGACAGCTTGAGCCTCGTGTGGGTGACGTCAGACTCTGGCACTGCTTCGGCGTGGCAATCGGGAATCAGTCGACACCTAACCACCAGAGTATAGAGTACAGAGTGCATGCATGCATGCATGAATGGCCTGACGTCTTGGCGACAAACATACCTACTGTACCTAGGTACCGTTTCGCAGTCGGAGATGGCTGGAAAAAGGCATGAAGTGGTTGTTAGTCGACTGACTCTGTTTTGCATCTTCCAAATCATCATCACTTTGTGCATGTCCGCGCTCCTCATGGTAAACTTTTGCATTGATTCTCATTTCATGTTTCCAATCTGCAGATATCACAAGGATGCATTCGGCCGTGTCGTCCCAAAAAGCAGGTTGCCAGGTGCAAGTATGCCGAGTTGAGCCTTGATTGCCCTCCAGTCTGGAAGCGCTTTAAACTTCTAGTCCCGAGGCTCCTCAGACTCAATCACTGCAGGCGCTTTGATCGTGCGCGCCTTGAGGAAGTCGAGGCCTTCTCCGCCCTGTGACCAATGTCAGTGGATCATCAGCATGTACACGGCTCTCCTGATAGACTTACGTAGGAGATGAGTGGTGACACTTCGACGCCCGCCTTGGGATCTTCGCTCACAACAGTAGCTCCCGCAGCTTGCACCCACTTCTTACCCTGGCTCATGATGTCCTGCTTGCTCGTATCTGGGTCATCCTCGCCAGTTCCCCTCGCGTTCTTGAGAGGTGAGAACTCGTCCTCACGCTTGACCTCCATGCATGCAAACTTGTCAAGTGTAAGGAATGGGAAACAGTCAAATACAAACTGCTCCAACTTGATGCCATTTGGCTTTTCCGGCTTAACAGTCTCGCCAGTCTCCGTATCGACATGTGGAATCTTCTTGCGGGCAATGTGGTGGGGCAGCTTCTTCGCCCACTCGGGAATGCTCTCAAGGAAGCTGAATGAATAATAGTGGTTGACAATGTTGGCGGCGCGGAACTTCAGTAGCTCAGAGTCCTTGGGATCCTTCGCTTCGGCGTCTTCGGTAGAGATTTCGCTGTATTCCACAACGTCGGGCTTTCCATTCTTCTGCAAGATAAGGCCCACCGATTCTTTCGCATTACGCTTGCGAACGACCTTGGTGGCAATATCGACATTCTTCGATGCCGAGAAACCAATGAAGACAGGGTCTGCTACCTTGACAAGGCAGTTGTCGACGCAGTAAGCGTGGATGTGTTTGATTCCTCGCTTGCCCATATCTTGGACAACGCCAGACTGGATCAGAGCCTGGTAAAGACCTCCGTTGCCATCAGGAGCGACAGCAACCTTGGACTTGCTCTCGAGCAGGATCTTGCCTTCATTTGAAATACATGGTAGAACACCTTGCTCAAAGATCACGACGTTCTCCTTCTTGAGGCCGAAGAAATTGTGTTCCTCGAAGAACTTGGCAGTGGGTCCTCGAGTAGGTCCACTGGTCATGACATACCAGGGAATGATGACGCTGTCCTTGCCATGCTTCTTTGCTGCTAGCAGCTCCGCTTTCTTGATTCTTTCACCCTGTAGCTGGAAAAGGCTCTTCTTACTGGGGAGCCCAATATCAAAGCAGCCTTTGGGCGCAGAGCTACCCAAGCGTGTGCCCTGGCCACCAGCCATCAAGACGACGGCTACCTTGTTCTCCGCGATCAAAGCTAGACCACTTTCATACCATTTGTCGAGGTTCTCCTGCGAAGAGTCGAGGATGGAAGATGTGGCATCTTGTGGCAGCGGCTCGAGTTTATCAGCTTCGGTGGACTCTGACTTGGCGGGGTGCAGTGCACGCTCGGTGATTTCGTTGATGTAGTCGGGATTGAAGTTGCTCAGTTGCTCGAAAAGGCCGGCCCTCTCAGCGGTAGAGAGCTTGTCGTAGAATGCCTATCATTCATCTGAAGTTAGCATAAAAGGAAGCTTCATATAAGTGGCCTCGAGGGAGTGCGTGTAGTGTTCCTTCCAAGAGCACCTGAATGGCGGTGACGCGTACAAAGACTTGTTCCTGTCCAGCCTTCTCATACTTGGATCTCAACTGATTGAACTCCTGCTCAGAGGGCTCCTTGACGGAGGCACCTTGAGCAGACCCTCCTGTAATGTGAAGCTTCTCGAGCGCACTGTGGATAGTGTCCTTAACAGCCTCCATGATGTTGTTTTGGCGGGGCAATGGTGGGGTGAAGGCAAGGGTCTTGCTGCCGACAGTACTTGAGCTGGCAGTACGATTCTGAGTGATTGTGCAAATGGCAGAGAAAAAGAATAGCAGAGAGCTCCTCTATGACAGTGAGCCTTGTTCAAGACTGCGGAGGAACTGAATCTGTGCCTGTTGAACTCTGCCAGCAGCTCTAACGCCCGCACTGCCCCACTCCGTCCCTTCTCATCGCACATGGAGCACAGGCCTTGCCAAATACGTCAGAGGCCAGGCGGAACCATGACCAAAAATAGCACACCCGACACAGTTCAATACGAACATGGGAAACATTTGTTATTCATTGAACTTCGTAAGTTATGCTGCTACCGATGCTGAGACTAACCCTCGCAACGACCAGTCCACCAACGCCAGAATCGTCAAAGGCAATTACCGGTACCGGGCAGCGAGCAAAAAGTCCCGCTGCATGCTGCACGTAATGCGGCGCAATTGCACTGCATACACCAAATGTCTACAGCGCATGTAGGACCCCAAACGCCGTGAGAATGCGAACTTTATGCGTGTCCATTGACGCCATTAGCGTCAACTTTTTCTGCCTGCTGTTCCTCGATTGACTTCAGTGACTTGACAGGCGCAGGGTTGAGAATGCGGCTGGCGTCGATGAGGCCGGCATTGGGGTTCAGTACCAGACCAAAGCCGGGGAGATCAAGCGTCTTGACGTCCAAGTAACCCTTGGTCGGTACGGGCTCGTTCAGGAACAAGTCGCCAAACACCGGTAGAACTGACTTGCCGTCCGGGCTGTTCGCAAGGTATTCTTGGAAGGGTGACTGCGGCTGGGTCACAACAAAGTGGTAAGAGTATGGTCCACTGGCGTGAGGGACGACAGGAATGTCGTATGCAGAGGCCATCGCTGCAATCTTGAGAAGCTCCGTCATGCCTCCTACCCACATCACATCGGGCTGCAAGATGTCCAGATTGCGGCCCTCGATCAGCTTTCGGAAACCATATCTGCTGTATTCGTGCTCGCCAGTTGTGAACTTCATACGAGGATGAGCACGTTTGATCTGTTCGAAACCGTCCGTGTCATCGGGAGACAGGCATTCCTCCCACCAATTAAGGTTGAGGTGTTCAGTGGCCTTGACAACCTCGATGGTGTAGGATACGTTGAGAGACATGTAACAGTCGACCTGATCAAAAGGTTAGCCATAGTCTACAGTGATGAGCTACGACTTACCATCAACGGGAAATCGGGTCCGACACTCTCACGGTGCTTCGTGAGGAACTCGACATTCTTCTTCAAACCTTCGACACCCTCACCAGGGCCATATGGAAGTGGCACTTTAGCACCAATGAAGCCCATAGCCTTTGCTGCTGCTGGCTCCGGCCCGGTGCAATAGAAGTTGAGGCGCTCTCGTGTAGCTCCACCAATCATCTTGTAAACTGGCTCTTGGCGGATATGGCTAAATACTCAAGTTAGTGTATACCTTGAACGGCAAATCCAGAAATCCGTACCCGAGAAGATCCCAAATAGCAAGGTCAATCACCGAGATGACGGCGACTGGGAGTCCCTTTCTGCCGTAGAACATAGAGCCACGGTACATCTGCTCAAAAAGGTGGTTTGTATCCCGTGGATCTGTAGCGTATCAGCATTGGATACTGCGCAAACTGTAATACTGCTTACCTTGACCAATTAAGAATCGCTCAAAATGCTCGGCTACCAGCCAGCACGCTGGGGGCCCTCCAAAACCTGGGATATCTCAATTAGCCAGCTGCGATACATGACCGAGGAACAGCACACACCAGTGGCAAAGCCTTTGGTCCCATCAGTAGCCTCAATCTCCACACAGAATGATCCCAGGACATTGATTCCCCAGCTTGTCCTTGACGTTCGGTACTGCTCATACTGGCTCATTGGGGTCGAGATCTTGGAGTCGATCAACCAATGGCCGCCCTCGACATTGTGGTAATCACCACCACTACCAGGGCCTCGTGTGAGGAATGTCCGCACGTGCTTGATAGTAGGGAACGGGCGCGCAGCGCTGCCAGTTTCTTTGGTGGAAGGCATCGTGATGTGAGGCAAGAACGTGGAGCCACTGGAGGAACGTGTACCAGAAGAAAGGCAAGACACAAAAGAGAGGGGTACAAAGCTGAGAAGAAAGAGACTGTGTTTGTTATATAGATGGGACAGTCATGTGCGACACGTCCAGACCTGCGACCTGGATACTTTCGGTTCATGTCGCTGCGAGCCCGACCCGAAGACAATGAGACCATTCCAAACCTTCGGCCAAGCGGTGGATCGCACTGCTGTGGAGCGCTCTTTTCACCAGCCTCGGCAGTCCGAAACGGAGAGTTGATTGACCAAACGAGTAGGGGCTTTTACGGTATGGTACTGTATCTGATACCGGAGACCCGCCCGGGGCCACCAGTCCACCAATGGTGGGCGCCTGCAAGGGGGAGACCGTGTCCGGCCGAGCAATACGGCGAATCTGGGGAACGGCCTAATACTCACAGCACTCCCCGCGCAAACTCGGGCCCCAACTCGGGCCACATCACACCGAGCACACGCTCCAGCAGCACGCCTCCAGTCGCATCCTGCCTCATGGACGCGACAGCGACAAATGCCAACGGCGGCGCATCGCACCCGCATGTCGCCAGCCCAAATGACACAGCAAAGCACTCGCAACAGTCGGCCGAAGACCATCACGACTGGAGTGGTGAGGATGCGTCCAGCGCAGACGAAGCACACGACAGGAGCCAAAGCGGTGCTCCCAGCAAGAGGAAGCGACCCTTGAGCGTGTCCTGCGAAACATGCAAGCAGAGGAAAGTGAAATGCGACCGTGGGGCGCCGGTAAGGATCACTGCTCGAGTGCTGCAAAGATGATCGGCTGACGAGAGGATCGCCATGAGTAGGCTTGTAGCTGGTGTGTCAAGAACAACTCGGCTTGCGTATGTCTAGTCCTGTGTTGAAAACTCTGTGGCTGACTCCTTGAAGGTGTATCTGCCTCGTAAAAAACCTGGATTGCGAGCTGGCTATGGCCGTGAGCTTGAAGCTCGTTTGGGTGAGTAGCATTCCACGCCGCTGCAGACCACCGGCCGAGGCACGTTGCACCCTGACACAGGGCTGGCCAAATCTCGAGCCTACGAGATTTATTTCAACGGTGTCTCGTGGCTGTGATGAAGCATCGCAAGCCTGCTTGACGACGCATCGCATTGCATGGATCATGTCGGGACACTGCAGCTAACCACTGAGTGCGTAGACAAGCTCGAACATGCACTGGCACAGCAGCAGGCCCAGATCAACCATTTGTCCACTGCGTCCATTGCAACATCGTCCCCCCACGAAATCAACACCTTTCGTAGCCCGCCCGTCATACAAACACCGCATATCCCGCGTCCAGAGACGGCCCTCTTTATACAGAAGCCCAACGCCACGTTCCCGTCGCAGAATGCCATCCAAAATCAGTTTGGTGTTACCGATGGTAGGCCGACGCCATCTGTCACAGGCAACGGTTATGGACAATCTGATGATATACATGCCGGGCTAAGCAGCATGCACCGAGACTCGTATACCCCGTCTTTCAACAATGACCAGTTTCACCCGACCATGTCAAGAGCCCTGGGTCAATCGGAGGTCGACTTTCCTCCATACGATTTGTTGTATGGCCTAGTCGACTTGTTCTTTAAGCACATATACCCCTGGTGTCCGATCTTGCACCGCCAGACTACCCTGAATTCATTGTTCGGCGACACTACTCTGGATGAGGCGGATCGAATTATTCTCCATGCGGTGGTGGCTACAACGGTCAGGTTCTCGACCGATCAACGTTTGACACCTGAAAAGAGAGCGCGGTATCACCAGAGTTCGAAAGAAAAGGTCTTGCTTTACGGCATCGAGAATAGTTCGGTCAAGTCGCTCCAGGCACTCGTGATCCTTGCATTGGATGTCGTAGGTTGTTCGAATGGACCTCCTGGATGGAACTTGCTCGCTCTCATCACACGAAGTGTCGTTCAGCTGGGCCTTTCTGTCGAAAAGTTTTCGCCAAGTGTTGCGCCCCAATACGCTTCAATCTACACACTACGGGCGATTGTCTTGCCTGAGCCAAAGGACTGGATCGAGGAGGAAAGTCGACGCAGGCTCTTCTGGATGATCTATGTCCTCGATCGATATGCCACAGTTGCAACAGCCTTTGAATTTGCGCTCGATGAAGACGAGGTAGATCGCAAGTTGCCTTGTCGAGACGACATGTTTGCGCGTAATCTGCCGGTCGACACTCGATGGTTCCATACTTCGACGAGAACTGATTACAGTGTGTAGCCCCGAGGACTATTTATTGACAAAAGTTACTGACTCATATGACTAGGTATGGACAGGCCTGAGAACTTGGGTCCCTTTTCATACTATATCGAGATTCTGGGCCTGTTGACTCGCATACACAAGTTCCTAAAAAAGCCAGTCGACATCACTTCACTCTCAGACGTAGAGAAGTGGCAAAGCGAGTACAGAGAGCTCGACAATGCTATCGAACAGTGGAAGTACAACCTGCCACAGGAATTCGGCAATTCGGCGAGGGTATTTGCAAAATCGAATGGCATGAACCAGACGTTGAACAGCGGAATGGTTATGTTGCATGCGGCTTATCATACGTAAGTCAGACAAAATCATTGATATACCACAAGGCTGACAGCTTTAGCACTATTATCCGTCTTCATTCATCCGCGGCATATCCTACACATCGTTCACCGATCTTCACTCCATCTTTTAGCGCAAGCCAAAGATGTCTTAGCGCGGTCGAGAGCATCACCGCGCTATGTGCATGCGTGCGGGATAACGGTCTCTTGAGCAAACTCGGTCCTCCATTTGCATTCTCACTTTGGGTTGCTGCTCGTGTGCTCCTTGTCCACGGCTCGACGATTGACCATCGTGTTGACTCGTCTATCGACCTCCTCGTCCGCACACTCCAAGAGTTTGGCCAGTATTGGGAAGTGGGCACACGCTACGCAAATCTTCTCTCACGTGTGCTCTCAGAATATCAGGAGAGCCAGCAGACGCCTGCTGGCGTCAATGGCGAAAGAGTTACACCTTCAACGGTAAAGATTCTGGCTGACATGCGTCGCTGCGCATTTGACCTTGACTTCCTCATTTCTCGACAACCGAGGTTGAATGCGAGACTTCCATCTGTCACGCCAGCACGCACGCCAGCGCCCAATGAGCTGGAGTATCTCGATGTGTTTGATTTCTTCAACATGCCTCGACTTCCAGTCTCGATGGATGGTGCGATGAGCTATGCAGCGCAAGATGGTAGTATGCAACTGCAAGAAGGTGGGTATGGGAACGAGTCGAACATTACGAATTATATGGTTGATGCGAGTTCGGACTGGTTTATAAAGCAGTCTTCTTGAAGAAGAAAACCCCATGGCCCCATAGTAGAACAGACTTGATGGCAAAAGCTAGGTGTTTTGGTGCTTGTGTATATTGCGCTTTTTGAAAACCTTCTTTTGCGGACTGGCAAAAGACGCTCTCTTGCGTATCTTAGTTCGAGTTTAATGTTTCAGATACCCCCCTTCTTATTATACACGATACCTAATCCATGCTATACCTTGTGTGCAACCCCGCTTTGGTGTGGCGCCTGAATGTCCCTTTGACGATTGGTGGGCTGTGTGTTGCACTTTGGTAGACAGTAGCGCCCTGTAGTCTGCTGCCGAGAACATGCTTGTCTAGTTGTAGCTCTTGAACAAGATAACCCAGGCTTGGCCAAGTACTGTAGAAAGTCGAATGCATCAAGCCAGATGTTGAGAAAGTGGTTGTGCCAGCCGACGGTGTAGCCCTTGCCTAGCCCCACAAAGAGCCTATCGATGTGGTCCCAATAGCCTCGCCAGATACACTATCAACATCTTGACAATGCTAGACCTCAAAGTTGTTCCACTTAAAAATAAGGCATCCAAAGCTTAGCTCCTCGAGGTAACGCGACCGCGTCTTCTTATCTCATCTTGCATCTAGTACGATTCACGCCATGCTGCAGACCACCGGTACCTAGTCTACCTCATGCGCTCGGGTAGTTTGAGTATCATGTGATCTGCCACTGCTACATTCTGGCGATTTGGATGGCACAGGACAAGTAACGTGATCCTCAAACTAGCCGAGATAACTGGTAGTAGCGGCTCCTTTACCGTCGGAATAGCTCATTGGGTTCGGAATGCCAATGCCGATGGAGCCTCTCGTCTAACGTTATTTTCGCATTACTATAAGACATAAGCATAGACTGCCTAGTAATACAACCTCTCTCCGCATTCTCCACTAGACCTTGACACCCAGAACCGTGTTGACGACCAGCGACAGACTGAGTCACGAATCCCCGTGCCTACCGATATTCCATCACTTACAGTTGCCTGCCACCAAAACCAGCACATACAAATCACCAACAACCCACAAATTCCAACCACCACTTACCCCCGCAATGTCCTCAGAGCCCCAAAACATCACCGTTTTCGGCGCAGGCGTAATTGGCCTCTCAACAGCCCTGACACTCTCCTCCGCCTACCCTTCTGCTACCCTCACAGTCGTGGCCACCCACTTCCCCGGCGACCGCAGCATCGACTACTGCTCGCCCTGGGCCGGCGCAAACTGGTCCTCCATGGCCACTGACAACGGGCCCCTCGAGCACTACGACCGCGTAACCTTCAACCGGTTCAATGCACTTATGGATGGGGACTCAGTGCACGGTTGCAAAGCGCAGAAGAGAGGTGAGGGGAATGAGGCGGGATTGGGGAGGATGGGCATGTGGGCCGTATTTGATACGGGCAAGAAGGAGGCCGGTGTATTCAGTGTAGGGACGGGAAAGGTGTGGTATGAGGAGTTGGTAGGGGGGATTGGGGAGCTGGGAAAAGATGTTTTGCCCGAGGACGCAGAGTTTGGGATGGATATTAAGAGTACGTTTAGGATTAATACGCAGGTTTATTTGCAGTGGTGCGTTTTACTCAACTTTTCGTTTGTTGTTTTTCGTCATCCTGGCCTCGCGTGCTGAGGGGAGAAGACTATGGGTTCCTTTGTGGTCGTGGAGATAGGGAGATGTTGATGTGTGTGCTGATAAAGCGTATAGGTTACAGGCTCAAGCCCTAGCCCGAGGCGTGAAACTGATCAGGAGGAAGTATGCGTCCATCACTTCTCTTCTCGGCGATCTACCAGCAACTGATCTCCTGGTGAATTGCACGGGCATTGGATCCCTCCACCTTACCGACGTCCGCGACGCAAACCTCTACCCTACGCGGGGGCAGACGCTCCTCGTAGCTGAACCCAAAGTGCCAATCAACAGAATGTACGAATATGAAAGGATGGGGTATATATATCCTCTCCATTCTCTTGCCACCAAATGCGAATATCCCTGTCCGCGCTCCTTTTCACACTGCTGACTGCTATATGAACAGGTACTTGAGAAGTCAACAGCGCATCTTCCCAACAACCACATATGTATTTCCCCGCCCCCTCGGCGGCGGCGTCATCTGCGGTGGGAGCCGTCAGGACAACGATTGGAGTGCAGAGTGGGATGAGCAGCTAGGCCAGGACATTCTGAAGCGATGTTGCGAACTGTGTCCTGAATTGGGGAAACCACAGGATCTGCAGGTTATTGCTAGGAACATTGGGTTGAGACGTGAGTCACAGTCACTTGCGCCTTTGATGCGTGCATAAGTTTTGGGAAGAGGGTAGAGGCTGACAATGTGTTGGATAGCGTCCCGCAAAGGCGGACCGAGAATCGAGGCCGAGACTGGTAGGTGGAAAGTACCGGTTGTGCATTGCTATGGGCATTCTGGGACGGGGTATCAGAGTTCGTGGTATGTGTTTTTGGCAAGAATTGGTTGCGGGCTTGAAGGATGCTGACTTTGTGCAGGGGTACGGCGGAACGCGTGTTGGAGCTGGTACAGAAGACGCTGTCACCGAGTGCTAAGCTATGAACTGAGGGACGAATTTTGGGGCTTCCATATGTTCCAGGGGAGGAGTCGAGATGCTTTTCATGTCAATTACTGTAGATTCAGGGACACCCTCTGATGGGCCAGTTGCTCCTTTGAGATCAAGGGGATCAAGTCACAGCTATATTGATGTCCTGGTATAATCAATTGTGAGTGGGCATGAAACAGTGATAGACGTTCTGGACACCATGTTTCACTCTGAGATGCTGCGGATTAGTGACTTTGAAGGTTTGGATGATGGATGGTGTCACGTGATGGTGCGTTGCGCACAGTCGGCCGCTTCGCGACTTCCTTCCAAAAGACAAGCGATGACATAGCGAAACGTGACCAACAAAGTCTCCCACCTTTAATTCTGGCGCTGGGCTTGCTCAACATCGATACTCTCGCGAACCAATGCCACCATCACCGCGAAGATGTCGACACCGCAAGCCAAACGCCGCCGGCTGAACGAAGCAACCAAGACGCTGCACAAGCCGTTCAAATCACCCTTCCGCACCCCGCTGAAACCCAACATAGGCTCTGATCCACCGTCTTCAGACCCGCCAGAGACAGCTTCGTTTCCACCAGTGTCTACATATTCAGCAAGACCTGCAACAAACACCAGTACTTATCAGCAGTCCACTGCTACGACTGCATCTCCAGTAGCCCCCGCGACCCCTGTAGCACATGTATCGAAGCCGCTTGCATCTCGTCCTGGTTCGCTAGGAACTCCACGTGGTACTAATAGGGGCACGCCTTCTAAGCCATCTGTTGCGCGGGAGATCATGCAAATCCGCAACGAGATACAAATGCTTACGCAGGCCCAAACCCTCGCAACCTCGACCAAGGACGACGATCTGATGGTCCTGATTGACAAATGGCGCACAGCGAGCCGTGCAGCTGCAGAAGAGCTATTCGGGAGTACAAGAGACCGAGTGAATAGGATGGGTGGGGTAGGCGCGTGGAAAGAACGGGAGAACGAGTCGAAAGAACGACAGATGCAATGGGATCGAGAAGAGCGACAGGCAGAGCGAGAGAAGATCGAGGAGGCAAAGGAGAATGGCGAGGTTTCTGATGAGGCGTATGATAGGTATGCGGAGATGTCTGAGGAGAAGGTCGATGAAGAGAAGGAGACCTTCAAGCGCGGTGCTGATGATGATGTGAGTATTTGGCACTTCACTCTTTGAACGAGCGTTTGCTGATTGATGGCAGTCTTTTACTATGGATATGATGCTGAAGACACTCAATATCGATCTTGATCTCATCGGATACAATAAGGAGGCGCAACGCTGGGATGGATGATGACAATGGGTGGCATCCTGAAAACAGATCACCTCAAATGCGACGATAATATCACCTGATCTCGCACGAGATGAGAGCGCACATCTGCTTGCGTCCTATTCAAACTGTAAGCATTATGAGGTGCATTGTAATATGTGAGTAAAATTGTACCATGGATTCGCATAGCTCAATTAACTAACTAATGCAGGACAAACAACAACACTGCCTACTATTACATAGTTACTACTCATTTGCGATAGTTTCTTATATCCATCCCGCACTAGAATATATCCATCCCTGGTGTATGCAACATTACGTAGTGGCACATGACGCCATTGTTGTACTTTTTGGTCACAAGTACTGATATTACAAATCGTCGCTACTGATTCCCACAGTGACGTGGTGATCAATACAGCCAAAAACAGAAACATTTCATTGCATCCAGTTGGCTCAAGATGTCGCTCAAAGGCCAGACCGTTCTTATAACCGGCGCCTCCATGGGCATCGGCGCTGCCGTTGCAAAACGCCTCGCAGCGGAGTCCGCAACCCTCATCCTCTTCGCACGCTCAACTGCAAAACTGAAGGCAGTTGCCAACGATATAACATCAACATATCCAAATATCCAAGTCTTCACCGAGCCCGTAAACGTTTCGGACTATGACGCTCTCTCCACAGCTATATCTCACATGTCCCGAGTTGCTGGCCCAATCGACATCCTTGTCAATAACGCTGGACTTGCTTTGGGCGCACCCAACGCCTTTCCGGATCTCAAAATCCAAGATGTGGTCACCATGACAGGTACCAATATTAACGGCTTCATGTTTGCAACGTATGCGGTGTGGAATGAGGGTGGTATGAAGAAGAGAGCTAAAGGAATCATTTTGAATGTGACAAGTACCACAGGACTGGAGGTTCCGCCTTTTTCTGGTGAGGCAGTGTATCATGCGAGTAAAGCGTGTCAGGAAGCATTTACGAATGTGTTGAGGACAGAATTGGTGGATAGTGATATCAAGGTTCTTGCGTTGAGACCTGGGGTTGTGGCCACGCATTTTCATGAACAAAGGTATGTTCCCCCTGTCCTGTCTCTATCTTCTCCACAACGACGGCCCCTTGAACCAAAACCAAAAGTTGAGACTTGAGAGGGGACATGCTAATGATAGTGCAGAGTTGGATTCGATAAAAGACAGTACGAGGATTTCATGGAGGGTTTTGAACCATTGGTTGCGGAAGATGTTGCGGAGACGGCCGTATTCATGCTAAGTCAGAAAGATCGCGTTAGTGTTAAGGCTTTGGATGTTGTCCCTACGGCGCAGAGAAGTCTACAGGTTTTTGATCGGAAGTGGAATAGTAGAGTAGCGGGCAGGGGGACGTCGGATGCTAAGGTTGCACAGGAAGTGGATGCAAGACGAACGTAACGTTTATGCCATCCATGTCTTCCTGCGAATAGGCCAGGTGGGCCATCTCTGGTCGAAGATTATTTGAGGAACTAGCGAATTAAGACATACAGATTACAGTACTGTGTATGTATAATTGTGCGATGTAGAATTTCGGACGTACTTTAATTCTCCGATTCAGAGTGGAGTTCTTTCGTGGGTAGCGCTGGTTTACTCAGCCCTAGGTATGATACCGGTAATGCCGGGACCCCACATCCGCTGCCCCTTCCCCACATGCGACATATGTACCACAATGGTGCACCCACACACGTCTCGAATGTTCACCACTCGAAAGATTTGATTTAGACCTGATAATATCGATTCAGATTTCAGTCAACATGGCATTCGACGAACTCAAAGAGAAGATCACACCTGCGGTATGTAGAGGCCCTACGTCATTATTGCTGTACAAGAAACTCATCATCGCCATGATACTGGCGTTGACACGTGATTTATAACTAAAATACTTCAAATTGGCCACATACTAATTCATGCTGCAGGATGCGAGCCGCGAGACATCACCAAACCGAGGTTCTTCAGTACCACAACTTGAGGCTATACCAAAGCCATGTAGACCACTCCGCCAATGGCAGCAAGAACAGAATATCGATCGCAACGCACAAATAAAACTCACAAAACTTGTCCATATGCGCTACCAGCATCCGAATCTTGATGAAATAACCACATTCCTTCGAGATTTCGGTATGAGCGTGGCGAAAAAGATGGATGGGAAGCGCTGGTACAAGGGCTACGGCGACGATCAATACGTCTACTATGCGCAAGAAGGGGAGAAGGAGTTCCTCGGTGGAACATTCGAAGTCGAATCATTCGCAGAATTAGAGAAAGCTGCTACACTACCCAGCGCCTCGTCCATCACTGAACTCACCGACGCCCCAGGCGGCGGTCACATGGTCACACTGCACGACCCAGAAGGCTTCCCCATCAACCTGATCCATGGACAGGAAAAAAAAACACCAGGTCCCTTCCCCGAAGTCCTCGCCACAAATTACGAACACGATAAGCCGCGAAAAGCAAGGTTCCAGCGCTTCAAGCCCGGTCCGGCGGCGGTACACAAGTTGGGTCATTATGGCTTGTGTGTCCAGAATTTCCAGGCTGAATTACAATGGTATACACGCACATTCAATATCGTGCCCACAGACTTTCTCTATGTCACGCTTCCCACTGGCGAGAAAAAGGACGTCGCCATCTTCGCGCACATCGATATTGGGCAGGCGTACACAGACCATCATACGATTTTCTTCAGCACAAACAAAACATCACATGTGCACCATTGTTCCTTTGAAGTGCACGACTTTGACACGCAGAGCTTAGGGCACGAGTGGCTGGCGAAGAAGGGGTACAAGAGCGTGTGGGGCGTTGGCAGACATATCCTGGGAAGTCAACTTTTTGACTATTGGTGGGATACGACAGGGAATATGATCGAACATTATGCAGATGGAGACTTGGTGAATGAAGATACACCGATCGGGTGGGGCAAGGCGGGAGATGAGAGTTTAGCTGTCTGGGGTCCTGAGGTACCGAAGTGGTTTCTTGATTGATCGGTACTTGATAAAATCTACAATCTTTATCATGGTACATATCTCGCGTCGAATAACATTTGTTTGTCATCTCATCACCACTCCCTCACTTTCCCCCATCCCTTACCCTCCACCCCATCATTCGCAAAATATCTCCCACTAACCCTCTCCTTCCCTTCCCACCCCACCATCCTCATCATTCCCTGCACTCAAATCCCCCACCGCAAACCTAACCGGTATCCTCGCCCCCTCCTCCACCGTCTTTGCTGGATCCCCAGGCAGCGGCCCCTGCCTCCCCATATCCGTATCCATCCACCCCGGACAACAGCAATTGACACACACGCCCGGATACAAGCGCGCCAACACCACCGTCAGCGCATTCACACACGCTTTACTAACTGAGTAGCTGCGCGGACCGGTACCCCATCCACTTTCCTCTTGCGACTTGTCCCCGCCACGGACAGCCTCCAGGTACGATGAGGCGAGGGTATCGATATCAGAAACTGTTTCCACAGCACGGAACTGCGCCTGCAGTGCAGTACTGTAGAAGGCCAACGCAGAAGCAGCGCTCGATAGGTTTACAATCTGTGCGTTTGGGTTCCGGCTCATGCCGCCTTCCCCCAGAAGGAGAGACACATGTTCTTGGTAGCACGGTAGTCTAGGTTGAGTACGGCTTCGGCTTGGTCAGGGTTTCGCTGCTGCTGTTGTTCATACGCCGGCGTTGTTGATGAGGATTTCGATGGCGGTGTTGGATTTGAGCATGGTTTGGAGGGAAGTGGATATTGATGTGGGAGAGCATATATCGAGAGTGCTGTAGGAGATGGTGTTGGCGTGTGAGGGTGTGATATCGAGATTGGTACCAGAGCGGGACGTTGCATGTATGTGGAGGGGGCGGGGGTGTTTGGTTGATGCGAGGAGTTGGACTATGCCTCGTCCGAGTCTGCGGTTTGCACCGTTTACGACGATGGTCAAAGAGGCTGTCATTGTCACTGTGATAGTGTGGTGGTGGGTGATCGGAATGTGGAATCTGAGGACTGGGGAGTGTTGTTCCTGGTGTTTCATGATTTGAAGGCAACAGCATTCTTATACTTTAAGATCACGTGGAGACTCTCTATTAGAAAGTTGAATTATGCCTATACAGTTAGAAATCATTTCTCCATGCAGTGTAGGAAGTAATAGACCCGAAGTCGTTGTTAGGCTGTTTTCTGGTGTTCTTTGCCAAAACATTACCAAGTTACCAAGCCCTTGGTATATGTTGTTAGCTTTCCCATTGTGCCGAGAATCCTTATGTTTAAATCAATGTATGGGGCCAGACAACCAGAAAATGCATCATGCTACAGAAAGATAAAGCGACCCCTATAGTTAGCTAAAAGAAGCTCTTACTCATGGTTAATAGTGGAGATGTACTGATGCGACAAGCTTTCTACATGGATCGAATCGAATCTTAGAACAGGATATATTGAAGCAAAAAAGACAAGTATATAAATCTTTTATCCAGGGGTGTGTTATAAACGTGCAGAAAATGTTCAAGAAAGTTCGCTGTCAAGATCTCCGTCAATCATCTGTGCCTCGATACCTGCGTCGTTGGCTGGGTAACGGGCGATGTAGACCGCGCATTGGACTTGCTGCTTGTCATGGGAGATGCGATCTTTTTGGTCTGCAGAGTTGTCTTCATCCTTGCTGAAGACGTCGCCTTGCTCATTGAAGTGGAACTAGCCTTCACTTTGCTCCTCGTTGCACTCCCGACTACAGCCTTAGCAGACATCAACTCTACCTATGAGTGAAACGTCTTGGCTTTCTTCACTTCCTCATATCTATCCGTTCCAAACGTCGAATTCAGCATTACGCGCCCAGAGATATTGCCATCCTCAAGTCTGATCCAAGTCTCGACTTCGTTCTTTCCAAGCTTGTCTTCTTTGACCATAATCTGTCGTGCGCCACGGGTCCAGTCGGTGTAGCCGCCGTAGCCGGAGTGCCGATTGAAGCAGAGGTTGAGCCCATTCCCGTTGGACGGCGATGTGTTGGGTAGGGGCTTGGACCACTTCATACACCAGCTGTTGTACTAGTCAGCCTATTGACATGCAGGTAATGAAAGGTTTCTAAGACCTACTCAATTCCATGATCATGGCCTGAAAATACAGCCATTAGCCCTTCGGTCTCGACTAGCGCTTTCATAAATGGTGCGTCGGCGCCGTTGTAGCTGCAGTTGCTTCCAGAGCTATCGCACTTTTCACCTTGCTGCTCGATCAACTCTTCATTCAGACCTGGCTCGTGGGTGGCTATCAGTCCGCCATGCTGTTGAAACGAGTACGTCGCGTGTACCGGGATGTGGACGAAAGCTAGACTTGGAATGACGCGACCGTGCTGGTGATGGAATTCGCTGCTCTTCTGAGTGAACCATGCAACAACCTATAGATGTCAGCGTACTCCTTATAGAAGAGAGGCAGTATACCTACCTTCTCGTCGACCCAGTTGTCCAGTGGAGCATCACCTTTCCCAGGCTGAAAGACACGTCCGCCCTTACTATCGAAGAACCACAGCAACATCTTCAAATCACGAGAATCCTTGGAGCCGTACACAGGGATAAAGTAGTTGCTCGTCCCAACTTTACTCGCATCACCTTCCACGGAGCTCGTTGTGAATGACAGCTTCCTACCATTCGTACCTCGGGCGTCCCGCCACATGTGCTCAGACATGGACCTAGTGTCGCAGGTTTGTGATGCGTCGTGGTTACCAAAAGTAGCAGCGAACTGTAAATTTCGACTGGTCAATGGAGCGATGATTTGATCGATCAACTTGTTTGCATCCTCTGGAGCGACCCATTCGCAAGATGTGAGGTCTCCGTTGAGAACTACAAGATTCGGTTTCTCGTTGTCGAGGATTGAGCTCATGACGCAGACGGTCTTCACGTCAGAATTGGGTCTGTTACGGGCAGAGGCAGCTGAAGTTCATTAGGGACGTGTTGGCTTCGTGTAGTGCAAGAGTAAACATACGCTCGCCGAAGTGTAGGTCACTGAAGACAGTGATCGATAATTCGCCATCTGCGCCAAATTGTATACCGGGAAAGTTAGGCGCTGCAGAATCCCTGTCTTGGAGACGTGAACAACCTGCAACTACCATGGCTGTGAGCAGAGAGAGTGAACGGAAGGCCTTCATGTTGCGCAAGTGTGTCGAGGCTAGTTGTAATCGTATAGCTGGATTTGAGTTGATAAAGGTCAGAAAGCGTGGTAAGGGAAAGGCGGATTTACTGAGTGAATCATTGTTTTTTTTGGGTCGCCATAGCAAACCGTTAACGCATGTGGCAGGAGCGATAGAGGTAGGCGCGCCGGGGACCGTTTGCTCGTGCTGTTGTAGCAACCTCATGCGAACATTAGCCTGCTCCTTAACGCCTCACACAAGGATACCGGGTTTCAGTTTGAGATATTAATACAGGCCTGTATTGTATGACCATAAAGAAGTTCAGATCACTCGAAGTGAAGCCTCGACATGTGTCGAGCATCATGGCCGTCTGCACTGATGCATGGAAACGGCGAAATTGGACGGTTCGTCGCCTTCACAAGCGTGGTATGTGTGAATATGTCAATCACCCAACATGAAACATTTATGATTGAAAATGACGAAAGACAGTCTGGCTGGAACAAAAAGTCTCTTTCGACCAGCAACTTGATTTGAAGGCAATGCAGCATTCGAAGAAGTGGGACAAGAAACTGAAAATGCTGGTCCCTGAAATCGCGGATGCCCAAGGTGATTGTGTTCTATTGCGTGCTCCCATCTCGCCCTGGGGTTGAAAACGAGCACTTCATATCGATAGTATGGCCAAAAAAGATGATTTCGATCTCTACAGCTGAAACAGGCACTTTTATAGGCGGTACCTGGACAGTTTGTAGCAGGCTTGTCGGTCTTGTCATTCTCGGGTTGGTGGTTTAGACGCCTGTGGTTGCTGACACTGACTGGACAGCAAACGCAATTCCAATTGCTGTCCCAGTGACATGTTGAGTGCTGATGGATAAAGACAGACATCGGAGATTGGGGACTGCGTCAATAAGCGCGTCTACCTGTGAACCTGCACTACGGTAAAAAATTGTTTACTGTAGAATAGTACGCTAGGGGTTTACTATATAGGTGTAAACTAACCTTATATATACCTATAAATAGGTTTAAAGTAGTAGTTTACTTTTATAGTAGGGGTTTAAATTAAGTATAAAAAGTAGTTTTATTTCTATTATACACTATAATACCTAACTAAGACTAAAAGGGGTAGATAAGATTAGCTTTATGCTATACGTATATATAACATAATAATAAGTTATAATATTTTTACTAATAGGAGGTGGTGATAATAGAGGTGGTGATAATAGAGGTGGTGATAATAGAGGTGGTGGTAGAGGTGGTGGTAGAGGTGGTGGTGGTAGAGGTGGTGGAGGTGGTGATAATAGAGGTGGTGGAGGTGGTGGAGGTGGTGGTAGAGGTGGTGATAGAGGTAGTAATAGAGGTGGTAGTAGAGGTAGTAAAGAAGATTAAAGAAAGGAGGGGTAAAATACTTAATTAGTAGGAAACTAGGTATTACTACGTAATACTAGTAGATTAATAGAAGTAGAAATAAAAGTAGTTTACTTTTATAGAATATATAGTATAATAAACCCTATTTAGGTTTACTTCTTCTACCTAAACTACTTCTTAGTCTACTTTAGATAAATATAGCTACTATAAACTAGTTTTGTACTATAGTGCTAGATGCAGATAAAAAGCTACTTGTTCTAAGTGATTTTAGCTTAAGGTTGGCTAACGCTAGTACCAGTACCAATAACGTGATCCACCACCAAGCGCCTACCCCTACTAAGCGCCTACTAACACTAAAATCCACTACCTACTAAATAAAGATATTGCGCCACCTATAATAGCTACTATTATAAGATTTCTTAGAGTTATAATTATTAGATCTATTAGAGTAAATTAAATATTTTAGATTATATAAGTAGCTTTTTAGGGGGTCTAATTAGGCGCCTACGCTATAAAGTTGCCTCTACTACTATATCCTCTTCTACTAGCTCCTTATTAACTACCTTAGCTAGTATAATAGTAGGAGGCTTAAGGATTTACCTCTTACCTATTTAAGATATTTTAATATTATTTTAGAGTTACTTTTCTAGTTACTTAGTAGTTTTTTACTTATTATATATAGTAGCTTTTTAAGTAGCTTTCTTCTTTTACTTCTTTTTAGTAATTACTTAATTTAAGTAATACTCCTTTATAAGTTAAGCTTTAGTAAGCTTCTATTACTTATAAAGCTTAATTACCTTACCTTTTTAGTATTATAACTTTTATTCTTTAAGGTTCTTTTACTTTTAAAGCTTAAATACTTACTTTACTTTTAATAGTAAAATAAATTAAATACTACTACTATAATTATTATTAGGGGGTAATAATAGAGGTTTACTATACTTCCTATACTTCTTCTTATTAGTTAGGGTAGCCTTTAGGTATTTATTTTTATAGTTAAGTAGAGTATTTCTTACTAATATAGTATAGATTATCTAGCTAAGCTTCTTTAACTATTTATTATAGATATTAATTATAGTATTATAAAGTAACTACTCTATCTTTCTTTAATTACTTATACTTAATATTAAGGTTATACTATTACTTAAAGAAGGCTAGTTACTATTATTTATAGGTGCTTTAAACCTTAAAAGGATAATATTAAAGTTAAGTAGTAAGATACTTATTACTTTAAAAGCTATTAATATTAGCTTTTCCTTAAAGGTATTACTCTATATAGTATTAAATAACTAGTAGAAATCCCTTTTAGTAATACTTATAAGCCCTTAGAAGCTATCTAGAAAACTAGATAATTAAGCTTTATATAAAGCTATAAAGGGAGTAAATACTATAATATTAAGTAGCTAAAGGGTATAAGTACTATAAGAGGGATATATTATAAGTAAGATCTTATATTTATTATAGTACTTAATAAACTCTATTATTATATAAAATCTATAGCTATTAAGGATAAGGAGCTAGTATAAAGTATAAGCTTTAGCTTTTATCTTATAATTAAACACCTCCTTAAGCTAGGATACCCCTAGGGTATAGCTTATTTACCTACTTAGTAATCTTATAAAGAAAGCTTAGTATTATAATAAGTTAAAATCTTATAACTAGGTATCCTATAAAGCTCTAGATTAGGACTAATAAATAAGAGTAGGGGTAAGAGTAGTACTATTAGTATATATATAAGCTATAGTAGTAATCTACTCTTTATTACTATTCTAGAGTATAGCTCTAATTTTTTTTTATTTATAGGTGCTCTTATTAAATATATATTTAGTTTTTAATAGTACTCTAATAAGAAAACCTTTTTTATTTATATTATAAATATACTAACTCTTAATATTATATTACTCTATTTTTTAGTATAAAAGCTTAAAGTATAAGCTATACTTAAAGATAAAATTAGCTTTAAAGTAGTTATAATTAAGCCTAGTAGCTTAATAAAAGATAAAATTAATATTATAGTAGTTAATAAAGTACTATACTTAATTTTTACTTACTAGATTCCTTAATATTTTAGTTATAAAATTTTAAATAATAGTTTATATAAGGGGTAATTCTTACTTATAAAGCTCTTTAATATACTTTATAAGCTTACTTTCTTATATAGTATTAAGTATTTAATTATTTAGTAGAGTAGTAGTATATATTTACTAAATTTTCTAGTAGTATCTAGATAAGGTTAACTATAAGTAACTATACTTTTCTACTATTTCTAAGTATATAAAATCTTCTCTAAGAGTTAAGGATTTAATTACTATAAGCGCGTTATTAATAGGTGCTATAGTTATTAAGAAATTTAGTGTTAAAAATTTAGTGATTTTAGTGTTAGTGGGCGCTTAGTGGGGGTGGGCGCTTGGTGGTGGATCACGTTAAGTCAAGTTAGCGGCGCGCCCCGCTCCGACGTTGCGCAGGGCATCTCCAGAAAAAAAGTTACAGTCCACGACCGAGGCAATCCTCACTCTCACATTAACCGACGCGATGAATGCTGACGCGTACCTGCGGAAGCAAGGCTGGAAAGGCTCAGGCCATTCACTCGACTCGACCGGTCGTGGCATCAAAAAACCACTTCTCATCACCCACAAGCAGGATCAATTGGGTCTTGGCAAGAAGAAGGCGGCGTATACGACCGACGACCAGTGGTGGATGCGCGCATACGACCAAAGTCTGCAAAGCATTGGCACTGGAAAAGAGGTATTTGACCTTCTGGCTGTTATGCTGGCCACGACGGACCCCATGCCAGGCTAATGCCATGCGCAGAGCACACTCAATCAGATCCGTACCCAAGGAATCAATCGCGGTGGTCTATACGGCTTCTTCGTGAAGGGCGAGGCGATCCAAGGTACCATTGAGGACAGTTCTGCGACTACGACCGACGCCTCCGTTCCTCCATCCGGTACAAATACCCCTGCCACTTCTGTGTCCGACACCGAGGGTGCGTCAACTGCGGCAAAGCTCGATAAAACGAGCAAGCGCAAGCGCGAGGAGGCCGACGTGTCTGAGACGAATATAAAGAGCAGGAAGAGCGACAAGGAAGCGAAACTTGCGAAGAAAGAAGCGAAGAAGATGGCTGAGGTTGATGCTGCCACGCAGAAGCCCTCAACACACAGTTCCAGAAGCAAGGAGCGTACCTCTGTGACCGCGAAGCTTACAAAGATGAAGCCTGCCAAGAAGGCAGAGTACCAGGCGCGAGCCTTGCAGAAAGGTCAATCTCTCGAGAAGTATGTGCTTCGTCGCATTCAGAAGAAAGACCAAAAACGCGCAAAGTACGTCGATCCCTCCGACCCACGTTTCTTCTTTGTTGACTTGCGCAAGGTGATACCAATTTTGCACACCATATGTGCACTGTCGTCCCTTACAAATGCTACCAGCCACGGTTCTATCGCGTCCAACCGTTAGGGCTCGACCAGATGATTTGGGCGAGAGAAGTACTCGACTTCATCTCTGAATGTCGTGAGATGGATCAATAGAGCCGCGGCGAGACACCATGCACTACATATTCAAGCTCATCGGCTATCCAGGGTGAAGCACAAGGACCGCAACAGGCAGGCAGTGGACACAAATACAAGCTTCGTTCAGCTGTAGCAGCCGAGCAACTGGAGAACTCGACCCTACGAAGGACGAAGACGACCTAGCACTAGGTCCTTGGAGGAAGTCCATGCGCCTCAATCGACGAATCGCTTGGTTGACGAATCAACACATAAAACACACGCGGATCGCCCTTAGACTACAGCAACTGCCATGCCGCACATGACGAATTCTACGGCGAAAAATAAGCGAAGAAGAGAGAAGCTGCATTAGCGTCGTCCAATATCGCTCGAGAGGACCGAAAAGCACAGGACACTTGGGCCGGAGGAGTGGAGAAGTAAGACGGATAGCTAGATCAAGACTTCAGGTGACTCAACACGATAACATGTACAGTCTTTCAGTGACTTGCTTGTCCTGATGAACTAGATAACCAAATTTTAATCAAAATCAGTCATCGGTATGGCAGTATATCAGTTTGCTATTCAGAATTGTATCAGCAACATGGCTTTCCACAGACGAAGAAAGGCTTCCAAACATTCTCGTGACATAGTCCTCAAGGACGAAAGATGGTATTGGTTTAATCGAGATCAATTCAACCTGTCTTGCCACTTAATATCCAAGGCCTCTTCTCCCAAAATTCATCCTTGATAATGTCAACGTGCTCCATGATGATCTTCGCTTTACTCCGTTTCTTGCGATCCCTGTCCTTTTGCGTGCGGCTCATTTGCACCGGGCGGCTATCTGCACTATGTGTGGCTGATGCCCAGTCGCCCCGCTCTGTAGCTTTCCTACGTGTAGCAGCGGCGGCGGTGGTGGTGGACTTAGATGTCGAAGTCGGGTCAGAATAGGATTTCTGGGCCTTCTTGGAGGTATCGACGGTAGAGAGGGAGGTATGCTTATACTCCTTGGCCTTGCCTTTGCCTTTGTGTTTGCTCGTTGGGGTGACTATGGTTGATATTTGTGATGGCGTTGAATTTACACGTGAGGAGTCGCGGGTAGGTGCTTTGGGGGGCGTGGAGAGCATTTCGTCCATGTCGAGTGATCCGTTTGTGCTAGTGATGGTCTGTAGAGGGGTTAATTGGTTGTTTTGAGAGGCTGCAGCTATCGATGATGAGAGCGCGTGAATGTCAGGATCCTGGTGTGGATGGGAGAATGATGCAGATGCTGACGCAAAGTCTAGCCGTGACTGACTGTTTGCTCTGCGATTTGAGGGAGGGGAGACTGTAGCAGGTAGTTCGGCAATAACTGGATGAGCAATGTGTTGTTCATCCCAAATTTTCCCGCTTCTATTGGCTGCATCGCAGGCACGAGATTGAGATAAGGATTCAATGTGCCCTCGAGGCGAAGATTCTTGTTGCGGATTGTTGCCAGTACCTTTCACCTTCGCTCTCGTGCGCAGCTCTTCCTCTCTGCTCAATGGTGGACTAGGCAACTCTTTGTCTGTGCGAAGTGGCGGACTGACTCTCTTTGGTGTGCTTGACCCGGTGGTAGGGACGGGGCTGTGACATAACTCTTTCTCATCACTCGATGGCCTCACGGCTTTGAGCGTGGAACTTGACCGCGAGTTCTGCAGCGACAGTTTCCGTGGCTGGCTGTTGACTGGGATGCTAGACATGCGTAAAGGTATTGAAGGTGGTCCGCTTGCACTATGGCTGTGTTGAGTCGCATAGGAAGGGAGAAGGGGTTGACTTGGTGAGCGATGCTTTAACTTATTTTGGTGTGTCAGAGGTGGACCTGATGAGGGCGTAGATGCAGACATCGACGCGGAAGCCGAATGGGAGGGCATGCGGTTGGTTGTTGAAGGAGATTGATGTCTGTAACCAGAAATCTGGAATGCCGTAGGAAAGTCATCTGGTGGTGAAATAGGCGAGAAGTTGGTACGTGTTGTTGGATTTGGAGCATTGAGAGACGTTGGCGGTTTGGTGCTTGGCTTCAATGTCAACGGAGAGAGTGGTAAAGGCATCAAAGGCGGAAACGGTTGCTTGGTTTGAGACACCATGCTTTCATGGGGCGATGTGACAGTTGATGGGGGAGATAATGGTCGAGTGTTGAGTGGTGGGTTGGTGCTGTTCCGAGCGCTCACCGGATTTGACCGCAACGGATTGGGAAACGTTGATCTCGACATGGTCGCTGTTGATGGTGGCGGAGACGGAGTTGAAGTAGTGGATAGAAAAGTGGGCCCTAATAATTGCTCTGGAGACTCTGTTTCTATAGCGCCGTCCTGCAGGAGTCGCGGTGCCATCTCGATAGGCCGAGTAACAAGATGCGGGGAAACCCTTCGCGGCTGGGGTTGGGCAAGAGGGGGTGATGGAAATGCTGCTAGGGTAGGCGAGGATGCTGCTTCAGCTGGCGCCGTTGGAAAGAACTGGCATTATCAGCTTAATCACAGTAATATCGAGATCCAGCCTAGGCATACGTCTCTGTATAGTACTGTCCCCTTTTTGAAGCACTCAGGCTCCTTGTTGTAATTGATACCAAACTCCTTGAACAACAGCTCATTCTTGTCGGACGATACTGTTCCAGATAATTTTTGCTCAGCTTCACGAGGGTCCATACCACCTTTCTGAACGAGGGTCCAAAACGTCGTGTTGTAAAGATTGTTGATGTGGCCTGACACAAGATTGTTAGGCAATTTCGTAATTGTAACGGGATGACGTGAGAAAGCTAAAGAGCGTGCTCAAGGCAGCGCCGAATCAAGGAGAGGCGTGCAAAAAAAAGCAAGTTTGCTTACAGTCGACTTGTCGCCAGCTCATGTAATCTCGGAGATTGAAGTCACTGGGATAGCACACCGCACGTCCATCGAAAGACGGAAGTGGAGGCGTGAGTATCTTGTCAGGGAAGTATTCAGACCATAAAAATACATAGTACGATGTGAATGTCGACACTATTGTGGTAGTCAACTTGCTATGAGGCATCAGCTTGCCCTTGGTATGTGGGTGCCATGATAAGCATCACAGGTCAGGTCTTGCATACCTGGCTCTTCGTTCAAAGAGATTGCAATCCTTGTGGAAGACGAAACTGTTACACATGTCAGCTTAGCTGCAACTGTAGACAGAGGCATGCTGTAGCCCATGTCCTTTTATCAGTAGCCTGGGTATGCCCACTTGGGCAGCTGATGATCTCACTCATCATTACCCTCGAATAATGCAGCGACATACCTGTATTCATCGCTGTTGCCATATGCTAGCACAAGATCAGGGAGTTCTTTCATCACAGCCTGAGCTGCTGCGTTCATGAGATCAAGCGCATCTCGGTCATTAGGTTTGGTGAATTTGTACTTGGTCGTAAATCTGAGCGGCTTGTATCAGTAAAGGTATGTTACTGACTTTAGATGGTGATTTGTTGGCTTGATGCCGTCACGTCCATTGTTCAGCGTTTGCGTCGCGGTTCCAACAACCACGCGTACCTGAATGTCAAAGGCACGAGCCGGCCTGCGCATGGGAAATACGGTAGCAAAACCTGACATACTTGGAGAAGCCCCGACCGTCAATCCGCACAACAATCCAAGTGTTAGCCAACAGATTGTCCGGCTGCTCGAACGAGCGCACATATTCGTATCTAGAGCCTGTCAGTACATAGTTTGATGGGCACGATGGGTAGGCTAGGACTGTTCGCACGTGCAAATGTTGAACTTATCCTTACTCACTTTGAATTAGCCATCTGTGTTCTGCCTTCGCTATAACAACCTCTCAGTTGCACCACAATCGCGCAGCATAGCAACCTGAGAACAAAGTCCAGAAAGCGATCGCCAACGCAATGCTGGCCGCCGATGGAAATGGTTTTGAGCACTTCGAGATTCCGCAGCCAAGGCTAGCCCGTTGTTCTGCACAGCGAAGGAGTGTTTCAGGTGCGCGCATATCATGCACCTAAGATGGTACGTCTGGGCAAACGCATACCGGTATAGCGCGATTGATATAGTAGCGGCTGGAAAACTCCGAAGAAGGCCATCATGCATTGTGGAAATGGAAATGCCGTGTGGAAAGTCTCATTGACGAGTCGGGATGATCGGCGCTGACTAATGATAGGCCGACCCCAGGGTCTTTTTGGACCTTGACAACTCTTCCTTCTACCAACTCTGTCCTCCATATCACTCATGGCCATCCGCCATCAATTCTTGGGAGACCCCATAGGCCGTATCTCCAAGCAGCATCGATCGACATAGGTGCCTCATCCTACGCGGCGGCTTGCAACGTGCTGCGTGCATGGAGCTGTACTACCCATCACCACCTCGCAGCGACGAGAGACTAACCCATGCTACATGCAGCGGTGAGGCTGTTACCGGGCATTCCCAAGTAGCTTGCCAGCTGTTCGTAACATGTGACATTGGCTACGTGTATCACGTCTGGAGTGCAGCCTAACAGACATTAAACACCGGTTCGTTCAGGGCACTGACCAACCCCACAAGCTTCCAGCCACAACACCATCCTCAAACAATGCAGTCTGCACATTTCAGGAGTGAGTGTTCCAATGAGCCAACAAACTTTTGTCCGACATTCAGGAAACCGCGCCGTCTGTTTGAGCCTCCGGTACTTACGCCACAGCGTTTTCTGGAGAACACCAGATTCTGCTCGTGGCTGCAAGCACTCCCTCGCTGACTGAAACTGTTGCTAAATCCGCAATCAATACGATGATTGTGTGGCGCTTATTGTGGTGCGTTCGGCCTATTTGAGGATGCACCACTAGGTACAGGCTTGCCTACGTTTAATTAATCATTATATTCTAGGCCTTCGAAGATACCAGGGCAGGCAAGTCGATGATTCATTTATAGGATCCCCTTGGAATTATGGGTCTTACACGGTCTTACGGTATGGAGAATTTTGTCGCTGTATCGAGACCATCCTACGGTAGGCTCCGTCTTCTTTAAAGAGCATTGACTCGCGGAAGCGCCACAGACCGGCGGACCGCAGCGTCATGATCGACATATAGATAACGGTAGAGCTGTCCCCACACGTTACCAGCTCGTAGTTACCATGCCTCAGCATCGAGTCGTCCTTGACATTGAGCAAAAATACTGAGTTTGGAGTAAGGTTCTTCTAAGATATTCTGGTGCGGGCTCTTACATCTACTAAGTTTGGTGTAACAGACTCTTCAATCTAGTGACAAAGGTAATCTGTCCCATCTGTCTGATTGTTTAAGCGTCGAATTTACGCACTACGTAGGCTTGTCACTTTGTGCGTGAGTCGGCCATCTTAAGCAGTGCCTGACAGCTTAGCAGCTGTCAGATTGAGTCAAAGTTCAGTTCGATCTTTGCAAAGTTTGAAATTCCAGGCGCTTGACTCCTGGAATGTAGTGTGTTTCAAATCAAGCTGACCAAGTAATGGGAAATTGATCGAATACCGGGAAGCACATTGCTCATATGTACACTTCGTGCATTAATCGCAGTCTTCAGAGCACACGATATAGTCCGGCTGTTCATTATCAAAGACCTCATTTTAACCCAGCTCAGAATCGTGGACCGCATTAGGACCTTGAATAATTGCTATCAGACCAATCATTATCCTCCATAAGACGCCGCTACTTGTGGCTAAACCACTTATTCCTCAATTAGTTCAACAAGTCTTGTGTGTCTCCATGTTGACAGATCAGCAAGATTTTCGTTCCTTGGTGAATCGCCTCTAAAAGAAATATATCAACTTCTTCGGCGTTTTTGGAGATCTTGAGAAGAGTGGACGGCCGACGAGTGCGGTCGGCACCGTCTTCCTTGTACTCCTGAACACCAGTTAAAACATTCTAGACACTTATGTCTTGAATATCCCAGCACCATTGTGGTAACTAATGATGAATTTGGGCACAGGCTTGGTGTACGGAGTAGATGTCTCTCATGTCAGTTTTCTTTTTGCACTTGCCAGACCAAGTTTCAGATCCCAAATTGAGTACTGTGAGACCTTTGGAACCGTGAAGTCTGATCATGAATGAAAGCTTACTAACATTTATATTATAGAGAGCTGCGTTGATAGCCATTGTCAGCCAGAAAAGTCTTAAATTCATTAGAAAGCACAGTAGAAGATATCGTTGCATTTCCACTGTTGGTACTTTAGCCCTTATTCGTGCCCAAGAGGTAGTCGTTCACTTCAATATTCCCAAAGGGACGGAGGCCTGTGACACTGTATATTGCGATGAATTGATGGATTCAGAGCTTTTTAATACCGAGATGCAGGTCTTGTATGCGTCCATACAGTTCTGTTCAACCTCTCTAATGCTGCTGGCAACTTGGTCATTTAATCAACAAAGTTTACAAATATCGCAAGCAAATATAATTAATTATGGTGACTAAAGAGGTGCTCAACGTGGTTGCCTGCCTATTCTATATTACATGACAAGTCTGGATGTGCACGATAGTCTTCATCCAGCAGAGCAACTCATTTCGAAAAGGACTGTGCGGTCGCATCTCCAATCTGACCGTACAATTGCAACATACTGACAATGATTTATTGTTGCAGTGGTCAAATTTGTTCAGATGAAGGCCACATACGTTAATGAGTACCTGGAGTCATGGAAACATGTGATGTCGCAAGCTCGGGCACAACGTCGACGCCAATCCGGATCTGATGAAGTGGTTGGAAATCATATGCGATTTATACACATTCCAGGCTAGAGATGATGGCATATTAAATATTGGTCTTAGAAGAGGTGAATGTTACTCGGCCTCACAGTTACCCCTGATTGCCTACCCTAGGTATTGTCTGTGTTTGCAACGCATACTTGGTAGGTACCTTTGAATATGCAAAACGGCATATTATAAGACATGCTGCAGCTATATGTTATAGTTATGATTTATCTAACAGAAGCTGCAACGGAAACACTCCTATTGTAAAGTGATCTATCTTTTACTACGAATGATTTCAACCTTGATCATTGTCAGCCTGTGGCATCGTTATATCAGTACCACCACCCTCGCTACTCGCCTATCTCTACCGTGCCAGCATCTACTGAGCGTGCGCAATATTCGTGCTTATCGTATTTATCAGTACAAACGCTTAATGCACTGCTCCTTCCGCCTGCGACCTACAAACGCTCTCACCCTCACCAACATCCACGCCACATCAGCTACACCCAAATCAAACCCCCAAATCAAACCCTCGAACCTACCATATAAAGCCCAAAATTACTGATTATTTCATCAAGCGCGCGACCAGCAGTCGGCCGAGAGGTGAAGAGCTACTCATCTGGTTACGACATCTGTAGGAGTGAGAGAACTTCCAGACCGTCCTTCGCCTGGTCGCCCGTTCGAACCCAACCGAAAACCTTGCTTTGCATTGCAAAATTGCAGTTTATATCGCAGGATTTAGGTCGCTCTCCACAAGGAGTGTGCTTTTTTTTGCTAATAAGAACTGCCATACTGTAAGATAAAAAAATAACATTAAACGCTCCCGTTTAAGCGACAAACTAGAAAATAAAAACATGCCCTCTGTGTCTAAGACATAGTCCGTCTGAATTTTAGAGAATGTTTCACTAGAGGAAACAAGTCTTTTTATTCAATCGCATATGTGTGATACTATGTGTGGTATTGCTGCAGTTTCATGTGGCAGTCTTAATGTAATGCTCGGCTGATCGGCGCTGCTGCTAAGCAATATTATCAATACGCGCAAGCCAAAGGCTAATAGAAGTGTCTTTAACGCGGGATATGACGCTGTAGGGTTTTCGTTGTAGGGGGATTTCTAGTTGCGTGGTTTCGCGCGAAGACTATGTGGGGTAAGTAATGGGGCTGGTGTGTCTTAATGGAGAACGTAAAGAAGTTGGATAGAGAGAGCCATTAGCCGCAGGAAACAATTGTTAGAGTTCCTGAAGAAGCAAGGTTTGGCATTTGTCAACTTGGTGGGCGGCTGTAACAAGTGCGGCCAGGATACTAATAAACCCTATCATGCGTCGTAGGAAATGTCTGGTAGGTTATGATAAGCCTCCCATGATCCACGCCTAGCTCAAATGCTACCTCGGGACGAGGCTCGGATTTAGACGCTAGTGTGACGCAGTCATCATTGCCTCTGTGGAAAGGGACTACCGAGGAGTACCTTCTTTGAGATTACTGATCTACACCATCTCTTCGATATATAACATGAATGTGCTGCTCTACCCGTGTCCTTTCGTACAGGTTACACAGTTTTGCTTATCGATATGCGAAACAATGCGAACTCGACATTGGGATTTACTTCAGCAGTCCAAGAATCTAGTTTCACGAAGACAGAGAACAAGGGCTTTGTATAGATGACCATTCATTTGGCAAGACTACCCAACCCTCCGCACGATGAGACCGGTGGCTGCGGGAGATGATTCATATTCCCATTTATGTCGTTAACTAGTAAGTATACCTGAAGCCCTTTTGATCACCATCCTGCATGCTTGTTAATCTCTGGCATCGCAAACAATCGGTGGAGACACTTACATCGTTGTACTCCAGTTCAAGCTCCCCGCGATCAGCCCGCTTGTTCAACGACCAACTGCGTAAGGTGATGAGGCAAACAATAACAAGCGTGAGCAGGCAGCACGCGATACAGGCGTACAGACCTGGTCGGTAGCCAGGCTTGTCCTGCGTTCTGAACACCAGACCCCCAGCCACACCCCCGACTCCACCCATGCCCACTAAAGTGGCGGAACAAAAAGCGCGTTTCCACTGTCCGCGGATGTTGTTCGCTTGGTAAGACATGGTGGCAGGGACGTTGCTGTTGGCGCCAGCAGTGGTCAAGAACACGCCGAAGTACTGGATCGTATGTCAGCCTAATCTGGAAAGCAAAGACAAGCGAGAGTCCTTACCCTAACGTTGGAGTTACTGTGGAAGCCCATGATTGGAAGCCCGATGAGGCAGAGAACCATGTTGAAGATGATGACCGGTCCACGTAGATGGTACTTGTCACCCGCCCAACCAGTTGCGTACATGACAATTGCGGCGAAAGCGTACGGCGGTGCAACGAGGCACTGTGCTGCACCGATGCTGAATCTCATGTTCTCAGTCAGGATGATCGGCAGGAAGTATGCAAGAGCGTAAGTCACGGTGGTCGTGTTGAAAAAGATCTAACGAGTCAGCGACGAATGAACTGATTGCAAAAAAGACGAACCATTGCAAAACCCCAAATCTTAAGATCAGCGCCACCCCTGAAGAACTTGGCCAATGACCAAGCTTCTGGCTTCGCATCACCACGGTCTCTGTCAACACGATCGATGATGAATTTCACTTCACGCGCGTTCAAGAACCTCCAAGACTTGTGGGCCTTGTCAGGGAAGTCAACAAGAGCCCACCAACCGATAATACCAAGGCAGCATGTCAGAGCTCCCTCAATGATGAAAATCCCTGTTGTATGGGTCAGTCTTGCGTTGCAGACCTCTCAAATCAAGCAAAGTACTTACATCGCCAGCCGTTGAGACCCTCGCGTCCCTTCAATTGCATAAGTCCGTAAGCCAGAATACCTGCGCATGCTGAGGCCAGACTTCCAAGGATGTAAAAACAGGAATATCGCTTTCCAATATCGTATCGAGTATCTATCTTACATGTCAGTACTGCTGGGATTGCTCAAGACAGGACACGTACACCAGGTTGACAGGAGGTAGACGCAGCTGGGGAAGAATCCGGCCTCTAATATACCGAGAAGTACTCTAAGTGCAGCAAGCGTGCCGTAGTCTGGACTAAAGCCCATGCCAATCATCACAGAGCCCCATGCGACGACAATGAAAGAGAGGAAGTTTCGTGGCCCCAGGTATCGGACGATTACAGTGGCAGGTGGTTGGAAAACAATGTAGGTTGCGAAAAAGACAATGGTGACAATCGAGTAACGCGAAATAGTGCCTTGGAGGACATTGAGCTTGAGTTCAGCGTTCATTCTTGTTGTTGTCAGCGCTCATGTTGCACAGCCATTGGCAACTCTTCCACATACCCCGCAATAGCCGCAGCACTCAGGTTGGTACGGTCCATCAGCGAAACACAGTACAGCACTCCGACTGTGACAACAAGACGGCGATCAATGCGATGGATGATCTTCCGTTGTTCGCGCTCAGTAAACTCGCACTCGTAGCCATCGGTGGATGTGGCATCGTCATTTTCCTTTAGCGATGGCGAGGAGTGCTTCTCAGCATCATGGTGCTGATCAACCACGTGCGAATTCATGGTGGGCGAATTCGAATGGCGACGTGTGTAGGTCGCAGCGAGGGGGGGCGGGCACACGGTGAGATAAAGAAGGAACAAGCACGCGGCGATCTCAATATATGTTCAGCTGTGTCCACTGTCCGTGCTGCCCCCCTGCCATGCCACCCCGCCAAGACCAATCGGTCCCCAGGCATGCCATCGTTTCAAGCCTACCGAGGCACGGGCAATCTGTCGAGCTTGTTACGTCGCAGTCCTCCTCCATATCTCCATCGCTGTCCAGTCCAATCTGGAGGCAAACAGCGGAGAGGGCCGAAAACAGGAAGGTGAGTGGAGACCCGGGGTTGGCCTTGGCATGTGGAGACCCCGCATGAAGGTGAACGCCATGGGGTTTGGCGGACCCACGACCAGCTAACGGACCCACGCTTGGACAAGCCTTCTTGTCCCAACTGCCCATCAGAGGCTTGTCATCGCCGCCGCCATGGTAGAGGGTGCGCGAGCCCCTTGGGCCCGTAGCAATTCGATGCTCGTGAGCCGATCGTTTCCTTTGTTCCAACAACGCTGCCCTAACAGTACGCGCGCAGCCTACTAGGAGACGCCCATCTGCAAGCGACCAGGCTTTGACATTCTGCTCTAGAGTAGAGTACGCGGGGTACGACATCCTCTGGCGCTGGCTGCACTCCACTTGCCCGTCTGCGGGAAACCCAGATTAGGGCACTTCTCCGATCTGCTTGCCGTTGATGCGTGACAGCTCCATACGGCCTGCATACGGACTCGAGCCGCAAAGACAAGGAACTCGTCCTATGGTTTGTCTTGTGTCGCCCCCAGCGCCTTGGCATACATCAGCACATTCCTTGGATGTGCTTCCACTGCTTATAACAACGGGCTGGGCAGGCCAGCAGTAATCATGTAGCAGAGGCTTCTGAGCTGATTGAAACTAATTCGAACAGTCAACGAGAACCAAGACACAGCGCTGCATGCTGTAATTCGACAGAGAAGGCTGACTTCCAAGATCAGGGGGAGATGAGTTTCTACTGTGCCGTTGATCGGCACTCGCTTATTGGTTGCCAGATGTGGCGTCGTTGAAGTTCAGTCACACTTCCCCCCACACTATCAATGTTGGATACCTGGCGGCGTCCATCATGACAAAGGCATTTCAATGAGTGGATCGCCGGCTTTACCATGTCGGCAGATCATCTATGCCCCATAGACCTGCGCGGATTGCTCAGGAGTAATTGCACTGGCACTACGCACTGCAGACCTCTAAGCGAGTCCGAGTCCTGTGATATCCGTTGTTAAGTACACTGAAAATACCCCAAACGAGTCGCGGCCTCATCACACGATCACATTTGGTGGCTATGCGAGATGGCTAATCTCGCAGGTGTCTATGACGAATCAAACGCGCTCTACGGCGCCCCTCACAACCACCGTCATTCAATCTGGTAATCCGGAGAAAGCCAACAGACACACTCGGGCAATGTTTCTCCACTACCAGATGTCTTATGATGATTGCAGGTCAAATTTGCTTTTCACATATAAGATGATCTAATTGCACTACAGCAGTCAGCGTGTCATTCCACTTCGACCTACCAATAGTCCTAAGTGTTCCACATATCAATGCCGACCAAATCGCTGGATTGTGTCGATCCAACGTGTTCCCGGCTCGTGGGCTTTCAAACTGGTTTGATTATGTACATGTTCCCCGGATCATGCTCAGTTCCCGCCTAGATCTTAACGCCAGATGTGGCTTCGCCATCCAATCACATCACTAGCAACAGAACACTGACCCAGGTTCCCCAGAAACGGATCGCCGCCCTCCAACAGTGGCACTCCCGTACAGCCCGCTTTCCAACGCCCTCTACCATTTCCTGCAGTGCCTTCCTATAGCCCAAGATCATCGAACCAATAGGACCACCCCAATAGGCCAACAAGCCGAGGCACATTCGATTCTGCAAGTCTACATACTCCAAGGCCTCCCGTTCCAATATGCACTGTCCTAAAGTCAAACCTGGAGACACAACCCCTACAGCATCTTTGTTATCGCGATCATTGAATGGTAAGGGCACGGCTCCAATAGGATACTCGTCGAGAATTTATGTCCGAGGCAATCGAAGAGCTTGCCGAGTGGCCAAAGATTCTACGTGCATACTTGGGCTGATGTGGCGACCATAATTGACCGTACATGAGATGGGAGGAGGGCCGGTATGTTGCTTATATAAACTTCATGTTACAGCTTCGGAAAGGGTAAAGTTTTAAAGAGTCGGGAATTCAAGAGTTCGATATAGTGATCTACGATACTGCCTTTAGCCTTCAAGAATCGTAACGAGTAGGAGCAGTGCATAATACAACGCATTAAGTGTCGATGGCCACAGTTTCTGGGCATCTTGACATAAAAAGTCGGTATTCTTGCGATCTGGTAGCTATCATGACTAACGGAGTGCTTATACAAAGGCACGTTCAGACTCCACTCCGAGCAAAGAGGATGTGGCAGCCACGGTGCTGGGGACGGTCTGCTGCGCGCATACACCCCCCCCCAAAAAAAAAGGAATGCATTGCCTGAGTACCTCTAGCCGCCATCTTCTCAATTACATCTGAGAGTCTATTCTGTGATCTTTTCCATTCAGACACTAGTCACTACAGCGAGATGGGAGCTTCACAAACTGCGAGAATGGAAGACTAGCCAATCTTGTGCCCTTCTTACAGTCCAAACGACCTATACATTTGGTGAGATCTAAATGTAACAATACTTGGTCTGCGGGGCAAAGGCAACGCTCCTAGGCAAGACATACAACAGCGGGGATTCAACAGTGGTCACCCATCTGACTACTGATCCGCCGGTACACTGCTTGAGTTCAGCTGAGCGAACGGAAAGCTCTATTTTCTCTTGTCTGATCACCATGAATGCCCCCAAATTTCCCGTTCGTGGTGGCCTGGGTCGGGATAGGGGTTCCTGTGTCAGGTATTCAGTCGCCTTTTCACTCAAGTCGCGGCGTAATCTCTACAAACTATAAGCGCCAAGTGTTTCAGCAATGTTGAAGCAGCCGTAAGGCGCTTTGCTATCACATTTGACCACACTGATCGCGGGGCGTGTGCGTCAATTAAAGCCTTCACTACGGTAAAAAATTGTTTACTGTAGAATGGTAACCTAGGAGTTTACTATATAGGTGTAAACTGACCTCGTGTATACCCGTAAATAGGTTTAAAGTGGTGGTTTACTTTTATTATAGGTGGTTTAAATTAAGTATAAAAAGTAGTTTTATATCTATTATACGCTATAATACCTAACTAAGACTAAAAGGGGTAGAAAAGATTAGCTTCACGCTATACGCACATATAACATAATAATAAGTCATGATATTTTTACTAATAGGAGGTGGTGATAATAGAGGTGGTGATAGAGGTGGTGGTAGAGGTAGTGATAGAGGTGGTGGTAGAGGTAGTGGTAGAGGTGGTGGTAGAGGTGGTGGTGGTAGAGGTGGTGGAGGTGGTGGAGGTGGTGGTAGAGGTGGTGGTGGTAGAGGTGGTGGAGGTGGTGGAGGTGGTGGTAGAGGTGGTGGTGGTAGAGGTGGTGATAGAGGTGGTTATAGAGGTGGTGATAGAGGTGGTGATAGAGGTGGTGATAGAGGTAGTAATAGAGGTGGTAGTAGAGGTAGTGAAGAAGATTAAAGAAAGGAGGGGTAAAATACTTAAATAGTTAGTAGGAAACTAGTTATTACTAATACTAGTAGATTAATAGAAGTAGAAATAAAAGTAGTTTACTTTTATAGAATATATAGTATAATAAACCCTATTTAGGTTTACTTCTTCTACCTAAACCACTTCTTGGTCTACTTTAGATAAATATGGCTACTGTAAACCGGTTTTGTACCGTAGTGCTTGCATGTAGCGGAGCTGTGGTAGCATCAGTCAATAAGTGCAGATGTGTCCGCGCAGACAGCGCTCTCTTACCGGTATTGGCCAGCTCGTTTGGAATTGGCTCTCTCGCCCCCGCGCACGGTAGATCTACCCTACCGATTCGAGCCATTGTCACCACCTCAAAATGTCTACTCCTACTTTCACTCGAGCTGCAGCGCTCACAAGGACTCTGGCGCAGTCGGGTCGTCGCTACGTTGTTGAAAAGATCCTTCAAGACAAACCTGGAAATCAAGGGCGCGTATATCTTGCAACGTAATTACACTGTGAAATAATTACAGAATTAGGTCCAGGATGCCGTACTGCTTGCTGCAATGACCTTTAACGGGCGATGGCGGAGGCGGCTCGGGCGCGGAATCTAAACACCAGAATCGGGCACGAAAGAACGTCAAATGTACCCCAAGGAAGTACCTCGAGAGACGACCTCAGCATCAAATGGATGCTCTTCTTCTCACCTAATCCTCCTCAAGATCTCACTCTAGTCGCATCCTGGAAAAGTATACACCACAATTATGCAGATATCAGGTGCCACTTCTAAGAAAATAGGGGGAACAATTAGTGCATAACTACAGGGGTCAAATATAGTTTCTATTTGAGAAAATCCATGTGCTCTGTTTTGGCGTCGAACTCATTAACGTAGTAGGCGCGAAAGCTCACAGCATCCTGGTATGTGTAAATGTGTCCCATCTGAAGTGTGGATTGATGACCTTAATATGACGAGAGGGGCAAAGCAAATATTCTCACTAGCTGGCCATTATAGTAACACAGGATAGACGATTATCTAGTCTTACACCCTCCTCACTTGATAATATGTGTCGTGAAGCCACCTTCAGCCTCTTCTAACTATCTTAGTACCCACAATCACTTAATCAAGCTGAGCTATTTTTCAACCTCAATATAGGTGTATACACATAAAACATATATTGATGAGATCACGTAAAATCTCGCTTGAAACACACATGAGCGACAACGGGGTACGAAACCTGACTTCCCGGCCAAAACGCCATCACGATAATTCGAAGTGAACATGATATTGTTATTGTGTGGCCGTTATTCTCGAGAAAGAACATTTACAGCACTATGCTGAGATACAATAGATACCCTACCGGTGCGCTACAGTTTCAATGGTATCTCCACCAGATTGGGCGACGACTGGATGATGGCGTGAGGTGGCCTCTGTATCTCCAGTGACACCTTCTTGGGTGTGATTGTTTTTCACTAGATACTTTTTTATCGTGCAGTATTCTTCCAACGAAGCACCTCCGGTATCACGACTATATTCGAGCGTTTTGCAGAGGAAGGTGTGTGCAAAGGTAGCACAATCGTTTAACAATAGTTGGTAGCGCATGGGAAATGACAAAGCAGCAATGTATTTGATCATCCTGTCCGTTATTCTAGGGCGGTAGACGGGGTGATACCGTGTAAGCTTTGCGGGGAGGCTAAGATCGACAAAAGATAGGGTCCTGAGCTGGTCTTTGAAGTCGAGGAAGAGGTGGAGCTTCCGAAATCTGCCCTCGGTGATGCCTCCGGACCGTTCACATTCTGAAATTTCCTATTTCCTCGACCGGAAGTCTCCCCGCTGATGTCTTGTATCACTACAGTACAAAACTGGTTTACAGTAGCCATATTAATCTAAAGTAAACTAAGAAGTAGTTTAGGTAGAAGAAGTAAACTTAAATAGGGTTTATTGTACTATATATTCTATACAAGTAAACTACTTTTATTTTAACTTCTATTAATCTACTAGTATTACGTAGTAATAACTAGTTTCCTACTAACTATTTAAGTATTTTACCCCTCCTTTCTTTAATCTTCTTCACTACCTCTACTACCACCTCTATTACTACCTCTATCACCACCTCTATCACCACCTCTATCACCACCTCTATCACCACCTCTATCACCACCTCTATCACCACCTCTATCACCACCTCTACTATCTATACCACTACCTCTATTATCACCACCTCCACTACTATGCCGTGGCACGGAGGGTACGAGTGTAAACGAGGTTTAACCTGAAATGGATAGGTTAAAGGTATAAAGGAGGGGGAGGATTATAGGATAGAACGACAGGCCTTTTAACACTACAACACTTCTTATTAATAGAAATTTCTTCTCCTTAATTCTTCTTTTAAGCTAAGTTGATTACCATAAGTTATTTACTACCACGTCCTACCCTCCCTCCTTCTCCTTGTTTAAATAGGTTACTCTCCCTAATAGTGTACTACCTATACTGTAACAATAGGGCAGAATTGCTTGCCTATTGTTCCATGCCGAGTTAGGCCTAATAAAGGCCCGACTTACTAATATATATAGAGAACAGCTCGCCTATAGTTAGGATAGGCATGTTTGTGAAGGACTTAGGCTTATGCCCAAGCCTAGGTCTAACACAAGACGGACCAAGTCTAACACCACTACTAAGCGAACACACTAGACACCTATAAAAAGGCATAGAGGGCTTATCTCTCCTTTAAGATACTAAATACTATTATTAACGCTTATTATATTCTCCCTTAAGGCTAGTCTATAATATTTTAGTATCTTCTTCTAAATATACTATAATAGTAATAAGAGATAGACACGCTAGATATTTAGAATAACTAGGTGCAACCTAATATAGTAGAAAGGCTAATATAATAGGTCTATAGATTAATAGAATAATAGGCTTAAGACTCTACTATAATAGCTATACTATATTAATAGAATAAGGAAATACGTAATTAGATTCTATCCTAACCCTCCTCTAAGCCTGCTAGGTTTAATAATATACTACCTCTACCCTCTCCTACCTTACGCTATAAACCTTTCCTAGTTAGCTTGCTATATAATAGCACTAAGGCAAACTTCTCCTTCTAGTAAATAACTATAGAGTTTAAACTACGTGTAGATAAGGTCTTTATTAGGGATAAGAAGGTAAGGTTTATATATATTTAGTCCTAGTTATTACCTATAGTTTAGCGCGCTATAGCACTATACTTTAAGGATAGTACACGCAAATATTAGGATATAAGCAGGTTTCTTAACTACCTAGTATTCTATTATAGTAACTATTATAGGTAGGAGCGCGCCTAAGTTATATTAGAACACTTATATTAGGGCTAAAATTAGCCTTTTATAGAGTTCTTTATAAATTTTATATAGCTCCTTATATAGTTAGGAGGTTTATACTAGAATAATAAATAGAAGCTTTTATAACTTTAGTAATCTCTTAATAGTTATATATACTTAGTTTCCCTTAATAGGGGAGTCTTTAGGATAAACTATAATATAGCTATAGAGGAATATAAGATAATTATAGTAGATATTAAAATAGCCTCTTTAGAACTAGGCTTTCTTTAGGCTAGTAAGTCTAAGGAACCCTAGTAGAAGTCTAACTTAGATTAGGATAGCAATATAAATATAGTAGAAGTAGTAGCCTTATTAAGTATACCTACTAAACTACTAGTATTACGTCCTAACTAGATCCTATAGGACCTATTTAATATATAGAAACTAGCAAAGGTCTATACCTAGTATAGATAGGGTGGTTATTTTATATATATATGCCCTAATACCCTATTACTATAACTAGTAGGTGTTAAGATAGTTATAGTATTAGCAAGCGGCCCTAATTTAGGAAACTAGCTACCCTTAACTTTAGGCTAAGTTAGGGGTATAAGGAGGATACTATAATAGAGGAATTATTAATAGTAGAGGCTATTAAGTGTCCCCTAGATATTAAGGCTAGGCTAAATAATCCTCCTTTCTTTATTCCCCTCCTCCTAGGTAGAGTAGAGAATGTATAAGTAATAGTTAATTTAGGGTGCTAGTGTTTTAGTGTAGTTAAGGAAAAGTTAGTAAGATAGATTAGTAGGAACTTTATTAATATTCCCCTGTAACCCTTATAATATACCTAGGGAATTACTAAAGGTATAAGAATTTTATAGTTAGTAGTATTAGACTATAATTTAGATAGTTAGTAGTCTTAGCTTTTAGCCTATATAGTACCTAGTCTCTCCTATTAACTAATACTAGGTAGACTATAGCTATATAGAGAGGGCGTTATTATAGATATTCTATAAGGCAAATTAATAATTAGGAAGGTAGGAAATATAGTAGTATAAGAGAGCAGGAGACGCCTATATCCTACCTATATCTCTACTATCTTAGGTTTAGTTATAGCAGGGTTGCTAAATTAAGGATCCTAATAGGAAGATATATAGGTACAAATTTTTATAATAAATATACTAGATATTTTATAGGTAATATATAACTTGCGCCTAATAAAATATCTAGGAAGTATTAATAAGGGAGGTCCTAATAATATATATACTATCTATATTACTAGTAATATAGTTCCCTATAAACCTAAGTATAAAACTAGAAAGATAAAGTTGCTACTAGAACTATAAGAGTTTAAGGACCTGTTTAATAAAGAGTTAGTAAGTAGTTTACTACCTTATTAAGGTAGTATAGACTACTATATTTAGTTAATAACTCTCCTAGATAGAACCTAGCCTAACCCCTTATAGGGTCCCCTATACCCTATATTACGTAACTAATTACTAGAACTAAGAATATAACTTACTAGATTAATAGACAAGGGCTAGATCTAAGCAAGCTCTTCTATAGCTAGAGCTCTAGTGTTACTAATAAAGAAGCTATTAGGCGGTTAGCGCCTTTATATAGATTACTAGATACTTAATAGTATAATAATATTAGACTAATACCTATTACTACTTATTAAGGAAACTTTATATATACTATCTAGTATAAGTTAGTTTATAAAAGTAGATATTTGTACTACCTTTTATAAAGTTAGAATAGTAAAAGGTTATAAGTCCTTAATAGCTTTCTACACCTAGTTTAGGTTATATAAATAGTTAGTATATCTATTTAGTCTTAGTAGTGCGCTATCTACTTTCTAATAATATATTAATACTACACTTATAGAGTTACTTAGACTATATATAATAGCCTACCTTAATAATATCCTAATTTATTTAGGAGGAGACTAGTTTAACTATATAGAAAAAGTAAAGTGTGTACTTATACTATTAAAAGAAGTAGGACTATACCTAGACTTAGAGAAATGTGCTTTTAGTATTAAGGAGGTACGCTACCTAGGCTATATTATTAAGGCAGGCAAATTACTTAGACCTAACCCTAAAAAGCTTAGGGTAGTACAGGAATAGAAATCCCCTAGGAATATAAGAGAGGTAAGGAGTTTTCTAGGTTTTACTAACTTCTACTATAATTTTATTATAAAGTTTTCTAAAGTAGTAGCACCTTTAAACTAACTAACTAGGAGGAATACCCTATTCTAATAGGGAGAGAAAGAATAAAGTGTATTTAATACGCAAAAAAAGGCATTTATATTAGGACTAGTATTAATATAATAGGACCTAGCTAAAGAAATATTATTAGAAGTAGACTATTTAGGATATGCTCTTAGGGGTTGCTTGTTGCAAAAGGTTAGGGGCGTCTAGCGCCTAGTTACTTACTACTCTATAGCACTAACGCTAGAGAGACAAAACTACACTATATATAATAAGGAATTACTTGCTATTATTAAGTATCTTAAAAGTTAGTTAGTAGAGTTATAGAGCGTTTATAAGCTATTTATAATATTTATAGACTATAAAAACCTAGAGTACTTTACTAGCCTTTAAAGCTTAAGTAAGTAATAGTGCTGCTAGGTAGAGGAACTTTTAAAATATTAGTATATCCTATAGTATAGACCTAGCTATCTTATAGGATAACCTAATACCTTAAGTAGGTAACTATAAGATTTAAACTCTTCTAAAGTAATACTATAGTTAGTAATACGCCCTAAATTAATTTAGGTTGCAGTGTTAGAAGTAGAGGAGGCATCTAAGTTACTAAAGGGCGCTAGCCTCTTTACTAACCTATATATATAGACACTATAGGATAAAGTAGTACTAGAAGATAAGATATACTAAGTACGTCTTAATACAGTTTAGAAAGGCGCTAGGTCTTTCCTAGTTTCTACTAATATAAAGTAATAGATTAAGGACTGTATAATTAGTGCACACGGCACTTTGCTTTAGAGGGGCGTTATTTAGTTACTAATATAGGAACCCCTTATAACTACTATTATATAGCAAGCACATAAATTAGGTTTAGTAGGATATCTAGGAAAGAACACAATATTTTAAATACTACGCCGCAACTATTATTAGGATAGAATATTAGGAGATATTACGTAGTATGTTTAAAACTGCTATTATTATAGTACTTATATCTCCTAGAAGCGCTAATAAGGTCTATTATAACCTATACTAGTTACGTTATAATACTAGTCCTAAATATCTATAGATTTTATAGTTAACCTACCTACAAAAGATAATAGCAAACCCTAGTCCCTATTAGTTATTACTAATAGATTATCTAAATATATTTAGCTTAAAGCAACAGTCTCTATAGTAGCTAATTATTGTGCAAGGATCTTCTAGGATAACTAGTAGTAGTTCTAGGGCTTCCTATCCTCTATTATTACTAACTAAGGTTTAGACTAGTTAGGATCCTTCTAGATAATATTATACTAGATAATAAAGATAAACTAGTTACTATCTACTATATACCACCCCTAGATAGATAGCAGGACAGAGCAGGTAAACTAAGAAGTATAGGTGGTGCTGCGTATAATAGTATGCTTTAAGCAGACTAACTAGCCTAATTACCTACTAGCCTGCTAACTTACACTTAATAATAGGGACTCTAGTATAACTAGTATTAGCCTAAATCTACTTTTAAATAGGTATACTATAGACACGCTATAAAAGATAATATTACTACTAGTAAAGCCTAAGAATCCTTGTAGAGAAGCTGTAACGTTCTTGTTACACCTATTGTAACAATAAGGCAGAATTGCCTGCCTATTATTCTATGCTAAGTTAGGCCTAATAAAGGCCTAACTCACTTATATATATAGAGAACAGCTTGCCTATAGTTAGGATAGGCATGTTCTTCTTGTCCTTTTATACAAGACCTATAGGTATAGGAATCTTATCCTTTTCTATATAGACGCGCACTCCTATATGCCTTTAAGTTGTATAGGATACCTATTAGATGCCCTACCTACCTAAGTTATTATATTACAAGAAGAACATTATCCTAGCTAGTAACAGTATTTAAGAATATCGTACTTGTTGTTATTTTAAGCTACTAATTTAGTTCTAGTAGCTACCTAACCCTGCAACTCTATAGTTAGAATAGCTATTAGAACTTCTAATAACTAAAGCCTATAGGCTTAGACTTCTAGACCTATAGGTAGTGCTAGATTACCTTTAGAAAAATCGCGTTAGATTACGTTAAGGTAGAGACCTAGAGACTACTAAAAGCCTAGAGGAATTAGAGGCAAAGCTAATATCCTCCTACAACCAAATCCCCTAAAGAAAAGATTTATTATTCTTATTAACTATAAAATATTAGATAAAGGTAAAGGAAGGGCATCTAGTTTAGCTACTTTTAAAAGCCTATTCACTAATAAAAAGAAATTAGATAAGGAAGACTTAATTAACAACGCCCTCCTAGAAGGACCTGCTTCCTATCTATCCCTTAAGGTACCTTATGCTCCTAGGAAATCTTAAAGCAACACCTCCCTTAAAGATAAATATATATTAACCCTATCTAAAAAGGAGAGGTTAAAGGAACAAGTTAAGCAACTTACTAATTAGTTATACAACACCTCCCTCTATAAGGAGATATAGGGTACTACCTAACCTAGCTAGTCTTTAGCTTCTATATTAAACCCTATAGTATATACTATAAAAGCTAAGAGATAATCTAAAAAGACGCTAAATATCTCCACACTTAGTAATAGTGCTAATCCTACTTTTAGATAATAGCAAGTATCTATTTAGGATAGGCTAGAGATTAATACTAATTACTACCCCTCTTCTAGAGCTTAGATAGCGTTAGTCTAGGGACACTACTTAGGACTAGCAAGAGAATACTTAAAGCCACGTTACCTATCTAATTCCCTAAGTCTTTAATTCTAAAAAGCTAAGGAAATAATTACCCTCCTTTAAACTTACTTTATTACTAGAAATAAGATAGCTAAGAGTTAGACTATATTTAACCGCCTATATATAACTAATATAGAGACGTTCCCTGCTTTTAAGTTATAATTCTAGAGTCTTGCTATTAGAGAAGAAGTACTCTAATTAGAGTAGTATTACTACCTCTAGATAAAGATTACACCTTCCCTAAGGATACTAAACCTTGCTTTCTAACAGAATTAGCACAATAATTTTAAGACTATAGTAGATTATCTTACTACTTTTAATATAGAACGCTACCTATACCCTACCTTATCTACTCCTACCTAGACTACTCTATTATCTAGAAAAGGACTAACCCCCTTCTAATACTCTAGAAACTAGTCCTATTTAGACGCTAATTAGAAACCCTATAATAGACCTTTAATAGCTAAATCTTATATGCCCTACTTATAATAATAAGGCACTATCCCTTAAAATAATTAACCCCTATCTACTACGCTAGCTACTCCTAGCGCTACTATAATAGGAACCTTAGTAACTTGCTATAATTATAGAAAGCCTAGGCACTTCTCTAGTAACTACCCTAAACCCCCTAGGATTTAGGCTATAGATATAGAATAGGTTATTAAGAATTCTAAGGAAGAAGAAACTACTAAATTAACTAATTTAGATAGCTATTAGATAGGAAATAATAACGCCTAGGAGGATCCTCTTTTCTAGGCCTAACTTAATATAACCTATTAAACCTTTCCTTAACTAAATTATTTATTAGTTCCTATTTACTTATATATATAACCCTATACCTTAATAGATCTAGTGTTTACCTAAACGCTTTAGTAGATACTAGGGCCTAAGGTTACTTATTTCTTAATTTAAAAATTACTTATAATATCTCTTCTACACTTAGGGTACCTATCTAAAAGCTACTATATAAGCTTACTATTAAAGGGTTCTAGGATTAGATTACCTCTCTAGTTGCCTACTATATTTAGCTTTATATAATAGTTAGTAGCTAAAAGGTTTATAACTACCCCTTTATAATAGTAGACTTAGGTTCTTAGGATTATATTATTGGATAACACTAGCTAAAACAAGAAATATCCTCTAACCTACGACCCCGCACCTCTGATTCTGGTACAACTCCACTAGCAAGTGCGTCTACTCTAGTTACCCACAATATCTTGCAAAGAGACGCCCTTTAGGATTAAGAGGAGAACTAGAACTAAAATAGTCCTAGTTTAATTAATAGGATACGTGGTATACTTAAAATTCTAGCTACTTATAGGGCTGCTACTAAACCTATTACACTACCTACCCTAGTCTAATTACTAACTATTACCCTACCTATAAAATTTTAAATTACTACTATTTCTACTAATACTTTCTATTTTAATATAAAAAAATCTTCTAATAAATTCTTTACTACTAGCCTGTATAAGATTAAGTGTAGGATCTAAACCCTATCTAAATAGGATACTCTTAACTATAGCTTATTAGATTAGAAGCTCTTATCTAACTATAACTCCTATTAGGACGTCTTTAACAAGGCTAAGGCTAATAAACTTCTAATCTACTAGCCTTACAACTATAAGATAGTCCTAGAGGAACCCCTTCTAAACTACTAGAGTCCCCTCTATTATTAAAATGCTAAGGAACTCTAGGCTACTAAGGAATATATATAAGAGCACCTATAGAAAGGTTTTATTAAGACTAGTTAGAGCCTATTTGCCTCTCCTATCCTATATATTAAGAAGCTAAATAGAGGCCTTAGGATCTATATAGATTACTATAAGCTTAATAGCTTAACGCGAAAGGACGCGTATCTAATACCCTATATAGATAATCTATTGTCCTAACTAGCTAAAGCAAAAATCTTTACTAAGCTAGATATTTATGCTGCCTTTAATAAGATCTAAATAGACCCTAACTTAGAGGAGTACACTACTTTCCGCACTAGATATAGTGCCTATAAATGTAAAGTCCTACTATTTAGGTTATATAATAGACCTGCAACCTATTAGCGTTATATAAATAATATACTAATAGATTATTTAGATAACTTCTGCATTACCTATCTAGATAATATCCTAATCTACTCTAAAAACCTTGCTATTCACAAGGACTAGGTTTAAAAAGTCCTTAAGCGTCTTTATTCCGCTAGATTATAGGCTAATATTAAGAAAAGCGAATTCTATATAACTTATACCTGTTACCTTAGATATATCCTTACTAACAAAGGCTTAGAGGTAGACCCTAACAAAGTTAAAGTACTCTAAAACTAGTCCGCTCCTAAGATAATAACTAGAGTAAAGTCCTTCCTAGGATTTACTAGATTCTACTAGCAATTTGTGGAAAACTTCTCTAAGATAGCTAAGCCCTTAACTACTCTCTAGAGTCCTGCTACCCTATTTGTATAGACTTTAGAATGCTAACAAGCCTTTAACTAGCTTAGGAATGCCCTACTAGCAATCCTAAGCTTAGCTTACTTCTATCCTAAGTACCCTCTAAAACTAGAGATAGACGCCTCTAATAGAGTTATTATAGCTATCCTCTTATAGGAGCATCCTAATAGGAAATAGTACCCTATATCCTTCTTTAGTTAGACCCTTACTAGTTCTAAACTTAACTAGGAAATCTATAATAAAGAATTATTTATAATAATCTGCGCCTTTAAGAAATAGCGTGCTAACCTAATAAGTACTTAGCACCTTATTAGAGTATACACAGACTATAGAGCACTAGAGTACTTTATATCTACTAAAGTCCTTAGTGCTAGGCAAGCTAGATAGCTAGAGGTTATAAGTCCCTTTAACTTCTAAATTAAGTATACTCCTAGATCTTATAACGCCTAAGCTAATATCCTAAGTAGAAGGGAATAGGATATAATTAACCTTAAGACTACTTAAAGGGATAATTACTTATAAGTAATAATTACACTAGATAGGTTATACCCCTAAATTAACTCTAACTTAGCGCAAGACTACCTAGCTAAGTGTTCCTTACTAATCCTTGCTTTAATTATAATAGTTTAGAACCCTATAACTCTTAGATCCCTAGAACTTATTAAATCTCTTCTTTAAGAAAATAGGTCCTTATTCCTAATAGAAAGATTAGAGTTACCTAAGTACTATTAGATAGAAAATAGACTCCTTCTCTACTAGGATTAACTTTATATGCCTACTAGATTAGTCCTATATACTAGACTAATTTGTAAGGCTTATAATTAAGTATTTACTACCTACCTATTAGCTACTAAAACCTATTAGATTCTAGCCTAATATTACTACTAGAAAGGTATAGAGACTACCTATAAATACTATATTTAGAATTATATCCTATATAGAAGAGGGCATCTAAGATAATACTAACTCCTAAGTATATTATACTCTCTTCCTATCCCTAGTCTACTAATATAGCACCTATATATTAATTTTAAGGATTTTCCCTAGGATTAATATAGTTATAATTAGATTATAGTTATTATTAATTGCCTATTAAAGCAAGCTATTACTATCCCTTACTATAAAACTATAGACGCCTAAGGTATAGCTACCTTATTTATATAGTAGGTGTACTAATTTAGACACACTCTAGATATTATTATTTCTAATTAAGGCCCTTAGTTTATATCTAGTTTCTAGTCTAAGTTCTATTAGATTATAGGCACTAAAGTTAAGCTCTCTACTACCTACTATAAATAGACTAATAGATAAACTAAGATTATAAATAAGTATATTAATTAGAGACTAAGGCCTTTTATATCCTATTACTAGGATAACTAGAGCAAGCTACTACCTATAATAGACTATACCTAAAGTACTCTTCTATATTTATCTATTAGTATAGCTCTATATTAGCTCCTCTTTAGTTTCTTACTAAAGTAAAGTTAGTATTAGAAACTAGAAAAGACCCTATCTACTATACTAGAGAAACTAAACTATAAGGACGCCTTATCCCTTACTACTTAGATATATAATATATAGAAGATTACTAAAGAGAATATAGAAAGAGCTTAAGACTAAATACGCTCTACTACTAATTACTATTACTATTTAGTTAACTAGAAGGTTAGTAACTATATTTATCTATCTACTGTGCCGTGGTGAGGGATGTATAGGAGGAAAACAAGGCTTAGCCTAAAAGGTTAGGCGGATTGAATGGTATAAAGGCATAAAGGATTAGAGGATAGGACAAAAATAACTCTAGCAGACTTAACTTTAACTCTACAATATTATTATTTTACTTATATTGCTATATTAAACCCCTATCCTCTACTATAGGATTACTACTATTAAACCTTGCCCCTCCTACTTCTCTAGGTTTAAATAGGTTACTCTCCCTGTTAGTACAAATGGCGAAGCCCAAGGGGAACTTATCTTATCTTGGTGAAGGGGAGAGCCTAGTAGCATGTAACCAAGAGGACGTTTCTCTAAGTATAAGGAAGGCAGAGAAAAATCAAAAAAAAAAAAATAGGTGGTGTTAATAATTAACATTGTTAAGACAAAAATAGTAGGCCTATATTAGGACGTGGCTAACGCGCGTTAGTAGGAACAGAGTAACAACACTAAGAGGCTAACTAGAAAACACTAGAACACTAGAATAACTAGAATAACTAGAACTAGAACAACTAGAACTAGAATAACTAGAACTAGAATAACTAGAATAACTAGAACTAGAATAACTAGAATAACTAGAACTAGAACAACTAGAATAACTAGAACTAGAACAACTAAAACTAGAATAACTAAAACTAGAATAACTAAAACTAGAACTATTAGAATAATTAGAACTACAAGAAGCATTAGCAATACTAGAAGTGCTAGAACACCTAGAATATTACTACTAATAGAAAAGCTACTATAAAGGCTATAGGGCAGTGTGCGCTATTAGCAGGAAAAATAGGGCTAGGCTAAAGTTGCTAACGTAACAAGAATCCACTAAAAATAAATGCAAGTGCTAGCACTATTTAGGAAGGGTATTAGGGATATAGCTACTAAGGAGGAGGAGATAGTCTATAAAAGTAAGAGACAGGAAAGAGGGGAAGTAATATAAGCAAGCAGATGCTAACTTATCTAATAATTTTAATTAACATTACTAGTTTATACACCTCCTTTAATATTTATAGAAGCCTACTACCTTAACTAAGCCTATCCTTTTTACTAGAAATAATACCTAGAGAAAGTAATATTACCCTAGGGTTAACTAAAATAGAAACCTCTAGATCCCTAAGAAGAGTCCTTATCCCTATAAGGCCTAGGAAAACTAACTTTTAGTTCTAGGGGAGGGAGGTTATAGAGTTCCTAGATAACTATAACTATTAGGCAGAAAATAGGGGGCTAGATAAAGTAGATTAGCTAAAAATTCTACTAGACTTTTATAATACTATATACAGAACATTTGTAAAGAAGCTTAGACCCTACTAGAAGCAAGACTAGGAGGAGCTACAGGAAGCCATAAAGGAGCACTAGAGGGACTAGGATATAGCCTAAAGGATAGGTACCTAAACCTTCCTAGATGCGTATATATAAGAAGCCTCTAGGAACTTCCTAGGTCTCTTAGACTACTATACTAATTTTGTGGTGTATAGTAATACCTACCTAGTATCTAAATAGCTACACAAAAGCAAGGTTAGATTCTTCTTCTTTAGAGGGTTACCCTAGGTAGATAAAGAGCTAGTCTTGCTTAGTATGCTAGGAGGGCCTAATAGTAATAAGGTAGCAAGCTATAAGCTAGAGAAGATCTATACCTACGTTAAAAGAATCTATTAGTAAAGAGAAGGAATAAAACATATATTAGCTAGCTAAATAGAGGAAGATGCTTAGTAGGTATATTAGATATTAGAATTAGCAAAAGCTACACCTATAAAGGAGGATATTATAGAGGCAGCAAAAGGCGTTAGAAAGGAGCAAGCTACTACCTAACTACTACTAAACGTTAACCTAGAAATAGACTAGTTAATTAGGGCACTAGGAAAAATAAAGATAAGTTTAGCTAAGGCTAATAGGCTACAGGAACACCACGTAATAGGCCTGCTACTAAAAAGCCTAGTAAACTAGCTCTACTTTATTTCACATGCAACTAACGCTAGGATAGAGTAAGGAATACGTTAGAATACTATAGTAATTAGGGGCTTATTAATAAACTAGCTAAGAACCTAGGGCCCTATATAAACGTTAACTACTTAGCTAGGGACATAGAGTTATAGGGGGTATAATAAGAAACTACCTACCTGTAATATATATAGATTAGAAACCTACCTAGCAAGGGACTGCCCCCCCTAGCTAGAACTTATAGCGCTAGGGTAGGTAAGCACTTCCTAGAATCTAGAAATAAGGACTAGGATATTTTACTACAGACTATTATATAAAAGACTAGGGCAGGTTACTAAGCTAGTACTATAGAACCTTACTCTTTACTAGATAAAGAAAAAGTTACGTAAATACTATAAGGTTACTAAGGATATCCTTAGCTAGCTAGCGTTATAGGTTAAGCTAGAACTATTTAATAGAATAGATTTAAAAGGCTAGTAGTAGAGGTAAACTTAAGGACTAGACTACCTAGCAGTAAAAAGAGCGGGAGCTAATATAATATCTTCCTAGAATTAAGGATTAGAACTAGGGGATACTTAAAAAGAATATAAGTAGTTCTTAAACTATTAAATGCTATAAACTAGCAAGGAAGACCTAGTAGTAATAACGCTAGATTATATAGACTTAAGATATATTATCCTAGGATTAGCAGACAAGAATACACCTAGGATCTACGCCTCTATAAGGGAGAAAGAAAAGCAAAGGGACTAAGTCTTAGAAGAAGTAAGGACAGGATTAATCTAGAAGCGCAGGTGAGGAAGACTAGCACAAAACCTAGTAAACTAAGAAGAGGGAGCAAGTAAGGAGATAGAGCTTAAAGAGACCCTAGAGATTCTATACCTAGCCTAGGCCTATATAGACCCCTTTGTAATAATCTAGCTACTAGATAATATAGGTAAAGGCTATGCAAATTTAGGGCCTAATTAGGACCTACTAATAATAAGAAGAAAAGTATAGTTTAAAGAAGTAAAGAATAAAGAGCTTAAGGGAATAATGCGCCCAAGCCTAAACTAAATAGTAGCTGCTTTTCTTAGGCAGGAAGTCTAGGGAATTACAGTAGCTAACCTACTAGGGCAAGATTATCTACGGGAATAAATCAAGACGTTATTATAGGAACCCTAGACTTAAGTCCTACAGGATAATAACCACTTTAGTAGGGTAAATATAGTAGAGCTAGGGGTCCTAGAAAGTGCGCTAGTCCTAAATAGGTATCTAAAGGGTGCGCTAATTTCACCCTTTAGATATATTAACTAATTAGAGGAGCTAGAGGTAAAGAACCCTGCGCTAGGTTAGCGCAATATGCTCGTAATACCAGAAGTACTTAATGCCTAAGTAAGGCTTTAATTTAGATAAAACTTAGATAGGTATAGAAAAGATTTAGTTATATAAGAAGAAAAAGACAAGTCTTACGCTAACTAGGAATTAAATTAGATAACTCTCTACGCAGAACTACTAACCTACTAGACTAGTATAAGGGGGAACGTAGTAAACTACCTAATTAATATAGGGGTATAAATAAATCTCTTAAGGTTAAGTGCTGCGTAGGCGTTACATGTACCTATTAAGACACTAACCTAGACCCTAGGGCATACGTAGGGGGTAGTTATAGCTAATAGCGGGATAGACCTATTTATTAGAACTACGTAGAATGTGCTAGTATATATAGGGGAGGTAGAGACCCTAACTTATTTTAGGGTAATTATAAACCTAACCTGCTTAGCTATATTAGGGGGGCTATAGTGTACCTCTACTAGGCTAGCTATTTAGTATAATATCTATAGGAGGGTTACCTACTAGGTGCTATCCTTAGATAGGGAAAGGAATGCAGTCTTTATAGCCTTAGATCTAAAGCTAGAAGATAGAGACAAAATAGAAGAGGAAGACAAGTTAGAAAACTAATAGCAGGACCCTTGCTTAGGAAAGAGATCCTATAAAATTAATACCTAGGAGATAAATACTGTATAGTAGAATATATAGCATATTTAAAATTTCTGCAAGAGGCAGACTATATAGAGCTATAAGCAGGATTTAGTAAATATAGATAACTATTCACCTTAAAAGATAAGAAGATACTAGAAAAATAGGCAGCATAAACTATAGGATATAGTGTAGGGGCAAGCAAAGACCTATAGGCTATCTAAGAGCTAAACCTAATATTAGTAATATATAAGCTAAATTAAGGTGTATAATAAAAAGTAGCGCAAATAGTTGCTAAGGTAAGCACTAAGTATAAAAAAGTTAGCAAGAAAATCTAACTAGTAGATAAACTAAAAGAGAAGGATAAGGATATAGAGTTTAGAAGGGAGGACTAGAAAATAGTAGCTAAGGAAAACTAACTACTAAAGCTTAGTATTCGCGAAAGAGTTAACCTTAGCCCTTTTAACTATCTTTTTAAGAAAAGATATATATTATTTCTAAGAGGGTCTAGGCTAACTGCTAAGAGGATATAAGAATAGAAATTTAGTCTAGACTTATTAGTAGTAGAAAGGGCTCTATTTTAAGAAATAATTCTTAATAGAGAAGTAGCTATTACCTTTAACTTTAGAGAAAGTAAATATATTACTTAAGACGTTAGCCTACCTTACTAAATAAAGATAATCCCATATAAGGCATAGCAAATACGTAGTTTCCTAGTAGCTAAAGTAGTAGAAGAAGAATTTATTTAGATATTAGAAGAGCGTCTAGATTAAGGAACACTTAAGAGGTGCAATAGCCTGTACTAGAACCTATATTTCTTAGTAGCAAAGAAAGATAGGAAGCACTATCTAGTCTAGAATGCTATCTATATAAACAAGGTCAGCTAGAGGGATGCAAACCTACCTCTAACTACAGATAAATTCTCTAAGAAATTTGCTAGGTGCAAGATATTATCCCTAATAGATATGTTTTTAGGATATAACTAGATTACCCTACACCTAGATAGCAGAGATATAACCGCTATATACACCCCTATTAGCCTGCTACAATCCTGCACTATAGTACAAGGAGCAACAAACTTAGTAGTAGCCTTTTAGAGAATTATAATAAAAATACTACGTAATTATTCCCCTTATATAATACTATTTATAGATAATATAACTACAGGGGGGCCTAAGACTAACTATAGGGGCAAAGAGGCGCTTCCTAGGGTCTAGAGATTTGTGCTTAAGTATATGCAGCAGCTTAACCAAGTCCTAGCAGATATTAAGCAAGTAGGGGGTATAGTTTTAGGAAAGAAATGTTATTAGGGTATAGCTTATCTTAGCGTTATAGGCTATAAGGTTAGCTTTAAAGGAAGATACCCTAACTATATAAAGGTAGAAAAGATTATAAAATAGCTAGAATATAGAAATATAAGGGAAGTCTAGATATTTATTAGGATCTATGTCTACTACTAGATATAGGTTCCTAGCTTTGCTATCTAAGCAAAGCTATTATTTATACTCCTGCAAGGCAACACTAGGTAGATATAGGAAGAACTACAGAGGGTAGCAATAAAAGAGCTTAAGCATTTTATTACCACAGCACTAGCCCTAATAACTATTAATTACAAGACTAGAGGGACTGTCTACCTTGTAGTAGACGCTAGTAGGGAAGGTGCAGGAGCTTCCCTAGAACAAATAGGGCTAGATAGAAGGCAATATCTATGCTAGTTTAAAAGTACTATATAGTTAAAGTCTAAAGTAAAGTAGCACTCTACTAAGCTAGAGTATAGAGCTATGCTATAAGCCCTAAAAAAGTTTAGAGTTTAGCTTTATAGAACACTATTTATTATTAAGATAGACGCTTAAACCTTAATTACTTAGCTTAATTAGTCCTTAAGTAAAATACTAGGAGGAGTAATAAATAGGTAGCTTACTACTATTTTAGCGTAGGACTTTAAAATTTAACATGTTCTAGGCAAGAGGAATGTAGTTGCAGATGCTCTATTATAATATCTAAAAGAGGATAGATAGGAACCCCTAGATAAAACTAAAGATAATGTTAAAGACTTTATTAAGTATATAATTACTAATATTAAGTTATATAATCTAATAAAGGATAAAGTACTATATCCTAAATATAGCGCTAAATTAGAAGGAATTACCTAGTTTCTAGTTAGGTTTAAAATCCTAGATGTTCTGTAGAAGGAGTTAAGGGCATAGAAGAAACAAGCATTAAACTTCTTTATAAGAGATAGGTTCCTCTTCTACAAGATATCTTAAAATATAGTAGTAAGACAAGTAGTTAATAATAAAGACGTTAGGGTTGCTGCTATATAGGAAATACATCGCCTTATTAGTTATTATAGGGTAAATACTATCTACTTAATAATAGCTTAGCAATATTAGTAGGAAAGGATATATAAGATAGTAAGGCTTACTTTACATACGTGTTATAAGTGTTAGAAAAGAAGTAGCAAGAAGAAGGTTAATATACTTACTAACACCTACTCCTATACGCTATAGGAGATAGTAGCTATTAACGTAGTCTACATGCCTTATAATTCTAGGAAATAATTCCTAGTAATAGCCTAGGACTATTTAAGCAGGTAGCCTAAAGCATAAGTATTACTAAATAATAGATTAAAAACTATTACTAAATTTATATACAAAGATATCCTATATAGATAGAGTATAGCGCGAAGGATTGTAGTTAATAGGGGGCCTAACTTCTAAAAAGTTATTTATAATTTAGCTACTATCTATAGCATACGTAGGGTTTAGATCTCTGCCTATAACCCTTAGGCTAATAGAAAAATTAAAGGAGGGCATAAACTAATTGTTAACGCACTTGTAAAGCTCTAGGGGAGCTAGGTCTCTAATCTACTAATAGTACTCCTAGCTAACTAAATATCTATTTAAGAAAATACTAGATACTCTGCATACTAGCTAGTTACTAGTTAGAACCTAGTGCTCCTAATTAAACTAGCTCTTCTAATATAGTAGACGCTTCCCTTTAGGTAGATAATAGATAGGGCTTAGCTACTAGTAGTAAGGGCTACCTAGGTTAACCTAAGAGATTAGTTTATTAAAGATATAGTATTAAGAATTAAGAGGCTGCGCTTATAGAAGAAAGAATATTAGGACAACTATAAGGAAATTTAAAGAGAGGAAATTAGCCCTAGCTTGTTAGTACTGCTATAGGATTTGGTCTGCCAAATAGATATATCTAGAGATAGGAAACTTAGTAACAAATAGCTAGGTCTATACCTAGTAGCGTAGAGCTTTCTAGAGTTAGGGACGTATTAGCTAAAAGATTTAGATAGAGCTAAGTTTGCACATATAATGCTAGGCTAGAGAGTAAAGATCTTCTACTAGAGAAGCTAGGATAAGGTAAACTAGGAAGACTAAGGACTTATAAAGTTATAGGATAGGGCACTATAGGAAAACAGGTATATCTTCTAGGCGCTGCCTGCGCAGTTTAATAAGTTAGGTATAGAGGGAAGAGAAGAAAATAAGGAAGCTAAATTAGAGAATTAGGACTAGGAAATCCTGTAACTAGATATAGGCAGTCCTACTCTTAAGATTAGGCCTAGGACGCTCTTAGACAAAGAATAAGCAGAATACTAATATTTTAACATCTTAGATTCTAGTAAAAGTAATTAAGAGGAGGATAATTAATAATTAAGAGTTAATAGTATTAATACTTTAGTATTAAAACTTAGGAAAAGATACGCTATAGAACGGGCGTAAGATTAGTAGAGGGAAGGCAGGAAGCGCGCTAGTCCTAAATAGGTATCTAAAGGGTGCGCTAATTTAACCCTTTAGATATATAACGCTCTAATTAGCTACACTAACTACCTACCTACGCGTAGATAAGCAATTACAATAAGGATAATAAGAAAGTAAAGGTAGAAGGGCAATAAATAAGTAAAGGTAGAAGGATAATAAATAAGTAAAGGTAGAATAAAGTAAAGGTAGGAGAATAATAGGAAGGCGCGTGTATAATAGGAAGGCACGCGTGTTCCTATATATAATCTACCTACGCTGCTACTACTATAATAAACTACACTAAAAACTTTAGATATCTAATAAAACTATAAGTATCTAATAAAGCTACTACTAGAAGATCCTAAATAAAATAACAAGCCCTAAATAGTTATTAGAAGTCTAGAAAGGAAAACAGCTAGTAGTTAAGCTAAGTTTACTAGGATCCCTAATATTAATAGGTTCCCTGCAGTCCCTAAGGTTAAGCCTATAACCTAGAGGGTTGCAGCTATAGCCTATAATACCTAGAAGTTTTGCACTAGACCTTTAGTATATATTATAATAGAGGAGTCTTTTAGCTATTAAAAGGTTAGACTTAGTTTAGCCTAAAGAGTTTAACGCGTAGACCTAGGCACTTTATAAAGGTATCCCTCTTCTATAGAAAGGAGGTGTAACTATAGGTAGCTAGATTAACAAGATGCGTGTAAGTACTATTACGTAATAGAGGAATATTATAGATAACTTTATAGGAGCACTAGAGAAGCACTTTAATAAAACTTTAGGATTAATAATAGTAGTAGGGAGCTTTATAGAGTCTAGCCTAGCACTTATATAGTTATATAGTAGTATAGCTAATTTTAGGTTATAGTACCTATTTATAAAGGAAGTGTGCAATATACACAAGAAGCGACTTAATAAAATACGCTTAGCAATATAGTATATCCACGCTAATTACGCTAAATTTAGTTAGAAATACCTAAGCTAATTTACCCTACAAGTTAGTTAGACACACTAAGGATATATAGACGTAAGGTACCTCCTATATTACGTAGGTCTAGACTAGCTTGCTAGCTTCCTAAACTTAGAGGTATACTATAGAATATAGGGTTAAAACTAGTTAAAAGATAATTTTGTTAATATTACTAACTAGCATAGGGTCTAGGTTATAATTGCTAAGCTAATAAGAAAGGTAGATACTATCTTAAAGGTAAAGAAGGAACTAGAGGACTATTTCTTATAATATGTTAGGGTAATTATTTATTACTACATAACAGGCCTGTATACCCTACCTAGACTAATACTTAAAGGTATAAGTAACCTACATAACTTTAATATATACTATAGAGAGGAGGATAGTGCTTATACTAGGATTTAGCGCCTAGTGCTATAATAGTATAGGAAGTTAGAGAACTAGGTAGGGGTGCTACTTAGTATAATCCCCCTAAGCAAATAGATATAGAAAGAGGGCATAAGGTTATTAATAAACTATAGGATACTAGTGCTAAAAGAAATTAAAGATGTCCTAGCTAGCTCTCTACAAGGAAGCAGAGAAGTAGCTAAAAAGAAAGTAGAGGAGGAGAGGGTAATATAAGAGATTAAGAATCTAGGTTGTAACTAGCTACCTAGGACTATATCCTATGCTAGACGTGCCTAGACTATACTACTAGATAGGAGTGTAGTCTAGAATAGAGGACTATTAAGGTTAGGAAGTATAGTAAGGGAGTTGTAGAGTTACAAGAAGAGGATAGAGGATATGCTAGATACTACCCTAGGAGAAATTAAATTAGCCGCCTATATCTTAGAGGAAGAATCTCTAGCAGAATTACCTATGCAGAGGATAATAAGAGTATAAGGAAGACACGCCGCCTAGCTCTTAAAAAGGATAGGAGAGAACATTTACTAGGAGTTTAGTATTATTAGCTAATATATAGTAGTAGGCCTATAACTATAGGATACTAATATAGAGGTAATAAATAAATTATGCAACTCTTTACCTAGACTACTTAAGGAACTTAATAAGACTCTAGACACTAAGATAATAATACTAGAAGAAGAGGGTGTTACTAAAGATAAGCATGCCACTATTAAGAATAAAGCACCCTATTAGTGCAAAAACTAACGCTCCGCACTACAATTAATTACTACTAGGATTAGGAGTAGCGCACTTAATAATACTAAGTAAAGGAAGCTAGTTAAAGCATAGTACTATAAAGTCACTAATTATAGCACTATCTAAGACGCTAAGGGGAGGATAGTACAGGATTTAAATTAGGTATGCTTTAGCTACTTAAAGTTTATTACTAGCAAGATAGGGCTCTATATATAGACTCTAAATATAGAGGCAAGTAATAGATAGCTAAACGTGCTATACTATAAGCCTAGAGAATAGGGAAATTTATAAGCTAACCTAGTTACTATAGTAGCTTTTACTAAGCTATTTAACTAAGATTACACCTCTAAAGATCTATAAGCTTATCGCTACTAGCTAAAGAAGATAGCACTAACAATTAACTAGGCTTAACTATAACAGGTAATAAGATTTAAGTAGAGTTACTAAGGCTTCTTATAGAAAGGAAGTATAACCCTAGACACCTTTACCTAGATCTATAAAGACCTAGAACTAGTAAGGATAGTAGATAAGTGCTTTAAGATATACAAATAGCACTTAAGGGAGATAAAGTAGGTAGCTAATTTAGGGTAGTGCAGGACTATATACTACTCTATTATTTAATAGCTAGTGCAAGGGGATATAGGATACTAGCTCTAATACGCTATAATCTAGGAAACTATAAACCTAATCTTATACCTATACTACACTAAGTACGCCTAGGTAGGAGACTAGACCTTCTTTTGTTACGTAGACGTGAACCTTTCTAAGGTAGCGCAGTTAGGACAAGGGCTTAAGATAATCTAAGGCTTAGTTTCTTTTAATAACAAGGACTAAGACAACTACACTAAGCTTCTAATTAGGTTTAAAGAAGTATAGAAGAATTAGGTAAATTAGATAGATAGAGGATTAAGGAGGAACAAGAGGGCCTATATCTAAGCATAGGAAGATAGGGTGCACTAGCCTAAAGAGCTAAGGGAGAAGTGCCCTATAGTAAAATAGGAGAAGGAGATCTACTAAAAAGGATAGGCAAGGATTATAAGCCTAGTAATACTATATAGATCTACTAGACCTACTACTTAAACATAGTGTATAGTTCTACTATAGTATATAAAAGTATAGAATAATATAATAATAATAGAGGTGCTAGAGATAGGGATATATATAGAGATCGCACTAGCCTACCTATAGATAAGTATAGCCCTAAAGACTCTATTAGGGCACCTAGTTAAATATAGTAGAGTCTAATAGTAGTTTCCTAGGGATATCTAGGCTACCTACCTAACCTAGATCTTAAAGGTAATTATATATTAGGTTTAATAGGATAACCCTTTAGTAAAGGCAGAGATCTAGAAGTACCTAATAGGAGATTTAAATAGAGAAAAGATAGGAGTATAGATTAGGAAGAGTTAGGTTAAGATAGTAAAAGAGTTAAAGAAGAATTAGGCTATCTGTATTAAGAATAAGAAGCTTATATTTAGTAAGGATAAGGACGCTAGGGTACTAGACTAATCCTACTTTAGTATAAAGGGAGTATAGCCTACTAAGGTAGGAGAGTAGTAGAGGTATAATAGATAAATTAAGCAATTAGAGACTCTAGATACTGTTAAAAAGCATCTAGGAGCTATTAAGGAGGAACAGAAGGCAGAGGGATCTAGGCGTCTAGGGCTAGGCTATCTAGGAAGTCTAGCTAGGGCGCAGAGGAGAACTATCTCGTTAAGTTTAGGTTCAAGATTAGAGACCCTAGATACTCCTACTCCCTTACCTAAAGCTTAATAAGCTAGGAACTAGAGTTGTAGACTAGGAGGAGGAGAGTAAGGTCTAAGCTTAATAGGGCTAAGCTTAAAGGAGGGGGAGGTTTATGCTGTAGTAAGGGATGTATAGAAGGAAAACAAGGCTTAGCCTAAAAGGTTAGGTGGATTAAATAGTATAAAGGCATAAAGGATTAGAGGATAGGATAAAAATAACTCTAGCAGACTTAACTTTAACTCTATAATATTATTATTTCACTTATGTTGCTATATTAAACCCCTATCCTCTACTATAGGATCACTACTATTAAACCTTGCCCCTCCCACTTCTCCGGGTTTAAATAGGTTACTCTCCCTGTTAGTACACTACTACTAATCTTGCTATTTTATAACCTAGCTAAAAACTATTTAAATAATAGGAAGGTCCCTTTAAGGTATTAGAATAAGTAGGAAACGCGTATTGCCTCTAATTACTACTAGGTTCTAGGATTTATAATATTTTCTCCCCTAATATACTATATAAAGATCCCTAAGACCTATTACCTAGATAAGAGGCTCTAAAACCCCCTAGTACCCCTATATAAGGTATAGAGGAATAAGAGGTAGAAGAAATCCTAGCTAGTAAATTATATTAATCTAAGCTAAAATATAAGGTTAAGTAGGTTAAATATAATTTAGATTCTATTTAGTATCCTGCCTCTAACTTTATAAGTGCTCCCTATAAATTATAGGTATTCTACTAATAGTATCTAAATTAGCTAGGCCCCCCTTATAGCTTACTAAGATAGATTTAAGCCTAGGAAAAAGGTAAAGAGAATTTAATATTACTTTATAATAATTATATCTAATATTAGAACTAATTTATATCCTATTTAGCTATATATTAGGCTATTAACTACTATCTATTACTATTATTCTTATTACTATTTATTATTATATCCTATTTAGAACTAACCTAGAACCCTTAAGGTTCCTAGGACACTACCCCTAAGAAACCTCTTTAATCTATATCTATCTCTCTATTAGAACCTAGTTTAGACTTTATATTAGCTAAGATAGTACTTAGACTAGGCTTCTTTACTAGCTTCTAGATAACTAGTGTAGTAGGGTTTAGAGTAGGTGTAAGAGTAGGGGTAGGAGCTAGGACTAATTTAGACTCTTTCTTATAGAACACCTTTATCTTAGCCTATACTAGGAAGGTTACCTTCTAATTTAGTACTAATTCCTCCTTAAGTTTATTAATAGCCCTTATTAAGCCCTTAACTACTAAGACTATCTTATAGATACTATTCTAAAGCTAATATAAATTAGATATAGTAGTATAATAAGTAGCTATAAGGATCTTAGTAGCTTCTATACCCTTAGTCTAAGTATTAGTAATAGTAATATACTTAGCTAGGTTTTAGGTAGTTTCTTAAATAGTAGCCTTAAACTACTTAATATCCTTCTAATAAGTAACTATAGCTTCTTTATCCTTATCCCCTTTAGCAGGGTTTACTACTAGGCTATAGTACTTATCTAGAGCACCCCTAAGGGTAGAGTACTCTTAGCTAATAAAAGAAGGAATCTACTAGAATTAGTAAAGGAACCTTATTAGACTTAGATACTTACTAGATTATAATACTTATTCTAGGAGATATAGTACTAGCACTTCTTAGAATTCTTTAACTTAAAATTAAAATTATTAAACCTACCCCTAGCTAGAGCCCTAACTACCCTTATATAGAGAGCGTAATAAGTAATAGAGAGGACTCCTAGTAGTACTAGTACTAGTATATGTTATGGACTGGCCTTAAGGGAGAATGCAATAAGCGTTAATAATAGTATTTAGTATCTTAAAGGAGAGATAAGCCCTCTACGCCTTTTTATAGGTGTCTAGTGTGTTTGCTTAGTAGTAGTGTTAGACTTGGTCCATCTTGTGTTAGACCTAGGCTTAGGCATAAGCCTAAGTCCTTTATATACCCCTAACCTTCCCCTATAAACTATTGTAAAATTGTCTTTCTAGGGGTCTAGGGTTATATCTTTGTCCTCTACAATCTATATTAGGCTTTATTACTATATTTTTTAGTTTTATTATTATATCTTTATATTCCTTCCTAATTTATAACAGGCCTATATATTAAGTAGTATACGCGCGTGGCGTCTATACGCTTATTTTAGCACCTTACTATAAAAGTTCTAATATAGCTATCCTACCCTACTATAAATTTCCTAAACTTACTTTGTTATATAATAGATTTTCCCTACTAATTAGCCCTTTCTCTAATCTTTTTCTATTAATCCTGCCTATCTAGTCCCTATTATATCTTTATCTATAGCTACTAGTGCTAGTAGTAGGGATCTACTACAAGGTAGTTAGACCCTGCGCTAGGCCTACTAAGATAAGGTGCGTACTTCTAATATTCTCCCTATATTTCCTGCACTAACTTTTTGTTTAGCATATATCTCCCTAAACCTAGTTACTTAGTAGCTTTATTATTTCTAGTAACTTAGATAATAAGGAATATAATAGTAGCTTTATAAAGCTACTTCCCTATAATTAGTATATTAACTAGCTTTGTCTCTTTAGTAAGTGTAACTATTAGGAGGGTAGTAGTAAGTTCCCCTTAATTTTTATTTCCTTTATAGCAAGTTCTAACTATATCTAGGGCGCTTATATAAGTCCTGCTATTATAGCTATAAGACTTATACTTAGTTAGAAGCTATCCTTACTAATAATCCTAACGTTTACTAAGCCCTCTATAACTAGCTTTAGTTTTATTATAGTTACTAGGAGGATTACCTTTATATTATAAAAAAGGGGACCCTTAGCACTTTTATAGGGAAACCTACTAAAGGCACCTATTACTAGTTTATACTATAGTTCTACTAGCTCTACTATTATTTTAAGGATCTTATATTAAGGGCTTAAACTAATAACACTGTTACTCTACTTGCCCCTACTACTTACTTGCGCGCCTATAATTAGTATTAGCTTAGTGCTATTATTCTATCTACTACTAGTACTCTAGTATTTCCTCTTTAGTCTACTATTACGCCTTTATATAGTAGTTGTAGTAATAACAATATTATATAGCTTACTACTACTACTAGTATTACCTTTTAGCGTATTAACTAGCGTATAAATAAGACCTAGGCCTAAACTAACCTTTATATTAATAGGCTTAAGAGTGCTGCTAAGCGCACTACCTAAGGTATTAAGACTCTGTTGAATTTTGGATCACTGAGGTCAGGAATGATTTGGGAGATGGATCATTGGATTGTATCTACTACGATCGTACTCATATATATAGAGCTTCAGCTACCCTTACCAGAAGGTGAATGATTGGTAAACCTTCCTTACCAGAGCTCCTGCTTTTTGTTGGGCACTTGGCAGTGAGCTGGCAGTCGATCAGATAGTGGGTCATACAGGGGTATTGATCGGGATTGATCGGGATTGATCGGGATCAAGATGCTCCGTGATCCAGTTGATATCCCTCCTGCAACAGACTCTTATTATTAGTATTAGTTTTCCCTTATTCCCTTTATATCTATTCTAATATTTATTTTCTTTAGGCCTAGGGTGCTACGTGTTAGTAAGCTATTAAAGCACTACCCTCCTCCTAACGCTGCTACTACTACTACTTATACTTATTAACTAAGTTATCCCCTACCTGCACTACGCGTAAGCGTTACTACTATTACTAAGAGACGTAGAGGCGTTAGAATAATATAAATAATAGTTTAGGGGGGGCTAGAGAGGGGTTAGTTATAGATAGTAATAGTATAGATACTACTACCTAATTATTAGCTATATTATAAAACTTTAGTAGTAGGGCACTTGCTTAGAGTGTTATAAGGATAAATAAAAGATATCTCTAATACTTTTCTACTTCTTAATTATAACAAAGGTCTAAGTTATTATTCTAGTTTTCTTCTACCCTTACTTCCTAGCTTTTATACGTATTAGGCTATTATTATATATAGCATCCCTATACTATTCCTTAAACCTATCTAGAGCCTTAGTATCCTACACTACCTCTAGTAGGTGCTATGTTAGATTAATATACCCCTTCTATTTTACTAGGACTTAATACTTTCCTTTTCCTCTTACATTCTTTATATAAAGGATCTCTTCTACTTCCTATTTATCTAGCGTTATATCTTTATTTTCTAGAGTAACTATTAGGCCTAGTTATAAGTCCTAAAGCTTCTAGCTTAGTAGTAGGTTATTAGTAGCTCTCTCTAGTAGATCTATATATATAGTCTTATACAAGTTCCCTAGTAAGTCTAATACTACTATAAGTAGAGTAGGGACTTCTATTACTTTATACTTAACCTATAGCTAATTAAACTTTTTACTTAGTTAGTTTATCTTTATATTATATATTGCAAACTAAACTATATTACCTTTTAGGAACTTTTTAGCTAGGCGTTAAGACTAGTTTATTACTTCCTATTATTATTACTATTAGAATATAATAGTAGCTTGCGCTAGCTCTACACCCCTCTATAGGTGTAACAAGAACGTTACAGCTTCTTTACAAGGATTCTTAGGCTTTACTAGTAGTAATATTATCTTTTATAGCATATCTATAGTATACCTATTTAAAAGTAGATTTAGGCTAATACTAGTTATACTAGAGTCTCTATTATTAAGTGCAAGTTAGTAGGCTAGTAGGCAATTAGGCTAGTTAGTCTGCTTAAAGCATACTATTATACGCAGCACTACCTACACTTCTTAGTTTACCTGCTCTGTCCTGCTATCTATCTAGGGGTGGTATATAGTAGATAGTAACTAGTTTATCTTTATTATCTAGTATAATATTATCTAGAAGGATCCTAACTAGTCTAAACCTTAGTTAGTAATAATAGAGGATAGGAAGCCCTAGAACTACTACTAGTTGTCCTAGAAGATCCTTGCACAATAATTAGCTACTATAGAGACTATTACTTTAAGCTAAATATATTTAGATAATCTATTAGTAATAACTAATAGGGACTAGGGTTTGCTATTATCTTTTATAGGTAGGTTAACTATAAAATCTATAGATATTTAGGACTAGTATTATAACGTGACTAGTATAGGTTATAATAGACCCTATTAGCGCTTCTAGGAGATATAAGCACTATAATAATAGTAGTTTTAAATATACTACGTAACATCTCCTAATATTCTATCCTAATAATAGTTATAGCGCAGTATTTAAAATATTATATTCTTCCCTAGATATCCTACTAAACCTAATTTATATGCTTGCTATATAATAGTAATTATAAGGGGTTCCTATATTAGTAACTAAATAACACCCCTCTAGAGTAGAGTGCTATATATACTAATAGTATAGTCCCTAATTTATTGCTTTATATTAGCTAAAACTAGGAAAGACCTAGCGCCTTTCTAAACCGCATTAAGACGCACTTAGTATGTCTTATCTTCTAGTACTACTTTATCCTATAGTGTCTGTATATATAGGTTAGCAAAGAGGCTAGCGCCCTTTAGTAACTTAGACGCCTCCTCTACTTCTAACACTATAACCTAAATTAATTTAGGGCGCATTACTAACTATAGTATTGCTTTAGAGGAGTTTAAATCTTATAGTTATCTACTTAAGGTATTAGGTTATCCTATAAGATAGCTAGGCCTATACTATAGGATGTACTAATATTTTAAAAGTTCCTCTGCCTAGTAGCACTATTACTTGCTTAAGCTTTAAAGGCTAGTAAAGTACTTTAAGTTTTTATAGTCTATAAATATTATAAATAGCTTGTAAACGCTCTATAACTCTACTAACTAACTTTTAAGACACTTAATAATAGAAAGTAATTCCTTATTATATATAGTATAGTTTTATCTCTCTAGCGTTAGTACTATAGAGTAGTAAGTAACTAGGCGCTAGACGCCCCTAACTTTTTACAATAAGCAACCCCTAAGAGCACATCCTAAATAGTCTACTTCTAATAATATTTCTTTAGCTAGGTTCTATTATATTAATACTAGTCCTAATATAAACGCCTTTTTTAGCGTATAAAATATACTTTATTCTTTCTCTCTCTATTAGAATAGGGTATTCTTCCTAGTTAGTTAGTTTAAAGGTGCTACTACTTTAGAAAACTTTGTAATAAAGTTATAGTAGAAGTTAGCAAAACCTAGAAAACTCCTTACCTCTCTTATATTCCTAGGGGATTCCTATTCCTATACTACCCTAAGCTTTTTAGGGTTAAGTCTAAGTAATTTGCCCGCCTTAATAATATAGCCTAGGTAGTGTACCTTCTTAATACTAAAAGCATATTTCTTTAAGTCTAGGTGTAGTCCTGCTTCTTTTAATAGTATAAGTACACGCTTTACTTTTTCTATATAGTTAAACTAGTCTCCTCCTAAATAAATTAAGATATTATTAAGGTAGGCTATTATATATAGTCTAAGTAACTCTGTAAGCGCAGTATTAATATATTATTAGAAAGTAGATAGCGCACTACTAAGACTAAATAGATATACTAACTATTTATATAACCTAAACTAGGTGCAGAAAGCTATTAAGGACTTATAACCTTCTACTATTCTAACTTTATAAAAGGTAGCGCAAATATCTACTTTTATAAACTAACTTGCGCTAGATAGTATACGCAAAGTTTCCTTAATAAGTAGTAGTAGGTATTAGTCTAATATTATTATGCTATTAAGCATCTAGTAATCTATATAAAGGCGCTAACTGCCTAATAGCTTCTTTACTAGCAATACTAGAGCTCTAGCTATAGAAGAGCTTGCTTAGATCTAGCCCTTATCTATTAATCTAGTAAGTTATATTCTTAGTTCTAGTAATTAGTTACGCAATATAGGGTATAGGGGACCCTATAGGGGGTTAGGCTAGGTTCTATCTAGGAGAGTTATTAACTAAATATAGTAGTCTATACTACCTTAATAAGGTAGTAAATTGCTTGCTAACTCTTTATTAAACAGGTCCTTAAACTCTTGCAGTTCTAGTAGTAACTTTATCTTTCTAGTTTTATGCTTAGGTTTATAGGGAACTATATTACTAGCAATATAGATAGTATATATATTATTAGGACCTCCCTTATTAATACTTCCTAGATATTTTATTAGGCGCAAGTTATATATTACCTATAAAATATCTAGTATATTTATTACAAAAATTTGTACCTATATATCTTTCTATTAGGATCCTTAATTTAGTAACCCCGCTATAACTAAACCTAAGATAGTAGAGATATAGGTAGGATATAGGCGTCTCCCACTCTCTTATACTACTATATTTCCTGCCTTCCTAATTATTAATTTGCCTTATAGAATATCTATAACAACGCCCTCTCTACATAGCTATAGTCTACCTAGTATTAGTTAATAGGAGAGACTAGGTACTATATAAGCTAAAAGCTAAGACTACTAACTATCTAAATTATAGTCTAATACTACTAACTATAAAATTCTTATACCTTTAGTAATTCCCTAGGTATATTATAAGGGTTACAGGGGAATATTAATAAAGTTCCTACTAATCTATCTTGCTAACTTTTCCTTAACTACACTAAAATACTAGCACCCTAAATTAACTATTACTTATACATTCTCTACTCTACCTAGGAGGAGGGGAATAAAGAAAGGAGGATTATTTAGCCTAGCCTTAATATCTAGGGGACACTTAATAGCCTCTACTATTAATAATTCCTCTATTATAGTATCCTCCTTATACCCCTAACTTAGCCTAAAGTTAAGGGTAGCTAGTTTCCTAAATTAGGGCCGCTTGCTAATACTATAACTATCTTAACACCTACTAGTTATAGTAATAGGGTATTAGGGCATACACGTACAAAATAACTACCCTATCTATACTAGGTGCAGACCTTTGCTAGTTTCTGTGTATTAAATAGGTCCTATAGGATCTAGTTAGGATATAATACTAGTAGTTTAGTAGGTGCACTTAATAAGGCTACTACTTCTACTATATTTATATTGCTATCCTAATCTAAGTTAGACTTCTACTAGGGTTCCTTAGACTTACTAGCCTAAAGAAAGCCTAGTTCTAGAGAGGCTATTTTAATGTCTACTACAATTATCTTATATTCCTCTATAGCTATGTTATAGTTTATCCTAGAGACTCCCCTATTAAGGGAAACTAAGCGTATATAACTATTAAGAGATTACTAAAGTTATAAAAGCTTTTATTTATTATCCTAGTATAAACCTCCTAACTATATAAGAAGCTATACAAAATTTACAAAGAACTCTATAAAAGGCTAATTTTAGCCCTAATATAAGTATTCTAACGCAACTTAGGCGCGCTCCTGCCTATAATAGTTACTATAATAGAACGCTAGGTAGTTAAGAAACCTGCTTATATCCTAATATTTATATACACTATCCTTAAAGTATAGTGCTATAGCGCACTAGACTATAGGTAATAACTAGGACTAAATATATATAAACCTTACCTCCTTATCCCTAATAAAGACCTTATCTACACGCAGTTTAAACTCTATAGTTATTTACTAGGAGGAGAAGTTTGCCTTAGTGCTATTATATAGTAAGCTAACTAGGAAAGGTTTATAGTGTAAGGTAGGAGAGGGTAGAGGTAGTATATTATTAAACCTAGCGGGCTTAGAGAAGGGTTAGGATAGAATCTAATTGCGTATTTCCTTATTCTATTAATATAGTATAGCTATTATAGTAGAGTCTTAAGCCTATTATTCTATTAATTTATAGACCTATTATATTAGCCTTTCTACTATATTAGGTTGCACCTAGTTATTCTAAATATCTAGTGTGTCTATCTCTTATTACTATTATAGTATATTTAGAAGAAGATACTAAAATATTATAGACTAGCCTTAAGGGAGAATATAATAAGCATTAATAATAGTATTTAGTATCTTAAAGGAGAGATAAGCCCTCTATGCCTTTTTATAGGTGTCTAGTGTGTTCGCTTAGTAGTAGTGTTAGACTTGGTCTGTCTTGTGTTAGACCTAGGCTTGGGCATAAGCCCAAGTCCTTTATAGTATAGCTAAAGGTTCTAATTTAGATTAGTAACTACTTAATTATATAGATTAATTACTTACTAGATTTTAGATAGATTAGGTTAAATAATTAAAAAATAGGGGATATAAGAATAAGAAAGTTAGTAGGTAGAGGGCTAGTTATATACAGGCTAGGGATAGAGGTCTATACCTAGGAAGAAGAAGTAAAGGTAAAGGTAGAGGTAAAGGTAGATTTATTTTGTAAAAAGCTTTTCTTTAATAAGGGATCTAAACCTAATCCTAAGGATAGGGACTATCCTTTCTTTATAGAAGGGGGTAGTGTAATAATAGGGTAGAATTACTTGCCTATTATTCTATACTAAGTTAGGCCTAATAAAGGCCTAACTTACTAATATATATAGAGAATAGCTCGCCTATAGTTAGGATAGGTATATTCTTCTTATCCTTTTATATAAGACCTATAGGTATAGGAATCTTATCCTTTTCTATATAGACGCGTACTCCTATATACCTTTAAGTTATATAGGATACCTTTTGGATGCCCTACCTACCTAAGTTGTTATATATACTACTACCTCTATTACTACCTCCTATTAGTAGAAATATTATAACTTATTATTATATTATATATGCGTATAGCGTAAAGCTAAGCTTCTCTACCCCTTTTAGTCTTAGTTAGGTATTATAGTATATAATAGAAATACAACTACTTTTATACTTAATTTAAACCCCTACTATAAAAGTAAACTACTACTCTAAACCTATTTATAGGTATATACAAGGGCAGTTTACACCTCTATAGTAAACTCCTAGGTTACTATTCTACTGTAAACAATTTTGTACCATAGTGTAACTAGGCAGTTCGACTATTTTAAAGACCTAGTTATAGAAATTAGGAGCTATTAAGAGATGTCTGTGAGGCCTAAATGTAAGTCTGCACATTGTAAGCTTATAGTTAGAAACGTGCCTAACGAGACGCGATAAGTATTATAGCAAGTGGCTAGGTAAGATTTTATGTCGCTCTATGGGACATATAAGACCTTTGTTCTATTAACCTGCTTATATTAACTAAATTAAACAGGCCTAGGTGCGTGTCTACTATCTATAGCAACACATATCTTTTGCATAAATAAGGCTTGCATCCTCTGCTAATCCTAGTTTAGAAGTGCTTACTAGTAAGGTGCTAAGACCTTATCTATATTAGTGCTGAACAATAACTATATCCTGTTAGACGTAAAAAGCTTCGCATACGACTAAGAGTGCTTCTTTAGGTAGCATTTAGTGTAAGCACTATCGGACAATAAGTAGGTACCTAGCTGTTAGGGGTGGGAGGGAGTGGGAGGGGAGGGGGCGGTGCAGGTTGTTCTTTCTGCACCATCTATAGCACCTGCCATCCCATAGTGGTGACTGCGTTCTCACCACTGCCGATTCCCCCATCCCGGGAGCTGTCATGCTTCCTGCGGAAGCAAACACATTGAGCACGCCCACGCCGCTTTCGAGATGTTCTAAAGTTAACTCGATAGAGCTCGTGTGTGAAGTTATCCTTAAGTTAACAAGAAATAGCATACTTCATTCTCGAAGAGATACAGCGTTCCGAGACTCTGCGTGCAAAGCCATATATGGATCCCTTGTCAATGACGCACATGTGAACACTTTTGCTTACCACCACGGTTCACAAACGGTTTACTTAAGCCATATTTATCTAAAGTAGACTATAAGGTGGTTTAAGTAGAGGGTACGCTACCTTAATAAAATAATTTTATTTCTACCTTTATTTATTTACTAGTAGTAGTATTAAATTATAACACCTACCGGTAGCTTCTTACTAACTATTTTAATATTTGTACCCCTTCTTTCCTCGATCTTCTCTACCACCTCTACTACCATCTCTACCCTAGGCCCCACCTCTACAACCCTTATATTAGAGACACTAATCATATTTTGACTTATTGTTATGTTATATATACGTATAACCTAGAGCTAATATCCTTCTACCCTTTGTAGTTATAGATAGCGTAGAATATAAATCAAATAAAACTACTTTGTATACTTAAACATAAACCCCTTCTATAATAGTAAACTAACTACTACTTTAGACATGTAGAGAGGTATAAATCTAGGTCATTTACATCGATACTGTAAGCCCCTAGCACACCATTCTACTGTAAACAATTTTGTACCGTATACGGTACAAAATTGTTTACAGTAGCCATATTTATCTAAAGTAGACCAAGAAGTGGTTTAGGTAGAAGAAGTAAACCTAAATAGGGTTTATTATACCATGTATTCCACAAAAGTAAACTACTTTTATTTCTACTTCTATTAATCTACTAGTATTAGTAATAACTAGTTTCCTACTAACTATTTAAGTATTTTACCCCTCCTTTCTTTAATCTTCTTTACCACCTCTATCACCACCTCTATCACCACCTCCACTACCTCCACCACCTCCACTACCTCCACCACCTCTATCACCACCTCTACTACCTCCACCACCTCTACTACCTCCACCACCTCTATCACCACCTCTATTATCACCACCTCCTATTAGTAAAAATATCATGACTCATTATTATGTCATATGTGCGTATAGCGTGAAGCTAATCTTTTCTACCCCTTTTAGTCTTAGTTAGGTATTATAGCGTATAATAGATATAAAACTACTTTTTATACTTAATTTAAACCACCTATAATAAAGTAAACCACCACTTTAAACCTATTTACGGGTATACACGAGGTCAGTTTACACCTATATAGTAAACCCCTAGCGTACCATTCTACAGTAAACAATTTTTTACCGTAGTGGTAGTGTACCACCACATGTCAAATCGTCGAATCAGAAGCCGCGTCAGCTTCGTGCAGGATTCCTAACGAGCCAAAAGATAGTCAAGCAACTGATTAGCCTACCGTCTCTGGTTGGATTCTGTCAGCCATGTGGCGTTGAGCAAATCTTACCTCTGGCGCCTAGGTACATAGTCATGCGGAGCTAGCGTCCATCCCTCATGAATACGAACTGACCGCAGCTATCATCCGACAAGCAATTACCGTCACAAGACCTTTACTCTTGTTGGAACTCAATGACAATGCGAAGTTGTCACAGCCTTGCACCAGTCATCAGTCATTTCGAGCGCGTCAATATGACGCACGTGGAAGCAAACAATCAAGCCCTGTTGCCAGCCGATACCGGCGAGTACTTGGCCACCTTGCAAGACATATACCGCAATGACACCAAAAGAAAGTGATTCCATTCCTGGATCGATCGTATCAGCAACTTTCCAACAGGCTGGAAGAACAGCGGATACCTGGCCGCCCTGGCGGGCGCAACTCGACAGCATCAAGTCTTAGCTGAATACGGTACCTCAGTGGACCCTCCCCTACACGACGTGTATCTGGTTGGGTGTGCGCCTGTTTTCGGGCCATTCTCCTTCAGACATTGGTCTCTCCATTCCCAAGGCACGTTTTACGACCTCGTAGTCACAGGAAACGTCCCTCGCTTGCGGCTCGAAACCTTTACAATGGAAAGATCGAAAGCCGAACTCGATTTTTTCAAATAGCAGATCCAACTTGACAACGGCCATCGTTTGAACGCGAGAGAGAACTCCGATAGATCCAATAGATGTGTGGCAATGACTGCATATAACATTGGGCAGACTCAATTCGATGTGACACAAATGACGCGCTTGGCGGAGTCTGTTTTCGAAGAAATCACACATTACATGAAGTATAAGAAGAATTGCCACTTCTTCGCATTATCACTTTCGGACAGAGTAGTGATGACTAGGCGTGTCATCACGGTTTTCGTTGGGACTTAGGCTCAGATCGCGCATTGGGATATGTTGGCTGCACTTGGTCAGCAAACATCGCCCTATAGCCTAGAGGAAGGATTCCTATTAACAGACCCAAGCCATGGTAAGTCTAGCTGTATCAATTACGGCAAGACATTAGCTAATGCGTATTTTGGTATCTAGATTTACCAAACCGCCCGAGCCGTCACATCTTCAATCCTAGAATTAGGGGCGAATGCTCAGCGCATGCAGCCAATGCTTCGGCGATCAGAAAGCTGTTCCTAAACGGCCCATACTCCATCAGAAGTTATGACCCGGATGGCCAACATATGTTGAAGATTCTTGGGGTTTACGTGTCTGCCTCTACCTCAAAGCGCGTGAAGGACAATAGGAAGAACATAGTCGGATCGATAAAGGAATTTTCACAGGACGTTATAGATGCGAAATAGGCTGATGTCTTCCGTGGACGGCGTGCATCGAATCTACGACAATACGAGTCGATGGTCATCAATGCGAGAAAGGGTGATCGGATTGCGCAATTCTCTCTACCGTTAAATAGAAGAGTTATGTCAATCAGCAAGGAAGACGCTAGAGAGATACTGATCGAGCTTGGAAATACGAAAACTGGTATATAGAACTGTGAAGAGGATATCATCAGCGACGATTGTACAAGACAGTCATTAGAAGATGTATCTGAATACTCTAAGCTTAGGACCGGTGCATAAATATTAGCGGTACATTAAAACATCACTACGTCCTAATGTCTTCCGAACCGTTTTTCCGAGTTAGCCCAGAACACGTTTGATTAGTAGACAACTTATGGGCTAGGGGATACGCATCCCGATACGGAGAGTGATATACAAAAGATCTATGATCAGCTTAAAGTGGGATCTGATAGGTGGACGACTAATAAGCGGTTAGAGAGTACGAAGACGAAGGCAAATAAGATTAGAGAACAGGCACTTGCTTAAGTGGCGGATGACCTATGGCTAAGAGAGATGTCTGAGCGACATTGGCCCTTAGATAACCATGATGAGGATGAGTGAAATGCACACACTGCTCAAAGTGACGGAGATTCCGCAATATGTCATATTCGATAATAGCAATATTTCGGCCAAGTTATTATCCAGGATGTACAAGGCAGGCATGCCAAGTCTTCATACCTAGTTCTTGTAATCATGTTCGTTTTTCCCTGCGCCAATATTCTTCACCCATCCCAACCTAGCATTTTCCACGCCTTTCTATCATTTAACGCTCTTCTTTTTATTAAATAGATATTAACTCCTGCAGCTACGCTTAAGACGTTGCCTAAAGCGCCTATCACTATCTACGCTAAACCTACCTAGCGCTATAGTGGGATGAGAGTATATGAGATCCGGTGACACAGAGTTTATTTTCCGCACGTGCAAGTCCAGGCATGCCGGATGCTCTAGGCAGACCAATATGAGTTGTACTATTAGAAGTCGAGAGTTCTGTCTAAGTAATAAGATGACTGTCATCTGATGTCTTAATGTGTGTGAACAAAAGGGTCTATTATTGTGCTAGACGAAACACATGTAAATACCAAATACCTGTCCGTTTCGGGGCGTGCACGTCAATGTGATCCACTGATGTACAGTAAACCTGGTGTGCTAATTGGCGTAAGCCTTGCATGTGGCAGGACGGTTGCGTTGGGTGGGCAGGTGTTGGGAGTCTGACAGCGTGTTGTTGATTACTAGGATGGCTTGATAAGGCCATCGCTACCCGATATGTTGGACCATGATGCGTAGCTGCCAGCACGTGGTGAGGGTTTCAGGGTAAGGTATGGACATCTGCGGCCTACTGTACTATATAGTAAACTAGTCTCATCTACGCCGTGAACGATAACCCCTTCAGGCCGGGAGTTGTGGTCCCGTCATTGAAAGCGGCAACAGTTGCCACGATCCAACCTCAGGCTTGCGCATTTTTAAATTCAAGGCTCGTCACTGTCCAAGCAACGATTAGCTTTGTCCCAGAGCACGAAGTCGCGCCAGGCATGCATCTCTACTACGCTTTTACGCTTTGATAGGCAGCTGTCCTACTACTAAGATGAACAGTCTGTGGTCAACTCAAGATGTAGAGTACGTATATTAACAAGTAGTGACAGTTATTCCTAATTAGTTTTGGTGATCAGGGTTTTCTCTGATCGGGTGAGGAGCGGTACCTACACTTCCGGTGAGGCATGCACGTCACACAGCATCTATCAGGCAGCAACCGAGATGGGGAGCAGGAGCCCAACCCCGCCAATATACTTCTCTAAGATAATTCAACAGCGCACCAAGGCTGTGTCGGGACTGTCTATCAAGCCTGCATCCAAATCTACGAACAAATGACACACTGGGCAATACTGGTGGGCGTTGTGTACTACGGGCCGCACCGTATAGAGGACAACAAACTCAAAGGATGCGTCGCTGACGTCGAAGACATGGAAGCGTTCCTTAAGACTCAGATATCTCCGAAGGTGTCTCCAGCCAATATCTTCAAATTGACTTCAAGTCATCCTACGGAGGGCACCGAGGAACCTCCTGAAGCACCCAAAGAACGGGCTTCTGGTCGCAATTTCATATCTTGTTTGAAACGTGTCATAGAGCATGGCGAAGAGGGCGACAATGTGTACATCCATTACTCTGGACATGGTAGCAAAGGCAAAGGTGCGGAAGACGTTCTCCTCAATTTCTACGCCAGCACGAAAGGAGTATCACAATTGCCTGGCGAAGTCGTGGCGAACCTTGTCAAAGAGATGGTGAATAAGAAAATACATGTTACTGTGGCCTTTGATTGCTGCTTCTCTGGTGCCACCAAGCGCGGTTCAGCACATGGACTCCGTTTCAGCAATTACATCGAACCAACGGAGGGCTCTGACGACCTCTCTGCACCAAACGCCATCTTGGAGAATATTGAACCGATTTATTCCGCCTTCCGAAATTCTCAAGTCATTCCTCACTGGATAACGAATCCTCAGGGCTACACGATCTTCTGTGCCTGTACCCCGTTACAAAAAGCCGAAGAGGTGGTAGATGAAACTATGAAATCGTGTGAGATTGCAGATCCGGAACACCTCCCAGTTGCGGGGAGACCCAATGAACGTGGAGCATTTTCTTTTCTCTTGCTCCGAGCCCTGAAGCAACTTAGACAGACCGGTATAGCTGTTACCGATGGTTCACTGTTTGAGCATCTGCGTGCTCGCTTCCATGCTCGAATACCGAACCAGAGCCCAGTTTTCTACGGGAGCAAAAGAACGTCTTTTTTCACCGACAAAAGTTCTTTTCCGAGCGACAAAATCACGGCTATTTTCAAGAAGAACGGACAATTTATGTTACGGAAAGGCTCCGCTCATGGTGTTCTGCTTGGGGATGAATACATTCTTTTCCCGCTGAAAGATAGTGCAAAAGCCTCGGACAGAGTGATGCGTCCAAGAAGAATCCGGCATGTAGAAGGTAACAGCAGCTCTGCACTACCAGCTGAGAAATCCGTGACCTCTAAAGTTACCAGCTTGGGGGGTCTCACATCAGTGCTGCAAGTCGAGAATGGAGGATCCATTGCAGAAATTGATGACGGCTGGATGGCGTATCCGCTTACACAGATGGATCCACGGTTATTCTTTGTCCAACTTCTCACAGAGGACCGATTCGACATCGAATGGCAGAATGCTTCCGCTGACCTTCCTCATCTGCGAATACTCTGCGAGGATGGCGACAAGAAGGATTTCACTTACAATGTTCAGGTGCACATGGAGAAGGAGTATCAAATCTGTTACTCATCGCGAGAGCCTATACCATTCGTTCCTTCTATTCCACTGAGTCAAGATTCTGCGAAATATCGAGTCGTCGAATTGTTGGATCACATAACCACATACAAGTATATTGAAGCTATCGAGAATCGAATCAGTAGTCAATCTCTCTCAAAATCCTTCGAGGCACGGATGTTCGTGCCAACGGATAATGAAAGAGGCTCTACCGAAGACAGTGATCTTGAAGTCAGTGTAGGCGAAAAGTTTTGTTTTGAAATCAAGAATCTGAGCGAGGATGTCCTATACATCTACCTTTATACGCTACGGCCGGATTGGTCGATCATAGACCAACTGACTGCGTTTAGATCAAGCGAGATGGTTGTGCTTGGTCCGTCTTGTCGTTTCGACATCGCCCTTGAAGCCGATCTATCGCAAGACTCTCACAACTTCCAAGTTACAAGTGAAGACGAAGTATTCAAGCTTTTCGTGACCAGAAGGCCGGATTCTTTTGCAGGACTGAAGATGGATTCGCTGTCGAGCTCTCCCACACGTGGGACTCTCAACACCCTGGGAAATTTCCTTGATACAAGGAGAAAAAGATGCCGTGGAAATAGTGATAGCGACCACGAAGAAGAATGGTTCACGAAAAACTTTATTGTAAAGACCAAGGCTGCATCTATGTAACCTTCCACTTCAGCTGCTGGGTCAAGCACGAGGCCATCTCGGCAGTACTTCACATTTGGGTTTCCCTTGAACAAAGCCCTACAATCTTTCAAGAGGAAACTTTTTCTAGTTCATCTTCTTGTACATTTTCTAGCTCAACGCGGCCATCTGGATCAAGGGAGATGGTATATGTGATAATACCCGCCTGCTCAACCCAGCTCTCGACTTTATACGGCCCTTGAGATACCCCAGGCTTGGGGTTCTTAAACCTGACTGTGTCAAAAGTCCAGAATTGCGGGTTCTGAATAGAGAGTCAGGATAATAAACGTAAACAGCTGGGTCACCGTCTTACGTTAGTCGATTCGTTCACGCCTGGACGTCCACCTCCTTCGACAACTCGAAACTGTTCATTTTGAGAGCTAGGACGCGCAATTAGCATTGATGACTCTGATTGGTAGGTGTGACCTTACTTTTGATTAGAACTCATGTTTTTCGGTTGAATGCTACTCAGTTTACTATTGGAGGTTGGAGAGGGAATCTAGAGCGCACCATATGCCGGTACGGGGACTGGCTTGGATTTATATAATTTTGGCAGAGACTTCGGGCACAAGTTTCGAGATATATTTACTGATTTTGACTGACCTCTTTTGTGACGTATTGAGTGCGCTATTTTCCTCGTCAACATCTCTTGTGGATATGGCTGTAGATGGCTTGAAAGTTGAATGTCAATTGGTTCCAGACGTGAGGACCTAATAAAACTGGCATATGTTGGCTCATTGACCGGTCTTTTGACGTATTGAGTATGCTATTTTCTTCATCGACGTTATCAGGAGACGTTGTGTATGGCTTGTAGGTTGAATTATAATTGGTTCACGGCGTACGGAGCCAACGCATCTTACATATTTCCGTTGATTCGCCTGAAGGAAGGCTGACTGTCAGCATAGTGTGGTGCGATCACTGGCGTTAATCGTCCCAATCCACTCTTGGCATGATTGCCTCGTTTCATACGAGCCCGCTTACTGGGTGTTCATCCTCAGCCTTGGGCATCGTCTGATTCATTGCCTTTCTCACACGAGACTGTAGACCATTTTATATATGCTCCATGGCGGTAGCCTAGTCCTTTACAAAGTTTAGGTCCTCGGAGCAAGCGCACGATGGGAAAGAATGTAAGAGGCAGCCGAATCCTGGGTCTTCGTTTTTCGCTTTTCTTATAGCTTGGCCTTGCCCATACAAAAGAAGACCTTAAAACCCTTCAAATCCGAAGATATATGTAGCATTGTGTGAACAGTCGGATTCCCCCACCTTCGCAGTATTCTTTCGCAGTCTTGGACAGAGCCGAAGAGATCTTGGTACTTTTCTTATAGCGTGCCGACGTTGACTGCAATTCCCCGATATGTTCTTTCCCCAACGTCTTAGACCTTACTTCGTCTTCAGGAAACCGCGAAAGCAGCGCTCAACTTCCAAAACGAAACAGAGTAAGTTCATCTGATCGGAATAGTTGAAGTAGAGCCACGGGGACTGACGAAGGTCAAGTTGAGGATTTCCGCCTTGGCTACCCACGATTCTCGGCACTCATCTCAGCGCATAACTCTTTCCAAATATGTCGTAGCTTTCGTCAACTACGAACTCGTCTACTTCTTATCAAACAACTGAAACTATCCGATCTAGAGGAGCAACTAATAAAGCTAGACAATGAGGAACAGCGAGGCTCGATTTTGGCGAGTAATAGACAGGATAACAATTTGAGCCGGAAGCAAGTGATTGTAGACATTGATCAGGCGCTAGCAGATTATGGTAAAGCCCGTCCGTGAGATGGCGAACAGTCTACCGGCTCAACGCATCCAGATCAGCTCATCGAGAGAAATCACCAAATTTTGGCTCTAGATCCTGCGGAAGATCGAGATGTATCCAGTATTCGGAATTGGTTGAACGCAAACGGTTGCATGGCACGAGATGAGGTTAAATACTTGGATCACACGAGCGACTTAACGAGCGTTGTAGCTTCCCACGATGCGACAATGTTGACATTTGAGGCGTGGCTTGAACGTACCCTGCTTCGTCTCTGGAAAGGGTTGAGGCACGTAAGTAGATCATGACATCTGCCTCTCGGTTATTGCGAGCCAACACTATACAGCGTTCTATGTTCGATGTTTCACGAGACCCAACGGTTCACATTTCATCGAACTCTGCGTTCCGGATAGCGACGAGAACGTTGACAGGCTCGGTTATCGTCTCACTGTTGCTGATCCCGATATTCATCTGCAATACGGTACAGCGCACAAAAGTACGCCTGGGTGTCGTCGCCGTTGCTGCGATTCTCTTCGTCGCCATCTTGTGCGGACTTACGCGCGCTAAGCCAATTGAACTGTTTGTAGCTGGAGCCACGTGGGTTGAAAGTCTGACTCTGGACTGACGGAAACTGACCCATGATGTGCAGGTATACTACAGTGCTAGTGGTATTCGTTTCAGGGGTCACCTTCGACTAAATGGAAAAGAAAGCACGCGTAAATGCTGTGATATACTTAAACTGAATGCGGTGGTCAAGGCCCCATGTGTAGAAATGGTCCCCAAAGGAGAATGTTTCCGGGATCTTCCAGGCCTTTCCTGTATTTTGAAATGGATTTGTGCAGAGCATGCGGCACCTTGCTTGTCTTGATATCTTGAAGCAACTCTTCGTAGAATGTAGCCGCTACCTGAACTGCTGCCTCATCGAACGCGTCCCACAAGGTACCAATTACGTGTCTGAATTCTAGTTGAAAAGCGCTGGCCAAATGTATACTTTCATAGACCAAGTCTGCGTCCAAGGAAGCTGCTGTGGAGCAAGCGGATAGATAGGCGATCTGGGCTGAATGAAGATTGATGGACCGTATATCGCCGACCGACAATCTTTCCTGCTTCGATCCAGAGCCTAGTATAAGGTTACTCCTGAAAGAGCTCTCTGGGTCCAATTCTGCATGACAAGCTAGATGCACCATTTGCGAAGATTCGAACATTCGCAGAGTTTGCTCCTTGCTGGGTGTTATCAGAGTATCGACATGAGCTGTACCTGCGATGTGCCGCTGGATGGATTCGATCTCTTTTTTGGTATTCAAAACTCCGAAGCCAGATCCAGGAGTTGTAGGCATTGCAATGATACCAAGGCTTGCTTTTCTGGTACTTTCGCTCGATTGAAGTGGTACCCAAACTCTGCTCCTAGAAGCTTGCAACCGTTTCAACGAAGGTGCGTAAGAAGAGATGACATGGCTGATAGTGTTTTCATTAGAGGAAGCATTATGGTAACCAGCCGCATGCATGGGAAGAAGAGCTGTCAAGCCACCACCAACCCACCAGATCAAAGGCAGCTCGGGAGGAGGTTCGTGCCTCCAGAAGAACTCAAGTTCCTCCAATATGGGCTTCACAGCTTCGTTCCAAAGCCATATCATGTAGGACTTCATCCCAGATTCGGTTGTAGACTGTGCAGCTTTAGTTACCCCGTTCTCGGTGTAGCTTAGTGGTTTTGCGCGATATGACCTTGGGTACCCTTGATCCGAAGCAATCGCCTTGACACATTCTTCTACCTTTAGGTCTGTGAATCCTTGGCCAAGCTCTATGGCACGTACTTCAGTACTGGTCATGATGAATGCATGGCTACAGTAGAATCCGAGCCAAGTAACGTTGAAGCATACCACAGGACCGTCGCTAGCAAGACATAGAAGGTGAGCTTCGCTAGGTTTTCGCCCCATCTCTTGAAGATCTCGCTTCGTCTTCTTTTGTAAAGCGAGATAGTCTATCAACCCAGTACCTCTCTCGAGTATCTGCAAAGCTTCTACGGCTGGTTTCCCTGCCTTGATGAATACGGATGCCGCTGTTGCACCTAAGCGAGGAAACGTTCGAAGAATGCGCTCGTGATCTTCATCCGAGTGAGTGGGAAGGGCAAGCTGTTCCGCCAAGTCCAACAACTGTTCCGCTATAGTAACCGCCTCGGACCAAATCTCCAGTTCTATAGAGGCAAACATAGCTTGTTGTCCGGCTTCCATGCGATTGTAGATGGGACTTTTCGTATGATTGAGAGCTTTTTCGTGAAACTCCATTGCTTTCCGAAGACTAGCCTTGTTCAATTCTTTTGCGACCAGTTTAGAATCTTCCGCAATGGCGGAGGCATTCTCGTGCAGCTTCATGTTCTTGATCAACTTCCTTGAATGTAAATATCTATCTTGATAGAAGCTTGCCAGGTTGTAGAGAGTCTCTGCTCGGTTATGATGATCATCTGGCGTATCATCAACAACACCCTGACTCAACGCAAGGCCATTTGACCAGAAACGAGACCATGCTGGCTCGGATCCGTGAAAATCTACTTCGTCCAATGACTGTATAAGATCACCATAGCCGACTGCTAAAATTTTCTTGTATCTGGTTGTGGAGTAGCTTTGAATTTGCGAGGCATGTTCCAAAGCTTCTTCGAAGCATGAGATTGATGCGTGAAGGCTCGAAATTTTGGCGCCACCGTGGCCCTTCAAATTCAATGTTGCGTGATAATGATCTCGATAGGAAATCCCCTGGCTATCGAGTATCTCGACACGAATCTTCTTGGTAGCTTGCAGTGCTTCGCCAACACTATTCAATGCCTTCAATGCATCATGGAACTGGTCTTGAGCCTGCCGAAAATAGTAATCATACTCTCCATGACCCTTGCGGTCTGCTTGGCAACGCCAACCATACACCTTTCCCAGGCCCATCATTCGCCGAGCTCTGACGGTTGCCTTGGTCTTTAGGGACATCGCCTTCAAGCCACTCTCTTTATATTGGATCGATTCATCGATATCCCTTATTAAACCGGATTTCGCATCAACGTATCTGTGTTGGAGAACGATACCAAGATGGTTCCATATTTTACTCTTGGTGTCTGCAGCGGTAGTGTCTTTTAATAGTTCGGCGGCTTCTCTAGCTAGGTCGATACTCTCTTCCAGGGAACTCCTGTTATCTGACCTGTTCTCTCTATATATTCTCAATGAATCTATAGAAGACCTGTATAGTGTTTCAATCTTCTCAGCTCCACTGGGGCCCATTGTGCCGGTCGAGGGGGTGAGCGGCTGCCGGAGCTGTCAGGCAATGGCTTGAACTCACGAATCAACGAACCTAAACTTAACAATATTGTATGATCGCTCTATTCCCTCCTCATAGATAGTATTTAATGTCGAACGGGAAACTACCTGGGTATTTGTGGGTTTGAGAGGATAGTTGATGGTGTGGAATTTGATGTGATGAAAGTATTGATTGAAGAATCTATGGAAGAAGAGCCAAGGTGGCTAGATATAGACATCCCACTAGCCCCAAATGGGTGTCTCCTAGACAACCCGGGATAGGGGAGTCGCCAATGGTGGTTGGAAGTCACCACCTTGGTACAAGGTAAGCACTATAGGTAATATAGAAATAACAGTCCCCTAAATCTATAGTAACTATAAATATACAAAGAAAACAAGAGAAAAACTATATCCCCTAGTCTCCTAAGTAAATAAAAATATTATATCTTATCTATAATATTTAATATCCTAGTATTAAGCTTCTCTAATATAGGCTATAGGAGCGCTTTTATATATAAGTCTATAAGATTGTTACTAGATTAAACATGTTTAATATTAAAGTTGCCTACTAGGAATTATTCTCTTACAAAGTAGTAATAAATATAGATATACTTTAACTATAGGTTTAACTTCTAGTCTTAAATAAGTGTAATAGCTAGTTTATTATTAATAAGTAGGTAGTATAGTAGTGTAACTAGCAGGAATTCTATAATAGCGCGTTAAGCCTAGATAAGATATAATACTGCATATAAGGCAGCTATATACTCTACTTTGTATATACTTTAAGTAACGTAGCTCTATTGCTTAGATAACTATAAGATAACTAACCTATTAACCTTAAGGATATAACTAGAGAATAATTTTAAGTTGTCTAGATCTAATATATATAATGCGTCTAAGTATATTATAATCTAAGTAGGTTATCTAGCAGGCTATATCCTAATTATTAGTTAGTAATCTAATATCGCGCAGACATACTAGAGCACTTAGAATACTAGCTTAAGATGTCCTTCTAATAGATTAGTATTATAGGAACTAAGCAGGCTAATTGTGTATACTATATCTAGTCTACTTACAACTGCTATAAAGTTAAGGGAGCTAATAATAGATTAGAACTTCTTCTATTAGTCCGCATTAACTAGTATATCTACAGGTGTACAAGGTAGGAACAAGCTAGGGTTAATAGGCGTGTGTTAACTATTACAGTTAGTTATACTATAGCGTTAAAGGACAGCTATAATATAGGTGCGTTAGTAAAGTTCTATATAATTATTAAAATAGTTAATCTTAAGCCCTAGTATTATACGTAGTTGTCCTAGGTCTTAAAAGTAGAAATAAGTCTTTGTAAGATAGAGTATTATATTAATCTATTCTTAAGTACTAACTATAAGAATATTATCTATATAGATCCTAAGGATAAGATTACTTAAGATAAAGATATAAGGATTAAAGTTAGCCTAGGAGAAATGCTAGGACTTTAACTATTTAGATAGAATAGCATACTATTTACGTCTAGACTACTTAAGACTATAGAGAGTCTTAAGTAGGAATAGTGCGCTATTAGATAGCAGTCCTAGTAGCAGTTAATAATAGATCCTGTGCTTAAGATGTCTATTTAGGTATGCGGCGTTAAAGTCTACTTATCACGTCTACTATCTATATAGAGTAGCAAGGACTAGGAGAATTCGCAGACTATTATATCTAACTACTAGTAAGTATATATTATTATAGTTAAAACCTAGTTACTATAAAAATCCTTATACTATAAGTCTTGCTTTTCTCTTAATAATGTTGCTAGATTTATCTTGCTTAGTATTAAAGACCTATTAAGTGCCCACAAGCTTTACACCTAGAGGTATCTTGTAATAGGGTACAACTTCCTATATGCTATTTTCTATATAATTAGCAATTTCTTTATTAATAGCTAGCTACTATAGGGTAATATAATTATTGTCTGTTACTTCTATAAATATCCTAGGAGTATCTAATAATATTATAGTAGTAGAGAAAGTTATTAAAAATAAAGAGATATATACTAGTGTATCCTCTTTATAAGTTATAGTAAAGGTAAATAGTTATAATATAGTATATAATCCCTAGTATTACTCTAGCTTTCTTATCTATCTTCTAATACAAGTTATAGCTATAGGCGTTAATATAGGTGTCTCTTTTGTGCGTGGTTTCTTCTAGGCTAAAGTGGATATTTATAAATTTTAAGTATCTAGAGAGAAGGAATCTAGTCCTATCCTAGGTAGTGCCTATATAAAGAGATAGTTAGGGCTACTTAAGAGGTTGTGTAGCAGGTTCGTCGCTCTAGACTTAAGCGTAGGTGTTTAAGGTGCAGATAGAAGGTTACTTATATCCCCTAGCTTAGTATTATTAAGAACTTTAATAGGAGGGAGTGTTATAACTAATTCCCTAGGCTACTATTTTAAATATTAAAGCTCTATATCTAGATATTATAGACTATACTTAATTCCCTAGTCTTAAATAGTCTAAAATATCTAGGGAACCTATAGGACAAAGGTAATATCTTAGGATTTAATAATAATAGCTTGTTGTAGTATATAGAGACGGCTTGTCCTAGTACTATAACTATAGCTAATAAAGATACCTTCTTTAGAGTAGTGTAGGAGTTTAGTGCCTAGCTTCTAGGCCTCTACAGGTATGTAGATATAGCTATAAATACTAAATAGTTAGAGGTGCTAAATAGATAGCTTCTTCCTAAAGAGCTATTTATATAAGGTACGTCGCAATAGGTCTAAAGAATATAGCGCGATATTCTTAAGAAAATTTGCTAATATTATTGCTTTAGCCTATAAGAAAAGTAGATTATTAGATAGTATTATGCATTAAGTAATCTAGAATAAGGTGCGGTTAAATTGCTCTAGAACGCTATTTAGCTTATAGTAGTAAGGTAGTAATAGCTTATAGTTAATTCCTTTAGCTTTAAAAAAATTTTAAAGATTATAACTAATATACTCTCTACTATTATTAGAGTAGAAGGTTTTAACAATAGAATATTATAGGATATTATTACTTATCTTGTTATAAAATTAGGTGTTTGCGTAGGCAATAAAATCCTTAATAGCTTAGGGTGCGTTAGCCTTAAGCTTAAGAAACTAAATCTAGGAATATTAAGTGTAGTTATTAACAAAGGAGATATAATACTATAAGCTACTAATACTTTAAGTAGGTATTTTTCCTAAGAGGTTAGAATAAATAAGCTTAAGTAGCTAGGTATAGCGTGGTGTCCCCTATGTTAGCATATGGTGCACTAACTTTAATTGTTAATATATAGTATATATAAAATCCTTAGGTTTATCTAGCACTAGATATCTATTAGTATAGATACGCGATAGGTTTAGTACTAATAGATGTCCTATAGCTTTGTGAAAATTCTAGTATATCCTAAAGCCTTTGCCTCTATATGTGTGTGTCTCCTTTGCCTTTATTGCTATTACTGTTGCCTCTATTATTGTTATTATTAGGGCTAAGGCTATTAATATTTAATTAGGAGAGGACAAGCTTGTAAGTATATAGGTAGATAGTAATAGTAATAGTAGTTATTTAGTCTAGAGCTATATAAGGCCTTATATATGTCTTGCCTATAGTATATATTAACTATATCTAACAAGGTATAGGTTATCCTTTTTAGCAAACAGCTTAAACCCCTTGTATCTAATAAATATCTATAAGAATAAGCAGGTGCTATAGAGTTTAGCGCTATAGAGTGTATTAGTTAGTACTGCAATATTAGTTAAGCTATTAGGGAGCTATAGGTAAAGTTAAACTAAGCTAATTCCTTATATAGGGAGCTTAATATAACGACTTAGGTAGGTAGGGCATCCAAAAGGTATCCTATACGACTCAAAGGCATATGGGAGTGCGCGTCTGTACGGAAAAGGATGAGATTCCTATACCTATAGGTCTTGTATAAAAGGACAAGAAGAACATGCCTATCCTAACTATAGGTGAGCTGTTCTCTATATATATAAGTAAGTTAGGCCTTTATTAGGCCTAACTTAGTATAGAATAATAGGTAGGTAATTCTGCCTTATTATTACACTACCCCCTCCTATAGAGAAAGGATAGTCCCTATCCTTAGGATTAGGTTTAGATCCCTTATTAAAGAAGAGCTTTTTGCAAAATAAATCCACCTTTACCTCTGCCTTTACCTTTACTTCTTCTTCCTAGGGCACAGACCCCTATCCCTAGCCTGCCTATAACTAGCCCTTTACCTACTAACTTTCTTATTCCTATATCCCTAATTTTTTAAACTTTTAACCTATATCTATCCTATCTAAAATCTAGTAAGTAATAGATCTATATAATTAAAATAGTTACTAATCTAGGTTAGATCTAAATACTATACCTGTCCTAGTGCTACTAGGAGTCTTGCTAGCTGCCTACTATACTCTGTGCATGCGAGCTATTAGGGCTCTAGCTTAGGGCAAGTTTATTAACTTTAACTTTGCTTTATAGAACTCTAAGAAATGCTAGTACTATATTTTATAGAATAAGTATTGTAATCTAGTTTATATCTAAGTCTGCTAGGTTTCTTTTCTAACTATAATAGATTCCTAGTTATATTAGGCCTAAGTACTCTCTTCTTTAAGGTGCTTTAGATAAGTACTACAGTTAGATCGCAAACCCCCCTAAGGAGTCTACAGGAGCCTAGGTATTAAAGCGCTATTAGAAGGATATTAACTAATTTAAGGCTACTATTTAGAGGACTACCTAAAACCTAGCTAAAACTATTACTATTACTAAATCTTAGACTAAGGGTATAGAAGCTACTAAGATCCTTATAGCTATATATTATGCTGCTACATCTAATTTACGTTAGCTTTAGAATAGTATTTATAAGATAGTCTTAGTAGTTAGGGGCTTAATAAGGGCTATTAATAAACTTAAAGAGGAAATAGCACTAAATTAGGAGGCAACCTTTGCAGTGTAGGCTAAGATAAAGGTATTTAATAAGAAGGCGTCTAAATTAGTTCTAGCTCCTACACCTACTACACTAGTTATCTAGAAGCTAGCTAAGAAAGATAGTCTAGGCGCTATCTTAGCTAATACAGAGTCTAAACTAGGGTCTAATAGAGAGATAGATATAGAATAAGGAGGTTTCCTAGGGGTAGTGTCCTAGGAACCTTAAGGGTTCTAGGTTAGTTCTAAATAGGATATAATAATAAATAGTAATAAGAATAATAGTAATAGATAGTAGTTAATAGCCTAATATATAGCTAAATAGGATATAAATTAGTTCTAATATTAGATATAATTATTATAAAGTAATATTAGATCCTCTTTGCCTTTTTCCTAGGCTTAAATCTATTTTAGTAAGCTGTGTAGGGGACCTAGCTAATTTAGATACTATTAGTAGAATGCCTATAATTTATAGGGAGCACCTATAAAGTTAGAGGCAGGATACTAAACAGGATTAGGATTATGTCTAACCTACTTAACCTTATATTTTAGCTTAGATTAATATAATTTACTAGCTAGGATTTCTTCTACCTCCTATTCCTCTACACCTTATATAGGGGTACTAGGGGGTTTTAGAGCCTCTTATCTAGGTAACAGGTCTTAGGGATCTTTGTATAGTATATTAGGAGAGAAAACGTTATAGATCTTAGAACTAGGTAGTAATTAGAGGCGATACGCGTTTCCTACTTATTCTAATACCTTAAAGGGACCTTCTTATTATTTAGATAGTTTTTAGCTAGGTTATAAAATAGCAAGATTAGTAGTAGATAGATAAATATAGTTACTAACCTTCTAGTTAACTAGATAGTAATAGCAATTAGTAGTAGAGCGTATTTAGTCTTAAGCTCTTTCTATATTTTCTTTAGCAATCTTCTAGGCGTTATGCATCTAAGTAGCAAGGGATAAGGCGTCCTTGTGGTTTAGTTTCTCTAGTATAGTAGATAGGGTCTTTTCTAGTTTCTAATACTAACTTTGCTTTAGTAAGGAACTAAAGAGGAGCTAATATAGAGCTATGCTAATAGATAAATATAGAAGAGTACTTTAGGCACAGTCTATTATAGGTAGTAGGTCGCTCTAGTTATCTTAGTAATAGGATATAAAGGGCCTTAGTCTCTAATTAATATACTTATTTATAATCTTAGTTTATCTATTAGTTTATTTGTAGTAGGTAGTAGAGAGCTTAACTTTAGTACCTATAATCTAACAGAACTTAGACTAGAAACTAGATATAAACTAAGGGCCTTAATTAGAAATAATAGTATCTAGAGTGTGTCTAAATTAGTACACCTACTAAACAAATAAGGTAGCTATACCTTAGGCGTCTATAGTTTTATAGTAAGGGATAGTAATAGCTTACTTTAATAGGTAATTAATAATAACTATAATCTAATTATAACCACGTTAATCCTAGGGAAAATCCTTAAAATTAATACACAGGTGCTGCATTAGTAGACTAGGAATAGGAAGGGGGTAGAGCATGCTAGGGAGTTAGTGCTGTCTTAGGTGCCCTCTCCTGCATAGGATACAGTTCTAAACGTAGCGTTTATAGGTAGTCTCTATACCTTTCTAGTAGTAATATTAGGCTAGAATCTAATAGGTTTTAGTAGTAGATAGGTAAGTAGTAGACACTTAATTATAAGCCTTATAAATTAGTCTAGTATATAGGACTAATCTAGCAGGCACGCAAAGCTAATCCTAGTAGAGAAGGAGTCTGTTTTCTATCTAATAGTGCTTAGGCAACTCTAATCTTTCTATTAGGAATAAGGACCTATTTTCTTAGAGAAGAGTTTTAATAAGTTCTAAGAATCTAAGAGTTATAGGGTTCTAAACTACTATAATTAAAGTAAGGATTAGTAAGAAACGCTTAGCTAGGTAGTCTTGCGCTAAGTTAGAGTTAATTTAGGGGTGTAACCTATCTAGGGCAATTATTACTTATAAATAATTATCCCTCTAAGTAGTCTTAAGGTTAATTATATCCTATTCCCTTCTACTTAGGATATTAGCTTAGGCGTTATAAGATCTAGGAGTATACTTAATTTAGAAGTTAAAAGGACTTATAACCTCTAGCTATCTAGCTTGCCTAGCACTAAGGACTTTAGTAGATATAAAGTACTCTAGTACTCTATAGTCTGTGTATACTCTAATAAGGTGCTAAGTACTTATTAGGTTAGCACGCTATTTCTTAAAGGCGTAGATTATTGCAAATAATTCTTTGTTATAGATTTCCTAGTTAAGTTTAGAACTAGTAAGGGTCTAACTAAAGAAGGATATAGGGTACTATTTCCTATTAGGATGCTCCTATAAGAGGATAGCTATAATAACTCTATTAGAGGCGTCTATCTCTAGTTTTAGAGGGTACTTAGGATAGAAGTAAGCTAAGCTTAGGATTGCTAGTAGGGCATTCCTAAGCTAGTTAAAGGCTTGTTAGCATTCTAAAGTCTATACAAATAGGGTAGCAGGACTCTAGAGAGTAGTTAAGGGCTTAGCTATCTTAGAGAAGTTTTCCACAAATTGCTAGTAGAATCTAGTAAATCCTAGGAAGGACTTTACTCTAGTTATTATCTTAGGAGCGGACTAGTTTTAGAGTACTTTAACTTTGTTAGGGTCTACCTCTAAGCCTTTGTTAGTAAGGATATATCTAAGGTAACAGGTATAAGTTATATAGAATTCGCTTTTCTTAATATTAGCCTATAATCTAGCGGAATAAAGACGCTTAAGGACTTTTTAAACCTAGTCCTTATGAATAGTAAGGTTTTTAGAGTAGATTAGGATATTATCTAGATAGGTAATGTAGAAGTTATCTAAATAATCTATTAGTATATTATTTATATAACGCTAATAGGTTGCAGGTCTATTATATAACCTAAATAGTAGGACTTTGCATTTATAGGCACTATATCTAGTGCGGAAAGTAGTGTACTCCTCTAAGTTAGGGTCTATTTAGATCTTATTAAAGGTAGCACAAATATCTAGCTTAGTAAAGATTTTTGCTTTAGCTAGTTAGGATAATAGATTATCTATTCAGGGTATTAGATACGCGTCCTTTCGCGTTAAGCTATTAAGCTTATAGTAATCTATATAGATCCTAAGGCCTCTATTTAGCTTCTTAATATATAGGATAGGAGAGGCAAATAGGCTCTAACTAGTCTTAATAAAACCTTTCTATAGGTGCTCTTGTATATATTCCTTAGTAGCCTAGAGTTCCTTAGCATTTTAATAATAGAGGGGACTCTAGTAGTTTAGAAGGGGTTCCTCTAGGACTATCTTGTAGTTATAAGGCTAGTAGATTAGAAGTTTATTAGCCTTAGCCTTGTTAAAGACGTCCTAATAGGAGTTATAGTTAGATAGGAGCTTCTAATCTAACAAGCGTTAGTTAAGAGTATCCTGTTTAGATAGGGTTTAGATCCTAAGCTTAATCTTATATAGGCTAGTAGTAAAGAATTTATTAGAAGATTTTTTTATATTAAAATAGAAAGTATTAGTAGAAATAGTAGCAATTTAGAATTTTGCAGGTAGGGTAATAGTTAGTAATTAGACTAGGGTAGGTAGTGTAGTAGGTTTAGTAGCAGCCCTATAAGTAGCTAGAATTTTAAGTATACTACGTATCCTATTAATTAAACCAGGACTATTTTAGTTCTAGTTCTCCTCTTAATCCTAAAGGGCGTCTCTTTGCAAGATATTGTGGGTAACTAGAGTAGACGCACTTGCTAGTGGAGTTGTACCAGAATCAGAGGTGCGGGGTCGTAGGTTAGAGGATATTTCTTGTTTTAGCTAGTGTTATCTAATAATATAATCCTAAGAACCTAAGTCTACTATTATAAAGGGGCAGTTATAAACCTTTTAGCTACTAACTATTATATAAAGCTAAATATAGTAGGTAACTAGGGAGGTAATCTAGTCCTAGAACCCTTTAATAGTAAGCTTATATAGTAACTTTTAGATAGGTACCCTAAGTGTAGAAGAGATATTATAAGCAATTTTTAAATTAAGAAATAAGTAACCTTAGGCCCTAGTATCTACTAAAGCGTTTAGGCAAATACTAGATCTATTAAGGTATAGGGTTATACATACAAGTAAATAGGAACTAACAAATAATTTAGTTAAGGAAAGGTTTAACAGGTTATATTAAGTTAGGCCTAGGAAGGAGGATCCTCCTAGGCGTTGTTGTTTCCTGTCTAATAGCTATCTAAATTAGTTAATTTAGTAGTATCTTCTTCCTTAGAATTCTTAACAACCTATTCTATATCTATAGCCTAAATCCTAGGGGGTTTAGGGTAGTTACTAGAGAAGTGCCTAGGCTTTCTATAATTATAGCAAGTTACTAGGGTTCCTATTATAGTAGCGCTAGGAGTAGCTAGCGTAGTAGATAGGGGTTAATTATTTTAAGGGATAGTGCCTTATTATTACAAGTAGGGTATATAAGATTTAGCTATTAAAGGTCTATTATAGGGTTTCTAATTAGCGTCTAAATAGGACTAATTTCTAGAGTGTTAGAAGGGGGTTAGTCCTTTTCTAGATAATAGAGTAGTCTAAGTAAGAGTAGACAAGGTAGGGTATAGGCAGCGTTCTATATTAAAAGCAGTAAGATAATCTACTATAGTCTTAAAATTATTATGCTAATTCTATTAGAAAGCAAGGTTTAGCATCCTTAGGGAAGGTGTAATCTTTATCTAGAGGTAGTAATACTACTCTAATTAGGGTACTTCTCCTCTAATAGCAAGACTCTAGAATTATAACTTAAAAATAGGGAATATCTCTATATTAGTTATATATAGGCGGTTAAATATAGTCTAACTCTTAGCTATCTTATTTCTAGTAAGGAAGTAAGTTTAAAGGAGGGTAATTATTTCCTTAGCTTTTTAGAATTAAAGACTTAGGGAATTAGATAGGTAACGTGGCTCTAAGTATTCTCTTGCTAGTCCTAAGTAGTGTCCCTAGACTAACGCTATCTAAGCTCTAGAAGAGGGGTAGTAATTAGTATTAATTTCTAGCCTATCCTAGATAGATGCTTGCTATTATCTAAAAGTAGGATTAGCACTATTACTAAGTGTAGAGATATTTAGTGTCTTTTTAGATTATCTCTTAGCTTTTATAGTATATACTATAGGGTTTAATATAGAAGCTAAAGACTAGCTAGGTTAGGTAGTACCCTATATCTCCTTATAGAGGGAGGTGTTATATAACTAATTAGTAAGTTGTTTAACTTGTTCCTCTAACCTCTTCTTTTTAGATAGGGTTAATATATATTTATCTTTAAGGGAGGTGTTACTTTAAGATTTCCTAGGAGCACAAGGTACCTTAAGAGATAGATAGGAAGCGGGTCCTTTAAGGAGGGCGTTGTTAATTAAGTCTTCCTTATCTAATTTCTTTCTATTAGTAAATAGGCTTTTAAAAGTGGCTAAACTAGATACCCTTCCTTTACCTTTATCTAATATTTTGTAGTTAATAAGAATAATAAATCTTTTCTTTTTAGGGGGGTTAGTTATAGGAGGATATTAGCTTTGCCTCTAATTCCTCTAGGCTTTTAGTAGTCTCTAGGTCTCTACCTTAACGCAATCTAACGCGATTTTTCTAAAGGTAATCTAGCACCACCTATAGGTCTAGAAGTCTAAGCCTATAGGCTTTGGTTATTAGAAGTTCTAATAGCTATTCTAACTGTAGAGTTACAGGGTTAGGTAGCTACTAGAACTAAATTAGTAGCTTAAAAAAATAACAACAAGTGCGATATTCTTAAATACTATTACTAGCTAGGATAATGTTCTTCTTATAATGTAATAACTTAGGTAGGTAGGGCATCTAAAAGGTATCCTATATAACTTAAAGGCATATAGGAGTGCGCGTCTATACAGAAAAGGATAAGATTCCTACACCTATAGGTCTTATACAAAAGGACAAGAAGAACATGCCTATCCTAACTATAGGCGAGCTGTTCTCTATATATATAAGTGAGTTAGGCCTTTATTAGGCCTGACTTGGCATGGAATAATAGGCAGGCAATTCTGCCTTATTGTTACACTTAATACTGCCAGCTATAGTAATAGTGCCTATCTTTAGTATTAAGGATAGGAAGTTATTAGCGCAGCTAGACATATACCTAGAGGCACTAGTATTAAAAAGCTACATAGGTAGGTTAATAGTAGTAGGTTAATAGATTACTATAAATACACTTACTAATCTAGTACGTTTACTATTTAAGTTAAGCACTAGGTGTAATAATAATAATAATAGTAGTAGTGTTGTTAAGTTAATATAATAGTAAGCAGAGTAACTAATAATAGTAGTTAAGCTGTTAGAGTCTTTATCTAGGTTAATTACAGCAGCGTTATTTACTTTCTACTTCTTCTAAGAGCCTAATAATAAGAATAACTATAACTGTAGTATAGTGCTAGCTTTTCCCTTTGCTTAGTTCTCTTTATACTTCTTAAGATACTTATAATTAGGATAGATATAACTAATAAATAATAGGTTGTGCTTCTAACACTAGGTACATTCTAGTGTAGAGGTACTAGATAATAGTGGTCTATTAGTGTTTAGCTATCTAGACGCTGTTTATCTAGCTATATAAGTAGCTAAGGAGTTAGTAATATCTAATAAGTGCTTCTTAGAAATATCTAGGATCTTAGGTTTAATATCTTTAAACGCGGTTACGTTCCTAGTAGACAAGTTATTAATAATATTATCTATTATCTTAGGTAGAGTAGCAAGAAAAAATAAGCCCTTAACCTAATCTAAGTTAAATATATTATATATTACTACTATAACAGGCTATATAGATATTATATAATATTTAGCTATATATATCTAGCGTTAGTAGAATTTATTAAGGTGTAGTCTAAGGTTATCTCTATTATAATAGTAGAGGTTTATAAGCAACTAAAAGAGTAAGATTAACGTATTACCTGTGTCCCTATTAAAGCAGTTAGCGAGATACTTCTAGGCTTCTAGAGAGGTGTTATAGCTTGCCACGCTTATTATTAGGTTATTGTAAACTAATAATAGTAGTATAACTAAAGCCTTATTATCCTGCTTATCCTAATCCTTAGTATTAGAAGGAAGTATTAGTCTTAGCTTCTTTCTAGCAAGGATAGGCTAAATACCTGCATATCTAAATACTATAGTCTAGGCTAACTACTATTCTAGATAGTTCTTGCCTTAGGAACCTAGTTTAGGTAATAAGGAAGGGTCTAGATAGAAGTTAAATGCAGGTTTAGTAGATATAATAAGTATTAGGGGTAGTGCTAATAGTCCTAGGAAAGGATCTATCTCTAGTAATAGTAGATATAGAGATAGTAGTACCTCTAACAAAGCTATAGGTAGAGCTAGTAATAGTAGTAGGGACGCGTTAAATAGGTTAGAATAGGAAGCTATAATAATAGTAAATATTAGCAATATATGCAGCTAAAGTAGTAGAAGCTAATAAAGAGAGATTAATGCAAGTAGGTACTAGTAAATAAAGCTAAGTATGCCAGTAGATAAGCTAGGCTTATAACCTAATGTAATAAAAGTATTAATTAAAGAATCTATAGAAGAAGAGCTAAGGTGGCTAGATATAGACATCCTACTAGCCCTAAATAGGTGTCTCCTAGACAACCCGGGATAGGGGAGTCGCTAATGGTGGTTGGAAGTCACCACCTTAGTACAAGGTAAGCACTATGGGTGATATAGAAACAACAGAATTAGGCAGCAAGTACGCTTTTCTACATGAGGAATACCGAGGCTGGTCGCGTAACGTTAATGCGCTAGTTCGTACAACGAGCCACTTTTATAATACCTACCGATTCAAGTTTTAAAATCACAGCCATCAGGAGCAAAATCTCCATGTAAAAAAGTCGCGGCACAGTTTGAAGCTGTACAACTACTCTAACCGCAGTCGAATTGTGTAACAGCATTGCAGCTTGCTTAAAACTTGCACGAATAAGCGTTTCCTTGAAACGTTCTCTTGTGATGGCAAGCTCTTCGGCCTTAACGACTAACTATTGTGGATCGTCAATGGTTGTCGTTCTAACGCGGGCGCGATCTATAGCTATAAGGCAGTGTGGTAGTTGTAGGCTGTACGGTAAGTCTGCGCACGAGATAGCTTTGTACGGCAGCCGACCACTATAATTACTTACTGTTGAAGAGGGTGCCTAAAGACGCTATAACAGCACGCTTAGTTCCCATCTATACTTTGACGAGCGGCAAGTCGGACTGGCATCTCTATTTTCAGTGTCCTATGGTCGCATGTGAAAGAGTTTGGCTCCTAATACCATTAAGTACTTCCAGGTGGACGTGAAGGTGCGAGTATAATAACAAGAATCTCTACTTTACATTAAAAAAAAAGTTCACAGAGAAAAAAAAAAGATACGAGTAATCAAGTACTAATTTCACGAAGAGGAGTGTGTTCAACGGGCTTGTCGTTATGAATTAGAGGGTTTTGTATCAGGATGAAGGGGCAACATGGAATGTCCAGCCGGAGCCCAGCTCCACAGTTGCGCGACCGATGACAGCATCGTACTTTTAATCCCAGCCAGCCCAGCCAACTCCACACCATGAACAATCAACCTCGCTCACCCCCCATGCGCCATAATCCCCCCACCAGATACTGCTCGACGACGCGACCGCGGGAACCCGACTAACATGTACGCGCTCACCCTCGCTGGCATACCCGTTGCCATGGGGGCCAACGAAGCCGTCCATCAACAGCGGCTGCTGGACGAAGCAGCCGAGGCCGAGGAACGACTGCAGGAATTCCATCTCGATGTGTTTTGCTCTGCGAAATCGAGGAAGAGGGATGAAGTGCATGGTGCGATTGTTGTTTTGAATGAAGGAAAGGTATATAAATTTATATATTGGGTTTCAACTAATTGCCGCACGGTGGCTAGCTATCGACATTGACATCAATACTAGTCAACCAGACGTTAGCTAATCTATCAATTTTACAGATTTGTCTCTGGCCCAAAGACAATGATACCCAACTCCCAGCCCGTGGACCCAATGACATGCCCCCTCCCCACCCATTCACTGGTTTCTACCTCCCCTTCCCAAATGAAGATCTCCCCCACCGCCCCATACCCTCGTCTCCCATCCTCGGTCTCGTCACCACCGTGCCCTCTGCAACTACCACCACCACCACCTCCTCCTCCCCAGCATCCAGCACATCTCCACCCTCCAAGCCCAAGCTCAACTGGGTCTACGCCGACACACGCACGCGCGAACTGAAATACGGACCGCGCGCCGAGGCGAAGAAACACGTTGTTGGGCCGTGGGACTGGACGGAGGATGAGCAGGGGATTACGTTGGAGGGGGAGGAGTGTCTTGTTGCTGTTGGGGAGGAGAAGGGGGGTTATGGGTGGAGTGTATATTGGGATAGGGAGGATGATGGGTTGAAGGGGGTTGGGGTCGGGGAACGGAAGAGAGTGTTGAGGTGTAGTCTTGAGAGGAGGGTGTTGGAGGAGAAAAAGAGGATTGGGGGGTTGGATGATAGTGAGTACAAGGATGAAGGGATGGATGATGAGTAATTTCGCAATACCAACAACTCCATCCTATATAATCTCTCGATTTTACTTTTAACAAACACAATGCTATACTCCCCCTCACTCATCAACCGCAAACCCCCTCAACTCCTCCACCTTGACCTTCTCCAACGCCCGCTCATTCGTCGCCGCCAACACAACCCTGGGAACCTTTTTGTCCCCTGGCCCCGTCCGCGCCTCAAACGCCTCCTTCCACCGACTGACGCAAAGACACCATTTGCAGCCCTCTGTCAGACCGGCCTGGCGCAAGTTGTTCCCGCGTGCGGCGGAGAAGTCGAGAAATTCGTTGGTCAGGATGGCTTTTGTTGTGAGGAGAGATGTTAGTTTGGGAATGGAGGGTGCTGGGTATTTCGTGAGTGCGTGTTGGGGGTGGTGCAAGGGGAGAGAGTGCAAAGACACAAAAGTACAAGGGCAGCAGGGCAAAAAGGGCACACAAAAAGACCAAAAAAAAAAGGGAAAAACCACCATACCAGCAACCGAATGATTCCCCCTATCCGAAGCCGGAACCTCGCAATACCCCGAGCGCGTAAACCCCGTCATCGGCTGCGTCGAAAGCATCTGCAACGGCTGTCCGAAAACTACACGTCCCCGCGCACACTGGCTATTAGCTTTCCAATTTTCCAATTCCGAGGATAAAAGGCCAGAGGGGGGATTAAGAATCAAACAGAAGTTTCTTGCAGGGAAGGGGAGGGGTGCATGAACGACCATGTTCCAAGCCCTATATCTTCTTCTGGCACTCTTCTATGCCCAACACCCACGCCCATCTCATACCGGTACCGGTACAGCAAGCAGCTGAGAGTAACGAGATCAAATTCAAATAACCAACTTGCAACCATGGAAATAAAATCAATCAACATACCGTTTCTTCCCCGCTCCATGGCTTTGCTCCCCTGCATATCCCCTTGCATACCGGCTGCCCGACCTTTCTCCCACAGAATCTTGATGTCGTGGACCTGCGCCAAGCGTCGCGCGGCGGGGATGTTTGCAGCGGTAGCGGTGGTGCAGCTGAGCGTGGGATTGGGTTTCAAGGGGGGGAGGGCTGGGAGGCGCATTTGCAGGGGTGAGATGGGGAATAAAAAAGGAAGAAGGGTGGGTGGGTGAAGTGGGTGTTGTGGTGGTTGTTGTGTAGGGTGATGTTGATGTCAATGTCAATGTCGATGTCGTCAAAGAGTACTGAGTTGGGTCCCTCTACCTACCGTAGAGTCTACCCTCGCTACGATACAACACCAACACCACGTTCCCCTCCCTAGCCCGTCACCTAGATATTCTACAACGACGACTACAACCACCACCACTACAACCACCACCACTAAAACCACTACAATCATTCACACCTGCATGCATATCTCCCCCCCCCCTCCCCCTCCCCATCCCAATGACGTTCCCCTCCACCATCCCCCGTCATCCGTCAGCCTACCCCCACCCCCCACCAAAACAAAGGTCAGCACTACCCACCTAGTCCGCCTGCCCACGGCGAAACAACACGGCGCATCAACATCGCCCTGAAATCTTCTTCCTGCGCCAATGTGCCCCCCAAGAACGTCCGTCCGGTACAGCAAGGCAACATCCGCCTCGTGGGGTGACACGCGATTGCGGCCCTTGTGCTGGACTGGGGTCTGGAGGAGGGCGGATGGAATGGAATGGATTGTGTGTGCGGGTGAATGGGTTGGAGATTGGGTTGGGGTTTTTGCAGTTGAATTTGTGAGTTTAGAGGATACCCGTATTCCCCATGCAGCAACCCCAATCCCAGTCTTCTCTATCTGGGAGAAGGGAGGGTTCCTGCCTCTTTACAATTTACATGGGAGATGTTGCCTTCATTCCCTTCATTTATTCATCCCCTCATCCGTTACTTGCCACCGGGCCAATCCCAGACAAGCCAAAACAAGAACCCTCAACGAGCCAAAGACGGAAGGTGCGCTATCAAAAAGCATGCTGCAAAGGGAAGGTGCAGCGGTGCGCGCGGGGGGAAAACAGGGTGAGAAGGTAGCATACGAGCTGAAACAGAGTCACAACGCATGGGCAGAGAAAAGGTTTCGTCGAGCAGAGAGGCCAAGACAGGTTTCAAATCGCCGCATTTCTTTGTCTTGATAGAGGAAGAAGCTCTGCCAAGGACGAGCACGAGCACGAGCACACAAACGCAACTCGCGTTTTCTATCTAGATGATGAAAGGAAGAAAAAACAGCCATTGACATATATCATTCGTTGCTGCAAGGGCCTGAGCTCAAGGCCGAAAAGACAGACGACGGGCCGTAGTAGTAGTGATGATGCATCAAGCAAAAAGGCAAAAAAAAAAAAAAAAAAAATCGCACCGTGTCCCAATGCATGCAACCTTGTCATCTCGCCAAACATAAACGCCGTGCTGTGTCCAATGGCTTCCTCCAACACCGTTTTTGGGAGTATGCAAATTGCCTCCATCTCCATCAGATAGGTTAGGCCGTGGGGTATATGGGTTATGTGCAAACTGTGTACTCTGATCATTCGTGGCACGCACAAAGCGTGTGGCTGTGTCGTAGCTGTGCAGCGTCATCCTTCTTCCTTGGTCATCATTCAGCGGTGCGTCATGGCACCCGCCTTGATCTCCCTCTTCATCTCCTCCAGCTTCTTGTGCATGTCCAGCAGAGCGTTCCTCTGTGTGTCCGTGGGCGGGGTCGTTGCGTCGGCCAACTTCCAGTACAACTCCTCGTACTTTTTGTAATACGTCTGGAACCTGCGGGAGAGCTCGACAGTCTGACGGAAGCTCAGGCTGGGCATAGACGGTGACGTGGTGGAAGACGACGAGGCGCCAGGGGATGCGCGTGGGTTGTTGTGGTGGTAGCGCGAAGCGAGGCCCGTGTCGATGTTGGTGACCTTGCGGACTTTGGGAGCGGTGGTGGTGGGCGTGTTGGATGAGGAAGATTCATCGGTCCTGCGCTTACGGGAGCTAGTGGTCGACGGAGTGGAGCCGTTCAGTCGGCCGTTGACGTGAGAGGGTGTGTGGTTTGCTGTCGAGCGATCCACGTGCGGCTTCTTGACAGCGAGGTTGTGGTTGTGGATATCGCTGTCCAGGTCGTTGGCCTTGCGCTTCAGCGAGCGATCAGAGTTGCCCGAGGCATTCTTGGCTGGCGAGGGCGCCGCAGCGAGGGCCTTGTGGACCGGGTGGCTGTCTTCAAAGTCACTCGCGTTGACAGGCGGCGACACAGAGAGAGGCGACGGGTTCTTGGGCTTGGTGTTGACTGGCATCGTCGACTTGAACTGCCTCTTGGGCGGCTCTCGGTGAAGGTCGCGGGCAGACATCTTTGGCTTCACGCGTGGGGTGTTGTGATTATTGCCTTCAGCAGCGGGTACCTTTTTGGTGCGGATCTTGGAAGCGGCGCCGGAAGGTGGGTTGAGGTGAGAGGGTGCAGCCGTCTGAGAATTGGAGAGTGTGGCCGGTTTTGTGGGTTCGTCCTTTGCTTCCCTATTCTCTCTCACCTTCACCGTTGGTTTCTCACGGGCCAGGTACTTTTCCTTCATCGCCGACTTGGGTTTGGGCTCAGTCTCCTTGATCGCCCTGGGCCTCTTCTCCGTCGTCTTGTCGGTAGTAGCCTTCTTCGAGACTGGTTTCTTCTTGGTCAGGTCGGAGATCTTGGGCATGTGCATGGGCGTGCCTGGCTTCGCCTTGGCTTCGGGCGCCTTCACAGTCGAGCGTGACAGACAGATGCCCTGGCCTCGCTCTTCACGCGGTAGCAAAATCTGCCAGAGCTTGTCATCCTTTGCGAGTCGTTGCCTGTCAAACGACTTGATTGCGCCATCAATGGCCTGCTGGCGGTCTTCGGCACTCTGGTAGGGGAATTTCCACGGCTTCACCTCGCGGAACGACTTGTCCGTGAGCTGCCACTTGTCACCGTCGGGCGAGGAAGTCTTTTTGGCGACCTTGGGCAAGAGGTCGCGCATGCTGGCAAGAGAGGTGCGACATGCTGCCGCGAGGGCCGCCTCTGTGGACGGTTCGCGGGCGAGAAGGTGAATGACGGGCATGCGAAGTGCTGCGAGGACCAGTTCACGCGTGTTGCCTGGCTGTGAGGTGGGAGCCCGTTTGTGCATGGGCGAGGAAGGGGCGCTGAGCAGCGGGGAGCCGAGCTTAGCGGGAGCGAGGTGGGTTGGCTTGAAGCCGGTCGAGGGGAAGCGACGATGGCCAGGCGTGCGACCGGGAGTAGCTTCGCCAACAATCGTCCTAAATGGGTACATTGGTCAGTCTATGTATGCCACAACGTCGTGTACTTTATGTAATAGCATGGTGAATTGGTGTCCATGTGTGTCATGTATCTGCAACGTAGAGTCACCATGTACATGCAGCAACATGCAGCAGCCACAACAAAGGGGCAAGGCCGTTGGCTTCGGCTGTCTCGACAAAGGAGGACAGAAGGGAGGTTTGGGGCAGGTCGCCAGAAGGGGAGGCCTACTTGTTGGCTTCCTTGAACTCTGAGATGGCTGCCATGCTACTCCTGAGCTGTTCCAGCGCCGAGTCGACGCCTGCCGTGACATGGTCGGCCTTTTGCACCACCAGACTGTGGTTGATGACGGCCGCGAACTCGAGATGGGCGTCGTCGCCGGTGCCGTGGGTCTTGTAGAGCTCGTGGCGATGGGCTTCGGGGCTGGTTTGCAGCACGTGTGTCTTGTCGCCGCATTTGAGTTGCTGTTACGGGTGTGTTAGCGATGTTGGGTGGTGGGTTGGGTTTGCCGTCTCATCAGGTGCTGTAGACGTACTGGAGTACGACCAAAGAGGATCTGGGGCGATCTTCCGCTCCTCACGCTCTCGAGGAGCTCGTCGACAATGTCCTGGGTGAGTTCCACCTGCATGGCCTGCACCGGCGTCGAGTGGGCAGCGGCGTCCTTGGGGCCGACGTCGCTGTCCGGGGCGCCTAGGAGGGCCATGCCGGTGGTGGGAAGCAGGTCGGTCGTCATGAGGGGTGTTGTTGGCGAGCTGTGTGAATACTGGGGAGACGAGGCCAGACGAGGCGAGACGAGACGAGGATACGAGGTGTGAAGCTCACACCCAGATGTCACTGAGGAAAGCGATGCATGGGGAGAGCACCCAGGCACTGAGCGGATAGCAAGCAGTGCAGTGCAGACGGGTGCGAGCAGGCGGCCCGTGACAAAAGCTCCGGTTGTTGGGCCAGGCGGATGGTCTCTTGAACCTTGGTACCTTCTCTCGAGGAGGACGAAGGAGTGAACAAAGGACTTTGCTGCTGCTGCTCAGAGGACCGTCAGACCAGGTCAGACTGTCATAGCGCGGTGGACCGGGAATCCAGCGAGGTAGCGTGTGCACGGGTGTCAAGGTACGGCAGTGAAACGATTGGTTGTCACAACAAGAATGAAGGAAGGGTACGGATGGCAAGACGACGACTGCAAGCTCGCCAGCACGAACAACCGGGATGTTTGTCGATGGTGACAGAGATGATGGTAAATGACAACAATAATCACCAGAGACACAACGACCTACATGTGCTCTCACGACCAAAAGATGGAGGCAAAGCAGAGCCAAGTAGAGTGGAGTGGAGTAGAGTAGAGTAGAACAGGGAGAAGAGGAGGAAGAGGAAGAGCAGGAAGACAAGAGTGGTGTGTGTGTGTGTGTGTGTGTGTGTGTGTGTGTGTGTGTGTGGTTGGTGCTTGGTTGGTTGGTCGGGTGGTGTTCTAGAGAGGGCCGAGCGTGGGTGTGCGGTGTTGGGGCCCAGGCTGCATGCCTCTCTCTCTCTCTCTCTCTCTCTCTCTCTACTTTCTCTCTCTCTCTCTCTCGCTCTCTCTCTCACACACACACACACACACTCTCTCTCTCTCTCTCTCTCTCTCTCTCTCACACTCACTCTCTCTCTCGGGCTGGTTCAGACGGGTCTGCTCACTCTGGCTCAAGTGCTGGATTGGATTGAATGGGCCATGGCGGTGGTGCCGAACAAGGGCGGTGGGCCAGGTGTCGAGCCCATGGAAAGGATTAGGCCTGTTCTGGCTGCCAAATCCAGCGGCGGCCCGCATTCAAGCTACGTCGTGCTACCTCCATCGGTCGCCCTCTGCAAGGCATTGCCATGGCGCACACCATTCATTCCGTTTTATTAGGTACTTTTGTAGCTGGTGGAGAGTGTGGCTATCTAGTAGTATCCCAAGTAGTACCGCCATGAGCCTGGCGTCTTCCAGGCTTCTCTCTGTCTCTCTGTCTCTCTGTCTCTCTGTCTCTCACTCACTCACACACACTCTCTCTCTCTCTGAGATGCAGCATCAGCCACCACTAGGCCCCATGCAAGCATGGCAATGTACGAGCTCGAGTCTGCGATATTGCGACAATGCGCTATAGGCCCAGCCTCTCTGCTGACGAACCTGCGAGAGCCCTGGGGGAGAGAGAGTGCGAGAGACTTGTGAGAGAGAGAGAGCTTGCTGCGGCTGGCAGTAAGTGGCACACTAGACCGGGCTGGCTGGCTGGCTACCTTGCCCTATCTAGAGTAGAGTACCCTATCCTACCTAGAGTACGTGCCTACACAATACACCGTCACCGTCACCGTCACCGTCCACCGTCCACCGTCCACCGCTCATCGCCCATGGTCCGCTCTCACTTCATGGCCTCTCTAAGGTAGTGTGTATACCCTGGCCACACGCGCCAGACAGGGTATGTCGGCGTACCTGTTTCGAATCCAGCGTGCACCTGTGCTGGTGTCCCTGTGTAATGGGTAAGACAACCACCCACTTGACCGCCCATGCCTCATCAACTGGCCCCCCTCCCTCTCTTTCTCGTCGTCTCTTCCCTCGCCCACTCTCTTTTTGCCTCAGGTTGTGGATCAGAATGATGGCTTGCTGTAGGGGGCGGGCTGAGGCTCCCTCCTGCCATCACCCACGTCTTCCAAGCCAGCCCCAAGCGCACCGCCTGACCAGCAAAAAGCCAGAGCGGGTTTGTGTCAAGGGCCTTTTCGGCAGCATCGCGTCACCCGCGCGCGCGCTGTCATCCGGCGCGCCGGGTTCACATCAATCATTTGATGGGTGGAGGGACTGGAGGGAGAACTGGACAGGCAACTAGGCAAGCTGGGCAAAGACGAAAGGACCCCTGGCACCGGGGCGCCGCTACGGCAAGGCCAGAGCCCACCCAAGGCTGCACAGTGCACCCACCCATAGATAGAACTCCATGACCCAGCCCAGCCATGCTGCTAGCAGCCATACGTAGGTTTGTACCCTAGTAGTACACATACCAACCCAAGGCTCGTCCGAGCCCTGACCTATTTTGGTCCAGCCCTGGTGCCATGGTTGAGCGGGAGCCCCGCACCTTACGGTCCCCATCCTTTCAACAGTTCAGACTGTGCTCGTGCTGTCCTGCCTGTCTACCCGCCGCCCAAGAGGGAAGGGAAGGGAAGGAAAGGAAAGGAAAGGAAAGGAAAGGAAAGGAAAGGGGCCTGGCAGCGCTGGAGAAAAGGGAACCAGCTCGTGCTGCATGTGCCATGTACAAAGTTTGTGGGAGTTTCTGCTGGCGTCGGCTTCAGGACATGTCGGTGCTGCCGTCATGGCCGAGGATGGTTTCATGTATGTCCTCCGCGTCGTTGTACACAGTGCCGTACCTACTCTACTCTGCAATACACCGTACATACATGGTGCTCCACACGCACGCGGGGGCTGCAGCCCTGGGTCCAGCGCAACACTGGGTCCCGCGGCCCAATCAGCCGATTGCTTTGTTTTCTGGCCTGCATCGAACCACCTGCGAAGACGAGACGAGAGGAGTAAAAGAGAGGAGAGGGCGTCCCATGATTCGTAGACGAGCCCACTTCTGGTCTGGGAAGAGAGAGAGGGCGCAAGAGAGAGAGAGAGAGAGAGGGGAAAAGTTTCTCTCCGTCTCGGAAGCTTCGCGTTCGGCTCCGGTGGGGAGATTAGGAACCACCGGATGACTTCTGGGTGGACCCTTGTTCGAGAGAGTGAGAGAGACAAGAGAAAGTCTTGCCAGTGGTGGTAAAAGATGCAGGCAAAGAAGAAGAAGAAGAAGAAGAAGTGCAGCAGCAGCAGCAGCATCATCATCATCATCATCATCATCCTCGTCATTGCCATCGTCATCGTCAGCAGCAGGACCAGCAGGACGAGCAGCAGGACCAGAAGCAGCAAGCGTTCGCACATCCTTTCTCTTCCTCGCAGATCGTGCCCGCACACCCAGAAACCCAGGACCGAAACATGGCCCTGCATTCCCCCCAACACGGCTGACTTGGCCCCAGCTAATGAAAAAACAAACAAGGTTCCAAGGTGCAAAGTATTCTAGGTACCAATACTACTTGTCAGCAGAGACACACCACACCCACACCTACACTCATGCCCACCCACCAGCACAGCACAGCACAGCACAGCACAGCACAGCGCCTGTTCCTTTGGGAAACTGATGCCGACGCGTGAAGAATACATAGTGCTACCACATCGGCATGTAGTTTGTCCCTCGGTTCAATCGCCCAACTAGAGCGCCCTTTGCCTTTTGCTTTCTTGCACCTGGCGACCGGGACCCTCGAGGCTGACTGAGAAGGATGACGCTCTACTGGCTGTGTAGTTGGCTACCGACTAGCTACTAGGTAGTACACAACACAAACACAAACACAAACACAAACACGATCCACTCTTTACCTTTTTTTCCCTTTACCGATCACCGACTATAACGTTTTCCACGTACCCGCCTTGTTTCCCTTTCTTTTTCCTTTTCTACCGTGGGCCAATGTTAGCTGTATACACATACCACATTCACCTCATCGACAGCAACACACGCCCAACCCACCCTACGTACAACACTCCTTCTCCTTCTACTACCACAGCTCAACTGCCTCTCTGCCCACAAACCAACCCTAGTATTGTACGAGAGCGGGTGCCCCACCCCAGTTCAACCCATAGCATAGTAGGAACATGCCATACTAATAGTATTGTACGAGAGCGGGTCCCCCACCCAGTTCAACCCAGCCCAACCCAACCCAACCCAATCTACATGGTCCCGTTAGTATTATAGTACACACCATCAAGCCACCACCCGGCTTACACATTACATCACCCCATGTCCTTTCCTTCTTTTTCCCTCACAACCCGCCCTGAAAAACGGGGCTTGTGCGGGGGCGGCGTTGGCTCGTCTCGCTTGCTCGGTCTGCATGTGCCGTGCCGGCCTCGGATCGTATGGGTCTGTCTGTGCGTGGGGTGGCAGAGGTTTCGCAGGTGGGTTGTGTGGTGTGTGATGTGTTTGTGTTGTGCAATGGGGGTGTGATTGGTATGGCGAGGATGGGTAGGTTTTGTGGGTTGAATCTTGCGGTTTGGCAGTCATGGCGAGATGGTTAGCCTCCCATCGCCTTTTCCACCCTCACTCTCTGCTTGCTCGCTCTCCTGAACAACGAGATGGTGGTACCACCTCACTCCCCTCCTCCCAAAAAAAAACAAAAAGAAAATCCCCTCGGTCCATCAACTACTCATCACCACAACACCCCCCACCACCTTTCTTTTCCCCCTCGCAATCTGCTTTTTTTTCGCCACTGCCCAAGTGCGACTTCAGTACCACGGCCACTGCCACTACCACCCAGCCAATCAACCACCAAAGCACTCCACCCCCCAAAAAATTCCCCTTTACGCCCCATTGCCATACCATGATCAAGCCACGCACACTCCCAGTACTGCCATCCTGACGGAAGTGGCGTTGGGAGAGGACAAGCCAGCCCGGCAAAGCGAGGCAAAGACGAGGCGGATCGGAATCAGAATCAACCATGCGGATTGCATGCACAGTAACCGTCCACTAGACAAGGCAGCACACAAACACAAACACCGTCACATCACCTATACTGCACGGCACGCTCAGGCGTGTGACATGCATGCTTGGTACTGGCTGGTAGTAGTGGCAACAGGAATCTGTATTCTACACAGTCAGTGTGTTGCGTCGTGGTGCATCAAGAAGCAGACATGCATGTGTGAAGAGAAGTGAATTAGCGATTCAATCGTGAGGAGAAGGGGTAGTGAGGAGAAGGAAAAGAGAGGTAGTAGTAGGCATCTAGAGCAATCATATCCAACGCCTCGAACCCTGGTCGTCGCATGTCCAGTCAGTCAAAGCCATTGATTTGATGCACACCCACACATGTACATTGCTCATACGCCATCGCCCTCCCCCCAGACCAACGGCGCCATGCAGAGAAAAAAAGAATGATAACGCCCATTGTGTGCATACATGTGCACTATGCTTGGGCACCTGAGTCGGGTATTTGGAAATAGCACAATGGGTTGGGCTTGGTGGGACAGGCCAGACGACTCCGTGTCGGAGTTGTGCAAGGATGCAAGACCAGTCTGCCAGAAGCACTCAAGCGGTCTCATGGCCGAGGGAACAAAACTGTCAACACACATGACTACGGCACAGTGCTGCGCCGAGCCGTCGCAAGGCGGAGCCCAGCGGAGAGAAAATCACCCAGAGATTTCTTCTCCCTAGGCGTCCAACTCCTCGGGTGCCTTGTGGCGAGCCAGGACAAGACGCTTGTACTCCTCAAAGTCGCTGTCCCAAAGCTCAGCAGCCTGACCGTTCAGCGGACTCGAGCTAAAACCACCTCGTCAGCACATGTCTTTGCATACCCAGAGGCACGTAAAGTCCGCCTCTCTACTAGAACAAGAATCGACTCACTTGTTCGGCTCGCCCAGCAAGCTCTGCAGACTCAGCAATACCGTCGTGATGTTGTAGATTGCACTCCATTTGTCCTTGAGAATGTCCAGGCAGATCCTGCCACTGAAGTCGACGTTTGGATGGTAAATTGGTGTCTTGAAGAGGACCGTTGGCGGGCTGTAGGGATAGTTTGCCGCAAACTCCATGCTGAGCTTGAAGACCAGGTTGGCGTAGGGGGTATCGGCTGGGCCGTCGATGGTCGCGGTCCAGAGAGTCATGTTTTCGTCGTCGGGAAAGGCAGTCAGGCCGGGTGTAGGTTTAGTCATGATGTCCATGAGTTCCTTCTGGAGACTGCGCGCGGATTAGCAGATTGTTCCCTGGTTGTGGTGGAGTGTATGATTGCTTGTGACGAGAGCTTGTGTGGCAAGCAGTACCGGTAGTGATCGAGAACGTACCGCTGAGCGACGGTAGCATTACTGCCGGCTGCCATTTTGTATCTGTGACTGCGTGTGTCGTCCAAGTTCAAATCTCGTTGCTTCTCTGTGCAAGCGCGGTCACACTGATCATGTGTAGTCTTGTACACTCTTCTTCTCCCAGTATCCACGGCGACAATATTCCAAGCTGATCGAACAATCCAAAGGCAGTGAGGAGTGGAGGAGCGTAAAATCTTTGTAAGAATCTGTAGCACTGCAATCAAGTAAAGAGAAAGGTGGAAACGTGTGTGAATGAAGATTGTCAATTACAGGCACAGCCGAGCCAGCCCTCTGTTGTGTTTATTGTCCCTGCATCTTTTGCCCCGGAAACAAAGTCGCGTGGCCAGATCCCTGCACTGCACGGGCTTGCGCGATCAGCGCGCTAGATTGGATCGCGTAGAACCAATCAATCAGTGCCTCTTGGGGATAGGCAAGATGCGACACCAAGGTATTCCAGGACGAGTTGGATGAGGGTCCAGGTCTAAAGTGATGGTTCGAAAACGTGGTCATGTGTGAGGCCGTCGCGACGACCACGGCTCTTGTCTTCGCTTGGGAAGTGACGAGGAAGACGTCGATGATGTGAAAAAAAGATATTCATTGCAATACTTTGAGTTACCACTACGTGGCTATTATCTCCTCATTCCGAGGACAGCAAAGCTTCCATTGGGATATAGCCCCAGGCATTCTTCATCTAGAATGTGATTTGTCAACATTGAAAGTTGGATAGATTATGGCAATTGGACATGACATTGCCCCCATCGCGCGATGTAATAGAAGCTGCGCTCCAAACCAGCGCCAAATCATAGCCTTACTCCTCGCTCCAAAGGAGACAGCTTCCTAGTCCCTCTACCTCCCCACCTAGTCCACGTTATCGCTCTTCTCGAGAGATGCCAGATCCAGACGGCCAGTCAGAGACCTGCGATCGAACGTCCGTGCGTTACGGTGGTACACGCTGGCCGTCAAATGGCAGGCATCCTGCGAACCCTCTTCAATCTTGCACTGGCGGAACATGTCTTCCTGAAAGACTTTGTCGATCCTCTTCTTGTTTTCCTGCGGAGATGTGATGTCAGCGCACACGACATAATAGGTCGATACTTTGTAGGTATTCGTGTGGGTCTGATAGGGAAAGAATGACTTACTGAAGTGAAACGTCCTTGCGCCTTGTAATTTTTATAGGCAAAGTCGTGGCGGTCGCAGGCGTCCTTGACTATGATATCTATTAGCACGTTTTATGCAGAATGTGTCCAAGCTCTCCAGCGTGAGAGAACATGCGGGGAGAACAATAATATAAACCAAGAAGCCCAAAAACTTTTGGTGTATGAGACGAGAGTGAATGCATTACAAACTTACAGTCCCAGCCAAAGGGTCGATCAGCTTCCCCCTTGCACCCATCTAAGTTCCAAATGAGGCCAGGCTCCCCTATGCGGGCTGTGCGGCGGGCCTGGAACTCTTCGGCTTTCATGCGGAAGATCAACTGGTCGGTACTCAATCCGAGCGGAGTCGTGTCCAAGGCACTGTCGTATTTCTTATCCCTGTGTTTGGCCATGGACAGACCTGTACAGGACAAGAAGACGATGAGGTGGCCGAGAAACAACATAGTTACTGGTTTGACGGTGAGAGAATGGTGGGGAACTCAGGGGTTGAGTTATTGTAATAACAGAGCTTTGAGGAAGAATCCAAGTTCTCGTGAGTGGGACGTTTCTTTGTGAGCGAAGGGAAGTAGCGTTCTTGAAAGCGAATAAGAGCCAAGTTTTGGTGAGACTAGACTGTAGATTTAAGCTGTGAATGAGAGATAAGCTATGGAGATGGTGGATGGAGTGGTTTTATACAATCCGCACATTAGAATCCTCCAAGCGTGGTAGAGCATATTCATAGTGTGCCAAAGTTGAGCTGCAGACAAAGTTCAATGAAACGAGAAGAGGATCAGTAAGTACCATAGTTTCCGAGAAATCTCCCCAGCTAGATAGGCAAAAGACCGATTAGTATATGCATTTGGTGCACTAATCATGTAAGTATGTACAGTAACCCTATTGGTTTACCAGAATGTTGCCCTCTTGTATTACTCATTTTGGACCGGCCGATGAATCAAATTGCATCATCATCGTGTATCTATTCAAGTAAATCGATAGAAGCATATTCGTCTCGTGATGCATGTCGCTCAAGAGGTTACTGGTCGGCAGTATTGGCTGTGGCACTTGCTCATACCGATTTTCATCTGACGATATCCATTGATCGAGCCAGCAATCCAAGACACATCTATACCAGGGTCCCAGGTACAGATCAGCAGTGCCTTGCGGTCGGGGAAAGCCTGCACGTTAACAGAATACCATCATATGTGTCCGATCGCTAGCTCCAACCTCTATGGTAGATGCCAATGAATGATAGAGCGATAGCTCTACTAGATGCAGGAAAGGCTCCCTAGAGATATGTTGACCCAAGTATTGGCTGATATAGTTGATGCACTGATCTGATGAATCAATGTTGGTTTGGTGATGCTTTGCTATCTCGAAAGAATCCAGAGAGGCGTGCTTGCAGTGTCGTGACGTGGACCCTCATACCGGCGCCAAAGATAACCCGTCAGCCGCCGCTAGTGGAAGCTACAAAATTCTAGAGCTCCCGCCAAACCCTTCTCTCGTCAACGGCCTGCCTCGCCAACGCTGCGTTTCTTTGCACACACACAGACGCTTTCCGAAGCTGTCCTAACATGCAAATGAGAAATTCGGAGTAATCTTCACTTGTATCATGTCCATCATGGACTGTACTGCCCGTAAGGGCCTGGCGTGACTCACGTCTGCACTCGGCATCAGAAAACTCAGGGCCTACGAAGCAGGCTTCATCTTTCCTCTGGTGGGTGGAGTTTGCAGAGTGGTCACCCTATGGGAGTCGGTGCGAAGATTGTGTGCCTTGAACCCGCTTAGGGGAGAGGTGACACTGTAGTACAATACGCAGCATGCTTGACCTCGAGTAGCTTCGGCGAAAGAGGGCACGGTATCATTCGATTCTGATTACTCTGGCAAGGCAGGCCGTTCACCTTTATTTTTGCTCATGTAAGTTTGCTACCTGCGCCAGCCACCAAGTTCAAAGGATACTACTAATCAGATTCATATAATGTGCACGCACGACTTTCATCAGCTACTCACAAACACCATCTCAATTTTATTTTATTTTCAGCAAAGCCCGCTCAAGCCTTCAACCCTCCGTCTATAGTGTACATGACGTCGGTCCTTAGCGTTAGCTTTGTCCCACTGAGGACATCATCGCCGGAGTGGAGAAGGTCCCGGTGCTGGAAGAGCAAAACGCGGCCGCACTTTGGCGTTATATCGATACGTTGCTTCATGTTCCAGGTGTAGAAAGTGGTGGCCCCACCCTCAAGCAACGTTTTCCCATCCTTGTCGACGGCATCGTTGAGGTACAGGTGTAGCGTGAAGTACGATCGTTCAGCGCGGTCAGGTGTTTCATAGGAGCCATCACAATGCGCTGCGGGCTTAGCAATAGATCCACAGTCCTCAATTAGTATGCGTACCTTTGAAATACTCTCCGCCTTGATACTTGAGATAGCGACCACGCTCATTGAGCCTTGTCACTCTCCACGTTTCATTGCGCTTATATGGACCGTTACCCGTCACATCTGCCCAATTCTTCAGTTCGTGTATCTCAGGCACCAAGGCTTCGATCCTCGCCCACAACTTCGCCATGATTTCACGACTATCCCAGATGATGCGTCCACACTTCCTCGTATCCTCGTACAATGCTTGCATTCCACCGCCAACGTTGACCAGAGCTCGTTCCCATTTCCCATTGGTGGTTGCTTCGGCTGCTGCTACCAGTTGGTTGCATTCTTCCTCAGTCATAACTCCATCTAGCACCACCGCCCAGGCACCGTCATACTCGTTTAATCCTGCCTTGGCAAAGTCGATATCGTGACGTGAGATGCTTGGGGCTGGGCCCTCCAGAAAGTTGTCAGGTAGCGTGTACTTGGGCATTATAATCTCTGCAGGTGGTGGGGTTGGGTTTCGCTCTGTATGAGCTCGTTGCAGTTGTTCTTGGAAGTCATTAGGTAAAATGTTTTGGGAAGACATACTGGTCCTCTTGCAATGGTAGCCGATGTGAGCAGGTAATTGTATGGAAGTTAGTTGGTCTTGTATTGAGCAGACCTGATCATCTAATGCTCCATGTCACTTGAAAGGCACGAGGTTCGGGCTGTGCCATTGCTGCCTGGAGCTACGATGAGTCCGAATGGACTTTGCTGGCAACGCAAAGCGAATGCAACGTGACGACACGTTCATATGTAGACCCAGGACAGACAAAATACATATGAGTCAAAATACGTCGTCCCGCTGCAAGAAATTATGGGGATCGTCGATCTGGCGTCACCGCCGTTGCTATGCGGGTGCGAGCACGTGACGGGGACTGCTGACACCTAGACGGATGTTGCGTTTCAGCCTCACACAACAGCTTGATCGACCCGGTGGCATCCACATCATCCAGTCCCATCATTGTCAGCGAGTTCTCGGCGGGTTCTACATAGCATGTAGAAGAAGGATTGCGTGAGCCTCTTTACCTAAGTCCCCATCACTACGCGCGGCGCGCAAATCGACGCGCATCCAGCTAGTTAGCTACTGCCGTTCGCTCCACCAGTGATTGCGCCAAGCTCAACCTCACTCCTAATTTCCCACGCTCACCCTCGATCCACCGTCTATTGGAGCGCCCACTCACGCCGCCCACGCCGTGGAACCCACCGCGAACGACTCTGCCACCGCATCCTTCGTCACCACCCTTTTTTCTACTTCTTCTCACCACCGCCCCCGAGTCGTGGTCCGCTCAGCAATTGCAGTGCTCGTCAAGCAAGCACACTGCGGGCTCCGCGCCCACTGAACGTCGCGTCTATCGATAATCCGACCTTTGAATCTGCGACATCGTCGCGCCACATTCGTTACGAACCTCTACGACATACCGCAGCCATGTCGCACCCGGCTGCACCCGACCATACGGATGGCATCATCGAGGGCCAGAATCGTAATCGCTTCCCGACCCTGCACGAGGTGTTGAGTCGTAATACTGTAGCCCCTCTGGATCTGTTCTCCTTCTACATCTACATGCGAGATCAGCAACGATCTGTCGATTATCTGGACTTCTGGTAAAAAAATACCGAAATCACAAGGAATTTGCGCAACGGCTAATCTCCGACAGGCTTGATGTGTCGCAACACCTTCAGCTATGCAGACTTTATGTTCGCCGGCTGCATCGTTCTATGATTGAGGGGACTCCCGACGCCGAAAAGAATAGCCATCGATCATCCTACATTCTCGACAATGCTGGTGAAGGTCCATCCAACGAGAAGGGCGACAACATGTCTGATCAGCGCCTTTCGGCCTTTCTTCGCTCTGATCGTGGAAGTCGCAACCACTCGCCGCAGAACAGTCAGGGTAGCAATCAGAGTCGTGACCCTCTACCTCCACCAAGCATGGCGATAACAAGCACGCCTGGTGACTCTTCCTCGCCAGGTCAGCAGTCGTCCTTGGACAACAGTCAGCCACGCCGGGAAGACTTGCGCGCCTCCGCAGAAAAGATCCTCTACACATACCTACTACCTGGATCGGAACGAGAGATCATTATCCCTCAGAGCATTTTGAATGAGGTGCAAGATGCCATTGAAGGACCAGAGCAGCGTGCAGACCCCGAACTCTTTGACCCCGCCAAAGACTACGTTTTTCAAGCCATGGAGCGCGACGCATACCCAGGTTTCCTCCAGAACAAGGGTCTTGGCAACTTGGTTCCTCAAAGTATGATGTTGCGACTCATCATTGGCTTGATTAGCTTTTTCACGGCCATTTGGGCCTCTTTCATTCTCATCTTCCTCGACAAATCAAGAGCAACAAGATGTTGGGTGTGTAGTCTTTATTCCTTTCCGACCGCCGTGTCAACTAACAACATGCTAGGTCATCCTGCCCTTCACCATCGCTATCTACCTTATCTTCACTCACCAATACATGCTCGACCCTATCATTGCTCTGGCAGGGTACAGCGAATACACTTTCTTCGATTTCAATAAGATCAGGGAGCCGTTTGTCCGGAAAACATTGAACAGGCGGGCAATCACTGTGCTGATCATGTTCCTCGTCCTTACCGCAGCCGTCTGCTGTCTTTTCATTTTCGTTCCTGGGAAGCGTCTTTGAGCGTACCGAGCGGAACTAACTTTGCGTCAACCGCGAATGTATAATGTCTGATACTTTTCTTTTTTACTTTTTGGCGTTTTCCCGCCCAAGTTGTGGGAGGGTATGCCCTGTGAGAGGATGAGGCTGAGGGGGCCAGCCACGAGGGTGATTGAGAGAAGTAAGACGATAAATTGATACCCTTTCACTCGATCAAATCACCAGCCTGTGGCCGAGTATTTCCTTTTGTCTGCCTGAAAGTTTGGATGGTGTCTATTTTGTTGCTAACGGGCGACCTTTGTGTGGAGTGTTGGGGCGTTTCTAGTAGGCGCAAATTTAGCTGGACCATTAGCTAGTCTGCGCAGCAATGCCCAAACGATTCATTTGTTCTATAACCATTGTGCACCTTGTATCATACCATCTTCAACCTTTGTGTATCTACATTCAGGCACTGTGGGTGATGATGATGATGATCCCCCTTTGCCAATCAATTGACGGGCCGTTGACATGTGGAGTCGGGCTGCATGGCGAAGGCCCGTGCGTTCCAGATGACGTGAACCGCGGCTGGGCTGGACAAGTTCGACAAGTTCGACTTCGACTTTGAATTGCAGCATCACCACCTTTTTGCATAATTGGTCAAATCAGACGTCGACTGATGAGAGCGCGCCTGCGCATGCCACTTTTACCTGCACTATCAGTCTATCTACTTCACCCACCCTAATCGACAGCCTCCTGTTTGTGAGATAGGGCGTGCATAGGTGACTGCAGCTGCCTCGAGCTACCGGTACCGTCCAAAGCTAGCGGAAAGCATAGGAAGCGAACAAAAATGAGTGGGCCAACAGCTAAGAGCAAAAGAGGCCCTACGGTTCTCATGACGGATGCGCGAGATGCGCCACCCCGAGGACCTCAAAGAACGCCCACATCACAGAAACTACAGGGCAGCGCAAAGCTCATCTCCGTCGACAACATCCTGCAATACGCCTCAGACATTCCCTCGCAACAGCGCCGCGGCCCGCCTGGTCATCGTCCTCTAATGCACACACGCACGCCTAGCGGTCGGCATCCGCTCGACCCCAAACTCTCTGGCCGGCTCATCCCACAGCATATGCCTACTCGTTCGAGTAAATTGAGCGAGAAGTTAGTCCTGCTTCCGGAGACGGATGAAACAGACGAGGACGAGAAGGACGAATTCGATGATGAAGACGGCCATGAAGGTCCGCCGACCGACGAAGACCTTGCGAGACGAACGGCAAAGGGCGGACCCAAGGACAAGAGTTATGCTGAGCGGCTACCAAAGGCCAAGCGGACGGACAAGCTCTCGCGGGTCACAGCATACTGCACTGCGCAAGCCTACAAGATGAAGAGCACCGCCGAGTTTGTCAAAGCCCAACACAATGCTCGGACGAAGCTGTATGACGACTGTCTCTATACAGTCTACCACCTACCATTGCTACCTGGAAGTGACGGCTATCGTGTGCGTAGTAGCCCTGCGCTCAAAAGTCCTGGCGGCAAGACAGTCCTGGACGAAGAGATTGAGCGCAATGAGCAGCGTGATCACCACGAAGGCTACTTTGGCGATGAGGAAACCTACTACGTTCGTGACGACCACGAATTAGATACGCCCTACGACGGCCGCCAGGATCGCAGAGACTCGCTCGAAGGTACCCGCATCGCGCCCAACGCCCTCAGCTTTGGCGAGATGTTCGTATTCTCCTACGGCGTCGCCGTCTTCTGGAACTTTACGGAAAAGCAAGAAAAAGATATCCTTGCTGATCTAACATTTAGCTCCACAGCTACTGGTGTCACACTTGCAACGCGCCCGCTGACCGAGTCGGACTTTGAAACTGAGGAGTTTCACTTCGAGTACAATCCTGATATCCCACGGCCGCGTGTGTACAATGACATGATTACACTCAAGAGCGGAGATCACATGATCAAACTTGCCATGAGCCATGCAATCGCGCAGAGTACCAAGCTCAGTCTGTTTGAGGAAGGCATGTCGCGCACCATGCTCGCCGCTCAATATGTTCCCAAGCGTCTTGCCCTGACCGGGAAACTGGGCATGGCACGTACAGATGTTGTCAAGATGATTGGGCAGCTGTTCACAAGTCGTGTGGATGTCAATCTCTGTAAGAACCCCTTTCCCTTTTCCCTTTTCCCCTACATATCCACCAACAACCTTCCTTCCTATATTGTGCATGACAACGACTAACGACAATTCACCTCCCAGCATCCAACATGCTAGACACCCCCAACTTCTTCTGGGACTCTGAACCCACTCTCCACCCCCTCTACACCGCCGTCCGCGAATATCTTGAGATCAAACCACGGATCCAGGTCCTCAACGAACGCTGCCAAGTCTTTCTCGACCTGGGTGAAATCCTCAGCGACAGCATCTCCGATCGCAAAATGACTCGCATCACCTGGATTATCATCATTCTCATTGTGCTGAGTATCTGTGTAACGTGTTTGGAGGTACTGCTGCGCTTTGCCATTTTAAATGCGCACAAGAACAAGGGGGGAGTGGTAGGTGGTGGGGACATGGCGATACTGGGAGCAAGCACGGTGGCGGGCAAGTTGGCGCGTATTGGTCCGCCGAGTTATGCAGGGCCGAGTCTTTTGGCGGCGAGGGGGTTGGTGTGGGTTGGGAGTGGGGTTAAGGGGCTATTTAGCTAGGTATCTACTTCAAGTGATCCTTTCTGGGCCCTGGATGTGGTGGTCTTGATACAAGAGTGAGAAGATGATGGGGCTAGAGTTGAGATTGGACTGTGTATAGAAAGTGTGGAGTCATTCGAGGGGTTAGCGTAAGAGTATCTTATGTTTTCTGGAGGGGGAGTCTTCTTCCCCGAGTGGATAGATTCATAAGCATAGCGATGGCGTCACTATTGGTACTTGGTTACTTGAGAATTCAAGTTTTAGTTTTAGTAGTAATAGGGCTTGTACCGTATATCTTTTTCTTCACTGTTTATGATGACTTCTCGCATAGAATCTCTCTGCTATGCAATTATTGATCGTGTAATGTATACTGGTTCTTTCATAGTTCAAATAGACTGCATGTATTGAGGTTGGAGATCTACAACTTGCGAAGAGGGCGAGACACCATACAACTTGCCCAAGGAAAGAAAAATCTCTGATAAGCAGACGCCATGGGTCGGCTGGTGGATGCGTCTGTCTTTCTCAAAACTATAATGAACAGTCTTCCCTATAAATGGTACCCAGTTTACTACAAGATGCCGAGTATGAATAGCTGTGTACTATACTTAAGACCTTCACACCATGAACACCCTCTCGCCTGTGTGTCTGTCATGACATGTCCTCCCGGATTTGTCTGAACTAGAGGTCACCTACCTACCCACCGCACAGCATCGACAGAATTTCAGTCATCATTGTAGCTCACACCGTTGGCTCCATCGGCACACCAGAAACAGACGATAAGTAGACTATTCAACAACAGTAAAGAACCACCCTAGTATCAATTTACTACCGCCGTCCAATCTCGCATCAAACCGGAGCTCAAATCCACAACCATGCCATGCAAGTCATGTTCCGCGCCAGCCCGACGGGGCCCGCCACAAAGTCCCTCTCGCCTTGTTCTTGGATTGAGAAGAAGAGATCGAGTGGCCAAGGGCTTGGGTACGATATCGCAACGTATCGTCATGCATATCCATCAGGATACTGCCTGTAGCGACCGTCTCAAGCGGCGAAATAACCTTTGCGTGCTGGGTACAGGGAGGGTAAACCGATCACGCAGCCCCCCGAGTGTCCAGGATCCACCGTCGCTTTGTTCCGAGGATCTTCCTGAAGAGGAGGATGGGGATTTCTTTCTGCTGCCACTTTCTACGTCACAACCGGGATGCGGGATGTGGTATTCACTAGATGACGCTGGCATCAACAACTATGGCCATCTGAGTGGTAAATCCACATTTACCGACGCGCTTTATCGTAGGAAATTTATTCGCTGCAGCCAAACGAGCACAGGAAAATTGATGGACGAAACCAAACTCCCCATCCTTTCTCTCCCCTCCCCTTGCCCCCTCCCCCCCCCCCCCCCAAATCGTTCCATTCATCATCCAACACAGACGGGACGCTAAGCCAGGTTGCGGACCAATCCTTCGCACTAATGCAGGTCCACACTCTGCATAGCGGCCCCATCACGGCCACCACAACCGAAAGCCCTCAACGTCACCGAACCCCTGAGTTGACTTGACGCGGGACGCGCACGCAAAATAAAAAGCATTTCTCTTCGGTGGCATGGAGGTATACCACACCACATCACCAACACTTCACCACACTTTCCAACGTCCAATGTTATAGTCCCATACCACACAATCTTGAATCCGGCCTAGAAAAAGCCATGCAGTCACCATACATTACTCGTGGAGTCACACACGTGTTCTGGCACGCTTCTTTGAGTAATTCGTATGCGCCGCGGAGGAAGCGGTCGCGGCTTTTTGCGGAGAAGGATACGGGCGGCGTGACGAATGGGTTGCAGGTGCCCAAGGAAGTTCGACGCGTAGATAGTGCGAATCTGCGCGGTGGGGAGGAGGAAGAGGATGGTGGTGTAGAGCAGCAACAGTACAGCCAACCGCGGCCGCCAACCAGCAGCAAGCAAGAGAACACGGTGGGGACACCGGAAGAGGTTGTTATTGAGGCGCCGAAAATCGAAGTATCGGATGCAGTGGTAGCTCCTCAGATCGAAGCACCAAGGATGCCAGAGCCGAAAATCACCACGGCCAAGCCAGCGTCAGTTCAAGTGCTGAAATGCCTATTCTCAGACACCGGTCTCGGCTTGAGCAGACCGCAAGACGAAATCCTAGACGTCCAAGCCCGCGGCAACATCAACACGTACTCAAAACTCCTCACACCCTTCGAAGAACTCCTCTGCGCCGTAGTCCTCTCGCGAGCTATACCCCACGACGTAGGCCTCCACATAATTCGCTCCGTCCTCAACGCCCCATACAAATTCTCCAGCTCCGTCGCCATTAAAATTGCCGGACCCGAGAAAGTCAAGCAGGCACTACGAGACATACGATCGCAGCACTCTGGCAAAGTCGCCGAAGAAATCGATGCAATTGCCGAGGCCATCTCAAATAACAACTGGCACAACGATCTCAGCAAGCTGCGAAAGTTGAGTAAGAGCTCGGTGGAGGCGGAGCGCGAAGTTGTGCGTAGGAGCGTCAAAGGTCTCGGTAAGACGGGACTGAACCTTTTCTACAGACGTATGCAATGGCAGTGGGAAGAGTCGTTTCCTTTTGTTGATGGGCGGACACAGGCCTCGCTAGAGCAGCTGGGGCTACCGACGCGACCGGACAGTCTGGCGAGGATGATCGAAGTGAGGTGGGCGAATCTGGGCATCGAAGAACAAGAGCGATACAGCAGCGAAGAGAAGAGGAGAAGGGCATTTGTTCTTGTACAGGAGAGGGTGCTAGGGGCCGAGGTGCAGAAGAACACAGACGCCATCCTGGAAGAGGCATTGAAGCTGTAGGAGGCCTGACAGCAGATGCCGATTACCCTTTACTCCTTTGTAATCAATAATAGCGATATCAAAGCTCAAGGATTTCTTGCGCTGTTTTAGACCTATGTCCCTTGCTCTGCACCATCCTGTTGAGCCATGCACCCAATCTGTACGCAGCTTTGCTGATTTGCAACTCGACAATAGGTACACCGCCTTTTGCGTACCCATTCGTACCCAGATCGGTATCATTGCGCGCATTTTTCCACACATAATCACAGTCCCACTTGTTGCTCTCCTTGGCGTACGCAGTTGCACAGATTTCGGGAGTAGAGGGGTCACTGCACGCCAGCCACAGTGCAGGCAGAGAATGAAAATCGCCCTTGCGGATGCGAGATACAAGCCCGCTGAAGAATGGATCGATGGATTGGTTCGAGAAGGGCTCACTGACGCTGGCAGCGAAATATGGGATATAGTGATCCCAGACCTGTTCTCATCAATTTACTGTAGATAGGAGAGGCGCCTTCACCTACCGCATGCAGTTGCGTTGTCACATTCGCGAAAATCACCGTGTACGTGTTTCCGCCAACCGCCCGCCCATTAGCATGAAGCGGCTGGTGAATATCTCCAAAGAAATGCGCCACCCATTTTAGTGCATACGAGCAAGTCAAATTGCTCCCTCCGCTTACAGCTCCACTCGTCAAGTCCTGGATACACTCGCGCAGTATGCCCGTCTGGTTCGCAATAGCACTGACTACACATCCGCCCTTTGCGCAGTCCTTCTCGTAGTCTAGATGGCAGTACTCTGGTGCGTTGTCGTGAGTGTCGATCCAGTGCCATTGGTAGGAGAAGTGGCCCTCGGCTGTGTGAGCGTAAGCGTCGGCCCATGCTGCTGCGCGACCGACGGAACCGTTGTATTCGGGTTCGAGGAGTTCTGCCAGCACGGCGGTGGTCTCTGGCTCGAGGAACTGTTCGGCCATGAAGCCGATTTGATTATGGACTATGGCGAGTCAGCTGTGTATCCTTGTTGGCAGGACGGCTGTGCACGCACCATCGGTGTTCCATGCTGCTACTGAGGCTAGCAAGCCACAGCTAAGTAGTAATGAGCTCGTCAACATATTGTATGCTGTCTTGACAGAACAAAGGAGGTGCCGTGCTAGTCGAGAGCGCTTTGGCAAGTGGCATGGGGTCTTTATAAGGCCTTGGTGTGCTCTAGACTTGCGGCTATCAGCTCGCAGCTGGAAGGTGGAGAAGCGAGCTTTAGCGTCAGGACAGTCTCGGGCCAGTCCGTTCCAGATGGAGTGTCGACAGGGCAATATGCCGCTCGTTTATCGTTCGTTCTAGGCATCCGTGTAGCTGAATGCAAGGTGACAAGACAAGCTTGATCATCGACGCATGACGTTGGGAAACAACGCGCCGGGGTCAGGGTCAGGGTCTAGATAGGTTAGCCCGTCGCTTTGCAGGGATGCACACTGGCGGCATCACGCCAATAATCCGTTGGACGACGCAGCATTTGACATGGAACTACCCATCTCCAACTTAGGAACATTAAAACGGTGAGTTACTATTATCTGGGACTTGCTGAATTACAAACACCTGGATCCCCAATTCCTCATGCGATGTAGACTGCCTACTTACGACACTAATGGTCTTCTTCCTGGTTCGTCTCAAACATGGACTCTTAGCTCCCGGTATATGCAGGCCTGACTCTGAGTTTTTTGTTGTAAATTATACAAGTTTTGGTGTCATAGATGCTGTTTTTATGCGACGATTGAGTAGCAAGGCGCGCGTGGTCCATCCTCAAATCTTACGTCATTGATATTTGACTTTAAACATGCCATAGGCCATAGCCGTCAATAGGTAGGTGATCGCCATAAGTCAAGTGTAGGACTAGAGGTACAAGAATAATATAATTTCAGCCTATTTATCTGGATATCTTCGAACTGCATAAGAACTTCAATTACCCTTTACTGTAGAGTGCTATTAGGCCACTGTACTCTGACTATATCTAGAGATATTTCCCGCGTATTGCTCTTGAAATTATCAAGCTCCATGACCAAAATAAATAAATTACAGGCTCTAAGATTATCATAAACCATCAAACATTTTACTTAAAGTCATTCCTTTCTCTCAAAAAGGCAAAAAATTCAAGGCACGGCCCGAAGGTCGTGATACTGGCCCCACCACGCCCCGTACGGTGGTTACCACTCGCGTTCCGGTTGCAACCTCTCCCTTATGGAATTTTGTAGATTTGCCCTTCCCATGGATCGAATCTAGGGCCTGTAGAAGACTGGATCTAGAAGGACCCAAGGACACCAACCTGTGATGGTAGTGCTTCGATGAAGGATGCTCAAGCTCCAGTATTACACCGGCGAGATATCTATTACCTGAAGAAATGAGCAAATACGGTGGTTTGTGTGGCTGATTGATGCTGCGGTGGTTGGTGATGAGTGCGTTTGTCGTAGTGGTGGAGGTGAATGCTGGATATTCAGTTGAGCGGGAGGTTAGAGGGATCTACTAAGGTGGCAGACGCTACACTGGCCACATCCTATTTTGCGCCTTCCTCATACTGAGTCAAAAACTTGAAAATGATTAGGAGGTTGTTTCCTTCGTTTGTGAGCTCCAACCCAACTCTTCAACACCTACCCATATGGCTTGTCCCTTACCACAACACCCGCACCCAAGCCACCCAATTGTTCGAAACCTACTTCAATCTTAATCTGCAAATTCTCATCCTCATTTGAATTCTTACGACCGCAATCTGCAATGCTCAGGTTTTCACGCCAGACGTTTCGCTTGTGCGCCAAACGAGCATTGCCTGCCTCTCGACGATCACTCATTTCTTCCATATCGCCAAATAATGCCACGCATACCTGCCACGCAGTCAAACGCCTCCTGATACCTCAACAAATTGTGGAGGACAAGAAAGCGATAGCGCAGATGAACACTCGACTCGTGGACGGAAGAGCAACGAATCAACAAGAACAACCTACACGTTTGATCCAACACTCTCTGGAGAAGTCAGCGACCTTCAGAAGGCCTACAGAGGAGGACAGGGAGGTGGCGGAAGAGACACGAGATCATACCAGTGGGACTGCGCCAACGACTTCACCAGATGCGGCTTCTCTTCGATCCTGGGGTGGTGTCACTGTATGGCCGCACCTTTGGTAACGATTGTCAATGGTTGTAGTCTGGCATGTCAGCGTCTATGAAGTTGGCAGGAGATGGCAGCTCTCGAAATGGAATATCCTGTCTGTCTTTGGCAGTGTTGTAGTAAGAGCGAATGATAACTGGGTCGTCGTCAGGGTGCCGGTACCGCTTCATGTCGCACTCGGCCAAAACAGCTCAGCGTTCTTGTGAATGATAGGTACTAGATGGAATTTATTCTGGCTTCGGGTTGTGTGAATTGTGGACGATGAAGTAAATGCCATTTCCCATTCACGACCGCTCCTGTTCGGGCTCCAAATCCATACTCCCCCCTAGAGTAGTGTCTTAGACGGCAAGAAAATGATAGTTTGCTGTCAGAAGCCTGCTGAAGTGCATTTGCCCAAGAGGCTGTGCAAGCTAGGTATGACGACGCCGGGCGTTGTTGACCAATCACGACACAGAGACGCCGCAAGGCCGTGTCATAACGCCCATGAACCCTGGTGAGCCTCCATGTGGGGTTAACGACCTATAAGTTCCTGTTTCCCTTGTAGCGGCTTGTACGGTAGTCTACTATACATTGACAGCCTCCGAGCTTCAAATTGAAGCTGGCTGCTCTCACCATGTTCCTATGATACCCTAATTCTCGAACATATCCACAAACACAATGTCTAGCTCGAAGTACCCTACGGGCAATGAGGCGCCTCGCGACGATTTCCCACCTACAGAGCAACTCCCAGGATATGAACAGGCGGTCGAGCAAGTAGCCCGGTCCACAAACACTACTGGCAGCAACGCACCGCAGTCAGGGTCAGAACAATATGGCGACACTTCGTTCGCACCACAGGGCTCAGTACCAGAGGGATCAAACTATGTTGGCTCCTCCCGACCCTCCGATGTCCCAGGACAAGACTCGTAAGCGTCTCTCTCTCTCTTAACGTCATTCCAGTACTAAAGTCCTCTCAGCACACCCCTAGAGGCTGGTTACGACTTCGATGCAAACATTCCCCACGATAGCGAGCCAGCGAATCCAGACCAGCCTCCACCCGCCTACACGGAGCTACCCGGCCAGATTGACAACGAAGGACTAGGAACCAACGCAATAGTCGCTGAAGATGGCCGCGTTAACATTCGTATCGACCAGAAGAGCCGTGCGCTGTCACAGCTGATTCTTCCACAATTACAGCGCCAACTTACCCAATCTCGAGAAGATCCTGCACCGCCGCCTGCCTTTGTACCTGAATTCCTGGGGGGTGCGCCAGGCCAAGAACCGCCGCCTCCACTGAATATCGTTATTCAAGTCGTGGGGTCAAGGGGAGATGTGCAGCCTTTTGTCGCGCTAGGCAGGGTGCTCAAGGATACCTACGGCCATCGAGTGCGATTAGCGACACATCCAACCTTCAAAGATTTTGTCATTGAGAATGGCTTGGAGTTCTTTAGCATCGGCGGTGATCCTGCTGAACGTGAGTCCTTTGTGACTTGAAAAGATCCTGAGTAGCATGCTAACCTCCGCAGTCATGGCCTTCATGGTCAAAAACCCTGGGTTGATGCCTGGTTTCGACGTTCTGCGCAGTGGTGATGTTGGTAAGAGGAGGAAAGGGATTGCAGAAATTCTGCGCGGGACGTGGAGATCATGCATCGAAACTGGTAATGGCCTAGGTGTGGATCCTCTCAAGCAGACGGTGGAAGAGTGGATGGGCGTCGAGGATCAACTCCCAGAGCAGCTCAAGAAACCGTTCGTCGCTGATGCCATCATTGCGAATCCCCCGGCTTTTGGACACATTCACTGCGCCGAAAAGTTGGGTGTTCCACTGCACATGATGTTCACGTAAGTTGCCACCACTCCAACAGAGTTACAACATGCTGACAGTTTTGCGGTATGCCATGGTCTCCCACCCAACAGTTCCCGCACCCGCTTGCCAACATCCAGTCGTCAAATGCAGACCCAACAATCACGAATTACATATCCTACATCCTGGTCGATGTGCTAACCTGGCAAGGTCTGGGAGACGTCATCAACAAGTTCCGCAAAGATAGCTTGCACTTGGATCCAATCAGTACCATCTGGGGACCAGCTATACTTGCGCGCCTGAGGATACCATTCACCTACTGCTGGTAAGTGCGATCGGTGATGAAAGGGGACCACGGCTTACACAATAAAGGTCGCCAGCTCTCATACCCAAGCCTAGGGATTGGAATCACCACATCTCAATTGCTGGATTCTATTTCCTCAACCTCGCCTCCAACTACACCCCCGAACCAGATCTTGTGGAATTCCTTGCTGCAGGTGAGCCGCCCGTATATATCGGATTTGGATCTATCGTAGTAGACGATCCCAATGCGATGACCAAATTGATTTTTGATGCTGTCAAGATCACGGGAAGGCGTGCGCTAGTCTCCAAGGGCTGGGGTGGCTTAGGTGCCGATGACCTTGGAAAGCCCGATGGTGTCTTTATGCTGGGTAACTGCCCTCATGACTGGTTGTTCAAGCATGTTTCTGCTGTTGTGCATCACGGCGGAGCTGGTACTACAGCGGCCGGTATTGCCGCTGGAAGACCAACAGTCGTTGTACCTTTCTTCGGAGATCAAGCTTTCTGGGGAGCAATGGTTTCAAGGGCTGGTGCTGGACCGGATCCAATGCCATACAAGGATTTGACGGCGGAGAAACTTGCTACCGCCATCAACGAAGCTTTAAAACCTGAATCACTCGAAAGAGCACAAGAGCTGCGCGCGAAGATTGAGCAAGAGAACGGTACACAAAAGGGAGCACAGTCATTCCATCAGATGCTCAATTACGACGAGATACGCTGTGCAGTCATGCCTAACAAGCCAGCGGTTTGGAGAGTAAAGCGTACTCAGACCAAGTTGAGTGCTAAAGCTGCGACAATACTTGCACAACAAGGTGAAGTTAGCTTCTCAGATCTAAAACTGTATGTGAAATCAATGAACCGCATTCAATTTTAACTGATAAAAAATAGTTATCGCGCTCGCGAATATGTGCCAGATGAGGGACCATTGGACCCAGTGTCCGGTGCGGCAGGCGCTTTAATGGGTACAGCAACTTCATTCATGATGGGTGTAGCTGATATGCCTATCCAAACACTAAAGTTGCTCAACATTCATCCTGACTCCAGATCGAAGAAGGGCAAAGAGAAGGCCACTGGTGACAAGACGCCAGGCGATGCTGATATGCCTTTGGAACATGGCCCTTCCCCCAATGACTTGACGCAGACAAATTCTGATACTCTTCCACTCGGAAGTATACGCACTCCAGAAACGTCAACACATAGATCTACGTATATGTCTCAGGCATTTGCAGACTCGACGGGTGGTTCTCGTTCGCCGTCACGAGAGCGTGTACGACAGCTTATTCCAGACCTTCCTCTTGTCGGTAGTCGTCGTGGAAGCTCGATATCTGGTACAGGGAAGCCTTCTCCTACTGATAAGCAAGCGAAAAGCGCACGGCAACCAGGTCTTGCAGAGAGCATGGAGTCCGCCGTGGACACTGGCAAAGGTCTAGCAAGGATCGTTGGCGCTGGGTTCAAATCACCAATGGACTTTTCTTTGGGCGTTGCAAAGGGCTTCCACAATGTTCCTAAACTATATGGCGCTGAAGTTCGACAAGTCGACAAAGTAACTGACCTTCAGAGTGGACTCCGGACAGCTGCTAAAGTGAGTGGAACATCGAGAACCAAGTGAATGGTGCTAATGGGTTCAAAGGAATTTGGCTTTGGGCTTTATGATGGCATTACTGGTATAGTGACTGATCCTTACAAAGGTGCAAAGAAGGAAGGTGGCATTGGCTTCGTGAAAGGAGTTGGTCGTGGAGTAATGAACGTCCCATTCCGCGTCTTAGGAGGTGCTTGGTCAGTTCCCGGATACGCAATGAAAGGCCTCTATCAGGAGATGGTGAAGAGCAAAGGCAAAAGTGTACAGAATTATATCATTGCTGCACGCATTGCCCAAGGCTATGACGAAGCATCATCCATTACTCAAAAGGAACGAGACGACGTCGTCAATAGATGGAAACACGTCAAGGTGAGCATCAAAAAGAAGCGTAATCCTGGCGCCGAACAAATAGACTCTCTCCATTCCCTTGTCGAAGAAAAACGCAAGCGGAGAACCGACCGCTGGGAAGGCGTAAACTCTGCCTTCAAGAAGCCGGAATCCCGCCCTTCTTTCCCACCCGACATGAGCGCACCAGGCAGCTACCACGAGCCCACCCGTCCGCACAATGAGACAGAGCCCGAAATCCGCTCTACGATCCCCAGCTGGCGCCAACAAGAAGCTGAACGTGCACGTTCACTTCGTAGACAAAATACTGATGCCACAGGGCAAAGCCAAGCCTCGCAGTCCGCATTCTCCGTGGAAACCCAGCTCACTGCTGAGGAAGAAGAAGCTGAACAACGCGAATTGGAAAAGGCAATTGCCGCTTCCGTTGCCGAAGCCTCGCGTGGCAATCCCGAGGAAGATGAACTCATGGCGTCTGCGATACGCGCCTCTATCGCTGAGCTTGAGCGTACGCCCGTTGGTACGAGTGAATCTGACGAGGAAGCGGCGTTGAAACGCGCAATTGCGGCTTCAATAGCCGATGCTGGGAAAAAGGACATGACAGCCGAGGAACAAGCTGCGTTGGAAGAAACGCTGAGGAAGAGTCTGCTCGAGTCGAGTGTGACGCCACAGGCTGGTGTTGATTTGGAGTGGGATGAAGACGAGGATACAGACGAGGAAGAGGTGTACCAGCGTATCATTGCCGAGTCGAAAGAGCTAGCTCATCTCCACTCAACACAGTCGCAGGATCACTCTGGGACGATGACGGGAGCGGGTATGGAGACGGGGGTCATGGATGCCATGAGTGCTGCCATTGGCGCAAACCAAGAGAGCGGAAATGCAGCTGCAAGTGGAAATGGCCCTGCACACGCCCAGCAAACCGGCATCACATATGACGAAGACGAGGAGATGAAAAAGGTGCTCGAGGAGAGCGAAAAGGCAGAAAAAGACCGGCTAGAGGCTCTGCACCAGCAGAGGACAGAAGAGGACATCGTCATGGAGTATGTCCGGAAGCAGAGTTTACTCGAAGAAGAGCATAGGCGGCGTGTTGCGGGTGGGAAATGAGAAAGTCTGGCCAGAGGAAAGGGTCTAAATGGTGAATATACATGGTGTCGTGATACCCCTGGTTAGTGTCGTGTGCGGTGGTATAGTATAGTATACAATACATTACATCATATCGTATTCCCAATCCTACATCTCATACCCTCTGTGTGGTAGAATGAACACGTCATGCAATCATACTGTAGACAGTGGAGTATGGAAATTACACGTCTTCCTCGCTGAATGTCAAAAATAACACCCATACCGCCTCATCCACTGCATCCGCCCCTCCCTTCCTAGTCATCCACAACCCGTCCAAGTCTTAGTCCCATTTCTTCCCCAACCCTACCCATCCCTTCAATCTCGTTATTTCCCCCCCATATGCCCATGACATTGGAGGTTGGACACGTGCGTTGCAAGGATTTTGGGAGACGAGACTTATAAATGAATTCCTCGTTTTTGAACTCTCAAAAGTCTTTCTCCTTAGTCATCCAGATTCCATCATGTGGGTGGGTGAAAAAGGAAATCTGGAAATGCTTGGGTATTGTAGTCATGTCTGTGAAATGTGCGATAGATCAAGGGCGCACTGGGCTACGCTCCAGTTACCAGAAAACCCCAAGACATGCATTACGGCACACGGTACAGCATGTACATGGGAGCAGAGAACCGCCTCTTTAGCCCGCTCTCCTTCTCTTGGCGCCATTCGCCGCCGGCGTGCCATTTGCTCTGCGCGCCTCGTCCCCACTCAGAGGAACATCATCATTCATCCACTCCCTGCCTGCGCCCGGGCTCCTGCGTCTAAATTGGCCGGCGCCCACGGCAACCACCTCGTCCTCACTATCGCTCGCCTCGATATCCAAAATCACTGGCATTCGAAACTCTGCTTCTTCGTCATGGGATGTGGGTGCGAACTCGATGGCGGACGACGCCTTGACGGGTTCAATGGTGAGGACGTCGACTTCCTCGTCTTCCTGATTGAGGCGTCGCTTGTGGAGTTCTTCGAGCGGCTGGATGTCGAATTCGTCTTCGCGCTCAATGTATTCGACGTTTTCTTCTACTTCGAGGAAGTCGGGGGCTAGCGCGGACCAGCGCTGGGGCTGGAGAATGGACCAGAGCCAGACGCGGCCCGAGTCTACGCCGACGGCGGCGACGAAGGGGCGGAAAGGATGCCACTGGGATTGTTAGTATGCATGAGTGATGGGGAAAGAGGAGATTGCCTTACTTCTACGACTGATAGCTCCTCCTTGGTGCCTTCGAGAATCTTGACGAGACTGCCCTGGGCACGCTCCCACACGTAGATGTGGTGGTTCATCCAGGTCGATGCTGTGACGTATTCACCCGTCGGGCTAAAAGAGACATGATTCCATGAGAGTCGCTGTACCAAATCTTGGAACTTGTGTTCGACTTCGAGTTGGAGGGTGTCAAAGTCGAAATTGGGGTCGCTGAGGTCGGGCAAATGGAGTGTTCTCACTATACGATCACTCGAGTTGATGACGACGTCTCTCCCAGAGGGTGTCATGCGAATGTAGACGATGATGTTGTTGGTGACGCGGAACGAGTAGCGGACTTGGTGGGTGGCGGTGTCGATGATGTTGAGCCAGCCCTTGTTGGTGCCTGCTATGATGAAATGGCCCGAGGGGGTGAAGAGGGTCATGGTGGTGGTCTGCTTCGCGTCCTGGGCCGTCTGCTTTTCTGTAGCATTCTCGCGCTCGAGCTGTGAGCGACGAGGTGCTGAGGAGATGGAGTGTTTGACGGGGATTTCGCCGGAGATGTCGACGATGACGGGCTGGTCTTCGAAGAGGGCAGCGACGAAGAGCATACTGTGTTCATGTTAGACTGCATGCAATATAAAACTGGGGCGAGAGGGTATGACGGACTGATTATTTGGATGTAGCTCCGCTATGAAAATGGCCGCCTCGAAGCGGACGGTGCGCACTCGTGAGCCATCCTTGAGGTCCCAAAGCACCACCTTCCAGTCCTGCCCCGCGCTGAGGAGGTAGCGGTCGTTGGTGGACCAGCTGAGAGACTGGATCTGGCGGGTGTGGCCGCGCAGTTTGCGGGCGACTCCATAGGTTTCAATGTCGAAGACGACGACAATACCGTCGTGCTAGAGAGACAGGAGGACGTCAGTGGTCTGGCTGGGTGTGACATGTGACGACGTGTTGGGGGCGCGTACCCTTCCAGACGCGAGCAGGTCGCCGCGGTGGCTGAAGCGAATCGAGGTGGAATGACCGCTGCCTGGATATTGAGGGGGTTGTTGTTAGTTGCTGCACTATGGTATGGTGGTATTAAGTAATAGAGAGAGAGAGAGAGAGAGAGAGAGAGAGCATTTGGGGAGGGATGGAAGGGGAGGGATGGAAGGGGAGGGATGGAAGGGGAGGGATGGAAGGGGAGGGATGGAAGGGGAGGGATGGAAGGTGGGGGGTGTGAATTGGTGAAGCTACTTACGCAGACGGCCAGTAATCACATCAGGACAGTCCTGGGCAAGCACAAAGGGATCGACGAGCGAGAGGTTCATGGTGGTGGCGCGTGTTGCTCAAAGGACCGCATCTTCGCAGACACGCGAGCCCGTCGATTGAATTCGCGCACGGGGGATGGGGGTGGGGAGAGAGGGATAACAAAGTGTGGTCCTGGTGTGGCAGCAGCAACAATTGGTGCCTGTTGAACAAAACCGTACAGAAAACCGTACAGTAAACTATTTGTGGTTTAGGCGGGCGTCGAGTGAGGCTCCGCTTCGGGACCTTAGCGTGGTTTTCGGTCAAAGGTGAATGGCCCATGGCGCCCTTGTTCGCCTTCTTCCTTTGACTTCGGCGCCCAGACTCCAGACTCCGTTGCCCCCAGCCAGCACGACGGGACTTCCCCCTCGTGCCAACCAAAGCCTACACACTCACTCACTCACTCACTCTCCACCGCCCTTCGCCTTCTCCTCCCCCCTTCGCCCATCACACCCGACCCTTCTGCTGAAATCTGCGAGCGCGTCTTCTCCCCACAGCATCTCGTCTGCGCCCTCTTGGAACCAGCCGAAGTTTGCGCGCGCGCAGGCTTTTCCCGCCGCCCGGCGCGCCAAGACCTCCAGCAGCACCTCCGACAGCGTCCAGCTTCTCTTCCTGCTTCGACGCCGCCCATTCTTCACCCACATCTCTTCCAGCACGCACGCGCAGCGCGCAGTATTCGACGCCTCGACCGGCCACAGCAAGCACGCGACATAGCTACCACTGGCTGTCTAATCATCTCACCTAAAAAGACGCGGTCCCCCGTGCCCGTAGTGGCCACCGCGGCTACCTACAGCGCCCCCGCCTTCACCACGACCGGTGACGCCCACAAGCGCTTCTTCTTCTTCTTCTTCTTCTCCATCCTCCACAGTCGCCAGTAATCTCCCAAACCGCCACCATGCCGCCCGGTGCGCCAGCAGTGTCGAAATGCAGCCTCCGGACCATCAAGGAGATTCAGTTTGGCCTGCTCTCGCCCGAGGAGATCAAGGCCATGAGCGTCGTCCACATCATCTACCCAGAGACCATGGACGAGCAGAAGCAGAAGCCGCGCGATCAGGGCCTCAACGACCCCAGGCTCGGCACCATCGACCGCATGTACTCGTGCGCGACCTGCAAGGAAGACATCCAAGTCTGTCCCGGTCACTTTGGTCACATTGAGCTGGCCACGCCCGTCTTCCATGTTGGTGAGTGCACATGACGCGAAATTGGCAACACTTTTGGTTTCACCCACTGACCCGCTGCAGGATTCGTCATCAAGATCAAGAAGATCCTTGAGACCGTCTGCCACAACTGTGGGCTAATCCTGGCTGACTTCGTAAGTCTTCCTGGGTGAAGAAGACGTGTCCAGATCAAGGAATTTTTCATCATTTCATCAGTGTGCTGACTCCAACCTCAGAACCGCCCAGAATGGCAAGCGGCTATCAAGACCAAGGACGCAAAGAAGCGTTTCGAGAAGATCTGGCGCCTGTCCAAGATTCGAACAAGATGCGAGCAGACTGCAGACGATGATGATCCTAAGAAGGCACCCAAGATTCCTCACGGCGGTTGTGGTAGTGACGCACCCGATGCCATTCGCAAGGAGGGCCTAAAGCTCACAGCTACCTACAAGAGCAAGAAGAAGGACGAAGACGATGGCACCGGTGACCGCAAGGAGCCGATTACTCCGCAGCTTGCCCTCAACATCTTCAAGCTCCTATCCGACAACACTCTTCAGCTGTTAGGACTCAACGCTGACTACGCCCGTCCGGAATGGATGATTCTTACCGTTTTGCCAGTTCCACCACCCCCGGTCCGTCCTAGTATCTCGGTCGATGGCACTGGTCAGGGCATGCGCGGAGAGGACGATTTGACTTACAAGCTCGGCGATATCATCCGTGCCAATGGGCGTGTACAGGAGTGTATACAAGAGGGATCGCCACAGCACGTCCTGAACGAGTTTGAAGCTCTCGTCCAATACCACGTCGCTACTTACATGGACAACGACGCCAATGGTGTTCCACAGGCCATGCAAAAGTCCGGTCGACCTTTGAAGACAATCCGAGGCCGCTTGAAGGGCAAGGAGGGCCGTCTACGTGGTAACTTGATGGGCAAGCGTGTCGACTTTTCTGCACGTACCGTCATTACTGGTGATCCAAATTTATCGCTTGACCAAGTGGGTGTACCGCGCTCAATCGCACGAACTCTCACCTACCCCGAGGTGGTTACAAAGTTCAACATCAGCAAACTCACTGCCCTGGTTCGCAATGGGCCCAACCAACATCCTGGTGCCAATTATGTCATCAAGGCCGATGGCGTACGTCTCGATCTGAAGCACAACAAGAATCTTGATGACCTGCGGTTACAATATGGCTGGAAAGTCGAACGCCACATTGACGACGACGATGTAATCATCTTTAATCGGCAACCGTCACTTCACAAGGAATCCATGATGGGTCACCGAGTCAAGGTGATGCCTTACTCTACCTTTCGCCTCAATCTCTCTGTCACATCTCCCTATAACGCCGATTTCGACGGTGACGAGATGAATCTCCACGTTCCCCAGAGTGATGAGACCCGTGCCGAAGTGCAGAATTTGTGCATGGTCCCCAAGCAGATTGTGTCACCGCAAAAGAACCAGCCGCTTATGGGTATTGTGCAGGACACCCTTCTAGGAGTTTACAAGATGAGCCGTCGTGACAACTTTCTGCCACTGGAACAAGTCATGAACATTCTCATGTGGGTACCTGACTGGGACGGTATTGTTCCCGAGCCTGCCATCCTCAAGCCTCGGCCACTTTGGAGCGGCAAACAGATTATCAGCATGACGATTGCGAAAGAAGTCAACATTGTGCGTGCAGATGGTGATTCCAAGCCAGAACCATACAACGATCTCAATGACAAGAGCTTGTTGATCATGGGTGGTGAGTTGATTTTGGGAGCTGTAACCAAGAAGATTGTGGGTGCCACAGCTGGTGGTATCATTCACATCATCTTCAATGAAATCAGCTCTGATGCTGCAGTGAAATTCTTCAATGCTTGCCAGCGCGTTGTAAACTGGTGGCTTTTGTACCACGGTTTCAGTTTCGGAGTTGGAGATACCATTCCCGACCCTGCCACGGCGGCCGCGATTGCTGAGGCGATTCAGAAGTCAAAGAAAGATGTCGAGGAGGTTATTGTCAAGGCCACCAAAAACGAGCTTGAGCCTCTACCTGGTATGACCATTCGTGGTACCTTCGAGTCCAAGGTGCAAAAGTTCCTCAATGAGGGCCGTGAAGGGGGAGGAACCGCAGCACAAAACAGTCTCAAGGATTTCAACAACGTCGTCCAGACCGTTGTTTCCGGATCGAAAGGTTCCACAGTCAACATCTCTCAAATGGTTGCCCTTGTCGGTCAGCAGGCTGTCGAGGGTCAGCGTATTCCTTACGGTTTCAAATACAGGACTTTGCCACATTTCACCAAAGACGATTACTCACCGCAGTCTCGTGGCTTTGTTGAGAATTCATATCTGCGCGGTTTGACACCATCTGAATTCTTCTTCCACGCTATGGCTGGTCGTGAAGGTCTCATTGACACCGCGGTCAAGACTGCCGAGACTGGATATATTCAGCGTCGACTCGTCAAGGCATTGGAAGATGTCATGGTCAAGTACGACGGCACCGTCCGTAATTCCATGGGAGACATTGTTGAGTTCATCTACGGAGAGGACGGTCTTGATGGCGGTCATATCGAAGAGCAAAGCATTGGATCGATCAAGTCTTCTTGGGCGAAGTTTGAGACGACATACAAACTGGACCTCGTGTCGACCGACAAGCCTATGATCCCCGTTACGAAGTGGGAAGGGGCTACACAATTTCAAGGCGACGTGGATGCCCAACGATATCTCGACGAGGAGTTTGCGCAGATCACCAAAGACCGTGAATTTCTACGCACCATGCTTGCTGCTGACGCAAGCGACAAATTCCAATTGCCGCTCAACATTGATCGCATAATCAAATCCGCACAAGCAAGGTTCAAGATCAAGACACGACAGTCGGTGAGCAATTTGCATCCCATTGAGACGATTGAGAAAGTGCGCAAACTTTTGGACAGTCTTGTTGTGATCCGTGGCAATGATCCGCTCTCACGAGAGGCACAGGATAGCGTAACCCATCTTTTCAAGTGTCACCTGCGATCGCGTCTTGCATTTAAACTTCTGGTTCAGCAAGAGCGCATGAGCAGAGAAGCATTGGATTATGTTTTGGGTGAGCTGGAAGATCGTTTCCTCAAAGCCGCCGTAGCTCCCGGTGAAATGGTTGGTGTCCTTGCAGCGCAGTCGATTGGTGAGCCTGCCACCCAGATGACACTGAACACTTTCCACTTTGCCGGTGTTTCGTCAAAGAACGTCACCCTTGGTGTGCCGCGTCTAAAGGAGATTCTCAATATCGCAGCCAACATCAAGACTCCGTCCTTGATCGTCAGGCAGGAAAACAAGAGTGCTACTTTGGAGGATGCCATGGCACTGCGCAGTGCTATCGAACTCACAACCTTGCGTGCTCTTACTGCATCTGTCGAATTGTACTACGACCCAGATGTCAATGTCACCGTCGTCGAAGAAGATCAGGACATCGTCGATGCATTCAATATTATGCCCGAAGATGATCTTGAATCGCAGTCCAAGTGGCTTCTTCGTATCATTCTTGACCGTAAGAAGCTGCTGGACAGACTTCTGAACGTTACCGATGTTGCCGCCAAGATCAAGGAAGAATTCTCGCCTAATCTAGCTGTTACCTATTCGGACAACAACGCGGAGGAATTGGTATTGCGTGTCCGCTTTATATGGGATGCAAATCTGAAGCAGGACGAAGAGGACATCGAAGAGCGCGACGAACGCTGGATGCGCAAGCTAGAGAAACATCTTCTCGACGATGTAGCTCTCCGAGGAGTCCGTGGCATAGAGCGTGCCTTCATCCGAGAGGATGCTAGAACAGTCGAGACGGAAGACGGCGCCATTCTCCATTCCAAGAGTGACGATCGTTGCAAAGAGTGGATTCTCGACACTACCGGAACCGCTCTGGCCAAGGTTCTTCCTATTGAAGGCGTTGACGCTACTAAGACGTACTCCAACTCCTTTATCGAAGTCCTTGCCGTACTCGGAATTGAAGCTGCTCGTGCTGGTCTTTTGAAAGAACTGGGTATGGTGTTGTCGTTTGACGGATCCTATGTCAACCATCGTCACATGGCTCTGCTTGTCGACATCATGACTCAACGCGGTGTTCTCATGGCAATCACACGTCATGGCATCAATCGCAACGATACAGGAGCACTCATGCGCTGTTCGTTCGAAGAGACCGTTGAGATCTTGCTTGAAGCTGCAGGTCACGGTGAACTGGATGACTGCCGTGGTATCTCTGAGAACATCATGCTGGGTCAGCTGGCGCCCATGGGCACGGGAGAATTCGACATCGTTATGGACAATGCTATGCTGCTCACCATGGTCGAGGACAACTCCAAGATGATGGGTGGTACCGCCGCTGGTGGTAACTACCTCGACGGTGGTGCAGCGACTCCTTACGACTTGGGCTCACCAACATACGAAGGAGGCATGGGTATGGGATCTTATGAAGCTCAATTCTCTCCTCTCGCTGCTGCTGGTGGTGCTGACGATGGTGGTTTCACGGCGTACGGAGGCGGTTATGGTGATGGGGGCTTCAGTCCTTATTCGGGAGGTCGCAGCCCGGGATTCGCGACCATGTCTCCTGGCTTTTCAGGCACCAGCCCCGTCTCACCAGGCTTCTCTCCGACATCACCTGCTTACTCGCCTACTTCACCAGGCATCAGCAGCCCGCAATTCGCAGCCACGTCCCCTGGATACATGGCTTCACCTACATCGCCACACTATTCCCCCACTTCGCCACGCTACGGCTCTCCCACATCTCCATCGTACTCGCCCACGTCACCCGCTGGATATTCGCCTACTTCTCCACAGTACTCGCCATCGTCACCGAACTACAGCCCTACATCGCCTTCGTTCGGTGGAGCCACATCGCCAGCATACAGCCCGACATCCCCGCAGTACAGCCCCACCTCGCCGCAGTACAGTCCGACGAGTCCGCAATACCAAGCAAGCGGTGATAGACGTTCCCCAACCTCTCCGACGTCACCCCAATACAGCCCAACCAGCCCCCGTTACTCTCCAACTAGCCCGGCTGGACAGTTCTCACCCACGTCACCGAGATACTCGCCGACCTCCCCGGGTCCGTCGAACTCATACTCGCCTACGTAAGTCACCCTTGGTCATAGTTGTAGAGACACTCCTTTTTGAAAGTAAACACTAACATCCCGACAGCTCTCCCAAGCAGTAGATCCAGCAGCATACTTGAACGTATGATGTCGAGCTCTCATGTAAGCACAGGTTCTCACCTTGCTTTGTATAAAAAAGTTTTCTTCTTCGCTTCGCGGATGGCTGACTTGTGGTGAAATGCAGCAGCCCTTCAGACTGCCCACTCTCATCCAAAGAATGCCTTGAAAACACACAACCAAATACCGCGCGATTGGTCTTGTCAAGTTAGATGGGTTTTTGAGGATACACACGACGGACGTTCCTTTCACTAGGCTCACGTCCCTCTTGTTCCATTAGAGACATTTTGTCTCTCTCCCTTTTATACGATTGGCGAAGATACTATATGCCCAGACAAAAAAATCTTCATTGTCTGCATAAATTTTTTTAATCCATATTTCCCCCTTTTTCCCAATTCATGGTTTCTTTTTTCTCTCCTTGTTTCTTGGCCTCAAAATTGTACAACACAGCCCCAAACGAGAAAAACCCCGTTCGACGTGCGCCGCCGATGGAAGGGGGGAAAAGATAACCTGCATCATCCATCTGTAACATCTGCGGGGGCGTTTTTGTTTGTTTGCTTGCTGTGTGTCTGTCTCATTTGAGACATGCATCTCTTTTGGGAGACTTTTTTCTTCCATCGTCATTATCAGATCAGAATCGAAATCAGCAAAAGAAAATATTCTAGGGGCGTTTTGGTTTTGTTTGGGACTTTTTCTTTTTTTTGATGGCATATAAAGGAAAGGTCGGCGGGGACGGGGGGGATTAGGGGTCTTTATGCATGGTATGTGAGGAACTGAGGGTTTGATTGAATTAGTTCTTTTTTCTCTTGCGCTTGTGCACCTTTTTTTTTTTGGTGGTGGGGGGTTGATGACTCTGCCTCTTGGGTTTTGATGGAGTGTACATCTTGCAGGGCTTTTTATTTTTATTTTCTGCGAGTGTGGGGGATTTGGGGCTAAATTGCGTTGGGGACGATGATGTGTGTGTTGGGAGATAGAATCATGTAAGGAGACTGGGGAAGATGGCGCTGGACTTGAGCGCTCGGAATGAGATAATTTTGTAAGGTGTGTTTGTTGTGCTTGGTTCTTTGGTGTGTGCGTGTGTGTCAGCGTGATGAAAAAAATGGAAAATCGCTGCTTGTGATACTCATGCTAACTCTTCGTAAGAATACTACATGCATGTACAGACAAACCAGGCTATCCTGTGCGTATTCAACATCGACATCATCCTCGCCGTTGGCATAATCGACATCTCCCAGACTCATGCTCTACATCATGCACTTGCTTCACTTCCATCACTTTCTTCTGTTCCTTCAGTTGTTTCACCTGTACTCCATTCGGCTTCTCCAGTGGTTTCACCCTCACTCCCTCCCCAGCCCTCCATCCGCGCCTCCGTTTCAAACCCGACAATCAAGCCTGATCCAGGCCCAGAACCTGCAAACAGCACACTGTGCACCACATCAATGGAATTACACGTATCGAGAAACTGGTACAGCCTCGCGTCCGTCGTAATCCCAGCCCACACATCGACATATCCAACTGAGCGAAAAGCAACGTAGATGCGCATATCCGACACCAGCCCGCCCTGGTCAAACATGGCGCAGGTTTTCCGGAGAGTAGAGTGGTAAACGTTGATATATGTACTGCCCAAACGCGAATACCGTTGCACCATGGCATCATGAAGGTACAAGGCGTGCACGGATGCGAGAGTTTGGCGGAGAATCCAGACTGCGAATGCGAAGACGCGGTTGGCGGAGTCCTACAATACTACTTTGCGTGCTTCGCGGGGGTGGCTTTCGCTGGGGCAGTAGGGGCATTTGAAGCGTCCACCCTTGGACAGCTTCTCGAGCGACTCTTTGGCGATGACGTGGCCGCAGGGCATCATCATGGGGGGTTCGCGTCGGTGGTTTGTTCTTTGCTGACAGGGCAGACAAAGATGGAGTGGAAGTGGTATTGGCTGGGTAATGGGATTTCGACGGGTAGTTCGTTTTGCGTCGTCCATTCTGTACGTTTCTCTTTCATGATGGATTGCATTTTGAGCAGGTAGGGGAGCGCGATGGCACCGGCCGTCGCGGCGATGAAGAGGGGGGAGTCGGCGCTCAGGCCAAGAAGGGAGCAGAATTCGCGGTTGAAGGATTGGGCAACCTCTTCCCAGGCGGAATCGTTGTGGAAGTAGCGCCGGTAGGGCGAGTCTTGGATGTTTTGCCAATAGGCCATGGCGCCCATGAGAGATTGTACGTCGCGAGCATACCGCTTTTGAAAGGGGCCGAATTCACGGCGGGCATATTCACAAGCTGCGAAGGGGCCATTAGGCGCCTCCTCCATGCTGCTGTCTTGATTATGGCCGACAAAGAGACACACAAATTGCAACCGGCAAAGCTTGAATTCAAGATTACTGCCTCGAGATTCCAGCACGTCGCTCCGTTCTCGCGCCCACTGTATTGCTGGTTGGAGATTCCGCTGGACCCGCAGCTCGTGTAAAATATGGTACATGTCGGCGAACTGTTGCTGCAGCTTTTCCGAATTGAAAGTACCCTCGGCCAAGTCTCTCTCCCAAGAGTCTTGCACATGCGGGTTTGGTGTGTTCAGGGTAGGCTCAGGGCGTGGCGGGCGGCGGTCAGCCTCCTCCATAAAGGTGGACGCGACGTCGAACTGGCCTTCGCGGAGGAGATGCATGGCGATGGCGCGGTTGATGAGCGAGGGATGTGATGAGAGAGCGTCATTGTCGGCGGAGGGGAGAGGTTTGTCTTTGAATTTCTGCACGTTTCTGCGTCAGTTGTTGCTGCACGAGTTGTGATGGGTTGGTGATTGAGCAAGCATACTCTGTCCAAGGTCTTGCCATATCGTCCGAGGCCAGCGTATATAGGCTTGAGATCTTTCTGGGCCGTGTCCAGAGTCTTTTTGAAGGGATCCTGGAGCTTTGCGAGGGTCAAGGGCGCCGTCTTGGGGTCTGGTCGTGGGCGGGTCAGCGAGTGTTGGCCATGCCGTCACTGTAGTAGGACTCACCAGCGGCGATTTTAGCACGAGCTGCATTCAGCATGTCAATCGCCTTCTGGACATCGTTTATGCTGGTGGAGAGGTTTGCGCTGCTTTCAAGAAGCTCCACCTGCTCGCGAAGATCGTCCATCACGGAGGCGGTAGCGGCAGCGGTAGCGGGTGGACGTTGTAGGGCGTACGAGCGACGGGCGGTGGGTGGGGAAGGTGACGGGTGACGGGTGACGGGTGACGGGTGACGGGTGACGGGTGAAGGGTGAAAGGGTGAAAGGGTGGATGTATAGTGGGTATTCAGCCTGTGATTGTATTGGACAAGTGAGGGGCGTCAGTGTGCAGGGCAGAGCCGGTATCTGGCCAGCAGCAGGCTCTCGTCGTGTCCATGGTATGGTGGGAGAAGAGAAGGCAAAGCTGTTGGCGTGACGTTTGCAACCGGCGGGCGGGCGGGGCGGGCTTGCAGGGGTACAGTTAGCCGCGGCGGGCGGGCAGGCAGGCAGGCAGGCAGGCAGGCAAGTTAAGGCGAGCTGGGCGTTATGACGTTGGACATGGCAAGCTTGGTACCAGCACCCAGTCAGTGTCAGTACTACTCGTTCCTTGCCGTAGTTCTGCGGTGCGACAATTATCCTCATCCCTCCCCTCCCCTTCTCCTGTTGCTTCATTCTCCTCGGACGATGCTCAAGGCCCATGTCCACCAGAACTATGCATAACCTGCACTCCCCGACCTTTCTACTCGTCTCCCCCTCATCACCGCCGCCGACCGCTCGCCGCCGCGCTGTGAGCGCATGCTGGCGGCTCACTCGGCCTGTCCTTTCCATGATGAAGAGTGAGTGAGGAGCTTGCTCTCATCCGAATACAGCGCGCATACACACAGGGCATCAGGAAGCCTAATTCCTGGTAGCCTTGGGCCCTTTTGCCACCATGGATTTCCCCATGCCCATGTCATCGCCAGTGCGCACCAAGACGGAGAAGGAGCTGCGCAGGCAAGTGCCCCCGTTGCAGACGACGTCTACCGACCCCAAGCCCACTCCGCCCCCGTCAGCCTCCACCTTCGTCACCCCAGAGACGATGGCAGACGAGGCGAGAATGACATCGTCTGCCACAGACACCAAACACAAGCTGTTTGTCATGACCGACATTGTGGCTGCTCGGTACATTGAAGAAGACCCTACTACCACGTGCACCGTCCTAGCGCGCCGCCAGAAGATTGAGGGCTACGAGATATACCTGGTAGAGCAGTGGGCATGCTCGCGCACACATCCGACCTTCCTGATTACCACCTATACCGGCAACCCCGAGGATGTTGTCCTGGCCACTATCCTGAGCGTGCCTGCCGACGAGTCACAATGGTCACCCCAAATGCGCCTATACTTCAAGTCGCTAGATGAATTCCATGCACGTCGAAAAGAGACTTCCTATGGAACCCTGATGATTACTAATCTGAGCGGCTTTCCGTCCTCCTTGACTGTCATTCCAGTGCCGGGCGGAGATGTGAAAAAGTATCGCGAGCCCTTTGTTGTGAATGAAAATCTGAAGAGAATGGGTTGCTCCGGTCGACTAGGTATCCAACTCGCACCGCCCAGTAGTGCAACGCAAGCCAAGTTCCACCAGCTGTATCGCACGAGCGAGAAGATTCCATTCAACGCTTCTGTCCTTGAGCTTGTCAAGCTTTGTCAAGTGGCTTTGGTTCTATTTGGAAAATTGGAGCCAGAATATGCAGATGGACTACTGTGTGACCTGACAGAAAAGGCCATCAACGACTGGTGGGTCGAATTTGGAGCAGAGTACTACACCGTGGAACCCCATGATGGCATTCTTGGACCTACCACAGTCGCAGCTCTACTCGGTATGCTAATGGGTGCACGCAATCGACTTAGCGCATGCAATGCGGCTGTTTCAAAAGATGTCTTCGACCTCGAAAGCATGAAGCGTGGTATAGCCCACTTCCAGAAGTCACAGCATCTTCCACGTACACGGCGTCTAGACAGACACACACTAGACAAGCTGCGAAGGGCCTCTGCCAAAGCTGCTAGCAAAGAAGGCTGGGCTGTTCCGCGCGCTTTCAAGTCAACGGTGGCCGAATTAGGTGGCAAGGGCGGAGAGATGGTAATGGGTATCGTAGGAGCTGGTCAGAAGGATGGCATTGCAGAGGTCGAAACAGTCGATATCGATCAATTCGTGGAGCTGGTTCGTGGAGACCATGCGAAATGGCTGTGGCACGGAAAGCCGCGCAAGTCTACCTCGGGTGACATATTCGACCGACCGTTGGAGGCAGAGCGCTCCCCCTCACCGGACAAGCCTGATCATATCATCAAGAGCCTACGTCGAGAGAACAACTCCGATCAACCGAAGCTTACGAAGCGAGATACAGCCCACGAGGAACCGAAACGAGCTGAACTAATTACACCAGAGGGTATTGAGAAAAATGACTCCAAGGACTCTTCCTCGAAGCGGGCCACGATCAAGGCCAAGTCTGGCAGTGGATTCAGCCATCTCAAGAATGCCGTCAGTCTCCGCACGCATGTTAACAGAGTTTCGCGAGAAGAGCATGGCCGGCATGGGCTTCACAAGACAAAGACGGAAAATAAGTCTGCTCCATACACAGGCTCAAATGATACCCAGACGTCTGTGGACCATTACGAAAATACGGTTCAGTGCCCTGATGACGCTCTGCACATCCTCTCACCACAAAGCTCGACGGACCCAACCTTCTCAAAACTTCTTACCGAGACGCCAAGCAATTCGGCGAGCGCGTTGGCTATACATCAAAAACCTGACGGCCGCCAAGACTCGGCAACATTGCGCAATTCTGTTGCTGAAAGCGATGCATCAGATCGTGCACCAACAGTGGACAGCTCCATTGCAGGCTCCGTTTACCATGGCATCGATCTGAATGAAACCCTTCCGGTCGACCAAGTTCACGAAATCCCTCCCCTCCTCCGCCGCACCATGTCAGACGACCACCTAGACTACCATGGCTCAATCCGCAACGACGACTGGTGGCCTCGCCACCTCTCCTTCAGTGTCGCCGAAGAAAGCATACTGAAATGGAACCCCATCATCGTTCCCGATCCAGACGGCACCTCACTAGATCCAACGAACTCTGATACAGCCCTTACCGCTAAATACGCAGCACAAGCCCTCCACTCTGAATACCTCAAACAGCTGCACCATCGTCTCGCCACTCTCTCCACCACAGACGCTTCATGGGTCCTCTCGCGCCTACAACAAATCACCGACCTCGAAGCCTCCGCTGACGCAGATATTGAAACTCTGGATTCAATCTACTATCCCCATCTCGACACCTACCACGCCCTACGCGAAGACACCCACGCCATCATCGCCAACAACCGCGCACAGCTAACCGCCAGTCTGAGCGAATTGGGCAATATAGGGGACAAACTGGAATACGAGATTGGGGCCCTGAGGAGCAAGGTTGAGGACGTGGAAGATGTCCTGGGCGAGTTTGAACGACAGGTTGAGTTTGTGGAGGGGAGGGTTGGGGAGTTGGAGGGTGTGTTGGGGGAAAGAGAGGGGTGGTGGGCTTGGGGGGTTAGGATGCTGACGGGGTTGGGTAAGGGATAAGCTGGGTATGTGGTTTTGCTTGTCTCCAGGACATGGGGTTTTTTTATTATTAGAACGAGGTTGTTGAGTCGGGCGTGTATACCCGGTCTATTTCATTCTAGTCGGTGGCATATAGAGCATGGCATATGGTGTTGATAGCGTTCCTTTATTCAACAAACTCGCTTGGTTACAGGAACAAAGACCGCACTTCTACAGACATACTCGCAACTCTCTTATGTCATTTCGTATGAGCGATGCGGAACTTGCGCGGCCTACTTTTGACTGAACATGGCAATTTTGCTCTGCTGTTATCCGTGAGCTTACGTTTGGGCGTGGCAGTTGGTGATTTTTGAGACACAAGTCATGTTTGGAACAAAAGATGATCAAATCAGGCATTTATGTTGAAAAGGCATGTTTTAGATGGAGGTTAACACGCAGGTCTATTTTTATTACGCCCTGCCATGCCATGCTATCCCAGGGGGCAGGTAGATGTAGGCTCTGGGGTATGGTGTATGGTGTATGCTTGGTAAAGTTATGTATGTGAGAGAGTGTATAGGGGTAGGTACGTCTAGGCTAGAAGGCGCGTTTTAGGGAGAGTCGTTCATAAGTCAAGGTAAAATTTGTCAAAGATATTACAATAGACAATCAGCAGGAGAAGTCGCGGAATGTGATTGTGAATTAGATGTCAAGCTAAAACAGAGCAGTCATGCAAAGGTTTACTTGTTAGGACTGGTATATTGTGGTGGTAAGAGATGTCGATACACTATCTAGTCTATTACTCTATCCAGTATCGTCATCTCAGCTCTTTGTCCCTCAAATCATTTACATTACACCCTACACAAAGCCCTTACATGCTGCCTGCATTACCCTTTGATCCTACACCTCTTCTCTACTCTCCCTCTCTTGGTCAGCTACCTCATTCACCCTCCCCTCCCCTATCCACCAATCAAATCCCCAATCCCCTCCACCAGCTCCACGCCCTCAGAGTCCAACTCCACATCCACACGACCAAAAACCCTCAACAAGATCCCCTCGTTCACCTTCCGCCACGTGCGTTCAAAGTGTGACAAAGTAGTCAAATCGACGCTGGGAAGCGTGACAGCCTGCGCGTGGGTCATCGAAAAAAGAGTGTTGATGTGTGAGGCGGAGATGGCGGTGTGAAGGGCCAGAAGGCTGGGTGCAGGGGATGGTGAGGTCTGCTTCGCCACGCATGTTTCGGTCGTCGTCGTGCAGGCAGCGATGTTATCAGCGTCGGCAGAGATCGACGTTGAGCTGGGATATCGCGACGACGTACTGCTCTCGCCGTCCGTTGACGAGGCTGCTCGAATGCTCGGGACGGGAATCTTGCTACGCCTCCTCTGCAGAGTCTGGATGGCGGAGATGTTTCTTCGCCCTCCTGGCGTGCTGCGGAGTGGTGATCGGATGGGCAGCGGTGGTGGTGGCCCTACGGTTGAGCTCGTGCTCCTGGGCCCAGATGATGGATAGAGAGTGGAGGATGTGGTTCTGGTGCCGGAAGGAGGAGTGGGAGGTACACTGTCTGCCGACTGTGCATGTGCATGCTTCAGGAAGGATTCGAGGAAGGGAGAACCCAAGCTAGGTTGCGTTTGAGAGACAAGAGGGCGCGGAGGTATGAGGGCGTGTTTCGCGCCGTAGCCTTTTCGGAAAGCGGGGTGAATGCATGTGGCGTCACCGTTGTCTCCTTCCTTTGCATCATAGTGGCGCAGTGGCAGCGGGCGGTAGTAATTCACAGCCACGCTGCTGTGATTACTGTGCTGTGTGATGCCCTGTTTGGTCGGCGAGGCATACGAGTACTGTATCAGGCTGTTGCGGCTGGGATCCTCATCACTGGCATTGGATGCTGTTTCGAGGACTGATCCGGCTTCAGTAGAGCCAACGTATGATGATAGACTGTCGAAGGGGATATTCAATGGGGGTCCGCCTTCGTCATCCGACTCGTCTTCCGGGTCAAGCGCAAACTGGCCAGTTGGCGCCTCAGTGTCGAGGCCGAATTCACCGCGGGAATCTTCATCAGCATCAATAAGAAACTCTTCGTACTCTGTACGGAGCAGCTTCGCACCGTTTGTTTCTTCCTCCGACATCTTGGTCAGCCTGTGCTGTTGCTCACTGCTGGTCACGGTCTGCCAGTCCGCGTCGGAAAGACGGTTGACACCAGCTTGGGCACGGCGAGTGCTGACGTGAGCGCCTGGTGTTTCGTATATCGTACTCAAGCGCCCACGCGAACTTTCAAATGTGTTCGTGATATCGGTCGCGATGTCCGACCGATCGTTTCCCTTGGCAACAGTGCCAAAGATATCACCATCCCCTTTGCCTATAATCTGGTACGTCTCGAGCGTGGGAGACTGCAGAGGCGAAGCCGGCGACGGTGATGCAAATCTGTACTTACATTGTGGGGACGATACACTTCTTCGAATGGCATCGTCGAAGTTGGTTTGGACGTCGTCCAACGACTCAAGCAGATTGAACGACTTCAAGGCAGAAGCGGTGAGCGGGCTCGAGACATGTCTCGTAGTCGGTGTTCCAGCCACGCTCAAAGAGCCAGAGCTGCCTGACTTGAGCGAAAGTGGTTCAGGCCGATCCGGTGCTATGTTTGTAAGTAATTTCATTGAGGTGAACGTCTTTGGTCAACTTACTGTTTGGCGGGTACCGAGCCGATGGTGACTCTGGCAGGCCCAACAATGTGGACTTCGCTGCCTCCTCTAGAATCCGCCGCCGATTTGCGCGGAGTGATCCAGGTAGTTGATCTGTTCGCGCGATGAGAGGGGAGGATATACTCCGGCGTTTGGCGCCGTTCGCTGTGCTTGAGGGAGTCCTTGGCGAAGGTTGCCTCAGGATTTCGTCGAGCTCTTTCTTCGACAAAGGTCCCCGCTTCGGGGGGCCTTCCAGATGCTGCAGTGTCTCTTTCAGCCATTGCGAGTCTGTTTTGCTGGGCGTTTTGTCGAGCATAACGTCGCCGTCGCAGTCCACTTCGCCGTCAAGGTCTTCTGTTCCTGGAACTTTTGGGCGCGCCGAGAACGTTTCTTGAAGCAGCTTGCGCAGCTGCACGTTTCGTACCCGGTCTACCTTGTATCCCTATCGAAGCTGTTAGTCCAAGTGCTGATTGCTTTGATTCATCGTGCGACTCACCTGGTCAAGTGCCAGCTCTCGAATGTGCTTCCTCGCCATCTCATAGTGCTCGGTACTCTCACGGATCCAGTAGCCGAAGAGCGAGAGGTGTACATCGGCGATTGTCTCATCGTAGATCTCTCGCGCCAGTCGAGGCATGTCCAACGCAGTCCAGTTCACGTGGAACGAGTCGCCTCGCCTGTGCTGGTAGCTTTCCGTCATCTTGGAAGATAACAAACGGATATTGCTAGTTTCAGTGATGTATTTGCCAGGATAGTCTTCTTCGAACGTGTGGTTCTGGGAGTGAGAGGATATGGGTGAAGGTGTGAGCGCAAGTGTGAGAGCAGAAGGTTGCAATGCAGAAGGTGTGAATGCAGGATGTACGAGTATAGAAGGTATAAGTGCAGAAAGTGTGATATCAGAAGTTGTGAGCACAGGAGAGGTGGGTGTAGAATATATAGTGGAGCAGAGGCACAGCTGGTGGGAGACGCAATCCGCCTTCACCTTCACCGTCGTGGCCGCCTGGACTGTACTTGCCGCCTTGGCACCGCTCTTGTCGTGTTCACCTAGGATATTACCACTAGCTCGGATTGTGTCTGAACTGTGCTTGGGGTATGAGTGCGCAGTAAAGACGCCGTTTGCGTTCTTGGCACTGAGCAAAGCTTTGCTCTCGGTTTGGTTGCTGTCGCATGAGCGGCGAATCTGAGAGGCGAAGTGCTTGATGCTTCTACAGCGAAGGTTCCTGAGACTTTTGACGACAGGTTTGGAGACTTCTTCATGCCCATCGCACGTGTCAGGTCTCTGTACCGTGGTTGATCGTGAACGCGGTGGCACTGCGCAGTGTCCCTACTATGTTTTGATTCCAGAGGCCAGAGGCCAACATGGCTTATAGAAATTTGTATAAAGGAAGAAAGGAAGCAGTCGTGACATGGCTGCCTAGTGATGATATCCAGCGAGACGACGAAGAGCGTTTGCGCCGATATTGAAGTGGGTAATGTGATACAACGGTTGGCTACGACGAAGACATGAATTGATAATGGAAGTAATATATTGTTGCATTAACTAGCTCTTTAATAATAGCATAAAGAGAGGACAAGAAGCTCTATTGAAACGATACTACATATTCAATTTCGCCTAGGGTACAATGGGGTGAATGACAAATTGGGAGGGGAGCAAGCAATTATGAGTGCGATGAGAATAGCAAATATGAGTGATGACCATCACGAGCGGCAGGTCTATGAGGTATGCGCGACATCAAAACCTAGTATGGGGCGCTGGCGCCGGTTCTCCAAGGGCTGGCGTTGATGGCAGCAAGGGACCTCCTCTGGCACTCGGTAGGGTCCTTGAATACACCTGAGGGAATGTCTTCCTCGTAGTTCTCGTTGCTGACGAATACTTGGTACTGTCCGGTGTTGCCAAGAGCACACAAGTTCCATGGGCCGTCTCCGAACAAAGTGTTACCCTGGGTGGATGGCCAGCTCAAGTGAGCAGGGCTGGGGTCGACATTACCCAGAGGGTTGTTACCAGTCTTGTAGAAGCTGAACGCGATCGAGTTTGGTGGGAGGAATCCAACGGGAGCGTAGCGAAGCGCACCAGTTACGGTGTCAACAAAGAGTTGAAGAGGCTTCTTGCTGACCTATTGACCTGTTAGCAGCCACATGGCTTCTTGGTTTTGCAAATCCTTGCCGTGTATAGCTCAGTGTCATCGTCAACGAAGAAGATGGGAAGCTTAGGGTCCCACCACTTGTTGTAAGGAGTGGCAATGACAATGCCCTGTTCCAGGCGGATAGCGTAGTTGTCGAACTGACACTCAGTGGCGGGGTCTTCTCCGTCGTCGCACTGCTCATCAACACGGACGCTGAAGAACTCGGGATGGCTCGTCTTTGGGCGCCATGCATGTCCAGATCCTTGCGAGTAGGGCTCGGCTGAGTAACCCTTCTGCTTAGCTGCCTCAGAGTACTTGTCTGTCTCATAAGCGTCCATGGGCAGAGCTGGAGCAGCCTTGTACTCCGCTGGCTTAGATTCGTGTCCGTTCTTCGTCTCATATCCATTGTCTCCGCGCGGGGTGATTGTAGATGCGCTGACCATGCCGACCATGGCGCAGAGCAAGAAGTCGGACCTCATATTGAACGAGTGAAGGATAGAATGTCAGAAAGGACAGTGTAGAGAGAACGAGTGCTTGAGATTCGTGAGACTTGTAGACCAGGGTGTAACCAATTTATGGTGAGATAGGATCCGACTGATCTTGTTGACATCGGGATCAAGCGACAGTCAGAGGAATGGGCTGTACCACATGATGCCCTGACTGGGAACTTGGCAGAGCATCAGTTTATGGCCCAGAAGGCACACTTGAGGAATGGAACTTCTTCTTGCACCTATTCTGGGAGAATAGTGTTAGGCCACTGACGGAGGCGTGTACTGTGTAGCAAGCAAAACCGTCACTGACACTGTGCTCATGCTGTCTTTTGGTCACGATGTCTTCTTCGGCCTCAATCAACTGATGAGTCCTGCGGAGTCTCTGCCGCGGCTAACAGCAAGGGACTGAAGTTGGCGAATACACATCGAAGGAATGGTGTGAGCCCCTATCATGGACTGGTCGAGTTCATTCCAATGTACTTTGTTTACGCGTGATGTTCGCTTCAAATCTGCCGGCCCCTATAGCCTTGATGTGGAAACTTACACGGTTTCCTGGGAGATGGGTGAGGTGTCTTTTCTGCGTCGACATAGCGAGGAGGCTCGGTGGTGGTGGTGGTGGTGGTGGTGGTTAGACTGAAGCTCGAAACGGTCGTGCATTGTCGGATTACAGACTAGGCCATATGTGGCTAGGGCCAAAAACCGGTAGGACTTTCCGATGGAGGCAGGCAAAGGCCGCTCATGCATCCTCGCCTTTCACGGCACACCTTCACGGCACACAGTAAGCTGATGCATTGAGATGCACGACGTTCTGCTTCTGGTAGACAGGCGTTGGCCGTCGCGCCTCTCCCGTGCAGCGCCCCCGCATCGGCTTCCTGCCCGTTGCCACCATCTCTTGTCCAGATCTACCGTGTATGTATGGACTATGGACTCGATGTACGCGTACCTTTGGTCCTCGACCGCTTACCGGTACGGACAGGGCTGCACGAGATGCTCGCTTCTGTTATACCTGAAGACTTGCCAGCACCTGACGATACATGTGCAACCACCAACAAAACATAAGCAATTTGGCCCGCAGATACAGAGTACGCTGACACTTGCTTCTTGTCGCATACCGGTACATAAGCCATTCGTACGGCGCTTACCACTGTTGTACAGCACATGACAGACTTTGTGTCGAGCAGGTCCTCCACAACGAGCCAACTCCTTCTCCATGCACTACCAGTACAGGGGTCCAGTGCATGTTGCCTGCGGCACGGAACTAAATGTCCAGACGACTGAGGGGCCGACAAAGCTATCGAAGCAAGGCAACACGAGACTGAGTGGAGACTGGAGGGTTGAACAGCCATGTTGGTCATTGGCAGGCCTTCGCGATCTGACGAACTCATGACCCTAGCGTCCCTTTATTGAACCTGAAGGTTGTGGTGGGCGCGAACCATGGGATGGAGGCGGCCACTATCCAGGGCGAACGCCTTGTCAACCGAGCCGGCTTCCAGGGTCAGAGTTTTGATCCTACGTCTTACCAGGTCATGGCCATGGCCAGTCCAAGCTGAACACCTTGCTCGTCAGCTGTCTAGCCATATGTTTGTACTTGGTAAACATGTCTTCTCCGAAGCTGATTGGACTGACAGCGTGTCCAATGACAAGAAGCAAGGCGGGTACCCAACGTCTGAGAGACGGCGACTAGGCCCAGGTGCGTGGTAGTATATTAGTGTTGGCTTACAGCTAGTAATGAGAACGGATGGGGTTGTCCAAGTTGTAGCGAGTCTTGGAGAATGGGTGCGGCGCAGTTGTCCACGCCAGCCAATGATCGACCGTCCTTAGCGCCTCACAGGATGAGGTTACGAATCAGCAACCTCGAGCGGCAGGCCAAATGTCCTTAGACTCACTCCTTACCCCTCCACTCTTACTCTGGAAAACTGTATTAGCATGTCGCGGTGGATCAAGACAGGCGCCTCGACGAGTATTCAACCGCGTTTATACCAGCAGCGTGGATCCACGTCGCCACCACAAATGGTAGGATGGAGCTTTGAGGGGCCGTCAGCGTTGTCACCGGTCTCTAACGCACCTCTGCGGCGCGGATGACGCGTGTGTGGTGCATTCATATAATGGAATCGTAGCCTGCAGGCCCTCAGGTAGTACGGCTTTCAGCCTTCTGTTATCGTACCCTCTTGCGTAGGGGCGCAGTCATTTCCACCCCTCTCTTTCTGTTTTACCGCCCCATTCGTACTCGTTGCCTGCGCTGCCCATAATCCTCCGATAGTTCTGGCTGATAGCGGGTCCTGTCTTTCCCTTTCTCACTGCCTGTCAGCGTCGATCGTGTGCCTTCATTTATGCAGCGCTTGTCCCATCGAAAGACAAACTCCTTCAACAGCTGAGAAACTTGTGAAGGCCCGAACATACCAACATCATGGCTACTCTCTCGGTGCCTTCCCCGGACTCTTTGTCGGCTTCAGGGCCATCTGGAAGACCTGATCTGCAACGACCCCTCTCTACACATGGAATGCCCAAATCACCTCATGCCATGTCGCCTCGACGACCACACCGGTTCTCTGCTCTAAGTTTTCCCTCACCCAAAAGCCCACAATCTTCGGGTCCAATGTCGCCTCCTATGTCAGCCAAGTCATTCGGTACATTCATTGATTCAGAGCCATCCACACCAGCCTACTCTCCAAGGATGGATCAAGCATGGGACAGCTCGACTGTGGTCCTCATGCGGCCCATGTCCTCGTCATCCGAGCCTTCTACTCCTACAGAGCCAGCATGGGATATGGTGGCGCCCGTCAAGGCGCCTCCGCATTATCCTAACGTGATGTCTCGCGCAAAGGTACCAACCGTTACTCACAAGGAGGTGCCCATGGTGACCTCGCCATTGTCTCAGCCCCCAAGTCAGCCGCGAGCCATGAAACGGCCCAGGGACGTTCATGTTGTCAACCTGGACCAGAGGAACGACAATACTTCGAAAGTTACACATATTGATTACAACGAGCCGCCCAAGTCCAAAGAAGCCGGAAGTCCCAGTCCTGGCATCGCCCCGTTTAACAAATTGGCATCCAAGATGAAGTTGATGCTCCGACGTAAGAACACAAATGAAAAAAAGAAAGAGAAGAAAAAGAGAGAATGGGAGGATGTTGATCGCCTGGAGGACGTTCACTGGACAGAGATGTGATGTCTCCTGTCGCCTTTGGATGCCTGCTGTCACATCATCATCATTAATCTATTACGGATCTCATGCGCAGCATAGACACGTCGAACTATGGAGGCTTGTTTGAATAGGACTGAGGGTTGTCCGCATAGTTGTTCATTGTTTGTGTTTTTCCATCTGGCCATTCGCTGGCTGTACACCATCAGATACCCAGCCAGCGGATATTTTGTTCTACATGGCACCTACCGGTCTTTTTATGGGTTTGAAAATACTCGTTATCTCCTTATTTGGCAGAGCCGCCATGCTGCTGGTCATCATTGCCTTTTTTAACTAGGGCGCTCATGGGATTTGGGTTTGAAATTGGGAGTTTATGAGGTTTTCCGAATACCCACGTTGCACTGAAGCGGCCTCTCAAACAGTCCCTCATTAGATACCTCTCCGCATCTGAATCACAATTGAGTTCGTGACTGTCCTCAGACTAGAGGTTTGCAGTAAGCGACGGTGTTGAAGGCACGTAGAACAGCATCGCAATCCTCAAGTTTTTACCAGACAGAATGAATTCACCGGGGCAATCGCACTATGGTTACAGACCGTGAAAGCTGCAAACATCAATCAAGAGCGTAAGAGTATTCGCGAAAGTAAACTAGAGAATCTGGAAACCTCTCCAGAGATCTTCAAGGTAGGCTTATGATGCCACTGGGTACCACTCCGCGCAGTTCATCTCCACGGAGGCTAAGTAAACAAGCAATTCCGCCCAGGCCAAGAACGGAAGCACTAGCGCATGCACGGACCAGGCCTCCCGATTCGTGGACAGTCTAGCGTCCCGATCACTCTCACAACATCATTTTTGAAGTCCCGAATCTTCATCCACAATCAGAACATGTCACCCCTTTGGTGGAGAGGCGCGGCGAAATCTACAGCTCTGCTGCAAGCGGCCTCTGCACTGCGGCTACGAGGGTCTTGGGCACCGGCGAGTCGTAGCTTGCGGCAACGTGCAGCCCAACCAAGACGCATCGAAACACCTTTGTCAAGAGCGTTCAATTCACAGCGAGCGCCTATCTCGCGTTTTCCTTGTCTCGTCACCGCCGTGAAAGCCCAGCGACTTGCCAATGCATTGGTGCCTCAAAATATCTCAACTGCGACTATTCTCCGCTCGGCCTTCCCCACCAAGTCTGTAATCTTCATACTCATTGTGGGCGCCTTGTTGTACGTAGTCGCCGAGGTAAACGATGACTGGTGGGAAGATCATATCTATGCCGGGACTCAAGGTGAAATCTGGTCACCACTGCACTTTTACGACAACAAACATGACCTCCAAGATGCTTGTGTGCTAGATTATCCCGACTTGACCATCCCAGGACGTGCTGATTATATTCTTGCAAACTTCGACAGGATGGCGGCGGGTTGGATGATCTCAGAGAGAAGAGCCAAGGATGAAAATATGCTGGTCACCCATGGATGTAGATATGCGAGCAATCAGCCTTGTGAGGATTATTTGGCGCTGGGTACGAGTCTAGGCCTGGGCGAGATGCCTTGGAATTACTGGAGTATCATGGACGGACATGCAGGGCCTTACATGGCGTCGGTGCTCCAGAGAGTGCTCATCCCAAGGGTGTCACTGGCGCTGTCGGCTCTGCCATATACCAGCGGACCTTTGGAAGTCGAGAGCACAATCAAAAAGGCCTTTTCCTACCTTGATGGAGAGATACTGGAGACTGGTTGGATCGGAGCAAACTGGTGCCCAGCAGCAACTGAAGCTGGCACATCTGCTACTGACCCCGTCGTTTCAGGATCTTGTGCCCTTCTCGCTGCATTCAACCCCAAGGCGAGCACGCTGCATGTTGCTTGCACAGGAGATTCCCGCGCCGTCCTTGGCCGCTGGGACGCCTCGTCAAACAGATACAAATGCATCCCCCTTTCCGAAGATCAAACGGGCTTCAACCCCAAAGAAGTCGCCCGTCTCGCAGAATCCCACCCGGACGAACCCGACATCATCGACCCCAAGACCGGACGCCTCCTCGGTCTAGCCGTAACCCGCGCTTTTGGCGACCATCGCTGGAAATGGAGGGACATGTTTGTCAAAGTGGTAGAAAAAAAGTTCTGGGGCCCCCCTCCACGTCCCGAAAGCCGGGCTCCACCACCCTACCTGACTGCCGAGCCCGAAGTCACAGACACCACCATCGTACGCGTCAATCCACATGACGGCGACGCCAAAGCGAAAAGCGACTTCATGATCATGGCCTCGGACGGACTCTGGGACCACATCAGCTCCGAAGACGCCGTGGAATGCGTCGAGCGCTGGCTCGAAGCCAAAGCCCGCGGCAACGGCTCCGTCTCCAAGGACCCCGAACTCCTCGCCAACCCGCCCTCCTTCTCCCTCGCCTTGAGACTCGAGCCCGGCGTGGAGATCAAGGACGGCGAGCCCCACTGGAAGGCTACGCCCGAGTACTTTGCGATTGAGGATGACAATGCGGCGGTTTGTCTGGCCCGCAATGCCATGGGTGGGACCAGGAGGAACTTGTTTCTCGGCTTGATGTATATGTCGCCGCCGCGCAAGAGGCGTGCGGTGGATGATACGACGATTATGGTTGTTTTCTTCGATGACTTTGGGGCAAGGGTGGGCAAGGAGGATAAGGCGGAGAAGCAGAAGCAGGGTCAGGGCCACGACCAGGCTCCGGACAAGAAATGGTGGTTTCCAAAGCCGACCATCTGGTGGTTTCCAAAGCCGACTATCTGGTGGGGGAAGAAGGAGTAAGGTTGGGTGATGAGCAATGGATGCAGTTTTCTTTCTTTCCCTCGTCCCCACCTTTCTTTTGAAGAGGAATCCTGAAGGTTGGATAAAGTTTAGTTGTGTAGTTGGAGAAGGAAAAGTGTATTGTTTGTCTTGGCAGCGCAGCATATATGGCATAGGTATATGGCATATAGTTTGAATTAGTACATGGTATAAGCAAACTCCGCGAAAGGAAAAAATTTCACCCAGCCTTGCACGCCTCTGGGCTGTTATTCACTATCGACTATCGACTATTTACTCACTGTACTCGATGCTTGTAGCTTGTATCTCTCTCTCTCTCTGTCTGTGTCAGCCCCAGTCCCATTCGCAGTCCCCCATCCACCCTCCACCCTCCACCCACCAACCCGTCCACAACCCCCTCCCCCATCCCCTAAAAACAAGAAAAAAAAACGCCCTATCGCATATGCAACCCCCGCAACCCCCGCAAACCCATAATCTGCAACCACCCCCTGGTTACAAACAAACAAACCCAACAAAAACTAAAAGCCTCCCCCATCCACCCGCCCCCAGTCCCAATCCAACTATTGCAAAAAGTCGCGTTGGAGATTAACAAAGGCGCCGGGGCCGCCATCTTCGGCGAGTAGGGAGAGCAGAGCCTCGGTTTGTTGGAGGAGGAGTTCGAGGACGGCGGAGGAGGATTTACCTAGGGAGACTGGGGGGTGGGGATTAGTTTTTGATTATTTATGTGTGTGTGTGTGTGTGTGAGAGAGAGAGAGAGAGAGAGGAGATGACATACCAAGAATAGCGCTATTGAGTTCCTCTGCGACCGGGACACGGCCTGCGACTTCCAACAGAGGCGCTAGACTGCTCTCCCGTGGATTCGCATAGCCAATAAGTGCAAATGTGTCTTCGAGCGCTCGTTTAATTTCCCGGCGGGGATCGTTTGCAAATTCCGATTTGAGCTCCATGCCGTATTTGATCGTCTCCTCTGTCAGTTGGAGACACTGTGCTTCCTTGTCTTGGACGTCGTCTTCGTCTTCCAATTCGTCGTCATCATCATCGTCGTCGTCGTTGTCTTGGTCCTGGTCTTTGTGGTCCCAGCTAGGCGGCGGATTGTGTACACCGAGTTGCTCGTCGAGTTCCATTTCAAAGTCGTATTCGTCCGTCGTCGTCGAGTATCGTTTGTTTGGCACTGGGTCTGCACCACGTTTCGATGATTGCGCAGATGACTGGTGTGACTGCGGGTTGAGTTCGTTACAGCGCCTGATCATCTCGATGAACTTTCGACACCGGAGTTTGAAGTAGATTTTTTCGTTTTCGCGGAGTACCGAAGGATAGTAAGCGGTTGTGTGTTTGAGTGCTTTGTCAATGTCTCCTTCCAGGATGGCAGTGCGGATTTCTGTTTCTGATTAGTATCCCTGTTACTCGTAGACAGTGTATGAACCCACTTTGCCTATGTATAGCATCCACATCTTCGACTGCCGCAAGATAGGGAATCTCCGCCTCCCCATCGCTGGCCAACGCTCTCGCTTCGTCGACAATCTCGTTTGAAAAAGCTCGCGCCGTCTCGACATAACCATCATGTGCCAGGTACTGAGCGACCAACTGATGGATCAGTGGCGTTTCATCTCTGGCAACATCCCACGCCGATTTCGAGCGTGCGATTTCTGCTTGTATTGCCATCTTCTCGTCTTGCATCATCTTGTCGATATCAAAAGCAAAGGGCTCCTGGCCAAAGTTTGCACGGACAGTCTCATTGGGCTTCTTCATGCCGACAGTGGGAAAGTACTGCATGTTTGGCTTGAGATCTCGGAATGCGGTACCTGTACGGATCAGTACTAAAACTCTCGATTCCTCTGCCATTCATCTCACCTAGCATGTGCCCATTCTTGGTGAAGAAGGCGGTATTCGTCCGAAAGTTGATTCCACAGCCGATAACATCCAGAGTTCCAAACTTGGGACCATAGGCCTTGCCAGTCGTGCTATTGCTAAAGACCTGCCCATCATCGCCGTGGTACGCATACGAGTCTGGCTCCCATCCCGGTATTCGACTAAGGGCGACCTTGGGTCCTGAGAAACCGAGTCCGATCATCCTCCTACACCTACTTGTTAGCTTGGCCTATGTAACCACCGTGTCTCTCCACATACCCATCTTTGCCCTTTGATATTATCGTCACCTCGTAGTAATATATTCCACACTCCCTCGGCATGGGAAAGTCTGTCCGCACTGCCGCCGCCTCATCATGCGTCTTCTGTGTGCCCGCAAACTTGGCCAATCTACCGCCATCTTCGATTTCCAACTGCGGGAACTTATCCCCATCGTTCCATCTCATCGGCCATGGCGATATCGGATCCTGTGGTAGCGCAGGCGTGCGCTCAATGATCTCGTGTGTTAGGCCGCGATGCGACGCAGCCGCTTTGTGTAGATTGATGCTGCTCGAGCTCGTCGACAAGGAACCGGGGTTGGAAGAATGCGTCGACTTTGATTCCCGGTGTTCCGCCAGTTTCGCCTTGAGCGCCTCCTCGAGCCTCTCGGCGTACTTGGACCCTTTCAGATACGAGGGCACAAAGAAGAGCGGCATGACCTGATCGAGTCCTCCGCTGGGGTACTGCCAATGACCAGGCTGTGTAGCATAGGAAGGCAGCGCGCCACTCCTTCCCCAGCTTGCAGACGTGCTATGGTGGTGGCTATCCGCGTCGGTGGAGCGAGAGTGGCGGTGGTGACTGGTGTTGTCGGGGATGGATCTGCTCATGCCGAGGTGGGAGAAGGCCCCGGATCTGCTCGGCGCTTGGAAGGCCTGAGTGCTATTGCCTGTGCTTCCTGCAGCCACGCGTGCCCAACTCTCTCGACGAGCGTTCATACTCATCCTCCGGTGGTGGTGGCGTGGGGAGGGACGGGGGTGAAGGGTGGGGTGGGTCGAGGCCTCCGGATCAGGAACGGGAGGTTGCGACCAACGGGTGCAGCGATAGCCACCGACAGGACAAAGTATAGGTGGTTGTCAGAGGCGTACACAGCACGGATGGGTGATTGCCAGCGCAAGACGTGTGGGAGGCTGGGGTTGGGCTCAACGCAGGAGCGCGTGAACGAGTGGGTAAGTCGCGACGTCGTGATGCGGGAGAAGCTAGAGGAGCACTGTGCTGGCATCCACCGGCGCTGCTGTTACCAGACAGATCAAGGATGAATTGGGGCGGCAGAAGCTATCATCACAAGCGCATGCATATTTCAAACTTTCAGCGGGTGGTGGTCTGGCGTGCTATGCACTGTGCACTCTTGACGATGAGCTGCTCCAGTGGCCATGTCAGTAGGGCCGAACTATGATAGATGAAGTTCCCCGCGATTACGATAACGCACATGGTAGGTACAGACCTTACAGTAGGTACTCCACAGCCAGGCCAAGTCAGCACATTTGCCGAACAACAAACGCACAGTTATTCTTCGAGAGAAACGACCTGTTTGTCCAGAGACTGGACTGTTAGAATGAGTCCCCATCTGCGTTGCTCACACGACCAAATCAATTCCAAGCCACGTCCATCTAGCCTATCATCTAGCCTAACCACAGTTATCAAAGCACACGTCTCACTCAAGTGACTCCTTGGGAAAAAAACTTGCTTTTAATGAAAAAGGCATGCAATTCTGTTATACAATCCCATTCCCGTCAACAAAGTCGCGGTCCATATCCAGCAGACAGGCCGACAAGTCTCGCGTGTAATGACCCCGATTACTGCCATGCTAGCACCCAGCATGTGACGCCCAATCATAACGCCTTTTATTGTGAAACAGATATGCACAGCGGATCCAGACGCCGTACATGCTACGATAGGAAAGACGTGGTATACCAGAACACAAGGAGAGACAGAGATAGGGTGGGGGCGCATCTATCGCGCCTGGCCACGTGATTCGAACAAGCAAGGGAGGTCCGAAGAACAGCATGGAAGGATGCTGATAAATGGTGGAGCATGCTGACGACAGACCGCAATGCCAAAGCCTTTCGGGCGTGGTGGGCGAGTGCGACTAAGCAAGTCCATGCTACATGATAAAGCAGAAGAAGAAGAGAAGAATAAAAGAAAAAGTAGACGAAGGAGACGAAGACGATCCTGCATGTTGGCTTGTGCTCAAGCGGCAGGGATAGGAGCAGGCGAACTGGCAAGACCATCAAGTGGAGTCGGGACTGGTGTGTTGCCATCTCCATTGGGCAGGCTGTCGCTAATGGCACTGCTCTCTTCCTTCATCTTTGAGTCGGCGCTGGAGCCGGCAGAGTCGCTCTTGACATCCTCGAGGAAGGTGGAGTTGCGTGGAGGTGCCTGGTAGCTTGGTACAGACCAGACGACGCCAGTGAAGGAGCGTACTTGGAAGCCACGTTTCTCCCACCTCCTGCACTTCTTGCCGGTGCGGTCCAGATTGCGCAAGTTTTGGTTGATGATGCCCATGTTGGCCTTGGGGCCGAGCTTGTTGATGGGCGCAGGAGCGGCAAATGGACCTTTTTCGTTGGGGTCGTTGAGCATGTCTCCCATCTTCTTGCGCTTGGGGCCTGGCTTGCCACGCGGCGGCTTGGGCGTGGAGGCCGAGGAGCCCTCCATGACGGCAGACGAGCGCTTGGAGCCTGGCTTGGGGCCCTTTTTGGCCTTGGTCTTCTCCGCTTCTGGCACGGGCGGTGCGAGCGACGAGGGCGTGCTGGCTCCGTTCATGGCGGCGGGCGAGTTGGCGGATGTGTCGGCAGGCATTGGGTCGACGGTAATGGACGGCGCGTCGGATGGTGGTGAGCTAGGCTTTGATTCAGTCGCGGGAGCGGCGATGGGCTCGTGGGGAAAGGTCGTCAGTGCACTCTGTGGAAGCTTGAGGGTGACGACGAGCGACTTTGGCTTCGCGGTCATTTTCGCGTCGACTGGATGGGCGGGGTGCGGGTCGCGATGCAGTAGGAGTGGCGATGGGTGCAGTCGGTGGAGGTGGTGCAGCTGCCGTGGTTGGGAGGAGGAGGAGGAGGAGGAGGAGGAGGAGGAGGTGGTGGTGGTGGTGGAAGTGGAAGTAGTGGTGGTGGTAGTGGTGATGGTGGTAGGTAGAGGTGGTGCAGATGGACAGGTGTTGTCGGTGTTGCAGGAAGGTTTTGGTTGCGGCGGGCGATGGTGGGCAAGAGGGCGGCGACAAAGGCGGGCTTGTGTCAGCTTTGTGGTGCCCGCGGGTGTGTGTGGATGCGGTCGCGGCGGGCCTTGGGGGGTGAGAGGGGGGGGGCGGGGGGTGGGCAAGCGGTGACAAACAGGGCGAGCACTTTGGCTTGTCTGCTCAAGGAGGCTGATGAGGTGTGATGGGTAGGCAACGATGGCGATGGCGGTTGCGATGAGGATGGCGATGGCGACGGCAATGCAGAGTGAGGGCAGTAAAGGGAGCAGTGGGAAAGGAGGATGGGTGACGGCGGCGAGGAGGGCACAAGGGCTGGCCCGCAGCTGATGGTTTGGTTTGCCCGCCCCCGAGCATATTGGGTTGGCGGGATCGCTAGACGGAGAGCGTCTTCACTCACTTCTTGTCGTTTCCACGCCAGGGAGGTGTGAGCGCGAGAGATCTTGGGCGCCCTAGTCCCATCCGGGAATAGCTCCCACTGGCCCCCCCCCCCCCTCCCCCTCCATCAATCACCGTCAACTCCTCCTCTAAAGAAAAACCTCACCACTCGTCCTTGTTCACGATGCACATGATTGGCCGCAGCAGCGTCTTTTGTTTTATTTATTTTTCATCTCGTTCTGTTTTATTTTGTTTTTCGGGTATTTCATCTTTCCTTGCTCAGCCGTTGGGTTTCCAATTCCCTCTTTCGCCGCTGTTGTTGGCGTGTTCTCGTGCGGACACAAGAGAGAGAGAGAGAGAGAGAGAGAGAGAGAGAGAGAGAGAGAGAGAAGAGAGAGGCCCGTGTCTTGTGGCTCCTCCCCTGCATTCCTGAACGTGTAGGAAGCCCTAAGAAAGAGAAGCGCTGGGAGAGAATCATGGCTCCCCAGCGTCCAAGGTCTTACCCATCGAAAAGGACCCCAAAGACAAAATACAGACGCAGACCCTTCCACCCCATCCTCTTTGGAAAAAAAAATATCGCCGACTTCATCCAGATCTTCTTCACCCTTGCATCTGTCTCGCCTGCCCGTCTGCCTTCTTTTTCTGCCCGTCTTCGCAACCAGACGAGAGCGCACCCACCAGTGCGCAAAGTTCTTGACCCGCGATCCAGACTCGTCACTCAACCATGAACATCCGACACCCGCCCTCCCCATCCTGTCACAACTCCTAACCCACCTACCTAGTTCCCACCAAAACACTGCGCCACCAACCTCCAGGACAGTCCACTTTCCCTGTGCAATACCTAGGCAATGGCAACTTTCCCACTCCCGCCAATCCCTCCATGCGTCCTGCCATCTCAGTCTTTTTCTTCCCTTGTGAAAGCAGATGGGAGCCATGGCGCAAATAGCGCCGTCGCCGCCCTCCCCCTACGCGGGGATTCCACCCAGCATAGCGTCGATACGAGGCCTTGCATGTCTCAAGACCCCATATCGAGAGTTCATCCTCCACACTCAGCCTAACTGCCCAAACATACGCGCGCACCCTGAGCCCATACAAGGACCAATCTGCCATCCAGCCTCGCATCGTAGTACCGTACAATCGTGTTCTGTATATAGATGCCCTGCCGCTTCATTCCCCTCCCCCACCCGTCTTACAATCCCCATTGCTGACAAAAAAAAAGCGTGTTTTTCTTTCCAACGAATACCCTTACGGTACGTGTTCCGCATCCTTTGCTTTTCAATCTCTACAATGACATCTTCCATCACCAGCACTCGTCACGAGGTTGGAACAACTCCAGTCGAGACCCGTACGAAAAGCACGTGAGACCTGTGAACCACCAATCGTGTCATGTCATCATCAATCTATTGCTCTTTTGTCCATACTACTACTACTACTGCTACTATGTACCTACTTTCAAGACCGCAAACACGGCCCTCATATCGTAACCCGGTAAACAAAAAAAACAAAAAAAATCACGCCTGATCCAACCACGCCGACCCAGCGCCCTCGCAATGCTTTCAAACTAGGCGGCCCTCTGCCACAACTATCAATCCCTCCCTCTGTCCCCGATGAACCCAAGCGCCGCCGCAAAAATGCAAGACATGGCCGCGCAGAAACAAAAATTGCTCATGAGAGCCTGGCTTAATTCACGTCCATGCCCTCATCCTCCACCTCCTCCTCTCCATCTTCCTCACCCCCAGTCAGCACCCCAGCACTGCCCAGACTACGCTTACGCGTGCTGGCAACACCAAACGTGCGACCCGTCACCTGACCTAGAAGATCCAGCTCCTCACCCCCAACCACTCGCGACTCTGGACTGGCTTCACAGCAGAGCTCAATCACGCTCGCTGGACTCAGATTGCGGAACCCTGCTGTGCGCACTACGCGACCAAAGTTTTGCATGCAAAAGGCTGCAGCTCGCTGTTTGAGCCAGTCCTCTCCCGCCGTCGCAGCACGCTCCCAGATAACAGCAGCATGCTCAACATCAAGCTCTCGACCCAGTCGGTTGACACAGAGGAGACGCAGACGAGGCATGTCGTATATGTTCGACATGACGAGCATACCCGCAACATCACTCAGAGACGGACCGCTCTGCGGGTTGGGTGCAATGCTGTCCGTATAGAGATAGAACAAGAAAGCACGAACAGCCGAATAAGGTTCGGGAATGTGCATCTTCTTGGAATGGAACTCCGCCATCTGAGCACTCCAGAGCCGAGCAAAATGCGGCCAGCGAGCGTGGAGAATCAGCTTATGAACGTGAATGGGTCGTGATACAGGCGTAGTCGACAATGACGGGGAACCGGTCGTTGGCGAGACGTCAACATAGTCTTCGTCATCTGCATCTGCCGTAATGATGAAGTCGGCACCGTTGCCACTCTCCGGTGGTTGATCAAACGTCAGGGATAAATCTGCGCCGATACCACTGAGGTGAGAGGAAACATTGGCGTCAGATGACGGCATCATCTTAGATCGCGAATCCGAGGCCAGCTCGTTTCCTAAGATGCCGTACTTGCGAAGATCGATGGCAAGCACATCACTCAGATACTCGCCATTGTGATTCCCCTCCCCTGTCGATTCAACAGGGCTTCCGAGCAGCCAAGCATGTGTTCCTTCCGGATTGGTCGTGCAGTAATGCCAGCGATAATTAGGACTGTACAAATCCTTGCCCTCTGCCAACTTCTGCCATCGGAGGGTATCCAGCTCCAGACTGGACAAGCTCGTCTCGCAACTTAGCTCAGCTGGTGTGACAAAGTCCAGCAGGCATCCGGAGGAAAAAATGTGAAAGTGAGTTCCAGCCGCTTGCGATGGTAGATTCGGGCTGGAATGGAACTTGAGCGACGAGATGGATCCAGGTGCAACATATGGAGACCTACTAGCACTCATGCCATGGTAAGACTGGACACTTGAGTTGGCTGTATAGCCGGTACTGCCTGTAGCCACTTGGCCGGATGCAGGGACGGCAAACCTATGACGAGAGGAGGTCAGTTGCCGGTCACCGGTTCCAAATTTCATGGCATGATCGAACTCCGGGCTGCCACGTAGATCCAACCACCAGATCTCGTTACTCTTCTCCATATCATCATTGATGCCTCCAAAGATCCAGATACGGCCATTCCAGATCCAGCTTGCGTGATCATATCTAGGCACGAATCTCCAGGTGCGCGACCAGGTCCAAGTCTTGAGATCAAGGTAGCATATATCATCTAGTACACTGTCGTGGCCTGTCTGTCCGCCGCTAATATACAATTTGTCATCGTATATCACAGCCGAATGCCGAGCGCGTCCGCGCGGTATGGGCCCGTGAAGTTCTGGCTGTGTCCAGTGCGCCGTCTTGAGGTCGAATACTATTACGTCGGCAAGATGCTGGCGGTGCTCATTCTCTCCACCAAACACGAGTAGCTTGTTGCCCTGCCACAGACATGCCGTGTGGCCTTTGACGGGGATATTAGCATGTATGAGAAGAACAAAGGCATTGCATGATTGCACATACCCATGCGGACCCCAGGGATGTCGCCATAGTTGTCTACCAGGTTCCACTGTCGGGTTAGAAGATTCAGCCGAAGAACGTGGTTGTACACTGTGGACGTGGTTAGCACGTGTCTTGATTAGATATATCGCTGGCATGTCGCATTCCAGGCCTTGGACAACCTTGCATCCACTAGTGATCGGGACAAGACTCCATGTCGGCGTTTCTGCTCCACGTTCATCGGATGCGAGCAGCAGTGTAGCACAACGACCAGCCCTCCTACTTACCTTCGTCGGTGTATTGATCAAACCCTCCAAAAGCATATATTTGATCGTCGCCAACGTATGTGACGGAGGCGTTGACGAGGCAGGCAGGCTTGGCGCCGATGGTGGATATCATCCTGGGCTTGTAGCCCTCGACGGCGGACCTGCGACTGCGCACCGGGCTTGCGGACATGAGGAAGGTGTTGCTATTCGATCCGGTGCTTGCAGGCGTTGTAGTCGGCGCTGGCGAGGGTGTCGAGGTGAGGGCGGGGGGAAAGGCGGTTGGGGGAGCGAGGGCGGGTCGTGCAGTCGGATGTGCCATTGACCTAGCGAGCGAAAGTGACTGTGGGGAGCGGTTATGGTCAGGGCCCTGTAGGGCAAAGAGATGCCTCTGTTCAGCCGTCGTGAATGCGTTGAAGCTTGACATGTAGGGTAACTTGCACAGTGACAGTGGGCGGTGAGCGGTGGCAGGAAAGAACGCTGGATGGGGAAACGCCGACTCCCCCAGCCACGGCAAGAGCGCTGCGGTGCCACTTGCCACGGCAGACTGCCGGAAGGAAGTCTTGTCACTCAGCGCTGGCCTGTGCAGCAACGAGCATTGCACCAAAGCGACAAAATAGGCTGGCCTTGCCCACTCATCGCGCACGATGCATGCATTGCATGGAACAGAGAAAGAGAAAGAGGAAGAGAAGAGGGGGAGGGCCAACGCATCGTCTCTCCCTGCACACCGCATCCGGCACTCATTTCCGCCAGCCTTTAGCCTCACCAGCCTGAAGGGGGAGAGGAGGGGGGATGGCCAGTCATGTGATGTCATCGTGCGCATGACCGGGCGTTGCGTTGTGGTCGAGCCCGCTGCAGGGGCCCTTCATTGTCGCCCCGTCAACGACAGACCGTAAACAAACCATATTTAACCACTTCACGCCTGCCAACCCAAAGCCCTCTCATCACACACATACACCTCCACATACACCTCCACACAATCCTGCATCTCCATCTCACGAGCGCGCAAATTCAATTACTTCGAATCCATACTTCAAAGCATCGATTACAGCATTGTCTAGTACTACTAATCTTTACACATTCAGCATCAAATCAGCAACACATCCATATTGTAGGACAGCCGCATACAAATTGCATACGCTCCCACACAAGACTAACACTACACTAGTACCACACCCTAGTTAGGCAGTCAGTCATGGCCACCCCAGCTGTGTTGACTCCGGTCAAGAGCCGCTCCTCAGTCTTCTCTTCCCGCACCGCCGGCGGTCGGATGCCATTGACGCCTTCTCCCCGCACCCCACGAACTCAGACTCCTGATGTGCAGGCACACGAGTCGATTCATGGCGGCAACTTCATGTCCCGCATCCAGCGTTCAGTGTCCAAGACGACACGTGATTCACCAAAGTCAAACATCGCCCGCAACTACACACCACGTCGCCTTGAGCTCGGTGTATCGGAATGGTCGCTGACAGGATCGGGATCTACCACCGCATCAAAAACGCCAGTCAAGGCGAAGAAAGAGAAGAAAGAGAAGAAAGATAAGAAAGACACCACTGTTCGTAGCCGCCCCACCAAGACTCGCATTGCATACAACGCTGCCGACCGCTTCATTCCCAACCGGACTGCAAGCGAGGCAATCTGCAATGTCGGTACAGGCAAGATCGATCTCGAGCAGCGCCCCAAGTCATCCAAGAGCGAGGGTTCGAAAATTCTGGCCACCGCTGCCAGCGCTTTTGATCTTGGCGGCCGTGGATCAGAGGAGGATGTCACACTTTCACTCGAGGGTCTCAGCCTGGAGGATGAAGAGGAGGAGAGCCGTCCCCGTTCAAAGCCCGCGCCTGGCGCAGCAGCATACCAGTCCACTCTTGCTTCAGCATGTGGCATCAACACAAACACCCGCATCCTTGCGTTCAAGCCTGCGCCTCCAGAGTCGTCCAAGCCTATCGACCTCCGCTCCCAGTACAACCGTCCTCTCAAGCCTGCAAGCAGCGTCAACGCTCAGTCTCGCCGTCGCATTCCTTCTGCCCCTGAACGCGTCCTGGATGCTCCTGGTCTTGTCGATGACTACTATCTCAACCTCCTTGACTGGTCTTCTGGCAACCAAGTCGCCATCGGTCTTGAGCGTTCCGTCTATGTATGGTCTGCTGACAGCGGCTCTGTCTCTTCTCTCCTTGAATGCCCTGCAGATACCTACATTTCCTCTGTGAAGTGGTCTGGTGATGGCGCCTACGTTGGTGTTGGTCTTGGCACGGGCGAGGTCCAGATCTGGGATGTGGAGGAGCAGACCAAGCTCCGCAGCATGTTCGGTCACGAGACCCGTGTCGGTGTCATGGGCTGGAACAAGCACATCCTCTCGACCGGTGCACGCTCTGGTCTCGTTTACAACCACGATGTCCGCGTCGCTCAACACAAGATTGCCGAGCTCGTTTCGCACACTGGTGAGGTCTGTGGTCTTGAGTGGCGCGCCGATGGTGCCCAACTCGCGACCGGTGCCAATGACAACATGGTCAACATCTGGGATGCTCGCGCCCTTGCTGCTCCCAAGTTCACCAAGACCAACCACCGCGCCGCTGTCAAGGCTGTCTCATGGTGCCCTTGGCAATCAAACCTCCTTGCGACTGGCGGTGGTTCCAATGATCGTCAAATCTACTTCTGGAACACCACCACTGGTGCCCGCATCAACCACATCCCCACCGACTCCCAGGTCACCAGCCTGCGATGGAGCACACACTACAAGGAAATTGTCAGCACTGGCGGTTTCCCAGACAACAGCTTGAGCATTTGGAGCTACCCAACTGGCGTCAAGAACATGGAGATCCCCGCACACGAGTCTCGTGTTCTTCACAGCTGCCTCAGCCCCGATGGCCAGATGCTCGCTACCGCCGCTGCTGATGAGTCACTCAAGTTCTGGAAGGTCTTTGAGAAGAAGGCGGGCCAGCCATCTATTGCCGCTGCTGGGTCTGCTTCTATGAAGACCAGCGCCGTCAAACAGATGACCATCCGCTGAGTCTGGTCGCACGTGCGACGCATACGGTCAGTGTCTAGCAGTTAGCTGACACTCGGCCAACAAGGTCTCGCACAGTCGAGACTATCTGACATGCCGGTTTGCGCAATGGAGCCGCCATCATCAACCCGACTCTACGCGCAACGGTAAGTTGGTAAGTATCACATCTCATTTGGGCATGTGACGCGATCCCCTTCATCTTTGTGGGGATCTCCACATTCAACCGCCCTCGGAATTATCTGTCAATTATGGCTGGGTTCATACATGGAAGCGCTCCTATTCAGCACGGCGTCTCGGAAAGCATTACTATGGTATTTGTCAATCATTTCCACTTTCGGGAGCACACTTGAGCAGCACGAAAATTTCATGACGACAAGAATGAACGAAAAAGACGACTCAGTCTGTGTTTCGAGGTGTTTTTTTGGGCCTTTTGGCTTTTCTGGGAGGTGTAAGAATAGGGATATATCTGGCCTGGACGTGATGGGAGGCTTTGATATAAGCGTCATAATTGATTTAGTCAATGAAAACCCTTTGAATACAACAGAATAATGTCATATGCCCCGAAGGAATGCATTGGATCACCAATTCACAACTGTGGGACATGGTTGACTGTCATGTGAGAATACATGTAACGAGTCAGACGTAATGAAATTCATCTCTATGCCCTGAGAGCACCACAGACATTTGGGCTAATTTTGACACTAACGTGTTGCGTACGCCATCTGCTATACTGTGTTATATATGTGTGTCCTGCCTTGAGATTCCGGTTCTAGGTAACTGCGGCGAGGCTGAGCTGTGTATGAAGGAGTGCGGTAGAATCAGAAAGAAAATGAGATGGGCAATATCAAGGGTACTATAGCGAGCAGTGATCAAGACTATAATGGAGAAGTAGTGGTGCATATATCACTATTACAAAATAATGGACTCTCCATTTCAATCCCAATAAGCACCCGCAAAAATCCTACCCATACCTAACTTTGCGTCCACCTTTCCCCTCCTCCATCCGATAACTCACCGCAATGCCCTTCCGCTCCGCATACGCAATTGCCTCTCTCCCATTAATCCTTCGGCACCCATCCGCATGGATAGATCGCAGCGTGGGCAGGCCATCTGCCAACATCTTGATGCTTGCACCGCTGATATTCGTGTGCGAGAGATTGATCGTCTCAAGGCCCGTGTCGTGTGTGAGCAGACCCGCAATTTCGTCGTCGTCGCACGGCATGGTGGATATATCGAGTGATTGTAGCGACTTGGTGAGGATGCGGCGAGATTGCGTAAAGAGGCTTTGGCGGGTTTTGAAGAGCCCGTGGTGGGCGTGGCTTGGGTCGAGGAGGCCACGGAGAGTCAGGGATTGTAGGGGTATGGCGTTGGGGAGTTGGTGGATAGTGTACGAGGCGTCGGCGTATAGGTCGAGCAGGCTCTCTAGTGTTTCACCTGAGAGGGCTTGGAGTTCAGTTATTGTGAGGTGGGAGAGTGCGGGTAGTCTGCATGCGAGTAGCTCCAGGGTTGGAAATTGCCGGAGGAGTGCGAGATTGATCACTAGGCGCTGCACGGTGGGAGGTATCGAGGGGAAGTGAACGAGCATAACCTGGTTCAGGACAAGGCTTTTTAGTGGTAAGTCTAGGGGTGTGGGGTCTCCGCCGATCAATGCGTGCAATACATGCGTCAAGGATAGCGATTCGAGTGCTGGCGTTTGCTGGGGATATGGTAGGCTTGCATGTTCCCCAAATGAAATGAAGTGCATACTGAAGCTTCGCAGATTGCTATATATGCCTACCCAGTCGGGCCAGTTCCCACCCAATCTAGTTGGCAAGTGTACTTTGTTGAAGGCGACGTGATGAAGCTCTGGACGATACTGTAGGATCTGCTGCGCCGTGTCCACTTTGATCTCTGGATGAATAATGTATTTCCTCAAGGATGTGGAACACTTGGCGATGTCGACAAACGTCGTCGCCATGTTATAAGGTAAAGTGATAATCTCGAGCTCGGTGAGGCTCTTACAAACTTTTGCTAGTCTCGTGAGCATATCGGTATGCTCGAATCGGTGTATTGTGAGACGGGTCAAACGTGAGTCAGAGCGTTTTACAGCTGCTGCAACGAAGGAACGAGGTACAGGTCTGCGAGCGCCGGAGAGGTCGAGGTGCATCCAAAGTTTAGACATATGTGAAAGGTAGTCCCTCCAACCACGGCTGACGCGCATACAGTTGACCATCTGGCGGAACGAGAGGTATTCTAATATCATTTCGGCCAATTCAATAGGAATAACCGTTAATGGGTCCCTAGCTGTGGCTGGCGAGAGCTTGCGAGTGAGTCTGTCGTGCAATTGTTGAAGGACCTTAGTCACATGTCAGCTTGGCCCCCTACAAAATTTATAGAAAATCATACTTTGAAGTTTTGGTCATCCGTGGGAACGTTCTTCATTCCATACTTATAAATTCCAAGCGCGGTCTCTGGCTTCTCCATCTTTTCCAGGGCGCTTGCCGTGCGCAAGTAGCCTGTTACTGCCTTCTTATTCATCATAATCATTGCTCTGCCATCCTTGACCGCAGCACTAAACTCATTGAGTTTATCGTAAGTCGCCGCACGATGGTCATACAGACCAAGCGTGGGTGAAGTGTTGATGCCTTGCGACAGGACCTCAATCGCCTTCTCATATTGTTTCAGCCTGTAGTATCTGCGACCAAGCTCCTGGTACTCTTCTGGCGAGGTATTCTTCTCCGCCATGAGGGAAAGCCTGAAATTCGGTAGATTGATGTAGAGATTGAATGATAGCCAGACTGTGAACTTGTATAGTCTGGTTGCGTGATGCGCGTGGAGGATGCGTGGAGTCCCGATTGAGAAAAGCGTGGCACGCGCCAAGGCGCGTCATTCGTTGTGCAGGGTGACGACATGCCTCCTTTGAACAATCAACATGTTGAGCATACTTACTATCATCTAATAAACGCCACAAGCTTTTGTTTAAGAAACAATCGTATGATATCGCAATCGAATATTTCACGGCCCGGCTCACACTGTAAGAAGCAGCTGCAGGCGCTGATACCATATACTATTGTAACATTCACCTCATCAAAACCACCCATAGTCGGAGATCCGAGATTCAACCAATTCTGATGGAGACAACACAACTGGCTGATGTGGTCCACTAAATCATGGAGAGCACTTGATAGGTAAAGCTGAATCGGAGCATGGGCCCATATATCGCATTGCTCATCATGACTGTGTACTACCAAACTGGAAACCTGGATAGGAAAAGGCCCACATTCTTCAATACTGCCTTAATGCTCTACGTCTATAGATTTTTGCCTCTCGTTCACATTATCCAGTCTCTAGGTCTCGCGTAGACTGTCCTTTCCTCCCTTCGAATACTGTTCAAGCCATCCATCCAGCAATTTACACAATACTCTCTTTTCTTAGGTGGGTGCTTTCTCTGGTGCATTGGTGCCGGAATTTTGTGTATAGTCTTATAAGCACGACTCGAAGTATGCGCGAAGGTTGATATGTCGATTACTCAATGCCTTTTCGAGTTCCAGATTGCTTACATCTACGCTTCCTTGTCGTGCTTTAAAGGGTCTTCGACATATTAGAATGTGTTCGTCATCTCGTTTAATATATATATATGGGCTCTTAAATTCCTTTGGTTCACCCGTAATATAGAAAAAATTCTTAAATCGTTCTATGCGCTCAGTTGTACTGGCGAAGGTAAATTAGGTTGAGAGAAGGTACACCATGCCCTTTGAAAATTAGTTATTGGTGATCAGCCACACACAAGTGTGATGTTGCGAATATCATGTCGGTCGAATGATCTATTCTTGGGTCGATATATCTTCCATAGAGAAACCTTGAACGGTCTTTCTCTCCCACTCTGCCAATACCTGGACAACCCACGACATTATCGATGAATCCGCGATCTGGTATATACATATCAGACCCACAGGCTGCAAGATGCAAGCCAAACTAGCCCCAAGATAAGTTTCGCCCCGAAATAAGGAAAAGGATTCCATCCTGTCATGATCTAACATTGTGGCACCCAATGAGACGAAAGCAGGATGCGCGATGCATTTCCTACCGCCAATCAATACATTGATAAAACGCCCATATCAGAATCATGTCTTCCTATGGATTAGAGAGCCGGCCTTACACGCAAAATACCTCATACAAGATGATCTATGGATCATGCTGTCTATCAGCCTTGCGTAGTTTCCGACCCACTGATCAACACAACTCTCCTGCACCTTTATAAAACCATGAGCTCCATATGGACGGCATTCCTGCCTCTCACGACCATTTTCACCGCTCCAGCGGAATGTTGGAATTCTGAGCCATGGATTATCCAAAATGTGGCCACAACCTGGTGGAAGCAGGGTAGTGACCTTGTTGCGAGCTGCTTTCCGCCAGCCTTCCCTTTCTCCCTTTCTAGCATCATTTACTCGCCGGGTCTCTGTCCAGAGGGATGGACAAGTGCTTGCGACCGACAGATAATGTCGAGTGGACAAGAACTGAAAGTTGTGTTGTGCTGTCCTGCGTATGTATTCATTGGCGTCTCGTGTTCATGGAGGTCATACAAAGGGTAACTGACGAAGGGAGTTTAGATCTTACGGGTGTGCAGCTACTAGTAGCGCAGTGCACGATTGGGAGGATCAATTCGGTTGCGCAGCTCCGTATTCTGTCGACAAAGTGGGCTAGAAGATAAGCTCAGACGTGGCCTATGTCAGCAGTATATACCAGCTGCAAGTTATGATCGTCGAAGCAACTGTAACGACACACTCTGCAGTGTGATATCCGTACTATACTAACTTAATATTAGACTTCCATCAGCTCATCGTCCGACTTGCCTTCTCGAACAGGGCTACCAGAACCTGCATCTACTGCCAGCTTCGCAGCATCTTCGACTTCCGCATTCTTACCAGTAGATACTACACCATCAAATCCCTCTGGCACTACCAGCGATGGGCTCTCGAAAGGCAGCATTGCAGGAATCGCTGTAGGCTCTGTGATAGGCATAGCACTCATTAGCCTCCTCAGATATATTGCACGGGCTCTCCACCGATGTCATCGCGGTAGTGGTAATGCCAGTCTACGGCCTGTGGTGCAGGATGCGGAACAGCATGGCAAGGTTCAATCTGAAGCGACACACTATCAAGATGCCACGCCTACAGAAATGGGCGCTGTGGAGGAAAGAGCCATATCTGAGCTGACTGGACGTTAGGCAACTGTGTGCGCGTTGGAAGTGACAAAGAGCCAAGATAGGTAGATTTTAATGATCTGTGAATAATCGGTAATCAATACTATCACCAATAACGTGAATTTGAGAGTTTTGGCGAAGTCAGTCAGCGATAATGCATTGATCAATATTAGCTCGGTGGCAGTGTGTTGGCCTAGACAATATTGAAGACAACACTAAACAGGGACAGGTACATCTATCACTGATGATGAAAATGGCGTTCAAAGATAATGCTAGGGCCTAAAGCTGCAAGTATTGCTCTGTCAACATGATGGCATAACTTTCTATGAGTGCAAATCCCCCCCACCGATATCATTTATTTTACACAGATTCAACTCTACCTACGCGTGCCATAGCCTCGCCACAGCCTCGGTGATTCCAACGTCATTTGTCTCAAAAGAGTACAGGGCAACACCCAGAGTGAGAGTTCCGAGACGCAGCGCCCAGTTCGCAGCAGCGCGAATCTTGGGGATACGAGCCTTCGGGAAGTAATCGATGATACACGCCCTGTATATAATTAGTCACGTATTCCAATTTGAAGATCCACTAGTATCATGGATCCAATCTAGGCGGGTTAAACGTACTCAAAGCCAATGTGCGAGTGAATGACCAAGAGTGCGCAGAGAATTGAATCGGTGACGGGATTGAGTGATCCAGCGGCGAAGGGCGCGATGGTCAAGGGAATCAGACCGGCAGAGACGATTCTATGAGGGGTTAATTAGATGCTCTTTTGAATGATGACTACAAGCGTCCTCAACCCTCCTCCTCTATCAATTCGGCTAATCAATTCGGCTACATACCTTTCAAATGTCCAGTGATAGCTGCCGTGCGTGTAATCTGGGTTGGGTACAGGCACTGGGTCGTTCGTAGTTCCCTCGATCTTCTGTGGTAGAGGGGGGAGAATCTGGTTGCGCTGTGTAGCGTGGAAGGCGGCGATGCGTGTCGACTTGGGGACTGCTGCGCGCTGGAGGGTGGGCCGAAGCTGTTGGGTGATGGATCGGGTAGTAGAGGTGGTGACGGTGGACAGCATGCGGGGAGCAACGGCGGACTGGGCAAAGACCTGCCTGGCGAGAGTGGGACGCATGATTGAGGCCATTGCAGCGGGCGTTGGACAGGCGGTGCAGGGGCGGATGGAGGGTTAGTAAATGGACAGGACGTCGCAAATGTCGCCTGCCCGGGATATCGAACGAATGTTGACGACAATGCCTCGGGTCTGAGGTGCTGACCTTCCTCGCGTCTTGATTGGCCAGCGGTCAGGCCGGGAAATCCCGTGACCGCAGTTTTCAACCTCATCGATTCTCAGTCGGGGCTAAGCAACAGCAGCGCTCGACGTATCTCAAACCCAACCCCCCCCCCCACCCCACCCATCACCGCCCCATTTCCTATCCTCCCCGGCACGCCAACCAGACACAATGGCCTCCCGGCGGCTCGCTCTCAACCTGCAGCAGGGCATGCGCTCCCGCGCCGCCATCAACGCCGTCAAGTCGTCCCGCTCCTCGCCTTTGACCCGCGGCCTTGCGACCCCCGTCAGCTACGGCTCCAAGACCGAGTCGACAACGCTGAAAAATGGTTTCACGGTATGCTGGAACACGAAGCGGCCCTGAGGACTGCAATTGACCCGTTCACGCAGATCGCTACCGAGCACTCCCCGTGGGCCCAGACATCGACTGTTGGTGTGTGGATTGATGCGGGAAGCCGCGCAGAGACCGACAAGACCAATGGAACTGCACACTTCTTGGAGCACCTTGCTTTCAAGGTACGGACACAATGATGACGATGATGACGATGTGCGCAGCCGGAACAGGGCTGATGAACGGAACAGGGTACCCAGAAGCGCACACAGCAACAATTGGAGCTCGAGATAGAAAACATGGGTGGCCACTTGAACGCCTACACCTCGGTATGTGCTGGCAGTTTTGAAGGGAAAATTCCTATATGTGGGATGTGTGATTGATGAGATGACAGCGCGAGAACACCGTCTACTACGCCAAGGCCTTCAACAACGACGTCCCCGCTGCCGTTGACATCCTCTCCGATATTCTCCAAAACTCCAAGCTCGAGCCCCAAGCCATCGAACGCGAGCGTGATGTCATTCTGCGAGAGCAGGAGGAGGTTGACAAGCAGCTCGAAGAAGTCGTGTTCGATCATCTTCACGCTACCGCTTTCCAGGGCCAGCCGCTTGGACGCACCATCCTTGGACCCAAGGAGAACATTCAGAGCATTCAGCGCTCCGACCTTGAGAACTACATCAAGACCAACTACACTGCCGATCGCATGGTTCTCGTTGGTGCAGGTGGCATTCCCCACGAGCAGCTTGTCGACCTCGCTGAGAAGTACTTCGCCAACCTGCCCAGTGAGCCCCAGGACTACTCCCACCAGTCCATTGCTGCTGAGCAGAAGCAGAAGCCCGACTTCATCGGCTCAGAGGTCCGCCTCCGTGACGACACCATGGGAACCGCCAACATTGCCATCGCCGTAGAGGGTGTCAGCTGGAGCGACCCAGACTACTTCACTGCATTGGTTACACAGGCAATCGTTGGTAACTGGGATCGTGCTATGGGTACCTCGGACTACCTCGGCAGCAAGCTCAGCAACTTTGTCTCGCAAAACGGTCTGGCCAACAGCTTCATGAGCTTCTCCACCAGCTACTCCGACACTGGGTATGTCCCTCTTTCATTGGGGTCAGGTTCATGATGGATTGCTAACAAATTTAGTCTCTGGGGAATCTACCTTACAACCCAAAACTTCACCCAAATTGATGACCTCGTCCACTTCACCCTCCGTGAGTGGTCCCGCCTATCGATGAATGTCACCTCCGCCGAGGTCGAGCGCGCCAAGGCCCAACTCAAGGCTTCCATCCTGCTCGCTCTGGACGGTACCACCGCTGTCGCCGAGGACATTGGTCGCCAAATTGTCACCACTGGCCGCAGGTTATCACCCGAAGAGGTTGAGCGTGTCGTTGGCGCCATCACAGAGAAGGACGTCATGAACTTTGCCAAGACCAAGCTCTGGGACAGGGACATTGCCGTCTCAGCTGTTGGACAAATTGAGGGTCTGTTGGACTACAACCGCATCAGGAATGACATGAGCAGAATGCTCTCATAGAGAGTGAGAGCAGCAGTAACTGTGAAAGAAAGATTTTTGTGTGCAAAGCTGTGAGCGTTGACGGCACATTGTATTTTGTGTACACTTAGTTGAGAATCTGATATAAGGAAGAAATAACTAGTTCAAATCCTTTGGCTCCATTGAGTGAGCGAATAAGAGGTGCATATATGTGAGGCGCGTCATGTTGAAATCACATGAACCCAAGGCGGCGTGACGTCTACCGTATGTCTGTCTAATCAGTTGTACCTTGCGATTCTGACAATACTGCCAGTGCCATCGCTCGAACATCGTAGCTCCGCACATCAATTACAATAATCATTCCAACTTCCACGTACTACCATGAGAAGGTAAAAATTAGGATAGCGGCCTAACTCGGCGTCTACCAAGGCACTAAATCAACGTCTTGTCTTGTTAATATACGAGCTTGAGTGGTGTCAGGACGCGGGTCTACGTCTACTCCCGCCGCGCCAAGCAACCAACAAAAGAAAAGTCCGTATAATCTGTGGATACCAGAGTATCGTAAGTTGAGATTGCACATGTAATCACGTTACCTGCACGCCTTACAATGAAACTAACAAAAATCAGCTTCTGATTTGTGCAGTACCAATAGTGACTGTCCGGTGTCGTTCTGCTAGCATGACGAAATATCGATACCGTTACACGAAAGATGGCATCAAGAAGCGTGGGAACAGTTTGCTTGATTTAGATTACATGCTAAGCATACTGTATGTATGAGATGAATACAGGTCGTGAGGTTTGAAGTATCTGCAACGGTTGACTTGAGCTGCATCCATGGTATTGCTGTACATCGAGAGGGCTCAACTTTTCCGTCATCAGGGCTTTTGTATAGCGCACTCTCCACCTGGAACTTTCACTCCAGCTCTCACAGGATCCTTACAGCAGCTAATCCAAGTATCGTCTGAGAGAATGACAGACGACGGTCCCTTATACAAACCGCACCAATCACTGCCGGGCTGGCGATTTCTGCCGTTTGAAAAAATTACAGCAATTGGTTGATGCAATTCTTCTGTCTAAATCATTAGGGCTCTTGCACCGGCATTTCACTTTAACTCTTGGTTCTCGCAGTCCCTGTCTAAATGTTAGGATACACACCTCTAAACTTGAGATATGCGAAGAGACTTACATAGGCACAAGTGGCTAGAAGTACAATGCAAGCAGGGATGGTTATCCGCATGGTTGTTAGGGTGGAAGAAGATGCTCAAAGATGGGTATTGATGCAGATACTCGAAAAAATCTGATGGTGAAAGCATGTTTATATAGCCAAATAACAAGGGATAAATCTTATTAAAATAGATTTAGCGTGCTATTAGAGATATATAAACAGGCCTTTTTAGTTACAGCGCTCGAATAAGTTGTATACGGTACGGTAGGCCTTTTGCCTGTTAGGTTGCATCCTTACTATATAGCGTCTGTATTACAGCCGGGCCGTGGATGTCTTGCATGTTCGAATGTATAGCCCGCATGGGCTGACCCCCACAAGTCTTATTTGCATCTCACAGTCTGTATATGTAGCCTGCCAATGTATTGTAGGAATTGATGTAAACGATGAGTATGGATGAAATCAATAACAAAAAGGGTAACTTTTGGTTCAATTAGGCAAAACATAGATGACTTAGCGTACTTTGAAATAGTAAATTAGCCAAGTGATCGTTATGATTCGTACCTATCCTATTCAGGGATTGATATTCGGCCCCAGAATCCTGCAGATACAGGTGCCCAGGGCGGCCCTGTTGAGAAGGCGCAATGACCTGTAGCAATGGTCTAGGTACAATACAAGACACCCCCATGAACAGGCTAGCGTCTGAGGGGAAATGCTAATTGTACCCTCGTAAGGGCGAGGACAATTAGCAACTCTCGCGTCTAAGGGTGGCACTGAATACCTTTTGGTCTTTTACAAGACTAGAAAATTATACGCTAGCAGTCCGTTCTTAGGGGTGCCTTGTACATACATAGATCGCTGAACCTTGAACCTGAAAAGGTCATATCGGAGCATAATCGACGAGGTGTGGTTACACTAGGTACCTGTAGGCCGAAGACTGTGTTTTGACATATTTACCCTCTCCATCGACTACGGTAAAAAATTGTTTACTGTAGAATGGTACGCTAGGGGTTTACTATATAAGTGTAAACTGACCTCGTGTATACCTGTAAATAGGTTTAAAGTGGTAGTTTACTTTTATAGTAGGGGTTTAAATTAAGTATAAAAAGTAGTTTTATTTCTATTATACGCTATAATACCTAACTAAGACTAAAAGGGGTAGAAAAGATTAGCTTCACGCTATACGCACATATAACATAATAATAAGTCATGATATTTTTACTAATAGGAGGTGGTGATAATAGAGGTGGTGGAGGTGGTGATAATAGAGGTGGTGGTGATAGAGGTGGTGGTAGAGGTGGTAGAGGTGGTAGAGGTAGTAGAGGTGGTGGAGGTGGTGATAATAGAGGTGGTGGAGGTGATAGAGGTGGTGGAGGTGGTGGTGGTAGAGGTGGTGGTAGAGGTGGTAGTAGAGGTGGTGAAGAAGATTAAAGAAAGGAGGGGTAAAATACTTAAATTGTAGGAAACTAGGTATTACTACGTAATACTAGTAGATTAATAGAAGTAGAAATAAAAGTAGTTTACTTTTGTGGAATACATAGTATAATAAACCCTATTTAGGTTTACTTCTTCTACCTAAACCACTTCTTAGTGTACTTTAGATAAATATGGCTACTGTAAACCGGTTTTGTACCGTAGTGATCGTATGTTTTCAGTCACATATACCATACATTCTTCTCTCGACAGCCGTCCTGGTACTTCGAGTACTTCTGTGTTTTAGACTCTGCCTACAATTACCCCGAGTTTCCTCCTCATATTTTATCGACAGTACTTTTGCATTTCATGCGCATCCATTTATGCTGTGGCGCTCTTGAATACCCCAATGGCATTGTGTAACTTCTCAACCGCTATACAGGGAAGCCGCGAAGCGGCACTTTGTATTTGTCCCAAGACTTCTGCGCCCGATAATTGCCAGCTATCAGCCTACTCCTGTGTCGTATCTGCGATCTTATAAATGGGCTTCCAGAAAGCAAATTATACCATTAAAACACTCCAGAGAAGCATCGATGTCAGTAGACGTACGACGCGATGTGATGCCTCAATGGCTTTCTTTTGTTTTTGCTATTCCAATTCAGCAGCTTGATCGGCTTCTTTTTCGCGACTGAAGTAAGGCAGCAGTCGGAAGGCGACTCCAAACGTGTGATTGACCTTTTCGTGATAGTCATCGATACATGGGAGAATGTGGAATGTGCTCACCGCGGCATGGTAAAGTTGGCCATGTCAACTTTTGGATATGTTTCAGGGTCTCTACTTCTTCACACTTACGAGTCTCAAAAAGAGCAATACTGCCATTGGCATTACCAATTTGGATACTGTGCGTCGTAGCCGGCATGTAAACGAAGTCTCTATCAATGTCTTTGCTCTTGCAGACGAGTAGATATCATAACACAACTCATTTAATGAGTTTGCAGTAATCGTACCATTACTGACCGCTATTTCATTCTCACATACTTCCAGTAAGTTGATATGCTCAATTTGAGTGAGAATTAGTAGCTCAGCAGCTGCACGTAAGCGTTGCACGTGCTCTCTATACCTTCCAGTGCTCCCTTCTTGGCCCCACTGTCCCCCAAAGTCATGATCCATTAACCTGTCGTATTTAGAATATTGAAAAGCTCGTACTACCCCTTGTCTGGCGAAAAATAAAATAAAACGACTATTTGAAAATGTTGCCCTGAACAGTTCCTGCATAGCTTCTAACGGCAAACAGGACTTTTTAATCAGTGAGCGTCAGGCTTCAACGACTATAGCTCCGATGCCAACGACTGTCACGTGAAACAGCGATGCAGACTTGAACCACGCTGTGAATTCACATATAGAATCACCACATAGCCATGCATGGAAGAAGATATACTAGCATTCTTGTGAAGTCGTGATAGGCTGGCGTTTCTATCAATCTGGATAAGCGATCAAGATCCGGAAATTATATTTCGGAATGCAACATGATACGCGCTCACACGTGATATTTGAATATATGCAGAGGCAAGATGCAAGATAACTGAAGGTTATATACCCTTGTTCGTCTGTTTCCAGAAGTCCGCCCACAAGACAGATCGAGAAGGAAGTGAGGGCCGGAACTGGTCAGTGGTTACAAGGTACTCTTTTGCCATTGATTTGAATCTACCCTTTGTCATTCATACTTTCTTGGTCAGGAGATAGTAGCAGCAACCGAGAAGTAGCAAAATATCACCGATAGCTGCGAATAACAGTTGCTGCATAGTATGATCTTGTACCGTCGGTCCCCCTCGAAAACAGCTAGGTATTAGCAGAGTTAAATTCAAAACTTTAATTGAATGTACGCTGCCCATTTCACAAATCATTCCGTGTTCACATTGCAGTGTCGAGCATAAAACAACATGGTTAAAGTGTCTTCTTTTTTGGCGTATCCCTTGACATAATTGATGATGTCCGTAACGAGACCCACTTCTGGAGTGCCATCGTCTGGAACAGCCAAAACAGCGAGGGTGAATCTATTATTGTTCTCAAAACGCTCCCTCATGCGTTAAATCTCGTTATGTTGAAACGTTTCGTTTTCCTCTCCGTATATCCATAGCATGTTGAATTTGGCTACAAAGCTTTTTAGTGCATAAGTACGACCGGACGATAATTAAAGTGACGTCGCGTGGATTATCCATGATTTTATCGAGTCCTGAGTAATAGAAACAAAGATACTATTGAGGTAGGTGGAGTTCATGGAGGACGTGAATTCGCAATAAGTGACACGGTGTTGGGACCACCGACTAGCAACCTTATATAAGGCACTGGTCACAATATTTGCAACTTTGGCTATCGACAGCGCTACTCAAGCAGGTTGGAAACCTGACTGGGTATGGTAGGACGAAAGCCTGATACATGGCCATCCTTTTTTGCCTTATTGTTCCATGGAGCTGCTTCCCGGACCAACATGGCATTTCCTGACCCCTCAGCTGCGCTTTTCGAGCCCCCTAAATTCTTCTCTACTATGAACAGATATAACCTCCCGGGACAGACGCCAAAAGAAGCCTGAAATATTGCAATCGGACCTTAGTGCTTTTATTAGTCCATCTACTTACATGAAAGCAAATCATAACCGCATAATAGTTGCCGAACACATCATCCTCCAACTTCCCTAGTCCATTTCGTGGGTGTATAGCGCAGTGTAGGTAATCAAAGGATGCAAGGAGATAGAGCAGGCTTCCGGAATGGATATTATAGGATCATGAAGTGCGAGACAACGAGGACTATTCTTAATTGGTGTCGGTGGCTAGCCTTGTGGTATCAGGCCGTTCCGTATAGCATGTGATATTTACGCGCGAGGAGCAGATTCAGAAGGAATTTGCTAAACCATTGTCCTCTGGGTGGATGTCACGACGGTCGGCAAGTAAGGTAAAATCTCGTCAGCACCGCCCGAAAGACCAACGAGGCTGAGAGCCTCATTATATACATAAAATACCGCCTGATCCAATACATACTCCAAAGGGAGAGCCTTTTGTGTGATTTCCGAGAAAAATCTGTGCAATACCACCAGCAGCCAAGTACATCTTCTGGATATAGTCTTGCGAATCAAAATCTCTGATTCGGTACAGATACTCACGCGTCAACTACACAGAAACAGTGCTTTGTGCACTAACTAGTACATAGTGAAGCATCCGGTATGGAAAGAATATTGACGTTAGCTGGCTTCGCCATGCAGTCGAATAAATTCGGCGAGAGCACGCATGATTGTAGGCTTATATTGACGGCAATGGTGATTCTTAACGTTGCACCACTTTGCAAGATTGCACATCTGTGTACCACCCCAGAAACAAAACGGATCAGCCGAGCTCAAGGCTTGACGGAGAATAGTGTTCGACAAGATGATCCCCACGAAGTAGAACCGATGTTGCAAACCTGCAGTAAGCGTCCCCAAGTTCTACACGCAGACTGGATCTACGAAGACGGATGAAGATAATTTCGTACGACTGTATACCGATAAATCGAAAGAGTGAAGTCTGAGTGAACGAACATAGATACCTATTGTGTAAAATTGAGCGGATGACAGAAGCCCTCTCGTTCCTTACGAATCGATCTCGTTGAGCGACAAGGTCGATCTATGTACCCCAAGCGAGCACCCCGATCAGGGTGACTAAAGTCACTGGCTAGACCGCTGCAAATCTGCTCTGCAGAGGAGAGTATCATGGAGTCGTCTCGTTTCTCGATAAATGAAATTGCGACTAAGATTGGAAACGCAGTTGGTATGCATGGCAGTAAGTTCCCAGCCTATTGCTCAATGATTCCGAGCAGCATCTAACAACTGATCAAAAGAGGAATCCACGTCTAGTGTTGTTTGTGTAATGGCTTCAATGCTATGCGTTACCTCTTTTTCAAGGCGGCATTTTCATCAGCATTGTGCCGGTTGCCGCATACGCGCAACTAAAAGATCGTCTTTGCAACAGCGGCGTGTTGTGCGGTCATGGCTGTGTTCGTAGGTAGCATTCCAGAACAAGCATGACGGATTGGAAACCTTTCCGTGGTAAATATATTTCCATATATCTTTTAAGCACTCGTTTGATTTCCTCAATACAATCTATGAATACTGCTTCAGCAGCTCGTCCGTCTTGCTTCAAGCTGGTCTAATCTCTGCCCAGACCTTTTTTTATTGTCTTGATCTTGTAATCCGCTAGAGTGGTGTTTCACCATGACTAGAAAGCAATTTGGTACATTGTGGAAGTATGAAAGTTTTGCGTTTATGTGGGCCTCCAGGATGGTCACGATGCCTTCGGGATCGCAAAAGTACTCTTTAACATGCTTCACATGCAATGGGGTTGTTCAACCCGAATCATAAATACACCTAACACCTCTGTAATTCTCTTCACAGGTAACATGTGGAGGGAAGGCATCGTATGCTTTCTCATTACAGCATGATAGAGATTGATCTTCCTTTACCCAATTCGTATTTCAAAGACGAAGCTCGCACAAATGTAAATCAGAATACCAGCAATGTCAATATGCGTATGGCAAATCACGGAAACCTCCACGGTAGATGATGCTGTAGCGTCTGTTGGCCCAATGTTTACCTCTTCTTCTTCAATGAGCAGATTAGCGACTTCAACGGATCTGAATGAGGCAGGAAATAGCAAAGGAGTATTTTGCTCTCGATGCCAATTTTAGGTTGCGCAAGCGGTACCTACACGAGCCATCTCAATGGCGTCAGAGAGAACACAGCTTTGCAGAGCATCACGGCCAGAAGCATCCAGCTCATGTATGTCATCCAATTGAGGAATAAGCAGCACGAATTAGAGGAGGTGAAGCGGCGCTTGGCACAATGATAAGCAAGTACCTGGACTTGCAACGTCGCATCTTTGATGTGCTCTGGACGCATCGGTCCTCGTATCCGCCTGCATTATATTACTATCTTCCATATAGTAAGATATAGTCTTCTGTATCATGCTGTTCAGTGGCGCGCAGTAAAGGCGTCTCCACTGACGAATCGTGACTATGGAAGCCCCAGCTGTGATTAGTCTGGGGAGTGACCCGTTCGAGTAATTGAACTGTGCAGGGCAGATTGCACAAAGTGGGGTTATTACCGGTATCTGTCCAAACATGTGAAAAGACGAGTACTCCCTGTCAAGGTCACCTCCGTACGTAGCAGTGCCTGCTTTGAGCAGCAATTGCACGATATTGGCGAAATGATAAATCGTCGTGATATCCAGATACTTGGAACTAGGATATCGGTATCGAACAGAAAACCATCATTGGTAGGTATGACTCCGGCCTCCCATCGGTTGTTCATGGCTCCGCCACATCGAATGAATTCAGAGACCAGATCCTGGAAGCTACAGCGAATAGCAAAAGGAAGTGGGATTCCAAGTGGCCCATGCAGTATCCCGAAAGGCTGATCCTTCCTACATATCGCGAATCAAGCGCAACACGATAGAGTCCATGTGTTCCATCCACAACACCCGTTAAGTCAAAGACAAGAAAAGCCAATCAAAGTTTAGCTTCCTTGTACAGGAATACCACAAGCCAATGCACAGGATCTGGGGGTATACCCAGATGGGAATTCGCCAGACAGTGTAATTAGCTTCTGAGCTTTGTTCAAGTTGCCTTCTAAGTTCTACGCAAGCTTTTGTTAGCGAACATCTTATGTTTCGTTCACTTGGGGTTCGTTGCATGAGAGCCTTTTCCAGTGCACAGAAAGTTCACACATTCTTCATCTTGTACAGTTCCCACTGTTTCCCAGACTTGCCATAAGATTCTAGACGGGAAAATTAAATCTTCGACAAACGAAGTGATGTGCTTCGCGGCCACCGTGACTCTTGGAGAATCGATTTGCGCAACGTCATCGGTATGGATAGGTTCTGCTAGCTTGTGTAGCGACTTGATGATCTTTGGTTGTGTACAGTGGTCCAGCTAGTACGCTATTGCAAGAAGAACATGCACTTCATGCCTTGAGAACCGCCTCTTCTTCAATAGCGATAGCAGTTGCAAGTCGTTCTATAGAACTGCGTTAGACCGCCAACGGAGACGAGGTGATAATCGAGGTCTACTATGGTTAACAAGATGCCCTGGAAGATTTCGCACTAAACCCACCTTGAACTTGTGAAAGTTGATAGTTAATGCTCTGATGGTGAATAGTAAATACAAGATCGTTAACGCTATTGGTGTTGAACGTAGTTTGTGCTTGCAATGCACTATGCCATCTCATCGTCGGTCAGTTATACGTACGGTCAAGTTAGCCATTGAGGAAGATTGAGACATGCTTTTTGTGGAATGATGTATTGAGGCCTCGAGAAGTTGATAGATAAATTATGCCATCTGGTGTACTAGTAGACCATGGCTAATACTTACTTGTACCTTGGGTAAGGGACCTTGTGACCTTTGTTATACTTTCATACTGCTATGCACTTTCTCCAAAACGCAGGCTTTATTGCTGTGTTACCGAATCTATGAAAATTAGGGTTTGCATGGGGAGACGATCGGAATGCAAATCCTGTTGTAAGCTTTAGCATCGAGTCTTCTTCCCGCAACACTATACTGCTTACAAACCTTAACTTTTCGCTGATAGAGACTGATCTATCTTTGTTCATCGATACATTGACGTCATGACCAAGCCAAGCCGTATCAAAGAAGCTCTGACTGCCGAGGATGCCTTCGGGCAGCAGAAGACCGAATAAGTAGACGTTAGCACGTTGAGAGATGCCACGAGAACTCTACATGCTTCCTTTGCCTGGAATATGCCTCGAAGCAGTCTCTGGGATGTGATACTTGGTTGTGCCGAGGTATTGAACGATGCGTCTCGGTGTGAAGTCACCTCTGAAGAAAGCGCTCCCAAAATTAGCCAGCTTAGCTAGCTGTGGTCGTTCTATGAGATCATATGTACAATCAAAGACCAGTACGTTCTCCATCTTTACGTTGCTATGGATGATCTGGCAACCACCAATGAACGAAGAGTCGTATCAACACCTGGTGCCAATACGCACCGCTCATTTAAGTTTTACTTGCATCTTTTGACATAATGTATAGCGTAGATTGAATAGAATGTAACTGTGGGTCCTCTGTGTTTCTGGACGGAAAAAAATCAGTTATCCTTTCGTCTCTGCTTTAATCTCAAGAAAGATGATGTTGCATATCTTCCAGCTCTGCGTTGCTGATAGCATTCGGTTTGTCTGCCGCCAATTCATCCGTGAGCACTGAACTGAATACATGATGCGAATTAAGATGATACTAGATCGTGAATCTGAGACTGGAGTGCAGCTCTAACAGCCCTTTATCTACCATCAAACACCAGTAAAATTACCGGCCTGGACCTGTATATCAGAAATAAAAGGATAAATCATCTCGCAAGGCATCAGCAGGTACCCCTTGCCAGCTCATCGCGGTTTCGTTGCCCTGTCGTGATGGACTACTCAAATCACGCCTATGGACCCTGACACATAGCGCTTCACCAGAAAGCACTCCGCAGGAGCCGCTGGTCTTCCTGTGAGAAACAACGTGACCGAATAGTGATCTTGAGATGATCGGTGATGTCGAGGCCATACCTTTCCAAGCTACCCTAAGCGGTCTGATGGATAGCTGAAGGGTAAAGTTCGGTGACCTCAACGTGGGCATAGCCAGCGGGAGGATGAGCAGTCAGCTCCTACGACAGTCGGGCCCTCAGCGCTAATCGCGGGTTTTGAGATATCAAGCCAAACCCATGCATCGCGGTGCCTGCACCCATCAGTATTCTTTTCCTTTTGTTTTTATATTATTATTTTTCAATCCAGAAGAGCGCGGCAAAAGGAAAATTAGACGGACGGAGGATCAAGGATGAAAGGAGAACAAGGAACGACCTGGACGGGATGGTTTGTATGGATCGTTGAGGAAGCGTGGATGGAAGCGCGAGGTTTTGCTTGTTTCGCGGTTTAAAGCGTAAAAGTGCGGCTGTTGCTTTTTGGAATGGGCTGATGAGGTAGTGCGTGAGGCTGAAATGTAGTATAAAGTCGGTTTTTAGTGTCTGTTGGGAGGGGTGAGCAAGAGTGTAGTTTGATCGGCGGCGCCAAGAGAATTTTTTCTGATGAATGATTATTGGAAAATCGATGAAGGGGAAGAGTGGGAATGATGGGTTCTCGTATTCATGGACCATGTGTGAACGGTGAACGTGGATGACATTTTGCTCTATACAAAGCTCCGATATTCAACTGATTCAACATTCGAGTTGGAATGCAGCGAATGAGCGGAAAGCAAGAACAGCTTGGCTAGCTCTCTACGAGCTAACAAGCCCCTCAGAGTACCAAATATTCGACTTCTAAACTCGCGACGCGACAAGGGACGTACAGGCGAACCATTCCAGTAGTGCCGTAGAAGGATGGGAAAACTCCAAAAACTCCGTTACACCGTGGACCATGGACCATGGGGTAATATCGATTAGCAGAAAAGTGCCGTGGTATAAGTAGCAGGGAGCCGACGACGATTGAAAATAAAGATGAGACCGGCCCAAAAGGCATTGTCGAGGCGGAAGGGTAGTGTATATTGAATGATAACACAGACTCGTGCTGAATCGAAGGAAGAATCGAAGTGAAAGGGTGAACGCCGAAGCCCAAATCCCGTACGGGTATGCAACGCTCGTAAAACGCTATGATGTTGGATAGGAGTTGTCTCTCAATAAGTGAGACAGTAGATGATCATGATGGCGTGATAATGTTCGTTTGTCAGGCGTGTAGCCTCAATGATGCGATAAGGATCCGGTGGAATGCCGACACGATTTGCTCCCCCCTCCAGAGCATATCTTGAGCGCGGTGCCATGGCTGGTGGGAGCGCTGGTTGTTACTTGATGATGCGCCCCTTGCCTTTGTTCTTGGACTTCGCCGCGCCAGCAGAGGTGAGCTTGCTCGTATTCATGAGCTCACCAATGTATCTTTTGCGCATTAGTAGAGCAAGGCGTGAAGCAGGGAAAGACGAAACGTACGATTGTAGAAACTTGTTACCACCCTCAAGCTTCTCATGCTCATTTTTGACTACCTCTACGCGGTCGACAATCTCCATGAGGCTAGCTTGCAGCTGCTTAGCTTGTCTAGCGACTGGTCAGTTGGACTGTACCGGACAGATCTGTCAAGAGAGAAGAGCGGTATGAGAGAAAAAGGTCCTAGCATGGTCGCACTCTCAAAGAGTCGGTTGCGGGTGCGGGTGCTGGCGTCGTGTGCAGTGTCATGTATGTGCTTGCTGTCTCGTCTGTTGCCAGACGGAAAGTGCAAGAGAAAGTTGACTCACTCTATCAGCGCTTGCCTCGCATCGTGACCCATCTTCTCAATCTCTTCGCTGCTTCGTCGTGGGCTCATGGTTCGAGCATCACCGTCATCGTATTCCTCTTCCTCCTCCTTCATCTCGATGTTGGGACTGTCGCGCGGTATTATGATGGTACCGCTTGATTTCCTGCTCCCCAGGCGCGGGCGTGGTTGCAATGTGGGGTCGTTCTTAGCCTGGTCCTGTTCGCTGACTGAGGACATTGATGAGGTTGTGGACATGTCGTCTGTGTAGGACTGTCGACGGTCGGCGTGGTCAGTAATCACAACTTGAGGCTGTTCTGACATGGCGAGCGATCACGAGAATGGTGCGAGGGAGAGGTTGCAGATTAGTGTGCGGAAGCGAGTCTGCCGTTGGGTGGGTAGGCTAAGTGCAGCGATGAATGATGTGGAAGACACCAAAGCGGGCCACTAAGCAGGGATGTATTCCCTAGGGTCCGAGGCCCCTGCGTTTAGTTGGCTGGGGCCGCCGAAGAGGGAAGAATGCGCCAGGCAGGAATGCGACGAGAGCGGAGCAGCCAGGATCCTCGTGGCGGCTGCAGCAATTGCTTAATCCCAAAGTGACGAAATCGCCGTGGGTGCGTGAGAACAAGAGCCGGCTATTGAACGGATTGAGGATGATGGAGGACGATGCAGGCAGGAGGGAGAAGGGCGGAGAAGAGGAGGTCCTGTGTGCACTGGCTACTGTGAGGCTGTTACTGGGCTACACTCTGGAACAAGTACAGCACATACATACAGTATCTGCTGGATCTGGAGGTACCCTACCTACCTAGGTATGGATGTACTGCAACGTCGACACTTTGGTCGATGTGATTTCCACCACGTGATGGCACTGACGGGTACACGAGTCCACCTGGGGAGCGAAAAGGGGAAAGGATGGTTTATGTGGGAGGGCGGTGGCGGCAATGGGAAGAAAGGAAGAAAAAAATGACTGCCTGCTAGACACTCTAGTAATCCGTGTGCACACTACTACTGTGCTACTATGGTATCGTGCTTCGCTGAGGGCGGCCGTGGGCGGCTTTTTCCAGGATGCCTGTGTTGGGCAACAGTGAAAGATTGCTCCACAGATCGCCACATCTGAGACTTCAAAGAGAAGCATGACGTCGAGTCTTGGCGCCATGTCATGCCGACTTCCGAACCACGCCCGTCCACACCTTCACGCCCACCTGGCCGCCCACACGCCCAGTTTGGTGGTCGTCGATATACTTAGCAGCGCCCACGACCGGTACACCTTTGATGATTGTCGGAAAAAGAGAGAGAGAGAGAGAAAGCGTGTGTGTGTTGGCATGGCCGTATGGACGAGATGGATTCACCCACCTGCTCCGCTCTGCCTCAAGTCGCAGCACACCACGCTGTCTTCGCCGCATGCAGTCTTCGGTCTATTCTACTGCGATGATGATTGCGAAAGTGTCCACGCGCCCATCTGTGCCGTCATCACGTCAGTTCCGAACGCTGATCAATCCTCGCCCATGCTCTGTTTCGTCAAACCATGAGCCCCCAAAAATGCAGGATCGCCACACACAACTGGACCCTGCGGCGTTGGCGTGTTGGCTTGTAACCATGTGCGCACTCCTGGGCACCGTCAGATTACCGCTGGCACTCCCTCGAGCAACGGTCAAGCCCTTAGCCCACGGCTCCTCGCTCGCCCACCAAGCCCCATGCCCAGCGGCTTCCAGCGGCCTCGTGTCTCGCACTGTAGATTGTTTTTCTTACAGCGCCGCCGAAACCTTTCCATCGTGTCCCTCTGCACGTTCAACCATCTTGCTACGCTCGTTCCACAGGCTGCTGCCCAATGCTAGAGTAAAGTTTTTTCCTCTGTATGATCATCCTGTAACCCAAAGCGCCGATTGACCGTTCAGCGTCCCGCCATAGATTGGACCTTTGACTCAGGTTGCTCATTTGGCGGGTAGCGAGCACTGTCGCACTGATTCGAGAGGTTTTCTTCCCCGGCCGTACTGTCTCCGGGACGTACAGACCAGTAATTTGTCGCAAGTTACCCAATGTGTATTGTCTCCCGTTTGATGACCATGACGATCGTCAAGGATTTGAACTTTGCCAGGGCCGAGCGTTGGCAGCTGTTCGTTCTTGAGTGGCTTCTGAGCCAATCTGCACTATTGGTTGGTTTCAGACCAACAAAAGCTCACTGGTCGGAGCGAACCGCATCCGCCAAGTCGTCCCATCAGAATTGACGGGGAAGCGTGAGAGACACCGGTCACCGCCAGTCTGTCTGGCGACGATCCGACGGTATGGTAACCGCATTGTTCAGCCGAAGAGGTTCTTTTGTGAGACTAATTTTCCTTCAGACGTTAAGATCAATCTTCTTCTGCACCGCTAGGGCTTGCAGTAGCCACGAACTCTGGCTCAGGTGGATAACCGCATCAAAATGGTAATAGAATAGCTAATCCGAACCTTCGATTGAGATCACCAAGCACCGTCTCTTGACCTGTCGGTTGCATTCCGCCTTTGCATTGCAGCAAAACACCCACGAATCATTCTCCTCGACTCGAGCACATCATTCTAGTCGGTATAGTACGGGCACACACGTAATTCATTACATATCCTGACCTCGGGTGGAGACCAATAATCCGCGCAATCGCACCTGCTTTATTGAACTGTACAGTACATACATGGCCATCTCCCTTGCACTGCTTAAACACCTCGAGATGCCCACTCTGTCTACTATGGAGAGTATAAATGTTGATCTTATGTTTCGGGCCTACTGTTAGCCCTGGAGGTCATGCTGTCTGGAGAGCCACGTGATGACGGAGCTAACTGCATTCTGCAAAGCAATCCCTTTGACAGACCAACAAGATTGATGGCGCGTGTCGTCAGTTTAACACGGACCATGATCTCTGGATGATGAAGGTATGGCTCTGAATATCATCTGTTATACTTTAGCCATTTGCATTGTGTTAATCAGACAACTCCCACCAATCTAAAGCCACCGAATATTCACCACGTCCAACTTCGGCAAATAGCGTTGCGCGTCCAATACAATTGAAAGACATGTCTGGGCGGGGCACTCTGCCAGAAGGACCGAAGGAGGGCGGAAAACAGATGGTACCTGAATCATTTCGTTGCCCGGTCTTACCCAACTCGTCGTTCTTCTGGACTTCGGCCCGATATCTCCATCACGTTGCGTATGAATCTTGCCTCATGTGGTTCTGAGATTTTAATCTGTCGTACCGCACCCTATTGTATCTGATGCATGCCACAGTGTCATGCGTAGTATACACGCTGGATGCAAATATGAATGCTGGTCCTGTACCAAAGGTGGGGTTCCGGGGTTATTCTCCGCTGGTATGGAGACTTAAGGGTAAGGGGGGTTTACATATATGCGGGATCACCACCCAAATCCTTGATGGAGGCGCGGTAAAACACTTTGCAAATAAACCCGGCGATCTTGATGGAAAGTAATACTGTCGGGGACCGAGAGCCATGCTAACTGCTATGGTACTCTATGGTACAGACAACCGCACTGCGTCCGATCGTCTGCAAGACATACCTTCGGCTGCTGCGACAGAGTCTGTTCTTGGGTGCCGTCAGCGCTACTCAATTTTTTCAACGAAGATTTTCAACGAGTCCGTCCAAAAAGCAGTGGCAATATGAGCAAAGACTTCCTCATTGTGCAGAGGCTGTACGACCTCTGGAAACTTGATCCAGAGGCACAAAGCATTACCTAGCTGTGCTGCATCTAGCCAAGTCTTGGCATGTTCGTCTCTGGTACACGAATTCGGGCTCTGACCAGCCGCTCGTCAAACGTAGGTAATTCCATTGCTCATACGTTGCTGTGCCCCCCGCGGTAGATGACACCGGCTGGAAGAAGTGCGGAGGGTGAAACGAGGCTGATGTGGCTGGGCAATGGTTATGATGTCATCGTCAGCGTTTATTCGCTTCCATGAGAGGCCCAAGCTCAAGCAGTGAGACTCAACAGAGCTTCAACGCGACATCATGTCGTGCGGGTACAATACTCATCCAAAGCGTGATGCCTCAATAGATTGTGCTTGCTATCCATCTTCTTCACCCATCTGACAAGTGATTGAGCCCCTAAGCGAGCAGCTACCCCACCATGCACGGCATCCTGGAACTGTCACTGCAGCTGCTGAACTCATTCATTCCTGGAAATCATGGTGTGTAAGCTCAGGCGAGTCCACTTGGACTCACTAAAGCCCCATACTGGAAACTTACCAAGCTGCCGAAGGACCACTCGGCGCCCAAATCCCAATACAGGGTGAACAAAATTTGGTAAAGCGTGAGTCTCACTTCAATACAGCCTATCAAGACTCTGGTCGTACTCCAGTGCCATGGTTTCGATTGACATGCTATGCAGCCACGGCCACGACCAAGTCCTCTAATCTGCCAGACTACTTTGTTACCGACGATGGACATTTCCAAGGCCCAACACAGACGGGCAGTGCACCCTTTCTAGCGCAAACCAATCTAGCGCCGTTCGCTGGAGTATCATACATACCTAATACGCCGCTGGAGACTCAAATACCTATTGCTGGTAATCCAGACAACAAGAACATCTTTCAAAGTCTCGCAAATCTCAGTCCTTATTTTCCCAATCCCAGAGGCTTCGGCGTTGATGAATATGCTATCCCCCCTGGGTCCAATGTATCATGGCTGAACATGGTGCACCGCCATGGCAGTCGCTACCCAGAAGTCAGCGGTGATGCTGCCGAGCGAACTCTTGGTTTGAAGCTCAGCAATGCGACTGGGAAGTTCACTGGTCATGGGCCCCTCGATTTCCTCAATGACTGGAAATTTTTATTGGGTGCTGAGATCTTGGTGCCAAATGGCAAACAAGAGCTCTTCACTTCGGGAACACTGCATTACTATCAGTATGGCCATTTGTACCCAAACAATGGCAGCAAGATTGTTGTGAGAAGTACTACGCAGCGGCGCATGACAGAGTCTGCAGAGTATTTCCTTGCTGGCTTCTTTGGTCTAGGCTGGGCGCAGAACGCAACTCTTGAGCTAGGTATTGAATGGCCGGGCTTCAACAACACATTGGCTGGATACAAGCACTGCGATCACAATAGCTGGGGTATGGCCAGGGATGGTACGACAACTTTCTTCATCCTTTGAGCGCATGACTGATGATAATTAGCCCTCATGAAATGGGTAGGTGTATACTTGCGCGATGCCCATAAGCGCTTCACCGATAATATCTCTGGTGATCTAGATTGGACTCTCAGTGACACTTGTGAGTTTTCCAAGAAAAGAGAATGTCGAGCTGTGGTGCTAATGAGACCTAGATAACGCTCAAGCCCTATGCTCCTACGAGACCGTTGCTCTGGGCTTCTCACACTGGTGTGGACTCTTTACATATGAAGAGTGGGAAGGTTACGAGTATGCTCTAGATATCGCATTTCAGGCCGGGACAGGCTTCGCGTCTCCCGTTGGTCGCGCCATTGGCATTGGTACATAACATCCTATAATCTCGATACCAAAGTCACTAACAACCCTCAGGCTACGTGCAAGAGGTGCTTGCTCGTATGCAACACCATGTCATCACTGAGCCAGCCGCGCAAATCAATGTCACGCTCGATAACAACACGATCACTTTCCCAGTAGATCAAAACCTCAACCTCGATTTCAGCCATGATGCGGGCATCCTCGGCATCTTGACTGCATTTGGATTGACTCAGTTCAACGATGTACTCCCCTTGACACATATCAAGAGGGACCGTGAGTTCATCCTCTCACACCTGCAGCCTTTCGCCGGCCGTCTCGACATCGAGATCATCAAGACGCCCGCTCCCGTCAATCCTGACCGAACGTCGAAGAATATTTACCTAGATGGTAAGCCGACGAATTACGTGCACTTCATTCTCAATCAGCGCACGATTCCACTTGGCAGGAGCTTGGAACAATGTGGAGATAGGGACGATGGATGGTGTGAAATGGACACTTTCATCAAGGTGCAACAGGAACAGATTGAGTTGGCTGACTATGACTTTGCATGCTTCGGGGACTATGAGAACCCCAAGTATGGGGATATTACTGATGGGAGGCCGATACGGTAGCGTGGAGGTCTCCAGGGTACGATATGGTAGATGTATATGGCTGATAGGTGAGCTAGTCACATACAATAATAATCACGGTAGATATGCTGAGCTAAGAGATTGGTAAGGAGGACTTATAAGAACTCCGCATGATATAGTGAGAACACGTCAGCAAAAGCACACTAGGAACCCCTAGGGTGCATAATCACAATTATGCCAAGTATATCAACATTGATTATAGTAAAAATTTGTAAAAATTTCATTGCCCACAAAAACTAAACTAAAATGCCCTACACAAACAAACCTACAAAAGCAAACCTATACACAAAAAAAGATTCAAAAAACCCTAAAAACAAATACCCCTAATACCTATACCGGACCTTCCTCACATCCACCCAAGTCGATTTAAACCCCTTCACCCACTCCTCCTCCTCCTCACTCTTGCAACTCTTCATTCGCTCATTCCACTCCTCCATACTGACACAAAAGCCACGCTTGCCGGCCTGATATGGCGCCACATAGCACCACTCCCAGCGCGTCTCCTGGAACATCTCCTCCCTGCAGTACACGCAGCTGCTGTGCTCCTCTGTCCAGCGGAGCAGACAGGAGGCGTGGGCGGTGTGCCCGCAGATCTTGGTTTTGATGGCGGGGTCTGCTGGCGCGGGGGGGTTGTTAGTTGGATGGTGGAGGAAGGGTGGTGGAGGTGGGAGCGTACCAGAGGCGACTTGCGCTTGCTCTTGAGCATGGCCCTTGTTGGGGACCAGTGGCTCGAGGCAGATTGGGCAGTCATCCCCTTTGGCGATGTTGGCCGGGTGGACGACGCTGGTGGCGGCCACGAGGGCCTTGACGCGGGATGCCTTGTCTGGGACGCGGGTCATGGTGTTTGAAGACATATTGGTAGTTGGGGTGGTATTGGTAATGGTAGTAGTGGTAGTAGTATGTGTTGAAAGAGTATTGGGTACTTGTATAATACTGTGATGGTATGTATGCAATATAGTAAGAACAAGGGAGAGCAGGTAAGGTCTCCCTTTTATCAGGTCTGAGAGCAACTAATTCGAATATTATGCTAGTGCAGAAATACTATGCAGATGAATATATTGTAGTTTTACCAGTCGTGCATGAATGAGACCAAGGTTAGACATTCGTGAGCACTGACCTCAACAACACTCTAGGCTACACTTTTGATATCAGCCAACGAATTCGCGCCGCCAGAGTCCTGCAGCCTGCATGTTTGACCAAAAAAAAAAAGACCTGACGTGCCTAGATATTGTTCGTGTCCCAGAGAAATGGTCGAGTCCGGAACACCAGACACCCTCACTAGCTTCACGATCGTGGCTCATAGCCACACTTTTTTCATCCTGAACCGTGATTCAGCATCATATTTTGACTTGCACAATGCAACGTACCATAATTGCTAATTCTATTACTGAAATATACCATTCTTGTTGACCTATTGCCGCAACGTACCATTCTTACGACCCGACTAGCCTGCGTGATGAGGTGGTAGATATTGTCAAGGCCACGATACCTACTTGGTGTTCAGCACATCGACCCAGCCTTCAGGTCTTAGCCTCCCTCCCGCATATCCTTCCTGTAGGAACTTTTCGCCATCGAACCCAAATTCGATGAGAGCATCTTCGCTGCCCCATTCCCCGTGGCCGCTCATGCCAATGGGGACCTTACCAGCACCCTTGACACCATCTACGTACCCCACGGGGAACTGGATGCAAGGTATTCCCGTGAAGTTTGCCAGCCATGCATATTCCATGTTGCGAAGCTGCTGGTTGCCATTCGACACACCATAACTGAGCTCGCCATCTTCGATGGGCCAGCCTGCATTTGGTGTGGTTGGTGTGACGATGACGAGGCCAGGATGGGTGCGGTAAAGGTGCGCTAGATGTTCCATAAGAATATTGCGTACCCGCTGAGCGAGGAGGAAGTCTGTAGCGGGTGTCTGCTTAGCGACGCTCATGAGAACCCTGTTGGGGCTAGTGAGATCGTATATAGAACTCCGATGGCCGCTTGCACCCTCGGCCAGGATAGTCATGGCATGAGCTATTTGCCCTTGGGGTAGAAGGGGAATGGTGATATCGACAGTCTCGTAGCCTAGTTCAGACTTGAAGTACTGTAACGCTGACTGGCAAGCCTCTTGGACAGCCGGATCTGCACGATCAAGCCATGCTTTGTAAATTCCAATGACTTTGGGTCTTGGTCCAGAGATCTTCTTTGGTGGGCTGAAATCCGATGAAGGGTAGTGTGTTGGGTCAGGTTGGGCCATGACGCGATATGAAATTTCGAGATCTGACATGTTACTCGCCAACGGGCCTCGAACTGTGACCGACTTGCCTGCATCAGGCATTGGTGCGACCGATACACGAGCATGGGAGGTTTTGAGACCATAAAGACCACAGTAGCAACTCGGGATACGAACAGAGCCACCGCCGTCTGAACCGATGGCGAAAGGAATGATTCCATACCCGACGGCTGAGGCAGCACCACCTGATGACCCTCCGGTGTAGTATGAATTGTTGTATGGATTAAGTGGAGTGCCCCAATTGGGATTGTTGTTGGTAGTGTCTGCCATTGTTAGTTCTGATGTTCCAATTGGATAATCTATGGCTCTATAGAGCTTGCAGGTGTCTTGACATACCCATCCCAAGCTCATGCATAGTCAGCTTCCCCACGAGTATAGCTCCTGCTTCCTCGACCTTTTTCGCACACCAACTTGTCTCCTTATCTCCGCCATCAGTGTAGTCGTGCGTCGTGCCAATATATCTTTTGTAACCCTTGATTGCCAGATCATCCTTGACACCAAAAGGTACACCATCAAGTATGCCTAGTGGTTGACCCTGCTTCCACCTCTGCGTCGACTCCGCAGCAGCCTGTCTTATAAGCTCTGCCTTGCTCTCCATAAACGCAGTCGCAAGCGTCCTCTTCTTGTGATCCCCATTTCTGAGGATGAGAGGTAGAAGAGCTTCGACTACATCGGTGGGTGTGGTCGCACCGCTCGCGTATGCGTCATGAAAGTCCTGGATGGTATAGAAGCGTGTATCCGAGGCATTGGGCAGTGTACGGAAACTTGTAACATCTGTATAGCTCCCAGGAGCTTCATCGTTGTCATACGGGAGCAGAATCACAGTGGGATCGTATCGTGGATCGATGCCATCGAGCTTGCGGCATTTTCGCAATGAGCTGAAGCCGGCGTTGCTCCAGAGCGCATGTGGAACTAGGGGAATTGCAGCGACCCTACTTGAGTGAGCCCAGTGACTACGAGGTACATGATAAGTGCATACGCATATGAAAGAATGTCCAATATCTTTCCCTTGAAAATAGGATTCTGTCCCTCTGGTGGTGCTTCGAAAGGCGTCTCATGAACTCTTGGCGTGGGGTAGTTCAGGAACCGCGGTGTCATGGTGGGCTTATTCTGTCGCGCAACGGGTGGAATCCTTCGTCTGGTTGCTTGCAAGTGCACAAGAACAGCGACCCCAATGAGGTAACTATTTACTTGTCATGCGATATGGCTTCGATTCCAGTCAATTCCAATCTCCAACATTCAGCTCTGACATGTGCTGACGCTAGTCGTTGCCTCGGGACGGCATGCTCACGGAGCGGGCCCTGTGTACACAGTAGGTAGTCAGTACATGGGCCGGACGTTCCGTAATATGCCCACCCCTTTTGGGCTCGCTGTATCATTCACTTTGTCCATCGGCTGTGAGCGGCCCTTTTATGTTAAGGTGAGAGGTAGGATTGCCATTGCCGCGAAACCTCCGCAGGCTTCCAACATGTGCTTTTCAAAGGCACAGGCTTCGATCAATTGAAAAGAGGTGTGGATTATCAACTTCTGATGGCTCAACATAAGTAATACGCTTTTGAATAATACACGATTTTGTCGCTACGAATGTGAAATGCCTTCGCCCGGAACACAATTTAGTTCCCTCTACAGTATTCCACATCAACACGCAACGTTGCACCAAAAAAAGGTAGACGAGGTGTGCGTGTTGTCCCCTCCGTCAATGGTTCGAAGATATGATCGTTTACCAACAGGCCCCGGCTTGTGCGTCTCTGAAGCTGAGACCGGCAGTGATGCTATGTGATCCGACACGTCAGCATCGCTTACTGTGCAGAAAGTGGCAATGTGGAGTCCGCTTGAGCATGTCTGCCAATCTACTGACCCTTGCGGGGAACAGCGGCTGAGCCAGACACCTCGTCACCCATACGGTTGTACTCCTTCTGCAAGTTATCGACCTGCTTCTTCAGGATCTCCATGTCACGGTCCTTGGCTGCGAGCTCGTTCTTGAGTTTGCCAACCTCGCCAGCGCCGCCGACATCCTTGAGTGAAGTACCCTTCTTTGCGTTGGTGTCGCCCTTGTAAGCCTTGAGCTCTTCCTCCAGACGGAGAGTGTCAAGGATCATGACATAGGTGCGGTTCAGGATAAGGGAGAGGAAGAGCGTGAATCCACAAAGGTACATGTTGCGCTGCGAGTAGAATTTGCGGGCCTGGACCTCCATGCGTTCGATGCCACCAAGGGCTGCGTTACTGCACGATGTGTTAGCGCGCGCATGTAGCGCAAGCAGGTTGTTGACATACCTTCCGCGGGCGCCTGGCTCATCCGAGCCAGAAAGCTCTATTTGAACGCGGTAGACACGGTTGACACTGTCAACAAACAGGATCAGGATGAAGATGAATGTAATCTAGCCCATTTTAGATGACGTTCAATCTATCGAACAGGGGCCGTATCCTACCTTCATGCCATATTGTAGCTTGGCTATTATTGGGCTCTCCGAGATGAAGGTGAAGAGCTTGCGGCGCCATGTGAACGGCAGTGGGACAATAAGGGCGCAGAAGATGAGCATCTCCGTCACCAGAAGCAAGAAGACCTGAACAGACAAGAAGAGTAAGTAAAGGGGCCACATGTTCGATACCAGCCGTAGTGGTGGTGAAAGGCACACGAGCAGCCAACGCAGGCGAATGCCATGATCATTGCCCGCATCGTGCCTTCCATCCGTCCACCCGTCATGGCCAGGTTGTTTCTCTTACCAGACTGTAGTAGAGCGTCATTTTGGCGACGTGCTGATAATTTCAGGGCAGGGAGGCCGATGTGTATGTGCTGTTTTGAGGGGCGGGGCTGAGCGGTAACAGCAAGGCCTTTTCAAGTCGCAGGAGTGGTCGAGAAAGGCCAAGTCGGCAGACTGGAGGCCAAAGAGGTGAGGTGAAGGATACAGACAGGTGGTGGAAAGGTGAGATGGGAAAGCAGGCACAGGTTAGGCGATGTCAAGTAGGAGCCGCAACTGCCTAGCTTGTGAACAAAATACGTCACAGCACTCCCAGCTTTGGGAGAGGCGCACGGGCCGAGTGTCAGTCTAACCCTCTTGGGCCCTCCACTAACATTCTCAAATTGTCCAACAAACCTTTCTTGGTCGAGCTGCGAAGCCACGACCACTTCGCATATCTAGAAGCCTGTTTCGGCGGACTATTCGCCAATGACGACAGAGGCTATGGAGGGAGTAGTGAAGGACGAGCCGGTTCCCAATGGTGCGCCAGTAGAGTCCCATGGCACTGCTTACAGTGGCAATGGTGGTGAAGTAGATGCAAATGCTGAGAAGAAGCGAGCGAGGAGTAGCACGCCAGTGCATGATGAGACTTCAGTGAAGCGTGTAAAGGGTGTTGCCCCGATTAAGGCTGAGTTGGTTGCATCAAGTCGAATGCGATGCTGCACGTGCTAAGAACACCAGATTTCTGATTCATCGAGGTGATAACAGAATTGCGACAAAAGAGAAAGTCGTGGATGACGATGCAGCTGAAGCCGCAGACGATCGCTACAGGAAAGATGCCCGTGATGGTGGGGGTAACGGCAAGGGCAAGAAAGACAAGAAGCAAAGGGGCCAAAACACCAGTCGAAACTTTGGAAGCTCACGCGACAAGACTCCGCTCTGCAGTTCTCGTGCTCTCTTCAATGAGTTCTCCGCAAAGGAATGTCCGTTTGGCCAAAAGTGCAAATTCGAACACGATCTTCGGAGGTACTTGAGGGAAGGCCGACGGGAAGATCTCACGACCATGAATGGCCAATGTCCAGTATTCGAAGTCAAAGGGTTCTGCCATATGGGGTGGAAGTGCCGATTCGTCGGCAGTCACTCGGAAGAGCGGACTACCGAGGACGGAAGAAAAGAGCTTGTGTTGAAAGAAGACGCTGAACGCAAAGCTCAAGTTGCGGATGTTGAAGAGGAAGTTGGCGTTGTCAACATCGTATCCAAGGATGTCAAATTTGGTCTGTCAAGACGGAAGATTAGCACACCACGCTCTGACCAATACATTGAATGGATCGAGAAGAACAAAGGCCTGGAGCGTGAGGTTTTCGACAGCACAATGGGCGACTCTAAGGCTCTCAAGGAGGAGCTAGAAGCTCGCCGAGCAGAATACGTTGAAGCACCATTCCGACCCTCAGAAAAACGGCGCATCTATTATGGACCAGAAACACCGGTTCTCGCCCCCCTCACAACCCAAGGAAACATGCCCTACCGCCGCCTCTGTGTCGATCTAGGATGTCAAGTGACCTGGAGCGAAATGGCAATGGGCATGCCACTCATACAAGGCGAACGTGGCGAATGGGCCTTGATGAAAGCTCACGAATCCGAAATCACGCCTCCTGCATTCCAGTCCAAGAACAAAGTTGTCCAAGGCTATGACAACAGCACCGACATGAAGTTTGGTGCCCAAATCGCTGCGAACAAACCCTGGCTTGCCACGAAGACAGTAGAAGTTCTAACTGACCACTGTCCAAAACTCCGCGCTATCGATCTCAACTGTGGATGTCCCATCAACCTGGTGTGCGAAAAAGGTGCCGGTTCTGCACTCCTAGACCAAGAAGCCAAACTCGAACAGATACTACGTGGCATGAACTACGTATCCAAAGAGGTCCCTATCACTGTCAAGATCCGCATGGGCACCAAAGACAACCAGCCCACGGCCCAAAAGCTCATCAAGCGCCTCGTCCTCGGCGGCCGCGAATCTATTGAGACTGGCAAAGGCACCTGCGGCATCGCAGCCATCACGCTCCACGGCCGGAGCAAACAGCAACGCTACTCCCGCAGCGCAGACTGGTCCTACATCGCTGAATGTGCGTCGCTCATTACCCGGCTCAAGAAAGAACGCGACGCCCAAATCGACACCCTTGCCGAACCCGATGCCCGCGACCAACCCAACGGTGGAACCGTCTACTTCGTCGGCAACGGCGACTGCTATTCCCACACAGACTACTACAACGCCCTCGACTCGGCCCACGTCGACTCCGTCATGATTGGCCGCGGCGCCCTCATCAAACCCTGGATCTTTGAGGAAATCACCACAAACCAGTACCTCGACAAGTCGGCCACTGAGCGCCTCGCCTACATTGAAAAGTTTGCAAAATACGGCATGCAGACTTGGGGCTCTGATGAACAGGGCATCGGCACCACGCGCCGCTTCATGCTCGAGTGGCTCAGCTTTGCCCATCGCTACGTGCCCGTGGGTATTCTGGAGTATTTGCCACCCCATATTCAAGATCGGCCGCCGATTTTCAAGGGCCGGAATGAGCTCGAGACGCTGCTGGCGAGTGAGCATTACAAGGATTGGATCAAATTGAGGTATGTGGCGGCTCGCTTGTTGTTCATGGCTGAAGCAGCTCAATTTGTATGATATGGTTGCTAACTCTTCATTCCGCAGTGAAATGTTTCTGGGTCCTGCGCATCCAAACTTCAAGTTTGAGCCAAAGCACAAGTCGAATGCCTATGAGATTGAGGCCGAGGGATAGATGGATGAGTGCAGCAGTGCTGGCTGAGACTTCCAATGTGCCTACTGAGTGAGCTTGAGAGGTCTCGAGCGTCGTAAAAACTGTATTTTCCTAGGTGCATATTGGAGGATGGGATTCGGTATTGTGACTGGGAAACGTAGCGAGTAGAACGATTTCAAAGCTTTTCATCATCTTTGATATCTTGACAGTGTCCATAGCACTCAAAACTGCCTCAAGACGTTGTAAATCGTCTCACAAAATCAACTCCTAATGCAACACACAAAGCATACTATACAAACCCGCAATCCAGCCCCTCATTTATCATCAAAGAGCTCTGGATAGCGATACCCCTGCAAAAGTCCCCAATCCCCTCCAACCCCTCATTACGCACCCTCCCATCTACGAAACGCCACCAAACCTCTCCGTCCTACCACCCCTGAAGCTCCTATAAAAGTCTTCTGTAGGATCCGAGCCCAGTCCATTCCAGCCGTTTGCGCCCACACGCTGCGACTCCTTTTGCGCCTTGTTGATCTTATCTTGGAGCTGCGAGGCGCCCGAGTCGATGAGTTGGAGCTGTGCGAGCTGGGTGTTGAGGACGCGGACGACTTTTGTCAACTGTTTGCATGAGTCAGTAAATAATCTAAAAATGTAGCGGAGTGCTATGAAGAGGTAGAATGGTTGGTAGTGATGAACATACCGGATCATCGGGCTTGCCAGTCTTGCTTAGTGTCTGGGATGTAGTGTTGATTTCCTCAATCATCTCGGTGAGATCCTTGTTCAGCTCGTTGAGCCTGTCTTGGAGTTTCTCGGCGAGTTTGTAGCTGGAAGTGCTGTTAGTACTTCTTTGCAAGGATACTGTTTCCGCGAGACTTACGTTCGTTCACGCTCTTGATCAGGACCACGTAGACCCTCGTTCTTCCCGCTGACTCCGTGCATCTTCATCAGATTGTCAATCTCCTTCTCATATCGGTCAAGATAAGAGTCCAATTCTTGCTGGTTTTCCTCCATCATCGTCAGTTGCCTTTCCACTTCTGCAGCGTCGCGTTCAGCCTGGAAAGTCTTGGAATACAGCTGGCGAACTTTGTCGGAGTTCTCGACCAGAGCGCGATCCCAAGATGCGACTGTCTCGGCCTGTTGCTGAAACTCCTTTTGGTACTTGGAAAGATCAGCTGCCCATCGTGTAATGATCTCGTCCATGGACTTGTTCTTCAGCCGTGACTGAGCAGATGGTGCTGGACCGGCGGTCGAGCTAGCCATGTTGGCCGCATTCGCCCCTGATGTTGCTGTGGTGGCTCCAAGGCCAGATGCAGGTTGAGAGGTTGATGTGGAATTTGCAGGCTGCGTTCCGGTTGTTGCTGGTTTGGCGCCGAAAAGACTTGGGGTTGCGCCTGAGGTTGCGCCTGAGCTAGACGCTGGGGGTGCAGAGCTTCCGCCGCCCAGACCCGGAAAAGCTGTAGAGCCAGCTGTTGTGGTCGTAGGCCCGCTGGTAGCAGTAGTAGTCGCGCTGCTGGTCGCCGTTGTATCGGCAGCCGTAGACGCAGGGGGCTTACCCCAATTGAAGTTGCTGCTTCCTCCCGCTGACGCCGGCGTGTTGGAGCCAGCACCCGCGAAAAGACCACCGCTAGCGGGCGCGGATGATGCTGGAGCTGTCGTGTTTCCACCTAATGATGGCGTAGAGCCTGTCGAGGCAGGTGTCGAGCCAAGATTGAACCCAAGGGGCTTGGCTGGTGTCGCCGAGGGCGTTGTGCTTCCCAGATTACCAAAGAGACCAGACTTGGGAGCGGCTTGCCCTTCCTGTGTACCCGCAGTCGCATTCTGAGCACCTCCGCCGAAGAGACCACTTGATGGCGCCGAAGACGTGGGTGTCGCAGGCTTATTCGCATCGGAGGAGGCGCCTGTGTTGCCGAAGAGTCCAGATCCGGGAGTAGAGGCTCCTGCAGGTTTCGCGGCCGAGCTACCGAACAAGCTAGGTGCAGCTGATGAGGATGTGGTCGCTGGTTTCTGAGCCTGTCCGAATAATGCACCTGATTGTGTGCTTCCCGATTGGTTGTTCTGTTGACCAAACAAAGACGAACCAGATTGAGCAGCTCCGCCCGCCTGATTGTTGTTACCCCCGAAAAGACTTGGGCCAGGAGGGGGTCCAGCTGGAGTGGTTGAGGGAAGGAACGAAGTCTTGTTTGGCGCAGGTGTTGCTGTTGGTGTTGAGCCTAGCAATTTACGTGAGTATTTGCAGATTCGCAGATTCGCACACGTTGCTCCCAATGAAGGCTTCAAATAGACATACCAGAAGTTGCTCCAAAGCTGAAAGAGGGCGCCGAGGAGGTGGCTGCACCGCTCGTAGCGGATGATGTGCCTCCAAACAGACCTCCAGCAGGCTTTGACGCGTCCTCGCTGGGCTTTCCCAGGCTCCCAAATCCAGCAAAGCTGGGAGTCGTAGACGCGCCCGATATAGCCCCACCACCGAAGAGACCACCGGCTGGCTTGCTTGCGGGGGTGCTTGATGCGCCTCCTCCAAAGACACTCGAAGAGCTGGCGGCTGTATTTGCAGTACCAAACAGGCTTGGGGTTGCTGAGCCTGATGAGCCGGTCGCAGCGCCAAACAACGGCTTGTTTGGGGTACTGCTACTGTTGTTGTTGTTGTTGTTGTTGTTGTTGCTATTGCTGTTGGCGCCGAAACTGAAGTTCATGATGGCGGTGGTATTGTTTACGGTCTCGAAGAGGTGAATTGGCGTGGCAGGTCCACGTTCTGTCTCAGGACGCGCAATGAATGCTGGATAGGGCGTCGCAACACCACAGGCACGCACTGTAGCAATCGCGCAAGTACTCTAAATAGCAGGTGTAGGACAGGCGAATTGCTCGGAGCTTGGCTTGGCTTCGGCGTGTGAGTTACAGCTGCCAAAGTTGAGGTAAGGGTAGGAGTACTTGGGGCCCATGCAACCTGAGCAAGCTGCAAATGCTAGCGTCGGCCAAACGGGCGCCCAAACTCCGGGTTGATTGCTGGTTGCATGTGGGCAAATGGGATTCCAGACCATCTCGGACGCTTCTTCCCTTCCCCGCTAGGCCATCACCGCACCGCTTGAAACCCCACGACGACAACTGACACCCATTGGAGGCGCAGCAGACTGCCACATTACATTACATTGTCTGCTTTTGTTCTTCTCTTCTCTTACACCCCCCCCTTTTTTTTTTCTCCAAACCAAAATAGGCCAGATCTCTCATAACTTCAGACCTGCAGTCTCTTCTTCCGCCCTCATATCCAGCCAGACCACACCAACCAAAACCCCCCCCCAACACTTCCTTGCAAGCGTTGGCCCAACATGCCTGATGAACTGGCCCCCCCGCGTAAGAGTGTCGAACTCGAGGATCCTGGTGCGAGGGAGCTTGGTGAGTCTGCGTGTGATAGCAATGCCATGCTTCCCATCTAATCAACACATGCAGCCGATTCAAGTGACGAGCACTTCTCCGACGCCTCCGAAGGACGAGCAGCCCTCCGCAATGAAGCCACTTCTCCTATTCCAATCACGCGTGTCGAGCGGGTCGATGATGAGCCCGCCCATGGCGAAGTCCCTGGCACAGAGGCCTACAAGATGCGGACCCAGGATGCTGTACCCGACGAGGTCGAGATCGTACCGGAGGGCTCGCGAAGTCGTAGTGCTTCGAGAGTGAGCGCAAGTGACCGGCCTCTGACACCGGGAGGCACTCCTGTTCCAAAGACCGTCGTTGAACGAGTGGATGACGTGCCAGCCCACGGCGAAGTTCCCGGTACACTTGCGCACCAGCAACGCCTCGCCGACGCCGAGCCCGATGTGATTGTCAAGATCCCCCAGCCGCCCAAGAACAAGACTGCAGGTACGTAGGGCATTTCCTTGGTGCCTCCTGCGTACCATTGACGGAAAAAGGATCGCCAACTCCCTCGCTTGATAGGTCTCCCTTGAACTCCACCACTGACGGCGCATCCGAATCCTCCTCCCATCCTCTCGAGGAGACTGACACGGTACCTGAGCCAGACGACGAGGAAGCGGATGGAGATATGCCAGACGAAGACGACGATGGCTTTGGAGACTTTGACGAGTTCGAAGAGGGCGGGAACGACGATGACTTTGGGGACTTTGACGATGGGTTTCAGCAAGGCGAGTACGAGGCAGAGACTACATTTGATAATCCCCCAACACATCAACCCCCGGTACCTGCCCCTTCACCAGGTCCTGTAAGTAATGAGAATCTTAGCCTCAGCATACCACGCTTCTCTCCTTTTGATCTGCTCTTGCTACCGTGACCATCTACAAACCAAAACATGTAACTGACCAACTCCCTTTTCTTGCAACAGCCTGTCCTTGACTTCGCCGCCCTCACCTCCCCCGACTCCATCACAACAGCCGCTCAACCCTACATCGACTCCATTTACCCCTCGCACGACATCCCCGGCATATCCACCACCGACCTCGAACCCCCGCGCTCCATGTTCCTCAGCGAACGCAGCCACTCCCTCTGGACCCAACTCGTTGCCCCACCCCCACTCCAACCCCCAGACTGGGTCCGCTCCCGCATCCGCCGCCTCTTCCTCGTCTCCCTCGGTGTCCCCATCGACCTGGACGAAATCCTGCCAGCCTCGAAGCAAAAAAAACTCATCCTCCCCTCCATCCACATCCCCGGCGACCGCTCCCCACGCCCCTCGTCCGACGGCCGCCTCACGCGTCTCAAGAAGGAAGGCGACAACACCTCGTCCACCTCAGTCGACTCGTCCAAATCTGAATCCCGAAGGAGAAAAGGTCCGCCCCCGCCCCCCGAACTCGATCTCAGCAGCACGAGCATGCTGTGTGCGACGAGCGAGGCTGCGCTGCGCAACTTCACCCTCGACGAGCTGCAGGCGCATGTCAAGAGGTTGGGCGAGCTCGAGCGCCGCGCGCAAGAGGTGTTTGCTTATTGGCAGGCGAGGCTGGAGAGTGCATTGGGGGATAAGGATGCGTTTGAGCAGGTGATTGAGAGTTTAGTGGCTCATGCTAAGAAGTTGAGATGAGTGGGGGGGTTGTTTTACGGGGTTTTCTTCATTTTGGTAGGGGTATGAATATGGATATGGGATGGGTATACGTATGAGTATGGGCCGGGGGAGATGGCATGGTGGAAATACCTAGGACAAGGTCATTCAGATACTTTATACCGGGTTTTTTCGTTTGGTCGAGGGCAATGGGTTGGACTCGTTTTGTCTGGTCTTATCTTTTTCCTGGTTCCAAAGGGTAAATGGGAATGGCCATATGCGACTCTAGAGAGGATACGACAGATCGTTGCATGGTTTTATCAAAATCTAGGTACAGGTAGGCTCATCAGGACTCTTGTCATGAGAGCGGATTTTCATGCTATCATTATATCATTATATCATTATATCATTATATCATTATATCATTATATCATTATATCATTATATCATTATATCATTATATCATTATATCATTATATCATTATAATCATCACAATCTCGTACGGGGCTTGTTTGAACCTCGACACACTACAGAGATAAGCACATGGGCATGTCGAAATCAAAATCACAATCGAATTTTTAGAAGCAATGCATGGCGAAGAAAACATGAGAAAAGCGGGGACTGCGCGTGCGCTCTGAAATCCAGTCTTTTGCATCACTGTGACTCTTGTTCAATCTGGAAACGAAATCAAGTGCTCACCAAAGGAAAAAACCCCCCCCGATATATGCTTCTTTCTCCAATTTTCATTCCGTCTTGACAATATAGATAGCTCGACTCGTCGAAAATATTTCGCCGTGTTCGGAGTTCCAGAGTAGGTAAACAGTAGTAGTAGGAGGTCATCATCATCGATCGTCTCTTTTTTTCATCACGACGTGGTTTTCTTTTCTTCTTTTAGATGTGGCTAGATAGAACGAGGCACCCAGAGGTCAGCTAAGAGCTGTCTTGTCTGTTTCACCAAAACCCCCTACTTTTCTGTTTTTCCCCCTTTTGACAAACTACTACATGTACATGCGGTACTAGATTGTGGCAGAGGAGAGAAGTCGCAGCGCACTGGGATGTGTGGTGCTTACTTTTGCTCGCCTTGGGAGCGGCCCTCGTTGATGACATCGTCGCTGGAGGGGGGGGGGGGGGTTGTTAGTGGGGGTTCTGTGGAAGGGGTGTTTGGGGTGTGTTTGTGAGAGGGGAGGGGGATGTGGTGCCGGATATGGTAGTAAGGAATTACGAGGTGGGGCAGCGGAGGAACAAACTTACATGTGCTTGTCGAGATCCTCAATGTGCTGTTTTTGCTGCTTGAGCTTCTCCTTGATTGCCCTGAGCCTGTGGAAAATAAGTTAGCCATGTTCCTTGTATGTTTTCTTCAAGCAATTTGCCTCGCATTGTAGGTACGCTTTCATGGGCGGCGCATTCGATGGGGAAGACGGGTTCGCGATGGACGTACTTGGCCTTCTCTTCCTGACGGATGTAGAGCTCCTCAGCAGCGGCCTCACGCTTGGTGAAAGCATCACTATTTCTCGAATTAGCACCTGTCCACTTTAGATTTTCATCAGTTGCGATTTACCCTCCAGCGCTTCCGGTAGGCCTCGAGGTACCCGAGCCGGTGGCACCCTCGGCCATGCGCAAGGCAGAGGCCGAGAAGTAGCGGGGAGCGGCGAAGGAGCGCGCGCTCTTGATGATTTGTGTGCGAAGCATGATGTTGATTTGATTTGGGGTGGTGAGCAATTGGGAGACGGAGAGGTGGTGTTTTATGGCAATTGCGGGCGGCAAGGTGGAGTGATGGCTTGGATCACGGTCGAGAGAAGCTTGGACCGGCTGGGTAGAGCGTCATCGTTGGTGGATCATGTGACGATCTGTTTACTGTCGTGTTGCTGGTTGTGACAGGCTGCCGAACTGGAATAAGGGGGTTATGATTTATGATGTGTTTGTTTGTTTCCCTCTGGATTGAAGGTCCTTGTATGCAGCGTTAGAGAGATGTTGCTGATGTAGCTCTCGTGCAAGTCGCCTGCTGGTTCAAGGTGTCAACTGGTCCGTCAGTGTACCGGTACCGTAGGTAGGTAGGTAGGTAGGTACCTTCGAGTCATTCGACGACCGAACAGATGGAACAGATGGTTCAGAGAGGACACCGTGCGGTACACGCTATGCTATTGTACTGTCTGTATGTAGGTACTCTACCCGAAGATCCTGGATGTGAACATGTTTGCACAAGGCGAGGAATAATAATGAGAGCATTATACTGGAGCACTGCAACAGGTACCTACATACTGTCCCTATCACCTGGACCATGCATCGACAATCCATCCGTACCTAGAATACAGAAGGCCTTGGCAGCTCTTTGACGATCTCCACCCGTCTCCTACCGGTATGTGATGAGGAGAGTGATGGTGGTGGTCATGATGGCTGGTTCCATTGCCGGTACACACTCTTTGCCACTTGATCCTGCTCATATGCAGTGAGGACTGAAAAGGCGGTCATGATCCATGTACAGCAGGTACCTAGCTCATGCACTCTATCCAGTGAGTATGTACTCCATGTACTCCATGTACTCTATCCAGTGAGTATGTACTCCATGTACTCCAAGTACTCCATGTACTCCATGTACTCCATGTACTCCATCTAGTGAGTATGTACTCCATGTACTCCATGTACTCCATCTACCTATGTACCCATGTACCCATATGTACCTACCGACCGTCCACCGCTGCCGCACCGGTACCGTATTGCGGGGCAGCACCTGTCAGGGCCACCGCCTGCTACCGGTAGCTAATCTGGTCGTGGCGGCCCCAGCAAAAAGTCTCAGCATCCATGAGGGGCGACGGGGCGCTGGCACGGTGGGAAAGGGAGAAGGATCATGTTGGCTTGCTCTTGTCCATGGGCGGTGACGGCCGGTCCACTGCCTGCCAGTTCGCAATCAGCGTTCTGGGCTTGTGTGAAACGATCCAAGGACAGGCAGGCGTGATCTGCGCCAAGACCAGTCGGGTCCTTCGAAGCAGAGTTGGAAGTCCCCTCCTCCTTGGTAACGCTCAACCACACAAGCCCGTCCTCCGACACAAGTTGATTTCTGACTCCAAGTCTCTTGTCAACCATCCACCAACCCCCCAACTCCTTTCATCGTCCACCTCTTCTCTGCACTCCTGCTCCCTCACACATCCCACCCATTTCGCTCTCGTAAGTAGCCTTGCCTCCCAATCCCCTCTCCCCCACCCTATCTCGTCACTCTTGCCCCCTCCCCCCCCTCTCCTCCCCCCCCCAAAACGACTGCGGACCGCTTGCAATCTGCGCTCTAGTGGCCTCTCAGCACACGCCTGCCAGCACGATAGGGACAGTGAGCCCTTCGAAGCCCGCCAGCTCCGACACTACCCGCCGTGTTGTGGTCAGCGTCGCCTGGGTGCGACGCTGATGTGTGTATGTGGCCCAGCAACAGCAGCAGCCGCACATGCTCGCCCCTCGTCGCGCCCTCCTGTCCTTGTGCGCAGAGCACACGTAGACAATGCACGCAGCTCGGCCTTCGCCCAGCCCGAGTTGGCCCCGCAGTCTGCGCTCGATACGCTCGACAAGCAATCGGCGGTGACGAGAAAATCGCACTTTTCCCTGCCTGGAGCAGAGAGGGCGTGTTGAGGGGCGAGCAGCACAGTGGAGACCCTGAGACGTCGCGACAACAACGCCCAACACGCATCCCTCGCGCGCTCACTTTGCATGTACAATGGCTAACAATCCCGCAGACCAACATCACAATGGGTTACGAAGATTCCGTCTACCTGGCCAAGCTGGCCGAACAGGCCGAGCGCTATGAGGGTGAGTCTGCCAGCAGCAAGCTGCGACCGCCCGTGCTGACACATGTGCGCAGAGATGGTCGAGAACATGAAGGCCGTTGCCTCTGCAGACCAGGAGCTCTCCGTTGAGGAGCGAAATCTTCTGTCTGTTGCCTACAAGAACGTCATTGGTGCCCGCCGCGCGTCCTGGAGAATCGTCACCTCGATTGAGCAGAAAGAAGAGTCCAAGGGCAACGAGAACCAGGTGGCCCTGATCAAGGAGTACCGCCAAAAGATCGAGGCCGAGTTGGCTAAGATCTGCGAGGATATCCTGGAGTGCCTAGACGGCCACCTGATCCCCTCTGCTGAGAGCGGCGAGTCCAAGGTCTTCTACCACAAGATGTATGTCTTCTACCTGCTTGTTCATTCGATTCTCTCACTAAATACCCTTCTTTACACAGGAAGGGCGACTACCACCGTTACCTCGCCGAGTTTGCCGTTGGTGACAAGCGCAAGACTTCTGCCGACAAGTCCCTCGAGGCATACAAGGCCGCCACCGATGTTGCTGCCCAAAACCTCGCCCCCACCCACCCCATCCGCCTGGGTCTCGCATTGAACTTCTCCGTCTTCTACTACGAGATCCTCAACTCGCCCGACCAGGCTTGCCAGTTGGCCAAGCAGGCTTTCGATGACGCCATTGCCGGTATGTCTCGAGTGGAAGCCGTTAGCTACAATACTGACAAGATTGCAGAGCTCGATACCCTCTCCGAGGAGAGCTACAAGGACTCCACCCTCATCATGCAGCTCCTCCGTGACAACTTGGTAAATCTCCATTCTACGCAATATCAAGGACTCTTCGACTAACTCATGTAGACTCTCTGGACATCGTCTGAGAATGAGCCTTCTGCCGAGGCACCTGCTGACCCTCCCGCGACTGACGCACCCGCTGCTGAGGCTTCCGAGACTCCTGCTGAGACCAAGGCATAAATCATCTGGACCTGATTCAACAGGTAATCGTAAGGCGGGTAATGACATGGTGCGCATCTTGGGAGGAAGTTATGATGCCCAGTGTATCAATCCTCACTGGTATGAGGGCTACTTTTAGGCTGCTGGCTAAAGTCACACGTGCTTCGTTAGACTCCTGAATTTTCAACCTCTCCATATATCCTGCCATTATCCCATCCCCCTTCCCCCTTCCCCCTTTGTTAATGCCAGCCCCCGTCCGTAATCCCACACTTGTATGACAACCACTTTTTTCTGTCATGGGTTTTATTCTGGAGAGGCTTATGGATTTAGACACACTGAACCTCATTCCCCACCCCCTTGTTCCACACGGGCTTGTGTCTGGATTGTGCGCCCCTTTTTTTGTCTGGCGCCGTTGTCTGCACTCCCTGTGCGAAAAATTAAAAAGAATACAAGATTTATTTTGACCAATGAAATAGTTGTATGCTTGATCTTCTGATGAATGGGTAACATGGGTGACTGCGGAGCGTGATTGATTTCTTCATCTTCAATAGTTTCACTAGGGATAGATGGTGGGATAAACGGTTTACTGGTATAGAAAATGGACTGTTGAAAGTAAGTACCAAGTAGGTTGGGACGGTAAGTGTATTAGTTGTTATTCTGTTTGTGTTTTTGGGTCTGGAGGTTTGGTTCATCTCGCACATGTGTCTGTTATGTGAATTTTTTTTTGCAAGTCAATTTCATGGAGCCATTTTCCATGGAAGTCATTATTCCCATGAACTATTTTCCATGAGCCCATCCCCATTAGACCCATCTCACCTCACCGCCCGCACATCTCACCTCACCGCCCGCACATCTCACCTCCTCCATCCCCATCCTCTTTCCCCTCCCAAAACAACTCCCCTTCCGTGTACCCTTGCCCCAGCACCGACCATCTACTCAAATACCACCACCGCCGTCGTCCCAACAAACACTGCATCGTATCAAGTCCCACCCGCCCCCGCTCCCGCCACCGTCTGTCCAAGCTGTTGGGTTGCAGCTTCAGGAGGCGTTATGACAAAAGCTCGACCGGGTCGGCCAGCGGCTGCAACGTATTGGGGTCGGGTGGCCTGGGGCGGAGAATTAGTATGTGTGGAGGGGGGAGTGGAGGGGGATAATAGGGAATTAGCGTAGGTTTGGGGGGGAGGTATGAAGGGTGAGAGGTAGGTGGAGAAAGGGGGGAAGGGGATTTCGCACGGTAAAAAGGGGACTTTTTTTTCAAAGCAGGAGTACGAGTACAAAGTACAGAGTACAAGTACAAGTACAAAACACTCACATCCGCAATCCATTGCCTAATCCCACGCCTCCACCACTGCATCCCACAACAAGGACAATACTGCTCCTCCCCGCTCCACAAACACTCCCTGTGAAAACGACACCCACACCGCAACGCCGTCATCGCCACCCTTCCAAACGGCACCGCGGAGCCCACTCCCGCCGTCGCCGCATCCCCGCCTCCAGACCCGTCCTCTTGCACTTTGAACACCGCTCGACATAGTGGACACGCCTCACCTACTGGCAGCGGATGCTGCGCTACCCGCGTCCCGCGCGTGAGCCACTTGTCGCGCCCAGAGTACAATCTGCAGCCTGGGCGGGCGGGAGGGATGCGTTGAGTAGCCGGGGTTTGGGGGGTGCGGGGGAGGAGGGTGGGTATGGCGTCTGTGTTGGGCGGGGGGTTAGCTGCGGCGTGGAGGGCGATGGTGATGGTGTCGATGGCCGGGTGGTGCGGGTTATTATTGTTATTATTGATGAGGGCTAGGGGTGTGGGGGCGGTGGGGGGCAGGAGAGCGGCGGTGATGTCGTCTTGGTCTGTGTCTTGGGTGCTGGGGCGCAAAGGGTGGACTATTCGGAGTAATTGTGCGGTTTCGGCGGTGAGGATCTGGATGTCTGTGTTTTCGCGGTTGTAGTTTGTGGTGGCTGTGGTATTGAGGGGGGTGGCGCCTATGGTGGTGGGTTGGGTTGGGTCGGGGATCAGGATGGCTTCGGTGGGAAAGGGTACTTCTGGGGGGTTGCTGGGTATCGTGGGGATGGGGGGTTGGTTAGGGTTGGCGGGTGTTTGTGGACGGGTGGCGATGGTGGTGGCGAAGAAGTTGGGTCGAGGGTCCTCGGCGAGTATGGCTGGTGTAGAAGGACGGACGGATGATGATGCAAAAGGAGTCGAGGCACGTCCTAAGCTCGTCTCGTAGTATCTGGAAAAGGGTGTGTTCGAGCTGGGACGGCTACTTGTGGCTTCCTCTGCTGCCGATGCTTGAAAGGGGTCCGATTGGCGTCTCAAGCTGGCCTGTTGATCCGACGCACCACGGACACTTGAGCTAGGCCTGCTCCTTTGCTCTTCATCCGCGCCTATAAGGTTGGGATAGCTCTCCCTTTGTCGTCGCAAGGCGGCAGTGCCCGCTATCCCTGCCGCGCTTACGTTCGCTAGGTGTTCAGCCATTTGTTCTCCTGTTTGATAGCTGTATCCTGGGATGTAAAAGAACATGTACGAGCCTCGCTGTTCGCTGAGGCAGGTACCGTGACTCAGTGACGGGGTAGAAGTGGCGAGCCTTGTGCGGGACGAGAGTGGTGATGTAGTAAGCGATGGTATAGAGAAGTGTATTTTGGTGGCAAGCGAGTCAGCACGGATGGACTGTGTGATAGCGATGGGGGTGGTAGCAATTGTGCTTGATGTGAACTGGGTTGGAACCAAGTCGATAGTGGATGTGATGTGGTTGAGATGGAATTAGATTGACTTCGTAGCTGACTAGCTGCGCCGATAAGTTCAGATGAGCCTGCTCTTTACTATTATGTCTTTGAAATAGTGGAGGAAGTGCGAGGCTGAATAGAAAGGATTGCTCTTTCTCAACATGTAGATGGGTGCAGTGTCCAGTGTGCATGTTGGCCAGGAGTAGAAAGAAGTATATTCGTATTGCCATTTGCTCGAGTCGGCCATCTCTCCAACGATTGATTCGCGTCATAGCGATAGTCTTGCGATGTGTGGAATAAGAATAGTGATGAATCAACGGGGGTTTTTTGTAAGAAAAAAAAGTTAGTAGGCACCCCAATGACAGTGTAAAGAGATGTAGAAAACGATGAAGATTCATTCAGTTGAGATTGAAGTTGTGATCTTGACGGAATGAAATGAATGTATACAAACGTGTAACATTTACAAGGTTGTTAATTATATGCAACCAATTCTGTTGTAACAAAGAGCTATGACGGTAAGAGCTTCTAGGATGGGCGTAGTTCTGTCGAGGTCATGTGATGGAGTGTGGCCTGGTTGATACCTACCACCGGTACCTTCACCGACATTTAGATACGAATTCCACGGCCGATAGCGCTTACATGACCAACTGCACTCGAAACCAAACCTACCGTACTCGTCTCCCGCGATCCAAGAAGAGCGTCCGAGTGCAGAGGTAATCGAGCACAGATGCGTGTTCTGATAGGCATGCAAGAGCAGCATGGGAAGGTCTGTCCACGAGGATATGCCTGACGAGGCATCCAACCTCTTGAAAGCGCCGTTTGTAAACAGGCAGACCCTGCCAGGATGGTTGGGCGCTGTTCCCATTCCCCGAAACCATGTTTGGAATGCAATGCTGCCCTCCCTCTTGCAGACGCGCACGCAAGGCGAAAGATGTGCAAGTAGGAGATTGGCTCGCGATGGTGAGAGAAGAAAACAAGAAGACAAAGTGAAGCTGGGTGAAGCTGGTGAAGCTGGTGTTGGTGGTGCTGGTCATGCAGTAGAGTAGTTGGCCGACACCAGGGCTACCAATCGAGGACAGGACGGAAGACGCGGAATCACGTGCGGAAAGCGGCCCATTAGTGTGGCCATTTGTCGGAAAGTCGGTGCCGTCTTCAGTGTCCAAGCAGACACACACACTCTCTCTCTCGCTCTCTTTGCCCCGTTTGGCCGGGGAAGACCCTGAAAGAGGGCAAAAAGGCAGTGCTCTCACGCATGAGGGGCAGAACCCGATTCCAGGGCGGGTAAGGATGATGGCGTTTGCGTGAGTCGTCTCAGAGAAGTACGGTAGGTCCTAATAGAGTACCATATGCTGGTAGCTGGTAAGTGGTAAAGTGTGCTGTCTGCTGCCTCCCATCCCAGTCCGCGCATCCACGTTTGTTTTACCCCACCACACGACAAACGAAGGCGAGGGGGGAGGGCAACAATCATGGGCAATGTGGATGAGATGATGGCTGATCACGCGGAGATATTCCTAAATCCGCCCGTTACGATTGGGGAGCTTGCCATCTGAAACACATGTAGCTGCCATGGTACTCTTACAATCAAGAGGAGAGCCAAAAAAAAACACCAATTAGGTACGGTATGCTGTGGCAGCGGTGATCAAACACGAGGCTAGGGAGGATCAACCCGGCGCGCAAATTGAAGGCTGCCAGCACAGCCGACCATTTTCTGCCCGAATGGTGGGATGCGGGCTGAGGGTCCGGTGGTGGATGGGAGGAGGAGGAGGAGGAGGAGGAGGATGAGGGAGGGGCACGTTACTTACCGGTTGGAGCGGACGCTTGGCCTTGATTAGCACCCGAGGGCCTCGACCATTGTGGCAAAGGAAGATGCCCCTATTCGCTACTCGGCGGGAAGAAGACAGAGTTCAGCCGGGGGAAGGGGAGGGAGGGAGGGAGGGGGGCTGCAGCATGCCTTTCACCTGGGGCTGCTTGGGCGTCTTTGGGTAGGTATTCGTTGGTATCTAGAGTAGCACTGTGGATGGAGAGGATAACTGCAAGGTCGTTGGTGGACAGCGAGGCCAAGAGAAGCTGGGCGATGTTGGAGGCGGTTACAGACTTGATCTGAGCCTTGGAAGACGAAGAATGTCTTGTTTGTCTGTAGGAGTAGGGTGTGTACTAGACTACTAGACTATTGACTCGTTACACATTATGACGCGCGAACTTGATGCTGGGGTGGATGTTGATAGAGATGCGACGAGATGAGATGACGAAAAAGAAATAATTAGTTATAACAAACACCATGAATGATGTAGCCATGTGCTGACAAGTCTGTTGTGTGCACAGCTCTCTTTCTCCCTTCTCCCTTCTCCCTTCTCTCTTCTCTCTTCTCTCTTCTCCCTTCTCTCTTCTCTCTTCTCTCTTCTCTCTTCTCCCTTCTCTCTTCTCTCTTCTCTCTTCTCTCTTCTCCCTTCTCTCTTCTCTCTTCTCTCTTCTCTCTTCTCCCCTTCTTCCTTTCTCTCCTTCTTCCTTTCTCTCTCCCTCTCTCTCCACTGTCCAACCAACAAGACTTACCTACCTAGACCCACTCAGACCATGGTACATTCAAGCAAATAGGCGACGGCTGCAGGCAAGGGTACCTACTATGTATGCACTTGGATATTCTCTACCACTACATGCCTACCTGGCAAATAGCCTAGCTACTACAGTCAGAGTAACCGGCGCGGAAGCAACGCTGGTCGGCCGTTGCAGCAGCAATCTGCTTTCGTACCCGTAGGACAAGGCCGACTAGTCCATCTGACTAGGTAGACGACCAAGGATCAGGGTGGAGCTTCTTGTGGCCTAGCGTCTTCACTGACAGCTGTATGGAGGATCGCGACCTTTGGGCTGTGGGCTTTGTCAGGATAGAGAGATATTACTGGCGATCGCCGCCCAGAGGTTGCACACCACCACTCTTCCGCTTCTTCTTCCTAACTCCCTCCTTGCCCTCGTCCTCGCCCACTGACCCTAGCTCTTCGTCATCGCTTCTTTTTCTTCTTTTTCTTTCTCTCTCTCCCCGTTGCTTCTCTACCCGCCCGCCCGCCTGCAGCCCATCAACCATTCTCGTGGTTGCGCCGCCAAATCTCCCATATCTTGCGACCAACCCCCCTTCCCTCGTGACGCCAAACCCGTTCTGCTCGCGCCACAAGGACCACAAGGACAACCCCCCCCCCCCTCCCCATCCCATCCCATCCCATCCCGGCCAACCCTACTAGCACGACCAGAAAGTACCACACACCTACTGGGACAATCCTCGTTCGTCCAACCCTAACCGAGACTGAGTCGCGATATATCACCGGCTCACGCATACATATCGGCCTGCCTGCCTGCCTCTGCCTGCCTGATTCCTGCTGCCCGCCGCCCTGTCGCCACATCCCTCTGCAGTAGGAGAGTAGTACCAGTAGCACCAGTAGCACCAGTAGCACCAGTAGTGCTAGTAGAAGTAATTTCCTCTACACGACGACCACGACCACGACTCCGAACCCGAACCCCGACCCGGACCACGACCGTAACCTCCACCACGAACACTGCCTGTCCTTTTCCATCCCTCATGCGAAACTAGCACGCCACTCGCCAGTCCACCTCGCCATCGCGATGGCAACCGCCGCAGCCACATACGCAGGCGTGACGGCTCTGATCGCCAACATCGCGAGACAGCATGACCCTACTCGCGAATCTTCCTTCAGTGCCCAAATAGCCGCCAATGGTGCCGAGAACGCTGCCAACGCCATCTCCATACCTGGCCCCGACTGTCCAGAGAAAACCGAGCTGGAGCAGCAGATAGCCGCCCTCTGCGCCCGCGTCGACTTCCTTGAGCGCAAGAGCAGCGCAGCCCAGCACCAAGGCGTACTCCCACCCACGCCTGCGCAAGACCCCCCCGAGGACGGCCTGGGCTCCACCCCAGCGGGCTCCCTCCGCAGCAATGGTCCGCCCGGCCAGGGACGCCGAGGCTCAACCAAGGAAAGAGCACAATGGGTCTCCAATTGGTTGGCGGCAAAGGAAACAAATGGTGATGCTGAGGAGCCTGCTGCAGCCCTGACCGAAGAGCAGCTCAACTACCTACGCAGTCACCTCAACCAGCAAGCAGACCAGGCAAGTGTTGCAGCATCCGCTAAAAGTGACCACTTTCTAATCTCCTTCCTCCTTAGATCAGGAACCAACGACAACACATCGAACAGCTTTCGTCTGAAGTCAAGAATCAACTGACTACCCAGAACATGGTTTTCGAACACGGCATCGAGGACATTGGAGCGCTCAAGCGGGAGCTGGGCAAGTAAGAACTCGCGCCACGACTCTACTAACCCTCTGTACGCTGACCACGCACCTCCAGGCACCAGCAAGCCAACTTGGCCTTCCAGAAAGCGCTACGAGAAATTGGTGCGATTGTCACAGCAGTCGCTATGGGCGATCTGAGCAAGAAAGTCTTGATACATGCCAAGGAAATGGACCCGGAAATCACTCTGTTCAAACGCACAATCAACACCATGGTGGATCAGCTACAAGAATTCGCCAGTCAAGTCACTTTTTTGGCCAGAGAGGTCGGCACAGAGGGAAGGCTTGGCGGCCAGGCCAATCTGCCTGGCGTTGCTGGCATTTGGGCCGAGTTGACCGATAGTGGTACGTCGTCATCCCTACGTTCCCTCATTCGGGCCGACTCCTAACATACGCCGTAGTCAATGTAATGGCCAACAACCTGACGCAGCAAGTACGAGAGATTGCTGTAGTCACAACTGCTGTCGCCCATGGCGACCTCAGCCGAAAGATTGAACGTCCCGCCAAGGGCGAAATTCTACAGCTTCAACAAACGATCAATACCATGGTGGACCAACTCCAGTCGTTCGCAACCCAAGTCACAAAAGTGGCCAGAGATGTCGGCACCGAAGGAAAGCTTGGCGGGCAGGCTGAGATTGCGGGTGTGCAGGGCATGTGGAACGAACTCACGGTCAATGTGAACGCCATGGCGCAAAACCTGACGACACAGGTACGAGACATCGCACAGGTAACGACGGCTGTGGCACAAGGCAACCTCACTCAGAAAGTAGAGGCTGAATGCAAGGGCGAGATTTTGGACCTGAAACTGACCATCAATCGCATGGTGGACCAGTTGCAACAATTTGCACACGAAGTCACCAAGATAGCACGAGAAGTCGGATCCGAAGGTCGACTTGGCGGACAGGCTACAGTACATGGTGTCGAGGGTACCTGGAAAGACCTCACGGAAAACGTGAATGGTATGGCCATGAATCTCACAACCCAGGTGCGAGAAATCGCAGAAGTCACTACAGCTGTCGCGCGAGGGGATCTGAGCAGAAAAGTCAAGGCCGAGGTACAGGGTGAGATCTTGTCACTCAAGATTACCATCAACACCATGGTGGACCGTTTGAATACGTTCGCACAGGAAGTTAGCAAGGTCGCTCGCGAGGTCGGAACCGACGGAATCCTAGGGGGTCAGGCACAAGTCGACAACGTCGAGGGCAAGTGGAAGGACCTAACCAACAATGTCAACACGATGGCGCAAAACCTCACGCTGCAAGTGCGAAGTATCTCCGAAGTCACACAGGCGATTGCCAAAGGAGACATGAGCAGGAGAGTCCACGTGGACGCCGAGGGAGAAATTCGCCTACTCAAGGACACCGTCAACGACATGGTGATGAGGCTGGACGAATGGTCACTCGCCGTGAAACGCGTCGCTCGCGATGTGGGTGTGGATGGCAAGATGGGCGGTCAGGCCGACGTCCGCGATATTGACGGCAGATGGAAGGAAATCACGACAGACGTCAACACCATGGCCCAAAACCTTACATCGCAAGTGCGAGCATTCGGCGACATCACCAACGCAGCCATGGAGGGCAAATTTACGCAAATCACCGTCGAAGCCTCGGGCGAAATGGACGAGTTGAAGCGCAAGATCAACCAGATGGTGGCCAGTTTACGTGAAAGTATTCAGCGCAACACGGCCGCAAGGGAGGCTGCCGAATTGGCCAACAAAACCAAATCAGAATTCTTGGCAAACATGTCGCACGAGGTACGTTTTTGTTCGCTCACACAAGTTGTTGAACATTGAGCAGAGACTAACTGTGGACTCAGATCAGGACGCCCATGAACGGAATCATTGGAATGACACAGTTGACGCTGGACACGGATTTGACGCATGCACAACGCGAGATGTTGACCATTGTGCACAACCTGGCTGGACAATTACTCACCATCATTGACGACATTCTTGACATCTCCAAGATTGAGGCAAACCGCATGGTCATGGAGGAGATTCCATTTTCCATGAGGGGCACCCTATTCAACGCGCTCAAGTCGTTGGCTTCACGGGCGAATGAGCGCAAGTTGAACCTGGCGTACGATGTCAACCACAAGGTGCCGGATTACGTTATTGGCGACTCCTTCAGGTTACGACAGATTATTCTCAACCTGGTTGGCAATGCCATCAAATTCACTGAGCTGGGGGAGGTCAAGGTCGCCATCTCCATGGCGCAAGACCAAGAATGCGGGCCGGACCAGTACGTTTTTCAGTTTGCCGTATCGGACACTGGCATAGGTATTCGTGGCGATAAGCTCAACCTCATTTTCGACACATTCCAGCAAGCGGATGGATCAACGACGAGGAAATTCGGTGGTACCGGTCTTGGTCTGTCCATCTCCAAGCGTCTGGTCACGTTGATGGGCGGACGCATGTGGGTGGAGTCCGACTTTGGCAAGGGCAGTGTCTTCTACTTCACGTGTAGAGTGCGTCTTGGCAAGCCCGAGATCTCTGCGATTCAACCCCAGCTCATGGCCTACAAGGGCCACTCGGTCTTGTTTGTCGACCAAGGCAATACCAACTTCTCGGAGCAGATCATTGAGCATATCAAAGCTCTTGAACTTGTGCCCATGGTGGTCAAGGGAGTGGATGAGGTGCCAGACACTGCGACCAAAGCGGATATGCCCTTTGACTGTGTCATCGTGGACAACGAGAGGACAGCCAGGGAGCTCAGGATTGCTGAGCGATTCAAGTACATCCCGCTTGTCGTGCTTACACCGCACATCACTGTCAGCCTGAGGTCTGCGCTCGAGAATGGTATCTCTAGCTACATGACCACGCCATGCCTGCCGATTGACTTGGGTAATGCGCTCATTCCAGCTCTTGATGGGCGAGCTGCGCCACTGGTCTCGGACCACTCGAAGTCGTTCAATATTCTGCTAGCCGAAGACAACGCCGTCAACCAGAAGCTTGCAGTGAGGATCTTGGAGAAGTATCATCACCGGGTGACGGTGGCCAACAATGGTCTCGAGGCCTTTGAGCATATCCAGAAGAAACGCTATGACTGCGTTCTCATGGATGTGCAGATGCCTGTTATGGTAAGTGTGCAATGCAAGGTAATTGCACAACATGGCTGCTAACATTTTGTGCCAGGGTGGATTCGAAGCAACTGCCAAGATCCGCGAATGGGAACGTGAGAATGGCATTCCGTCCACATCAGTCATTGCCTTGACTGCCCACGCCATGGTGGGCGATCGCGAGAAGTGTCTTGCAGCCCAAATGGATGTAAGAGGTCATTGTCACCCTCTTGCTTTGTAGCCTACTGACTTGCCCAGGACTACCTCTCGAAGCCTTTGCGGCAGAACCAGCTCATCCAGACGATTCTTCGATGTGCTACCCTCGGTGGCGGCAATCACGTCGCGCGAGATCACCTACCGGACCTTCAAATGCCGGGTAGTTCGAGTCCAGCGGCTAAGAAGCGACCACAGCTCGAGACTAGGGGGTACACGGAGCGGGGCGGGGCTGATAGCCCAAGGCTACTGGCAGTGGATCAGACGGATAACAACAGTGTCGAGAGAGTACGTTCCTTGTCCACTTCGTTGTAAGTTGAATTCCTGACAAATTCAGCTGTTACTTCGCAGCCACAGTAGCTGAACCTCGACAAGGAAGAGGAGAAGGCTGGAATGAGCCGACTCTTTGGACCACCAGAACCGGAACCATGAGCAGAGGCAGAAGGTCGTCTGTTGTAGCGCATACGTATACCGACTGCGCGACGAGTGCGTGAGAAGAGGAGAAGCATGTTCGGGCGAACGAGGGTTGTTAACCGGGAATCGGCTGTTTGGCGTTCTAGAGTCTGCTGGACGGGGAACCGGCATCGTTAGAGAATTTGGGCAGAGGGCAGAGGGGCATCTATTTTCTCTCCATCCCTACTCTGTATCCTTGTTAGTTATATCGCCGATAACTCATTGCATATTCGGCGTTTTCCCATCGCTGGCCTGCTATTTTTGCTGACTTTGCTGGGTTATGTATGTTTGGCTTTGGTTGTGTGTTTAGCCGAGAAAGAGGGTTGTGCGAAGGGTGTCAGGCGGTCATCTCTGTGGCTAGGCTACCATGAATCTACTGGCCTTTTGTGTGTGTGTTGAAGTGTTGAAGTCGAAGTGTTGAAGTCGAAGTGTTGAAGTCGAAGTGTTGAAGTCGAAGTGTTGAAGTCATCTAGCGCTTTCTGCATATGTATAGTGGCCCAGGTGACTGACTGACTGACCCTAATTCCCAAAGTACAAACAAAGTCGTGTGAGCAGATGGAGTTTGGTGATGTGCACGTGCGGCTATGTGCCAGGCCAGGATGGACGTTTGTTGCACAACAGGTGCGCTAAGCCGAGGCGGTTTGCTCCCATTCACCGGAAGCATACCGTACCGGTAGCTCAACCAGAAAGTCCCAAGCCCTTCAGCTGTTTTGGTCAACTCAGTGCAAGTTCAGCCCAACGGAGAAGAGGATGCCCTGTGCAGTAGCACATAGCCATAGGCCCACGATCGACCATCAAACTCGCTTCACTGCGCGCCTTTCCGGTCGTCCAAGCGATCTCTCGGGCGGAGAGTGGGAGCCATTACGAGCCTATCGATAATGAACGGGCGCACCGAGACGACGCGACTTCAACCCCTCCAACCGCACGAGGCTGCCAATGATCTCTGGATGGTTCTCTGGACAGGAGAGCAGCAGCAGTAGCAGCACCTGATGCTGTAATGGCTTTACCCTTTGGCCGTTAAGCCTTCTCGCTCTGTCTCCTAAGTTACCTAGCTGATCTGTTTCGCGCATCCGTCGTCGTTCTACGGTACGCGACCTACCGGTACCGGTACCGTAAGCCTTCGCGTCGCGTCCTTGGTTGCGACTGCCTCATTTCACAAGGTAGACGGCCGGCCCGCTTGAGCACGGCAGGCACAGGTGTCAGCCTGGTACATGTGCTCGCTCTCCTTTGATGGTTACACTCGCTTTTGGCTACTTCTCACCTCACGTCACTATAGAATCTTCATTGCCTGCTTATACATGCCATAGTAGTAGCCCGCTGCCTTGCTGCCGCCTGACAACCACCCGGCCACGAAGCCACGACCGGCTCCACGACCTCGCCTGTTGATTACATCTGGCCATCGCCCCGTTCAGCCGGCCCATCACCTTCACTTTCATTCTCACGCCCTCACCACCCGGTGCGTGTGTGGAGACAAAACCCATCATGGACACACAAAACTCGGCTCCGCCGTCCATGACCATTGCCGAGCTGGAAGGCTACATCGAAGCCATCACCCTAGTCGTAAACACGTCCGATTCTATAAACGAAAGATCACATTACCAGGCTGTCCTGCACGATCTCCACCAGCGAGTACAAGAGGCGCGACAGGTAGAGGCAATGGCCGGCCCGTCTAGTTACCACAACGGGGCGCAGAGCCCGTCGCCTCGCAGTCTGGACGACCTGCAGCGGTCTGCAGAACAGCAGGACCTTCCTCTACTCAAACGCAAGCATCGTCTTGATGCTGATTGGCGGGCTTCGAAACGTGTAAGGAAACCATATAGTCCGATCGCGCCTGGGGCTCTGATCAATACGGAGGCTTATTATACGGAGACATTGCCAACTCGTGTGCTGCCGAGTCCAAACGCACCCGAGGCCTCAATCAAGACAGAGGCATATCACACAGAGACACTGCCGACTCGTACACTACCAAACGCTTTCATAGATCTCACTGGACCCATATACGATGATTCCACCGAGTCAAATCCAGCCACGCCAGATCCGTTTCCTGAGCTTGTCAACGCCTACCGAGTACCTAACCAAGGCCAGAATGATGGCAGTTCCACAGACCATCGAGCCGATGCGTTCAACCAGGAGTGGATGGGAATCGAGGACCTAGCTTCGTTCATGGTGGCACCAACTGAGCCTGGAGGAGGCTACGGGTTCCAGCAGTTGATACAGCCACAGCCACAGCTTCGGAATGGTTTCAATAACCAGGAGGTACCTTATTTCCCTGGCCTAGAGTGGCCGGCGTGGGCAGCCGGTGCCCACGCCCACGCAGAAGATTATGGCGAGGCCCCACTGACTGGTGTCGAAGCGGACGCCATTGAGAAGCTTTTCGAAAACATCAAGGACCACGGCGAGACCCCTGGGGACCGGGAGCCTACTCCGGCGATTATGGCCTGTACTCTCAAGGAATATCAGAAGATTGGTCTTACCTGGCTACTGAAGATGGAGCACGGCAATGCCAAAGGCGGCATTCTTGCCGATGAGATGGGCCTTGGTAAAACGGTGCAAGCGCTCTCACTCATGTGCGCCAATCGGTCGCAAGACCCTCTGTGTAAAACCACCTTGATTATTGCGCCCGTTGCTCTGATGCGTCAGTGGGAGAAAGAGATCGAACGCCACGTCCTTCCTCGCCATCGTTTCACTGTATATCTGTATCATGGAAGCGGTAAGAACGTCGACTTCAAACGCCTTCGCACCTACGACGTGGTGCTGACGACATTCGGTACACTTACCTCTGAGTTCAAGCAGAAAGAGGCGCGTAAAGAGTCGAGTTTTGTGGAGAAGGAACTGAAAGATCCTCGCTTTCAACGCAAGGCCAAGGATAAACTCGCATTGTTGGGACGCGAGTGCATGTGGTAGGTCTTCTCTAGATATCTGCTTGATGGCTGTTAACCTTAGCCTTGCAGGTATCGCGTCATCATTGACGAAGCTCATAATATCAAGAACCGCAATGCCAAGTCATCGAAGGCTGCTGCTGATCTACAGGCACGTCATCGCCTATGTATGACTGGTACCCCGTAAGTTTTGTAACTCTTTTTGGGAATTGAGCCCTGTACTGATAGTGCCCAAGAATGATGAACTCTGTTGACGAGCTATATCCTCTGCTTCGCTTCTTGAAGGTTCATCCCTATAGCGAGTGGAGCAGATTTAATGACGATATTGGCAAGGTACCTACTAGTCAGCCATTTCTCGGGTTTGTTGCTTGTACTGATTTCGACCATAGCCTGTCAAGCAAATGCACCCAAACGCCCGCAAGAAAGCAATGAATCGTATTCAGATTCTCCTGCGATCGGTAATGCTTCGACGACAAAAGTCTTCAAAGGTCGATGGTCAAGAAGTGTGCACGATTCCACCAAAGCACACAGCCACAGCCAACGTCGAATTCAGTGATGCCGAGCATGAGTTGTACAAGGCGCTGGAGACAAAGTCGCAATTGCAGATGAACAGGTTCATAGAGAGGAACGCTGTCACTGGTGGGTCACGCCATAACAACATGATTGCAGGTGCGATTGAATTGCAGAGGATATGCTGACCTCCTTCTAGCGAACTATGCGAACGTATTATGTCTCTTGTTGAGACTTCGCCAAGCTTGCTGTCACCCTCACTTGATTAAGGATCTAAGTCAGCCCGCTACTGAGGGTATCGACGAGTATGATCTTCTCGAACGCGCTCGCATGCTTGAGAATCATGTAGTTGCGAGACTGAAGGCGTTCAGCTCATTCGAGTGCCCAATTTGCCTGGAAGCAGATCCTAATGCGACTATCATAATACCCTGTGGTCACACTGTATGTGGCGAATGTGTTCAGAAACTGGTCGATCCCACTCGGCAAGAACCGAACGAAGAGGGTGTCCAAGCTGCAAAGTGTCCACAGTGCCGTGGAGAGTTGCACGCCAAGCTTATCACTGATTATAAGCACTTCTGCAAAGTCCACTGCCCTGAAAAGCTGGACGCGTCTGACCTCTATGACGATAATAGCAGTGAGGATGGAAGTGATGACTCAGATTCAGAGGACGATGAAGATGAGGATGTTAATGAAAAGGGTGACCTTGCTGGCTTTGTCGTTTCCGACGACGACGAAGTTACTGAAGAAGAAGAAGATGGGGAGGAATTTGAATTTTTTAAAGCCGAGGGCTCTGAACTGGATACTCCTCAGAAATCCAGGGTCAAGGTTGAAAACAAACGGCCTCCCAAAAGCCGCAAGGGCAAAGGAAAAGGAAAAGGGAAAGCGCGTGCCACGCCCAAGAAAACGCTTGCCCAACTCAAGAAGGACTCTCTTCGCAGCAAGGCCGCGAAGAAGAAATATCTACGCCGTCTAGAAAAGACGTATATTCCATCTGCCAAGATTGAGAAGACGATGGCGCTTCTCGCCGAAATCGCCGAAAATGATCCATCCGAGAAGACGTTGATATTCTCCCAGTTCACCTCCTTGTTGGATCTTGTCGAAGTTCCTTTGTCTCAGAGGAAGATCCGTTATCAGCGCTACGACGGTAGCATGAAGATGGACGAGCGTGCCGACGCCGTCAACGCCTTCATGGACGACCCCGACGAAAACGTCATGCTCGTATCGCTGAAGGCTGGCAACGCCGGTCTCAATCTCTGGAAGGCCTCCCAGGTCATCGTCCTCGACCCCTTCTGGAACCCCTTCATCGAAGACCAGGCTGTCGATCGTGCGCATCGCATGCCCCAGCCACGCGAGGTGCACGTTCATCGCGTGCTGGTCCCCGAAACCGTGGAAGATCGCATCTGCGTCCTGCAGGACAAGAAGCGAGAAATCATTGGCGCGGCCCTGGATGAGCAGGCTTCCAAGAGTTTGACCCGCCTCGATGTGCGCGAGTTGCGATATCTATTTGGCATGTCCTAGGGACTCTTTGCCTCACAGCTATCTACATCCATCTACCCTGATTTCCAGATCTTTTGTTCACTGTGGCTTGATCATGTGAACACGTACCACAATCTTGGTGCCCCAGATCTTTTTTCCTTTATATATTGTACAGAGTTACAGGGATAGGTATTTTCGTTTCTTTTTTCCTTACTTTTTTTTGATACCCCGATCTGAAATGGATCATGGAGACTACAAGTACATCGGCGCATGGGTAAAGGCATACCGCGGGCGCATAATTGTGTGCCACGCTTCTAGATAGTGCATAGTGGGCCTGGGGATGTGTGTAGTTATGGGTAGATGTAGAGATGGGCGTGCGAGTTTTTACTTTTTGGACATGGGCGGTGTATTCAAGGATTGAATGAGATTTGTAATGTGAACTTCAAAGGGTGAAACGTTCTTGTCAGCCGTCAAACACAACGAACCTTGTGGATAACAGGCTCTCCTGACCCCCCTTTCTTTGGACCAAGGTAGAACTGTGTGGTTTAACTTGGCGTCATGTTGTCCAGTGTGTATGAGAAATGGAAATCTTGCTAATAAACACCCCTTTTTTGGTATATAGACTATGGTACACGAGAAGCGGATGAGGACTATATATTCAATGTTATCCGGTGCAAAAAATGATACCTAAACGCCTTTTGCTCATGTAAATGGTGTCCAAAACTGATGCAGAACTAAAAAACAAACAAGCGGTTGATGAGATGATGCAGATGATGCAGATGATGCAGATGATGCAGATGATGCAGATGATGCAGATGGTGGTGTGTGTGGTAACGTCATCAAGGGAACCCTCCCTCCCTTTTTCATAGTCCAGAAGAGAGTCAGCCTAATGAGTCCTTTGCCCACTCTCAAGCTCACGCAATGCACTATGCGGACTACCCACAGAAGAAGCGTCCTCCAAGGGCGGTTTACGATGGCGATGTTCATCATTTTGCAGCTGCGGCTGCGACTGCGGCGGAGGAAGCTGAGCAAGCCAAAACCGTGGATACTGGCGTTGAATATTATTCACCATCAACGCCGTAACAAGAACAACAGCCGATGACAACAGCAAAACGGGCAAAAAGTACCAACGCAGGGCCCAGATATTAGGGTCCAGACAGGGCATCAGCGCCGTTGCGCCGGCGGGCGGATGCGTCGTCTTTGTGAGATGCATGGCGACGAGGGCAAAGGCGGTGGCTAGGCTGCAGGCGAGCCATTGCAGGTTTGGGAATTCGTCTTCTTGGAGGTTGAGTTGGAAGATTGTGGCCATGATGACGCCGGTGAGGCCGCTGAAGAAATGGCCAAAGATGAGGGAGCGTGGTTGGGCGAGTGGGGCGTCGATGGCGCCGTAGCAGAGAATGGCAGAGGCACCCTTTTGGACATGTTAGCTCATGTACGACTACGTTCCATAATGGCCGAGCTTCTTGATCGTACAAAGGAAGCGACAATCGGTGGCACCGCGCGACTTTTAAAATACTCGCTGTGCCCGAAAATGGCAAGGATGACGCTGAGACCGCAAAAGGCGCCAATGAAGCCGTAGACGCAGACCATCCAGGTTGGAGACGTCGGTGCGGCTTTCTCGCGATAGCCGAGCCAGTGACTGAGTGGTTTGGGGAGCCGGGCGAGGTTACGCTGTAGGTAGCGTTCGGCTGGGACCAGAGGGTCCCATGGTGGCATTGTTGTGTGGCGCGAGGGCGATGCGTGGATAGCCCGATCTAGGAGAACGGCGAAGAAGCAGGAGAAGTACCGTAGGAGAAGAAGAAAACGGGGTAGTGACTAGAGTACCGTCTAACGGATGACCAGACAAGCTAGACGTGGATCAGCGACGACAGTTGGCAGTGTAATGTCCAAAGTCGAAAAGGAAAACAGCGTCAACAAAGTATAGACGTTGAGGTTGACGTTGACGTCCGGCAAACATCGAACTAGGAAAGCAAGGCTCACAACCACAAAGGGGAGCCTTCCTATATCGGGACTCGACCCAAATGCACCCCGGACTACCGGCGCCCTGGACCATGGCAAACTATGCCATTGTTGGAGACGCTGAAGCCGATTCTTTGTGCAATGGATGAACACTGCACCGCTTTTCTCGCCCTAGAACCAGCTGTAGGTACAGTTCAGGAAGCCTGTCCAAGCCCGTTGGAGACACATCAGCCAGGCCCCCATCAGCTCAAAAGCATCCACCGATGCAAAAGGAAAAAGGCACACAGTCCAGAGCTTTCCGCACGCAAGCAAACGGGTCAAAGCGAAGTGCACAGCAAGGCGGAAACAAGAGGCGCTAGTTTAGGTAACAGAAACAAGTCTAGCCGAGATTATCCAGAGTTTCGCACGAATGTAGCCCGAGATGTTTCCTGTCTTGCGTGGACTTGGCCTATGCATTTTGTGGGATTATTTCATGTATACAGACGCGTTGGAAAAGTGGTGGCATGTCATATGACCATGGGTTTAGCGTCGGGCGACTTGGGCTTTACTCCAAGTGGTTAGAATATCCCTGTAGGTTCAAGTCCACGTCACAGCAGCAAATTTTTATAGTTATATAAACTAGCCTATAGTTAAGTATAAATTAGGGTAATTTAAGTAAGTAAATATAGTTTTTATTACTATCTTTTTTAAATATATTCTAAACCTATTCTTAATAATATATAGGTGTTCCTAAATACTATACTAGAGTTTAGTATAGTAGTACTAGATAATATATCTAAACTAGATAGTAATATTAGAGATAAATTTAGGCAACTATATAAAGTGCTAAAGAAGAATAGTAGTAGTAGTATTAAGGAAGTAAGTAAAAGTAAATAGAATAAGTTTAGAATAGGTTAGTAATATATTATAGGGGCATAATATATACCTTACTTATAGTAATAGTTAAGGACTACTACTTATACTAGCAATTATTAAGTATATAGCTATTCTCCTAGTATACCCTTAATTATATAGCTAAGGGTATAGGTATATAATACTAGTTTAGTAATATAAAGATAGCTCTTACCTAATAAGAGAAGAGGTGCTTATATAGGCTATATAGGTAATATATTAAGAACACGTTCTAAACACGTTTTAATCTACTTATATAGGATATAAGGGATGCGTTAGTAATAGGTATAGTAGTAGTAGCTTATAGTGTTACTAGTATAGAATATGTTTAGAATAGGTTTAGAACGCGTTGCAAAATCTTACAGCATAATATTTAGTTAACCTCGCTTAGCTAGCTAGTAGAGCTTGGCACGGCCTAACCCTATACTAAATACGAGTTCACGCAGCGCTAATTCCATGGTCATATGAACTGCGCCCTCGTTGGAAAATGTCTGTGTGATTCGAAACACTTTAGGGGTGATTATGTCTGGCACGTGATATGCGTGGCGGGAGACATATTTCTCGTCACCCTGTTATTCAGCAATGTTCTGGTAGTAGCTCTTTCTGCGATTAATGAACATGGCCGTAACGTCATTATACATGCAGACATCTCAACCCTAAAAGCAACCTGCAGAGGTTAATATGCCAATCATATGTACTAAGAAAAGACGTCGCTCATTCAATCATACGGCCAACCGAATGTTGCTCCCATATCCCTGTTGAGCCAAGTTAGATCCTGCATTGTTGCCCAAGGCTACGGCTACCGAGTCGACTCGAACCTTGCCCTTCGTATTCAGCGTGTCATTGCTGCTGCTCCTTGCGGTATCCTTCCTCGTCCCGGGCAAACTGAAATCGCCAACGAAACTGGGCGTTGTCAAGTGATGTTCTTTCAATAGCCCCAGCTTCTTGAGGAGGCTCTGTGCTGGTCCCTTCAGACAAGGCAGTGAAGAAGCAATGATGCCCACTTGCTCCTCAACCTTGGCATACACTGAAGGCACAATCGTCCCTTGCATTATGTCGCCTTTTCCAAAATCTGTGAATGTGCTCACTTTTGCACAAGCAATGGCAGTGGCAGATAGACCGAGCGCCATTAGGACACCGATCAGGATCTTCTCGGCAGTGCTGCGATGTAGGGTCCGGATCAGGCGAATGGGCATGAGTGAAAGGACGACGTCCGTGAAAATGTAGAATCCTTGCGAACTGTGAGTACATGTCGTCTTGTCGATCTTGTCATGGCTTACCAGCAACGACGTAGCCATAGGTGACCGTCGGGCCCAGGTCCCAGCACTTCGCACCTGGCACATTGTCCCAATTTGCGCTGATGGGCTTGCACTGAGCGAATTGCATGATGAAGTAGCTCGAAGAGATCAAGACTTGCAACATCATGAGAAAGTACAGCGGCCATCTCCATAGTCTATCGTTTCCGAATCGTAGCAACGAATATGCGACGGAGAGACGGACAAGGCCAAACGTAACGATCCACACAGTCTGAAACACAAACTGGAGTCTGATCGTGTTTACCAGCTCCTTTGGTGTGAAGTAAGCTGATGGTTTACCCCAACCAGAATCTATCGCCGCGATGGCAACACCGATCGAAACGATCGAAAGAGGCTGTCAAGATAGCATCAGTGGCCATAGGATCTTGGAGAAGAGCTTCAGTGACACACCTCTGCTACTGCGATAAGCCAGTCGTCAGTATGTAGCCTCCCGGTCCTAGTCAGACGTGTGTATATGCGCGCAATGACCAACATCAAGGTGATTACTCCAAGAGTAATCACAGGTGCTAAGTAGATATGAGAAATGTTCGAGTATGGCGGCAGTGCCATTGCGTCCGCCATGATATTTTGGGTTAATAAGAATGAAGAAAGTCGTGTCAGGTCGTATCAGTCGTCTGGAGCACTACCTGAATCCAATTGTCATTGGATCGTCTTTGAAGTTTATGGTAGCGTACAAGAGTTAAAGAACAATCTTTGTAGATAGACAATCCCTAAGCAAGGTCAACTGGGAGGTAAAAGTATGTAAAGACATCTCGTGAGCCGTCTGAAGACCAAATCCAACCGTGGTCCCCAAATCTCCCTCCCGCAGCCCAGACGCTATGTGCGGACCGCTCCATCCGTCTGTGGCCGTCGGGCATGAAATACCAGAAGCGGTTCTGTCCGTACACAAGGGTCCAAGCCTTCAAGATTCTCTGACAGGGAGAGGAACATATGCCATGCGCCATGCGTTTACGATGAGTGAATAGAATAGCTGATTTGGTACAAATGCCTGCGAACCAAGAGAACTCGCGTCGCGTCCTTGTTGGGGGCCAGCTTCCCCGCGGATACCAATGTGTTTGAGTCTAGATTTTCATCGATCTGTATCCAAAACCGTTTAGGAGCGGGTGTGTAGAGACCGTGAGGGGCGCAATGAGGTGGGTGCTTCCATGCCGTGATTCAGATTCCTGGCAAAACTGACGCGGCAGAGCGATTTTGGCCTTGTTTCCCTGCCCGTGTAGATCCCCCTTGAATCCATAAGGCTGATAGCTGTGATCAATGGTTCTATTGTGCATAAATAGAGAACCTGGTCTGATGCGCTGTTTGACTGCATGCTAGTGTACTAGTCGGATCATACTGCAGATGTAATCCTGAGACCGATTGAGTTGATGGAAGGTGTAAAAGCAGAATAACATCGCTTTAGATGGACGTGCAACGTTAGGAATACCCTACTGCAAGAATAACAATCCTTCAGAGACATCGGCTCGAGGTGCCTCGCTCGCTTGTATAGTCATATCCAATCGGCTAATCAAGCTAGACGATACAAGGATTCCGGTAAGGTAAGGTAAGGTACTCAGGTCGAACCTACTTATCGCATCTGATGTGCTGTGATGTGTAAACCGATGCAGCCCGATGAGTGGCATAACAATCGTCAAAGCCCAAACGCTGGTTGAGACTAGGACTAACGAGGTTGAGTAGTCGGTTGTATGGCGAGTTGTGGTTCACCGCCGAAAGGGCGGGGGCGGGTGAGTAGACTTTGCGGCTCGGACGAAAGCGGATGCAGCACTATAGGCTGTAATGGCTTGAAGGTAAGATGCATCTCCATCCTGCTGGATTCCCCAAGGATGCTCCAATCTCCCTGGCAGCTTGTATTCGTAGAGTAGTTACAACAAACTCTATTCCGATGCGCTTACTGCAGGGGCAACATCTGCCGATTGAATCTACATCCGACACATGCACCTAGTGTATGCTTCTAGTACAGAGCATGTAGATGTGAATATTCGCCATTACCGGTGATAAGGGAAGAGTAGAAGTGTAGATTCACATTTGTGAGTGGTCGGGGAGCAATATCAATGACATCCAGCCCCTCATCTTGGCGAGACTCTCGCTCCAACCCTCATCCTCTTAGCTCAATCCACAGAGGAAACTCCATCACATCACTAGCACATACGAATCTCAAAAAACCCTCTCCCTGAAGAGTGAAGTTGATCTCTACACTTCCTACCATGGTCAAATGTCCCGAATGTGGTGCTGGGGCTGATTTGACGAAGGATGGCGCTTGGGCACATTGTGCGTCGTGCATGCGATCCTCCCCAGCCACTTCACATGTCATTTACTAACACAGATGACTGAGCTCAGGCAACACCATCTTCGAGCCTGGAAAAGAGGGCAGTCATTACAAAGGTGGTGGGAGTGGTTCTGGCGACAAGGAAGTAACAAAGGGGGACAAGGCCGAAAGTGGGCAAGAGAGTGGAGAGAGCAACAGCCGATAGAGGATTCGCAATATGTGTTATGCGATGTCAATCGATTGAAATGCTGTCACATGGTCCGATCTACTCTCAAGCCTCCATGCCATGGTAGTAATGGCTACGCAATCACCACAATTGAATCTGTTCACTAGTCATAAGCCCTGACATACGGTCAGCCTCAGTCGGCACCTGCAGCCAGTGGCCAGCTCTGAAACAAATCACGCAACGCTGTCACAAAGCCTATACCCATTGTAAATAGGCTACGAAAAGACCAAGGGAATTGTAGAGCAATAAAGCATCACAAGATGTCTTACCATCGACACAACAGGTGGCTGACTTTGAAAAATCACATTCGATGCCAGGATCACTCATCTCTATGCACAGGATACTTTGATGATATGACTATGTTTGAAATTTGAGACCAACTCCACCACTACTAGCTATCCAAGGATCTTAAACAGATCACGTTTTTGGGTGCTATCGCCGCCGCGCGAATGCTGAAACTGCAGACAATATCTCAACCTGTCCAAACACAGCATTAGCGCCGATCGGCCCGTCAGAACCTTGGAAAGCAATATTAGATGTTGCATACACTGCACTGTACAATCGGCATACAGACGACTCGGAAATTCCCCGCAGATGCGCCTTCATCAGGAACTAAGTCAACTAAAGTCATGTGTGGCCGACTTCAAGTTCTCAGAACGACAGGACTCGAGGAGTAGTAGCAAGTGGAGACAGCTTGTTACCACGAATAGTAGACTCATTACATTATTTCATTTCGATACTATTACCTCATGCTCCGCTATTCCCACATGTGTCTAACCTCTGCGTTTACCGTATGTATACCGTTCGGGCAATGCTTGGAACTCCCTGCGCGCTGACAGCGAAGAGGTACCAAGCTCCTGGCAGCATAACCCCTCTGTCTGCCAAAATAGGCAAAACAACCTCTCCACCCACCACACTGGGAGACAACGGCACTCGCCTCTGATCAGTGTTGATGCTGTGAGTTACACTACCAATCCTGATCAAGGAAAATCTCACACCCTTCGTCGATCCTTCCATAGAAAGCCTGAGTTGGCCGCCCGGTGCCACAGTACTTGCGACAAGGTTACTGATGACTGGCCTTGACGCGTTTGTCAAGAGGTATGGTGGCGTGAATATCTGCCCATTAGGATGATCGACTGTGTTGCGACATTTTGCTGAGATGGCGCCGGTACCATTATCATAACAAAGTCCACCGCCGCCACTGAAGACTCTTCCATCAGCCAACAAGATTGAAACGGAGTGGTAATTGCGCGGGATGGCCTCTGGTGATAGTTCGGTAAAGGTTTTTGTGGCAGGATCAAACAGTTCAGGAGCAAAGACGGGCTCGCGGTCTGTGAAGCCTTTCGCCCACTGCTGACCTCCACTGACCAGGATTTTACCGTCCGGGAGAGCAACAACGTTGGCAAAGGCCCGTTTGTACTTCATATTGGGGAGTTTCTCAACCACAGCGGGCGCACCCACTTTGTCGATATCGATTAGGTGGGCCACACTGAGACCTGGGACATCGCCGTACGAATTCGCACCTCCAGCCGTGAAGATCTTGCCCACATCATACATGACGTTTACGCCGCACATAGCATCGTTTGCCGAATCTCGGATGCCAGCAGGGGTGACACCACCCTCGCCATCAGTAAAGTACCAGTGCATTGCTTTGCTGGGGCCAGCTTGGAATACAGAACCGTTACGCCATGGGAAGAGCCAGGGGTGATTATCCGCATGGAATATACCGCTGTTGTCCATTGTCAACATGGGTTCTACGGCTGCACCAGGAAGAATAGTCCATGTGTTCGCTGCAGGATCATAGATTTCGCCTGTTTTGCCGCCTTCCATGCCACTCCAGGAACCTCCGATGGTGAAAACCTTGCCATTTGAGAGTATTGTCGAACTCTGGTATCCCCTAGGGATGCGCCTAGACGATTCTATGGTAAGTCTCCTGTGACCTATCTTAAAACAACCAATACTTACATATCTGGCCCTGAAGCAAATGTGTTGCTTCTAGGGTCGTATAGGGTCGTTTTTTCTGCATTGCTGCCGCCAGTGATGATCAGTCTTCCATCAGCTAGAGAATTCATGCCCGGACAAAACATGTCGTGTTTCGTTTCGCTGACTTCGCGCTGTGAGACTTCCCCCGTCATGAAATTGTATTCTGCGAACTGGGTGAAACCTCGCCATTGTCCGAAGGAATTCGGAGACCATGCTGAAAAAAACATCAGACGGCTGGCTGATGGGTATTCGGGAACAACATATGCGGCTGCGGGAATGATAGGGAAATCGATCACAGCGCTCCATGATCCGCCCTGGGCGAGTGTAGTCGCATACAGAGATTGCCAGGCAACACTGAAAATTGCAGCTTTGATAACGAAAGGCATCTTGGATGATTTCCAGCAGCTAATCACCAAAGATGAAAGGCAAGAAAGCAAATAAAGTATGGGAAGCTGGAACTTGACTCTCCCAGAGGCCCCCATCGACGTTGCCGCGGCTACCTTTTAAAGTGCTTACTTATTCTAGGTTTTCGTCGAAGCCAATGTCAAGCGTAAGTGTACACCATCGTTCCCCACTGCGTCCTATTGGTGTCTACCAGAGCTAACTCGAAGCCAACACGATGCCAGACTGAGCTTTCTTACTTGACTCTAGTGTCGGCGAAATAATTGGACATCAGAGGATCTTCATTTCACTACCTACTACATACCGTAACTAACAACGACACGTCGCCCACTAGTCAGTCCAAGGCTAAACTGACGCCTAGACAGACTGTTTTATATATTAGGAAAAGCATTCGCATTGTTCTTGCAAAGCAATAGCCTGTGTTTGCATACCTGAAATGTCGGTTGATCAGCTACATCACCGTCAGCTAATATCCCATTTTCCGCCGAAGCTAGAGCTCGGCAGCTCCAGCCACATCACTGGTACCATAGGGCCGTTTCCACGCCAGTTGGACTGGTGAAAGAGATTAGGTGAGATTTGCTCGCGTAAGAGCAAACAGAGCAGACGAGAGTCGCCGGCTCGTCTTGGAAAGGGAAGATGCGCCTTGGTCTGTGGTGTGGCGTGCATCTAGTTTATCGATTATCGATAAGGCCCGCCAGAGCAGCGCTCCAAGTTTGGGCGACTACTGCATCCTAAGACGGATGACTGTGCGGGGATGTTGTGGAGATGTTGCAATTGTTATCGACGCCGTACCGCTTTGAGAGAATATGGAGTGTCGTTGCACAATGCCACGATGCATGATGTAGTGAGGTTTGGTACTAAGCGAGCTGTGCAGGGGACCAAGCATTGCACTAGCGGTGACTCTCGTACCAACAACTCAGCCCTACATCGTGGCACCTATTTTCACCATCGACTACCACTACAGTACAAAACCGGTTTACAGTAGCCATATTTATCTAAAGTAGACCAAGAAGTGGTTTAGGTAGAAGAAGTAAACCTAAATAGGGTTTATTATACTATGTATTCTACAAAAGTAAACTACTTTTATTTCTACTTCTATTAATCTACTAGTATTAGTAATAACTAGTTTCCTACTAACTATTTAAGTATTTTACCCCTCCTTTCTTTAATCTTCTTTACCACCTCTATCACCACCTCTACCACCACCTCTATCACCACCTCTATCACCACCTCTATCACCACCTCTACCACCTCCACCACCTCCACTACCTCCACCACCTCTACCACTACCTCTACCACCACCTCTACCACCACCTCTACCACTACCTCTACCACCACCTCTATTATCACTACCTCCTACTAGTAAAAATATCATAACTTATTATTATGTCATATGTGCGTATAGCGTGAAGCTAATCTTTTCTACCCCTTTTAGTCTTAGTTAGGTATTATAGCGTATAATAGATATAAAACTACTTTTTATACTTAATTTAAACCACCTATAATAAAGTAAACCACCACTTTAAACCTATTTACAGGTATACACGAGGTCAGTTTACACCTATATAGTAAACCCCTAGCGTACCATTCTACAGTAAACAATTTTTTACCGTAGTGTACGTTTTGTGGCACTTCAGTCCACGACTTCGAATGGTCTTTGAATCAATTATTTATCCAATCAGGTACAGGCTTATGCTCTTATTTGGTAATATCAAATTGCTCCTCACCGCTGTACCAGTGCCTCAGGCCAAAATCAATCTGCTGTTATCATTGTCTATAAGTCGCATACATGTATATAGAGACCCACCGACACCAAAGCCACTAGCTAAAAGAGGAGAAAAGGATTGAGATAGCCGAGGGCTGTCAACTACCGATCTAAGTGAGACAATTCCGCTTTCTATCCGGAGAAGGCATTAATGTCTTTGAACTTTGCACAGCAGACATGTTGTAAAGTTTTGATCTGTTTTATTGCTTTTGTTGCTCGCAATTAGCCCACCATTCTGCGACTTTCTCTTTCGCAGTAAGCTTATCTTTGACTACAGGAGGCTGAGATGCCGTGCGACCCACTTCCATCAGGGCCACTTTACGAAGATCTATCCTTTTCATCGGTTGCCTATACAACTTGTTGGCCTTGTAGCTTCCATTCTTCAATATGCCATCGTAGCCTCGTGTAGAGGCGGAATACTTCTCTTCGGTCGTCTCGAGACTATTCTCCGCCGCACCCTTCTTGTCCTTTTTCGCGTATTCCTGCTGTCTGTCCTTGTGTTTCCAGTAACTGTCATAAAAGTTAACAGGCAGAAATCCTTCCTTCTCAATCAGAGACTCCGCTAGTTCGTTCAGCTCGGTTAACTCGTCTTGAAGGTTGTCTTCAAGGTCGTTGTTTTCGGCTCCTTGGTCATGGTCGCGGTTGATGGGGTCGTCGAACTCCGATAACTTCACATCGAGACCTTCTGCCAGACGATATAAGCAACTGTTATAACCCTTTACACGGGAATGTTCACCACAGCCACCCGAGCGAATCGCAAATCTCTCCCCACAGCGTTCCCGTACGCGTTTCCCTCCTCTCTCTCGGGTTTCCCATTCGCTGCAATAAGCATGGCTGGACTTCGTTAGCGCTCGATCTGATCAGTTTACATTGTTGCATTGAGAGACATACTGTAATTTCTCATAACAAGATCGTGTGAGATTACTACTACACTGATCACAGTGGTGTTCACGTGAAGACACGCTTCCATTCGTCAGGTTTCGAATGGATGGCCTGAAGTAGCGGGAATTGTAAATATTCCATTCTCCGTATGTTGCATACAAAGCTTTTAGAAACTTTTTGGTCTGATTTCCCCCTTTGAGTTCCTCCATATTCTCTCGATATGTCTCAGATTGTCTTCAAGAGATGTCTCAGTCCGACTTGGTGGCGATATGCCAGGTTGACCTGTTGTTGGCTTGTAACTGGTATCCAACGTTGAGTTGAACTTGGAGCGAGAAGTGAGGTAGATTATATCTTGGTCGGTACAACATCGCCCTCTTTTCACCTCCGACAAACGCCCCCTCGTGATCTCCGACATTGTGACGCTCAAACAGCATTGAGTGCATTTCGCACGAGTCTGTACCAACCAAGAGACCTGTTTCATCTAGCTGTTTTGAATGGACTGAGCTCGCCGTAGTCTTGCCCATGAGATCGGGAGCAGCCTGACCGACCCCTTGTGAGAGGGCATGGACATATACCAATGTTTATGTCTCACTTCAAAATAGCTTCGAGAGGATCTTGATTGGCGAGGCGCGTTTCTGAAAGCACACACCGGTATCATGACCGTTTCCCCGGAGGTCGTTGTAACCAGTCCGTGGAGGCCCTGATATCGGGACTATTTCCACATTCCACCACCAACAATCACCGTCGTGATAGCAAATAATAGGCCAGAACTGCCCCCAAATCAACTCAGCAGAGTCACTATTCCATTCTTTCTCAATCAATACTCCTTGGCCACTCAACATTGTTTTATCTCTGAATATTTATACACAACTCCATCAACGTTCAGAGAAGAAACATGACTTGTACGTCTGATACTAGGAATAGGCTGTCAAGTTGCGAAAATCACGCTTTATATACGCAGCGAACCGTTCACGCGTCGAATCATTTGCCCCAAACAAGCACTCAAATCAGCAAACATCTCTCGGGGGCAATGGTGTGCACTTTAGAGCTTTTTCCTAGTACAACATCGCCCGCTTCTACCCAGCCTATACAAACTTCTTCGGCTGAACTTTCTACCAACATGTCCAGCAACCCAACCAAAAGCATCAGCAAAGACATCTAAATCCCAGGCCTCATCCTGTGAAGATGAAGTACACAACTAGCCTTGTGATATCCACAGACATGTACATAGAGCCCTGCGAATCTGAGGTGTCAAACACATTCGTATCAGAACATAAATCCAGCAGATCACGATACAAGCCTAACGAGCCGCTCTTCATGGAAGCAATCTCGTCAGAAGTCATACGCAAAGAATTAAGAGCCTTGGAAGTGTCGCATAAATCAATACAGCCCGAAGACGGGAAGTCAGAAGCGGCACGTCATAGGCTCTCAGAAGACGTTCACGACGATAATGGTGAGATAGATCTCAGTACCCCAAATGACGACTCCAAAGCTAGGTACCCGCGCAATTACCCGCAAGCCACTTCAGCTGATTGTTATACAGCATATACATCCAAAGACACATTCGTAACCTCACAACTTCCACGCTACACTACACAAAGAGGTTCTCTTTCCAGCACGCTGTATTCCTTCGTATAATAAAGTAAATTGCACGATGAAACTGGACCTGTGAACGACATGCTGTTGATGCGCCTGGAGACTGACCTGCCAGAGCACATCCGATATCATACTACCTGCCCCAGTGCCCGAGGCCGTAGCATCCAGCAAGAAAGAAAGCAATCGGCGCAATCCGTGTATCCCGCTTTTTGAAGGGGAAAGATTGGGGCTGAACCGGCAACAGAGATGTTTACTGGAAACCCCTCCCCCCCGCCTTTGTAAATGCTGATGAGGCGATGCTGGAACGGGAGGAGTAGGAGTGAATCACCCTTTCTGCAGTGATAATGCGCACTCTCACTTCGTGGGTGTACTTTCGTTTTTGGTAATGACGAATAAGTTGTTTGGCGTGTAAATACTAGTGCAACCGTCGTATTCTCATGCTACATCACTGACACAGTAGTCTGGGTAATATGATACGCTATGGTCCTCAATGCTACTTGATCCCTACCCGGCTCTCCCTTCGCCCAAAAACAAGATCATTGAAGTGCATGTTATTTGTGGCGGTGGGGAGGTATGTGGGTGAGTGCATGTAGTTGTGGGTTTGCAATACTGATGTTTATGTTTGAGACAACGAAAGACGCTGGTATTGTATGTGCTCCGATACTAGGATACAGACATGAACTTTATGGAAATCAATTCAGTAAGTCTTGAGATCACAAGCGAATGATGACTTTGAAGGCTCAGTCATTACACATGTTGAAAGTTTTTGTTTATTTCTTATGTCTTACGGTGCTAAAGTTGAGTAGCATTTCCTGTCGCGCACATACCTTCCTTTTTTCGTATCCTTGTTCTTTATTTCGTCAAATCCTCACCCCAGACACTCTTTGCAATCTCGACACTCAGCCTAACCTTTGCCCACTGCTCGTCCTCTGTCAACTCATTGCCCTCAGCCGTACTGCTGAACCCACACTGGTGGCTCACACAGAGTTGGTCCAGGCCCTTTGGTGCAATAGCCGCGGCTTCGTTAAGCCTCTTGATGATCTCTTCCTTATCGTCCAGCGTGTTCTTCTTACTGCTCATAACACCCAGCACAACAACCTTGTGTTCTGGGAGATGGCGCAGCGGGCTGAAGTCGCCGGACCGCGCATCATCATACTCGAGGAAGTAGGCATCCACGTTGAGCTCCTTGAACAGGACCTCTGCGACGGGTTCGTAGCCACCTGACGCGAACCATTTAGAGCGGTAGTTGCCACGGCAAAGATGGATACCGATCTTCATGTCGGCGGGACGCTTGCTGATTGCTGCGTTGATCAACTCTGCGTATTTGCGAGGAAGGGTGGACAGGTCCTCGTTGCGCTCTTGTTCGGCAGCTTTGCGCATGTCCGGGTCGCACAGGTAGGCCAGGTTGGTGTCATCTAGCTGTACAAAGCGGCAGCCAGCTTCGTACAGGGAGGCGAGTTCCTCTTGATATACGCGAGCGAGATCTGCGAAGAAGATGTCGAGGTCGGGGTAGGCGGAGACGTCGATGCTGGCGCGGCCACCGCGGAAGTGCACCATGGTCGGGGAGGGAATGCAGACTTTTGTTGTCGCTTGACCGCCATTATCCTTGATGGCTTGCTCAAGGAATCGGAAGTCCTCGACTTGGATCGCCTTGGGATGCCCAAGCTTTCCCTTGACCACGAGGGTTGGCGGGCTGAAGCCATCCTTGTGTCTGATATTTCCGACCTGGCCCTTCTCTTCGATACCATCAAGATGTTTTAGGAAGTCAAGGTGAAAGTATGCGCGGCGGAACTCGCCGTCGGTGATGGACCGGAGGCCATTTTCAATCTGCCTCTTTGCAACTTCGGAGATGGCAGCGTCTTCGACTTTGCGGAGTTCTGTCGCGCTGATCTCGCCGTTGGCGGCTTTGGTGCGGGCTTCGAGGACGTTCTTGGGGCGCAGGAAGGAACCGACGTGGTCGGCTCTGTACACACCGGTAGGGAGAGGCATGGTTGTCTGATGCGATATTAGTCTCTTGTCTAGGCTGGTCGTCTGGTTGGCTCACTGACGGTGGAGTGTTACTGGTAGTTGGAATACAAGTTGCAGCGTGTTGACAGTAAAGGGCAGAATCCACGGAGTGAATCGACAAGAAGAAAAGAGAGGAGGAAAGACAATCGCCCGAGATTTCTACAATTCCACGGCATCTTGGTATCATCGCGAAGCTGCTTAGACCTCATTCTGAAGCTACCCCACCGCGGCAGTTGTCAGAGGGGGGCTAAGTCGGGGGATCAATAGTACCGAAGAAAAGCCTGCATCGGGGGTTGGACCTCTCCAGGAAGCGTGCCTAGAGTAAATCCACAGAACACTGTGAAATCAAAGCCGCCCGTGTTAGTGTGATACTGTAGGTGTCATACTCTCCATGTAGTTGCTGTTGAAAATGATGGTGTCGCGGCCGTATGTCACCGGCAGACGCTCGTGGAGGGGTCGGGGCGGCGTTTGGCGGGGTAAATACTCCATGTCGGCGGCACGTTCTACTTGATGAGATTCGCCTATAACCCAATAATTTGTCGAAATGCACGTGGAAGAGAACGGGGTATATTGATCCATGATGAAGTCGATACTCCTTGAGCTTTGGGTTGTTGTTGTTTTCGCTTGAAGAGGATCCGTAGGCTCAATACCATTAACAAACGTCGACGAAGCACCTATCTTCATGGCTCTCCGGCCTTCAACAGCTTCGCCTCCAACAGCTCACCAAACTGTCCTTCCCATAATCCTTCTTCTTCGTCATCTTCGTCCTCCATCAAAAATGCATCAGCGGCAACATAGATACGGTTCCCGTGTTTGTCAACCTTTTTCTCGCGCCGTGGTAAGTCGCGCGCAGCAATTTTGAGTTGTATAGTACCAGCGCCATTACCAGAATCGCCTTCTTGTACTACGACGGCTGTCTTGTAGTCGCTAATTTCAGGGGAGATCGTGTTGGGGTTGATTGCGAAGAACTTGCAGACGATGACGGCACCTCTTTTGATGTCTGCCGACGTTAAGACTGGCAGTACGCTTACATCTTCTGGTAAAGATGGCAGATCTGCCTCTTGTGTGGCGGTAGCGACATCTTGACGAAGCTGGCTCTCGATAGCAGCACTGATCTCGGTATCTGGATTGACTTGTGCTGGAACATCATCGTAGTTCAATATGATTTCGTCTTCTTTATCATCGAAACGTCGCGATTCATTCGCAGCCTCGAAATCGCAGCCCTTCTTCTTCCCTTTGTGTTTCCTGTCACGCATAAGCTTGCTAACCGGGTCCCAATGTTGCTTGAACGGAAAGGGCGGCGCGCGCAGCTCAAATTCCTCCTCCCAACATTCAAAAGCTGACAAGTTGATTCGGGACCTCCAGAAATCAGGGTCCGACGCTCCTTCAGGCTCAGGAGGACTCTCGTCTACAGCCTTCGTCTTTGCCTTTTTTGCAGGCCGAGCCGTCTGACGAGCAATGATGCGACCGATGGCAGATACATCAGGTCGCATACGCCTGGTAGATGTTTCCTTCTTCGCAGACTGTTCCACACTTGAGATCTCGGGTATGGAGCCATTGGGTACTTCCACCACGGTCTGTGAAACGTCCAGAGCAGATTCATCTGCCTGAAGTGGCTCACTAGATCCACCAAGTCTCGCCATCAACTCCTGCCTCCTCTTCTCGAGTTCACTAGGCTGTCCATTTGCAACAGCTTGCGTTGGCTCTTCGTCTTCTACGCACCTACTCTTACTACCCTTGCCTGATGCTGACGAGAATGCGTGCTTGGGTATTGGCTCTTCTTCAACTCTGCCCATCTTCGCATCTTCGTATACCTTCAGATCGGCAAGGGTAGCATTCTGATCTAGTTGACCAGTCTCCTTAAGATAGCGCAGGCGATTTGTGCGGGTACGACGGCTATTTCGTAATTTGGTAGCTGCTCGACCCTTACCTGGAGGCACAAAGTTTGATGAGGTAGGATTTGGTGGGTTCACCTGCGCCTTTGAACCATCTTTCGACGAGACAATATCAGGTGGTGAGCTTGCATTGCTATCACTACCTGATTCGCTAGCGCTAGAAGAATCTGAGGCCGAGTCTGACTCTGATCGTGAAAGGTCCGAGTCACTTGATGATGCTTCTGAGTCGGACTCAGAATCGCTTGAGTCACTATCTGTATCCCCAAAGTTGTTGTTCTCGTACCCAGGCGCAAAGTCCTCATCCTCACTCTCATCCTCATCATCTTCGCTGGCTCCCAACTCTTCTGCAACTGGCTGCTTGAAATGCACTTGACCTGTCTGTCCACGTTGCTGTCTGGTCAGTGGTTTCTGCGCGGTGCGGCCGGGGAGTGTTTGACTGCTGCCAGTGTGTCCATGTGCTGTTGTGTTTTGTGTAGTCGAATTACCCAAAGCTGCCTGGAGTGGATCTATTGTTTTTCCAGCCTCATGAGACTCTGCTCCTTCCCTAGGGTTCAGTCGTTGGCGCTTATGAGGGGGTATTAGCCCAGCAGGTCCTGAGAGCGCAGCATCGTTCGAAGATGGCGCCTCCTCAATTTGTTGCTGGACTGGCCCATAGTTCATTCCTTGCAGAAGCGCATCCACGGAATCGCGGCCTTGCCAAACCTCCTCTGCCTCGTGCTGATCAGCTCGCTGGCGCTTGCGGGGAGGAATTCGTACGGCGGGTCGATGCGGTGCTCTCAGATAGGGTCGCCCGAATGGCACGCCATCCACAAGATGTTGACCTCCATCTGAGATTTGTAGTCGCCCCGTCAGGGTTCGTGCGCGGACTTCGGCCGTCATAAGAGGACGGATGCTAGCACACCAAGCCATTAGCTGCGCACCTAGATGGTTTCGAGAGTACTCACCACACGTGATCATCTTCTTTCAGCGCCTGCGTCACAGGTGTGAAATGCAGACACTCGAAACCGTCTACCTCCACGATGTAGTCCTCTAGGCCCCAGTTCTCGGCTTCAAGTGGTATAATGTGGTTGACATCTTCGAGGAGGCGGGTAATCGTGTATGCTGCATTACTGTTTGTGTCTGGAATATTCCAGAGAATGTTGGCAGCAGGCAGACTGTTGCGCTGAATGGTGAGGCGAAGACGCATGTTGGGCGCGTTGAATCGCGTCAAGTCGCGTTGGTGGATCGTGTAAAGTTGATGGTGAACTTTTTGGTATCATCACCTTGTGATCGACCGCTAGTCGTTTTGAGGCTTAGTGCGAGCGGAGATAGTCCGTATAGTGAACGTGGAACCGCCCTCGCCTCCAAGATGGCCGAATGAAATGACGCAATATACAAGATCACACTTGATTATATAATCTCTTCAACTTGTTTCAAGACAGTACTTCATATCCCTATATTAAGGCGCTTTGCACAATATTCGAATTCCAAGTTCTGAACTCGTCGCCTACCAACAACATGCCAACCAGCCTGCCAATCAACACCCTTAAGGGCACATGGACCCGCCTTCTCGACACAGAACGTCTTCGTCGCTCTTCGCAAGTCCTGTCAGTGGTCAACCAGAAAGTATGCATATTCGGTGGGGAAGTGAAGCCCCGAGAGCCTGTAGACAACAAGATCGACATTTTCTCTCTGCAGCCTGGTACATCCCACCCCCACCAATACCGGTACCGGCCATCAAGGTACTCACTCACACATACAGAGACAACCACCCTCGAAACAAAGTCTACATACACAGCACCCAGCCCACGTGTTGGGAGTGCATCGGCAGTTATCAATGGGAAAATGTACATCTTCTCTGGTCGTGGCGGTACCGACATGGACGCCATAGAAGAAGCTGGCGCTGTCTGGAGTTTCGACCCAGCATCATCTTCATGGTACAAGATTACTCCAGCAGATGCCTCGGCGGCCTATCCACCTGCACGAAGCTATCATTGCTCGACCAGTGATGATCAAAAGTTGTTCTTCCTGCACGCCGGATGTCCTGCAAAGGGGCGTCTTTGTGATCTGTGGCAGTTCGATGTCAAAGAGCGCACATGGACCCAGCTCCCCGATGCCCCTGGGCCCCAGAGAGGTGGTACATCAATCGCGCATAGCAACGGCAAGCTGTTCAGGATGAATGGTTTCGATGGAACCACTGAAGTAGGCGGAAGCATTGATATCTTCGACATCTCTAGCAACACCTGGAGCACGAAGACCTTCAATGCTGACGGCAACGACGGGCCTGAAGCACGAAGTGTCTGTATCCTTCTGCCTGTACGTCTTGCCCGTAAAGACAAGCTCATCACGCTGTTCGGTGAACGAGATCCTTCATCCCTCGGACACGCAGGGGCAGGCAAGATGCTGAATGATGCGTGGATCTACGATATCAGCGAAAACTGGTGGACCAAATTGCATCCTACTGGCTCTGATGGCGTGCCTGATCCGCGTGGTTGGTTTGATGCAGATGTTGTCAAGGCCGAGACTGGTAATGACAGCGTTGTGATCCACGGTGGACTAGGCGAGAACAATGAGAGGTTGATGGACGTATGGCATCTCACTTTCTAAATTTTCCAGTTCTGATAACCAGAGATGTGGAGTAGACCCAGTCGATTATTCATGTAGTAAGAAAATAATAACAATCATGATGCTTTCCGCATATCCTGCAGCATTTGAGATCCATGACGAGATCCTTTGATCCAACGGTTTATAACATGAATCATGAACGCAAAATCTCAAAGTCACTACCTCCATACGTTGAGATACAAATACACACTTGGAATAGGAACTATTCCCAAAACTACAAATTCGCTACAACCTGGTTTTCTCACTGCCTATCATTTCCATCATGCACTACCTGACTTCTCCTTCCCTATATCTTTCAGAACAGCCCACACCTCATCCACCCAACCGACCATCCAATTCAGTAAATTCTACTGTCGCCCTTTAACACACACCACCCCTCTCTAACATCTTAGCCAACCAATCACAAGCCCATCATAGATACCTCCACCCATCCTCAGCCAACGATTCCCATAAGCTCTTGACGCTACCCATCAATCACAATCTAAAACACGAAAAATGGCAATCAAATCTTGTGACAGTTATGCACTTCTTGAAGCGATTCAAATATGCATATTGGTACGCGTGGTATCGTATCCTCACTGTGGTAGAGATGTAAGGTGCTAAAAATCGGTACATTTCACTGCAAAGTTTTGCACTGAGGGAAGTTGGAATATATAATGTGGTGGCCTTCAGCCTGTGCGCGCGTGTCGACATGGATGCAATTAATTTAAGTAAGGGTCGTGGTGTGTGTGAGATGGGTGAGGGCTAGTTGTATCCCCTAGATTTTACTGCATGGATACCAGATATGTCAACAATCAAGCCAGCTTGATTAATATCAAGCTGGCTTGTCAAGCTGTATACTTAAGCAAGCTAAGCTAAGGTTTAGTAATAAACAATTAATCAAGCTGCGTAAAGTTAGCTTAATTAATAAGCTTAATAAGCTTAATTAGTAACGTAAGGCTACTAGGTTTATAGTAGTAGCAAGGCTACAATACTTTTCTAGTATTAAGAGTTAGGTAAGAGTTAGGCAATAATATAAAAAAAATCCTATAACAACGCTATATATATATATATATATATAAAGGGCTTAAAATAAAACTACTACTACTATAATTTAAATACTATTAAAAAAAACTAAGTAACTTTAACCTCTATACTACCTATTTATATAGCCTTAAAAACGCTATAACTATTAAGCTTATTAATTAAGCTAATTAAGCCGCCTGATTTTACCTTATTAAGCCAATCTAAGCTGTCTTTTTTGGCCGATAGATTAAGCCAATCCAAGCTGGGGTACCTAGCTTGATTGGCTTGATTGTTGACAACTCTGATGGATACTTTTCCGTTTGGGCGTTTGGCAAGGCTTTGTACAGCAATTCTGTAGTATGGGGTTTGATTAAGATGGTGAGATAGTGGTCTGTATAGGAAGTTGTACATGTTGGTGTGGGTATTTGTTGGAAAGATGTGAGATATTAGACTTGTCTATGTTCCATCTTGATTGATTATAGACAAGTAGGTGCAGTGGGAGTAGTCACAGCGGCTTAAGAAGTTTGAGGATGGGTTCAGGTACGCATTACGTGAAGGGGAATTGGAGCGGTGGAAATTCTAGCTGGGTATTGAGATGTCGGAGATGCGCCAGATGAGGCTTTCGTATAATTCATATGGCGTGGGCTTTTTTTTTGGCTTAGAGAGGGACAAGAAGGTTTTAGTGAGGTATGATTTGCGCGGTGGCAATAATTGCCATTATCCTCACCAGAAGTTATAAGTGGATTCTTACAGCTATTCTCAAAATGTTGAGTCTTTCGTGTGCCTTAGTATCAGATATACTCAGGTTTTGATTGATTGCTAAGTCTTCGTTCATTTTATGTCGTAAGACTCGGACATGCGACATACGAATAATTATTCTAGATAAATAATTCTAGAGAACCGCAAGTCTGGCCATATTAAATATACATCATGGGTTTTGGTCATTCGCTACGTATTCTCGCTGCTGGTGTACACGGAACACGGAATACAAATGCCTTATTGAACGTAGTCTGTAAGAGCTATTATTACAAAGTTTGTTCTTCTCTGTGAGCCGAGGATCAAATTATCAGAAACATACGTTATGGATATTTTGATAAGTTACGAGTTTACTTTGAAGTAAATAAATTCTAAATTCTTCTCTCATGAAATTCTTCTCTCATGAAATTCTTCTCTCATGAAATTCTTCTCTCATGAAGTTATATATTGAGAGGACCCACACCCATATAAGCGATGAATACTGTGCGAGTTGATAAGTTTTATTGGTTGATCAAATCGTCAAGGTACGCGGTGCTCTCGTAGTCATAACAGCGCACTGACTTATTCTAGGGCATGATAATGTCACATGAGTGCATTGGTGCGATTGACATATTAGACCCCTAACTTATGCAACACTTGAAAGAGCCGCAAGATCTTAGTATATGGCGGAAGGTCTTTAGTCATGTCTAGGGTTATGCTCCACCTCCTAGAGTTGTGATGTGCATTCGCTACCATGGATCTTGCATGAATCCGCCTGACCATACGTGGGTAGTTCTCCTATACATGAATCTGGGAGCAAGGGGAGCCTGACCATACGTTGAATCTTGCCCTAGGAAATTGGGGGTACTATGTAAAGCATTTAAACTAATCGTCGATCGGGCTATGAGGCTCCGCACAAGCGGTACGCTACTTAGAGCGGAAGCTTTTTGGAACCAAAACTATGTAGGTGCTACTGGTAGTATTTGGCATACTTCAAATGTGAGGTTTTAGTAGCTTACGGCTATTCATTTCCACAAACGCTCGATCTGTGGGCGTTATGGGCGTGTTGTAAGGCGGTCGATCGTGAAAATGACAGCTTGGCAGATACAGTCTATGGCGTGTGTCACATCAAGCCACGATTTTATCACCAGAATGCCTCTCGAATATTCTTACGCGATACGATAAAGCGCGTCTTTTTTCGGCCGTGATGGTAACATTTGCTAACGAGCCTATGTGTTCGGTAGGTTCGTGTACCATACCTTATATCTTGGGACAGGGTCAGTGGCCTCAGCATCGCGCATAAGTTCAAGTGGATACGCGGCTCCATAATGTACAGAAACGAAATGCTACTCTAGTGTCTCAGCACTTATTTCGTCATCGCGCAAACTCCTGCACTGACGTTTCGATTAAGCCCCCGCATGGCTGGCAATAGGGGCTGAGGCTACGCTAACCGGAACATGTTCATGAGCCACAGCTAGCGAAAAGCCTGGTCGGCGCCAGCCGCGCGCTTGTGGCTTTAGGGCTCCATTATTTGGTAAATTCGATCGCCTCGGCGTCTCGGCATGATGTTGTCTTTGAGGTCTTGCTACCTGGTTACCTAGGTTTTGCTCTAGATAGAGGAGGAAAGGCGGTTATTCCCAGAAAAAACCCACTCGACTACGAAGAGAGGAAGGGGAAGGTAGAAGCTTCGATTATACGTATCTTTTTCATGAAGTTCGAAGGTGTCCGATTAGGCTCTTAGCTATCGTATATGCTGTAAACAACCGTGCTGATACCTACCATGTACTACTGTATGCTATTGAACTTGCCACGAAAATTTGATAGTATTTGACGCATGTTAGACAATCAGGTCATTGAGTGACAGGGGATACAAATAATCATGGGCAATGTGCCTGGACAGTTTCGGGTTTAGTAGATTGAGACCTTTGCCAACAGATTTCGTCAATCATACTAGAATTAGATCTGGATGTGCAAGAAAATACATCGCTATCTTCCCTGATAGCTTTGTATCGGTCAATGTTTACTAATAAAGGCTGTCTGCCCACTCCTGGGCTGACCAGAGCAAGTCGTGTTTCCTGATATTTGTAATAACTCCGCATCATCAGTTTCAACTTCTCAATTCGTCGAGGATTCACCTACCAGCTTCTACAACTGTACCGCCAAACCGGTAAGCAATAACCATGGGCCAAAGCTTAAAACCCCTTGGCAATTCCCATCCTGCGAGGTATCTTTTGTCAAGAACCGATTGACCGTGTGTCAGCCCGGCTTCTAACTAACTTGGACCGCTTCAAGTATCTATGGTTCAAAGTGTTCCAGACATTGCATATTTACATTTTTTGGGTGGCTCGTGTCATGGTGACACACTGCTGAGAATCTCACGCCAACACATCGGACTAAAACAATGCACTACTCCCGGTATGGAAAGTAGCACCAGAACAAAGAACTTGTCGACTTGAGCTTGGTGCACCGAATGAATCATACATGTATATGCTGAAGAGTCAGTCCTCTCGCTGTCCTTGTTACCGAGCGTTTGATTCATGACTTTTATCGGTGCCATACGTGTGACGATGACGGTTATCGCAATGAAGCCATATGCTTATCTTTAGCCATGAGAAGGTGCCTGAAGTAGCTACAAGAGCAAGAGTTCAAATATGTTTCGCAATTGCTTGCTATGAATTGAGCACACGGTATAGTAGTAGCTGAAAAACATGGTTGAAAAATTATGCGTTGGACCAAGATAAGAGCAGTACTCTATACACATATACAAATGCAAGTACCCAGAAAAGTGCGCCGAGCCGCTATGTAGTCGATGTATCCCATGCCGGGGATTCGACGTGAATATATAAGTTGTAAACAAAGGAGCTCAGGAAGAAAAGGACTATTGGGAGATAGTGAAACCGCAGGGAGACCATCTAACACTTACCTGCCTGCCACATCTTGACAGATTTGACAGTCATGCCACGGGCGACACCATCGCCCCATGTTGGCAGCCAATCATCTCTAGCTGTGACAAGAGTTAGCACAGGGCAAAATGTAGATTGTGCAAGACCGCAACACACCTTTCCAGAAGTCTCGGGCTGCAAAATCGCTCCCATCCACCCATGGCTTACCCTCACCATCCCAGAACCATCCGTTTTGTGCCCCAACAGCAACGTTGAGAATTAGGTAGAACTTTTGATCAAATGGCGCATTGGCACCCCCGGTCTTCCAGGGGTCTTCGTACAGAGTCCCATTGCTTGTGGTCAAGGTAGCAAATCCGCCTTTCTTCCACAGCCTGTTCTTATCACTGTATTTGGTATACAGAACCTGCTTCAGCCTGTTATCGAGGTATGTGAAAATATAGTTCTGCGTCCACTCGAAACCAAAAGTATGGAAACTGGATGCAAAGTCTGTGCGGCGTAGGAAGGCTGTGCTATGAGTAGCGATGTAGCCATCGTGCCTGTAGTCTGGACCCCAGTGTAGGGTTGAGGCGACGAAGTCTCGACCTTCCGGGTAGGTATACGAATTGCCGCGGAACTCTGCGATATCGATCTCGCCACTTGCTGGCCAATCTCCATAGACCGAGTCCTCCGGCATCATCCCTGATCATCATCAGTACTGCTACCATGGGAAGAAGAATTATCATTGCGCACAAATAGCAGGCCACAACCAGTCACCTTTCGCGGCTCGAGCGACAACCTCAATGCGTCCATATTTGATAGATTTCTTGCCCTTTGTGGTCATCCGTGCGGATCTGACAGGTGGCAGGATGGTTCCTATCGTCGCATTGGATCTAACACCACATGCCTTGTAATCATTCGAGGTACAAGACCCGTCGCCTTCAGAACTAGTGATGTTGAGAGTATAATCATTGAGCAACTGGTCCTCAGTGATACCAGTGGACTCAGTGGTAAGCGTTGGCACGATGTGCAATCCTTCTGCATCGACGAAACTGTTCTTCGAGTCATCTGTAGTCCAGTCGAATTCTCCGTTGCCATAGCCACCAGTCTAAATCTAGTATTAGTGAAGTCGTTGGAAATTACAGACATGTAACTTACTTGGATCTCATAGCCCCAATTATTGCGATCAATTGTTTGAAAGTTGTCCTCCATGATGAGACATTGCTGAAGTTGTTGATTAGATCTTCAGGCCATGTGCATCTGCTCCAAGGTCTCTTACATCTGGCAATTTCGCATCAGCCGCACCTGTATACGCGATGTAACCGCTTATACAAACTCCGACTGCAATGAATCCCAAGACGATCCAATTGCCGACCTTGGTCCGCTTCATCCTTGGATCTCCAGCCCATGATTGAACGTAGCTTGAGGCAATCCAGTCAATATGGATTGTTAAATGGTGAGCAATAATAACTTACTCTCCTCGCAGTCTGTAGCTCTTGAAATGTCGTGGCTGTTGTCTGGCACGATTGTACATGCTTGCACCTTCCTCGGGTATCGCGGTACTTCTCGATAAAGATGAAGGTTGCCGCGATGAGAAGTTTCCAGTTATGGAACTATCTGGCTGCAGTCTCTGAGAGGCATCAGGGGTCAATTCAGGCTCCATCTGCGTGTGAGGAACAATGTTGGGAGATTTCATGCTGCAGTCAAACAGTCGGATTCCAGTTCAATAGAGGATTGATTAAACGCGTTCAAGGACAGCCTGTTACTGTGGGTGGCATCAGGGAAGGGGATATTGGGGAGCGGTCCCGTTATTGTTGGGAGATAACGGTCCCCCAGTCAAGTAAGCCACCAATTGACAAGGACCGACAGTTTACTGGTTCGGCAGTGCGATGAGAGTCCTCCAGAAACCTGCCTACCACTGTTGAAAGTAACATGTTAAAAGTGCGGTCGTCGTACTGACATTCTGGCCCACCGCATAGACCAGGGCGAGAAGCACGGTTCTAACACAGTTGCCAGACATACCCTGACTGGTTCTTGTTAGTGTTAGTGCTGAGAGCACAACCATGGTTGCGTTAGCATATGCTGGTGTGTGGTTGCAGATGATAAGGTTCCCTTAGGGAAGCAGCCTCACCGTCATCATTCAATGGACTCTGCGCTATCAAAATTGGGGACAAAGGACCCAGAAGCACTACCCTGAGCCTCACGGAAGCTTTCGAAGGATCATACTATAACCTAGGGCCCGAACGGCCCACCTGCACCATGCATCCCGCGGTTGTTCTTATTGGACATGAAGGCAGAAACGTGCGATATGCTCCTGGCTGTTCAGAGAATGTCACCTGCAGGCCGGTAAATCGCAACGAGTGCAATGTGCATGGCCTTGCAGGTTTTCGATATTCCACCCTGTTTACCCGTATACGGTACCCCTTTGCGTCTGTGTGAAGGATTTCAATACCTCGGTTGCAAGGCTCACGTCGCCAGTCTCACAAATCGCTGGTCGGGCACGACGCCATCCCTGCTTTCACTATTATCAAACATTCTGTAAAAGCATTGACGCTCACGAACAAGCTCAAAAGAACCAGGCTGAACAAGCTGTCACGCACAGAATTTAAAGTTCAAGCTTGAGAATAGCGCAGTGGCTAGTTGATGGTAATGATTGCAGCCTCGTGCTCGGTTAGATCGGCGAACGTCCCCGTTAGCGTTGAGATAACATCCGCCCAGAAAAGTTATGGCCAAGCCCTGGTACTTCTAAATCGACTTCGTTGAAATTTACCCAGACGAACACCAGGTTTCGCGGTACCGAAAGACCGTGTCTCCAGATCGATCATTGTAGCGTTGGGGGGGTCAGGGATAAATCCGTAAAGTACTTAGTGCTATTCAACATGCTGCCGGTTCTTGTGTGCTGATATCCTAACAGGGAACATGTCTGTGCCTTAAAATCAAGTCGATCATTACATCATGATAAGAAAATCGATTTCTGCTGCTGCCCATTGCTACTGGTTGCATAAGTGCTGAAACTGACTGGCAGGATATGGATTGACTTCGCACGCGAGTATTGCTTAGTTTGCTTTTAGTGTCAAAGGAAGTGTAAGAATAACGAAAGATTTTAGCTTGAAGCTTGAAGAAACTTGAACAGGGCCAATTTTGTATCGGGTACAAAGCGAGCAACTGTCCTAGTGTTCACTGCCGTCTCTATTGATGTGGTCCATAGAGACTAACATCTGGTGTCAGGTACAGGTACAGATACCGGGCCCAAAAAGTTTGGAATGTGGCAGGCCCAGATGTCAAATATATAACCTGTAAATTGGGAGCAGTACCGCCATGAAACATAGTCGCTCCTCAATTGCGAGCGGCTGGCACTCCTGAGCAGGACCCATCAAACGGGGCAGTGGCCAGGGCTCGTGCAACTCCAGGATAACAATAGAACCCTGAAAGCTTGACACATGCAAGAAAGTCCAGATATGCCCCCTCGACTGGTGAGTTCGACTAACATGTCTCCACAACGGCTTACGCACTGATCTCCATCCATGAATCATCCCGATCTCTCGTATAGGAGAACGGTCTCAGCTGGACCCACGCAAGGGGCTCGATAGTGTGAACGGTACGTGTAGCTGTGCCCATGTCATGGAGGTTGATGCTAAACCCCTGTCAACATAACCAGTGACAGTGGTCTAGAGCATTATCAATTCTTGCATCTTAATATCTTCCCCCTACAACCCGCTTCTCAATCCTTCTGTATCTTTACCCTTGTAATCGATTCACTATCGCTGTCGGCCTTTCGTCGTAGGGCTATATTGCCCGTCACCTTCCTTTATTGGTTTCAGTTCACGCTTCATTCGTTCTGCAGTTGATACTGCGTCGAACACTCGCTCACGACACTCATTTTCTTACCTTATATTGTCCATACTACTAATTCCGTACTCTCACGGGCTTCCGTCACAATGTCCAGTAATTATTCTATCCAGTTCGAAGGGTCAAGACCAGCGACGGCCTCAAGGAGGCAGTCGTTTACCGGAAGTATGACCGACTCCATTCGTTTCGCACAGTCACAGACATCTCTTGGTCGTCCGTCCGCTCTTCGGCCGACGACCATGAAGATTGATGAAGACAAACGCTACCGTGCAGTAAGTCTACTAGCCTAGGAAGCCCTTCGCTATCTACTAATATGTATTAGATCATCAAACATCTCCATGCCAAAGCTTGTTCGATGCGATGGATGACATCAGAACCCTCATATCCAGCAACATGCGAAGGCGTTCTCATCCGGAAAGGTGCAGGGGAGTATGTTACAGAGCCACGGACAACTGATCAGCTTCTTCTCCATGCAGTGCAACGGATCAACCCTGGTGTTGCCTTAACGATGTCTACCGACGGTACACAAGCAATCTTCGATGTCCTTGAACCGTTTGAGACCGAGTTGATGTTCCAAAATGGATCTCAGATTCAAATCTTTGACTCCATGGCCGATGTCACTGCCTGTTCTACAATCAAGAAATTTCAGTATGCCGCTCTTATTCGACAAGAGCGGCTTCTGCTTGTATGGCACGACGACCTTGGAGCCATTTTGTCTCAAGCCATGGAGATCGAATCGAGGATATTGGCTCTCGTATGGGGGACCTCCAAGTCTCCTTTCAGTGGCTTTGATAGCGCTATACAGTCAAGCGCAAATTCTACCATGGGCTCCAGTGTCGACTTTGATGTCTCGAAGGAAAAGGATGTTGATGTCAATGCCGAAGAGGTTGATGTTGACGCCGAGAAAGCTGAAGGACCCAAAGAGTCACTCGCACGACCACTCATCTTCACAAGTTCCATCTTCGTTGGCTTAGCCATGGTGCTAATAATAATCCTGGTGTTTGGGCTTGGCAACCGTCAACTGATTCTTCAGACCATGACCGATCATTTTTATCCTCGTCTACTTCTAGTCCTTACGGAACCAATCTGGGTGGCCTTGGGTCTCTTCTTCGTCGTCGTTGTTTTTGGTAACTTGTTTGAAGTCATCGGGCCCATTGGAGGTGTCAAGTCAAACAGTCGTTTCCACAGCGCGATCAAGCCCAACTTGGCGCAGGCACGTTCTCTCGGGTTCACACCAGCACCAATTACGATTCAAATGCCCATCTACACAGAGTCGCTAGAAGGTGTTGTCAAGCCCACTGTCGCCAGTTTGCAAGCAGCTATCTCGTATTATGAATCGCGCGGTGGTACAGCACGTATATTCATGAACGATGATGGCATGGCAATCCGTTCCGAAGAGGACAACCAAAAGTTTCTGGAATTTTACAAGAATAATAACATCGGTTGGGTATCTCGTCCTAAGCACAACCACGAAGGGTTCGTACGCAGGGGGAAATTCAAGAAGGCATCCAACATGAACTTCGCCCTCAATGTTTCAAATCGCGTAGAGGACCAGCTCCAAGCGCTGGTCGACAACAGGTACGAGAAGGGAAATGCAGCAATTACTGAAAAGGAAGAGCTTGATCTTTATTACGAGGCGCTTGACATTGTGCTGGCGGCCGACCCACGAGCAAAAGCTGGTGGTAACATCCGCATGGGAGAGATCATTCTTATTGTTGACTCAGACACCATTGTACCTGAGGATTGCCTCATGTATGGAGCAGCGGAGATGTTTCTATCCCCTGAAGTTGCCATCATCCAACATGCAACTGGTGTCATGCAGGTACAGTATGATTACTTTGAGAACGGTAAGTACCTGCATCCTGTACGTATGGGCAGCAAGCTAAATACCGCCAGGCATCACATACTTCACAAACCTTGTGTACACAGCCATTCGATTTTCCGTTGGCAGTGGTGAAGTCGCACCTTTCGTCGGTCACAATGCTTTCTTGCGATGGCAAGCTGTTCAGTCGGTAGGCAACCCCCCAGAAGAAAACGGCTACGTTTGCTTCTGGTCCGAAAGTCACGTCTCTGAAGATTTCGATATCGCGCTCCGTCTCCAAATTGGAGGCAACATCGTTCGATTGGCCAGCTACCATGGGTGTGGATTTAAGGAGGGAGTATCGTTGTCCATCTTTGATGAACTGGACCGATGGGAGAAGTATGTCATGTGGGCATCAATGTAACGAACTCTGCTAACAAGTTTTGTAGATACGCATACGGTTGCAACGAACTCGTGTTCAATCCAGTCCACACCTGGCTCTGGAAATCTCCCTTTACAAAACTCTTCCGCACATTCTTGACTTCCAACATTCAACTCTCATCTAAAATCAGTATCTGCGGCTACATCTTCTCCTACTATGCCCTTGGGTCTGCCGTCCCTCTTGGCGCCTTGAATTACTTCCTTGTTGGATGGCTCAACGGCGACCTTGACAAGTACTATGTGCCCTCATGGCAGAGTAAGTAGATTACAATCCGTTTCCCATTCTGTATATTGACGTCTCCAGTTTTTGTTACCTTGATCGTCGTCTTCAACTTAATGTCGAACATCTGCTTCGCTGTTATGCGGTATCGAATCGGCGAAGCTGGACTCTTGCAAGCACTTTTCGAAAATCTAAAGTGGATGCCCTTCTTCATGATCTTCTTCGGCGGTGTCTCCTTCCACATCCTCTTGGCTATCTGCGCACACATGTTCAGTATCGACATGAGCTGGGGCGCTACGGCCAAGGAGAAAGATAACTCCAACTTTTTCGCCGAGGTCCCGAAGATCTGGAAGAGGTTTAAGTGGATGTACATGATGATGTTTGCCATGGTCGGAGGTATGATTTACCTCGGCAAGTTCGCTCCGCATGGGTGGGAGATCGATGGCTTGACTGCCGTCCTTCCGTAAGTGGCATGAAGTAAACCTACATTCTGATCGCTAACTTGCTGAATAGGTGGTCGGTCACCGTCATAATGCACTGTCTTCTGCCTATCGCGTTGAACCCTTCCCTGACTGTCTTCAACTACTAGGGCATATTGAGCGCTCTTTCTTTACGTTGCATGAATACACAAATGGAGTTTTGATTTCGCAATGCAATCTGATGAATTGTTATCATTGATGGACGCAATACCTGTATTTATAGAACCAAGTCCATTTCTTGTGATTAGCACACAATAGACACAAACGAATAATGTAATCCACCATTGAATGTGGAAAAAGAGCCACCTGTTTACAAAAGATGCTGTCTCCAGAATGGAAGCTTTCAGAAAATTGACGGTGCGGATCGTCCGTGGTGATGAAGCACGACGAGATGGACGCGTCGCATCCAAAGGGCCGTGGAGACGCGATGCTGAGCAGCGAACCTACTATTGTCAGCTGGACGCATTTCCCATCGTGTACTCGATCATTATTATGTGCTGGCATAGATTGCTGGAAATTAAGGCTACCTCAATGACACTTGTAACTTTGAAACATACTGACCCTAAGAGCTCTTTGTAGTAGGATTGAGGATTATCGCATGACGCAGCCTTCAATAATCATCTCAGTCATTGGCATCATTGGCTCTTACAATTCACAGATTTTCCTCTGATACCAAAGCAAGGCGATGTCAGGACTCATTAGAGTGATCCAATTGAGTGGTCTCTCCACAAGTAGTTGCTGGGCTACTCGAACTCGCTGGTGTCGGCTACATCGTCGATTCCTACCAATATCGGATCTCGGATCCATCCAGCCATCATGCTACGTACGTACCTGGACCTCAACGACCCGTCCGAAGAAGTTTACCATATCAGCGGCCTAGGTCCTCAAACTGAGTAGGATTCTACTATACGCTTTTGTTGCATACAATGCAAATGACACCATTGTTTGATATTGTTTGATTTATATATTTGGGTGACCAAGAGGCTTAGCAAGGCACGCCAACTAAGAACGCGAAATGCTTTCATTATTATATTAATTGGAAGATTGTGCAAGTAGGACAATCAGCGAGTGTGCAGAAAAAACTGTGCCGCCTGCTAATGCAAATCCCAATTTTTAGATGATAAAAATTCAGAGTATTTTGATAATGACTCTTTTAACAAAAGAGAGAGAAAGGGAATGAAAAATGGGAAGGACGAAAAGATAAAGAGAAAAAAAAAAGAAAGAGGTAAGTAAGAACACCCTTATTCACAAACGCCCACCGAAATCATCATATTCAATAGTTTCCATCTCGCTCAGATGACTTCGGATCCGAGTGCTGCTTCTCGCACTGTCGTAACCTGGAACGTTCTGTCTTACGACTAATAAATCCCTTCTCGTATCTGTTTGTGGGGCACAGTACGAGCTCCTCGCACTGCTGTTGTTGCTACCTGAATTGCTACCCGAGTTGCGATAAGCAGGATGCACAGGCCGTTTTCCTTTTGCACTAGGTGATGGTGACACGGGACGTCCATCCTGGGTACGAGAATGTGTTCTTGGCGGACGAGTCACCAGCGGGGGCGATCCATCTTCTTCCGAGTTTGCGTATCTGATCGATGAGTCTGGTGTGCGCATGCCGCTTCGGTCATGCTCCCATGTTGGTAAGGAATATGTCGAGGAGCGTGCAGATTCATCCATATAGAAGGATGAGAAAGAAGATGCGCCGGAATGCCTTTGATTGGCCCATGGCCGTGGGTGGAGCATCATTTCCATCTGAGGGTCGAAAACTTCGCTGTAAGTCGCCTCGACTTCTTGCTGTTGCCGGGCTACTCGAGAACGAAGTGAAAGCATACGAGTTGGGGTCTTCGGTGGTATGATCCGCTTGTCAATACCCAACATTTCATAGTAGGCTTTGCCGATCCACAGCATCTGCTCATGTTCCCGTAGATATCTGTCGCCACCAAACGACTTTTGCACGATGTTTCGGGCCATCATTCCTAATTTGCGGCGGTACTCAGATTTTTCGTACATGCGACGTGTAATGATCTCGACGTCTTTGGGCGTGGGCTTGTGCGGTAGTATAGGTGCCGCAACTCCGGGGGCATCGTCTGCATACTGAGCCCACTCATCCAACATGCCCAGAAGATTGATTTGGGCGCGCGCAAGACCGTAAGCATCATTCGGTGCGACAACTTCGCTGTAACGTTTCCCATCATCAGGGTCTGTGAGGACACGAAGCGATGCGCCTACGTCAGTACAAACGACAGGGGCACCAGTCAAAGCAGCCTCGCCGAGAGCGAGAGGCAAACCTTCTGATACGGAAGAGTTGAGGAACAACCACGTATCAGCAAGAACCTTGGCCGGATCAGCAGTGCCTCGCATTGCCACCTGTTGTCCGAGACCTTTGCAAGCGAGGATCTCCTGACATTCTGAGGAATAGACTGGCGATTTGTTCAGTGCGCCGTAAATATCGAGCTGGTAATCTTTGAAACCCCACTCATTTGTGATGATGTCTGCTGCAAGGAGAGCAGTCTTGATATCTTTTGCAAACCAAACGTGGGACAGCATCGTCACAGTCGGCTTCTTTGTCTTGATCTCAGTCACCGGAGAAAATTTCTGCATGTCAGTGATTCCGTTGACGATGGGGTCGACCTTCCGACGAAAGACGTTGCGGTGAGTGAGCTGCCCTTTCGAGCTGCCGATCTCTACTTCCCAACCAGGATTGAAGAAATCTATGTTGCGTTAGCTCCTGATAGTCCGGAGTGAAAACGAGAAACTGACCTGCGCAAGGAAGGATCTGATCAGCGTGGTGGAGAATGAGACATGAAGTGAGCTTCATCAAACCCAGGAGAGAATTTCGTATGAACGGTGGCAATGTGCACATAGCAGAAGAGAGATAAAGGTTTGTCTCGCGCCACGATATTGCGTGATCCCAAATCTGCAAGGTGCAATTCCGTTTCAATTTGCAGACAATACCATAAGATGCCGAAACACTGTGGTGCGATGCCTGGAAAACATGAGGGATCTTGTCAGGGATCGGGATTGAGAAGATAAATAGATCTGTTGAGGTCAGCTGTGTTAGAAAATTTGTCGATCAAGATCTTACATCGGTACCACAACTCCAAGGCTGTGTCAAAATGGCTTAATGTCGGAAGCTCAGTACGAAACCATTCCGATGGCGGTTGTGCATTGGGCATGTCGTCAGCCAACCATAGCTCTCTCCATGTGTCTTTGACAATGTCGCTTGTCCAGACCTCCTTCCAGTGACGCGAATCTTCAAAATAGGTGTTCAAATTCAGCAAGGCTCTTGTTGCTTGATTGACGTCTGCGACAGTCATATCCAAAGCCCTTGCACCTCGGACCAAGGCTGTCAACGTTGGTATGAAGTTGATTTTGATATCAGTAATTGTGGCTTCTTTCACCAGATGATCAACCTCGCTGTCCAGTTTGTTTGTAAACATGCCATGATTTGGGTGCATGAAGTCTAGACCCCACAATGGTATGACTTTGAGCGACTCAACGTTCTCTTCCGTCTGGTGTTTCGGCAGACCGAAGTCGTTTGCAGATTCGACGACCATGTGCCACTTGATAGTGCGCAAATTGTTAATAAGGTCGCGTCGACATGCGGAAACACCACCACCTTCATTAGGCCAGGTGCCCGTGTCAACTGCGATGACGTGCAGACTGCGATCAGTGTCACGCTGTAGAGTCTTTGTTCTTGTAAAGATCACAGCATCACCCCCTTGACCAAAGCTGAAGAGATCGCCAAGTCGGATGGCAAGAGGAGTCCAGGCACTGATATCGCTTGTCAGGTCCGAGCTCGCCATTATTGCATCAGCATGTAAAGCAAGGTAATTTTCTGCCTTTGCTAAACTGCCACGGTCGCGACGCCTCCAGTAGGTTTTGAGTAACGGTTCTCTGCGGATGAGTTCTTCATCTACCCACCGAATGACGACACCGTCCAGATCATTACGTTTCTTCCACGCTTTCCAAAGTTGTGACCGAGCTTTTGAGGTAGATATCTCCTGTTGCTTGATGTTCTTCCGGAAGATTCTGCTCATCAAGCTTGATGTAGGAGCTTTGAAGGACAAGAGTGGATTCTCGTCAATGAACGTACAGCCCGTAGGTTTCTTAAGAACGCCGAGCCAATCATGGCGAATCATATCAGGGGTCTCGACTAGATGACCGTTCAACTTCGTAGTGATTGCCGGATGAAACTTGTGGTCGTAGAACCATGTGCATTCGTACACATCAGCCCCTACCACGAAGGTAGCCTCATGTACACGAGGTGTCGGAATCCAGCGTTCCATTTTCTCTGCATGTCTAACGGGAGGGGCGCACCAGCTCACATTGGCCGACATGTGCGGAAGGACAAACTCGGCGCGTAGCAGTTCATCGTCAAACTTCGCGTTTTTTCGGTAACGGTACTTGAAGCGGACCAAGTTGCCATCGCTGATGTAACTTCCCGATTCGATATGACCTTTGCGATTGTAGAATACCTTAGTGCCTTCCTCAGCACCAGTGACACATGTTCTGCTCAAGGGTATTCGGCCGTTCTTCACTTTGGCTATCTTGGCCTTTCGCTTGCTTCGCTTGGTGGGATAATCGTAGGCGTATATGTTCCCTGATTCACCTTTTTTGAACTCTTCGCGCTGGATAATCCGCAACTGCTCGTCATAGTGCAATACTCTGACGTGGCCACGCTGAGGCTCTTGCCGAAGCTCACCTGTGAAGACCACTAGCTTGAACTGACCAGACTCGGTAGAATGTACGAATGCTGTTTCAGTGTCTCCATGGCCTTTAATGATAAGTCGATTCTTCTTTTGAATGATGACGTTTCCTTTGACAGTTCCAGCGAGGCCGGCAATATCCTTTCGACCATGGTATAAAAAGAAAGGTAGTACAATCGACATTGTAATTCGACTGTAAATCCATAGGCCAGTAAGGAAGAAGGTTGCCGGCTTTGCCAAAAGTTTCGGCGTTTTATTCAACGCGCCATTCAATTCGCGCTGATACTCCGGATCCGCCATGCAGGCCAGTATGAAGAACTTCGCCCAAGTACCGCAAAGGTGGTAAACATAAGCAACAGGAATGCGAATGTATTCGGTGAATATTGTGACCATAGAGGTAGCAGAGTGATTCAGGACCGGGTGGTAATTTTCCTGTATATCAGCTGTGGCCTGTCGATACTCTTTCTCCGTAAATGCTCGGTCACCTTGACTTAGGAAGAAGCCGAGTTTATTGATGGTCAGGAAGGCACCCAAGTCATATCGGGCTATGCGTGAGAATAATGTACAGGATTCTTCTGCTGCAACGTTGTTGTTGATCCAGGAGAGCTCATAGTTTGTGTAGTTGCCACGCTCACCAAGGCAACGTCGCAAAAAAAGCTTACGCATCTCGAGGGGGAAAGTGTCCCATTTGGTATCGCAATCGAAGCCCATACATAGATGTCGCAAAAGCTCTTTGCGACACGTGCTTTCGAAGGTAATGGCTTTTGATCCCGAAGCTTTTGCAGGCATACCTCGTCTGGTGCACTCTGAAACGATGTAGTCTCCGCCACTGATCGTTATTCGAGAAGCCAAAATTGACTCTGTAATGACAGCTTGGTGGGAAGGCACGGCAAAGAGGGTTTCCACGCATGCATGGAGCAGAGTCTCGGCAATGGCTTGAGTATTACTGTTGACGTTAGGCTGACCAGAGGACGGATCAGTCGCGTCAGAAGCAATGTACAAGATCATATGCCCCTGATCGTAGTGAGATATGGCTCGAAGATCCGCTCCAACTTCTGTGGCTCTCTGCTTTGGGAAGATCAGAACTTTGATCATGTCATTCTTCCATGCCCGCACTATGCTCTGAACCAAGACTCGTAGATTCGGGTACGCCTTCATAGCCAATTGCGAGATACTCTCATCTATGTTCTTCAATAAGAGAGCTACAATTTGCTCGCCTGATTGGTCGGTGGGCCGCACAGGGTATCGGTTCTCTTTCGGAGCAGCTCTGATCTTGTCACAAAAGGCTCCGAGCTCACTCTGGCTAAACTTTTCATCCACGCCCGCAGTGTTGTAAGCGCGATACTTTTGGTATGAGGGCCATTGAGCTTTTTGCCGAGAGGACAAACCGGCAATGGCATCGAAGCTTGCGGGGCGAGCTGATTGCGGCGACCGTCGAAATATTTCCGAGATCCATTTTCGAAAATCGTAATCGTTAGATAGTCCTAGCTTGGCTGTTCGGAAAGATAGCAAAGCCGCTGTCCAGGTTGAGATTGCGAGTGCAATCACGAAGTTGTATCCAAAGTCTGGGAGAACCACCACCAGAACGCTTCCAATGATAATGCCCAGCAAAACTGCTGCAAGCAAAGGCAATAGTACGTGAGGCCCAGAGAATATCTTGTTGTACTGGTACAGCAACAATCCACTGTAGGCCCCTACGTAAGCGAGGAACATGATCAATCCAGTCGAGGAACCATTGAACACCCATATGAGGCAGGCACAAACAGCCAATCCCCAGACGTGGACCCCGATGAAACGGGCTAAGGTTCCAAAGTATAGATGGCGTCGAAATTTCTGGTCGTTGGCCTTCGCCTGTCTGATCTGTGCCGCATTCTCGATGGACATCGGTGATAGCTGCTCGGAGAGGGTGTGAAGATGCTGTGCTTTATAATCCAGTAGCACCGCTCCTATCAGATAGTATGCCAGGCCGAATCCAACAGACAGACGAAGGGTTTCATTTGTCGAATCTCCGCCCAGACCAACCTGACGACCGCCATGAATTAGATTCAGCCAGCGATCCATGAGAGCGACCACGAAATACAGGACACCACAGTAGATTTCGTCGCCTGCTGTCCGCCAATGTATGAAGGAATTATGCAGGCGAATACCTTTCTGAGACTGCTGCATGCTTTCAAGTGCGACTTGCGTTTCGAGATTCCAGGTAGAACTGTACGGGATCGGCCGCTTTGTATCTGTGATGCGACAGTACCAATCTAGAAGAAATAGCGTTGAATCCCAACAGTCCGACAGTTGCTTAACAAGAGTGTCCTTGGCTGCCTTCTGCCATAGGCGACGGTCTTTTTCCTTCATCACTGCATCGTACAGCTCTTTTCGGCAAAGGGACAGTATCGCGGGCTCACTGAGACCTTGGAAAATCTCAGGTTCCTCAGCCACCAATTCCTGGCGCGCCTGGCTTGTATTACTGGCAATTATGGTGGTATTCGGCCTTTTGCTTAAGCGTTTGCCTGCAGACAATATTAGAATATGTTTGTAGATCAAAGCACATGGATACAAACCTTCGGGTGCTCTTGAATTGAGTGCTAGCTTCTGCTCGGCATGTCGTCGAATGTACCACGCTTTGATGTCGGCATCGTTTAGTGTCTTAATACTGTGGTACCAGGTAACCCATTGAGTCGCTACCCTTCGCGTACCTAGAATCAGGAGGATAACGAAGGCATAGAGAACACCTAGATATATATAGATGTCACGGTCTGGGATGAACATGGTCAACACCGGTGCTATCACTAACGTCGGGACGACGGCGATGATGACCTTGCGGCCGTTGAGGAAGCTAGATCCGGGAATCTGATAAGTGGACAGTACGGCAAGTACTGATAAGTATGCTGTCAATCCCAAGAGGTAGAGAAAAAAAACTATTCCTTGCCCGGGCCCTACGACTGCAGATACGATGACGAATCCTATGATGCATCCAGCCAGGGCCAATGCAAGGCCGCCGATTAAACGGGTGAGGACGAACATGTTGGCAGCGGAGAAAGCCATGGAGATTAGATAATAGGTGCCTCCAATGGAAATCCAGGTTCCTATGGCTCCCGAGAGGAGTAATGAGCACATGAGAGCAAGTGTCGCATACTCCAACTGGGCTTCACTCATACGCGTACTTAGGTAAAGTCCACGCCCAATGGTGGAGAGAAGTACGATATCTGCCTTCATTAGCATATTTCCTTTAGGTTTATCGTTCCAAACCTACCGACAAGCGCTGGTATCGCAAATACACTCAAAAAGGTGAATCGACGATATGCAGGCATGACAGACGCCTTTTGCTTCGGATCGATGTCGGTCTGTGCCGCAGCGTAAGCTGATGCATACGATGGTGCGTTGAAGAGCCACATTGGAGGTTGATGTTCCTCCTGGTTATAATGGTCCCGATGCTTCTTGGATAGCAGTACACCGATATCACTGGGTTTGATATCGAAATACGCTTCACATCGTGAGCCAAGAGCAAACAACTCTGCGAATGCCGCACTTTGATCTGAGTATTGATTGAACAGAGGGTTACGGTCCGACACTTCGATGTAAACTTCTTCAAATGCCGCTCTCCTAGCTGCGCAGAACAGAGAGAAGAGTACAAAGTCGGCCGCAGAATCAAGAGTCTTGTGGCGACCAAGGATCTCGATGGCTGAAGTTACTGCGTCTAGCTTGTCATGGTCTCGGGACCACAGAATGTTGTAGAACTTCTCGGCGATGTGTTTGAATAGCTTCAAGGCATTCTCCCGTTCAGGTGTTGGTAAACCACAGAGGCGATACCATTGGAGCTTAGCTACCACTAGTTGTTCTTCCGTGATCGCGCCACTGATGTAGTCCAGATTGCTTTGCTTCTTGAATTGGTGATATGTGGGAACTTCTATCAGCAACGTCTCACATTGCTGACGAATTCGCGAAAGCAGTGGGCATTGAGGATCCCATTCTGTGTGCTGAAGATGCTGTAGGTAGAGTAGGGTCTCCGAGGTTGAGAGTTGATTGAGGTCTTGCTCTAAACGGTAGGGCAGAATACTGGTCGTTGTCAAACTGCTCTCGTACTCGCACAACTCTTGCTCAGCTAGAAAGCATTGATACCGCGAGAAGCCTAATCGGCTCAAATACGTATGGAGCAACACCGTGTTGAGGTCCTGGACTGACTTGGAGATGTACATGATGACGGAACCAGATCTAGAATGCGATTCCCATACCGACCAAAACTGGCCACCGGTAGGGGTATGAAAACCAGAGTCAAGTCCAATAAACGCTTGAAACTGGTCAGAGTTTTCAGCGTCATCAGTAGTCTCAGCTAGCATCCTGGCGAAGTTCGCTATTGCACCTCGTAGAGTCGGCTCGCTGTCCAAGAAATCGCTATCGCGAAGCCCGTAGCTGCCCAGAATAGTCGAAGCTTGATGAAGCTCTTTGGTGGAGAGACGGTTGAGTAGCCTTAGATCTCTCAATCGTCTCTGTGATTTAAGAACGTGATCGAAGTCCGCCTTGGTAGCATTGAGGCCAATGGGAAAGCAGCCCAAAGCTTCGTAGATGGTTCCGTCAAATGCGCAGGACAACGGGTTGCTCATCTGCTTTGAAGGAACCAGGGCCCAGTCCAACACGCTCGTTTCCGGGCACTCAGGTGAAGGAGACACCAAAATTCCATTTCCATCTATTTGGAGATGCTCTGGGGTGAGCGTAGATGTGCTCGAAATATCGTCGTCGATGCCTAGTTCAAAGTTATCGAGACCGGCAAGTACGTCGGTTACCAGCGGAAACACGCTCTGTAGCGGGACATAATCATCTTCCACGCTAGAGCGTCCGGTTGAGAGCTAAATGATGTGAGGATACGATGCAAAGATGTATAGATGCGGCAAAAACTTACTGTTCGCGCAGTACGATAGGTCTCATGCACGTTCATCACCCCTCGAGTTTTCAGCCACTGGAATGCTGACAGCGGCTCTTCGAAAGAGCGCGTCTCGGAAATGTTGGTAAGAGCACATTGTCGGGAGAAAAAAGGAACGGCTCCATGATAGTTGCACCACATGTGAGCCCTCCTAACCACTGCATGCGAAAGTTCGACATCATCTGCCACAGTGTCCCACATCATTGTGATGAAGGTTCGTTGACATGCCTGGGAGACGAATGCTTTCGTGGTCGTTTTCATCTTCTCCATGTCGAAAAAGTCTCGTCGCTCTCCACTCTCCAGAATGGTACCGTTCCGGACAACCACACCGGCGAATCGTTGGAATTCGAGATTCTCAATGCCGTCCAGGAACTCCGGAGGGCTTATCTCGAGGTAAACATCCAGTCCAAATGCAGCAATCAGTTTTGCAAGCCCGTTGAGCAATGGAGCCGTCATTCGCTCACGCCAACCTGCGACCAAAACACCTGTGAAATACCGACTCTTGCCCTCCTGTCGGATGGTTCGTTGAATGGTCGAGGACACCATATAGGCAGCTTGAGCCATGTTGAGCTCATTCTCCATGGCTTCAAATGTGATGATCTGAAGAAGATCGAGCCTCGCAATGATTTGAGGCCCGAACGGGACAGTCCCATCACTGACAGCTTCAAGAACTCCTGACTCGCCATAATCTAACACAACCGCATCCCATTGTGATAGTGTCTGAACCTCCTCTGGGGTAGGAGGAGCGCTGAGGGGTCCAAGATATACGCCGAAAGAGGAAGGTTTTTGTGGAGGGGAATGTGTCTTACACACTACATTCGAGCTTTGTGAGAGGATGTGGATGCGTTCTTGCACCGATCGTGGCAAAGCATGGACGTCTTTTTTGGACTGTACAGTGTTAAAGGCGCACTTCAGGCTTCTTTTTGACTTACCTTGACAGCATTGCGTATGGAGCGATACAGGTACCAAAGAAACGTAAGAATCCCAACGAGTCCACTGGCACTGATGATGGCCACGAGCACCCAATCCCACCACCCTTGCAGCACTTCATGCCCTTTGAAGGCCTGAATTCCCAGTATGTCTGGTGTCCCCATGATCCTGAATCAAGAATCAACACGTTGGGTAGACAAGGCCCTTGAACGTCGACCTTCACCCAAGAGGGCTAACTGAAAGGATTATTGGAGGAGCGTTACTGTTGAGCTATAGAAATCATATTAGCAACAAACTCAGTTGTATGCACGGCGTGAAGTCTAGTGACAGACTACGTAGGACCCCGGGCAAGAGCAAAGGCGGATTGAGCGGGAGGGCGTAGATCGAGCTCCTACAAGATCACTACATTGCACAAAAAGTATGCGATTCACCGAGTCATGGGTTCATTGATACTCTACGAATCGCATTAGCCCACCAGATTGACATAGTTGCCGGAGGTCCGTCCAAACCCCTCCGCTGTGCGCTGTACTGTACATAGGGTCAGCATCAGTAGGAGAGGCATTTTCGTCCTTCCAGAAGCCTGCAATACGGCGCTTGGCCGTCCGTACAGGGCAGTAGAGCGGCATTGACCAAAAGGAACGTGCAGTACGCGAGGCCTTCTGGCCGATAATAGCAATCATGATGATGACAAGGGAGTAAAGTGGGGGGTCCACTCAGCCCGGCATCCATGATCCCTCCTCTGTAGGTATTGTACATACATACAGTACCTATCCCGAAGACGCACGAGGACCGAAGTGGAGCCTGACCATACGCGACCTAAATTTCGGGGCAAAGTTTCTGTGAATGAGGTGGCGCATCTTTGCGCCGAGAGGGTGGCCGCATTGTGGAGAAGGATGACAGACAGGAGGCTGAGATGACAGGGTCCATGGGCCGGTGGACCGTGCGCACCAATACTCGCCGTATTAGCTCGTTTGGACACTTTCATCCGGTATAGCTTTTAGCCTAACGTGCATCCCACTCCTACGCTTCCAATATCGTTTCATCTACTACCGCTGTCCATCCTAGTCTCTTTCCACGACTCGCGCCACGCCATACAGCAGCCGCATACATTGGCTGCGACAGAGCGAAACTACGGGCCGACATGTACTTGCACACCTACCTACCTGCCAGTACCTACCCATGGACCTGCTGGAAGACACAGGCCGCGTCGAAGTCGAGTATTCTCTCCTATTTTGCGTCCCTCCCTAGTCTAGTCTACGGTCGCAGTGGCTTCAGTGGCTTTGTCACGCCTAGCATGTGTTCTGGGCCTGAGGCTTGCGAACCTAGCTACCGCCCTTCTTTGGGAAATCTTGGTACCCATACGGAGGTAGGCCTTGGGTATCTTGGGCTCTTACGGTACCGGTAACTGTGCTTGAGTAAATCCAAGTTCCAAGTCAGCCCCGTCACTATGTAGATAGTGTACTACTTTGTAGATTGCTGACATATCCCGTATCACGTGGTCACAGCTTCAATGTCATGACGTTATGAGCGTCTAGATTCGCTAAGTATAGTGCTGGCTCTGTCCTGCTATCTTTCATCAGACGTCTATCCAGAGAGCGGGAGGGATAGCAGCCATACGATGAAGTACCTACATCTGCGACGCCACCCTGTGTGAACTAAAGTCTTACGCGTATATAAAACATGCGATATGAGGCTACACGGGCTGAAAATCGATAGTCCCATGGGTGATGGATCGTAACCAGGCGTCTAATAGTCTAATCTCCCTCAGTGGCTGACTAGACGGCTTGGATCCTCTACCGGGATTCTTTATTAAGATCTTTGAACCGTCCCAGATTTACAATCGTTACGCATTCGCTTCTTGCTCTACAATGGCGTCTTCGTCCTCGTCTTTTTTTCCGCTGCGAGCATGCATACTATCGTGTATGCTTCTCCTATTGCCTGGAGCTTCAGCATACGTTGGTGGCGCGACTGTGTCGAGCACCATTCTTATCTTCGCACGCGACACAACTTCTGCTGAAAACAGTGCTGCACTTGGACTCCGTGGCTATGGCATTCCTTACGAGATCGCCCTTGTCCCGCAATCTGGCGTTGCGAACATTCCGCTCCTGAACTCTTCCGCCACCCATGGCAACTATGGTGGAATAGTCATGGTTAGCGAAGTGGGCTACAATTTCGACAATCTATACTTGAGCGCACTTGAGACGACACAATGGAACGAACTATTTACCTACCAGTCGAATTTTGGTGTACGAATGGTCCGTCTTGACGTTTACCCCACACCCGAGTTTGGTGTGACCAGCTTGGGAGGCAACGTGAATGAGGAGCCTGTCATGTTCACCAATACATCGAGCTTCCCTACCGCAAATCTAAAAACGTGAGTGTCACCATTTTTCTGGTATTGAAAGATACCCCTGACACTACCCAATCCCTTTAAAGGAGAGCTCCAGATACAGAGTTAACAACGACCTCAGCAACGTCGGTATCAGTACAGCGAACATCTTTCACACACCTGCGGCCATCACAAATTCGTCAATGACATGGGAGATAGCCAAGTTCTCAGGCGCGGGCACTGCAGCCGTCATCAATCAGATCGGTGATCGTCAGCAAATGGTGTGGTTTATGCCGTTTGCGTTAGACTGGGCAGCTTCGAGTAACATCATCCAACATTCCTGGATCACCTGGGTCACGAGGGGGCTCTTTGTGGGTTTCAGGAGAATATATCTGAGTACCCAGGTCGATGACATGTTCCTGGAAACAGAGCTGTACCGTCCACAAGGTCAGAGCTATCGTTGCAAGCCGGAGGATTTATCCTTTCACGTCAAATGGCAGGCGGAGTTGAACGCAAAGATGCCCCAAGGTTCAGAATACTTCCTTGAAATTGGTCACAATGGTAATGGCGACATCGAAGCTGCCGTTGAAACTACTGCAGGCGACAGTGCCTGCAGGCCAAGCAGTGGCATTGAGTACGCAGATCAGCCAGATGGTAATCCTGAGTACACCAAGCCGCCAGGAACGGGAACGAATATCTGGCCGGCAACGCCTACAAAATATAGCTGGAGTCTCGAGTGTGCGAAACTTGACGCACTACAGAATTGGTTTGCAGTAGAGCAACAGCGGGATGCCTTCGCACATTTGTCGCATACATTGTGAGCAAGTTCCAGCCCTCAATAACCGACGATGACTAATTTTTGTAGCACTCACGCTGACTTGACCAATACCACTTACTCTGATACCTCCAAGGAAATCTCCTTCAATCAAGCATGGCTGAAGCAGGTCGGTCTTGATGCTGCCCTGCGATACAGTCCAAAGGGACTTATACCGCCCGCTATAACCGGTCTTTACAATGCCGATGCCATTCGAGCATGGATGGACAATGGCATCTTCAATGTGGTTGGAGACAATACGCGTCCAAAGTTACGCAATCCACAGAACACATTCTGGCCATTGACCACTACTGTAGAAGGCAATGGACATGCCGGGCTTAATGTGATGCCCCGATGGGCCACAGTCATCTACTACAACTGCGATCTACCAGCATGCACCTTGCAAGAATGGATTGATACATCTGCTGGTAGTGGTACATTTGATGACCTTCTTGCCAACGCGAGGGACACTGCGATTCGAAATCTGATGGGGCTTCACTGGGATCCGTACGTTATGCCGGTTTCTAGTCATAACTTCTGCTAACGGGTGTATAGATACATGTTCCATCAAGCGAATATGCGTGTCAATGACGTTCCCGCAACCACCATAAACGGCGTACGTGGACAATACTCCCTGCTCATGTCTTGGGTAGAGGTCATCACAGCGGAAATGATGAAATAGTACGTGACGGATGCGCCAACAATATTCTCTTGCTGTGCACTAACATGCTGTAGCACCACGTGGCCATTTAAGACTCTGAAGCACGACGATATCGCCCAACAGTTCGTCAACCGCCAAGTACGCGATCTTTGCCGACCTAGCATGACATGGACGACATCCGCCGATGGCGCTAGGATTGAGAGCGTGAATGTATATACGGCGGGCGGTAACCAGTGCGCGACTCCGATTCCAATCACTATTCCGTGCAACGTGGATTCTACCACTGGTGCAACAATGGAGCAGCTCGGTAGCGACCCTTTGACGCTTTGGGTGACTATGAGTGGTGCAAGTCGGTTGTACAAGCTCTCTAAAGCTATCACATTGTAATACACCCATGCATCTTGGGGCTAAATTTTGCTTCGCTTCGATTGCGTTCTCGGAGTACTTGGTTGAAAAATTTCAGGGGGAATTCACAAATACTCAGTCAAACCGATCTACTGATCCACATCGTAACCAAACTCTCCTTTTATTTTTATCGTTGAAAGGTGGGAACTACCTCGTGTCCATCCAGGATATGATCGGAAATGCTAACCTGCCGCATCGCGACGCTGCTGTGTAATTTGGATAAATACCCACAACCAACCTACTGGGATTCCCATGTACATTACACCCCTAGGCAGGATTTGATGGTGCATGCAGAATCTTCACGCCCAGATCCCTTCCACCAGCCTTTTCCAAGCCCAAAAGCCTTGCGGGCTGACATTTTGCTGTGCATATGCACGCTCGTCCTTTGAACCCTCTGAAAGTGAAGGCTGCACCACATTTCCACCAATTGCTTACTGCCTCAACAGTTCAGCTATCGGCACGACTCAGTCTTCAGATACGCAGGATTCCCGCCCGCGGTAACGACATCGCGCCGTTCGGTCCGCTACCCCTGTGGGCGCCACAACCGCACTAGCCCGTGCGTGGCGCTACGCTCGGTCGGGCGTTTCCAACCCTGGTAATACGAAGTGTATATTGACTACATGGGTTGTTACTTGTTGCCCATGCAGGGAAAAAGGTTTGTTGGATAAGCGCGGTTCTTCCATGGGGCTACTGACCTCATTAGACTTGAAATAGCTACAGGATCGAGAGGATCCATTCCAGACTTTTGGGCAAGTCTTACTCCACCGACCTTTTGCCTTCGTAAACAACTACAAGCCTTACGATTACTGCTACCTGCCTCTCCCTCCTTCCCGCATACCAAGCACTTGTGTCGGAGCATTCCTTTCTAGATCCTGGCTTGTCGACATGTCAGACAAATTGACGTCACGTCAGCCGTGGTCTCTCCGGCGCAAACTCCTCATAGGGGGTGGTATTGCACTCGGCCTACTTGCACTCGCACTCGGCTTGGGATTAGGCCTCGGACTGGGCGGCAGCGACGACGACGACGAGGGCTCAGAGACACCTACACTTTCACCGCTGCCATCACCAAATGCCCCATCACTGTGGAGACCAAGAGTGAACCAGACGTGGCAGATCATCCTCTCTCATCCTCCTGTCATCTCAGATAGCGACACTACCACGACGCCAGATGTAGATATCTTTGACATCGATCTGTTTGATACCCCAACAGAGACAATCCAACGCCTGCATGAATTGGGAAAGAAAGTGATCTGTTATTTCAGCGCTGGAAGCTACGAGGAGTGGCGATCAGATGCTGGCGAATTCAAAGCCGATGACATGGGCAAGGAGCTTGATGGTTGGCCTGGCGAAAAATGGTTGCGACTGGGCAGCGACAATGTGCGTAGAATCATGAAAGAGCGAGTCGATCTGGCGAGAAGCAAAGGCTGTGATGCTGTGGATCCCGACAATGTCGATGGCTATGTAAGTCAAACTAGCCTACTTGGGCGTTGGAGTGCTAATTGGACTGCTAGCAAAACGACAACGGGCTTTCTCTCACACAGCAAGATAGCATATCATACATGGCCTATCTCTCTTCAATCACTGCGCCTTTGAACTTGACGCTTGGTCTCAAGAACGCAGGCGACATCATATCCGCCGTGCTACCAATTGTGCAATTCTCGGTCAATGAGCAGTGCCTTCAGTACAAAGAGTGCAATAAGTTCCAAGCCTTCATCGCCGCAGACAAGCCTGTATTTCACATCGAATACCCAGACGGCGCTGGCGAGGGCGAGTCGGCAACAAGAGGTCTAAGCCAGAACACTATGAGGTCACATTGCTCGAGTAACGGAGATGCCGAGGGAAGTCAAGGATTCAGCACAGTACTCAAGAAGATGAATCTAGATGGGTGGGTAGAGTATTGCGACGGCAACGTACAGACCAGCGCTGTGAATCAGAACACCGGGCACGAGATGATGCGGAGGACGTAAACCACCATTCTTAATCGGTCTAATCGCACCCTACCCTCCTCGTGAAGAATACGATCCCTACAAGTGTGCGCACAATCTGCATTCTCCCGGACCCACCGCTTTACCAGGCGGCGGACCAGCCTCGCAATCTGCGCAAAAGGCCATGAGAACATCAACTACTTCAAAAGCCTTACGCAAGCCCTATCGAAGATTTCAGCCGTAAACGAGAACACGCAGACACGGCATTCCTCCCGTGTCAGGAGATTTATTGTCCGGCTGTTATGGGGCTGTTTGGTTTGCTCGGGTTCGCTCGCTTTTACCAAGCGAGATTCTGGAAAAGTGTGGGGTGCATGATTGAGGCTGTCAAGCATTTCCATATGAGCTGACGAAGCCCAATCAAGTAATGCCGGCCATAATAATGAGCATATTCTTTTTCAAATATAATGTATAGTACGGCACTTGCGGTATTGAATCAGTCCACGATGGTGTTTTCACCTTCCTGGTTGGAAGTCGTATGCTGTGTTAAGCCCCTGAATTTCTTATGCCATGTAGCAGAAAAGATCCGCAATGCTCCGAGGGCAGTCTATTGACTCTATCCTTGAAGTCAGCTCAAGTTGGGTACCCTAACCCAAAACATTCGTGTTGTGAAACGATAAAATCTGACGCTCGGTCGCCGGCGCCATCCATGTCCAAGTCTGGGGAAACCTTGTACAATCATGTGTGCCCCTCGAGGTCTGTTCTTACCCCAGGGGGCTGACATGGTTGGCCTTAGCCAGCTGGCGATTCAGTGACTGGTGGAATTGCTTTCTGGAACGCTACCACAGTCCGATGCAAGCCTCGTCTTGCTAGCACATTGCAAAGCGAAAGCGAGCCCACCGGTTATTTTCAGCACGTCATAGGTCTACAATGTGCGCAGGGCTTTTCAAGAACAAGTACCAGCGTGCACAATGTTAGCGCTGACAATCACATTGTTCAAGTCTTCAAGACAGAGTTGAACCACCCTGTAACATAGCGGTGGCCTGGTTGGACATGATGACTGCGCCGCCCAGAGACAGCAACAGCCAGCCGCCACTTGCACTCGACGCGGGCGGTAAGAGTGCGGCAAAAGTGGATCCTTTTCGACTTGGCGCCCCTGGTACAAAATTGGAGATCCCCTCGGCGAGATGCGTCTATTCGGCATCACCACACGATTAGTGCGGCGACTAGACGGTACCAACGGCACTATTTGACCAAAACTACAAAAAGACTTTGACTTTTCCAATGAATCTGTGCATAAGAGCTTCTAAGTATAGACGAGCAGCACAGATGATTACAGCCTTCACTCGCTGAGATGGGAAGGTGTGATTGCTGTCACATTCGATCCCATAATCCATCAGTGAAGTTGGTAGCCAAGCAACGTGGAGGTTTCCTGGAAAAGCCACAACGTGGTGCACAATCGTACCAACGCATCGGTTGTATACTATTGCAGTAGCATTGGCCTGAGCAATACAGTGCGCTGTCAAACACGAGTCATGACAGTGCTCGTGGCAAGATACGCGATCAGGTACCCACTCATTAACACGGAGCTCTCCGTCACCGAAATCCTTACACGTTTACCAGCATATTCGAAAAAAAAAAAGGAATTCCAGTGCCCAAGCAGAATCAGAAATGAATAGTGTCAATCATATCACAGCACTGCCCCTTGAAAGAGACTCACGTAAGGCTTACGAAACTTCCGAGTGTTTTACATTCTGTGCGGGCAATAAATCACCGCATTCACACCACTGCATACGAATCAGTTCACTTTCTGAGGGTGGAATCATAATGGTATTTGCATGTGTTTAGTTTTCCCGCGATCGAACTCAGCTGTGCCTTCGGTTTTAGGCTGGCTGTGAGGAGTAAAAGTACGTGATGACGCACTCCAACCCCCTACTCAACAAGACGACAGCTTACGTAGTGGACCTGTACGCTCGTGCAAGCTTCATGCCCACGGAAGGTCGTGGCTTAGTGTGTCCAAGGCGGAGATTCCGCGGCGTTTAATCACACTCTGCGCCGTAGGCGCTAAAGCAGGGTCGAGCCCATGATGTGATCGGATCCCTGGACCCATAGTGCAGAGAACTGACAGGGGTATACATCGGGATGCGAAGCTATCGTCGATTGAGGATCGATGAGAGACGGTAGGATTGTGGGCCATGTTTGAAAAGCGGCTGGCGAAACATGAGAAATATTGAAACTTGTATCTCATCTGCCACAGGTTTTCAGGCGCTGAGCCGTCCTGGATGTGATAGTTGCAACTTACGCGCCGAGATGAGAAGTAAGTAGAATGTACGTGCATAACTAGTCCGCTGACAAGAGCTTCACATCTTGATCCGGGATGGTGGTGCAAGACTTGACCCCTCGCCAGATCTACCGCCTAAAAGTGGTGCGACTTTAGTGTGAAAAGGAGGCTAGGGTTTGGTAGGCTGGAACATATATAGAGCCTTGTAGAGCAATGTGCTCAAGGATTGCTGCTTGCACGGCGACGTGCTCTGTTCTTGGGCCTACCCACCCGACGGACTCGCGGTCCGTTCGCATCGTGGCGATCATTTCTGACAGGATCTTGCCATTGCACACAGTCCAGTGGCCATGTCACTGAATCCCTTCGGCCCCGGTGTCAAATTTGATGATGCCTTTTGATTGGACCGAGCTTGCTACTGCTACTGCGGTATCTTGCACCCGGAGACACAATTTGGCGTCCGAGATACTGCTGATGGGAAAAAAGAATCCTGTGTGAAAAAGTCGATTGGGCTGGAATTCGGTAAATGCAGGGCTTTTCTCATCATAAACGCTAAAGCGGGTGTTGTAACCATGATCCTGGAATGTGCTTGTCCTGACCCTCAATGTGCTCATAATGGATTAAACAAGTGGACCAAACTATCGCGAATGAAAAGAGCACTGCGTCGAATTCAGTATAGGATGCATTTCCTGCAATCCACACACACTGGCCTACGGCTAAGAGTTGCCGTACCATCAAATCCAGTTCGCTGGTGGTCAGGTTACGACTAATGCAAGTCTTTCAGTATCGTATGACTTTGCTGTGGTAGCAAGCGCCACTCCCTCCTTCACTCAATTCGAAAAGGAATTCTTGAAGATATGACGGTAAGACTAGCCCTGCGAAGATGGCGATGTCGAAGTCTAAGATTCCGGAAGAACCCAGGATTGTGAACTGCAATGTACGGTTAGCATTCCAAACTGACAACTGCCGAGATGAGATCGCCCACGAATTGCTGCGTGAGAGCGGCGTGCCGGCTCTTTGGTAGAAGCAGCAAGTTATGCAGTATGCAGTGGCTTTGACAAGGATAATATAGGGTTCGAACAGGCAAAGGCTCCTCAAGACCGTCCAGCTCAAGCTGACAAAAGCTCATTGACCAACGTAGCCACCCTTTAGCCCGGTGCTATTTTGGTTGACTTGTGAAATACTTTGCAAGTACAAATCACACTGTTGAGATTATTGCGTAGGAGTTTCATCAACAAAATTGCCTTTCAGAGCCAATGCAGGGTCGTATCCGCCCAAGAAGCTACAGGTGTCAGCATAGCTGATGACCGGCCCGAGTGTTGCTAGCAGAATGCACCTATGCGTAGGTATGAATATCGTCGTTTTCTGCGCTGATATTCCTGATACACCACGTGGTAGATACATAGCCAATAGTCCGCACATTATGGAACGTGTTGAGCATTTCGATGATTTCTGAACACTCTTCATTTGGCAAAGCGCCAAATCTACGGAGGCTCTGAGTGTTCAGGATTGTAGTGAATTGCATGTGAGGATGTGAGGATACCCTAGCACAGTGAGACTGAGGTTCCACATGGATCGTGCTTGTACCGGGGCGTGAGACGTACATCTCGTAGAACGGGTTCCATGCGCCGAGTGCGGGATAGTCATAGAACGGGACTAATACTGATGCAGTTGTAGCGTTTGCTACAGCATTTGGTGCCGGCAGGCAAAGCGTATTCGGAATCAAATGCGGCTGTACGCAGGCAGACGCCGAGAGGCCACAGAACCACTTGGAATGGACGTTTCACTTCGACAGCAATGTGTGTCAGGGAGAGTAGACCATTTCGAATACATTGTATAGCAAATGACGAAGTATGCCTCGTGGGCAGGGCACGCTGGAAAACCTGCAGTCGCTATATCAACACCCGAGAAGTCTGGGTACGCGGCATTACAGTCCTCACGGAAATGTGGGTGGCCGTGTGGCAGTTCAAATTGGACAGGGATCTTTAGCGATGCGTGAGTATATTCCAAAGTGCTCGGACCTGACGAGACTCCGGACTGAATGAATCGGGAACAGGAGGCTGGATCATGCCAAGATGATAAACAATATTGTGCGCTACAGGTAAAAGTCTTGCAAGAAGTGAATGTTGCCTGATCTGGCATAGGGCTGTGTAAGCTCTCATAACCTTGATATATATAGAAGAATTTTCTGCATACCTCTCAGTGGTCTCAGAACACCAGGAAAGAATCTGCTTCACTCCGTCGCCACCATACACAATGGAAGCATCTTTACATCCTGGTTCGGCATCGACTCCATGTTCCGCCTTTTCAATGTCGCCATCTGCAACGCCTGAGGCAGTCAACACACCAGAAACACAAAGATCGGTTCTCTTCGATGATGATGTGGCCGCAGATCCACTCGATATTGGTGAAGGCGATTCGAAATTCATTATGGTAGTGGGTGGTCTCGGGTATATCGGGTCGCACACGGTGCTGGAGCTGCTGAAGGAAGGATACAACGTCCTAGTCATCGACAATCTCAGTAATTCATATGAGAACGTCCTGGATCGAATTAGAATTCTGGCCAATGAATGCCTTTCGAAGCAGGGAAAGCCAATGCCAGACCTTCGGTTCCGGCAACTCGACTATCGCAGTGCGCTCATGCGATCCGTTCTGAAAGAATATTCAACATCCATGGTCGAGAGTAGAGCGGCAACCGCACTTAAGGGCTTTCCGTATTCTAATTTCCATCGAACAGATTCCGGTATCGACATGGCCATGGACGATAGACAAGAGGCTCCTACGCAGAGTCGATCCAGAATTTCGGGCGTCATTCACTTTGCTGCTTACAAATCAGTGGAGGAAAGCATCCGACAACCATTGCGGTATTATAACAACAATGTGTGTGGCCTGGTGGACTTCCTCAGCCTGCTTGAAGAATTCGGTATCAAGAATTTCGTGTTTTCATCATCCGCTACTGTTTACGGAGAGGGCGCAAACTGTGGAGTACCTCTTCGCGAAGAACTGTGCGTCCACCATCCGGAATCGTACTTGGATGATGATGGACGCGAGAAGACTGTGCTTCCTGGCGTGCTGGGCCTCACGTCGCCATACGGGCGGTCCAAATTCATGTGCGAGTCTATTCTCGCCGATCTGGCATATTCGGATCCCAGCTGGGCTATAACTGCCCTGCGTTACTTTAATCCGGTGAGTACTGGTTGGGGTGTTAGATGAATGCTGCATCTAATCCGTCTTTGTAGGTTGGTTGCCATGAGTCAGGAATACTGGGTGAAGATCCGCGTCAAAAGCCCAGCAATTTGATCCCAGTCATTGCGACTGTTTTAACAGGAGCGAAGCCTACGTTGGAGATTTACGGCACTGATTGGGACACCCCGGATGGGACGGCTGTGAGGGATTTCATACATGTGGTTGACCTAGCACGGGGCCATGTCGCAGCTCTATCAGCTTCCTCATCTGGTCGAACCAAAAGTCCTTTCCGCACTTATAACTTGGGTAAGTTACGTCCGGTTATATTCGACAGAAGAATCATGAGCTCTGGCTAACGAACCACAGGAACCGGTCGGGGTCACACAGTCCGAGAAGTACTTCAAAGTCTGGAGAAGACCAGTCAACGGACTATTCCAGCTCGTGAGGTTGGACGAAGGGCAGGAGATGTCGGCTTCTGTGTAGCCGAAGTTCAACGTGCAGAGGTCGAATTACAGTGGCGAGCGGAGCGTTCCCTCGACGACTGCTCGGTTGATGTCTGGAATTTCACCAAAGCTCGGTGCCCACAGGAATGAGGCTCCGTAGTTTTAGTGGGGAGTATGACGGTGGATACTTTCTGGATACATTCTAATTTCTTCGGTGGCGTTCGGGTTCCTCATCGACGATTGTCCCAAGGTTTTCACCATTAGTAATCTGGCGTCAGGGTTGCAAAAACGTTAGCGAGTCTAGGAGCGTGTGTTTTGCTCCTACAGGTAGACTATCGCCCATCAGGAAAACAGGGCATATAATGAGATGAAATGGATTGCATTGTGTTATCGAGTGCGTACCTGTTGCGAAACTGTAGCTTGCGATGTTACGATGAGTGCTAAACGTCTATTGATGTTTAGCGGGATGCCTGACAGGCTTTGGTCCATTTCGAGTGGCATCAACGTAGGCATGGCGATCATAAGTTCCTTCAAGGGCGCCTCTCATCTTGATCACCAGCCGACAGATTACTCATCCCCTACAAGGCTGACGAGATTGATATTTTGTCCAGGAGAATCTCGAATTGGAAAAAAAAATAGCCTACGTTCTATCGTGAGAAGGTTCGAAGCCCAACAGCGGATCTCCCTCCTTATCAACTATGATGTAAATACTTCGGCCCATAGCTCTGGATCCTGACCAATTTAGATGATTTCGATATCTGCTGTGAGGTGAAGGACGCGGATGGGCTGCTGGCATGGTAGCTGATAAGACAAAGTCGAGCCAAGACCAGCCTGCATCGAGCCAATAGCTTCAAGAGTTTCAGATGTGGCTGCCATGGCATGCAAGCTCTGCTCTTTTCAAAGCTTGCTGGACAGTGGGCGTGGATGAGTGGCGGAGGCGCCGTATCGCATCTCAGCTGCGCCCGTTTCAATCCAATCTGTGAGAGCAGCCAGTAAAGGGAGACCGACAAACTTCGGACAAACCACGGAAGCAATGAAGACGCGTCCTGCGAAAGAGCAAGCGGGAGGCGTTGCTCGCTAGAGTCCGGTCTTCCGATTTGCTCGTTGGCGTTTCAGAGGCGGTACAACCAAAGGCCAACTCTCGACGGTGTGGTAGCGCAAAGGCTTGACCGACCATTTCCACAGCGCGACGACTCGCTCAGGTTGCACTGACTGAGGGCGGAAACGGAGGGGCCGGCTCAGCACAAAGACGACATGACCGCAAACATCAGGACTTGGATGTGTTTGGATGGCATCGAGAAAGTGATTGGAGGAGGCGGGTGCGGAAATCCTGTGGCGATCACCCCGTCCCTTGGACAGCGCTAACGTGATCCACCACCGAGCGCCCACCCCCACCGAGCGCCCACCAACACCAAAATCCACCACCCACTAAATAAGGATATTGCGCCACCCACAATAGCTATTATTACAAGATTTCTTAGAGTCGCGATTATTAGATCTATTAGAGTAGATTAAATATTTTAGATTATATAAGCAGCTTTTTAGGGGGTCTAATTAGGCGCCTACGCTGTAAAGTTGCCTCTACTACTATATCCTCTTCTACTAGCTCCTTATTAACCACCTTAGCTAGTATAATAGTAGGAGGCTTAAGGATTTGCCTTTTACCTATTTAGGACGTTTTAATATTATTTTAGAGTTACTTTTCTAGTTGCTTAGTAGTTTTCTGCTTATTATATATAGTAGCTTTTTAGGCAGCTTTCTCCTCCTACTCCTTCTTAGTAATTACTTAATTTAGGCGACGCTCCTCTATAAGTTAAGCTTTAGTAAGCTTCTATTACTTATAAAGCTTAATTACCTTGCTTTTTTAGTGTTATAGCTCCTGTTCTTTAAGGTTCTTTTACTTCTAGAGCTTAAACGCTTGCTCTACCTTTAATAGTAAAATAAATTAGGCACTACTACTATAATTATTATTAGGGGGTAATAATAGAGGTTTACTACGCTTCCTATACTTCTTCTTATTAGCTAGGGTAGCCCTTAGGTGTTTATTTTTGTGGTTAAGTAGAGTATTTCTTACTAATATAGTATAGATTATCTAGCTAAGCTTCTTTAACTATTTATTATAGATATTAATTATAGTATTATAGAGTAACTACTCTATCTTTCTCTAATTACTTATACTTAATATTAAGGTTATACTATTACTTAAAGAAGGCTAGTTACTATTATTTATAGGTGCTTTAAACCTTAAAAGGATAATATTAGGGTTAAGTAGTAAGATACCTATTACTTTAAAAGCTATTAATATTAGCTTTTCCTTAAAGGTATTACTCTATATAGTATTAAATAACTAGTAGAAATCCCTCTTAATAATGCTTATAAGCCCTTAGGAGCTATCTAGAAAACTAGATAGTTAAGCTTTATATAAAGCTGCAAAGGGAGTAAATACTATAATATTAAGTAGCTAAAGGGTATAAGTGCTATAAGGGGGATATATTATAAGTAGGATCTTATATTTATTATAGTACTTAATAAACTCTATTATTATATAAGATCTATAGCTATTAAGGATAAGGAGCTAGTATAAAGTATAAGCTTTAGCTTTTATCTTGTGATTAAACACCTCCTTAAGCTAGGATACCCCTAGGGTGTAGCTTATCTACCTACTTAGTAATCCTATAAAGAAAGCTTAGTATTATAATAGGTTAAAATCTTGTAACTAGGTATCCTATAGAGCTCTAGATTAGGACTAATAAATAAGGGTAGGGGTAAGAGCAGTACTATTAGCACATATGCAAGCTATAGTAGTAATCCACTCCCTATTACTATCCTAGAGTATAGCTCTAATCTTTCTCTACTTATAGGCGCTCTTATTAAATATATATTTAGTTTTTAATAGTACTCTAATAAGAAAACCCTTCTTATCTATATTATAGATATACTAACTCTTAATATTATATTACTCTATTTTTTAGTATAAAAGCTTAAAGTATAAGCTATACTTAAAGGTAGAATTAGCTTTAAAGTAGTTATAATTAAGCCTAGTAGCCTAATAGGAGATAAGATTAATATTATAGTAGTTAATAAAGCGCTATACCTAATTTTTACCTACTAGATTCCCTATTATTTTAGTTATAAAATTTTAAATAATAGTCTATATAGGGGGTAATCCTTGCCTATAAAGCTCTTTAATATACTCTATAAGCTTACTTTCTTATATAGTATTAAGTATTTAACTATTTAGTAGAGTAGTAGTACGCGCCTGCTAAATTTTCTAGTAGCGTCTAGATAAGGTTAACTGCAAGTAACTATACTTTTCTACTATTTCTAAGTATATAAAATCTTCTCTAAGAGTTAAGGATTTAATTGCTGCAAGCGCGTCGTTAATAGGTGCTATAGTTGTTAAGAAATTTAGTGTTGAAAATTTGGTGATTTTGGTGTTGGTGGGCGCTCGGTGGGGGTGGGCGCTCGGTGGTGGATCACGTTAAGCCCTGCACGTGATTCGCGCTTGTCTCGTCCATCAGCCCGTGGCCGTTGGACCACCTCAACGTCTTCACCAGATCCAATCCACAGAATCGCAAAGCCCAGACGACTGAGACTCGCGGAGTCGCCCTCTTATATGAGCTTTTAGGCCATAGGATGCCCTCGTCTGCCATGGTCCTCCCGGCCCAAACAATGCAGGGCACTACTTCCCTTTCGGCTGGCGTAGACTCCACATATTGGGCTCAACCACAGGACTTCTCATCCGACTCTGCGTCGCCTTTGTCGCCATCGCAGGCTCTTCATCTTTCACCAGCCACCAGCGCCACCACTCATGGGAGCCTTGGTGGGAGTATCAATGGCGGTACCCCACCGGCGCAAACCCCGCAATTTGACAGCGACAAGAGAGGGTCGCAGCATGGACAGAAGAACAGCCAAAAGCCGTCAAACGACAGTCAATCGAGAGCTTCTGTCGCTGTCGCATGTGTGCCTTGTCGAAGTAGACACCTCAAGTGTGACGGTGGCGTTCGTTGCTCGAGATGTAGGACTGATAATGTCGAATGTACTTACATCAAGTCACGGAGAGGCTGGAAGGGCAAGAGGAAGAACAAAGAAGATGCCAGTGCACCTTTGGCTGTCAATGGTGAGTTTTATCAGGACTTGAGAGGACAAGAATCTAATAAACCCAAGGTCACAGCTCGAATGAAGTCGCCATCAGCAACAGCCATCTGTCATCACCAGATTACTCATATAATGGCGACACTGGCGCCATAAATCAACTCAGTCCAACCAATGGGCTCAGTGTACGACCAGTTGCGCCTCCAGTTGCGCAGATGAACCTCAATGGGACCGCTCGCCTCAACCGCTTTGGTCACATGGGACCTGAGACGGCTGTTCAGGCGTTTTACCACTATTTTTACAATTCACATCCATTCTGCCTACCAGAACATAGATTGCTGGAAGTATTCCAGGACCGACAGGCACCACTACTCGAGTATGCTGTTCAATTCATCGGTTCCAGTTTCATTCCTTCTGTGCCTACAGAAATGTACAAGGAGGTTCTCGATCGCAATATCAACAGCGGAAACTATTCACGAGACGCCTGGTCGGTACAAGCCCTCTTGCTCTTCGCCATTGGACTACACGCACACAACGAGGTCCCACGAGCTGCCCAGATCTTCGCCATAGCGCAAAGTCTCTGCCTAGATATTGGCCTCCATCGTATAGAGTTTGCCCTCATGCACGGAGAGGGTGACCCACAATTGGAAGAATGCTGGCGAAGAACATGGTGGTCCATGTTCACTGCCAACGGCATGTTGACAGCTGTCAACCCAGGGGTGCAGTTCCGATTGAAAGATGTCGCAACTGATGTCGGGCTACCATGCGAGAATGAGCAGTACTTCTCAGGTGTAAGTCACACTTTTTGATCGCCAGCCTCTCTTGGCACCCTTGCCTTCCTTGTCAGTGGCCAGCATCTGGCATCGGCCCGTCCTGTATCGGCCCTCGCCATACCGGGATGTTGACTGCATCTGCCTCTGCAGGACACTGAGCTGTCGACAGGATGTCTCGTGTATTATAACAACTTTTCATCGCTTTCGCTAATCTACATGGCAGCAAATCCCATATCCCAATACCCTCCAAGACTACGACGACTCCGCCTTCCTTCCAACCCTCCCCGTCTTCAGCTCCTTCACCTACCTCATTGACGCCATACGCATTCTCGGCAAAGTTTTCGAGTGTGCACGTCTTGACTCGACCTTCGAATATCACGCCGTCGATGTGGTGGATGGCTACCTCTGTAATTGGCGGTTGCATCTTCCCCCTTGCAAACTCGATATTGTCGATAATAACGGCCACGTCGACGAAGTGTTATTCCAAGCACACATGGTAAACGCGGGCAGCACCATCATGCTACACCGACCACGCAGCAACCTCGGTTTTGGCAGAGTCGAAGGCGTAAACATCTGCGTACAGCCCGGCCAAGTCCTACTCCCCACCCAAACAAGGGAAATCCACACGGCCAAATGTCTCACTTCCGCTGAAAACATCTCCTCACTCATCCGTCTGCCTGGACAACTCCTCTACCATACCCCCTTCTTCACATGCGTCGTAGTCATGGCATCCGTGGTGCACCTCTCATATTGGTCCTTCCTTGTCCCCGATGGCCAAGACGACATTATCAAGCAATCTATCCGCCTCGACGTTGGAACACTCCAACAATACTCCAACACATGGCCCATTGCCAATGTGGTCCTGGGCCAAGTCCGAGGTGTAGCCCACACCCTGTTCAATAGCAAGAGAGCGATGAGTATCCATCTATGGAGTAACATTGACCAACACGACGTCATACGCAACGTCATTGACGAGGGGAGTCAAGTCCCACAGCAGCAATATGCGCAGTTAATCGCTCCGTGAGTTCTCTCCCTCCACATTCTCCCCACCTCCATATTCTCCTCGCTCTCACACACATCCACATGATGTCCACGGAACTCTGGCATCGAATCAATCACTAACATCAAATTCAGCATGTTGAAATCATAGTCCACACCACTCCCTCACTCTTGCCTCCTTGCCTCCGGTCTCAAGAACCGTTGTCTTCTTGCGCACACCCAAACCCCCTAGCCCCGATCTAAATATCCCTATATCCATATTTATACCCATCCTAAAACCTTGTCACTTTCTCTCCAGGGCGCCGGGCAGCGGGTGGAAATATATAAAAGGGGCGGGGGGGGGGGACGAGGACTTCAGACTCAATGTATCCCAGTCCTCTCGCTTACTTACCTTACTCTACCAGGGACACTCCCCTTCTTTTACTCCTGAAAAAAAAGAAATATCAGAACTGATATCGACACTTGCGTAGTCTCCCATTTATATCCCCATTTTATCATTTTTAATCCCAAGTCATTTTCCACCTGGTTGCGGGTTCACGGCGAGTCGGTGATGTTTGTCTGTATTTTCCAGTGTCGGTTTGGTTGGGTTGGGAAGGAAAAGAGATGCAGGATTGGTTGGTTGGTGGGGATTTGGGCGAGCTGGTGGGTTGTGTAAAGGCGTGTGGATGGCGTGGGGGTGTGTGATGTGATGAGCGGATTGGAATGATCTGAAATGGAGGGGAGGGGGGAAGAAGGGGGGGAATGCAAGTGTATTTTTCTTGCTTCTTTTTTTTATGGGCAGGAGAAAAATTTACTTCGTGTACAACTCTGCTATGTTGTGGAACTGTTGAGTATATGGGTTTGGGTGTTTTGTTGTGATGTCGATAACGCGCGAGACAGGATTCGTTTGTTCTTCATGCAGAAACCCAAGCACACAAGATTGAACAGTCTAAATCCTTGTTCATTTCAATCAATCAGTCAGTCAGAGAAAGAGGCAGAAACGGCCGGCTAGTCCAGCGCGTTCCCTCATCCCTGGTCTCGATGTTGCCCGAGTAAGAGAGAAAGACAGATCCTCCATCCGCACATGTCTAGGTCGATTTTCGCCAACAATGTCCCCACAGCATCGTGATATCGCTGTGCCCTTTGCTTGCCTTTGCTCCTCTCAAAATACCATGTCGTGTTCATATGCCCATTAACAACACCCTAGCTACGCAGGCTAGAGGCGAGCTATCGCGTCCTTATCTACAAGTCACCGTCGTCCTCGTCGGGCAGGGGCATCTCGGCGGCGTCCTGCATCTCCTTTGCGTACTGGGCAAGCACGGCCTGGTCGACCTGGACCTCTGGGGGTGCAAGGGCGGGGGCAGCGACGAATTCCTGGGGTTTCATGTTAGCCTTTGTGATGCGCTTCATTTGCTGATATCAGAGAGAGGGAGCGTACCAGAGTCTGGTTGCCGACGAGTTTTCGGGCAAGCCAGAGGAAAGGCTTCTCAAAGTTGTAGTTGGACTTGGCGGAGATGTCGTAGTACTGGAGGTTCTTCTTTCGGTGGAAGGTGATGGACTTGGCCTTGACTTTGCGCTCCTTGACATCGACCTTGTTGCCGGTAAGGACAATGGGGATGTTCTCGCAGACACGGACCAAGTCACCTGGTTGAGCTGTTAGTGGGTGTTCCCTATAGTGTGGGAGTCGCGCAAAACGTACGGTGCCAGTTGGGGACGTTCTTGTATGTGATACGCGAGGTGACGTCGAACATGATGATGCCGCACTGGCCGTTGATGTAGTATCCATCACGAAGACCACCAAACTTCTCCTGACCAGCGGTGTCCCAGACGTCGAACTGGATGGGGCCGAGGTTCTGTGGCGTGCGGTTAGTTTGGCACATGGCGCGAGGGCGGGCGAGGGATGACATACTGTGGTGAAGCCAAGAGGGTGAACTTCGACTCCGAGCGTCGCAATGTACTTCTTCTCGAACTCTCCGGTCAAATGGCGCTTGACGAAGGTGGTCTATGGGGGAGTGGCTGTCAGCTGTCTGTCATGATGTAGTGCGATTCATGATGGCGTATGCCCGCGCTTCGCTACCGCAGCGCGCAGTGCAGCACATCGCCGCACAGCGCGGCGCCCAGATGGACATTGAAGGCTGCAAATCGGCCAGAGGAAGGGTGAACGAGAGCTCCGTACCTTTCCCGTACCACCGTCACCGACAAGCACAAGCTTGAAGGTGGGGACGTTGCCTTGTGCGGCTTCAGCCATGATATTGACTTGTTCTGTTGTGGCGGGGGTTGGTTTGCGTGTTTATTGCGCAGGACTGGCGTGGGCAGAGAATTAGTTGGGGGGGGGCTGCAAGAGAGCAGAGCGGATGTTGGTGTTGACGTTGATGTTGGCGGCGGTGTAGGTGCAGATGTAGGTGTAGGCGTACCTTTGAGTAGTGAGTGGGGTTCGGTTGGTGGGCTGGACGGCCTTTTCAGAGGGGCAAGAAGAGGTTTTGTTGTGCAAGGTGAAGTGTTGGCCAGCGGTGTGGATCCCCCGCTTGGCACTGCCCTCTGCTTCCGCGCTTTGGGGCCCATCGATCGCAGCGCAGGCAGAGAAGGCAGCTCTTCAGGCAGCCACAAGCACGCACCTTGGGCATGCTTGGTCTTGGAGAAATCACCAGCAGCTTCATGTTGACAGCAATCATTGCTAGGGCCCAGAGAGTGCAGGGCAGGACAAGGGAAAAACAGCATACACGGGGTTTGATGGATGGATAGGGCAGAGTCAAAACTCGATTTCTTTAATGAGTAAGAAGGGAGGACGATGACGATGATGATGGTGATGATGATGATGATGATGCAATTAACACCGGGTATCATATGCTACCTATACTACTGTGTTATCTCATGCTGTACCGTGCTTGTTGACCCAACCCCCATACGCCACGCAGCAAGCCGTTGTCGACCTGTTCTTCTCCCAGCAGCCTCCTCGTGCCTCACTCGAAGATACTGTACATTACGTACTCTCTGATGCACTCAGTGTATTGTACTGTATCATGGCCCAGAAAGAAGGATGGCACGCTGCTGCAAATGATATCACCCTAGCTGCAGTTGACGAGAACTTGGAAAAGATTCTATGCACTTCTCAGCAAAACTGTGGCTTGATCACAGCGGCAGCAAATGGCAGCCCAGCAATCCCCTCCCGCCCCAATTGCGCCGTGGCGTGAGCTGCATCTGTACTGACTCTGCTGGGCTACCTGCGGCGTTGGGTCGCAACACCTGGACAGTGAGTGGGATCTGTGATTTGTCAGCACTCTTCTTCGACAGCGCTGCTGCTGCTGCTGCTGGGTGAAGGTTCCATGTCTGCCTGCCAGCGCAACTCTATCTGGTGCTCACCCCTTCGTTCTGCGACACAATTTCTGCGACACGGGACAGCCTCTCATGGTTTGTCCAATCTACCCAGCCAAACTTGGTGATTGTGTCTCCTACTTTCAGCCCCGCTGCCTCTGCTGGGCTGTCCGCCACGACACTGTTGACCTTTGCGAAGGGTGCTCCGAGCGCTGCGGGTGGTACGCTGAAGGCTTCGGCGCCCTGGTCAGCAGCTCCTCCATTCTGCGCTTGCTCTGCGATGCGCGCGTGGTGCTCGTGGAGGCCCTTCTCGATGCGCGACATGAGGTCCTTGTAGTCATTCTTGAGGCGGATGATGCGCGCGCGTGTCGTCCGTACTGTGTCGCGTCGTCAGTCAACAGTGGACGCTAACCAAAGCCAATGGGTCAATGGGCGCATACTCTGGGCGACATCAATGTCACTGCGAGGGAAGCCATCAAAGGTGGTCAAGCCCGTGTTCATGTGGACGCCGTGCTATGTCTGTTGTCAGCCCAGAACCCCAGTGTGCTGACAGCCATTGTAGCGCGCACAGAGTCCAAGACCTGCCCCAGCGCCTTCAGTTCTGCCTCTACTCTGTCCTTCTCTGCCATGAGCTCTTGCAGACTAAGCTGCTCTTTTGGGACGCCATTGGAGTAGCCCGATGACGTAGGGCCCGACGAGACTGTAGGCGCATGTATGTCGTCGTCCATTGTTGCAAATGGTCACGATCCACGATCGAGCCGCGTCCAGCCTCCTGGGCAACAGGTACTACAGTAAACGGCGGGGAGGCCAAATTGGCGGAGTGGAGAGGGCGAAGGTGGGGTACTGCAAGAGGAGAGTGAAGCTCGAGATGTGCGGCTCGAAGGCAACGGGTGCGGGGCAAATACCGCCAGCATGGTCGCCTTTTGTCTCAATCGCCCTCACAACGCACTCCTTCACCCGTTCGACTGACTGGTCATCCATCCTCCCGCGCAGCATGTTGCGAGCGACTATAGCACTCAAGCCAGGCCATTCCAACGCACGCCCCATCATGCCTCTCTCGTGCAATAGTGCAACCACATCATGTACCGCCGTCGGCTGTTCCCCAACCCCCCCCCCCCCCGCCCCTCCCAGACGCAACTTCCCCTCATGGTGATTTGCAGCTACCAAACAAAGTACCAAGGACAACAACACGCGGCGTACTATGTTCCCCGTCCACGGCCTGCATTCGCCCTCTCCCCTCGCTCTTATCGATTAAGCCATCCATGGTGCTCGAGGCTTTTGGATGTACATGTGCAATGACATGCTTCAACCCTTCTTCGCCTTCTTCACCTTGCTCTCCTTGCTCTCCTTCCTCCTCCTCCTCCTCCTCCTCCTCCTCCTCCTCCTCCTTCTTCTTCTCTTCCTCCTCCTTCTTCTCTTCCTCTTTTCCTCTTCCATGGCATGCCTGCATTCCATGCTGAAAACGGTCCCTCCTGCTCAACCCCCCAAACTGCATGCGCTTTCCTCTCTCAACGTGCATCACTTCCCATACGCAATCATGTTTCGTTGCAGTCTTTTGAGCTTTGCCACCATACTCGTCTTTCCTTAAGTCATCACCGTTGGATGCAGTAGTATTTATCTCATGCCGCTCCAAATCCCCACACTTGCCCAATCCTAGTGCCACTGGCACCTCCAGCTTCGCCATGGCATACGTGCTGTCGCTCCGCTCTCACAGTCCGCTCAAACGCTCCTTTAGCGACAATCCCTACCTCAACTCCTACTCGCCCTTGAAGGAACCTTCGCTACTAGGACCGTTAAGTGACATCACCACTCGCAATGTCTCTGCATGTTCGCTGTACTCCCTCGGAGCCAACAGAGCTGGTGACTGGCCACGCGGCAACGAGAACACACCACCTCTCACTTCCCAATCACTGCTCGACCTGGATCCCGAGAACAGCAGATTTTCCTTTGGCTTGAATCACACCAGCAGTGAGCCGCGCAAGCGTGCGTGTGGACCTGACCGACCACCGCCATCCTTCTCACGAGTGGCTGCCCCATCGAGCCCATACTCGAAAGTGGGCAAAGCTGTGCAGCATGTCGCTGAGCTGTCTTCGAGTACCGAATGCTCTCCAGAAGCCGGTGCTGTCAATGATAGTCAGCTTGAGGAGCCTGAGATGTTCAGCTTCTACGAGCCCAGTGAGTTTACATCACCAGAGGCTGCATCCTTGGACAACAGTGGTGTGAACCAGAGACAAGAGGAGCGGGTGACAGCAAATGTCCCTGTCACAGCTACTTCGCAGCCTTTCCGACGATGGATGAGTACATTGAGGAGGCGACACGCGCAAAGACGCAAGGAGCATAGGACCGAGGTCGGGCGTCTGTCTTTCGATGCAGTGGATCAGGACTTTGACATGGCTTCGTCGCGACTACTACCGGAGTCGGAGGGCAGGACATCGGAGTCCATGTCCTCGTCCATGGGCTGCGTGACTGCTATGAAGTCAGCCTCAATCACAATTGCAGGTACTAGTATAGCTCCACGATCTGAAATCGGTATTCAGGGGAAACGTATGGGAAATAGAAGCAGTCACTATTCGGAGCCTCGCAAGTCTGGCGAGAGTCATCGTGGTGCGCTGGGGCCAATCATTGACGAGAGTGCGTGGCTTCGTTCATTGCAACGCCGCAAAGTCATTGAAGAGCTAGTTGCTTCAGAAGAGAGCTACGTTGCGGACCTCAAGGTCCTGATCAATGTGCGTAGCTTGCGATTCACATGGCATTGCAATGCTGACTACCCAGGATTACTTCATGATTCTTACAGCCCTTCCTAATCTCTCGGGCCAAACGAGATCATCAATACAACAAAACATTTCTCAGATCCTTCAACTGCACGAAGACTTGCTTGCTGATCTTCACCGAGTCGTGCCACAAGCAGATTTCACCAGAAGCGCGCATCAAGAGAATTACCCAGTGACCAAGGCGAAACACATCCGCTTCCACAGCGCAGACATCATGCCAGGTCGTTTCGCCGAACACAAGGCAACTCGGAGGCTTCGGCACTCTCTTGAGATTGGCAGATCTCCAGACCGCAGGCCACGAGGCTTGGTGACTGACACCAAGACAGTGGACGATGTTGCGAAGATTTTCAATAAACATGTGGGTTACTTTTTGAACGAGGTCGTCATCACCGCTAAACAAACCAAGATGAAGCGGTTCTTCACGTACGAAGAGTATGGCGCGCATTGGACGACCATGTCTCAAGACCTCACCATGATGTGCAGGGGACTTCATGGCTGGCAAGACTATGAACGAGGCGTCGAGGCTTTACAGAATGTCGTAGCGTCCGAGAACAATCGCGACGCAGGAAGGAAAAAGGCACTTAGCTTTTCCGATTTGCTTATCAAGGTTTGTGACTGACACACATTTCATGAGAGCGATGCATTAACTTCAGCATAGCCAATACAACGCGTCTGCAAATATCCTCTGCTCTTTGAAGATCTCTGTCGCCAAACGCCAGTGTATGACGATCCGGAGGCACATGCTGAGCTTGAGAAGGCTTTGTTTCGTCTGCAAGAGACGATTCGTGAAGTCAACAAAGCCAAAGACGATCCGAGGACAAGGCGACTGATCGAGATCACCTGGCAACTACAGGATCGGCTCGCTTTCCAAGAACAGGTGAGTGGAGCGCCAATGCTCGTCTCTCCTACTGATAGCCTGTAGCAAATCTCGCGTGCACTGGTGTTTCGGCTGCTTGGCCATGTCCTTCTTTGTGGCGTCTTGCATGTTACTTATCAGGCGCCTGAACGCATCAAGGGACAGTACATGATTTGTGTTTTGTACAAGTCTTGTCTTGTCCTCGCAACGACGAATCGATTTCACTCTCCGTACACTGTTGTAGCATCCATCGGCCTCGCCAATGGCAGCATCGAAGAGTCAGACAATGGGAGGGGTAAGAACACAGCTGCGGCATTGGGATGCTGAACTAACGCCTACAGGTATACAATGTCACACTGCACCTCACACTTGGAAATTTGTGTTTGAGCATGGTCACCGCCTACACGAGATCATGCTGAGTGGGTGTTCTGTACTGGAAGAAGAGGTTTGGAAGAAACAGCTCCGCGAGCGTATCGTCTACGAGACTCACGACTTTGTCGAAGGCCAATCAACTATGCAAGACATGTTCACATCGTTATCACTGGACATCAAGTCGCTTGGACCAGTTTTTGGGCATGCGAATAGCATAGTCCGTCGAATGTCTGTCCACCGGGCAGCGACTTTGGGAGCAAAGTCACATACCAGTCAAGTGATTATCAAGAACACTCAGGCGCAGAAGTTACCGGATGTACCCCCAACATTTTCCCCGGGCATGATCACACGGTCACAATCGCACATGTCCTCGAATTTTGTTCCAACCCTGGCTCCGCGTAGAGCTGAGCGTATTCGTCTCGAAAATGCACTGGAAGATGTGTGGACCAAGGAGGCCTTGCCATTCCCGGGTATGTCGAATCGAAGAGTTGAGAATCAGATCCGAGCTTCAGCCAATTCAGTCATGAGGAAGCTCAGCATGGCGAGTATTGCGAGCAACTTCTCACGACGCTCCCCGAGCTTTTCCAGTGTCAGCAACGCTCGGTCCGAGGACTCTTATAGAAGCAGAGTCCAGAAGAAGTCGCAGGCGAATCTTCGACCACACTCTGCGGCAGAGAGACAACCAGCCCCAGCAGTTGTTGACTTCCACACCGCACCGGCTGCTTTCTTGCCCACAGACTTTGAGCTCCAGGATGTAAGGCCTGCAAGTCGGCGTCGCCGTCTAGCAAATCGCGCTGTAGGTGTAGAGCGGTCGAGCGAGAAAGCTTCTGCAAGCAAGCCGAAGAAGGTACGTCGATTATCGGGACACATCATCAGCCTGCCAAGATCTGAATCGAGTGCTTGCGTTCCGGAAAGGACGATATCCCAAGGATCAGACTCAACCGTTCTATATCAGCCAGAGTCTCTGGTCGACTTTGCATGGCCCAAAGATGTTGAGAAGGAGAGGAGGAAGGAGGACCAACGTAGGGAGTCCAAGTCTGCGCCCACGAGTGTGTCGCAGAAGTTTCTGAAAAGCAAAAGCAAAATCTTTAAGTTTTGGACCTAATGGCCTCAGCATACCGTTACGATCGAGTACAGGCGTTCAAGTTTGAGAGAAATGGCTTTGGTCACGTTTTATTTTGGATCATGGAGGATTTTCACGAAGTCACGAATCACGCTTTATTGATGCGACCAACAGCAAGTACTGCGAGCACACATAGCGATCTGTTACATCGACACACTTTGAATACAAGGACTGAAATGATTCGCAAAACATGATGCCGATCAGGAAAGCCATGAGAATTACTGCAAGGCACCCGCAAAGCCAGATTGAACTTTGGAGAGGAACGGTATGACGTCATAGGATGCGGTCTTGTGTGATGGGCACGCGATCTCACGCTGAGATGGTATATGCACGTTGCAAGCAAGCGTAATATTTGGATAGTAGCAATCAAGGCTTCATAATTGTACTTCAAGCCTGCAAGTAGCCATGTCATGCATTTCTTCGTTGCTGGCGTTGTTGAACAATTTTGTGCGATGCTGGACGCAAACCACCATGCTGTCCCAGGTCAACACAGGATATCGCGGCGACACAGCCGACAACGGCAACGCTAGAGCCTCAAAGAAAGGCCCAGAGCCGCATTGCAGCCTCGATGCTCCTACTTGTCCAAACAAAGTGAGGGAAATGGGTCCAGCCCAGCTTGCAGTCGTGGCCCTCTCCACACTGGAGTGATCTTGGCAAATGACGTAGTTGTCATAGCTCACGAGCTCTATTAAGCCCCTCACCCTCTAGAGCTTTCCCCTCCAGACACAGAAACACAGTTCCATACACGATACACAGCCCTTTTGTATCCTAGGATCTCGCTACGCTAAACTCTCATACACATATACCCATTACCAGATACACACGCACCCACAGCAACCCACAAGATGGCTCGCGGTAACGCCCAACAAACCCAGGTCTTCTACAAGGGCAGCAGCGGCGACCAGTTCACAGTCTTTATTGACAGCGAGGAGGAACTCAAGAAGTGGAAGGCAGACTCGAGTATCCCACTTACGAGCGTAGTTGCTGGCTGGAAGATTCTGGTACCTGAGTAAGTACTGGCTTACCCCGCTGTGATCTCAAGCAGAGTGTACAAAGAAGACAACGGCTGGGTGCTGCCAAAGACATGACTCTAACCATATGATTCCTAGGCACGGCAAGCAGGGCATCCTAAACACGGCCAGCAAGCAACAACTGGAGAATGAATTCGGCACTTCAAACGAGGATGAGATCATCAAGAAGATCCTCACCTCTGGCTCTGTGCAGTCGAGCGAGGTATGTTGTATCCTTGTGATGCCTTTATATCACTGCTTCATACTGATCATTCTTGTTCTAGAACTCCGAGCGCATTGGCATCACCAACGACTCCAAGGGCCCCATGATCGGCCACTAGGCGTTTCGCTTTTCCATTCGACAGCGATGACTTTTATAACGAACATGATGAGGAGGATAGTGCCGGGCCTGAAAGATGGGTTGGCTGGTTTGTGTGCCTTTTGCTGGAATGCGAGGCCACCCTTCTGCACATGAGTTTATATAAGAGGGATTTATCCTTTGAATGAAAGAAGAAATCTCCATGATGAAAGCTTCCAAGCACGCTGCATTGTGCAAAGTGAGATGTGAACTCGGTAAAAGATTGATTATGCTATAACCTACCTTTTCATTCATGTGTGATGAATGTGTCCATTGCCTATGCTTACAAAGACAAGTGCCGCATCCAACACAGTTTCTCATTTACGCTCTTGTGTTATACTCGCCATCATCCCCATCCCCTCCACAGACACACCACCGCGGGAACCAGAAACCCCTCGATCCACATGTTGGCTTGGAAGGCGGGGGACGCGGCTGCCCATTTCAGCGCGTTTGTTGGCCGGCGTTTAATGTTGGACCAATAAGCCATGCAAGTACCATTCCCCCTTCAACCCCTCGTTCCCCCCGAAACCCAGCAATTCCAGCGTGATGTGTTTTGAATCTTGGTTTCTTCTTTGCTTGGCTTTGTTATGCGGTGTTTAATCCCAATTTTCAACCCATACACATGTACCGACACACACCCACACCTAGAGAGAGAGAGAGAGAGAGAGAGAGAGAGAGACAGATGGCTAAGCACAGACAAACACGCACAGTGCACACACCCATGTATTCCCAAAGGATAGCTAGTACGCCGCCAAGACAGTGTAGCATGGGACGAGGCAGGGCGGATGATGAGACAGGCACTGTACTGTACTGTAACAGGAAAACGGTGAAAATGGGGGGTTTTGCCGGGGTCAGGGAGGGGGGAAGTGGGGATGAGGGAAGTCGTGGGTGGGAGATTGACGTTGTGGCGTGGCTTTTTCTTTTGATGCAACATGTGCATGTGGCTTATGCATGTTTTGTGCTGTTTTACTAGTAGTGTGAACAGTTGTGCTGGATGGTTTCTTTGGGGGTTGGTGTATAGTTGTGTCTAGTGTATAGTTGTGTCTAGTGTATAGTTGTGTCTAGTGTATAGTTGTGTCCAGTGTATAGTTGTGTCTAGTGTATAGTTGTGTCTAGTGTCTAGTGTCTAGTGTCTAGTGTCTAGTGTCTAGTGTCTAGTGTCTAGTGTTTAGCGTCTCGTGTATGATTCCAAGTCCCTGGTTCCTAATTCCTAATCCCCAATCCCCAAGCCCCAACACCGTACACTGCAAACTCCACACCACGGCCTGCATTTCACTGGCCTTTCTGACAAAAGATGCTACAGCACGAGCGGGGATTGCAGGGTGGGTCGGGTATTATACCGTACCTGAGTTGAGGCAGTACAGGTACTGTGGACGTGTGCATGCAGAGTAGGCTGGTTACATCTTTCCAACGCAGCGCACGCAGACAAGAAGCGTGGGGCGCCGGGACTCCGGAAACCCCAATTGTTTTCATCTGGGTAGGCGGATGTACACTACACAGTGTACAATATGTGCATTATGTGGAGAAGGAGGGCCCAGGGACAGGTCATCGGGTAGCCTACCGTATAGGAGAGTTCATACAACTGTGTACATGGGGTTGTTTCTTCTTCTTCTTCTTCTCCACAGTGCCCCTGGAATAGGTACAGGTACTTGTACCTTGTGTTCGGTGGTATGTAGGGTGTGGGGGGGCCGAGATTGGATTAGTCAGATGGAGAGGGTGGGGGTTGGAGTGTTGCGTGGGTGGGGTGGGTACAGGACTGTGGGCGGCGCGGGTTTGAGAGTATGTAGACTGGACTGGGTACACAGGTGATGTGGTGAAGCAATAAGTGTGCAACCGGCTTAGCATACCTGTACAACATGAAATCGAAACGAATCTGTTGAAGAACGGGCGAGCGAGAACATGACATGGGAAGATTTTTTTTGAATTTCGACGGGCAAAAGCACGAGCACGATCTGATCAAGTGTTCAAAAATAGAAACAAGGCGATGATCCCTCCCCTCGGCCCAGCAAAACGGTGTCTAGCGCAGGGTGTGGTCAAGCTTATCGCCGCGAGCATGGAAGCAACGGTTGCAGGCAGAGAAGACGGGCCGAAAGGGGAAGAAGAAAGGTTCTTGTTTTGACTCTGGGGTTTCTATTTTGCTCTGCGGCGTGTGAGACTTGACAGTGTGGTTCGTTGCATGACTAGAGTTGCTTCCCTCCGTATTATTTCGTAGGTACTGAAGCTCGCGCTACATTCGCCTCTCGCCTCTCGCCTCTCGCTCGCCCGCTAGTGTGCAGCCAGTGACTTGAGAGTACGAGCGATGATTTCTATTTCCCCTTGGCTTTTGTTGTTGGTTTGTTGGGTGCGCTGGCAAGGGAGCAGAGAATGGGAAGCCGCGGAGCTTTGGATGGTTGACATGGCGTATTCTCCCCCAAGCGATCTCGTTACGATTGGATAGATGTTGGTTAGAGTACAATTAACAGGTTGGTGGTATCGCACATGGGTAAAACGCTTTTTGCCATTCGCATGTTGAATGGGCGATGCGTGCGCAGAAAGCAGGTTTGCCATGGTCGGTCCTGTCTGTCTCGCAGTGTCGCATTGCCGTCCTGTCTTGAATCATGATGATGATGATGATGGATGGAGTCGGATGTTTTCTTCTTGGGTAGTTTTGAAATCTTTTGCATCATGACCATGACGGGCAGCGAAGAAGAGGAAGAAGGGGGCAAAGCGTAATTTCTCTTTCCCAGATTCCACATTCCAACAACCTACACTTGACAAGCTTGACAGCTGCTTCGGCGCTGCATCCGCGAGTGCGAGGGGAAGGGGGGGGGGGAGGATGGGGATCGACGGGCAGTGCGACAGTGTTGGAGTCTCCGGCTAGCCCGTTTCAGTGGCAATACGGATGCTAGCGCAGGGACAAGAGGTGAAGAATGACCTCACCGTGACCGTGCTTTCCCTACTTCGGCAAAACCAAAGGCTGGCAACAAACCTCGCACGGCTACACGGGGCTTCCGAGAAGGCCCAATTGTCCTTTGTAGCCTCGTCGAGAAGATGGGGGTGTGTGTGTGTGTGTGTGGGTAGGAGGGGGTGAGGGGAGAGAAGGAGGACGAGGAAGAGAAGTGATGGTGATGGTGATGGGGATGGTGATGGTGGAGATGGATGATGGTGCACCCAACGGTCGCACGCTATGGGTGTGCACGCACGCTATAGGAAAGACGCCGCTGTGATCATCTCGCAGTAATGTAATTCATGCTAGACGACTAGTCCAGTTTGCTTACAGGCTCGCTCTCTCTCTCTCTCTCTCTCTCTTGTCTTTTTTCTCTTTTTCTCTTTTTGGTGTCCCCAGCCCTGTCATCATTCTGGCTTGATCGAGAGAGTTTGCTTTCTCGTCCTGCGTCACCCAAGTGTACTTTTCCCTCTCTCCCCTTTGCTGCTGCTTTCCCTTCACCTTGCCCGCTTGGATCCACCCCAGCCACAGGGCTCACCTTCTTTGATCGCAGGCTTCGATCGAGGCCCTTGCCTCGCCACCTCTTCTTGGACAGACTGAGCTACCTGATCCTTCTGTCGCCCGACATGCCTCCTAGATCCATATGGCTGCGCGCTGCTGCCATTGCTGCTGTTGCGGCACAGGCGGCCGGCCAACAATGCTGTATGTCGCACATACATGTTGTCGCACTCCTCAAAGTACTGACTGTCGCAGATTACCCTAATCGAAGCAGGGCGCCAGACACAGAGAAGCCATGCTCTACAGCAGAGGGTTCGGCCTGTTGTCCTGACAACTGGGAGTGTCTCGACAATGGTCTTTGCCACTATCCTCCTACCAAGCTGTATGGACGATACAGTTGCACGGACCAGGACTGGGAGTCGCCGGGATGTGCCTCGAACATGTGCACCTACTGTAGGTTATATCGTGATACCACTACCTCTCACCATGTCGGCTAACGGGTACAGCTGGCCTTGCTGGCGGTGCTGAATCCATAACACAGTGCTCCAACCACGACGATCAGTGGTGCTGTAATGCCGACGCCCAAAATGTGAATTGCTGTCAAGAGAGTCCTTCACCACGCCCGTTCTTTTCACTTGCAGAAGGTACCGCATATGCAACCATAGGCGCTCGTCAAGCTTCGACGGCACCCAACCTAGCCACCATCTCTGGCCTAGCAACCTCGGGCCCAGGCGGGAACGGAGGCTCTCCCATGTCACCGACAGCAACCTCAGTCAGCCCGGCGACATCAGCAGGCTCCCGCCAACCATCTGTGACCCCGGATGCAGTTTCGGTTTCCCCGCCTGTGCCCTTCACTTCGGTCGCAACCAGCATATCTTCGGGCTCCGCCGGTGTGGCTACCATAGTGGTCACCAGCATCATAACGCCAACCCCAACTGCCAACACGGGACCAGCCACCGATGTCCCTTCCTCATCAGACGGCGGAAACAGCAACCTGGGAGTGATTGTCGGTTGCGCCGTCGGCATTCCTCTTGTCCTTGCCCTCGCAGGTCTCTTCTTCTGGGTCTGGCGCAAACGTCGCAACCAAAAAGCCCACCCGTACCAGGAGACTCCCGAACTCACCGGCGACAGTCCTACTTCGCCCAACTTTGGAGGTGGTGCCGCAGCGAAACCAGGCCAGAAGCAGGTATTCCGACAATCACGACTGGGTACTGCAGAAATCGACGGCAACCCTTTGGGCGCAGGAAGGACCATATCCACAATCAACGGTCATGCAGAACTTCCGGCGGGACAGGGCTTCCAGCCTGGCCACGGTACTCCCTTTGCGCCCGACACGGTTGGGTTGGGAGGAGGCAGCGCGGAGCGCGAGACCTGGACCAATGGTCCTCCGCAGTACTCGCCAGCACACGGTCAGGCAGCATTCGCCAACACGCATGCCAATGCAATTGAGTTGGCAGACACAAGCGTCTTGCGATCGGTGGATGAGAAGAATGAGGAGGCGCCACAGTCGTATCAACCGTACAGGCCGTCGGACCCGGCCACAGAGCTGCCTTCGATCAAAACACCGCTAGAGGACCTGGAGAAGCAAGTTCGGACATAGACTACTTAATTTTCTAGCACCGCCCACGCCGACCGAAAGCCAAGGTACATAATGACATCTATATTCAGTTGATGTTCTGAGAGCATGAGAGGATTTTCGCAAGTCGAAATGTACATGGATGTGTATACTTTGACCCCATTTGTCCGTCACAACCAGGAGAAGGCGAGATACCATTTTCGTTGTATATCATTCCCTTTTTGGTGGAATTGAAGCCTTGAAGCCTATTAATGGAATTTTTTTTAAGATGTGCCGTTTGCCGTTATGCTGATAGGGCGGGCTATCGAATGTGGACGAAGTGTGAAGAATGATCCAAGGTTACCATGTCAAGAAAGGGCAGGACTTGGAGAAAAGCGCAGCCCGGCCTTTGCCCTTGCAGCGTCATTCCCAAAGCAGTATAGTGAAGGTGCGGGGGCGCATGTGTCGGCGAGTCATGTCCCGCTCCCTTCAGACATGTCGTCAACCCTTGCCCTCGGCCTCAGGACAAGTCAAAAGATAAGCCACGTCGCATCCAACATTGCTCTCCATCCACATGGCATAGCCCGATCGTTTTGCTTCTTGTTACTGTACTCTGATACGACCACTCATGTACGCATATTCCCTCGTTCAAGATGGACCAGCTCCCTGATGAGCTCCTCCTTCACATCATCACATGTATGTCCTCCCTTCCCATCACCACCACCGACATGATCAGAACGCCCCTCTAACCGCCCCCTTTCCCCTGCCTACAGTTCTTGAACCCAGCGCGCTATCCAACCTCGCACTCGTATCAACAAACTTTCACCGCCTCTCGCGCGACTCTACCCTCTGGAAATCTCTCTGCTTCTCCCACTCTGCAACAGAGCAGCGTCGCCGCCGTCTGGCCTCCTCGCCGCATGCGACTGCGGCAATTGATCCACGCATTTTAGAACTGTTACGCTCCGCGACGCTGGCGAGTAGGCACAATGGTAGCACGGATAATAGCAGTGCGTCGGGCCCTGCGCTGCAAGAGGAGGTGAACAAGCAGAAGAGGGAGAGGGTGTTGCTGGCGAATTGGGATCCGAGTTATACTAGCGAGAAGGTGGATTGGTATAAAGAGTTTGTGGATCGTCATGCCGATGTCAAGGTCCGGTGGTTTCAGGACGCGGGGGGGATTGCCGAGGAAGAGGGCAGTAGTGGAGGTGCTGTGCGGAGGGAAGCGACTGGGGTGGGCGTCTTATTCGATCAGGAGGGGCAGGCGGAGAAAGTGGTTGCGCCGATGGAGGATGGGAGGATCAAGATTTGGGATGTAAGAGCGAGGAGTGAAACGCAGGGTCGCTGCTTGGACAGCAGTGAGATTGGGCTGTTGTCGGGCAAGGGCTCGGATCTGGATATGAATACGAGACTGGAGCAGAGTCAGACTATCATGACGGATACCGGGGCAGTCGAGTGTGTCAGTCTTGACAGCGTCACTAAGAAGGGGTTCTTCGCAGTGCAGAACATGTTGAACGAGGTCGACCTCAACACTCTGCAAATTGTCTCGAGAACGCCCTTTCCGTTCCCCATCACAGCGCTGTCAGAAGCCCAGCACAGTACCCCTCTGACCGTGGGAACGAACTGGACACTCCATCTGCACGACTCCCGCAAGCCGCCTATCGTCCCCTCGGCCATCCGTTGCGAACTCATCGGCGGCGCAACAGACCTATCCTTCTCGCGCCTCGCCACCGGCGACTTTGGCGGCCACGTCTCGCTCTCCCAGCCCGGCGCGCTCTCCATCTTGCACCTGCCCAGCTCTCGCGCCTGGGACAACAACGGCGACATCTGGGTCGCCGGCCGCTTCACCTCGATGCTCAACTTTGACCGCCGCTACTTCCCCCGTCTCCGCGGCACCATTCACTCGGGCGCCCGGCTCTCCTGCATCACCGCCTTACCCTACCCGTTTCTGCCCCCGGCCCTGCGTCTCAACCGCCCGTACGCCTCACCGGCGCGCCTCCGCCAAGCCAAGGAAATCCAGGGCCACACGCTCATCGCAGCCGGCGAGTACAAGGGCAAAGGCTCCCTCGAACTCTACAGCCTCTCCAGCGAACCCAACGCGGGCATCAACTCGAGCGAGGCGCGCACCACCGCCGCCGCCGCCAACGCCGGCTCCCTCTTCTACCAGAACCGCCAGTCGGCGAGCCGGTCGAAACTGCTGGCCGTGGCCAGCCATGGCACCAGACTGGTCTTTGCCGACGCCGACGGCGTGCTCAAATGGGTCGAGCGCGACGCCGTGACACCCGTGCGCAGCTTCAACATCAACCAACTCAACGCCCAGGGCGACTTGGACATTGTCCCCGAACCCCGCGATCCAGCCCCTGCCAACGAACGCCTGCTTATCCACCCGCACACCGCACACCCAACCACCCACGACGACATTGTGCAGAAAATTGTGCCCACGTGGCGGAACATCACCACCACCACCGGCGCCGCCGCCGCCGCTGCCCCGTCAACCGACCAAGAGAATCTCGTACTCTGGACCGGCGACGGCAAGCTCGGCCTCCTGGGCTTTGGCGCCCCGCCGTTTGACGCTGACGTCTGGGTCGATGCTGTCGAGCGGCTCGGTGGGGATTGGGAGCGCGAGAGGCGGTATAGTGGGGAGATGAGGAGGGCGTTGGAGCAGCAGGCTAGGGAGTTGAGGTGGTTGAGGGGATATGGGCTTGGTGGTGGGTAGAAGAGGAGGTGGATTGGTGGATTGGGAGGTGAGGAGGTGGGAGCGGGTGGGAGCGGGTGGAAGAGCAGATGGTAGAAGACTGTCGTGTAGATGCATGTATCTTCAAACAGAACAAGAACAAGAAATAAAGATAACTATCAACGTACTAGACTATCTACCTACTCGCCTGCCTGCCTGCCTGCCTGCCTGCCTCCCTACCTCCCTACCTCCCTACACACAAATAATCCCAACGTAGTGTTTTTTCATCATCATCATCATCATCATCATCATCATCATCATCATCATCAGAAGAAGAAGAAGAAGAAGAAGAAGAAAATAAAAACATGAGAAGCAACACAATGTTCAAGTGTACACATTCAAATACACACATGCACCACACTCCCCCCCCCCAAAATCAACAAGAAAGCAAAAGAAAACCAGCGTAGACATGGACAGCTCTACAGCTGAAGTCTTGATAATATACGATGGGCGAGAGAGATTCAATCTCATCTGCAAGTCTCAAGTCTCAAGTCTCATTCTCAAATCTCAATCTCAAATCTCATTCTCACTCCAAAGTCTATCCACTAATCCTCAAAATCCACCCCCAAGGGGATCCAATCACAAAGGAAAAAAAAAAGATAAAAAAAAAAGACTTCATTCAGAGTCCATGTCCAGTGTGGTCCAATCCAGCCCCCAAAACCCCAGTAACCTAAGAAAAAAAAAGAAAAAAAAACTCCAGTATCCATGAATATGCAATCTTCACCCGTCCCCCAAAACATTCAATCAACCACCCCCCATCCACATCACCGCGTCACCGCGTCATCTCCTCCGCCAGCGCCTCCCCAAGCGCATCAGCATCATAATCCTGCACGACGATATTGGTCGGAGTCTCAGGAATGTCAAAGTAGCCCCACATGGGCCCCGACTGATTCACGCCCGAAGCGCGAAGCTTCAGCCGATCCGCCTTCTTCTTCGCCGCATCCGCCGTCGTCGCCGTGGTGTTGGTCGTGGTGGCCGTGCTCTGTGTTGACTGCGTCTCCTGAGACTGGATACTAGCAGGACGGGAAGATTCAGCGGGAGTGGGAGCGGGAGCGGGCGTGGCGCCCCATTTGCCAAACACCCAGCCTCCCACTTTTCTGCCGAGGCCGGTGTTGCTTGAGGTCGGGCTTGGGCCGTCGCTTTTTCGCGGCCCGCGTTTCTGCGTCGCGGTGCTTGAGTTGAGTAGGGTGCGGCTGAGAGTGCTGCTGTCGAAGTTGTTGCGTGACAGGGTGCCGTGCGCGGTGGCAGTCCATGGAGTGAGTTCAGGCCCCACGGATCCTGCGTTGCCAGGCGATGGAAGGCGAGAGGAGTAGAAGAGCTGCGATGGTCTCGACTGTAAGGTGTGGATATCCATGCCGGATACTGATATAAGAGATTCGTGAGAAGCGTGGCGGCGCAACGTGGGTCTCATGGGCGTCATTGCGGGGACGAATTCATTCGCCTCCATCTCAGGAGAAGTCATTGTCGAGGCTTCTGGCGTGAGGTGAGGGGAATCCTCATTCTCTTCTGGTATCGCCGCTTGAGGTTGCGATGGTGGCGAGGAGGAAAGCGCAAGGTAGTCATTAGACAGAGAATTGGCGGGACTAACGGCCGAAACAATAGCTGTAGCAGGACTGCTCTTGAACACCATGGCTATTGGCGTACTACTGCTGCGAATTGTTGCTACACCAGGCGGCTTCAAACTGCGTGAAGATCTTCGTCGGTGTTTCGATGTGAGATCGCGATCCGAGCTGATATCAGATCTGGTAGGTCCAAACATAGGAGAATGCATGTCGATGGAGTCAGGCGGACTAGTGGGCCGTGATGAGTCGTATGCAGCGTCACTAAAAACTCGGTCATACATGGAGCCACGGTGCGAATCTGATGTGGGTGAGCCGCAGAACGAGCCAGGCGTCAGAGTCGAAGCCTGCGACCAGCGATGTGAGTTGGGCACGGTGACCGCGGTAGAGTTGAGGATAGCAGCGGTAGAGGAACGATCGAGTGGTGGAGGCGGGTCAAAGTGGGTAGGTCCGAGGGAAAATCGCTTCTTCTTCGGTCTTCGCGGTGCTGTTGGCTTGGGTAGGTTCTTGGTGATCTTGGGTCCGTGGTAGTGGTGATGGATGTGCACCTCCTGATTCATAATCGCCTCTCCTTCCAGACCCAGTTCCTTCTGCAGTGACGGTGCAGACTGGTCCTCTTGAGGTGATGGAGATACAGGCTGATGGATTTTGAGTTGGTCACGCAGTCGCTCGACTTCCTCGTTCGAATTGGTGAGCATTTCCCGAAGTTCCAATATGCCATGTTGCAGGTTCGCGTTGTCCAGTAGAATGTCCTTTACAAAGTGCGAGACGACATTGGTGCCGCCGGGCTTGTCCTGCCCTGCCTTTGCCTTGAGTCTGTTTGCTGCCGAACTGAGCTCGCCCTCGACTACCATTCGTCGCTCCATGCGGGCCACGACTTCAACATGCCGCTTGCGCTCTTCGCGTGACTCCTTTTCGATGCGGTCGATTTGGTCTTGCAGACTTCCAATGGTTCGCTCGGCAGTCTTCCATCTTTGGATGGCCGTGCGTTCTTCAATGCATTTGGCATCCAGGCTGTTCTGTAGCTGCGACTGCGAGAGCTCGAGATCCAGTAGCTGTTGTTCCAGTTGGTTGGTGCGGGCGGCCAGAGCCGTCAGGCGCTCGACTTCCTCTTCAGTGGAGCGTAGGGTGTCGCTGAGGGCCTTGATGTGGGCGTCCGAGTTGGTGACGGCTTCGTTGAGGTTTTCGAGGCGGTCGAGCAGGTCGCGGTTCGCCTTGATGGTCTCGGCATTCTTGGCCTCGAGCTCGAGTTTCTCGCGCTCGAGGGTTGCAATGGTGGAGAGCATCTCCTTGCGCTCGCGTTCCGAGTCGGCGACATAGGCCTCATGGCGGACTAGAAGAGCCTGCAGGGCAAAGGTCAGCGGCATGGCTCGCAGATGAGGGTAATTTGTGAGCGGCGTAGCAGCCAGGCGTGGGCAGCCGTCATGGCCGGGGCACATACTTGGCCCAGCTGTGCAGCTTTGGACACGTCCCGCTCCAGGCCTTCGAGGAGTCTGCCATTATGAGCCAGAAAGACGCAGTCGGGGCTGCCACAGCAACATCGCGGCCCAGGAATGTGCAGCGTGTTGGTGGTCGACATGTGTGCTCCCTGAGCAAGGGCGGCGCCTAATCAGCAAGACAGGGCCGGAGAATCGGCGCCCGTTCCGTCCGCGACTGTAGTGGCGGCGGCGTGGGTCGAGATGGAGAAGCGGTGCGAGAGAGGGGCGGTGCTGCTGCTGCTGTTCCTGCTAATGGCAGTGCGCATGCCTGCCTCCCAGGCGAGATGAACGAAGCGCGACGACGACTAGATAGAGTAAGAGTAGAGTGTGTATGTGCGGTATGGCGACCAGTATTGTCGTTGTGTTGGGGTAGCACAGCAGCGGGTAAAGCAGGGGGGGGGGGTGTTGGGGTGTTGGAGGGGGAAACAAGCGTCCTATGGGAATTTGGATGGAGGATGCATGTACGGTACGGTACGTGAGTGACAAGACAGGTTGAAATAAGAACTTGGGGGCTGAGCTGGAGAGATGGGAGTCAGAAGAGGAGATGGAAGAAAAGGCTCCCGCTGCCGCCAGCCGCGGGTCCACAGTTCGTCTTGTGTCTTGTCTTTGTCTGCCGTCCAAGCTGTGCTGTGTTGTGCGCTGACTGACGGTGAGGACGGTGAGGGTGAGGCTTTGATGGGACGACCCCCCGCTAGCTGCAGGTGGGTTGCAGTCCAAGTGTGTGTGTCCATGTGTTGGGCGGTGGGAACTCTGCCAGCTGGTCGGCCTTCCCCGCTACCAGCCTCCCCTCTCTCTCTCTCTCTCTCTCTCTCTCACAGACACACTCTATCTCCTGTCTCTTGCTCGCCTCATTTGCTGCTCGCCCACTTGGCTCATACACACGCTTGCCATGTGTTCGCGCACAAGTCGACTTCTCAATGGCCCACGCAATCCCTCCAATCTCCCCTCCCCATTTCTACTTTAGCGCGACAACAACAACGACGACGACGACAATCCAGTGTCTCCGAAGCTCGGCCCGTTCCCATTGGGAGACTTCGGACCTCTAGAACAATACACCTGTCTTGGCAGCTGCATGTGACAAAACACCCATGTCCATAATGACTACTACACAGTAGATGAGTCAAACAGGTTGCGACGAGATGGAATCATGTATAGTAGTCATCAATAGAGGTAATCGACAGAGGTAGTAGAGAGGAACACAGTATAAGAGAATTATCATCAATCAAGCGGTCTTGATGCCTCATCATCTTCTGCACCGCACTCCTCTAGACCAACGGCTCCTCTCCTCCCTCCCCCATGTACAAGATTTGCCAAATGGTGGTGGGAACAAAGAGAAAGAATATTGTCTTCATACCTTCGATAAAATAGTCGAACAACGTTAACCAACTACACAAGTGAAGCATGTTCAATACAGAAGAAGCAATCTTCATGAGAATATATTTGAGCAAGATGGTCAGAACGCTCGTCGTCTCCCACGACAGTCCAGTCTATCTGGGTATAAACACCACTGAGAATTCAATGTGCACATGACGCCAGCCCTGCCCCAACCCCAACACCGAACCAAAAGAATAATGAACAACAGTAAATAGGGAGCAGTGCAGGTGCGACCACAACTGTCCCATGAGCGCCATCGCTATGCAATCTAATAGCAAACATGCCAGAAGAGAAGAATGAAAATGAAAATGAACTACCCAAAGCATAACCATGCTCATCCCTCATCATCCGTATTTGCAACGTTGTCTAGTAAGACTTGTATTTCTGCTTGCTTGTCAGCTTCATGTCCCACATTCACACACAGCATAGCATGCATGGCCACACTTACATCTTCTACTTTTCGCCTGGATCCCTGATCAAGCGCATTGCCAACTCCAAGTAGCGCATTGCTCACTGCCTTCGTAGCCCCTAGCGCAGGCTTGAGAATGATGGTAGGTGCATGTCTCGCAATAGCCCTCGCCACACCCACCCCACTCCCTTCTTCCATCACCTCTTGTGGTATTGCTATCACCGCATCGCGAGCCATGAGAATGTCCCGCTCCAGGTGATGCACTGCCGACCGTAGGCCAGCACGCACGCTAAGAGGTTGGTTGGCGTAATGCGATACCGCCCGCGGCTCTTCACTGTCCGAATTCGGGTCTTCACCGTCCCAGTCCAAATGCTGTGCTCGCGATGATGAGCCGGTCTGCGGATTCAGAAAGACCTCTGCGCCTTCCAACAACGTCTGGGTTCCGATAGCAACCTTTGCACCCAGGCGTGCAACTTCAGATGTCGTGTTTTTGGCAAACGCATACATCCCTTTCTGCAGGCTGCGGACGATGCGACCGTCCTTTTTGTACTCGCGCACCGGGACGACAACAAGATCACGAACACCGGAGCCGACATTGACGAGTGGGCGAACGGCAGCAAGGCCTGCAAGCACGCCAGGCAGTTGGTTGTTCTTCACATCCGGAGTCCAAATGTCGTTTAAAATCTTGTGCAACTTGTCAAAAGAGGTAATTCCGTAGACGATAGCGTGGCGTAACGTTATATCAGAGCCATCTAAGATTAAAAAATTCATGAACTCAGTAGTATGACCAGACCGAAGACCTCTATAGTCCACACGCTTGGGCTTATAATCAAGCTTCATGGACACAGCCATCACTTCAAGCCGTTGGATGAACGGCTGGTCTGCGGATGGTGATGGTGTTGGAACAGAGTCGTCTTTGAATTCGAAGAAACGAGTGATGAAATCGAGCGCATCTTGATCCACATGGAGCCGCAAAGGCAGCACAGTGACCTTGATAACCAGTTCGGAAGCAGCAAGATCGGTCACCGGTTTAACAGTTACCAGCTCCAGATTAATCATAGGTCGATTCAATTCACGCGCGGCTGGATCCACTGCACAGGTTACGAATTTCTTCCATGTCGATGTAGGAACGTGGTCGAAGATTTCAAGATCTCGCACACGAACATCTACTGAGCTGATTGTCTCGCCAGAGTTTGGAGGAAAGACAATCAGGTCGACAGCTACCCCCATGATGGAGAAAGCAATTTTCTTGTGTTTGCTACGTTCGAGTTTGAGACGTCGTCGAGACTTTGTGGAACCACGTGGCCGCGCCGTAGCACCAGTGGAACGAGTCGCTGTTGAAGTCGCATAGCTGCCAGTCTCGCTCGCCAGGTCATCGATGTCGTGGTTGATCCGGCGTGCAAGAGCACCTTTCTCGTCCTTGACTGGCACACCGATCCACACCGAATTGAACAAGAAGTCTTCTTCAACAAAGTCATCGTCTTCATCTTCCTCCCGAGCCCGTTGCCGCCGTTCTTCAGCACGAGCTTCAACGTCATCTACAGCTTGACTAATGATGTTTCGTGTTCGTGGCCAGTCATAGCCATCGTAGAGATTCCAAATGACGTTGACGTCGCGCACCCGAACCTTGAGTGGTGCATCTGGCACTTTGAATTCGTTGGATAGGTGGTATTGATTCTTAGCAGAATCCCATTTCCGAGCTTTGCCTTGGCGCTCTGAATCAGACTCAACGAAGTACGTCTCGTTGAACGCGAAGCCTGGCTCGGTCTCGACTACTTCGTGCCTTTCCTGGAAACTCTCCAGTAATGCTCGATCATCACGCTGTCGTGTAGTTGGCGGTGTAGCCAGAGCATCGAGGTCATCCTCACAGAGCAGGCTATCCCCCATTTCTTCATCCGTGGGCAAAGATTGAGAATTGTAAAAACTGCCGACAAATTCGAGATTGGTAGGAACCTCATCTTCGACCAGATCAGCATTCTGCATGAAATCGTCGGGTTCGGAATCATCGTCATCTGGGATGAACGCATCGCCGGTGAAAGACTCCATCATCTCTTGTAATGGCACAACCGTCCGGTATTTATCCGCATTTGATGGAGGCATTGGCGGCTGTAGACCATTTAATATCGCGATCAGAGTCTGTGTTGAGTCCGCACAGGACTCAATGACGAACAGCTCGTTCTTGAACTCCACGTCAACAAGTTGAGGAGTTTCATCGCCATCCCCTGTGATGCTAACGTGGACTTTGGCGGCGGAAATTGAGCTCAACGATACATAACCGAGTTCGCCGAGCTCCCGGAGGTAGCGGTTTGTGCCAACAGTCTTGGACGGGGGGCCCAGGTCACGTTCTTCTTCGAGCCGGGCGATATCATCGATGGCATGCATAGATGCTTTCCGGAGTTCCACAATGACGGAGTACTCATCCTTCACCTGCTTGCCAGCAACATGTGCTTCAGTAAGCACGAAGAGGCCTTTTGATGATACCTTTTGAGGATTCAAGCCTATTGCGCAATTCCGCAGTAAGAGATCAATCTGTAGCGGTTTGGCTGTGTTGGCTGGTGGCGAACCGGTTTGCGAAGATTTCCTACTCAGTGATTCGGGAGAAGGGGCTCTTCTGATGGTTGCGACGCTTGATGCAATGCCTAGAGCTATTTCATCTGCTGTCCCCGTCTCAGGTATGCCAAGCGCCGCCATGATAGTTGAAACGCGGTATTCAACGCAGAGGTTGAAGAGTTTGGCCTTGATGATAGGTTCCATCTCGTCACCAACAATTCTCATCATAAGGGCAGGTAGATGCTCCGGTGCTCGCAGTTTGACGGCTTCGTGGACAAGGATCTCGTCCTCGCGACTGACAACTGCGCTTCCAATCTCTACAGCCAACAGAGCAGGCACTCCGACATGCGCCACTGCTGAATTTTTCAATGCTACTGTTACATCACCAAGTTGCTCGTTGATAGCAACTCTGGCGTCAAATTGTTTCACTGACGCAAGTGTGAGCAATCCCGGCCGATCATCATCTGGAAGATACTTCGTAACCTTGGACAAACTGGCCATCTCAGCACCAAGGGCCTCGAATGTCTTCATTTGCTGCAGATCTGATATACGTAATCCCGCTTCAGCAACTTCGATTCGAAGAACAGAACCCTTTCTGCGTTGGCGCAGCAAAGTGTCGATTAGAATGTCGTCGTTATTTTCGTACGGATCCTTGGAGGGCGTGATTAAAGATATCAACCGAGCAAGATCCATCTCCTCAGGCGCGAACAGAAAGTTGATCGTAGTACCTCGAACTTCCACTAGTAATGGTGTGCCTGTTTGGCAAGCATCTACGTATGGTCCGAGGAACTGGATCTCAGCAATCTTGAGACGAACATTGCTTTCACGTACAGCAACACGGACTGATGTGGTTTGCAGCTGCACAGAACATGCGTTGCCCTTAAGCGTCAATGAAACTTCGCCAAACTGTACCTGGATTTTTGGCACTGCAGTAGATATCGGAGTAGCTTTGGCGGGTGGTGGCAATCCGTCACCAAAATGTACTCCGCGAGGTCGCATTTGTGGTGAAATTGCAGTAGGGCTCTGCACATGGCTGTTGGAGCTGATAGAAGTGCTTAGTTCCAACATTCCGCTGAAGCCACCGAATGCGCCTAAAGCATCATCCAGTTTCTGCATATCAAACATAATCTTTATCGGCCGGGTGACAACTGTAATACGTTTCTCTTTGCTCTGTTCGTAATCAATTTCAACATCGTGTTTCAATTGTTGAGGCAAAGCGCTGACAGATCGGTTCGATCGAGGCCGCAAATTCTGGAAAGAAATGATCTCGTGGTCCAAGGAGCCTATTGAGAATTTTTCGATATGCAATTTCGCGTAGAGCCCTTGTTCGCTGGTGCGGGTTGTGAGATGTAAGCCAGCCAGATTGATCCTCAGTATCGCTTCCAAAGGATCCAGCTTTAACAGCCGCATCAAGATTGGGTCATGTACTGAGTCAGCTAGTATATTCTCCAACCAAGCTATGCCAATGTGCTTGACAGAAATATCGACGCTGCTGTTTGCATGGTCTGGCATATCTTCTGATTTCGCTGTGGTCGTAGAATGCGTCGTAGACTGTGTCGTATCATCATTAAATGCTTGTAAAGCCCGATTAAGCATTCCCAGCATGGTCCGGCCGGTTGAGATATCCATGTGCGCTGCTATGGAACCGACTTCAACGCTCACATGTGGGCGAGGCGTGCTACTCGATCGCTCAGTAGGTGGATCTACTCGATGAGGCTTCGGTGTGGAGCGTAATCGAATTGAATCATCCGCAGAAAAATTCCGTCGGTGGGACGAAGAGTGCGCATAGTTGGAAAAGGAGCCCGGCATCTCAGCGAAGATGGAATCTTCTCCCAAATTTGGCGGCTTGAAATTCATGTTCGATGACCCCGTAGTATTTGTGTTTTGTGTGTCCAAGTCCTCTCCTGCTTCAAGTCCTAGCGGAAACCACACAGTGATTTCGTCGATGGTCAGAAATGGCTTGGACTGTTTCCGTGAATGCGACTCCTGCGGCGTGGGCGTCTGTGCGCCCATCAACTGCAGTGAGGCCGCTGATGTCTGGCGGCTGCCAGGCCGCGGGGTCTCGTAGCCATCATCTGCTTCTGGCACTGTTTTTAGTATACTGCCAGATAACATCTCGTCTGGGATGGATTCAGAGGATTCAGAGGATGCAGCTCGACTAGAGGCTGATGAAGATGAATCCCATCCACCAGGTATCTGTTGCTGAGAGTTTGCGTCTGGTTGCGCAGCACTGACCGCACTCATATACATGCTCTCCGCATCATCGTGCGTGAAGAGTTGCGATTCTGCTAGCTCGTCACCTCGTGATGCAGATGACGCGAGGGCAAAAGTGCTAGCCGCTGAGCATTGGTTGGACTCATCGACGTATTCGTGGGCAGCAACCAGGTTGTCGACTAGGGAGTTGTCTTCGAGATATTTCGATTGACACGGTGACTCAATCAGATCTGGACGATGGAAGGACCGTCCAAGAGCTGATACAGTCGGGAGATTTGAACTCGACACCGTGCTGAGAGGTTCAGAGCCGTGGCTCTGTTGACTTATGCTTGAGTGTACCAGTCCTTGTGCATCAAGAGCCCCAACCGAATCGTGCATTACAGACACGTCATCAAACCTTGAATGCAGGAGACTGTTCTGCATTGCATACTCCAGAAGGCCATCGTTATCATATAGAATACTACTACCACCTAAGTCAGGATGTGGTAGCGAATGATGAGAGTAGGGAAGAGAAACATCGGCAGGGTTGTCGATTTCACCCTCGTCTGAAGCAGCGTCTGCGAAGCGGTCATCATCAAACATGCGCACTGACTGAGTGAGGTCGGGGGGGTATGGCGAAGGGCTCTTAGGTGGCGGACTGCTGGGTGGTGGACTGCGGGGCTGATTTATGCTCGAGTTGGACGCTTCCAGATGGACAGAAGTGTTAATAGGGCTTGGAATGCGAGCTGGCTCAGACTTTGCCTCCAAATGTTCTCCAGCTTCTGACACCGAATCATTTGTAAGCGTTGTCTCGGGAGGCGGATCCGGTGCGTCCTGTTCTACCGAGACCTGGGAACGTGTTGTCAGAGGTGAAGATGATTGTGATGTCCGCAACATAGAAATGCAATTATCGACATCAGATATCAGCCTAGCGCAAATGTTCTTCACACGCAGCCGTCGTTTGCCCAGCTTCGAATCGGGATCTGCCATGGAATCTGCAGGCTGTACATCTACTCGAACGTCCTGAGAAGTGAGAGAGTCGATAGATATGCGCTCAATATGAAACGCGAGTAGCGCTGGTGTTTCTTGGCCAGGTTTTAAAGCATCTGGGGAGGAGTCTGTGAAAGAGTCCTCCATTTCAATGTTGACATCATTAACTGAGACGCTGAGGCGATCCAGCGCAGTGTTGAGAATGCTTCTCAGGTAGCTCGGAAGCGACAAAGGTGCGCCCATCCCAGCTGAGCCCTCATCGCTATCATTACTGGATGCAAACGACGCTTGCATGTGGGAGGGTCGGTTCTCCAACTCTTGTTCCAGCTCAAGGATCTCATCGTCAGGTTCTGCCCGCAGGAAAGATTTAGCCAACTCATCAACGGTTGGCACATGTCTCTCGCCATCCGAATCGTAATTGCCATCTTCGTCATCGGAATTCGGTGGTAATGACTGTCCAGGATGGATTTGTGAATTTTGGCATTGCAACGGATAGTCAGGCCTCTCCGCGCCATCCAAGAGCCGAGCCTGTACCTGTATACCATCTACCTCGATCGAGATCTGAGGTACGCCAAACTCAAGAACGAACGTGACTCGCAGCAGAGACGCTCGAGCGCCGAAGAGTTGGATCTCAGGCGGCAGTCTGAGGTGTAGAAGCGCGACAAGTTTCTATTATAGAGGGTTAGTATAAATGTATATGAATCGGATCCGTGTGGCGATCGCCTCGGTCCTACCTTGACGTGTAGCCCGACATCTCGAACCACGAGTGTCGTATGCTTGCCAACATCAACACTGACGAAGTCGGCGGGATCCTTGTCCAAGATGTCGATGTGACGTAACCCATACAACAGGAGCTTCTTGCCGATAGAGCTGGAAAGACCAGAGAAGAAGAATGCCATAGTGCTTGACGGTTCTCGGTTCTCTCGGCGGTTCAGGCGGCGACTACGTCGTGTGAGGCAAGTCGAACGCCTACCAGAGTGTCGAGAGAGGCTCCATAAGGTAGCGTGAGGAGTATTTGAGCAGGCTCAGGGAAATGCTCGAGGGTCGTGTGTCAGTCACTGTCTCCCCAGAGATTTAAATGTCAATGTACACAGGCAGCGTTGGCGCGGGTGCACAAGCCGCGGCTTGAAGGTGGAGAGGATCTTGAACCTCAGAGGATGAGGCGGTTAAAGAGATAGGAGCAGATTGTTCGTGAACTGCGAGAATTCCCAAGGAGTATATGCCGGTCTTGTCTAGCCACAGGTAGGAAATAGGGCATCTAAGGTAGGTAGGTATTTCAGGACGAGTTGTTGCAGGTGGAAAGGCAGATGTTGGATGCGTGATGCGACCGCGCAGGTGGCCGTGCAGCGCACCATCACTCACTTGGGCCAGGGTCTATTCGGCCCCGCGAAGCTCAAACGGCACGCTAAACTAATCGATAAGCAGAGGCGCGTGATAACGCGCAAGTGACCCGAAACGATGACGATCGCAACCACTTTGCATCGTCAGAGTGATGGCGCACGGGAGGGATGAGGAGTACGAGGTTGCAGCGTTGTTGTCGCGGAGAATGGCACGTCGAGGTGTGAAACTTGATTTCGAGCCATGGACAATCGGATGGTACCGCATAAGGAAAGGGCGGAAGTAGACATTATTACGTCAGCGGGAAGCTAGTGTCATTACGGAAGGTCGTGGGCGGAGGGCACCGACAGGATTGTTCAACACCAGCTTTTCTTCATTCGCAGTTTTTTTTTTCGTCTTGGTGCACTGAGTCTGCGCATAGCCTAGAGACATGGCAACAAACGAGCTCACGGATGACAAGGAGTGGGAGCAAGCCGAGGGTGTCCCGAGTCTCAGCGACCCATTCATCCAAAAGTATCTTCAAGGCAGGGATGCGCTTGTACAGCAGGAGAAGAGGCAGCGCAGTGGTCCGTGATAGATTTCGTCCAGATGCGACGTCAATAGGGTCTGACAGCTTTCAGACTACCTTTTCAGGCAGAATCTCTCGCCCATGGCACAAGAGGCATGCGCCATTGTCTCTCAGATACGCTTCGAGGAGCAGCAGACATTGTGGACGAAAGAGTATGAGGACAGCCTCCTCACCAATCATGTTGATGTCTTTCCCGGTATGATGTTCTCGCTCGCCAAAGAGCGTATGGAGAAGAGCAAGCTTTGGCAGATTATCCAGAAGATGCCCAAAGGCGCGCTACTTCACTGCCACTTAGAAGCCATGGTCGACCTTGACTGGGCGCTAGAAGAAGCTTTCAACACCGACGGTGTTTGTCTCATAGCGAATGGTCCCATAAAAACAGAACAGGAGAGGCGCAAAACTGGCTTCTCCTTCGTGTACTCGAAATCCCCAAGCAGTGATGCGACGATGTGGTCCTCGGACTATGCAGCGAATACACCCATTCCAATCCAATTAGCCGCAGAAAACTTTCCGGATGGTGGGAAGAAGGCCTTCTTGGACTGGGTCCGCTCTCGCGTTACCATCACTCCCTCGGAGCATCTCTCGCATCATGAAGGCCCCAACGAAGCATGGCGCAAGTTCATGTCCTGCTTTCCAATTCTTGGATCCTTGATCTACTACGAACCAATCTTCCGGAAATTTATTCGCAGATTATGTAAGCAGCTGTTGGATGATGGTGTCTACTATGTCGACATGCGTTCTGCTTTCTACACGCCGTACCGAAGCACTGGCAAGGCCGATTGGGATGAAGACTGGTTCAACATGTTGGAACACATGGCTGATGAAATCGAAAAGTTCAAGGCAAGTGAAGAAGGCAAGGAGTTCTGGGGAGCCAGGATGATTTGGACAACAATCAGGCAATTCGGGAAGAAGCAAGTCATCGAGAGTAAGCCAACATTCTTCACATAGCATCTAAATACTGACAATACATTGTAGGCATGAAACAATGCATCGAAATGAAACTCGAATTCCCCGAGATCATAGCTGGCTATGATTTAGTCGGACAAGAAGATCTCGGCCGTCCGCTCTCAGACCTCGCCCCAGAACTCTTCTGGTTCCGCAAGAAGTGCGCAGAAGAGGGTGTCGACATCCCCTTCTACTTCCACGCCGGCGAGACGCTCGGTGATGGTGACTCCGTCGATGAGAATCTTTTCGACGCAATCATCCTTGGAACACGGCGCATAGGTCACGGCTTCAGTTTGTACAAGCACCCGCTGCTCATCGACATGGTGAAGGAAAAGCGCATCTTGATCGAATCCTGCCCTGTTTCTAACGAAGTCCTACGGCTGTGTGGAAGCATCATGTCGCATCCCCTGCCTGCGCTTCTCGCCCGCGGCGTTCCTTGCTCGCTCTGCAACGATGACCCTACGATCCTGGGCCAGGGGGCAATGGGCATGTCACATGATTTCTGGCAAGCTCTACAAGGCTGGGAGAACCTCGGTCTGGAAGGTCTGGGCTCGCTGGCGGAGAATAGCGTGCGCTGGGCTAGCTTTGATGACCTGAGCACAAAGGACTGGACGCAGGATATCAAAGATGGCATGTTTGGCAAGGGTATTCGCGCAAAACATCTTAAGGAATGGGTGGCAAAGTGGGAGAAATTTTGCGCGTGGATTGTGCAGGAGTATGGTGTTGATGAGAATCTTGATCCAGTGGATGGGGAAGAGTGAGTACAAATACTCATTAATGATATTACTCAACGCTACATAGACAGACAGCACGTAAGATGTGTAAGGAGAGAAAATCAGTTCTCAACAACTTCTCCTGTTCTGATATACATTTCACCAAAACCATTACCGCATCAACGTCTATCCTCCCAAAACGTTTCAATCATCATCCTTTCCTATAAATGCACCACCACCCCCTATACGACCCCTATCACATTTATCAACAAACTACCAGTGTATCGCCTCCCTCTCAATCACAACACAAAGAAACATACTACTTTCAATCCTTCTCGCATGGCATTTCACACGTCGTGGCGCCCTGAGCCTTATACTAAGCATACACGAGGCTTAATCAAGCGCTCCAACATTGACCCTCTCTCCCTGAATCCTCACCAGCACCTTTTATATAAGTCTCACTACCAGATCAATTCCCAGCCTGCATCAAACCCAAAAAACCCCCCCAACCCCCAATATTGCGCCCGCGCTATCAGAAAACTCCTGGCTATAACGGCAACATAGAGGTTCAAGGCTGCCTATCCTGAGAATTTACTTGACTCGAAGGATCCATGATTCCACTACCGGTACATGTCGCCAAGATGTCAAGCCCACTACCGTATACGACCCGTCTTGGAAACCAGCATCGTGGACATAGGAAAGATGGGGATGAGTTTGGTGCGTACACTGTTTAGGGGGTATTTGGACTGGGACTACCACTGGTGAGCGCGATCAACAGTGCGCTATATGATGGTTATACCTCACGTGGGATTGACCAGCCTCATCTGCAAACCCGCACATAGTCAACCAGGCCATTCATTATGGGAGCGGGACTCTGTGCTATGCCTGTTGCAAAGCTTATGGTGGGGGAGGAAGGTCCTGGTGCTTCGGGGTCTGGGGAGTAGTGTGTGGTATTTAAGAGGGGTTTGGAGCCGATGGTGACGCTGGGGATGCAGGGGGGAGTGGGACTGTAGTATCAGGGTTAATGAGGAGATGGGGAGATTAGTTGCGGAGCGTATGTTGTTGAATGAGACGGGGTGTGAGGGGTCGTGGACGAATGTCACGGGCTTGGTGGGAAAAGTATGGAGTGAAGACCTCAGGGGCGTGGGGAAGTCTCGAGGGGCAGATACTCTAGATTCGCTACTTATGACTACGGGTTTTGCGGCCGTGGCAGCTGCTTTGACGGTCGCGATTATACTTTGGGATTGATTGGGGGACTTATTGTATTCCTTCCAACGATCCTGCACCATGGCTCTGTAGACGACTAGTTGTTTAAGAACTGCTTACATTTCTCATGAAGCACACTTTCTGTAGACACGACTAGCTGCATACCCTAATATAGTCTTTAAATATGAACCGTAAATATAGCCTCCTTCTCCTGTGCCCATATGTGAGTCGTCATGTAAGTGCTATGCACTGCCAAAGCTAATGACGAGATATCTCAGAGCTTTCCGTATCGCAACATAGGTAGTCTTCCATTGCATCTAGCACACGTACTATCCCAGCCTTTTCCTGAAATATCAGGATCATGATGACTCGACATGTGCCATGCAACCGATTGCGAAGTGTTATAGCAGGATTGGTGATGTCTCAATCATCAATGACGACCTGGACTGTGGGCTTCTTCTTCCTTCGGGCAGCGATGTGGTCGACGACCACAGTAGACTGATGAATCTCGACATCGTGTTCTCCCACTTCGTCACTTGTGCTGTCAGCACGCATCCGCTTCTGGCCCATATTCATGCCTGCCTCTCTGTCGAAGCTGCTGGTCACACTGCTGCTTCCGTTGAGAGTTCTGTTTGCAATGTTCCTATTTGGCGTCGGAGGTAGTTCGACAGCCATGAAGTCGCGTATATTTCTGGCAGAAGTCTTAACAGTAGCAGGCTGCCTCGAGCTTGCTGCGGGTCCCTTGTCGGCTTCGAGAATTTTGATTTTTTTTCTCAACTCCTTCACGTCGCGTAACTGATCGAATTTGGAAACGTCAAGCCCATTGATAGTCTGAAGACCTAAGGAGTCTGCACGGTTATCACCCCAGTACCAGGTGGCGTCGTCTTTGACGATTCGTTGATCATGCTTGCTGGAAAAGTTCCGAGCTTTAAGGAGGCCACTACCGCCGACATCCGTACCCAAAGCTAGCAGATCATGGTTTTCTGCACCAAGAAAAGCGGCCATAGCGTCTCTCTCATATACTCGTCCGATGCAACGAGTGTGAGGAATAGCAAGCTCTTTTGATGGAGGATGCAACGGGTACCAATCCGAATACCCAGCAGCGGCTTTCAGAGAATGCCCATCAGTAGCATCAGAGAGCCATCGTTTATCAGAGCGTAATGCATCACTCGTGAGGGCGGTGCCATATAACCATACGGCCGAGTTGTACGGTCGACCTTCATCATAATCGTTATTCGAGGCCTTGTCAAGATTGCTCCACTTGATTCGTATTGACTTGATTAACATGATATCGCAGTTTCCATTCTCATCGTGCATAGAAGAAGAGCTTGGTAGAAGTCGTACCGTGTCTCCTACGGCAATTAGCTCATGGCCGAGGTACATCGCATGGCAGTAGATAGAAGCATCTGGCCAGGTGCCTCGGAAACGATGCTTGCCCACAAGAGACAGGGTAGAGGTGACTGTCAACGCGTTGTGTATAGTGGGGTGCCAGTCTTCTTGAGGAATGTTACCCAAAAACTGCTCCCACAGTATGAATGGTCGCGTCTGCCGTAGCGGAACATATCTATAACGCTTGGACAGGGATTTGTCTGGATCATTGAGATTTGGCAGTGGTTCAAGGCGTAGACCGGAGTAGATGACACTATCAGATGCTATCTGGTCCTTGACGGGCGTCTGTCCGACTAGACCAGCTTCCCAAATTGGTGTTCCCACGCACTCATTGGTATCTTCATTGTACAGCTGATACTCACCTGTGTCTTCGTTTCGGACGATGCTAACATGCTCTGGGAGATTTCTGACAAACAAGAGGATGTCCCCTTGACGTGGCTTCCACTGCTCATTATGGAGTAGCTCTTGTAGCAGGGCAGGCAGAAGTTCTTTTTCTGCCAGCCAGTCTGGACTCAGCGGCTCTTCAATCTTCTCGTCGATGGTTCCGTGCCGTCGAAGCTTTTCGATGAGATTGCGATAGACGTCAGGCGTACCCTCTTCGTCGACGTAGCCGGAGCTGGTTGGTTTTGGACGTTCTTTGATTGGCTGGCCGACGAATGAGATGGGTTGCTGAGGATCAGTCGAAAAGTGTTTCGATATACGAGGCGCTGGAGCTCTGGAGGAAGAAGAGACACTGCTTGAGGTATTTCGACTTGACGAGTTCTTCAGAAGTAGTCCAGCGCTACCAGCACAAACAGTGCAAGGGCAACCGATATTACTGCCACCATTGTCCATGAGATGTTCGAAGTGGGGATAGAAGCGATTGGGCGAGTCGAATCTCTTGTGGTCAGGATGGCCGAAAAGATACTTATCCACGGTTGTTGGTTTGCCTGGGCGTGGACGCTGCCACATGGTATAGCCAGCTGGTAGCCTTTCTAATATATACTTGACTCCTGGGCGAGCTTCTCCACGGCGCTCCATCCACTGCTGAGCGGTTTTTTCGAGATATAGGGTTGGAGGATTTACTTGCGTGTGCACACCAGGGGCTGGTATATGTGTCGCATCTCCATCGGAGCCTGACTTCAGGCGCACAACTACATGTCCTGAAGACATTTGGGCTTGGTGAAGTTCAGAAGAGGTGGCCGAGAATCGACACAACGAAGAGATGTCAGCGCACGACGAAATATGAGGCCGGGAGAAGCTGCAGCAGATTCGATAGTCTGGTAATGCTCTCGAATGAGGTGAGATGGGACAGTGTGTGAAGTTTCAATCGCAATGGCACGTGGTTGTCAAACTTCACCAGGCAGGTCCACGGGTAGCTCCATAAGGACAGGCAGTCGCGTTTGTCGCGTGAACAGAAGACGGCCAATGGACGCGCGGTGAGACGCTATAGAGTGAAGGAGGGAGCGTATGCAATATCTCAAACCGACACGTCCAGCGACCTCACCTCATACATACCTAGGGAGTCTGTAGATTGGTGAATCTGAGTGGTTTGGTGAAGAGTGAAGAAGAAAAGACACAACTCTTGGCACTGAAGTGTCCACTGGGCGGGATCGCGTCTGAAAAAACATACATTAGCGCTGTCTAAGCGAGTGACAAACCTGCTCTCTGTTTACCGCAGCCACCAAAACAATCAGCCGAGCCCTTGACAATCAGCCTCTCTCTCTTCCTCCCCCCTCTCTCCCTCCAGTGCTGGTGCGCTGCACTTCATGGCTTCACGAATGCTGTGCCATGCACATTGCATGCACAGTGGAATTTGTTAGTTTAAGAGCTGATCGGATGCTGGCCCCGCGTCACGTTACACATATAGCATCCTTGAACTTCAAAATGGATCCCTCACCCACCCCCGCTGTCGTTTCCAGGAGAGGAACGTCGGCAATGGATCAACATGCGGCGCTCCCGTTCCCGTTGTAGCGCAGTGCGTCTCCACAGACCCTATGGTACGAGTAATGACATGGTCTGCGATTAAGGCACACTTGACTCTCTAGCCCAAAAGGAGGCCGAATTCGATACTGCAACACACCCTAGCGTGTGACGGGGCGGCTTGCCTCACTGCCTTCGCTCTGCGCCCTAGACTCCTCTCGATTCTCGAACCCTGGCCATGGGCTGGCCGAGTGGAGTGGACTGACTTTCCTCCTCAAGCACATTGCCAATTCTCCTTGATCTCTCTCCCGTTCCATGCCGTTGTGTTTCTTGTGAAAACGAGGCTGCCCGTCGTCATCATCCCTATACTGCCGGCTATCGACCGACGGCACAGTTATTACCCACGCGCCAATCGAAAGGGCAAAGGACAGCATCAGCAAGACATGGACAAGGCCTGAGCCGCGATACTGGGACGGAGTGGTAGCAGCAGCCAGCCGTTGACGCGCCTGTGCGTAGAGTTCGTATTGCTGTGTACAGCCAGCTCGACATGCCCTCGATGGATTACTTGCGTACGAAGCGCTCGAGCATGCACCAGCCGCTCGAGGATGAACGTCCTGCAAAGCGCATCATGACACCTGCTGGTCAACGTCTCTCCATCATCCTCGATAACAAACGGGCCAAGTCGCCACCAGCCCCGGCAAAGATTAGTGTCACCACCACCAGCACATACTGCAACGATCCCAACCACACACACATTGGCCAGGTGCAACATGGACCCAAGGTTCCCAAGAAGGTCGGTGTCGTGTCGCTGTTGACAGGTGGGCGACTTGGCGATACTCCACGAGAGAGTAGCGAAGAGCGAAGTCACAATGGCAGCAACCTCAGTGTCAGTGTATGGAGCGATAAGGATGCAGAGAAGTTTGGACACATCAGACATAGGAGACGGAGAGGCATGGCAGGATGGTCTTGTACAAGACTGGCTATCCTTGCTGCTATCATCCTCACCTTGATAATAGGCTTGGCTGTTGGTTTGGGCGTAGGGCTGAAAAAGAAGTCGAGCAGCAAGTAAGTCTTGATCTGTGCCTAGAATTATGCGTACCACTAACACATCAGTGACAGCAACACAAACCAAACATCCACTGCCGGTAATTCACAGTCTTCAGCCAGCGATACAAGCAGCCGTCCCGAATCAGACGTGCCCGCACCCGCAGCATCCTCCCCCCTAACCCCAGCCGCTCCTCCCCCCAACTTCCCCCTCGGAGCCTACTCCATCATCACCTTCCTCGACACCACCACCACAGGCTGCACCCCGGCGGAAAACACATGGACCTGCGCACCCTTCACCGACTACTACAGCGACCCGCAAAAAGCCCTCACCATTCTCAACTGGCAAATCAGCGGCACAGAGGGGGCCTACAAGATCTCCTCCAACGGCCACGACGACACATTCGGCACCTCCTTCCAAAACGAGAATTTGCAGCTGCTCGACGCCGGCAAGGACACCGAACGCTACTGGTTCCAGGTCAGCCGGTCCAAGCGCGTCAACGTGACGGGGAGTTTGGCCAACGAGAGAGGCAACTTCGAGTGCGATTACCCGGCTACGGGGATTCAGGGCTACTTGTACACCAAGATGCAACGAACGTATCCAGACGATAGGATCGCGGTTAGGCATGCGGATAGTCCTGCTTGGCCTTATGGTATGTCTTTACCCCCTCCCTCTTCCCTCTCTTCTCATCCCTCCCTTTCTGTCTCACGGCTCCTGCTGCAACCCAACACGCTAACACGTACCCAGCCGCGCGCGTCGAGCAAAACGTAGCAGGCGGCACGGACATTCCCTCGTGTCGCAAGGACAGAGGCGATCAGGTCCGCCTCAAGTCGCAGGATTCGAGTACCCTCTGCGCGTGCTTGTACAAGAACTGGACGCCTACGAAACCGGGGAGTTGATAGTTGAGACATCAGTTTGTGTTTTCTCTATTTGTTCTTCAGCGTTGCTTTTGCTGTTGCTGTTTATATTAGCGTTCTAGCCAGTTTTTTGTTGACTTGGGAATTTTATGTATGCATATAATCCAAAAATATTCCTTTTTGGACGGGGAGAGGGGGATGGGGCTAGGGCTGGGAGTGAAGCCGAAGTTGTGCATGATTGTTCGTTTGTAAATAGCAGGAGGGAAAAGTTAGATGGGCGATGTTTAGCTAGGGATTGCAAGGAGCATGGATCCATTGTTCGAGGCGTAATATTCACCATTGTCTTGCGGATACACAGACACTCACCCACACCCCCGTTTCTTACCTAAAACCCCTCTTCATGCCCAAACACCCCTGTACAGAATAATCACACCTCCCTTGCAGTAGACATACACCTGTTGTATAGGTAGGTACCTTGTATAATCAACAGGATAAACATGTCTGTGATATAGTATAATATAGTCCTGTATCGCAGATGCCTATGCTCATCTTCATCACTGACACAATCACCACCACCACCACCACAACTATACACCATCTCGTCACCCCCAAGCCCCCCAAACCTCACACGCACACCACACATCTATCCTCCAACCCACCACATCCACCCCCAAAACCCCACCAAACCTTTACTCGCAAGAAAACCCCCCAACGCCAACACCAATGCCAACGCCATCACCAACAAAACGCCATCTATGCCCAATCCCAACGCCACCAAGGTAAACAAGCGCAAAAAAAAGGAATAAAACATGGGACGGCCTGGAAGATGGGGAGACTGTAAAAAGGCAGTAGTAAAAAGGCAGTAGTATATACTGCTGAGGAACGAACAAGGAGAAAACCTTGCGTAGTTGGTAAGAAGAACAGCGACAGCAAAAAGAACTAGACGCAATTAACCAATTACACGCCTAGTCTGGACTTAAGACGGGGGATTTGGATCCGCGCTTTTCTTCGGACTGGGTCGCGGTGTGGGCGAGTTTTGCGAGGCTACTAGGTCCAAGTCTGCGAGGCGCTGGCTCGGTGCGACATCCTCACCGTCGTCATCGCCGTCGCCATCTGCATCTGCATCTGCATCTGGCTCAGCACCGCGCCCATACATACTGGGCATCCCACCTCGCGGCTCCAGCTCATCGTCCCCATCGTCCGCCTCATCCGCGTCGTCGTCGCGCACAAACGGCTCGTCATAGCATGCACCAGCATCCTCGGCGTCGACCTCCGGGTCTGCACAATTGGCCTCTACGCTCTCCATGACCGAGTCGCCGAGGTAGTCTTCGTCGACGGAGTCCTGGGTGAGATAGCTAGCCTCGAGATCCTCGCCGACTTCTGAGCCCTCGTCTTCGCTGTGCAGAGTGTGCGCCTCGTCGTCGTCTTCGTCGTCTTCGTCTTCGTCCTCGCCTTCGCTTTCGCTGCCGGTGAAGTCTTCAATGTCGAGGGGGGGATCGCGCCAGTAGTTGAAGTCTGTATAGGCCTCGCCACCGGCGGGGACCAGGAGGCCAACGGGCGGAAAGAAGTGGTCTACGATTTCGCGCATGGAGGCGTAGCCTGTTTTGTAGCTGTTGAGGGAGAGCACGTCAAGGCTGACCTCGGCGTTGCTGTTGATGGTGAAAATGCGGATGCTGGGAATGTTGACGGAGCGGTAGGACAGCGCGTCCGTGAAGCGGTTGCCAAAGCCGGCGTAGAAAGGGGATTGGTGTGGAGGCTTGTCAAAGAGTTGCATAATGTCCCGCAGACAGGCCATTTTGAAGACTTCGGGTTTGCGCAGGTAGATCTCGCGGCGGAGAGCGGCAATGGTGCGGTCTGGGCTCATGATGACGGGGCCTTTGGGGAGACGGTAGTTGTCTTGGACTACGCCGTTGAGGTAGGCGCGGGTCGTGTCTGCTTGGCCTACTGAGCGCGAGGTTAGATAGAAGATGTTGTAGCCGTTGTTGACGATGTCGGTGTATAATTTGGCAACACCCTGGTGTGTCCAGTCTCGACCAATCATGTTGAGGACATGTCCTAAAGCGTCGGATTTGGTGATAGTGCCATCAATGTCGGATATGACAATGGGTACCGAGTGGTGCCAGTACCACATGTAGGCATTGCAGGTGGAGCGGTTAACGGTAAAGGACATGGTGTTTGCCCCAGGCTTGAGATTGAGGGCTTTGAGCTGGTCGCTAGTCAGGCGAAGTGTTTTGGCGTAGGTACGGGATTTCTCCTTGCGAGCTTCGGGGGAGTGCGGAGCAGACACGCCTAGGGCGCTGTCTGAATCACGGCGGAGGTGGGAGTAGTCGGCCGTGTCATCGCTGCGGTTGCTATCGCTTTGGTAGCCGGGGTCTGATACGGCGTCTGATGACTGCAGAGCGGCCTCGTTCAAGATGTTCATGGTCGTCTTTTGCATGGCAGCAGCTTTCGCCTCTTCGCTGCTGTAGATCCATAAGTTGCCGTTCTCGTCGGCTCCGATGAGAGCACCAATGTCATAATCGCCCGCAAGCTCGTCAGAGAGAATCTTCCTAGCGACAACCTCAGCACGTAGCGCTTCCTCCTCACTGCTCTTGTAACCCGTCATGTCTAGCTCCAGATCTCCAGACTCGGTGACTTTATTGGGGATGTTGGAGGTGAATAGCTTCTTGGACAGCTTGATGGCGCGCGCCAGGGCCTCAGTGGCCGATACTGGCGGAGGACTTGCTGAGCGCGTCGTCCTGTTCCATGCCGTCGCATCCTCCTTGCTGACTTGCAGCGGTCCATTCTCTGGCCCCCCTTCGCTGAGCTCTTCAAAGGTCTTTGCAAACTCTGCCCGTTGTGAAGGCAGCACCTCGTCTGTGTTCGCCCTTTGTATGTGCAGTCCTGACCAGTCTCCCGACTTGGGCCGTCCCAACCCGGCTTCTCTGTATTGGTTGTCTTCCAATGGTGTGGACATGGACATGCGCCCTCTCCGTGATGCGCCACTGCTACCATCGAGTTCAAGGGGTTCCAGCTCGTCATCGAAGGCGCGTTCGCCAGGCAACTGCACAGGCTTTTGTTCGGGACTGGCAACGGGCGAGGCAATGGGCGACGTCTGCATTTCGGCAGGAATGGAGGCCGAGGTCTCGAAGACGAAGAAGGCCTCGCCACCCTCGCCCAGCTTCATAGAGTAGTCTTGGAGGTCGCCATTCACTCTGAATTCCACCTTTTTGTCCGAGGGCCGCAAGATCTGGTATTTGCCAAAGCGCACATGGAAAGGTGAGCAGGCCAGGCTGCCGTCTTCGCGCTCGACGACAATGACATCGATGGCGCCGCTGAGGGTGGCTGGGTTGATCGAGTTCCAGCCCTTGGACACGGAGCCGGTGATGGATCGCACGTAGTTCATGCTGCGGGTTTATGAGCGCACTGGCCCTTTTACCATGGGTGGGGTGGTGTGTTGGGGGGGGTTTGGTGGGTTAGGGCTGGGTGATGTAGTGAGATTGGGGAATGACTGGGACCAAGTCGATGAATAGAAAAGAAGGTGTGCAAGAGAAGAGGGATTTGGGGCATTCACATGCCCAAAGGGGGGACCCGCTCTCTGTAGTTAAGGGAGGTGGCTGAGGATCTGGCGATGAGCAGCAGACGATGCTGTCACTGCGCACCGAGGAAGGTGGATCGGCTGTTGGCGGCGGAGGTCATGGGTTGGCCACATGCAGTTGCCCCAGCCTTGAACCGGATCCAAGCGGCAATCGGTGTATGTAGTAGGAGAAGACAAAAGCAGCCAGAGTAAGTACTGTGCGACAGTCTCGGCGAGACCATGGCATGTGCAAAGAAAGCGCAAAGAAGGGACGTGCCTCTCTGTGGTGGGATCCAAGAAGGCTTCTCTGTTTCTTTTCTGCGCATCACATGCAAGGGGGGCAGGCCTGAACATGGTTTGTACTAGGCATGGCAATACCTGAGGGCGCAGTTCATATGACCATAGAATTAGCGCTGCGTGAACTTGTATTTGGCATAGGGTTAGGCCGTGCCAAGCTCTACTAGCTAGCTAAGCAAGGTTAACTAAATATTATACTATAAGATTTTATAACACGTTCTAAACCTATTCTAAATATATTCTATACTAGTAATACTATAAGCTACTGCTACTATGCCTATTACTAATATATCCTTCTTATCCTACGTAAGTAGATTAAAACGTGTTTAGAACGTGTTCTTAACAGGTTATAGAAGCACTATTAATAGTACCTTACCCTTAGCCACGTCCTAGATAATATTAGGGTATAGCCTATGGTTAGCCCTAATAGGGTAGTTAAGATAGAGAGTAGAGAGCGCTACTACTATACTAAGATTAATAATAAGGGCACCTTGTATAGAGTAAGAATAGGTTCTAAACATGTTCTAAATAGGTTCTAATATTCTTAGGCTATTCTAAGTACTAGGGGTACTCTATATACCTATACTAAAAAAGATTATAGGCTTAATATAGCCTACTATAAGGTTAGTAGGGTTAAGAAGACTAGCTAGCCCTCTATAATAGAGGTCTATAAGGTAAAGAGTAAATATATTATTAACCTATTCTTAACTTATTATACTAATATATATAGACTTCTATATAAAGGTTATATATAATTACTAGAATACTTCTTGCTATAAGTTATTTAGAATATATTTAAAACTTATTACTAATATATTTTATAGAAGTTCTCTAAGCCTAGCTAGTAGCTACTATAGGCCCCCTTATAAATACTAATACCCTCCTAAATATAATTTAGAAGAAGACTTATAGTAGCTATAATAGTAATAAGGTATAGCCTGCAAGAACCTATTAAAAACACGTTACTAACTTGTTATAGCTTAACTTTGTTACTATATCTACCCTACTAAGGATTTAAGGTTATTAGGTTTCTTATACTATCTATGCTTATAATTATCCTAGCTATAGTAAGTTATTTATAATATATTATTAACCTATTCCTAACGTGTTTTAAGACTATTACTTTAATACTAGTGTAGACCTTGCTAATTCCTGCTAGAATACCGCCTAGTTCTACTTGTGGTATACTTTTGTAGAGCCTAGGGAGGATAGGGAGGATAGAGAAGATACTAGAGAGGGGGAGGGAGATAATAATAGTAATAAGTAGGAACACGTTAAGAATATATTAAGAATAGGTTCTAATAAATAATATATAATAGTATATAACCTAAAGGGGTAGTAGTAATTACTAAAATAAACTCTCTACTCTTCTCTTTTTTTTTCTATCTACTAAAAGTAAAGTACTATTTACTTTTATAGGGTCCTTTAATAGTATATAACTTTTTCTTTTAACTTTTATAAGTATTATAAAGCTCTAGTAGTCCCTTAGATTAAAGAAGAATCTAGTATTTATAGGTATCTAGCTATAATATATTATTAATATATTCTAAACGTGTTTTAAGAGACTAGACTTATATCTCCTTTTTACTACTTTTGCTAAATATTATTTATAGTGTAAAGGGGAGCAACTATTTACTCCTCTTCTTTACTCTCTACTTCCTCTTTAGCCTCTACTCTAGCTACTACTTCTTATTATAGACTAGCTATCTTAGAGGGTTCTTAAACCTTAGAGGAGGCACTTAGTATAGTCTACTCTACTAGCAGAGAATATATTATTAACGTGTTTAGAACACGTTCTTAAGTATTTACTATTAAGCTCCTATAGAAGATCCTTGCTTCTGCAATACCTTGTATTATAGTTCTGCTACAGTTTACTAGGGCTATTTAAACCTTAGGATAATACCTCTTAAGGTAGTAGATAAGATTACCTCTATTAGAGAAGCAACACTAAAATAGTTATTAATATATTATAAACGTGTTCTAACTTATATATATATATACTCTACAAAGTTCCTATACCCCTAATCTAGCCTAAATAGCCTAGTAGAAAAGCTCGCTAGGAAATACTATACACCTATTATTTAGGTAGGATATTATAGGAGAGAATGCCCTAGTATTAGATAGAAGTAACTTAAGCTTAATATATTACTAGTATAAATCCTACTTAGTATTAGAATAAGTTTATAACATATTCCTAACGCGTTCTATTATATACTAACTTTAAAAGATCTTTATAGACTATATTAACTAGTTATATCTAATAATATTAGGAAAGATAGATAGTAAAATAGTATTAAACTCTTAAATATAAAAAGTTCTTGTAGAGTGTAAGAAGAAAGAAGAAGAAAGAGAAGAAGAAAGAATATATATTTATCTACTTATATATACTTATATAATAGACTAGAATATATTAAAAACTAGTTAGGAACTAGTTACTATATTTATAGACTAACCCTACCTTATATAAAAAGTAGCTATCTCTTTCTTAAGTTTAAACTATACCTTTTGCAATTTAAATAGTGCCTTTTTCTATACAAGTTCTTCCTTATCTACCTCTAGCTTTTCTTTTCTCTCCTTTAGAGCCTAATTACTAAGAAGAGCCTTTTATTATAAAGTTTATAGTTATAGACTAATAATAAGTTAGGAACGTGTTATAAACGTGTTTCGCAAAGCATACCTTTAGGTTACTATTAGTAAAGGAGAAGAGCCTAGTAGTAGAGAAGATAGAAAAGGGGCTAGTAAACTTCTTTCTAATACCACTCTACTACTTGCCCTCTAGCTTTAGGCTTTTAAGCGTGCTCTTTTATTTCTTATTAGGACTAAGATATATCTAGTTAAGTTAGATATAGCAAGACTTGCTTTATTATTATCTAGAGTGTTATTATTGTTGCAGGACGCGTTCTAAACACGTTCTAAACATGTTTTAATTAGTAAATGTGCATAACGCTAGTGTAAGACTTACTTTCTCCCCTCTAAAGCTTTTTAAGGTACCTTTACTTAAGCCTATTAGGAGTTCTATAGTTATAGCGTATTCTAAACTTGCTCTAGGCTTTAAACTCTTTTATATCCTGTAAATCTATCTAGTATACACTATATAATATTACTTATATAATTCTAATAGGTTAAGAATAGGTTATAAACTTACTTCTAAGTAGCCTTAAGAATACTTACATGCTTACTAGTTTTATATCCTTTCTAGCCTGCTTGCTTAGCTACATTTAAATAAGATTCTAGTTTTTCCTATACCTCTTTTAATATTTTACTATAGTATTGCATAATCCTAGTAGTAATTACTAGGTTTTTCTTATAGATTGCCTAGTTTTAGGTATCTTTAGAGGGTTCGTGTTCTAATTATGTAAGAACGAGTTAGGAACACGTTTAGAATAGGTTTAGAATGTGTTTACTTATATAAGAGGAGGTTAGCAAGCTAAAAGTATTCCTCTGCTATTAATGCCTATAGTAATTCACTTAGACGTAAAGAGGTAGTATTATCTAGCTCTCTTTTATATACTTTGTGAATACTTCTTTGTAGATATACTTAACAAAATCTTATACAAGATTAAAGTTACTAGCGCTAGTTACGCTTATAGGGATTAATTAACTAGAGATAGTGCCTAAGTCCTAGAAACAAGTTAGAAACACGTTATAAATATGTTACAGTGCGCTGTAAAACTTGCCTATTATCTGCTTATTATATATATTAATAGTAGTCCTATAGAATCCCTGTAAGTAAATATACCTCTATAACACTTATCTTTTTGTAAGTGCTTTACACTTCTAAAAGAAGTTAGTAATAGTAACTTAATACATCTTAGTTATGTCCTTATCTATAATAATTTAGCTAAGTGTAATAACTATAATATGTTAGAAACGTGTTATAAACCTGTTCTTAATGTGTACGCTTCTTTTCCTATAGGTAGAAGATTACTATTAGAATCTCTGCCTATGCCCTATATAACCTCTTATATAATATATCTATCTAGAACGTGTCTTAATCTAATAGAATTAATACCTGCTCTTTAAAAAGGTAAATAATTAAGTTACCTAAGCTTAATGTGAAGATTTGCTATATATACACCTGTAGTAACGTGTTAGCAACGTGTTCTAAACCTGTTCTCTTATACCACGTATAGTTTTAGGATCCTAATGCTTTGTCCTCTACTTATAGTGTACTCCTCTAAGGCTACTCTTAAATAGGAACTATAAAAGCTTTTCACGCTTTATAATACGCGAGATTTTATCTTTATTTGCAAAGCTAATATGCATTTCTTTAATAGAATAGAAACCTTTAAGTTAGAGATAGGTTTAGAGCTAGGTTAAGTTTAGGAACTAGGCTATAACAAGTTAGGAACACATTTATAATAGGTTGCAAATAACTTATATTATGTAAGCTGCGGAGTAAGCATAGGCTATAACACCTTTACTACTTCCTTAATATTACTATTAGATAGTGTTAAGGGAGGAGGAGGTATATATATATATATACTAAAAGAAATAATAGTAAAAAAAGGTATTGCTACTATATCTATTAGTATAATTACTTAGAAGGTAACTTTATACAGGATTTTAAATAGAGATCCTTGCCCTTGTAGATAATTAACGCCTAGAACATGTTAGGAACGTGTTAGGAATAGGTTATAATATGCCTACCACACTTCTTTATCTAGCTTAACTGTAGCTTAACTATAGAATATAAAGCAGGACTACTAGAAAGATTTAATATCTCCCTAGTTAGAAGACCTTGTAGATATGTAGAGTCTACCTCTAGTGGTACCTAACTAAAATAATGTTTTTTCCTAGTAGCAGATATTAGGCTATAGTTCTAATAGCTAATGTATAGTTAAGCCTGTTCTATAATTTGCTAACTTATTATTAACATATTTTAAACATGTTTAAGTTTCGCTCCCTACCTAATTTACTGTAGTCCTTATTATAGGATAATAAGACACCTAGTAGTCCTTATAAATCCTTAAAGAGAAGCGCTTAATAAGGCTATAATAATAGCTTCTTGTTTGTAGTTCTCTTTATAGAATTTTCTTAGGTACTACACTTTTTAAGGTTTAGATCTAATTATATAATACGTTATTAATAACGTAATAAGAACATGTTTGTAATATGTTCTTAAGATACTTACACGCTTTTACCCTAGAGTATTAGTATTTATACTAGCTTGCTGGCTAGCTATTAAAGAATAGTAAAGTTATAGGCCTGTTAAGATAGACAGACTAGCGGGAGTATTATACCTGCTAGAATTAGAACAATTTAAGAATGTGTTCTTAACGTGTTACCTATGTAGCCTGTATAAGTACCTCTTCTCTTGTTAGGTAAGAGCTATCTTTATATTGCTAAACTAGTATTATATACCTATACCCTTAGCTATATAATTAAGGGTATGCTAGGAGAATAGCTGTATGCTTAATAATTACTAGTGTAAGTAGTGGTCCTTAACTATTACTATAAGTAAGGTATATATTATGCCCCTGTAATGTGTTACTAACCTATTCTAAACTTGTTCTATTTACTTTTACTTACTTCCTTAACACTACTACTACTATCCTCCTCTAGCACTTTATATGGTTGCCTAAATTCATCTCTAATATTACTATCTAGTTTAGATACGTTGTCTAGTACTGCTATACTAAACTCTAGTATAGTATTTAGGAACGCCTGTATATTATTAAGAATAGGTTTAGAACACGTTTAAAAAAGATAGTAACAAAAACTGCGTTTACTTACTTAAATTACCCTAATTTATACTTAACTATAGGCTAGTTTATATAACTATGAAAATTTGCCGCTATGACGTGGACTTGAACCTACAGGGATATTCTAACCACTTAGAGTAAAGCCCAAGTCGCCCGACGCTAAACCCATGGTTATATGACATGCCACCACGCAATACCTGTAATGCTACTAGTACTAGTACTAGTACCAGTACCAAGGGCGCAGTTTATATGACTATGGAATTAGCGCTGCGTGAACTCGTATTTAGCATGGGGTTAGGCTGTGCCAAGCTCTACTAGCTAGCTAAGCGAGGTTAACTAAATATTATACTATAAGATTTTATAATATATTCTAAACCTATTCTAAATATATTCTATACTAGTAATACTATAAGCTACTACTACTATACCTATTACTAACGTATCCCTTATATCCTATATAAGTAGATTAAAACATATTTAGAATGTGTTCTTAATAGGTTATAGAAGCACTATTAATAGTACCTTACCCTTAGCTATATCCTAGATAATATTAGGGTATAGCCTATAGTTAGCCCTAATAGGGTAGTTAAGATAGAGAGTAGAGAGCGCTACTACTATACTAAGATTAATAATAAGGGCACCTTATATAGAGTAAGAATAGGTTCTAAATATATTCTAAATAGGTTCTAATATTCTTAGGCTATTCTAGGTACTAGGGGCACTCTATATACCTATGCTAAAAAAGATTATAGGCTTAATATAGCCTACTATAAGGTTAGTAGAGTTAAGAAGACTAGCTAGCCCTCTATAAGAGAGGTCTATAAGGTAAAGAGTAAATATATTATTAACTTATTCTTAACTTATTATACTAATATATATAGACTTCTATATAAAGGTTATATATAATTACTAGAATACTCCTTGCTATAAGTTATTTAGAATATATTTAAAACTTATTACTAACTTATTTTATAGAAGTTCTCTAAGCCTAGCTAGTAGCTACTATAGGCCCCCCTATAAATACTAATACCCTTTTAAATATAATTTAGAAGAAGACTTATACTAGCTATAATAGTAATAAGGTATAGCCTATAAGAACCTATTAAAAATATATTACTAACTTATTATAGCTTAACTTTATTACTATATCTACCCTACTAAGGATTTAAGGTTATTAGGTTCCTTATACTATCTATACTTATAATTATTCTAGCTATAATAAGTTATTTATAATATATTATTAACCTGTTCCTAATATATTTTAAGACTGTTACTTTAATACTAGTATAGACCTTACTAATTCCTGCTAGAATACTGCCTAGTTCTACTTGCAGTATGCTTTTATAGAGCCTAGGGAGGATAGAGAAGATACTAAAGAGGGGGAGGGAGATAATAATAGTAATAAGTAGGAACACGTTAAGAATATATTAAGAATAGGTTCTAATAAATAATATATAATAGTATATAACCTAAAGGGGTAGTAGTAATTACTAAAATAAACTCTCTACTCTTCTCTTTTTTTTTCTATCTACTAAAAGTAAAGTACTATTTACTTTTATAGGGTCCTTTAATAGTATATAACTTTTTCTTTTAACTTTTATAGGTATTATAAAGCTCTAGTAGTCCCTTAGATTAAAGAAGAATCTAGTATTTATAGGTGTCTAGCTATAATATATTATTAATATATTCTAAACGTGTTTTAAGAGACTAGACTTATATCTCCTTTTTACTACTTTTGCTAAATATTATTTATAGTGTAAAGGGGAGCAACTATTTACTCCTCTTCTTTACTCTCTACTTCCTCTTTAGCCTCTACTCTAGCTACTACTTCTTGTTATAGACTAGCTATCTTAGAGGGTTCTTGAACCTTAGAGAAGGCACTTAGTATAGTCTGCTCTACTAGCAGAGAATATATTATTAACGTGTTTAGAACACGTTCTTAAGTATTTACTATTAAGCTCCTATAGAAGATCCTTGCTTCTGCAATACCTTGTATTGTAGTTCTACTACAGTTTACTAGGGCTATTTAAACCTTAGGATAATACCTCTTAAGGTAGTAGATAAGATTACCTCTATTAGAGAAGCAACGCTAAAATAGTTATTAATATATTATAAACGTGTTCTAACTTGCATATATATATACTCTATAAAGTTCCTATACCCCTAATCTAGCCTAAATAGCCTAGTAGAAAAGCTTGCTAGGAAATACTATACACCTATTATTTAGGTAGGATATTGCAGGAGAGAATACCCTAGTATTAGATAGAAGTAACTTAAGCTTAATATATTACTAGTATAAATCCTACTTAGTGTTAGAATAAGTTTATAACGTGTTCCTAACGCGTTCTATTATATACTAACTTTAAAAGATCTTTATAGACTATATTAACTAGTTATATCTAATAATATTAGGAAAGATAGATAGTAAAATAGTATTAAACTCTTAAATATAAAAAGTTCTTATAGAGTGTAAGAAGAAAGAAGAAGAAAGAGAAGAAGAAAGAATATATATTTATCTACTTATATATGCTTACGTGATAGACTAGAATATATTAAGAACTAGTTAGGAACTAGTTACTATATTTATAGACTAACCCTGCCTTATATAAAAAGTAGCTATCTCTTTCTTAAGTTTAAACTATACCTTTTGTAATTTAAATAGTGCCTTTTTCTATACAAGTTCTTCCTTATCTACCTCTAGCTTTTCTTTTCTCTCCTTTAGAGCCTAATTACTAAGAAGAGCCTTTTATTATAAAGTTTATAGTTACAGACTAATAATAAGTTAGGAACGTGTTATAAACGTGTTTCGCAAAGCATACCTTTAGGTTGCTATTAGTAAAGGAGAAGAGCCTAGTAGTAGAGAAGATAGAAAAGGGGCTAGTGAACTTCTTTCTAATACCGCTCTACTACTTGCCCTCTAGCTTTAGGCTTTTAAGCGTGCTCTTTTATTTCTTATTAGGACTAAGATATATCTAGTTAAGTTAGATATAGCAAGACTTGCTTTATTATTATCTAGAGTGTTATTATTATTGCAGGACGCGTTCTAAACACGTTCTAAACACGTTTTAATTAGTAAATATATATAACACTAGCGTAAGACTTACTTTCTCCCCTCTAAAGCTTTTTAAGGTACCTTTGCTTAAGCCTATTAGGAGTTCTATAGTTATAGTGTATTCTAAACTTACTCTAGGCTTTAAACTCTTTTATATCCTATAGATCTATCTAGTGTGCACTATATAATATTACTTATACAATTCTAATAGGTTAAGAATAGGTTATAAACTTACTTCTAAGTAGCCTTAAGAATACTTACATGCTTACTAGTTTTATATCCTTTCTAGCCTGCTTGCTTAGCTATATTTAAATAAGATTCTAGTTTTTCCTATACCTCTTTTAATATTTTACTATAGTATTATATAATCCTAGTAGTAATTACTAGGTTTTTCTTATAGATTACCTAGTTTTAGCTATCTTTAGAGGGTTTGTGTTCTAATTATATAAAAACAAGTTAGGAACACGTTTAGAATAGGTTTAGAATATGTTTACTTACGTAAGAGGAGGTTAGCAAGCTAAAAGTATTCCTCTGCTATTAATACCTATAGTAATTTACTTAGATATAAAGAGGTAGTATTATCTAGCTCTCTTTTATATACTTTGTGAATACTTCTTTATAGATATACTTAACAAAATCTTATATAAGATTAAAGTTGCTAGCGCTAGTTACGCTTATAGGGATTAATTAACTAGAGATAGCGCCTAAGTCCTAGAAATAAGTTAGAAACACGTTACAAACAGGTTACAGTGCGCTATAAAACTTACCTGTTATCTACTTATTATATATATTAATAGTAGTCCTATAGAATCCCTATAAGTAAATATACCTCTATAACACTTATCTTTTTATAAGTGCTTTACACTTCTAAAAGAAGTTAATAATAGTAACTTAATATATCTTAGTTATATCCTTATCTATAATAATTTAGCTAAGTGTAATAACTGCAACGTGTTAGAAATATATTACAAACCTGTTCTTAATACGTACGCTTCTTTTCCTGCAGGTAGAAGATTACTATTAGAATCTCTGCCTATACCCTATATAACCTCTTATATAACATATCTATCTAGAATATATCTTAATCTAATAGAATTAATACCTACTCTTTAAAAAGGTAAATAATTAAGTTACCTAAGCTTAATATAAAGATTTGCTATATATACGCCTATAGTAACGTGTTAGTAATATATTCTAAACCTATTCTCTTACACTATATATAGTTTTAGGATCCTAATACTTTGTCCTCTACTTATAGTATACTCCTCTAAGGCTACTCTTAAATAGGAACTATAGAAGCTTTTCACGCTTTATAATACGCAAGATTTTATCTTTATTTACAAAGCTAATATACATTTCTTTAATAGAATAGAAACCTTTAAGTTAGAGATAGGTTTAGAGCTAGGTTAAGTTTAGGAACTAGGCTATAACAAGTTAGGAACACGTTTATAACAGGTTACAAACAACTTATATTATGTAAGCTACAGAGTAAGCATAGGCTATAATACCTTTACTACTTCCTTAATATTACTATTAGATAGTGTTAAGGGAGGAGGAGGTATATATATATATACTAAAAGAAATAATAGTAAAAAAAGGTATTACTACTATATCTATTAGTATAATTACTTAGAAGGTAACTTTACACAGGATTTTAAACAGAGATCCTTGCCCTTATAGATAATTAACGCCTAGAACATATTAGGAACGTGTTAGGAATAGGTTGCAATATGCCTACTACACTTCTTTATCTAGCTTAACTATAGCTTAACTATAGAATATAAAGCAGGACTACTAGAAAGATTTAATATCTCCCTAGTTAGAAAACCTTATAGATATATAGAGTCTACCTCTAGTGGTACCTAACTAAAATAATATTTTTTCCTAGTAGTAGATATTAGGCTGTAGTTCTAATAGCTAATATATAGTTAAGCCTATTCCACAATTTGCTAACTTATTATTAACATGTTTTAAATATATTTAAGTTTTGCTCCCTACCTAATTTACTATAGTCCTTATTATAGGATAATAAGACACCTAGTAGTCCTTATAAATCCTTAAAGAGAAGCGCTTAATAAGGCTATAATAATAGCTTCTTATTTATAGTTCTCTTTGTAGAATTTTCTTAGGTACTGCACTTTTTAAGGTTTAGATCTAATTGTACAATGCGTTATTAACAACGTGATAAGAACACTTTTATAACATATTCTTAAGATACTTACACGCTTTTACCCTAGAGTATTAGTATTTATACTAGCTTACTAGCTAGCTATTAAAGAATAGTAAAGTTGTAGGCCTATTAAGATAGACAGACTAGCAGGAGTATTATACCTGCTAGAATTAGAACAATTTAAGAACATGTTCTTAACATGTTACCTGTGTAGCCTGTATAAGCACCTCTTCTCTTATTAGGTAAGAGCTATCTTTATATTGCTAAACTAGTATTATATACCTATACCCTTAGCTGTGTAATTAAGGGTATACTAGGAGAATAGCTGCATGCTTAATAATTGCTAGTATAAGTAGTAGTCCTTAACTATTACTACAAGTAAGGTATATATTATGCCCCTGTAACGTGTTACAAACCTATTCTAAACTTGTTCTATTTACTTTTACTTACTTCCTTAACGCTACTACTACTATCCTCCTCTAGCACTTTATATAGTTGCCTAAATTTATCTCTAATATTACTATCTAGTTTAGATACGTTGTCTAGTACTACTATACTAAACTCTAGTATAGTATTTAGGAACGCCTATATATTATTAAGAACAGGTTTAGAACATGTTTAAAAAAGATAGTAATAAAAACTGCGTTTACTTGCTTAAATTACCCTAATTTATACTTAACTATAGGCTAGTTTATATAACCATAAAAATTTGCCGCTATGACGTGGACTTGAACCTACAGGGATATTCTAACCACTTGGAGTAAAGCCCAAGTCGCCCGACGCTAAACCTATGGTCATATAACATGCCACCACACCAGTACCAGTACCTAAAGGTAACATTGCACGTAAGCCGGACATAGTACGGAGGTGACTTTTAAAAGTTCTTGCTAACAGGGGTGTCTATATTACCGCCGTGATACCACTAAAGCTTAGACTACTTAGTCGCGCCGCCCCTCCTTATACTTATTACTACCTTTAAGTCTAATAATCTCCTAAATATAATACTATATACGCTCTATCTAAGCCTAGATTTAGTATTAAGGTAGCTTATCCTAAGCTTTTAACTATACTTTTATCCCCTTTACTCTACTCTTAAGAGCGCCCTTCCTAGTAGTTCTCTACTTAAGCTATAGCTAGGCTACTTTAATAGCGTTAAGGTTAGGTAAATTACTATACTAGAGAAGCTTCTTTACTCTCTCTCTCTAATATACTAGTTATTAGGTATAGTAGGTATATAAAGGAGCTTTATCCTCTTAAACTATAGTATATAGTCTCTCTTTCTTATACTTCTTAGTAAAGGGGATAAGCTTAGAAATTAGAACTTAACTCTAATAGTACTACTAATCTATACTACCTCTACTATTATAAGAGAGCTTACTAGTCTTTTTACTCTATTTCTACTATAAAGTCTTACCTAGCTTATTCTTTAATCCTATCCTCTTTATAACGACTTAGGTAGGTAGGGCATCCAAAAGGTATCCTATACGACTTAAAGGCATATAGGAGTGCGCATCTATATAGAAAAGGATAAGATTCCTACACCTATAGGTCTTGTATAAAAGGATAAGAAGAACATGCCTATCCTAACTATAGGCGAGCTGTTCCCTATATACATTAGTAAGTTAGGCCTTTATTAGTCCTAACTTAGCATAGAATAATAGGCAGGTAATTCTGCCTTATTATTACACTACCCCCTCCTGTAGAGAAAGAATAGTCCCTATCCTTAGGATTAGGTTCAGATCCCTTATTAAAGAAGAGCTTTTTGCAAAATAATTCCACCTTTACCTCTACCTTTACCTTTACTTCTTCTTCCTAGGGCACAGACCCCTATCCTTAGCCTGCCTATAACTAGCCCTCTACCTACTAACTTTCTTATTCTTATATCCCTAATTTTTTAATTATTTAACCTAATCTATTTAAAATCTAGTAAGTATTTAATCTATATAATTAAGTAGTTACTAATCTAAATTAGAACCTTTAGCTATACTAGTACTAGTACTACTAGGAGTCCTCCCTATTACTTATCGCGCTCTCTATATAAGGGTAGTTAGGGCTCTAGCTAGGGGCAAGTTTAATAATTTTAATTTTAAGTTAAAGAATTCTAAGAAGTGCTAGTACTATATCTCCTAGAATAAGTATTATAATCTAGTAAGTATCTAAGTCTAATAAGGTTCCTTTACTAATTCTAGTAGATTCCTTCTTTTATTAGCCTAGAGTACTCTACCCTTAGGGGTGCTCTAGATAAGTACTATAGCCTAGTAGCAAACCCTACTAAAGGGGATAAGGATAAGGATACTATAGTTGCTTATTAGAAGGATATTAAATAGTTTAAGGCTACTATTTAAGAAGCTACCTAAAACCTTACTAAGTATATTACTATTACTAATACTTAGACTAAGGGTATAGAAGCTACTAAGATCCTTATAGCTATATATTATACTACTATATCTAATTTATATTAGCTTTAGAATAGTATTTATAAGATAGTCTTAGTAGTTAGGGGCTTAATAAGGGCTATTAATAAACTTAAAGAGGAAATAGCACTAAATTAGGAGGTAACCTTTATAGTATAGGCTAAGATAAAGGCGCTTAATAAGAAGGCGTCTAAATTAGTTCTAGCTCCTACACCTACTCCTGCACCTGCTCCTGTACTAGTTGCACTAGTTATCTAGAAGCTAGTTAAGAAAGGTAGTCTAGGCGCTATCTTAGCTAATATAGAGTCTAAACTAGGTTCTAATAAAGAGATAGATATAGAATAAAGAGGTTTCCTAGGGGTAGTATCCTAGGAACCTTAAAGGTTCTAGGATAGTTCTAAATAGGATATAATAATAAATAGTAACAAGAATAATAGTAATAGATAGTAGTTAATAGATAATATATAGCTAAATAGGATATAAATTAGTTCTAATATTAGGTATAATTATTATAAAGTAATATTAGATCCTCTTTACCTTTTTCCTAGGCTTAAATCTATTTTAGTAAGCTACGTAGGGGACCTAGCTAATTTAGATACTATTAGTAAAATACCTATAATTTATAGGGAGCACCTATAAAGTTAGAGGTAGGATACTAAATAGGATTAGGATTATATCTAACCTACTTAACCTTATATTTTAGCTTAGATTAATATAATTTGCTAGCTAGGATTTCTTCTACCTCCTATTCCTCTATACCTTGTATAGGGGTACTAGGGGGTTTTAGAGCCTCTTATCTAGGTAATAGGTCTTAGGGATCTTTATATAGTATATTAGGAGAGAAAATATTATAGATCTTAGAACTAAGTAGTAATTAGAGGTAATACGCGTTTCCTACTTATTCTAATACCTTAAAGGGACCTTCCTATTATTTAGATAGTTTTTAGCTAGGTTATAAAATAGCAAGATTAGTAGTAGATAGATAAATATAGTTACTAACCTTCTAGTTAACTAGATAGTAATAGTAATTAGTAGTAGAGCGTATTTAGTCTTAAGCTCTTTCTATATTTTCTTTAGCAATCTTCTAGGCGTTATGTATCTAAGTAGTAAGGGATAAGGCGTCCTTATAGTTTAGTTTCTCTAGTATAGTAGATAGGGTCTTTTCTAGTTTCTAATACTAGCTTTACTTTAGTAAGGAACTAAAGAGGAGCTAATATAGAGCTATACTAATAGATAAATATAGAAATTTAGATTACTAAGGTTAGGAATAATTTAGGAGATAGATTATTAGATTGTATCTACTACAATCGTACTTATATATATAGAGCTTTAGCTACCCTTACTAGAAGGTGAATAATTAGTAAACCTTCCTTACTAGAGCTCCTGCTTTTTATTAGGCACTTAGCAGTAAGCTAGCAGTTAATTAGATAGTAGGTCCTATAGGGGTATTAATTAGGGTTAATTAGATTAAGATACTCTGTAATCTAGTTAATATCCCTCCTATAACACACCCCCTAGGTATAGGTAGATCTTTTATTATTATAGTTACGCTTATAGTTAGTAGGTAGTGTAGCTAATTAGAGCGTTATATATCTAAAGGGTTAAATTAGCTTACCCTTTAGATACTAACTAGCGCGCCTTCCTTATTTAGCCTACGCTTGCGCGTGTAGATATTGTCTAGATAGAGCTCTATAACTCTATCTACCTAACTATAATCTTTTACTATAGCTTAAGTTACAAGATTATATAACCCTAAAGATCTAAACTATACCTATATCCCTACTAACCTGTGTCTTAGTTAAAGTTAAAACCTGCTACTTGCGCTTACTCTACCTGCGCTGCCCTTATTACCTTCTACGTAGCTAAAGCTACAGTCTCTAAAGCTACTACTACTAAAGAAGAGCGCGCTACTACTAAGCGTAAGGCTATTATAGAGTGTGTAGTAGCTAAGCGCGTAGCTACTACTACTATAGCTAAGATTGTAAAGCTAAGGAAAGGCGCTCCTGCTCTAGCTTCTACTACTCTAGCTCTAACTCTAGCTCCTGCTCCTCCCTAGACTCTGCCTAAGGCCCCTGCTCCTGCCCCTGCTCCCTCTCTAGCTCCTAAGGAGACCCTAAGATCCTCCTACTATAGAGAGCCTAGTATTTATTATGCTAAAACTTATCTAAATTATCTATACTTAGCGCTCTTTAATAAGTCTAATAGTAAGTGCTATAACTCTTCTAGTAGGGGGACTTAGTGCTAGTAGTGCTTCTCTAGGTATAGCTATGTCCTAATATATATAATCTATATAAGAATTTTTCCCTTATAATACTTTAGTAAGATCTTTATACTAATAAACTAATAGCCCTAAGCTTGCCTAATATTCTATGCTATCCTTCCTAGTAAGGAAGTAGGTAGGTAAGAGCTAAGACCTTCTTAAGGATAAGAAGTAGAGGGTCTTAGTGCTCCTTAAGGAGAGCAAGGCTAAGTAGTAGGAGCTAGTAAAAGCTACTACTACTACTGCTAAGCTTACGCGTAAGGCTACTGCTATAGCTAAGGGCGCCTAGAGCTCCTTATTAGAAGATAAGGACTCTAGCTCCTCTAAGGTTCCCCCTATAGATCCTAGGATAGGGTAACCTAGGTAGCTCCCTATAGACTCTAAGGCACGCTTTGCGCGTATAATAGAGCTCCTTAGGGAAGCTACCTAGTTAATAATAGAGAGGTAGGCTATAGTTAGTTATTCTTATATTATATATTAATAGATCTTATATACTACCTTACTTTAATTAATATTATATAATCTATACTCTACTATTATATAACTTTAGGTGCTCTCTAAACCTTATAAATTATTATATAGTTAGGTTTTTAGTAAGCCTATTAGCTAGTATATTACTAGTAGGTAGGTAGGTAATATAGAAAGATCCCTTTATATACTCTTATCTAAGCTATATGTTTTAAATATCTATATAGCGTAGCTTAGTAGTAATCCTTTTATTATTACGTACTACTAACCTAATAGTTTATTAATTATTATAATTAATTATCTAGGTAGTATCTAAAGTAAGGTGTATTTTAGTTAAAAAGCGTTTTAACGCTATTACTTCTTTACTTACTTGCTTAAGCGTAAGTAGCTCTACCTTAGTAGTTAAAGTAGTAATAGTTGCTTATTAAGCTGCCTTCTAAATAATAGGTCCTCTAAAGAGCGTAATTAGGTATCTATATAATAATTGCTAAGTATAAATATTATTAGTAAATAACGCATTACTATATATTATAAGCTTATTAGGATCCCTATTCCTATATTAGATTAATTAGTATTAAGTTTAGTATAGATAGACAATTACTTAATTAACTGTATTAAAGTGTTGTTTAGATAGGTTAGTAAGGTATTAGGAGAGCTAGGAGGCTGCATAGGTAATATTAGGGCGCACTATAATTAAGGTGTAAAGGATTAATCTAACGCGCTCCTAATAGTCCTTAATCTCCTTTTTAGTGGCTTCTCTAGTGCTCTTTTTAATGTCTTTACTTAATAGTAGTGTAGTAGGGAATTTTCCTGTCTCTGCTAGATTAAATTTCTTTGCAATCTTGTTAATATATTTATTATAAATAAGCGTTATTATCTGTCTCTTTCTATCCTAGATTACTCTTACCCTAGAAACTAGCTTATAGGTCCCTTCTCTTCTATAGTATATCTTTGCTTTAGAGCTTGGATAACCTTGTGAGCTTAGCTTGCGTAGTTTTAGTAATAGAGTGATAGGATATCGTCTATATAGAATATTAATAAGATACTGCAATCTCTATTAAAGAATAGGCATAGCTCCTCTTTAGAAGTAATAAGCTTATTTTCTTAGAGTGTAGTTAAGAGCTTATTATACTATAATAATAGTAAGTCTTTTAGTCTATATAGAGCTTATTTAAGCTTAACGCACTTCCTAGGTATTTAATATCCTTTAGGTAGCTCGCAGATAACTATAGGGTGTTAATCCCTTAAGGCGTTAAGGAAAGCTCTAACAACGTTATATTAATATATCTTAAGGTTAAACTTAGCTCTAATAGCTATTATAGTCCTAAAGGTTCAAGCTGCTAGGGTAGCTGCGTAGGTTAAATAAATTAAGTTAGTAAGCTATAGATCTCCTCTTACTACTATCCTTACTTTGCACTTAATTAGGTAACTATCCTAATTAAGCTTGTATGTAAACACCTATTTAAGTAGGAGTAGATACTCTCCTTTAGTTAGCCTATTAATCTCCTCCTAGGTACTAGCTTTTAGTAAAGTATTAATTTCTTTATATACTACGTCTCTAAATTACTATCCTATTTAGTGGTTATAGAGATCCTTCTATTATTTTAGCTCCTTTTGTAGAGCGTCCTAGTGCGTATTTCTTTTAGGGTTTTTAGGGGATTTGCTCCCTATTGCTGCTATAATTACAGCGTAGATTATAGCGTTTAGTTTAGGATATACTAAAAGATTATACAAGGGATTTCTAATTAGATCTATATCTAATAGATCTATTACAATATATATCCCTACACTTATAGAGCCTCCTAGTAGTTTATTAGGGTCCTGTCCCTAAGCTTGCTTACTAATACGCGTTAGTGGTAGTTCTTTAACTTGTAGTTTTCTACTTCTTCTAGGAGCTCTAGGTGCTGCTTGTAAGGGATCTGTAGGAGATATAGAATCTAGTCCTAAAGCAGGTAGGTAGGGGCTCTACTTACTACCCCTATAAGAGCTAGATAGGGTGCCCTTACCTATCTCTGTGCTCTTATAGAGTAACCTACTAATAGCACTCTCCCCTCTAGGTCTTTCCTAGGAGCTACCTATTATAGCGTTAAAGTAAGTTAGATTACTACTATCTTAGGTAGTAAGACCCTAATCTATAACCTATATAGATCCTTTGTTTCCTATACTAAAGTTTAGTTCTAGTATTAGTTTAGGAGTTTAGAGCCCTATTAGCTTAGGGGACTTTATATAGATCCTTTGTGCTAAGCTAGCTATACTTAGTACCCACGCTAGAGGTGTCTGCTTAGGGGGTTGTGAATTACTAGGCTAGCTAGCCTAATTATCTACCTCCTCTAGCTCTACCCTACCCCCTAGCTCCTACGCTAGGTTTAGTCCTCCTTACTTACTAGACTCCTTATATTACTCTACCGTAATACAAAGCTAATTAAAGATATTAAGCTTTTTATATACTTCTCCTGTATTATAGATCTTATCTTCGCTAATAACGTTAACTATCTTTTAAGCCTCTAACTATTAAAGCTACTCTAGATCTTTCTCTTTATAGAAAAGATCCTTATTAAAGGTAACGTTCTGCGTTATAATAATCTAATTAAGTAAGGGGATCTATATCCTATATATATTAGATGCTCTATATCCTACTAGATATCTAATATAACCCTAAGGGTTTACCCTAAAAACCCTCTTATAACGCCTAGCTACTTAATCTCTATTAAGGGGGTAAGCCTAATAGCTATAGGCGTATATTCCGCTCTAATTAGGGCAGAGATTAGTAGTTGCCTCCCTTATCTGCTCTAGTTGCCACTACCTAAAGTATCTAGTAAACTAACAATCTAGCACTTTGTTAGGTAATATTATATTATAAGCATTGTAACAATGAGGCAGAATTGCCTGCCCATTGTTCCATGCCGAGTCAGACCTAATAAAGGCCCGACTCACTTATGTATATAGAGAACAGCTCGCCCATGGTTAGGATAGGCATGTTCTTCTTGTCCTTTCGTACAAGACCTATAGGTGTAGGAATCTCATCCTTTTCCATATAGACGCGCACTCCCATATGCCTTTGAGTCGTATAGGATACCTTTCGGATGCCCTACCTACCTAAGTCGTTACAAGCATAGGACAGGCTTATATTATAGAGCTAAGTCGCTGCTTTAATAATTTTAGGCCAGAGCTTTGTTAGTAGGTTAGTACTAATCCTTATTTTAATCGATTTTGTTATAATCTCCTACCCTACTCTTTCTACTCCTCTATTAGGTTTATAGGTATATACAGGTGAGCTCTTAATTTTAATACTATTATTAGCTACCTAGATTTAAAAGCGAGATTTGCTACGCTAAGGGAGTGTTGCAATGTTATTATCTTGCATAATCTTAACTATGCTAAGCTTATATTAGTTAAGTATTAAGCTCTTGAAATTTTTGAACACCTGTATAATCTTATTATGGTTTTTGGCTTGTAGTAGATAGGTATAAAGCTTTCCTAAGTAGTTACACTTTAATACTAAGATCTATTACTTATAAGCTATACCTATTAGCATATTAAATAGATCCTATAATACCTAGTAGTATAGACGTAGTAATCTTTCCCTTAGTTATCTTAATATAACCTATTAGGCATGTATAATAGCGTAGTGCTCGTATTTGCTCCTAGGAGTTCCTTTAATCCTAATATTTATTACTAACTTAACTAGAGCTTTAAGCGCCTTAGGTCCTAAATAGCCTAATTGTTAGTACTAAAGCTCCTTACTATTGTGTCTTAGGTAAGTTATCTAGGATTGTTAGGGTTGTTTAGGCACTATGCTTTAGATTATTTAATAAGGGGTAGAGGGCTTGTATTCTAGGAAAGTTAAGTTAAACTTGCGTAGTAACTTAGCTAATACAACGCTCTTTCCTAATAATCTAAACTATAAGGTAGTATCTAGCCTAAGGAACTAAACTCCTGCTTTAAGCAATTAAGCTTCTAATATAATATTCACATAAAAACCTTCTACTAACACCACGTTAGTAAGCACCAAATCTTCTGTTTTTAGACCTCTTGGTCTATTAAGAGTATTAGGGATTACTCTAGTCCCTCTACCTAAGATTAGAAAAGCTTAAGTTCCTGCTTTAACTATCTTATATTTAACTAATCTAAACAAGCTTTCTTCTAGGTAGCTTATATTATTAACTAGGTGCACTACACCCCTGTTATTAAAGATAGTGCTCTTTAATAGAGCGTAAGCTTTAAAGTCTATAGTTAAATAGATCCTGTTTGTTTTCTCCGCTATTAATATAGGGTTAATTAGTGCCGCCTAGATACTACCTAGATAGGTGATCGCGCTTGCCTTACTACTATAATCTTAATTAATAGGATAGGACTTAATTAGAGCTTTTCTTAACTCTTTAAATTTTTAATTCCTATTAATCTTTTTCTTAATCTCTAATTATTAAGTAGTAGTAAGCTTATTACCTATATTAGTCTAAGCTTTAATAATATTTTTATATTTAGGAGGTTTCTATAAGTAGGATCTACTATATAGGTATAAAGACTCCTTCTTTAGTTAATTAGAAGGAGGAGCTCCTATTATTGCAAAGACTCTAGGACCTTTAGAGCTTAATCTTATATCGTTTTCTTAGAGAAGTAATAAATAGATTTTAGTAACCTGCAGGAGGTTATAACTTAGCTCTCCTATTACTAACTTTTTAATAATCCTTTAAAATATAGTTTAACCCTAATCTAGTAAGATCCTAGTAGATAGAGCTTTAAGATAATCCTATACTATAAGCTATCCTTTAATATTAGGAACGTTATATACCTTAGCTTGCGTATATAGGATTGTCCACTCCTTCTGCTAGTAATTAGCGTCTTAGATACTTATCTTTACCTTAGCAAGATAAGCTTTGTACTACAATCTTGCTAGTGTTGCAGCACTTAAATTAGTTAGCGCTAGGTTATTGCAGAGCACTTAGATAAGTGCTTAGAAGGTTACTCTTCCTTAATTAACAAGCTCTATATAGGCTAGGGTAAGGATCCCTTAATCTACTATATTATTAACCTATGTAAAAAGGTTCTAGATTACTAATAACTTTAATACCTAATCTAATAAGCAGGCTTAGTACTAAGCTATTTAGAGTTTATACTGCTTGCTTGTTATATTAGATAGCGTAATATCTATTAGCATATTAGGCTTAATAGGTCTATTCTTAAAGTGGTTTTTAGTATCCTAAGCCTTAGGGTCTACCTCTGCCTAGATCCCTTTAGTTAGGGCATGGTATCTAAATTAAATGTACTAGGTAGGCTAGTTAGTTAATCTAGTAAGTAGGATATCCCCCTTTAGGATTTAGTTGCTTATAGTAGAAGAGTAATAAGTAAGCTTCTACTTAAGAAATAGTATAAAGAATGAGTAAAGCTTGCTAGCTTAGTGTCTAAGTTAAACAATACGCTTAAATAGATAGGACGATCTTTAATAAGGTAAAGCGCGAACCAGGCTTATAACTATAGAAATTTAGATTACTAAGGTTAGGAATAATTTAGAAGATAGATTATTAGATTGTATCTACTACGATTGTACTTATATATATAGAGCTTTAGCTACCCTTACTAGAAGGTAAATAATTAGTAAACCTTCCTTACTAGAGCTCCTGCTTTTTATTAGGCACTTGGCAGTAAGCTAGCAGTTGATTAGATAGTGGGTCCTATAGGGGTATTGATTAGGGTTAATTGGATCAAGATGCTCCGTGATCTAGTTAATATCCCTCCTGTAACAATAAATATAGAAGAGTACTTTAGGCACAGTCTATTATAGGTAGTAGGTGTTATGGACTAGCCTTAAGGGAGAATGCAATAAGCGTTGATAATAGTATTTAGTATCTTAAAGGAGAGGTAAGCCCTTAGCGCCTTTTTATAGGTGTGCAATATGTTCGCTTAGTAGTGGTGTTAGACTTGGTCTATCTTGTGTTAGACCTAGGCTTAGGTATAAGCCTAAGCCCTTTACATACCCCTAACCTTCCCTATAAACTATTATAAAATTGTCTTTCTAGGGGTCTAGGGTTATATCTTTGTACCCTATAATCTATTTTAGGCTTTATTTCTATATATTCTTAGGTTTTATTATTATATCTTTATATTCCTTCCTAATTTATAACAGGCCTATATATTAAGTGGTACGCGCGCGTAGCGTCTATGCGCTTGTTTTAGCACCCTACTATAAAAGTTCTAATATAGCTGTCCTACCCTACTATAAATTTCCTAAACTTACTTTGTTATACAACAGATTTTCCCTACTAATTAGCCCTTTCTCTAATCTTTTTCTATTAATCCTGCCTATCTAGTTCCTATTATATCTTTATCTGCAGCTACTAGTACTAGTAGTAGGGATCCCCTATAAGGTAGTTAGACCCCGCGCTAGGCCTACTAAGATAAGGTGCATACTTCTAGTGTTCTCCCTATGTTTCCTGCACTAACTTTTGCTTAGCACACGCCTCCCTAAACACGGCTGCTTAGTAGCTTTATTATTTCTAGTAACTTAGATAATAAGGAGTATAATAGTAGCTTTATAAAGCTACTTCCCTATAATTAATGTATTAACTAGCTTTATCTCTTTAGTAAGTGTAACTATTAAGAAGGTAGTAGTAAGTTCCCCTTAATTTTTGTTTTCTTTATAGTAAGTTCTAACTATATCTAGAGCGCTTATATAAGTCCTGCTATTATAGCTATAAGACCTGTACTTAATTAGAAGCTATCCTTACTAATAATCCTAACATTCGCTAAGCCCTTTGTAACTAGCTTTAGTTTTATTATAGTTACTAGGAGGATCGCCTCTATATTACAAAGAAGGGGACCCTTAGCACCTTTATAGGGAAACCTACTAAAGGCACCTATTACTAGTTTGTGCTGCAGTTCTACTAGCTCTACTATTATTTTAAGGATCTTATATTAAGGGCTTAAACTAATAATACTATTACTCTACTTGCCCCTACTACCTACTTACGCGCCTATAATTAGTATTAGCTTAGTGCTATTATTCTATCTACTACTAGTGCTCTAGTATTTCTACTTTAGTCTACTATTACACCTTTGCGTAGCAGTTATAGCAATAACAACGTTATATAGCTTGCTACTACTACTAGTATTACCTTCTAGTATATTAACTAGCGTATAAATAAGACCTAGGCCTAAACTAACCTTTATATTAATAAGCTTAAGAGCGCTGCTAAGCGCACTACCTGTAGTATTAAGACCCTTATTATTAGTATTAATTTTCCCTTATTCCCTTTATATCTATTCTAACATTTACTTCCTTTAGGCCTAGGGTGCTGCGCGTTAGCAAGCTATTAAAGCACTACCCTCCTCCTACTGCTGCTACTACTACTGCTTATACTTGTTAACTAAGTCTTCCCCTACCTATAACACGCGTAAGCGTTACCACTATTACTAAGAGATATAGAGGCGTTAGAATAATATAAACAATAGTTTAGGGGGGGCTAGGGGGGGGTTAGTTATAGATAGTAATAGTATAGATACTACTACCTAATTATTAGCTATATTATAAAACTTTAGTAGTAGGGCACTTGCTTAGAGTGTTATTAGGATAAATAAAAAGATATCTCTAATACCTTTCTACTTCTTAATTATAATAAAGGTCTAAGTTATTATTCTAGTTTCCTTTTACTCTTACTTCCTAGTTTTTATATATATTAGGCTATTATTATACGTAGCATCCCTATACTATTCCTTAAACCTATCTAGAGCCTTAGTATCCTATACTACCTCTAGTAGGTGCTATATTAGATTAATATACCCCTTTTATTTTACTAGGACTTAATACTTCCCTTTTCCTCTTATATTCTTTGCACAAAGGATCTCTTCTACTTTCTATTTATCTAGTATTGCATCTTTATTTTCTAGAGTAACTATTAGACCTAGTTATAAGTCCTAAAGCCTCTAGCTTAGTAGTAGGTTATTAGTAGCTCTCTCTAGTAGATCTATATACACAGTCTTATACAAGTTCCCTAGTAAATCTAATACTACTATAAGTAGAGTAGGGACTTCTATTACTCTATACTTTACCTATAGCTAGTTAAACTTTTTACTTAGTTAGTTTATCTTTATGTTGCGTATTATAAACTAAACTATATTACCTTTTAGGAACTTTTTAGCTAGGCGTTAGGACTAGTTTGTTACTTCCTATTATTATTACTATTAGAATATAATAGTAGCTTGCGCTAGCTCTACACCCCTCTATAGGTGCGATAAGAACGCTATAGCCTCTCTACAAGGATTTATAGGCTTTACTAGTAGTAATATTATCTTTTATAGCGTGTCTATAGTATACCTATTTAAAAGTAGATTTAGGCTAATACTAGTTATACTAGAGTCCCTATTATTAAGTGCAAGTTAGCAGGCTAGCAGGCAGTTAGGCTAGTTAGTTTACTTAAAGCATACTATTATACGCAGCACTACCTACACCTCTTAGTTTGCCCGCTCTATCCTGCCGTCTGTCTAGGGGTGATATGCAGTAGACAGTAACTAGTTTATCTTTATTATCTAGCATAACGTTGTCTAAAAGGATCCTAACTAGTTAGAGCCTTAGTTAGTAATAATAGAGGATAGGAAGCCCTAGAACTACTACTAGTTATCCTAGAAGATCCTTACACAATAATTAGCTACTATAGAGACTGTTGCTTTAAGCTAAATATATTTAGATAATCTATTAGTAATAACTAATAGGAACTAAGGTTTGCTATTATCTTTTATAGGTAGGTTAACTATAAAATCTATAGATATTTAGGACTAGTATTGTAACGTAACTAGTATAGGTTATAACAGACCCTATTAGTGCTTCTAGGAGATATAAGCACTATAATAATAGCAGTTCTAAATATACTATGTAACGTCTCCTAATATTCTATCCTAATAATAGTTGCAGCGTAGTATTTAAAATATTATATTCTTTCCTAGGTATCCTACTAAACCTAATTTATATACTTACTATATAATAGTAGTTATAAGGGGTTCCTATATTAGTAATTAAATAACACCCCTCTAGAGCAAAGTGCTGTGTGCGCTGATTGTATAGTCCCTAATCTATTACTTTGTATTAGCTAAAACTAGGAAAGACCTAGCGCCTTTCTAAACTGTATTAAGACGTACTTAGTATATCTTATCTTCTAATACTACTTTGTCCTATAGTGTCTATATATATAGGTTAGCAAAAAGGCTAGCGCCCTTTAGTAACTTAGACGCCTCCTCTGCTTCTAACACTGCAACCTAAATTAATTTAGGGCGTATTACTAACTATAGTATTGCTTTAGAGAAGTTTAAGTCTTGTAGTCGCCTGCTTAAGGTATTAGGTTGTCCTATAAAATAGCTAGGTCTATACTATAGGATGTACTAATATTTTAAAAGTTCCTCTACCTAGCAGCACTATTACTTGCTTAAGCTTTAAAGGCTAGTAAAGTACTCTAGGTTTTTATAGTCTATAAATATTATAAATAGTTTATAAATACTCTATAACTCTGCTAACTAGCTTTTAAGACACTTAATAATAGCTAGCAATTCCTTATTATATATAGTGTAGTTTTATCTCTCTAGTGTTAGTACTATAGAGTAGTAAGTAACTAGGCGCTAGACGCCCCTAACCTTTTATAATAAGTAACCCCTAAGAGCGTATCCTAAATAGTCTGCTTTTAATAATATTTCTTTAGCTAGGTCCTATTACGTTAGTACTAGTCTAGATATAAATACCTTTTTTAGTATATTAAATACACTCTATTCTTCCTCTCCCTATTAGAATAGGGTATCCTTCCTAGTTAGTTAGTTTAAAGGCACTACTACTTTAGAAAACTTCGCGATAAAATTGTAGTAGAAGTTAGCAAAACCTAGAAAACTCCTTACCTCTCTTATATTCCTAGGGGATTCCTATTCCTATACTACCCTAAGCTTTTTAGGGTTAGGTCTAAGTAATTTACCTGCCTTAATAATATAGCCTAGGTAGTGTACCTCCTTAACACTAAAAGTATATTTCTCTAAGTCTAGGTATAGTCCTACTTCTTTTAATAGTATAAGTATATACTTTACTTTTTCTATATAGTTAACCTAGTCTCCTCTTAAATAAATTAGGATATTATTAAGGTAGGCTATTATATATAATCTAAGTAACTCTATAAGCGTAGTATTAATATATTATTAGAAAGTAGATAGCGCACTACTAAGACTAAATAGATATACTAACTATTTATATAACCTAAACTAGGTATAGAAAGCTATTAAGGACTTATAACCTTCTACTATTCTAACTTTATAAAAGGTAGCGCGAATATCTACTTTTATAAACTAATTTACGCTAGATAGTATGCGTAAAGTTTCCTTAATAAGTAGTAGTAGGTATTAGTCTAATATTATTATGCTGTTAAGTATCTAGTAATCTATATAAAGGCGCTAACTACCTAATAGCTTCTTTACTAGTAATACTAGAGCTCTAGCTATAGAAGAGCTTGCTTAGATCTAGCCCTTGTCTATTAATCTAGTAAGTTATATTCTTAGTTCTAGTAATTAATTATAAGATATAGGGTATAGGGGACCCTATAGGGGGTTAGGCTAGGTTCTATCTAGGAGAGTTATTAACTAAATATAGTAATCTATACTACCCTAATAGGGCGGCAAACTACTTACTAACTCTTTGTTAAACAGGTCCCTAAACTCTTATAGTTCTAGTAGCAACTTTGTCTTTCTAGTTTTATACTTAGGCTTATAGGGAACTATACTATTAGTAATATAGATACTATATATATTAATAGGACTTCCCTTATTAATACTTCCTAGATATTTTATTAGGCGCAAGTTATATATTACCTATAAAATATCTAGTATATTTATTATAAAAATTTGTATCTATATATCTTCCTATTAGGGTCCTTAATTTAGCAACCCTACTATAACTAAACCTAAGATAATAGAGATATAGGTAGGATATAGGCGTCTCCCGCTCTCCTATACTACTATATTTCCCGCCTTCCTAATTATTAATTTACCTTATAGAATATCTATAACAACGCCCTCTCTATATAGCTATAGTCTGCCTAGTATTAGTTAATAGGAGAGACTAGGTACTATATAGGCTAAAAGCTAAGACCACTAACTATCTAAATTATAGTCTAATACTACTAACTATAAAATTCTTATACCCTTAGTAATTCCCTAGGCATATTATAAGGGTTGCAGGGGAATATCTATAAAGTTCCTACTAATCTATCTTACTAACTTTTCCTTAACTGCACTAAAACACTAGCACCCTAAATTAACTATTACTTGCACGTTCTCTACTCTACCTAGGAGGAGGGGAATAAAGAAAGGAGGATTATTTAACCTAGCCTTAATATCTAGGGGATACTTAATAGCCTCTACTATTAATAATTCCTCTATTATAGTATCCTCCTTATACCCCTAACTTAGCCTAAAGTTAGGGGTAGCTAGTTTTCTAAATTAGAGCCGCTTGCTAATACTGCAACTATCTTAACACCTACTAGTTATAGCAATAGGGTATTAAGGCATGCACGTATAAAATAACTGCCCTATCTATACTAGGTGTAGACCTTTGCTAGTTTCTATATATTAAACAGGTCCTGTAGGATCTAGTTAGGATATAATATTAGTAGTTTAGTAGGTACACTTAATAAGGCTGCCACTTCTACTATATTTGTGTCGCTGTCCTAATCTAAGTTAGACTTCTACTAGGGTTCCTTAGACTTACTAGCCTAAAGAAAACCTAGTTCTAGAGAGGCTATTTTAATATCTACTACAATTATCTTGTATTCCTCTATAGCTATATTGTAGTTTATCCTAGAGACTCCCCTATTAAGGGAAACTAAGCGCATATAACTATTAAGAGATTACTAAAGTTATAAAAGCTTCTATTTATTATCCTAGTATAAACCTCCTAACTATATAAGGAGCTATATAAAATTTATAAAGAACTCTATAAAAGGCTAATTTTAGCCCTAATATAAGTATTCTAATATAACTTAAGCGCGCTCCTGCCTATAATAGTTACTATAATAGAACGCTAGGTAGTTAAGAAACCTGCTTATATCCTAACACTTGCGTGTACTATCCTTAAAGTATAGTGCTATAGCGCGCTAGACTATAGGCAATAACTAGGACTAAATATATATAAACCTTACCTCCTTATCCTTAATAAAGACCTTGTCTGCACATAGTTTAAACTCTATAGTTATTTACTAGGAGGAGAAGTTTACCTTAGTGCTATTATATAGTAAGCTAACTAGGAAGGGTTTGTAATATAAGGTAGGAGAGGGTAGAGGTAGTATATTATTAAACCTAGCGGGCTTAGAGGAGGGTTAGGATAGAATCTAATTGCGTATTTCTTTATTCTATTAATATAGTATAGCTATTATAGTAGAGTCTTAAGCCTATTATTCTATTAATCTATAGACCTGTTATATTAGCCTTTCTACTATATTAGGTTGCACCTAGTTATTCTAAATATCTAGCGCGTCTATCTCTTATTACTATTATAGTATATTTAGAAGAAGATACTAAAATATTATAGACTAGCCTTAAGGGAGAATATAATAAGCGTTAATAATAGTATTTAGTATCTTAAAGGAGAGATAAGCCCTCTATACCTTTTTATAGGTGTCTAGTGTGTTCGCTTAGTAGTAGTGTTAGACTTAGTCTATCTTGTGTTAGACCTAGGCTTAGGCATAAGCCTAAGCCCTTCACAGTAGGTTACTCTAGTTATCTTAGTAATAGGATATAAAAGGCCTTAGTCTCTAATTAATATACTTATTTATAATCTTAGTTTGTCCATTAGTTTATTTATAGTAGGTAGTAGAGAGCTTAACTTTAGTGCCTATAATCTAATAGAATTTAGACTAGAAACTAGATGTAAACTAAGGGCCTTAATTAGAAATAATAGTATCTAGAGTGTGTCTAAATTAGTACACCTTGTGAAGGACTTAGGCTTATGCCTAAGCCTAGGTCTAACACAAGATAGACTAAGTCTAACACTACTACTAAGCGAACACACTAGACACCTATAAAAAGGTATAGAGGGCTTATCTCTCCTTTAAGATACTAAATACTATTATTAACGCTTATTATATTCTCCCTTAAGGCTAGTCTATAATATTTTAGTATCTTCTTCTAAATATACTATAATAGTAATAAGAGATAGACGTGCTAGATATTTAGAATAACTAGGTATAACCTAATATAGTAGAAAGGCTAATATAATAGGTCTATAGATTAATAGAATAATAGGCTTAAGACTCTACTATAATAGCTATACTACGTTAATAGAATAAGGAAATACGCAATTAGATTCTATCCTAACCCTCCTCTAAGCCCGCTAGGTTTAATAATATACTACCTCTACCCTCTCCTGCCTTATATTACAAACCCTTCCTAGTTAGCTTACTATATAATAGCACTAAGGTAAACTTCTCCTCCTAGTAAATAACTATAGAGTTTAAACTACGTGCAGACAAGGTCTTTATTAAGGATAAGGAGGTAAGGTTTATATATATTTAGTCCTAGTTATTACCTATAGTCTAGCGCGCTATAGCACTATACTTTAAGGATAGTGCACGCAAGTGTTAGGATATAAGCAGGTTTCTTAACTACCTAGCGTTCTATTATAGTAACTATTATAGGCAGGAGCGCGCTTAAGTTATATTAGAATACTTATATTAGGGCTAAAATTAGCCTTTTATAGAGTTCTTTATAAATTTTATATAGCTCCTTATATAGTTAGGAGGTTTATACTAGGATAATAAATAGAAGCTTTTATAACTTTAGTAATCTCTTAATAGTTATATGCGCTTAGTTTCCCTTAATAGGGGAGTCTCTAGGATAAACTATAACGCAGCTATAGAGGAATATAAGATAATTATAGTAGATATTAAAATAGCCTCTCTAGAACTAGGCTTTCTTTAGGCTAGTAAGTCTAAGGAACCCTAGTAGAAGTCTAACTTAGATTAGGATAGCAACACAAATATAGTAGAAGTAGTAGCCTTATTAAGTGCACCTACTAAACTACTAATATTACGTCCTAACTAGATCCTATAGGACCTGTTTAATATATAGAAACTAGCAAAGGTCTACACCTAGTGTAAATAGGGTAGTTATTTTATACGTGTATGCCCTAATACCTTATTACTATAACTAGTAGGTATTAAGATAGTTATAGTATTAGCAAGCGGCCCTAATTTAGGAAACTAGCTAACCCTAACTTTAGGCTAAGTTAGGGGTATAAGGAGGATACTATAATAGAGGAATTATTAATAGTAGAGGCTATTAAGTATCCCCTAGATATTAAGGCTAGGTTAAATAATCCTCCTTTCTTTATTCCCCTCCTCCTAGGTAGAGTAGAGAACGTGCAAGTAATAGTTAATTTAGGGTGCTAGTGTTTTAGTGCAGTTAAGGAAAAGTTAGTAAGATAGATTAGTAGGAACTTTATAGATATTCCCCTGCAACCCTTATAATATGCCTAGGGAATTACTAAGGGTATAAGAATTTTATAGTTAGTAGTATTAGACTATAATTTAGATAGTTAGTAGTCTTAGCTTTTAGCCTATATAGTACCTAGTCTCTCCTATTAACTAATACTAGGTAGACTATAGCTATATAGAGAGGGCGTTGTTATAGATATTCTATAAGGTAAATTAATAATTAGGAAGGCAGGAAATATAGTAGTATAAGAGAGCAGGAGACGCCTATATCCTACCTATATCTCTATTATCTTAGGTTTAGTTATAGTAGGGTTGCTAAATTAAGGACCCTAATAGGAAGATATATAGATACAAATTTTTATAATAAATATACTAGATATTTTATAGGTAATATATAACTTGCACCTAATAAAATATCTAGGAAGTGTTAATAAGGGAAGTCCTATTAATATACACACTATCTATATTACTAATAGCATAGTTCCCTATAAGCCTAAGTATAAAACTAGAAAGATAAAGTTGCTACTATAACTACAAGAGTTTAAGGACCTATTTAATAAAGAGTTAGCAAGTAGTTTACTAGCCTATTAAGGTAGTATAGATTACTATATTTAGTTAATAACTCTCCTAGATAGAACCTAGCCTAACCCCCTATAGGGTCCCCTATACCCTATATCTTATAATTAATTACTAGAACTAAGAATATAACTTACTAGATTAATAGATAAGGGCTAGATCTAAGTAAGCTCTTCTATAGCTAGAGCTCTAGTGTTACTAGTAAAGAAGCTATTAGGCAGTTAGCGCCTTTATATAGATTACTAAATACTTAATAGCATAATAATATTAGACTAATACCTACTACTACTTATTAAGGAAACTTTACGCATACTATCTAGCCTAAATTAGTTTATAAAAGTAGATATTCGCGCTACCTTTTATAAAGTTAGAATAGTAGAAGGTTATAAGTCCTTAATAGCTTTCTATACCTAGTTTAGGTTATATAAATAGTTAGTATATCTATTTAGTCTTAGTAGTGCGCTATCTACTTTCTAATAATATATTAATACTACGCTTATAGAGTTACTTAGATTATATATAATAGCCTACTTTAATAATATCCTAATTTATTTAAGAGGAGACTAGGTTAACTATATAGAAAAAGTAAAGTATATACTTATGCTATTAAAAGAAGTAGGACTATACCTAGACTTAGAGAAATATACTTTTAGTGTTAAGGAGGTACACTACCTAGGCTATATTATTAAGGTAGGTAAATTACTTAGACCTAACCCTAAAAAGCTTAGGGTAGTATAGGAATAGGAATCCCCTAGGAATATAAGAGAGGTAAGGAGTTTTCTAGGTTTTGCTAACTTCTACTACAATTTTATCGCGAAGTTTTCTAAAGTAGTAGTGCCTTTAAACTAACTAACTAGGAAGGATACCCTATTCTAATAGGGAGAGGAAGAATAGAGTGTATTTAATATACTAAAAAAGGTATTTATATCTAGACTAGTACTAACGTAATAGGACCTAGCTAAAGAAATATTATTAAAAGCAGACTATTTAGGATGCGCTCTTAGGGGTTACTTGTTATAAAAGGTTAGGGGCGTCTAGCGCCTAGTTACTTACTACTCTATAGTACTAACACTAGAGAGATAAAACTACACTATATATAATAAGGAATTGCTAGCTATTATTAAGTGTCTTAAAAGCTAGTTAGCAGAGTTATAGAGTATTTATAAACTGTTTATAATATTTATAGACTATAAAAACCTAGAGTACTTTACTAGCCTTTAAAGCTTAAGCAAGTAATAGTGCTGCTAGGTAGAGGAACTTTTAAAATATTAGTACATCCTATAGTATAGACCTAGCTATTTTATAGGATAACCTAATACCTTAAGCAGGCGACTATAAGACTTAAACTTCTCTAAAGCAATACTATAGTTAGTAATACGCCCTAAATTAATTTAGGTTGCAGTGTTAGAAGCAGAGGAGGCGTCTAAGTTACTAAAGGGCGCTAGCCTTTTTGCTAACCTATATATATAGACACTATAGGACAAAGTAGTATTAGAAGATAAGATATACTAAGTACGTCTTAATACAGTTTAGAAAGGCGCTAGGTCTTTTCTAGTTCTAGCTAATATAAAGTAATAGATTAGGGACTATATAATTAGCATATATAGTACTTTACTTTAGAGGGGCGTTATTTAGTTACTAATATAGGAACCCCTTATAACTACTATTATATAGCAAGCATATAAATTAGGTTTAGTAGGATATCTAGGAAAGAATATAATATTTTAAATACTACGCTGTAACTATTATTAGGATAGAATATTAGGAGATATTACGTAGTATATTTAGAACTACTATTATTATAGTGCTTATATCTCCTAGAGGCGCTAATAAGGTCTGTTATAACCTATACTAGTTATATTATAATACTAGTCCTAAATATCTATAGATTTTATAGTTAACCTACCTATAAAAGATAATAGTAAACCTTAGTACCTATTAGTTATTACTAATAGATTATCTAAATATATTTAGCTTAAAGCAATAGTCTCTATAGTAGCTAATTATTATGCAAGGATCTTCTAGGATAACTAGTAGCGGTTCTAGGGCTTCCTATCCTCTATTATTACTAACTAAGGCTCTAACTAGTTAGGATCTTTCTAGACAATGTTGTGCTAGATAATAAAGATAAACTAGTTACTATCTACTATATACTACCCTTAGATAGACAGTAGGATAGAGCAGGCAAACTAAGAAGTGCAGGTGGTGCTGCGTATAATAGTATGCTTTAAGCAGACTAACTAGCCTAACTACCTGCTAGCCTGCTAACTTGCACTTAATAATAGGGACTCTAGTATAACTAGGGTTAGCCTAAATCTACTTTTAAATAGGTATACTATAGACACGCTATAAAAGTTAATATTACTACTAGTAAAGCCTAAGAATCCTTATAGGGAGGCTATAGCGTTCTTATCACACCTATAGAGGGGTGTAGAGCTAGCGTAAGCTACTATTACGTTCTAATAGTAATAATAATAGGAAGTAATAAACTAGTCCTAACGCCTAGCTAAAAAGTTCCTAAAAGGTAATATAGTTTAGTTTATAATACGTAATATAAAAATAAACTAACTAAGTAAAAGGTTTAACTAGCTATAGGTAAAGTATAAAGTAATAGAAGTTCCTACTTTACTTATAGTAGTATTAGACTTACTAGGGAGCTTGTATAAGACTATACATGTAGATCTGCTAGAGAGAGCTACTAATAACCTGCTACTAAGCTAGAAGCTTTAGGACTTATAACTAGGTCTAATAGTTACTCTAGAAAATAAAGATGCAATACTAGATAAATAGAAAGTAGAAGAGATCCTTTGTGTAAAGAATATAAGAGGAAAAGGGAAGTGTTAAGTCCTAGTAAAATAAAAGGGGTATATTAATCTAATATAGCACCTACTAGAGGTAGTATAGGATACTAAGGCTCTAGATAGGTTTAAGGAATAGTATAGGGATGCTACGTATAATAATAGCCTAATATATATAAAAACTAGGAAGTAAGAGTAAAAGGAAACTAGAATAATAACTTAGACCTTTATTATAATTAAGAAGTAGAAAGGTATTAGAGAAATCTTTTAATTATCCTTATAATACTCTAAGTAAGTGCCCTGCTACTAATATTTTATAATATAGCTAACAATTAGGTAGCAGTATCTATACTATTACTATCTATAACTAACCCCCCCCTAGCCCCCCCTAAACTATTATTTATATTATTCTAACGCCTCTATATCTCTTAGTAATAGTAGTAACACTTATGCGTAGCGTAGGTAGGGGACAACTTAGTTAATAAGTATAAGCAGTAGTAGTAGCAGCGTTAGGAGGAGGGTAGTGCTTTAATAGCTTGCTAACGCGTAGTACCCTAGGCCTAAAGAAAACAAATATTAGAATAGATATAAAGGGAATAAGGGAAAACTAATACTAATAATAAGAGTCTTAATACCTTAGGTAGTGCGCTTAGCAGCGCTCTTAAGCTTATTAATATAAAAGTTAGTTTAGGCCTAGGTCTTGTTTATACGCTAGTTAATGCGCTAGAAGGCAACACTAGTAGTAGTAGTAAGCTATATAATATTATTATTGCTATAACTACTATATAAAGGCGTAATAGTAGACTAAAGTAGAAATGCTAGAGTACTAGTAGTAGATAGAATAATAGCACTAAGCTAATACTAATTATAGGCGCGCGAGTAGGTAGTAGGGGCAAGTAGAGTAATAGTGTTATTAGTTTAAGCCCTTAATATAAGATCCTTAAAATAATAGTAGAGCTAGTAGAACTATAGTATAAACTAGTAATAAACCGTTAGGGAGAGCAACCTATTTAAACGAGGAGAAGTAGGAGGGGCAAGGTTTAATAGTAGTGATCCTATAGCAGAGGATATAGGTATAATACAGAAACATAGGTAAAAAGATAATATTATAGAGTTAAAGTAAAGTCTATAGAAGTTATCCTTATCCTATCCTCTAATCCTTTATACCTTTATACTATTTAATTCGCCTAAATTTTTAGGCTAAGCCTTGTTTTTCTCCTATATATCCTATACTATAGCACAAACCTCCCCCTCCTTTAAGCTTAGCCCTATTAAGCTTAGCCCTTACTCTCCTCCTCTAGGTTAGCAACCCTAGTTCCTAGCTTGTTAAGCTTTAGGTAAGGGAGTAGGAGTATCTAGGGTCTCTAATCTTAAACCTAAACTTAACGAGACAGTTCTCCTTTACGCCCTTACTAGGCTTCCTAGATAGCCTAGCCCTAGGCGCCTAGATCCCTCCGCCTTTTATTCCTCTTTAACAGCTCCTAGATGCTTTTTAACTATATCTAGAGTCTCTAATTACTTAATCTATCTATTATACCTCTACTACTCTCCTACCTTAGTAGGCTATACCCCCTTTGTGCTAAAATAGGATTAGTCTAGTACCCTAGCCTCCTTATCCTTGCTAAATGTAAGCTTCTTATTCTTAACGCAGATAGCCTAATTCTTCTTTAACTCCTTTACTATCTTAACCTAACTCTTCCTAATCTATGCTCCTATCCTTTCTCTATTTAAATCTCCTATTAGGTACTTTTAGATCTCTACCTTTACTAATAGGTTATCCTATTAAACCTAATATATAATTACCTTTAAGACCTAGGTAGGATAGGTAGCCTAGACGTCTCTAGGAAATTACTATTAGACTCTACTATATTTAACTAGGTGCCCTAATAGAGTCTTTAGGGCTATACTTATCTATAGGTAGGCTAGTGCAATCTCTATATATATCCCTATCTCTAGCACCTCTATTATTATTATATTGTCCTATACTTTTATATACTATAGCAGAACTATACACTATATTTAAGTAGTAGGTCTAGTAGATCTATATAGTATTACTAGGCTTATAATCCTTACCTATCCTTTTTAATAGATTTCCTTCTCCTATCTTACTATAGGGCACTTCTCCCTTAGCTCTTTAGGCTAGTGCACCCTATCTTCCTATACCTAGATATAGGCCTACTTGTTCCTCCTTAACCCCCTATCTATCTAATTTACCTAATTCTTCTATACTTCTTTAAATCTAATTAGGAGCTTAGTGTAGTTATCTTAGTCCTTATTATTAAAAGAAACTAAGCCTTAGATTATCTTAAGCCCTTATCCTAACTACGCTGCCTTAGAAAGGTTTATATCTACGTAATAAAAGAATATCTAGTCTCCTGCCTAGGCGTACTTAGTATAGTATAAGTATAAGATTAGGTTTATAGTTTCCTAGATTATAGCGTACTAGAGCTAGTATCCTATATCCCCTTACACTAGCTATTAAATAATAGAGTGGTATATAGTCCTGCACCACCCTAAATTAGCTACCTACTTTATCTCCCTTAAGTGCTATTTATATATCTTAAAGCACTTATCTACTATCCTTACTAGTTCTAGGTCTTTATAGATCTAGGTAAAGGTGTCTAGGGTTATACTTCCTTTCTATAAGAAGCCTTAGTAACTCTGCTTAAATCTTATTACCTGTTGTAGTTAGGCCTAGTTAATTATTAGTGCTATCTTCTTTAGCTAGTAGTAATAAGCTTATAAATCCTTAGAGGTGTAATCTTAGTTAAATAGCTTAGTAAAAGCTACTGTAGTAACTAGGTTAGCTTGCAAATTTCCCTATTCTCTAGGCTTATAGTATAGCATGTTTAGCTATCTATTACTTGCCTCTATATTTAGAGTCTAAGTATAGAGCCCTATCTTGCTAGTAATAAACTTTAAGTAGCTAAAGCATACCTAATTTAAGTCCTATACTATCCTCCCCTTAGTGTCCTAGATAGTGCTATAATTAGTGACTTTGTAGTACTATGCTTTAACTAGCTTCCTTTACTTAGTATTGTTAAGTGCGCTACTCCTAATCCTAGTAGCAATTAATTATAGTGTAGAGTGTTAGTTTTTGCACTAATAGGGCGCTTTATTCTTAACTATAGCATACTTATCTTTAGTAATACCCTCTTCTTCTAGTATTATTATCTTAGTATCTAGAGTCTTATTAAGTTCCTTAAGTAGTCTAGGTAATAAGTTGTGTAATTTATTTATTACCTCTATATTAGTATCTTATAGTTATAGGCCTGCTACTATATATTAACTAATAATTCTAAATTCCTAGTAAACGTTCTCTCCTATCCTTTTTAAGAGCTAGGCAGCGTGTCTTCCTTAGGCTCTTATTATCCTTTGTATAGGTAATTCTACTAGGGATTCTTCCTCTAGGATATAGGTGGCTAATTTAATTTCTCCTAGGGTAGTATCTAGCATGTCCTCTATCCTCTTCTTATAACTCTATAACTCCCTTACTATACTTTCTATCCTTAATAGTCCTTTATTCTAGACTACACTCCTATCTAGTAGTATAGTCTAGGCGCGTCTAGCGTAGGATATAGTCCTAGGTAGCTAGTTATAACCTAGATTCTTAATCTCTTGTGTTACCCTCTCCTCCTCTACTTTCTTTTTAGCTACTTCTCTGCTTCCTTGCAGAGAGCTAGCTAGGACATCTTTAATTTCTTTTAGCACTAGTATCCTATAGTTTATTAATAACCTTATACCCTTTTTCTATATCTATTTGCTTAGGGGGATTATACTAAGTAGCACCCCTACCTAGTTCTCTAACTTCCTGTACTATTGTAGCACTAGGTGCTAAATCTTAGTGTAAGCACTATCCTCTTCCCTATAGCGCATATTAAAGTTATAAGGGTTACTTATACCTTTAAGCGTTAGTCTAGGTAGGGTATGTAGGCCTATTACGTAGTAATAAACAATTGCCCTAACACGTTGCGAGAAATAGTCCTCTAGTTCCTTCTTAGCCTTTAAGATAGTATCTACCTTTCCTATTAGCTTAGCAATTATAACCTAGACCCTATACTAGTTAGTAATATTAATAAAATTATCTTTTAACTAGTTTCGCCCCTATATTCTATAGTATACCTCTAAGTTTAGGAAGCTAGCAAGCTAGTCTAGACCTACGCGATATAGGAGGTACCTTACGTCTATATATCCTTAGTGTGTCTAACTAACTTATAGGGTAAATTAGCTTAGGTATTTCTAACTAAATTTAGTGTAATTAGCGTAGATATACTATATTACTAAGCGTATTTTATTAAGTTACTTCTTATATATATTACGTGCTTCTATTATAAATAGGTACTATAACCTAAAATTAGCTATACTACTATATAACTATATAAGTGCTAGGCTAGACTCTATAAAGCTCCCTGCTGCTAGTATTAATCCTAAAGTTTTATTAAAGTGCTCCCCTAGTACTCCTATAAAGTTGTCTATAATATTCCTCTATTATATAATAGTGCTTATACGCATCTTATTAATCTAGCTACCTATAGTTGCACCTCCTTTCTATAGAAGAGGGATACCTTTATAAAGTGCCTAGGTCCACGCGTTAAACTCTTTAGGCTAAACTAAGTCTAACTTTTTAATAGCTAAAAGACTCCTCTATTATAACGTATACTAATAGTCTAGTGCAAAACCTCTAGGTGTTATAGGCTATAGCCACAACCCTCTAGGTTGTAGGCTTAACCTTAGGGACTATAGGGAACCTGTTAATATTAGGGATCCTAGTAAGCCTAGCTTAACTACTAGCTACTTTTGTAACAACTTAGGTAGGTAGGGCATCTAAAAGGTATCCTATACGACTTAAAGGCATATAGGAGTGCGCGTCTATATAGAAAAGGATAAGATTCCTACACCTATAGGTCTTGTACGAAAGGATAAGAAGAACATGCCTATCCTAACTATAGGCGAGCTGTTCCCTATATACATTAGTAAGTTAGGCCTTTATTAGTCCTAACTTAGCATAGAATAATAGGCAGGTAATTCTGCCTTATTATTACACTACCCCCTCCTATAGAGAAAGGATAGTCCCTATCCTTAGGATTAGGTTTAGATCCCTTATCAAAGAAGAGCTTTTTGCAAAATAATTCCACCTTTACCTCTGCCTTTACCTTCACTTCTTCTTCCTAGGGCACAGACCCCTATCCCTAGCCTGCATATAACTAGCCCTCTACCTACTAACTTTCTTATTCCTATATCCCTAATTTTTTAATTATTTAACCTAATCTATCTAAAATCTAGTAAGTATTTAATCTATATAATTAAATAGTTGCTAATCTAAATTAGAACCTTTAGCTATGCTAGTACTAGTACTACTAGGAGTTCTCCCTATCGCTTATCGCGCTCTCTATATAAGGGCAGTTAGGGCTCTAGCTAGGGGCAGGTTTAACAATTTTAATTTTAAGTTAAAGAATTCTAAGAAGTGCTAGTACTGTATCTCCTAGAATAAGTATTGCAATCTAGTAAGTATCCAAGTCTAATAGGGTTCCTTTACTAATTCTAGCAGATTCCTTCTTTTATTAGCCAAGAGTACTCTAGGCACGGTCTATTATAGGTAGTAGGTTGCTCTAGTTATCTTAGTAATAGGATACGAAAGGCCTTAGTCTCTAATTAATATACTTATTTATAATTTTCGTTTATCTATTAGTTTGTTTATAGTAGGTAGTAGAGAGCTTAACTTTAGTGCCTATAATCTAATAGAACTTAGACTAGAAACTAGATACAAACTAAGGGCCTTAATTAGAAACAATAGTATCTAGAGTGTGTCTAAATTAGTACACCTACTAAACAAATAAGGTAGCTATACCTTAGGCGTCTATAGTTTTGTGGCAAGGGATAGTAATAGCTGGCTTTAATAGGCGATTAATAATAACTATAATCTAATTATAACCACGTTAATCCTAGGGAAAATCCTTAAAATTAATACATAGGTGTTGCATTAGTAGACTAGGGATAGGAAGGGGGTAGAGTATGCTAGGGAGTTAGTGCTATCTTAGGTACCCTCTCCTGCATAGGATACAGTTCTAAACGTAGCGTTTACAGGTAGTCTCTATACCTTTCTAGTAGTAATATTAGGCCAGAATCTAATAGGTGTTAGTAGCTAATAGGTAGGTAGTAGACACTTAATTATAAGCCTTACAAATTAGTCTAGTATATAGGACTAATCTAGTAGGCACGCAAAGTTAATCCTAGTAGAGAAGGAGTCTGTTTTCTATCTAATAGTGCTTAGGTAACTCTAATCTTTCTATTAGGAGTAAGGACCTATTTTCTTAGAGAAGAGTTTTAATAAGTTCTAGGGATCTAAGAGTTATAAGGTTCTAAACTGCTATAATTAAAGCAAGGATTAGTAAGGAACACTTAGCTAGGTAGTCTTACGCTAAGTTAGAGTTAATTTAGGGGTATAACCTATCTAGGGCGATTATTACTTGTAAACAACTATCCCTTTAAGTAGTCTTAAGGTTAATGTTGCAGGAGGGATATCAACCGGATCACGGAGCATCTTAATCCAATCAATCCCGATTAATACCCCTGTATAACCCACTATCTAATCAACTGCTAGCTTACTGCCAAGTGCCTAACAAAAAGCAGGAGCTCTAGTAAGGAAGGTTTACTAATTATTCACCTTCTAGTAAGGGTAGCTAAAGCTCTATATATATAAGTCTAATCGTAGTATATACAATCTAATAATCCATCTCCTAAATTATTCCTAACCTTAGTAATCCAAATTTCTATAGTTATAAGCCTAGTTCGCGCTTTACCTTATTAAAGATTGTCCTATCTATTTAAGCGTATTGTTTAACTTAGACACTAAGCTAGCAAGCTTTACTCTTTATACTATTTCCTAAGCAGAAGCTTACTTATTACTCTTCTACTATAAGCGACCAAATCCTAAAGGGGGATATCCTACTTACTAGATTAACTAACTAGCCTACCTAGTATATTTAATTCAGATACCATGCCCTAACTAAAGGGATCTAGGTAGAGGTAGACCCTAAGGCTCTAGATGCTAAAAACCACTTTAAGAATAAACCTATTAAGCCTAACATGCCAATAGATATCGCGCTATCTAATATAACAAGCAAGCAGTATAAACTCTAAATAGCTTAGTACTAAGCCTGCTTATTAGATTAGGTATTAAAGTTATTAGTAATCTAGAACCTTTTTACATAGGTTAATAATATAGTAGATTAAGGGATCCTTACCCTAGCCTATATAGAGCTTGTTAATTAAGGAAGAGTAACCCTCTAAGCACTTATCTAAGTGCTCTGCAACAACCTAGCGCTAACTAACTTAAGCGCTACAACACTGGCGAGATTATAGTACAAAGCTTATCTTGCTAAGGTAAAGATAAGCGGCTAAGACGCTAATTACTAGCAGAAGGAGTGGACAATCCTATATACGCAAGCTAAGGTATACAACGTTCCTAATATTAAAGGATAGCTTATAGTACAGGATTATCTTAAAGCTCTATCTACTAGGATCTTACTAGATTAGGGTTAAACTATGTTTCAAAGGATTATTAAAAAGTTAGTAATAGGAGAGCTAACTTACAACCTCCCGCAGGTTGCTAAGATCTATTTATTACTTCTTTAAGAGAACAATATAAGATTAAGCTCTAAGGGTCCTAGAGTGTTTGTAACAATAGGAGCTCCACCTTCTAATTAACCTAAGAAGGAGTCTTTATGCCTATGTAGTAGATCTTACCTATAGAAACCTCCTAAATGCAAAAACGTTATTAAAGCTTAGACTAATACAGGTAACAAGCTTACTACTACTTAATAATTAGAGATTAAGAAAAAGATTAATAGGAATCCAAAATTCAAAGAGTTAAGAAAAGCTCTAATTAAGTCCTATCCTATTAATTAAGATTATAGTAGTGAGGCAAAAGAAAACGTAATCACCTATCTAGGTAGTATCTAGGCGGTACTAATTAACCCTATGTTAATAGCGGAGAAAACGAATAGGATCTATTTAACTATAGACTTTAAAGCTCACGCTCTATTAAAGAGCACTATCTTTAACAATAGGGGTGCAGTGCACCTAGTTAATAATATAAGCTACCTAGAAGAAAGCTTGTTTAGATTAGTTAAATATAAGACAGTTAAAGCAGGAACTTAAGCTTTTCTAATCTTAGGCAGAGGGACTAGAGTGATCCCTAATGCTCTTAATAGACCAAGAGGTCTAAAAACAGAAGATTTGGTGCTTACTAACGTGGTGTTAGTAGAAGGTTTTTATGTGAATATTATATTAGAAGCTTAATTGCTTAAAGCAGGAGTTTAGTTCCTTAGGCTAGATACTACCTTATAGTTTAGATTATTAGGAAAGAGCGTTGTATTAGCTAAGTTACTACGCAAGTTTAACTTAACTTTCCTAGAATACAAGCCCTCTACCCCTTATTAAATAATCTAAAGCATAGTGCCTAAACAACCCTAACGATCCTAGACGACTTACCTAAGACACAACAGTAAGGAGCTTTAGCACTAATAATTAGGCTATTTAGGACCTAAGGCGCTTAAAGCTCTAGTTAAGTTAGTAATAAATATTAGGATTAAAGGAACTCCTAGGAGCAAATACAAGCACTACGCTATTATATATGCCTAACAGGTTATATTAAGATAACTAAGGGAAAGATTACTACATCTATACTACTAGGTATTATAGGATCTATTTAACATGCTAATAGGTATAGCTTATAAGCAATAGATCTTAGTATTAAAGTGTAACTACTTAGGAAAGCTTTATACCTATCTACTGTAAGCTAAAAACCTTAATAAGATTATATAGGTATTTAAAAATTTCAAGAGCTTAATACTTAACTAATATAAGCTTAGCATAGTTAAGATTATGCAAGATAACAACGTTGCAACGCTCCCTTAGCGTAGCAAATCTTGCTTTTAGATCTAGGTAGCTAATAATAGTATTAAAATTAAGAGCTTACCTGTATATACCTATAAACCTAATAGAGGAGTAGAAAGAGTAGGGCAGGAGATTATAACGAAATTAATTAAAATAAGGATTAGTGCTAACCTACTAACAAAGCTCTAGCCTAAAATTATTAAAGCAGTAACTTAGCTCTATAATATAAGCCTATCCTATACTTATAATATAATATCACCTAATAAAGTGCTAGATTGTTAGTTTACTAGATACTTTCGGTAGTAGCAACTAGAGCAGATAAGGGAGGCAACTACTAATCTCCGCCCTAATTAGAGCGGAATATACGCCTATAGCTGTTAAGCTTACCCCCTTAATAGAGATTAAGTAGCTAGGCGTTATAAGAGGGTTTTTAAGGTAAACCCTTAGGGTTATATTAGATATCTAGTAGGATACAGAGCATCTAATATATATAGGATATAGATCCCCTTGCTTAATTAGATTATTATAACGTAGAATATTACCTTTAATAAGGATCTTTTCTTTAAAGAAAAAGATCTAGAGTAGCTTTAATAGTTAGAGGCTTAAAAGATAGTTAACATTATTAGCAAAGATAAGATCTATAATATAGGAGAAGTATATAAAGAGCTTAATATCTTTAATTAGCTTTATATTACGGCAGAGCAACATAAGGAGTCTAGTAAGTAAGGAGGACTAAACCTAGCGTAGGAGCTAGGGGGTAGGGTAGAGCTAGAGGAGGTAGATAATTAGGCTAGCTAGCCTAGTAATTCACAACCCCCTAAGCAGACACCTCTAGCGTGGGTACTAAGCATAGCTAGCTTAGCACAAAGGATCTATATAAAGTCCCCTAAGCTAATAGGGCTCTAAACTCCTAAACTAATACTAGAACTAAACTTTAGTATAGGAGACAAAGGATCTATACAGGTTATAGATTAGGGTCTTACTACCTAAGATAGTAGTAATCTAACTTACTTTAACGCTATAATAGGTAGCTCCTAGGAAAGACCTAGAGGGGAGAGTGCTATTAGTGGGTTACTCTATAAGAGCACGGAGATAGGTAAGGGCACCCTATCTAGCTCTTATAGGGGTGGTAAGTAGAGCTCCTACCTACCTGCTTTAGGACTAGATTCTGTATCTCCTGCAGATCCCTTATAAGCGGCACCTAGAGCTCCTAGAAGAAGCAGAAAACTGCAAGTTAAGGGACTACTACTAACATGTGTTAGTAAGCAAGCTTAGGGACAGGACCCTAATAAACTACTAGGAGGCTCTATAAGTGTAGGGATATATATAGTAATAGATCTATTAGATATAGATCTAATTAGAAATCCCTTATATAATCTTTTAGTATATCCTAAACTAAATACTATAATCCACGCTATAATTATAGTAGTAATAGGGAGCAAATCCCCTAAAAACCCTAAAAGAAATACGCACTAGGACGCTCTATAAAAAGAGCTAAAATAATAGAAGGATCTCTATAACTACTAAATAGGACAGCAATTTAGAGACGCAGTATATAAAGAAATTAATACTCTACTAAAAGCTAGTACCTAGGAGGAGATTAATAGGCTAACTATAGGAGAGCGTCTACTCCTACTTAAATAGGTGTTTACATACAAGCTTAATTAGGATAGTTACCTAATTAAGTGTAAAGTAAGGATAGTAGTAAGAGGAGATCTATAGCTTACTAACTTAATTTATTTAACCTACGCAGCTACCCTAGCAGCTTGAACCTTTAGGACTACAATAGCTATTAGAGCTAAGTTTAACCTTAAGATATATTAATATAACGTTGTTAGAGCTTTCCTTAACGCCTTAAGGGATTAACACCCTATAGTTATCTACAAGCTACCTAAAGGATATTAAATACCTAGGAAGTGCGTTAAGCTTAAACGGGCTCTATATAGACTAAAAGACTCACTATTATTATAGTATAATAAGCTCTTAACTACACTCCAAGAAAATAAGCTTACTACTTCTAAAGAGGAGCTATGCCTATTCTTTAATAGAGATTGCAGTATCTTATTAATATTCTATATAGACGATATCCTATCACTCTATTACTAAAACTACGCAAGCTAAGCTCACAAGGTTATCCAAGCTCTAAAGCAAAGATATACTATAGAAGAGAAGGGACCTATAAGCTAGTTTCTAGGGTAAGAGTAATCTAGGATAGAAAGAGACAGATAATAACGCTTATTTATAATAAATATATTAACAAGATCGCAAAGAAATTTAATCTAGCAGAGACAGGAAAATTCCCTACTACACTACTATTAAGTAAAGACATTAAAAAGAGCACTAGAGAAGCCACTAAAAAGGAGATTAAGGACTATTAGGAGCGCGTTAGATTAATCCTTTACACCTTAATTATAGTGCGCCCTAATATTACCTATGCAGCCTCCTAGCTCTCCTAATACCTTACTAACCTATCTAAACAACACTTTAATGCGGTTAATCAAGTAATCGTCTATCTATACTAAACTTAATACTAATTAATCTAATATAGGAATAAGGATCCTAATAAGCTTATAATATATAGTAATGCGTTATTTACTAATAATATTAATACTTAGCGATTATTATATAGATACCTAATTACGCTCTTTAGAGGACCTATTATTTAGAAGGCAGCTTAATAATTAACTATTACTACTTTAACTACTAAGGCAGAGCTCCTTGCGCTTAAGCAAGTAAGTAAAGAAGCAATAGCGTTAAAACGCTTTTTAACTAAAATACACCTTACTTTAGATACTACCTAGACAATTAATTATAATAATTAATAAACTATTAGGTTAGTAGTAAGTAATAATAAAAGAATCACTACTAAGCTACGCTATATAGATATTTAAAACATGTAGCTTAGGCAAGAGTATATAAAGGGATCTTTCTATATTACCTACCTACCTACTAGTAATATACTAGCTAATAGGCTTACTAAAAACCTAACTATATAATAATTTATAAGGTTTAGGGAGCACCTAAAGTTATATAATAGTAGAGCATATATTATATAGCGTTAATTAAAGTAAGGTAGTATACAAGATCTATTAATATATAATATAAAAATAACTAACTATAGCCTACCTGTTGCAGGAGGGATATTAACTGGATCACGGAGCATCTTGATCCTAATCAATCCTAATCAATCCTGGTCAATACCCCTGTATGACCCACTATCTGATCAACTGCTAGCTTACTGCCAAGTGCCTAACAAAAAGCAGGAGCTCTAGTAAGGAAGGTTTACTAATTATTCACCTTCTAGTAAGGGTAGCTAAAGCTCTATATATATAAGTCTGATCATAGTAGATATAATCTAATAATCTATCTCCTAAATTATTCCTAACCTTAGTAATCCAAATTTCTATAGTTATAAGCCTAGTTTGCGCTCTACCTTATTAAAGATCGTCCTATCTATTTAAGCGTATTATTTAACTTAGACACTAAGCTAGCAAGCTTTACTCTTTATACTATTTCCTAAGCAGAAGCTTACTTATTACTCTTCTACTATAAGCGACCAAATCCTAAAGGGGGATATCCTACTTACTAGATTAACTAACTAGCCTACCTAGTATATTTAATTCAGATACCATGCCCTAACTAAAGGGATCTAGGTAGAGGTAGACCCTAAGGCTTAGGATGCTAAAAACCACTTTAAGAATAGACCTATTAAGCCTAATATGCTAACAGATATCGCGCTATCTAACAAAACAAGCGAGCAGTACAAACTTAAAATAGCTTAGTACTAAGCCTGCTTATTAGATTAGGCATTAAAGTTATTAGTAATCTAGAACCTTTTTATATAAGTTAATAACATAGTAGATTAAGGGATCCTTACCCTAGCCTATATAGAGCTTATTAATTAAGGAAGAGTAACCCTCTAAGCACTTATCTAAGTACTCTATAATAACCTAGCGCTAACTAATTTAAGCGCTGCAACACTAGCAAGATTATAGTATAAAGCTTATCTTGCTAAGGCAAAGATAAGTAGCTAAGACGCTAATTACTAGCAGAAGGAGTGGACAATCCTATATACGCAAGCTAAGGTATACAACGTTCCTAATATTAAAGGACAGCTTATAGTACAGGATTATCTTAAAGCTCTATCTACTAGGATCTTACTAGATTAGGGTTAAACTATATTTTAAAGGATTATTAAAAAGTTAGTAATAGGAGAGCTAACTTACAACCTCCTACAGGTTACTAAGATCTATTTATTACTTCTCTAAGAGAACAACATAAGATTAAGCTCTAAAGGTCCTAGAGTCTTTGCAACAATAGGAGCTCCACCTTCTAATTAACTAAAGAAGGAGTCTTTATGCCTATATAGTAGATCTTACCTATAGAAACGTCCTAAATGCAAAAACGTTATTAAAGCTTGGACTAATACAGGTAACAAGCTTACTACTACTTAATAATTAGAGATTAAGAAAAAGATTAATAGGAATCTAAAATTTAAAGAGTTACAAAAAGCTCTAATTAAGTCCTATCCTATTAATTAAGATTATAGTAGTAAGGCAAGCGCGATCACCTATCTAGGCAGTATCTAGGCGGCACTAATTAACCCTATATTAATAGCGGAGAAAACGAACAGGATCTATTTAACTATAGACTTTAAAGCTTACGCTCTATTAAAGAGCACTATCTTTAATAATAGGGGTGTAGTACACCTAGTTAATAATATAAGCTACCTAGAAGAAAGCTTGTTTAGATTAGTTAGATATAAGATAGTTAAAGCAGGAACTTAAGCTTTTCTAATCTTAGGTAGAGGGACTAGAGTAATCCCTAATACTCTTAATAGACCAAGAGGTCTAAAAACAGAAGATTTGGTGCTTACTAACGTGGTGTTAGTAGAAGGTTTTTATGTGAATATTATATTAGAAGCTTAATTACTTAAAGCAGGAGTTTAGTTCCTTAGGCTAGATACTACCTTATAGTTTAGATTATTAGGAAAGAGCGTTGTATTAGCTAAGTTACTACGCAAGTTTAACTTAACTTTCCTAGAATACAAGCCCTCTACCCCTTATTAAATAATCTAAAGCATAGTGCCTAAACAACCCTAACAATCCTAGATAACTTACCTAAGACACAATAGTAAGGAGCTTTAGTACTAACAATTAGGCTATTTAGGACCTAAGGCGCTTAAAGCTCTAGTTAAGTTAGTAATAAATATTAGGATTAAAGGAACTCCTAGGAGCAAATACAAGCACTGCGCTATTATATATGCCTAACAGGTTATATTAAGATAACTAAGGGAAAGATTACTACATCTATACTACTAGGTATTATAGGATCTATTTAACATGCTAATAGGTATAGCTTATAAGCAATAGATCTTAGTATTAAAGTGTAACTACTTAGGAAAGCTTTATACCTATCTACTGTAAGCTAAAAACCTTAATAAGATTATATAGGTATTTAAAAATTTCAAGAGCTTAATACTTAACTAATATAAGCTTAGCATAGTTAAGATTATGCAAGATAACAACGTTGCAACACTCCCTTAGCGTAGCGAATCTCGCTTTTAGATCTAGGTAGCTAATAATAGTATTAAAATTAAGAGCTTACCTGTATATACCTATAAACCTAATAGAGGAGCAGAAAGAGTAGGGCAGGAGATTATAACGAAATTAATTAAAATAAGGATTAGTGCTAACCTACTAACAAAGCTCTAGCCTAAAATTGTTAAAGCAGTGACTTAGCTCTATAATATAAGCCTATCCTATACTTATAATATAATATTACCTAACAAAGTGCTAGATTGTTAGTTTACTAGATACTTTAGGTAGTGGCAACTAGAGCAGATAAGGGAGGCAACTGCTAATCTCTGCCCTAATTAGAGTAGAATATACGCCTATAGCTGTTAAGCTTACCCCCTTAACTAAGATTAAGCAGCTAGGCGTTACAAGAGGGTTTTTAAGGTAAACCCTTAGGGTTATATTAGATATCTAGTAGGATATAGAGTATCTAATATATATAGGATATAGATCCCCTTGCTTAATTAGATTATTATAATATAGAATATTACCTTTAATAAGGATCTTTTCTATAAAGAGAAAGATCTAGAGCAGCTTTAATAGTTAGAGGCTTAAAAGATAGTTAATATTATTAGCAAAGATAAGATCTATAATATAGGAGAAGTATATAAAGAGCTTAATATCTTTAATTAGCTTTATATTATAGTAGAGTAATATAAGGAGTCTAGTAAGTAAGGAGGACTAAACCTAGCGCAGGAGCTAGGGGGTAGGGTAGAGCTAGAGAAGGTAGATAATTAGGCTAGCTAGCCTAGTAATTCACAACCCCCTAAGCAGACACCTCTAGCGTGGGTACTAAGCATAGCTAGCTTAGCACAAAGGATCTATATAAAGTCCCCTAAGCTAATAAGGCTCTAAACTCCTAAACTAACACTAGAACTAAACTTTAGTATAGGAGATAAAGGATCTATACAGGTTATAGATTAGGGTCTTACTACCTAAGATAGTAGTAATCTAACTTACTTTAACGCTATAATAGGTAGCTCCTAGGAAAGACCTAGAGGGGAGAGTGCTATTAGTGGGTTACTCTATAAGAGCATAGAGATAGGTAAGGGCACCCTATCTAGCTCTTATAGGGGTGGTGAGCAGAGCTCCTACCTACCTGCTTTAGGACTAGATTCTATATCTCCTGCAGATCCCTTATAAGCGGCACCTAGAGCTCCTAGAAAAAGTAGAAAACCACGAGTTAAAGGACTGCCACTAATGCGTGTTAGTAAGCAAGCTTAGGGACAGGACCCTAATAAACCACTAGGAGGCTCTATAAGTGCAGGGATATACATAGTAATAGATCTATTAGATATAGATCTAATTAGAAATCCCTTGCATAATCTTTTAGTATATCCTAAACTAAATACTACAATCTACGCTGTAATTATAGTAGTAATAGGGAGTAAATCCCCTAAAAACCCTAAAAGAAATACGCACTAGGACGCTCTACAAAAAGAGCTAAAATAATAGAAGGATCTCTATAACTACTAAATAGGACAGCAATTTAGAGACGCAGTATATAAAGAAATTAATACTCTACTAAAAGCTAGTACCTAGGAGGAGATTAATAGGCTAACTATAGGAGAGCGTCTACTCCTACTTAAATAGGTGTTTACATATAAGCTTAATTAGGATAGTTACCTAATTAAGTATAAAGTAAGGATAGTAGTAAGAGGAGATCTATAGCTTACTAACTTAATTTATTTAACCTACGCAGCTACCCTAGCAGCTTGAACCTTTAGGACTACAATAGCTATTAGAGCTAAGTTTAACCTTAAGATATATTAATATAACGTTGTTAGAGCTTTCCTTAACGCCTTAAGGGATTAACACCCTATAGTTATCTACAAGCTACCTAAAGGATATTAAATACCTAGGAAGTACGTTAAGCTTAAACAAGCTCTATATAGACTAAAAGACTTACTATTATTATAGTATAATAAGCTCTTAACTATACTCTAAGAAAATAAGCTTATTGCTTCTAAAGAGGAGCTATGCCTATTCTTTAATAGAGATCGCAGTATCTTGTTAATATTCTATGTAGACAATATCCTATCGCTCTATTACTAAAACTACGCAAGCTAAGCTTATAAAGTTATCTAAGCTCTAAAGCAAAGATATACTATAGAAGAGAAGGGACCTATAAGCTAGTTTCTAGGGGTAAGAGTAATCTAGGATAGAAAGAGATAGATAATAACGCTTATTTATAACAAATACATTAATAAGATTACAAAGAAATTTAATCTAGTAGAGATAGGAAAATTCCCTACTACACTACTATTAAGTAAAGATATTAAAAAGAGCACTAGAGAAGCTACTAAAAAGGAGATTAAGGACTATTAGGAGCGCGTTAGATTAATCCTTTACACCTTAATTATAGTGCGCCCTAATATTACCTATGCAGCCTCCTAGCTCTCCTAATACCTTACTAACCTATCTAAACAACACTTTAATGCGGTTAATCAAGTAATCGTCTATCTATACTAAACTTAATACTAATTAATCTAATATAGGAATAAGGATCCTAATAAGCTTATAATATATAGTAATGCGTTATTTACTAATAATATTAATACTTAGCGATTATTATATAGATACCTAATTACGCTCTTTAGAGGACCTATTATTTAGAAGGCAGCTTAACAAGCAACTATCACTACTTTAACTACTAAGGCAGAGCTCCTTGCGCTTAAGCAACTAAGCAAAGAAGCAATAGCGTTAAAACGCTTTTTAACTAAAATACACCTTACTTTAGATACTACCTAGACAATTAATTATAATAATTAACAAACTATTAGGTTAGTAGTAAGCAATAACAAAAGGATCACTACTAAGCTACGCTATATAGATATTTAAAACATGTGGCTTAGGTAAGAGCATATAAAGGGATCTTTCTACATTACCTACCTACCTACTAGTAATATACTAGCTAATAGGCTTACTAAAAACCTAACTATATAATAATTTATAAGGTTTAGGGAGCACCTAAAGTTATATAATAGTAGAGCATATATTATATAGCGTTAATTAAAGTAAGGTAGTATACAAGATCTATTAATATATAATATAAAAATAACTAACTATAGCCTACCTGTTGCAGGAGGGATATTAACTGGATCACGGAGCATCTTGATCCTAATCAATCCTAATCAATCCTGGTCAATACCCCTGTATGACCCACTATCTGATCAACTGCTAGCTTACTGCCAAGTGCCTAACAAAAAGCAGGAGCTCTAGTAAGGAAGGTTTACTAATTATTCACCTTCTAGTAAGGGTAGCTAAAGCTCTATATATATAAGTACGATCGTAGTAGATATAATCTAATAATCTATCTCCTAAATTATTCCTAACCTTGGTAATCTAAATTTCCACAGTTATAAGCCTGGTTCGCGCTTTACCTTATTAAAGATCGTCCTATCTATTTAAGCGTATTATTTAACTTAGATACTAAGCTAGCAAGCTTTACTCTTTATACTATTTCTTAAGTAGAAGCTTACTTATTACTCTTCTACTATAAGCAACTAAATCCTAAAGGGGGATATCCTACTTACTAGATTAACTAACTAGCCTACCTAGTACATTTAATTTAGATACTATACCCTAACTAAAGGGATCTAGGTAGAGGTAGACCCTAATACTTAGGATGCTAAAAACTAGTTTAAGAATAAAGCTATTAAGCCTAATATGCTAACAGGTATCGCGCTATCTAACACAACAAGCAAGTAGTATAAACTCTAAATAGCCTAGTACTAAGATTGCTTATTAGAATAGGCATTAAAGTTATTAGTAATCTAGAACCTTTTTATATAGGTTAATAACATAGTAGATTAAGGGATCCTTACCCTAGCCTATATAGAGCTTATTAATTAAGGAAGAGTAACCCTTTAAGCACTTATCTAAGTGCTCTATAATAACCTAGCGCTAACTAATTTAAGCACTGTAACACTAGCAAGATTATAGTATAAAGCTTATCTTACTAAGGTAAAGATAAGTAGCTAAGACGCTAATTACTAGCAGAAGGAGTAGATAATCCTGTATGCGCAAGCTAAGGTATATAACGTTCCTAATATTAAAGGATAGCTTGTAGTATAAGACTATCTTAAAGCTCTATCTACTAGGATCTTACTAGATTAGGGTAAAACTATGTTTTAAAGGATTATTAAAAAGTTAGTAATAGGAGAGCTAACTTATAACCTCCTGTAGGTTACTAAGATCTATTTATTACTTCTCTAAGAGAACAACATAAGATTAAGCTCTAAAGGTCCTAGAGTGTTTGCAATAATAGGAGCTCCTCCTTCTAATTAACCTAAGAAGGAGTCTTTATACCTATATAGTAGATCCTACCTATAGAAACCTCCTAAATGCAAAAACGTTATTAAAGCTTAGACTAATACAGGTAACAAGCTTACTACTACTTAATAATTAGAGATTAAGAAAAAGATTAATAGGAATCTAAAATTTAAAGAGTTACAAAAAGCTCTAATTAAGTCCTATCCTATTAATTAAGATTATAGTAGTAAGGCAAGCGCGATCACCTATCTAGGCAGTATCTAGGCGGCACTAATTAACCCTATATTAATAGCGGAGAAAACGAACAGGATCTATTTAACTATAGACTTTAAAGCTTACGCTCTATTAAAGAGCACTATCTTTAACAATAGGGGTGTAGTACACCTAGTTAATAATATAAGCTACCTAGAAGAAAGCTTGTTTAGATTAGTTAAATATAAGATAGTTAAAGCAGGAACTTAAGCTTTTCTAATCTTAGGTAGAGGGACTAGAGTAATCCCTAATACTCTTAATAGACCAAGAGGTCTAAAAACAGAAGATTTGGTGCTTACTAACGTGGTGTTAGTAGAAGGTTTTTATGTGAATATTATATTAGAAGCTTAATTGCTTAAAGCAGGAGTTTAGTTCCTTAGGCTAGATACTACCTTATAGTTTAGATTATTAGGAAAGAGCGTTGTATTAGCTAAGTTACTACGCAAGTTTAACTTAACTTTCCTAGAATACAAGCCCTCTACCCCTTATTAAATAATCTAAAGCATAGTGCCTAAACAACCCTAACGATCCTAGACGACTTACCTAAGACACAACAGTAAGGAGCTTTAGCACTAATAATTAGGCTATTTAGGACCTAAGGCGCTTAAAGCTCTAGTTAAGTTAGTAATAAATATTAGGATTAAAGGAACTCCTAGGAGCAAATACAAGCACTGCGCTATTATATATGCCTAACAGGTTATATTAAGATAACTAAGGGAAAGATTACTACATCTATACTACTAGGTATTATAGGATCTATTTAACATGCTAATAGGTATAGCTTATAAGCAATAGATCTTAGTATTAAAGTGTAACTACTTAGGAAAGCTTTATACCTATCTACTGTAAGCTAAAAACCTTAATAAGATTATATAGGTATTTAAAAATTTCAAGAGCTTAATACTTAACTAATATAAGCTTAGCATAGTTAAGATTATGCAAGATAACAACGTTGCAACACTCCCTTAGCGTAGCGAATCTCGCTTTTAGATCTAGGTAGCTAATAATAGTATTAAAATTAAGAGCTTACCTGTATATACCTATAAACCTAATAGAGGAGCAGAAAGAGTAGGGCAGGAGATTATAACGAAATTAATTAAAATAAGGATTAGTGCTAACCTACTAACAAAGCTCTAGCCTAAAATTGTTAAAGCAGTGACTTAGCTCTATAATATAAGCCTATCCTATACTTATAATATAATATTACCTAACAAAGTGCTAGATTGTTAGTTTACTAGATACTTTAGGTAGTGGCAACTAGAGCAGATAAGGGAGGCAACTGCTAATCTCCGCCCTAATTAGAGCGGAATATACGCCTATGGCTGTTAAGCTTACCCCCTTAATAGAGATTAAGTAGCTAGGCGTTATAAGAGGGTTTTTAAGGTAAACCCTTAGGGTTATATTAGATATCTAGTAGGATACAGAGCATCTAATATATATAGGATATAGATCCCCTTGCTTAATTAGATTATTATAACGTAGAATATTACCTTTAATAAGGATCTTTTCTTTAAAGAAAAAGATCTAGAGTAGCTTTAATAGTTAGAGGCTTAAAAGATAGTTAACATTATTAGCAAAGATAAGATCTATAATATAGGAGAAGTATATAAAGAGCTTAATATCTTTAATTAGCTTTATATTACGGCAGAGCAACATAAGGAGTCTAGTAAGTAAGGAGGACTAAACCTAGCGTAGGAGCTAGGGGGTAGGGTAGAGCTAGAGGAGGTAGATAATTAGGCTAGCTAGCCTAGTAATTCACAACCCCCTAAGCAGACACCTCTAGCGTGGGTACTAAGTATAGCTAGCTTAGCACAAAGGATCTATATAAAGTCCCCTAAGCTAATAAGGCTCTAAACTCCTAAACTAATACTAGAACTAAACTTTAGTATAGGAGACAAAGGATCTATACAGGTTATAGATTAGGGTCTTACTACCTAAGATAGTAGTAATCTAACTTACTTTAACGCTATAATAGGTAGCTCCTAGGAAAGACCTAGAGGGGAGAGTGCTATTAGTGGGTTACTCTATAAGAGCATAGAGATAGGTAAGGGCACCCTATCTAGCTCTTATAGGGGTGGTGAGCAGAGCTCCTACCTACCTGCTTTAGGACTAGATTCTATATCTCCTGCAGATCCCTTATAAGCGGCACCTAGAGCTCCTAGAAAAAGTAGAAAACCACGAGTTAAAGGACTGCCACTAATGCGTGTTAGTAAGCAAGCTTAGGGACAGGACCCTAATAAACCACTAGGAGGCTCTATAAGTGCAGGGATATACATAGTAATAGATCTATTAGATATAGATCTAATTAGAAATCCCTTGCATAATCTTTTAGTATATCCTAAACTAAATACTACAATCTACGCTGTAATTATAGTAGTAATAGGGAGTAAATCCCCTAAAAACCCTAAAAGAAATACGCACTAGGACGCTCTACAAAAAGAGCTAAAATAATAGAAGGATCTCTATAACTACTAAATAGGACAGCAATTTAGAGACGCAGTATATAAAGAAATTAATACTCTACTAAAAGCTAGTACCTAGGAGGAGATTAATAGGCTAACTATAGGAGAGCGTCTACTCCTACTTAAATAGGTGTTTACATATAAGCTTAATTAGGATAGTTACCTAATTAAGTATAAAGTAAGGATAGTAGTAAGAGGAGATCTATAGCTTACTAACTTAATTTATTTAACCTACGCAGCTACCCTAGCAGCTTGAACCTTTAGGACTACAATAGCTATTAGAGCTAAGTTTAACCTTAAGATATATTAATATAACGTTGTTAGAGCTTTCCTTAACGCCTTAAGGGATTAACACCCTATAGTTATCTACAAGCTACCTAAAGGATATTAAATACCTAGGAAGTGCGTTAAGCTTAAACGGGCTCTATATAGACTAAAAGACTCACTATTATTATAGTATAATAAGCTCTTAACTACACTCCAAGAAAATAAGCTTACTACTTCTAAAGAGGAGCTATGCCTATTCTTTAATAGAGATTGCAGTATCTTATTAATATTCTATATAGACGATATCCTATCACTCTATTACTAAAACTACGCAAGCTAAGCTCACAAGGTTATCCAAGCTCTAAAGCAAAGATATACTATAGAAGAGAAGGGACCTATAAGCTAGTTTCTAGGGTAAGAGTAATCTAGGATAGAAAGAGACAGATAATAACGCTTATTTATAATAAATATATTAACAAGATCGCAAAGAAATTTAATCTAGCAGAGACAGGAAAATTCCCTACTACACTACTATTAAGTAAAGACATTAAAAAGAGCACTAGAGAAGCCACTAAAAAGGAGATTAAGGACTATTAGGAGCGCGTTAGATTAATCCTTTACACCTTAATTATAGTGCGCCCTAATATTACCTATGCAGCCTCCTAGCTCTCCTAATACCTTACTAACCTATCTAAACAACACTTTAATGCGGTTAATCAAGTAATCGTCTATCTATACTAAACTTAATACTAATTAATCTAATATAGGAATAAGGATCCTAATAAGCTTATAATATATAGTAATGCGTTATTTACTAATAATATTAATACTTAGCGATTATTATATAGATACCTAATTACGCTCTTTAGAGGACCTATTATTTAGAAGGCAGCTTAACAAGCAACTATCACTACTTTAACTACTAAGGCAGAGCTCCTTGCGCTTAAGCAACTAAGCAAAGAAGCAATAGCGTTAAAACGCTTTTTAACTAAAATACACCTTACTTTAGATACTACCTAGACAATTAATTATAATAATTAACAAACTATTAGGTTAGTAGTAAGCAATAACAAAAGGATCACTACTAAGCTACGCTATATAGATATTTAAAACATGTGGCTTAGGTAAGAGCATATAAAGGGATCTTTCTACATTACCTACCTACCTACTAGTAATATACTAGCTAATAGGCTTACTAAAAACCTAACTATATAATAATTTATAAGGTTTAGGGAGCACCTAAAGTTATATAATAGTAGAGCATATATTATATAGCGTTAATTAAAGTAAGGTAGTATACAAGATCTATTAATATATAATATAAAAATAACTAACTATAGCCTACCTGTTGCAGGAGGGATATTAACTGGATCACGGAGCATCTTGATCCTAATCAATCCTAATCAATCCTGGTCAATACCCCTGTATGACCCACTATCTGATCAACTGCTAGCTTACTGCCAAGTGCCTAACAAAAAGCAGGAGCTCTAGTAAGGAAGGTTTACTAATTATTCACCTTCTAGTAAGGGTAGCTGAAGCTCTATATATATAAGTCTGATTATAGTAGATATAATCTAATAATCTATCTCCTAAATTATTCCTAACCTTAGTAATCTAAATTTCTATAGTTATAAGCCTAGTTTGCGCTCTACCTTATTAAAGATCGTCCTATCTATTTAAGCGTATTGTTTAACTTAGACACTAAGCTAGCAAGCTTTACTCTTTATACTATTTCCTAAGCAGAAGCTTACTTATTACTCTTCTACTATAAGCGACCAAATCCTAAAGGGGGATATCCTACTTACTAGATTAACTAACTAGCCTACCTAGTATATTTAATTCAGATACCATGCCCTAACTAAAGGGATCTAGGTAGAGGTAGACCCTAAGGCTTAGGATGCTAAAAACCACTTTAAGAATAGACCTATTAAGCCTAATATGCTAACAGATATCGCGCTATCTAACAAAACAAGCGAGCAGTACAAACTTAAAATAGCTTAGTACTAAGCCTGCTTATTAGATTAGGCATTAAAGTTATTAGTAATCTAGAACCTTTTTATATAAGTTAATAACATAGTAGATTAAGGGATCCTTACCCTAGCCTATATAGAGCTTATTAATTAAGGAAGAGTAACCCTCTAAGCACTTATCTAAGTACTCTATAATAACCTAGCGCTAACTAATTTAAGCGCTGCAACACTAGCGAGATTATAGTATAAAGCTTATCTTGCTAAGGCAAAGATAAGTAGCTAAGACGCTAATTACTAGCAGAAGGAGTGGACAATCCTATATACGCAAGCTAAGGTATACAACGTTCCTAATATTAAAGGACAGCTTATAGTACAGGATTATCTTAAAGCTCTATCTACTAGGATCTTACTAGATTAGGGTTAAACTATATTTTAAAGGATTATTAAAAAGTTAGTAATAGGAGAGCTAACTTACAACCTCCTGCAGGTTACTAAGATCTATTTATTACTTCTCTAAGAGAACAACATAAGATTAAGCTCTAAAGGTCCTAGAGTCTTTGCAACAATAGGAGCTCCACCTTCTAATTAACTAAAGAAGGAGTCTTTATGCCTATATAGTAGATCTTACCTATAGAAACGTCCTAAATGCAAAAACGTTATTAAAGCTTAGACTAATACAGGTAACAAGCTTACTACTACTTAATAATTAGAGATTAAGAAAAAGATTAATAGGAATCTAAAATTTAAAGAGTTACAAAAAGCTCTAATTAAGTCCTATCCTATTAATTAAGATTATAGTAGTAAGGCAAGCGCGATCACCTATCTAGGCAGTATCTAGGCGGCACTAATTAACCCTATGTTAATAGCGGAGAAAACGAACAGGATCTATTTAACTATAGACTTTGAAGCTTACGCTCTATTAAAGAGCACTATCTTTAACAATAGGGGTGTAGTACACCTAGTTAATAATATAAGCTACCTAGAAGAAAGCTTGTTTAGATTAGTTAAATATAAGATAGTTAAAGCAGGAACTTAAGCTTTTCTAATCTTAGGTAGAGGGACTAGAGTAATCCCTAATACTCTTAATAGACCAAGAGGTCTAAAAACAGAAGATTTGGTGCTTACTAACGTGGTGTTAGTAGAAGGTTTTTATGTGAATATTATATTAGAAGCTTAATTGCTTAAAGCAGGAGTTTAGTTCCTTAGGCTAGATACTACCTTATAGTTTAGATTATTAGGAAAGAGCGTTGTATTAGCTAAGTTACTACGCAAGTTTAACTTAACTTTCCTAGAATACAAGCCCTCTACCCCTTATTAAATAATCTAAAGCATAGTGCCTAAACAACCCTAACAATCCTAGACAACTTACCTAAGACACGACAGTAAGGAGCTTTAGCACTAATAATTAGGCTATTTAGGACCTAAGGCGCTTAAAGCTCTAGTTAAGTTAGTAATAAATATTAGGATTAAAGGAACTCCTAGGAGCAAATACAAGCACTGCGCTATTATATATGCCTAATAGGTTATATTAAGATAACTAAGGGAAAGATTACTACATCTATACTACTAGGTATTATAGGATCTATTTAACATGCTAATAGGTATAGCTTATAAGCAATAGATCTTAGTATTAAAGTGTAACTACTTAGGAAAGCTTTATACCTATCTACTGTAAGCTAAAAACCTTAATAAGATTATATAGGTATTTAAAAATTTCAAGAGCTTAATACTTAACTAATATAAGCTTAGCATAGTTAAGATTATGCAAGATAACAACGTTGCAACACTCCCTTAGCGTAGCGAATCTCGCTTTTAGATCTAGGTAGCTAATAATAGTATTAAAATTAAGAGCTTACCTGTATATACCTATAAACCTAATAGAGGAGCAGAAAGAGTAGGGCAGGAGATTATAACGAAATTAATTAAAATAAGGATTAGTGCTAACCTACTAACAAAGCTCTAGCCTAAAATTGTTAAAGCAGTAACTTAGCTCTATAATATAAGCCTATCCTATACTTATAATATAATATTACCTAACAAAGTGCTAGATTGTTAGTTTACTAGATACTTTAGGTAGTGGCAACTAGAGCAGATAAGGGAGGCAACTGCTAATCTCCGCCCTAATTAGAGCGGAATATACGCCTATGGCTGTTAAGCTTACCCCCTTAATAGAGATTAAGTAGCTAGGCGTTATAAGAGGGTTTTTAAGGTAAACCCTTAGGGTTATATTAGATATCTAGTAGGATACAGAGCATCTAATATATATAGGATATAGATCCCCTTGCTTAATTAGATTATTATAACGTAGAATATTACCTTTAATAAGGATCTTTTCTTTAAAGAAAAAGATCTAGAGTAGCTTTAATAGTTAGAGGCTTAAAAGATAGTTAACATTATTAGCAAAGATAAGATCTATAATATAGGAGAAGTATATAAAGAGCTTAATATCTTTAATTAGCTTTATATTACGGTAGAGCAACATAAGGAGTCTAGTAAGTAAGGAGGACTAAACCTAGCGTAGGAGCTAGGGGGTAGGGTAGAGCTAGAGGAGGTAGATAATTAGGCTAGCTAGCCTAGTAATTCACAACCCCCTAAGCAGACACCTCTAGCGTGGGTACTAAGTATAGCTAGCTTAGCACAAAGGATCTATATAAAGTCCCCTAAGCTAATAGGGCTCTAAACTCCTAAACTAATACTAGAACTAAACTTTAGTATAGGAGACAAAGGATCTATACAGGTTATAGATTAGGGTCTTACTACCTAAGATAGTAGTAATCTAACTTACTTTAACGCTATAATAGGTAGCTCCTAGGAAAGACCTAGAGGGGAGAGTGCTATTAGTGGGTTACTCTATAAGAGCATAGAGATAGGTAAGGGCACCCTATCTAGCTCTTATAGGGGTGGTGAGCAGAGCTCCTACCTACCTGCTTTAGGACTAGATTCTATATCTCCTGCAGATCCCTTATAAGCGGCACCTAGAGCTCCTAGAAAAAGTAGAAAACCACGAGTTAAAGGACTGCCACTAATGCGTGTTAGTAAGCAAGCTTAGGGACAGGACCCTAATAAACCACTAGGAGGCTCTATAAGTGCAGGGATATACATAGTAATAGATCTATTAGATATAGATCTAATTAGAAATCCCTTGCATAATCTTTTAGTATATCCTAAACTAAATACTACAATCTACGCTGTAATTATAGTAGTAATAGGGAGTAAATCCCCTAAAAACCCTAAAAGAAATACGCACTAGGACGCTCTACAAAAAGAGCTAAAATAATAGAAGGATCTCTATAACTACTAAATAGGACAGCAATTTAGAGACGCAGTATATAAAGAAATTAATACTCTACTAAAAGCTAGTACCTAGGAGGAGATTAATAGGCTAACTATAGGAGAGCGTCTACTCCTACTTAAATAGGTGTTTACATATAAGCTTAATTAGGATAGTTACCTAATTAAGTATAAAGTAAGGATAGTAGTAAGAGGAGATCTATAGCTTACTAACTTAATTTATTTAACCTACGCAGCTACCCTAGCAGCTTGAACCTTTAGGACTACAATAGCTATTAGAGCTAAGTTTAACCTTAAGATATATTAATATAACGTTGTTAGAGCTTTCCTTAACGCCTTAAGGGATTAACACCCTATAGTTATCTACAAGCTACCTAAAGGATATTAAATACCTAGGAAGTACGTTAAGCTTAAACGGGCTCTATATAGACTAAAAGACTCACTATTATTATAGTATAATAAGCTCTTAACTACACTCCAAGAAAATAAGCTTACTACTTCTAAAGAGGAGCTATGCCTATTCTTTAATAGAGATTGCAGTATCTTATTAATATTCTATATAGACGATATCCTATCACTCTATTACTAAAACTACGCAAGCTAAGCTCACAAGGTTATCCAAGCTCTAAAGCAAAGATATACTATAGAAGAGAAGGGACCTATAAGCTAGTTTCTAGGGTAAGAGTAATCTAGGATAGAAAGAGACAGATAATAACGCTTATTTATAATAAATATATTAACAAGATCGCAAAGAAATTTAATCTAGCAGAGACAGGAAAATTCCCTACTACACTACTATTAAGTAAAGACATTAAAAAGAGCACTAGAGAAGCCACTAAAAAGGAGATTAAGGACTATTAGGAGCGCGTTAGATTAATCCTTTACACCTTAATTATAGTGCGCCCTAATATTACCTATGCAGCCTCCTAGCTCTCCTAATACCTTACTAACCTATCTAAACAACACTTTAATGCGGTTAATCAAGTAATCGTCTATCTATACTAAACTTAATACTAATTAATCTAATATAGGAATAAGGATCCTAATAAGCTTATAATATATAGTAATGCGTTATTTACTAATAATATTAATACTTAGCGATTATTATATAGATACCTAATTACGCTCTTTAGAGGACCTATTATTTAGAAGGCAGCTTAACAAGCAACTATCACTACTTTAACTACTAAGGCAGAGCTCCTTGCGCTTAAGCAACTAAGCAAAGAAGCAATAGCGTTAAAACGCTTTTTAACTAAAATACACCTTACTTTAGATACTACCTAGACAATTAATTATAATAATTAACAAACTATTAGGTTAGTAGTAAGCAATAACAAAAGGATCACTACTAAGCTACGCTATATAGATATTTAAAACATGTGGCTTAGGTAAGAGCATATAAAGGGATCTTTCTACATTACCTACCTACCTACTAGTAATATACTAGCTAATAGGCTTACTAAAAACCTAACTATATAATAATTTATAAGGTTTAGGGAGCACCTAAAGTTATATAATAGTAGAGCATATATTATATAGCGTTAATTAAAGTAAGGTAGTATACAAGATCTATTAATATATAATATAAAAATAACTAACTATAGCCTACCTGTTGCAGGAGGGATATTAACTGGATCACGGAGCATCTTGATCCTAATCAATCCTAATCAATCCTGGTCAATACCCCTGTATGACCCACTATCTGATCGACTGCTAGCTTACTACCAAGTGCCTAACAAAAAGCAGGAGCTCTAGTAAGGAAGGTTTACTAATTATTCACCTTCTAGTAAGGGTAGCTGAAGCTCTATATATATAAGTCTGATCATAGTAGATATAATCTAATAATCTATCTCCTAAATTATTCCTAACCTTAGTAATCCAAATTTCTATAGTTATAAGCCTAGTTTGCGCTCTACCTTATTAAAGATCGTCCTATCTATTTAAGCGTATTGTTTAACTTAGACACTAAGCTAGCAAGCTTTACTCTTTATACTATTTCCTAAGCAGAAGCTTACTTATTACTCTTCTACTATAAGCGACCAAATCCTAAAGGGGGATATCCTACTTACTAGATTAACTAACTAGCCTACCTAGTATATTTAATTCAGATACCATGCCCTAACTAAAGGGATCTAGGTAGAGGTAGACCCTAAGGCTCTAGATGCTAAAAACCACTTTAAGAATAAACCTATTAAGCCTAACATGCTAACAGATATCGCGCTATCTAACAAAACAAGCGAGCAGTACAAACTTAAAATAGCTTAGTACTAAGCCTGCTTATTAGATTAGGCATTAAAGTTATTAGTAATCTAGAACCTTTTTATATAAGTTAATAACATAGTAGATTAAGGGATCCTTACCCTAGCCTATATAGAGCTTATTAATTAAGGAAGAGTAACCCTCTAAGCACTTATCTAAGTGCTCTATAATAACCTAGCGCTAACTAATTTAAGCGCTATAACACTAGTAAGATTATAGTATAAAGCTTATCTTACTAAGGCAAAGATAAGTAGCTAAGACGCTAATTACTAGTAGAAGGAGTAGACAATCCTATATACACAAGCTAAGGTATACAACGTTCCTAATATTAAAGGATAGCTCGTAGTACAGGATTATCTTAAAGCTCTATCTACTAGGATCTTACTAGATTAGGGTTAAACTATATTTTAAAGGATTATTAAAAAGTTAGTAATAGGAGAGCTAACTTATAACCTCCTACAGGTTACTAAGATCTATTTATTACTTCTCTAAGAGAACAACATAAGATTAAGCTCTAAAGGTCCTAGAGTGTTTACAATAATAGGAGCTCTACCTTCTAATTAACTAAAGAAGGAGTCTTTATACCTATATAGTAGATCTTACCTATAGAAACCTCCTAAATATAAAAACGTTATTAAAGCTTAGACTAATATAGGTAACAAGCTTACTACTACTTAATAATTAGAGATTAAGAAAAAGATTAATAGGAATCTAAAATTTAAAGAGTTAAGAAAAGCTCTAATCAAGTCCTATCCTATTAATTAAGATTATGGTAGTAAGGCAAAAGAAAACGCGATTACCTATCTAGGTAGTATCCAGGCGGCACTAATTAACCCTATGTTAATAGCGGAGAAAACGAACAGGATCTATTTAACTATAGACTTTAAAGCTTACGCTCTATTAAAGAGCACTATCTTTAACAATAGGGGTGTAGTACACCTAGTTAATAATATAAGCTACCTAGAAGAAAGCTTATTTAGATTAGTTAAATATAAGATAGTTAAAGCAGGAACTTAAGCTTTTCTAATCTTAGGTAGAGGGATAAGAGTAATCCCTAATACTCTTAATAGACTAAGAGGTCCAAAAACAGAAGATTTAGTGCTTACTAACGTAGTGTTAGTAGAAGGTTTTTATGTAAATATTATATTAGAAGCTTAATTGCTTAAAGCAGGAGTTTAGTTCCTTAGGCTAGATACTACCTTATAGTTTAGATTATTAGAAAAGAGCGTTATATTAGCTAAGTTACTGCGCAAGTTTAACTTAACTTTCCTAGAATATAAGCCCTCTACTCCTTATCTAATAATCTAAAGCATAGTGCCTAAATAACCCTAGCAATCCTAGACGACTTACCCAAGACACAACAGTAAGGAGCTTTAGCACTAATAATTAGGCTATTTAGGACCTAAGGCGCTTAAAGCTCTAGTTAAGTTAGCTATAAACGTTAGGATTAAAGGAACTCCTAGGAGCAAATACGAGCACTGCGCTATTACACATGCCTAATAGGTTATATTAAGACAACTAAGGGAAAGATTACCACGTCTATACTACTAGGTATTATAGGATCTATTTAATATGCTAACAGGTATAGCTTATAAGTAATAGATCTTAGTATTAAAGTGCGACTACTTAGGAAAGCTTTATACCTATCTACTGTAAGCTAAAAACCTTAATAAGATTATATAGGTGTTTAAAAATTTTAAGAGCTTAATACTTAACTAATATAAGCTTAGTATAGTTAAGATTATGCAAGATAATAACGTTACAACGCTCCTATAGCGTAGCAAATCTTGCTTTTAGATCTAGGCAGCTAATAATAGTATTAAAATTAAGAGCTTACCTGTATATACCTATAAACCTAATAGAGGAGCAGAAAGAGTAGGGCAGGAGATTATAACGAAATTAATTAAAATAAGGATTAGTGCTAACCTACTAATAAAGCTCTAGCCTAAAATTGTTAAAGCAGCAACTTAGCTCTATAATATAAGCCTGTCCTATACTTACAATATAATATTACCTAACAAAGTGCTAGATTGTTAGTTTACTAGATACTTTAGGTGGTGGCAACTAGAGCAGATAAGGGAGGCAACTACTAATCTCCGCCCTAATTAGAGCAGAATATACGCCTATAGCTGTTAAGCTTACCCCCTTAACTAAGATTAAGTAGCTAGGCGTTATAAGAGGGTTTTTAAGGTGAACCCTTAGGGTTATATTAGATATCTAGTAGGATATAGAGCATCTAACATATACAGGATATAGATCCCCTTGCTTAATTAGATTATTTTAACACAGAACATTACCTTTAATAAGGATCTTTTCTACAAAGAGAAAGATCTAGAGTAGCTTTAATAGTTAGAGGCTTAAAAGATAGTTAACGTTATTAGCAAAGATAAGATCTGTAATATAGGAGAAGTATATAAAGAGCTTAATATCTTTAATTAGCTTTATATTACAGTAGAGTAACATAAGGAGTCTAGTAAGTAAGGAGGACTAAACCTAGCGTAGGAGCTAGGGGGTAGGGTAGAACTAGAGGAGGTAGATAATTAGGCTAGCTAGCCTAGTAATTCATAACCCCCTAAGCAGACACCTCTAGTGTAGGTACTAAGTATAGCTAGCTTGGCACAAAGGATCTATATAAAGTCCCCTAAACTAATAAGGCTCTAAACTCCTAAACTAACACTAGAACTAAACTTTAGTATAGGAGACAAAGGATCTATATAGGTTATAGATTAGGGTCTTACTACCTAAGATAGTAGTAATCTAACTCACTTTAACGCTATAATAGGTAGCTCCTAGGAAAGACCTAGAGAGGAGAGTGCTATTAGTAGGTCACTCTATAAGAGCACAGAGATAGGTAAGGGCACCCTATCTAGCTCTTATAGGGGTGGTAAGCAGAGCTCCTACCTACCTACTTTAGGACTAGATTCTATATCTCCTGCAGATCCCTTACAAGCGGCACCTAGAGCTCCTAGAAAAAGTAGAAAACTATAAGTTAAAGGACTGCCACTAACGCGTGTTAGTAAGCGAGCTTAGGGACAGGACCCTAATAAACTACTAGGAGGCTCCACAAGTGCAGGGATATACATAGTAATAGATCTATTAGATATAGATCTAATTAGAAATCCCTTACACAATCTTTTAGTATATCCTAAACTAAACGCTATAATCCACGCTGTGATCGCAGTAGTAATAGGGAGCAAATCCCCTAAAAACCCTAAAAGAAATACGCACTAGGACGCTCTACAAAAAGAGCTAGAATAATAGAAGGATCTCTATAACTACTAAATAGGATAGTAATTTAGAGACGCAGCATATAAAGAAATTAATACTCTACTAAAAGCTAGTACCTAGGAGGAGATTAATAGGCTAACTATAGGAGAGCGTCTACTCCTACTTAAATAGGTGTTTATATATAAGCTTAATTAGGATAGTTACCTAATTAAGTATAAAGTAAGGATAGTAGTAAGAGGAGATCTATAGCTTACTAACTTAATTTATTTAACCTACGCAGCTACCCTAGCAGCTTAAACCTTTAGGACTATAATAGCTATTAGAGCTAAGTTTAACCTTAAGATATATTAATATAACATTATTAGAGCTTTCCTTAACGCCTTAAGGGATTAACACCCTATAGTTATCTGCGAGCTACCTAAAGGATATTAAATACCTAGGAAGTGCGTTAAGCTTAAACAGGCTCTATATAGACTAAAAGACTTACTATTATTATAGTATAACAAGCTCTTAACTACACTCTAAGAAAATAAGCTTACTGCTTCTAAAGAGGAGCTATACCTATTCTTTAATAGAGATTGCAGTATCTTGTTAATATTCTATGTAGACAATATCCTATCGCTCTATCACTAAAACTACGCAAGCTAAGCTTATAAGGTTATCTAAGCTCTAAAGCAAAGATATACTATAGAAGAGAAGGGACCTGTAAGCTGGTTTCTAGGGGTAAGAGTAATCTAGGATAGAAAGAGACAGACAATAACACTTGTTTATAATAAATATATTAATAAGATTGCAAAGAAATTTAATCTAGCAGAGATAGGAAAATTCCCTACTACACTACTATTAAGTGAAGATATTAAAAAGAGCACTAGAGAAGCTACTAAAAAGGAGATTAAGGACTATTAGGAGCGCGTTAGATCAATCCTTTACACCTTAATTATAGTGCGCCCTAATATTGCCTATGCAGCCTCCTAGCTCTCCTAATACCTTACTAACCTATCTAAACAACACTTTAATATGGTTAATTAAGTGATTGTCTATCTATACTAAACTTGACACTAATTAATCTAATATAGGAATAGGGATCCTAATAAGCTTATAATATGCAGTAATGCGTTATTTGCTAATAATATTAATACTTAGCAATTATTATATAGATACCTAATCACGCTCTTTAGAGGACCTATTATTTAGAAGGTAGCTTAATAATTAACTATTACTACTTTAACTACTAAGGCAGAGCTCCTTACACTTAAGCAAGTAAGTAAAGAAGTAATAGCGTTAAAATATTTTTTAACTAAAATACACCTTACTTTAGATACTACCTAGACAATTAATTATGATAATTAACAAACTATTAGGTTAGTAGTAGGCAACAACAAAAGGATCACTACTAAGCTACGCTATGTGGATATTTAAAACATGTGGCTTAGGTAAGAGTATATAAAGGGATCTTTCTATATTACCTACCTACCTACTAGTAATATACTAGCTAATAGGCTTACTAAAAACCTAATAGTACAACAATTTATAAGGTTTAGAGAGCACCTAAAGTTATATAATAGTAGAGTATATATTATATAGCGTTAATTAAAGTAAGGTAGTATATAAGATCTATTAATATATAATATAAAAATAACTAACTATAGCCTACCTCTCTATTATTAACTAGGCAGCTTCCTTAAGGAGCTCTATCACGCGTGTAAAGTGTGCCTTAAAGTCTATAGGGAGCCGCCTAGGTTACCCTACCCTAGGATCTATAGGGGGAACCTTAGAGGAGCTAGAGTCCTTATCTTCTAATAAGGAGCTCTAGGCGCCCTTAGCTATAGAAGTAGCCTTGCGCGCAAGCTTAGCAGTAGCAGCAGCGGCTTTTACTAGCTCCTGCTGTTTAGCCTTACTCTCCTTAAGGAGCACTAAGACCCTTTGCTTCTTATCCTTAAGAAGGTCTTAGCTCTTACCTACCTGCTTCCTTGCTAGGAAGGATAGTGTAGAGCGTTAGGCGAGCTTAGCGCTATTAATTAGTTTATTAGTATAAGATCTTACTAAAAGTGTTATAAAGGAAAAATTCTTATATAGATTATATATATTAGGACATAGCTATACCTAGAGGAGTACTACTAGCACTAAGTCCCCCTACTAGAAGAGTTATAGCACTTACTATTAGACTTGTTAAAGAGCGCTAAGTATAGATAATTTAGACAAGTTTTAGCACGATAAATACTAGGCTCTCTATAGCAGGAGGATCTTAGGGTCTCCTTAGGAGCTAGAGAGGGAGTAGGGGCAGGAGCGGGGGCCTTAGCTAGAGTCTAGGGAGGAGCGGGAGCTAGAGTTAGAGCTAGAGTAGTAGGAGCTAGAGTAGGAGCGCCTTACCTTAGCTTCGTAATCTTAGCTATAGTAGTAGTAGCTATATACTTAGCTACTATATACTCTGTAATAGCCTTACGCTTAGTAGTAGCGCGCTCTTCTTTAGCGGTGTTATAGACTAGCCTTAAGGGAGAATGCAATAAGCGTTGATAATAGTATTTAGTATCTTAAAGGAGAGATAAGCCCTCCACGCCTTTTTATAGGTGTCTAGTGTGTTCGCTTAGTAGTAGTGTTAGACTCGGTCCGTCTTGTGTTAGACCCAGGCTTGGGCATAAGCCTAAGCCCTTCACAAGCGGCGGCAGCTTTAGTAACTGCAGCTTTAGCTGCGCAGGAGGCGATAAGGGCAGCGTAGGTAGAGTAAGCGCAAGTAGCAGGTTTTAACTTTAACTAAGACACAGGTTAGTAGGGATATAGGTATAGTTTAGATCTTTAGGGTTATATAATCTTGTAACTTAAGCTATAGTAAAAGATTATAGTTAGGTAGATAGAGTTATAGAGCTCTATCTAGACAATATCTACACGCGCAAGCGTAGGCTAAATAAGCAAGGCGCGCTAGTTAGTATCTAAAGGGTAAGCTAATTTAACCCTTTAGATATATAACGCTCTAATTAGCTACACTACCTACTAACTATAAGCGCAACTATAATAACAAAAGATCTACCTATACCTAGGGGGTGTGTTATAGGAGGGATATTAACTAGATTACAGAGTATCTTAATCCTAATTACTCCTAATTAATCCTAGTTAATACCCCTGTATAACCTACTATCTAATTAACTGCTAGCTTACTACTAAGTGCCTAATAAAAAGCAGGAGCTCTAGTAAGGAAGGTTTACTAATTATTTACCTTCTAGTAAGGGTAGCTAAAGCTCTATATATATAAGTCCGATCGTAGTATATACAATCTAATAATCTATCTCCTAAATTATTCCTAACCTTAGTGATCCAAATTTCTACACTACCTCTCTATTATTAACTAGGTAGCTTCCCTAAGGAGCTCTATTACGCGCGTGAAGCGTGCCTTAGAGTCTATAGGGGGCTGCCTAGGTTACCCTATCCTAGGATCTATAGGGGGAACCTTAGAGGAGCTAGAGTCCTTATCTTCTAATAAGGAGCTCTAGGCGCCCTTAGCTATAGAAGCAGCCTTGCGCGTAAGCTTAGTAGTAGTAGCAGTAGCTTTTACTAGCTCCTACTATTTAGCCTCGCTCTCCTTAAGGAGCACTAAGACCCTTCGCTTCTTATCCTTAAGAAGGTCTTAGCTCTTACCTACCTGCTTCCTTACTAGGAAGGATAGCGCAGAATATTAGGCAAGCTTAGGGCTATTAGTTAGTTTATTAGTATAAGATCTTACTAAGCATTATAAAGGAAAAATTCTTATATAGATTATATATATTAGGATATAGCTATACCTAGAGAAGCACTACTAGCACTAAGTCCCCCTACTAGAAGAGTTATAGCACTTACTATTAGACTTATTAAAGAGCGCTAAGTGTAGATAATTTAGATAAGTTTTAGTATAATAAATACTAGGCTCTCTATAGCAGGAGGATCTTAGGGTCTCCTTAGGAGCTAGAGAGGGAGTAGGGGCAGGAGTAGGGGCCTTAGGCAGAGTCTAAGGAGGAGCAGGAGCTAGAGTTAGAGCTAGAGTAGTAGGAGCTAGAGTAGAAGCGCCTTTCCTTAGCTTTGCAATCTTAGCTATAGTAGTAGTAGCTACGCGCTTAGCTACTACACACTCTATAATAGCCTTACGCTTAGTAGTAGCGCGCTCTTCTTTAGTAGTAGTAGCTTTAAAGACTATAGCTTTAGCTACGTAGAAGGTAATAAGGGCAGCGTAGGTAGAGCAAGCGTAAGTAGTAGGTTTTAACTTTAACTAAGATAGGTTAGTAGGGATATAGGTATAGTTTAGATCTTTAGAGTTGTATAATCTTATAACTTAAGCTATAGTAAAGATTATAGTTATGTAGATAGAGTTATAGAGCTCTATCTAGATAATATCTACGCGTGTAAGCGCAGGCTAAATAAGGAAGGCGCGCTAGTTAGTATCTAAAAGGTAAGCTAATTTAACCCTTTAGATATATAACACTCTAATTAGCTACACTACCTACTAACTACAAGCGTAACTATAATAATAACAAAAGATCTACCTATACCTAGGGGGTGTGTTATAGGAGGGATATTAACTAGATTATAGAGCATCTTAATCTAATTAATCCTAATTAATACCCCTATATAACCTACTATCTAATTAACTGCTAGCTTACTACTAAGTACCTAATAAAAAGCAGGAGCTCTAGTAAGGAAGGTTTACTAATTATTTACCTTCTAGTAAGGGTAGCTAAAGCTCTATATATATAAGTCCGATCGTAGTATATACAATCTAATAATCCATCTCCTAAATTATTCCTAACCTTAGTAATCTAAATTTCCACAGTTAATTATATCCTATTCCTTTCTACTTAGGATATTAGCTTAGGCGTTATAAGATCTAGGAGTATACTTAATTTAGAAGTTAAAGGGACTTATAACCTCTAACTATCTAGCTTGCCTAGCACTAAGGACTTTAGTAGATATAAAGTACTCTAGTGCTCTATAGTCTATGTATACTCTAATAAGGTGCTAAGTACTTATTAGGTTAGCACGCTATTTCTTAAAGGCGTAGATTATTACAAACAATTCTTTATTATAGATTTCCTAGTTAAGTTTAGAACTAGTAAGGGTCTAACTAAAGAAGGATACAGGGTACTATTTCCTATTAGGATGCTCCTATAAGAGGACAGCTGCAATAACTCTATTAGAGGCGTCTATCTCTAGTTTTAGAGGGTACTTAGGATAGAAGTAAGCTAAACTTAGGATTGCTAGCAGGGCATTCCTAAGTTAGTTAAAGGCTTGTTAGCATTCTAAAGTCTATACAAATAGGGTAGCAGGGCTCTAGAGAGTGGTTAAGGGCTTAGCTGTCTTAGAGAAGTTTTCCACAAATTGCTAGTAGAATCTAGTAAATCCTAGGAAGGACTTTACTCTAGTTATTATCTTAGGAGTAGACTAGTTTTAGAGTACTTTAACTTTGTTAGGATCTACCTCTAAGCCTTTGTTAGTAAGGATATATCTAAGGTAACAGGTACAGGTTATATAGAATTCGCTTTTCTTAATATTAGCCTATAATCTAGTAGAACAAAGACGCTTAAGGACTTTTTAAATATAGTCCTTATAAGTAGTAAGGTTTTTAGAGTAGATAAGGATATTATCTAGATAGGTGATGTAGAAGTTATCTAAATAATCTATTAGTATATTATTTATATAGCGCTAATAGGTTGCAGGTCTATTATATAGCCTAAATAGTAGGACTTTGTATTTATAGGCACTATACCTAGTATAGAAAGTAGTGTACTCCTCTAAGTTAGGGTCTATTTAGATCTTATTAAAGGCAGCATAAATATCTAGCTTAGTAAAGATTTTTGCTTTAGCTAGCTAGGATAATAGATTGTCTATGTGGGGTATTAGATACGCGTCCTTTTATATTAAGCTGTTAAGCTTATAGTAATCCACACAGATCCTAAGGCCTCTATTTAGCTTTTTAACACATAGGATAGGAGAGGCAAATAGGCTCTAACTAGTCTTAATAAAACCTTTCTATAGGTGCTCTTATACATATTCCTTAGTAGCCTAGAGTTTCTTAGTATTTTAATAATAGAGGGGACTCTAGTAGTTTAGAAGGGGTTCCTCTAGGACTATCTTGTAGTTATAAGGCTAGTAGATTAGAAGTTTGTTAGCCTTAGCCTTATTAAAGACGTCCTAATAGGAGTTATAGTTAGATAGGAGCTTCTAATCTAACAAGCTATGGTTAAGAGTGTCCTATTTAGATAGGGTTTAGATCCTACGCTTAATCTTATATAGGCTAGTAGTAAAGAATTTATTAGAAGATTTTTTTATATTAAAATAGAAAGTATTAGTAGAAATAGTAGCAATTTAGAATTTTACAGGTAGGGTAACAGTTAGCAATTAGACTAGGGTAGGTAGCGTAATAGGTTTAGTAGCAGCCCTATAAGTAGCTAGAATTTTAAGTATACTACGTATCCTGTTAATTAAACTAGGACTGTTTTAGTTCTAGTTCTCTTCTTAATCCTAAAGGGCGTCTCTTTGCAAGATGTTGTAGGTAACTAGAGTAGATAGCACTTGCTAGTAGAGTTGTACTAGAATAGGAGGTGCGGGGTTGTAGGTTAGAGGATATTTCTCTAGCTAGATTAGTTAAGATTTATCTATATTAATTAGGATTTAGAACTATTTTAGCTAGTGTTATCTAATAATATAATCCTAAGAACCTAAGTCTACTATTATAAAGGGGCAGTTATAAACCTTTTAGCTACTAACTATTATATAAAGCTAAATATAGTAGGTAACTAGGGAGGTAATCTAATCCTAGAACCCTTTAATAGTAAGCTTGTATAGTAGCTTTTAGATAGGTACCCTAAGCGTGGAAGAGATATTATAAGCAATTTTTAAATTAAGAAATAAGTAACCTTAGGCCCTAGTATCTACTAAAGTGTTTAGGCGAACACTAGATCTATTAAGGTATAGGGTTGTATGTGCAAGTAAATAGGAACTAACAAATAATTTAGTTAAGGAAAGGTTTAATAGGTTATATTAAGTTAGGCCTAGAAAGGAGGATCCTCCTAGGCGTTGTTGTTTCCTGTCTAATAGCTATCTAAATTAGTTAATTTAGTGGCTTCTTCTTCCTTAGAATTCTTAATAACCTATTCTACATCTATGGCCTAAATCCTAGGGGGTTTAGGGTAGTTACTAGAGAAGTGCCTAGGCTTTCTATAATTATAGCAAGTTACTAGGGTTCCTATTATAGTAGCGCTAGGAGTAGCTAGTGTAGTAGATAGGGGTTAATTATTTTAAGGGGTAGTGCCTTATTATTATAAGTAGGTTATATAAGGTTTAGCTATTAAAGGTCTATTATAGGGTTTCTAATTAGCATCTAAATAAGACTAGTTTCTAGAGTATTAGAAGGGGGTTAGTCCTTTTCTAGATAATAAAGTAGTCTAGGTAGGAGTAGATAAAGTAGGGTATAGGTAGTGTTCTATGTTAAAAGTAGTAAGATAATCTACTATAGTCTTAAAATTATTGTGCTAATTCTGTTAGAAAGCAAGGTTTAGCATCCTTAGGGAAGGTGTAATCTTTATCTAGAGGTAGTAATACTACTCTAATTAGGGTACTTCTCCTCTAATAGCAAGACTCTAGAATTATAACTTAAAAGTAGGGAACATCTCTATATTAGTTATATCTAGGTAGTTAAATATAGTCTAATTCTTAGCTATCTTATTTCTAGTAATAAAGTAAGTTTAAAAGAGGGTAATTATTTCCTTAGCTTTTTAGAATTAAAGACTTAGGGAATTAGATAGGTAATATAGCTCTAAGTATTCTCTTGCTAGTCCTAAGCAGTGTCCCTAGACTAACGCTATCTAAGCTGTAGAAGAGGGGTAGTAATTAGTGTTAATCTCTAGCCTATCCTAAATAGATGCTTGCTATTATCTAAAAGTAGGATTAGCACTATTACTAAGTGTAGAGATATTTAGCGTCTTTTTAGATTATCTCTTAGCTTTTATAGCATATACTATAGGGTTTAATATAGAAGCTAAAGACTAGCTAGGTTAGGTAGTACCCTAGATCTCCTTATAGAGGGAGGTGTTGTACAACTAATTAGTAAGTTACTTAACTTATTCCTCTAACCTCTCCTTTTTAGATAGGGTTAATATATATTTATCTTTAAGGGAGGTGTTGCTTTAAGATTTCCTAGGAGCACGAGGTACCTTAAGAGACAGATAGGAAGCAGGTCCTTCAAGGAGGGCGTTATTAATTAAGTCTTCCTTATCTAATTTCTTTCTATTAGTAAATAGGCTTTTAAAAGCGGCTAAACTAGATACCCTTCCTTTACCTTTATCTAATATTTTGTAGTTAATAAGAAGAACAAATCTTTTCTTTAGGGGGGGTTTAGTTATAGGAGGATATTAGCTTTGCCTTTAATTCCTCTAGGCTTTTAGTAGTCTCTAGGTCTCTACCTTGACGCAATCTAACGCGATTTTTCTAAAGGTAATCTAGCACTACCTATAGGTCTAGAAGTCTAAGCCTATAGGCTTTAGTTGTTAGAAGTTCTAATAGCTATTCTAACTGTAGAGTTGCAGGGTTAGATAGCTACTAGAACTAAATTAGTAGCTTAAAATAACAACAAGTGCGATATTCTTAAATACTATTACTAGCTAGGATAATATTCTTCTTAAAATATAATAACTTAGGTAGGTAGGGCATCTAAAAGGTATCCTATTTAACTTAAAGGCATATAGGAGTGCGCGTCTATATAGAAAAGGATAAGATTCCTACACCTATAGGTCTTGTATAAAAGGACAAGAAGAATATACCTATCCTAACTATAGGCGAGCTGTTCTCTATATACATTAGTAAGTCGGGCCTTTATTGGTCCTAACTTAGCATAGAATAATAGGCAGGCAATTCTGCCTTATTGTTACAACTTTCCTTTCTAGACTTCTAATAACTATTTAGGGCTCGTTATTTTGTTTAGGATCTTCTAGTAGTAGCTTTGTTAGATACTTGTGGTTTTATTAGATATCTAAAGTTTTTAGTGTAGTTTGTTATAGTAGTAGTAGCGCAGGCAGAATATATATAGGAACACGCATGCCTTCCTATTATACTCGCGCCTTCCTATTGTTCTCCCACCTTTACTTTGTACCACCTTTACTTGTTTATTGTCCTTCTACCTTTACTTATTTATTGCCCTTCCACCTTTACTTGTTTATTGCCCTTCTACCTTTACTTTCTTATTGTCCTTATTGTGATTGCTTGTCCGCGCGCAGGTAGGTAGTTAGTGTAGCTAATTAGAGCGTCGTATATCCAAAGGGTTAAATTAGCGCACCCTTTGGATACCTATTTAGGACTAGCGCGCTTCCTGCCTTCCCCCTACTAATCTTGCCCCTGTCCCCTAGCGCATCTTTTCCTAAGTTTTAACACTAAAGTATTAATACTATTAACTCTTAATTATTAATTATCCTCCTCTTAATTACTTTTGCTAGAATCTAAGATGTTAAAATATTAGTATTCTGCTTGTTCTTTATCTAAGAGCGTCCTAGGTCTAATCTTAAGAGTAGGACCGCCTATATCTAGTCGCAGGATTTCCTAGTCCTAATTCTCTAATTTAACTTCCTTATTTTCTTCTCTTCCCTCTATACCTAACTTATTAAACTGCGCAGGCAGCACTTAGAAGATGTGCCTATTTTCCTATAGTGCCCTATCCTACAACTTTATAAGTCCTTAGTCTTTCTAGTTTACCTTATCCTAGCTTCTCTAGTAGAAGATCTTTATCCTCTAGCCTAGTGTTATATATATAAATTTAGTTCTATATAAATTTTTTAGCTAATATATCCCTAACTCTAGAAAGCTCTGCGCTACTAGGTATAGACCTAGCTATTTGTTACTAAGTTTCCTATCTCTAGATATATCTATCTAGTGGACTAAATCCTATAGTAGTACTAATAAGCTAGGGCTAATTTCCTCTCTTTAAATTTCCTTATAGTTGTCCTAATATTCTTTCTTCTATAAGCGTAGCCTCTTAATTCTTAACACTATATCTTTAAGAAACTAATCTCTTAGGTTAACCTAGGTGGCCCTTACTGCTAGTAGCTAGGCCTTATCTATTATCTACCTAAAGGGAAGCGTCTGCTATATTAGAAGAGCTAGTTTAATTAGGAGCACTAGGTTCTAACTAGTAACTAGCTAGTATGTAGAGTATCTAGTATTTTCTTAAATAGATATTTAGTTAGCTAGGAGTACTATTAGTAGATTAGAGACCTAGCTCCCCTAGAGCTTTGCAAGTGCGTTAATAATTAGTTTATACCCTCCTTTAATTTTTCTATTAGCCTAAGGGTTATAGGTAGAGATCTAAACCCTACATATGCTATAGATAGTAGCTAAATTATAAATAACTTTTTAGAAGTTAGGCCCCCTATTAACTATAATCCTTCGCGCTATACTCTATCTATATAGGATATCTTTGTATATAAATTTAGTAATAGTTTTTAATCTATTATTTAGTAATACTTATACTTTAGGCTACCTGCTTAAATAGTCCTAGGCTATTACTAGGAATTATTTCCTAGAATTATGTGGTATATAGACTATGTTAATAGCTACTATCTCCTATAGCGTATAGGAGTAGGTGTTAGTAAGTATGTTAACCTTCTTCTTACTACTTCTTTTCTAACACTTATAACATATACGTAGAGTAAGCCTTACTATCTTATATATCTTTTCCTACTAATATTACTAAGCTATTATTAAGTAGATAGTATTTACCCTATAATAACTAATAAGGCGATATATTTCCTATATAGCAGCAATCCTAATATCTTTATTATTAACTACTTATCTTACTACTATATTTTAAGATATCTTATAGAAGAGGAACCTATCTCTTATAAAGAAGTTTAATACTTATTCCTTCTATACCCTTAACTCCTTCTATAGAATGTCTAGGATTTTAAACCTAACTAGAAACTAGGCAATTCCTTCTAACTTAGCGCTATATTTAGGATATAGTACTTTATCCTTTATTAGATTATATAACTTAATATTAGCAATTATATAAGTAATAAAGTCTTTAATATTATCTTTAGTTTTATCTAGGGGTTCCTATCTATCCTCTTTTAGATATTAGGATAGAGCATCTATAACTATATTTCTCTTACCTAGAACATGTTAAATTTTAAAGTCCTATACTAAAATAGCAGCAAGCTACCTATTTATTACCCCTCCTAGTATTTTGCTTAAGGACTAATTAAGCTAAGTAATTAAGGTTTAAGCGTCTATCTTAATAACAAATAGTATTCTATAGAGCTAAACTCTAAACTTTTTTAGGGCCTATAGCACTACTCTACACTCTAGCTTAGTAGAGTGCTACTTTGCTTTAGACTTTAACTATATAGTACTTTTAAACTAGTATAGATATTGCCTTCTATCTAGCCCTATTTATTCTAGGGAAGCTCCTACGCCTTCCCTACTAGTGTCTATTATAAGGTAGATAGTCCCTCTAGTCTTATAATTAATAGTTATTAGGGCTAGTGCTATAGTAATAAAATGCTTAAGCTCTTTTATTACTACCCTCTATAGTTCTTCCTATATCTACCTAGTATCGCCTTATAGGAGTATAAATAATAGCTTTGCTTAGATAGTAAAGCTAGGAACCTATATCTAGTAGTAGATATAGATCCTAATAAATATCTAGACTTCCTTTATATTTCTATATTCTAGCTATTTTATAATCTTTTCTACCTTTATATAGTTAGGGTATCTTCCTTTAAAGCTAACCTTATAGCCTATAATACTAAGATAAGCTATACCCTAATAATATTTCTTTCCTAAAACTATACCCCCTACTTGCTTAATATCTGCTAGGACTTGGTTAAGCTACTACATATGCTTAAGCACAAATCTCTAGACCCTAGGAAGCGCCTCTTCGCCCCTATAGTTAGTCTTAGGTCCCCCTACTATTATATTGTCTATAAACAGCATTATATAAGGGGAATAATTATATAGTATTTTTATTATAATTCTCTAAAAGGCTACTACTAAGTTTATTGCTCCTTATACTATAGTGCAGGATTATAGTAGGCTAATAGGGGTGTGTATAGTAGTTATATCTCTACTATCTAGGTAAAGGGTAATCTAGTTATATCCTAAAAATATATCTATTAGGGATAATATCTTGCACCTAGCAAATTTCTTAGAGAATTTATCTATAGTTAGAGGTAGGTTTGCGTCCCTCTAGCTAACCTTATTTATATAGACAGTATTTTAGACTAGTTAGTGCTTTCTATCTTTCTTTGCTACTAAGAAATATAGGTTCTAGTATAGACTATTACACCTCTTAAGTGTTCCTTAATCTAGACGCTCTTCTAATATCTAAATAAATTCTTCTTCTACTACCTTAGCTACTAGGAAACTGCGTATTTACTATACTTTATGCGGGATTATCTTTATTTAGTAAGGTAGGCTAATATCTTAAGTAATACGTCTACTTTCTCTAAAGTTAAAGGTAATAGCTACTTCTCTATTAAGAATTATTTCTTAAAACAGAGTCCTTTCTACTACTAATAAGTCTAGACTAAATTTCTATTCTTGTATCCTCTTAGTAGTTAGCCTAGACCCTCTTAGAAATAATATATATCTTTTCTTAAAAAGATAGTTAAAAGGGCTAAGGTTAACTCTTTCGCGAATACTAAGCTTTAGCAGTTAGTTTTCCTTAGCTACTATTTTCTAGTCCTCCCTTCTAAACTCTATATCCTTATCCTTCTCTTTTAGGTTATCTACTAGTTAGATTTTCTTACTAACTTTTTTATACTTAGTGCTTACCTTAGTAACTATTTACGCTACTTTTTATTATACACCTTAATTTAGCTTATATATTACTAATATTAGGTTTAGCTCTTAGATAGCCTATAGGTCTTTGCTTGCCCCTACACTATATCCTATAGTTTGTGCTACCTATTTTTCTAGCATCTTTTTATCTTCTAAGGTGAATAGTTATCTATATTTACTAAATCCTGCTTATAGCTCTATATAGTCTACCTCTTATAGAAATTTTAAATATACTATATATTCTACTATGCAGTATTTATCTCCTAGGTATTAATTTTGCAGGATCTCTTTCCTAAGCAAGGGTCCTGCTGTTAGTTTTCTAACTCGTCTTCCTCTTCTATTTTATCTCTATCTTCCTACTTTAGATCTAAGGCTATAAAGACCGCATTCCTTTCCCTATCTAAGGATAGCACCTAGTAGGTAACCCTCCTATAGATATTATACTAAATAGCTAGCCTAGCAGAGGTATACTATAGCCCTCCTAATATAGCTAAGTAGGTTAGGTTTGTAATTACCCTAAAATAAGTTAGGGTCTCTACCTCCCCTATATATACTAGTGTGGAAATTTAGATTACTAAGGTTAGGAATGATTTAGGAGATAGATTATTAGATTATATCTACTACGATCGGACTTATATATATAGAGCTTTAGCTACCCTTACTAGAAGGTAAATAATTAGTAAACCTTCCTTACTAGAGCTCCTGCTTTTTATTAGGTACTTAGTAGTAAGCTAGCAGTTAATTAGATAGTAGGTTATATAGGGGTATTAATTAGGATTAATTAGATTAAGATGCTCTATAATCTAGTTAATATCCCTCCTATAACACACCCCCTAGGTATAGGTAGATCTTTTGTTATTATTGTAGTTACGCTTATAGTTAGTAGGTAGTGTAGCTAATTAGAGCGTTATATATCTAAAGGGTTAAATTAGCTTACCTTTTAGATACTAACTAGCACACCTTCCTTATTTAGCCTGCGCTTACACGCGTAGATATTATCTAGATAGAGCTCTATAACTCTATCTACCTAACTATAATCTTTACTATAGCTTAAGTTATAAGATTATATAACTCTAAAGATCTAAACTATACCTATATCCCTGCTAACCTATCTTAGTTAAAGTTAAAACCTACTACTTACGCTCGCTCTACCTATACTGCCTTTATTACCTTCTACGTAGCTAAAGCTACAGTCTCTAAAGCTACTACTACTAAAGAAGAGCGCGCTACTACTAAGCGTAAGGCTATTATAGAGTGTGCAGTAGCTAAGCGTATAGCTACTACTACTATAGCTAAGATTGCAAAGCTAAGGAAAGGCGCTCCTGCTCTAGCTCCTACTACTCTAGCTCTAACTCTAGCTCCTGCTCCTCCTTAGACTCTGCCTAAGGCCCCTACTCCTGCCCCTACTCCCTCTCTAGCTCCTAAGGAGACCCTAAGATCCTCCTATTATAGAGAGTCTAGTATTTATTATACTAAAACTTATCTAAATTATCTACACTTAGCGCTCTTTAATAAGTCTAATAGTAAGTACTATAACTCTTCTAGTAAGGGGACTTAGTACTAGTAGTACTCCTCTAGGTATAGCTATATCCTAATATATATAATCTATATAAGAATTTTTCCTTTATAACGCTTAGTAAGATCTATACTAATAAACTAATAGCCCTAAGCTTGCCTAACGTTCTACGCTGTCCTTCCTAGTAAGGAAGTAGGTAGGTAAGAGCTAAGACCTTCTTAAGGATAAGAAGTAGAGGGTCTTAGTGCTCCTTAAGGAGAGCGAGGCTAAACAGCAGGAGCTAGTAAAAGCTACTGCTACTGCTGCTAAGCTTGCGCGCAAGGCTGCTACTATAGCTAAGGGCGCCTAGAGCTCCTTATTAGAAGATAAGGACTCTAGCTCCTCTAAGGTTCCCCCTATAGATCCTAGGTTAGGGTAACCTAGGTAGCTCCCTATAGACTCTAAGGCACGCTTTGCGCGCGTAATAGAGCTCCTTAGGGAAGCTACCTAGTTAATAATAGAAAGGTAGGCTATAGTTAGTTATTCTTATATTATATATTAATAGATCTTATATACTACCTTACTTTAATTAATACTATATAATATATGCTCTGCTATTATATAACTTTAGGTTCTCCCTAAACCTTATAAATTATTATATAGTTAGGTTTTTAGTAAGCCTATTAGCTAGTATATTACTAGTAGGTAGGTAGGTAATATAGAAAGATCCCTTTATATACTCTTGTCTTAGCCACATGTTTTAAATATTAATATAGCGCAGCTTAGTAGTAATCCTTTTATTATTACCTACTACTAACCTAATAGTTTGTTAATTATTATAATTAATTATCTAGGTAGTATCTAAAGTAAGGTGTATTTTGGTTAAAAAGCGTTTTAACGCTATTACTTCTTTGCTTACTTGCTTAAGCGCAAGGAGCTCTGCCTTAGTAGTTAAAGTAGTAATAGTTACTTATTAAGCTGCCTTCTAAATAATAGGTCCTCTAAAGAGCGTAATTAGGTATCTATATAATAATTGCTAAGTATTAATATTATTAGCAAATAACGCATTACTATATATTATAAGCTTATTAGGATCCCTATTCCTATATTAGATTAATTAGTATTAAGTTTAGTATAGATAGACGATCACTTAATTAACTGCATTAAAGTGTTGTTTAGATAGGTTAGTAAGGTATTAGGAGAGCTAGGAGGCTACATAGGTAATATTAGGGCGCACTATAATTAAGGTGTAAAGGATTAATCTAACGCGCTCCTAATAGTCCTTAATCTCCTTTTTAGTAGCTTCTCCTATGCTGTTTTTAATATCTTTACTTAATAGTAGTGTAGTAGGGAATTTTCCTATCTCTACTAGATTAAATTTCTTTGCAATCTTGTTAATGTATTTATTATAAACAAGTGTTATTGTCTGTCTCTTTCTATCCTAGATCACTCTTACCCCTAGAAACCAGCTTACAGGTCCCTTCTCTTCTATAGTATATCTTTGCTTTAGAGCTTAGATAACTTTATAAGCTTAGCTTGCGTAGTTTTAGTGATAGAGCGATAGGATATTGTCTACATAGAATATTAACAAGATACTGCAATCTCTATTAAAGAATAGGTATAGCTCCTCTTTAGAAGCAGTAAGCTTATTTTCTTAGAGTGTAGTTAAGAGCTTGTTATACTATAATAATAGTAAGTCTTTTAGTCTATATAGAGCCTGTTTAAGCTTAACGCACTTCCTAGGTATTTAATATCCTTTAGGTAGCTCGCAGATAACTATAGGGTGTTAATCCCTTAAGGCGTTAAGGAAAGCTCTAATAACGTTATATTAATATATCTTAAGGTTAAACTTAGCTCTAATAGCTATTATAGTCCTAAAGGTTCAAGCTACTAGGGTAGCTGCGTAGGTTAAATAAATTAAGTTAGTAAGCTATAGATCTCCTCTTACTACTATCCTTACTTTGCACTTAATTAGGTAACTATCCTAATTAAGCTTGTATGTAAACACCTATTTAAGTAGGAGTAGACACTCTCCTTTAGTTTGCCTATTAATCTCCTCCTAGGTACTAGCTTTTAGTAGAGTATTAATTTCTTTATATACTGCGTCTCTAAATTGCTGTCCTATTTAGTAGTTATAGAGATCCTTCTATTATTTTAGCTCCTTTTGTAGAGCGTCCTAGTGCGTATTTCTTTTAGGGTTTTTAGGGGATTTACTCCCTATTGCTACTACAATCACAGCGTGGATTATAGCGTTTAGTTTAGGATATACTAAAAGATTATGCAAGGGATTTCTAATTAGATCTATATCTAATAGATCTATTACTATGTATATCCCCGCACTTATAGAGCCTCCTAGTAGTTTATTAGGGTCCTGTCCCTAAGCTTGCTTACTAACACGCGTTAGTGGTAGTCCTTTAACTTATAGTTTTCTGCTTCTTCTAGGAGCTCTAGATACCGCTTGTAAGGGATCTGCAGGAGATATAGAATCTAGTCCTAAAGTAGGTAGGTAGGAGCTCTGCTTACCACCCCTATAAGAGCTAGATAGGGTGCCCTTACCTATCTCTGTGCTCTTATAGAGTGACCTACTAATAGCACTCTCCCCTTTAGGTCTTTCCTAGGAGCTACCTATTGTAGCATTAAAGTAAGTTAGATTACTACTATCTTAGGTAGTAAGACCCTAATCTATAACCTATATAGATCCTTTGTCTCCTATACTAAAGTTTAGTTCTAGTGTTAGTTTAGGAGTTTAGAGCCCTATTAGCTTAGGGGACTTTATATAGATCCTTTGTGCTAAGCTAGCTATGCTTAGTACCCACGCTAGAGGTGTCTACTTAGGGGGTTGTGAATTACTACGCTAGCTAGCCTAATTATCTACCTCCTCTAGCTCTACCCTACCCCTTAGCTCCTGCGCTAGGTTTAGTCCTCCTTGCTTACTAGACTCCTTATATTACTCTGCCGCAATACAAAGCTAATTAAAGATAGTAAGCTCTTTATATGCTTCTCCTATATTATAGATCTTATCTTTGCTAATAATATTAACTATCTTTTAAGCCTCTAACTATTAAAGCTACTCTAGATCTTTCTCTTTATAGAAAAGATCCTTATTAAAGGTAACGTTCTGCGTTATAATAATTTAATTAAGCAAGGGGATCTATATCCTATATATATTAGATGCTCTATATCCTACTAGATATCTAATATAACCCTAAGGGTTTACCTTAAAAACCCTCTTATAACGCCTAGCTGCTTAATCTCTATTAAGGGGGTAAGCTTAATAGCTATAGGCGTATATTCCGCTCTAATTAGGGCAGAGATTAGCAGTTGCCTCCCTTATCTACTCTAGTTGCCACCACCTAAAGTATCTAGTAAACTAACAATCTAGTACTTTATTAGGTAATATTATATTGTAAGTATAGGATAGGCTTATATTATAGAGCTAAGTTGCTGCTTTAACAATTTTAGGCTAGAGCTTTATTAGTAGGTTAGCACTAATCCTTATTTTAATTAATTTTGTTATAATCTCCTGCCCTACTCTTTCTGCTCCTCTATTAGGTTTATAGGTATATACAGGTAAGCTCTTAATTTTAATACTATTATTAGCTACCTAGATCTAAAAGCGAGATTCGCTACGCTAAGGGAGTGTTGCAACGTTGTTATCTTGCATAATCTTAACTATGCTAAGCTTATATTAGTTAAGTATTAAGCTCTTGAAATTTTTAAATACCTATATAATCTTATTAAGGTTTTTAGCTTACAGTAGATAGGTATAAAGCTTTCCTAAGTAGTTACACTTTAATACTAAGATCTATTGCTTATAAGCTATACCTATTAGCATGTTAAATAGATCCTATAATACCTAGTAGTATAGATGTAGTAATCTTTCCCTTAGTTATCTTAATATAACCTGTTAGGCATATATAATAGCGCAGTGCTTGTATTTGCTCCTAGGAGTTCCTTTAATCCTAATATTTATTACTAACTTAACTAGAGCTTTAAGCGCCTTAGGTCCTAAATAGCCTAATTGTTAGTACTAAAGCTCCTTACTATCGTGTCTTAGGTAAGTTATCTAGGATTGTTAGGGTTGTTTAGGCACTATGCTTTAGATTATTTAATAAGGGGTAGAGGGCTTGTATTCTAGGAAAGTTAAGTTAAACTTGCGTAGTAACTTAGCTAATACAACGCTCTTTCCTAATAATCTAAACTATAAGGTAGTATCTAGCCTAAGGAACTAAACTCCTGCTTTAAGCAATTAAGCTTCTAATATAATATTCACATAAAAACCTTCTACTAACACCACGTTAGTAAGCACCAAATCTTCTGTTTTTAGACCTCTTGGTCTATTAAGAGTATTAGGGATTACTCTAGTCCCTCTACCTAAGATTAGAAAAGCTTAAGTTCCTGCTTTAACTATCTTATATTTAACTAATCTAAACAAGCTTTCTTCTAGGTAGCTTATATTATTAACTAGGTGTACTACACCCCTATTGTTAAAGATAGTGCTCTTTAATAGAGCGTAAGCTTCAAAGTCTATAGTTAAATAGATCCTGTTCGTTTTCTCCGCTATTAACATAGGGTTAATTAGTGCCGCCTAGATACTGCCTAGATAGGTGATCACGCTTGCCTTACTACTATAATCTTGATTAATAGGATAGGACTTAATTAGAGCTTTTCTTAACTCTTTAAATTTTTAATTCCTATTAATCTTTTTCTTAATCTCTAATTATTAAGTAGTAGTAAGCTTGTTACCTGTATTAGTCCAAGCTTTAATAACGTTTTTGCATTTAGGACGTTTCTATAGGTAAGATCTACTATATAGGTATAAAGACTCCTTCTTTAGTTAATTAGAAGGTGGAGCTCCTATTGTTGCAAAGACTCTAGGACCTTTAGAGCTTAATCTTATGTTGTTCTCTTAGAGAAGTAATAAATAGATCTTAGTAACCTGCAGGAGGTTGTAAGTTAGCTCTCCTATTACTAACTTTTTAATAATCCTTTAAAATATAGTTTAACCCTAATCTAGTAAGATCCTAGTAGATAGAGCTTTAAGATAATCCTGTACTATAAGCTGTCCTTTAATATTAGGAACGTTGTATACCTTAGCTTGCGTATATAGGATTGTCCACTCCTTCTGCTAGTAATTAGCGTCTTAGCTACTTATCTTTGCCTTAGCAAGATAAGCTTTATACTACAATCTCGCTAGTGTTGCAGCGCTTAAATTAGTTAGCGCTAGGTTATTATAGAGTACTTAGATAAGTGCTTAGAGGGTTACTCTTCCTTAATTAATAAGCTCTATATAGGCTAGGGTAAGGATCCCTTAATCTACTATATTATTAACTTATATAAAAAGGTTCTAGATTACTAATAACTTTAATACCTAATCTAATAAGCAGGCTTAGTACTAAGCTATTTTAAGTTTGTACTGCTCGCTTGTTTTGTTAGATAGCGCGATATCTGTTAGCATGTTAGGCTTAATAGGTCTATTCTTAAAGTAGTTTTTAGCATCCTAAGCCTTAGGGTCTACCTCTACCTAGATCCCTTTAGTTAGGGCATGGTATCTAAATTAAATGTACCAGGTAGGCTAGTTAGTTAATCTAGTAAGTAGGATATCCCCCTTTAGGATTTAGTCGCTTATAGTAGAAGAGTAATAAGTAAGCTTCTACTTAAGAAATAGTATAAAGAAAGAGTAAAGCTTGCTAGCTTAGTGTCTAAGTCAAACAATACGCTTAAATAGATAGGACGATCTTTAATAAGGTAAAGCGCGAACTAGGCTTATAACTATAGAAATTTTAGATTACTAAGGTTAGGAATAATTTAGGAGATAGATTATTAGATTGTATCTACTACGATCGTACTTATATATATAGAGCTTTAGCTACCCTTACTAGAAGGTGAATAATTAGTAAACCTTCCTTACTAGAGCTCCTGCTTTTTATTAGGCACTTGGCAGTAAGCTAGTAGTTAATCAGATAGTGGGTTATACAGGGGTATTGATCAGGGTTAATCGGATCAAGATGCTCCGTGATCTGGTTGATATCCCTCCTGCAACAACTGCTTAATATCCTTCTAATAAGCAACTATAGCTTCCTTATCCTTATCCCCTTTAGCAGGGTTTACTACTAAGCTATAGTACTTATCTAGAGCACCCCTAAGGGCAGAGTACTCTTAGCTAATAAAAGAAGGAATCTGCTAGAATTAGTAAAGGAACCCTATTAGACTTAGATACTTACTAGATTACAATACTTATTCTAGGAGATATAGTACTAGCACTTCTTAGAATTCTTTAACTTAAAATTAAAATTATTAAACCTGCCCCTAGCTAGAGCCCTAACTGCCCTTATATAGAGAGCGCAATAAGCAATAGGGAGGACTCCTAGTAGTACTAGTACTAGCATAGCTAAAGGTTCTAATTTACATTAGCAACTATTTAATTATATAGATTAAATACTTACTAGATTTTAGATAGATTAGGTTAAATATTTGAAAAATTAGGGATATAAGAATAAGAAAGTTAGTAGGTAGAGGGCTAGTTATATGCAGGCTAGGGATAGGGGTCTGTGCCCTAGGAAGAAGAAGTAAAGGTAAAGGCAGAGGTAAAGGTAGATTTATTTTGCAAAAAGATCTTCTTTTATAAGGGATCTAAACTTAATCCTAAGGATAGGGACTATCCTTTCTCTACAGGAGGGGGTAGTGTAACAATAGGGCAGAATTACCTGCCTATTGTTCTATACTAAGTTAGGCCTAATAAAGGCCTGACTTACTAATGTATATAGAGAACAGCTCGCCTATAGTTAGGATAGGCATGTTCTTCTTGTCCTTTCGTACAAGACCTATAGGTGTAGGAATCTTATCCTTTTCTATATAGACGCGCACTCCTATATGCCTTTAAGTCGTATAGGATACCTTTTGGATGCCCTACCTACCTAAGTCGTTACAATACGCAATATAAAGATAAACTAACTAAGTAAAAGGTTTAACTAGCTATAGGTAAAGTACAAAGTAATAGAAGTTCCTACTCTACTTATAGTAGTATTAGACTTACTAGGGAGCTTATATAAGACTGTGTATATAGATCTACTAGAGAGAGCTACTAATAACCTGCTACTAAGCTAGAAGCTTTAGGACTTATAACTAGGTCTAATAGTTACTCTAGAAAATAAAGATGCAACGCTAGATAAATAGGAAGTAGAAGAGATCCTTTATACAAAGAATATAAGAGGAAAAGAGAAGTATTAAGTCCTAGTAAAATAGAAGGGGTATATTAATCTAATATAGCACCCACTAGAGGTAGTATAGGATACTAAGGCTCTAGATAGTTTTAAGGAATAGTATAGGGATACTGCGTATAATAACAGCCTAATATATATAAAAACTAGAAAGTAAGGGCAAAAGAAAACTAGAATAATAACTTAGACCTTTATTATAATTAAGAAGTAGAAAGGTATTAGAGATATCTTTTAATTATCCTTATAATACTCTAAGTAAGTGCCCTACTACTAAAGTTTTATAATATAGCTAATAATTAGGTAGTAGTATCTATACTATTACTATCTATAACTAACCCCCCCCTAGCCCCCCCTAAACTATTGTTTATATTATTCTAATGCCTCTACGTCTCTTAGTAATAGTAGTAACGCTTGCGTGTAGCGTAGGTAGGGGACAACTTAGTTAATAAGTATAAGTAGTAGTAGTAGTAGTGTTAGGAGGAGGGTAGTGCTTTAATAGCTTGCTAACGCGTAGCACCCTAGGCCTAAAGAAAATAAATATTAGAATAGATATAAAGGGAATAAGGGAAAACTAATACTAATAATAAGAGTCTTAATACCTTAGCTAGTGCGCTTAGCAGCGCTCTTAAGCCTATTAATATAAAGGTTAGTTTAGGTCTAGGTCTTATTTATACGCTAGTTAATACGCTAGAAGGTAATACTAGTAGTAGTAGTAAGCTATATAATGTTATTATTACTATAACTACTATATAAAGGCGTAATAGTAGACTAAAGTAGAAACGTTAGAGTACTAGTAGTAGATAGAATAATAGCACTAAGCTAATACTAATTATAGGCGCGCGAGTAGGTAGTAGGGGCAAGCAGAGCAATAGCGTTATTAGTTTAAGCCCTTAATATAAGATCCTTAAAATAATAGTAGAGCTAGTAGAACTACAGCATAAACTAGTAATAGGTGCCTTTAGTAGGTTTCCCTATAAAAGTGCTAAGGGTCCCCTTCTTTATAATATAAAGGCAATCCTCCTAGTAACTATAATAAAACTAAAGCTAGTTACAGAGGGCTTAGCAAACGTTAGGATTATTAGCAAGGATAGCTTCTAACTAAGTACAAGTCTTGTGGCCACAATAGCAGGACTTGTATAAGCGCCCTAGATATAGTTAGAACTTGCTATAAAGAAAATAAAAAATTAAGAGGAACTTACTACTACTGTGCCGTAGTATAGGATGTATGGGAGAAAAACAAGGATTAGCCTAAAAAGTTAGGCGGATTAAATAGTATAAAGGCATAAAGGATTAGAGGATAGGATAAGGACAACTCCTATAGACTTTACTTTAACTCTATAATATTATCTTTTTACTTATATTTCTATATTAAACCTATATCCTCTACTATAGGATTACTACTATTAAACCTTGTCCCTCCTACTTCTCCTTATTTAAATAGGTTACTCTCCCTAATAGTTTAAATAGCAAAGCCTAAGGGGAACTTATCTTATCTTAGTAAAGGGGAGGGCCTAGTAGCATGTAACTAAGAGGATGTTTCTCTAAGTATAAGGAGGGCAGAGAAAAATAAAAAAATAGGTAGTATTAATAATTAATATTGTTAAGGCAAAAATAGTAGGCCTATATTAGGACGTGGCTAACGCGCGTTAGTAGGAATAGAGTAATAACACTAAGAGGCTAACTAGAAAACATTAGAAATACTAGAACAACCAGAACAACTAGAACTAGAACAACTAGAACTAGAACAACTAGAACTAGAATAAATAGAATAACTAGAACTAGAATAACTAGAACTAGAATAACTAGAACTAGAATAACTAGAACTAGAATAACTAGAACTAGAATAACTAGAACTAGAATAACTAAAACTAGAATAACTAGAACTAGAATAACTAGAACTATTAGAATAATTAGAACTACAAGAAGCATTAGCAATACTAGAAGTGCTAGAACACCTAGAATATTGCTACTAATAGAAAAGCTACAGTAAAGGCTACAGGATAGTGTGCGCTATTAGTAGGAAAATAGGGCTAGGCTAAAGTTACTAACGTAATAAGAATCTACTAAAAATAAAATATAGTCTATAAAAGTAAGAGATAGGAAAGGGGGGAAGTAATATAAGTAAGTAGATACTAACTTATCTAATAATTTTAATTAATATTACTAGTTTATACACCTTCTTTAATATTTATAGAAGCCTACTACCTTAACTAAGCCTATCCTTTTTACTAGGAATAATACCTAGAGAAAGTAATATTACCCTAGGGTTAACTAAAATAGAAACCTCTAGACCCCTAAGAAGAGTCCTTGTCCCTATAAGGCCTAGGAAAACTAACTTTTAGTTCTAGGGGAGGGAGGTTATAGAGTTCCTAGATAACTATAACTACTAGGCAGAAAATAGGGGGCTAGATAAAGTAGACTAGCTAAAAATTCTGCTAGACTTCTATAATACTATATATAGAATATTTATAAAGAAGCTTAGACCCTACTAGAAGTAAGACTAGGAGGAGCTACAGGAAGCTATAAAGGAGCACTAGAGGGACTAGGATATAGCCTAAAGGATAGGTACCTAAACCTTCCTAGATACATATATATAAGAAGCTTCTAGAAACTTCCTAGGTTTCTTAGACTACTATACTAATTTTATAGTATATAGTAATACCTGCCTAGTATCTAAATAGCTATATAAAAGTAAAGTTAGATTCTTCTTCTTTAGAGGGTTACCCTAGGTAGATAAAGAGCTAGTCTTGCTTAGTATACTAGGAGGGCCTAATAGTAATAAGGTAGCAAGCTATAAGCTAGAGAAGATCTATACCTACGTTAAAAGAATCTATTAGTAAAGAGAAGGAATAAAATATATATTAGCTAGCTAAATAGAGGAAGATACTTAGTAGGTATATTAGATATTAGAATTAGCAAAAGCTACGCCTATAAAGGAGGAAATTATAGAGGCAGTAAAAGGCGTTAGAAAGGAGCAAGCTACTACCTAGCTACCCCTAAATATTAACCTAGAAATAGACTAGTTAATTAGGGCACTAGGAAAAATAAAGATAAGTTTAGCTAAGGCTAATAGGCTATAGGAATACTATATAATAGGCCTACTACTAAAAAGCCTAGTAAACTAGCTCTACTTTATTTTATATATAACTAATACTAGGATAGAGTAAGGAATATATTAGAATACTATAGTAACTAGAGGGTTACTAATAAACTAGCTAAGAACCTAGGGCCCTATATAAATATTAACTACTTAGCTAGGGCTATAGAGTTATAGGGGGTATAATAAGAAACTACCTACCTATAATATATATAGATTAGAAACCTACCTAGTAAGGGACTACCCCCCCTAGCTAGAACTTATAGCGCTAGGGTAGGTAAGTATTTCCTAGAATCTAGAAATAAGAATTAGGATATTTTACTACAGACTATTATATAAAAGACTAGAGTAGGTTACTAAGCTAGCACTATAGAACTATACTCTTTACTAGATAAAGAAGAAGTTACGTAAATACTATAAAGTTACTAAGGATATCCTTAGCTAGCTAGTGTTATAGGTTAAGCTAGAACTATTTAATAGAATAGATTTAAGAGGCTAGTAGTAGAGGCAGACTTAAGGACTAGACTACCTAGTAGCAAAAAGAGTAGGAGCTAACACGATATCTTCCTAGAATTAAGGATTAGAACTAGTAGATACTTAAAAAGAATATAAGTAGTTCTTAAACTATTAAATACTATAAACTAATAAGAAAGACCTAGTAGTAATAACGCTAGATTATATAGACCTAAGACATATTATCCTAGGATTAGTAGATAAGAATATACCTAGGATCCACGCCTCTATAAGGGAGAAAGAAAAGCAAAGGGACTAAGTCTTAGAAGAAGTAAGGATAGGATTAATCTAGAAGCGCGGGTAAGGAAGACTAGCAAAAAACCTAGTAAACTAAGAAGAGGGAGCAAGTAAGGAGATAGAACTTAAAGAGACCCTAAAGATTCTATACCTAGCTTAGGCCTATATAGACCCCTTTATAATAATCTAGCTACTAGATAATATAGGTAAAGGCTATACAAATTTAGAGCCTAATTAGGACCTACTAATAATAAGAAGAAAAGTATAGTTTAAAGAAGTAAAGAATAAGGAGCTTAAGGGAATAATACGCCTAAGCCTAAACTAAATAGCAGCTACTTTTCTTAGATAGGAAGTCTAGGGAATTATAGTAGCTAACCTACTAGGGCAAGATTATCTATAGGAACAAATTAAGACGTTATTATAGGAACCCTAGACTTAAGTCCTATAGGATAATAACCACTTTAGTAGGGTAAATATAGTAGAGCTAGGGGGCCTAGAAAGTGCGCTAGTCCTAAATAGGTATCTAAAGGGTGCGCTAATTTTACCCTTTAGATGTGTTAACTAATTAGAGGAGCTAGAGGTAAAGAACCCTACGCTAGGTTAGCGTAATATATGCGCTATGCTAGAAGTACTTAATACCTAAGTAAGGCTCTAATTTAGATAAAACTTAGATAGGTATAAAAAAGATTTAGTTATACAAGAAGAAAAAGATAAGTCTTACGCTAACTAGGAATTAAATTAAATAACTCTCTACGCAGAACTACTAACCTACTAGACTAGTATAAGGGGGAATATAGTAAACTACCTAATTAATATAGGGGTATAAATAAATCTCTTAAGATTAAGTGCTGCGCAGGCGTTATAGGTACCTATTAAGATACTAACCTAGACCCTAGGGCATACGTAGGGGGTAGTTATAGCTAATAGTAGGATAGACCTATTTATTAGAACTGCGTGGAATATGCTAGTATATATAGGGGAGGTATAACCCTAACTTATTTTAGGGTAATTATAAACCTAACCTACTTAGCTATATTAGGGGGGCTATAGTGTACCTCTGCTAGGCTAGCTATTTAGTATAATATCTACAGGAGGGTTACCTACTAGGTGCTATCCTTAGATAGGGAAAGGAATGCAGTTTTTATAGCCTTAGATCTAAAGCTAGAAGATAGAGATAAAATAGAAGAGGAAGATAAGTTAGAAAACTAATAGCAGGACCCTTGCTTAGGAAAGAGATCCTACAAAATTAATACCTAGGAGATAAATACTATATAGTAGAATATATAGCATATTTAAAATTTCTATAAGAGGTAGACTATATAGAGCTATAAGTAGAATTTAGTAAATATAGATAACTATTTACCTTAGAAGATAAAAAGATGCTAGAAAAATAGGTAGCACAAACTATAGGATATAGTGTAGGGGCAAGCAAAGACCTATAGGCTATCTAAGAGCTAAACCTAATATTAGTAATATATAAGCTAAATTAAGGTGTATAATAAAAAGTAGCGTAAATAGTTACTAAGGTAAGCACTAAGTATAAAAAAGTTAGTAAGAAAATCTAACTAGTAGATAACCTAAAAGAGAAGGATAAGGATATAGAGTTTAGAAGGGAGGACTAGAAAATAGTAGCTAAGGAAAACTAACTGCTAAAGCTTAGTATTCGCGAAAGAGTTAACCTTAGCCCTTTTAACTATCTTTTTAAGAAAAGATATATATTATTTCTAAGAGGGTCTAGGCTAACTACTAAGAGGATGCAAGAATAGAAATTTAGTCTAGACTTATTAGTAGTAGAAAGGACTCTGTTTTAAGAAATAATTCTTAATAGAGAAGTAGCTATTACCTTTAACTTTAGAGAAAGTAGACGTATTACTTAAGATATTAGCCTGCCTTACTAAATAAAGATAATCCCGCATAAAGTATAGTAAATACGCAGTTTCCTAGTAGCTAAGGTAGTAGAAGAAGAATTTATTTAGATATTAGAAGAGCGTCTAGATTAAGGAACACTTAAGAGGTGTAATAGTCTATACTAGAACCTATATTTCTTAGTAGCAAAGAAAGATAGAAAGCACTAACTAGTCTAAAATACTGTCTATATAAATAAGGTTAGCTAGAGGGACGCAAACCTACCTCTAACTATAGATAAATTCTCTAAGAAATTTGCTAGGTGCAAGATATTATCCCTAATAGATATATTTTTAGGATATAACTAGATTACCCTTTACCTAGATAGTAGAGATATAACTACTATACACACCCCTATTAGCCTACTATAATCCTGCACTATAGTATAAGGAGCAATAAACTTAGTAGTAGCCTTTTAGAGAATTATAATAAAAATACTATATAATTATTCCCCTTATATAATGCTGTTTATAGATAATATAATAGTAGGGGGACCTAAGACTAACTATAGGGGCGAAGAGGCGCTTCCTAGGGTCTAGAGATTTGTGCTTAAGCATATGTAGTAGCTTAACCAAGTCCTAGCAGATATTAAGCAAGTAGGGGGTATAGTTTTAGGAAAGAAATATTATTAGGGTATAGCTTATCTTAGTATTATAGGCTATAAGGTTAGCTTTAAAGGAAGATACCCTAACTATATAAAGGTAGAAAAGATTATAAAATAGCTAGAATATAGAAATATAAAGGAAGTCTAGATATTTATTAGGATCTGTGTCTACTACTAGATATAGGTTCCTAGCTTTACTATCTAAGCAAAGCTATTATTTATACTCCTATAAGGCGATACTAGGTAGATATAGGAAGAACTATAGAGGGTAGTAATAAAAGAGCTTAAGCATTTTATTACTATAGCACTAGCCCTAATAACTATTAATTATAAGACTAGAGGGACTATCTACCTTATAGTAGACACTAGTAGGGAAGGCGTAGGAGCTTCCCTAGAATAAATAGGGCTAGATAGAAGGCAATATCTATACTAGTTTAAAAGTACTATATAGTTAAAGTCTAAAGCAAAGTAGCACTCTACTAAGCTAGAGTGTAGAGTAGTGCTATAGGCCCTAAAAAAGTTTAGAGTTTAGCTCTATAGAATACTATTTGTTATTAAGATAGACGCTTAAACCTTAATTACTTAGCTTAATTAGTCCTTAAGCAAAATACTAGGAGGGGTAATAAATAGGTAGCTTGCTGCTATTTTAGTATAGGACTTTAAAATTTAACATATTCTAGGTAAGAGAAATATAGTTATAGATGCTCTATCCTAATATCTAAAAGAGGATAGATAGGAACCCCTAGATAAAACTAAAGATAATATTAAAGACTTTATTACTTATATAATTGCTAATATTAAGTTATATAATCTAATAAAGGATAAAGTACTATATCCTAAATATAGCGCTAAGTTAGAAGGAATTGCCTAGTTTCTAGTTAGGTTTAAAATCCTAGATATTCTATAGAAGGAGTTAAGGGCATAGAAGAAATAAGCATTAAACTTCTTTATAAGAGATAGGTTCCTCTTCTATAAGATATCTTAAAATATAGTAGTAAGATAAGTAGTTAATAATAAAGATATTAGGATTGCTACTATATAGGAAATATATTACCTTATTAGTTATTATAGGGTAAATACTATCTACTTAATAATAGCTTAGTAATATTAGTAGGAAAGGATATATAAGATAGTAAGGCTTACTCTACGCACGTGTTATAAGTGTTAGAAAAGAAGTAGCAAGAAGAAGGTTAACATGCTTACTAACACCTACTCCTATGCGCTATAGGAGATAGTAGCTATTAACATAGTCTATATACCACATAATTCTAGGAAATAATTCCTAGTAATAGCCTAGGACTATTTAAGCAGGTAGCCTAAAGCACAAGTATTACTAAATAATAGATTAAAAACTATTACTAAATTTATATACAAAGATATCCTATATAGATAGAGCATAGCGCAAAGGATTATAGTTAATAGGGGGCCTAACTTCTAAAAAGTTATTTATAATTTAGCTACTATCTATAGCATACATAGGGTTTAGATCTCTGCCTATAACCCTTAGGCTAATAGAAAAATTAAAGGAGGGTATAAACTAATTATTAACGCACTTGCAAAGCTCTAGGGGAGCTAGGTCTCTAATCTACTAATAGTACTCCTAGCTAACTAAATATCTATTTAAGAAAATACTAGATACTCTGTATTCTAGCTAGTTACTAGTTAGAACCTAGTACTCCTAATTAAACTAGCTCTTCTAACATAGCAGACACTTCCCTTTAGGTAGATAATAGATAGGGCTTAGCTACTAGTAGTAAGGGCCACCTAGGTTAACCTAAGAGATTAGTTTCTTAAAGATATAGTGTTAAGAATTAAGAGGCTACGCTTATAGAAGAAAGAATATTAGGACAACTATAAGGAAATTTAAAGAGAGGAAATTAGCCCTAGCTTATTAGTACTACTATAGGATTTAGTCCGCTAGATAGATATATCTAGAGATAGGAAACTTAGTAATAAATAGCTAGGTCTATACCTAGTAGCGTAGAGCTTTCTAGAGTTAGGGATGTATTAGCTAAAAGATTTAGATAGAACTAAGTTTGTATATATAACGCTAGGCTAGAGGATAAAGATCTTCTACTAGAGAAGCTAGGATAAAGTAAACTAGGAAGACTAAGGACTTATAAAGTTGTAGGATAGGGCACTATAGGAAAATAGGCACATCTTCTAAGTGCTGCCTGCGCAGTTTAATAAGTTAGGTATAGAGGGAAGAGAAGAAAATAAGGAAGTTAAATTAGAGAATTAGGACTAGGAAATCCTACAACTAGATATAGGCAGTCCTACTCTTAAGATTAGGCCTAGGACGCTCTTAGATAAAGAACAAGCAGAATACTAATATTTTAATATCTTAGATTCTAGTAAAAGTAATTAAGAGGAGGATAATTAATAATTAAGAGTTAATAGTATTAATACTTTAGTGTTAAAACTTAGGAAAAGATGCGCTATAGGACAGGCGCAAGATTAGTAGGGGGAAGGTAGGAAGCGCGCTAGTCCTAAATAGGTATCTAAAGGGTGCGCTAATTTAACCCTTTGGATATACAACGCTCTAATTAGCTACACTAACTACCTACCTACGCGTGGATAAGTAATTACAATAAGGATAATAAGAAAGTAAAGGTAGAAGGGCAATAAACAAGTAAAGGTAGAACAAAGTAAAGGTAGAAGAATAATAGGAAGGCGCAAGTATAATAGAAAGGCACGCGTATTCCTGTATATATTCTACCTACGCTACTACTACTATAATAAACTATACTAATAACTTTAGATATCTAACAAAACTACAAGTATCTAATAAAGCTACTACTAGAAGATCCTAAACAAAATAACGAGCCCTAAATAGTTATTAGGACTTCTAGAAAAGAAAATAGCTAGTAGTTAAGCTAGGCTTACTAGGATCCCTAATATTAATAGGTTCCCTATAGTCCCTAAGGTTAAGCCTACAACCTAGAAGGTTGTAGCTACAGCCTATAACACCTAGAAGTTTTGCACAAGACTATTAGTATACGTTACAATAGAGGAGTCTTTTAGCTATTAAAAAGTTAGACTTAGTTTAGCCTAAAGAGTTTAACACGCGGACCTAGGTACTTTATAAAGGTATCCCTCTTCTATAGAAAGGAGGTGCAACTATAGGTAGCTAGATTAATAAGATACGTGTAAGCACTATTACGCAATAGAGGAATATTGCAGATAACTTTATAGGAGCACTAGGGGAGCACTTTAATAAAACCTTAGGATTAATAATAGTAGTATAGAGCTTTATAGAGTCTAGCCTAGCACTTATATAGTTATATAGTAGTGTAGCTAATTTTAGGTTATAGTACCTATTTATAAAGGAAGCGCGTAATATATATAAGAAGTGACTTAATAAAATACGCTTAGCAATATAGTATATCTATACTAATTATGCTAAATTTAGTTAGAAATACCTAAGCTAATTTACCCTATAAGTTAGTTAGACATACTAAGGATATATAGATATAAGGTACCTCCTATATTATATAGGTCTAGACTAGCTTGCTAGCTTCCTAAACTTAGAGGTATACCATAGAATATAGGGGCAAAACTAGTTAAAAGATAATTTTATTAATATTACTAACTAGCATAGGGTCTAGGTTATAATTGCTAAGCTAATAGGAAAGGTAGATACTATCTTAAAGGCTAAGAAGGAACTAGAGAACTATTTCTTATAATATATTAGGGTAATTATTTATTACTATATAATAGGCCTATATACCCTACCTAAACTAACACTTAAAGGTATAAGTAACCCTTATAACTTTAATATACGCTATAGGGAAGAGGATAGTACTTATGCTAAGATTTAGCGCCTAGTGCTATAATAGTATAGGAAGTTAGAGAACTAGGTAGGGGTGCTACTTAGTATAATCCCCCTAAGTAAATAGATATAGAAAGAGGGTATAAGGTTATTAATAAACTATAGGATACTAGTGCTAAAACATATTAAAGATATTCTAGCTAGCTCTCTACAAGGAAGTAGAGAAGTAGCTAAAAAGAAAGTAGAGGAGGAGAGGGTAACACGAGAGATTAAGAATCTAGGTTATAACTAGCTACCTAGGACTATATCCTACGCTAGACGCGCCTAGACTATACTACTAGATAGGAGTGTAGTCTAGAATAGAGGACTATTAAGGGTAGGAAGTATAGTAAGGGAGTTATAGAGTTATAAGAAGAGGATAGAGGATATGCTAGATAGTACCCTAGGAGAAATTAAATTAGCCACCTATATCCTAGAGGAAGAATCCCTAGCAGAATTACCTATGCAAAGGATAATAAGAGCCTAAGGAAGACACGCTGCCTAGCTCTTAAAAAGGATAGGAGAGAATATTTACTAGGAATTTAGAATTATTAGTTAATATATAGTAGCAGGCCTATAACTATAGGATACTAATATAGAGGTAATAAATAAATTACACAACTTATTACCTAGACTACTTAAGGAACTTAATAAGACTCTAGACACTAAGATAATAATACTAGAAGAAGAGGGTATTACTAAAGATAAGTATGCTATAGTTAAGAATAAAGCGCCCTATTAGTGTAAAAACTAACACTCTACACTATAATTAATTGCAACTAGGATTAGGAGTAGCGCACTTAATAACACTAAGCAAAGGAAGCTAGTTAAAGTATAGTACTATAAAGTCACTAATTGTAGCACTATCTAGGACACTAAGGGGAGGATAGTATAGGACTTAAATTAGGTATACTTTAGCTACTTAAAGTTTATTACTAGTAAGATAGGGCTCTAAACTTAGACTCTAAATATAGAGGCAAGTAATAGATAGCTAAATGTGCTATACTATAAGCCTAGAGAATAGGGAAATTTGCAAGCTAACCTAGTTACTATAGTAGCTTTTACTAAGCTATTTAACTAAGATTACACCTCTAAGGATTTATAAGCTTATTACTACTAGCTAAAGAAGATAGCACTAATAATTAACTAGGCCTAACTACAATAGGTAATAAGATTTAAGTAGAGTTACTAAGGCTTCTTATAGAAAGGAAGTATAACCCTAGACACCTTTACCTAGATCTATAAAGACCTAAAACTAGTAAGGATAGTAGATAAATACTTTAAGATATATAAATAGTACTTAAGAGAGATAAAGTAAGTAGCTAATTTAGGGTGGTGCAGGACTATATACCACTCTATTATTTAATAGCTAGTGTAAGGGGATATAGGATACTAGCTCTAGTACGCTATAATCTAGGAAACTATAAACCTAATCTTATACTTATACTATACTAAGTACGCCTAGGCAGGAGACTAGACATTCTTTTATTACGTAGATGTAAACCTTTCTAAGGCAGCGTAGTTAGGATAAGGGCTTAAGATAATCTAAGGCTTAGTTTCTTTTAATAATAAGGACTAAGATAACTACACTAAGCTCCTAATTAGATTTAAAGAAGTATAGAAGAATTAGGTAAATTAGATAGATAGGGGGTTAAGGAGGAATAAGAGGGCCTATATCTAGATATAGGAAGATAGGGTGCACTAGCCTAAAGAGCTAAGGGAGAAGTGCCCTATAGTAAGATAGGAGAAGGAAATCTATTAAAAAGGATAGGTAAGGATTACAAGCCTAGTAATACTATATAGATCTACTAGACCTACTACTTAAACGCGGTGTATAGTTCTACTATAGTATATAAAAGTGTAGGATAATATAATAATAATAGAGGTGCTAGAGATAGGGATATATATAGAGATTACACTAGCCTACCTATAGATAAGTATAGCCCTAAAGACTCTATTAGGGCACCTAGTTAAATATAGTAGAGTCTAATAGCAATTTCCTAGGGACGTCTAGGCTACCTATCTAACCTAGGTCTTAAAGGCAATTATATATTAGGTTTAATAGGATAACCTGTTAGTAAAGGCAGAGATCTAGAAGTACCTAATAGGAGATTTAAATAGAGAAAGGATAGGAGCATAGATTAGGAAGAGTTAGGTTAAGATAGTAAAGGAGTTAAAGAAGAATTAGGCTATCTGTGTTAAGAATAAGAAGCTTACATTTAGTAAGGATAAGGAAGCTAGGGTACTAGACTAATCCTATTTTAGTATAAAGGAGGTACAGCCTACTAAGGTAGGAGAGTAGTAGAGGTATAATAGATAGATTAAGCAATTAGAGACTCTAGATACAGTTAAAAAGTACCTAGGAGCTATTAAAGAGGAATAAAAGGCGGAGGGATCTAGGCGCCTAGGGCTAGGCTATCTAGGAAGCCTAGTAAGGGCGTAGAAGAGAACTATCTTGTTAAGTTTAGGTTTAAGATTAGAGACTCTAGATACTCCTACTCCCTTACCTAAAGCTTAACAAGCTAGGAACTAGGGTTGCTAACCTAGAGGAGGAGGGTAAGGGCCAAGCTTAATAGGGCTAAGCTTAAAGGAGGGGGAGGTTTGTGCCGTGGTATAGGATATATAGGAGAAAAACAAGGATTAGCCTAAAAGGTTAGGCAGATTAAATAGTATAAAGGTATAAAGGATTAGAGGATAGGACAAGGATAACTCCTATAGACTTTACTTTAACTCTACAATATTATCTTTTTACTTATGTTTCTGCATTAAACCCATATCCTCTACTATAGGATCACTACTATTAAACCTTGTCCCTCCTACTTCTCCTCGTTTAAATAGGTTACTCTCCCTAATGGTTTACTACCTTCCTAATAGTTACACTTGCTAAAGAGATAAAGCTAGTTAATATACTAATTATAGGGAAGTAGCTTTACAAAGCTGCTATTATATTCCTTATTATCTAAGTTACTAGAAATAATAAAGCTACTAAGTAACTAGGTTTAGGGAGATATGTGCTAAACAAAAAGTTAGTGTAGGAAATATAGGGAGAATATTAGAAGTACGCACCTTATCTTAGTAGGCCTAGCGCGGGGTCTAACTGCCTTGTGGTAGATCCCTACTACTAGCACTAGCAGCGGTAGACAAGGATATAATAGGGGCTAGATAGGTAGGATTAACAGAAAAAAAAGAGTAGAGAGAGGGCTAATTAGTGGGGGAAATCTATTGTATAACAAAGTAAGTTTAGGAAATTTATAGTAGGGTAGGATAGCTATATTAGAACTTTTATAGTAGGGTGCTAAAATAAGCGTATAGACGCTATACGCGCGTACTGCTTAATATACAGGCCTGTTATAAATTAGGAAGGAATATAAAGATATAATAATAAAACTAAAAAATTTAGTAATAAAGCCTAATATAGATTATAGAGGACAAAGATATAACCCTAAACCCCTAGAAAGATAAATTTATAATAGTTTATGGGGGAAGGTTAGGGGTATATAAAGGACTTAGGCTTATACCTAAGCCTAGGTCTAACACAAGATAGACTAAGTCTAACACTACTACTAAGCGAATACACTAGATACCTATAAAAAGGCGTAGAGGGCTTATCTCTCCTTTAAGATACTAAATACTATTATCAACGCTTATTGCATTCTCCCTTAAGGCTAGTCTATAACACACCTACTAAATAAATAAGGTAGCTATACCTTAGGCGTCTATAGTTTTGTAGCAAGGGATAGTAATAGCTTGCTTTAATAGGCGATTAATAATAACTATAATCTAATTGTAACCACGTTAATCCTAGGGAAAATCCTTAAAATTAATGCATAGGTGTTGCATTAGTAGACTAGGGATAGGAAGGGGGTAGAGCATGCTAGGGAGTTAGTGCTGTCTTAGGTGCCCTCTCCTGCATAGGATATAGTTCTAAACGTAGCGTTTATAGGTAGTCTCTATACCTTTCTAGTAGTAATATTAGGCTAGAATCTAATAGGTTTTAGTAGCTAATAGGTAGGTAGTAGACACTTAATTATAAGCCTTACAAATTAGTCTAGTATATAGGACTAATCTAGTAGGCACGCAAAGTTAATTCTAGTAGAGAAGGAGTTTGTTTTCCATCTAATAGTGCTTAGGTAACTCTAATCTTTCTATTAGGAGTAAGGACCTATTTTCTTAGAGAAGAGTTTTAATAAGTTCTAGGGATCTAAGAGTTATAAGGTTCTAAACTACTATAATTAAAGCAAGGATTAGTAAGGAACACTTAGCTAGGTAGTCTTGCGCTAAGTTAGAGTTCATTTAGGGGTGTAACCTATCTAGGGCAATTATTACTTATAAACAATTATCCCTTTAAGTAGTCTTAAGGTTAATTATATCTATTGCAGGAGGGATATTAACTAGATCACGGAGCATCTTGATCCGATTAACCCTGATTAATACCCCTGTATGACCCACTATCTGATTGACTGCTAGCTTACTGCCAAGTGCCTAACAAAAAGCAGGAGCTCTAGTAAGGAAGGTTTACTAATTATTCACCTTCTAGTAAGGGTAGCTAAAGCTCTATATATATAAGTACAATCGTAGTAGATATAATCTAATAATCTATCTCCTAAATTATTCCTAACCTTACTAATCTAAATTTCCACAGTTATAAGCCTGGTTCGCGCTTTACCTTATTAAAGACCGTCCTATCTATTTTAAGCGTATTATTTAACTTAGACACTAAGCTAGCAAGCTTCACTCTTTCTTTATACTATTTCTTAAGCAGAAGCTTACTTATTACTCTTCTACTATAAGCAACTAAATCCTAAAGGGGGATATCCTACTTACTAGATTAACTAACTGGCCTACCTAGTACATTTAATTTAGATACCATGCCCTAACTAAAGGGATCTAGGCAGAGGTAGACCCTAAGGCTTAGGATGCTAAAAACCACTTTAAGAATAGACCTATTAAGCCTAACATGCTAATAGATATCACGCTATCTAACACAATAAGCAAGCAGTACAAACTTAAAATAGCTTAGTACTAAGCCTGCTTATTAGATTAGGCATTAAAGTTATTAGCAATCTAGAACCTTTTTATATAGGTTAATAACATAGTAGATTAAGGGATCCTTACCCTAGCCTATATAGAGCTTGTTAATTAAGGAAGAGTAACCCTCTAAGCACTTATCTAAGTGCTCCACAATAACCTAGCGCTAACTAATTTAAGCGCTGTAACACTAGCAAGATTGTAGTATAAAGCTTATCTTGCTAAGGTAAAGATAAGTAGCTAAGATGCTAATTACTAGCAGAAGGAGTAGATAATCCTATATGCGCAAGCTAAGGTATATAACGTTCCTAATATTAAAGGATAGCTTGTAGTACAGGATTATCTTAAAGCTCTATCTACTAGGATCTTACTAGATTAGGGTTAAACTATATTTTAAAGGATTATTGAAAAGTTAGTAATAGGAGAGCTAACTTATAACCTCCTGCAGGTTACTAAGATCTATTTATTACTTCTCTAAGAGAACGATATAAGATTAAGCTCTAAAGGTCCTAGAGTGTTTATAATAATAGGAGCTCTACCTTCTAATTAACTAAAGAAGGAGTCTTTATACCTATGCGGTAGATCTTACCTATAGAAACCTCCTAAATACAAAAACGTTATTAAAGCTTAGACTAATATAGGTAACAAGCTTACTACTACTTAATAATTAGAGATTAAGAAAAAGATTAATAGGAATTAAAAATTTAAAGAGTTAAGAAAAGCTCTAATTAAGTCCTATCCTATTAATTAAGATTATAGTAGTAAGGCAAGCGTGATTACCTATCTAGGCAGTATCCAGGCGGCACTAATTAACCCTATGTTAATAGCGGAGAAAACGAACAGGATCTATTTAACTATAGACTTTAAAGCTCACGCTCTATTAAAGAGCACTATCTTTAACAACAGGGGTGTAGTATACCTAGTTAATAATATAAGCTACCTAGAAGAAAGCTTGTTTAGATTAGTTAAATATAAGATAGTTAAAGCAGGAACTTAAGCTTTTCTAATCTTAGGTAGAGGGACTAGAGTAATCCCTAATACTCTTAATAGACCAAGAGGTCTAAAAACAGAAGATTTGGTGCTTACTAACGTGGTGTTAGTAGAAGGTTTTTATGTGAATATTATATTAGAAGCTTAATTACTTAAAGCAGGAGTTTAGTTCCTTAGGCTAGATACTACCTTATAGTTTAGATTATTAGGAAAGAGCGTTGTATTAGCTAAGTTACTACGCAAGTTTAACTTAACTTTCCTAGAATACAAGCCCTCTACCCCTTATTAAATAATCTAAAGCATAGTGCCTAAACAACCCTAACAATCCTAGATAACTTACCTAAGACACGACAGTAAGGAGCTTTAGCACTAATAATTAGGCTATTTAGGACCTAAGGCGCTTAAAGCTCTAGTTAAGTTAGTAATAAACGTTAGGATTAAAGGAACTCCTAGGAGCAAATACAAGTACTACGCTATTATATATGCCTAACAGGTTATATTAAGATAACTAAGGGAAAGATTACTACATCTATACTACTAGGTATTATAGGATCTATTTAACATGCTAATAGGTATAGCTTATAAGCAATAGATCTTAGTATTAAAGTGCAACTACTTAGGAAAGCTTTATACCTATCTACTATAAGCTAAAAACCTTAATAAGATTATATAGGTATTTAAAAATTTCAAGAGCTTAATACTTAACTAATATAAGCTTAGCATAGTTAAGATTATACAAGATAATAATATTGCAACACTCCCTTAGCGTAGCAAATCTCGCTTTTAGATCTAGGTAGCTAATAATAGTATTAAAATTAAGAGCTCACCTGTATATACCTATAAACCTAATAGAGGAGTAGAAAGAGTAGGGCAGGAGATTATAACAAAATTAATTAAAATAAGGATTAGTGCTAACCTACTAATAAAGCTCTGGCCTAAAATTATTAAAGCAGCAACTTAGCTCTATAATATAAGCCTGTCCTATACTTACAATATAATATTACCTAACAAAGTGCTAGATTGTTAGTTTACTAGATACTTTAGGTGGTAGCAACTAGAGCAGATAAGGGAGGCAACTGCTAATCTCCGCCCTAATTAGAGCGGAATATACGCCTATGGCTGTTAAGCTTACCCCCTTAATAGAGATTAAGTAGCTAGGCGTTATAAGAGGGTTTTTAAGGTAAACCCTTAGGGTTATATTAGATATCTAGTAGGATACAGAGCATCTAATATATATAGGATATAGATCCCCTTGCTTAATTAGATTATTATAACGTAGAATATTACCTTTAATAAGGATCTTTTCTTTAAAGAAAAAGATCTAGAGTAGCTTTAATAGTTAGAGGCTTAAAAGATAGTTAACATTATTAGCAAAGATAAGATCTATAATATAGGAGAAGTATATAAAGAGCTTAATATCTTTAATTAGCTTTGTATTATAGTAGAGCAATATAAGGAGTCTAGTAAGCAAGGAGGACTAAACCTAGCGTAGGAGCTAGGGGGTAGGGTAGAGCTAGAGGAGGTAGATAATTAGGCTAGCTAGCCTAGTGATTCACAACCCCCTAAGTAGATACCTCTAGCGTGGGTACTAAGCACAGCTAGCTTAGCACAAAGGATCTATATAAAGTCCCCTAAGCTAATAGGGCTCTAAACTCCTAAACTAATACTAGAACTAAACTTTAGTACAGGAGATAAAGGATCTATACAGGTTATAGATTAGGGTCTTACTACCTAAGATAGTAGTAATCTAACTTACTTTAATGCTATAATAGGTAGCTCCTAGGAAAGACCTAAAGGGGAGAGTGCTATTAGTAGGTCACTCTATAAGAGCACAGAGATAGGTAAGGGCACCCTATCTAGCTCTTATAGGGGTAGTAAGTAGAGCTCCTACCTACCTACTTTAGGACTAGATTCTGTATCTCCTGCAGATCCCTTACAAGCGGCACCTAGAGCTCCTAGAAGAAGTAGAAAACTATAAGTTAAAGGACTACCACTAACGCGTGTTAGTAAGTAAGCTTAGGGACAGGACCCTAATAAACTACTAGGAGGCTCTATAAGTGCAGGGATATATATAGTAATAGATCTATTAGATATAGATCTAATTAGAAATCCCTTATATAATCTTTTAGTATATCCTAAACTAAACGCTATAATCCACGCTGTAATTATAGTAGTAATAGGGAGTAAATCCCCTAAAAACCCTAAAAGAAATACGCACCAGGACGCTCTATAAAAAGAGCTAAAATAATAGAAGGATCTCTATAACTACTAAATAGGACAGCAATTTAGAGACGCAGCATATAAAGAAATTAATACTCTACTAAAAGCTAGTACCTAGGAGGAGATTAATAGGCTAACTAAAGGAGAGCATCTACTCCTACTTAAATAGGTGTTTACATACAAGCTTAATTAGGATAGTTACCTAATTAAGTGCAAAGCAAGGATAGTAGTAAGAGGAGATCTACAGCTTACTAACTTAATTTATTTAACCTACGCAGCTACCCTAGTAGCTTAAACCTTTAGGACTATAATAGCTATTAGAGCTAAGTTTAACCTTAAGATATATTAATATAACGTTGTTAGAGCTTTCCTTAACGCCTTAAGAGATTAACACCCTATAGTTATCTATAAGCTACCTAAAGGATATTAAATACCTAGGAAGTGCGTTAAGCTTAAACGGGCTCTATATAGACTAAAAGACTTACTATTATTATAGTATAACAAGCTCTTAACTACACTCTAAGAAAATAAGCTTACTACTTCTAAAGAGGAGCTATACCTATTCTTTAATAGAGATTGCAGTATCTTGTTAATATTCTATGTAGACGATATCCTATCGCTCTATCACCAAAACTACGCAAGCTAAGCTTACAAGGTTATCTAAGCTCTAAAGCAAAGATATACTATAGAAGAGAAGGGACCTGTAAGCTGGTTTCTAGGGGTAAGAGTGATCTAGGATAGAAAGAGACAGATAATAACGCTTATTTATAATAAATATATTAACAAGATTGCAAAGAAATTTAATCTAGCAGAGACAGGAAAATTCCCTACTACACTACTATTAAGTGAAGATATTAAAAAGAGCACTAGAGAAGCTACTAAAAAGGAGATTAAGGACTATTAGGAGCGCGTTAGATTAATCCTTTACACCTTAATTATAGTGCGCCCTAATATTGCCTATATAGCCTCCTAGCTCTCCTAATACCTTACTAACCTATCTAAATAATACTTTAATGCGGTTAATTAAGTGATCGTCTATCTATACTAAACTTAATACTAATTAATCTAATATAGGAATAGGGATCCTAATAAGCTTATAATATATAGTAATGCGTTATTTGCTAATAATATTAATACTTAGCAATTATTACATAGATACCTAATCACGCTCTTTAGAGGACCTATTATTTAGAAGGCAGCTTAATAAGCAACTATTACTACTTTAACTACTAAGGCAGAGCTCCTTGCGCTTAAGCAAGTAAGCAAAGAAGTAATAGCGTTAAAACACTTTTTAACTAAAATACACCTTACTTTAGATACTACCTAGATAATTAATTATAATAATTAACAAACTATTAGGTTAGTAGTAGGTAATAATAAAAGGATTACTACTAAGCTACGCTATGTAGATATTTAAAACATATAGCTTAGACAAGAGTATAAAAAGGGATCTTTCTATATTACCTACCTACCTACTAGTAATATACTAGCTGTTGCAGGAGGGATATTAACTGGATCACGGAGCATCTTGATCCTAATTAATCCCGATTAATCCTGGTCAATACCCCTGTATGACCCACTATCTGATCAACTGCCAGCTTACTACCAAGTGCCTAACAAAAAGCAGGAGCTCTAGTAAGGAAGGTTTACTGATTATTGACCTTCTAGTAAGGGTAGCTAAAGCTCTATATATATGAGTCCGATCGTAGTAGATACAATCTAATAATCTATCTCCTAAATTATTCCTAACCTTAGTGATCTAAATTTCCACACTAGCTAATAGGCTTACTAAAAACCTAACTATATAATAATTTATAAGGTTTAGGGAGCACCTAAAGTTATATAATAGTAGAGGATAGATTATATAATATTAATTAAAGTAAGGTAGTATATAAGATCTATTAATATATAATATAAGAATAACTAACTATAGCCTACCTCTCTATTATTAACTAGGTAGCTTCCTTAAGAAGCTCTATTACGCGCGTAAAGCGTGCCTTATAGTCTATAGGGAGCTACCTAGGTTGCCCTATCCTAGGATCTATAAGGGGAACCTTAGAGGAGCTAGAGTCCTTATCTTCTAATAAGGAGCTCTAGGCGCCCTTAGCTATAGTAGCAGCCTTGCGCGCAAGCTTAGCGGCAGTAGCAGCAGCTTTTACTAGCTCCTGCTATTTAGCCTTGCTCTCCTTAAGGAGCACTAAGACCCTCTACTTCTTATCCTTAAGAAGGTCTTAGCTCTTACCTACCTACTTCCTTGCTAGGAAGGATAGCGTAGAATATTAGGTAAGCTTAGGGCTATTAGTTTATTAGTATAGATCTTACTAAGCGTTATAAAGGAAAAATTCTTATATAGATTATATATATAGGGATATAGCTATACCTAGAGGAGTACTACTAGTACTAAGTCCTCCTACTAGAAGAGTTATAGCACTTACTATTAGACTTATTAAAGAGCGCTAAGTGTAGATAATTTAGATAAGTTTTAGTATAATAAATACTAGGCTCTCTATAATAGGAGGATCTTAGGGTCTCCTTAGGAGCTAGAGAGGGAGCAGGAGCAGGAGTAGGGATAGGGGGCAGGGTCTAGGGAGGAGCGGGAGCTAGAGTTAGAGCTAGAGTAGTAGGAGCTAGAGTAGGAGCGCCCTTCCTTAGCTTTGTAATCTTAGCTATAGTAGTAGTAGCTATATACTTAGCTACTACACACTCTATAATAGCCTTACGCTTAGTAGTAGCGCGCTCTTCTTTAGTAGTAGTAGCTTTAGTAACTATAGCTTTAGCTATATAGGAGGTAATAAGGGTAGTATAGATAAAGTAAGCGTAAGTAGTAGGTTTTAACTTTAACTAAGATATAAGTTAGTAAGGATATAAGTATAGTTTAGATCTTTAGGGTTATATAATCTTATAATTTAAGCTATAGTAAAGATTATAGTTAGGTAAATAGAGTTATAGAGCTTAGTCTAGATAATATCTATGCGCCTAAGCGTAGGCTAAATAAGGAAGGCGCGCTAGTTAGTATCTAAAGGGTAAGCTAATTTAACCCTTTAGATATATAACGCTCTAATTAGCTATACTACCTACTAACTATAAGCGTAACTATAATAATAAAAGATCTACCTATACCTAGGGGGTGTGTTGCAGGAGGGATATTAACTAGATTACAGAGCATCTTAATCTAATTAACCCTAATTAATACCCCTATAGGACCCACTATCTAATTAACTACTAGCTTACTGCTAAGTGCCTAACAAAAAGCAGGAGCTCTAGTAAGGAAGGTTTACTAATTATTTACCTTCTAGTAAGGGTAGCTAAAGCTCTATATATATAAGTCTAATCGTAGTAGATATAATCTAATAATCCATCTCCTAAATTATTCCTAACCTTAGTAATCCAATTTTCTATAGTTATAAGCCTAGTTAGCGCAGTGGTATTATCACCACATTTTAATGCGTATTAGTGGAGTGGTTAAAATCATAGAGGACGTAGGTTCGAATCGCGGTGTTAGAATAGTATAATTTAAGAGGTCCTAATTAGTCAGCCTCTAGAGGCACCTAGCTATACTACTTAACAGGGTTAACATTTCTCCCAGATTAACGCTATAATACTACTTAACAACAACCACGACAAAGATTGCGCTTCTTTAGCTAAGCATCTAGTCCCCTGCTTAACTAGGGGGTGTGTTATAATACAATATCTTATTAATATCCCACTATATATATTAACTTATTAGGGTAGGGTAACAGTGTTTACTTTTGCCCTATTCTTAGTTTGCGATAGAGTATATAAAGAGATCTTTCTATATTACCTACCTACCTACTAGCAATATACTAGCTAATAGGCTTACTAAAAACCTAACTATATAATAATTTATAAGGTTTAGGGAGCACCTAAAGTTATATAATAGTAGAGTATATATTATATAGCGTTAATTAAAGTAAGGTAGTATATAAGATCTATTAATATATAATATAAAAATAACTAACTATAGCCTACCTCTCTATTATTAACTAGGTAGCTTCCCTAAGGAGCTCTATTACACGCGCAAAGCGTGCCTTAGAGTCTATAGGGAGCTGCCTAGGTTACCCTAACCTAGGATCTATAAGGGGAACTGTGGAAATTTGGATCACTAAGGTTAGGAATAATTTAGGAGATAGATTATTAGATTATATCTACTACGATTAGACTTATATATATAGAGCTTTAGCTACCCTTACTAGAAGGTAAATAATTAGTAAACCTTCCTTACTAGAGCTCCTGCTTTTTATTAGGCACTTAGTAGTAAGCTAGTAGTTAATTAGATAGTAGGTTATATAAGGGTATTAATTAGGATTAATTAGATTAAGATACTCTATAATCTAGTTAATATCCCTCCTATAACACACCCCCTAGGTATAGGTAGATCTTTTATTATTATAGTTATACTTATAGTTAGTAGGTAGTATAGCTAATTAGAGTGTTATATATCTAAAGGGTTAAATTAGCTTACCCTTTAGATACTAACTAGCGCGCCTTCCTTATTTAGCCTACGCTTACGCGTATAGATATTATCTAGATAGAGCTCTATAACTCTATCTACCTAACTATAATCTTTACTATAGCTTAAGTTATAAGATTATATAACCCTAAAGATCTAAACTATACCTATATCCCTACTAACCTATATCTTAGTTAAAGTTAAAAACTACTACTTACGCTTACTCTACCTACGCTGCCCTTATTACCTCCTACGTAGCTAAAGCTATAGTTACTAAAGCTACTACTACTAAAGAAGAGCGCGCTACTACTAAGCGTAAGGCTATTATAGAGTATATAGTAGCTAAGTATATAGCTACTACTATTATAGCTAAGATTATAAAGCTAAGGAAGGGCGCTTCTACTCTAGCTCCTACTACTCTAGCTCTAACTCTAGCTCCCGCTCCTCCCTAGACCTTGCCCCCTATCCCTACTCCTGCTCCTACTCCCTCTCTAGCTCCTAAGGAGACCCTAAGATCCTCCTATTATAGAGAGCCTAGTATTTATTATACTAAAACTTATCTAAATTATCTACGCTTAGCGCTCTTTAATAAGTCTAATAGTAAGTGCTATAACTCTTCTAGTAGGGGGACTTAGTACTAGTAGTACTTCTCTAGGTATAGCTATATCCCTATATATATAATCTATATAAGAATTTTTCCTTTATAATACTTAGTAAGATCTATACTAATAAACTAATAGCCCTAAGCTTGCCTAATATTCTGCGCTATCCTTCCTAGTAAGGAAGTAGGTAGGTAAGAGCTAAGACCTTCTTAAGGATAAGAAGCAGAGGGTCTTAGTGCTCCTTAAGGAGAGTAAGGCTAAATAGTAGGAGCTAGTAAAAGCTACTGCTACTACTACTAAGCTTGCGTATAAGGCTACTACTATAGCTAAGGGCGCCTAGAGCTCCTTATTAGAAGATAAGGACTCTAGCTCCTCTAAGGTTCCCCCTATAGATCCTAGGTTAGGGTAACCTAGGTAGCTCCCTATAGACTCTAAGGCACGCTTTACGCGCGTAATAGAGCTCCTTAGGGAAGCTACCTAGTTAATAATAGAAAGGTAGGCTATAGTTAGTTATTTTTATATTATATATTAATAGATCTTATATACTACCTTACTTTAATTAATGCTATATAATATATACTCTACTATTATATAACTTTAGGTGCTCCCTAAACCTTATAAATTATTATATAGTTAGGTTTTTAGTAAGCCTATTAGCTAGTATATTACTAGTAGGTAGGTAGGTAATATAGAAAGATCCTTTTACATACTCTTATCTTAGCTATATGTTTTACATATGTACATAGCGCAGCTTAGTAGTAATCCTTTTATTATTGCCTACTACTAACCTAATAGTTTATTAATTATTATAATTAATTATCTAGGTAGTATCTAAAGTAAGGTGTATTTTAGTTAAAAAGCGTTTTAACGCTATTGCTTCTTTACTTACTTACTTAAGCGCAAGGAGCTCTACCTTAGTAGTTAAAGTAGTAATAGTTACTTGTTAAGCTACCTTCTAAATAATAGGTCCTCTAAAGAGCGTGATTAGGTATCTATGTAATAATTGCTAAGTATTAATATTATTAGCAAATAACGTATTACTATATATTATAAGCTTATTAGGATCCCTATTCCTATATTAGATTAATTAGTATTAAGTTTAATATAGATAGATAATTACTTAATTAACTGCATTAAAGTGTTATTTAGATAGGTTAGTAAGGTATTAGGAGAGCTAGGAGGCTATATAGGTAATATTAGGGCGTACTATAATTAAGGTGTAAAGGATTAATCTAACGCGCTCCTAATAGTCCTTAATCTCTTTTTTAGTGGCTTCTCCTATGCTCTTTTTAATATCTTTACTTAATAGTAGTGTAGTAGGGAATTTTCCTGTCTTTACTAGATTGAATTTCTTTGTAATCTTGTTAATGTATTTATTATAAATAAGCGTTATTGTCTGTCTCTTTCTATCCTAGATTACTCTTACCCCTAGAAACTAGCTTATAGGTCCCTTTTCTTCTATAGTATATCTTTGCTTTAGAGCTTAGATAACTTTATAAGCTTAGCTTGCGTAGTTTTAGTAATAGAGCGATAGGATATTGTCTACATAGAATGTTAACAAGATACTACAATCTCTATTAAAGAATAGGCATAGCTCCTCTTTAGAAGTAATAAGCTTATTTTCTTAGAGTGTAGTTAAGAGCTTATTATACTATAATAATAGTGAGTCTTTTAGTCTATATAGAGCTTGTTTAAGCTTAACGCACTTCCTAGGTATTTAATATCCTTTAGGTAGCTTATAGATAAGTATAGGGTGTTAATCTCTTAAGGCGTTAAGGAAAGCTCTAACAACATTATATTAATATATCTTAAGGTTAAACTTAGCTCTAATAGCTATTATAGTCCTAAAGGTTTAAGCTACTAGGGTAGCTGCGTAGGTTAAATAAATTAAGTTAGTAAGCTGTAGATCTCCTCTTACTACTATCCTTGCTTTGCACTTAATTAGGTAACTATCCTAATTAAGCTTGTATGTAAACACCTATTTAAGTAGGAGTAGATGCTCTCCTTTAGTTAGCCTATTAATCTCCTCCTAGGTACTAGCTTTTAGTAGAGTATTAATTTCTTTATATGCTGCGTCTCTAAATTACTATCCTATTTAGTAGTTATAGAGATCCTTCTATTATTTTAGCTCTTTTTATAGAGCGTCCTAGTGCGTATTTCTTTTAGGGTTTTTAGGGGATTTACTCCCTATTACTACTATAATTACAGCGTGGATTATAGCGTTTAGTTTAGGATATACTAAAAGATTATATAAGGGATTTCTAATTAGATCTATATCTAATAGATCTATTACTATATATATCCCCGCACTTGTAGAGCCTCCTAGTAGTTTATTAGGGTCCTGTCCCTAAGCTTACTTACTAACACGCGTTAGTAGTAGTCCTTTAACTTGTGGTTTTCTACTTCTTCTAGGAGCTCTAGGTGCCGCTTGTAAGGGATCTGCAGGAGATATAGAATCTAGTCCTAAAGCGGGTAGGTAGGAGCTCTACTTACTACCCCTATAAGAGCTAGATAGGGTGCCCTTACCTATCTCTGTGCTCTTATAGAGTGACCTACTAATAGTACTCTCCCCTCTAGGTCTTTCCTAGGAGCTACCTATTATAGTATTAAAGTAAGTTAGATTACTACTATCTTAGGTAGTAAGACCCTAATCTATAACCTGCATAGATCCTTTGTCTCCTATACTAAAGTTTAGTTCTAGTATTAGTTTAGGAGTTTAGAGCCCTATTAGCTTAGGGGACTTTGTATAGATCCTTTATACTAAGCTAGCCGTGCTTAGTACCTACGCTAAAGGTGTCTGCTTAGGCGGTTGTGAATTACTAGGCTAGCTAGCCTAATTATCTACCTCCTCTAGCTCTACCCTACCCCCTAGCTCCTGCGCTAGGTTTAGTCCTCCTTGCTTACTAGACTCCTTATATTGCTCTACTATAATATAAAGCTAATTAAAGATATTAAGCTCTTTATATACTTCTCCTATATTGCGGATTTTATCTTCGCTAATAATATTAACTATCTTTTAAGCCTCTAACTATTAAAGCTACTCTAGATCTTTCTCTTTAAAGAAAAGATCCTTATTAAAGGTAATATTCCGCGTTATAATAATCTAATTAAGCAAGGGGATCTATATCCTATATATGTTAGATGCTCTGTATCCTACTAGATATCTAATATAACCCTAAGGGTTCACCTTAAAAACCCTCTTGTAACGCCTAGCTGCTTAATCTCTATTAAGGGGGTAAGCTTAACAGCCATAGGCGTATATTCCGCTCTAATTAGGGCAGAGATTAGCAGTTGCCTCCCTTATCTACTCTAGTTGCCACCACCTAAAGTATCTAGTAAACTAACAATCTAGCACTTTGTTAGGTAATATTATATTATAAGCATAAGACAGGCTTATATTATAGAGCTAAGTCGCTGCTTTAACAATTTTAGGCCATAGCTTTGTTAGTAGGTTAGCACTAATCCTTATTTTAATTGATTTTGTTATAATCTCCTGCCCTACTCTTTCTACTCCTCTATTAGGTTTATAGGTATATACAGGTAAGCTCTTAATTTTAATACTATTATTAGCTACCTAGATCTAAAAATAAGATTCGCTCTACTAAGGGAGCGTTACAACATTATTATCTTGCATAATCTTAACTATACTAAGCTTATATTAGTTAAGTATTAAGCTCTTAAAATTTTTAAACACCTGTATAATCTTATTAAGGTTTTTAGCTTATAGTAGATAGGTATAAAGCTTTCCTAAGTAGTCGCACTTTAATACCAAGATCTATTACTTGTAAGCTATACCTGTTAGTATATTAAATAGATCCTATAATACCTAGTAGTATAGATATAGTGATCTTTCCCTTAGTTATCTTAATATAACCTATTAGGCATGTGTAATAGCGTAGTGCTCGCATTTGCTCCTAGGAGTTCCTTTAATCCTAATATTTATTACTAACTTAACTAGAGCTTTAAGCGCCTTAGGTCCTAAATAGCCTAATTATTAGTGCTAAAGCTCCTTACTATCGTGTCTTAGGTGAGTCGTCTAGGATTGTTAGGGTTGTTTAGGTACTATGCTTTGGATTATTTAATAAGGGGTAGAGGGTGTAACAACTTAGGTAGGTAGGGCACCTAAAAGGTATCCTATACGACTTAAAGGCATATAGGAGTGCGCGTCTGTATAGAAAAGGATAAGATTCCTACACCTATAGGTCTTGTATAAAAGGACAAGAAGAACATGCCTATCCTAACTATAGGCGAGCTGTTCTCTATATATATTAGTAAGTCAGGCCTTTATTAGGCCTAACTTAGTATAGAATAATAGGCAGGCAATTCTACCTTATTGTTACACTACCCCCTCCTATAGAGAAAGGATAGTCCCTATCCTTAGGATTAGGTTCAGATCCCTTATTAAAGAAGAGCTTTTTGCAAAATAATTCCACCTTTACCTCTGCCTTTACCTTTACTTCTTCTTCCTAGGGCACGGACCCCTATCCCTAGCCTGCATATAACTAGCCCTCTACCCACTAACTTTCTTATTCCTATATCCCTAATTTTTCAAATATTTAACCTAATCTATCTAAAATCTAGTAAGTATTTAATCTATGTAATTAAATAGTTGCTAATCTAAATTAGAACCTTTAGCTATACTAGTACTAGTACTACTAGGAGTCCTCCCTATCGCTTATCGCGCTCTCTATATAAGAGCAGTTAGGGCTCTAGCTAGGGGCAGGTTTAACAATTTTAATTTTAAGTTAAAGAATTCTAAGAAGTGCTAGTACTATATCTCCTAGAATAAGTATTGCAATCTAGTAAGTATCTAAGTCTAATAAGGTTCCTTTACTAATCCTAGTAGATTCCTTCTTTTATTAGCTAAGAGTACTCTGCCCTTAGGGGTGCCCTAGAAGAGTACTACAGCTTAATAGGAAACCCTACTAAAGGGGATAAGGATAATAAGGCTATAGTTACTTATTAGAAGGATGTTAAGCAGTTTAAGGCTACTATTTAAGAAACTACCTAAAACCTTGCTAAGTGCGTTACTATTGCTAATGCTTAGACTAAGGGCATAGAAGCTACTAAGATCCTTATAGCTATATATTATACTACTATATCTAATTTATATTAGCTTTAGAACAGTATCTATAAGATAGTCTTAGTAGTTAGGGGCTTAATAAGGGCTATTAACAAACTTAAGGAGGAATTAGCACTAAATCAGGAGGCAACCTTTTTAGTGTAGGCTAAGATAAAGGCGTTTTATAAGAAGGAATCTAAATTAGTCCTAGCTCCTGTCCCTACTCCCGCACCTGCTCTAATCCCTGCTGCACTAGTTGTCTAGAAGCTAGCAAAGAAAGATAGTCTAGGTGCTATCTTAGCTAATACAGAGTCTAAACTAGGTTCTAATAGAGAGATAGATATAGAATAAAGAGGTTTCCTAGGGGTAGTGTCCTAGGAACCTTAAAGTATCTAAATAGGATATAATAATAAATAGCAACAAGAATAATAGTAATAGATAGTAGTTAATAGATAATGCGTAGCTAAATAGGATATAAATTAGTTATAATATTAGGTATAATTGTCGTGAAGTAATATTAGATCCTCTTTGCCTTTTTCCTAGGCTTAAATCTATTTTAGTAAGCTGCGTAGGGGACCTAGCTAATTTAGATACTATTAGTAGAATACCTATAATTTATAGGGAGCACCTATAAAGTTAGAGGTAGGATACTAAACAGGATTAGGATTGTGTCTAACCTACTTAACCTTATATTTTAGCTTAGATTAATATAATTTGCTAGCTAGGATTTCTTCTACCTCCTATTCCTCTACACCTTATATAGGGGTACTAGGGGGTTTTAAAGCCTCTTATCTAGGTAATAGGTCTTAGGGATCTTTATATAGTATATTAGGAGAAAAAACGTTATAGATCTTAGAACTAGGTAGCAATTAGAGGCGATACGCGTTTCCTACTTGTCCTAATACCTTAAAGGGGCCTTCCTATTGTTTAGATAGTTTTTGGCTAGGTCGTGAAATAGCAAGATTAGTAGTAGATAGATAAACATAGTTACTAACCTTCTAGTTAACTAGATAGCAATAGTGATTAGTAGCAGAGTGTATTTAGTCTTAAGCTCTTTCTATATTTTCTTTAGCAATCTTCTAGGCGTTGTGCATCTAAGTAGCAAGGGATAAGGCGTCCTTGTAGTTTAGTTTCTCTAGTATAGTAGATAGGGTCTTTTCTAGTTTCTAATACTAACTTTGCTTTAGTAAGGAACTAAAGAGGAGCTAATATAGGGCTATGCTAATTAATAAATATAGGAGAGTACTTTAGGCACAGTCTATTATAGGTAGTAAGTTGCTCTAGTTATCTTAGTAATAGGATACAAAAGGCCTTAGTCTCTAATTAATATACTTGTTTATAATCTTAGTTTATCTATTAGTTTGTTTATAGTAGGTGGTAGAGAGCTTAACTTTAGTGCCTATAATCTAACAGAATTTAGACTAGAAACTAGATATAAACTAAGGGCCTTAATTAGAAATAATAGTATCTAGAGTGTGTCTAAATTAGTACACCTACTAAACAAATAAGGTAGCTATACCTTAGGCGTCTATAGTTTTATAGCAAGGGATAGTAATAGCTTGCTATAATAGGCGATTAATAATAACTATAATCTAATTGTAACCACGTTAATACTAGGGAAAATCCTTAAAATTAATGCACAAGTGTTGCATTAGTAGACTAGGGATAGGAAGGGGCTAGAGCATGCTAGGGAGTTAGTGCTGTCTTAGGTGCCCTCTCCTGCATAGGATACAGTTCTGAACGTAGCGTTTACAGGTAGTCTCTATACCTTTCTAGTAGTAATATTAGGCTAGAATCTAATAGGTTTTAGTAGCTAATAGGTAGGTAGTAGACACTTAATTATAAGCCTTACAAATTAGTCTAGTATATAGGACTAATCTAGTAGGCACGCAAAGTTAATCCTAGTAGAGAAGGAGTCTGTTTTCTATCTAATAGTGCTTAGGCAACTCTAATCTTTCTATTAGGAATAAGGACCTATTTTCTTAGAGAAGAGTTTTAATAAGTTCTAGGGATCTAAGAGTTATAGGGTTCTAAACTGCTATAATTAAAGCAAGGATTAGTAAGGAACACTTAGCTAGGTAGTCTTGCGCTAAGTTAGAGTTAATTTAGGGGTGTAACCTATCTAGGGCAATTATTACTTATAAATAATTATCCCTCTAAGTAGTCTTAACGTTAACTATATCCTATTCCCTTCTACTTAGGATATCTACTTAGGCGTTATAAGATCTAGGAGTATACTTAATTTAGAAGTTAAAGGGACTTATAACCTCTAGCTATCTAGCTTACCTAGCACTAAGGACTTTAGTAGATATAAAGTACTCTAGTGCTCTATAGTCTGTGTATACTCTAATAAGGTGCTAAGTACTTATTAGGTTAGCACGCTATTTCTTAAAGGCGCAGATTATTATAAATAATTCTTTGTTATAGATTTCCTAGTTAAGTTTAGAACTAGTAAGGGTCTAACTAAAGAAGGATATAGGGTACTATTTCCTATTAGGATGCTCCTATAAGAGGATAGCTATAATAACTCTATTAGAGGCGTCTATCTCTAGTTTTAGAGGGTACTTAAGATAGAAGTAAGCTAAGCTTAGGATTGCTAGCAGGGCATTCCTAAGCTAGTTAAAGGCTTGTTAGTATTCCAAAGTCTATACAAATAGGGTAGCAGGACTCTAGAGCGTGGTTAAGGGCTTAGCTGTCTTAGAGAAGTTTTCCACAAATTGCTAGTAGAATCTAGTAAATCCTAGGAAGGACTTTACTCTAGTTATTGTCTTAGGAGCAGACTAGTTTTAGAGTACTTTAACTTTATTAGGGTCTACCTCTAAGCCTTTGTTAGTTAGGATATATCTAAGGTAACAGGTACAGGTTGTATAGAATTCGCTTTTCTTAATATTAGCCTGTAATCTAGCAGAATAAAGACGCTTAAGGACTTTTTAAATATAGTCCTTGTAAGTAGCAAGGTTTTTAGAGTAGATTAGGATATTAATCTAGATAGCTAATGTAGAAGTTGTCTAAATAATCTATTAGTATATTATTTATATAACGCTAATAGGTTACAGGTCTATTACACAGCCTAAATAGTAGGACTTTGCATTTATAGGCACTATATCTAGTGCAGAAAGTAGTGTACTTCTCTAAGTTAGGGTCTATTTAGATCTTATTAAAGGCAGCACAAATATCTAGCTTAGTAAAGATTTTTGCTTTAGCTAGCTAGGACAATAAATTATCTATACAGGGTATTAGATACGCGTCCTTTCGCGTTAAGCTATTAAGCTTATAGTAATCTACACAGATTCTAAGGCCTCTATTTAGCTTTTTAACGCATAGGATAGGAGAGGCAAATAGGCTCTAACTAGTCTTAATAAAACCTTTCTATAGGTGCTCTTGTACATATTCCTTAGTAGCCTAGAGTTCCTTAGCATTTTAACAATAGAGGGGACTCTAGTAGTTTAGAAGGGGTTCCTCTAGGACTATCTTATAGTTATAAGGCTAGTAGATAGGAAGTTTATTAGCCTTAGCCTTGTTAAAGACGTCCTAATAGGAGTTATAGTTAGATAGGAGCTTCTAATCTAATAAGCAGGTGTCAAGAGTATCCTATTTAGATAGGGTTTAGATCCTACGCTTAATCTTATACAGGCTAGTAGTAAAGAATTTATTAGAAGATTTTTTTATATTAAAATAGAAAGCATTAGTAGAAATAGTAGCAATTTAGAATTTTGCAGGTAGGGTAATAGTTAGTAATTAGACTAGGGTAGGTAGCGTAATAGGTTTGGTAGCAGCCCTATAAGTAGCTAGAATTTTAAGTATACCACGTATCTAGTTAATTAAACTAGGACTATTTTAGTTCTAGTTCTCCTCTTAATCCTAAAGGGCGTCTCTTTGCAAGATATTGTGGGTAACTAGAGTAGACAGCACTTACTAGTAGAGTCGTACTAGAATAGGAGGTGCGGGGTCGTAGGTTAGAGGATATTTCTCTAGCTAGATTAGTTAAGATTTATCTATATTAATTAGGATTTAGAACTATTTTAGCTAGTGTTGTCTAATAATATAATCCTAAGAACCTAAGTCTACTATTATAAAGGGGTAGTTATAAACCTTTTAGCCACTAACTATTATATAAAGCTAAATGTAGTAGGTAACTAGGGAGGTAATCTAATCCTAGAACCCTTTAATAGTAAGCTTATATAGTAGCTTTTAGATAGGTACCCTAAGCGTAGAAGAGATATTATAAGCAATTTTTAAATTAAGAAATAAGTAACCTTAGGCCCTAGTATCTACTAAAGCGTTTAGGCAAATACTAGATCTATTAAGGTATAGGGTTATACGTGCAAGCAAATAGGAACTAAAAAATAATTTAGTTAAGGAAAGGTTTAATAGGTTATATTAGGTTAGGCCTAGGAAGGAGAATCCTCCTAGGCGTTATTATTTCCTGTCTAATAGCTATCTAAATTAGTTAATTTAGCGGTATCTTCTTCCTTAGAATTCTTAGCAACCTGTTCCACATCTATAGCCTAAATCCTAGGGGGTTTAGGGCAGTTACTAGAGAAGTGCCTAGGCTTTCTACAATTATAGCAAGTTACTAGGGTTCCTGTTATAGTAGCGCTAGGAGTAGCTAGAGTAGTAGATAGGGGTTAATTATTTTAAGGGGTAGTGCCTTGTTATTACAAGTAGGGCATATAAGGTTTAGCTATTAAAGGTTTATTATAGGGTTTCTAATTAGCGTATAAATAGGACTAGTTTCTAAAGTGTTAGAAGGGGGTTAGTCCTTTTCTAGATAATAGAGTAGTCTAGATAGGAGTAGATAAGGTAGGGTATAGGCGGCGTTCTATATTAAAAGCAGTAAGATAATCTACTATAGTCTTAAAATTATTATGCCAATTCTGTTAGAAAGCGAGGTTTAGTATCCTTAGGGAAGGTGTAATCTTTATCTAGAGGTAGTAATACTACTCTTATTAGGGTACTTCTCCTCTAATAGCAAGACTCTAGAATTATAACTTAAAAGTAGGGAACATCTCTATATTAGTTATATCTAGGTAGTTAAATATAGTCTAATTCTTAGCTATCTTATTTCTAGTAATAAAGTAAGTTTAAAGGAGAGTAATTATTTCCTTAGCTTTTTAGAATTAAAGACTTAGGGAATTAGATAGGTAACGTGGCTCTAAGTATTCTCTTGCTAGTCCTAAGTAGTGTCCCTAGACTAACACTATCTAAGCTCTAGAAAAGGGGTAGTAATTAGCGTTAATCTCTAGCCTATCCTAAATAGATGCTTGCTATTATCTAAAAGTAGGGTTAGCACTATTACTAAGTATAGAGATATTTAGCGTCTTTTTAGATTATCTCTTAGCTTTTATAGCATACACTATAGGGTTTAATATAGAAGCTAAAGACTAGCTAGGTTAGGTAGTACCCTAGATCTCCTTATAGAGGGAGGTGTTGTACAACTAATTAGTAAGTTACTTAACTTATTCCTCTAACCTCTCCTTTTTAGATAGGGTTAATATGTATTTATCTTTAAGGGAGGTGTTGCTTTAAGATTTCCTAGGAGCACGAGGTACCTTAAGAGATAGATAGGAAGCAGGTCCTTTAAGGAGGGCGTTATTAATTAAGTCTTCCTTATCTAATTTCTTTCTATTAGTAAATAGGCTTTTAACCGCGGCTAAACTAGATACTCTTCCTTTACCTTTGTCTAACATTTTGTAGTTAATAAGAACAATAAATCTTTTCTTTAGGGGGGTTTGGTTATAGGAGGATATTAGCTTTGCCTCTAATTCCTCTAGGCTTTTAGTAGTCTCTAGGTCTCTACCTTAACGCAATCTAACGCGATTTTTCTAAAGGTAATCTAGCACTACCTATAGGTCTAGAAGTCTAAGCCTATAGGCTTTAGTCGTTAGAAGTTCTAATAGCTATTCTAACTATAGAGTTACAGGGTTAGGTAGCTACTAGAACTAAATTAGTAGCTTAAAATAACAATAAATGCGATATTCTTAAATACTATTACTAGCTAGGATAATGTTCTTCTTATAATGTAACAACTTAGGTAGGTAGGGCACCTAAAAGGTATCCTATACGACTTAAAGGCATATAGGAGTGCGCGTCTGTATAGAAAAGAATAAGATTCCTACACCTATAGGTCTTGTACAAAAGGACAAGAAGAACATGCCTATCCTAACTATAGGCGAGCTGTTCTCTATATACATTAGTAAGTCGGGCCTTTATCAGGCCTAACTTGGCATAGAACAATAGGCAGGCAATTCTGCCTTATTATTACAGAGGGCTTATATTCTAGGAAAGTTAAGTTAAACTTACGCAGTAACTTAGCTAATACAACACTCTTTCCTAATAATCTAAACTATAAGGTAGCATCTAGCCTAAGGAACTAAACTCCTGCTTTAAGTAATTAAGCTTCTAATATAATATTTACATAAAAACCTTCTACTAACACCACGTTAGTAAGTACCAAATCTTCTGTTTTTAGACCTCTTGGTCTATTAAGAGTATTAGGGATTACTCTAGTCCCTCTACCTAAGATTAGAAAAGCTTAAGTTCCTACTTTAACTGTCTTATATTTAACTAATCTAAACAAGCTTTCTTCTAGGTAGCTTATATTATTAACTAGGTGCACTACACCCCTGTTATTAAAGATAGTGCTCTTTAATAGAGCGTAAGCTTTAAAGTCTATAGTTAAATAGATCCTGTTTGTTTTCTCTGCTATTAATATAGGGTTAATTAGTACTGCCTAGATACTACCTAGATAGGTGATCACGCTTGCCTTACTACTATAATCTTGATTAATAGGATAGGACTTAATTAGAGCTTTTCTTAACTCTTTAAATTTTTAATTCCTATTAATCTTTTTCTTAATCTCTAATTATTAAGTAGTAGTAAGCTTGTTACCTGTATTAGTCTAAGCTTTAATAACGTTTTTGCATTTAGAAGGTTTCTATAGGTAAGATCTACTATATAGGTATAAAGACTCCTTCTTTAGTTAATTAGAAGGTGGAGCTCCTATTATTGCAAACACTCTAGGACCTTTAGAGCTTAATCTTATATTATTTTCTTAGAGAAGTAATAAATAGATCTTAGTAACCTATAGGAGGTTATAAGTTAGCTCTCCTATTACTAACTTTTTAATAATCCTTTAAAACATAGTTTAACCCTAATCTAGTAAGATCCTAGCAGATAGAGCTTTAAGATAATCCTATACTATAAGCTATCCTTTAATATTAGGAACGTTGTATACCTTAGCTTGCGTATACAGGATTGTCCACTCCTTCTACTAGCAATTAGCGTCTTAGCTACTTATCTTTGCCTTAGCAAGATAAGCTTTATACTATAATCTCGCTAGTGTTATAGCGCTTGATTTAGTTAGCGCTAGGTTATTGCAGAGTACTTAGATAAGTGCTTAGAGGGTTACTCTTCCTTAATTAACAAGCTCTATATAGGCTAGGGTAAGGATCCCTTAATCTACTATATTATTAACCTATATAAAAAGGTTCTAGATTACTAATAACTTTAATGCCTAATCTAATAAGCAGGCTTAGTACTAAGCTATTTTAAGTTTATACTGCTTGCTTGTTTTGTTAGATAGCGTAATATCTATTAGCATGTTAGGCTTAATAGGTCTATTCTTAAAGTAGTTTTTAGTATCCTAAGCCTTAGGGTCTACCTCTGCCTAGATCCCTTTAGTTAGGGCATGGTATCTAAATTAAATGTACTAGGTAGGCTAGTTAGTTAATCTAGTAAGTAGGATATCCCCCTTTAGGATTTAGTTGCTTATAGTAGAAGAGTAATAAGTAAGCTTCTGCTTAAAAAATAGTATAAAGAAAGAGTAAAGCTTGCTAGCTTAGTGTCTAAGTTAAACAATACGCTTAAATAGATAGGACGATCTTTAATAAGGTAAAGCGCGAACCAGGCTTATAACTATAGAAATTTAGATTACTAAGGTTAGGAATAATTTAGGAGATAGATTATTAGATTATATCTACTATGATCGTACTTATATATATAGAGCTTTAGCTACCCTTACTAGAAGGTGAATAATTAGTAAACCTTCCTTACTAGAGCTCCTGCTTTTTGTTAGGCACTTAGTAGTAAGCTGGCAGTTGATTAGATAGTGGGTCCTACAGGGGTATTAATTAGGGTTAATTGGATCAAGATGCTCCGTGATCTGGTTAATATCCCTCCTACAACACTCTCCTATTAAGGGAAACTAAGTATATATAGCTATTAAGTAATTAGTATAGTTATAAAAGCTTTTATTTATTATTCTAGTATAGACCTCCTAACTATATAAGAAGCTATATAAAATTTATAAAGAACTTTATAAAAGGCTAATTTTTGCCTTAATATAGGTATTCTAATATAACTTAGGTATACTCTTATTTATAATAGTTACTATAATAGAATACTAGGTAGTTAAGAAACCTACTTATATCCTAATACTTATATATACTATCCTTAAAGTATAGTGCTATAGTATACTAGACTATAGGTAATAACGAGGACTAAATATATATTAACCTTACTTCTTTATCCTTACTAATGTAACAAGCTAGGCGCCCTGCCTATAAAATGAATACTACGTTATCTCCCCTGCCTATACGGAGGTAGCTTTCAAAAGTTCTTGCTAACAGGGGTGTCTATATTACCGCCGTGATACCACCAAAGCTTAGACTACTCTATCGCGCCGCCCCTCTATATACTTATTACCACCTTCTAGTCTAATAATCTGCTAAATATAATACTATATACGCTCTATCTAAGCCTAGATTTAGTGTTAAGGTAGCTTATCCTAAGCCTTTAACTATACTTTTGTACCCTCTGCTCTACTCTTAAGAGCGCCCTTCCTAATAGTGCGTGGTGAAATACCTGTGATAGCACTAATTTAGGCAGTAGATTTGCTACTAAAAGGTAACTTTAGAGTTACAATAAGCGCACAGGTATAGGGATTAGTATTAGGAGCTATAGTAGAGTAAAAATACTAAAGGATTAAGTAGATAGACTATTACTACTACTATCTACAGCTTTAAAATTAAGTGTGTGTGGGCTAAGAAAGTAGGGCTAATAGATCAGCCGCTAACAAATACGCTAGCAAGAACTTTTGAAAGCCACCTCCGTACTAATTTGGCTATGGTCCAAAAGGTACGCACGAGAATGTAACAAGGCTAGGCTAAAATAGCTAGCGCTTACTAGATACCTAGGCTAGACTTGAACAAGGTTCATGGGTTGGCGCTAGGGTCTAGCACTATTATCTTAGGCTGTTTAGCTAAGATATATATATTATACTATGCGAGGATTACTTAGCTTAAGTATTCTCGTGCGTACCTTTTGGACTATGGCCAAGTGGTACAGGCAGGGGAGATGACGTAGTATTCATTTCACAGGCAGGGCGCCTACCTTGTTACAGAGAATACTTAAGCTAAGTAATCCTCGCATATTATAATATATATATCTCAACAGATAATAGTTCTAGACCCTAGTGCTAACCTATGAACCTTGTTCAAGTCTAGCCTAGGCATCTAGTAAGCGCTAGCTATTTTAGCCTAGCCTTATTACAAATAAAGACCTCATCTATATATAGTTTAAATTCTATAGTTATTTACTAGGAGGAGAAGTTTACCTTAGTGCTATTATATAGTAAGCTAACTAGGAAGAGTTTATAATATAAGGTAGAAGGGGGTAAGGGTAGTAGATTATTAAACCTAGTAGGCTTAGAGGAGGGTTAGGATAAAATCTAATTGCGTATTTCCTTGATAGCGTCAAGTCGGTCCGTTGCATGTAATTGCGCCCGTAACGCGCTACTATTCTATACACCTGCTTTATCTCATTGGTGAGCATATAAAGCTTCGGCAGTAAGCCTACTAGTACTGATGATCCTCAGAATTGAAAGATTAACACGGTACCCATGTGTGACTAGCGTATCCCTGAACTTTGTAAAGGAGGTAGGGGTGCATCTGCTTAAGGGTATAAAGCGAGTACAATCTGCCCACTTTATGTAGAAAGAAGACAAAGATTTCTACAAATTATCTAACTTTGATTTTCTCTTATTTGGCTAATTATATCATGCTCTACCTATCTTTCTTTTTATCTATGATGTTCTTTATCACCTCTGCGACTGCAATACATTTTTTCGACAACAAGGACTGTCAGCAAGTCGAACTATTACACACTTCATCGCTATATCGACTGCCCAACGATAAAGACTGCTCAAGCTCATGCAATCTGTTTTTCAAATCAGACACTGGCCCGTTTCAGGACCGGACAAAAGCTACCAAGGCTGCTTTAAACGTCTGTATGAAGGGCGGATCGACCGGTGTCTTGTTAAAGAAGGAGCTCATTAACAATAATAAACAATGCTTGTGCACCTTACAAGACACTCTGTGGCGAATGGACAAAAAATGCGATAGCAGCACAATCACTAGGGAATTGAATGCAAATGGCAATGATGCTGTAGTCATTGTTAAATCTGTCCGTTGCACCAAATAAAAACACCAACTACCGGTACTGGTACGGTACCATAGGTGGCCAGTCCTCGAAACAATACCAAGGGTTATCTCTAAACCTGCCACGGCTCAAGTTCCACCAAGGCAGATTCTGGAGACGGTAAGAGAAGAATACGACGTCGAGTTAATCATATCTGTGCGCGGCAATGATGGACAACAATATAAGCTGGATTAAAGAGAGGTGCTGGTTGGGCTTTTGGCTACGTTCTATTGTTTGTGTCTAGGTTGAGAATTAAGTATAGTGTTACTTTGATAAGAAGGGGTTATATATTTACTTTGATAAGAAGGGGTTATATATTTACTTTGATAAGAAGGGATTATACATTTAAGTTAGCAACCTCGTCACAACGCCTTGAATCTATTTTCAATCTACGGTCACTATAGAAAAGGGCCAAAGGACCTAATCTACGTTGGCCAAGGCAAATGTTGTTCGTCCGGGTCGCAATAAGCTAAACATCTAGGTTACAAGCCTGCTAAACCTATATTATGTTATGGACTGGCCTTAAGGGAGAATGCAATGAGCGTTGATAATAGTATTCAGTATCTTAAAGGAGAGGTAAGCCCTCCACGCCCTTTTTTAAGGGTGTGCAGTATGTGTTCGCTTAGTAGTAGTAGTGTTAGAATTAGTCTATCTTGTGTTAGACCTAGGCTTAGGCATAAGCCTAAGCCCTTTACATACCCCTAACCTTCCCTATAAACTATCGTGAAATTATCTTTCTAGGGGTCTAGGGTTATATATTTGTCCTCTATAATCTATATTAGGCTTTATTACTATATATTTAGGTTTTATTATTATATCTTTATATTCCTTCCTAACTTATAATAGGCCTATATACTAAGTAGTACGCATATATAGTATCTATACGATTATTTTAGTACCCTACTATAGAAGTTCTAATATAGCTGTCCTACCCTACTATTAATTTCCTAAAACTTACCTTATTACACTGCAGATTTTCCCTACTAATTAGCCTTCTCTCTGCCGTTTTTCTATCTATCCTACCTATACTACCCTTATTATATCCTTATCTGCTACTACTAGTGCTAGTAGTAGTAAACTACTAAGAGGTAGTTAGACCCTACGCTAGGCCTACTATAATAACATATATTCTCCTAATATTCTCCTAATATTCCCTACACTAACTTTGTTTAGTACACACTATAATGACTTAGGTAGGTAGGGCATCCAAAAGGTATCCTATACGACTTAAAGGCATATGGGAGTGCGCGTCTATACAGAAAAGGATAAGATTCCTACACCTATAGGTCTTGTACAAAAGGACAAGAAGAACATGCCTATCCTAACTATAGGCGAGCTATTCTCTATATATATTAGTAAGTTAGGCCTTTATTAGGCCTAACTTAGTATAGAATAATAGGCAGGCAATTCTGCCTTATTGTTACACTACCCCCTCCTATAGAGAAAGGATAGTCCCTATCCTTAGGATTAGGTTTAGATCCCTTATCAAAGAAGAGCTTTTTGCAAAATAATTCCACCTTTACCTCTGCCTTCACCTTTACTTCTTCTTCCTAGGGCACAGACCCCTATCCCAGGCCTGCATATAACTAGCCCTCTACCTACTAACTTTCTAATTCCTATATCCCTAATTTTTTAAATATTTAACCTAATCTATCTAAAATCTAGTAAGTATTTAATCTATATAATTAAACAGTTGCTAATCTAAATTAGAACCTTTAGCTATGCTAGTACTAGTACTACTAGGAGTTCTCCCTATCGCTTATCGCGCTCTCTATATAAGGGCAGTTAGGGCTCTAGCTAGGGGCAGGTTTAACAATTTTAATTTTAAGTTAAAGAATTCTAAGAAGTGCTAGTACTGTATCTCCTAGAATAAGTATTGCAATCTAGTAAGTATCTAAGTCTAATAGGGTTCCTTTACTAATTCTAGCAGATTCCTTCTTTTATTAGCCAAGAGTACTCTAGGCATGGTCTATTATAGGTAGTAGGTCGCTCTAGTTATCTTAGTAATAGGATACAAAAGGCCTTAGTCTCTAATTAATATACTTATTTATAATTTTAGTTTGTCTATTAGTTTGTTTATAGTAGGCAGTAGAGAGCTTAACTTTAGTGCCTATAATCTAACAGAACTTAGACTAGAAACTAGATACAAACTAAGGGCCTTAATTAGAAATAATTTTATCTAGAGTGTGTCTAAATTAGTACACCTACTAAACAAATAAGGTAGCTATACCTTAGGCGTCTATAGTTTTATAGCAAGGGATAGTAATAGCTTGCTTTAATAGGCGATTAATAATAACTATAATCTAATTATAACCACGTTAATCCTAGGGAAAATCCTTAAAATTAATACATAGGTGTTGCATTAGTAGACTAGGGATAGGAAGGGGGTAGAGCATGCTAGGGAGTTAGTGCTATCTTAGGTACCCTCTCCTGTATAGGATACAGTTCTAAACGTAGCGTTTACAGGTAGTCTCTATACCTTTCTAGTAGTAATATTAGGCTAGAATCTAATAGGTTTTAGTAGCTAATAGGTAGGCAGTAGATACTTAATTATAAGCCTTACAAATTAGTCTAGTATATAGGACTAATCTAGTAGGCACGCAAAGTTAATCCTAGTAGAGAAGGAGTCTATTTTTTATCTAATAGTGCTTAGGTAACTCTAATCTTTTTATTAGGAATAAGGACCTATTTTCTTAGAGAAGAGTTTTAATAAGTTCTAAGGATCTAAGAGTTATAGGGTTCTAAACTACTATAATAGAAGTAAGGATTAGTAAGGAATGCTTAGCTAGGTAGTCTTGCGCTAAGTTAGAGTTAATTTAGGGGTGTAACCTATCTAGGGTAATTATTACTTGTAAACAATTATCCCTTTAAGTAGTCTTAAGGTTAATTATATCCTGTTCCCTTCTACTTAGGATATTAGCTTAGGCGTTATAAGATCTAGGAGTATACTTAATTTAGAAGTTAAAGGGACTTATAACCTCTAGCTATCTAGCTTGCCTAGCACTAAGGACTTTAGTAGATATAAAGTACTCTAGTGCTCTATAGTCTATGTATACTCTAATAAGGTGCTAAGTACTTATTAGGTTAGTACGCTATTTCTTAAAGGCGCAGATTATTGCAAATAATTCTTTGTTATAGATTTCCTAGTTAAGTTTAGAACTAGTAAGGGTCTAACTAAAGAAGGATATAGGGTACTATTTCCTATTAGGATGCTCCTGTAAGAGGATAGCTGCAATAACTCTATTAGAGGCGTCTATCTCTAGTTTTAGAGGGTACTTAGGATAGAAGTAAGCTAAGCTTAGGATTGCTAGCAGGGCATTCCTAAGCTAGTTAAAGGCTTATTAGCATTCTAAAGTCTATACAAATAGGGTAGCAGGGCTCTAGAGAGCGGTTAAGGGCTTAGCTATCTTAGAGAAGTTTTCTACAAATTGCTAGTAGAATCTAGTAAATCCTAGGAAGGACTTTACTCTAGTTATTATCTTAGGAGCGGACCAGTTTCTAAGTACTTTAACTTTGTTAGGATCTACCTCTAAGCCTTTATTAGTAAGGATATATCTAAGGTAACAGGTATAGGTTATATAGAATTCGCTTTTCTTAATATTAGCCTATAATCTAGTAGAACAAAGACGCTTAAGGACTTTTTAAATATAGTCCTTGTAAGTAGCAAGGTTTTTAGAGTAGATAAGGATATTATCTAGATAGGTGATGTAGAAGTTGTCTAAATAATCTATTAGTATATTATTTATATAGCGCTAATAGGTTGCAGGTCTATTACATAGCCTAAATAGTAGGACTTTGCATTTATAGGCACTATACCTAGTGTAGAAAGTAGTGTACTCCTCTAAGTTAGGGTCTATTTAGATCTTATTAAAGGCAGCACAAATATCTAGCTTAGTAAAGATTTTTGCTTTAGCTAGCCAGGATAATAGATTATCTATGCAGGGTATTAGATACGCGTCCTTTCACGTTAAGCTATTAAGCTTACAGTAATCCACACAGATCCTAAGGCCTCTATTTAGCTTCTTAACACACAGAATAGGAGAGGCAAATAGGCTCTAACTAGTCTTAATAAAACCTTTCTATAGGTGCTCTTGTATATATTCCTTAGTAGCCTAGAGTTCCTTAGTATTTTAATAGTAGAGGGGACTCTAGTAGTTTAGAAGGGGTTCCTCTAGGACTATCTTATAGTTGTAAGGCTAGTAGATTAGAAGTTTGTTAGCCTTAGCCTTGTTAAAGACGTCCTAATAGGAGTTATAGTTAGATAGGAGCTTCTAATCTAGCAGGCTATAGTTAAGAGTGTCCTATTTAGATAGGGTTTAGATCCTACGCTTAATCTTATATAGGCTAGTAGTAAAGAATTTATTAGAAGATTTTTTTATATTAAAATAGAAAGCATTAGTAGAAATAGTAGCAATTTAGAATTTTGCAGGTAGGGTAACAGTTAGCAATTAGACTAGGGTAGGTAGCGTAATAGGTTTAGTAGCAGCCCTATAAGTAGCTAGAATTTTAAGTATACTACGTATCCTATTAATTAAACTAGGACTATTTTAGTTCTAGTTCTCCTCTTAATCCTAAAGGGCGTCTCTTTGTAAGATATTATAGGTAACTAGAGTAGATAGCACTTGCTAGTAGAGTTATACTAGAATAGGAGGTGCGGGGTTATAGGTTAGAGGATATTTCTCTAGCTAGATTAGTTAAGATTTATCTATATTAATTAGGATTTAGAACTATTTTAGCTAGTGTTGTCTAATAATATAATCCTAAGAACCTAAGTTTACTATTATAAAGGGGTAGTTATAAATCTTTTAGCTACTAACTATTATATAAAGCTAAATATAGTAGGTAACTAGTAAGGAAATCTAATCCTAGAAACCTTTAATAGTAAGCTTATATAGTAGCTTTTAGACAGGTACCCTAAGTATAGAAGAGATATTATAATTAATTTTTAAATTAAGAAATAAATAACCTTAGGCCCTAGTATCTACTAAAGCGTTTAGGTAAACACTAGATCTATTAAGGCACAGGGTTATACGTGCAAGTAAATAGGAACTAATAAATAATTTAGTTAAGGAAAGGTTTAACAGGTTATATTAAGTTAGGCCTAGAAAGGAGGATCCTCCTAGGCGTTGTTATTTCCTGTCTAATAGCTATCTAAATTAGTTAATTTAGCAGTTTCTTCTTCCTTAGAATTCTTAATAACCTATTCTATATCTATAGCTTAAATCCTAGGGGGTTTAGGGTAGTTACTAGAGAAGTGCCTAGGCTTTCTATAATTATAGCAAGTTACTAGGGTTCCTATTATAGTAGCGCTAGGAGTAGCTAGTGTAGTAGATAGGGGTTAATTATTTTAAGGGGTAGTGCCTTATTATTATAAGTAGGGTATATAAGGTTTAGCTATTAAAGGTCTATTATAGGGTTTCTAATTAGCATCTAAATAAGACTAGTTTCTAGAGTATTAGAAGGGGGTTAGTCCTTTTCTAGATAATAGAGTAGTCTAGGTAGGAGTTAATAAGGTAGGGTATAGGTAGTATTCTATATTAAAAGTAGTAAGATAATTTACTATAGTCTTAAAATTATTATGCTAATTCTATTAGAAAGCAAGGTTTAGCATCCTTAGAGAAGGTGTAATCTTTATCTAAAGGTAGTAATACTACTCTAATTAGGGTACTTCTCCTCTAATAGTAAGACTCTAGAATTATAACTTAAAAGTAGGGAACGTCTCTATATTAGTTATATATAGGCAGTTAAATATAGTCTAACTCTTAGCTATCTTATTTCTAGTAATAAAGTAAGTTTAAAGGAGGGTAATTATTTCCTTAGCTTTTTAGAATTAAAGACTTAGGGAATTAGATAGGTAACGTGGCTCTAAGTATTCTCTTGCTAGTCCTAAGTAGTGTCCCTAGACTAACACTATCTAAGCTCTAGAAAAGGGGTAGTAATTAGTATTAATCTCTAGCCTATCCTAAATAGATGCTTACTATTATCTAAAAGTAGGATTAGCACTATTACTAAGTATAGAGATATTTAGCATCTTTTTAGATTATCTCTTAGCTTTTATAGTATATACTATAGGGTTTAATATAGAAGCTAAAGACTAGCTAGGTTAGGTAGTACCCTATATCTCCTTATAGAGGGAGGTGTTATATAACTAATTAGTAAGTTACTTAACTTATTCCTCTAACCTCTCCTTTTTAGATAGGGTTAATATATATTTATCTTTAAGGGAGGTGTTACTTTAAGATTTCCTAGGAGCACGAGGTACCTTAAGGGACGGATAGGAAGCAGGTCCTTCTAGGAGGGCGTTATTAATTAAGTCTTCCTTATCTAATTTCTTTCTATTAGTAAATAGGCTTTTAAAAGTAGCTAAACTAGATGCCCTTCCTTTGCCTTTATCTAATATTTTATAGTTAATAAGAATAATAAATCTTTTCTTTTTAGGGGGTTTAGTTATAGGAGGATATTAGCTTTGCCTCTAATTCCTCTAGGCTTTTAGTAGTCTCTAGGTCTCTACCTTAACGCAATCTAACGCGATTTTTCTAAAGGTAATCTAGCACTACCTATAGGTCTAGAAGTCTAAGCCTATAGGCTTTAGTTATTAGAAGTTCTAATAGCTATTCTAACTATAGAGTTGCAGGGTTAGATAGCTACTAGAACTAAATTAGTAGCTTAAAATAATAATAAGTGCAATATTCTTAAATACTATTACTAGCTAGGATAATATTCTTCTTATAATATAATAACTTAGGTAGGTAGGGCATCTAAAAGGTATCCTGTTGCAGGAGGGATATCAACCGGATCACGGAGCATCTTGATCCGATCAATCCCGATCAATACCCCTGTATGACCCACTATCTGATCGACTGCCAGCTTACTGCCAAGTGCCCAACAAAAAGCAGGAGCTCTGGTAAGGAAGGTTTACCAATCATTCACCTTCTGGTAAGGGTAGCTGAAGCTCTATATATATGAGTCCGATCGTAGTAGATACAATCCAATGATCCATCTCCCAAATCATTCCTGACCTTAGTGATCCAATTTTCCACATATCCTATATAACTTAAAGGTATATAGGAGTGCGCGTCTATATAGAAAAGGATAAGATTCCTACACCTATAGGTCTTGTACAAAAGGACAAGAAGAATATACCTATCCTAACTATAGGCGAGCTGTTCTCTATATACATTAGTGAGTCAGGCCTTTATTAGGCCTGACTTGGCATAGAGCAATAGGCAGGCAATTCTGCCTTATTGTTACACTCTTTATACTAGTAATAAGCTTCTACTTTTATCTTATAATAGGCTTAAGAGTCTAATTTATCTCTTTAATCTTAAAAGCTACTTCTTTTTTCTCTTATATAGTCTTAGGGTACTAGATATAGTATAGGCCCTTATAATTATAGGAAAAGTAGCCCTAGAATATAAACTTAGAGTAGCTCTTCTACTACTTATAAATAATAGTCTTAGTAAAAGCCTTATTAGGTTTTCTTTAGATATAGTAGCTACTATAGTAGTAGTTAAGTATAATAGAAGTCTTATTAGACTAAATAATATTCTTCTAGTTCTTTAAAGTCTAGCCTTAATAGGTAAGATACTACTTAAGTCTCTCCTATTTTATCTTCTTTATTAACCTAGGCTTCCTTATTAGCTTTATCTTATTATATCTAGCTACTTTTAGAACTTTTTATACTATAGTAAATAATATATTATATTTATTGTTATAGACTGGCCTTAAGGGAGAATGCAATAAGCGTTGATAATAGTATTTAGTATCTTAAAGGAGAGATAAGCCCTCCACGCCTTTTTATAGGTGTCTAGTGTGTTCGCTTAGTAGTGGTGTTAGACTTGGTCTGTCTTGTGTTAGACCTAGGCTTAGGCATAAGCCTAAGTCCTTTACATACCCCTAACCTTCCCCTATAAACTATTGTGAAATTATCTTTCTAGGGGTTTAGGGTTATATCTTTGTCCTCTACAATCTATATTAGGCTTTATTACTATATTTTTTTAGTTTTGTTATTATATCTTTGTGTTCCTTCCTAATTTGTAACAGGCCTGTATATTAAGTAATACGCGCGCGTGGCGTCTATACGCTTATTTTAGCACCCTACTATAAAAGTTCTAATATAGCTATCCTACCCTACTATAAATTTCCTAAACTTACTTTATTATATAATAGATTTTCCCTACTAATTAGCCCTTTCTCTAATCTTTTTCTATTAATCCTGCCTATCTAGTCCCTATTATATCTTTATCTATAGCTACTAGTGCTAGTAGTAGGGATCTACTATAAGGTAGTTAGACCCCGCGCTAGGCCTACTAAGACAAGGTGCGTACTTCTAATATTCTCCCTATATTTCCTACACTAACTTTTTGTTTAGCACATATCTCCCTAAACCTAGTTACTTAGTAGCTTTATTATTTCTAGTAACTTAGATAATAAGGAATATAATAGTAGCTTTATAAAGCCGCTTCCCTATAATTAGTATATTAACTTGCTTTATCTCTTTAGTAAGTGTAACTATTAGGAAGGTAGTAGTAAGTTCCCCTTAATTTTTATTTTCTTTATAGCAAGTTCTAACTATATCTAGGGTGCTTATACAAGTCCTACTATTATAGCCACAAGACTTATACTTAGTTAGAAGCTATCCTTGCTAATAATCCTAACGTTTGCCAAGCCCTCTATAACTAGCTTTAGTTTTATTATAGTTACTAGGAGGATTGCCTCTATATTATAAAGAAGGGGACCCTTAGTACCTTTATAGGGAAACCTACTAAAGGCACCTATTACTAGTTTATACTATAGTTCTACTAGCTTTACTATTATTTTAAGGATCTTATATTAAGGGCTTAAACTAATAACGCTGTTGCTCTACTTGCCCCTACTACCTACTTACGCGCCTATAACTAGTATTAGCTTAGTACTATTATTCTATCTACTACTAGTGCTCTAGTATTTCTACTTTAGTCTACTATTACGCCTTTATATAGTAGTTATAGTAATAATAACATTATATAGCTTACTACTACTACTAGTATTACCTTCTAGCGTATTAACTAGCGTATAAATAAGACCTAGACCTAAACTAACCTTTATATTAATAGGCTTAAGAGCGCTGCTAAGCGCACTAGCTAAGGTATTAAGACTCTTATTATTAGTATTAGTTTTCCCTTATTCCCTTTATATCTATTCTAATATTTATTTTCTTTAGGCCTAGGGTGCTACGCGTTAGCAAGCTATTAAAGCACTACCCTCCTCCTAACACTACTACTACTACTACTTATACTTATTAACTAAGTTGTCCCCTACCTACGCTACACGCAAGCGTTACTACTATTACTAAGAGACGTAGAGGCATTAGAATAATATAAACAATAGTTTAGGGGGGGCTAGGGGGGGGTTAGTTATAGATAGTAATAGTATAGATACTACTACCTAATTATTAGCTATATTATAAAACTTTAGTAGTAGGGCACTTACTTAGAGTATTATAAGGATAATTAAAAGATATCTCTAATACCTTTCTACTTCTTAATTATAATAAAGGTCTAAGTTATTATTCTAGTTTTCTTTTACTCTTACTTCCTAGTTTTTATATATATTAGGCTATTATTATATATAGCATCCCTATACTATTCCTTAAACCTATCTAGAGCCTTAGTATCCTATACTACCTCTAGTAGGTGCTATATTAGATTAATATACCCCTTCTATTTTACTAGGACTTAACGCTTTCCTTTTCCTCTTATATTCTTTGCATAAAGGATCTCTTCTACTTCCTATTTATCTAGCGTTATATCTTTATTTTCTAGAGTAACTATTAGACCTAGTTATAAGTCCTAAAGCTTCTAGCTTAGTAGCAGGTTATTAGTAGCTCTCTCTAGTAGATCTACATGCACAGTCTTATGCAAGCTCCCTAGTAAGTCTAATACTACTATAAGTAGAGTAGGAACTTCTATTACTTTATACTTTACCTATAGCTAGTTAAACTTTTTACTTAGTTAGTTTATCTTTATATTGCGTATTGCAAACTAAACTATATTACCTTTTAGGAATTTTTTAGCTAGGTATTAGGACTAGTTTATTACTTCCTATTATTATTACTATTAGAATATAATAGTAGCTTACGCTAGCTCTATACCTCTCTATAGGTGCAATAAGAACGCTACAGCCTCCCTATAAGGATTCTTAGGCTTTACTAGTAGTAATATTAACTTTTATAGCGTGTCTATAGTATACCTATTTAAAAGTAGATTTAGGCTAATACTAGTTATACTAGAGTCCCTATTATTAAGTGTAAGTTAGTAGGCTAGTAGGTAGTTAGGCTAGTTAGTCTGCTTAAAGCATACTATTATACACAGCACTACCTACACTTCTTGTTTTGCCTACTCTATCCCGCCGTCTATCTAAGGGTAGTATATAGTAGATAGTAACTAGTTTATCTTTATTATCTAGTATAATATTATCTAGAAGGATCCTAACTAGTCTAAGCCTTAGTTAGTAATAATAGAGGATAGGAAGCCCTAGAACCGCTACTAGTTATCCTAGAAGATCCTTGCATAATAATTAGCTACTATAGAGACTATTGCTTTAAGCTAAATATATTTAGATAATCTATTAGTAATAACTAATAGGTACTAAGGTTTTCTATTATCTTTTACAGGTAGGTTAACTATAAAATCTATAGATATTTAGGACTAGTATTATAATATAACTAGTATAGGTTATAACAGACCTTATTAGCGCCTCTAGGAGATATAAGCACTATAATAATAGTAGTTCTAAATATACTACGTAATATCTCCTAATATTCTATCCTAATAATAGTTACAGCGTAGTATTTAAAATATTATATTCTTTCCTAGATATCCTACTAAACCTAATTTATATGCTTGCTATATAATAGTAGTTATAAGGGGTTCCTATATTAGTAACTAAATAACGCCCCTCTAAAGTAAAGTACTATGTACGCTAATTATATAGTCCCTAATCTATTACTTTATATTAGCTAGAACTAGAAAAGACCTAGCGCCTTTCTAAACTATATTAAGACGCACTTAGTATATCTTATCTTCTAATACTGCTTTGTCCTATAGTATCTATATATATAGGTTAGTAAAAAGGCTAGCGCCCTTTAGTAACTTAGACGCCTCCTCTACTTCTAACACTATAACCTAAATTAATTTAGGGCGTATTACTAACTATAGTATTGCTTTAAAGGAGTTTAAGTCTTATAGTTACCTGCTTAAAGTATTAGGTTATCCTATAAGATAGCTAGGTCTATACTATAGGATATACTAATATTTTAAAAGTTCCTCTGCCTAGTAGCACTATTACTTGCTTAAGCTTTAAAGGCTAGTAAAGTACTTTAGGTTTTTATAGTCCGTGAATATTATAAATAGTTTATAAATGCTTTATAACTCTACTAACTAGCTTTTAAGACACTTAATAATAGCTAGTAATTCCTTATTATATATAGTGTAGTTTTATCTCTCTAGTATTAGTGCTATAGAGTAGTAAGTAACTAGATACTAGACGCCCCTAACTTTTTATAATAAGCAACCCCTAAGAGTATATCCTAAATAGTTAGCTTCTAATAATATTTCTTTAGCTAGGTCCTATTATATTAGTACTAGTCTAGATATAAATACCTTTTTTAGTGTATTAAATATACTCTATTCTTCCTCTCCTTATTAGAATAGGGTATCCTTCCTAGTTAGTTAGTTTAAAGGTGCTACTACTTTAGAAAACTTTATAATAAAATCGCGGTAGAAGTTAGCAAAACCTAGAAAACTTCTTACCTCTCTTATATTTCTAGGGGATTCCTATTCCTATACTACCCTAAGCTTTTTAGGGTTAGGTCTAAGTAATTTGCCTGCCTTAATAATATAGCCTAGGTAGCGTACCTCCTTAATACTAAACGCACACTTCTCTAAGTCTAGGTGTAGTCCTACTTCTTTTAATAGTATAAGTATACACTTTACTTTTTCTATATAGTTAAACTAGTCTCCTCCTAAATAAATTAGGATATTATTAAGGTAGGCTATTATATATAATCTAAGTAACTCTATAAGTGTAGTATTAATATATTATTAGAAAGTAGATAGCGCACTACTAAGACTAAATAGATATACTAACTATTTATATAACCTAAACTAGGTATAGAAAGCTATTAAGGACTTATAACCTTCTACTATTCTAACTTTATAAAAGGTAGTGCAAATATCTACTTTTATAAACTAATTTACCCTAAATAGTGTGCGCAAAGTTTCCTTAATAAGTAGTAGTAGGTATTAGTCTAATATTATTATGCTATTAAGTATCTAGTAATCTATATAAAGGCGCTAACTACCTAATAGCTTCTTTACTAGTAATACTAGAGCTCTAGCTATAGAAGAGCTTGCTTAGATCTAGCCCTTATCTATTAATCTAGTAAGTTATATTCTTAGTTCTAGTAATTAATTATAAGATATAGGGTATAGGGGACCCTATAGGGGGTTAGGCTAGGTTCTATCTAGGAGAGTTATTAACTAAATATAGTAATCTATACTACCTTAATAGGCTAGTAAACTACTTGCTAACTCTTTATTAAATAGGTCCTTAAACTCTTGTAGTTCTAGTAGCAACTTTATCTTTCTAGTTTTATACTTAGGCTTATAGGGAACTATACTATTAGTAATATAGATAGTATATATATTAATAGGACTTCCCTTATTAACACTTCCTAGATATTTTATTAGGCGCAAGTTATATATTACCTATAAAATATCTAGTATATTTATTATAAAAATTTATATCTATATATCTTCCTATTAGGGTCCTTAATTTAGCAACCCTACTATAACTAAACCTAAGATAATAGAGATATAGGTAGGATATAGGCGTCTCCTACTCTCTTATACTACTATATTTCCTACCTTCCTAATTATTAATTTGCCTTATAGAATATCTATAATAACGCCCTCTCTATATAGCTATAGTCTACCTAGTATTAGTTAATAGGAGAGACTAGGTACTATATAGGCTAAAAGCTAAGACTACTAACTATCTAAATTATAGTCTAATACTACTAACTATAAAATTCTTATACCCTTAGTAATTCCCTAGGTATGTTATAAGGGTTGCAGGGGAATATCTATAAAGTTCCTACTAACCTATCTTACTAACTTTTCCTTAACTATACTAAAATACTAGCACCCTAAATTAACTATTACTTACACGTTCTCTACTCTACCTAGGAGGAGGGGAATAAAGAAAGGAGGATTATTTAACCTAGCCTTAATATCTAAGGGATACTTAATAGCCTCTACTATTAATAATTCCTCTATTATAGTGTCCTCCTTATACCCCTAACTTAGCCTAAAGTTAGGGGTAGCTAGTTTCCTAAATTAGGGCTGCTTGCTAATACTATAACTATCTTAACACCTACTAGTTATAGTAATAGGGTATTAGGGTATACACGTATAAAATAACTACCCTATCTATACTAGGTGTAGACCTTTGCTAGTTTCTATATATTAAATAGGTCCTATAGGATCTAGTTAGGATATAATATTAGTAGTTTAGTAGGTGTACTTAATAAGGCTGCTACTTCTACTATATTTATATTACTATCCTAATCTAAGTTAGACTTCTACTAGGGTTCCTTAGACTTACTAGCCTAAAGAAAGCCTAGTTCTAGAGAGGCTATTTTAATATCTACTATAATTATCTTATATTCCTCTATAGCTATATTATAGTTTATCCTAGAGACTCCCCTATTAAGGGAAACTAAGCGTATATAACTATTAAGAGATTACTAAAGTTATAAAAGCTTCTATTTATTATTCTAGTATAAACCTCCTAACTATATAAGGAGCTATATAAAATTTATAAAGAACTTTATAAAAGGCTAATTTTAGCTTTAATATAAGTGTTCTAATATAACTTAGGCGTGCTTCTACCTATAATAGTTACTATAATAGAATACTAGGTAGTTAAGAAACCTACTTATATCCTAATACTTATATATACTATCCTTAAAGTATAGTACTATAGCGCGCTAGACTATAGGTAATAACTAGGACTAAATATATATAAACCTTACCTCTTTATCCCTAATAAAGACCTTATCTATATATAGTTTAAACTCTATAGTTATTTACTAAAAGAAGAAGTTTGCCTTAGTGCTATTATATAGTAAGCTAACTAGGAAAGGTTTATAATATAAGGTAGAAGAGGGTAGAGGTAGTATATTATTAAACCTAGTAGGCTTAGAGAAGGGTTAGGATAGAATCTAATTACGTATTTCCTTATTCTATTAACATAGTATAGCTATTATAGTAGAGTCTTAAGCCTATTATTCTATTAATCTATAGACCTATTATATTAGCCTTTCTACTATATTAGGTTACACCTAGTTATTCTAAATATCTAGCGCGTCTATCTCTTATTACTATTATAGTATATTTAGAAGAAGATACTAAAATATTATAGACTAGCCTTAAGGGAGAATATAATAAGCATTAATAATAGTATTTAGTATCTTAAAGGAGAGATAAGCCCTCTATACCTTTTTATAGGTGTCTAGTGTGTTCGCTTAGTAGTAGTGTTAGACTTAGTCTGTCTTGTGTTAGACCTAGGCTTAGGTATAAGCCTAAGTCCTTTACATTTATAAAGACTAAGATTACTAGCTATATTAGTATAGCTCTTCTCTCTCCTATATTTATTTTAGCGTACTTATAAAAGAGTAGTATTATAGATAGTATCTTACTTATAAGGGTAGCTAGTATAAGGGGCGTCTTTAAGGTACTTAAGAAGGAGTTTTATTATAGGTAAATTAGGCTTAAAGCTATATTAGTAGGCTCTACTATAGATTAAGTTAATAGTGTGTAGTAAAATACCTATAATAGTACTAATTTAGGTAGTAGATTTACTACTAAAAGGTAACTTTAGAGTTATAATAAGCGTATAGGTATAGGGATTAGTATTAGGAGCTATAGTATAGAGTAAAAATACTAAAAGTTTAAGTATATAGAACTATTACTACTACTATCTATAGCTTTAAAAATAAGTTTATAGGCTAAGAAAGTTAGGCTAATAGATTAGCCGCTAATAAATACGCTAGCAAGAACTTTTGAAAGTCACCTCCGTACACAAGGCCTACTACTATAGGACAAACTATGTTGGGCGCGCCCACTGGTTCAACCGCAGCCTTGCTTCCTCCACCACGCGAGGGCCACGCTGCATAGTGACGGACGATGCATGTGCATGTGCATGTGTTCTGCCATACATGGGACATGGGTACACAGTGCAACAATGGTAGCAGTAGTCATAGTGGATGTTAGTGGATAGTACTTGCTATACAAGTAGTGCGTGTGCCTCCCAATCCAGCCACTTGTAGGTACCGGTACTCTACATGAGCTACTCCTACATACCGGTACTGTATGCAGGTCAACAACTGCGAGGCCCCGATTCTTATCAACAAAAGCCACCACATTGCCAAGTGGCCCCCGCTAGTTCGCTGCACGGCAGAAGAGAAGTGGAATCAAAGCTGGAGTCCAGGCAATACCAAGTAGCATTGGGAAGGCTGGATGGCGAGGTGGACCGCAGAGCGCCAAGAAGGGCTTGTACTCACGGAGCAACTACTTGACTCTAGGGACCGTGGTAGGCCTACGGGTAACCCGCTGCCTAGCTGCTTAATGGGAACTGCCCGCACGCCCGCAAACCTCAACCTCGCAAACAACACGGCGGCGCCCGCCCGGCACACTGACAAAACCACCTGCAGCGCGACGAGGCCGCCGACGCCTGCACATACACATACACACACACACACATACACACACACATACACACACACATACACACACACATATATATACTATACGCACACGCTCACGGGTCGCCGCCGCTGTCGCCATGTTCTCCGATCCCGTCTCGTCGCTGTACTGGCGGCCTCCTGATGTCGCCCACTATGACATGGAGGCCCTTTTATTCTCCTCGTCGGGCTGGCTACGCACTGCCTGCGTCGTGTCGGCCCTCTTCTGGTACGCAGATTCCAGTCTCCACTCCACTCCACTCTCTTCACCCTCCCAATTCCCCCCTCCCACACTAACACGATGCCGCCTCTAGGGTCGCCTTCCGCGCCTACCAAGTCCTCTCACAGCCCGTAGAAAAACTAGTACAGGTGCTCGGCCTCGAAGTCCCCGTCGCACCCCTCGTCTCGCTTGCGGGCATCAAAGCAGATGGCGTGCTGCTCCACTGGAAACCGCCAGACCAGCGCGCCTCCGTCCTCAAGTACGTGATTCGCATCAATGGCATCGACATCGGCGACATCTCCCCCCAAGAGACCTCGGTCACGATCGAAAACCTACAACCCGACCATCACTATACTATTCGCATCGTCACACTCAATTCCTCAAACTTCCAAGCCCCCAGTGTTCCCATTCGACTACGGACTCTGCACGCCGAAACCGAGCAGTTCTACAATCCAAATGCCCAGCGTGACCCCCAACCCACCACCGAGGATGCAGACTTCACTCCAACGCCCATCATTCGACCGAACAAGAGCCTCGCCGACGTAGTCCCCTCCTTTGCGGCGCCTATCATGACCCGCGAGCACAGCAACAGCACCGCGCGCAGGCGGCCCGACATGGGACGACGAAACTCTCCAGCTTCGCAGACGCTTGACCAAGCTCGCTCCGCTCAAGAGGCCGTCGAGGGCCCCGATTCCATCCGACAACTGACCGAAAGACTCGATGCACTTCGACGTGAATTGGACGACATGGAGAGGCAGATTCAAGATGAGGATCAGGAATTCGTCACCCAAAAAGCCATATTGGTCGACAAGCGCGATGAAAAAAAGGCCGCCTTGAAGGAAAAGGAGGATGCCAGCCGTGATCTCAGAAAGGAAGTCGCCACCCTAGAGCGCCAGAATGCTGCTGCTCAGGCGAAACGGGTCCAACATGAAAAGCTTCTGCGCCAGAAGGAAGCCGAGCGTAAGAAGCTCAAGGACGACATGGCCAAGTGGACCCGCGAAGCCGTCGAGTTGCGCCAGGCTGCTGAAAGCATCAAGAAAGAGCAGGCAGAGTACGAAGCATCCTCCAAAGAACGGGTCCAGGCGGCAAAGAACAAGTACGAAGAGGAGCTGCAAGTGAACAAGTGCATAGAGGAGGCAATCCGTGAAAAGGGAATCCAAATCAAATCGCTCGAAGAAGAGAGGCGGCGTCTAGAGGAAGGTCAAGAGGGCGGAGAGGCCCCAGACGGCACCGAAAATGCTGAGAAGGAAGAGGATAATCGCTGGAAGATGACACTGGGTCTGTTGCAGCAGCAATATGCTCAGGCCTGGCATCTCTTCACGGAAGCAGAAAGAGCCAACCAGGAAGCTTCCCATCAACTGCAATACATGCAACAACGTCGCATGAGCCAACCTCAGCTCTTCTCCCAACCGCTTGCTGCAGAAATGGGCCCTATGCGGAATAACAGCCAACGAGCACGACCTCTTAGTATGCGCGAAGGGCTCCTCTCATCCGCTACGGGCGGCTTTGTTCACACTTCGTCTGCACCTTTTAACAGCATTGGCGCCACCGCATCTCCACCTTACCCCACGACCACACCATACTTCAATCCAGTGAATGGCATGGCGATAGCTCCTTCTCGCACCAAGAACCTGTCCATGTCCCAAGCTGATCTAGAAAGTTTGACAGGCGGTGCACCCATGAGCCCAACGGCGGGCTCGCTGCTACCTGCCGACCTGTTTGGCGATGATTTCGGCCAAACCGAAGACGAGGACGAGGACGATTATGGGCCGCTGCGAGCACCTTCCCAGGATCCATCACCACACCTACGGAATGTACTTCCCGGCCTAGGGGCGCCTGGCACTATGGATCGTATGCAGGACCCTACTTCGCCGGCCTCACCACAAAGTCGATCGCAAAGTGCCTTTGCTAGTCCACGGGAAAGTGCCCATGATTTACAATTCTACCCCAACAGCGACATCAACAACAACAATAGTAATAACGTTGATAGCGACAAGCGTTCTATCCGTTCAACCTCGAGTAGTTTTATGAACAATGCCCAGGCGAGCCGTTTTGGCGGTTTGTTTGGCCTCAACCGTGCGCGTGGTAAGACTTTCTCTGATGAGGGGCCTGCTCTGGGTTCCTTGAAGCCTTCGCAAAGCCAGTCGCTGCCTCGACAGGAATTTGGTCTGGATGGAAGTGGAAACTCCCGGCGAAGAGGTAGTCACTCTGAAGGGGCATGGTACGACTCGTTCATTCGCACCAAGACCCAGCCTGTGGAATCGCCAAATAGTTCCCAGCATGTGGCTACGCGCAAGCGCCCATTTAACATGTTCGGTACCAAGGGTGACCCATGGCTGACATCCGTGCTAGGGTTGGAAAGACCGTCATCACCACGACAAGGCTCGACCAAATCTGGGGAAGGAATGGCTCTGCCACGACCGTCTACGGAAAGCCAAAGTCAGTTCGGATGGAACGCGAACGCCTTTGGTGCTAGGAACAGCCCTCTCGGAGTTGACTGGAGCATCAACAATACTAACACTACTTCGTGGTCTCGTATGCCTTCTCGTCGGCCCTCGATCCAGCATGGTTCTTCTGCGAATCTGATCAGTGAAGACATGATGCATGACGATGTGTTGGACTTTCCTTCCAACACTCGTTCTCCCACCCAGGCTCCTATTGGAACCCGGCCTCAGTCGTCGGCCTCGTACATGCCTGGACAACTGTCAGCTTCTTCACTGCCACCGATCCCGCCCACGCCGCCAAAGCAGCTGAACCCCGCGGCAGCAAGCTTCAACATGTTTCAGCTTAAGAGAAACGAGGAAGAAAGGACGGAGAAAGCCAAACGAGCCGCGGAAAAGGCTGCAGAGAAGGAGGCGAAGAAGGCCGAAAAGGCGGAGAAGAAGGAGGAGAAGGCCAAGCAAGCGAAAGCAGAAAAGGCAGCACGCCGTGACAACAAGCACACAACCTCCGAGGCCGGCGATTCTCGTGACACCACTTCTCCACACGATTCCCGCATGTCCCGTGACACTCCTTCCATCTCCACCGCCGACATGTCAGAAGGCTCACCTCGCGAGTCCCTCGAACGCACCGTTTCACACGCTGCTTCTGAGAACGCAGGATCGATTGGCAAGGAATCATTCATGCAGAAACTCACGCGCAAAGGAAGCACAAGCCAATTCCTCACCTTTAGCAAGAAGAATACTCTCTTTTCCAAGAACAAGGGCAGCGACGTGCCAAACACGCCCGATGAAGCAGATGAAGATAGTGGCTTCTTGGGTCTAGGTCGAAGCACGGAGTCGATGGGGAACAGCCCGAACATCGGAACGCCAAAGGACAAGTCGAGTATGCTTAGCTGGGGCTCCATTAAGCGTATTGGGAAGAAGGACAAGACGCCGAGTTTGCATGAAAGCGTTGCTAGTGAGGCAACGGGCGATGAGGAGGATGTGTTTACTGAGGGCGCCAAGGCATAGACGTAGCATCCATCCATTGTAGATGTGAGGTGGCTTTTGAAAGTCACAAATGCATTTTTCCGTTCGGTTTTGATGGCTGCGAAGAGAACACAAGTGATGACACCCCTGGAATATGACGACGTCCCCTCATCCCCAGACTTTTCAGCCCTGCAGACCAAAAGCAGAGCCGCAAACCGGCGCTCGGACTCCCGCGTCGCACCTCTCAGCTTCACGACCAACTCTACCTTCTTTCCACCTTACCTCACCTCACCACCCCAACATTCACTCGCTCGCGCACAGCGCACGCCGCACACTCATCTAATCCACCATGGCTTCCCCCACCGCCGAGCCAATGCAGAACGGCATCTCCACACCACCGGCCACAACCACGGCGCCGCAACCAAGCCCGCCCTCGCAATCAACCCAACAACCCACTACCCAACCCCCAGCCTCACAACTCACAAATGGCACCTCGACCGCCACCGCAACAACGACAGCAGCAGCAGCAGCAGCAGCAGCAAGCACAAAAACACCAACGACGACCAACATGAATCCCCCTTTTCCCTCAACCTCGCTCCTCGACCCCGGCACCTCCAAACGGCCCCGCGACGCCCGCCTCATCCACCTCATCCTCGCCAACATGGGCGTAACGGCCTACACCGAACGCGTGCCCCTCCAACTCCTCGATTTCGCATACCGCTACACCTCCTCCATCCTCACAGACGCTATTTCCTATGAGCCTCCAACCGCCCTCGGTACCGCATCCTCAAACCATAAGAAGCGCAGCAACGCGGATAAGCACAACGACGATGATCCCAGCGGCGGTGGCAGTGGCGGCGGCGGCATCAGTCTCGCAGCGCTACGTACAGCGGTCGGCGCGCGCGCAGCCACGCAATTTAGCGCACAGCTGGGCAAAGAGTTCATGAGCGAGATTGCGAGCGAGAGGAATCGCATTGCGCTGCCGCGTGTGGAACGCGAGTTTGGCATCCGATTGCCGCCCGAGCGGTACTGTTTTACGGGAGTAGGGTGGGGTGTGCGCGGCGCGTGGGAGGAGCTGGAGGACGAGGAGGACGAGGAGGGAGAGGCGGGGAGTCAGGCGGGCGAGGAGATGGATACGGGAACTGGAGATGCGGTGGGATTTGGGGGGCCTGTTGGAGGGGAGGGGGTTAATGGGAGGGCTGGTGCTGGGACGCAGGAGGATACGCAGATGGGAGGTATGGAGGAGGAAGAGATTGATGAAGACGAGTTTGAGGAGGCCATGGGGGTTGCAGGGCCCGATGGGGGTGGGGGTGCGTAAGGGGGGGGTTCGGGATGTCGTGGCGAAGGGATAGGCGTGTTGGGGATCTTGGAAAGATCATATGCGTGAGAGAGAGGGTGAGAGAGAGACAGTGCAGAGCACCAAGGATCGATGGGATACAGCTATATTGATTGCATTTCAAGGCGTTTTCTTCTTCTCCTACCTGTTCGTATATACACATGGCCGGAGCAGGCCTTTCGGCGAGAAACCATCTAATGGACCTGAGCTCAGCCACGTCGTTTTCTCCTCGTTTTCTCTTTTTCCCTCTTTCTGCTCCTTCATCTTGCGCGGTATTGTGCTTTTTTTCTTTGCCGCGGCGCCCCTGGTTCAAAGGATACCGCGCCCGCAAACGCAAATGCAATACAAAGCATTACTCAAACCCCAATATCTTACAAACAAGCTCCAGCAGCCGGACATGTCATTGACGCATCATACCCATCGTGTACACAGCACGCTGCAGCAACCCGACCATGCACCCACCCTACGTCCCCCTGTAAACACCCCCCCTAACCACCCCCCTCTCATCCCTCCTATTCTCCTCTTTCCTGCGAATCCCTTCTCCCCCAGCCTCCCCCTCACCAGTAGCAGCACCCACCTCAGCCTTCCGGCCCACTAGCCTACCCTCCTCATCCAAATTCCACCATTCCTTGTGCTTGTGCCGTGCCTCCTCCACCCTCCTCTTATGTTCCTCGCGCTCTGCCTTGCGCTCCCCCGCCAGCGCAAACCATTCTTGCCGCGCGGCGTCCATTTCGGCTTGGTTCTGGTATTGCAGCATGCAGCTGTTCATGGCGAGGCGGGGGGCGCGGCAGGCGTAGATCATGGTTAGGGTGCGGCCGAGGGCGCACTGTGCGAATGCTGTGCCGGGGGAATGGGTTAGTCGTTGGAGTCTAGGGTGGGAGGTGGGAGTGGACAACGAACCTTCAATCTCCTTTGCGCATTTCGCGCGTACGTTCTTGTAGTACAGGTCTTTTACCTGTTGTTCTTGCGGGGCAGACAGGGGCGTGGGATTTGTGGGCGAGGCATTCGTCCCGATTATCATGCGGTCGGCCATTTGGACGGGATACTCGTTTTGCTCGGGTTGCGATGCTGGGAGCAGGGCGTGTGGGTTGGGTTTCCCTTTCCGTCCGGTTGGGTTCGAACTTCGGCCTGGTCCCTGGGCCGGGGAGGGGGTTAGAGGATTAGGGAAAGGTGTTGGGTGGTGGTGGTGGTGTTGTTGTTTGGTAAGGATGGAGGCTGGGGGAATGGGTGGAGGTGGCCGTGGGGTGGGAGGGCACAATGGGCAGATGGAGATTGCGGAGGGCGTGCGGAGCTGGGGACTGTGGTGGTGAGATGTTGAAGATGCTTTGTTGGTTCGGAGCAGGGCGACTTGCCGGGGTGGTTGGATTGGGAGTGGGATTTTGGGTCAGAGGTTTTGAGCACGTTGATTGCCCGATGTGGGATAAGCCGAGGTTGGGGACGAAACTCCGGCGTCGAGGACTACCTATGTGGTGCGAGCACATGCAAAGGGCTGTTTTCTAGACTTGCTTTGCTCCCTCACTCTACATCCCAACTTTGCCGTTCGAAAAAGCATCTTACAGTCGAGGTTTGTGACACTTTTCTAGTCATTATATGCTAGCGACAGACATCTATAGCCTCAAGTCTTTCTTGTTCAAATCCATTCAACTTTCAACGCGTCTGGCGAGTTCTAAACATTTCCACTATGAAGATCGCAGACCGGACATTCATCATCAGCGGAGGAGCATCAGGCCTCGGTCTGGCCACTGCCCGCGCCCTCCACGAACAAGGCGCCTACGTCTCGCTCCTGGACCTCAACGCCGACAATGGCACAAAGATCGTCTCAGAGCTCGGTACACGCTCCAAGTTCTTCGAAACCGACGTTTCAGACACAGAAGCCATCGCAAAAGCTGTGGCCAGTAGTGTAGCCTGGGTCAAGGAGACAGGAAAGGAGATTGGAGGTGTGGTTGCAGGCGCTGGCGTTGGTCTACCAGGCTTGATCGTCGACAAGAAGAATGAGCCACTGAGCATAGAAAGCATCGATTTTGTGCTGAATATCAATCTTCGGGGAACTTTGGACTTGATTCGCCAAGTCGTTCCGCACATGACGACCAACACGCCTTCGAACCCTGACGGCTCCCACGGTGTGATTATCATGATTGCTTCCTCTGCTGCATTCGATGGGCAGATGGGTCAAGTCGCATATGCTGCTTCAAAGGGCGCCGTCGCGAGCCTGACTCTCCCTCTTGCGCGCGATCTATCCAAATACGGTATTCGAGCTGTAACAATAGCGCCGAGTATGTTTGACAGCGCCATGACGAAAATGATGAGCGACAAGGCCAGGAAGAGCCTGCAGAACAGCATGGAGTTCCCCAAGAGAGCTGGAAAGCCAGAAGAGTTTGCGAGACTGGTGGTCGAGTGTGTGGGCAATGACATGTTGAATGGAACAGTGTTGCGATTGGACGGTGCCATGAGAATGCCCGCAAGGTTGTAATGTTGTTGATTGGGTATCATAGTAGCTGTACTTTCTCAATATAATATTAACGACTTGACCTGGGTACTCTTCAACGTTTCCTCTCGCGAATCTTGAACTTGACACCATTCTTGTTGACCCCTCCAACTGTGTTATTCATCTTTGCTCGTTGGGCGTCGAGTTCGTTTTCCGCTGCAGCGAGCGCTTTTTCCCGCTGCTTTGCTGCGTATAGCTTCATGACGGTTCGTGATTGTGCTCTTTCCCTGTCTTTCCGGAATTTTCGCGCCTGCATCTTGGCCAATGCCTCCTTCTCTAGCTGTTTCTTCGAAAGTGTGTGTTTTCGTGGCCCTGAATTATCGTCATCGTCTTCCCATTCGTCATGCCACTGTTCTGGTTCTGTTTGCCCTGGAATCTCCTGTCCATTCCCAAACCAAGCCTCTGGATCAAATTCCTTTTGCTCCTCCTCATTCTCTACAAACACACAATGCTTGCGCCTGTTTGTTGCATCTTCATCTTTCACCGCCCTCGCCTCTCCCTGCTCCTCAAGTATCAGCTTCTGTTCCAACTCTTCCCTCTCCTTCCTCGCCATCTGCAACATCGTTCGGATATATCCAGCATCTTGTGTCTTCAACAGCTTCACAACCTCGGTGCTCAACGCCTGATTGCCCCGATCCACAACCTTCTTGCCTTGCTTGTCCACTTTTGACGACATCATCTTGAACGAAAACTCATCGGGATTCCTGTCGCGGGCCTTTTGGCTCAGAATCTTGAGTTTGGCCTTCTTGGAGCGGTGGTCGGCGGCGCGCAGCTTGTAGTCTTTGCGCTTCTCGAGGAGACCCCATTTCTCGCGCTCGACGGGCTGCGCACGTTCTTTGTGGTTGCGCCGTTGGACGGCATTGCGCATGGACGACATGTTGAGTGTATATGTGGGATGTCGCGGTTGTGGAAGAAGATGTGCAGAAGAAGATGTGCAGGATCACCAGAAATTTTGGCGGAGCCTCATATGCCAAGATTTCGAGGCGCTAACGTATCTAACAGCCTAGGGTCTGGTCCGCTCAAACCAAAACCTCTGTTATACCGGTAACATCAACCACATCTTGCCTTGGACGTAATTGGCGCGCCACCAAGATCTGCCGATCTGTATAGATACGAGTCGTAATTTCAGATTCAGGATGTACTCGTGACGGAAGTGATGACCTCAGTGAATCATCAGCTGCGAGCTCACTCAGATACGCAATATATGGTATCTTATTCCTGCAGTAGAAGGAGTAGCCCAGGTATCTACGAGAAACTTAAATACACTGTGTATATTGCGTTGTATAAACCGCTGTACCATGTGGTATGTTAAGCAGAGTTCCTGAGCTGATTTGATCTTTACCTTTCCAAAGACTCTTTCGTTAAGCGTCCAACTCCTCGTAGGTAGCTCGTCTCCCTAAACTACCTATGGCAGTCATTTTTCCCTCTGTCTGACTTCAGGCACACTTATATGAATGTTGTTCGAAAATCACTTCGATCTTTCTAAAATTGTTGCGATTGCTTGCACTGGTGGATAGGGCTGCATAGATGCAATGTGGTAACATGTGTACATACCATATGAGTTAATCGTCATGCACTTCTTCAACAACCGCCTGTAGCACGTTCAGCAGTGACGATAAAATGATAGCGGCAACTATAGTGGCATTAAAAAGGTTTTCCCCTAGTAAAATTGCCGTATTGATTTGTTGATGGATTTTAGCGGAATTGTATATATGGATGTTTCAAGCAAAATGGGTTGTGGTATTAATTTTACGCAATGCGCACCTGTGCAATAGGCGCAGCTCTCTACATTACATTTAACAAGTTCAGGCTCTCTGCTTATCTTTTGCCTATGAGAGTATACCGTTATATAATAGCCGGAGCACCGATCTTGGTCATTGTTGGATATCAAATGGTAAATCCCGTCGAGTATTTTATAAATTCACGGTTGCTTTCATTAGATGTTGAGTATGACACACATATAAAGCGAGACTCTACATACCATATCGCACGAATTAGGGGGGTGCTAAACAAACGTGGTAACTAAAAGCTTTACCTTGTTGTATATCACTGGATACTACCACGGTACATTTCATCCATTACCATGCATAAATAACACATCTGTCCCAAAGGAAGTAAGCTTTTTCTGCAACAATATATAAAGAAACCAATCACAAGCTTATTATGAGAGCTTTTTGCCGGACGCATTCTCGCATAGTAATTTTAGAATTCACATCCGCATATAACCCATTATTAGGGATTCTGCGTAGTTTTTACTTGCTTGGTCCAAGTAGAAGCACAATTATGGCTTGAAACTAATCTATCTGTCTATAAAAAGACCTTATTTAGTTCTTATTCGAAAATATGTACCGTAACACGCATGTCGGGGGTGTTAGGTGGTAAAAGATGATTTAGCAAGTGTCAATCTTGTACCAACCAGCCAATGTGACAGTGTTGTAGTTATGATTTGTCACTCTCATTGTATTGCAATTGCAGTGTATTTAAGACGTGAGATAGTATGCCTTGTTGCAGTATTTTCTGGAGTAATCGGTAATTTTATTACTGGGTATGGAACCAGGTCTACTCGCACAAAGGCTACACTATAGCGCTAGCATATACATCTTGTTAATATGAAAGCTGTTTCCCAAGAAATGCATTGTATTAATACACTGTGGCTAAAATTCCCTCAAACCACAGCTTTTGCAAAGTCCACATGCTGCTCTATAGGGTGAATGTTCTATCATAGGTTTACAAATGATGTAAGAAGGTGCAGCCTGAGTATATACCTACCGGCAAACATATATGCATAGGCATTATGTTGCACGTCATGTCAGTCATGACGTGATAATAGAGATGCTAGTCTCGTTGTCTCTGCTTGCGCCTGCACCGTGTCTTCTTCATATGCACCCAACACAGTCGCCCCTCGGACCTCTTTGCACCCCTATATCGGAGCCTCCTGGTAGTAGATGTATTATTGCATTAATATTCATAGCAATTTTCTAGGAGATTTAAGAATATATGTGTTGTTTTTTGCAACCATGTTATATACTCCACATGAACTCCTCAGCTCAATGGTGAAGGGTGAAGGTATTTTGTACATCGATGATGGCTGTACGCCTCAGACAATCTAACATGATCTTGAAATGATTCTAGACGGTATTTGCAAAGTGACAGCTGATAATTGACTAATTTCCGTAACCAAGTGCATCCGATATATGTCAGTCACGTTCGACTTTGTAGCCGGCCCCCAGAGAAAGAACTATCGGTCCGTCAATAAGATATCAATCTAGAAAACTTCACCCTGCTTCGAGATAGCGGAAGCAACCGGAGGTTCCATTGCAGAAATTTTGGCCACAATGATGCGTCCAAACCGGACTATGGCTGGGGTGGGTATACCGACATTTTCGGTACACACCGGAAAGCGGCACGCCGGTGTAGTGAATGTGTACGGTAGAATCGAGACCAGACTATAAACGCTGTCAATGTTATACATTATCCGACGTCGTGTGATGTTGAATGACTTTGATATCTGGGGTGAGTCAAGATTGCGTTGAGTGAATGTAACGGGCATAGTTACTCGACCTTAGTTAATTCACTAACGACTGGTTGGATGACCTTCCAAATGGGTTGTGGCCACGGTCAAGCTCAAAACAATCGGCAAGCTATCCGTATGGTTTGCAGCTTGTATGTAATATTTCAGTTTCGCAAACTTTTCGAATTCAGTGTACTTTATGGTTTTGTACATGGCCAACCTATCGCAGACTATTCATCCAGCACCAAGGCAGACCTGTTCATTACACTTTTATCGTCTAGCTATGCTTTTTGCTTAGTTTATGTCGCCGGACATGCCTGATAACCTGTAATACCGTGGCCGTTCACTGCGTGCTTAAGTGTACTTGCGGAATCTGATATTGAGCTGCCTGGTGCCGCGCAGACTGTAGAGCAGTAGGACAAAGCCGATTAGAGCAACTGGGGAAATTTATTTGATTACGAATAATACGTCTCGGAGTTTCATACAAGATTTAATACAAAGTTGAGACAGCTCGTTTCGGCCGGGGCAACGCCGAGTTGCTGCGCCCCAATCGGCAGGTCTACCCACAGAACCACATGTTGGCAGGTCAAACATCTAGCGATTCCTGGTGCTATCTTTGTCTTTGAGTCAATGAATGCATTCTAGGCCTGGACAGGCGTCGTGTGTTAGTGGCGGTTTGACTGGTTTAGTCCTGTGTTGGTCAGACCCTTGTGGAATCAAGGGTCTAGAGTTAGAGTTAGAGTTACCGGTACATAGGGGCGTCAAGTTCCCATTACCGGTAGTCCCGCCACCCCGCCTGAGTCGAATTCATGGCAAATTGAGTCATGTCCTTGCTCACATTGCGAATCTGACATGTGAGTGATGCAACACAGATGCTTACCATACGGTATGGTACAAGCAATCCTGTAACTCTTGCTGATCTACCTTCAGTAGATAGCTGGCAAATTAACACGCAGTGGCGGCTTGCGGTGGCAATGTCGGGAGAATATTTGCGACCGAGTCATGATATACAATATTCTAGGTGTAACTGTTCACAATAGCAATCCATACTGTGTCAATTGAAAAGAGTTCATTAAAGAACCTCGTAACTGAATCATCTTGTACCCACAGGGCACAGTTCATGTGATCCAGCCATGTCGCGTCAACCGGAAGAGGGTTCACTTGACAAAGTCGTGACCGAATCATGGTATGTATATTAACACTTAACAAAAGTCCTGACCGAATCTTGGTATATTTACATAGCATATGCTACACAACTATGCGGACCAATTCCGGAAGGAGATTTTGGGCTGCAATGCCAGTCTGATTTTGCGTTTGATGCCAGTCTGATCATGCCTGCTATGGCAATTAAATTCCGATGGCACAGCCAATTACCGTACTGGATCTACAATACGAGCATGCTTGAGCAGAATGATGTGCACTGCAGTTCGCATGGCACTGATTGCTTGGGAAGGTTCGGCAACGCTGAATCTGCTGTGTGCAGTACAGTGTCACGCATTTCAGCTGTCGCCCATTACGGCAAAGTAATGCCATCCTTGATTATTACAGTACCTGCAGTGCACATAGAGTCTTTAGGTATCGCACGTTCTCCATTATTTGGTGGATACTGCGGTTGAGTGGCTCCTTTAGCTCCACCAATTAAATCCACTTGCGGATCCATGCGGAGTGCGTGTCCACGTTGCTGACCCACCTGTAGGTAAATTCTCCGAAGCCTATCAACTGTAGGCATTGGTCCAGGATAGCCATCATACGTTGACAGCACAACTACGACTCGGAGGTATCTCTTGGGAACCCAAACCCATCTCTATATCCGATTAGTTGGAACTCACTCAGAATTGTTCCTAGGGGTATGACTGGTGATGAGAGCCATTCGGCTGCTGTAAAGCACCGAGGAAACCCCTACCGTATATCGACTTTACAATTCAACTACTAATGCCAGAGTGACCAAGCAATGTTTCACGAAATGCCAAGTTTTGTCGAACCCTGATTCTCGGGGAGCCTGCACTTGCGGAGAATAATTTGCTGATCTATGGCTGTGTTCCCTTGGACGCTTCGCCCCTGGCGTGCTTTACTGGCCTTGACATAGACATACTAAAAGAAATAAAAACAAGAAATCAAACCGCAGGGGAGGTGAAAAGTTGTGTACTATGTCCAGGATTCTATAATGAAGGTTAACGACTCTCCGTAGTCATGATGCTGCCAGTACGTGACCATGACTCCAGCATACCAACTCAATCTGGGCAATCGCCACATCAAGCTTCAATCCACGAATACAACCGCAGAGTATCCTTCTCCACCATCTCATGTAGTTCCTTGGCTATGTTGGCTGAAACGTGAAATCCTCTCCTGAACGAAGGCCTGGGCTATGCTAACTGCCTTGGTACTACCGGAACGCCTGACTGTTGGGGCGGTGTTCGATCGGAGCAAAGGTATCTGTTCCTCGAGCAATGAATATAAAAGAGTCGCATATCCGGCGTCTTCAAGTTCGATACCACAGTTCAACCATCCAGCCTTCTACTACATTCACTTCACACTCTTCTCTATATCTTTATAGATTATTCTTATCAACCATCATCAAAATGATCCCTCAAATCGTCCTCCTCGCTCTTGCCGCTAGCATGGCATCTGCCCAAACTCTTACGATCCCGACTCGTTCGGGCAACGTCGTCTCTCTCCCCCGTCCCAGCACGATCACTGGCGCTGTGGACATGGGCAACAAGGAGTTCGACCGTGGCCGGCCCTGCAACACTGATGCTGACACCGGCAATGAAAACGCCGTCTTCATCCTCGCAAACGGTGCTTCTCTCTCGAACGTCATTATCGGTGCCAACGCACTCGAGGGTATTCACTGTCAAGGTACTTCACCAGCACTTTACTCAGTCTCCTTCTCTCAAAACAATACTAACAAGCGTCTAGGATCCTGCACTCTGAGGAACGTCTGGTTCCGTGACGTCTGCGAAGATGCGATCTCCATTATCGGTCGCGGCAATGCCGTTATCACTGGTGGCGGTGCCAGCGGAGCCCAAGACAAGATCATCCAGCACAACAATGTTGGTACCGTTACTATTCGCGGCTTCACTGCCGTCAACTCCGGAAAGCTCTACCGGTCCTGCGGCGACTGCACCGACAATTCGTCTAAGAGCCCTCGTCACGTCGTTGTTGAGAACGTCCGCGTGAATGGCATAACCACGGACCTCGTCGGTATCAACAGCAACTTTGGAGACACTGCCACCATCAGCGGAAGTTGCGGATCCGTTAAGGGTAGGGTCTGCCAGGAGTGGACGGGTGTTAACAAGGGCAACGGTAAAAGCACAAAGCGCGACAGAGATGCCAGCTGCCTCGGTGCTCAGGGCAAGATGATCCAGCTCCCAGCTTGTTAAGCTTGCCACCAAATTCAAAATTGCCAGGCAGAAGATACTGGAGACGATATCGGTTGCCGCGGCAGTATTGGATACATTGGCACGACACGGATGGGTCTGGCAGCCACACTGTTGCCTACTAGGAATACTCGGTGCTTGTAGCGATACAACACTGTCTCACAGTGGAGCTGGATGCTATCCGCTAGTTGGGTCTGTTCTTCTGTGAATATTGTTTCTTGACTTTTGTACATATTGTTCTTGACTTGTATATATTTTCTTGGTTTGTACATACAGCCAAAGTACATAGAATGGTGCGGACGAAATACACTCTTTTACCTTGCTACCTCTGGGTTCCAGCCAAGATTGCGCGAGAATTTGCCGTGGAAGGCTTCGCAATAACGTGTTGATCGCGTAAAGGGCCAAAAGTATGTCGCTGATCCTATCTAGGGAGACAGCATTGACCAAGGCACGACACTGACGATCAACCAACCCGAATGGCATTCCAAGAAACACCATAGGTAACTAGGATGGACGTCGTCTCGAGATGGTCCGTCGTGGGTGCCACGGGCCGGGATGTTGGTTTTGTGTATCATCGCTTTTAGGAATCCCTACAGAGAATATGTATGTAAGACGGGCTGACAGTGTCAGCTAGGTACCGGTACTCTAGGTGCAAGCATACACACCGGTAGTGGGTAGGTACTCTAGCGAGCAAACAGAATGTAAGACGGATACCTGGGGGCTGGGATGGCACCGAGAACGAGGCCAAGATGATGACGGTAGCCCAGTACAAGCCACTAGCCCTTTGCAGCCTCTCCGCAACCGCAAGATGCCGCCTTGCATTGCACGCCTTCCCGCCATTGGTTCCATCTACAACTCTCCAGAAGGCCATGGCATGGATGGATTTCCATATCAAGAAGATCCCGTGCACCTGAAGAATACACAAGAGAAAACCCCCCTCACACCGCGGCTGAAGAACTGATGGCCCTTGGATTTTCCGCTTAACCGAGCCCAAACAGACCTTGTCACAGTCATGGCGCCATCCCCAGACCTGGAGTTGTACGTTGATCGTAACTACAACGGGGTGTGGAGCCCCGCAATTCGATAACCAACACTTGGGTTCCTGAATGTCCTTCGGGCCAATGTGTACCGGGGTTTACTTGGCTGGCAAAATAAAACGAGTTTGATTATCCTTGTCAGCTGCGCAACGACTATGTATATGAGGGTACTTGTAGCCGTGTCACGAAGATCTTGTACTTGTCATCCAAGTTCTCTGTTCATTGAGACTGCCCCTGTACGATGGGCATCATGAAGTTCTCTTCGCACCTCCTGCTCGCAGCTTCCTCGGTGTCTGCGAGATGGATCGTTCCTGGTGCAAGATGGCGGGACACGGCTGGTGATCTTGTCAATGCGCATGCGGGCGGTATCACCGTTGATCAAGAGACGGGCAAGTTCTTCTTGTTTGGCGAGTACAAGATTGAGGGGCAGGTTGAGGGCGGTGGCATCAGCGTGTATAGCTCGGATGACCTCGTGACGTGGGAACCCCATGGCCTGGCGCTCGAGCCCATCGAGGGACACCCTTATATCTCGACAGAGGATATTATCCAAAGACCAAAGGTTGTGTACAGTGAGGGGACTGGGAAGTATCATGTCAGTATCGAGCAATCTCACAAGGACTACCTGTATATATGCTGATCATGTTGAAGATGTGGTGGCATGCAGACAATTCCACATATGGAGAGCTCCTTCAAGGTCTCGCTACGGCGGACAATATCACTGGACCATATACTTTCATCGATGCTACTGCACCCCTAGGTACACAAGAACAACTCCACTTGGGCAACATGTAATACTGACGACCAAATAGGCAATTGGAGTCAAGACTTTGGACTTTTTGTCGACCAAAAGGATGGACGTGCATACTCGCTGTACTCGAATGGCGATCGCAGAGAAGGCCGTGATGTATATCTGACCTCCTTTAACGAGAACATCACCGCACTTGAAGAGGTTGTTCACCGTTTTGACAAGTACGATCTTGAAGCACCTACGATTATTCAAACCGACAAGAGCTACTTTGCGCTCATGTCGCATAAGACGGGATACCGTCCAAACAGTACGAAATCCTGAGGTATATATATCTAGTGGTTTCAGGTCCTGACATTTTACAGACGTGGTTGCTTTCCGAGCCGATAAGCTCAGCGGTCCTTGGTCTCAACCCTTCATCGTTGCCCCATTGAACACGCGCACCTATAACTCGCAATCCGGCTTTTCTCTTCGTATCAACGGTACCAAAAAGACCACGTACCTATACCTCGGTGACCAATGGGATTCCATCTCTCTATGGGAATCCCGCTACATCTGGCTCCCCATGGAGATTGACGATGAAAAGAAGTCTCTTGAAGTCAAATGGCACGACGTCTACGATCTCGATGTCAAGACTGGAGAGGTCACGCCCATCAACGGCACAACTTACTATGGCAAAGACGCCACCACCACCGGTGACGCTTTCAAGCAAGAGGCGAATTTCGGCAGCGACGGTGTCATCCTGACCGGCATCTACGGCAACGACAGCAAAGTCACTTTCCACAACATCGAAGGCGAGGGCAAGCCGCAATGGGTATCTTTCTACTACCAGAACACAGATGACATGGGTTTCGGTGATCAGCCTGGTGGCACACCCGATCGTATCAATGGTACATGGCAGCTGCGTCGCATCGCGAGCGTCATCGTGAACAATAAGACAGAAGAGCTTTCGACACTTTACCAGAGGGACACCCACAAAGGTATTATTTTGAGTACGCCGCTCATGCTGAATCTTGAAAAGGGGAATAATACAATCACAATTGGAGGATTGAATAACGGAAAGGATGTCAAGGGCGCGGATATTGACCGTTTAGTCGTGTATCCTCCCGAGAAATAGATGAAGTAATGTGCAGATTTGCATATTAGATATAGCTCACAGCTTACTGCGCGGGCATCAATTACTTCTTATGTGTAGCCTCCAGACTCTTGCCGGTACCGGCCAAATCATGACCACCAAGATGCCCTTATTCTATTATAATAGTCATGGGATCGGATGACAAGCGATATATCTTGAGCTAACTTGCGACTCATGTGTGAATAATGAGGATGATTTCGAGATGTTGATACACGGTGTACCTGATGTGGTTAAGACTAGGCAACCATAATCCTGCGAAGCGGGCCCTGGAATCACAACCAGCATTACCTATACAAATGCGGCTCCTGTGTCCGACACCAGATCTCACTGACCACCTCCAGAACCGTCATGATAGTACGTATAGCCACATGCACACAGAGAATGACCATCCCATGCGGAATCACACTCAGTTCTGTACAGGAGCATCCATAACTAACCAACAATAACCCACAGTTCCAAGCCGCCCGAATGACTATTCTCTACCTAGACAGAGCAATCTAGCCCCCAAGCCGGTGGGGTTGCCCTCGAAAAAGGAACCCAAAAAAGCCAACTGTCTACGAATTCAGCTGTAGATAAAGAATAATGGATTTTGTCCGTACTCAAGTTGCTGTCGCGAACCGCTCGCATGGTCGCTTGATGCCGAAGCTGCGGCAGACCAGGCAAATTGCAAACTATTCACTACATTACCGAATGAGCTCCGTCTTCTGATCTGGGAGTTTTCGCTTACGAAATCTGCCCCACGGGTACATGATCGTGGACGGCCGCTGGGGTATCAAGCATCACGCTCACCAGGAGCACCACTTCGTTCCGACATTGCATTTGCGCTCTTGCAAACCTGTCGTGCCGTCTATTTCGAGACCTATACACTGCCTGTATCTTGTAACCCCTACGTCGTACAAAACTGCTACCACAGTGCTGAGATGAAGAAGTTTCTGCCCTGGCAGTATGCCGCGATACAGCGCCTGGACATCGATCTCATTCAGGCTTCACTCGAGGGTGACTGCTTCTGGGACTACCTTTTCGAAAAGGAGAAATGGAATCTGGGCGTACGTAATGAGAGCGCGTACGTTGCGCCAAAGCGACATGTAGTGCAGCGTCAATACGAGCCTTTTGATCTCGTGCCTACGCCCGCAACATCCAAGCCAGACCAACGGAAACTGCTAGACCAACAGAAACTGCTATGCGATGTTATCAGAGACGCCTCGTCTTGCCTGTCAGATATCGATGTCCGGCTTCATGCGGAGGATTCGTCTTTCAGAGTCATGTTAGCGCGACCAATTACTCATTTGACACTCCGCCTCGCTGCGGATTCTTGGTGGACGTGGACGGATGATCCTGAAACCATCACCGCGACCGAATAATTAGGTCTTGATCCTGCGCTGTGAGATGGAAGAGATGATCCGACTATACGACCCACTCGTTGCCGCATGCAAGAATCTGCCGATAGGCGTCGCGTTGGGACTTTCCAACAAAGCAGCCCATGTGCGTCGCCGACATGGGGTACCGCCATTGCTTCTATACCCAACATTCAGAGCTTGGAACTTATCCTCGAGACTTTTGCGGTTGAAAAGGCCCAGCTGGATGCGGTTGTGGAATGTGCAAAGACTTGGAGGTTTCCAATTGTGACTTTTCGACAGGTTTTGTTGTAGGATGGGAGAGGAGAGTCGGGGTTTTGGAGTAAGGCGGCGCCTGAACGGGACGGAAGTGCGTCATGGCCTGTTGATGACAGAGGTTTGGAATGCAGTGATAGGTGTCTTGGGTTTGAGGTCCGGGTTGTACGCTTTGTAAGAAAGTACGATAGAAGTCTTTGATGGAGGAAGTGTGAAGCAGGGGCCCGCAAACAGCAACACTTACCAGTGTATAAGCCATTAGCCATCTCTGCATCAAGTCACGAGAGGCCAGGTTGGGGAATATAGACCGAGATGTGACTTGTAAGGAACAAATAATAGGTATTTGCAGAAACGCTGGATTTTTCATTTCAGTGTCTAGCAGAACTCTGGGGTCCATCATCCATCTCTACTTCTTCTTCAATCGTCGGCAACGTCAGTGCTTTATAACCCTTTCTGCCCTTCCTCATCCTTTGCAGACACCGATCCGTGTGCAACAAATGGCCTCTCTTCTGCCTCACAAAGCCCGCAAAGCACACTGCGCTGAGTGCTACAGCGCCCGCGCTAATGTACACAGGAATCTTGAAGTCCTGAGGTCTGTACCACACCATCGTTGTCGCGAAGGAGAGGAGTTCAAAAAGGTTTTGCAGGCTCATTTCGATGGCGGAGAAGGAGCCGCGTGAGGAGGGAGGAGCATCTTCCTGCACCAGAAATTGCACGCTGAGATCGAAGCCCCATAGTCCAAGTCGACTTAGACAAACACCCGCGACCAGCACTGCGCCCGCTATTTTCGTGTTCATGGTCACTGCATCTGTCCCTGATCCAGCCCCAGCTGATGAGAAGAGTCCAATGGCCAGTGCGAGAGATGCAACTTGTTCATTAATAAACCAGAGTCCAGATCGTACGGCTCCGATCCGACTCATAAGCCATGGTGCGGCACATGTAGCCGAGACTTCGAGAACCACGGAGACAAGCCGCATGAGGGAGATGGAGGTACTGGTGTAGCCGAGAGTGAGGAGGTAAGTTGTCATTTGGCCTGAGAAGCTGAGGACGGTGAGGTAAAGAAGGGAGAGGGAAAATGAGGCGAGGAAAGCGGGGTTTTGGATGTATGTGAGGTACGGGCTTAGAGATGTCGTGTGGTGTTTGGGTAGTGCTGAGACATTCTGATCCTCGGTTGGCGTTTCACTATGCGAACGACATCCCGTCTCCTGCTGTTTTGCTCGCTGTAGTTCCGGGACCGCGGTGTAAACTTGGGCAATGGCAAAGTACTCGATGAGGACGCTCAGAGCATTCTGCCCAAAGACCACCCAGATGGCGACGCGAGTAGAATAGCCGTCGAGAAGTCCAATTCCCACAGGAGCGATGAGTTTACAAACCAAGTCGATTCTCCTCATTGCACTGTTCAGCTCTTGCCGATCAATTCCTAGGCTATCAGAAACAACGATAATCCAATCGCGTTCCACAGCCACGGTGTTTGCTACGAAGGCAAGTTTCTCGAAACAGGCCAAGACGACGCTAGCGGTGAATAGAGTGTACATGAGATAGCTCTTCTCTGCCCCATCGCGTAGCATGAGCACCAAGATGAAGCACGAAGTCGCCACACTAAGTCGTTGCCATACTATGCTTTGTCGGACGATGTAAAGCCGGTCTTTGCGATCAACTTGGTTGCCAATCCAGGATCCAAGCAGAGCTGCAGCTGCAGAGCGGAAAAGCGCATAGCAAGAGGCGAAGAACAGGGTTCCAGGAAAGATAGCTGCGAGGAAGATGACTGCACCGAATTCAAATGTTCGCGCATTGAACGTGGACAGCGTGTGGGAGACGTAGAGCCTCCATACCAGCTTTCTCGTTGATTTGGCCGAGGTCTGGGGGCTGGTGGGGTCGTTGTTTAGTGGAGGGGGGGCGCTGGTGGTTGACGAGCGCGGTGACAATGTCGCCATGGCTATAGGTGTGGTGTAATTGCAGCCTTCATCTCAGAGAAAAAGAGGAAGAGGAGGAAGAAGAACAAGACAGATATCGGCCATACTCACAGCAGAAGTCAGAGCGTGGTGGTCATGAGACGTCGAGTGCGGGCAAATGCCCAGCCTTTGCGCAGAACTGAAGTCTTCGTCTGGACCCTGATTGATCGGCAGCTTTAACTCTGTCTGGCCACTGTTTACGACTTTCACTTTGCTCCATGTCAACTTCACCCAGCACGCATGGCACGCACGCTGTATTTTCGTTACGTCTTTGAATAGAGAACTCGTGGGGATGAGATGCCGACCACAATATGTGCTGCCACGCGTCCTACTCTGTGTGGAGGTCCTGCTCTTGACAGCTGTCTTCATGCCGTTGACTTGTGGGACTGGCTCTTTGATTTTCCGAACGACGAACAATTGTGCCAGTTAAGATTCAGTTCTTCTTCTCTAATTAATTACCTAATAAAGAAATCCGGTTATTCGGCACAGAGTGAGAAAGGCATTGCCAAGGTCATAGCTTCACACAATCAACCTGCAGCGCCTGGGACGTCGGCATGCCATCAACAACTCTAAGACGAAGCCAGGTCGGATGCCACGACCACTGAGGAATGCTACACGAGGTGGGCAACAGCTTCTGGCTTCAACCTTCGCCATCGAGAGGACTAAAGCTACTCAGGTCGGGTTCTGCTCCCCTTCAGCAGGCAAGCCACACGCATACGACCCGCACCTCTCGTCGTACACCAGCCATTGACCAGCCGTACCCAACCGACGCGGACTGAACCCAATAGTAAGGATGGCGAAAAGCAAGATCGGAGCAAATTTGCACATAACGTCTTGGAAGGCAGCACCGTAGCTTTGATATCGCTTTTTGGCCTGGGGCTAGGAGGCTACGTATACAATCTCTTCTACAAGAAAACCGTAAGAGATAAAATCGAAAATGCTTTCGCTAAGGGGTATAGCTCGCAAGAGCGCGTGGTTCTCGGTCGAATCTCATATGATACCGAGCCCAGCAAATTGCAGGAGGTGGTAGAGAAGGAGTACTGGGTTCCTAGGGCAGAGCAAGAGCAGATCAACGATATTGTCAGCGGCAAAACAAGAGGAAGATACCACCTCATCATCGGTGAGAGGGGGACTGGCAAACGAGCTCTGCTTCTCGAAGCTATGAGAAATGTAAATGGTGATGGGATCGCCATGTTGGAAGCCCATAATGACCTGGAGGTGTTTCGAACACGATTTGGCAAAGCCATTGACTACGAGTTCCACGAAGACTACATGGGTGGACTTTTCAGTATTAGAGGACCGCGAGACAGTACCCCCTTGCTGGACATCGAGAGAGCAATGAATCAAATGGAGAAGGTGGCTTTGTCGATGCGGAAGAAGCGTGGCAAACCATTGCTGCTGATTATCAATAACATTCACTTGTTCAAGGATGATGGCGCAGGAAAACACTTACTAGATATTCTGCAACAGAGGGCTGAGATTTGGGCTGGGAACGAGCTTGTGACGACAGTCTTCACATCCGACGAATTTTGGACGCTCGAGAAATTGACACCGCACGCCACCAACATGCATGTCATCAACATCAGAGATGTGCGAAAAGATGTAGTCACGGCAGCGTTAAAAAAGTACCGTGCCCGATACCACGGTGAAGACGTGCCACACAGCATTCTAGATGAGGTCTATGCCAAGGTCGGCGGGCGACTGATCTTTCTCAATCAGGTTGCAAAGTCAAGAGACATGCTGGATACTTGTAAGCAAATCAATCGAAGAGAAAAGTCATGGTTCCTCAACAACTGTTGGATTCTCGGTGACTCAATGGACGACGACGTCGAAGAGCAGCAAAAGTACTGCGCAGCAGCCATAATTCTGGCCCGAGCGCTCGTCCTGCGGGAACAAAAAGATACCTCTGACCTTGAGCAATTCACCCTCCCTGAAATCCCTCTTCACGAGGCTCGCCAGATCATTACTCGCGCCGACTTTGTGCACCCTTTTGACCACATCAATGTCTTTCATATCGATGCGAACGGGATGGTACGCGCCGACTCTGTGCCAATGCAAAACACCTTCCGAGAAATTGTGAATGAGCCAGGTTTCGAGGAGCATCTCAAGGCTACGTTGAACAGGCTTGATGAGCTCGAGAGCTTGGCAAGAACGAGAGAGATCGCTTACAGAGATGCACCTGACAGGAGCGGGGGGGTGGTGCCTGTACAGACCTACTGCGCGAAATTGTAAAGTTGTTAGCAGAAGAGACTGATGAAGAACGCGTAGTCGTTGGGTACTGGCAACTCTTGCTTTGTTTCAGCGTATTTAGGACGCGGTTACCACTCGCTCTCGACTTCAATGTAGAACACAGGCTTGTCGAGCACGAAGGAGGCAGGGTCAGTCTCTCCTGCCTCATGTATCCAAAGACCTGGAAAGTTGTCAATCCTGGGGATATACGGAGACAGGCTCGGTAAGGCTGTCAGTTTTCATCATCCTTCTGGCTGCTGAGAGAATTCCATTTTTTAACATGTCATTCTGTCTTGTCATTTTTGACGACCTCGTCGTGTTCAAAGCGATGGTGCTTCTGCTCCCCGCCGTAGTTGCAAAGAACCGAGATGTTGGGACTGATCCATAAGGTTTTTAAACAGCATATGACGAAGCAATCTTATCATCGAAGCTATATTATAGAGTCTATCTAGATTACACAACATGCGATTTACGCTTACTCGTACTTCATGCCAAAGAAGGGCCACCCACTACGCCCCAATCGCCAATCAATGTGGCATTGGGCTGTAGTCGACTGATCAAGATGTTATTGGTACATGTAGAAAGGCCTAATCCGTAGGCCTGTGCCGAGCAGAATGTCTCATTCCCATTCCCATTTCCATGGAGACAGGGTGATCTTGCTGGATTTCTTGCATATCAAGAGGACCTTGCTCGACAATTCCTATGTCACCGCGATACAGCCTTTCTGGAGCTCCACTGGCGGGCCCTACAATGGCCTTGTCAAGAATGGCGATGATGTGTGTGTGTGCTTCTAGGAGAACAGACCATCTCGACAGTCACTACAGCCATTTGTAACTTTCCATCTACAGCCCATCACATGGTTCACTGATATGAGTTGTAGGACATCACCCCAGTCGAAGGCATCACTATGCACAAAATCAACACCGTCCTCGCATTCGGTGCACCCTATCAACTCTTCGCCGCCCGAGCAGGCCAACTCGCGATGAACAGCGCACTTGAAGCTGCCCAACTCAACTTTACATTGGGTAAGACTAGATCTGATGTCCCAGGCCGAGAAAAAATAAGTTTTCACTATATCCGTGCCTGAGGACGCCGCGTTCGAATCGATTAGCTCTGTGCTCAAGTCTGCGGATTTGGCCACTCTCCAGGATGCGCTTCGCTATCACATCATTCCTAGCACATTTGTTTTTTCGCCATCCCTGGAGAATACTACGATTATATCTCTCGAGCGTGCGGACTTGACTTTCACCGTCCTGCCGGATCGTTCTGGCTGGGTGAATAACGCGAATATGGCGTTTCCAAACACTATACTGTACAACGGTATCACCCGTGTCATCGACAGGTGAGTCCACCACAATCACCTTCGCACTACATCGAGCAACCTAATCAGACCATCCCACAGTGCGATTGCGCCATGATCGCGCCTCCCTGGAACCAGATGCTCCTGGATCTAAGCGGCTGGCCTTTCCCAACGCGTCTGCGGTCTTGCAACTACCTTTCTTCACCGTTTCTTTTGGAGACGACTCCATGAAATACACAACAACGCCAAAATTGCTCAAGACTGTGGCTGCTGTTGCGACTCCCACAGGTGAGCCTACGCTGACGGGCTCAGGGCAGCTCCCTGCATTCACTGGAGCGGGGAGCAGGATTTCTCTTGGTGTGGTGGCCGCACTGCCTGTTGCAATGGGATTTGCTGCGTACTTTGTTTAGATTTGTGAAATTTCAGGGAGGGGTGGGTATCGGGAGGGTAGGAGCTGGTTGTGGACATGTTAGGCAAAGAAATGGGTTGAGCGCGTAGGATGTGTCAACGGCGTACTTTGCTATCGAAATAATAGATGAAAATATTATGACTGCTTCATCATGCGCGTATGAATTCAGCATAGTTCAGAAAGTGTATAGGATATGGAAGTACAGTTCCAACACTACAACTGTAGCATAACTCGTGACTTGAGACTCTGGTAGTGACACTGACCCGCACTTGTCCACCCTTTTTCGTCAGAACGACATATGCGGATTTCTCCTTCAAGTTATTCAAACCCCATAAGTAACGCACATAAAACAAGACGATATTCTCATCCATGCCTTGTACGCTATAGGCTATCATGGTTCATGGTGGGGCCTGATGGCATGTGTTCTTCATCACAACCAGCCACAACAAAGGGATTTGGAACAAAGAAACCTCACATAACACGCAGCCTCTCCAACACATATCCGTCCATGGAAACAACCTAGCCTTTGGGCAAGAATTAGGAAATGGAAGGGAGGTCGGTTGTCAAGGTTGTTCGGCCAGCCACAATCTGCTCGCCCCTGTTGTGCTGGCCAATGACAGCGGTATAGATCTATATGCAGCAAACCCCGTAGTCATGAAGTCAAACAGAACACTTCTCAGTTTCAAATACATGGACTTCTCGTTCATAATCTTCTCAATAGAAATGTATCAACTTGCACCCATTGCAACTCCCCCAGCTTTCCAAGCGCATCCATCAATCTCCCCCACGAACTGTAACCCCGCCATCCCACCCCAATCTCTCGAGCCATTGTTCCGGACATTCATATGATTTCCCCCATATTCGTCCCAATGTACACTAACCCTTTGTCCCTCTTCACTCCCACGAACAACAGCAAACCCCAACCCCATACCCCCTAATATTCACCGGATGCGGTCCTCACCCCCCCAACAAAGCCCAAGCAAGCCGCATCACCAACAACAAAGGGCAGCGCAACAGCTTTAAACAATCGACCGCGTATTCAGAAATACATTCCCAAACACTCTTCTACCTGCAGAAAATCCAGAGACGATTTTTCCCCCTTAGGTTTGGCTAGCAAGATCACCCTTCTTTTATCCTCTTCCACGGCAAAAATCCTCCTACCACTCTGCCCGTGTTCGTACGATACCCTAAAAGCAACCTCAGGCCCCAAAATCCCACCCTCTCAAAACCCCAGGACTTTTTGCAACCCCACCCACATATCCCCTACGAAAAAATACAAGGCATGTCCTACCTCTACAACGCCCTATCCTCCATCCCCGCAAACATCTTTGGCTCTTCGACACCACCACCACGTGCCCGTACTCGCCGCCGCATGCCGTCGAAACGCAGAGCCAGAGGCGATGTGGGCGGGCGTGCTGCTAAGATTGCACGGTATGATGGGTCGGGTGGGGATTATGTAACGGCGGAGTATGAGACTCTGGATGAGGAGGGGAAGGTGGGCCAATGGGAGAGCGTTTGGGTGTCTGGGGAGGAGGAGATGATGGATGAGGGTTGGGAGGATAGGGGGGAGATGTGGGATTATGCGGAGGATGGGGAGGGAGATGAAGACGAAGAGGAAGAGGAAGGAGAGGAAGAAGAAAAAGAAAACAAACATACCTCCCCAACCAACCCCCCCATCATCCTCCTCTCCTCGCCCTCGCCCTCGCCCTCCTCCATCGAGAATAGAGAACCCACCCCAACCCCTCCCGCCCCCACCCCATCTACCCTCCGCGCCGCCGCAAAAAAAACATACACCAAAGCGCGCCGCCTACTCCAGGAAATGCCGCCAGGAAGTCGAGCAGATAAAGTGGCGGAACTGCTGCGCGAGGTGAAGAGGGATTTGGAGCGGGGGGGTGGTTTGGATTCCGACGAAATCGACGAGTTTGAATTCGACGAGTCCAACGAGTACGGCAATGACGATGACGCCGATGATGATAAGCCAAAAAAGGGTTCCATACCGACACACACATCCCAAGAAGCACCACAAGGAGGGAAAAAAGCGGCCAAGACAGTGGCATTTGCCGCCACAGGGAGTGAGTCCAGGACCACGGGGTCTGGCGCAGGGGAGACGGGAAAGGGAGTAACGGGACCGATGGGTGGGGGAAGAGGTAGTGTGATGAAAGACAGGGTGAGAGGGGGGAGGGGTGAGGAAAGGAGAGGGTTGGGGTTGGGAGATGAAGTGCTGTTTACATCTGGAGGTACGGGTACGGGTACATCTACACCTACATCTACAACACCGCCAAACAGCAAGGCCAAGACCAAGACCACAACCATCCCCAACCCAACCCCCCTCCCCCCCTACACCCAAACCGACACAATCCTCCACACAACCCTCTCCCACCTCCAAACCCTAACCACCCACCTATCACACACGCACTTCTTCCCCAAGTCCACCCCCAACACCCCACCTCCAGCCTGGTACGCCTCGCTCCCCCCCAGCACCGCGCGCGTGCTCGGCTGCGTGGCATCGTGCGGGCCCGGCGGGCTGGCGGGCTGGCACGACATGTTTGTGGATCAAGGGAAGCGGGAGGCGGTGGTGTGTGCGGTGGTGGGGAACGTGCTTGTTGAGCAGGTGTTTGGGCATTTGATGTTTGGGGGAGGGGAGGAAGGGGTCAGGGGGGTGGAGGGGGTGGAGGGGGAGTGTGCGGAGTGGGATGGTGAGTGAGAATTCTCGTTCTCCTTTGTTTTTTTGTTTGAGTTTGTTTTGGGGAGTTGTTCTCGTGTGGTTGTGGTTGTGTGGGAGAGGAAAAGGAAAAGAAAAGGCAGAGGATAAGGGGTTAATGATTGTGTGTGATGTAGGATTCGATCGAAACGCCCAATACGCAACGTACATTGCCTCGCTCCTCGAGAACAAGGAGGCAGCCGACAAACTCGACTTTAGACTTCCTCCTACCTTTATCGCCCATGTAGTCCACATCATCCACGCGCTATGGGCCCACCTCGCGCCCATCTACACACTCTGCCACGGCGCCCAGGGCGCTCACAACACCACAACGCCAATCCCCGCCCCCATCTTCGCCGCCCTGCACCAGATTGTCACGCAAGCCGGACTGCTCAGCCTGCTTATGCGACTGGACAGACACACGGTCTACTACTTTGAGCCACTGTTCAAAGAGAACAAGTACGACCCCGACCGCATGAAATGCATCAACCATGCCGACATGACGCAGCGGAATCCACGTACACCCGTGGAGAAGCTGAGCAAGGCGGAGCAGGAGCGTCGTGCCAGGCTGTCAGAGGCCGAGAAGCAGCGGGCGCGCGGCGATGAAGCTCTCACGCAAATCACCATCATGAGGGGCCTGTGTGCGTATCGGCGCGGGGGGTGGGAGACGGGGGATAGCACGGCGGAGGTACCCAAGTTTGAAGATGCTGCGTCTGAGAATCAGGGGATTAGGGTGAGGATGCTGACGCATGGGTGGGTGTATTGTCGCTGGGGGAGAGCGCGGGGGTATAGTAAGGGGAAAGTTGGGGCTAGTGGAGATGAGAAGCTGCATGGTGATGCTTGGAAGGGCGGATTTGTGGAGTTCACAGATGTTGAGGGTGTACCGAATTGGTTGGAGATGGATAGGCAAGAGAGAGGTGCGAATGCAGCTGTTGACAATAGGAAAGGAAAGGGAAAGGCCATGGAGATACATGACGAGTCATCAGAAGACGAATTATACCGCTGAATAGGTACTGGCCCGGGGCAAGGATGAGAAGGTAGGAAGGCTCGTGTGGCCATGGATTCGCTGCCTGGAAAATCCGGGATAGAACCTGTTGTCGTTATGTTAAGACTTATTTCTCGACTTAAATCTGGATTAGTGTAGCAAAGATGAGCCAACTGCAGGATAGTGCCGATCAAGTCCATGTCCAGTCGATACAGCTTCGTCCCAAGAGATCATAGGCTGAACCGACAGATCACACCTTGACCGATTGCGTCGAGTGAATAGCGGCCTCATCTGTGTAGCTTTTGCTCGGGCTATCATGCCGACTACATCGAGACTACAATCTCGTATCGACGTCGATGGGAGTGCCAGTCTGACAACCGATCAAACTGGTAGCGAAGTACATGTTAAAAGTATGCCTTGGACAAAGCCGGCCCATGTCGGAAAGGGCGGACGCAACCGCTAGGAGACAAAGAATCTAGCCTATCCAATCGCGATATATGGAGCATTGCGTGAGGCTCATCGGGACAGTCAACGTCGAGGAGTGAAACGTCAGTATTTCGTAACAAATGAGAGTAACTGCGCGGCCCAATGAACATCGATTGTCGTTATTGGTTTGACCTGATTATGTTGGCCTGGCGTCCATCGTTGCGGTGCGATAGGCTGCAAACCAAACTTACACATGTTTGGGTTGAGTGCATCATCCAGAAGTGTTACCCCGCAAGAGGGTTTGGGTATTAAGGTTTCGGCATCATCTATGGCGTTATCGTTGCGGAATGTGTGGGGAAGGGTCCCAGAGTGGTCAGAACCAATTTGTTGGGTGTTGAGTTCTGGGTTTAATCAAGTTGCCAAGCTCGAATAAGTTTGTAGTACGCCCGCATCCGCAACATCGTGCTACGAAATGTTGAACAGGTTGCTGGAGCCGAGCGACAAGGTTCGGATAGGAACGCAAGTCCGAAACCCACGACAATTGTTCGATAAGCTAGAATGTGACAACAAGAAACTCCGGTGACTAGGGTGATGATGCGTTCAGCCTCCCTTGTTTGGCGTCATGTTTCTTGAGTCGTAACTCTGACAGCCGTGCTCTCCACCATGACCACAGGGCTATGTAAGCCCAATAGCTGGCCAATATTGCTTGCATGAGGGCAAATACAAGCCCCCTGGTTGCGTTGTTGTTGTACTTTCCATCATCCATCTTACGCATCCCGTGCTGGGTGCGTCGATTGCCCGGCACAGAGATTCAGCACTGTTGCGAGCTGAGGATACCCCATTGTCAATCTGACGTCAACGGCGGGCTGTGAGATGAAAAAGGGCCGATGAATCGTATTTGACGTCGCATCGAGCTCATCGAGGACATGAATGAGGTTTCACACGGGGCGGCTGAATCGTCGTCTACGGCTCGGAAATCTCCATGTGGTAAACCGTTCAAATTGGATGTGCATATCAAAGCAGGTAGTGTGAGGTGGAGAGTTGCCGTACAACCACGTTGGTCAAGGGCCGATAGAGCGTGATCAGGGACAGGTAGTCGGCCCGATGGGGACGGTAGAAGTTCGCTAGAATCCTGACAACCAGTGTGATGTCTTCTGTCGAGTCGTGAGATGCTTAAGCGGTGGGGCAAAGAAGAGGTCAAGACTGCCCACTCCTATGTTGTGCAGTCCATGATCCTCATCGAGTGACTTCATTGTTCAGCCGCATGCTCGTCTAATTCCATCCCTGCTGGCAGCTGCTGGGTGATTTTCGAACCGTGCTGAGCCTGTCGTCGATGATCATAGTGCTGCTCGCCCTAGATGGGTTTCTGATTGGAAGCTGAGACGCGGAGTGGTCTTGCATTAATGTACTGTAAACAACGAGAAGATCCGACACGGCCTCTCCTACCATGCAGGTGAGACCGACCCAGAACGATTCGGCTTCGAATTAACCGAAGATGCAGGCGTCACCGTGGAGAAAGCAAGGAGAGACGCATGCGAGTGAAGCTGTATATAGTAAACAGCCGTGATGGTGTCTTTTGGGCGAACTCAGGACAACAGGGCTGCTTGGCGCGAATGTTGCATCACCGTCGACTCTGACTCTAGCCAATGCCAATATCAATCCATGACAGAGTTTGAGATGCCCCGGGAAATCCTAGTATGATTCCAAATGCAGATCGTAGTCTTCTGCTGTATAATACACAGATTGTGTTGTGGAGAGTTATGGTTTTACCGTTGACCGATCAGGGTCCATTGATCGGTGCGACTATGTATACACAGTAAGCGTTCCTGCCGCCCTACTTGCCAATCCAATGAGTACAGAGGTCACTCGCCCTATTAGCGAAGAGCTAATGCGGTGACCATTTGCCTATGTATGCCCTGCCACTGTCGCAAGAGCGCCTGAGCTTCAGAGGTCAGATCGATCCATCTGAAATCTGGCACCACGGCCGACTAGTCCTGTTCTCCTGTACGATATAAACGCTGCTGTCGCCGCCGCTACTCTGTGTTCAACAGTGCCGTATAGCGGACTTGCTGACCCTGTCGTGATTGCTGCAAGCGGTCATGTTGTTCTCCAGGGTGATGAAGGTGCCCGTCCTACAAGACTGGCCGCTGATTGGAGACGACCAAGTGCTGATCCCTCGCCAGACCTGCTCTGTTCAGCTGGCGGCGTGGGGAGGAGGGACGTTATTTGCTGCGAGCGTGCTCAGCAACAAGGGTGGTTATTGATGGCACAACAGACACCAGATCTATGGATGAATCGTGAAGCTCTTTGATCTAATCGCAACGGATCGTCTTCGCTTCTTGTGCGAGTAGGGAACACTCCCGGCGTGCAGAGGTTGGGCGATGTTGGGGGTGAATGCATTCAATGACGTCGGTAAATCGCATGCATGGAAGGGATGCGCCCGTTTGGTCCTTCCGGATTGGTGCAGGGAGCTTGGTAGCGGCCGCTTATAAGCGACAGTGGAAAGTTACCTTGCAACCATTTGCGCCGGCACGCCTTAGTCGCAGAACAACTTGGTGAAAAGCAAGAAGAAGGAGGAGGAGGAGGAGATGGAGATGGTGGAGAAGAAGAATAGCCACAGATCAGAACAGACACGAAGAAGAAGAGAATAGAATGAATTGGATCGGCGAAGAGGTTGCAAACTTTCTCTTACCTTCTTTGGCTCTTTATCAAGCTTCGCCGCACCAAACTTTTGTGTGTTCTTTTCTTCTTTTCCTTCTGGGTGAGCCTCCGAAGCTACACTACCTTACTGCACCAAGCGGTGACGGGCTGCAGCGAGATGGCACAGCGGGTGGGATGCATCGATACATGACGACCTGCGTGTTTCACCTCGACGTGTGTGTGTGTGTGTGTGTGCTTTTGAAGTGGTGGGCGCGGGGGGTGATGAGGGCAGGTCGGGTGGCAGCCAAGGCGTGTGGGATGTACAGAGGGCAGAGAGCCGCTGCAGGGTCCAATGAAACGGCGTGTGGGCGTGGAAATGAAATCCATCTGCCGAAACTGGGCTGCTGGGCAAGCCACGGCAGGGGGGGGGGGGGAAGGAGGGGCAAGGTGCAATGCAATGGGTAATGGGCCACGATGGCCACGGGTGACATGGCACGCTGCCTTGACTCGACCGCTCTGGTCCAACGGGCGTTCGGTGAGAGTGCCATCAAAGCTTCATAGGAACATGGTTCGAGCGGAGATGAGGTATGTATGTGCGCACTGCGGGCTGTCACTCGAGCCAGGTTACACACAAAACAGCGTTGCTGACGCGTGGGGTAGTAGAGTGGGATGGATGGGGCCCATGGATGGGGGTTGGGGTAGCCGCGCTGGAGAAGAGAGACAACCTGGACAGGACCGCATGTAGGTACTTACGTACTGTACCTTCGACGTGGTAGCGTGGAGAGCAGCATGCCTGTCTGTCTGCCTGTCCTGCCTGTCCTGCCTGCAACATTGTTACCTACAGTGTGCTACCCAGACAAGAGTCTGAATCCAGCGAGCTTTTTTGGTTGCCCTTGGCTGCCTGTAGCCATGGAATTTCTGCCAGTTGACCATTCCCCTTCCATGGAGTCGCAACCACACGGCCGTTGCACCACCTACATACACTGTACCTACTAGAGTAGAGTACCTCCCTACTACTCCTAGAGTAGAGTCAGTAGGAATAGGTAATAACTAAGTCATCAACGCTAGAGTCTGATAGAGTTCATGGCTTGCCGTATGGAAGCTGCAGCCTAGCTGGAAGGTCGAGACGATGAGTGGATGCAGGATGCACAGTCTATGTGCAGTAGAGTGCTTACCGCATGTACCTACGGCAGGTGGGCAGGCTACTACCATAGCAGCAGCGGTTGGCGGTTGGGTTACCTGGGTGGTGGTTGAGTGGAACAGGGTGGAAGTGGAAGAGGGCGCCCAAGACTACCCAAGACAGACAAACAGCCGAGAGAAGGCCGGCGAGATGCATTCCGCCGATTTGGCCGAGAGCTTGAGAGGCAGTCTAGCGACGGTAGTCCATGGACACAGACGTCAAACGAGATGAAGTCCGTCCTCGTTGAGCGATGAGATGGACATACGGCGCGCCATGGACACGAACCGAGGACCGCGCATCTGGGCCATGACTGTATGTCTTGTAGGTAGAGTAGGTAGCTGGACGTATAGCTGGGCTACTGGGGAGGTTGCCTATGGGTAGGGATGGGGTCTGAAGGCCAACTACTTGGAAGGAAGGGCTGCAGGGGACCAGGGCGGGGTTGCACGCAAAGACTGCCTGGCAGAAGGTGCTGTACAGTATTGTATTGTACTGTGAATGTACGGAGGGGTAGGGTATGTGCTTTGCCAGAGCTGAGGTGTTGTCTGTACATTACATGTTGTTTATAGGTCAACAGGTGTGTAGTGTACGTAGGTGGTTGTAGTATGTAGCCACGTTCCACCCGACGAATGCAGTAATTCCGCCAGCCAGCCAAACAATCACAACGTCGTGTGGCGCTTGCGGCGGCAGAGTTACGGGTATGCCCAGTATGCACACACCGTACCTAACCTACAACCCCCATGCCGGCGGTATCTACCTTGCCGTTAAACTCTCGTTACCCTCGGACAACACAGAATAACGTGCATGGACATGGTCACGGGGGAGGGGCTGCGTGGTCAGCTGTGGTTGAGGAGCACCAGCCAGCAGCAAAAGAAGCAATGTTGCCAGCAGCATCGAGGGTCAGTCGGTGTGTGGGGGAGGGGGAAGGGGGAAGGGGAGAGGCAATCACTGCGCCATGGCTTCTGTCAAGAGTCAAAGCCGTCTAGAGTCACAGTTCAAGCCATGCATCCTGGTCGATATCGTTGTGTGCTGACAGGCTGGAGAGAGGGGCGGAAGGGAACAGCCACAGGGCAGGCCGATTTCACCTCTTTTTTCACGTGGCTTCTTCCCAGGGCCGGCGGCGCCAGACGTTGCACGCGGCGCCGTCTGTATCATCGCCGAGGATGGCCTCGAGACGAGACGAGACAAGCCGGGGGATGGCTGTAAGGACGGTAAGGTCGGCGGGGTGCGATGTTCTGCATGCCGGCCTTAGCAGCGTACTGTATGTGTGTACAGACATATCTAGGTAGGCCATGTTGTTAGGGTGAAGGGTAGGGGGGAAGGGCAGGAGCCTAAGAGGGTAGCCTGCTAACCCGAAGCTCACCACGCACTGGTACGGTAGCGTGTTGGCCTGCACCCCCGTGGCCGATGCTTTTGGACAGAGTATGCCTCGGCCAACCACTCCGACTCTGTAGTAGTGGTGGGCAGTGGTGCCATGGTGTCGTCGTAGCCGTAGCCCGTAGCCGTAGCCGTAGCCGTCGTCCTGGTCGTTGTCGTTGTCATTGTCTTCGTCGTCGTCGTCGGTTGAACGCAGCCAAGAGGAAGGGGGGGGGGGCGGGGAGGGGGGCGATGATGGACCATGGATGATGAGAGAAGAATGATGAAAGCGCAGCAGCGTTCCTGTCTGTAGGTACGTACTAGTAGAGTATGTACAGTAGGTAGGTGTCTGTATGGCAGCAGATGGTCTTAGTCACGGAATATAGTAGACGATGCCACTCTGTCCTAATTGTACATACACCGTACATACTACTAGAGTACAACCTACCGTCAGTTAGTGAGTGATGCTGGTCCTGGTCATGATGCTGACGCTGCGTCCGCTTCCGCTCCGCAAGCATCCAAAGGCCGGCGCGTCGTGATCGCCTCCGTCACACCTGGACTTTCCAGCCCGGCCACGCACGAACCACACACACACAACCCCCCGGTAGCGCCTGTCCACAATTGGCCCGCGCCTGCCCTCCCAGGGATCCTCGAATCGCGCCCAGACATGACCTAGCCAGGCCGGTGGTCGATACCGTCACCGCCGCTTGCCTGTGCTTTTGGCTCTTCTGGTCGTCGCTGCTCTCTGGCGCGCCTTTGCTGCGGGTCATATTTCATATAGTAGAGCCTGGCCCCGACCAGAAAAAAAACATGGCCCTGCCCGTATAGACACACACAGACACACGCACACACACAAACCAACCATATTGTATTCATCCCATTTTCCCTGCTAACCAAGACACATCATACCCCCATTGCCTGCCCAACCATCCAATTCATGGTTGTCGTGCCTGCAGTCTTCTTACCACCATTGAAGTCTGCCCCCCTACCCTACCTACCACCCACTCCACCACCGGCCCACCACCAAATACCGGTACAAGAGTCCAAGACACAGATATAGGCAACTCTTTACACTCTTCCACTCTCAATCTCACACACAAGTCTATCCTGTCCACAGTGCATACCCCACGCCCCCGATCGCTTGTGGGTGCACACACTCTCTATCCAATCCCAATTCGCCCGCCGTCCGCCGCCCGCCGCCTACTCGCAGCAGCCCACCCGCTTGCTCGCCAGTGACACACACGCGCGCTGCTCCCCACCAAGCGGTCAGCCATCCCACCTTCGAACACGCATACTGTTCCACCACCACACACACTCCCACCACCGTGAAGCTGGATTCCCACGAGACAACACCACCGCCCCTCTCGCACTCGCCGCGCGAATCCACGGCTGCGAGCACTCCCATCACCACTCCCATTCAGCAGGCCGCCTCGCTGCACCTGGGACGCGCCACCAAGGACTCGAGCGCCAGCCTCTTTTCCTCGCCGCACCGCACTACTCACGAGCCCGCCTGTCACCACGGGTCATCCGACAACGACGTCCTCTTCGACTTTGACGACGCCGGCGACTCCAGCCTCTCCTTGTTTCCCGAGAGCGCCCGCGACTACAGCGTCATGGCGCAGACAGCCGCCCCCATCGACATCCAGACGCCCTCGCGCTACAACTCCCACTCGCCACCAAACCAGACGTCCAACCTGACTTCGGCTCTGCGCGAAGCAGAAGCACAGCCCGAACTGGGCGCCACTCCCAACCAGCTGAATCCCAATGCCTTCGATTTCATGAATGGCAGGCCCAGCATAGGGGAACGCCACCCCTCCATCAGCATGCTTGGCTCCTCTTTCTACGGCAACAGCGCCGCCCGCCCCATTTCCATGAAGGACAGGCCACGGCGCGAGAGCAATAACATGGGCTCTTTCGCTGGCGGCGTGAGCTGGGGTGGCGTCTCGGTTGGTTCTTGGATTCGTGACGAGTGAGTCCGACCCGGTGCCCTGGCATCCTCCCCTCCCCCAACCCCCCCGCACCAGAGTCAAAAAGCAGCGCTAACGAGAAGACCAGCATTATGATGGCCGGCACTTCACCAGCCCCCTTTGTAAATAACTCGCCTTCTTTCCACTCGTCGTCGTACTTGCCCAAGATGGAAGCTGCGTTCATGAAAGACTTTACCTGCTGTGGCCTCACGCTGGCCTCGCTGCACGATCTGCTCCAACACTTCGAAGAGACACATGCCAACGCGCCAGCGGCCCGTCAATCCCAGCCTGCCCAGAACGGGCTGCCTCCCACATCCGGCGCTCCTGCCACTGCAATAGGACCCGGTCAGACGCAGGGCGAGCCGTCCACAAATACACAATTTGGCTTCCATCCGCGGTCAGGGTCCATGGGCGCCAACAGGCAGCGACTGGGCTCCATCAACCGCTCGAACCTGTCGACGGTCCAGGATGTGGACTCACTGGAAGACATGGACATTGACATGGACATGAACTTCGACAACCTCGGTGCTATCGAGGAGGCCCCCATGCAATATCCAGTCCAGCAAGCCCAGTTCAACCAGAGCCAGAACCAGAACCAGCTACCTCAGCTCAACGTCAATCTCGCCAACAACATGCAAAATCACCAGGGTCTAAGGACGTCGACGCCCACGACCCCCTCGGCCTCGCAACAATTCAACCTCCACAACAACCCCACAGTTTCCTCGGTCAACACACCCACTCTTGGCACGGTGCCGATGCAAAATACACACAATCTGACCTCCCCCGAGTCATCACATCCCGGCACGCCAGCTGAGCTCGACATGGACTTTGGCGCGTTCAGCCCCATGATGGGCATGGACATGAGCGGTATGGGTATGAATATGAACTTCAGCAATGGTAACGCCGGCATGAATGGTTTCGACAACAATGGCACCATTGACCAGCCGGGAAAGCGCCTTTTCAGTAAACAAGGCGCTGGCCTTAGTCAAGCGCAGCTGCAAGCAGCACTCAAGGGCTACCAGCTCGGTGGCAATGACCAGAGCGAACTTGCGAGGAGATTACGGGAGCAATCCCTTCTCAACGGAGCTAGCATACCCCAGTTCCCCTTCCCTGAGGAAGTCAAGCCATTCAGATGCCCAGTTATTGGGTGTGAAAAGGCATACAAGAATCAAAACGGGCTGAAGTACCACAAGCAGCACGGCCACCAGAACCAGCAGCTCAAGGAGAACGACGACGGCACATTTTCGATTGTCGATCCCCTCACATCAATACCCTATCCCGGCACGGTGGGTATGGAGAAGGAGAAGCCCTATCGGTGCGAGGTGTGTGGAAAGCGATACAAGAACCTCAACGGGCTCAAGTACCACCGTTCTCACGCGCCCCACTGCAATCCAGAGCTGGCTCTCCAGAAGCTGGGACTGTCTGGCAACCTGCAGAACCTGCAGAATGCCAATGTGGCTGGGGCAGGAATGGGCGGGATTGATCCGGCCATGACCACGTCGATGTTTTAGAGTCTGACGGCGAGGTCTGCATTTGTGTTTTATAAATGACGTGCACGTCGATGTGGTTTCACGTTTTCGATTTGCTTCCTATCCTATACCCCCGTAAAAGTCGAGCATGGAAACGACTTTTTTTTTTTGAGAATGGTGTTTCTTCTCCTTCTTTCTCTTTTCCCTTTTTCTGCCTTTGCCTTTTTCTCAAAGACGAAAAAAGTTAGGATCCTCCCTCCCAACCCCACATCACACAGCCCTGCATCACACACGGCGTTGATTTTTATGTATGGGATTTAGAGATTGGTTTCGTCGAAGCGGCGAGGTTTTTTGCCGTTGGATATGACGGTATCAAAATACACCAAGCTTTTTCCCACTATGTTTTGCTGTTTTGTGTAGATCGTCTCTCTCTCCCCCTCTCCGGGAGATTGGATCGCTCCTGATTAGCAGCAGCCTTGTGCGGCCTTTTTGCAACGACAGATGAATCTTGTGTACATTTTCGCCGACGGTGTTTTTCTCTCTGTTCCTGTCTTTTGCGCAAGGCGAGTAAAGCGGGCAATTTTTTCAAGGGATTTTTTTTTGTTGTTTTTTTGTTATGGCTGGATATCCTGTGAGTCGGTCATGTTGTTCTGCTGTATTAGACTCTGTTTGGACTGTCTGGGTTTTGGTATTATTTTGGGGCTGTTGTTGTCATGTTGTTTGTTTGTTTGGTGGGTATGATTGGGAGGCGTTTGATTTTTTTTTTGGCAAAGCATGGGAAAGCAGTTTGGGGGATTTGAAATTGATGGTAGTTTAGAAACAAACCAAAAGTTTGGGTTTTTTTGATGCTGAAAGGGTGGGAGAGTGATGTGTGGGGGTTGGGTGTGTGCTTGTGCTTGTGCTTGTGCTTGTGTTGGTGTGTGTGTATGTTTACTTGGCCCGTTGTCTTGACAGAGACTGCATACAAGTGGTATCCTACACGTCTACATTCCCACCTCCCACCTCGCACCCCCAAACTCTGATATCCATCCCTATTCCTTTTCTTCTGGACGTTGGGCAGATCCTGTAGTCCCGAGTCCCCAATTCCCAGGCCCCAGCTGTTTGCTGATCCGCTGGTGTTTATCAGACAACCACTCCACAACACGATAGCCCGATGAAGATGGAGAACTCGTAGACATTGACGGAAAACGAAGGGGCAAAGACAATCGGAAAGAACGGGAAACTGCCACCTGGGACATGGATGGTGGGGTTCGCATGACTTACCGTGATTCCGTGGTTTGCAATCGCACTTGAAATGTTCATCCTGATTTCCACGCCGTCCTGGACAAGACCAACGCCAAGTCCCGCCTCCCGACTCCCACTCCGAACTTTCCACCCCTGCACTCCGGTCCAAACTCCGATTCACCTCCTCGCCGCGCAACTCACCTGCAACGGCAACGGCACTGGCAACGGCAACTGCAACTAGCCTCGTTGGGAGGGTACTCGCATTGTGCACCAAGCCCTGTACCTCATTGCATGGGCTCCTCGTACCATGAGTAGATTTATCAAGCCATCCTGCTACTCTGCCTGTCCAGGCGATGGTTGCGCGAAGTGGCGGTGCGTGGGAAGCGTGGACACGTGATGGGGTGGGGGTCCTGGTTGCCGTAACTACTGTAGTAGCGCGCATTGAGGAAGGGTTCGTTGGGCTGTGTGGGATGCTGTTGAGCTGCTGGTTTGGGTATGGTGGGTTTGTGGTGCAGGTGGGTTGGGGAGTGAGGCCGGGAGTGGCTGGCTGGCTGGGATGGGTGGTTTGTGATTTGGTTGCGGGAGGGGAGGGGAGGGTTGGGTTGGGTGGTAAGAGTAGCCAGGCAAGAGCAAAACACAAAGCATGAGTGACTACCGGTACACATCCTCATCACCCTCGTGCCGTTCTTGTCCGGCCCTGCTACTACTCTACGCGTAATGAGGATGTACAATGCCATGGCTTTCCCGCCGCTTCTACTCGTCTTTTGCCACTTGTGTGTTTTCCCACCATCCACCGGCTCAACGGAGGGCGGGGACAGGGACTGGGTGTTTTCTAGAACACCTACTACCTTGGCCACCTACCCACCTTTTCTGACAAAGCGTGGCGGCCGACCACATGGCAAATTGGGTTTGGAGTGTAGGCGAGATGAATCATTACGGTACTTTGCCGTCGTTTGATTGTCCAAAGGGGGGTGGACGGATGGATGGGTTCCCGTGGAGGTGCAGTGCCTGTGCAGAGCCGCATACCAGGGGGGATTGATAGGGTTGTTTTTGGGTAGAGGTGCCATGCTGCGAGGGTGGTACAGTTGGGGTGTGGTGGTAGAGTCGCGAGCAGGAACCAGTAACTGTGCATCCCAAGTACGAGTAGTACCGGTACACCATTCGATTTGGGCACACAGTAGTCCTCCCCTCCCCTCGACATACACACACCAACAACCCTCCCACCTCGGAAACAACAAGGACACGCACAGGCAAGCCCAAAGCCCACCAACCCCACCAGCGCCTTCAACATGGTACTTGCATCCCTTTCCCCTCTCACCAACCAACACCCACTGTACCCTACCAACACAGCAGCACATCCCCGGCCTTGCCACGCAGCGACACCGCGACGGCGACGCGAAAGGATGCACCCAGCACGCAACCCAGCTTGGCAACATCTCCCACATCTCCCTTAGGCTTCGAATTTCCTTCCAACGGCTCGTTGAAACGGGGTCGGGTGGAGAGTAGTGCGGTTTCTCGTGCTTCCGTGCAGGAGGTTAGTGCATGGACTGTGCAGGTACTACTAGTGTGCTCGTAGGTGCGTGCTGGTGTTGCTGTGCCTCGTCGGCGCTCGCTGCTGGGTACACGGTACGGTCTCCATGGTATTCTATCCTCAGAGGCTCAGAGGCTCAGAGGCTCAGGTCCATCGCCAGCACCATCCTTGCCGATTCCCTACCCTCCTCACCAACTGCCCTCCCATTCCCCTTCCGGCCCAGCCCTCCTTCACCCGACCCGGCAACTTCCATCACGAATCGCCGTCAAAACCCACATCGCCGACCAGAACGGGGGGACGAGCCTCCACCCGCCACAATTCCCCCCTCAGCCACAGCCGCGAATAAAGTCCCTGCCCAACAATGACATGCAGATCCGCCGGGGCAGCAAAAACAACAAGAAATCCCTGCTCAACATCATAGTTGCCTAGGTACGAGTACTCTACGGTGGGTGGTTGTTGCCCAGCCTAGAATAGGTACTACGGTACCGGTAACCGCAAGGGCAAGAGCTACTAAGTACCACCCTCACTCCCATCCACGCTCTTTCACAAGGCAACAACGTGTTCCGACCTGGGGAATTCCCAACAAACATCCCAACCAGCCTGTCGTGTGCTATTTTCCGCCACCGACATACCTCCCTACCATTCCGATCCACCATAATCCAGCGCCACTACCATCACAACCACCTCCCCCTCCCCCTTCCATCTCTACTGTACACACACTATCCTGCTCCCTCTCCCTCCCCCGATCCCCACCACCCCAACAGCCAGCCACCATGAGCCCATCCCTGCTCACAGAGCCCAACACCCATCCCGTACCGAGGTCCAAGGCGCCGTGGACACTGCACGCCGAGACCTATCTGCTGTTTGTGAGGATGGCGGCGTTGCCAGAGGGTGTGTATGACGGGGCTGAGGAGGCGTGGGGGAGGGACGAGATGGGCGGGTTTGAGGGCGGGTTTGGGGTTGTCATGATTGTGAGGTATGGGCGGACGCCTGTTGGTATGCTTGATGTTTTTTTTTGGTGTTTGTTCTCTTTTTCTTTTTTGGCATGGGGTGGTTTGTTGTTTGTGGGGGGGTTGACATCTTTTTATATGGTGTTGGGCTCTTTTCATGGCGTTTGATTTACTTTCGTTTGGTCTTGAGCTCTTTCGAATGCTCTCAACCTTCTTTACATGGCCTGGATATCTTTTTATGGGGTCTTGAACTCCTTTCGTATGGTCTCAAGGTCTTTTCATATACTCGTCATCTCATTTTATATGCTCTTCACCTCTTTTCATATGCTCTTCACCTCTTTTCATATGCTCTTCACCTCTTTTCATATGCCCTCAACCTCTTTCTATATCGTCATAACATCAAGTCATTCGTTACCCTGTCGAACAAGTCCAGACTACCCATGATATCTTGTCTTCGAACACATCTGCGACTGATATAATGCTGTGATCATGGTCCTAACCGTTTCGACCACCCTCTACGACGCATATCAACATGTCTAGGCATCCAACACTAACCCCCCATCAGGCTCCTATGACGAACTCATGCTCATTCCCGGCAACTTCAGTGTTCCCCAAGGTGCAAGCACGCCTCCTAAAATCCCCAAATCAGCCCTACGCATTGCCCGCATCTACGTCTCCCAACGGACCACCATGTATAACGGCCGCCTAAACTGGAATATCCCCAAGCATCTCGCCCGTTTCTCCTTCTCAGCGCCGCCCACGCTCGCCGGCCAGCCGCCTCCTGCATCACTCAGAGTCCAAGTCTTTCCACCCACCAGCAAGGACGGCGATGGCGCCGCACCTTTCTTCGAGTGTACGCTCAGACCCTGGAGATGGATTCCCGCTTTGCCGGTCAATACCAAGTGGGTACCGATGAGCTTGATGCAAGTGCAGCCGCCTATCCCAGAACCTGCGAGGAGAATGGAGGCTGTGAAAGAGGAGCTGGATGCCGAGATGGATGCGTATGATGTTGACAAGGGCGAAGAGGCGCTTTGCGTAGGTACGGATCGATGGGCGGCGTATACTATCGATGCCAAGGTTCCGAGGGCGAGGGGCTGCTGGGTCAGTATGGGGACCGCAGAGGGCGATGAAGATGAAAGTGCACGTCAAAGGTACTGGCCTAGAGGGCTGCAGCCTTGGAGCTTTGGGGCGTGGTGTGAGGAAGCTGTGCTGGATATTTCAGAGTCCATCGAGTGGAAGCTATGAGCTTTTGGACTCGATGGATTATGTTGGTTGACCTATTCCATGCTGTCTATCATGACGTTCTGCTAAACCTTCACGCTGCATCTTGAACTGCAAGTATCATCGAGTTCAACGTCCGTCCGTCCGCCTTCGAGCCCTCGGGTCGGGCTGCTGTCACTTGGTCGCCTCTGCAGTACATTTTGTTTTGATTTCGCGCAGGCTATGATGCTCCTACTGTTCATGTGAGTAGACAAACGAAATGATCTGCTCTCATTGGTCTCAGCCAGGTGAAAGTGACTCTCTGTCCAACCTACATTGATCATCTCCGCCCTCACTTCACATTCATCGTGATAGCTTTCAAGCTCATCGTTGCCTACTCGCCCCTCATATAAAAGACGCCCGCTTCCCTCCTTTGCTCTTCCTCTCCTCAGCAGCTTCGCAGTAGACATCTTGACACCACACTTGCAGCAACTTGCAGCAACTTTGAAAACCTACTAACATCTTCGAACATCAGTCCTCCAGATTTCCCGCCCCCTCGACAAGTAACACTTGTCCAGTACATCAACCGCAACAGGCGAGTAGCCCCTCTACGGCAGTTTGATCGTTTACGCGCGTGCGCCACTGGATTCTCAAGCCTTCTCACTGACAGTTCGCAGTCGCCACCACGGAAAATCTCGATCGCAATGAGTTTCCGACAGGCTGCCAGAGACGTGCTGCCCTACAGCCCCAAGCACGTGTCCACACTTCTCCGCCGTGATATCAAGGACCTGAAGACCAAGTTCGTCGGCAAGGTCAAGTCGATGTTCAAATGCAAGACCGCGCGCACTTCGACTTCAGCAGAGAAACGGGCGGGCGAAGAGGCCAACACCCTTCAGAACGTCAGTACAGAGACCAGCATCACGAAGCCAGAGGAGGTCGAGCCTGTCCGTGAGCCCGTCAATGCGGCTGATATGAAGCCAGCCGAGGGGAGCGCTGTAAGTTGACAGTATGACCAACTCGTTGTTCATACTAATACTACACTAGACTTTGGCAACCGAGGAGGAAGAAGGCATCGAGACCCTTTACACCACCCTGGAAGAGAACCTACAAGTCTTGAAGGAATCCCGCGACAAGGATGCGCCCGCCGACGAGCGTTGGCACTTCCGCGGCTGCTGGCTGCTCCTATACACGGCGATGCTGTATTGCCCATCCAACCCTTTCTACGAGGCTCTTGGGTGCGGCAAGACAGCATCTGCCGATGCTGCAGTTCGCGCCAAGATACTCGGTGAGTCTGCAACAGTATTTTTGAGATGTCAGAAGCCAATATGTACTCCTTAGAGCCCACTACGGTCTTCAGCTCGCACGTCTCGCACCGTTGCGACGAGGTCCTCGACACTGTCATGTTCCTCCCGGAGCACTGGTGGATTGCCATCTGGGAAGCCACGACAAGCCATGCTCAGGCTGTGTTTGTCGCCGAGGCGCTCCTGCGTCATATCTGGCCTGAGAACGACGCAGCTATGATGCTGAAGCTCATTGGCAATCCTTACGAGACACTCTTCGAGTTTGATGCCGCTGAACTTCAAAGGAGGCTCCAAGTGCTGCTGTTCCCAGAGTTGCAGGCCGCCTTGCACACCCAACTCTAATCGAGGATCTTCACGTTGCGTTGCGTTGCGTTGCGTTGCTTTGCTGTATTCCATCTTTTACTTTATGACTTTGGGCGGTCGTTGCCATGATTTCCTTGACCGGCAGAACTGCGATTATGTAACAAGCTCTTGGCTCTCGACCTAGGCCCACCAATCCTTTTCGACCGGGAATAGCCAACTTCGCTCGGCAGCGCCCGATACGACAATCCGACCCTTTTCCGATGCCTCCTCTCCTTCTGGCTTGTTTCGATTCATTGCCCAATTGCAGACGCCGAAATCTCATGTTCGTCTGCCACTTTTTCCATGCAACAATGCTATTAGCTCGAGACGGCACAGACAAAACTTGTGGACGACCGTCTACTCTTATTTAACCCCACAACCCCCCACCGCCCCAGCTGGCGCAAACACACGGACGGCTTTATCACTCGGGGACCACAGCTCTGGAAAAACTTCCTCTTGGGAAGACAGAATACAGCCGACTCACCGCCCGCGTCATAGATCAGCGGGTTTAAGAGCGTAGCCGACCTCGCACGTTCCCAACCAAAATCTGAACATCAATCCCTCACTCTCCAACACCAACAAAACACCAACCCCAACAGGCGCATTGCGCGCAACCATATCATCTCCCCCTTTGAAACGTTACGCAGCCGGCGTTTCGCATGAACGGCGACGAAAAAGGCAGCACGCCAGGACCAATTACAGAACCCAACACGCTCACCAGAGTGAACACCTTCCCCCACGCCGAATTTACTATTCCACCAGCTGATACGCTTCAACCATGCCTCAGTGCCCAAACTCACTCTGCCGCACCCCCGGTATCGGAGAAATGGACGGGGAATCCAAAAAGCTCCACTGTAACTGGAGATGAAGAAGCCACCCCCTCGACCTCACACAATGACGATGAGGTTACCTACCCTGAAGGCGGCCTGGGAGCCTGGTCTGTTGTCCTAGGATCATTCATGGGCCTTGTTGCTGCACTGGGTATGATGAACACCGTCGGTATCTACCATGCATACATTGCCGAGCATTTTCTGCAAGACTACCCTGAAAGCACCATTAGCTGGATCTTTTCCATGTATGTCTTCCTGTCCTTCTTCTGTGGACTTCAGATTGGACCCATTTTCGATGCTCATGGTCCGCGACTTCTGGTTCTCGCAGGCAGTATACTGCTTTGCTTATCCAACCTCCTCCTCGGCCTATGCACCAAGTACTGGCAATTCTTCCTCGTTTTTGGCGTTCTCGGTGGTGTTGGAACGTCGTTGATCTTCACCCCGGCTTTTGCAGCGGTTAGCCACTTCTTCCACCAGAAGCGTGGTAATGCCACTGGTCTTGCAGCTACTGGAGGATCCATTGGAGGTGTCATCTTCCCCTTGGCATTGCAGAAACTGCTACCATCGGTTGGCTTTGCATGGGCCACTAGGATCATAGGTTTTATTGATATCTTCTGTTGCATCATTGCCTGCCTGTTGATCCGCTCGCGTCTTCCACCCAAGCCGGGACAGTCGATCATGCCCGATTTCCGCATCTTCAGTCACAAGTCCTACCTGCTACTCACAGTTGGTATCTTCATGATGGAATGGGCGCTTTTTATACCCATTACCTACCTCACGACCTTTGCACAGTCGACTGGCGCCTTCACCCCAGCATTCTCGTACCAGCTGACTGCCATTTTCAACGCTGGCAGCTGCATTGGACGCTGGTTGCCAGGTATACTTGCAGACAAGCTCGGTCGATTCAACAGCATGATCGCCATGCTTGCAGTCTGCTCGGCTTCGTCGTTGACATTTTGGCTACCAGCATCCTTACTGACGCCCACCACACCATCAGAAGCCATGGCTATCAAGGCACTGTCGATCGTCTATGCTGTCATCTTTGGCTTTGCCTCTGGATCCAATATCTCTCTGACACCTGTGTGCGTCGGGCAGCTGTGTGACACGAGCGTGTACGGACGCTACTATGCGACATGCTACACTATTGTCTCATTCAGTACGCTGACTGGGATTCCCATTGCTGGCAGTATCCTTCAAGCGACCGGTGGATCATACTGGGGCGTCGTGGTATGGACGATCATTTGCTACATCTTCTCGTCGGCATGCTTTGTGTGGAGCCGAGCCCTTCAAGTTGGATGGAAGCTGGGTATCAAGTTTTGAGGGATAACGACCGAGAGTCTCACCGCTCTTATTGGATATGCGCAGCTTCATCCAGCCTCCAGGATCATAGAGACAAACGCGGTGGATTTTTGTTGGCTTTCGTTTGACAAGCTGTCGTATATGCAAGGCATGCATGTATGGCACAGTTTAATTCGTCATTTGCATTGACTTTTTGAAATATGTTTTAGCTTAGCTTGCATATCTCACCACATTCGTTTAAAGTACCTATAAGAAAGGCAGGGAATACATACACTTCGCTTCCCCTATCCCCTTACTGCCTAGGCATTCAATCAGCAATCCATTGCCGTCAGCCTCTAAACTCTATCCTGCCGTACTATTGGAAACAGGAGATCTCCCGCCCGTGGCGTTGCGCCCAACCATCAAATCGTGCGAACAATCTCGATCCCCATTCCCGCGTTACCGAAAAGCGAGCGATGACTGAGAAGGTCGGCATGAGCACCAATATAAGCCATTCCAACACCCTCGCCAATTATCCATTCACGACCACCACCGTGCTTCCCCCACCACACCCGCAATCCATGATTTACCATCAGCGAACCAGCACCATCCACAGCCATGTTTCTTCCCCCGAGCCAATCAAGCCACAGCCGTGAGATTCTGGTAGCGAGCGCCCCCGAAACGCCACTCTAACCTTCCTAATCTCCTCGCATCCGCTCATTGCATCACTCCAATGTGACTGTCGTAAAAGGAGCTGGATTTCCGTCCTCGCAACATTGCGTACGTGACAGCGGTTGAGTGTGCTCGGCACTCTGGTACCGTAGCGCAGGTACACATGCACGCTCGTGAGCACAAGTGTCAGTCGCCGGGTGTGATGTGATAGCGCTACCCGCAAGCCCATCACCGCGTGAACGCAGTTTCTCGTGTGCGCGGAGAGCGACGAAGACAGCTTGGGATTCGTAGGGGGAGGAAGCGCGGATGTGCAATGGGCGTGAGCGCGATGCTGGGCTTTTGGCGGGTTGGCTTGTGTGGGCTGGGGCTGAGATCGAGGGGAATGGGTTGAGGGGGGGGTGCGGCATGTATGGTAAACTCTCCATGTGGAGAATGGGGGACGAGCGAAATCGCGACACGGCGAGATGAGGCGTGGTAGATTGACTTGTTACTGTTAGCGCGGGACAGTGAGAGAGACAGCGCTATAGATCCCATGCCGTAATTTTGGCACACTCTTTTCTTTTCTTTTTCAGTCGAACGGGGAATGCTGGGTGGGCGGCATTGGTAGGTGGAGCACGCGCTTGGGATTGGACTCGGATTGGGGAGATGGTACGACGTGCATGGCTTGATTGAATGGGCGCTATTTACTTGGTTTACTTTTTGCGGGTGCGGGAAGCGTTTGGGTGGTGGTGTGGCGTGTTCAATTTCGTTAAAGGGATAAGGGGATTCGGGGGGACGATGGTGGGTTTGGGGGGATGGATGATGGGTTGTTTGTGAATTTTTGGAGTTAATATTTGGGATTGGGTACGTTGTTTTGCTCTCACTTTTCTGTGGTGTTTTGACGTTTTGGCTTTTCTGGGTTTCTTCTTGTGTTCTCTTTTTCTCTCTTCATATTTGTACAAGATGTTGAGGTCTTGCACGTGTTCTTCATCTCGTGCTGGCTCAATGGAGGCCGCAATACCACGATCCCTCGACCTAGAGCAAAAGAAAGACCCGGTCACCACCAGTACTTTGGAAAGAAAAGCTTCTACGCTGCAGACTTCGGTGGAGGTTTTGAGGTGCAAGTTCGGCAAGCCAGTTACAGTATCGAAAGGTGACAAGAGCTTTCTGCCCTCGAAGGAATGGACACCGATATACTATGCAGTCTATCACCAACGCGAGGCCGCTCTCATTCACTTTCTACGAAGCGGCGGATCGCCAGACGATGTCACCGGTTTAGGCCAGCCGCCTCTTTGCATCGCCGTGGCAAGGGGAAACGTCGAGATCATACGGATTCTGCTCGACGCAGGCGCAAACGTCAACGCCAGGACAAGAGACGGGGAGACTGCTCTACACGTAGCAATTCGACATGGCCGTAGCGACATTGTCGATGTTATCATTGCGGCTGGTCCTGATCTGGACGTACAAACTGATGAGTCTGGGGAGACGCCACTGCATCTCGCAGCAGCAACGTCTGGATCACTAGCTACGATCGTCACTTTATTGAGAATGGGAGCGAGATACGATACATTCAACGTATACAGCCAGACACCAGCCGAAGTGGCATTAAAAGCCAACAACCTGCATGCAGCCGTTGCCATCATCAATGCTGCACATGGAAAGCGCAGCAAGCTCGTCAAAGAGAAGGAGATGTTGCTGAAGCATGTGCAGAAGACGCAAGGTCGCCTCTCAATCGGGAACGATCTCATTGCCGATATCTTTACGGCAGCATGCGATCCAGACTCCACCGTGCTCGTGGAAGCGATCAAGAGGAATGATCAGAGTTTGGTGGAAATGTTTCTCGAAAAGGGCTCAGATCCAGATCGCCAGACAGGAAAGGGAGAGATTCCCATCTTCGTTGCAATGGAGTGCGCGGGACCATCTGTCATTCAGGCGCTGGTGAAGCACAATGCAGACGTTTCTGTTCGGTACAGGGGTCTTACTGTTCTGCAAGCTGCTTTCGAAGGCCCGTCCGCACAGGACGAAAAGGCCATGGCTACGATTTTCGACACTTTGTTGAGACAAGGCGCAGATGCCTTGGTGACTTGTCCAGATGGCAAGACATTGCTTCATCTTGCAGTGAGCTCTGAATTTGGCCACACGAGGGTCGCGCACCTGCTCATTGGGGCAGGAGTGAAGGTCAACGTGCAGGATTACAAAGGCAACACTGCTTTACACCTTGCGACTCACAGCAGGCAGTGCATCGATGTTCTGCTCAAGAATGGAGCGAACCCTCAACACGTCAATTTGAACGGACTTACGCCTCTACTATTCGCAACGACACTGGGTGACAAAGCGAGGGAGCCAGATCTCGAGTCTTTGATCAAGGCTTCAGATCTTCGTAAAACCAACTCCCGTTCACAGACTGCAATACATCTGGCTGCATCGAATGGCCTTGAGAAGACCATCCGTCTACTGCTGCGAGCTCGCGCTGAGACCTCGACTGTCGACTCCGGCAGGAACACTCCACTACTACTCGCAGTGAAGCATCAACAATGGTCCGTTGTATCGATGCTTGCCATTCCCCCAAGCATAAACTCATGGGACGATAACGGCATGAGCGCACTACACCACGTCGCAAGGAGCATTCCAACCGGCTCATCCACATGGTCAGACATTGCCGCAGCCGCAGCGCCAATCTGCAAGCGTGGTATCAGCCGGAGCATACGCGACCGCTCAGGCGCCACGCCGCTCATCCAGGCTGTCAAGACGCTCCCGGAAGACGGCTTGCCGGTTGTCAAAGTCTTGCTGGCGCAGCCGGCTGACCGAAGAGCAAGCTGGAATTGCGTGAGCCATGAGGACCACAGGAACCGCGACGCCTTGTACTATGCGATTACGCTGAAGAAGCCGGACTTTGTGGAAGCACTACTTGGGAATGGGGCGGTGTTTACACTTGCTGACTGGGGGGAAGGGTGTCTCGACATGAAAGCACCGTCTGATCAGCGGGTCATGGAGATGTTGGTTCAGTGTGAATGGGCACGCCGTGCAAGATCCCTTCCAAGATATGGAGCTCCAGATGCGGAAGCCACTGCCTTTTCTTCGGTATTCCCAGTCAAGGATGTTCAGCAGATGCTATCAATGGGACTCCAAGTCAACGCTCTCCCACACTCACCACTCGGCCCATCCATGCTCTGGGCTATCCTACACCAGATTCCCCTAATTCCACCACCATCACCAAAATACCTTCTCGACATACTAAACCTCGTATTAGACGCCGGCGCCAACCCAACCGCACTCCCGCCACACGCCTCAAATCCTTCACCCTCGCCAGAACCCACAAAGGAAAACCCACACCTACCTCCCCACCCACTCACATTCCTCCTCGAACAACACCCCTCAATAGACATAAACCTCGTAACCCTCCTCCTCACCAAAACACCAACCCCACCCCCCGAATCCCCCCTCTACACCGGCCGCCACCCCCTCCACACCGCCGTCCTCGCCAACCGCATCGACATCATCGATGCTCTCCTCCACCACGCCCCAATCAACCACAAAGACAACAACAACCACACCCCCCTCTTCCTCGCCGCCAACCAAGGCTCCCCAGCCCTCACCCACGCTCTCCTGCACCGCGGTGCCGATGTCAACCTTGCAGATGGAGCGGAAAACACGCCGTTGCACGCCGCAGTCGCTAATGCCCACGCACCCGTTATTTCGGCGCTGCTGGGCGCGAGCGCGAAGACAGAGGTGCGGGATGCGGGGGGGGAGGGGGGTGGATAGTGGTGTAAGAGGAAGGGAAGGGGGATATCAGGTCAGTAACGGCAAGCTCGGAGCAGGCTTTGGCCAAAAACCCAACCATGAAAACCCCATCCCATCATCCAGCACAAACAGAAGAGGACGAAAACGAAACCGAAAACGAATCGGAAAAGGAAAAGAAGAAGAAAAAGAAGAAGAAAAAGGAAAAAGTCCCAGTACCCACACATTACACCACTACGGTACACCTCCCCAACACCACACCCAACCACCCAAAATCCAATCCAACCACCAAACACGATATACACGTCGTCAATCTCGAACCCCCAATCCCCTCCCCCGAGCCCCCGCCTGCCATCGGCCCAGCGAGCGAAAACGAAAACGCGACGCGTGTTGAAGAAACAGGGGGGTTTTTGTGGTCGAGGTTGGAATGGACCGGGGCGAGTTTGGCACTTGCGCATGCATCTGTTGGGTAGTTATGGGTAGAGAGTGAGGGGAACAGTACAACCATGCACGCATTAAGCTGAGGAGTTGAAAAAAAAACCCCCCCTCACAGAAAAAAACCAGACGTAATAAGTGCACAACGTTATTCTGAAAAAAATAAAAATGTATAAATCTCGGGTATCTTTCCTCACACCATGTACAGGAAAGAAAAGCCAAAAAAAAAAAGGCTGCATCTTTTCCCTGGCCGCTGCACACCCATCCCAAGCCAAAGCCAAAACAAAAAGCAAAGCAAAACAGTCATGACCCAACATTCCCCTCACACCAACAATCCCAGCCCCTATGCGGGTGTCGTATTCGTGAACCGGCCCTGATCTACAATCACCAACCCAGCCACACCGGCACTCGACAGCGTCGAAAACACGCCAGAGATAAGGGCCGACATGGCCAGTCTCGAGACGTCGCCGCTGCGACCGGGGCTAATCTGGCTGAGCACACCAATCTGGGTGCCCAGACTGCCAATGTTGCCGAAGCCGCAGAGGGCGTAGGTGGCGATGACGCGCGAGCGCGGGGACAGGGAGTGGTATTCCGAGTCTGGGTCGTCTTGGGCGACGAGCTGGGCAAAGGCGACGAATTCGTTGGTGATGACCTTGATGCCGATGAGGCGGCCGACGAGGAGCAGGTCTTTGCCCTCGCGCGAGACGCCGAGCAAAAAGGCGACGGGGTAGAAGATGTAGCCGAGGATGAGCTCGAGCGTGAGGTCGTATTCGCCGTCGAGGTTGAGGTACCGGCCCCACCAGGTCAGGATGCCGTCGACCATGTTGAGGAGGGCGATGATGCAGAGCAAGGTGGAGACAATCATGCCGGCGATCTTGAGACCGAGCCAGGCGCCGTTGGCAAAGGCGTGGAGGGCGTTGGCGGCCTTGTGTTCATCGTCATCAGGCACGACGACGCGGCCGGCCGTCAGGGTCTCCTCGGTTTCGGGGTAGCGGAGCTTGCTGAAGGCGAGCGAGGCCGGGATACTCATGACGCACGAGGAGATGAGGGCCTGGGAGTTGAGACCCATGGCAATGTAGGCGACCAAGACGCTACCGGCAATCGTCGCGAAACCAGAGCACATGACTTGGTGCATTTCAGCCATGGTGAGATGGGGAACAAACGGCCTGATCAACATGGCGGATTCACCCTGGCCGATAAAGGGAGAGGCGGATGCGACGACGGCCTCGGCACCGGACACGCGCATGGCCCAGAAGAAGAAGACGGCGAACTTGCCAATGAACCACTGGAGGATGCCCCAGTAGTACAGCAGCTGGACAAAGGAGACGAAGAAGATGATGGCGGGGATGACGCTGACGAAGAACCAGGGCAGGTTGGGCACCTTGTCGTCGGTCAGGAAGGTGACACCGTCCTTTGCGAAGCCCAGCAGCAGGCGGGCGAGCTCGGAGATGAAGTTGAAGATGTCATAGCCGACGCCGGTACGGAGGACGAAGAGGGCGATGATGAACTGCATCAGCATACCAACGATGACGGTGTGCCAGACAATCTTGCTGCGGTTCTTCGACGTGGCCCAGAAGCCGAAGATGAAGACGAGCAGGCCGAACAAGGAGACGGCTCGGTTGGCCCGCGTGTTGTCCTCGCTCTCTTCACTGACAAAGGAGCCAATGATGATGACAGCAATGGTAAGGGCGGCACCGGCAGGCACACGCATCTTCTCTGGAATCAGATTGGCAAGACGGACTCCCGTCTGGTTCCAGACCCAGTGCATGGGCTTGGTGACGAGGGTGACGGGCACATGAAGGGTGATGATACGGAGCATGATGGCAAGATAGAGCAAGAATGGAATGACCCAGTTCTTGTCGTGGCGATGTAGGACCAAGCTGGCAATCCACCATCTATGGCCTTTGGTCAGTAACTTGATCGCCTGGAAAAAGGGCGAATGAAAGAATGAAAGAAGAAAAAAGAAGAAAAGAAGAATCAAATTGCCAGAACATTGGATCTGCCTTACCCAGTGAAGAAGGCTGCAATGAGCAGATGGGCTGGCAAGCGGTAGTTTCTATACAGCACCGAAGGAGAATACCACGGCTTCTTCTCTGCCTCGGGCTCATGGTTCCTCGAAATATGCTCTCCCGAGCTACTCGTCGCCTTTTCCACCTCGTAGTCATACCCGCCCGCCTTTTCCAGATCCTTTTCCAGATCCGGCTGGGCCTGCTTCTCATCCGACTGGCGACGAAAGTGAAGATGGCTGTCCAGGGCGGTGGGGTTGGGCACATGGCTGCGATCCTCGGTCGTGCCCGTGGTGTAGACTATGTTGTCTGGGTGGGCTGCCCGCGCACTGTGATGCACGTGCTGATGCTCATGTTCTCGCGAAATGTCCAGGGCCGGATCCGGGTTGCGAGCGACACCCGGCATGGGCGAGCTGTTGTGGTCGCGGACGTCAGCCATGATTGCCAGTGGGACGAGCAAGGCAGCACAACAAAGCACAAAAGCACAAGACTCCAGACTCCAAGCACGGAGCACGAGGGCAATTCCGACTTGACTGTCAGGGCAAAAGACGAGCTGGACGAGAGTCGGATTTGTGGTCGCGATGGGGAAATCGAGGATGGCCGGACAGGGTGGGATTATATTTTCGCAAGCGTGGATCACGCTAGGACCCAAAGTGGGAGGGGTTTTGCCCTCGAGCCGTTGGCCACCGTCGACGAGAGAGAACCGTAGACAACTTCCTCTTCGGTCCTGGTCAAGGGGCGGGTAGCACGAAGGCTCTCGACTGGCCTACTACTACTACGGTCATCTCCGTCTTCTCGAGCACGTCTTTGGGTTGCCTGTCAAGCGTTGGGGGGGGCTTTTGGGCGAGCAGGACCGAGATGGTCAGATAGTGTGGTAGAAACAGGTACTGTATGGCATCGATTTCACCCGCTCCAGACGGCCATTCCGCGGTCCTTGCCCTTCCCAACCGGCCTTCTTATCTATTCCCCAGTCTGGACAGTCTCCACACAGTCGTAGAGTAGTAATAGTACTGTCAGGAAGCACGCGAGGTGGTTTGCCGCACCCAACGGCCTGCCCTAGCCGCTTCCAGCCCCGATAAGCAGCCGCCACTCTGCGCCCCCGCCTCGGTTGACGCTCTTGTTTGGGAATCGGCTGGCCCGGGTCCAAAGAACAGGCCGACGTCTGGCCAACGAGTAGGAGAAGAGAGTTGGATGGTGGTATCAGGTATCACGAGGTAGACAGGTAGAGTAGGAAGTCGTACACTTGGCCCAGCACATACACACGAGGGCGAGACAGACTGGGGCATTCATGGCTGCTGCTACGGAATGTGCATGGCCATCTACCCAACAAGCAGCTATCATCACACAAGCAGTACCATAGTTACTCTCTACCGGTAGTTATACCTACCTAGTACCACCTCACTAGATCCTCTAAAAAAGAACCAGCCAATTCCTCTTACCATGACCACAACCCCACAACCCCATCCCCCCAAAATCCAATTACCAGGTCCCCGTCCATCTCCCCAAGCGCACTCGCTTCCGCCACACAAACAATCCCTCGGAGCGGGGATGCCATGCACCACAAGACAGCCTACCGTCTACCGCTACATACATCCAGATACACACACACACACACACACACACACACACACAACACGGACAGCAGGGGCGGAACTCGCCTGCGCCGTACTCTCGGGGCGTAGATAGCTAATGTCTGACACGTGCCGAGCGCTGGGCTGGCATGGGTGTGGTTGCCGTGGGTGTGGGCGCATGTGCCGGTAGATGGTAGGTAGCTTGGCTGGCAGGCCACATGCCAGCCGGTGCATGTTCGAGAAAGGGGAGGTGAGGTGCAGTGGAGAAGAAACGAGGAGGGTTGGCTTTTTCCTTGCGTACCGGCATAGCATCGAGTATTTGATGGCATACGAACACTACAGTAGAACAAGTACAAGTACAGCAAGTACTCTCTACAGCACAGTACCCACTCCACTCCACTCCACTCCACTCCACTCCACTCCACCCCCTCCTTCCCCGCACTCCGCACACTCTCGCCCGCTCCAAGCGGAAGCTGCTCGTGTGATTCCAGACCAACAGGTCGGTAGTATGCATACGACTGTGCCAAGGTAGAGTCCGGATGACGAACACAAAATGGGAATGTTGTAGAATGCAACCAACCATCCGTCTACGCACAACTTGTACAAGGATCCAATCGCCCCTCTAACCCACCCAACCGCGGTGAAAAATGGTAGTCGATGGTAGTCGAGAGAAAAAAAAGACTCGATTGCACATATTCATCCAAGCAACAAGATACTTCCGTACACGTACACGTACACATACACCTAAACGTCCACATATACGAGCCCATCCTTCTCCCTCCCTCCATCATGCATCACACATCACAATAAGACACAGGCCATTCTGCTGCAACCTCCAACTGCCAACCCGCTCAACATACCAAAGCCAGACGCACACACAAACCCAAAACTCCCACGCTGGTTAGGGAATAGGAAAACAAGTGGAAATAGGGGTATAACGAAGAGACTACCGTGCAAGCTTTTGATCCCCCAAAAAACAACAAATCCTTGGACGCCGTTACGAAAATGCCGCCAAAGACAGAATAAACATGTGGGGGTGTGCGTTACGACATGAGGCCCGAGGAACTTCAGGTTAGCCACAGGGCAAAAAGAAAGACAATGGAGACAACTCTTGATAGCAAGATATGTGATTGCGATGAAAAGTGGAGACAGAGAGTAGGAGCAGAGGTGGGGCGGCAGGTAGTAGGCGTTATGCAAGTAGCTCATTTGCCAGTGATTTCACCTTCGAGATGCTGTAAAACCGTTAGCTTCTCCCTTCTATCAAAGAGGAACCCCAAATCAGACTCACCGACCACTCTGGAATCTCTCTGATGCGCTGCCACATGTACTTTTCCATGCGCGTCGCAGCCTTGGCGTACGGCGTGCTCTCGTTGTTGTATTTTCTGCAGTTGTCAAAGATGAGCTTGGCATCTCTTATGAAATCCTCTGGCGTAGGGTAGAGATCCTTTTCGTGCTTTTCTTCCATGGTGGCGAGGTCCATGGGCTCCTTGATGACGTCGTAGTAGTCGAGGACCTCGTCCTTGTTGACAGGTTGTTGGAACGGCCAGGCGTTGCTGTTGTTTTGCATGTCGTTGAGGAGATGGAGGAGGGCGTTGTAGTTGGGACCGTGGCGGGGTGCACGGGCCAATTCGTCCATGACGGGGGACCAGCCGCTGTTTTTGATGGCGGGAATGGTCAAGGGGTCAATGGGTTTGACGTCGCCTTTGGCCCATTGGGCGGGTGGGGGGTGTATTTCGTAGCTTTTGCTCACCGCGCGGATCTTGGCGTTTGCGCATTCCTTTTGCTTGAGCAGCATGCGGCCGCTTTCCAAGTAGCGGATCTTGGGTACCATGCTACATTGCATAATGGTGCCGCCTTCGTAGTCTTTGATGTAGCCCATCCAGCGCGACTTTTCGAGCGTGATTTCTTTGGTGAAGCCTTGCTTTTTGAAATATCCAATAGCATAGTTGTCGGCGTAGGTGAGGAAGTGCATGACTTGGGAGGTGGCTTTGACGTAGTCTTTGAGGTGGGACATGAGGTGGGCGCCGTAGCCCTTGACTTGTTGGTCCGACGAGATAGCGCAGAAGACGATTTCGGCGAATTGACCTTTGTCAAAGGGGCGGTAGGTGATTCCACTGTCTCTTCATGTTAGCCAGGCTTGGATGATTTGGAATTTCTTATTTCTCAAAGGCATGGGAGTGACGAACCCTACTACTTCCAAGGGCTTCTTGACAATAGCTATGCTCAGATGGGTCCGGTCGTAGACCAGCCGAGCAATGTAGTCCTTGGGCATCTTCGGCAACTGTTTCTGGAAGATGCACTTGAGGCCCGTCAAGATGATTGTGCTCTCTCTCCTCCCGTCATTGTTGACCACGCGAAACTCGATTTCGCCATTTCGCTCCTCGATGACGGCAGGCTTCTCTGGAAAGGGTACTATCCGTTTGACAGCGGGAGCGGGAGCCGACGTCGAAGCCGAGGCCTCGTCGGGAGCGGGAACGACTGGAGGTGTAGAGCTAGGCGACTGTTTGACGCGCTTGGGAGAGCCATTGGGAGGGTCGGTGGTGGCCTTGCGTTTTGCTGGCGAGGAGGGATTCTGGTTAGTCTTGAGCGACAGCCTGAGTAGGGAAACCTCTGGGGACGAAAGAGTACGAGAGGGCGGAAGAGGTACAGGTGTGAGCGTAGGCGAGGTGGCGGGGGAAGTGGGATAGCCCACGACGCTGCGGAGCAAGGCCACGTTCTTGTGCGCCGACATGGTGGTGGTGCATGTGGATGTTTGCAACATCAAAGGGAAGAAAGACGTTGGGAGAGGTGGAGAGATGGGAAGGTGAAGGTGAAGGTGAAGGTGAGCGTGAAAGTGAAGGCAAAGGAAAGGAAAAGGAAAGAAGCACTTACTGTCCTCGACTGTGCCTGCCATGGCTATATGTGCAGCGTGTGTGGGTGCAGCGTCTATGTTGTGCGTGTGTGTGTGTTTGTGTGTTTGTGTGTTTGTGTTGTGTGTGTGTGTGTGTGTGTGTGTGTGTGTGTGTGTGTGTGTGTGTGTGTGTGTGTGTGTGTGTGTGTGTGTGTGTGTGTGTGGCGTGTGTCTCCAAGTCGCGACTTCTCACAGAGAAATGCGGAGGTGTGAGGGTTGGGGAAGTTGCGCCCGCCCGCACTGACGCATCGCCTCGCCTTGCCCGCGGCCCTGCCAAGCCTGCTTATCCCCCAAAGAGGCCAGCGATGCACCTTCCGCCCTTCACGAGGCGAACGAGATACATTTGATACAGCAATTGCCTACTACACACAACGCACCTATACACACACACACTCTCTCTCTCTCTCTCTCTCTCTCTCGCACACATATACACATGTCGACCCCACTCCTAGACGTCTGGGAGGCTGCTTCTGCCTCGCCCTTCATCCCATCCATTGGCAAGGACTCGCAATTCGTCGTTGGTTTTACCTTGCTGGCCATCTGTAAGTTACGTCGTCGCGTGCTGATGAGGCTTGCTTGTAGCGCATTCATGCTAACATTGCGACCCAGCTCTGGTTCTAAGCACCATCTTTGGCCTAAGTATGCACAATACACCCTGACTTCTGCGCAATCCACGCCTTACTCATTCCACACACAGATCGTTCATTCGTCAATCTACCCGTCCTCGGTGTTCCAGCTTCATTAGCATTCGGGTATGTCGCGTCTAACCGTGTCCATGTGTACACACTCTTCCTTCCTTGTACTAACACCACGCAGCTTTGGCGCAGTCTACATGATCTGCGCAGTCGGCGTCTACGTCTAACTTCATCTCCTTTACTTTCTCCGTCGGGCGTTTGGGACACACTGTCTGTACTATCATCTATGGAAATACAATAAAAAGTTCAAACCCACGATTCTTCTGCACTCCTCCTACGCCTCTTCTGCCCTCAAACATTTCACCGCGGTCGCATTGCCTACCACGAGCCACACACAATTCATCTTGTCGACATGGATCAGGAGGAGCCGCCCATCCTCACCGCAGTCTCTAGCTCGGCCCGCCAACTTTTTCTGCTACTCCGCTGCATTGCCTTCTCTACAAAAGCATACATCCAGCTGAGCGAAGTCGGCCTTCAAGTTTCGGTTGACGAGGCTAGCTCTATGGGAGGTACTGATTCCCTCCCATACTCGAATATCCCTCTACTAACACCTCTAGCATCCGCTTTCCTTGACAAATCCCTTTTCACAACCTACACCTACCACGCACCGCCCCTCACCCAGCACTCTGTTCAAGACTCGGACGATTCCGAAGATGACACCGAACCCACCAGCTCCACGCCCACCTTTCAAATCTCTCTTCCCGCCCTCCTAGAAACCCTTCAAATCTTCGGTCTCACCGATCCCTCATCCTCGAAGCCATCATGGGCTCGCGACAACCCATATCCAACCAGCACCGCCTTTTCCAATAATGTCCTGGGAATGAACAACTTATGTCGCATCTCCTACGCTGCAATAGGTGCACCCTTCTCCATAACCCTGACGGAAGCCAGCATCCGAACCCAATGCGACTTGACAACATACGAGTCGGCAAACTGGGTGGACGTACCCTTCGACCCCCTCGCACTAGCCTGTAAAATCATCATGCCCGCATCACACCTCTTCGACGCAATATCGGAGCTCAGCGCCACAAGTCCAGAAAAACTAGTCCTGTACGCGCGCACTGTGCGAGGCAAACCCTTCCTAGCCTTCAGCGCACAAGGCACCCTCGGCAGCGCAAGAGTCGAGTTCAGCAATCAACACGACAATGCCCACCCTAAGACGAGAAACTCTATCCGTACCAGCACAAACGCGGCTCCTGCTACCCCCATCCCAGCCACTCTCTTCGAAACATTCCAGCTCTCTGACACAGACTCTGTCCTTAGATGCACATTTAAATTCAGTCTTGTCCAAAAGGCTGCCAGGACCATGAGTGTGGCCAGAAAGGTCAGCTTGCGGATTGATGCCCAGGGCGTGCTGAGTTTAAATTTCATGGTGGCTGTTGAGGGGAGCGGACATGCTGTAGGGGGAAGTGCAGCATCGGCGTCTGTGTCTGCGTCTGCGGCAGAGCGCGGTGCAGTGGATGAGAAGGTGAACTTTGTCCATTTCAAGTTTGTGCCGTTGGTGGAGGAGGACGAGGGGGATGACGAGGATGGCGGGTTGGCGGATGAGACGGTGATGATGGGTGTGGGTGGGGAAAATGAGGGGAGTGAGGGAGATGAGTATGATGAGTTGTGATGAGATGTTGCGTCGTATGTGTATGCATATAGTGATACTATAAAGGACACATTTTCAATCCATTTTAGATGCCGTTTTTTTTATTTTTGCCACATGAGCCTTTCTGCTCATTCTAAATTTCTAAAGTAGAGGAGTGGGAGTGATGGAGACATATGACTAGTCTACCTCTTCTCAACCATGTCTTGGTGGATATCCAGTCACACTAGTCTTCACCATGTAGAGACGAATATAATGGGATGGAGAGATTGCAGTGTACGAGAAAGATAGCGAGAGAGGAGAAGAAGAAACAGAAACGGAAATTCTAGCTAATCAAAATCCATGTTGGTTTAATCCTGCCATTGTGTATTACATGTTTCATCTCATTCCATTTTATATTCTCCTCCATTGCTTATGCGTATTCAATTCAATTCAATTCAATTCGAGGTTTTGTGTTTGTTTACTTTCTTTACTTTCTTTACTCTGTGTGCATGTGTTTGTGTGCCAGAAACGAGCCAATCAACAAGGGGAAACCGTGACTCGTTCAAAGAACCCATACCGCCAAAGACCCGGGTCTCGCATTGAGTGTGTTTGTGTTTGTGTATGTGTGGACCGTGAGCCATGAACGTTTTGGAGGATAAGACAACTAGAATGAAGGGGGGAAACCTAGGAGTAATCATATCGTACAGGGGGTGTGCTGAACTCTATCATGTGGCGTCGCGATCGCAGGGGGCGCTTCAGAATTCGAGTTCAGCTGGGTGGGTTTTAGCGGGAGTTGTGTGAATGTCACTACCATTCGAATTCACCATTTGCTTTGTGGAAGAGATATCTGTCGCGGTGTTAGTCACAAGGTCACAGGTCTCGGGATAAGATCGGCTTACTCCTTCTTGTTTGTCGTAAGAATGCCATCCTTGAGGGTGCACTTCCACTTGTTCTTCACACGCTGGACCTTGTCATAGGTGCACAGCATGTAGTCAACCATGTCGTCGTCACTGTTGTCGCCATCGTTGAGCTCATCTTCTGGGTCATCGAGATCCGAATTGATCGCGTCATCTGGATCTTCTTCGGGCTTGACGTCCTCTTCTCCGTCAAAGCGAGCTGGTGCTGGTGCACTCGATGAAGCTTCTGCATCCTCGCACTGCAACACGCGGACAGCTGCCTTGCGCTTCCTGCCTTTCGGCATAGAGTCGAGCGGCACCATGAGTCCGCTGTCCTGGCGCATGGCCATGGCATCTACACGAGCGCGCATGAACTGATCGGCAGCAATTTGTTCTTCGATACTAGCAGCTCGGGCAGCCTTCAACGCCTCCCAATCCGCCAGCGCATCGCCCGACCCATCCGTCTGTGATGTGTAGACTTGGCCTTGCTGGGGAGCGCGCTGTTGCTGTGGGCGCTGCTGCTGCTGCTGGGGATGCTGCGAATGCTGTTGAGAATGCTGTTGCTGGTGTTGAGTCATCATGCGCTGCTGTTGTTGTTGCTGCTGCTGCTGCTGCTGCTGCTGGGTTTGTGGCTGACCCTGCATAGGCAACTGAGCATAACCTTGCTGCTGTGGTTGACCTTGTTGAAGTATACGTTGCTGTACTAGGGCATTGGCACGTTGTTGTGCCAGCTGTGTGTTCTGCGCATATCCACCGTTGTAACCAGACCCGTCAGTCGTCTGTGCCTGATTGGAATAGTTGGTGACGGGCGGTGCATAACCAGAATCTGCCTTCATTGGCACATTCGGAAAGTTGAGCGTCTCCTGAGATGCCGACACAGGTGTATCAGTGTCAACCTTGACATTGGATGGCACCGTGGGCGGCTGGCGAACAGGCTCAGGCTGCGGATCCCACGGAAACTGCGCAACTTTGAGTGCAGATAGCTTCTCTTGCCAGCCCTAGCACCATGTTAGTCTCTGCATACAGGATGGCCATGTGTCTGAGGGGAAAAGACAGCGTGGTGAAGGCGGCAGTCACATGATCTGCTATGCCGTGTTGGGAAGTGATTTGCGTGGCTTGGCGGGTGGGGAGCTGCGCAGGGGCTATAAGAAGGGTGACCCAAATACTGAGGTGCCCCCGAAGCTGCGAGACCAGCCGGCAACCCAGCCCCGCTTTCGGCCGCCCGCTACCAACCAAGCAAGGCAGCATCGCGCGATCGGACGAGACTGTCGATACATGGAGAGGAGAGAAATGGGTGACGAGGAAAAAGACGGGGAAAAAGGAAGAGGATGAATGAGTCGCGCAGGGCGGTTGTGGGGAGGGGGGGGATGTGCAGGTAGTGGAACAGGGCAGGAGCGACAAGTCGGAGAGCGGCCAGGTTGCCACATACCTGCTTCAGCTCGTTGAGGGTAGAGTGGTCTACGCCAAACTCCTCAAAGTCGTTGTTGGAGACCGCAATCACCTTATCGATGATCTGCTGGTAGACGGCGCCCTGGGTGTCCGCTGTTAGCAAGGCTGCTTGCCCCCACACCGCTCGCGCGAGCGCTGGGAACAATACTAACCACCACCTGGTTCGACATGGCCACTTCTTGAGTACGGCTCAACTATCTAGGTTACTGTATTGGCGAGACGCCCGAACGGCGCAAAAGGCTTGCGATGGCTGCTCGCGTGCAGCAGCCTGAGGATGCGACAGTCCAGGGTAGGCAGTTCTCCGTCAGCGCCTGGGACCGCAGACAAGTGTGCGCGCGCTCAAAGATGCGTCTGCGCTTTCCAAAGAGGTTCTACGGATCTCAGGGAAGCCCTATGGAAGGCTTTGTACGACGTGCTCGGGTACCCTCACTTTTGGTGGTCGCGGGTGTTCTGGGGATGGACCGCGGGTGTTCGGCGATTATTGAGGCCATTGGTCCTTAGCGCCAGTTATAGCGTGCACGTGACATTCTGTTCGCGTCGACCTCATCGTCTCATCCCATATGGTATTGCCAGTAAAGTCAGCAACCCATATAATATTACAAAGTCTGCAACATTGTTTCTCCTCAGCCTGAATTGCCATCTGGCGCCCCCCCTTTCTCCTACTCCGTGATACTCTCAATACGTAGGAATTGCCGCTAGTCTTACAGCACCGTCCACATCCTTTCGCCTGAAGCCTGGAGCTCGCCCAAGACAAACACCAGTTTTCATCATTTCTGCAAACTTTGTCAGCGCACCGTCTGTTTACCACCAGCAAGCGCTCTCACTCACCATCAATCAGTCGGCTCACGTCAAGGGTAACAATCTTCTTCCGTTTCTGTCTTGACACGGGTACCGATGCCATATTGTTACTCATCATGTCTGAGGTCAGACCTGTCGATGAAATGTGCATGCCACTTTCATTTGAGAAGCCATAGTCGAACCCAGGTGCTAGATCGAGACCCAGTGTTTGATCAAACGATATGTCGTAACCTACCAATTTGTCCATATCCTCGCCTCGAAATGCCGGCCGAGTTTCTTGAGGGAAGTTCATATCCAAGCCGAAATGGCCTGAGCCTGGAAGATCTTGCGGGCTAATTTGTAAGCTCACAGCGGTGCAGGAGGTCGACGAGGTGGATGAGTTCGCGGAGCTGTTCGTCAGGCCTGGACTCCCGTCGTCGTGTGCTTCTCGTCGCGGGTTTGCATCGAACTGAGCGGACTGAGCGATTTGATCAGGATCATTCTTGCTGTCGTCGTCTTCGAGTAGACACTCCGCGAATGAGCTATCGGGATCTAGCTTGCAAGCATACTTCTCCTCTAGATATCCTTGGACGTCATAAGCGTCGAACCATTCTCCTTCGTAGCCGGTGAGATCGACGCCCTCCAGAGACTCTATCCGTCCATCAATAGCATTCTCCACTTGTGCTGATTTCTTGTCTTGAGGACCTGGCGGTCTTACTTTCCATGCGTTTTTAAATGGCGCGATCCGACCCTTAGCATCACGCCTCGGATAATGTGTGCCCGCTCCACCAAGTTGAATGAAAGGAGTCTCCCACCAATCCAGATCTTCATCCGGGCCCCTCTCTAGCATGAGCTTGAATCTTGCGCGTAGTTGTTCTGGCGTTAAGAATGGTAGTGAGAGCTTGAACACATAGTTTAAGACTGCCGGGCCAACGTTCGCAGTACTGAGCAGCTGGAACCCGGCCTCGAGCGCACGTCTAGTCAATCGTCGCGCAAAGTTGATCTCATGAAAGCTATAAGTAGTTTTTGTGTCGGATGACGTCTTTGTGGAAAGCGAGATGTCTGCCTGTGGTGATGGTTATCTCATCGTCGGCGGAGTATCCTGGGAGGTAGGAACGGTGATGGAATAAAGGTTAGAGTTCTATATGAACCTTAGCACAGAAACATACGGAATGGGCTTGAAGGCCTTCACTAGGCTCCCTTCAGCCGCTATATGTAGTCGGAGGAGGGAAATTCATCTCATGAGACATTGGATCATGAATGGACATCACCTACCGTGCATGATGGCGTATACGACGCCTGATCTTGGTTGATGAGGTCGAGCAATCCAAAAGGAAGCTGCTGGGAATGACTTGACGTCTGACTTCGTTGTCGTTGCGGTAATGCAACGCTTTGTTGGTTCAGAATTTCGCCAATAACGGACCGTCGATGGCGAACAAGGTTCGATGTGATTATATCATCACCGAAGGTGCTATTTACATCAGCGAAGGAGTCGATGGGACGCCGTTGATCTAGAGATTCTGGCTGGGAATCGAACAAAATTAGCAGAGAACTGGCGCTAGAAGGTGCGACGATGAATTTCCGAGATGCCCATCATCATCGTCCGGAGAATCTTAAGCTCACCTTGGAAGATGAGAATGAAACTGAGTCACCCCAGGACATATGCTGAGAGTCGTCGGCTGTTTTCTGTTGCACACGCTCCTCATGGGACTCTGTGGCGTTGTCGGTCGGATCCGCATGCTCTTCAGCCCCGTCATTTTCGCCTTCATTGGCAGTCTTCACAAGACCACAGAAAGTTTCCGAAGCATTTTTGAACTCTCTTGCTAGTTCAGGGGTGAGTTGCAGTAACCCAGATGCTTGTACAGCTTCATTCAAGCGACCAAATGTTTTGTTCATCTGCTCTATGATCGAATGCAGCTGAGAGCTTTGGTTCTTCAGGGATGCAATCGTTGTCTCTTTGCGTTGGCGATAGGCTCGCTGCGCAAGACGTATCTGTGTTCTTCGTCGCTGAGACGTGAATTAGTATATGTTGAAAAAATCAAATAGCCGTAATATCTAGTAGAAGCAACGAATAACCGAAAGTGCTTTTTGACAAGGTCAGTTTGCACACATAGGACATCGGCTTTCAATTGGCACAGCCAAGTCCGAAGGTTGCAAACCGTGGTGCAGGTTTTCATAGTGACAGTCGCAAAACACAACTAGCTCTGTGCTACAAGTAGATATGAAAATAGAACAACGTACATCAGCAGCAGTAGCATCTTGCGTGTCTACTCTAGGTCTCCCTCTAGCTTTCTTCCCAGCAGCAGTCCTGTCCTCATCGCTATGGCTCGTTCGCGTCCGCTTTCGAGGAACTTGTTCTTCCGACTCGGAACTTGTCATGGCGTTCTTCAGTCTTAGCCTGAGGGACCAAGCCTTATTGCTGTAGCTCGTTTGACGCCAGCTCTTTGAGTCAGTCACGTGCCTTGTCGGATCAACCGGAACCGTGATTTTCTGAGATGCAGCCTTGTGTGTGTACAGACTACTCGTGAGAAACAATCAAAAGAGACAATAGTGGATAGTCGGCGGAGAATAGGCACAAGTGCACACTACGCTCCACGATCAAGGGGAAGTCCCGACTTGTTAGAAAGCAAACCCGTCCACACTATTGTCGAGTTGAGGAAAGTAGAGAAAACGGTCCCTTGAACTGCGCGTGTGTCTGACCAAGCCTCCTAATAGCGAATTTGCCTTCGCAAGCTTATAGAGTTCGAGCTAGATATGCTGCCTGTAAGTGGAATACAACGAGTATATGCTACTTTAAGCTTCCAAGGGAGGGTGTTATCCGAGATGCAGGCTCGCAAGCTTACTCTGTTTGGATAATAAGCTGAGTTTAGAACTAGGAGACACAAATAAAGCCGAATTAGAGCGAGAATTGTCGGATTCTGCAGATGACTGGATTACGTTGTTTGCGTGTTGTGTGGGAAGCAGTTGGACTAACTTGATTGAAGACAGCAGTTGCATGATTACTGAACATAAAAAGAGTGGGGCCTCCAAAAGCCGGATAGATTGCACAGGTCACGTGATTACGCCCCTCACGTAACGTTACGGCCGTTCCCCAACGACCTCGTCTTGGCTGGCTTTCCTTCAAGACTTTTAAACCTATCACTGGTCATTAGTCTAATCCAGTCATAGGCGTTTCAATCAAGAAGCCGCGTCTATGCAGCATGTACCGCCTATGTGTCAAGTGTTCACAGCATATGCATACCTTAGTCATTTCACTTGGCTAGTTCAAAAGCACTAACATTATCGTGTCTATCATGTGAATTCAAAAGCCGCTCATATTGTTGGCTATGATTTGTTCTGTATTTACCGAGAACTCCAGCCTCTCTTCTAACCAGCCAGCGGTCCAATAGCGGTCCAACGAAACTTGACTGAAACTTTCAGTTACGAAAAATCAGCAAGTCGTAGTCAGCTTGGAAACTTTTTAAGCGGGTTGAACTGGGCCATCGTCAAGAGAAGGCAGTATATCCATCAACGTGCCTGCAGGTGCATCGTATGATGATGAAACAGTATCGCTTGGCATAGTGGCTTCGTCTCCTCTCTTCGTCTCGTCCGCAAACTTGTTTTGCACCTGCTGAGAATCATGATGATAATTTCGATCAGGCTCAATTGCATCCATCGCAGGTTTTTCTCCAGTATGATTCTGTGTGTCTTCGAGATTGCTCAGGGTTGTGTTGTCATCGCTGCTTTCCCGAGATTCCTCAAGCCCACCTCCACGAACTGCATAACTGTCATCTCTGCGATTCGCTCCTTTGTCTTCCACCTCTATCCATCTTTTTAAATCTTCTTCTGTGGGTTTAAAGTGGCACCACATCTCATCTGAAGTGGAGTAAACCCCAGCGTTTCCATTTTTCTTCCGTTTGAGCTTCCTCTGCACACTAGATGCTACGCGTTTTCTGAATTCATGTTCGACACGGAGCCTCGCAGCGATCCATTCGTCGTCTGGACGGTGATCTGTTGGCATCACTTCTAGAACAGGTGTCTCCAAGATCTTCTCGTCCGTCATACAACGGTCGATAATCGCCTTTCCACCTCCGGCAGATGGAATTACTAGCCGGAGAAATTCCAAACTTGTCGAGATGTTAAGATCAATTGCCCGCTGTGGGTGCACTGTCGCCTTCATGAGAAAGGACGTGAGATGCCTATACATGATTGAAAAGTCGGACTGTGAGATGTGCACTGAGCCTCTGACGGTGAACAGATAAGACGGTGCACCATGCTCACTCGCTTCCTCCATCAGGCTCATGACGGCGTTCCAGTTCTTTTCCCAGTACATGAATGCCTCGCTACTGATTGAGAGCAAGGGTAGATTGATGCGGTGCTTGGGATCCTCCGCTGGTGGTTTGATAGGGGCCCTGTGTCTATGTTAGGGTTGAAAACATGAACAAGTGCGATTATGCTGACCCCCATATGTCGTAGATGATTCCAGCTTGCACATTTCTGAACCTAGCTGTATGTCTGAGAGCTTCGACAACCGTCGCAGCCCCAAAACTATGCCCAGCAAGTATCATCTTGTCAACATGGAATCTGCCTTTCCATCTTTGCCAATTGATTCCCTTCAAGCCTCGCGATGAGCCACCAACAAAGCCTTCGCAACGCCGGTTTTGCCGCGCGATCTTCTCGCCGTCTCCAGCACATATGATTTCCAAGACGCGATACGCTTCTTCTAGTTCACTGAGACGCAACTCGATCTGAGCGCTACGAAGTTCTGTATCAATACCACGCTCGTTGTTAGGCGCAGTATCCTTTGGGTTGTTCTTTGGAAATATATAATCCTGGTTTGGTAAGCGAATCACTACCATGATGAGCCCAGCCCAGCCTCTGGGATACACGTTTGTGCCACTTACCACGTAATGATAGCCCTGCTTGATCTCCTTTTCAGTATGATCTAGAACATCCCGAGGTGACGTCTTTGCGTTGTCCATCCCATGTTCATTATGCTTATTGTTTTCGTCCGGTGTGGCTCCCCCTTGCCCATCTCTTCCCTCATTATCGCACTTCGCATGATTCACGAATGAACGAGGTCCACTCCCGTCTCTATGCTCAACAGCACATACAACGAATCCATAGCTTGCAAATTCCGTACACAAGCTGCTGTAAGCAGTTCTAGAACCTCCTAAACCATGACTGAAGATCAAGAGCGGAAATGTTGGCTCCTCTGGCATCCCCTCAGGAGCTGGGCCTCTCTTGTTCTTGATTTTGTGTCCACATTTCTTCGAATTGCCTTCTGGTGGCCAATGCCTTGCGACGGGAGAGTTTCGATATGCGCGAAGTTTGCTGAGCATCGTAGTCGCGCCAAAGAGCCCGATTCCTGCCCAGTTGGGCAGTCCTGCAAAGTGTGCATAGCCTTTCGCTGTCTCCAACCGCGGTCGTGGTAGCCAAGTTTCTCGACCCCATTTCTTCTCCCCACCTGGGGCATTTCCTGCCCCACTGTCAAAGCCTGCCGGGTAGTATAATGTGAATAATATTGTTTCCAGTTGCAGGACGTGCCGTCCATGACGAGTTATGTTGGAGATGGCGCGTGGTCTTTCCACGGGCACCTCGATTTCCATACTCCCAACGGCATACGGCCCAGAGGATGGATTCAACACCGAAGTGGGATAAGGGAGGTGATCGCGGAGTGAATTTGGGGGACGGGTTCGAGGTTTCTTCGCATGAGGAACTTTGCTAGAGGTCGACGAAGGAAGAACGCTATTGTGACGACCATCTTCTATGTCACCTGCTATGCGACTTTTTTGACGCTCAAGGAATGACATTGTGGCGTATTCAAATATGGAAAGAAAAAGATAAGGAAGCAAAGTCGTATTGGCTATCACAAACAGAGACGAAGACGATAGCAATGCAAATTTAGATAGGAGAGGCACATTTCTCAAGGTCCAGTAATCTGTAGAGTAAACGCGATAAGTGACAGCCACAAAGCCTTTGCCATGTTTAATAGCGCCAAAGATCTTTTTGAAATATTGTCGTGTCAATATGCTGTGCGGCTCTCCTGGAGACTTAAGGAGGTAGCAGGGTAACTACGTGGTTGGTGTCAGGATTGTGTCGAGACGCGTGATGTCATCGCTCAACTGCACGCCGAAATCTCGGCTCCGATACTCATTTAGATCGTATATTCGTATAATGTAGTCAACGTTATGACTGTCACTAGCATGCACTATGTTTTTAACCCATAAGCAACAAGCAATGCTTCGAATCCCTAGTTTCTCTAGTTATGAAATGGCCAGGGAAATTGCCTTCAACACCGAAGCTCCAACCATGTCGAAGCACTACCAACTATATGGAGTTCGTATCGCGCAATGTATGTCTACAAACCCCATACCACGCACCGCACCTGGGTGATCAAATTCAGCTCCGCGGTCATGCGAGCTTGGCGTGAACCCCTCTTGAATTGACGATCTGTCGTATACTCTCTTCCTTATAGGCCATCTTACGAATCATTTCCCAAGGATAGCCCAACTCTTCATTTCCTGACGAACTCGGCCTTGATCTCCATGTTGCCTTGAACGTGATTCTTAAGTGCTGCCCAACGGTCCTGCACTGCTGCACCAGGGTTCGCAGTCGCCAACTGTACAAGGTTTTTGTTGAATCTATCCATCTCGAGCTTCTCGAGCTTTTCCTTGCGCTTCAGTGCGCCTGGCTTGCTCTTCATACTTCTCATAGGGTTTCTCTGGGTAACCTTGGCTTGACCAACCTCAATCTCCCCGTTTGCGCCTTCGCCGTCGAGACCTGGCAGCGCATCGGCTAGTGATTCGAGGTCTGCAACAAGCTTCTTGTTGGGCCGCCGCCGCTTCTGGGTCTTTGAAGAAGACTTTTCGATCTTAGAGACAAAGGACGAGTGTTTTATTTTCTGCTTGTCTTTCTTGGATGAGACGAAGAGCGAGGGCGAATCTTCGTCCGGCCTGGGTAGGCCAGCTGTAACGATCGCAGGCCGCGCTGCACGAGCCGATTTTACGCGCGCAGTCGTGCGCTTTTTGATTGGAGCCTTGCTTAATGTTAGAACATGTGTATGGATCTGAGAAAATAACGAGTCTTACCATGAAAGCAGGAACTGGTCAATGAGATGAACTGCGCAGGGGTTGATCGAGCCATGGCAACTTTCCCACTAGAAAATCTTTATCGATAACGTCAAGCCCATGGGCCATGATGCATAGTTACACAACTAAGGCCCACGGGTATCGTGAACTAGATTGTGGCTTGCACTACCTTAATATTAGGCTCCTATTATTCTATTAGTCTATTAATACTCTTGTACCCTTCTTTACGCCTTAAAAAGCCCCTAAGCGCATACAAGAGGTCCCCAAATCGCTCTCCGTACTACAACTAGTCGTAGCTTCTATCTCTGCTCTTCCTACCTCCTGCAGCAGAAGAGAAAGTGCGGGATAGATTTAATTAGCCCGCACTCGCACTCTGCTATCTCTGCCGCCTTAATCTTGTAGAGATATATCTTGAGACTTGTCTTGCCTGTCTAAAGCTGCGTAAGGATCGCAGCCTCGCCGCTATCTAGTTACTGGTACAGTGCTGCCGCCTTGACTAGGTAGAGCGCCGCGTTAATCTTCCTTGTAAACTTGCCTACATCGCGTTGTCTAGCTAGAAGCGGTCCTGTTGTGATCTTTGCCTTCTTTAGCGCTTGTTTCACGAGATACTACAGGCGGCCTTCTTGCTGCCATGGTTCCTCGTCTACGAAGATGTCTACCTGCCCTGGCCTATAGTCGTCGATGATGTCTCACGCCTGTTCCTCGCTCTCGCAGAATACAACCTCAGGCCTGGCTACCCACGGCGGGCACGCATATGGCTTGACCTCCATCACATCGTCCATCCGAACCTCCTCGCACATCTCTGCCGTCCGCATCAGCGGTGACCGGTGCTTCGTGCAGAGCCGCTGTCGCTTGACTGGCCGAGCTTGTGGAGCGACACCCAGAACGCGATCGTCTGATTGCGCAGTCTCTCCTTCTCTTTAAACCGCAGGATGTCTTCTTCGCATTGAATATAGCTCTACTAGTGCGCTCCTACTTCTTGCTCAACGACGCAGCTCCAAAGCTAGATCCAACAGTAAAATCCACGCAGCTACGCCCAATAATTGCAACCCTCCGCGAATACCGGGCTTCCGTTATTTGTCGTGGGTACGCTGCAGTCGAGATAAGCGTGGCCTAATAAGTGTCGCAGGAGGCACAGGCGGGCCCGGTTTAATTGGTGAGCGTAGGTCGTTACTTCGTCTTTTTCTTCTTGGGGTTGCTGGACTTTGTTTGATTTGTTGTGGCTGGGGTGATCTGCTGAACACTCGACTGACTGTCCGGTACGACTCGACCATCAGCCAAGCTATACTCTTCAAGTTGCTGGGACAATCCTGAGCGTGATGAGACTAGGTCTGGATCCGCGGATTGAAGTTCGGACAGCTCAGAGACCTCGAAATTCAAGCCAGCGGGTAACATATCAATAGCGGAGCAGATTAATTTAAAGTGATCAGTGACCCATAAATCAAGGATGTTCATGGCAACAGTCCATCCAATCCATCTATTGTCCGCTTGTGCTGTCTTTTCGATATCAAACTTCGCAATTGGTTCCCGGTAGAACTCAGGGTCGTCCCCATTCATGACAATCAAATGTGCCCAAATTCGCACATCCACGTCACTATGCGAGTATGAAAAGCCGTTAATTGTGTTGTGAAGCTCTCTCTCTCGACCCACAAGACGGAAGAGCTCGAAAAGACCACGTAATAAGACGGTTTGACTGTGAGCGTTTTGTCGATCAGCGATATCAAGCGCGGATGCTCCGCATTTCACTTCGCTAGTTAGGAATGGAAAGTACATATCGTACGTGGCTGCAAAATAGGAGCAATCTTCTAAATCATTTCCAATAAAGGGCTGAAGCTTTTGCAGTTGTTCCTTAGTAAAAGCTTCCCGCTTGAATCCAAGGCTGTAGTCTGGTTGCGGGCGTGATCCATAAAATGGGATAGCGTTGTTCCAGCCAGCGTTGGTAGTCTCGCGGAGAATCTCTAGATGCTTAGAGCCGCGAATTGTTAGAACCTCGGCAGAAGGAACAATCAGCTGTGCGATGTCGCGAATCACCCTGGTCTCGTTCCTGCCTTTAATTAATTTCAAAGTATCCTCGAATAGATCATCTTCAAACAGTGTATCTTTTGGCGGCGACTGTGGCGACTTTAGAAGCTTTTGGCAAAGCTCTTTGCTCTCTACACTGATATCTTTGTATTTATCCATAAAGCTACCGCGTTCACTGAGCTGGCTTTCATAACGAGGATGTCGGTATGGGGCGCTCTTCTGTTCCCGCGGTAATTGGTCGCTCGGTGTTCGTGTTAGGACTGTTTCAGCGTTGATGCTCGCATCTGAACGTTTGCGACGTAGGGAAGCCGATGACTTCTTTCTTGCCAGCGCAGGCTGGACAAGCTCTCGAAAACGATCCATTGTTTCTTCTTGCTCCGCGTTCGGCCAGGTTCCGTTCTCTCTCCAATAGTCAACTCGAGCCTCGCTGATTGTCTTCCAAACTGTTCGTGTTCGTTTTGAGGGCCGCTCGAGCGAAACGCGGGAGGGTGTAACTTCGTCTTCTCGAGGTCGCTTTTGCTTCTCAGCCTGCGCGCGACGGTTCGTCCGGGGCAAATCTTGAGTTCGTAAATACTTCTTCTTAGGTTGTTTAATTGATGAGTTCTCGAGGTACATACCTTTCTTCGCCTGAAGTGGCATACGCTGTCTCTTCTGAGCGGCTAGAAATTCTGAACAACTAGCCATGCTAACTGGAATCGCAGGATCAAAGCGCTTATATGTTGCCGCCGAGTTTAAAGTGGAGGGTTGACTAATAGGAGTTAGAACACAAATCCGCAGGAAGCTAAGGGAAACGCCAAGCAAGGGAAACGCGCTAGTCCGGATACGTTGCCGCCAGCGCCTGCCCCCTCTGACCACTCCTGGAGTCCTGGCTCTGCATCGACATAATTATCATAAATTATGGTCAATTAGCAGAACATTGCAGGAGCATGGCATAGTATAGATTCTATATCTTTAGGACTTTTCTTAATTCCTAAACTTTTGCTAATAGACTTAAATAGGTAAGCATAATTAGGATAGTTACCTAATTAAGTATAACTTTAAGGCAAGGATAGTAGTAAGAGGAGATTTATAGCTTACTAACTTAATCTGTTTTACTTACCTAGCTAGTAGCTACTTTAGTAGCTTAAATATTTAGGACTATAATAGCTATTAGAGCTTAGTTTAATCTTAAGATAACCTAATATAAATAGACCCACGCCTAAGCAAGGGGACTGTTCAATAGCTGTATAATCCTTTATACTCGAGCATATAGATGCATTGACGTTAATAGATACAATTTCTGTAAGGAGATAGGAGCTAGTAGCATCGAATGACAAGCGGGACAAAGACTTGCCAACGTTAAACGTATGCAGACATTGCCGCTCTTATCCCAGATCTTGACAGCACCGTCATATGATGCTGACGCCAGCCGCGTTAGGTCAGGGGAGAATGTAACAGATCTGACCCTTCTGCTATGGCCCTTGAGCGTCTGCAGATATGCGCCACTGCTACTGCTTATATCCCAGATCTTAATAGTGCTGTTATAGGTTGGTAATGCTAGCCGTGTCATGTTAGGGGAGAATGCAACAGAGTTGACCGCATCGCCATGGCCCTTAAGCGTCAGCATACATGCGCCGCTACTCACGTCCCAGATCTTGATAGTTCTATCCTGGGACGCTGATGCCAGCCGTCTCACATCAAGTGAGAAGGCCACTGAGGTGACCGCCGCAACATGGCCCTCAAGCGTCTGCAGACACGCCGTCCACTCGTCACCTATGTCTAGGTTGACGGTGATATCTTTTGGCCCTTCCTGCTGAAACAGCTGTCTCACTATACTCTGAGTAGGGCTGAACAGCAGTGCAGATCTATAGGCCTGAAGAGGGCTACTCTCGATCGCTTGTTTGTGGTACATAACGAATCGATGTGCATCGTACACAAGTCGGGTAAACCCAGTCGCCTCTCTCTGTCGCTAGCCAATGTCAGTAGAGAATATCTGATGGAATCGCTTGTCGTAGACACACCTGCACTAATATCTGTAGCTTCCCCATCGAGACTACGCCTTTGGACACGCTCTTGCAAAGGCTAAGAGACTCTAGCCAATACAGATACATTTTGCTCAAGAACTCATCAACAACGTCCCCATCTCGCAGATATCCTGCATAGGTCGCCGAAGAGGTAGGCTTCAATTCGCATAGGTGGTCGATCCAGTGAACACATGAGTAGCGCAGCGCTGCTAGCGGATCTGGCTCAGGCATCTTAATTTCGTCGATAGTCATACCTAGAGCTTCTAGGCCATACATGTCCCGCCGCAGAGTTGTAGACATGATTTGAAGTGACCTGGTGAAGAAGGTCTGATGGACGGCCTCCGGTCCGGCTGGGGAAAGCTCTTGATCTGCATTATCAAGAAGAAATTTCTTAGCTGATTGGTGAACAAAGTACACAGTGTGCTCTCGTAGGGTGAGGAACGAGCCGCAAAGCTTAATGATCTCCTGTAACTCGGTATCGTCGGCTATGTCTTCCAGTTGCTTAACAAGGGTCACCAGCTCCTTGAGCGTAACTGGCCGATACAAGAGTGTAACCGCAGCCAGCACCTGCTTGCAGAGCTCAACATTATCTATCTTGAAAATCTGCTGCAACATCCGCTGGTACAGGGAGTTCAGTCTAGGCGGGAACAACTTCAGCTTCCTCAGAACGTGTCGCTTGTTCGTTTTTTCAGTATGCTGGCAGACGAGCGCTACCCATAGGAAGGTGTCATCTGCGTTCGACACTAGATTCTTGATCAAGGCGCGCTCAGTTTGTTCGTCGTACTTGTTCTGCTGCGCGAGCTTAGAAACCCTTTGCTTAATAAATGCCAAGACGGCCGTCGTCACAGAGGTTGCATTTAGCTCGAGGCTGAGCCTGATCTCGCAGCCTGCCTGCTCCAGGCCTTGTTATATCTCTAGATAGTTGCGGCTAGAGACAATCCACTTAACGCGGGAAGAGGCAAAAGACTGCTTTGCAATAAAGTCAAGCAGCTTTGGCAGGCCAGTGACGCACTTATCTAACGCGTCGATGATTAAGTACGCAGTGGTCAATCTCGGGTCCCGCAGCACGTCCGTAAGGATTTCCACCAGGGCAAACCACGCGTTTAGATCCTCGAACATAGTCTTGCCTAAACGGTCGTACTTTCTCCAGATATGTAACACAAGCGATAGCTGTTGGCTCACCATCATGTACAACAGCCCTCGTAACACAGCCGTGGCGCTATTAATGCGTCCATTAAACTCTTGACAGAAGAAGTACGACAGTCGGGGACCATGTAGCATCAGACTTTGGAGCTCGTCGATGATACCACAAAGCAGCATCGTCTTGCCCTTGCCCGGGTCACCCTTGATCCACAGTAATTGGTTCTCTGAGTCTTTATACCATTGCTGGAAAGTATCGCTGTGAAGGACCCAACAATACGATTCTTTGAGCAACCCGCCCTTGGTGTCCTCGATGCGCTTCTTGTCATCACCTGAGTCTGTGCTGCATAAGTCCCGGATGCACTGTTCTGTCTTATTGATCTCGTCATGAAACCGCCCAAAGGCTCCAACTAGACCTTCTCCATAGCATGGCGCTAAATCGACATCGAAGATACCGAATCGTGAATACACGTTATCTTCTAGACGCGTGGTGCGCCGGTGTTCACTCCACCGTAGCCGCTCTTCGACGCCAAATTGAGATAACGGAGTCCCTTGTAACGCTGTCCGCGGAATGTTGGTAACCTCGTGAATCTGATCCATCAGCGATATTTTGTCACCGATATTTTTCCATTCCTGTGTGAAGAAATCGACCGAGCTAGGTGCAAGAAGCTCCTGAAGCGTCCAGCCACGGGTAAACCACTCACTCTTGCAAAAGTCTGCTTCCTATGTCGGCACCTCTAATCGCTTATCCGCTTCAGAAGGCGACACTGATACGTCTGACAGGTAGGCGTAGCATCGCGCTGCGTTGCGGTACCAGAGAAACATAGAGCGGATGGCCAGGGACAACTCAGCCTGATTTGCCTTGTCGATGCAGCAAAGTATCGACCCAGAAGTACTGCAAGCCATGCTCCTGGGCTTGTTCCCCACAGAAGCGAATATCTGCATAGCCAGGCTTGTTCTTGCCCCTTTATTATATCACGTCTTCGAAGGTTACTTCGTCTGCTTCTGCTCCCCACATGTGAGAGAGTATCGCATATGGCGGCTTTGTGTCCTCGTTAAATCTTATGATGGAGAGTTCTTCGTTCTCCATACTTAAGAAGACGCATCGTTTTGTATGAGCAGAGGGCCAGCGTATGTAGGAGGAGAAAATGCAAGAGACTGGACTTGGCAACCTATGGTAGTAGGACCAGCGTGGGGCGACAAGGCTGTCTATCAAGACATATGCACCCTAAACATTAGGGGCGAGAAATGGTCGGAAGAAGCGCACCGCACCGTATGAGAAATTGCAAGTTGAAATAGTGTTGTAAGCTCAGGCGGACGCTCGCTGTCATGTTCTTGACATGTTAAGGCTGTTGCTGTTGCATCACAGCTGAAGTTAAGTGGACTGTGGTACCGGTACAAGGCTGTGGCCCGCCTTGATTGGATAAATGATCAGATCATGTGAGAAAATGCTTAGCAGAACAAAATTCTTGATGATATGAGTGATATGGAAGAACACCAAACTGCTCCTAGATACCTTTCTGCTTTGATGAGTGACATCATCTGTAGGGCAAGGTAACACGAAAATACACATGCACGCTAGGTACCGACCTAACGTCGACACTAAAAGATAGCCATCACATGGCTAGGTCTAGATAGGCCCAGAAGCTCTTCTTCGAATGCTCACATCTCAGATTCATTATGCACGATACAAACCTACATGCGGGATTATAAAATTACTAGGGAGAGGGATATTTTCAATCATGGGATGTAGGATACTCAGGTCATATGGAGTGCCTGAGTCTACTCCTAGGCGAATGACTCGAACCCCCTGACCTCAACGTCTACTACCATATACGCATGAGTGGAGCTCTATAAGGTCTCGGTATGCCCTCTTGCGCTATGGATATTCTACTTGTATGCATCGCTCGCACTGCTTCTGCCTCTTCCGTAACACGTTTGTCATTTTCCCTTCGTCCGCCGTCCGCCACTAATGCGTTCGTATAGTGGCTCTTCATAAGGGAACCACTCCTCCCTCTCGACGAGAAAGTACATTCTGACCACTGTATATGCCGGTATAAAACGGCCGGGAAAGTGCCATAAAAGATCATCGTAAGTCTCCCTATTGTAATGAATTTGCGGAGATTCGGATGTTCGTGAAGTTGCGAGCTGTTCACATATTGGATGAGATCAAGTAACCGATTGGGTTTAAACGGAAAGATGCCGTTACTTGTGGCATCGTTGCCGTTGGTAACCCCTTGAAGACAATTATCAAGACCCCTCTCCACAAGGAACTGTCTGATCTCAAGTCTTGAAAGAGCAGCAGATATATGAACGATTTGCCAAACGCGAAGATCACCGAGGAATACTCTCATTAATATGGAGTTATTGGATTTGGTATCCGACAGAAATAAACCATAAGACGCAACTTAAGATCTTCAAATGACCGACAGTAAGTCGATATTAAGTTACGATTGTAATGGGCTGTTCAAATAGCTTGGGATCTTAGTTTCGTTCATCTGGTTAGAGTTATTCATGGAGATTTGCTAAAAATGTATTACTAGATGAATATTTAACGCAATTGAGCATGAGATCGTGTAGGCAGATGCAAGAGCGGCACATTAGATGACTGTGTCTGAAAAGGCAAGATCTTTCGGTAACAATATGCTTGGAGCACACTTTGACGACGCGCATAGTATTTCATTGACTAGTGGTCAGGTGGTACCGATGATGGCAAGACATGGTTAATCCATTAGGTTGTAAATGCAGTGTGCAGCCAGTTCGCTTTGATAGCTGCCCTCGTTTGCGTCGCCACGGGTTGAAGTGCAGATGTCAAGACTGTTGTTGGAAGCACCAATCGTCCCTATTTATGCCCTTCGCTGCTCTAACGAGGATACTAGGACCGATCTGAATTAGTCTCCATTAGCACAGACTTGCTAGATGATCATGAATCCAAACACCGATTTCGGATGGACATGACGTTACCGCTGGATCCCCACCAGAGAGCCTTGATTGTTTGTATCACTAGCACAATTCTGCTGCCAACTCATTACGGAGCCAATGCAACTAGATTACGACGCTCATCATCTACCAGCTATCTTTGGCTTGTATTATCAACATTTTTATTCCGAGCATTTTCGCCCTGGCCTTCCAATATCGGACTTCGCCACCATGGTCCGCTCGTAGAGCAGGACTCATTGGCTCAAACAATAATAGGCATTACTACCAATATGCTTGACTAAAGATTGACTGTCGCAAAAGAAATTACCTCTACTATACCTGCGTCAAACATAACAGCCAAAAACTACATCGACCTTCTTTCACCCGACGAATTGCTACTGTCCTCGTATATCTAATACACAGGAACATTGACTATTTCATGCATTCAGAGACCCATTAAAACATCTCCCTCGATGCCATCTCATGTCGTCAACTTGGAGGGGTCTACAGGATCCGTACGACCACCTTGTACCACTGTGGCCACATCTCACCACCCAAAACCCCGGACCTGGGCTCAGCTCCACCATAAACATGCAACCGTGAGCCAGGTACGCGTGATACAGATCCGCAGCACCCCTATCTCTTTCTAGCCACTATAACCTCCCATTCGCTCATTCTCCTCTCTCAGCTTCCCTTGCGCTCTATTTCGGTCTCTGCGTGTGCGAAACCGAAGGAACAGCCGAAGTTTCCCTGAGGCAGCAAACGGTAATAATTCGCAGCACTTGCAGGGCCGCGACAGCCTAGGTTCCGGACTTGATAAAAATGGGATGACGAATATGCATATGCATGTGCAGTTTGCCCGATGGGCGAACATGATGTGGCCTCTTCAAGCACTCAAATCGCCTGCTTGCAAAAGCGGTCCCGATAAAGCCCCCCCATTCAAATACTCGGTTTCAATGCAATCTCCGGACGTGAGGCTTGCTGTTGAGCGTCATTGACAATGTGTGACCGCCAAATTCAGTACGCAGATACGCTCGTTTCGCCGCAGAGTCAGGGGACGATTCTGATGATGCTGGCGTGGTTCTTTGCATGCCTACTCGTAAGGTTATCGCTACACTGCTTGTTTTCTGGGGACTGACAGCATCTTCTTCTAGGCTCTTTGCACAGTAACCCGAATTATTGCGAGATACAAATTGAGACGCCATCCACAATTTCCAGTATCCGACGATGCTATCGTTGTCACAGCCGCGCTATGTGCGCTGGGAAGCACGCTCGTCATATCGACTGCCGTCGACTCTGGCCTTGGAAAACTGCAGTGCCTTTTAGACTCGACTGACATCGACCGCATTCAGGTGAAGATCTTTGTTGCGACGATACTATCTGTACTAGCGCTTAGCATCCCGAAATGCTCAGTACTGATCTTCTTCTATCGGGTGGCCCACAGCACACTGCAGAGGATAGGAGTCGTCACCCTAGGCTGCCTGGTACTACTCTGGACCATTGCTGTCATCTCAGGCACTGTATTCCAGTGTGCAATGCCACAGCCTTGGACGATCTGGACGGGCAAGTGCATTCCCCTAGTAAGTACAGACACCTCTATTCTTCTCAATTTCCCTAACATGTAAAGGCCACATTCCACATCACCACCACAATCGCAAGCACCATCCTCGACACCACATTGCTTCTGATTTCACTGCAACTCACATGGACCCAAACCACAAGCTACCACTATAAAACCCTCGCATCATTCCTCCTTTCCCTCCGCCTCCTGTAAGTCCTCCCCCCGACCCCCGAAAACTCCAAACTCCAAACATACCAACAAAATACACTCAAGTCTCATCGCAACCTCCATCCTCACAGCAATCTATACGCCAGCCGCCTACTCCCGCACCACCACCCAAGTCCAAACCCTCTCCTACATCCCTTATGCTATCTTAACAATGACACACACCACCCTCGCCCCCCTCCTCTCATACACCCTTATCCTCACTCCCCTACGTTCCCTCCTCTCCCCTAAACCCCAGTCCCATCAACGCCACCACCACCACCACCACCACCACCACCACAAAAAAACCCCCTCAGACACTACCACCGGCAGTAGCACGACAACCACAACCCCCACCCCCACAATCACAAAAGAACCCCTCCCCTCCATTCAAGCCTCCATGTCCCATCCCAACTTGCCCTCACGCTCGCGCTGGAGCGGCGACGAGGACGAGTTGTTACCGGAGGTGCGGCTGCCGGTGGCGAAGCCGAGGGGGAATAAGCCCAGGAGGCCGCCGCGTCCGAGTGAGGCGCAGAGACCGGATTTGAGCATGTTTACTATGAGGTGTGGGGAAGGGGGAGGGGGGAGGCTGGTTACGAGGGTAGGGGAGGGTGTGAGGAGTGAGGGGGGGTTTTGAATGATGGGGTGGTGATTCTTGGAGGAGAGGAGGGGTGTGGATTGATTTGTTGATTATGGTCTTGGTTATGGTGTTTTGCATAATGTTTTCTTTTAATTTTTATTTTTATCATGCCTAGGTTGCGTAGGGTGTCTGTCTGATCATCTCGCTATTTAGGCCGACAGGTTGACTTCTCCGTGCATTACTGGAGTAGCCTGCCGAGACAACAGTGACTCCCATATACGAAGTCCGCAAGAGGACTCTAGTGATTTCGCAAAGAAGCCGCAGCAGATGCATTCCTCCACCAAGTTCCACTGCCTGCACTCAGGCATTCCATCTCCATGCCGCCCTCTCCCGTACGTGATCCTTTCTCCTGTCCTTCTCTGGTATGTATGAGTCTTATAACCACACTAGATCCTTCTGTTCCACGCGTTGTAAAATAGGTTTAGACTATCCCACAAAAATTAGCAAGTACGGCTCATGGTGTAGTTAAAGTTATCGCAACCAAGAGAGTACGGTGGGCCATTTCTCCAATCAAGAGAGTGCAGTCTCAGTGTTGACTGACTTTTAAGACTGACTATTCCATGATTAACATGAAGCCTCAAATTATTGCTGCTCAATTGACCATATTTGAAGCCGATGACATATGGTCGGGCGGTAGGTGTTTTGGAATATGAAGCCTCGATGACCATGCCCTCACCATTGATACAAATTTCGGGAATATGCGAGCGATCAGGTATTCTGTAGGGCCCTCGGATACTGCACCGTACCTTTCGTGTTCCGCAACGTTCAAAAGAAGCGGGTATAATTGGGCTTGTACCGTAGCAACTGGGATTGTTGAAGATATTCTCCAACTTCCTGCTCCACGAGAACATCCCAAAGTGATTTGTATAGTCGGCCCGCTGGCACCTTTCAATTGGCAGAGTACTAGGCTCATCGGCCATTTGATATTTGTCCGCAGATCAGACAATTTGGTTGGTGAATCTAGAACAAATTCGAATAGGATCATAATCCAGTTCCGGTTTTGGGTACCCCACGCAATAGAATCCAGGCGATCAAGTCGTTACACTCATGGTCATTTGTCAAGTCTCGGGAAAAGCCGTGTTGATCAGAGTTCATCCTGACTGTGATGTGCTTCATCTTGACGATTATGTTGCGTGTACACGCAGTACGGATTCCCGATCCAAACTGATGGCGTGGGTATCGATTGACATGCGTTGTGCCTAGATCCAGCCCGTTTCGTGTCCGTTTTTCGAAGTCCAGAGTTTCCGGCTCTGACACAGAAGTGTTTATCACTAATTCGAATGAGTACCGTATGTGATCTGGTAAGGCTTCCAATCCTGCAGAACATTCATCTAACAGTAACACAGAATCACTGGTGTTCTGTGCAGATCTTTTAAAGAGGGGCTCATAAAGTGATAGGCTTGCACGTCATACATATATTGTCAACGTTCGCATCCAAACAGGTTGCTTGAGCTTGCTGGCTCTCGCTGGCATCATTCCATGTGGGCGGTTGCTGTGCTGCGCCACAGATTGCGGCGTAATAGCCGGCACAGCCACAGCGCCAATCCAGATAGCCCGCAGGTGCAATGGGACATTTGTTGTTGACGTAGAGCGGAGTACGTTTAGCGCCGCGACTCCAGGAAAACCAGCTTGGCTCTCCTGGCGGGTTGCGCCTTCCATAAGAAGCGCCCCTCTATCCCTATCCTCTTGTCGTTCTCGGTACACAAAGATCGAAAGACGATAACCCCTCCTCTCTCTTCTCTCTCTCTCTCTCCCTCTCTCTCCCTCTCTCTCTCTCCTCCTGCTCCTCCCTCTCCCCTTACAGGCTACTCTTCACCAACATAATCACCCCTCTCCTCCAAGTCCCTCCAACGAAACCTCCTACCCTCTCCTCTCCACTGCAAAAACAGTATACCCCTCCGCGAGCACGCTATCCGCCATCATGAGCGGCCGTGGCGATCCTCGCTTGCTCTACACGGTTGGAGGCATCAAGGCCTACCACATCCAGCAAGGCGAAGAATCGTCCCTTACTCCTTCGGGCCCGCAGACGTTGTCGCTGTTGATGGTCCCTACCAGCTCGCCTTTCGCCGACCTCAGTAACACACGAGGCCAGAATGAAGCACCCGAGGAAGACTTCTACCTACACCTCAACCTCCCTCCAGAACTCGACCTCCCGCTCCCCGCGACCACGCAGATCTATCACCAGCCACCTCGAAGCTATCTGATCCCTCGCTGGGACTTGGGCCCTGAGAGCGGTGCATTCACGCGGATCGAGTTTCCCCCAATTGGCAAGGGCTCGACTTCCGTGACGCAAGAAGACGTGGACACATTTGAGACCATCTTGGCGCAATGTACCGCCTTTCTTGAACGTGCGCAGGCGCCGCCTCATGACAAGGGCAAGGGCGATATAAAGGCCTATAATCCCCAGGAGTACGGGCCTGGTGAGGGCTACGTCAACAGCTCAGGCAAGGGCGGCGAGGTAGTCCTCGTCGATGAGGAAAATGGCAGCGTAGTGGGGGAGTTGGCTGGCGGAGCGAAAATCTATGAAGACGCTGCATTGGAACAAGGCTCCAAGAGTGAGTGTTACCCTTCCCTCAGCATACTCCTAGCGCGCGCAGTCCACTCATGCTAACACAGGGCCAGACCCCGTCGAGATCGTAGTATCACAAGACGGTAAGCGCATCGATGTACGACCGCTAGACGACGACTATCTCGAAATGGCCCGCCATCCCGCCTACAAGGATTCGGGCCTTGTGCAGAACGCTGCTGCCGCTTCAAGGCTCATCGTCACGGGCTCCAGCTACCTCAGTAACATGATGGTCTCTGGTGCAGAGAACTTCATCAACAAGACCAGGCCAAACGAGAAGCCCATGGTCTTCCAGCCCGCGACCCACGAACGCGTGCGCAAGATCAACACACTCACGACTGGTGTGGCTGGCTATTCGGCCAAGACTGTCGGCCAACTCACAAAGTATGCCCAGAATGCTGCAGCAGGACTCGCCGGTCACAAGAAGACGCACCACAAGAGCCGGAATCCTGATGGCACGCCCAACGAGAATTACAAGCCTGGACTGCTCAACAAGTCCCTGATTGCCTTCTCCACCGTGGCAGATGGAATATCGCACTCTGGCAAGACCATTCTGACATCAGGTGGCGCCGTCGCCAGTGCAGCAGTCGGACACAAGTACGGTCAGGAAGCTGGTAGTATCACTAGTAATCTTGCTGGCGGCGTCAAGAATGTTGGGCTCGTCTACATTGACGTTACAGGCGTGAGCAGACGGGCTATCATCAAGTCTGTAGCCAAGGGCATGGTCGTCGGCAAGGTCAGAGATAAGAATGGCAAGGAGCAGACCGTCATGGTCGGAGGGGGTGATGGTGGCACAGTCCAGCCCAGCGATCTGAATCCTCAGTATGGCACCAGCAACACTGGTGTTGGCCCTAGTATTTCGAATGCCGGGCCAGCGGGTCAAATCTCGTTTGGTGGTCCGCCTCCCACGTATCGCACTGGCGTTGGTGAGTCGATTGAGGGTCAGCCCGCGTACTACCCGCAGGAAAAGAGGTGAAGTAGCTCATGACGCACGATAAAATTATGAGGCATGACATTACGAAGTAATATTGCAGCACGACATCTTACACGTGGTGGGGGGAACGAGAGAAGTCATGCAGGTTCAAAGAGACACGCCATGTTCGGCGGCGGAAGGGGAATAGAAATACGCTTTTATATCGTCACAGTCGTCGGTAAATTTTAGATGAGATACAAATTTATCTATAAAGTACTTCAGCATGTTGCTCCTGTCCTTGAACACGCTGGCCGGTGCTTCACTCAGACAGAGTCTCAGTCTTCCTCGTTCTACTTGCTCTCGTGATGTCGGTAGACGACATGCTCGTCCGCCAGACCCGAGCCGGGCAGCCTCCTACGTCGTCGACAGCAATCTCCGCCATCCCGCATGCATGCATGCGTGAAACATGGCAACCTGCTCACTTCCAAAGCCGATCAAAACCCTGAGTAAATCTCCGACGACATGCATGCTACAATATGTACATAGGGTACCGTGCGTCGAGCGAGGCCGCAAGGGCAGACATCCGACAATATAGCACCTGTTATCAGCATGGATGTGCATTATACACGCAGGCCTAGGAAGGGGGGGCATCTAATCAAACACCCAACAGTCTAGAATCGTCATAACATCTGCATTATACCGCAGGGTCCTGGGGTGGAAGGTTACAACTGTATACCTACTGTATGTACACAGCGTAGTCAGGACTCTCTGACTCTGTCCGTGCCTGACGTGCGTGACGTGTGGTGTGTTGACGTGCATACAGATCGTGGCGTGCACTGTACCTGTGCCTGTGCCTGTGCTGTAGGTACTAAGTATATGTAGTATGCACACACAGTACTGTACTGTATACTGTATACGCCCTCGTGATGTCCATGCTGGCCTTGCGGAGGTTTCCATAGTCCTTGTTCGGTTACAAAATGGTAGTACCGGCACATACGTACGCAATGTATCGTACACAATTTCTGCAGGGGCGGAGTACATACGCAAGTCCTGCAAGGGGTGGGGAAGGGGTTTGTACAGTGGGTTTCGCGGGGTTTTTTGGAGAGTGGGGGGGAGGGGGCAATGAGAGTCTGGCCAAGATACACGTCTGGGTTGCACCGGAACATGCTGCTGATGCCAAGCGGAGCGGAGTTTCGCGGAGTCTTTTGCACTTCTTCGTCATTCTTTTTTGGCCGGGGGTAGTCGGTTGGTGTTCTCTCGGTATCTGCATTTCATCTGGATGGAACTTGGAGGCTTGGACACAACGCCGGTTACAGAATTTAGGTTCGGAAGGGTTCGGGCTAGGGCAGGGGTGTCGGTAGGTGATATTTGGTATCGGTGGGTTGCTCTAGGATAAGGTTTGTGGGTGTGTAGGTATGTAGATGGACGGCTACATGTGGATATTAGAATAGTAGATACACTAGCTAAATGATCAACTAGCCAGCTCCACTGTAGTGCACGTAAGGGCAAATCACGCATGAGTCGTAGATACGTTCCCGGTAGAGTAAGTTGCTTGTGCTGCGGCCTGCGGATTCGGAGGATAAGGAGTAGTCTGGTGTGTGCGTGTCAGGAGGAGGAGTTTGTCATGATCGGTGAAGGGTGGGGGTGTTTGGGTGGGGGTGGGGTGGGGGGGGGGGAGAGATTCGGGGAGATTATTCATTTTAGGGGACTGGGGCGAGGCGAGGCGAGGCGAGGTTTGGGGGATGGATGGGGGGATCTACGAGTACGTGCTGGTACGTACTCTAAGGGTCTATCTACCTGAGTTTGGAGTGGGGTGTAGACTGGAGATGGAGGGTGAGAGGTGGTGATGAGAGTTAGGGGAGGGATGGGTGTGATTCAGGGCGAGGGAGAGAGAGATGTGTGAATGACGTGTAAGGCTTCTTTCTGCTTCTGTTCTTTCGCTTCATTTCTCTTTGGCGTTGGGGAGCGTTGGAGGCGATCGCGGAGGGGCCGCTTGAGTTAGAGAGACCGAGGTTGGAGGACGAGGTGTTGGAGTACATGTGTAGCCGACTAGGAACATGGCTGCTGTGTATAGAGATGGTATAGTAGTACTCTAGTTGAAGATGATGGGCGATATACTGGACCACGATCGCAAGTACTTGTAGTAAGATGCGATAACACTCATGAAGCTAGCTAGCTTGCCACCTGTCAATGTACAGTACGATAGTAAACAATACACTCTCAACAAGAACGCGTCAGAACGCAGTACATATTTCCCATCAATCTGAAGGAAACACTCGCATCCGATCCAACCGAAATACCACCCTACATTCCCCTGTCGTACCTCAATCCTCCCGTCATCCTCCCGCCATCCTTCTACCTAACCAGCCTCACTTCTCCCAAAAGTGGGCCCTGCACGCCCATCATCCACACATCCTCACGTCATCTGCCCCATCCACCGCTCCAACAGCAACAAACCAGCACCGAAAGCAAAACCCACCCATTACAACGATATCCCTCCAGTTTCAGCGCACGTGTGTCTTGTTATCTCTCGATCACAGGAAAATCAGGGCGTCTTTGTGGAGCGCTGTCGGCAGCTGATGATGCGGTAGGTAGGTAGTGTGATGCGGGGTGCAGGTTGTGTGACATGGCGGAGGGGATTCGTGTTACTTTATCTACCTGGCATAAGAAGCGGGACTGTTTGTATAGGTAGAAAGGTGCATGAGAGAGTAGCAAATCGATCATTACTCCTCCATCATCTCCTCTTATTCCAACCTATTTTTACTCCCTCTTCACTTTCTCGGCGGCGTACAAGTACTACACCACAGCCGCGGAAAGAAAGCTCCTCATTTCCTACGGTAAATCGCCCACGAGCAACGCACGAAAAATCTCGAATCCAACACAACAGCGCAAATGATCTCCCTCCTAGGTGTCCTCGGCGTCGTCCTCATCACCGGGCTGAAGCTTACAGCACTGGGTCTGACATTCAAGTGGATGACGCAATAACATCTTCCCCGCCCCCTCGGCCGGCACTTCTACTATGATCTACAAAAAAAAAGCGAAAAAAAAAAAAGACAGCCGGAGACACAGGAAAAAGAGCCGTGTCGTACCACAGCACCAACCAGTTCAACAGTCAAGATAGTAAAGTAGCAAGTAGCAAGTAGCAAAGAAAAGAGAGACAGCAAACTTGGCGCCATAGCCCCACTGTAAGACGTCAACGAGCCTCACAAGTCCAAACTACCCCGCACATACCATATACTCTATATATAACGCAAGGCTGTGAAAACACCACGCAAGAGATCAAGTCCAAACCGCCAAACAAACACGAAGCGAAAGAAAGAAAAGGAAAAACACTCCCACCTCCAACCCCAACATCCCCCGCCCCCCAAAAAATGCCCTATCCCCCTCCCCCCTCCCCTTTCACAACCATCCCCATCCTCTCCCTCCGCACCGCCCTCTCCCCAACCACCAAACCCGCCTTCCTAAGCGCGCTGCGCTCCGCCCTGCTCAACACGGGCTTCTTGTACCTCAGCGACACGGGGCTGCCGGAGAGTCTGGTGGGGGCGGTGAAGGCGCAGTGTGCCGCTTTTTTCGAGGACTTGCCGGTGGCGGAGAAGGAAAGGATTGAGATGAAGCGTGTGGCGAGTTTTTTGGGCTGGAGTCGGGTGAGTTTGTGATTTTTTTTTGTTTATTGGAGAGGGGGAAAGGGAGGATAAGGGGGTTTGTGTGATTTTGATGGCTTTGTTGCAACTGTCTTTTCCATGTATTTTTGTGTCAAGCGCCTGGGTTGCTCTGGCCCATCTATTTCACAAGACAGTTGGCATTCTCACATCTCATATACACATTGAGAAAAACAAAGGGGGGGTTTGATCCAAGCAGTCTATTAAACTCCGTCCTACCCGCCATGCCTTGAAAAAAAAAACTGTCTAGAAAACGCGGATGGATGCATGATGGTATTACGATGCCAGACCAAAAAACAAGGAAAAAAGAAAGAGGACCCGATAAAAAAAAAGATGAAGACAGCAAGCCGTTGAAAGATCTCAAGAACGACGAAGGAGGCAAAGAAAGGGGAGAGAAAGAAAAGAAAAAAACCTCCCGTTGCCAGAAACTATCATACAAGAAGAAAAATCGTACCCATGCGCCGACAAGAATAAGAAATGGAAGAGAATCTACAACCAGGGTATCTCTCGAAAAATCTGCAGACATACTCGATATACGCCGCACCATGCTTGCTTTCCATTTCTCGATGATCGTTTCCCTCCTTGTCTGTTCTTTCCTTGATCCCCCTCTTCTTCCCTGCCTGTACTTATAACGCGACAGTCATTATGAAGATTGAAGAGAAACAAACCAGGATAAAGCGCATAGGCTAACTCCCATCCCCATCACCCTACACGCAGATCGACAATGAAACCACAGCACAGAACCCAGACCATCGCGAACAACTCGATCTCTCGACGCCCCACCCCATACCGGAGCCCTCTGCACCACTCTATCATAACCTGCTTGCGCCCAACCAATGGCCGTCCGCACAGCACCTTCCCGCCTTCCGCCCCGTCTATGAAGAATACATGCAGCGCATGTCGGACATTGCCACGCTCTTCACGAGCCTGATCGCCGAAGCCATTGGGCTGCCGGCCGATGCATTCGACAAGTTCTTCGACGCGGATCAGCAACACAAGCTCAAGATCGTCAAGTACCCGGAAGTGGATGTTCCGGATTTGCCGAGCGGGGCATCGGAGGAGTCGAGGAAGGCCTGGGAGATCAGGCGACAAGGCGTGGGTTCACACAAGGATAGCATGCTCACCAGTTACTTGCTACAGGCAAGCAACCAGCCCGGCTTGCAGGCGCAGAATGCAAAGGGCGAGTGGATAGATTGCAAACCGATAGAGGGCACCCTGGTAGTGGCAATTGGGCAGGGCATGGAGGCCTTGACGGATGGTGTCTGCGCCTCTACCACCCATCGCGTGCTCAGTCCACGCAAGGGTGAAGGAGCACGGTACTCTGTTCCCTTTTTTCAAGGCGTAAGCTATGATGCCAAGTTTGAAGCCATGGACGTCCCCGGGGACGTTCTCCAGCTGCGGGACGAGGCGCGTACATGGCGCAAAGACGACGTCGAGTGTGAGTTCGCCCGAGATTCGGTACTAGCAGCGTGCAGGAGATTGGGGTGTGGACGTGGTTCGTTTCGCTGACCCCAGTCTAGTCACGTTTGTGAAGGGCCGATGGGGTCATCTCGGCGAGGCAACGCTTATGAACAGGTAAGCCATACACACAGGAGGCGCGACTGGCGACGTTGAAACCATAGTGGGCTATGTGCTGACACTTTGTTTTACTACCGTGTTTGTAGAGTGAAGAGCCACCCCGACGTTGGCGAACGCTGGTAGTAAGTAATAGTCTCTCTCTTGTCTGGGGCCGTCGAGGCCTAAGGTTGCACGTGATAGATGGCTGACTTGCGGGAACCCAACGTTTTAGCCCAGAACTCCTGAAGCAGATCCGCGCAGATCAAGCAGCCACGGCATAGAGATACGGCAGTTGTACTATGGAGGCGTCATAGCAGAGCAGTATGTAGGGTATGGGTAGTGCACTGTAGGTAGTAGAGTAGTAGGTACTACCATGGTAGCAAGTGCAGGTAGTAGTAAGCAAGCTGCAAGCCAGCAATATTGGACATGGAAGACAGAACAGCTCCGAGGGTGGAAGAGGAAGAGAAGACTCGCGATTCCTTCCCTACGTACACAGCACTCTCTCTACGCTCCAAAGGCACATGCAGCGGACCCGTGTCGGTGTGATGGGTATAGGAGTACGGCCAATGGCAGATTTGGATTCGAGGCGACAGTGAATGCGGGTGGACAGAGGAGGCATGGGGGAGTGCGGTGAAGGGAGCGCCTGACCTGTCCTGGCGGAGTCTGTTTCCTGACATGGCATGGGGCGGTCAAGGCTGGCGATTGGCTGGAACTGGCTGGGATGGGCTAGGCCAAGGGCGGCCTGCCATTGGGCTACGGAGACCGGGGCCATGTATCCGGGCTGCGGGACACCTGGCCTAGCGCGGCTTGGCAATAGTGAAAAGGAGTCTGCTCAGTGCTGGCCTCGGTCTCTTCGGCGGCTTTCTGTCCTGACGAGTACACACTTGCACGCGCATACAACACACAGACAGTACACACAGTAGTGCACCCGTTCTCCCGCCTCTTCGGTTGACCGGTCCTTCCACGCCACGCCCCGGAAATGAGGGTGCTGCGCTATCGATAGCTGCCGCCTCCATACATTCGAGCTTCATCGTTTCATCTTCTTCTGGGAAGCCCTCGCACGCAAGCGCCACGCGCCTACATGGTCGACCGAGTGCGCGTGTGGAGCGGCAAGCCACGTTGCTGTAGCTGGAGAGGGGTGGGGGGAAAGGCTGCGCTTGTCCTGGCCTGACCGCTCGGTTGTTTGGCCCAATGCGGACACCATCTCGGACAAAGTCGAAGCGTGCTTTGGGCCCCACGTCACCCCCTCCTCCTCAACGACGAGCTTTCTTCGAATATTCCTTTGCTTCCACGCCGTCGAGCTTCGAGAAGACGTATCCACCTCTTTTGAGCGCGTTTAGCTTGGCTCGCCTGAATCCTTCAGTCTGCAGCGGGACGTTGTTCCTGGGCGACTGCAGTCCTGAACCCACATGTGGGGCCTTCGTATTAGCGTTTCATTGCACTTCATGCCTCTGCGGGTGGGGGGACGACGACGCGGATCCGTGGGAGAAGCCCGTCCCAATGCGGGTTTGACAGCTTTGGTCATAGCGCCTTGTTGCTGGCGGTGAGCATCGGTAGCGGAGTTACAGACGCAAAGCGTGCTATCGTCGTCGTAGACGTCGAGTGTCATTCGCCCGAGCACAGGTAGAATGCAAGTAGAGTGCGTGGCAGACCGTATCGCCCAGCGAAAAAGGTTGCGTGGTTGGTAATCGGCAAGACCTTCGCTTCTCGGACGATCATCCTCTGGAAGCCAAGGTGATTTAGTTTCTTATGGGGACCGGATACTTTTGACCCTCAATGTTCTTGACTCGTCATCCATCAGACCCGCATCTAATGCTTATTTCGCCAGACTTCAATGCTCAACCTTCATATTGGACGACATGTGATGTTGGTACATGATGTGCTGTCCTTGTTCGTTCATCATTTGGTTTTGCTGGTGCTGGGCATGCATCATGGGCATGTCATTGGCATGGCTGACCTGCGGTGCATAGCTTTGCTGCTGACCAACTGGATAGGAATACGGTGCAGACGTGTGTTGCTGACCGTGTTGGGCAGCTCCTTGACCTGGAGCTGACTGGTGGTGCATGGGCACGCTCATATGTCGCTGGTACTCGGACGTATGAGGAGAAGGATGCGATGTTGGTGTTCCATAGCTGGACATGGTCATGGGCTGCGAAGTGACCATGGGCGGATTCTCCAAAGGGTAGGACATGGCACGCGTGTTGCTCTCCATGCCGTAGGTGCCTGGATAAGCCATGTTGGAAGGCTCAACAGCGTGTATTGATGCATCTTGGACAGGCATAGATACCTGGTGGTGTTGTGGGTGATTTGGGTGGGGACTCCATCGTTGCACATCGCCCATGGCAGGCGTCGGATCAACATGAGGCGAGGAAGTGTGGTGGGCATACGAGTGCTGCTGCTGCTGCTGCCAATGTCCAGGCTGAGATACGGGTGTCGCTATTTCGGGCACTGAATGGGCACTCCTGGCGGTTCCTGTTGATCCTCTCCGAGGCTGGCTGAGCATCTGAACCCGGTCACTTGGCGAGGGAGCGCCTGTGACTTGTAGAGTCAGTCATACTGCAATGCCCTTACATAGACTTGGGAAGCGATTCTGCTGTTTGCATCTCGCTTACAAAAGAGTAGGAAGCCGATGTCACAGAAACTGCGCGTAGCCGAAACGGGGAGCGGAAGAGGGGCATGCGAAATGGGAGAAAAAAGAAACATGACGAAAATAGGGTCGGACCACAACGGGAGCGCTGTGGCCCGAGACAGTAAAAAGCAAAAAGAAAAAAGGGACCGTCATTTGCTGCAAGCAGAACATGTGGACTCTGTGTGCTTCATGAGAAACTTGGAATGCTAAACGTACCTGTGCCTTGCTCTGGAACGCCAAGTGCAGAAACTGCGTGGGAAAGGCGAGCGCGAAGGACTGCGTTCTCAGCTTCGAGCTCGTCGTTTCTTCGCATTATTTCCATCATCTTGCCGGATGAATTGCTGTCGAGTTGAGCAGTGAGGTCACGAACTTGGCGCTCGAGCGTATCGATGTGGTCCTTTGTCCTTTGACGAATGGCTCGTTGGGCCTCTCGGTCGTTGGCTCTCTTGCGTTCCAGCTGGGCAGCTGTCAAGGTTGTGACGCTCCGAGTACCTGCTCTTGAAGGTCGCTTCTTCATTCCTGGTGTGCTATTCTTCGCCTCTGAACCAGAAGAATGACCGTCATAAGGCGGAGATCTCTTGGTCTGGTCCATATGAGGCGAGTGGAAGCTGGAGGTGCTCATGAAGTCGCTTCTGTAGGCGATGGGGTCTCGATAGTGGAGTATTGAAGTCATCGAATATCCACGCGAGGCGGTGTAAGAGGATATGGGATGAGGTTGCTATGTCAGCGGGGGCCCAAAACAAATGGGGTCCAAGCTCTGTGACAATATCAAGCCAGTGACTACGTAGTATGTACGTTGACCGATGGGTGCTCCCGAATCTCAAAGATGGGGATATCGACGAGGGTTAAGAGCGAGTTGAGCCGGCGTGACTCGGTGGGGGGAGGGAGAGGGAGAAAAGGGCAGAGATGGCGGAGATTAAGGGAGGATTAGGGACAAGAGGAGAAGGGCGGAGCAGAGTTGTCGAAGGTCAGGATTGAGCGAGATCAGACATGGCTGGCAGGAGCCTATAACCTGCTATCCGGTCTCAATGAATAGCGTCTTCACGCCCATGCTTTTGACCCTGGCCTAGTGGCAGCGTCCTGATCCCGGCGCTGGAGGGAGCCACACAACGTGGGTTCTGGGGAAATCGTTTCATCTTAGCTTCTCCGATAGTGAGTGCGAGGCGTGGCCCCTGCACAGTGCTGAGCAGCACGCTCGTCAGCGGTGACAGGCAGCACCAGGCAAGCGAGCCTTGACGCAAACCTGTGCATGCACTAGCTCCTGGATATGGGCTCCCAACGGTGGTGGCATGGCTGGCAGCACGCCGCGTCGAGCCCGTCAAGCCCGTCGAGGCCCGGTGTATACAGTTGGTGTCGAGCGCGGCCCTGCGTTTGGCAAAGCTGCCATGGCCGTTCTAGAAAGCCACTACAAGCTCTGGGCTAGGATATGGCAGCCCGCCAAGGGTGGCATGGCCGAGTTCCTGCGCAACACCCCTCGGTCCACCTTACCTGCGCAAATACGCATGCTAGCCACTGACCAGCAGCTACCATACTAATAGTAGTCGTCTACTAGAAGCTAGAAAAGCGCCCGTGGCTCCACCACATAGTTACCGTGCTAGTACAAACATAGCCCACTGGGGGGAGGGGAGAGGGGGCTTGTGGTTGCGGTGAAGGGCCAGTGACCGCGTAAGCGGAAGGCTTGTTCCTGATGTCGCCATGGCCAACGGCGGACCGTGTCGCCATGACGGGCAGCAAAAAAAGGTGTCGAGTCGAGTGCCTGGTCGTCTAGCACGCGATGAAGCGGACCGTCGCGAAGATGGGACAGCGAAGGCCGACGCGGACAAACTGGGACGTTTGAGGAGCGTGGTAGGTAAGCCTTCCACCCCCATGCCGCGAGTACGTGAAGCGATGCCGGGGGTGGAGGGGGCGCGGGGGTCGTTCATGGGCCCTGGCCGGCGAGGGAGAGAGAAAGAGAAGAGACGAGAGAAGGGTCCGGGCACGGGATGCCAAGGCTGAAGCACGTGGAGACCCTGTATCGTAACATTTTCCTTCCCGAGTCTGCCGGGGGGGGGCCCTATAGCAGACTTGGGACCATGTAAGGGCAGAACCATGCCATGCTAGCCATGCCAACCATGCCAACCATCCAAGTCTGGCATTGCCGTCTGTGTTTCGTTCCGCCGACTACAGCAGCCGCCTCTGCCCGCCCTCAAGACCGTGACCCGTCTGGTCGGCGACTGTGGCCGCCATGAGGGCTAGCGTTCACGGGGGAGTCCATGTCTGAGGATGGTAGGATAGCTTCATCGGATGGAAGAGTGCGGCCTGCATGTCTACGGCGATCATGACAGGGGCAAACAGGATGCTTCCGCTGCGCCAGAGTCCACACAGTCTACATGGCCAGCCAGTCGTCGTCGTGTCGTCGTCGTCGTGGACCATCACTTGCGACCTGATGAGCAGTGCTGTCTATGTACCTAGCTATCTAACGGGATGGAATGAATGATACCGCTATCTCCCTGTGTGTACCGGTACCTGCGGTAACCTGCCCCTACCACTACCGCTACCACTCCCATGTGTTGCTATACAATAGTATATTGTAGAGCAGGCCAGAGTAGAGCCACATTCTGGTCTCTGTCATGTCTCCACCCTCAGGCCCATGGTTGTGCCTCTGCTGCTTGGGCTGCAAGGGGGCGTGCTCTGTTACATACAGAGCATGTACTATGCGAGAATTAGCTAATATTGGTAACTTAGTAGAACATCATCTAACCATGTAAATATTCCCAAACCGTCTCCCTGTACATATGCATACCTGCGTACTTACTTGTAATTTACGTCCCGTAGCCGACGACGGTACTTGGAACGACGGTGACGAACTCTACCTACCCTTACCTGTTTCAACCCTGGTGCTGTCTCTGCATACGCATACGTCTGCATGTTGCATATGCAGTCCAAGTACCTACATACAGTACACCACGTATGTACGTACACCCACCATTCCACCTGGAGGGGAGCTTGTAGTGCCAAATGCGATCGGCACCTGTAACCAGGTCGAAGATCCGCTCCGCGATTTTCACCACTACTTTGCCGCACTTGAGGGCCTTGGGCGGCGCACTCGCACTGCTGGCCAACTGCGCTCGAGCCTTGGCCAGTTCGTTCAGGCCGCATAACACCTAATCACCCCCCAAAATGGATTCTGTGGCTGGAGCTCGTGCCCGTCTGGACAATGGTTTCCGCCTGACGTTTTGGATGGGGGGGGGGGAGGGAGGGGGCATGCACATGGGCTCAGCTTTGCACTGCTGATAATGAGCATGCTACTGCTATCTGCCCACACCTTGGGTGACTAGGTAGTCTAGACTAACCATAGGTCCCCGTCTCGTGACCTCGAGCAAATACTGATGGGCATACCAGACGGCCTCCAACAGCAAGATCTGCACAACACACACTACACACCAAAACCCCCCCTCCCCATGGACTCAACACTCGTCCAAGCGAGCACTCAATTCCCTTCACCGCTCGTTGTCAATTGCCCAAGCTCGACCTGCCTGCCTGCCTGCCTGCCTGCGGCGAAGTCCCAACAGCAGCAGGCAAAAAGGGCCCAAGATCCATGATCCCTAATGCCTCCTCTCTCTCACGCACAACCCTCGTCTCTCTCGTCCTCTCTCCAGCCACATGAGAATGGCTTGGCGCTGACGATTGGATAGGAGGAAACTCGGCAAAGTGTTCTGAAATGTGGAAGATGATGCACGTCGGCAGCGCTACCAGGGGCACTGTGCCTCTCTCCGACGGCCGCGACCCACAATCCGCGAAAAGAAGGACCGCAATTGTACTCCTACATACATTCTATAGTACCATACTATGGTACTCAAATCTTGCATGGGCCGGCGTAGGCAAGGACAAGGGCAAGAAAATCGTGTTCGTGAGAGGGCTGTTCGGAGGGGCAAGAGTGGAGGCGAGATTCGCCCACGCCGCAATTTCTGCAGCGGCTCTCTCGGAATGGTTAGTAGACCGTTTTTTTCCTTATTTGCATGGAAGTCATCGGACGTAGATGAGACGACCACAAGAGCAGTGCGCGTCACATCTTGAATGGCCTCGAGTTTTTTAGCACATGCTCAATCAACCTACCGTAACCCAGCAACGTGGACTGTCGCACAGGCCCTACCAGCCTCACTGTTTGTGGGAACAAAGCCCGTCCCTAGCTCGCCTCTCTCACGCAATCATCACTCTAGGTAAGATCAATCCGAGTGCGTGTTGCAAAGCTTCTACCTAGTGTCGCTGTCTTGGTCCGTCTCGAAGCACCAGCAAACCTGCGGTTCCGCATTGAGATGGCGTCCGAACATGGCGCCATCTTGGGAAGACCGTGCTTGCAAGCATCATCCAGGCTCTCCGTTGTTGTGGCGCTTGGAGAAGGTCTTGTTTACTGGTAGAAGCTCTGCAAATCACCACCATCATCTGTACAGTAGACTTGGGTACAGTGCGAGAGAGAGAGAGAGAGAGAAAGAAAGAGATAAGACTAGCCGGCCTGCATCGAGAGCATAGCCCACCCCTGAAACGCCCATCACATCTCTGTGATTACTCTCCCCCCAAGTCTCTAGCAGCATGCAAGGCAGATTGAACGTCGTAGCTCCCCTACCAACATGTCATAGTCAGCAGATGACAACAGCAATGTCACGTAACCAATTAGCAATTATGCTTCCATACTCTGCTGACCTATGCTCAACAGTAAACAGTCTCATGATGTTCTAGACCCAACACGCTTCATCTAGAGAAAGTTCAAGATCGGAAGCGGTAGGTAAGGCTGTCTTGCTTCCTCCAAAAGTTACCAAGTAACAGTATGGGAGGGGGGGGGGGGGTTCCTGGACCGGTTCAGATCCGAGGGACTGGATGGGGTTTGCCAGAAACCGCTTGATTTCACTTGCTCGTCACGACTCTGTGTATTGCACGGTGTAGAGTTTCTGGCGCTGCAAGCAAAAGCCTAGTGCAAACCAGACCCAAGGGTTTGCCGTCAGGGAACCATGGTCAATCCCACGTCCGTTCACGATTGCGCAACCAACATCCACACTGGCTCGGACCAACGGCTGCCCAAAAAAAGGTCAAATTGTTCCATCACTCAGAGACCATGGCATATACAGTACCAAGATCCCGTTGCCCGTTCGCAATATCAAGCTATCCCGCCGAAGCCGTCCTGACACGATGGCACTAACTCGCTACCAAATTTTGGAACCGCAGTTCCACTTTGTCCATGATCCTGAAAAAGCCCCGATATTCATCCCAAGCCACCGCCTGTCTCATGCGGACAAAATAAATCGAGACCGAGAACCCAGTCCCGGATTTCGCTTTCTCCTTCAGGTTTGCCAGAAACTGCATCCACTTGCCTCTTGGCTTGTACCTGTTTTGGCGGCCACGAGGGAGCCGTCCTCGTCTGAAACATGCTTGTAGATTTAAAGTTTGCGGGAGGACAAGCCAGGGTGTTGCACCACACAGCAACACACCGCACAGCTAATCCATTCATCCATTCGTCCACCCATTCCATTCCATTCCATTCCATCCTATCCCCCTTCACAGTCTCTCCCATTGCATTCGCTTCTTGCTCAGGCGTTGCATACTGTACGTGCGATTCGTTGACCGAGGGCGTCATCTCAGCTGCCATTGTCCACACCATGCGCAAGCTCTTCATGCTTGTGCGCCAACATGCAACAACTCCCCTTTCGTAGTTCTCTTCTAGCTTCGGGCTAGAACCCCTTGGAGTAGAAGCAAGAGGTAAACCCAAAACGAATCTGCCGTGAACTCTGTTGCTGTACCCAGCCAACTGTACTGTGTCGCTCATCCGTGTCATCCACTACCCGAATGCGAGGTTGCAAACGCTTACTGTTACGGTCTTGGTCGAGAACCCTCCGTGTGTCTCACGTGATGGACAAGCATATGGCGTCAAGATTAAGCCGACATGTGGGGTTGCTGCATGTGCGGTGGTGCAATGGATGGTGCTGTACATACAGTAGATACTGTCGGTCTACACTACGTGCCAATACTGACCACTCGGGGAGCACCGGGCAACAACCTTGAAGGCGAGCGAGTGGCTGTCGTTCAACCCTACTCAGCCGCATATGCAGGCCATGATGACGCGGTCCGATGCTGTGCTGCGGCCTTTCGGAAGCCAGTATGTAGCCTTTGTCTCAATGGACATCACTGGTTTACGGCATCACCGAAATCCGATTCTCGTTTGAACACCATACACCATAAATTTTCATTGGGGCATGTTGAATTCGAAAGATCCTGAGGCGGGAGCGGGAGATACGCCACCAGCCTGAACTACCCCAAGATGGCGCAATGCTCCGACTACACTATGTATGGATACCCAAGGTGGAGAAAATTGCTGAAATGGTCAAAGGAGGGACCGCAGAAGTTTCCACACGTTGTCGCAGGACAGACTAGAATAATGCTAGAAGCGCATCATGCCTTTTCGCTCAACTATTCCCTTGCTCGACAATGATTCGACGGAAGACATTTCCGCGGCCCTCTCGCGCCGCCACACCCGTCGGTCTTATTACTCCTTTCTGATATATCTATCGAAGATTTGTGAGATCTCGCGGGCACTCTTCTTTGGGTATCGCTTCTGGGCCCCCTTGTAGTCGACAAAAGTAACGCCGAAGCGCGTTGTGTAGCCCTCGGCCCATTCGAAGTTGCTGCACGCACGTTTGTTAGCGCTAGGCGTCCGCGGCAGAAGCTCAGATGTTTGAAGCTAGGAAGGTTGATCGATCTGCTACGCACGGGACCGCATCGCCACGGGCAAGCTCAATCCGACAAGCGTCCTACCATGAGAAGGTGAAGCAAACAACTTGAGATAATGAAAGGGTTTCGACATACTCCATGAGACTCCACGCCGAGTAACCCCTGACATCCACACCGTCAATAGTGTGGGCATCAGCCAGGGCACCAACATATCCCCTGAAATATTCGCATCGGAACTCGTCGTCCAAGAGCTGCTCCAGAGGCAACTCGTTCTCGCCCTTTACGCTCGTTCCGTTCTCGGTCACGTAAAACGTCGGACCTCCATATCTGTCACTTAGCCATTTGATCAGTTTCCGGAATCCCAAAGGCATTGGCCTTAGCCAGAGAGACTGCGTCTCTGGACCAATCCACTCGCCCTGCTTGTTCTGCTGGAGAATGTCCAGATTGCCCACATGATCGTCCAGCTCCGGCTCAGTGTCTTTATGCCTAATGTAATGTGCACAGTAGTGATTCATTCCATAGAAGTCATTGCTACCTTTGACCAAGGCGACCTCTTCGGGCGTGAATCGCGGCAGTCTGTCGCCCAGTTGCTTCCGCATCGAGTCTGGATAGTTGCCAAAGTATATTGGGTCACCGAACCAGCAGATTGAAAACTCAAGCTTGCGATCACATGCCTCGCGATCTTTGGCGTCCTCGGGATCCCAAGGTTCTGTCCAGTCACCTACGCAAGGGGACGCATTAGCAAATTAATTTCGAACTCGTCCCTAAGTTCAATAGTGGACTCCTGTGCACGAGGCTGGTACCCGCACGAAGGATTTACTTTTGCGTAATACGGTAACCATGTGGGTTTGTTTCGCTTACCATTGAGTGTGATCCCAATCTGGCCTCCATCCTTGTGCTTGAAGTCGTTACGGTAAGCCTTCACCGCCGCACCATGGGCGACGAGGAGCGAGTGTCCGACGATCCACGGCTCCCTTGAACTGTCTCCCTCTGCACTCTTACTCCGATCGCTGCATCGTCCGGGAGCGAATAACCCGGTGCCATATCCGAGAACGGAGCTGCACCAGGGCTCATTGAAGGTAATCCAAAACTTGACCTTGGAACCGAAGGCCTTGAAACACACCCTGGCGTAGTTCTCGAAGTCTTTGACGAATTCGTCCTTGTTCAACATACCGCCATATCGCTTATGCAGGTTGTCGGGCAGATCCCAGTGAAACAACGTTATCAACGGCTCGATGCCTGCTGCGCGAAGGTCGTCGACGAATTTGATGTAGTGCTGAATGCCTTTTTCGTTGACGGGGTCATTGCGGCCGCCGAGCGGGATGATACGAGACCATGAGAGAGAGAAACGATATGACTTGGCTCCAAGCTCTTTTAACAGGGCAATGTCCTCAGCGGTGCGGTGGTAGGAGTCGCAGGCTACATCTCCGGACTCTCCGCCAGCAATCTTGCCTGGAATACGGCAAAACGTGTCCCAGATGGAATCTGCACGGCCGTCCTCATGTGGTGCACCTTCAATCTGATAGCTGTAGGAACAAAATTCAGTATGTGACAAGACTGCTTGTAGTAGGTTTGATGTAGCGGGGTAAGTTTTGTGGAGAGGTTCTGAGGAATACGAACCTTGCTGTAGCAAAGCCCCACAGGAAGTCCTTTGGTAAGTATGACTGCGACATTGTGCGAATGGCTATTCAATCCGTCCCGCTGACAATGGAAAGATGTAGGAGAAGCTTGTATCACAGGGCAGCTATACTTCATATACCCAGCGGTAGTACTGGGACTTGCTGTGTTGGTTACGGAGAACGTCCCGCCGTAACCGTGTTCAAGCGTACTACCGTAGACAACAGCTTGCTTATCCGATGCGCAGGAACACAGACAAGACACTTGTCGACGCTCCGTTGATCTCAGGTGGGCTGCCTTGGAGTTCGTCGTGCCCTCAATGGCTCCCACGACGCCGCCCCCGCTGATAGTCACAGTCGTTCCGAGGCTGCACATGACGAAGCTGTACTTTTGCGTCCATTCTGCCATCCAGAGGACACGACGAGTGAGGCGGTCAGTGGAGACGCGGGCCGTCGATTCAACCTGCCGTTTATCCCACGGGACGTAACGCAGAAGCCACACTCGACTGTGACGCTCGTGGCTGTGAGGTGGGCTTGGGGGAGATATCGAGGCAGGTTCTGGCGAGACAACTGCGTTCCGATACCTTCAACTGCGATCACGATACTCCAACAGTGATCCTCTCACGCTCATTTGCGACAATCGGAGAGAAAGACGGCCTGTATGGCACAATGTCGGAAGACTTACTTTTGGCGCATTCACAAAAGGCGGAGGACTCGAGCCGTGGGCTGCTAACCAAATCGCGCTATGCTCGGTCGAGAAGAGGTTCCGATCAGACGTCATCCTTTCTCTCCCTCAGCCTCGAGTGCATGTCGGAACCACGACGTGTGTGTGTCGAAGCAACTGCAGAGCGACGGGCACTTGATAATGAGCTGGTGCGGAGACTGGAGAAGACCAACTTAAGGAGATGACCAAGTGCAAAGTCGACGCGCCTCCTTGTGAAAAGAAAAACTTTTGGTCCAACATGCTTTCCGCCGTTCGAATCATCCGCTCTCCCTTGAAACGAGTCATCACACAATCACGGACCGCCACCTCTCAATCGCAGAAACGCGCAGGCGATATCTCGGACGCGTTTGTGTCGCTCTCTGGGCAGCAATTCGGTCCCCTCTCTCCAGAATATGCTGAGCTCAAAAGCCGTCTGATTCGCGGTAATGAAGACGCAGTTCGTGAGTCTTGGAATCGATTACTCCGAGACCTGAGGAAGGAAATACCAGCAATCGTTGAGCTCGGTAGTCAAGTCATACCCGAAATTGACTTCAAAGACCTTGATAATGCACCGCAAACCTTCAGTAAAGAGCTGAGGCTGATGGGTGTTGCTGTCATTCGGGGTGTCATACCAGAGCAGCAAGTTTTACAATGGAAGCAAGAATCAAGGGAGTACATACGAGCAAATCCCAAAACCAAAGGTGCCCTCTTTCCTAATATATGTGTAGTGCCTCACTGATATTTACAACTCAGCGTTTCCACCTGACAACCCTCAAGTCTTTGAATTGTACTGGTCACGGGCCCAACTCCTCGCACGCGGTAACCCCAACCTCCTCAAAACACAACGCTTCCTCATGTCCTACTGGCACAGTGCAACGCCTCATGCACCACTCTCCGTGAGACACCCCATTAGCTACGCAGACCGTCTACGCATGCGTCTCCCAGGCGATGCCAAATTCGCCCTTGGCCCACACGTTGACGGTGGAAGTGTGGAACGCTGGTCTGAAGAAGGCTACGGACTGGGAAAAGTTTACGACGCGATCTGGAAAGGCAAATGGGAAGAGTTTGATCCCTGGGAGGCAAGCTGCCGACTCCCTGTCGTATCGGATCTGCATAATGGTGTAGGAGCGTGTAGTGCATTCCGCATGTTCCAGGGCTGGTTGTCCATGTCCAACACTGGACCTTTTGAGGGTACATTACTTGTTAACCCGCTTCTAGCGAAAGCAACAGCATACTATCTACTACGACCATTCTTCTCACCAAAGCGCGGCGTGGATCCTGGAGCACAGCCTGCATCTGAAGCCATCTCCAATACCGCAGACTTCCTCGCATCAGATAACTGGGAGATGGATAAGACTGCCTCAGCTTGGGTCCAAGGTGCGACTCCAGGACACGGCCAGGAGTTATCACATCTACTGCATCCGCATTTGAACCTACAAAAGACTATGATTCATGTGCCCACAGTCAGACCCGGCGACTATGTGGCATGGCATTGCGATACAATTCACTCGGTTGACAGGACCCATGCAGGCAAATCAGATTCAAGTGTATTGTACATCCCAGCATGCCCTATGACTGAGGATAACGCCAACTATCTGGTACGCCAACGCGAGAACTTTGTCAATGGAACCCCTAGCCCCGACTTTGGGGGAGGTGTAGGAGAGAGTGAGCACAAAGGTCGCGTCGAGGCTGAAGATATGATGGATCTGGTTGGTGAAGAGGGCTGTAGAGCCATGGGACTCGTAGAGTGGGATAGCGATGCTGCTGGTCTGACGCCTGGCGAGAGAGTGATTCTGGATCGGGCGAATAAGATTCTCGGCTTCTATGATTAGATCCGGGAAACTGAAAACCATGTTTAAGAACTTGAGATTTATAAACTGTATTATTTGACTGTCCGTCACAACTAATTTGTCTTGCATATTGGCTCTCTCGTTTTGTGCAAGTTTGACCAATAGCAACTGGCGACATCGATGACCTTGAACAGCTAATTGACTCGACTTTAGTTAAGGATGCTTCCTAGCATATCCCTACCCTGTCTGTGTGCAACTAACAAGCACTTGCAAATAAATAGCTTCTACAATGACATCAATCTAACGTAGTCATACCATCCAAACATCCAACTCACGCACGCCCTTGCCCCCTACTTAAAAACGCCCGAATCTTCCCACCGTCTCCACATCCTACATTAGCTCCCACTCCATGCTATCCATCACACAGAAGCAAACTTATCCATCCAAACCTCCCCCTTCCCCACCAACCCCATCAATATCCAGACCGCCCCTCTAGCACCAAAGCCTAATCGTCTTAAAGATCCGGCTCCCCCATCCTCGCACGCACTTAGTCGCGCCCTATCCGTCCTTATGCACCCCTCACGTTCTAACCTAACAACCAGTCTAGTGTTTTTTCCATAGTTCCATTGACAGAACCTTAAAAACGCCACAATGCACTCTACGCAATAAACTCCTCGACGCTATGGAATACACTCACTCCATCCTTCGCATACCAAGGCAATTTCAACAACACTGTCCCGTGTCTAGAGAAGTTCGCGCTACTCTAGTATCGTGGATAAGGTCTAACGTACGTCAAAAGTTTAACCATATGCATACAGACACACACACCGCACGCTTTGGCGCAGGAGTAGCGGGTTTGCGAGGTGCTGGGTTTGTCATGGGAGCTAAGGTGTGGCATACATGTCATGATGTTTATTCCAGTGTGGTCAAGCTTGCACAAGGCGCATGTTCTAGAACTGCTGCTTGGGAAAAGTTTTGGCGCGCGCATGTGGTGGAGGGTGGCCGGGGGTGGTGTGCGGAGTATTTACAATTCTTGGGTCTGAAGGTTTTGGAAGAAGAGGGGGGGCAGGCGGGGACGGGGGAAGGCTAATTGAGGTCAGGAGGTATATCGTGGAGATTTTTTGTACTTTGAGAGGGTTTGAAAGCGTTGGTGCTAATTGTAGTTTAAATTTATGCTTTGGTTTAGGGAGCCTGCGGGGTGGGAAGATGGCTATAGTTCGAGATGTTGACGGGATGTAGCCTGTCCCAGAGCCACGATGATTTTAATTTAAGATTGTTTTACTTGATGTAGTAGATATTCCATACTTTACAAGGGAAATTCTCTGAAAAAAAAGGGACATATTGGTTTCTAAAAGCAGGGTATGTTCGTCGACGATGTGGCAGTGTTCAAATTAGCAATCGCTCTCAAACCTGCAAACCATGAACCCAACTCTAACCCCGCAATTATATTCGAACTTCCCCAGAGAAATACCCATGTTCTTCTACGATAATACTTTTCACTTAAACACGCACGCCGAAAAAAAGACGCATATCCCCTCCACCCACCAAGCCCAAGACCTAATCTGAGTTCACCGTTCACCGGACCTCTCGGTCACTGAACACCAGATAAAACCCACCAGCTACGCTTCAGGTAGCAAATCCCAAGCTGCCCATTCTGTCTCGTTGTTCTGCTGTTACTTTAGCATTGCGTTTAAGCGACGTTGTTAAAGAATGTAACGGCGTCGTACACTACACCTTCTTACCTTGGATTGCCAGTTTTATCAAAGCGTAATGTTGTGGGCATGGTGTAAGGATGTCAAGTGCTAGGTATCAAGACTTGACTGTTGTGCTGTCTGAGGGGATAATCATGCAACAGTATGCTACGACTCGTTGGATGCATTGGTGGATAAAAGAGGACGTGATCGCTGTGGCGAAGATATTTTTATATATCTGTTCATATAGAAGTTATAATCAACTTAGGTATTTATTTACCTATATACCTACTAGACACGCCTATTTATCTACCTATCGTCTATTCACCAAGACCCCAGCCCATGAACCCACACCTAGCACTACTCCCCCCCTACTAAGATCCCCCGCAAGCAAACCAAGTACTACAAGCAACCCCATATATCCTCTACACACCTATCTACATATTCGACTCTACTTGGTGCTTTTCTCTTTCCTACGCTAGGCAATAGGAAGGTGTAGGGAGTGGTGAGTAGGGAGTGGTGAGTAGGGAGTAGCAGTAGTATGCTAGCAGGTTATAAGCTACAGAGATAGATTGCATATTATAATTATATATTATATATTATCATGAATTGGAATACCTAATCCTTAACACCCTCATCACCCAAGCCATCATAAGTCTATCCACAGTATATCAGGAGATCATCGTCTAACAGAGCTTGTGTGGGCACATAGGAGGGAGAGTAAGTAGCAAGGGAGAGCGTGTCAGAGACTACGACTGTGAGGATGTTTGTTTCGGCTTGTATGGGTGGGCTTGGTATGAGCAGGGCAGATGGAGTAAGCATGGTGTGGCAAGCAGAGCAAGCAGAGCAAGCAGAGCAAGCAGAGCAAGCAGAGCAAGCAGAGCAAGCAGAGCAAGCAGAGCAAGCAGAGCAAGCAGAGCAAGCAGAGCAAGCAGAGCAAGCAGAGCAAGCAGAGCAAGCAGAGCAAGCAGAGCAAGCAGAGCAAGCAGAGCAAGCAGAGCAAGCAGAGCAAGCAGAGCAAACCCATCAAAACGCATAGCAAACAGCGGTCAAAAACAAAAGGAACTTATCGCATTAAGTCGTCTGTGAAAAAAGGGCTCAACAATAGCAAAATAAAATAGCACAACACAGCAGCACAACACAGCAACATCCACCACCACCACCACCACCAGAAAAAAAGCACAGACAAACAAACAATCAACACTACCACCACCACCACAACATCAATCACGGCGTTCCCCCCACCTCCCCTCCTCTCCGCCCCGCCAACGCAAATCCAGACGCAAACAAATCAATCCAGCACAAAAGTAAACTCAAATAAGAAAAAGAAAAAGAGAGAGACAAGAACCCTCCCGGCCCCATTCAGCTCCGCCCCAACGGTCCCAAACCGCCCGCCTACCAACTGTGCGAAGAAAGCAAAAAAACAAGAAGATAAAAAAAATTGGTATAGCAATGTCCGTCTCGAAAATCCCGTCATGAACAAAAAAGGTTTTATCCAACTCTTTTTTTCCACCCACTTCTTCCCTCTCACCCCCCACCCAACAGAAACTTCTGCCTTTTTTTCTCCTTCTTTCCTTCCACAAAAAACCAATGTTCTGGAATCCGAGGTTCCCCTATAGCTCTGCCCTTTTCTCCGTCGTCCCAGCGCGCTCTCTTTCCTACCCACGGCCACGAGGGCCATGAGGGCCAAGAGAGACTAGGCCATAGTTGGAGTCTAGATAGATCCGGATCTCGAGATACCAGTCTCTCGAAAGACGAAAGAAGAAAACACACGACAAGAAGCGAAAACAAACGAGTTAGTGTAAAACTCCAGCGCCCCATAACGTAGATGACATGGTAGCGAGCGAGTGAAATAACAAGGAAATGGGACAATAGAGCAGCGAAAGCCTTCGGGTCAATATAGCAATATGTCGAAAACGCAATCCCGAAGATCGCAGCAGACATCCCTCAAAAGGAAAAAGTGGTAGTGAATGGAGAACGCCGGGGAACAAGTAGAATCAGACGAAAGAATGGGGGAAACGCCTCCGAGTAATGTCATACAACGACTTGAGTTAGCAATCGCCAAAAGAATATTCCCAGTCCCCAATGCTCCGGATAAGACAGCGATCGAGCTTCGAATAGATTTGGGTATATGAACGAATTTGGTGTTTTGGTCTTGGTCCACGCGGTCTTTTTGTAACCGTGTTTGACAGGCAATTATAGATCGCCTCCAACCTCTGCCGTATTGGTGAAATCGAATTCTCCGACTAAGTTTCCAAAGCCATTGTCATCGGTGCTAGTATGTAGGAATGAGTCGAAATCGAAGTTCTCCAAGGCACCAGAGTCATCCAGGTTGAAGTTCAGGTCAAACGGGGCCTATGATACATTAACATCTTATGTGACGGAGATGGATATACCGTTAACACTTACGTCAGTACCGTCACCAATGTTGCCAAATGGAGGCCCATTATTGTCCATGCCCTGCTGCTGAGTAGCTTGCTGCACAGGCTGCTGCTGCTGTTGTTGTTGGCCATTTTGGGCAAACGACTTCGCATGAATCGGCGTGATGGGAGCCACCGGCGTGGATGAGGTCGGCGTGGGAGGTTCATCGCCGTTCGCGTTTGCTGATGCGGCACCTGCATTTCCAGCCTTTTTATTGGCGGGCTTCTACAATCAATATCAACGATGCTCAAAGGGGTAAGGGGAACAGCGCGAATATACCTTGTTGTCTTTTGTGACCTTTTTCTTTGGATTGGCCTTGTTCGTTTGGTTTGGCGTTGGTGGTGCCTGGTTAGATTGAGAGGGAGATGGTTCTGGTCTAGGCTGCTCGTTGGAAGGTGCTGGAGGTGGAGGCATTTGTTGACGTTGTTGGGGATTCTGGCCCATTGGACCACCCATTTGCTGCTGTCCTGGCATCATTCCAGGCTGCGGTGGGCCACGCCATGCGGTGTTTTGCATCTGGCCCGCGCGCATGGCTTCCATTTGCTGCGCCGTCATTTGCTGACCGTTGAAATTGGCTCCAGGATGCGAGCTGGGGGGCGGTGGCCTCATGGGATTTTGAGGCATTTGCGAGTAATACTGTGGTGGCATTCCAGGAGGGACTTGATTGGGGTCGAAGTTCATGTTTGGTGCGGGAGAGCCCCGCTGCTGTTGCATGACACCATCAGGCATTGGTGATCCTGGTAGGACTTGCTGTCCCAGCTTGGGTGTGCCTCGTTTCATCTCTGTTGGGTTGGGTGAGGGGCCTGCTCTACTACCTTGTGGTGACATGGCTGTTGCAAAGCCAGGCGCACCGACGCCACCCTGTTGATGGGGGCCCGACATGTTGTCCTGTTCCTGACGTGCCATCAGTAAGCGTTTCTTGTTCTGCTGCTCAAGCAACATGAGCTGCATCTGATAGTCTTGCAAAGCATGGTTGCCTTGCTGAGGTGCGCCAGGTGCGCCGTTGGGAGGCATGCCGGTACGCGGCCCGTTGCCAGCGAACATGTTCTCCTGACCGTCCAGGCCTGGATGGGCCATCGGAGAACCTTGAACGCCAGAATTCATACCCTGAGAGGACGAAGTGTTATTCAGTGCCACTCTGTGTTGGTTCACCAGGCTTTGGGCATATACCTCAATCTTCTGTTGCGAATTCTGGCCCTGTTGGGCGAATTCACCAAATTGATTCCCAGGCATGTTGCCACCATTCATTCCACCTGCACACAACTGTCGTTAGAAGCCATGTCAAAAAGTACAAAGCAACACAAGACGTACCGTCAACGCGGGGTCTCTTGTTGGGAGACGGTGCACTCTCGTTGGCCCCTGGTGATTGCGGGCGCTGGCCGTTCATCTCCATGCCAGAGCCGTCTCGCTGCATTTGAGCAGCCATCATGGCGGGGTTCTTCATCTGCATTGCTGCCATGGAATTTCCGTTACTATTGAAGGTTAGCCTTGCAGCGCTTCACAATGTGAATTTCTGCTGAGGTGCGTACGGTCGGTTATTCATCGCTGCGGCGCGCTTCAGGTCGTTTGCCTGGACGCCGTTGGGCATGCCGTTCCGCGTCATCATCTGATACTGGGCGCTCATCGGGTTGTTCATCATCATGCGCTGGTTCCGCTGTTCGTTTTGCATCTGTGTAAGGTTCTGTGCAACAAGTCAGTACGCGGCTGTGCGCGAGCATCGAATATGCTTACACGTGTGTGCTGTATATACTGGTTGCCTTTGGAGGGGCCGGTGCCGGCGCGGGCTTTTGTGGCCTGGTAAATGTCCCAGAACTGCACCCACCAATCTAAGAGGAACGAGTTGTCTGCCATCTGATTTGGGGGCAGCTGCGGTGAGGGGAAGTTTTCCGCACCCTCTGTGTCCATTGCATCGACACCGTTGGGCCTGTTGTTGGGGCTAGGCTTCTGTGGCGGGCCCGTCGACATCTTGACCGTGTCGCTACTGTCGAGCATGGCCCGGGCCAGTTTGAAGTGGCTGTTGCGCAGAAAGTAGTCGTATATGTACGTGTTAAGCTGCTCTCGCGGATCCGTCATCATGCGCTTGTTATTCATCATGGGAGTTCCGTCGACGGAGCCGTTGCTGGCGTTCATGGCGGCCATCTGGGCCATTTGCTGGCTCTGCATGGCGACGCGGGCTCTGGGCGGTAGGCGTCGGCCGCGTCAGGCGCAGTCGCTGGGTCGAAAAGAAGAGAAGATCAGGAAGGCGGGGGAGGAGGGGAGGAAGCAATAGACGCGCTGGATGGTGCACCTCAGTGCCAGGACGATGTCAACTACAGGAGCATCGATCGACGCCGTCGCCACAAGGGTGCTTGTGTGTGGAGCGCCAAGCCAGCTGCCAGGCGGTCAGGGCGGAAAAAGTCGCGCGACGGGTCGTGGAAGGGACTTTGGGGGAGACAACTGGGCGAGGCCTGTTGGCTTGCGATGCGCTTCGAGATGCGGGTCAGTGGTCGGGGGGAGGGGGGGGGTTGGCTTAGGGCTAGCCCGCAGCGTGGAAGGCCTTTTGGAAACACGGCGGCGGCGGCAGACGACTCCAACAGGGGCAGAGACAACAGACCAGCACAGATCAGCCACGACGAACACAATTGCGGCGGCGAGATGGGCGCGTCAGAAAAGAAGGACAGAGAGTCAGAGGGAGGGGGGTTGTCGCGACGCAGCCGGCGAAGAAGGCGGTTGGGGTGTGGAAGCGCAGCGCACCAGGTTGCTGCGTCTTCCGCGTTCACTGATGACCATCACGTGACGAACAGGAATTAATAGACCACCAAGCGTGATGTCTTCGACGCACGCAATGCACAACAAACACGCAATCTACGGTGTCGCAAGCACTACAGCACATCTCTGACACTCTGCAAACCCTCACAATATTCAAAATACCAAAGGTTCCCACGATAGGAGAGCGACTTCTCCCATCCCAAGTCACGTGTCTGAGCGGGGCTTTCCAAGACGGGCTGGGCAGGGCCTGGAGGAGGGCGGAAAGCAAGAGGCTTGAATGATGCTACGAGGACAATCACCAAGCCATTCACGACCAAACACACATCTCGCGTCCTCGTCAACATTTTTGATGATCCTGCAAGCCACCTTGGTGCCCTTAACAGGAACAAACTTTATTAGTCAGCACTCTCACTCGCACACTCCACGTAGCGCTTGATCAATCTCGCGTTGGAACAGTACCGCCGGCTGACAGCAAACATCATACATGTACATCAGTCCATCCTAACATCATGTGCTCCATGGTGTTTTCTGTTGTGAACCAGCTGCAACTGTATAGGCAATGGCGGTAGTAGTAGTAGTAGTAGTAGTAGTAGTAGTAGTAGTAGTAGTAGTAGTAGTAGTAGTAGTAGTAGTAGTCAGCATCCTGACTGCGACTATGATGGATAAGATGTTCACTATAGGCCAGCATTTCTCTTCGCTTCAGCTGGAGTGTGCGACATCCCGCTCTAGAATATTGTGGCAAATGCAGGCGAGTGAAACCTTCTATTCTGTGACGGAAAGAGATGCTCTAAGAGATACTTCCTTACATGTCTATGAACACAGTCGTGGTGTTCGATCCCCCTTTGCTAGCTTGAAGTCGTGCTCGATCAGTAGCAAGGTGCTTGACGCTGTAGCGCGCCGTGAGCACAGATGATCCTCGTAGATGGAAGATAATCATCTTCACTGGGTGCCCAAGCCAGCTTGTGTCACTTGTTGCATGCTCAAATAGCAGTGAACCTTTGTAGCCCATTGCAAGCGAAACATACGGTACGCAGCCTGTCTAGCCAACCAGTCCTGTTCCTGGAACAAACCAGGGCCTCTGCAAACATCTTCGCCATCCTCGGGCTTCAGGGGAACGGGAAGTATCAGTACCATGATAGCCGAATGAATCGCTAATACGCGGGCACTCGGTGTAGGGTCACTCTTGAGCGATGCCCTCGAGTCGATTCCTAAGCGTGTCTATCCTTTCCCTCCTAGGTTGTCTACTCATCGTCCGGTGGCATCTCATCATCGATAAAACGAACAAGCGATATCCGCATCTCGGTGGTATCGTTTCCGCGAAGGATGTCGCTGACGAAACGTGCTTCGACTTGCATATGGACCTATATCATCGGTTAGTCCAACACTCGAGAGCCCGCCAACATGAGCATGCAATACCATTTCAAGCGCACCGCGCAGCACGCCGACTAATATATTGGAGAACCATAGCTCATCCTGCGCTCGGCCATCATCCGGCAGTTCTACAAAGTCGGCGAGTGGATTCTCCTCGAAGATAAGAGAGAACTGCTTATTGTCGCTAGACCAATTTGTGATGGTAGGCGTAATGTTCAGGAAGATTTTGAAGCCAACCTGGAGGATGCACGTCAGCTTGGAGTCCCTGGCTATCCAAGAGGATCCTATACCTTTGAAATCATCTCTGCCACCTCTCGAAAGTTGGTACACGCGGGCGCACTGGACTTGGCAAGGAAGTCTTCGATCAAGCGCACGCCAATGTTGTAGCCCATCTTGTCCAATTGTTTGTTGACGTCGGCGTAGTTGTACTCGTAGTCTTTGCATAGTTGTGCGACAATCGTGCCATAGGTGAGAGTGACCAGTTCGGCGCTGATTTTGTCGACTCGTGTCCTTGGGGAAAATCAGAGCTGCCAGCATGTGCGCCTGTGCCAGACTTACTTCCACACCCTAGCAGCTATTAGCACATCTTCAGCAAATCAACAGACGGCGTATATCGCTCACTCCTCGCCTAACCGGGCTGCCTTGGTTGATGAAGCCATATTGTGACGTCGCCGCGTTGACTGGACTCGTCGCTAGAGTTGCGGGGCTGTGATGCTGTAATTTGTTGGGCAGGAGTTGGGCGGTAGCGCAAGTGTACTGTGTGTGATGCTGTAGAAGCTGTCGTGGGAGGCGGGGAGGGGGGGTTAATGAGGGATGCGGAGGAGGGAGATGGAGTTGAGCTCGGGCGATTTACAGCTACCTAGGTAGGTAATAGGTAGGTATAGCTTGGCACCCTTCAAACTTGGAGAAAGTTCAGGTACAGCAGGACAACTACCACCAACATAGCACGACTGCCCACAATCCCTCCAACGCGTCACTGTATACTCGCAACCACATCGCTCCACGACCATGTCACGAGAGAAGCGACCAGCCACCGACGCCTTTGGTACGAGCCAACTGGTGAAGCGCGCAAAGTCGGACGCGAATCTTGGTGGAAGCACCGCTGTTGCGATATCAAGCGCCACTGGACAGAATGGGGCAATGATACAAGCGGTATGAAATTCCAAAGGGGCGCTGAAGAGGCCAGGTGCTGCAACGGGAGCTGTGTTGACAGGCATTTTAGGGCCCGGCCACTGCGCTGCAGTCGCCAGTCATGGAATTGAGTGGTCATTCCGGAGAAGTCTTTGCTGCACGTTTCGACCCGACCGGACAGTACATTGCCTCTGGTTCAATGGATCGGTCCATATGTGAGTCAAGCAAGCACCTTCAGGTAACGATATGCGCTTATAGAAACAGTACTATGGAACAGCTCTGGTACCTGCGAAAACTATGGCATCCTCGCGGGACACAAGCAGGCAGTCCTCGATCTTCACTGGTCGCGCGACTCCAAAGTGCTCTTTTCTGCCTCTGCGGACATGCACCTAGCCAGCTGGGATGTGTACACTGGTGAGCGAATAAGACGACACCCTGGACATGAGGAAGTGATCAATTGCATGGACGTCAGCAAGCGCGGTGAGGAGATGCTAGTGAGCGGATCCGACGATGGCTACATTGGAGTAAGCGCATGATTCAAGCCAATCTTTATATGGCTGACACCTCGATCAGATCTGGGACACACGAACAAAAGACGCCGTCACTTTCATCCCCACCGATTTCCCAATAACAGCAATATGCTTGGCAGAAGCTGGCAACGAGCTGTTCACAGGAGGCATCGACAACGACATCAAGGTGTGGGACTTGCGAAAGCAGGCCGTGACGTACTCGCTGCTCGGCCACACAGACACAGTGGCCTCGCTACAACTGTCCCCCGACAATCAAACTCTTCTATCCAACTCGCATGACTCGAGTGTCAAGACATGGGACGTAAGGCCATTTGCGCCCGCAGACCGACATCTGATGACCTATGACGGGGCGCCCACTGGCCAAGAACGAAATTTGCTGAAAGCGAGTTGGGACTCGAAGGGTGAGAGGATTGCGGCAGGCAGTGGAGATCAAACGGTAGCCATCTGGGAGGTACGGACGGGTAAGCTGATTAGCAAGCTCCCTGGTCACAAGGGCGCCGTCAATGATGTTCGCTTCCACCCTCTTGGTCATCCTATCTGTAAGTTGACCCCTCTGAATTTACTACACGGTTTGAAGACCTACAAACACCTTGCCATCAAAGAATGGGCACTCTTCGCTATTGGGCTAACTTTTTATCTTCACAGTGGCCACAGCATCGTCGGATCGCACGATCGTTGTTGGCGAGCTTGGCAAGTGAACGCTGCCATCTCTTAGTCGTGCTGCACAATCTTTGTTTGGGAGATCAACGCGAAAAGCGTGGGGAAACACCCTGAGCGCCCTGGGATCCAGTCTGAGCACACGTCCCAGAGGCGGTAATCCAGATATCAAATTCGCCGGCGTAACGTTGGACTGCGTCAGGGCGTCGAGCCTGTATCGATCGAGTCTTGAAAGAAGGGGGCAGGGGGGAGGATGGGGGTGTGGGCCATGGCTAGACTCTGAGCTAGACTCTTATGACGCGTCAAAGACGCGAACTTGTGGACGCTGCTGTACAACAAACACGAGCAGAGGTGTTGTTGTTGCATGAAAGTAAATAATCAACAAACAAGAGATTGGTAGATGACGGTACCAGATACCGAGACCAATGATACTTGTTGGACACAGCCGCTGATTATGCAGTACCCAAACCCATCAGTGTCTAGAGTAGGTAGATGGCCGACCACGGTTGCAAGGCTGCAGCTACTTGTTAGACAACTATTCGTTATAGAGATGTATTTACCATGTATGTAGAGTAGTAGATCGAATACCAAAGGGGCTTCATTGGTTCAGATGGGCTCTGCCCCAAGTCCAAGTTCGCGCCAACCAACCACGACACGTCGAGCCTCCAACCTCAAACACAAAGCTCCTAAACTCCCTCCCCGCGCCGCTTATGGACCAACAGCCCGCCGCAATCATCCTAAATGGTACGCCTGACGCTCCGATGCCCCCGAACCCGTACTTGACGCTCGCTCCAGGGGATCTGCAGCGGGCGGCGTCGTGTTTCACCCTCGCAGCGACCCAAGTCTGATACACCACTGGTTACAGAAAGGCATGGTGTTCAATGCCTCCTCGACCGCAACCGTCCTTGCAGCTTTGGTGTGACTGTGACCCTCTCTTCTCTGCACCATGTTCTGTTCTTCCTCCCTTCAAGTCGCATTCATTGGCAGCGGTGCTGTGCTGAGCTCTGCGAGTCTCGTTTCTTTTCCATTTCAGTCTTTCGTTTGGCTCGTCAGCTCTGGGAAGCTACTTCGTCACATCCGACTTCATTACGACTCAGGCCTTGATAGGGCTACCACGTTGACGGTTTCGTCTCTTATCAGCAGGTTCAGGTAGAGCCAACGGTCCATCCATTCGACATGCTAGGCATCTCTTGAACAAGGTCGGGCTCTAGTCATCTCTCTTTGCTTCCACGCATTTCCTGCCCTGCTACCGTTCGTGGCCACGAGGCCTTTCTGCAAGGCTACCAAAGTACCCCCCAATTTGGTATTGGACAACATTAAAGAAAATAAACAAGACGTGTCAAGCTAGGAGACGCGTCTACTACAAGGAAACTATTTGTATCTAAGACCGACGCTTGCGTCGTCACTGTATATTTCTGGACTGCCAAATTACCTGGACTAAATACTGGCCATCATGTTCAGGTCACCACTCTTTGCTTGGTCGCCACGACCAGACCAGGACCTGCAAGCCACACCAGCGTCACAATCATCATCTCGGTTTGGCACATTCCGGCTACCACGGACTATATTCAACGGTTCGTCAGTTTACTCGCAGTCGCCAGCTCTTGAACATAACGCTACACCAAAAATACCATTTTTGGGACTTTGGCAACGTCCATCGCCAGACACAAATACACTCCCTACACACGAAGCACCTAATGAATCAGACGATTCGAGATCACCGCTGCGTGCCCAGCACTCGGCAGGATCATACATAGGTGCTATTACGCCGCCTCAGGACCCGCAGGAGCCACAATTAGTCTACGGCCGTCACCCAGCAGACGTACCACTCTCTCCTCATCAAGATAGTTATGCAGACCCTGAAAGCCAACAATTGGCAGATGAAATTCATGGACGAAGGCATCGAAGGAGACATAGGCGGAGAAGGCATACGAACCGCACCAAACAGTTTGTCCGTAGGAGGCGCGATGGAAGTACATCTGTCGTATCAGTAAAGAGGCGGGGTACAGCAGCACGAGCAAAGCTGCTTGCTTGTATAATATCAGGAACCTTTCTCGCCACCGTTCTAGCCGTCTGTAAGTTTCCTGCTTACCTCCCTACTCCCCTTGGAACCTCTCGCTAACAGCAACCTACAGACCTCGCAATCGCTCTCACCAACCGCAATCTCGGACAAGAAGTCCACATCCTCTTCATCATGGTTCTTCTCGCCATCACAATCTTCTTCTGCCATTCCCTCATCCGCCTCTGTATGCTCATCCTCAACCCACCACGCGAGGAAGACCGTCCACATATCCCCTCCATGAATGGCCCGGACGGCTTCAAACCCATCGTCCCTATCCGCGTCCACCTCGCCCGCGACGAAGAATCAGCCATTGCGGACTCATCCCTCGACTCCCAGACCGAAATCCCAGACGTGGAGAAAGACATCATCCCTCCACCCCCACCCGCCTACGGCCTCTGGCGCAGCAGTGTCCGCGCCGATCCAAATCTGCTACACTGGCAGCGCGCCGACGATAACCGCGGCTCCGTCATCTCGAGCATGCCGCAGACACGGCATACCTCTGTCGTTGGCGCACCGGGACCACTACCAACGCATACCCAGCCTGCGACCCATGGTCCGAGGCCGCCGTCTTATGTCTCAGAGGACGGCGTGAGCTACGTGGTTGAGGCTGCACCGCGCAGTACGGTGAATCTTGAGAGTCACTCGGGTGTTAGTGATATCCATCCTGCGTGGCGGCCAGGATACGCGATGAGCGAGATTAGAGGAGATGAGTGGCCGCGGCTGAGGTAGCCTTTTCCTATCTGCTTGATTTCAAATCCCATGACCTTCTTTCTCGCACCCAGTGTATATTGTTTTTTTTCCTCGTTCCTCGGGGCATTTCAGCGAGCATCTGTCTTTTTCAATCTTGTCAAATTTCACCCCCGGCGTTTTTTGGGGTACAATATGCAGAAGTCTGCATGCAAACAGCAAGGGGTTTTTGTTTCGTTTTTTGTTTTCGTTTCTGCGAATACTCGTCGCTTTGTGTTTGTCACGGCACGGCAGTGCGTTCATGTGTGTAGGATGTAGCAGACGGCTATTATTTCCATTACCCCAATCTGCCATGCTATGCCCAGCCCGTCAAAGAAATACCGAGCTCATAGTTATGAAACCCAACACAACGTCGAAAGACGTCGATGACGCAAGAAGGTCTCGCTGGCCGGGATGGTGTTACACTCTATACTGTGGGATTTCTCCTTTGTTGTTTCTTCTTTCGACTCGGTCTGTAGGATTCATACATGGTTTGTATTGTTCTGCTCTAGCGACTTCTCGAGACTTGTGCGTCTTTGTGCTTGTCGTGTGATTGTGAGTCTGGTGATGGGCGATGTAGGGAAGGGATTACGTGTATATCGGGATGATGGTGGTGTCCTGGAAACACACGACGTCAATGTCCACGCAAATAGCGGGCTGTTGCGTATCGTAGGGAACTGGGTGATACCAACATAAATTGCTCCGATGACTGCGAACAAAGTTCACATGCCTCTCACGCGGTCACTTTTCCTCCCCCCACATCACTACGAGTCTTTAACGACTCAATTCTACTCGGTGAGGAGATCTAATGCATACTACTTTTTATATTCGTACATTTATGTGAGGAGATTCATAACGCAGTCTAAACAAGGCATCTCGAATAGCAAGAAACAAATACCACTTCGTAGCTATTCCGTCCAAGCTTCTGAAAACCAAAATATCTCGCGGGTCCAACCTCATCCGGTCTAAAATATAATACCACCTCATCCAGTCATATCACCGTAAATCAAACTTTTCCGTGTCGTTCTCTTTTTTTAATTCTTTGCTTCATCATCTCATATACTCAACCCTTACACCTCTCCCTCCCCCCTCTGATTCCTACCCCCCAACCCTCCCATCCCCAAACCCATTCGCCTCAATCGAGTGCGACTTCTTCTTGCGCGGCCCAACCGGCTCCAAGCTCTCTGGATCCACATTCTCCTTCTGCGCACTCTCCTGCTTGATTTCCTGATCCTTGTCGTCGTCATCCTGGCCCGGGTTCGCCACCTCGTACTCGAGGATCTTGATGAACTGGTAGAAGCCGACTGCGAAGATGGCGCCCGCGCCGGGGCCGATCCAGTAGATCCAGTGCTCTTGGTCCCAGATGCCGGTTACGACGCAGGGGCCGAAGGAGCGCGCGGGGTTGAGCGAGCCGCCTGTGTAGTAGACGCCGACGAGTTCGCCGATGAAGAGGGCGAGGCCGATGCCGACGGGGGCGATGAAGGTTGCTGGTGTGGGGGGTTAGTGGGGTTTGGGTGGTGTGGAGAAGGGAAAGGAGGAGGAAGAAGGGAAAGGAGGAGGAAGAGGAGGAAGAGGAGGAAGAGGAGGAAGAGGAGGAAGAGGAGGAAGAGGAGGAAGAGGAGGAAGAGGAGGAAGAGGAGGAAGAGGAGGAAGACATACCCTTATGTTTCTCCTTTGCCAGCATGAAAATCGTAAAGACCAACTCCGCCGTAAGCACCATTTCTATAAAGAACCCACGTGCCAAACTCGTGCCCTCACCCAACGTCGTGCGCACATTGAAGTTGGTCGGGAACAACACGCTCACCAAGTAACTTGCAAAAATGCTTCCGGATATCTGCGCCGCAAGCAGGAGAAAGCCGCGCAGAGGACTCATGGCGCGGCATAGCAACATGGCAAACGTGACGGCCGGGTTGAACAGGCCTCCCGAGATGCGGAAGAAGACCCAGACGTTGACCATGAGGGAGAAGGCGAAGACGAGGGCAATGTAGAGCAGGACGATGGGCGAGAAGCCCGAGGATTCACCCGTTGTCGTGTTGTCCGAGCTAGCGGCCGAGGAGCCAATGTTTGCAACTTGGGTGCCGCTGAAGGAGAAGAAGAGGAACATGGTTGTGCCCACGAACTCGCCGACAAAGGCTACAAAGTCTGTTGTTTGTCAGTATCATAGATGTGGGTTGGAATGGGTTGGAGCGGCTTACGGTTCTTAGCATTTGATCCCATCCACACTGCCCACGGCAGTCTCAAGGCTGCTTCCCTAGATACCGGCGGTGAAGGTGGTCCTCTTCCGCCTGCTGCTCCGGGCATACCAGGACGGCGCGGTTTGTAGCGCTCCTCATCATCGCTGCCATAGTGCATGTGATATTGAGGTTTCGATGGCAGATCAGAATACGGATCTATAATGCTTCTTTTTCGTGTGGGAATAGGCCCATAACGAGAGTTGAAGTCGTAATAGTTCTCATATGTGACAGGGGGACGTCGGTGTGGCCTGGTGTAGCGAGAACGGTAGACTCGAGGCTCGTCTTCCTCGTCTGAGTAGTCGTCTTCCACGTAGACGGGGCGGTGCTGTGGTGGGGTAGGCGGTGGAGCATTATGAAATTGCCGTGATGGCTTCCTCATACGGCTAGGAGTTTCTTCAGGTGCGTTGTAAGCTCGCACAGCAGCATTATACCAGTCGTTTGGGTCAGCCTGTCCCGTCGTTCTCCGGACACTCGACGATTTTGACGCAATGTTTGGTTGAGTGGCTGGTTGGGTTGGTGGTATAGAGTCCTGATTGGAGTCAATGTGCGCAGGGTTTGGTTGGATAGGTAGGCGAAGCAATTCGTGCCTGGAATCAGTTGATCCATGTCTATGTGGTGGACCGCCTGGCGATGGGCCCCCGGGGGATAAGCCACCTCCGGATTGAGCACCTGGCGATGGACCACCTAGTGTTTGAGCACCGGGAGACTCGTCGTAAGGAGTGCCATCATAAGGGTTCTGGGTGTAAAATTGAGGAAGATTGGGATTATCTTGCGCCATATTGGTGGGTGTGCTGTGGGGTGCAACCGAGGCAAGGGAGGATGGAGGCTTTATAGTATATATCCTGCCGTGAAAGAAATGTAGACTCGCAGCTGAGGTCGTAAAGGCTTGGAGGCTCAGTGGAGGACAAACCCTTTGAGCTAGCTAATGTATTAAGTTCCTCAGATGAAACAGCGTGCGATCGGCAAAGGTAATAACGAGGTTGACCGTTGGGGACTCGACCGTTGATATAGGCCATTGCCAGCCTCGTGGGCAAACTCAAAGACCCTGAAAACCGCATCCACGCTCTCGTCATACCTTATTCGGTTCGTCTGCGTATACCCATGGGGCCGTTCAGTAACTAATTCCTTTGCGGCGCAAGACTTCATTCGCTGATGACAGCAAACGGTGGGCACAACATGCAGGGAGTCAAGATCGAACGAGAGTGAATGCAGCCATGACGTCTTCAAAGACCGTCTGACACAGGAACAAAAGAGGAGATTCTGGTGAGAGCATGGGGATTGTCGCGAAAGAAGCATGCATTTCCTAGTCAAGATGGCTGGGAGTAAGGCGGGAGCTGGGGCCAACCAAGTACATTGTGCGCTAGGCTTGTTCCGAGGAGTCCAGAGGGCCAGTAATCTTGGAAGTAGTCTACACAGAGGTAAGGTAGTTGCTTGTATCCGTGATCTAATCTAGGATCGCTGTGGGCCGATCTCGCTTCGTGTTCGTGTACAGATGGTTGATGATGTTGCCACGAGAGATGGGCATCCCTGCCGCAGATTGACCAGACGGACCCTGGATCCTGTCTCGTAGACAAAAGTAAAACGCTGGTTGTGGATATACACGTAAGATGTGGAAATGGTCTGAGGATTGTCGGACGAAAATACAGTACCGAGCCTCCGTGCTTTTCGAGATTGCCGATTGAGGTTGAGGGCTTCCTCCATTAAAAGCAGCCAGCGAGCTAGTCACTGCCGTCCGGCCGATCGAATTTCGAGCTCCGATTTGAAACGCTCAATACTGATGTTCGTCATGTTCGTCTCGGTCAGTTACCTTGATCAGATCACCATCATGGTTTGGTAATATCGGAGATTCATCACGCCCTGGACCGGATAAGCGCCGATCCAGACACCGCAGAAGGCCCAGTGCTCGTAACACTAGAGGATCGCAGAATATGTTCTGGCGCGAGATCCGTGGAAGATGAAAGGAAAAGGGTGGCTGGAAACAACCAAGTTCACAAGCCACTGTAAGTTGCAACGGTGTTCTCTTTCTTGAAATACATGTACCACTCGGATATTTTCATATATTGACCACGACTAGCGCATGTACTGATAGTTTTCTTTAGACTTCCCAGTTCTTTCATTGGCAAGTACAACTTGCTGTGGAATCGTCTGAGTCCTAGGAGGAAACAAATGCGAGCAGAGTGGCTGGACAGGACTGCGGTACCGAGTGGGGCTGGTCACTACGAGCCGATTTCATGACAAGCATTGGTGAATCTTCGAGAGCGTCCTTTTTAAAAGTGAGATCTGGATAAGCGTATTCATCGGAAGTGACGCACATCCGTATTATACCGAACACTAACCTCCCCACACCGGTCCTTCACCGGTGATGGTATGGACAATGAAACCTGTATGCAAAACACCGGCTCAACGCGATTACTGTCCACCTAGCGGTGAAGACATCATGACTTTGCCCAGTAGTTGGTTTCCGGATCTTGGTCCTGTTCGGAGCGCCCCTTTCTAGCCACCGTGGATTGTTCGGTCTCCGACTCCCTCCTCTTCTCGGTGCGGACATGCATCCACACGAGTAAGCCTGTCCAGACGGCCATCGCAATGCTAACAGCGATCATTGCCCACATTCCCCGCGTGAAATATGGTGCGAAATTGGCACCATAGAACACGATGCTCCACCATGCGTTGATCGCGTTACTTCCCATATTCATGCTAGCGATGACTACAGCACGTAAACTGTCCTCTTCGTAGCGAAGAACATCGTTCGCCCATGCAAAAAACGTTGCCTGACAGGCGTATACGCTACCTGCCCAGTAGTACATGGCGAAATGTATGGGTGTGCTGTCAGGATATGCCAGAATCAATGCGCTTGTGACCACACCCGTTATGCCAATCCAGTATCCTACTGCATATGCGTCAGCAATCACGCAAAGCAAAGCGAATAATAGTCATACCAAGATAGCGTTTACCTCCCAGATAGTCGGTGAGTGTTGCCCAGAACAGGGTCGAAACAATGCCTGCAGCCGGTACTCCTGTCGGATAGTTGTTGACTTGCGAGATCGAATACTTGTTAGTGGGATGTGACTTCATGTACAACTGCAAAAGTGCGTTGGTACTGAACGATTCTGTTTCTCCAGCAAGTATCCAGAGAATGACAAAGAAGTACCAATACCAAGTGGAGAAGCAGTATTTCAAAAAGTTCCAGGAGATTGGTGTCTTCTCGGACACTTCCGGTACCCGCGAAACAGCCAAAGCTTTCTCCTGTGCCGTCAGATATGGCGCTCTTGTATTCTTCGGCGTATCAGGGAAAAGCAAGAATCCGTAGAGAGCCACCGGCAACGTGATTATCCCGTCGACTATGAACAGATATCGCCAGCCCGAGAGACCATGGAGGCCATTCATACTAGAGTGAATTCCAGTCTGTATGAAACCACCAATCATGGTTCCAGCGAGTCCAGACGCAGTGAATATGCCGGATCGCTTGCCAAGTTCCTTTCCGGTGTACCATGAACCTAGGATGTAGTGGGTCCCCACGAAGGTTGAAGACTCGAAGATCGCCTGGAAGAAGCGAATCGCCATGATATCTTGAGGTTTTTGCGCAGCCGCGGTCACCATCGTCAAGCATCCCCACGCAATCTGCCAATGATTAGGGCCTTTAGCGGAAGAGCTGTCTGGTAAACTTACCATGCACGATGGAAAGAAGTAGCGTGGTTTGATGTAGTAAAGCGCAATATTACATGGCACTTGGCCAATGGTGTAACCGACGGTAAAGACGGTGTTGATCTGGTTGAGCTGATTACCCTTGAAATCTAGCTCTTCTCTCATGCCGGAAACATAAGCATTGTTAAGATTCGTTCGATCTAGCCAACTGTCAGTAAGCATACGCAGACGCATGATGCGTCCGGGTAGGCCTACCTAAGTAATTGACAAAGTACATTAGACAACAAAATGTCAAGATGAAGAAATCAAGCTTCTGTATAAGCTTACGCTCTCCAGGTGCTCTTTGCTCGCCGCGAAGGTACTGAAGAAAATCATTTGCCATCTTGAGGCTTCTGGCATGGATCTTTTGGGCCACGTGCAGAAATCGAGGCGGTAATGTGTGTGTTCTGTGGCGTTGAAACAGGACAACACGATCTACCGTCTACGCCCATGTATTCTTATGGGCGAACGAGGACTATGTGGTGAATACAATCTTGTAGCCAAGCATGCACACGAGTTGCCGAAGATAGTACCGGTATGCCACTTATGGCTGACTCGCCAGCTACGTTGTCAGTATCTTTACATGCAGATCCCACGACCACGCCTCGGGCATGTAGCGAAGGGCCGGTATCGGTCATCGTATTCGACCATCAAGACGGCAGAAAAGGGGAAAGGGACGCTTGAAACTCACCAAAGCTGGATGTACAGGCAGTCGTCTCGCGTCTAGTCGTAGCTTAGCCTTTGCCTCGGGGCATCAGCAACTGCGGGGATCTTTGATAACAGACGCCAACAGTGGAATTGCATGGAGTCCTAGGAGTAGACCGCGGTGCACATGAGCCGAAGGTGGGGAGGGGAGGGAGCGCCCGTCGGCATCGGAGGCGGAGGGTGATGCAGGTGGCGGCAATGGTTTGGTAGCGAGAAACATGGGATACATAAGTACATGGGCAACGAAGATGATGCTGGATGCCGGCCCTTGACATTCATTGTCACCAAAATTGTCCTCATTGTCTGTTGTCCCATCATCATCATCATCATCGTCGTCGTCGTCGCCGTCGCACTGAGAAAAGATGGCAAGCTCGGGACAAGAGTGGGAGGAAGTCGGCAAGGCAAAACGGGCAGCCCTCGCGGAACTACTTCCGGCCGAATATCGCCTCCCTCGGGACAAACTCCCCTCGGAATCACAACACGATCTCACAACTTGGCCACAAGAGTCGGGCTGGTTCTCTTCCAAGGAGTTGGACATCACAAACAGTACTGCATCACAGCTTGTGAAGCAGATTGCATCCAAGACATGGACTTCGGAAGAGGTCACACGCGCCTTCTGCAAGCGCGCTGCAGCAGCTCAGCAATTGGTGCGAAGATACAGTCTTCCTTCCCTCGAGCAATCGTTGAATTGACAACTTCATAGACGAATTGTCTGAGCGACATCTTCTTTGAGGAAGCAATCCAACAGGCCAAATCTCTCGATCACCATCTTCAGCAGACGGGCCAGCCGGTGGGGCCCCTTCACGGGCTACCTATCTCCCTCAAAGATAATTTCAACATCAAGGGTAAAGACAGTACAGTAGGATTTACCTCGCTCGTCAACAAGCCTGCAGAGTATAATGCCACCTTGGTTGATACCCTGGAGAAGCTCGGAGCAGTACGCTATTGCAAGACCAACGTGCCTACAGCCATGATGATTGTAGGTAACCGTCCGAAATCATCTCCTGAACAAGTACTTATCAGGGTTAGGCAGAGAGCGTGAACAACACCTTTGGACGAACGTTAAATCCACTGAACCGCAAGACAACTCCTGGCGGATCTTCGGGTGGGGAAGCAGCCCTGATAGCCTTCGGTGGCAGTCCATTAGGCGTAGGAACTGATATTGTTCGTGAACTCCGCGCATAACCCGAAAATGCCTTGTTAACCTTGACTTAGGGTGGTAGTTTGCGTATCCCAGCAGCATGCACTGGCATTTTTACCCTTCGCCCATCGTCAGGACGCTTCTCGACACAGCGGTGTAGATCTGGTTTGGCCGGACAGGAAGCAATACAGAGCGTCAATGGTCCAATGGCTAAGACACTCGACGACATCATATTATATTCAAAGGCTATTATTGATTCCCAACTATGGAAAGTAGACCCAAAATTACTTCCAATACCATGGCGACCGGTAGAGCCGCCAAAGAAGCTCAAAATTGCAGTATTGTGGAACGACGGCATTTGTCGGCCAACTCCTCCAGTCACGCGAGCCTTGAAGGAAACTTCAGAGAAGCTGAAGAATGCGGGCCACGAGATAATCGACTGGGATCCCAAGCTTCATGAATCGGCAATTTCGATTTTAGTAAGTCGACTTTCGCTATGCTTTGTACTTGACGCTCACCTCAACAGGCTCGTATGTTTGTCGCAGATGGCGGTAAAAGTGTGGAGACGCTGCTTGCTCCAACAAAGGAGCCATTCCGGCCTGAGATGCAACCTTATGCAGATGCCAAAGAGCTAGGCACGTACGACATGTGGCAGCTGCATATTGAAAAGTCTGAACTTCAACGCCAATACCTAGAGCAATGGATGTCGCATGGTCTTGACGCCATCTTGGGTAGGTAGACCAACCCATTGATAGGAGCCACTTTCTGATTTGACATAGCACCTACGACACCTTACTCGACTGTGCCCCATGGCCACTTCAAGTATGTCGGGTATACCGGAGTTTTCAACGTTGTAGACTACGCCGCAACATCTTTCCCCAGTGGAGTCTTCGTCGACAAGAGCAAAGATGCATACGACCCTGATGACAAGCCTCAGGGCGACATCTGCCACAGCACTCGTGAAAGCTGTAAGTCACGCAGAGCCATGGTTAACGTGTTGTGATCTGTAGGCTAACATGACCCAGACGATGCGGAATTGTTGCATGGACTTCCTGTCAATCTACAGTAAGTATCGCGATGTCCTTTGTCCAAGGGGTCAAGACTAATTTGCGATAGGCTCATTGCGCAAAGACTTGAAGAGGAGAAGGTGCTTGCAATGACTGCTACAGTACTACAAGCAGTTGCAGCGTAGCAGATTGTGCCACCAAATGATAAGCATCTGCTTTTCCATGAAAAAAAAAACGCCATGAATTCAATATTCTCCATTCTTCGCCAGTGATAGCAGTGTAGAGGTAGGTCTCATATCAAATTTTCTTGCGGACTGTCGTGAATTGGACATGGCTATTCGATCCAGCTGAGTGTGCATTCGAGACAGAGTATTCAATGTTCTCCTCACATTGGCGTGGTCGCTGCTATGGTAATTGTGATTAAGCTCTCAGGGCAAGTGCAGCTTGAACTGCCCTCGACCGAAATAGTTCGTCACAAGCCCTGCAGGGAAGGAGCAACTGTAGAATTCACTGGAGACAAAGGTTTTCAATTACCCGTCCGACCTCGATGTCACTCACCACCTTTTGTGGCCCCCATCCTTTTCTCGCCCCTTTTCTCGCCCCGGCCAGCTTCCTCTCCTATCTCAAATCCTACCGCCCTTGCACTTGTGTGCAAGTCTTCAAAGCTGGTCGTTTTCTCCCAACTCTATAGCCCCTCACCTCCGTCGTCCAACGCGATCCTTCACTCGATCCTCTGTCGCATCGGATATCAATAAGCTATACGATCTTGCGTTGGGTCGCAAATGACATACATCATCACAATCTGGACCTAATCGCTGGCACCCCAATCCAGTTCTGGTGACATCGCGCGTTGTCGGAAATGGTGGATGCTGGTAATGATGGCTCTGAGAGGAGTGGTACACGATCGATCCGGGCTCAAGCCTTACCGAAGAAAGTCACCTCACTGTCAACGGCCAAGCGGCTCCCCTGGCTGGACAACAGACCACCAAGAGCAGCTCCTTCGGTGCCTCTAGATGGCCAGACAAGCGAACTGGATTCTCTCTCTCCTAGTGCACGTCCAACTAGTCGCAAATCCTCTATTGCAGTGGTTCCAAAGCGCGTCACGACTGTTACTTCAACTGTCAAACGAAAGCCTGCAGTTTTTATCAAAGATGTTCCTAAGCCATCCGCAGTTGATAGCAGCCCTTCACCGGCCACACGCCATAAGACGTCACACATCCGGCTTTCTTCGACTGCACCTAAAACCCCATCCCTTCCGGGTACGATCCGTCGTACATCCAAATCAATGCAGTCCCCCCAAAAGAGACGCTTATTAACGCGACATAATGACAGTGAGCAGGTAAATAATTCACTACAGGCAGGAAGTCTTGTGTCTGTTGTAGACCATCTTGAGGAATCTGATACAACGGACGTGTTTGAGTCCCCGTCAGAACATGTCATTACGATCACTCCGGCTACTCCAACAGTCTCACACGTTCAGATGTCACCTACACAACCAGCACCAGGACGAACTACGTTTGAGCGTATCCGTGACCGACGGATCAGCAACGCTGTGGAGGACTTGGAAGACATGGTACAAGAGGCTGTGGAAATCGCAGATGAAACTGCAGATCATGGTCAAGTAGAGGAAATATACGACATCATTAAGGAGGCAAAGAACGCCGTACAAGACGCGTCTGGCGACCGCACTAGGCTGCTTACAAACAATGCTCCATCATTGACATTGTCCCGATCTTCTACCGTTGCAGAAGGATACTCAGAGAGCTTTTCAGGGCACTCTCATGATCCTCGGAGACCTGCTGATCCCAGGAGACCACCACCTCCCGTGCCACTTGTCGAAGATTCTCCATCTTCGCCACCTCATTCCAGTCAGCAAAAGAATACAGCATCACGAGATTGGGCGTATTCGAAAACACTGGTTCTTGATGACGTATCACCGGCTGCGTCCCTATCCTCGAGTGATGATATTGATGATCAACACCACTTGACCTATACTACGGCAAGCAACCTACTGATACCGCCGCCTACCGCCCAAACAACAGCACGAAATCATACGGATATTGTCCTGCGACCAAGAGCCCGAGACAATTCCCAATCCCCTTCCCACCCCCAATCTCGCGGCCGTTCCCGTCGACGAGTCACAGACGACTCTACTCGTCGCCCCCGTCAACGCCATCATCGGAGCAGCTACGAAAGCGATCAATCACCATCGCGCTCAAGAAATAGAAAGCTGCGAATCTCAGACTCCAGTCAAAGCAAAAGCTCCTTCGACGAGGAAGACGAGCCGGTACAACACTCCAAGAGTGAACTCACAGTCCACGACTCAGCACATCGCCATACATTCAGTCTCCGCCGCCAGCATCGACGACAGCCCATTGCGCGAAACTGGTCGACAGGCAAGAAACGCATCACCGCAACAATCGCATGTATCAACACCGCCCTCCTCGGCATCATCATCGGCGTCTATGCCGGCGAAGTCCCTCGAATACAATACTATCTCGCAGATGAACGCCACATCTCTATTGTAGGCAACATTGTTCTCTACTTTGGCCTCGCAATCTCTACACTCATCGCCTGGCCGCTACCGCTTCTCCACGGCCGAAAACCTTATATGCTCGCCGCCCTCGCAATTGCCCTTCCCCTACAGTTTCCACAGGCCATTGTCGTCAGCGCTCGTCGCTCACCTACCCGTCCCATCTTCCGCATCGGCCTACTCTGTGCCCGCGCAGCGTCCGGCCTTGTCCTCGGCTTCGCAAATGTAAACTACATCACCGTGCTCCTCGACCTGTTCGGCGCATCCCTGCAGAGCAAGAACCCGCACCAAGAATACGTCGTGGCCAACGATGTGCGCAGACACGGTGGCGGAATGGGCATGTGGCTCGGTATCTGGTCGTGGTGCTGGATCGGTTCTCTAGCCGTGGGCTTCCAGATCGGGGCCGCGATCATCGAGGACTTGAGCCCGGACTGGGGCTTCTACGTTGTCGTGATTATCCTGGCTGCGGCGCTGGTGCTGAATATCATGGCGCCGGAGACGCGGCGGGCTCCGCATCGCAAAGCAGTGACGGAGGTGTACGACCGCGATGAGAATTACATCACGCGCCGTGTTGAGCGGGGAGAAGTCAAGTTGCACATTTCTACTCAGGGCCCAGCGTACTGGTTTGAAGAAGTCGGGGCCGGCATCAGACTCATGGGCCTCATGTGCAGTCAACCCGGCTTCCTAATCCTCGCCTTCTATCTCGCATGGATATACGCGCAAATCGTGCTCGTCATCATCCTGCTCGGTGCCTTGCTCTCGCGAAACTACAAGTGGCAGCCTCGCTTTGTCGGACTGGGCGTCCTGTCGATTGCCCTGGGCGCCTTGCTGGCCATTCCCCTCACAAAAGCCGGCATCTTCTCGCGCGACCGCAAAAAAGCATTTCGCACAGACAGCATGACCTTTCAGCGCCAGGTCTCGTGGTCCTCGCACCTCGTCCGCCGCACGCTCTTCACCACCGCGCTCCCACTCATGGGTCTCGCGTACACTGTGTCTTCGACCGGTGCGCCGCGCCCCGTCGCCGTGCCCATTGCCTTTGCAGGCGCCGTCGGGTTCCTCAGCGTGCTCGCGATTGCGGAGTGTAACGGGTTGATCATGGAGACGTTTGACACGTGTGATTTACAACCGGGAGTCAATACGCGACATCGGTTTCAATCCATGGCGGTGCAGGACAAGCGGCGACGAACGAATTACTCGTCCTTTCCCCGCGTGACCGCCGGCATCTTCGTGTCGCAGATACTCGCCTTCATCGGCGCCGCCGTTGCTACGGCAGTCGGAGGTTCCATGACCAGGAGATTGGGCGCCCAGGCGTCGACGGGTGTCACGGCGGGTATCCTCTTCGGTCTCACGCTGTTGCTCACCCTCGTACTCCTACGCTTTCGCCAAATCCAAGTCATTCCCAACCACACGTTTGGCACGCGGCGGGACACGGCGGCGTGGCAGGCGTTCAAGGATTTGGAAAAGGTGGGGCGGAAGGACGATTGGAAGGCTGTGGTGATTGGGAATCCGAGTGGCAAGATGAGGAGGATGAATGTGTTGGAGTTGGGCGGGTTGAGTAGGTGGACGGAGATTCGCAAGTTGAACTTCTTGATCAAGGGGGAGAGGTTGGGCGAGGAGAAGAAGAGGAAGAGGAGCCGGTTGATGGATGGGGATAGTTGGTAGCTCGTTGTTGTTGCTGTTCTTGTCGTTATTTGGAGAGATGCTTGTTTGGAGTTCGACAATGGAAACAGAGGGCTCGCTGGGTGTAGCTATGCAATTCATACCTTCATCACCACCCACTACTCAAGACCAACAACACCCCTTTTACTCAAACCCCTCAAACGCGCCATCCTCACTCCCCTGTTCTTTGTCCTCCCTCTCCCTCCTCCGACTCGCCTCCACAGCCCCCCGTCTATTATTCTCAATCTTCCTCACATACCCACTCTTCGTACTAATCCGCGCCTTACCGCCTTTCCCCTTGCCCTTTGCCCCATCCACGCCCTTGACCGTCCGTCTAGCCTCGACCCCACGTCTCTTAAGCTGCTGTCTATCCCTCTTCGAGGGCGTAGGCAACGCATCCAACAACCACTGCTTGACGGCGCCTTCGCCCTCGCCCACACCCCGAAGCCGCTCACTCGCGCGAATCACATTCGCAATGAGTTTGACGTACGGAATATCCTCCTTGGTATAATACGTCACCGCGACGCCGCCCTCGCGCCCCGCTCGCCCCGTCCGACCAACACGGTGAACGTAGCCGGCGGCCGAGGTGGGCACGTCGTAATTGACCACGCCGTTGAGGCCGCGGAAGTCGACGCCACGGGCGAGCAGGTCGGTGGCGATGAGGACCCAGATTTCGCCGCGGCGGAAACGCGTCATGATGCTGTCGCGAGCCGAGGAGCTGAGATCAGCATGGAGGACAGCGATGCGCGAGGAACCGCCGGCTTCCGGGGGAATATCGTAGAGCAATTCGCTGTGAAGGGCGATTGCGCGGGGGATAGTTTGGGTGAAGACTAAGAAGGGGGGACGGAGCGTTGCGGTTTCTGAGGTGGTGGAGGGGGCGGAGGAGGTGGGATGGAGGAGTTGGCGGAGGCCGAGGAGTTTACCGGATTCGGTGGCGGCGTAGATGAGTTGATGGGATATGTTTGGGATGGCGGAGTCTTTGAGGCCGACGACGAGGCGGAGTAGGGGGGGTCGGGGCTGGGTGGTGGATTGTGATGAAGTGAGGGATGACCACCGAGTGTTTAAAGTAGAGATCGTGAGCGTCTCAATGTTGGAGCCCATTGTTGCGGACCAGAGACCCATGCGTAGTCTTGGGTTTGTACAGGCGTTCCAGATAGCGAGGGTTTGGTCGCGGAAGAGGGGGTCGAGAAGGACGTCTGCTTCGTCGAGGACGAGTTGGGAGACTGTGGGTAAGTTGGCAATGGTACCATCTTTGCGTTTTAGTGCGTTGAGCAGAGCGAGCGGTGTGGCGACGAGAATGGCAGCTTTTACTCGTTCAGCTCGAATTGTCGTTTGCTTCTTCTTGGTTAAAGTTTTGTCCTCGGCATCGAAATCGGACACTTCCCCGTCATCCTCTGAGTTTTCAGGCGACTCGTGTGCTTCAAGCTGCTCAGTCTCTTCGTCCCTTTTCACGACCTCCATGCCCTTCCTCATCAGCGTCGCCTTGATCGCCGTGCCCTTTGCCAACTTCCTCGCCTCATTGACGATCTGGGACGCAAGCTCTCTCGTCGGCGCAAGTACAACAGCACGCGGCCCCTCCTCTCCCTCTGCGGGTTTGCCTTTGGCAAGAAGTGCATTGATGATGGGAATCAAGAAGGCGATGGTTTTCCCGCTGCCCGTAGGTGCAACGGTCAAGAGGTCGATATCCCCAGCATACTGCGCGCCGGACTGGTCGTCACCACCCTTTGCTCCTTTCTGAGCTAACAGCAGCGGCAAAGCACCCAATTGTACCTCTGTAGGTAGCTTATATCCCTGCTCCATGATATTCTCCGCCAAGCGTCTCGAAATGCCATATCGGGTCCGCAACTGTGCAAAGGAAGTCAACGGTTGGGGAAACAAGGGCTTCTTCGCATCCTTCTTCTTCTCCTTGAATACTTCCTTTTCCTTCTTCCGCTTCTTAGACTTCTTCTTGTCTTTTGTGAGAGACTCCTCGACGGGTGGCGCAAAGTCTTCCAGCACATGGACTTTCAACTTGTGCGAGTGCAGTACTCTCCTCGCCTCATCCAGATCATATGAATCCTCCTCGTCGCCTGCAACAGCCTCTGTGCCATGTTGCGACGCCTCCGCCTCGGCCGCTTCCTTCTTCTCTAGCTGCCTCTGCTTCTTCTTCTTTTCCTTCTTCGACAGGCCTTCTCCAACAACAGCGTCCGAGCCCTCTCCAAAAAAGTCGAGATCAGCAGGCAAGGCTGCAGACTCCTCTTCACCACTCTCTACAGCTTGCTGCCCCCTTTTCCGCTTCCGACTCGTCTTCGAAGTGTGTGGTGCCTGTGCAGCCTCATCATGGCCAAACAGTTGCGGGTTGGCGACTGCGCCGGAAGAAGGAAGCTTCTGCGTAGAAGAGCTCTGTGGCAGGGCGTTCGAGGACCGCGAGAGGAGTTTGAAGACGTTCATAATTGTGCAGAGAAGTTGCAGGCCATAGGGAGAAAAAAAGGTAATTTAACAGGTTCTGCGTCACCTTAACGCAGTCTTCGTTGGTGTCGCAAAAGTTTGGACATCTCGTACAAAAAAAGATTGGGCACCGGCGACCCGGCGATTAGTAGCGCCGATATTGGTTTGTTCACTTTCTCTCCACCAGGGATGAGCTTTCTAAATATAAGCGAATAACGTAGGTAGCATGCATTGACCATGGCGAACAACATAATTGCACATGTGAACAGAAAATCTAAATCAGAGCTATGTGCAATAGTACAGTGTAGGTCTCCTCCAATCATTCAAAGGTGCACAGTACAATCAGTCAGTGTGCATCGTTGCCCGGATTACACCCCAGCCAGCCCTTGAAATCGTACAGCCCTCCTTACTCCGTCCATCCTGCCTTCAAACTAATCATTTTCTCGAGTTGGAATACATAATGTCTTTTGCTATTGTCTTCCTTCTCTCTGCGCGCCGTCACTCACTCGACTGCCATGATGCATTTAGTGGTTCGTATCTTCCTTGGACCTGTAGCCCACGAGCTTGAACCTGCCAATGATCTCACCGACCGAAAAGAAGCCAATGACCTCAGCAGCGACAACACCGGCAGATATCCATTGCTCTCGAGACAAGTTCCGGACTTGGGCGAGGAGGTTGGCGGGTTGCTGGGCGGCGTTGTTGGCCTCGGTGGCGGCGCGGTTCAGGAGGGAGCTGGGGTTCTTGAGGGCGTTGAGGGCGGGTTGCATGTAGCTTTGCATTGTCTGGACAGATCTGGTGCAGCGTTAGCTGTGTGTCTTTTTGCGGATAGATGCTTGTCATATCGAAAGACAGAGATGCTTACGGTGGTGCCATGGCGCGCTGGTGTGCAATGAGCTTGCCGAGCTCGAGACCGACTTTTGAATAGTATGTGGCCGTGGGGATGATTCCTGCAGGCGTGGTAGTCAGTATATGATGGTTTCCTCTTTTTCTTTCAATGATCATGTCCCTCGCTCCCCTGGACATTATGGGAAACAGATTGTGTGGAGCAATCACTCGTCTGATAAGCTACACAGAGCCCCATAGACCAGCCATTGAGCCCACCACACCCATTCTTCCAGTTTTCTCTTTCGTCCAGTCCTGCTGACCAGCATTTTCCCTCTTCTCAGCCGTCCAGAACACGTGCCACTAACCTTGTATAAAACCCACCATCTTGCCCACACGCCCCGTTGTCGCATTAGCTGCATTGTTCGCCGACGCAGCAGCACTCGACGCCACCTGGCTGGCCGAGCTTGTGACCTTGGAAAGCCCCTCTGATGCTTTGGATGCGGCCTGGCCGGCCTTGTCCTTTACAGCGCCACCGGCTTCTGATGTTGACGAGGCATTGCGGATGCCCGCGCGGCGCACGATGAAGTTTGATTGCCGCAGGACGGCACGTGATGCGGCGAGAGACATGGCTGATGCGGATCAAGGAGCGGAGATGGCTTCACGGCGATGGAGGGGGAGGTGTCGGCGGGTGTTGGGAGGGCGTTTCCATGTTGGCAGCTCCGGCGATGAGGTGACGATTTTTCCGAGCGTCCGTGCGGCTTCGGAAGTATCAGGGGAACTCTAACTTACCACACATGCCGCAGTTCACACTCAATCTTAATTATTAGTAGCATGAAAGCATATTTCAGTGTCAAGGGGAAAAGGCATTGTAGGGTTGAGTAGAAATCCCATACTTTCGTCAACTTTTTCTAAATCCGATCTTCAATCTCATTCTACAATAGGCGAACTGGCTCTACTATGTATTACTATATTTCCCCCTAGGTACCACTGCACAAATGCCAACACTCCACTCATCCAAGTCCAAATGACGATCCTTTCTGCACCAGTTAATATTAAAAGATACATACCTATACCTTGCTTACCTATAAGTCTCACCCGCACAAAGCCTTATATTTATTATCCTGAGTCAAAAGCGCACTATAACTCTGAAATCAGATGCCCTCCCTATAATTATCGAAGACAGGCATATCGCACACCCCGGCTTTGTTTTGATATGTCTTCTGGGACTTTGACGGCAATAAATTCGGCTTGTTCGTCTATGTTACATCGCATTGCCTCATGTATAGAATGACGATTCGTGTTTGATTCTCTCTTTTCTGCTCCTGCTCGTGTACTACTTCCAATATGTAGCTTTTCTGACCGATAACAGTCTCGGTTTCTGGACTATATCGTAGTAATGCATCGGTAATTATATGTTGGATATTTTTTCACTGACGCATTTGTGCGACTAGAGGTCTAGCAGATCAGGTCATTGTTAAACAGTGATGCCAGAGTTAGCTTCCTGGTTCAAAGGAGGATTGGAATGAGTAGAGAGTGGTTCAAAGCAGATGCGTAGCGCAATGATCGTGCGGTATCTTCCTTTTTTGTGCAAGGCAGCGGTATCGACAACTTGGCCTTTGTGCTGAATTTCAAAGATACAGATCAGTACGATCCTACTAGATTGGTGTCAAATGAATGAACATGTGTAGTTCCTTGTGACTCACTGCTTCCATTTGATGGACACTTCACTTAAGGGGTCGGTTGAGCTTGAGCTGCAAAATGTGGTCTAATCGTTGATTTCGTGGGTCGACCTGATGACTCATCTCCTGTTTTGATTTTTTGAGCCACGTTCGGATCGAAGTATTGAAATACTTCATCGAGATCTGACTCGCAATTCTTGTCGAATGTCGGCGAGGAGGTTGGTGGCCGGCTGTAATAAAACTTGAGATGCACATTGTATCTCTCAATGCCAATGATTTCACTATCGGCAAACCATGAGCGTGAATTGTGGTGCTATCGAGAGGTTTCACCAGTCTCAGCTATTCTCCATCAAGACTGCAGTAGACTGGGACCAGTAATTCTCCCTCTTAGATTCTCAGCACTTCCGATTGTTAAATAGCAGGCTTCAAGCATCTATACTCGTATATAAATATGAAAGCATTTTATAGTGCTTATTGAGACAAATGTACCGTAATGGTCGTGCCCTTTGTATTGTCGGCATCGTTCATACCCACAGATGTTATAGTCATGGAAGACTGGTCCGATTAGCGCAACGTTTTTGCTGTCTTCGTGGTGATATTATTGATGTTGTTTCATATTCATCTTCACATGTGAAAATGTTTATAATCACGTTTCTCCAATGGCGGTATCCAAGCTTGCAAATGGACTCCGCTAGGCGAGTGTTGTGTAACGCGAAAACCCCAACGCATAACGTGCCTTCCCAGATTCTGGCATGTTGTGATCGTATCACGCGTACATCGTAACACGACGTGATGGCAGTGTTTGTTGTGGCCTTTTTCCACTACGGATAGCCTCTTGTCGTAAGCTCTTAGCGACCCTGGGAAGAAGCCATTATCGTTACGTGATTGGTGACTGTGAGCAGAGTAATGTTGTGGAACGACTCCATGTGACCGAGTGGAGGCTACTCAAGGATCTTATGTACCATTAAGGCATAAGTCCGTGGGCGAGTAGATAGATCGATGATTCAACATTCTTTGGCATTGAGCTGGCCACTGTGAAAGTCAGCATCGGGAGATTGATGACACAAGGTCAGGATATGATATTCTGTGGCTCGAAGAAGACACTATTGATCGGATTCTGGCTCTACCAAGGTCATGAAATGGCAAAGAATTAACCTATGCAGTGATTGATTTCCGTGGTTGGTTCCTCGTCCAATGGGGCTGTACCGTCCTCACTACCTTGGAGTATATTTGCCGTGGTATCAATTTGGATACTGCGTTTTTCATTTTCAGATTCACTTGGCTTTCGAGATGTGTACGAAACTTCTCATATGATTCCGCTCCGCAGGCTCGAGTCAAGTGTCGGTGTTAGATACCACTGCCGCGTATCGCGCATGCCGTGGATGGTCTGACACGGGTACCAGCAGGATCGTGAAGAATTACCGCATACATGATCAAGTTACATCGCCAAGCGAGAAGAGCGCGATTATGCATGACCCATCGATTGTAAGACATGAGGCGCTTTGGAAGGTCCCCGCTGCGTCTTAAATGACCTGAGAAAATGGTTCGCATAATGGTAACCAGTAGTCTGCATGCACCTGTCATCCCGAATGTCTGGGGTGATGTATTGGCACTGATAGTGACTGCGGCCGTTGAGGGCGAGACTTGAGAATTTATAATTATTTCCGATCTCGTGCATCATGTTCCTCGTCTCAAGTGCTGGACCATGGATGGATACAATCGAGCAGAGTTTTTGTGGGGGCGCAGCACATCTTCAACGAATTGCTTTTTTGACATGCCAGGTATCTCTCATGACATGCATATTATCCGAGCTTCGTATTCCGATTGGAGCATGTACAGGACATGGCAGAGCTTCTCCGAACTTGACGCCTAAAGGGACTTTGTCTTCTGATTCGGTCTCGCCTAGGTAAACCTACCTAGCGTGGCGTTCTGATGTGCAAAAATGCAATCTTCCACCAGGGGAAAAATCGTACTTTCTGCGGCAAGCTCGACCAAAAAAACTAAGCGATATAGGGAGTTTACTTTTCCGTACCAGAGCATGGTTGTATAAATGCCAGGCATTTTCGATACTCTTTCCCAGTGCGCCATGATCAAGGCTCAGTGTATAACTCTTGCGGGCTACCGAGTGTCTTGGATACTTGGAAGGGATCTGTAAGCTGCTGCTCATTAACATGTACTATCTGTAAAAACCAATCAAATCATGCTCAGCTGTACCTGAAAGACTTGGGTAAAAGTATAGAAAGATAGCCGAATCGAAGGATTTTGCTGCATCGAGTATGCCGTGCTTGTAAGAGACCGAATATGTATGATCGCAGTACCACACTGCTACCGTAGTAGATCTTTGTACCTTGCTGCATTCGGTGCTCGGGCGCTACCGGTAGATACAAGAAGGATCGCCTAACACGAGAGACCCATCTGAACATGGAAGGCTGCGTTAGTTTGTGTAGTCAACCGTTCGCCTCGCCTCGCCTTGCCTCGCCTCGCTTCAGATCTCTGGAGATTGAAATTCGCTGATGTCCCACTAAAAGCGCCAATGCTTGTGAAGATATTGTATGCCTGCCAAAAGCAGCCCACATAGGACCAGAAGTCGCTGACAATTTGTGTGCGTATCCGGCTGCAAACTTGCAAGAAAGGATCGGTGCATCATACCACACATCTACGAGTTGTATGAAGTGGGCATATGCAGCTAAAAGTCCTACTCACCGTTCACGCAAAGTCAGCGAAATAAGTACTATGGCTAGACCGCGGACCGGACTCCATCTGTAATTCGCCCATTGCGCCTTTAGGGTCTTTCGTGTGCATATGTACTATGCATGTGACTGCATCTAGGATCTCGAGATTGGCGGAATCAGTATCATTGTGGGATGCGGAATTGCGGAACATTGTCCCTTCCCGCTTGAGGCGGCAGGTAGCAAGGCGAACATTTGGGGTAAAGGTTGGATACCGATAGGCTCTCAAAGGCTGTCGAAAGCTTCTGAGAGCTTGTGAGTATCTACTTCTTTTCTCAATGGAGCTTTGTAGATCGTGTTCATTTGGTCAATTCCGGTACCCCAGCACGATGACGTGCAAGTCAGACGAGTGATGCAGTGCTTGACTCGGTCGGGATGTGAAAGGTTTGGCGATGCAGGACTGCCTAGAGCAGGTTGAGCCTTGGTCTCATAGAAACTGGCTGGCGTCTAGTAAGGATGCAGACAACGCCCATCTAGGCCCCTGGCCCCCTTCCAGTGCACTCCATGTGGCGCGACGAAAGGGTCACGGCTCGTTGTTGTCGGTCATGGCCGAAAAGTGTGAGGCTTGCCGAACTCGTCAGAAATATAAGGATAGTTTGTTTTGCTGATAAGAGTGTGGAATATTGGTTGCAACTAACGGCGTGAAGATGATGAAGACTGGCTCTCACTGTCTGGTGACAGCTTCCTGTGTGCAAGAGAGTCGAGAGTCGGGAGAGGCCTCAAAGAAAGAGAGTGTCTTGGGAAGGTGCGTGGGCCAGGATCCAGCGCTAGTCTGGCTTCAACGCCACTACAACATTGCTTCGACAGCACCTTCAAGCTCTTAGTAACCCCTTCACAGCTTTTTGTGACTCCTGTGGCGGATGAACCGCCATTCTACGTTAGTGGTTACACTACCAGTACATCCGCAGTCACGTTGGATGCGTCGATGCATGTCAGACCAAAGGTCGCTCCCTCGTTGGCTCACCACAGCAATGGCAGATCTCCTGCAAATGGAGCCATCGCATCCTCTAGGTGAGCAAGATTCAACTTCGGGAAAAGACATCCCGTTGGATTCATACATGCTTCCCCACGTGGTGTTGGTGTTACCTTGGACCTGCCAGCGGGTCGTGTGGTCTTCTATTCGGACAGGAAGGCCCGTCTGGCAAACCGAAATCGCTTCTCGAGAGTCCAAGCCGATGAACAGAATTTCTCTTGTCGTCAAAATTTTTGCGATTCGTGACAAGGAAAAGATTCTCAAGCATCAACGCCCACCCGTAGAGCGTATTACAGTTGCTTAGGTGACTGCAGCAGTACAAGCTGAATGAGGAGCAGATGTGGATCAGAAGTAACTTTGTTACCAATCGCCATGTCCACCAGATGGAGGTTCTGCCAAGTGTCGTTATCGAGTGCGCCTGTTTCAACTACCTCTTTCTCAGTCAACGGCGAGGGTTGTATATGCCCAGATAAGTTGGACTCTCCCGCTCGGCCTCTTCAAAAGGTACAAAAATCGTTTCTTATACGACTGAGACGATTAAAACGGCGTTGTTTTCGGGCCTGCGTTGTCATGAAAACAGTTTGCAGTTTACGGGCACTCACCAGACCGGATTATGTTACCAGTGTGCGCCGTTAGTGACTTGCCCACTGTGGATTCGCAAATCGGTGTTCCAGTTGCGTAGAGGCCAACGATCACACGACTTCATGGTGAGTCCGAGTAGGATAAGGTGCATTCGGTTAACTTTCCAAGCAACACTCAGTCCAAGAGTCCTACTAACCTTCTAACAGTTCTGAAATCCACATGCTTTGAGTACTGAAGTCGTCTCATAATCGAGTAGCTCTAATTTCATCAGAGGTTTTAGGAGAAGTATGGCACAGCCTGTCGAAGCGGGAGCATCTGCCGGCTATATAATCACATGTGCAATTCCATGCAGCTCTTCTCTTTCCTGTCATGTTCGCTACATGTACACTGAGAGGCATACCGCCACCAAGGCGGCTCTAATCCTCGCGAGGAAGCGGGATACGATCCGGAGATTGCAGACGGTTACCGTTGTCCGCATACTGGGGAGTCACTGACGCAATATCTCAAATGCCCCGTACCAATTGCCACTCTAGGCGAACGGCAACGTAAACTGGCCGTGGGAACACGAAAATATAGGGGACCAGGGTTGCAGTTGCTCCAGTCTAGACAGCAGCGCACATGAATCGAGACTGACGACAATTGCAGTATAACCCGCCTTACGGTACATGATTCACATTGAAATGTGTTCCAAAGTGGACAGAAGTAGGCCAAGTGGTTATTCTACTTATGCAGGGAACCTCTGACAGCATGATGGCGTTCCATGGGCAAGTGATTGTTCGATGGCTCGCATGGTGGCCACCCACCCTCTTTCATATATTACCTGCAGCATGCGCCAACAGGCCTCTGCAGCTATCACGACATTAACGATTGGAGCGCGTAAGTCTTCCCGCGGGCCGGCAACTGGATCTGCAGGCGCATGGTATGGCACCCCGACTTTGCAGCACACTTACATGAGCTTGGTGTGGGATTGGGACAGAAGACGGTCCACGTATCTTTTCTGCCGGTGCAGGTACCTTTCCGATTGAGCTGGCCCCGGCAGCTCAAACAGAATTGATTGGGGTCAATCTTGAAGCATGACGGCACACCACTCAGCACTCATGGTTGAAGGGCTCTATACGGCAATGAGTCCGACCAGGGAGGTACATACACGGCCGGTGTACGGACGCAGGCTGATGTCGCTGAAGTGGGACCAAGCACGAGCAGAACGGCAAGCCACCAGGAAGGGCCGGCGAGGTACATGGCATGGACATGCCGCACAAAAGTCCCAGTGGACGGGTTTGACGTGGAAGGTGACACGATGTGCAATTGCTCGGCTAGCTATGCAAATTGACCCACGCCACTAATGCTTTTGGATAGCTACTGGAGAGCGGCCTGCTGGCCAGCCCCTACTATAACACGGCGAGTTTGTCGTTAAGAAGAGTCTGGAGAGGCCGCTCTGGCAGGGCCGTAGCGACGAATTAGCCGTGACGAGATATGGTGTCTGAGTGGAAGCTGGAGACGCCAGCCCTGCCGCCAAAAGGCCAACAGGCGCCTATCGTCGCCATTGCGCCACGCCTGCTTGAGGCCGCGTGCAGCGGTTAGTGCATGGCACTCTACACTGGCAGTGGGCAATTCAGGCCTAGAGCAACTGATCGAGGACGGACTGGCGCCAAGCTGGAGGGAGGGGGGCCATATATTGACCCATCCATCGATCATCAGCCGCATGGTTCGCAGCCCGCGCGGCTTCTCTCCAAAGGCCGCCGCTTGTGTGCGTTGCGTTGAGAGAGCCTTGGGAGGCCAATGTCCACGAGTGTGAATACGAAGGAGTGCTTAGAGGCTGCTGATGGTACCATGAGGTGCTATGCAGTGCCAGGAGCTGAGTGAGGGTAGCGGGGCGGGTGTCTCGTGCTCCTCTTAACCGCAGCAATACCTACCGCAGCTCGCGCGGGGCGGTTGCACACAAGCCCCCGTCGACTTTCACACCACGATGCAGTCGATCCCTGATGGCGCCTGTGCCAGGGTGCCCGGAATATGCGAGCGATTCAACGGCTGGCGGGATCCAAGCATGACGCTCGCGCTCACTGGGCGCATGTGCTATTCCCAAACGAAACAATCCTGGCCCGCCTCTGGATATTTGCAACTACCTCATGCTCAAGCCAGGTTTACACTACCCCAAAGTCTGCTAAGGGAACGTCCTGCAGCTTGGACAGCGCCGAAAAGCGTAGCATCACCTCGCCGCCCTAGCCCACCCGCAAAACATGTGTTTAAATACTCGTGCTTCCGCTGCTTCCCCGACGTAAGCGGGTTTTTGCTCTCCCACCATTCGATGTAATCATCGCCCTGTCGTCCATTGAAGTAGTTCACGTTTCGTACTACCACGCTCGCTGGCCGTTGCAATGTTTCCCTTTTCATGGACCCTGTTTCCCAATTGGAGCTGGTTCTGCATATTTTTGGCGCTCTTGTAAGTCCGAGTCGGCGTCCGCGCCAGGTGCTGTCACTGTCAATGGCGGTATTGCTGGATGTCACTGACTCGCTATTATAGTTTGTTCCGTTATGTCAGGTTATGGGTCAATTTGGCGAGCAACTGGACGTATAGGCCCATACAACCCGTTGACGAGCCGACCATTACGTCCAAGGATATGACTGTCATCATCCCCACTGTGGCCGAAGACCTCCAGCAATTGAAGGAGACGGTCCAAAGCGCATACCGACTCGAGCCACTCGAACTTTTGCTGGTAACACCTGACTCGCGTGTCAAGCGTGTCTACCAGATGGTGGAAGAGCTGGGCAACCCAAAGCTCATCCAGGTCTTGTCAGTCAGCCAGGCGAACAAGCGCAGGCAGCTGTGTCGGGCCATTCCTGAAGTCGAGACGAAAATCACACTGCTGCTCGACGACGATGTCTGGCTCCCCGAGAAGTTCACCAAGTGGATTCTCGCTCCCTTTGAAGATGCCCGGGTGGGTGGCGTAGGAACCAACCAACAACTTCGGCGTTTCAATCGCTCCAACATATGGGAATTTCTCGGTGCCATCTACCTGGTGAGAAGAAACTTTGACTGCACTGCGTGCAACTGGATCGATGGTGGTCTGCCGTGCCTTTCGGGACGAGCCGTTGCGTATCGCTCTGAGATTCTGCAAGATTCCAACTTTACCTACGGCTTCACGCACGAGACGTGGGGCAGCGACCACTTCCTCAACGCCGACGACGACAACTTCATCACACGGTGGCTCTTTTCACACGATTGGAAAATCAAGATCCAGAACCACCGCGAGTGCGAGGTGGAGACGACGCTCGAGAACGACTCCAAGTACCTGCGCCAGTGCCTCCGTTGGGTGCGCTCTAACTGGAGGAGCAATCTAACCAGTCTGACCGAGACGAAAATGTGGACGTAAGTACATACCCAAGTACCGACCGGCTCGCTTGCATGTTTGCACATGTCTGGCGTAGTTGGGCGCCAAGCCGCCATGCCCCTCTTCGCATCCGCCGAAAGGCACTTGCCATTGCCTGTGTGTGTGTGTGTGTGTCTGTGTGTGTTTGTGTGTGTGTGCTGACTATTATTCTGCCCGCAGGAGCTACCCGTGGTCTCTCTACGCCGTCTTCCAGACCACCATTACGCAATGGGCTTTTCTGCTCGATGCCCTGCTCGTCATCACAGTTTACTTTGCCCTGGCGGAAGCCGGGTACTACGCTGTTGACAACAACAACAACAACAACCACCACCACCACCACCACCTCCTCACCACTACCACTACCACCATCAACAATAATAATATCAACAACAACAATTCCATCCATGCCCAGGACGCGCCCTGGCAACGCACCCTCCTGTGGGCGCTGTTCCTTGCCCACTGGGTATTTGCAAAGACGATCAAGCTAGTCCCTCATTTGTTGCGAAATCCGGGCGACGTCCGCTTCATCCCGGTCTCGATCCTGTTTGGTTATTTCCACAATTTGATCAAGCTCTATGGTTGTATCACGGTGACAGAGGTAGGTTCTAGCCCCGCACAACATGGGCTTTGCTCGATAGAAGCTAACGGGCGGCTGCAACAGACCACATGGGGCACGCGTGAAGGGGCGGATGCCGACGACAACATCAGAATGTTACCCATCCCGCCAATGGCGACGATTACGCCTCCGTCGACGCCTGCTCCAGGCAGTCGCATGCTTCGTGAGCGCTGCGCCGGTTTCCCGACTTCTTGAGTACAGTTGGCGTTTCAACTCGTGATATTTAGTCAGCATCCGCCGCATTTGTTGGGTCTGCAGTCGGTCGATTTTTTTTTGTTGGAGACGCCCGTAATGTTAGACGGTCCACGGTCCACGGTTCGGTTCGCAGCATGGATGGTTCCTATCAGCACTTGCTCGGTAGATTTGCACAGGCTTTTGTTTCTCCTTTTATCGAGCATGGTTTGCTCGGCGGGCATCAAAAAATGGGAATGGATGGGTGTGTAGGCAAGGTGTTAAGGCGTTTTTTTTTGGGTTGTCGTCATGGTCGGTGCCAAAAACTGCAGCGCATTTTCTTTCTCTTCTCTCGGGGCGGTTGCCAGGATACCCACCCAATGTAGTTTACCTCTGCAAAAGTTGCGACATGCAAATGCATTCTTCTCACTCGGTAGTGTGTTGTTGGGTTGGATTGCCGCTATGGCCATTCGACCTCTGTAGGTTGATATAGATACTACTACTACTACTACTACTACTACTACTATGAGACTATGATAACATGACACTATGGTACTATATGGCACTATTATACTGTGACACTATGACACTATGGCCCTATGGCACCATGGCAGAGGGTAGAAACGTGCATGACATGGGATACGACAAGTCTGTTTCCCTCTTCTTCGACGCCACCCCCCCCCCCCCTCTCCCCTCCAAGGCCAACCCCCAATCTGCCATCTGGATTTGGCTCGCTGATCGGCCTTGGCTACCAGTATGTAGTAAGTACTTGTCGCGACCTGTCCTCTAAACGAACCCCCCCTCCCACCCCCCTTGTCCGTCAGCCGTGTCAAGCGCCTGACGCACACTCGCTGCACGGACTGCCCTGTTGCCCTGTATGTGTGTACCATAGCGCGAACCATCGCCCACATGCTCAACATCGCCAATGAACTTGTTTTTGCCCGCATTCCTAGACACCACCACACCCGTGGACCCGTGTCTCTGACCAAGTGATGGGCCACACACCACACAGCCATTCTAACAAGACTCGCCTGCCTTTGCGCTTGCCTCTGATGGCCAATGTACGCGCAAGTACTGGCCCATGTTATTTCCGAAGGGCGACTCAAGAGGGCAGGTGCTATTGTTTTCTCTTTTGGCTTGTTACCCAAGATACCCTCGGCTCACGGGTTAAGAAGGTGGGGTGGGGTGGAGTGGAGGGGGGGGGGAAAGAAAGAAAGGAGGGAAAGGGAAAGGGGTGGGATCCCAGCTCCAGTTCCCATCAACCACCAACCCCCAGCCCCTCACACGGACAGACTCGACTACAATAGCTAGCTAGCTGCCTACTACTCTACTCTACCTACCTACCTATCTACCTACCTACCTACCCACCTACCTACCTACCTACCTACCCACCTACATTCTTACCGTACCGTACCGTGTCATCGCCTGTGCCCGAAACAGCAGCGCAGGTAGAGCGGAAGATTATGAAGGTCGCACGACAGCGGGCGGGCCCAGTGTGCAAAAAAAAAAAAAGGCCCCGATATCAGGGCCGCAGTACTAGTAGTTATCCGCATCTTCCGTGCAGCCATGTATGATGATGTATGTATCCGTCTCCTCCGTTGCTATCGACACAAGTACTATGTACCTATGCAGTGCAGTACCTACACTACCGGTATACACTATACAATATGCATCCTGCTAGGTTATACAGTGAGCGCCGTGTTGTTTCAGATATGCACTGCCTGGCTGCACCTTTTCTTCCCTGGGTGTCCACCATCACCCATCACACTATATAGTATACCGGTCGCAGGCCATTTCCCCCCCCACCCTCCCCTCCATCTCTTCCCTTCCCTTCCCACACCCCCCCCAACTCGCTTGGGCATCTCAAAACTTCTCTTTCTCTTACCTACTCACCCTACTCTACCCCCTACTCCTTACCCCTTCCGATCGCGCTTGCATGCCAGTTGGATGACGGCGACGTGCATCCAACAGCCCGCTCGCACCAACAATTCGGCCAGTCAAGCGAGCCTTGTTGCCCTACCTGGCTGCATGCTGCTGCGGGTCTTGTTTTGGGGCCTCGAAGGAGAAATTTGGAACGGCGCCGAAGTTTTTTCTTATGCACACTTGCATCGTCGGCCCCATTTGCCCCTTCATCATTGTGCATGGTGGCACCGCGCAATCCTTGTCTTGCCCTCTGCGGCCTTGTCTCACCCATCCTCTTTCATGGCCAAATGATTTCGATGGATGGACTGGACTTGCTCCAGCCACTGCAACTAGGTATCGTTGTCGGTCGAACCCCGGCTGTTGCAGCCAGCCAGCCAGCAAGCGAGTGCAATGAGAGAGAGAGAGAGAGAGAGAGAGAGTGTGTGTGTATATATGTATACATATACATGTACATGTACATATATATATATATATTTGTGAGAGAGTGAGAGTGAGTGAGAGAGACCCTTTGCCCTCTGAACCTTATGCTTGTCATCCCGCTCCCGCATGCCTGTGTCTCTCCCTTCTGAGCCAAGATCGCACGCTAGCCTGGCGCCGAAAAGCGGCGCAGCACCAGTACCAATCCTCTTGTCTTCTCGTCATAGCCGCTGCGCTGCATCGCTGGGCCATCACTTGTTTCCCTTCTCCCCCCCAATCGTGACCTACCCTACCCACCAACACCATACGTACGACCAAGCAATGTGCATCGTCTCTTTTCCACCCACCAAGCCCGCTCTCCCTTCTCGGTCTGCTGCATACCATCCCCATGGCCCGACTCTCCCGATGCAACACCATGCAGGCCCCCATTCAGGGACCGAATCTCCATTCACTCACATGCCCTCGCTTATCAATGGCTTGAGGCCCGCGTTTATTCGTCCCCCACGAGTGCTTGTCGGCTTGACGTGCGCCCGTGCTACTCTAGACCGAATTGGCTTGTGCAGTGGCGGCAACCGAAAGACGCAAAGACGCCCCCGCGCCCCACGATCACGATGTTGCGCCAAACAGGTGGCTAGAGGTACGTGTAGCGAAGTCCAGGGCTGCAGTCACACGAAGCGAGCGTGCCTACTTGGGAGCATGTCAAGTGGACTGGACGGCTTCTGCATCAAGCATGGCCTCAACCCTGTCTTCGTACGCGTGTCTCTCTCTCTCTTTGTGTGTGTGTGTGTGTGTGTGTGTGTGTATGTGCACTCAAAAAATCCCAGTTTTCACCACAGCTGGCTCCTTTCTGCGAGAGTGTGGATAAGACGTCCACTCGGCTGCGTGCAAAGCGAAAACTCTGCACGTCTGGCTTCACCTATAGGACAAGCTTTTGCTGTGGGTTGATGTCAGCAACAGAAGATGCATTTGCACCTCACCCAATACACACACAGACACACAGACAGTACACTTCTCAAGGCGCGGACCTTTTTGCCTGGCAGCAAATTTTTTTAAATTATTTGTGGGAGGCGTGCGCATGGATCGACATGTTCTTGCTCACTGTAGGATAGTGCACACCATCTCTCTCCTCACGCCACCTGGCACACCACTCAGTCGCATCTACAGTACAACCTACATTGTCCTTATGTCGAGCATACCAAGTGCAACAATTACCTTCTACGAATGTTGCACACGTCCATACCTTTTCTTTTCCAAGATGGTAATGACTGATACCGTAACCCAAGATACAAGGGAGTACAGAATGGTAGGTTGACCAGAGTTCCGGATCAAAATGGAAATACCAACCCCAGGCCCAGTACCTTGGTTTGCAGCTCATTGACCTCGAGAAAGGATCCTACTGGAAGACAGCAAGCATGTACCGTATGATAACAGCAGTATCCAGTTCAGACATCTGCGACCGTCGACGATTCGCCAGACAAACAGGTACCACAACACCAGTACAGGGCAATCCAAGGTGAATGCTCACAGAAGAAATAATTTGGCTGCCATTCGGTTTCATTTCTCCATGGCGTTGGAAACATCGTTCAAGGACCAAGGACTTCGAAGCTGTTTGCAAACTCGGGAATACCCATTCGGTAACGTTCGCGTCGGGCCGGCCTGTGACCCGAGATCTGGGCGGCAAACACGCGCTGCTAATCTAGCAGTTCGAGTCAGGACCCTGATGCTGGGAACCTGCCTGGCCGTCGATCTTCGTGCTGGACCAGATGGACAAGAAAGGTCAAATACGCCGTCACATAGTAGAACGCTCCTCAAAGACGTCCGTTGGCCTGGAGTTTTTTTTATAGACTCGAGATCTTTATTGGACCACAAAAGCAAGCCCCTGGCAGCCCATGGGAACATGCTATTCTATTGGAGAAGATGCAGCATCCCGCAAAACAGGGACTTCATTTCACCCGAAGAAATCCCAGTGATGTGAATCCGACTATTTCCGAAAGGTTCCAACAACTCGGGCTTTGGTCATACCATGTACATGTGTAGGCTTCGTCTGTAGAGTATCAATCCGAGTATATCTGACATGGTTTATATACATGGTAAGTTCGAGACCGATCGTGGTTCCTGTCGTTCATCGGTTGAATGGGATCCTGAGACAGCCGCGCCGGCAAACCTCATGATTCCTTCACGCAGTGACCATGACCATGAAACTGTGTCGTGCAAGAGTAAAATGCAGACCCTGCATCTGCACATCGGCAGCCTGTCGCACAACAAACGCTATCCACTGTGGATGAAGGAATTCGAAGCATCACTGATCTTCGGAAATTTGTGCCGAACCACCGCTTTCTCCACAAACACGAACATGTGCACCGGCACACTAAAATGTCGTGCAGGAAGCCCCATGCCTGTCCCTGACTCGATATGTCGCCAGGTCAAGGGTATCTTGCCTTTCTCCACACTATCCAGACCCAAAAATCGCTACGTCTAGGCCAACCTCGTACGCAAGCCTGGAGGTCCAGCCCCCAGAACGAGCATAGTCCAGTCATCTTTTGTGTTGGACAGGCCTTATCTACGGAGGCATTCCGATGGCCATACGAGTCATCCCTCTTCACCGGACGATGCGATTTCGCCAAAGACATGTACCGCAATTCGAGCTGGCTAGTATCGCGATGTTGACCACCTTTGACTAGAGGTTGGCAGATGATGGGCAAACTTGTGTGGGTACAGGCACGACTAGCGCAGTCGAGATGTCTTACACGGCCACACGCATGTGCCATGTACGTCGTTGATGCTGACATGGGGCATAGTGATAGCCACGATCTTGCGTGGAGCATCCATGTCCACGGGTCTGCCGATGGTGGAGTGACTTGACGCGGGTGGCGATGGATAGCGAGGAGGCGGCGCGGAAAAAACCAGCGTGAAATGCAATCAAAAGAAAAAGTCCAGGCATACAGCATACAGCATACAGCAGACAGCAGACAGCAGACAGGACTACCACTGCGTGATGGCAAAGTCTGCGAGCGCTGCAACTTGCCGATGTCAACAAACGCTGCCGCTATTGATTCCAGCCAGGAAACGACACGATCCAGTGAACGGACCTCAGCCTCACGGCAACACGTGACGCCACTTTTCTTGTTGAGCTGTGGTATGTGGAGGTGCTATCGGCGCGGCAAGCGAGGAATTCGGCGTTCACTGGTCCGTCTCCCCCACCTTGCGTCTATGTGTATGTACCTACTTATGGACCTACTTTGTACAATACAGCCCGTGATGCCAGGGGACCCCCCCTCCCCCCTCCCCTCCCTTGCACGCCTCGCGCGATGGATGATAACGACTTACCCCACCAATTCACGGCCAGCTCGGAAATTGAGTTTGACACCTATCCCTGTCTGCCCGGAAAGACCAAATGTGGCTGGAAAGTCGATGGACTTGCCTTGTGTGAAAAAGTCCTGACCAGCGGCATCTCCAACGCGCGGGTTCTGGCTTGGGGGACGGGGGTGTAGAGGAGGGATTCCATGCACACATGCACTGACTGCTGTGTTGAAGTTGGGATTGGCAAACTCCTCTGTGACTTTGCTCGCTGCGATGAAGCGGAAGCACTATGGTGCCTGTGGTGGTTCTCATGTTAGTGTCATGGCACATGTACTACATGTAGTAAGCGGCTGCCGCGGGGTCGAGCGTCGTCTCTCGGTACCGATGAGACGCGCCGAGTTGCCCATCTGGTGTCTGGTGTCTGGTGTCTCTGGCAAGTTTCAAGCAGACAAAAAGGGCCGAAGCAAACATCATCCTCGCATGAAAGACGCATACTATGTACAAGTATGAGCCATTTTGGACAGTCACGGCCTGTGAAACTTAGCCGAACAATGCCTAATCGGCATCCTCTCAGCATCCTCTCAGCATACATGACCGGCAACCAGGTTCTTCCGGCCTTTCGCCTGATTCAACCAGCATCCGGCATCACCAATGGTACGTCATGGCTGGGATAAAGCATGTCAGCATGCACACACTACCGCATCAAGTCGAGACTGGGAAACCGCCTCGACACGGTTCACGACAACCACCATCATACTACCATGCTACTTCCGCATCCTTCTACTGTGTGCCAGGCGATAGGGAGTTGACCCCATGGACAGCAATTCCAAATCGCATACCACATACGTCCTCGGCCCACACTGTCCCGCAGCCCCGGAGCGGCCAACCCCAATAGACACGGGGAAAACGCATGTCGACGTTCTTGCCGGAATTTTGCATGCTACCTCACCGAGCGCATTAGACGGCCTTAAAGGGCAAACCGAAGACTGAACTCAAACGAGCAATAATCGCCTTGTCCATAGTCCATGGATTCTGCAATGGCGCCATCCCGAATCCTAGACTCGCATATCCATCTGTGGCCCGGGACGGCAACCACATCGAAGCATCATGGCTGGATGTCTGAGGGTCACTTTTTCGCCAAGCAGCATGGCATCCAAGACTATCTGGCTGTTGCGACTCCGAAGCCCTGGGGATTTATTTATGTAGAAACGGATCGCTACCTGCCGTCACCCACGCCTCCTCTCCACGGCACCGAGAACGAGGCAGAACAGGAAGAGAGGCTTGAAAACTGGGCGCAGCAGCCACTAGAAGAGCTGAGGTTTCTGCGGCGAATAGTAGAGGACAAGGCTCAGGAGGGGGATGGGTTTCAAGAGGGAGATGTAGAACTCATGAAGGGCTGTGTTATTTGGGCTCCATTTCCTCTTGCGCCCGCGCTCTTCAAAACATTTCTCCGTATTGCAGAGGGTGTTGCGGGGCCAGAGCTCTGGAGACGGGTTGTGGGATTCCGATACTTGCTTCAGGGCAAAGCAGAGGGCGAGGTCAAGAGAATAGTGCAGAGCGAAGCTTGGATCGAGAACATGACGAGCCTGGCTAGTGGGAGGGAGGGAAAGGGGTGGGCATTCGATGTAGGAGTCGATACGCATCGCGATGGCTTGGAGCCGCTCGAGGCCGTGGGTGAAATGATTCAGGAGGTGCGGAGAAGGGAGAAGGCTAGTGGGAGTGGCAAGGCGGTTCGATTTGTACTCAGTAGGTTTGAAATCTCCCTCATCGTTCTATATACACCTCGACGGTATCATTCTACCCACCCTTTCCCCTCCACCTCCCCACCCTCCCCTTCAAAAAAACCCCCCAATCTAACCCCCACCCCCCAACAGACCACCTCTGCAAACCCCCCCTACCCACCCCCTCCCAACCCTTCACCTCCACCCTAACCCGCCTCTCCACCGACCAAAACACCTTTATCAAACTCTCGGGCGCCTTCAACGAATTCACCCCCACCTGTCCAAAAGACCCCTCGCTCCTCCTCGCCGCACTCGAACCCATCCTCGCCTTTGTGGCTAGATCTTTCCCTAATCGACTCTTGTTCGGGTCTGATTGGCCTGTGTGTAATGTTGGGGGGCCTGCGGGCGAACGCGGGAATTGGGGGCTTTGGAGGGAGGTGGTGGGGAGGTGGGTTGAGGGGGGTGGGTTGGATGGGGAGGAGGAGGAGTTGTGGTGGGGGGGTGCGGGGAGGGCGTATGGGGTTGGGAGGTGAGTGGGTTGAGGGGAGGGATGTGTGGAGTTGAGGACGTCTGTTCTGTTCCTAAACGAATATGGGGAGTAAAAGAATTAAGCGAAATGGCAGCATGCAGACTGTGTTGTGTGTGTTTCATTTTCCATGGCACAATAAACGTGTTACCGTCACGTACCATTCTGAAAATCTCTCCCTTTGTCCCATCCTACATATCCCCCCCCCCCCCTCCCCTACTACTGCAAATTCACAAACAACCCCCCATCCACCAACAACTGCGCCCCATTCACATACCCACTCAACTCACTCCCCAAAAACACCGCCGGCCCCGCCAAATCCGCCGGCACCCCCGTCCTCCCCAACGGAATCCTGCCCTCCATATACCGCCTCTTCTCCTCATCCCGCAAATCCTCCTCATTCAGCTGCGTGCGAATCGTCCCCGGCAGCAGCGCATTGCATCGGATCCCGTATTTGCCGAGTGCGCAGGCGGCGGACTGGATGAGGGAGAGGACGCCGGCTTTGGTGGGGGTGTAGTGGGCTTGCGAGGCCCCGCCGACGAGGGCGCTGATGGAGGATATGCCGATTATCGAGCCGCCGGGGGGGGATTGGGAGGTTAGTTGGTGGGCGGCGGCTTGGAGGGTGTGGAAGGCGCCGGTGAGGTTTGTGGATAGGGTTTTTGACCAGAGGGTTGGGGTTATGCTGAGGGTGGTTAGTTTGGTGGTTGAAGAGAAAGGGGGTTAGAGGGTATAGCAAGACAGAGCTGGAGGATAGTGAAAGCCATGAAAAAACCCAGACATACTCCAAAAACTCCTTGAACTCGCAAATCCCAGCATTGCTTATCACCACATCCAACCGTCCCCACTTCTCAACCACCGCGCCCACCAGCGCCTTGCCCGTCTCCGGCTCGCCTACATCCCCCGGTACCTGCACCACCCGCTTCCGCATCTCCTCTTTGCTTACTTGCTGCGCCTGCGCCGCCTCTTCCACCAGCGACTCGAATTGTGCGCTCGACTGCGCGTCGCCCATGTGGTTGACGGCTACGTTGGCGCCGTGCTGCAGGTAGGCCAGGACGATGGCGCGACCGATGCCTGTGACGCCGCCGGTGATGGCCATGGTTTTGCCGGCGAGGAGTTGGGGGGTTGGGGCCGCGGGCGTGCTGGCTTCTTTGTTCCAGAGACCGCTCATTCTGCTCATGGTTGGGGGGGAGTGGTATGGGGTTGTGTGTGTTATGGCGGGGTGAAGAGGGGGGAGTGGTGGGGTGAGTAGAGTATGCGGGCAACGGGTTGCAGAGTGTTTGAAGGTGTAGAAAAGGACGAGAACAAGGCTATTCTAGAGAGTAGCGTGTACAATTGCAAGTACAAACTCAAGTGTAATGAGAAAGCCCGCCAGCGCCAGCGCAAAAAGCACCCGTAATATCCACAAGCCCGCGTGCGGGCTTCTCGGGTAGACAAAACTGAAGTTGAATCGGAGCATAAACCGCAAACCCCTCGGCTTCGGCGTAGTGTCAGCCGAGAAGGGGGCGCGCTACTTGGCGGGGCGAGTTCTATGGCGGGCTCCTTCACCACCAAACGCAGTGCACGCGTCGAGCCATCGATCAAACCACTTGTGCAACTGCTCGCGCGCCTCCCATACCCAACCCCCGCCCTACTTGTGAGAGAGCCACGGGCAGAGGAAATGTATCACTGGGACGACAAGGAGGCAGAGTGCTACCGGCTGTATGTCGAGGAGAAGAAGAGTCTCGACGAGGTGATTGCGTACTGGGAGGCCCAAGGCTTCACGCCCAGGTATGTCGGTCGACTGGTAGTCCGAGCAGCTGGGCGAGTGCATCCACAGCTCTTACAGCTCGCCGTACCGTGTATCAAAGTGAAGCTGATGACAAGAACGTACCAGCAAACGAGCCTTCCAGACACAATTCAAAGTAAACATTCCCCCCGCCCGCCATACACCATCACGCCCGCCCACATGCACAAACCGGCCAAAACTGACACCTCCTCCAGCGATGGGACTTTCCCCGCAAACAGGCGCCCGCGCACAAGAACCCGGCCCTCGTTGCCCGCGTGCAGGATCTATGGGAGCAGAATTACACCCAGAAGGATATGATCGATACGCTGCAGGCGGAGGGCTACTCGATTAATGACCGCGAACTCATCCGCTTGCGATTGAGGCTTAAATTGCTGCTGAGAGAGAGTGCGCCTAGACCGAAGAGGAAGCAGGCTGTGGCTGTAGATGGCGGGATACGGAAAGTAAAGGCAAAAGGGAAAGGAAAAGGAAAAGGAAAGGGGCAGAAGAAGCGCCCACAGAAGGTCCTTTCAGGCAACGGTCTGATTAATAACCTCGCAAACTCTATACTGGCGGACGAGCCTTCTTCAGAGGAGGAGGAGGAGGAAAGCGAAGAAGAGCAGGCTCTCAGCTTGGAACAAACAGAGGCGGAGGGCGCAGAGACAGCAGATGCAGCAGACGCAGGCCCTACAGCACTGAGCGCCGAAGAGTTGCTTCGGAGGCAATTACGACAAGAACAACTCCAAGTCGAGAGCGATGAGAAGTGGCGTACGCGCAAACGAAGACGGCGAACACGCGGTTGGGCTGGCCTACCACCGGATGCCCCAGGCGAGCCGCCTCGATTCCCGTCCGAGACCACCATCGACGAGGCCAAGGCATATCTGGGACTCGACAATGACGTGTACCGCGAGGTGCGCGAGCGCTTCCTGGAGATGTGTAGGGAGAATGACATTGTCAAGAAGACCACTGCCGGGCCAGAGAAGTGGGCGCAAATTGTCCGGCAGCTTATACGGGAAAACGTACACTTGTCCAGTGCATTCGAACAAGAGCCCGACGCGCTGCAAAGCAATGAAGCTCTCTTCCGCCCCAAAGGTCAGCGAGCACTGTCACTCGACGTCATCTGCATGGACGTTACCAAACGACTACGTGTCATGGGCAAGAGCATGAATCTCTCCGAGGCCAAAAAGCTGCTATGCCTGAACCCCGAACGAACGAGATATGTCAGGGCAGCCTTTGCCGCAAAACTGATTGCCAATAACTGCACCAGCAAGTACGAAGCCGGCGACGCGCTCTGGACCGAGCTCAAACAAGCCTGGGTGAATGAGTCTGAATACCTGACCCGAGCCCTGGCTCACGGCGGAGCCGACCCAGACTACCAACGTAAAATCCGCGCCATTGAGGCGCTGGCCCGAGATGTCATGAAGCGCCAGCAACAAGAACGCATCGCAAAGGATCCCACAAAGAAGAAGCAAATCCACCAAGGTCCTGGTCCTGGCCCCGCGCCCCCTTGCCTCACCACACAGTCTTCACACCCAACCCCTCGAACCACCTCCGCTCCTCCAAACACAAACACAACCTCAAACTCAAACACCAATACAAACCTAACCCACACCCCCCATTCCCCATCAGACCTCCAAATAGACCCCTCCCTCCTCCTCGCCGCAACAGACGCAGCCTTCCTCACACCATCCACTTACAACCCGCCCCCCTATCACACCTACTACCCCCCCTCCTCCACCCCCACCACCCTACCAAGCCCAACCCACCCCCAAATGCCAATACCAATCTACTTCCGCCTCCACCCGCACTCCTCAACCCCCCAGCCCGCAAAAACCCTCTGGCTCTCCATTTTACAGGCCCCCTTGCTCGAAGAGGTTGCGGCGCTCGCGATGCGCGAGCATCGCGGGACTGTCGTGTTGGGGGTTGAGGGCGTGGTTGTGTATCGTGGGGGTGGTGGGGGAGGACAGGCTGGACAGGCTGGACAGGTAGGGAATAGAGAGGTTGTGGTTGAGATTGGGGATGATGCGGAGCTGGCGGCTTATCTGGCGTTGGTGGTTGGGGGGCGGAGGGCTGGAGGGCCGGGTGTGGTTGGGAAGGCGACGTTTTTGGTTTTGTTGGGGGTGGAGGGGGGGGGGGGAAGTTTGGGGGGTAGGTAGGATCAGGGGGGATTGAGGGTGGGGAGGGTGGGGGATGAGATGTTGATTAATTAATTCATCTAATTGTAAATCTTGGAAAGATGGATACATCTATTCCCTCTGCGTTGTCCACTCTACACACCTGGGTATTCCCAACCAATACGCATACACATAACCCCCTCCAACGTCCATTCACTGTATACGTCTCATCCCCCCATCACACACAACCCCCAAATCCCCACGTCCTCTTCCCTACACAACCATCCTTCCAAACCCACCACCCCACCCCACACCCAAACACAGCATCCACATCCACATCCACCCGCACAGCCGCTCCTCCTCCGCTACAGCATGAAGCGCTTCGCGGGAAGCGCAAGTATACACCGCCCTAATTCTTCCAAATATAGAGGCGCATGATTATGTGTGGACTGGTAAACAAGGCGGCCCGAGGGAGGAAAATGCCGACGCCGTGGGGGGATGTTCAGACGGGATATGTAGACGGTGTGCGAGAAGCCCAGCCTGGCTGCTGTGGAGTGTGGACGTAGTATGGGGGAGGATGTGGGTTTGAGTGCTTTGGTTGCGTATCGTGTGCTAGATGGTCGGTTGGTGGTGAACTGCGGGGGATTAGTAAGATGCCATGGGCGTGCTGGGGTTGGTTTTCGCGTGTCGAGTCGGTGGGTTATCGCGGTGTTTTGGCTGTCTGGGAATGGTTCGAGGTGTTATTGCGTGTGGGCGTGTGTATTAGATTTGAGGAATTGCTGGTGCAATGTGACCCCGCGATGCCGTTGCAAAACTGTGAAATGGCAGCTTGGCTCGTGTGACATCTTGAGTCATTGGCCGCGGTGGGTGAAGGATTGGCAGGGTGAGAATTTGTTTGGATCAAATACATGGAAGATGGTACATCGACGTCTCTTGATGAATCTTTCTTCGATTACGCTCAGGGTATCTTCTCCATCCAGATAATCTTCTGTATCAAAAACAACTCCTGGGCTTCTGGGTTCAAGATGGGCACAAGGGCCACCGACTGCAGTCGACAGAAATGTTGACGTCATTGATTGCACTGGATCCCGGGGTGTGACCGAAGTCGTCTCCCCTTTACAACAGGCTTGGCAGCGGTGGTTGTGGGTCCGCGGTTTGCGCTTGGTTGTCGATCCATGGTGGCTTTAAGTTCGAGATGCAGCCACGTCGAACATCGCATTGGGGACCATGATGCCGTCATATCGGGTGTAGTTACAAGGGTGGCAGGATCCACTTCATGGCAGGTCAAGAGCTATCGTTGTAGGTGGTTCGTCTCATCTGGGGCAGTGGATGACAGGATGTCATGTCTCAGCTCGTTCGTTTCGTACCGAGACTGTGGCTCATGGAAGCTAGTCGTGACTTTTTGGTTGAGGTTTAACTCAGCATCAAGCTAACTTGATGCACTTCTTTGTGTCCAGCTATCCACAATCTTAGATCCAATCCCATACAGTGTCACTGAACTAACAACACACGAAGCTGCGTACATGCTTCGAATGAGCCACCAATGCCTGTACAAGGAGGAATGGAATGCATCCTAGAGGGGAGCGCACTCTTCCTGCTAGTGCCCTGTCATCTGCAATCATAGCGGTTTACTTTTGAGTCAAAATGAGCCACGAAAAAGCGAGCTTTGTACAAACTTGGCTCTTGTCGATTCATCGTGGTGTTACAGCATCATGGCTAGTGTCGAGATGCACGCAGTGAAGAGTCCAACTCTGACCGGCTGCGCTCAACTACTGCCCGTACTGCTATGCATGGGAAGAGAGGGAGTGTTTGTCATCGGGGGTGCACCGAGCATACTGCTGCTTGATCCTTGTTGCCTCTTTTTCTCTTTCTTGGCCCAACGTACTACCACAAAGTTAGTAAATCTAGTCTGGGCGGTAGAGAAGTAAGGCACTCACAACCACAAGCATTGCACAAGGTCTTTGGCCCACTTGGGCCTTTACGCCATTCTGGAGAATCTAATGTGCCACAGTCTGTACAGACGTACTCGTCGGCTATCTTCAGTTTCTTCTTTTTGTCAGACGAGCTCCTGCCATCACGGTCGACAGATATCTGTATGCCAGCGTCCCCACGGATGAGGTTAGGACTGGCATCTCCGGTACTGATGCCCTGCGAGCGCTCTCCATCGCGATAGCGCAGACCAGTCAACATCTCAATGGTCTCCAGATGGGTTGCACCTTCGTAACGTGCCATCTTGTCATTAATGCTGTCGGGCTTGCTTGCGGCCAGCGCCTCGTCAAGGTTTTGCCGCGTCAGGGCCGTGTTGGAGATGACGGGCTTCGCGGGTGGTGGCATCTGAGCATAGGATACTGCATCGGCCTGGCTGACGCTCTGTGTAACGTGTGTTTCCGAGGGTGTCATGGCGGTGGAGTTGTCGCCCGTCTGCTTGGCCCAATCGTCCTGCTCGTCCTGCTCCTCGCGCTTGAGCTCAGCAATGCGCTTCATCAGGCGCTCGTTTTCAATCTTGTGCTCGAGGAAGGAGTCGAGCAGGGCGGCGTTTTTGGTCGGGTAGGGGCGGGCCATCATGAAGAAGCCACGACAGTTGATGGTATTGGGCGGTGCGTACGAGCTCGAGTCGGCGCTGAGATGGGGGTGGCCATGCGACTCGAAGATGATCCAAGACTCGTCAGCCTTGCGGAAGCGGTAGAAGAAGCGCAGGGGGTTGCCCGAGGCAATCGACTCGTTGAACTCTTTGACGAAGATGCCAATGTCATCGGGATGGATGAACTCGTTGATGAAGCGGCCCATGAGCTGCGCAGGATCCCAGCCGGTAAGGGGCTTGCACGACGGCGAGACGTACAGAATCCTGCCATCGGGGGTGAGGATGTGCAGCAGGTCGCGCAACTCCTCGAGCACGCGCTGCGACCAGTTGCGGCGCTTGGTGAATTCAGTCAGGGTGCTACCAGAGGGGTTCATGTTGGGGGCGCCAAAGCCCGTGGGTAACGGGCCGGCGCCCGCACCTGTCAGTTGCATATCGCCCATGTTGTTGCTGGTGACAGGCACGCTGTTCTGCATTGGTGGGTCCGAGAAGGAGAAGGCGGCGCCCTGGCCGTCCCCCCCGTCCAACGACGACATGTCCATGTCCATGTGCAACACATCGTCCATGGGCAGCCCCCCCAGGTCTGCGCCCTGCGGAGTCAGCTGCTGAAGCTGGTGCTGCTGGTGTTGGTGCTGAAGATGATGATGTTGCTGTTGTTGTTGGTGATGCTGCTGCTGCTGCTGCTGTTGCTGTTGATGTTGCTGCTGTTGTTGCTGTTGTTGTTGCTGCTGCTGCTGTTGCTGCTGCTGCTGTTGTTGCTGTTGTTGCTGTTGTTGTTGTTGTTGTTGTTGCTGTGGATGCATGGGCAAGCCCGTCATCTGCCCAAGTCCCATCTACAATACGGTCACCATCGCTAAAGGCTGGAAATTGTGCAAAAAGGGACTCAACCCCTGGTCCGGGTCGGGTAGGGTGGGGGTCTCCTACCTCAGCTCCACCGTTCTGGTAGAGCGCCATGGCTGTCAGAGGCTGTCAGAGTGCAGCGCTTGCGAACCTCACAGTGCGATCATGGAGTCTTGTGCAGGGCAGCCCGCGATCGAAGGGAGGGGGGGCGAGGGTGGGGGATGCAGCGCAACAGAGGGGCAGCGAATGGACAGGCACGGCACACGTTGCCGAACAGGATGAGGAGGATGGGATTTGCAAAAAGAAGCCGCACAAATGCATGTTGTCCACAATCCCACGCTTGTTCAAGGGCGGTGTGGGCCTGTTAATAGTCAGCTGTCCACCTGAGTCTAGACACATCACGTGATCTTTGATGGGTGGAATCAACTCATCACGTGCGTGAACTCGAAAGTCTGGGGCACGTCACGTGAGGTCAATGGTCGGGATTCAGCGTCACGTGAACTCGCGAGCCCCGTCTGTCGCGTTGCGCCATCCTACCCGAACTTGTGTAGGCAGTCGCGTCCCCCTCCCCCCACGCCTAGTCTCACCCCTCATCATCCTGTGCATCTGCGCAGACATCAACCAAAATCTGGCCTTCAAAGACGAAGCCTGCGCTGCGACTGTGCGGCCCACCTAACCCCCCCTCTCGCCCATCATGTCCAAAATCGAACGCATGATGATCCAGGGCATCCGCTCCTTTGGCCCAGAAAAAGCAGAGGTCATCATCTTCACTGCGCCCCTCACCCTTATCGTGGGCTGGAACGGCTCTGGCAAGACCACCATCATTGAATCACTCAAATATGCCACGACCGGCGATCTCCCCGCAAACAGCAAGACACAGGGCGCCTTCATCCACGACCCCAAGCTGTGCAACGAGAAAGAAGTGCTGGCACAAGTCAAACTCTCCTTTCGATCCACCTCAGGAGTGCGCATGGTTGCCACACGCAACCTTCAAGTCACTGTCAAAAAATCCGTGAGGAGCCAAAAGACTCTAGAAGGCTCACTCCTCATGATCAAGGATGGCGAGAAGCACTCCATCTCCACTCGTGTCGCCGAACTGGATCAGATCATCCCTCAGTACCTAGGCGTGTCCAAAGCCATCTTGGATAACGTCATTTTCTGCCACCAGGAAGACAGTTTGTGGCCCCTGAGTGATCCTGGCACTCTCAAAAAAAAGTTTGACGAGATCTTTGAGGCGCTCAAGTACACCAAAGCCATCGAAAACATCAAGCTCATTCGAAAGGATCGCAACATCGAACTGGGTCAGCTCAAAATCATCGAGGCAAATGCCAAAGAGGACAAGACGCGCGCTGCCAAGAGCGAGAAGCGTCAGGCAGAACTCTACGACGAAATTGAAGGGCTCCGAAAGACATATGCGACAGTGGACGCTGAATGCGACGAGGCACAACGTGAGGCTAGCCAAGCCTATAACCATGCTGCACGCTTTGAGCAGATTGTCGCCCAGCTACAGGCTAAGCGCATTACATTTCAAGCCAATCAGGACAGCGTAGCTGCCCTCCAGGACAATCTCAAGGAGATGGCCGAGTCGGACGACGAACTTCAGGACATGTTGGATCAATACGAAGCGCGTGTGGCTACTTATGCCTCACAGTCAACTGAGCTTCGACAACAGTATAGCAACATTCAACATAATCTTGAAGAAAAGCGTGCAGCTCTTGGCGCAAAGCAGAATGAGATTGGCAAGTACGAGGCACAGAAAGAGCAGCACGACCGCCAGATTCAGCAACGCGAGAACACCATCAAGGAAACTGCCAAACGCCATGGTATCCGTGGTTATGATTACGAAATTGCGGACAAGCAGGTGACTGAGTTCCAACAAATCCTCAGTAAGATGTCCAAAGACCAGAACAAAGCCCTCGACCGCGTTCGTGAAGAAACGCAGCGTGAACTTCGCACTGCTCAGGACGAGCTCAATGCGCTCAACACACGGAAATCTGGGCTTGCTCAACGCAAGGAGTCCGCACAGACTCAAATCGTAAGCAATGATAGGCGAATATTGGACTTGCAAAGGTCAATGAACCAGATCAGTGCCGACGAAGGGAGCGAAGCTATTTTGCAAGACAAGAAGCACGAAGTCGAGCAGCAATTGCAAAATGCGCTGACAATGGCGTCTTCTGAGCGCTACGAAGAACGTCAACTCGAAGCTTCAACAATGGTACGAACACTAGAAGACCACAAGGAGCGTCTGACTGCAGAGCTTGGAGATGCTACTAAGCAAGCTCGCGAGTCTGCTTCAATCGACAACAAGCGTGAGGAATTGCAAAACCAGCAGCACAGTCTGGCGACGATGAAGAAGGTTCACAACAAGCGTCTCTTGCAACTCCTCGATCCAGAGTGGGACCCTGCCAGTCTGGACACGGCGTATCAACGGGTGTTGACGGAGAAGGCAACCAAGGTAAAAGAAGCTGGCTCTAAACGTGACATTGCGCAAACCAAACTCGACAAGATCAATTTCCAGCTTGCTAGTTCCGAATCACAGCTGAAGCATAGTCAAAAAGAACTGGAGAAATATGAGGGTATTGTGAAGGAGTCAATACAGAAAGATGACATCGCAGACTTTGACGAGACTCTGCAGCAACTAGAGGAGGACTATGAGGCAGCTTCTTCTGACAAGGCCAAGTTTGAAGCGCAGATTGACTACATGAGCAAGTGTCTCGAAGTAGCCGAGCGAGATAATTGCTGTCGTCTTTGCATGAGGACTCTTCGAGATGATCGGTCAGAGGGTTTCACTACAGCGGGATTCATCTCCAAGCTGAAGGAAATCATTCGTAAGGCAAAAGCAAACATGCAAGGTGACAATGCAGATGAGATTTTTGCTGAACTGGAGGCTGCCCGCAACGCGAAACCAAGTTACGAATTGGCGACACGTCTCCGAGATACCGATCTTCCTGCCATCCAGGCAAACATTGCCAAGCTCATAAATGATCGTGATGCAGTTAACGTGGAGCTTGAAAAATGGGATTCACTCATATACGAATTGGAGGCGGAGAAGCAAGAGGTGGAATCATTGTCCAAAGAGGTCCAGACCATTGTCGGTTACTTCAACAGAGCATGCGAGCTTGAGGACCAGATCAAAGAACTCTCTCAGAAACAAAAGGCCGCAGGCTTGTCAAGGGGTATCGATGAAATCCAAGTGGATTTGAAAAAGGTGACTGAGGATACTCGTAATGCTCGTGCGAAGCTCGACGAGCTCACTACCGCCAAAGACAAGTCCCGCAATCTGATCACGACGCTCGAGCTGAGCGTTCGTGATGTCAATGCAGAGCTACATCTGGCTCAATCTAAGCTAAAGGAGAAGCGCGCTCTTGCTGAGCGCATCGAGGAATTCAAGAAAGAGAACTCAAAACTGCGCGAGGAGAAGCATGGCTTTGACAACGAAATGGAGAGGCTTGTTCCAGAAATCGAGCAGGCGCAATACAAGTATGAAGACATCAACCGCCGAAGTAACGACCGGGTGCAACGTGCGCACGACGAGGCTTCAAAGCTATCAGATAGTCTTCGTCAGCTTACGCAGGCAAATCAGGAAATTGATGCATATGTCAAGCGTGGTGGCCCACAACAACTTACTCGCACCCATCGAGATATTGAAAATCTCCATGGGGAAATTGAACGCATCCAGGCCGAGATGACGGACGTCACGCGGAAAATAAAGAAAATCGAGGACACCATGCGGGACACTGAGATGATGAAACGCTCGATCAGTGATAACTTACGATTTCGCAAAGCCAAGCGCTCTCTAGAAACTCTGCAAGTTGAGATTGAGAAGCTTGAAAACGCTGGTGCTGAGCGTGACAAAGAGCATTATGAGCGCGAGGCTCGGCAATGGGATAATCGCTACCATTTGCTCAACACCGACAAGATCAGCTTAGAACGCGATATGAAGAACAAAGACGATCAGCTTACTGAGCTTATGAACGAGTACAAGAACCTGTACAAAGACTCTGCCAAGCAGTATCGTGAGGCACACATCAAGGTTGAAACTACCAAAGCCGTCATAGAAGATCTGGGTAGGTATGCTGGCGCGCTTGACAAGGCCATAATGAAGTATCACGAACTCAAGATGGAGGAAATCAACAAAGCAATTGCTGAACTTTGGCGAAACTCCTATCAAGGTACTGATGTAGACACGATACGCATTGCATCCGATGGTGACGCAAAGGGCAATCGAACCTACAACTACCGTGTCGTCATGGTGAAACAAGACACAGAAATGGAAATGCGAGGCCGTTGCTCCGCAGGCCAGAAGGTTCTGGCCTCGATTGTCATCCGCCTCGCGTTAGCGGAGTCCTTTGGCACAAACTGCGGCCTGATTGCACTCGATGAACCGACTACGAACTTAGATCAGCAAAACATCAAGGGTCTCGCTGAGTCGCTGTCCGAGATCATCAAGGTGCGACGGAAGCAAGCCAACTTCCAGCTTCTGGTCATCACGCACGACGAACAGTTTCTGAAAGAGATGAATTGCGCCGACTACACTGATATGTACTGGCGTGTTGGACGCAATATGAAGCAGCAGTCTTACATTGAGCACCAAAACATTGCTGAGGTAATGGCAATCCAACTCCCATTGATGCTGGACAACCCAGACACACGCTCGTGAAATGAATAGATTCTAACGGGTGAATAGGTTTCCTGATCTGTGCATGTATGTTGACCTTCACGACACCAGTCTTGGCAATACGATGCGACACTGCCTTTTTTAATGTTTGGAGCATCATTATTATCAGCATAGCATTGGCGTTATGATAGGATGTTGCAGTCAAGGAGGAGTGTAATGAGTCCTACACGTTACATCAAGATAATGGACTACCTGATCTCAATACTAGCTTCTAAACCAACAGGTTCGCATCACAGCCCTCTTTTTTCCCTATTGCAACTCCACAGCCCTTCCAATACGCCACTATTATTCCTATCCCATTAGCTTCCATGGAATCCTATGGTGAAAAACATCCAAACGCTGAGTGACCAGTCACCGCCAACTCACCGACAAAATGCAATTCGCGTCCTATACCGCCACACCACATGGCGTACTCCAGTCTTTTTCGAAATGCAAGAGCCGAGTGAACTGCAGCTGTTTCTGCACACAAACCCCTTTTGGGTGGTTGCACGTTACGACACAGTCATGTTTGGCTGTGAAAGCACAATGCACGTGGGCAACGCACCGCCTTGAGTATAAGCTGTTCCTGGCCGATGTTGGGGGCTTTTGGAAACGACTGCAGGTTTCTAACCATGATTGCAACAGTGGGTTTTTGAAATCGAAATCAAGCATCTTTCATTGCTTCTTGCACGACCACACGATTGGCATTCTCAATCCCAGACGCAACAGCGAATCTTCTTGTTTGATATCAGGCATCTTCCTATTGATATCGCGTTTTTCTTGCACAGCCACACGATCAACATGGCAACCAACAACGCAACTTCGGCCGTCTCTCTTACCAGCGATGAGCAGATATCCGAGCTGCGGGAATACCAGGCATTCTCCAACTACCCCCTCGAAGCCTCGAATCTGTTCTTCCAACTCATGAACACTTTTCAGACCTTCACGGATGACGTGATTTCCGCTCTCCAGCGCCGGGTCCCTGGAGTGACTGGACTAGGGTTATCTGCCTTCAACCCTACACCACCACCCATCCACCCCAACAAGCCTCCTGTGGCCACATCAACGGAAAACCCTGTCTCGCCTCCTCCCAAGGCCGATTCAACTGCCCTCAATGCCGGGCCTGCCTTGTCTGCAACACCCAAGACTGCTCCCACGTCCTGGACTTTGACATCGCGCCTCCCGCTCCCCTCCGCCGAATCATGACCGAGGACCTGGCAATCGCGCTCGAATTTGACGGCGATGACCCAGATATCTCGCCGCAGTGGTGCCTTGACACGCGGGAGCGGACGCGTGAGAGACGGGTGCGGTTGGCGGGTTTGGGCGGAGGTGGCGGTGTTGAGGGGTGAGAGTGCGGATGTGGGTCGGCAAGGGGAAGTGGAGACGAGAATTGCGGTTTTGCGGGAGAGAGAGCGGGAGATCACGGGGCGGGTCCGGATTTGGTGGCGTTGGAGTTGTGAGGAGGGCGCAGGAGATGGAGGAAAGGCTTGTGGAAAGGGATTCTGGGATTGGGGATGTCGAAGTGGAAGGGGAAAAGTGCAAGGGGAGGGTGGCGGTGCGTGAGACCCGGTGGGCAAGTTGGGGGAGGGGGACTTATGGAAGACGAGATGCATATATGTTATAGGTTGTAAACTCTATTCAGCATTCAACTATCAATGTACCTCACAAGCATGTCACAAGAACTAACGCAGAACAATCCCCCAAAATATACCCATTCGCGCGAGACAAAACATCCCATGACAAGGCCACTGCACGACATATTTTCCAATCTCTCAATCATTCAAACAAACAACAAACTGAGAGACAAACAAACAAACTCAGCCCCGTTTCCCCCGGCCTGTCCGACGTTTGAAAATCATCAAACTGTGTGTTTTAGTCGCTATGGGTGCTTTTAGCCCTGCACGCGTGTGGGTTATTGGCTTGGTTTGCGGTTGCGATTCTGGTTGTGGTTGTGTTTGGGCGTAGAGACATGTATGATTCAGGATGGAGTAGGTATGTGGGAATAAAACAGCACATTACGAATGCAAAACTTTTCCTGTATGCAAATCTTGCATAGTCTTGCATTTCTTCCCCCCTGGGAACGGTAGCGCTTTTCTTTTTGTATCTGGGCTTTTTGGTTCGGAGATAGCGAGACAATGGGTTGCAATTTGAAGTTGGGGGGATGTGTGACGAGGAGCAGTAATGAACTAGGACAGCAACGAAAACACACACAATCAAATAAAGTTTATCATGACAATCACAAGACGGAACCACCTCAATACTCTGGAAACTCTGCATCTACACTCTTCCGCCAAGCTTGCAATCCCCCCCTGATATCCCCAATAAATCTTCTCCCCCCAAAGTCCAAGCCCAAATCTTTCATCTTCCTGACCGTAACCTGCGAATCGTTGCCTAGCCTACAGACGACGAAAATCGGCTTCTCGGTCCTCCTCAGCTGCGCAACCCACTCGCTCTCATCGACATCCATGCCGCTCCCAGGACTCGGCGTACTGAGCGAAGGAGACGACACCAAATCCGCAGTCAGTGGCGTAGCAGCGACCTTTGAAAACGGCACATTGACGCTCCCATCGATATTGCAGAGCTCAAATTGCACCTTCTCCCGCACATCGACCAAGATGTGATTATCCTTGCTGGACACGGTTCCGGTAAAGGGATTCACCCCATTCCGTAGCTTAGCGTAATTTTCTGCTGAAATGCGCTCCTGCGGCGTCAACGCATCGACTGGGTTCATTGATCCGCAAAATTGCACGTAATCCAGACTACCCGAGTCGAGCGCCTGTGGGGTGATGGTGGCATGTGGCGAACAGGCTGCGCATTTGGGTTTGCGGGAGCGGAGCCGTATGGAGCGGAACATGGGGGTGGAGTAGGCGGAGAAGATCAGGAGGCTGGGTATATCGGGGGATATGTCGCTGCCTGCGGCGGGCTTTTTCTGTGTGAGAACTTTGATGGCTTCGAGGGCTTGTAGGACGCCCATTACGCCGACTACGGGGCCTAGGATTCCACCCTCCCCGCATGATAGGACGGATTCTGGGGGCGGCGGTTTGGGGAATATACAGCGGTAACAGGGACCCCCTTTGGGGTCGCCTGGGGGTAGAGGAGGATTGTTGAGGACCATGAGTTGCCCGTCTATGCGGAGGGCAGAGGCAGAGACGAGGGTTTTGCAGAGGAGAACGCAGGTGTCTGAAATTAGGTAGCGGGAGGCAGGGGTATCAGTGCAGTCTAGAATCAGGTCGTAGTTTTGGAAGGTGGCGATGGCGGTTTCTGGTGCAAGGCGAGATTTATGGGGAATGAGTTTGACGTTCGGGTTGAGTCTGGTTAGGTGATTTTAGAATGGAGTCGACTTTCCGTGTCAGGGGACTTACGAGCTGAGGTTTACCATTGCACTCTCTACTTTTGACATACCCACTCTGGCAGTGGAGTGAAGAATCTGACGATGGAGATTCGATTCTTCGACCGTATCGCCATCCATAAGTCCTATTGTACCGACGCCAGCGCCAACGAGATATGCTGCAGCTGGACATCCTAGACCACCCACGCCTACAATGAGTACACGAGCATTGCGTAGTCTGAGTTGACCTAGTTCACAACTGGTTAGTTCTCGTCCCACCCAAGTTCTATGCGTTCTACTTGCCTTGAAGACCAATCTCTGGCATGATCAGTTGCCTTCCATATCTCTTGTATTCACTCCGTTCCAGTGGCCATCGTGGCTGACCCTCCTGAACATCCTCTTGTGATGCATGTCCGTCCTGCCCTAGGATTGCAAAAACTTCTGAGCGAAAATCATCGGGAATACCAAGATCCATGTCATGGTATAGGGGATCTACGGCTGTCTTCCTCTCCTGCAAGGCCTTCTCCTGTTCACGGCGGTTGTGCTCTGCTTCTGCCAGCTGTTGCCGTAGATCCCGTAGCGTGTTTTCGCATGATGCTATCTGCTTCTGCAGTGATTCGACTATAGCACTCATGGCGATAAAACATACACGATGCCCTGGTGGTAGAGACTCATATGGTTGTTGGCCAAATAAAGTTTAGATGTGGGGTCCGTAATGTGGGGAGGTGTGTTATCGATTGCGGAAGACGTTTTCGGTTAGCACGAGTCTTCCACGTCCGCTTCCCCAAGCCTTCTCGAGCAGCTAAGGACGCGTGGACTCGAGCAACCATCCTCACAACACTGAAGCCCATATCGTGACACCACGCCTGCTGTTGTACAAGGAATGGAACGTTGTTTCATCGAAGACTGGTCGATCATGAAGTCTTCACCGCTTGATGCAACGGACGAGGTAAGGCTGAAGCAAGACATTTCCCCACTCAATGTCTTGCGTTCAAGCGCAGTGGCAAGGCTGCAAGACGTTCCATTGGTAAGAGAGTGAATGCTATGAACCGGCTGAGTACTATAGGCCAGTGAACTTTTAGTATGCATAGCACTCTTCGAGTAGTATACTATCTGTTGTTAATCCGCAACTGCAATTCCCTTTACTCCAATCTGGCCTAGCACATGGTATGCAGCTTTGGTCGCATGGCTGACAGGCATCCGTCAAGCTCGTGCCTCGCAGGAGCCATCCGAGTCTAAGAATCAGTCGGACCAGTCCAGCCAGACTCTCTCTGATTGAAGCCTTTGACCGAAATTTGCTTCTACCATTTCTTCTATCATAAATGAGTTAGTTCAGTTAGGTGCATACTCAGAAGTTGACCGATGATCTGGATCAGACCCCATACCTATCAGTAGCCTCCACAGATATTGTGTCATCGGTGTACGATCCACATCTATCATACTCACGAACTGCATAGCAATTGGCATATTGTAAGCGCTTGCGCAGGTTTCGCTGCAGTGGCCTAGCTTTGGCAGTTATCGTAAGGTTATATCCTATCCTAGATGGTCAGGTGTCACCCTTGTTGATTTCCTGAGATGAGAAGGACGACTGACAAGTCTAGCAAGTGTGAGATCTCCACAGTGATCATAGTGTGGCGCAAAGCCCGAGTCCAGTCTCGGACAGCCAAAACGCACGTAAGAAAATGCTCCGTTCAAAAGATTAATTGCGCAAATGCAGAATAACTACGCGAGACTGACTGTATCCACGAATCAAACGGCGCTTCTTTTGGCCATGCATCACGGTCTTTAAGAACTCCTGAGGAAGACCTTCGTATTGCGATGGATCCCCACTAATTTCCGGAGCTCCGTGATCTGGTGAGAAATAAAGTTGGTGGCTGGTATCGGTGCAGTTCAGGACTACAGTCTCAGCTGAGACCAAATGCATCAACTCTAAGCTTGTAGCAACATGGTGTTTCATGATCAACAACATTCTCGCATGGGCAATGACGAGAAAATCACGGTAACTTTAGGCGAATGACGACAACCGGCTCTCATCCACGCTTACCAGACGACCCGGTAGGTTAGGATAGCTTTGCCCCAGCTGCGGGACATGCGGCAGATCTTCGATCAGCTTCCGTGTAAAAGATCCTGCGGCACAGCGACATGTGTGTCGTAAGCAAATGCCCAAAACTTGACATCCATTGGGTAGGTAAGGTGATAGTATGTAGGTCAAGACAGGGACCTCCTGTCAATGCATGTCTAGTTCGATCTAATGTATAGCGGTCTTGGAAATGTGTGACGACGCTCAAGCTCCTGGTGTCTGGTTGTCTCCACTCCTGCGGGACAGTCTTGAACTGCATAGTGGCGCTTTTGCCCCTTCGACATCAGGAAAGGTATCGTGGAGGAGCTGCTCCTCATGGAAGCGCTTCCTTGAGCCTGGAATCGTATTATACTTGCCAGCTGCCGGAAAAGTCCACTTAGGCACTACCGAGCTCAAATCACGTAGTGATACTTGGAGATAAACAGGCTGATAAATGTGCGCAAAGCCTCTGCCAGTTGCTGCCCCACTGTTGGACATCCCGTCGACTGCCCCTCCACGACTCGCCTCCCTCACAACTTCGACTTTTGACTTTGTCATTACTCACATGCCACGATGGTCACCGTGTGCGCAAGTTGCAAGGGGTTACAAAAGCAGCTTCATAGCTTGAACAGCGCTCAAGAGACGGGAAAAGATATTCTGCAATGGATGAACACATCATTGCGAGAGTTGCGCACAAGCTCAGCTAGTTGTCGCGCTTGCGCGCTGATCCTCAATGGCATTCTGTCGCATCACGACCGCTTCCACGACCAGTATGAAGAAGACGTGTTCATAAAAGTGGAGTCATATAGATCGAAGCCTGATCAGGATGCTCAAGATCACTTGTCAGTCGAAGTGTGGTGGAAGGGGCGACATGGTCAGAGCGCGCGAGAGGATGAAGAAGAAGCAGACGATGATGAACAATATGGTGGATATCCAGACCTCAAACTTGAGTTCTTCACTGATGGAGGTATGCATGATATGTTCAGCCAGAAGCATCCACCGACGCCCATAATCTAGTAGGTTTGGGCTGGCATTAATCACTCAACCAGTCGTTTGCTTAACTATTCAAACGCGCCAGACTGTTGCTGACGTGCATAGACGGACAGTCTTCATTCTCCGCTATTGGTCGAGGCCTTCCGATATCAGAGAACCCACTACAAGATTTTGGGCTCTGTTCGGCACAAAGCATGATTAGCAACTGCCTGTCGAGCCATTCAATATGCAAGTCCAGACATAGTGGACCTACCACTTTGCCAAGACGAATCCTAGATCTATTCGCAGAAGATTCAATGAGTGTACGGCTTCACGAATCAGAGTATCTAGAAGCTGAGCGTAGGCACGAGTATGGGGAGTACGTCGCATTGTGCCACGTCTGGGGTTTGGCTGACAACCTCCCGAAACTTACCACAACAACACTGCAAGAATACAAGAAAACGATAGCATGGTCGACATTCCCTATAGCACTGCAAGAAGCTATCTTACTTACCCGAGCGATGAAGATTCGCTGGCTGTGGATTGACTCATTATGTTTGATGCAAGATGAGACTCAAGAGAAACTAGAAGAATCGTTACAGATGGACGACATCTTTGGCAACGCCTTTCTAACGATTGCTGCAACTTCAGCTATTGAAAGTAGCACGCATCCATTATTTTCAGTTAAGAAGCAACCGTTCAAGATACAAACACAGGACAATCAAGGCTTACCGATCAAGATTTATGTTAGGGAACAACCGAGTCACTACAGCTTCAAAGCACTATCTGATGAGGGAGCGGACATGAACGATTTGGAAGTACCATTCAACATGTCAAAGGAATCAAACCTAGACACACCACTTCTCACACGAGCTTGGCCTTACACTGAACGCTTACTCTCTTGTCGTGTACTGCACTTTACCAAGTCGGAAATGGTATTTGAGTGTTGGGAAGGACACCAATGCGAATGTGGTCGCATTGACAATACAATATATGATTCACGCGCTACTGATAGGATCAAACAAGAGTTTGGAAGATTGCTTGCAAAGACAAGTAGTCTCCTTGCCATCAAGAGGCCTGGGAATGGGTCTGCCAAAGTTGACAACATAACATCGCAGTTGGCTTCAACAGACCTTACAGGTTGCCCGCAAATCCTATCGAAACTACGCGAAGAAGCCCTCTTAAAGTGGTCGTACATCGTCACCGAATACACAGCGCGTAAGATCACATACGACAACGACCGGCTTATCGCGATAGCAAGCGTCGCAAGAGCATTATCCCCTGCCATACAATCTGGATACATTGCCGGTCAATGGACCTGTAGCACACTATCTCTGCTATGGTATCCAGATGATAGCACACAGTGCCACCGCACAAAGGTTCCGAATGGGCAGGTGCCAAGCTGGTCATGGGCATCGATCGAAGGATCGTCGATCTTCACCGAAACTACATCAGCGATGGATCTCGCATGCAGAGTTTCATTTGGTCCTAAAGGAAAGCGTGCATGCGCATGGTCACCAATCATGGGGGAACCCATGCATTTGAGTGCGGCGATGGCGGCTGAAGTCACTTTTGGCATCACATCGACATCGCCATGGGCATACCACCTCTCGAAGAATAATGTCAGTGTGGATTTCACCCCAGACGTTGTACCGCTTCAGGGAGAAGATGCCATTCAGGATTGCGAGACACTCGTTTGTGTTCTTGTCAGCATGACTTTCCGCAGCACCATTGTTGGCCTCGTCCTGCGGGCTTCAGGCTCCAATATATATCGCCGCGTCGGCCTCTTCGAGTGCTTCAAGTGCACGCCTGAAGGGGGAATGAGCGAGGACGCGGAGAATCTTTTTGAGTATTGGTTCCCGGAGATGCAAGACATGACACAACTGGACACTTTCCCAAAGCGAACATTTACCGTTGTGTAGTCGGTTGAAATTGGATGTTATTGTTATTATTCGTGATGAGCATCGCCTATACTGTTTTGTTCCCCTCGATACCCCAAATTTCTATTCATGAGACCTTTGTGCTTTTTACATTGTTCATATTGTTGATATTTTGATATTCGTGTTGAATTAGAACGGAATTGTCGATCTCATTCTGCTATCTACCACAGTCGCTAGTATACTTCGTCACTGGTGTTAGTTGATGCATGCTGAATCTGCATTACAACAAACTTCCATTCCCAGTACATTGTCCTCATAGCCATCTTCCCGTTATCAAGCGACAACACCAGTACCCTTTCCCGGCCCTTCGATCTCGGCGTCATAGTAAGAACTCTTACCCTAAATATAACCCCCGAATGCCGTACCAGTCTACTTGAACAACAGAATAAAAGATGCCTTAAAAACAATATAAAATTGCAGCGCAAGAAATATGTAGAGGGATTGTGAATTACAATCGCTTGCAACGATGGTCTAAGCTCAGATATGAAGTGCATCACGGCCTTCTCCCTGTGGTATCTTTTGGGTTGTTCCTAAAGTTGTATGTGTTGCTTGTTTGATATTTGTGCTGACCGACGGGGCCGGAAGGAAAAGAATGCTCTAATTGCTGTCTATATTGAGAGATGTTGCAAGGCATCGTGTATATTACTGTTATGTAGGATGCTGATAAATGGTGAAGCGAGGAGTCGCCGAAATGGTATAGTCAACATCAAAGTAGATGTACGAAGTGAGAGCAAGAACGTGGCAAGGGAAAGTACCAACGAGTAAAGGTATATTAGTTGCAAAGAGCTGCTCAAATGCCTCGGAGTTCTTGACTGGCGCATCCCTACATCATCCTCACTATCTCTCCAGATCTCCCACCCTGGTCGACGCCATACGGGGCACACACCTTCCTGGATGCCACGCCGACAACAACAGTGTTGCAAGAACAACTGGCATGAACTCCAACGTGCCAAAATACACCTCATTGGTGTTTAGTCTCCCATACAATCCATCTGCTGTCTCAGCCAACCGGAAGCATATGCGCATGTAGAACAATGCCACAGCCAGCGAAAATGCAGCATAGAACCCTTTCCCTATAGTCTTAAACAACACCTGCTTCGCCCTCCCCACAAACAACCCGAACAACACAATGAAAACAAAGAAGGTAGCTGCCTGGAATGCCAGACCCGCCAATAGAATGTTATTAGGCGTCGTCGTGTCTTTGCGATTCGATGCCGCGACCCCAATCAGTGCTGCACCCAAGATCTGGACGATTGTCGCAACGACGTCGCAAGTGATGAAAATCCATAGGATGAGTTTGGGCTTCAGCGGTGCATATTGGCGACTCGTAGCGGAGATGAGGCGCGAGAGGAGTGTATAAATTGCCGCCGCGAAGAAGACGGGCGCGACAACGATGAAGAAGTATTGGATTACGAAGTAATTCAATTTGTAAGGATTGACACGGGCGGAGAGAATGCGGAAGGTGTAGCCAACTATCTCCTAGATCTGAAAGTCAGTTGCGCACCTTGTATACCTATGAAGGGACTCGTGCGACTGGAGTAAGGGTGACGTACAAAGCCAATTCCAATCATCATGGTACTGAAGTACCAGCTTCGGTATTTGAGTAGCTGCCATCCATGTGCGAGGCCGGCAACAAAGAACAATACACATCCTAGGACTCCGAGGGCAAAGGAAGGTGTGTAGCCGTAGATTATGACTGAGGTGTTGCCGTCACCGCCTGGGGGAGGCCAGTTGGGATCGACATAGCCGCGTGAAGCCATGGAAGTTGAGGTGTAATCGAACAACCGCTAGGTATCGCGAGGAACAAGGGAAATCCGAGGCGATAGACCAGTCAAGATGAAAAGGCAGCACGGGTTGATATGAGCGGCACTACAGTACAAAACCGGTTTACAGTAGCCATATTTATCTAAAGTAGACCAAGAAGTGGTTTAGGTAGAAGAAGTAAACCTAAATAGGGTTTATTATACCATGTATTCCACAAACGTAAACTACTTTTATTTCTACTTCTATTAATCTACTAGTATTAGTAATACCTAGTTTCCTACTAACTATTTAAGTATTTTACCCCTCCTTTCTTTAATCTTCTTTACCACCTCTATCACCACCTCTACCACCACCTCTATCACTACCTCCACTACCTCCACCACCTCTATCACCACCTCTACCACCTCCACCACCTCCACTACCTCCACTACCTCCACCACCTCCACTACCTCCACTACCTCCACTACCTCCACCACCTCTACCACCACCTCTACCACCACCTCTATCACCACCTCTATCACCACCTCTATTATCACCACCTCCTATTAGTAAAAATATCATGACTCATTATTATGTCATATGTGCGTATAGCGTGAAGCTAATCTTTTCTACCCCTTTTAGTCTTAGTTAGGTATTATAGCGTATAATAGATATAAAACTACTTTTTATACTTAATTTAAACCACCTATAATAAAGGTAAACTACCACTTTAAACCTATTTATGGGTATACACGAGGTTAGTTTACACCTATATAGTAAACCCCTAGCGTACCATTCTATAGTAAACAATTTTTTACCGTAGTGCGGATGTTAGGTGCACTTTCGTGCAGCGCTCACGTTTTCAAAATATTTGTCCATACCAAAGGGATGTCTTGACTCTACATCTCTCTTCAATCAAGCGCAGCCCCTTACCTGTTACATGCTAACCATGGAAATCAGCCACGCAAGCATACATCCGCCAAGCCAACTATCAACGAACCACCCAAAGTCAATATATCACGATCGCAGTTCCAAGTCGTGCACATCTTGTCTGGTTCGGGATCACCCAAGCCGCATGCATCATTCGCTTAACAGAGCTTGATGCAGGCGAGTGGTGTCTTGGCAAGCTGAAGGCGAAGCTTGGTAGCTCCCGTATAGCGTATTCCAGAGTTTCGCGGTTGCGCTTATGAATGAGCTTTGCGGCGAGCATGTTTATGTTGATGATGATGATGCTAGTGGGTAGAAGAGCCTCAGTATTTAGTGTTTTGATGCTGGCGGCGCAAGTATATGGTAGTGTACATGAAATTGGTGGTATTTTGCTTTTTCAGACTTGTATCCGAAAGCGCGATCGAGAACAGGGCTTCTGTCGACTATTCCAGGAATCTCACCAAAGTCTCCAACATTTCCCTCTCTGCAGGCTCAACGGCCAAGACCCCGTTGAGTTGTTCCTGGAGCGTCTTTTTGACATCTGCTAGGCTTTCATCTCTTTCGCTCAGCGCTTTCACGATAGCTTGCTTCGCGCCATCGTCTTCAGCCACTAGCCATGCGAGAATTGCATCAATTCGCTCAAGGCAGTATAAGCCTTCGCTCAATCGTGTGGGGATATTCTCCAACTCTAATTCCTCCAACTCTTCTTTTGATAGACCGCGCTTCCTGTCCTTCATCTTGTCATCGAATGCTGCTAGTCGTGTTGCATAGTCTCGCCGTAATGTGACGAGCTTTGTAACTTTATCGTAGTCCTTTTCGAGAAATTTGGCGAGGAGTCTAAAGCGAGAGTCTGAGTTCCCTGGTAAGGAGCGTAGCAGCGACGCAAAAATTCCAAGAATGTGTTCGGTTTGCTCAGGGTCGGGTTTCTTCATCTTTGCGAAAGTGCTGAAGAGCGGTTTCAGGCCTCGCGACTCTACGACTTTGTCGCATACCAGCATTGCGCTGTCTGGTTGTGGGTCTTCAGATAGTGCACCGTTGCTTGTACCCCTTGATTTCGCAGTTTCTGGTGGGGTATCCTCTGCGTATCCACAAGCATGGTCTAGCACTTTCATCGCCCTGCTCTTACTCGTTTTGCCATCTCTAATAAAGAGCAAACATAGCTCCACACCTTCTGCCTTCAAGAACTCCATCTTTCCAATTGGCTCCTCGGTAACTGAGGACAGACAGTCGAATAGATTCTCCATATATTCCTCCTCGTCGCTGTCCTTTTCGGGGTCGTCTCGTCGGTATGGAGCGAGGTTTGTGAGGAATATTTCGACGCCATTCGCTTCAGCTATGCGATTTCGATTCGGTCGAGAGGATTGTGTGAGTATGGAGAGGATTTCGGAGGCGTATTGTTTGTTCTGAGTCGTGGGTTTCTCGGATTTCTGGATTCTGTCTAGTAACCACTGGACGAGAGTAATTTGTTCGCCTATCATGTCCGTATTTGAGGGTTGTGATAGTAAGTTCTCGATGACACTGAGAGAATGGTATACGCCCGATGCGTCGGCCGAGTCGCTTTCGTCGAATCGAGAGAAGTTTGAGATCAGTAAACTGAGCAAATCTGCGTCAAGGAATGCTGTCACTACAGCATCCCATTGCTCTTGCTCTCCTCCAACGTCTTCATCTGTGAGCTCTGATATGATCTCTATAGCTGCAATTGCAATGTCCGTGTTCTCATGCGCCAGTAGCTCCACTAATTTCGCTGCAGCTGGACCCTTCGCAAAGTCCTCATATAACTCCGGGTGCTCCGAAAGTATACTGAGGTCCTTGATTCCCTCGTCCAGGTCGGCTTCCGAATCCATAAACTTGGTTGGGTCATCTTCATACTTGGCGCGCAGCGACGCATTCTTGTTGACCTTCTTCTCGAAGTTAAGCGCCAGCTTTCGTAGCCAGGCTGCATCGTATTTGACTTCTTGTATAGCGTCCTCGCCATCCTGTGCGTCCACATAGTCCATAGCATCCCGTGCATCCTCATCTAGGCCACCTCCAAAGAATCGACCGTCCTCATCGTCGCCCTCCTCGTCCTCGAGATCCGGGGGCAGTGACGGGCCCGCTTCCTCATCGTCATCCTCTTCCGTCACTAAGGCTTGCGCGACCCGTTTTACATCGCTATTTGAACCTAGTTTGGCAGTCTTGTAGGTCTGTGTTGGGTCGGCTTCATTTGGGTTCTCGAATTTCCGCTTTATTGAACCGTTTGTGCTCTTAAACAAATCATCTATGCTCGTCATTTTGACCGGAAAAGATTGCAAGAAAACCGGATTGTGGAGATGTCGCTGAGTAAAAGTAATTGCGAAGCGAGTTGCAGTCGCGTACATGCTTTGGATCGTCAAGTGAAAGTGATGGGTGGTCCAAGCTTCACTAGCGCGTTAGGCAAAGACCGCGTCCGCTGCATCTGGGCACATCCACACCGGTATCCTTGGCGGACCATGCGAGGCAGAGGCAGCGCACTGTAGCCACAAGACCATTCAAATGGCGCACTCATCTGCACCCTCTCACTCGACACGGCGTGATGTCTGAAGCTATTCACTCCCCTCGTTACCCATCGCTCGTGGTCAGATTGCGCTATCAGCCTCTGTGTGCGGCTTGTACGAATGTACTGTCACATGGGTTCTCTGATAACAATGACGAAGAATCGGAGGAATGGAACTGGAGTATAGAAGCCCTCCGGAAGAGCTCGATTTCGTGCCGCTGTTGCGTGTTTTGGCTTCAGGTCTTGAAAGCCAGTCCGTGGCTCGCCCATCGCAACGACAGCGTTGTCTACCTTACGACCGCTATTGTAGGCTCACAGCATAGCCCACCGTATGAATGGACACAGCACGATGCTGGTCAAAAGCTTGTCAAGAATGAGGATTTTGCTCATATGACCGTGTACAAAAGATATTACAGGCCTCGTTTGGCCGTAGGAGATCAGCATACTTTCATATTGCCTACCGCCATGATGGAAGCGCAGAGTTCGGAAAATGTTGATCCAGGCAACGCGTTCTGTGGCAGACCTGTCGGCTCAGCAGTCAACTTATCCCTGGTTCAAAGCTGGCTTAATCTATGCGCCAAAAACCACCGAAGTTCCTCCAATGTCAGCGGATCACATGCGTGGTATGAAGGAACAGAGGAACATAGCATATCTGAGCGTGGATGTGCCCCGGTAGCAAGCGAACCCATACCGAATTTTCGACTTGTTGACGTGAAGATGCGATGTGTGGTATGCATCAAACAAAAAACAGAATACGCAGCTCTAAGCTATGTGTGGGGTGGTTCGAGACGATTCGTCCTGTGCAAGGAGAACGCAGACTCGCTTTCTCTACCTGGAGCTCTGAATCACAAGGCCCTTGAGCTTCCTCAAACGTTTCGAGATGCAATTGAGTTCGTAGAGAAGCTCGCGATACGCTACATATGGATTGATGCACTGTGTATACAACAAGACGACTCAGACCAGCTCGTGGCACATATGAATTCAATGGATGTTATTTATAGTGCAGCAGCACTGACCATAGTAAGCGATGCAGAGAGCGCTGATGCGGGTATTCCAGGTATTAGCACATCTCGTAAACCACCTCAGGAGACATTCGAATACAAAGGCACGCAATACATATCTGCGAAGAAGACATTTGGCCAGGCCCTGCAGGAGTCTCCATGGGAGCGCCGTGCCTGGTGTCTGCAAGAGAAAGTCTTCTCCAATCGTCTCCTGGTGCTCACCGAAACACAAGCCTTTTACCACTGTGCGGCCGCAACTTGGTTCGAGGACACACAGTTGGAGTCAAGACCGAATATCGCAGGGCCAGTTCATGTCAGGGAGAAACCAAGTCTTTCGCGAAAAGAGGCGGAGATGCTCAGACCGTCGCTCCAAACCGCATATGAATCCCATCGAGATTACTTTGGTAGGAATTTCTGGCGATTGATTGAAAACTATAGCCGGAGACTACTCTCCTTTGAAGCTGACGTCATTCGTGCCTTCAGCGGCATTTTACGTTCACTCGAGCCGCAACATGGCATTGCAGTGTGGGGAATCCCACAGCGTGAGTTTGGACGAGGGATTTCATTCGAATATTCAGCGTATCGCTCGGACATGCGACGAGAGGGGTTTCCTAGTTGGAGTTGGACAGGGTGGCTTACGAGCCCGGATACACAGTTGAGGTTTATCAATTTTAAGAGGAAAGACAGCGATATGATGGTCTCCGGAGGCCAATACCGTATTGAAAGGAACCCAGGTCTACATTCTGAATCGTCTTTCTTTGACGTGGATTGGCATTACTATTCACTCGGCGATACCACAGGCGAACCAAGACTGGTTGCCATTCAAGAAACATTTCCAGAGCCACTTGACCGCCTGGTGGAGAGCAAATCGGAAAATACGGTAGACATCACTTCAACGGCGGCCTCAAGGCCGATAAACCCGGAGCGAATATCACATTGGGGCATCCCAGGCCATCCTGGAGAGGACGATTACATCCAAACGACGGACCCTCTACCACTACAGCACGAGCAGGGCATGCCTCCGATCAATCATATCCTCCAATTCTACACCAGCATGACTCCGGTAATCGTTGGCCCACATGTCTCCACAAGATGGCAAGGGCTTTCAAAACGCAGTCTACGCGTGCCAGGCTCAAATGAAACATTGCAGTTCTCAGTCAAACTCGATACGGCGTACGATAGCCAAGGACGGGATACATGGCTCGTATATGTATCTAGATGGTGTACGGCAGATTTTATGTCCATCGAAGGCAAAAGAAGAAGGCACAGAAGAGAACGTCTCAACCTGCTTCTAGTAGAAAGTGTACGGGGTTGGCAATACGTAAAAAGGAGAGTACAGCTGTTGGAATGTGTATGGATTGATTGGTGGCAGGAGGCCAATCCGCAATGGCAATTGTTATGTCTTGCTTAACATGACAGTGCGATTTTAAATCTATAGTATGCAGGCTGAAGCCTCAGGGTATAGGTCTGGACCGTCTCGATGAATTTCCTTCAAGAGAGCTTTCAATCGAAACGAAATTTACGTACGGAGTAGCATCATCCGCAATTAGATCAATTTTCCTCAGAGCTTTGGTATTCATTGCACTAAGTCGATCGGTACTCTCCTATGTCAACTTGTGTGACTCACCAAGGATCCTAGTTCTCGCCCTCAGCAACGACCCACATATCTTTTAGCCACATTTTCGTACCCACTGTTTGTCTTAATAGTAGCAAGCGAGGAACAAGCCTTGAGTGTCAAAACATGGTTTGCACTACAAGCTTTTACATCCAACTCTAGAGCAGTACAGAATATCTTTGATTCCAAAATAACTTAGTTGCACGAAGAGTCTCAAATGTCGAATTCAGGGAAGGAGATGCATCAAAAATAAGGGAGATTGGTTACAGTTATTTGATGTACACTCAGGAATCAGAATTGGGCTGTTGGTCAATGGAGGAGCTACACAAGCTAGGTGAAATTCTGCGTCAAAAATATGCGATATACATAATAGTCATTAATCGAGTCCTCGGAAAGACCTGAACGACTTCAACGTCCTCTTAGGTACCAGTCCATTCTTCACTATCTGGTCCATATACTTCAAGAACCTCGTCTTTGCATGTTTCCAGAGACCGTATAAATATCTGAAACCCCCTCCATGGCAGAGAAAGTTTGTTTAGCTTCCACTCGGTCCCTAGTCTCTATATTTTCTAATTATGCCCTAGCTCAACCCTCTCATGTCCTCTTGTCAACCTGCTTTCTAAAGGGATGGGATTTGCGTATATAGTTCAGCGGGCGTGTTCAGGTCCAATAGCTTGTCGGCTTGAAGCCTTGAGCCGTCAATTTATAGGAGTGTGTTGGGATAGTGCGGTACGCCTCTGTGTGTTGGAAGAATATAGGGAAGTCCGCGAAGTGCGCGTTGGTCGTTAGATAAGCTCGATGTGTTTGAAACATTGATAAGAGGGGAGTGCTATGGTACACTAGTTGTATACTAAGCCATGGTTACAGGCTTTCTAGAATACCTTTTTGATGGGTATAGAAGCTGGTATACAATATATCCATCAATACAAGTGGACTTCCTATCAGCCTCGACATTCTGCGATCTTGGAATCCACTTGTACTCCACTTCACCATTCTGATCCAATATCCTTTGCTCCAGGTCCACCGCTTCCTCCAACAGATCCTGATTAGCCACTTCCCTCCCAGAAGCGTTGATCCAGCCGTTTTGGACCCACTTATGGATCCAAGTCGTCATACACCCGATTGCATACTTTGAGTCGGACTCGATGGTTATATCAAGCGTGGTCTGGATACCTAGTTCCTCGTCTCTCAGCAATGCATTTCTTAGCGCCAAAACGATAGCAGTAAGTTCTGCGCGCTGGTTTGTTGGCTTTGGATAGTTGGGTAGTCGTCTTCCCCAGAGGAGATAGGGCTGTCTGTTGCGTCGAAGGAGCACACAAGCTGCAGCACCGTCGGCGTTGTCGTAGCCGTTGCTTCTACGGGCACCGTCGACTTGGAAGACCATGATATAAGGCGTACTGGTGTATTGCTCTGAGCTGTTCAAGACGGGTCAATTGTAGCTGCGTGGGCAGGACTGAATAGTGTTAAAGCGGCTGAGTTCACGCTGGACACTAGTACCAGTATCGTTACATACCGGAGTTCTTTGATTTTGATCGTACGGGAACCGGCTGTGAGCTTCAGATGTCGTTGCCTTGGTGTCGTAACTCGTAGTGACACTGAGTCCCTCGGAAAGCCGGAGTGGAGATTATATAGTCTGGACTCTGGCGTCCTAACAGTCACCCGCTCGCTCAGGTGCGCAATTGGAAAGTAAGAAGCGGCATTGGTAAGACAAGCTCTTTCTTAAATTGTGTTTGCACTTATTTGCTTTCCTCAGACCTAAAGTACAAGGAGTTGCTAGCCGGTGGTTTGATAAGCATTAACAGGGTTCCATACTTTTGGTACCTGGGGCCTCCGATATATCGCCGACTAACGTGATCCACCACCAAGCGCCCACCCCCACCGAGCGCCCACCAACACCAAAATCACCAAATTTTTAACACCAAATTTCTTAATAACCATGGCACCTATTAATAACGCGCTTGTAGTAATTAAATCCTTAACTCTTAGAGAAGATTTTATATACTTAGAAATAGTAGAAAAGTATAGTTACTTATAGTTAACCTTATTTAGATACCACTAGAAAATTTAGTAGGTATATACTACTACTCTACTAAATAATTAAATACTTAATACTATATAAGAGAGTAAGCTTATAAAGTATATTAAAGAGCTTTATAAGTAAGGATTACCCTATATAAGAAAGTAAGCTTATAAAGTATATTAAAGAGCTTTATAAGTAAGGATTACCCCTTATATAGACTATTATTTAAAATTTTATAACTAAAATATTAGGGAATCTAGTAGGTAAAAATTAGGTATAGCGCTTTATTAACTACTATAATATTAATCTTATCTCCTATTAGGCTACTAAGCTTAATTATAACTACTTTAAAGCTAATTCTACCTTTAAGTATAACTTATACTTTAAGCTTTTATACTAAAAAATAAAGTAATATAATATTAAGAGTTAGTATATCTATAATATAGATAAGAAGGGTTTTCTTATTAGAGTACTATTAAAAACTAAATATATATTTAATAAGAGCGCCTATAAGTAAAGAAAGATTAGAGCTATACTCTAGGATAGTAATAGGGAGTAGATTACTACTATAGCTTGTATATACGCTAATAGTACTACTCTTACTTCTACCCTTATTTATTAGTCCTAATCTAGAGCTCTATAGGATACCTAGTTATAAGATTTTAACCTATTATAATACTAAGCTTTCTTTATAGGATTACTAAGTAGGTAGATAAGCTATACCTTAGGGGTATCCTAGCTTAAGGAGGTGTTTAATTATAAGATAAAAGCTAAAGCTTATACTTTATACTAGCTTCTTATCCTTAATAGCTATAGATCTTATATAATAATAGAGTTTATTAAGTACTATAATAAATATAAGATCTTACTTACAATATATCCCCCTTATAGCACTTATACCCTTTAGCTACTTAATATTATAGTATTTACTCCCTTTATAGCTTTATATAAAGCTTAACTATCTAGTTTTCTAAATAGCTTCTAAGGGCTTATAAGTATTACTAAGAGGGATTTCTACTAGTTATTTAATACTATATAGAGTAATACCTTTAAGGAAAAGCTAATATTAATAGCTTTTAAAGTAATAGGTATCTTACTACTTAACCTTAATATTATCCTTTTAAGGTTTAAAGCACCTATAAATAATAGTAACTAGCCTTCTTTAAGTAATAGTATAACCTTAATATTAAGTGTAAGTAATTAGAGAAAGATAGAGTAGTTACTCTATAATACTATAATTAATATCTATAATAAATAGTTAAAGAAGCTTAGCTAGATAATCTATACTATATTAGTAAGAAATACTCTACTTAACTATAAAAATAAACACCTAAGGGCTACCCTAGCTAATAAGAAGAAGCGTAGGAAGCGTAGTAAACGTCTATTATTACCCCCTAATAATAATTATAGTAGTAGTGCCTAATTTATTTTACTATTAAAGGTAGAGTAAGTATTTAAGCTCTAGAAGTAAAAGAACCTTAAAGAATAGGAGCTGTAATAATAAGGCAGAATTGCCTGCCTATTATTCTATGCTAAGTTAGGCCTAATAAAGGCCCAACTTACTAATATATATAGAGAATAGCTCACCTATATTTAGGATAGATATGTTCTTCTTGTCCTTTTATACAAGACCTATAGGTGTAGGAATCTTATCCTTTTCTATATAGACGCGCACTCCTATATGCCTTTAAGTTATATAGGATACCTTTTAGATACCCTACCTACCTAAGTTATTATATTATAAGAAGAATATTATCCTAGCTAGTAATAGTATTTAAGAATATTGTATTTATTGTTATTTTAAGCTACTAATTTAGTTCTAGTAGTTACCTAACCCTATAACTCTATAGTTAGAATAGCTATTAGAACTTCTAATAACTAAAGCCTATAGGCTTTGTAAGGTTCTAGTTGTAGGCAATAGTATTTGCTTTACACTAGATAGAATAGTATAGAGATAGCTATTAGTATAGTATTAACATAAGAATAATACTTATCTTGCCTAAGCCCTACGCAAAGCGCAGGTTTTACGCAGCTTAGGCGCTAAGACACTAAACCTAGCTAGGGATACACCTAATTAACTAGAACACTATAAGGTGTCTTTATAATAGGGTTATTATAGAATCTCCCCCTCTAGCTATAGTCCCTAGTAGTAACCTATAGCCTTAATAAAAACCTTACCTTATAGGGAAGGAAAAGAGTATCTATAGTTTAACCTATAGATACGCTGTATAAGCGTTCCTTCTACGTGTTATATATATTATAGGCGTATAGTACACGCGTATTATTATACTATAGTATAGAAAGTTAACTATTTACTTATTACTTAGCCTAAGGCCTAAGCTCTATATATTATAAATAACTAAATACTTTACTACTATATACCTTAATCTTTAAGCACCTATAACACACCTTAACTATATATCCTATACCTACTAATATAGTTTACTATCTAAACCCTAAATATATTAAGAAATTATACCTTTATAGTACCTAGCCCTACGTGTTTAACACGCTAGCTAAGCGCGTAGATTAGGTAGCCCTAGCTATAACCTACCTACACTGCGCTTAAAACATTACTAAGTAGAAAAAGGATTATAATATACCTAAGTATTATTACTATAAGCACTACACTACTAGTAACTATAGTAGGTGTACTAAGGTTAGTACTAAGAGTTTACTTTAGGTACGCTATAGCTAATTTCTATAGGTACCCTAGGTAATAAATAGTTAATTAAATTATTTATACGCCCTCTATACTAACTATAATACTATAGTTATAAATACTACTACTCTAAGAATAGACGCTAATATAATTACTATAGGCGTTAAGCTTACGCGCTACTAGTACTAGTTTAACTTAGAGCTATTAAGCTGCTACTACGTTACTGCCTATACTAGCACACCTTTAGGTGTGGCCACCTAGGTCCCTACTACTTTACCTTAATTCCTTAGCTTAATCCTTATAGAGTAATATTATATTATAGCTACGCTTAAGTAAATTATAGGCTACGTGGCTAGACTTATAAGTGCGCTTATTAAGTATATATAGGGTGTATGCTAACTAATTTAGGCTCTAAATAGTAGTAATAATACTAATAGTTCCTCTAGTAATAATAATAATAAGGAGGGTAGTAATATTAAAGCTAGTAATAGTAATAGAGGTAAGGACAATACTAAAGGCAAGGAGGGTGCGATTAAGGGTAAGGGCGTATAGGGAGACTAGGTATATTACGTGTAAGGCGCAGTTCTTATAAATTATACTAGGCGTTTTTATATTTATAGATACCTATAGGCCTAAGGCTATATTTAGGCTAGAGGCTATATAAGAAGATATACTTCTTTACTATATTTTTTATATATTACTTATAATCCTTTCTTACTTTCCTTATATAAGGAGCTTTACTAAGTTTATATTATTAAATTATATTATCTATATTCTTAAAGTCTAAGGGTAGAGTCTAGGTATCCTAGGATTTATTATAGCCTTTCTAGCGGAGTAGGTATTATAGTTAACCTTTCCTTTTCTACTTCCCTAGGATCTTCTCTACCTCCTAAACTTCTTCTCCTTTAGGTGTTACGTCTAGTAGGAGGGTGTTATCCTCTTCTTCTATCCTAGGATTCTAATATTCTAGTAGGGAAATGTAGAATACGTTATAAATATAATAGGAGGGTAGAAGAAGTAAGTAGTATACCTATATTCTAACTACGCCTTATATCTAAAATAGGCTAATAAACTTACTAGATAGCTTCCTACTAGGTTATTTAGCTAAGTTAATATACTTAGTACTAAGTAGTACTAAATCTCTTAGGTAGAAGGTTTCTTCCTTATATTTCTTATTATAGTATTAGCTCTAATATTTGCGTGCTTTCTCTAGCTATTCTTTTATTATTGCTCTTACGCTATATATACGCTTTACTCTTTTAATTATATCTAGTATCTCCCCCTCTAGCCTACTAACCTTAGGTAGCTTAGTAAGTAAGGGATACTTACTATATACTACCTAGAATAGGGTAACTTTTATTAACTTATATACTAAATTATTATAGGTAAACTATACTATAGGTAGGAGCGTTACCTAGTCTTCTTAAGAGCTTAATATAAATATTCTTAAGTATTATTCTAGGGTCTAGTTCTAGTATTCTATTTGCCTATCTATCTACAGATAGAAGGTAGTGCTTAGCCTACGCTTTACCTATAGTTAGTAGCAGATTTCTATCTAGAATAAAAAGGTAAAAATCACTCCTCTATCTAATATAATACCTTTCTAGATCCTAAACTTTAAAATATTATATATAAAGTAAGCCTTTATAAACTATTTTATATCCTATATTTTTAAAGTAGGTATATAGAGTGCTACTTTTAAGAAGTAATATACTATTATAAGGATTATATTAAACACGTAACCTATAGGGTCCTTTACTAGTAGTAGGCTAGTAATAAAGTCTAGTATAACTTCCTTAAAGATTTCTCTAGGGACTAGTAGTAGTAATAGCTTTCTATATTAGCTATATCTTAGAGCTTTGCTCCTCTAGTAAATAGTATATATTCTTATATAATCCTAAATATCTTAATATAGAGTAGGCTAGTAGTATATCCTCTTAATTAGCTTAAGTATCTTATATATACTAAAGTAGCCTACTATATATAAGTTATAGTTCTAGAATAAAATCTCTTACCTAATAGCTAGTTCCTTTAGAATATATATTCTACTATTATATCTTAGGACTTCCTTCTTATCTAAGCGCTAAATATACGCTTTTCTATAGTTTTAAGTACTATTCTTAGGTGTTAAGCTTATAACCTATTACTATGCAAAGGTATCCCCCTACTATAACTAGCGTAAGGTCTTAATAAGTAATTAGTACTCTACTATTATAGGTTTGCTACTAGCTAATACCCTAGCTAGTAAGTGTAGCACGCATAGCGTGCACACTATAGCGCTAGTAGTAGGGACCTTTCTAGTTCTGCAAACTATAGCAACGTGCGTCTTACACGCGCCTAATAAGCTCTACTTATCTATAGATCTACTTACTCTACTTAGTCTATCCCTTATAAGTAGTTTACTCTATAAGGTAGGTAATAATTAGGTTAGTAATAGGTTCTCCTATATATAATCTGCCCTTCTTAAGGGGCTATCTATAGGGTTAGTTTTCCCTAATCTATACTCTACCTTAAAGTTAAAAGCTCCTAGATATATTACCTAATAAGCTTATTATAGGTTTAGCTTCTATATAGCGCGTATCCTATATAGGTTATTATAGTTACTTAGCACTTATATAGTATGCTAGGTGCCTTTTAAGTAGTATTACTACTACTTAAAGCTATAAATAATAGCTAGTAGCTCTAAGTTATAGACTTTATAATTTAGCTTAGTAGCTTATAATTTCCTTAAGATAAAGGTAACTAGGTGCTATTTATTATCTTTAAAAAGTTATAAAAGGATACCTATAATAGTAAAGATAGAAGTATCTATTTCTACTTAAATAGGGCGCTTAGTATTAAAGTAGCGTAAGATAAGCGCGCTTAAAAAGTATTTTTTTAAGTATCTTAAAAGACTTGTCTATAGTAGGTGTCTAAGTAAAGCTATTATCCTTTTTAAGTAAATTAGTAAAGGGGGCAGTTTATATAGCATAGCCTATAATAAAGTGTTAGTAGAAGTTAGCAAAACCTAGAAAAGATTATAGTTCCTTAATATTAGTTAGCTATAGCTATTAGGTAATAGTTTCTACCTAAGCTAGATTAGCGTATATACCTTGCGTGCTAATAATAAAGCCTAGAAAGTAGACCTTATTAGATATAAAGGTACACTTTAGTAGGTTAATAAATAACTCTACCTTATATAGTAATTAAAGTATAGCGCATATAGCACGCTAGTAAAGCGTAACTTTGTTACTACTAGTGTAGATAAGGATATTTTCTAGGTACATAACGCATATATAATCTAAGTATTTAATTAAGGCTCTATTAATATAGGCCTAGAAGCTAGTAGAGGTATTAGTTAGCCTAAATAGTATTACTAGATATTTAAAATAGCTATAGCGTGTATAGAAAGCTATTTTCTATTTATCTCCTACTTTAATCTATATTCTATAGTAGGCGTTCTAGAGGTCTAGGGTTATATAGTAGCGTGCGCCTAATAGGTAGTCTAGTATCTCTCTAATTAGTAGGAGTAGGTAATAATCTTTAATAGTAATTGCGTTTAAACTATAGTAATCTACGTAAAGGTAAAGTATTCTATCTTTCTTAGGAATAAATAGAATAGGGGCCCCTATAGGGCTAGTGCTATAGTAAATCTAGCTATTATATAGCGCTTGTTCTAAGTACTCTCTAAGTAGCTTTAGCTTATATAAGGAGAGGTTATAGAGCAGACTATATAGAGGCTCCTTGCCTTCTAGAAAAGGAATAGTATAGTCTAAGGACTTAAAATTTAGAGGGGTAGTAGCTACCTTCTTACTAAAGATATTAGAGTAGTCCTTTAAAGTATCTAGTATATATAGCTCTTATACTATATATACTTAGTAGATATAGGTATTATATTCTAAGTCTATGCTAGTAGTCTATATAACACTAAGAAGTAGTAGGTTAAGACCTAATTATTATATATCTTCTTCTAACTCTTTAGTAGTAATAAGCTAAATACTAGCTACTTTATATCCCTATCTCTAGGCTTAAGAGCTATAGTTAAGGTAAATATATCCTTACTAAAGGAATAGATTACTAAGTAGTAGTAGAGAGCCCTCCTTATTAACACTATATATAGTTATCTATATATAGCGCTTAATACCTATATTATTAGCTAAGCGTACCTAGAGCGTATATACTACGTAAGTGCTCTATTACTATCTCTTAATCTAGCCTAACTAAGGAAGCTCTACTCCTTTAATAGGTAGTAGGCTTATTTTAATAGTAGTCTTTTAACTAATTAGGCTAATATCTACCTAAGGGTCTAAAATAACCTATAGTTATCTCTCTAGGGTTATCTCCCTAGCTACGCTATATATGCGCTTTATGCCTAGTAAGATATATATTAGAATACACCTTACTATCCCTAGGTTATTAGTAAGGCTTAAGCTTTTCCTATCTTATTAATACGTATAGGGATCTAATTTAGGTTACTACTTTTATACTTATTAGTATAGTAGCCTTTCTTTTAATATTTAAAATAGGTAACACTATTCTTATCTTAAGGTAGCTTATTTATAGGAGAAGGTAGCTTCTCCTTTAGCTTTTAGTCCCTATATCTAGTGTTTCCCTTAGGACGTGTGTTATAATTACGTGTTAGAGAGGGTTAGCGTAGGTTTTACTTAAGTGTAGAGCCTAACGCTATTAAATCCTCTCTTATTACTAGTACTTAGTAGTAGTTAGTAATTACTTACTATATCTCTAGCTTTAGCTTTAAGAAAAGATGCTAGACTCTCTATTATTTAGTATAGGGAGTAAGTTAATCCTCTAGGACTTTAAGGTATATTATAAAGGAGTAAACTATTTAGTCCCTATACTATATTACCTAAGCGTGCGTTATAGCTACTTTAAGTATATAATTAATAGGGTTAGAGAGTAAGTTAAGTATATACGCCTTAAAATATAACTAAGTTAGTATTATAGTAGTTGCTCTAAACATGCGCTTAAAGTACGTGTACTATAGTTCTTAGGGGTTTCCTACTAAGTACTATATAGCCTAAAGAACCTTATCCTTATTATAGTAGAAAGTCTATAGTAATAGTAGAAAGGCTCCCTTATAAGAGTAAAAGAATTTATAATATTCCTTAAGGTTTTTTCCCTTATATTCTAATAGATCCTTTAATTTTAGTATGCGCTTTAAAGGTAGGGGCGTTAGCGCCCTAGATACGCCCTACTTATATATATTTTTAAGTATCTTAGGGATATCCTCTATTATACTCCCTATTAAGTCTAGGGTAGTGTCCCTTTCTAGGCTTTTAAGGTGTAGGATCTTAGCTTCTAGTTCACGTAGGCGTTATAGTTTCTAGAGTTTATTACGTCTCCTTTAGGTAGCTTAGATGCGCTTATTAAGCGTTAAGTCTGCGTCTAGCGTAGGGGTTTGCCGCTTATTACTTAGGGGGGAACTACTTACTAGTTCTTCCCTTAGTTATAGCTTAATAGGGGGTGGTTATATTTTTACTAGTAGTACCCCTTAGCTATTTACGTATATAGATAGAGCTATCTCTAGACTATTAAATAAGAAGTATTATTATATAAGGTTCTAGTTATAGGTAATAGTATTTACTTTATACTAGATAGAATAGTGTAGAGATAGCTATTAGTATAGTATTAATATAAGAATAATACTTGTCTTGCCTAAGCCCTACGCGAAGCGCAGGTTTTACGCAGCTTAGGCGCCAGGACACTAAACCTAGCTAGGGATGCACCTAATTAACTAGAATACTACAAGGTGTCTTCACAATGGGGTTGTTACAGGCTTAGACTTCTAGACCTATAGGTAGTGCTAGATTACCTTTAGAAAAATCGCGTTAGATTATGTTAAGGTAGAGACCTAGAGACTACTAAAAGCCTAGAGGAATTAGAGGCAAAGCTAATATCCTTCTATAACTAAACCCCCTAAAAGAAAAAGAAAAGATTTATTATTCTTATTAACTACTAAATATTAAATAAAGGTAAAGGAAAGGTATCTAGTTTAGCTACTTTTAAAAGCCTATTTACTAATAAAAAGAAATTAGATAAGGAAGACTTAATTAACAACGCCCTCCTAGACGGACCTACTTCCTATCTATCTCTTAAGGTACCTTATGCTCCTAGGAAATCTTAAAGTAACACCTCCCTTAAAGATAAATATATATTAACCCTATCTAAAAAGGAGAGGTTAGAGGAATAAGTTAAGCAACTTACTAATTAGTTATACAACACCTCCCTCTATAAGGAGATATAGGGTACTACCTAACTAGGCTAGTCTTTAGCTTCTATATTAAACCCTATAGTATATACTATAAAAGCTAAGAGATAATCTAAAAAGATACTAAATATCTCTATACTTAGTAATAGTGCTAATCCTACTTTTAGATAATAGCAAGCATCTATTTAGGATAGGCTAGAGATTAATACTAATTACTACCCCTCTTCTAGAGCTTAGATAGCGTTAGTCTAGGGACACTACTTAGGACTAGCAAGAGAATACTTAGAGCCACGTTACCTATCTAATTCCCTAAGTCTTTAGTTCTAAAAGGCTAAAGAAATAATTACCCTCTTTTAAACTTACTTTATTACTAGAAATAAGATAGCTAAGAGTTAGACTATATTTAACTACCTATATATAACTAATATAGAGATGTTCCCTACTTTTAAATTATAATTCTAGAGTCTTGCTATTAGAGGAGAAGTACCCTAATTAGAGTAGTATTACTACCTCTAGATTAAGATTACACCTTCCCTAAGGATACTAAACCTTACTTTTTAATAAAATTAGTATAATAATTTTAAGACTATAGTAGATTATCTTACTACTTTTAATATAGAACGCTGCCTATACCCTACCTTATCTCCTATTACTAGGACTACTCTATTATCTAGAAAAGGACTAACCCCCTTCTAATACTCTAGAAACTAGTCCTATTTAGACTCTAATTAGAAACCCTATAATAGACCTTTAATAGCTAAACCTTATATGCCCTACTTATAATAATAAGGTACTACCCCTTAAAATAATTAACCCCTATCTGCTACGCTAGCCACTCCTAGCGCTACTATAATAGGAACCCTAGTAACTTACTATAATTATAGAAAGCCTAGGCACTTCTCTAGTAACTACCCTAAACCCCCTAGGATTTAGGCTATAGATATAGAATAGGTTATTAAGAATTCTAAGGAAGAAGAAACTACTAAATTAACTAATTTAGATAGCTATTAGATAGGAAATAATAACGCCTAGGAGGATCCTCCTTCCTAGGCCTAACTTAATATAACCTATTAAACCTTTCCTTAACTAAATTATTTATTAGTTCCTATTTACTTATATATATAACCTTGTGCCTTAATAGATCTAGTGTTTGCCTAAATACCTTAGTAGATACTAGGGCCTAAGGTTATTTATTTCTTAATTTAAAAATTGCTTATAATATCTCTTTTATACTTAGGGTACCTATCTAAAAGCTACTATATAAGCTTACTATTAAAGGGTTCTAGGATTAGATTACCTCTCTAGTTACCTACTATATTTAACTTTATATAATAGTTAGTAGCTAAAAGGTTTATAACTGCCCCTTTATAATAGTAGACTTAGGTTCTTAGGATTATATTATTAGATAACACTAGCTAAAATAGTTCTAAATCCTAATTAATATAGATAAATCTTAACTAATCTAGCTAGAGAAATATCCTCTAACCTACAACCCTGCACCTCCTATTCTAGTACAACTCTACTAGCAAGTGCTATCTACTCTAGTTACTTATAATATCTTGCGAAGAGATACTGTTTAGGATTAAGAGGAGAACTAGAACTAAAATAGTCCTAGTTTAATTAATAGGATATGTAGTATACTTAAAATTCTAGCTACTTATAGGGCTACTACTAAACCTATTATACTACCTACCCTAGTCTAATTACTAACTATTACCCTACCTATTAAATTTTAAATTACTACTATTTCTACTAATACTTTCTATTTTAATATAAAAAAATCTTCTAATAAATTCTTTACTACTAGCCTATATAAGATTAAGTATAGGATCTAAACCCTATCTAAATAGGATACTCTTAACTATAGCTTATTAGATTAGAAGCTCCTATCTAACTATAACTCTTATTAGGACGTCTTTAATAAGGCTAAGGCTAATAAACTTCTAATCTACTAGCCTTATAACTATAAGATAGTCCTAGAGGAACCCCTTCTAAACTACTAGAGTCCCCTCTATTATTAAAATACTAAGGAACTCTAGGCTACTAAGGAATATATATAAGAGCACCTATAGAAAGGTTTTATTAAGACTAGTTAGAGCCTATTTACCTCTCCTATCCTATACGTTAAGAAGCTAAATAGAGGCCTTAGGATCTATATAGATTACTATAAGCTTAATAGCTTAATGTAAAAGGACGCATATTTAATACCCTATATAGATAATCTTTTATTCTAGCTAGCTAAAGCAAAAATCTTTATAAAATTAGATATTTATACTGCCTTTAATAAGATTAGAATAGACCCTAACTTAGAGGAGTACACTACTTTCTATACTAGGTATAGTACCTATAAATACAAAGTCCTACTATTTAGGCTATATAATAGACCTATAACCTATTAGCGCTATATAAATAATATACTAATAGATTATTTAGATAACTTCTATATTACCTATCTAGATAATATCCTTATTGTTGCAGGAGGGATATCAACTGGATCACGGAGCATCTTGATCCCGATCAATCCCGATCAATCCTGGTCAATACCCCTGTATGACCCACTATCTGATCGACTGCCAGCTCACTGCCAAGTGCCCAACAAAAAGCAGGAGCTCTGGTAAGGAAGGTTTACCGATCATTCACCTTCTGGTAAGGGTAGCTGAAGCTCTATATATATATGAGTCCGATCGTAGTAGATACAATCCAATGATCCATCTCCCAAATCATTCCTGACCTCAGTGATCCAAATTTCCACACTTATCTACTCTAAAGACCTTGCTACTTATAAGGACTATATTTAAAAAGTCCTTAAGTATCTTTATTCTACTAGATTATAGGCTAATATTAAGAAAAGCAAATTCTATATAACCTATACCTATTACCTTAGATATATCCTTACTAATAAAGGCTTAGAGGTAGATCCTAATAAAGTTAAAGTACTCTAAAACTAGTCCACTCCTAAGATAATAACTAGAGTAAAGTCCTTTCTAGGATTTACTAGATTCTACTAGCAATTTATAGAAAACTTCTCTAAGATAGCTAAGCCCTTAACTACTCTCTAGAGCCCTGCTACCCTATTTATATAGACTTTAGAATGCTAATAAGCCTTTAACTAGCTTAGGAATGCCCTACTAGTAATCCTAAGCTTAGCTTACTTCTATCCTAAGTATCCTCTAAAACTAGAGATAGACGCCTCTAATAGAGTTATTGTAGCTATCCTCTTATAGGAGCATCCTAATAGGAAATAGTACCCTATATCCTTCTTTAGTTAGACCCTTACTAGTTTTAAACTTAACTAGGAAATCTATAATTAAGAATTATTTATAATAATCTGCGCCTTTAAGAAATAGCGTGCTAACCTAATAAGTACTTAGCACCTTAGTAGAGTATACATAGACTATAGAGCACTAGAGTACTTTATATCTACTAAAGTCCTTAGTGCTAGGCAAGCTAGATAGCTAGAGGTTATAAGTCCCTTTAACTTCAAAATTAAGTATACTCCTGGATCTTATAACGCCTAAGCTAATATCCTAAGTAGAAGGGAATAGGATATAATTAACCTTAAGACTACTTAAAGGGATAATTATTTATAAGTAATAATTACCCTAGATAGGTTATACCCCTAAATTAACTCTAACTTAGCGCAAGACTACCTAGCTAAGCGTTCCTTACTAATCCTTGCTTTTGTAACAATAGGGCAGAATTGCCTGCCTATTGTTCTATGCCAAGTTAGGCCCAATAAAGGCCCGACTCACTGATGTATATAGAGAATAGCTCGCCTATAGTTAGGATAGGCATGTTCTTCTTGTCCTTTTGTACAAGACCTATAGGTGTAGGAATCTTATCCTTTTCTGTATAGACGCGCACTCCTATATGCCTTTAAGTTATATAGGATACCTTTTAGATACCCTACCTACCTAAGTTATTATATTATAAGAAGAACATTATCCTAGCTAGTAATAGTATTTAAGAATATCGCACTTATTATTATTTTAAGCTACTAATTTAGTTCTAGTAGCTATCTAACCCTACAACTCTATAGTTAGAATAGCTATTAGAACTTCTAATAACCAAAGCCTATAGGCTTAGACTTCTAGACCTATAGGTGGTGCTAGATTACCTTTAGAAAAATCGCGTTAGATTGCGTTAAGGTAGAGACCTAGAGACTACTAAAAGCCTAGAGGAATTAGAGGTAAAGCTAATATCCTCCTATAACCAAACCCCCTAAAGAAAAGATTTATTATTCTTATTAACTACTAAATATTAAATAAAGGTAAAGGAAAGGTATCTAGTTTAGCTACTTTTAAAAGCCTATTTACTAATAGAAAGAAATTAGATAAGGAAGACTTAATTAATAACGCCCTCCTAGAAGGACCTGCTTCCTATCTATCTCTTAAGGTACCTTGTGCTCCTAGGAAATCTTAAAGTAACACCTCCCTTAAAGATAAATATATATTAACCCTATCTAAAAAGGAGAGGTTAGAGGAATAAGTTAAGCAACTTACTAATTAGTTATACAACACCTCCCTCTATAAGGAGATATAGGGTACTACCTAACTAGGCTAGTCTTTAGCTTCTATATTAAACCCTATAGTATATACTATAAAAGCTAAGAGATAATCTAAAAAGATACTAAATATCTCTATACTTAGTAATAGTGCTAATCCTACTTTTAGATAATAGCAAGCATCTATTTAGGATAGGCTAGAGATTAATACTAATTACTACCCCTCTTCTAGAGCTTAGATAGCGTTAGTCTAGGGACACTACTTAGGACTAGCAAGAGAATACTTAGAGCCACGTTACCTATCTAATTCCCTAAGTCTTTAGTTCTAAAAGGCTAAAGAAATAATTACCCTCTTTTAAACTTACTTTATTACTAGAAATAAGATAGCTAAGAGTTAGACTATATTTAACCGCCTATATATAACTAATATAGAGATATTCCCTATTTTTAAGTTATAATTCTAGAGTCTTGCTATTAGAGGAGAAGTACCCTAATTAGAGTAGTATTACTACCTCTAGATAAAGATTACACCTTCCTTAAGGATGCTAAACCTTGCTTTCTAACAGAATTAGCATAATAATTTTAAGACTATAGTAGATTATCTTACTACTTTTAATATAGAACGCCGCCTATACCTTACCTTATCTACTTCTACCTAGACTACTCTATTATCTAGAAAAGGACTAACCCCCTTCTAACACTCTAGAAACTAGTCCTATTTAAACACTAATTAGAAACCCTATAATAGACCTTTAATAGCTAAACCTTATATACCCTACTTATAATAATAAGGCACTACCCCTTAAAATAATTAACCCCTATCTGCTACGCTAGCTACTCCTAGCGCTACTATAATAGGAACCCTAGTAACTTACTATAATTATAGAAAGCCTAGGCACTTCTCTAGTAACTACCCTAAACCCTCTAGGATTTAGGCTATAGATATAGAATAGGTTATTAAGAATTCTAAAGAAGAAGAAACTACTAAATTAACTAATTTAGATAGCTATTAGACAGGAAACAACAACGCCTAGGAGGATCCTCCTTCCTAGGCTTAACTTAATATAACCTATTAAACCTTTCCTTAACTAAATTATTTATTAGTTCCTATTTGCTTATATATATAACCCTATACCTTAATAGATCTAGTATTTGCCTAAACGCTTTAGTAGATACTAGGGCCTAAGGTTATTTATTTCTTAATTTAAAAATTACTTATAATATCTCTTCTACGCTTAGGGTACCTATCTAAAAGCTACTATACAAGCTTACTATTAAAGGGTTCTAGGATTAGATTACCTCCTTAGTTACCTACTATATTTAGCTTTATATAGTAGTTAGTGGCTAAAAGGTCTATAACTGCCCCTTTATAATAGTAGACTTAGGTTCTTAGGATTATATTATTAGATAATACTAGCTAAAATAGTTCTAAATCCTAATTAATACTAATAAATCTTAACTAATCTAGCTAGGGAAATATCCTCTAACCTACGACCCCGCACCTCCTATTCTAGTACAACTCTACTAGCAAGTGCTATCTACTCTATTTACCTACAATATCTTATAAAGAGACGCCCTTTAGGATTAAGAGGAGAACTAGAACTAAAATAGTCCTAGTTTAATTAATAGGATACGTAGTATACTTAAAATTCTAGCTACTTATAGGGCTACTACTAAATATATTACGCTACCTACCCTAGTCTAAACGCTAACTGTTACCCTACCTATAAAATTCTAAATTACTACTATTTCTGCTAATACTTTTGTTGAAATTTGGATCACTAAGGTTAGGAATGATTTGGGAGATGGATTATTAGATTATATCTACTACGATCGGACTTATATATATAGAGCTTTAGCTACCCTTACTAGAAGGTAAATAATTAGTAAACCTTCCTTACTAGAGCTCCTGCTTTTTATTAGGCACTTAGCAGTAAGCTAGCAGTTAATTAGATAGTGGGTTATACAGGGGTATTAACCAGGATTAATTAGGATTAATTAGGATTAAGATGCTCTATAATCTAGTTAATATCCCTCCTATAATATACCCCCTAGGTGTAGGTAGATCTTTTATTATTATAGTTACGCTTATAGTTAGTAGGTAGTGTAGCTAATTAGAGCGTTATATATCTAAAGGGTTAAATTAGCTTACCCTTTAGATACTAACTAGCGCGCTTTCCTTATTTAGCCTACGCTTACGCGTGTAGATATTGTCTAGATAGAGCTCTATAACTCTATCTACCTAACTATAATCTTTTACTATAGCTTAAGTTATAAGATTATATAACCCTAAAGATCTAAAATATACTTATATCCCTACTAACCTATATCTTAGTTAAAGTTAAAACCTACTACTTACGCTTACTCTACCTACGCTACCCTTATTACCTCCTGCGTAGCTAAAGCTATAGTTACTAAAGTTACTACTACTAAAAAAGAGCGTGCTACTACTAAGTGTAAGGCTATTATAGAGTGTGCAGTAGCTAAGCGCATAGCTGCTACTACTATAGCTAAGATTGTAAAGCTAAGGCAAGGCGCTCCTGCTCTAGCTCCTACTACTCTAGCTCTAACTCTAGCTCCTACTCCCCCCTAGACCCTGCCTAAGGCCCCTGCTCCTGCGCCTACTCCCTCTCTAGCTCCTAAGGAGACCCTAAGATCCTCCTGCTATAGAGAGCCTAGTATTTATTATACTAAAACTTGTCTAAATTATCTACGCTTAGCGCTCTTTAATAAGTCTAATAGCAAGTGCTATAACTCTTCTAGTAGGGGGACTTAGTGCTAGTAGTACTCCTCTAGGTATAGCTATATCCTAATATATATAATTTATACAAGAATTTTTCCTTTATAATACTTTTAGTAAGATCTTATACTAATAAACTAATTAATAGCCCTAAGCTTGCCTAACGCTCTACGCTATCCTTCCTAGTAAGGAAGTAGGTAGGTAAGAGCTAAGACCTTCTTAAGGATAAGAAGCAAAGGGTCTTAGTGCTCCTTAAGGAGAGCGAGGCTAAATAGTAGGAGCTAGTAAAAGCTACTGCTGCTGCTGCTAAGCTTGCGCGTAAGGCTGCTTCTGCAGCTAAGGGCGCCTAGAGCTCCTTATTAGAAGATAAGGACTCTAGCTCCTCTAAGGTTCCCCCTATAGATCCTAGGGTAGGGCAACCTAGGCAGCTCCCTATAGACTCTAAGGCACGCTTTGCGCGCGTAATAGAGCTCCTTAGGGAAGCTACCTAGTTAATAATAGAGAGGTAGGCTATAGTTAGTTATTTTTATATTATATATTAATAGATCTTATATACTACCTTACTTTAATTAATACTATATAATATATACTCTACTATTATATAACTTTAGGTACTCCCTAAACCTTATAAATTATTATATAGTTAGGTTTTTAGTAAGCCTATTAGCTAGTATATTGCTAGTAGGTAGGTAGGTAATATAGAAAGATCCCTTTATATACTCTTACCTAAGCTATATATTTTAAATATCTATATAGCGCAGCTTAGTAGTAATCCTTTTATTATTGCCTACTACTAACCTAATAGTTTATTAATTATTATAATTAATTATCTAGGTAGTATCTAAAGTAAGGTGTATTTTAGTTAAAAAACGTTTTAACACTATTACTTCTTTACTTACTTACTTAAGCGCAAGGAGCTCTACCTTAGTAGTTAAAGTAGTAATAGTTAATTATTAAGCTGCCTTCTAAATAATAGGTCCTCTAAAGAGCGTAATTAGGTATCTATATAATAATTGCTAAGTATTAATATTATTAGTAAATAACGCATTACTATATATTATAAGCTTATTAGGATCCCTATTCCTATATTAGATTAATTAGTATTAAGTTTAGTATAGATAGACAATTACTTAATTAACCGCATTAAAGTATTATTTAGATAGGTTAGTAAGGTATTAGGAGAGCTAGGAGGCTGTATAGGCAATATTAGGGCGCACTATAATTAAGGTGTAAAGGATTAATCTAACGCGCTCCTAATAGTCCTTAATCTCCTTTTTAGTGGCTTCTCTAGTGCTCTTTTTAATATCTTTACTTAATAGTAGTGTAGTAGGGAATTTTCCTATCTCTGCTAGATTAAATTTCTTTATAATCTTATTAATATATTTATTATAAACAAGCGTTATTGTCTGTCTCTTTCTATCCTAGATTACTCTTACCCCTAGAAACTAGCTTACAGGTCCCTTCTCTTCTATAGTATATCTTTGCTTTAGAGCTTAGATAACCTTGTAAGCTTAGCTTGCGTAGTTTTAGTAATAGAGCGATAGGATATTATCCACATAGAATATTAACAAGATACTGCGATCTCTATTAAAGAATAGGCATAGCTCCTCTTTAGAAGTAGTAAGCTTATTTTCTTAGAGTGTAGTTAAGAGCTTATTATACTATAATAATAGTAAGTCTTTTAGTCTATATAGAGCTCGTTTAAGCTTAACACACTTCCTAGGTATTTAATATCCTTTAGGTAGCTCGCAGATAACTATAGGGTGTTAATCCCTTAAGGCGTTAAGGAAAGCTCTAACAACGTTATATTAATATATCTTAAGGTTAAACTTAGCTCTAATAGCTATTACAGTCCTAAAGGTTTAAGCTACTAGGGTAGCTGCGTAGGTTAAATAAATTAAGTTAGTAAGCTATAGATCTCCTCTTACTACTATCCTTGCTTTGCACTTAATTAGGTAACTATCCTAATTAAGCTTGTATGTAAACACCTATTTAAGTAGGAGTAAACGCTCTCCTTTAGTTAGCCTATTAATCTCCTCCTAGGTACTAGCTTTTAGCAGAGTATTAATTTCTTTATATACTGCGTCTCTAAATTACTATCCTATTTAGTAGTTATAGAGATCCTTCTATTATTTTAGCTCTTTTTGTAGAGCGTCCTAGTGCGTATTCCTTTTAGGGTTTTTAGGAGATTTACTCCCTATTACTACTATAATTACAGCGTAGATTGTAGTATTTAGTTTAGGATATACTAAAAGATTATATAAGGGATTTCTAATTAGATCTATATCTAATAGATCTATTACTATATATATCCCTACACTTATAGATCCTCCTAGTAGTTTATTAGGGTCCTGTCCCTAAGCTTGCTTACTAACACGCGTTAGTGGCAGTCCTTTAACTTGCAGTTTTCTACTTTTTCTAGGAGCTCTAGGTGCCGCTTATAAGGGATCTACAGGAGATATAGAATCTAGTCCTAAAGCGGGTGGGTAGGAGCTCTGCTCACCACCCCTATAAGGGCTAGATAGGGTGCTCTTACCTATCTCTGTGCTCTTATAGAGTAACCTACTAATAGCACTCTCCCCTCTAGGTCTTTCTTAGGAGCTACCTATCGTGGCGTTAAAGTAAGTTAGATTACTACTATCTTAGGTAGTAAGACCCTAATCTATAACCTGCATAGATCCTTTATCTCCTATACTAAAGTTTAGTTCTAGTGTTAGTTTAGGAGTTTAGAGCCCTATTAGCTTAGGGGACTTTATATAGATCCTTTGTGCTAAGCTAGCTGTGCTTAGTACCTACGCTAGAGGTGTCTGCTTAGGGGGTTGTGAATTACTAGGCTAGCTAGCCTAATTATCTACCTCCTCTAGCTCTACCCTACCCCCTAGCTCCTACGCTAGGTTTAGTCCTCCTTGCTTACTAGACTCCTTATATTACTCTACTACAATACAAAGCTAATTAAAGATATTAAGCTCTTTATATACTTCTCCTATATCGCAGATCTTATTTTTACTAATAACGTTAACTATCTTTTAAGCCTCTAACTATTAAAGCTACTCTAGATCTTTCTCTTTATAGAAAAGATCCTTATTAAAGGTAACGTTCCGCGTTATAATAATCTAATTAAGCAAGGGGATCTATATCCTATATATATTAGATGCTCTGTATCCTACTAGATATCTAATATAACTCTAAGGGTTCACCTTAAAAACCCTCTTGTAACGCCTAGCTGCTTAATCTTAGTTAAGGGGGTAAGCTTAACAGCTATAGGCGTATATTCCGCTCTAATTAGGACAGAGATTAGTAGTTACCTCCCTTATCTACTCTAGTTGCCACCACCTAAAGTATCTAGTAAACTAACAATCTAGCACTTTGTTAGGTAATATTATATTGTAAGCATAGGACAGGCTTATATTATATAGCTAAGTTGCTACTTTAACAATTTTAGGCTAGAGCTTTATTAGTAGGTTAGCACTAATCCTTATTTTAATTAATTTTGTTATAATCTCCTGCCCTACTCTTTCTACTCCTCTATTAGGTTTATAGGTATATATAGGTAAGCTCTTAATTTTAATACTATTATTAGCTGCCTAGATCTAAAAGTAAGATTTGCCACGCTAAGGGAGCGTTGCAACGTTGTTATCTTATATAATCTTAACTATACTAAGCTTATATTAGTTAAGTATTAAGCTCTTAAAATTTTTAAACACCTATATAATCTTATTAAGGTTTTTAGCTTACAGTAGATAGGTATAAAGCTTTCCTAAGTAGTCGCACTTTAATACTAAGATCTATTACTTATAAGCTATACCTATTAGCATATTAAATAGATCCTATAATACCTAGTAGTATAGACGTAGTAATCTTTCCCTTAGTTGTCTTAATATAACCTATTAGGCATGTGTAATAGCGTAGTGCTTGCATTTGCTCCTAGGAGTTCCTTTAATCCTAATATTTATAGCTAACTTAACTAGAGCTTTAAGCGCCTTAGGTCCTAAATAGCCTAATTATTAGTGCTAAAGCTCCTCACTATTGTGTCTTAGGTAAGTTGTCTAGGATTGCTAGGGTTATTTAGGCACTATGCTTTAGATTATTAGATAAGGAGTAGAGGGCTTGTATTCTAGGAAAGTTAAGTTAAACTTGCGTAGTAACTTAGCTAATATAACGCTCTTTTCTAATAATCTAAACTGCAAGGTAGCATCTAGCCTAAGGAACTAAACTCCTGCTTTAAGTAATTAAGCTTCTAATATAATATTTACATAAAAACCTTCTACTAATACTACGTTAGTAAGCACTAAATCTTCTATTTTTAGACCTCTTGGTCTATTAAGAGTATTAGGGATTACTCTTGTCCCTCTGCCTAAGATTAGAAAAGCTTAAGTTCCTGCTTTAACTGTCTTATATTTAACTAATCTAAATAAGCTTTCTTCTAGGTAGCTTATATTATTAACTAGGTACACTACACCCCTATTATTAAAGATAGTGCTCTTTAATAGAGCGTAAGCTTTAAAGTCTATAGTTAAATAGATCCTGTTTGTTTTCTCCGCTATTAATATAGGGTTAATTAGTGCCGCCTAGATACTACCTAGATAGGTGATCGTGCTTGCCTTACTACTATAATCTTAATTAATAGGATAGGACTTAATTAGAGCTTTTTTTAACTCTTTAAATTTTAGATTCCTATTAATCTTTTTCTTAATCTCTAATTATTAAGTAGTAGTAAGCTTGTTACCTGTATTAATCTAAGCTTTAATAACGTTTTTGTATTTAGGAGGTTTCTATAGGTAAGATCTACTGCATAGGTATAAAGACTCCTTCTTAGGTTAGTTAGAAGGTAGAGCTCCTATTATTGCAAACACTCTAGGACCCTTAGAGCTTAATCTTATGTTGTTCTCTTAGAGCAGTAATAAATAGATCTTAGTAACCTATAGGAGGTTATAAGTTAGCTCTCCTATTACTAACTTTTTAATAATCCTTTAAAATATAGTTTAACCCTAATCTAGTAAGATCCTAGTAGATAGAGCTTTAAGATAATCCTATACTACGAGCTATCCTTTAATATTAGGAACGTTGTATACCTTAGCTTGCGTATATAGGATTATCCACTCCTTCTACTAGTAATTAGCGTCTTAGCTACTTATCTTTGCCTTAGCAAGATAAGCTTTATACTACGATCTCGCTAGTATTGCAGCGCTTAAGTTAGTTAGCGCTAGGTTATTGCAGAGCACTTAGATTAGTGCTTAGAGGGTTACTCTTCCTTAATTAACAAGCTCTATATAGGCTAGGGTAAGGATCCCTTAATCTACTATGTTGTTAACCTATATAAAGAGGTTCTAGATTACTAATAACTTTAATACCTAATCTAATAAGCGAGCTTAGTACTATACTATTTAGAGTTTATACTGCTCGCTTATTATATTAGATAGCGTGATATCTGTTAGCATATTAGGCTTAATAGGTTTATTCTTAAAGTAGTTTTTAGCATCTAGAGCCTTAGGGTCTACCTCTACCTAGATCCCTTTAGTTAGGGCATGGTATCTGAATTAAATGTACTAGGTGGGCCAGTTAGTTAATCTAGTAAGTAGGATATCCCCCTTTAGGATTTAGTCGCTTATAGTAGAAGAGTAATAAGTAAGCTTTTGCTTAAGAAATAGTATAACAAAAGAGTAAAGCTTTTGCTAGCTTAGTGTCCAAGTTAAATAATACGCTTAAATAGATAGGACGATCTTTAATAAGGTAAAGCGCGAACTAGGCTTATAACTGTTAAAATTTAGATTACTAAGGTTAGGAATAATTTAGGAGATGGATTATTAGATTATATCTACTACGATCGGACTTATATATATAGAGCTTTAGCTACCCTTACTAGAAGGTGAATAATTAGTAAACCTTCCTTACTAGAGCTCCTGCTTTTTGTTAGGCACTTAGCAGTAAGCTGGCAGTTGATTAGATAGTGGGTCATACAGGGGTATTGACCAGGATTAATCGGGATTGATCGGGATCAAGATGCTCCGTGATCCAGTTGATATCCCTCCTGCAACAACTTTCTATTTTAATATAAAAAAATCTTCTAATAAATTCTTTACTACTAGCCTGTATAAGATTAAGCGTAGGATCTAAACCCTATCTAAATAGGATACTCTTAACCATAGCTTGTTAGATTAGAAGCTCCTATCTAACTATAACTCTTATTAGGACGTCTTTAATAAGGCTAAGGCTAATAAACTTCTAATCTACTAGCCTTATAACTATAAGATAGTCCTAGAGGAACCCCTTCTAAACTACTAGAGTCCCCTCTATTATTAAAATACTAAGGAACTCTAGGCTACTAAGGAATATGTACAAGAGCACCTATAGAAAGGTTTTATTAAGACTAGTTAGAGCCTATTTACCTCTCCTATCCTATGTGTTAAAAAGCTAAATAGAGACCTTAGGATCTATATAGATTACTATAAGCTTAATAGCTTAATACAAAAGGACGTGTATCTAATACCCTATATAGATAATCTATTATCCTAGCTAGCTAAAGCAAAAATCTTTACTAAGCTAGATATTTATGCTACCTTTAATAAGATCTAAATAGACCCTAACTTAGAGGAGTATACTACTTTCTATACTAGGTATAGTGCCTATAAATGCAAAGTCCTACTATTTAGGCTATATAATAGACCTGTAACCTATTAGCGCTATATAAATAATATACTAATAGATTATTTAGATAACTTCTACATTACCTATCTAGATAATATCCTTATCTACTCTAAAAACCTTGCTACTTATAAGGACTATATTTAAAAAGTCCTTAAGCGTCTTTGTTCTGCTAGATTATAGGCTAATATTAAGAAAAGCAAATTCTATATAACCTGTACCTATTACCTTAGATATATCCTTACTAACAAAGGCTTAAAGGTAGATCCTAACAAAGTTAAAGTACTCTAAAACTAGTCTGCTCTTAAGACAATAACTAGAGTAAAGTCCTTCCTAGGATTTACTAGATTCTACTAGCAATTTGTGGAAAACTTCTCTAAGATAGCTAAGCCCTTAACTACTCTCTAGAGCCCTGCTACCCTATTTGTATAGACTTTGGAATACTAACAAGCCTTTAACTAACTTAGGAATGCCCTACTAGTAATCCTAAGTTTAGCTTACTTCTATCCTAAGTACCCTCTAAAACTAGAGATAGACGCCTCTAATAGAGTTATTGCAGCTGTCCTCTTATAAGAGTATCCTAATAGGAAATAGTACCCTATATCCTTCTTTAGTTAGACCCTTACTAGTTCTAAACTTAACTAGGAAATCTATAATAAAGAATTATTTATAATAATCTACGCCTTTAAGAAATAGCGTGCTAACCTAATAAGTACTTAGCACCTTAGTAGAGTATACATAGACTATAGAGCACTAGAGTACTTTATATCTACTAAAGTCCTTAGTGCTAGGCAAGCTAGATAGCTAGAGGTTATAAGTCCCTTTAACTTCTAAATTAAGTATACTCCTAGATCTTATAACGCCTAAGCTAATATCCTAAGTAGAAGGGAATAGGATATAATTAACCTTAAGACTACTTAAAGGGATAATTGTTTACAAGTAATAATCGCCCTAGATAGGTTATACCCCTGAATTAACTCTAACTTAGCGCAAGACTACCTAGCTTAGCGTCCCTTACTAATCCTTGCTTTAATTACAGCAGTTTAGAACCCTATAACTCTTAGATCCCTAGAACTTGTTAAAACTCTTCTCTAAGAAAATAGGTCCTTATTCCTAATAGAAAGATTAGAGTTACCTAAGCACTATTAGATAGAAAATAGACTCCTTCTCTACTAGGATTAACTTTGCGTGCCTGCTAGATTAGTCCTATATACTAGACTAATTTATAAGGCTTATAATTAAGTGTCTACTACCTACCTATTAGCTACTAAAACCTATTAGATTCTAGCCTAATATTACTATTAGAAAGGTATAGAGACTACCTATAAACGCTACGTTTAGAACTGTATCCTATGTAGGAGAGGGCACCTAAGATAGCACTAACTCCCTAGCATACTCTACCCCCTTCCTATCCCTAGTCTACTAATGCAACACCTGTGTATTAATTTTAAGGATTTTCCCTAGGATTAATGTAGTTATAATTAGATTATAGTTATTATTAATTGCCTATTAAAGCAAGCTATTACTATCCCTTGCTATAAAACTATAGACGCCTAAGGTATAGCTACCTTATTTGTTTAGTAGGTGTACTAATTTAGACACACTCTAGATACTATTATTTCTAATTAAGGCCCTTAGTTTATATCTAGTTTCTAGTCTAAGTTCTATTAGATTATAGGCACTAAAGTTAAGCTCTCTACTACCTACTGTGAAGGACTTGGGCTTATGCCTAAGCCTAGGTCTAACACAAGATAGACCAAGTCTAACACTACTACTAAGTGAACACACTAGACACCTATAAAAAGGCGTGGAGGGCTTATCTCTCCTTTAAGATACTAAATACTATTATTAACACTTATTGCATTCTCCCTTAAGGCTAGTCTATAATATTTTAGTATCTTCTTCTAAATATACTATAATAGTAATAAGAGATAGACGCGCTAGATATTTAGAATAACTAGGTGCAACCTAATATAGTAGAAAGGCTAATATAATAGGTCTATAGATTAATAGAATAATAGGCTTAAGACTCTACTATAATAGCTATACTACGTTAATAGAATAAGGAAATACGTAATTAAATTCTATCCTAACCCTCCTCTAAGCCCGCTAGGTTTAATAATATACTACCTCTACCCTCTCCTACCTTACGTTGTAAACCCTTCCTAGTTAGCTTGCTATATAATAGCACTAAGGTAAACTTCTCCTCCTAGTAAATAACTATAGAGTTTAAACTGCGTGTAGATAAGGTCTTTATTAGGGATAAGGAGGCAAGGTTTATATATATTTAGTCCTAGTTATTGCCTATAGTCTAGCGCGCTATAGCACTATACTTTAAGGATAGTGCACGTAAGCGTTAGGATATAAGCAGGTTTCTTAACTACCTAGTATTCTATTATAGTAACTATTATAGGTAGGAGCGCGCCTAAGTTATATTAGAATACTTATATTAGGGCTAAAATTAGCCTTTTATAGAGTTCTTTATAAATTTTATATAGCTCCTTATATAGTTAGGAGGTTTATACTAGGATAATAAATAGAAGCTTTTATAACTTTAGTAATCTCTTAATAGTTATATATGCTTAGTTTCCCTTAATAGGGGAGTCTCTAGGATAAACTATAACATAGCTATAGAGGAATATAAGATAATTATAGTAGATATTAAAATAGCCTCTCTAGAACTAGGTTTTCTTTAGGCTAGTAAGTCTAAGGAACCCTAGTAGAAGTCTACCTTAGATTAGGATAGTAATATAAATATAGTAGAAGTAGTAGCCTTATTAAGTGCACCTACTAAACTACTAATATTATATCCTAACTAGATCCTATAGGACCTGTTTAATATATAGAAACTAGTAAAGGTCTACACCTAGTGTAGATAGGGTAGTTATTTTATACGTGTATGCCCTAATACCCTATTACTATAACTAGTAGGTGTTAAGATAGTTGTAGTATTAGCAAGCGGCCCTAATTTAAGAAACTAGCTGCCCCTAACTTTAGGCTAAGTTAGGGGTATAAGGAGGACACTATAATAGAGGAATTATTAATAGTAGAGGCTATTAAGTATCCCCTAGATATTAAGGCTAGGTTAAATAATCCTCCTTTCTTTATTCCCCTCCTCCTAGGTAGAGTAGAGAATATATAAGCAATAGTTAATTTAGGGTGCTAGTATTTTAGTGTAGTTAAGGAAAAGTTAGTAAGATAGATTAGTAGGAACTTTATAGATATTCCCCCACGACCCTTGTAATATACCTAGGGAATTGCTAAGGGTACAAGAATTTTATAGTTAGTAGTATTAGACTATAATTTAGATAGTTAGTAGTCTTAGCTTTTAGCCTATATAGTACCTAGTCTCTCCTATTAACTAATACTAGGTAGACTATAGCTATATAGAGAGGGCGTTATTATAGATATTCTATAAGGTAAATTAATAATTAGGAAGGTAGGAAATATAGTAGTATAAGAGAGTAGGAGACACCTATATCCTACCTATATCTCTATTATCTTAGGTTTAGTTATAGCAGGGTTGCTAAATTAAGGACCCTAATAGGAAGATATATAGGTATAAACTTTTATAATAAATATACTAGATATTTTATAGGTAATATATAACTTGCGCCTAATAAAATATCTAGGAAGTGTTAATAAGGGAAGTCCTATTAATATACATACTATATATATTACTAATAGCACAGTTCCCTATAAGCCTAAGTATAAAACTAGAAAGATAAAGTTGCTACTAGAACTATAAGAGTTTAAGGACCTATTTAATAAAGAGTTAGCAAGTGGTTTGTTACCTTATTAAGGTAGTATAGATTACTATATTTAGTTAATAACTCTCCTAGATAGAACCTAGCCTAACCCCCTATAGGGTCCCCTATACCCTATATCTTATAATTAATTGCTAGAACTAAGAATATAACTTACTAGATTAATAGACAAGAGCTAGATCTAAGTAAGCTCTTCTATAGCTAGAGCTCTAGTGTTACTAGTAAAGAAGCTATTAGGTGGTTAGCGCCTTTGTATAGATTACTAGATACTTAATAGCATAATAATATTAGACTAATACCTACTACTACTTATTAAGGAAACTTTATATACACTATCTAGTGTAAATTAGTTTATAAAAGTAGACGTTTGCGCTACCTTTTATAAAGTTAGAATAGTAGAAGGTTATAAGTCCTTAATAGCTTTCTATACCTAGTTTAGGTTATATAAATAGTTAGTATATCTATTTAGTCTTAGTAGTGCGCTATCTACTTTCTAATAATATATTAATACTACACTTGTAGAGTTACTTAGATTATATATAATAGCCTACCTTAATAATATCCTAATTTATTTAGGAGGAGACTAGTTTAACTATATAGAAAAAGTAAAGCGTGTACTTACGCTATTAAAAGAAGCAGGACTATACCTAGACTTAGAGAAGTGTGTGTTTAGTATTAAGGAGGTACGCTACCTAGGCTATATTATTAAGGCAGGTAAATTACTTAGACCTAACCCTAAAAAGCTTAGGGTAGTATAGGAATAGGAATCCCCTAGGAATATAAGAGAGGTAAGGAGTTTTCTAGGTTTTACTAACTTCTACTATAATTTTATCGCAAAGTTTTCTAAAGTAGTAGCGCCTTTAAACTAACTAACTAGGAAGGACACCCTATTCTAATAGGGAGAGGAAGAATAGAGTATATTTAATACACTAAAAAAGGTATTTATATCTAGACTAGTACTAATATAATAGGACCTAGCTAAAGAAATATTATTAGAAGTAGACTATTTAGGATACGCTCTTAGGGGTTGCTTATTATAAAAAGTTAGGGGCATCTAGCGCCTAGTTACTTACTACTCTATAGTACTAATACTAGAGAGACAAAACTACACTATATATAATAAGGAATTGCTAGCTATTATTAAGTGTCTTAAAAGCTAGTTAGTAGAGTTATAGAGCGTTTATAAACTATTTATAATATTTATAGACTATAAAAACCTAGAGTACTTTACTAGCCTTTAAAGCTTAAGTAAGTAATAGTGCTACTAGGTAGAGGAACTTTTAAAATATTAGTACATCCTATAGTATAAACCTAGCTATCTTATAGGATAACCTAATACCTTAAGTAGGTAACCATAAGACTTAAACTCCTCTAAAGCAATACTATAGTTAGTAATGCGCCCTAAATTAATTTAGGTTATAGTGTTAGAAGCAGAGGAGGCGTCTAATTTACTAAAGGGCGCTAGCCTTTTTGCTAACCTGTATATATAGACACTATAGGACAAAGTAGTATTAGAAGATAAGATATACTAAGTGCGTCTTAATATAGTTTAGAAAGGTGCTAGGTCTTTCCTAGTTCTAGCTAACACAAAGTAATAGATTAGGGACTATATAATTAGTACATACAGCACTTTGCTTTAGAGGGGCGTTATTTAGTTACTAATATAGGAACCCCTTATAACTACTATTATATAGTAAGCATATAAATTAGGTTTAGTAGGATATCTAGGAAAGAATATAATATTTTAAATACTACGCTGTAACTATTATTAGGATAGAATATTAGGAGACGTTGCGTAGTATATTTAGAACTGCTATTATTATAGTGCTTATATCTCCTAGAGGCGCTAATAGGGTCTATTATAACCTATACTAGTTACGTTATAATACTAGTCCTAAATATCTATAGATTTTATAGTTAACCTACCTATAAAAGATAATAGAAAACCTTAGTACCTATTAGTTATTACTAATAGATTATCTAAATATATTTAGCTTAAAGTAATAGTCTCTATAGTAGCTAATTATTGTGCAAGGATCTTCTAGGATAACTAGTAGTAGTTCTAGGGCTTCCTATCCTCTATTATTACTAACTAAGGCTCTAACTAGTTAGGATCTTTTTAGATAATATTATACTAGATAATAAAGATAAACTAGTTACTATCTACTATATACTACCCTTAGATAGATAGTAGGATAGAGTAGGTAAACTAAGAAGTGCAGGTAGTGCTGCGTATAATAGTATGCTTTAAGTAGACTAACTAGCCTAACTACCTACTAGCCTGCTAACTTGCACTTAATAATAGGGACTCTAGTATAACTAGTATTAGCCTAAATCTACTTTTAAATAGGTATACTATAGATACGCTATAAAAGTTAATATTACTACTAGTAAAGCCTAAGAATCCTTATAAGGAGGCTATAGCATTCTTATTGCACCTATAAAGGGGTGTAGAGCTAGCGTAAGCTACTATTACGTTCTAATAGTAATAATAATAGGAAGTAATAAACTAGTCCTAACGCCTAGCTAAAAAGTTCCTAAAAGGTAATATAGTTTAGTTTATAATACGTAATATAAAGATAAACTAACTAAGTAAAAAGTTTAACTAGCTATAGGTAAAGTATAAAGTAATAAAAGTTCCTACTCTACTTATAGTAGTATTAGACTTACTAGGGAGCTTATATAAGACTATGTATATAGATCTACTAGAGAGAGCTACTAATAACCTGCTACTAAGCTAGAAGCTTTAGGACTTATAACTAGGTCTAATAGTTACTCTAGAAAATAAAGATATAACGCTAGATAAATAGGAAGTAGAAGAGATCCTTTGTGTAAAGAATATAAGAGAAAAAGGGAAGTGTTAAGTCCTAGTAAAATAGAAGGGGTATATTAATCTAATATAGCACCTACTAGAGGTAGTATAGGATACTAAGGCTCTAGATAGGTTTAAGGAATAGTATAGGGATACTACGTATAATAATAGCCTAATATGTATAAAAACTAGGAAGTAAAGGTAAAAGGAAACTAGAATAATAACTTAGACCTTTATTATAATTAAGAAGTAGAAAGGTATTAGAAAAATCTTTTAATTATCCTTATAATACTTTAAGTAAGTGCCCTACTACTAAAGTTTTATAATATAGCTAATAATTAGGTAGTAGTATCTATACTATTACTATCTATAACTAACCCCCCCCTAGCCCCCCCTAAACTATTATTTATATTATTCTAACGCCTCTATATCTCTTAGTAATAGTAGTAACGCTTACGCGTAGCATAGGTAGAGGATAACTTAGTTAATAAGTATAAGTAGTAGTAGTAGTAGCGTTAGGAGGAGGGTAGTGCTTTAATAGCTTGCTAACGCGTAGCACCCTAGGCCTAAAGAAAATAAATATTAGAATAGATATAAAGGGAATAAGGGAAAACTAATATAAATAATAAGAGTCTTAATACCTTAGGTAGTGCGCTTAGTAGCGCTCTTAAGCCTATTAATATAAAGGTTAGTTTAGGCCTAGGTCTTGTTTATACGCTAGTTAATACGCTAGAAGGTAATACTAGTAGTAGTAGTAAGCTATATAACATTATTATTGCTATAACTACTATATAAAGGCGTAATAGTAGACTAAAGAGGAAACGCTAGAGTACTAGTAGTAGATAGAATAATAGTACTAAGCTAATACTAATTATAGGCGCGTAAGTAAGTAGTAGGGGCAAGTAGAGTAATAGCGTTATTAGTTTAAGCCCTTAATATAAGATCCTTAAAATAATAGTAGAGCTAGTAGAACTATAGTATAAACTAGTAATAGGTGCCTTTAGTAGGTTTCCCTATAAAAGTGCTAAGGGTCCCCTTCTTTATAATATAAAGGCGATCCTCCTAGTAACTATAATAAAACTAAAGCTAGTTATAGAGGGCTTAGCAAATGTTAGGATTATTAGTAAGGATAGCTTCTAACTAAGTATAAGTCTTATAGCTATAATAGTAGGACTTATATAAGCGCCCTAGATATAGTTAGAACTTGCTATAAAGGAAATAAAAATTAAGGGGAACTTACTACTACCCTCCTAATAGTTATACTTACTAAAGAGATAAAGCTAGTTAATATACTAATTATAGGGAAGCAGCTTTACAAAGCTACTATTATATTCCTTATTATTTAAGTTACTAGAAATAATAAAGCTACTAAGCAACTAGGTTTAGGGAGATGTGTGCTAAATAAAAAGTTAGTGCAGGAAATATAGGGAGAACATTAGAAGTACGCAACTTATCTTAGTAGGCCTAGCGCAGGGTCTAACTACCTTATAGTAGATCCCTACTACTAGCACTAGTAGCTATAGATAAAGATATAATAGGGACTAGATAGGCAGGATTAATAGAAAAAGATTAGAGAAAGGGCTAATTAGTAGGGAAAATCTATTATATAACAAAGTAAGTTTAGGAAATTTATAGTAGGGTAGGATAGCTATATTAGAACTTTTATAGTAGGGTGCTAAAATAAGTGTATAGACGCTACACGCGCGTATTACTTAATATATAGGCCTGTTATAAATTAGGAAGGATTATAAAGATATAATAACAAAACTAAAAAATATAGTAATAAAGCCTAATATAGATTGTGAAGGATAAAGATATAACCCTAGACCCCTAGAAAGACAATTTCACAATAGTTTATAGGGGAAGGTTAGGGGTATATAAAGGACTTAGGCTTATGCCTAAGCCTAGGTCTAATATAAGACAGACTAAGTCTAACACTACTACTAAGCGAACACACTAGACACCTATAAAAAGGCGTAGAGGGCTTATCTCTCCTTTAAGATACTAAATACTATTATTAACGCTTATTGCATTCTCCCTTAAGGCTAGTCTATAACACCTACTATAAATAAACTAATAGATAAACTAAGATTATAAATAAGTATATTAATTAGAGACTAAGGCCTTTTGTATCCTATTACTAAGACAACTAGAGTGACCTACTACCTATAATAGACTGTGCCTAAAGTACTCTTCTATATTTATCTATTAGCATAGCTCTATATTAGCTCCTCTTTAGTTCCTTACTAAAGCAAAGTTAGTATTAGAAACTAAAAAAGACCCTATCTACTATACTAGAGAAACTAAACTATAAGGACGCCTTATCCCTTACTACTTAGATGCATAACGCCTAGAAGATTACTAAAGAAAATATAGAAAGAGCTTAAGACTAAATGCGCTCTACTACTAATTACTATTACTATCTAGTTAACTAGAAGGTTAGTAACTATGTTTATCTATCTACTACTAATCTTACTATTTTATAACCTAGCTAAAAACTATCTAAATACTAGGAGGGTCCCTTTAAGGTATTAGAATAAGTAGGAAACGTGTATTACCTCTAATTACTACTAGTTTCTAAGGTCTATAATATTTTCTCCCCTAATATACTATATAAAGATCCCTAAGACCTATTACCTAGATAAGAGGCTCTAAAACCCCCTAGTACCCCTATATAAGGTATAGAGGAATAGAAGGTAGAAGAAATCCTAGCTAGTAAATTATATCAATCTAAGCTAAAATATAAGGTTAAGTAGGTTAGATATAATTTAGATCCTATTTAGTATCCTACCTCTAACTTTATAGGTACTCCCTATAAATTATAGGTATTCTACTAATAGTATTTAAATTAGCTAGGCCCCCCCTATAGCTTACTAAGTGTGAAGGGCTTGGGCTTATACCTAAGCCTGGGTCTAACACAAGACGGACCAAGTCTAACACCACTACTAAGCGAACACACTAGACACCTATAAAAAGGCGTAGAGGGCTTATCTCTCCTTTAAGATACTAAATACTATTATTAACGCTTATTATATTCTTCCCTTAAGGCTAGTCTATAATATTTTAGTATCTTCTTCTAAACATACTATAATAGTAATAAGAGATAGACGCGCTAGATGTTTAGAATAACTAGGTGCAACCTAATATAGTAGAAAGGCTAATATAACAGGTCTATAGATTAATAGAATAATAGGCTTAAGACTCCGCTATAATAGCTGTACTACGTTAATAGAATAAGGAAATACGCAATTAGATTCTATCCTAACCCTCCTCTAAGCCCGCTAGGTTTAATAACATGCTGCCTCCGCCCTCTCCTGCCTTACGTTGCAAGCCCTTCCTAGTTAGCTTGCTATATAATAGCACTAAGGCAAACTTCTCCTCCTAGCAAATAACTATAGAGTTTAAACTGCGTGTAGACAAGGTCTTTATTAGGGATAAGGAGGCAAGGTTTATATATATTTAGTCCTAGTTATTACCTATAGTCTAGCGCGCTATAGCACTATACTTTAAGGATAGTGCACGTAAGCGTTAGGATATAAGTAGGTTTCTTAACTACCTAGTATTCTATTATAGCAACTATTATAGGTAGGAGCGCGCCTAAGTTACGTTAGAACACTTATATTAGGGCTAAAATTAGCCTTTTATAGAGTTCTTTATAAATTTTGTGTAGCTCCTTATATAGTTAGGAGGTTTATACTAGGATAATAAATAGAAGCTTTTGCAACTTTAGCGATCTCTTAATAGTTGCATGCGCTTAGTTTCCCTTAATAGGGGAGTCTCTAGGACAAACTATAACGCAGCTATAGAGGAATATAAGATAATTGCGGTAGATATTAAAATAGCCTCTCTAGAACTAGGTTTTCTCTAGGCTAGTAAGTCTAAGGAACCCTAGTAGAAGTCTAACTTAGATTAGGATAGCGACACAAATATAGTAGAAGTGGTGGCCTTGTTAAGTGCACCTACTAAACTACTAATATTACGCCCTAATTAGATCCTACAGGACCTGTTTAATACACAGAAACTAGCAAGGGTCTGCACCTAGTGTAGATAGGGCAGTTATTTTGTGCGTGCATGCCCTAATACCCTATTGCTGCAACTAGTAGGTGTTAAGATAGTTGTAGCATTAGTAAGCGGCCCTAATTTAGGAAACTAGCTGCCCCTAACTTTAGGCTAAGTTAGGGGTATAAGGAGGACACTATAATAGAGGAATTATTAATAGCAGAGGCTGTTAAGTGTCCCCTAGATATTAAGGCTAGGTTAAATAATCTGCCTTTCTTTATTCCCCTCCTCCTAGGTAGAGTAGAGAATGTGCAAGCGATAGTTAATTTAGGGTGCTAGTGTTTTAGTGTAGTTAAGGAAAAGTTAGCAAAATAGATTAGGAGGAACTTTATTAATATTCCCCCGCGACCCTTGTAATATGCCTAGGGAATTGCTAAGGGTATAAGAATTTTACAGTTAGTAGCATTAGACTATAATTTAGATAGTTAGCGGTCTTAGCTTTTAGCTTATATAGTACCTAGTCTCTCCTATTAACTAATACTAGGCAGACTATAGCTGTGCAGAGAGGGCGTTGTTATAGACATTCTACAAGGCGAATTAATAATTAGGAAGGCAGGAAATATAGTAGTATAAGAGAGTGGGAGACGCCTGTATCCTACCTATATCTCTACTATCTTAGGTTTAGTTATAGTAGGGTTACTAAATTAAGGATCTTAATAGGAAGACACACAGGTACAAATTTTTGCAATAAATATACTAGATATTTTACAGGCAATATATGACTTGCGCTTAACAAAATATCTAGGAAGTGTTAATAAGGGAGGTCCTATTAACATGCACACTATCTATGTTACTAGTAATATAGTTCCCTACAAACCTAAGTATAAAACTAGAAAGACAAAGTTACTACTAGAACTGCGAGAATTTAAGGACCTGTTTAACAAAGAGTTAGCAAGCGGTTTACTGCCTTATTAAGGTAGTATAGATTACTATGTTTAGTTAATAACTCTTCTAGATAGAACCTAGCCTAACCCCCTATGGGGTCCCCTGTACCCTATGTCGCGTGACTAATTGCTAGAACTAAGAATATAACTTACTAGATTAATGGACAAGGGCTAGATCTAAGCAAGCTCTTCTATAGCTAGAGCTCTAGTGTTGCTAGTAAAGAAGCTATTAGGAGGTTAGCGCCTCTGTATAGATTACTAGATGCTTAACAGCATAATAATATTAGACTAATACCTACTACTACTTATTAAGGAAACTTTGCGCACACTATCTAGCGTAAATTGGTTTATAAAAGTAGATATTCGCGCTACCTTTTATAAAGTTAGAATAGTAGAAGGTTATAAGTCCTTAATAGCTTTCCGCACCTAGTTTAGGTTGTATAAATAGTTAGTATATCTATTTAGTCTTAGTGGTGCGCTATCTACTTTCTAACAATATATTAATACTGCGCTTGCAGAGTTACTTAGATTGTATATAATAGCCTACCTTAATAATATCCTAATTTATTTAGGAGAAGACTAGTTTAACTATATAAAAAAAGTAAAGCGTGTACTTACGCTGTTAAAAGAAGCAGGACTACACCTAGACTTAGAGAAATGTGCTTTTAGTGTTAAGGAAGTACGCTACCTAGGCTATATTATTAAGGCAGGCAAATTACTTAGACCTAACCCTAAAAAGCTTAGGGCGGTATAGGAATAGGAATCCCCTAGGAATATAAGAGAGGTAAGGAGTTTTCTAGGTTTTGCTAACTTCTACTGTGATTTTATCGCAAAGTTTTCTAAAGTAGCAGCACCTTTAAACTAACTAACTAGGAAGGATACCCTATTCTAATAGGGGGAGGAAGAATAGAGTACATTTAATGCACTAAAAAAGGTATTTATATCTAGACTAGTACTAACGTAATAGGACCTGGCTAAAGAAACGTTATTAGAAGTGGACTACTTAGAATGCGCTCTTAGGGGTTGCTTGTCGCAAAAAGTTAGGGGCGTCTAGCGCCTAGTTGCTTACTACTCTGCAGCACTAACACTAGAGAGACAAAACTACACTATACACGACAAGGAATTGCTAGCTATTATTAAGTATCTTAAAAGCTAGTTAGTAGAATTATAGAGCGTTTATAAACTGTTTACAATATTTATAGACTATAAAAACCTAGAGTATTTTACTAGCCTTTAAAGCTTAAGCAAGTAATAGTGCTACTAGGTAGAGGAACTTTCTAAATATTAGTACATCCTATAGTATAGACCTAGCCGTCTTATAGGACAACCTAATGCCTTAAGCAGGCAACCACAAGACTTAAACCCCTCTAAAGCAATACTATAGTTAGTAATGCGCCCTAAATTAATTTAGGTTGCAGTGTTAGAAGCAGAGGAGGCGTCTAAGTTACTAAAGGGCGCTAGCCTTTTTGCTAACCTATATATATAGACACTATAGGACAAAGCAGTATTAGAAGATAAGATATACTAAGTACGTCTTAATATAGTTTAGAAAGGCGCTAGGTCTTTCCTAGTTCTAGCTAACACAAAGTAACAGATTAGGGACTATGTAATTAGCGTACACGGCACTTTGCTTTAGAGGGGCGTTATTTAGTTGCTAATATAGAAACCCCTTATAACTACTATTATATAGTGAGCACATAAATTAGGTTTAGTAGGATATCTAGGAAAGAACATAATATTTTAAATACTACGCCGTAACTATTATTAGGATAGAATGTTAGGAGACGTTGCGCAGTATATTTAGAACTACTATTATTATAGTACTTACATCTCCTAGAAGCGCTAATAGGGTCTATTACAACCTATACTAGTTACGTCACGATACTAGTCCTAAATATCTATAGATTTTATAGTTAACCTACCTACAAAAGATAATAGCAAACCTTAGTACCTATTAGTTATTACTAACAGATTATCTAAATATATTTAGCTTAAAGCAACAGTCTCTATAGTAGCTAATTATTGTGCAAGGATCTTCTAGGACAACTAGTGGCAGTTCTAGGGCTTCCTATCCTCTATTATTACTAACTAAGGTTCTAACTAGTTAGAATCTTTCTAGATAACGTTATACTAGATAATAAAGATAAACTAGTTACTGTCTACTATATACTACCCTTAGATAGACGGCGGGACAGAGCAGGCAAACTAAGAAGTGCAGGTAGTGCTGCGCATAATAGTATGCTTTAAGTAGACTAACTAGCCTAACTGCCTACTAGCCTGCTAACTTGCACTTAACAATAGGGACTCTAGCATAACTAGTGTTAGCCTAAATCTACTTTTAAATAGGTATACTATAGACACGCTACAAAAGTTAATATTACCACTAGTAAAGCCTAAGAATCCTTATAGAGAGGCTGTAGCGTTCTTATCGCACCTATAGAGGGGTGCAGAGCTAGCGCAAGCTGCTATCGCGTTCTAATAGTAATAACAACAGGAAATAATAAACTAGTCCTAACACCTAGCTAAAAAGTTCCTAAAAGGTAATATAGTTTAGTTTACAATACGCAATATAAAGATAAACTAACTAAGTAAAAAGTTTAACTAGCTATAGGTAAAGTATAAGGTAATAGAAGTTCCTACTCTACTTATAGTAGTATTAGACTTACTAGAAAGCTTATATAAGACTATATATATAGACCTGCTAGAGAGAGCTACTAATAACCTGCTACTAAGCTAGAAGCTTTAGGACTTATAACTAGGTCTAATAGTTACTCTAGAAAATAAAGATACAACGCTAGATAAATAGGAAGTAGAAGAGATCCTTTATACAAAGAATATAAGAGGAAAAGGGAAGCGTTAAGTCCTAGTAAAATAGAAGGGTTATATTAATCTAACATAGCACCCGCTAGAGGTAGTATAGGATACTAAGGCTCTAGATAGGTTTAAGGAATAGTATAGGGATGCCACGCATAATAATAGCCTAATACGCACAAAAACTAGGAAGTAAGGGCAAAAGGAAACTAGAATAATAACTTAGACCTTTGTTACAATTAAGAAGTAGAAAGGTATTAGAGAAATCTTTTAATTATCCTTATAACACTCTAAGCAAGTGCCCTACTACTAAAGTTTTATAATATATCTAATAATTAGGTAGCAGTATCTATACTATTACTATCTATAACTAACCCCCCCCTAGCCCCCCCTAAACTATTGTTTATATTATTCTAACGCCTTTGCGTCTCTTAGTAATAGTAGTAACGCTTGCGCGTGGCGCAGGTAGGGGACAACTTAGTTAATAAGTATAAGCGGCAGTAGTAGTAGCAGCGTAAGGAGGGTAGTGCTTTAATAGTTTACTAACACGTAGCACCCTAAGCCTAAAGAAAGTAAACGTTAGAATATATATAAAGGGAACAAAGGGAAATTAATACTAATAATAAGAGTTTTAATACTATAGGTAGTGCGCTTAGTAGCGCTCTTAAGTTTATTAATATAAAGGTTAGTTTAGGCCTAGGTCTTGTTTATACGCTAGTTAATGCGCTAGAAGGCAACACTAGTAGCAGTAGCAAGCTATATAACGTTGTTGTTGCTATAACTACTACGTAAAGGCGTAATAGCAGACTAAAGTAGAAATACTAGAGCACTAGTAGTAGATAGAATAATAGCACTAAGCTAATACTAATTATAGGCGCGCAAGTAGGTAGTAAGGGCAAGTAGAGTAACAGCGTTATTAGTTTAAGCCCTAGATATAAGATCCTTAAAATAATAGTAGAGCTAGTAGAACTACAGTACAAACTAGTAATAGGTGCCTTTAGTAGGTTTCCCTATAAAAGTACTAAGAGTCCCCTTCTTTATAATATAAAGGCAATCCTCCTAGTAACTATAATAAAACTAAAGCTAGTTGCAGAGGGCTTAGTAAACGTTAGGATTATTAGCAAGGATAGCTTCTAACTAAGTACAAGTCTTATAGCCACAATAGTAGGACTTGCATAAGCGCCCTAGATATAGTTAGAACTTGCTATAAAGAAAATAAAAAATTAAGGGGAACTTACTACTACCTTCCTAATAGTCACACTTACTAAAGAGATAAAGCTAGTTAATACACTAATTATAGGGAAGCAGCTTTACAAAACTACTATTATATTCCTTATTATCTAAGTTACTAGAAATAATAAAGCTACTAAGCAACTAGGTTTAGGGAGATGTGTGCTAAATAAAAAGTTAGTGCAGGGAACATAGGGAGAACGTTAGAAGTACACACCTTATCCTAGTAGGCCTAGCGCGGGGTCTAACTGCCTTATAGTAGATCCCTACTACTAGCACTAGTAGTAGTAGACAACAACATAATAGGGGCTAGATAGGCGGGATTAATAGAAAAAGAGTAGAGAGAGGGCTAATTAGTAGGGAGAATCTGTTGTGTAACAAGTAAGTTTAGGAAATTTATAGTAGGGTAGGATAGCTATATTAGAACTTTTATAGTAGGGTGCTAAAATAAGCGTATAGACGCCACACGCGCGTACTGCTTAATATACAGGCCTATTACAAATTAGGAAGGAATATAAAGATATAATAATAAAACTAAAAAATATAGTAATAAAGCCTAATATAGATTATAGAGGACAAAGACATAACCCTAAACCCCTAGAAAGACAATTTCACGATAGGTTATAGGGGAAGGTTAGGGGTATGTAAAGGGCTTAGGCTTATACCTAAGCCTAGGTCTAACACAAGATAGACTAAGTCTAACACCACTACTAAGCGAACACACTAGACACCTATAAAAAGGCGTGGAGGGCTTATCTCTCCTTTAAGATACTAAATACTATTATTAACGCTTATTGCATTCTTCCCTTAAGGCCAGTCCATAACACTAAGATAGATTTAAGCCTAGAAAAAAGGTAAAGAGGATCTAATATTACTTTATAATAATTATATCTAATATTAGAACTAATTTATATCCTATTTAGCTATATATTAGGCTATTAACTACTATCTATTACTATTATTCTTATTACTATTTATTATTATATCCTATTTAGAACTAACCTAGAACCCTTAAGGTTCCTAGGATACTACCCCTAGGAAACCTCTTTAATCTATATCTATCTCTCTATTAGAACCTAGTTTAGACTCTATATTAGCTAAGATAGTACCTAGACTAGGCTTCTTTACTAGCTTCTAGATAACTAGTGTAGTAGGGTTTAAAGCAGGTGTAGGAGTAGGGGTAGGAGCTAGGACTAATTTAGACTCCTTCTTATAGAAAGCCTTTATCTTAGCCTATACTAAGAAGGTTACCTCCTAATTTAGTGCTAATTCCTCCTTAAGTTTATTAATAGCCCTTATTAAGCCTCTAACTACTAAGACTATCTTATAGATACTATTCTAAAGCTAATATAAATTAGATATAGTAGTATAATAGGTAGCTATAAGGATTTTAGTAGCTTCTATGCCCTTTATCTAAGTATTAGTAATAGTAATACACTTAGCTAGGTTTTAGGTAGTTTCTTAAATAGTAGCCTTAAACTACTTAATATCCTTCTAATAAGTAACTATAGCTTCCTTATCCTTATCCCCTTTAGTAGGGTTTACTACTAGGCTGTAGTACTTATCTAGAGCACCCCTAAGGGTAGAGTACTCTTAGCTAATAAAAGAAGGAATCTACTAGAATTAGTAAAGGAACCTTATTAGACTTAGATACTTACTAGATTATAATACTTATTCTAGGAGATATAGTACTAGCACTTCTTAGAATTCTTTAACTTAAAATTAAAATTATTAAACCTACCCCTAGCTAGAGCCTTAACTGCCCTTATATAGAGAGCGTAATAAGTAATAGGGAGGACTCCTAGTAGTACTAGTACTAGTATAGCTAAAGGTTCTAATTTAGATTAGTAACTACTTAATTATATAGATTAAATACTTACTTAATTTTAGATAGATTAGGTTAAATAATTAAAAAATTAGGGATATAGGAATAAGAAAGTTAGTAGGTAGAGGGCTAGTTATAGGTAGGCTAAGGATAGGGGTCTGTGCCCTAGGAATAAAAAGTAAAGGTAAAGGTAGAGGTAAAGGTAGATTTATTTTATAAGAGCTTTTCTTTAATAAGGGATCTAAACCTAATCCTAAGGATAGGGACTATCCTTTCTCTATAGGAGGGGGTAGTATAATAATAAGGTAGAATTACCTACCTATTATTCTATACTAAGTTAGGCCTAATAAAGGCCTAACTTACTAATATATATAGAGAATAGCTTGCCTATATTTAGGATAGATATATTCTTCTTATTCTTTTATATAAGACCTATAGGTGTAGGAATCTTATCCTTTTCTATATAGACGTGTACTCCTATATGCCTTTAAGTTATATAGGATACCTTTTAGATGCCCTACCTACCTAAGTTATTATAGGAGCTATAATACTAAAAAAGTAAGGTAATTAAGCTTTATAAGTAATAGAAGCTTACTAAAGCTTAACTTATAGAGGAGCGTTACCTAAATTAAGTAATTACTAAGAAGGAGTAGAAGGAGAAAGCTACCTAAAAAGCTACTACACGTAATAAGTAGAAAACTACTAAGTAACTAGAAAAGTAACTCTAAAATAATATTAAAATATCCTAAATAGGTAAGAGGTAAATCCTTAAGCCTCCTACTATTATACTAGCTAAGGTGGTTAATAAGGAGCTAGTAGAAGAGGATATAGTAGTAGAGGTAACTTTATAGCGTGGGCGCCTAATTAGACCCCCTAAAAAGCTGCTTACATAATCTAAAATATTTAATCTACTCTAATAGATCTAATAATTGCAACTCTAAGAAATCTTGTAATAATAGCTATTATAGGTGGCGTAATATCCTTATTTAGTGGGTGGTGGATTTTGGTGTTAGTGGGCGCTTGGTGGGGGTGGGCGCTCGGTGGTGGATCACGTTAAGGTAGATACCGGTACTAGGTATTATAAGGGGGTTAGCCTAACGCGCAATCACATGACTAGACGGCTGGTCACAGGATACCGGTATTGGTTTGCAGTCCCTAGCTTGCAAACTGCGGGGCAATATGTGAACACTGGAGGGTGACGTCTAAAAGAAGATACGGTGCAAGTTGCGAAGTTTGAATTTCTACAGGTCAAACACACAGCTAACGAGATTAATCCGCTCTCTCCCTAGGTAATTAGCCCAGATGTAGCCATGCGATACGGTGCAGGCATGCGTCTCTATCAGATGTGTATCACACGCAGGTAGGGCTTCTACTAATTCTTCACTCTGAACTAGATTATTATATGATTGCGAGAGTCAACAGTGTCAAACAATATAGTATCGTTCGAAGTTTACACCTGTCACAAGTCTATTCAATACCTCTTCGTAACGTTGGCATCTCTTCGTTGGAATTGAAAAGACTAGGCAAGTGCTTTTCCCTACCTGAGCTTTTTGGCACTTTACCGTATATACCGTACTTCATTTCTAGATTAAAATGCACTTTCTTCACAAGACTGCTAATAATTAGATTCAAGCAAGAGATTTTCTTGACGGGAAGCCTTCGGTATGGGCACTGGATATATGATTCGTGTAGCACTGTGTGTTCTGCATTTCATTGCAGACCAGTACCTTCTAGCTCATCTTTAGCACTGACTCGTCATTATTAAGTTGCTCTGAACACGTGCTGATGTTTGCATACCGGGATTTACACAATACAATATGGAGAAGGCATGTAATGCGATCCGCCAGAGTGATCCACAAGTGTTCAGGAAATAAGGCCAGATACCAGTCTGATGTACAACTTCAAACCCTGAAATACCAACCCTCAACACCAACTATCCGGTCCAGACCGGTGGACCCGGAATCTTATACTCCTACAATACATCAGTAAGACTCTCCAAACAATACCATTTCTCAACTCACCGTCCTCGTCGACACATTCGGCTGATAAATATCAATATTGATCCCCGGATCTAGCCCTACATCAGCAACAATCCCATGCATACACACCTCCGAACTCAATACATACCATCCATACTCCACACCCCCGGAATCCTAACCAGAAACTCCTCCCCAGGAAACCCATCTCCCTCCCCCTGAACATCCAAATGCGCACACTCGGGATAAAACTGCGGTCTATTCGCACTATGCAAACTCACAATCTCATGCCTAACCAAATACCTACCCCTCCTCAAACTCGACGGCACAGTCTCGCTCCACAAACTAGGACTGCCGTCCCACCGACTAAACGCCTTTTGGAACCACGTCCCCTTCTCCACAGTGCCGGCTAGCAAGCCTCGCTGCCCAATCTTGAACCACGAGGCCGAGGCAGAGTCGAAGGTGTGGCAGTCGTTGGCGGGGTTGTCGCAGTATGCGAGCCAGACGATCATGGGGCCGACGGTGTGCACCCAGTATGCGTATGCGGCGGTGATGTTGGTGCCAGCGGTGATGGGGATGTAGGATCGTGCGGGGGTGCCGGGTGTGTTGCAGGAGAGGGATGTGTTGCTTGTTTCGAAGATGGGGTCGTTTGTGATCCATTTCCGTTGGACCATCCAGGGCGCGCTGTCTTGCATAGTTTGGTCGCCGTAGGGATCGTAGCTTGGTAAGCGGTTAGTTTGAAGGCGATGTATTTTGGTGGTGGTTGGGGACAGGGAGGTCTCGAGTACCCGGGATACCATGTATCGCCCACTGTGTAGTTCAAGGCTCCACCGTGCGCGGAGACTTTGTAGGTTGCGAGGAGCGCTGTGAAAGTGAGGATGGACCGCATATTCGGTAGATGGGGGATTGACGAGAACGCGACAATGGTCAGGAACGGATGCTCGGGGACTCAAGTATCGTAGAAGTTGCTGATTAGATTCTGTTCTGGGGGAACCTGCTCCAACGCTTACTGCAACTAAGATAAAAAAATCACCTGTTAAAATTGCAACTCCATCACAAGTCACACGTCACATGCTCTTGTGATTGCAAGTTAGAATTATATGAAGACGCTTGTCCGGAAAATGCTTGTAATGCTGAATATGGGTGTTAAACGTGGGGAAACAGGGGTGATACTTTATATGGATAATGTGCGGAAGTGCTTGTTGTAAAGCTTAATTGCAAGATCGACAAACATTTAACCGGCCGAATATCTGATTGAAATGAGGAACTCACATGGCATCCAATGAATCAATGGTAGCAACTCTGAAATTTAGATCGCCGTCACATTTCTCGAATGACAAAGGGCCCCACTGTCTGAACAGATGCCGAGAAGCTCCTCGTAAGGCTATATGTAAGATCGCGGACCCCTCAAGCTGTCTTTCTCTATAGGCCCCTCATATTCCAAACATGCTGTTGCCTTCCCTCTCTCCGATTCTCTTACTCGCGAGTAGCACCTTCGCTGCACAATTAACACAAGTGTCCAACTATGGCGGCAACGCGAGATCAAAACCAGGAATGTATGAGCAAGCTGCAACTTGATCTTGATCTTCTAATAACACACTTCCCTTACTGACTTTGTCCTCAGGTGGGTATACGTGCCCGACCAGGTCAAAAGCGACGCTCTAGTCGTGGCAATTCATTCCTGCCAGTCCAGCGCTCAAAAGTACTTCCAGAACAGCAAGATACCATGGAAGCAAGGCTCAGATGCCAAAGGCTACATCACCGTCTGGCCCAGCTCCACGACAGAGTGCTGGGACGTTTCCAGTAAATCCTCGCTATCCCATAACGGCGGTGGAGACTCCAATGCTATTGCAAACATGATCCTGTATGCCATCGACAAATATAAAATCGACCCGAAAAAGGTCTTCGTTACCGGAGGATCTTCTGGCGCGATGATGTCGAATGTACTGGCAGCCACTTATCCCGAGTTGATCACTGCGGTGTCGCTGTACTCTGGTGTTCCCGCTGGTTGCTTTGTGTCCTCTTCGGGGGCTTCTGCAGCTTGGAACAATACCTGCTCCGGTGGACAAAGCATCTCAACAGCGCAGCACTGGGGTGATGTGGTACGGGGAATGTACCCAGGGTACAATGGTACACGCCCACGCATGCGTAAGTAGTATATCTTTTTCCCTTGCAAAGTAAAAGCTCACCGAGGCCCGCACATCGCAACAGAATTTTGGCACGGCTCAACAGATTCGACGCTTTCGCCCAAGAATTACGAAGAGACGTTGAAGCAATGGACCAATGTGTTTGGCGTCAGTACGACACCGACTAGCTCCAAGAAGGATACTCCGGAGAAGAATTATCGTACCGATGATTTTGGTCCGAATGTTCAAGGCATCTGGGCCCAGGGTGTTGGACATTCCGTGCCATCGCATTTATCGGTTTCGGAGGCCTGGTTCGGATTTTAAATGTCGTGGAAATATGAATGTTGGGCACTGTGATGTCGAAACCCGACGACTCCTTGTTAAATCAACTTGCTGTATCTAGGCAGGCTAGATGGAAATCATTCCGTGTAAAGTCTTACATACTCTGCCAGTAAGACTGAGTGTCTGACTTGCCGAATATGGCGGGGCGTGTGAGAGCATGACCTCACTGCCGATACATTGTGCTTATAACCATGGCTTTCGTTTCCACGAGCGGGATTTGCAGTTTCGAGTCGAGTGGAATAGCCAGGTTTGGGCTCTTTTTTCTTTCGCTGTGGTGATCAAGGACCGCCTTCAAGTCGAGTGCCCACGTGATGCCCGCAGTTGTTTCTGATCTCCGCATATAGTCTCAGATGGCCTGTTCCTTGAGTAGTTTTCGAAGTATCCTTCCTGGGATTCTGAAACTCCATGGAGCCCTAGATCATTGAAACCGGACACCTCCAGTTTTTCACGTTGCCCACCATAAACCCTATCCTGTCCATGATCCCACCTCAAATCCAAACGCTCACCCATCATACGGCCCAGTGCCCCTAACAATGTAAACCTGCCCCAACAACACCGTACACCCGACCACCATCGCCACCCCCACAATCGGCGCATTCACCCTCGCAAACTCTCCGCCTGGCACTCGTATGCCCCTGCGCGCGAGAATATCGCGCCATAGCATGCCAGCCAGCGAGGCGCTGAAGGCAAGGCTAAAGGCACCGTAGTTGACGCCTAGCGCCATGCTATAGACTGTGGCCCAGAAGGTGCGGTCGGAGATGGGGGGCCGTGAGGAGGACGGGAGGGCGTGCAGGGCTTGCCAGGTTTGGATGACGCGGGAGAGGAGGATCGTGGTGCCGATGTTTGTGCCTGCGAACTTTTTGGGAGATGGGGTGTTAGATGGGTGGTGGCGTTGAGTTGCTTTCGCGGGGAGATAGAGGGGGAGGGGGCAAGGGAGGGCAAAATGTGACGGGGTGTGTTATGTTATGGTGCACTTACGTTGGAGAGGATCACACCAAGAAAGCCCATGCCGCCAATCGCACCAACTGTGCCCGTCTTTTCGACCCAGTGGTCCCAGCCATGGGCAAAGACGGGTACCCAGCCTTTTGTCACGAGGGCTTGGACGAGGATGAACATGCAGAATGCAAAGGGAACGAGGGCAAAGGGGAGATTGTGAAGAACCGTCATGGTAGTCGGGAACGTGATTCGAGCCCAAGTATAGGCGTGGGAGGTCAAGGATGTGAGGGTTGTTTGATAGGTAGCAGGGTTTGCAGATATGTTTCCTTCCTCCATAACTGTCTTCTCTTGCTTTGGGCTCTCTTGAGAATTATCGCTGGATGATGCTTTGACCCTCTCAATCATCTCCAAGGGCCTAACAGGACCAGAGGGGTCCAGCTGTGCAACTGATTTCCTGCATTGGGATCTTTCAGCCTGTGCGGCTTCGGCGCGGTAACGCCCTTCGTTGGCGATTTTGCGTGTCTCTTCTCGGGATATCCAGCCCATTCCGAGGTCAAAAAGGAACATGACGACTGCTGCAGGTACGGTGACCCAGTATACGGGTCGTTCGTGTGTTCCGCCTGAAGTAGCATTGAGGGCCAAGACAGTGACCAAGGTGGCTGCCATGAGCGCTGCACCGAAGATTGCACCTTTTCGATCCAGAAAGGGATTCAGAATTTCTTCTAGCGAGAGTTGCTTCTCCTCTTCGTCGTTGCCTAAGTCGTTGCCGACTATCTCCAGTTCGGCCTTGGAAAAGGGAATATTGGGGTTGACGGGTTTTCTGCTTTTGAGTTCTTCGGGGAGGTCTTCCATTTCTATGGATGTGGGAATGAGCGATTCATCGCGAAACAGTATGTAGAGTAAGAAGGGGTAGAGTACGATGCCAGTAGCGATGACGGGAACAATCACATTAGCGGTGTACTTGATGAATGTGATTCCGAATGCACCAGCGAGAACGAGATTGGTCGGATTCGATGAGACCAAGATAGCAGATGCAATGTTTGCCATGGCGAACTGGGTATAAATCCAGGCTCTTGGGTGACGGATGTTGCTTGACACACGTGTCATGTACGAGAGGAACGCAGTCCCAGACAGGATAATCGGATCATTTCCAATAAGAGCAGTGAGGCCGAAGAAGAAGGCATACAGGTAGAAGTAAAGTCTGCGACCGACTTTGCCTCCTTTTTGCAGCACTTTGAATGCAAGCCAGCGAATGAGACCAGATGCGTCCACGGAGATGGCAATGTAGGCCAACGAGAGGAAGAAAAGCATGATGTCGTAGGGGACGATGCCTTGATCGCCTATGATGCCACCCCTTACCTCTTTGGCGCCAATAGCAGTGGTTGCGAGGAGAAATAGATCAGCAATGAGAGGCGCGGTGATGAAGTTCATCGGGAAGTCCAGACGCACGAATGTTCTAGCTTTCCCACCAGACATATGGTTTGGATGGCGCGGTGATGCAACGATCCGCATGGCGCTCAGGGTGTTGAGGAGGCCGTTCCACAGTACTCTCGGGATATAGAAGGGTATGTGAAAAGGGAATAGAACGTTGATGTCTGAAAGGAAGACTTTAGGTTTTGTAACATAGATCCATGAATTGGAACTTACTCGTCAAGACGAAAACGATTAGAGTAATTATCGACTTCCATTCCTTGATTTTGCTCGTGTCGAGGTCCACCTCAGTGTTGCTGGCGCGTGAAGACAACATCTCCGGTATTGCCACTACCCCGACTACACAACTTGTAGAGTCAATGTAGATTGACACTCATACTCAACACATCCCGGAACTCTCAAAGACGTAATATTCGAAGCGAATTGGAACGTCGACTCGTTCAAGGGAGGGTGAAGTCTTGCACGTGGCGCGCTTGGGCCAAGTACCTACCTAGGTACCGTTGCAACTGCCAGTCAAGCGTTCCTGATGAGCAACAGCGGGTGTGCAAGGAGAGACCACCAGAAAACATGCAACCACACCAGGCAACAAAGGTTCTTGTATACCCTCCCACAAAGTCCGTCCAGGAAGTGACATTGTCAGAGAAACTAAGGAGCTTGGCGATCTACTCTAGCCAGCTTGGACATAGCGATCCTACCAAAAAAACAGACCTCCAGCGCCACTCACAGGCTGGGCGTATTCCCGGGATTACTTGGACAAAATTCAGCCTCCTATCTTCACGCTAGGTATAGGACCGAACGACTACTCTACCGAGTAGCTCAATTGAATCGTAGCTGATGACCGCTACCGGTACTGGCCGTGAGTGCTGTAAGGTACAAGACATTCACCATCTTTTGCTCCTACATTTTATTTTTCCTCCCTATCACAATACCATGAAACAACCCTCTCAAGTTTTCCCCCTCCAACAGCCATAGACACTACCATGTACATACTTACACATGTCTTCTGCGACGCCAAGCACCGCCAACCCGACGTCATTCCCCCCTCTACCGGTAGCGTGCTGGCACAGGTTCAAAGTACATGCCATATTCTGCAAACCCGCACCCACATCCATCCCTTGGCCCACGCTCTGCGCCAACCCCAGCCCCCGTGCGCGCAGCGGCTCTTTCTAATGGCCAGTTCAATACTACGTCCCAAGACTACCCAAGATGTCATCCAAGATGTCTTTTTTCTGGGAACGAAACTCGCACGCCTATGCCGTTAGTAGAAGGGTTGGAATGGGGTATGCAATGCTGTATCTGCACGTGGGTGTGCGTGTGCATCATCGAGGCTAACTAACAACTAAATACTTGATTCCTTGATCTCGTGTCCTAGAGATTTTCCATGGCTGGGGGATGCACTACCATCCATGTATCCATCGTGTTCATGTGCAGTGTTCTGATATCTGATCACTAATTTCTGATTTCTGGGGGTATGTGATGATTGTCTCTCACAGACTCACGGACGATTCAGGAATAGTATAACCTTTTTGTGAGTGGTAGGACAGCGTGAGCGTGTATGTTTGTGGATTCCATGTAGATGTGCAGATGAGAATAATTCACCATCGTGGATATTGCAGAGATTGTCAGACCTGATCAAGGATCACAAAGTCTCGCACTCACCACACCCGAGATGAACAAGATTCACAACAGAGTGCGCTTTTTTAAAACTCTCTGTATTTGATTGGAATGCTACTCGTTTGAATTTTTACGCATTGGTATCATAACTACACCCCTCAAAACCCCCCAAAAAGGAGTCTAAACGTCAACAATGTTCGCGTTATACGCCCCGCACTCCCCCCCCCCCTACTAGGAAACCCGAAATATACACATTGGCCTAGACTATGCAGAGTGATGACAGCCCGCAAACCCTTCATCGTAAATCAGGGCATCTTCGTACTCTCGCGACACCGGTCCTCGTCGGAAAAGTCCCACTCATCACTATCGTAGTCCTCGAGGATATCACTGAGATCATACCCGTAGTCTTCTGTCACACTATTCACCCTCTCTTCGCGTGCTTCGTACTGCAGTATCATGCTCATCTCGCTCAGCGTTAGGTATGATCGACGCTCTTGAACTAGGGCAGACTACGCGCCTCCATTGAGCAGATACTCAATCGCACCCTGGACGTTGCCTCCACTCCGTCTCAGCGCAGAGACGTTCCTATCGAATTCGTAAAAACCCATTTCATTAAGCTGGCGGAGCTGGGTTTCGTATACTTCTTCGGGCGGACGGTTATCTGCTGGCGCGGCAGGCGCCCCGAAGCCGCCTGCGCCGAACCCTCCAGGGCCGAAGAGCGCGGCGAATGGGTTATTGGCGTTTGCGCCAGCACCACCACCAGCTGCTGGAGCTGCGCCTGGAGCTTGACCAAAAGCTCCAAAAGGCGAGGCACCGCCTGCACCGCCTGCACCACCCGCACCCATCATTTGCATCATTGATTGCATGGCTTCGGGATTCTGCATCAGCCTTTGCGCAGCTTCAGCGATGGGGTTCGCCTGGCCACCTTGTGCGCCACCAAAAAGATTTGGAAATGGGTTTGGAGGCGCTGAGCCATCTTGTGGGGCTGGTGTCGAGCCAGCTTGGGGGTTTGTGCCAGCCTGTGTGTTCGCGCCGCCTGTGAAGAGACTAGCGAAAGGATTGCCAGCATTACCGCCACCGAGTGCTGCAAAAGGGTCTGCAGGTGCAGTAGTATTCGTTTGACCTGGTGTCGCTGTTGGGCCACTGCCGGCCGCGGGTGTGTTGTCTGTTGCGCCAGGCGCAGGGAAGCTTGATCCTCCACTGTTGCCGCCACCGCCCATGGACCGTTGCATCTGTAACTGCATGCGCATGACCTCGGGACTAAACATCATGCGGCGCATCTCGGGGTTTCGTAGCATCTGTTGGAGCATAGGATTATCACGGATCTACGACATGTTAGCCAGGCTCAGGACATCTCATCGTCTGGGTCATGGCACGTACCATTGGGGACTGCATCATCATGTCGACTACAGCAGGATTGTTCATGGCCTCGGTCATCTGGCTCAGGAACATGGGGTTTTCCATCATCTCCAGCATGGCCTCTGGATTCGGCGGTGGGCCCATCTATCGTGTGTTAGTCGCATGATGGTGGGGCATGCGAATGGCTATGATCACTCACTCCTCCGTCTGGGCCAAACGTGTCCATGCCAGGCAGGCCGTGGAAGCCAGCGTATCGCGCTCCCGTCAGGCCCGCGAGGGGGTTGTTGCCTGTGCCAGCCGCGATGTTGGTAGGCACTTGCCCTGCCGGAGAGCTGCCTGCGCCTGCCGTGCTCGCCGTACCTTGGTTGGCGGGGTTCTGTCTGACATTGCTGGCGGCGCCCTTGACCAGGTGCACTGTGTGTCCGTCCTTGATCTTGACGCTAGCGAGTGTGTCGTGGTCTTTGAGTACACGGCCAGAGTAGATGAGGCGCTGTCGCTCCGCGGGGATGTCTGCATACTCTGAGGCCGACAGCTTGCTCTTCAGGTCGGCCACTGTCGTCGTCGCAGCAAGTGTGAGCACGTGCTTCTGGTCGTTGGCCGCCTTGACATTGAAGGTGACTTGCGACTCCTCGGTGCCTGTGGTGGCGGCGTCGTCGGCCATGATGTTACGGAGCTTCAGTATATCACGAGTGCCGAGCAGCGAATGATACCTAAGGCGGAGAGAAGAGGGATGGCGCGGGGTACAAGTGCTACACGATATTGGGAGAGGGTGAGGGGTTTATAGGACTGTGGAATAATGCAGTCTTCCGCGGGGAGGTCGGCGGCGGGTTGTGGGTGTTAGAGTAAGGGAAATGCTGTCGAGAGCGAGAGTCTGGTGTGTGTTCGAGTAGAGAGTTCTACAGTAGACTGTCTGACTCTCCCCGGTAATCAGTCAATGTCTGTCCCGTAGTATTGGATGGAAGGCGGCAGAAGGCGCGTGGCGGCGCACCAAACGTCGTCACTTCCCTTGCCGATGGCGTTAGCGTGTGGCCGTGCATGTGTGGCTCAACGCCCTCCACGGGAATCTCTTACCGGTATGTAGAGTACTCTACTCTCTCCTGGATTAGCTAAGCGCTACAACAAGCGACGGAGACGAGTGGGGACTAAACGGAGTCGCGAGCCGGGGGGAAGCTCTCCCAAGGCCGAGGCATCTTTGATAGTTTGAGGGGACTCTTCCTCAGCACTTCTCGCTGTTGCGCCATGTTGCTCCTCCTCCTCCGAGCACCGTCAAATCTAAGTCGTGTTCTAGAGCCTGATTAAGATTTTGTTGATCTACTTTGCTACCCATAGGTACCGGTATATAGGTACCAGTAGTGCATTCGCTTGCAACTCGAGAAGCTGCTCCACCATCTCGACCACACTCCCAACATGAAGGGCATACAGATCAAGGAATATGTCAAGGTACTATATCCAGGCTGTATTGTCGACAGCACCAAGACTCATCCATCACACTTAGGGACCTGAAGACTTGAAGGTCATCGATCTCCCTACTCCCACCCCCAAACCCAACGAATACCTCATCGCCATCCATGCCTCGGCTACAAACTTCTTCGATCTCCTGCAGATCCGAGGAAAGTATCAGCACCAACCCGCCTTTCCATGGATTGCTGGCTCCGAGTTCTCTGGTGTAGTGTTACAGGCCCCAACATCTCTGCCCGGAGGACAAACGCCCAAATACAAGAAAGGCGACAAGGTGTTTGGCGCTAGTCAGGGAGGTTATGCGACACACATTGTGTGCACCGAAGAGAAACTGAAGCCTGTTCCTGAGGGGTGGAGTTTCGAGGACGCAGCAGGCGTCTTCGTGACAGCGCCGACAAGTTATGCCGGGTTGGTGACGCGAGCCAACATCAAAAAGGGTAACCTTCTTTTTCGCCGCGCCAGTGCGAACATGTGCTGACCACCATGCTAGGTGACTGGGTACTTGTCCACGCAGCAGCTGGTGGTGTCGGTCTTGCAGCTGTACAGATAGCCAAAGCCTTTGGTGCGACTGTTGTGGCGACAGCAGGTACAAAGCACAAGCAAGACGTGGCCAGAGCCTTTGGCGCAGACTACAGCGTCGACTATCGTCAGGCCGATTGGCCCGAGCAAGTCAAGAAGTTGACTCCCAAGGGCCGAGGTGTAGACATCGTCTACGACCCTGTGGGCCTCATCGCGCAATCGATGAAGTGCACCGCATGGAACGGACGTCTCCTAGTCATTGGATTTGCAGCAGGCGATATCGAGAAGATGGCTACGAACCGTATCTTGTTGAAGAATGTCAGCGTGGTTGGCCTGCATTGGGGCGCGTACGCCATCAACGAGCCGGAGAAGCAGGATGAAGTATGGAATGGCATATTCGATTTGGTCAAGCAGGGCAAATACAGGGGCACCGCCTACACGGACACCGAATATGTTGGCTTGGAGAGCGTGCCTGCTGCCTTGAAGGCTTTGGGTGGAAGAGATAGCTGGGGCAAAGTGGTTGTCAAGGTGCCACAGGAGGGGCAGAGCAAGATATAAACACGTTAGATGAGTGAATGAGATGTCTAATCGAAGTACTCCATCTGTTAATGCATGCTGCTACTCTTAACGATGTCAGATGTGTCTTTAGATATCCAGTCTTGTGCATATACTACTACTTATCACCCCACAAAAGCAACGATGACAATCCAGGTAAACTTAAATGGAGCTCTTCAAGAATGCTGCCAGCCTAGAGTATGTGCAGGCAGTCAACTCTATTGTAAAGCCTTCACGGGTACTGTGTACAATACCAGCTGGTGATAGCCAAGGAGTGGGCCGTGCTCGTGAAAGAAGTCGCGCTAAAGCGGTCGGCGGATCCAAACTCCGACTTTCTTTCTTCGAGGCAGTCGCCGCCCAGCACAACCAGACAAGGAGCTCGACAACTCCCCATCCCGCCCTTGAACCTCTCCTTCACCCCTTCCCCCCCCCCTCTTCACGGCCCTTACCCGTCTTATCACGCGCCTGCCCCTCCTCTCGCCGCTGGCGCCTGTTGCGTTCTTGCTTGCCACTCACGCGCAAGCATGGCGGACCTCTACCGCGAGCACGACGCCTATGGCATTGAAGACGACAGCGACTACAGCGAGGATGACGACGCAGTTGCGCCAGAGGACTGCTGGGCGGTTATCAGCTCCTTCTTCGACACCAAGGGCCTGGTGTCCCAGCAGCTTGACTCGTACGACGAATTCACGCGCAACACGATACAAGACATTGTCAAGGAGAACGGCAGCGTGATACTGGAGCAGAACACGCCTTATGACCCGAATGAGGACGAGAACCCCATCATCAAGCGCCGTTACGAAATTACATTTGGCCGTGTCTATCTGGCGCGGCCGACGCACACCGAAGGCGATGGCACCACGGTGCAGCTGTACCCGCATGAGGCGCGTCTGCGGAATCTCACCTACTCTGGCGCCATGTTGGCAGACATTTCAAACCGCATCATGGTTGCGCGCGAGCACAACGCCATGGTCGAGGGCGAGGACGATGACCTGGACGGCGGCTACACGGCAGGCGGCGCGACACAGATCCGGTGGGAGCGCGAAGACATGCCCGGTGAAGAAGAGGCTGCTGCCCGCGTCTTCATAGGCAAACTACCTGTCATGTTGCGGTCTGAACTTTGTCATCTGCGGAATCAGTCGGACGCAGATCTCTTCGCTCTTAACGAATGCCCCTATGATCAGGGCGGCTACTTCGTTATCAACGGCAGTGAAAAGGTCCTGATCGCGCAGGAGCGCAGTGCCGCCAACATCGTTCAGGTCTTCCGAAAGAAGCAAGGCCCCATTCCGTGGATTGCTGAGATCCGTAGTGCCGTCGAAAAGGGCACCCGTTTAATCTCATCGTTCACCATTAAATGGGCCGAAAATTCGCTCGCGGGTGGAAAGCGTGTACCTGGACCTTTCGCCTACGCCACCCTCCCGTATGTCAAGAGCGAGATTCCCATGGCTATCGTCTTCCGAGCGCTCGGCATAGTGTCCGATGAAGAAATTCTATCGCACATCGTATATGACCGTACTGACACACAGATGCTGGAGCTATTGAAGCCCAGTATTGAAGAGGGTTCAGTGGTGCAGGACAGGGAAAGTGCCCTGGACTTTATTGCCCGCCGCGGCGCCCAGCAAGCCACCAAGGACAGACGTCTCAAGTTTGCGAGGGACATTATGCAGCGCGAGTTCCTGCCTCACATTTCACAAAAGGAAGGCCAAGATACGAGGAAGGCGTACTTCTTTGGCTACATGATTCACCGCCTGTTGCAATGTGTGCTTGGTCGCCGTGACGAGGACGACCGTGATCATTTTGGAAAGAAGCGATTGGATCTCGCGGGACCATTGATTGCAAATCTCTTCCGTATCTTGTTCCTCAAGCTGACCAAGGATGTCTTCAAATACCTACAGCGGTGCGTTGAGAGCAACCAGGACTTCAATGTTCAGATGGCTGTCAAAGCCAGCATCATTACAAACGGACTGAAGTACTCGCTAGCCACAGGAAACTGGGGTGACCAGAAGAAGGCAGCTTCGGCGAAAGCTGGTGTATCACAGGTGCTGAACCGATACACGTATGCCTCTACCCTCTCTCATCTTCGTCGAACAAACACTCCGGTTGGTCGAGATGGCAAGTTGGCAAAGCCGCGTCAGCTGCACAACTCTCACTGGGGTCTTGTGTGTCCGGCTGAGACCCCTGAGGGCCAGGCTTGTGGTTTGGTCAAGAACTTGTCCCTGATGTGCTACGTCAGTGTCGGCAGCGACGCATCGCCTATCATCGACTTCATGACACAGAGAAACATGCAGCTTCTCGAAGAGTACGATCAAAACCAAAGTCCGGATGCTACCAAGATCTTTGTAAATGGTGTCTGGGTCGGCGTACATTCGAATCCTCATCAGCTTGTGTCGGTGGTGCAAGAACTCCGGAGGAACGGTACCCTGTCCTACGAAATGAGTCTGATTCGAGACATCCGTGACCGTGAATTCAAGATCTTTACGGATGCTGGTCGGGTCATGCGGCCGTTATTCGTTATTGAAAATGACATTCGAAAGCCAAATCGTCATCAGCTTATCTTTACCAAGGAGATTAGTAGAAAGCTCACGTACGAACAAGAGACACAGGACCAACGTCAAGGCTGGAGTGAAGAGGATATTGCAGCTGCGACATACGGCTGGAAGGGACTTATTCAGGATGGTGTTATCGAGTACTTGGATGCAGAGGAGGAAGAGACCGCTATGATCACCTTCTCACCTGAAGACCTGGATGCATGGCGGGATATGAAGACAGGTCGTGCACCTGATGAGAGACGTCTGAAGGATCCTAAATTCCGTCTCAGTAGCATCAAGCCGAAACCGGATACGCGCGTCCACGCTTACACGCATTGCGAAATTCATCCAGCCATGATATTGGGTATTTGTGCCAGTATCATTCCGTTCCCGGATCATAACCAGTCGCCTCGTAACACATATCAGTCTGCTATGGGTAAGCAGGCCATGGGTGTCGCCCTTACTAATTATGCGCTACGAATGGAGACTATGATGAATGTATTGTACTACCCGCAAAAGCCTCTGGCAACCACTCGATCGATGGAGTACCTCAAATTCCGTGAGCTCCCGGCTGGTCAGAACGCCATTGTCGCCATCGCTACCTATGGTGGCTACAATCAGGAGGATTCCGTCATCATGAATCAGAGCAGCATCGATCGAGGTCTGTTCAGAAGTTTGTTCTATCGTGCCTACACAGAGCAGGAGAAGCGCATTGGTGTCAACGTCCTAGAACAATTCGAGAAGCCGACTCGCGCTGATACCCTCCGTCTCAAGGGTGGAACCTATGACAAGCTCGACGACGATGGTGTCGTCGCCCCCGGTGTCCGTGTTTCTGGAGACGATATCATCATCGGTAAGACTGCGCCTATTGCAACGGACGCGCAAGAACTCGGCCAAAAGACCACGCTCCACACCAAGCGTGACGTCTCTACCCCCCTGCGTAGCACCGAAAATGGTATTGTCGATCAAGTTCTCTTCACCACCAACACTGAAGGCCTCCGTTTCGTCAAGGTCCGCACCCGAACCACCAAAGTGCCACAAATTGGCGATAAATTCGCTTCTCGCCACGGTCAAAAGGGTACAATCGGTATCACATACCGTCAAGAAGACATGCCCTTCTCTCGAGAGGGTCTTACGCCAGATCTCATCATCAACCCACACGCCATTCCCTCTCGTATGACAATTGCCCATTTGGTCGAGTGCCTACTTTCCAAGGTCGGAGCCATAGAAGGCCGCGAGGGAGATGCCACACCCTTCACCGACATCACCGTTGACCAGATCTCGGAGATATTAGAATCCAAAGGCTACCAGAAGCGCGGGTTCGAAATCATGTACAACGGACACACGGGCAAGAAGATGCGCACGCAAATTTTTTTGGGGCCCACGTATTACCAGCGTTTGAGGCACATGGTCGACGACAAGATTCACGCCCGTGCCAGAGGGCCGTTGCAGATTCTCACAAGGCAACCAGTGGAAGGTCGTGCGAGAGATGGTGGGCTGCGCTTCGGGGAAATGGAGCGCGATTGTATGATTGCGCATGGTGCAGCTGCTTTCCTCAAGGAGCGCTTGTTCACGGTATCGGACGCGTATACTGTGCACGTCTGTGATATCTGTGGACTTATGAGTCCTATTGCGTATGTTCCGCCCCTCTTTCTCTCCTTTCCCCCTTTCCCCCCTCCCTCAAATTTCCCCACCCCTGTTCCCCACAGCACACCCACCAGAATTCCAAAAAGCTAACTTCAACCCCCTCCCAACAGACAACTCAAAAAAGGCCAGTACGAATGCCGCCCCTGCCAGAACAAGACCCGCATCTCACAAATCCACATTCCTTATGCCGCCAAACTCTTGTTTCAGGAGCTCCTCGCGATGAATATTGCTACACGCATGTTTACGGATCGCTCGGGCCTTAGTGTCAGGGATTGATTTGAGATTTGGAGGGTTGTTCTGGGGGTGTTGCGAATGCGAAGGTGGGAAAAGCGTTGTTGCGGATTGCATTGCGTAACTGGGGTTTCGGAGAAGACGCGGGACGCAGGTACGGATGAAGTGAGATATATGGGATCAAGGAACTTGAGTGAGCATTGCATATGGCGTTAACGACCTTTTATGGATATATCTTTCTCCATCTTTTTCCTACCTTTATTTTGGTTTGTCGGTTGGCCCATCGTAGATGATGGAGAGACAAGGGCGGATGCAATAGATGCAGATTGGGAAATACGAATATCAAATCTAAATTTACATCGTATTGTATCATATCATATCGCATTGCGTCATCCAAGTAACAACATCAACGTGACAAAACTTTGTTTTTGATTCCTCCTTCCTCCTTTTAAGGACGGGGCGGAAGGATGCGATATACAACCCCCAAATCCCCTTCCATTTCCACTCTCAGGCGCTACGTTAAATGGCAAGGGCAACTAAACCAGACGCCCTGTTTCCCTGTACCGCAGTAAATAGTAAATAGACAGTATAAATGATCGAGTAATACGGTGCTAGAATCTTTGCATTCATGCATGTGGATCTAATAGATGATGAACTGCAGTATCTCATATCTCGTGAAAATTACATATATAAAGTAGGTTGGGCTTGTTGTTCCAAAAGAATGCTTCCCGGATATTCCAGTACCGGGAGCAGATTTGACAGATGATGGATTTGATTTGACTCGTTTTGTGCACAGGGTGCTTTGTGGGGTATGTGATGATGTATGACGTCCGCAGGAGATTAAAGTGGTATTGTGCGAATCCCACATGGTGGTAGTACGACCATTTGCTGGATTAAGATTTCGTATCTGGCATGCCTTTATCATTCTGTCTTCAGCGCCGACGGTGGCTGTCGTCCCTCCTGTGTCGATCTCGACTTCTGTCCCGTCGATCGTCTCTGGGGCGGATGGGGCTGCGAGTGCGTTCACGTCGTCGGTCCTCGTAGCGACCGTCATCTCGGTGTCTGCGGTCGCGTTTGGGACTGCGGCTGCGCTCTCGCTTGAAGCGATCGTCGTGGTATTCTTGGCGGCGCTCGCGTCTTCGAGTGTCGTCACGTCGTCTCTCTTGATCTACGTTTCGTGGGGGCGCTGGTGCATTGTTGGGGGTTTCTCTGTCAACGACGAGGCGGTTCACCACAGAGTCCGGTACGATCTGGCGTCCCCCTTCGCGGTATTGCCTCTTTTTTTCCAGATTGTCGATGCCGCCGAAGCCGCCCGCTGCACGTTTGCGCTTCTTGTTTGCGTCATCTCGCCAATCGTCTGCAATCTTCGAGACACTCTGCGAAAAGTCGACGTGTATGCGGTGGTCGTCTATCAAGACGCCGTCCATCTTGAAGTAGGCCTGCTCGCAGTCCTTCTGATTCGCGTATTCGATGAAGGCGTACTGCAGGCTATCCCCTGTTCGCTTGTCGCGGATGACCTCACAGCTCAGGATCTTGCCGAATCGAGAGAAGATGAGCTCCAAGTCTTCGTCTTGTGTAACGGGGTTAAGTTTGCACACAAACAGCACGTTCTCAGGCGGTGCCACTTCGGCAAATGGAAGATCGCCAACCATCTCCAGCGTGAGCGCCTGTGCGCGCGCCTCACGCTCTCGGCGCACCTTCTCCAATGCTTCTGGGTCATTTTCCTCCTCGATGTTCTCATCGTAGGCTACTCGTACAGTTGCAAGCTGTGCTGCAGAGGGTACAGGACTTTCTGGAGGCTCTATAAGCCCGGCTGGGTCGTTGAACGGGTCGTCCAGCACAACAGTGTGGAGTATTCTGATGTCCTTGAGTGGTTGGCCGTTGTCATCGATATATGCTGTGTTGATCTTCTCAAGCGTATCAAAGCCCTCAACCACGGACCCAAAAATGGCTGCCTTGCCATCGAGGAAATCAATGTTCGGGCCCAGGGTAATAATGAATTGGCTGGCTGCGAACCGTTCATCAGGGTCGTCTGGATTGGGGGCCGTGGCCATGCTAACAGTGCCCATCTCCGCATGCTTTAGCTTAGGCCGGAATTCGGGCACAAAGGTCTTCTTTGCTATTTGGGTAGGCTCGAGCAAGCCCCATATCGAGCGGCCGCCATCGCTGTCCTGGGAGCCTGGGCCAATGGGGTCGCCGGTTTGGAAGGAGAAGTTTGGCTGAACGCTATGCACAGGCGAGAAGTTGTAGTACTTCACTTTGCATAGCTTAAGGAAGCTACGTGACCAGCTGTCAGTTTCTGTTGTGTGCTCAGCTTGGGAAGACAGCGGGAGAGAGCATGCAGGATGCAGACGCAGGAACATGAGGCGCGCGTAGGGATTGGATCTACTTACTTTTCACAGCATTTAGGCGCGTCGTCCACCAGCAAGTCGATGGTGATGTCGCCCAAGGAGGTTTCCAGCAGGACGGACATGGCTTTGGGCAAGGTGGTGCCGAGAACGAGTGTTTGTCGCAAGACATTTCCCCCAGGCGCAACAGAAGTCGCGACGGAGTGGAGCTAGAGCCTGGTCACGTGATACTTCACGTCGCTAGCTCAGGCACCTCGCCCTCCTCTCCGCCTTTGGCGTCTTGCAAAGGCCTCCTGTCAATAAACTCTGGGCAACGTTATTCAACATGCTTCACACCCTCCAATGCGTTCAGTGGCTTGTCTGCTCGAGATTCATATGACCAGGGGACATGCAACACAGTACCCACAGAAAGTCCTTCAATGTGTCCTACTATGTGTCCAGTCTCCTTCGACACACTGCACGACAGGCATACAAACAAAGAGACATGGGTGCACAACCGACGACCAGGAGCAAAGCCCTCACGTTTCAACAGCAAGATCTTCCTAAAGAGATGAAAGTGCGTCACTTGATGCGGGCCGTTGAACGTAGCACCCGCTGTGTACACTCCCCCCTGCTCGCAGCTCAGGCAGCCGTAATGTTCTGCCTCGTCCCGACCCGAAGACAATCCTACCCTATCGTTTGCTCGGAACCCTCGGCCTCAAGCCGAACATTGTCTCATGGTCAGCGCTGCCGGAGCTGGCTGCTACTACTCTTGGTATCCTCAACCACCGCGGGGTGGGTTGACAGTATGATTTCTCAGATCTTCTACTCTCCGCCTGGACTACTTGGAAATGACGGTACATCCTGAGTGCAGCGATGACTGCTGTGCTCACTCCACAGTCACCACACTCTTCGACATATATGCAAGCCGTGCATGGTACTTGTTTGTACAGTAACAGGTCCATGTCATATTGCAAGCGACAGTGCGTCACTTCCGACGCCACCTAGGGAGGTACGATTACTATGGAAGAGGGGTTTTCGCGAACATCCTGGCCCTCTATCACCCTATTGTCCCAAAAGAGTGATCCTCGCAGCATTACCACGAGCTTTGTATCCGTGCTGTAGTCGCTTGACGTCCAGTCTTTTGGGTCCTAGGCCCGTATTGAGCCGATTGCGGATCCGTCGCATAGTTGACGATCCTGCTGTATATGCACAAGGTTCATATGCGGCTTAGGGAAAATGCTCGAACAAATCTCCGAGGCGCTGTGATGTTTTCCTTAACCACAATGCATGATCTCAGTGGTTTGCTGCTAGCTTGGCGCAGTGTGCGTCTCGCCACAAACCTGCCCGATCTGTAACGCCACTTGGACATACACACAAAAACTGCATCTTCTACCAACAAGGCTAGCGTCTGCCCCGAGATTCAGGAAAATAACGGTGCTTTCATCGCTTGTTTTAGCCATACTTGGACAGCATACTACCAGCGGCACGACGATTCTTGATACTGGCGTTACCTCCCGATGCACAAGCAGACATGTCAGATTGGATGAGTCTTGTCTGACAGCCTGGGAACGAGTGTGAACCCGCCGGAGGTTTGCCCAGCTTCCCCGCTTGCACTAGATCTACCACATCTGACGAGAAAATGGCGACGACAGCGGCATGTTGCATTGGCACATATGAAGAATACCCATAGATCATCTATGGAACTTCACGACCTCAAACTCGAATGTTCTTTGAGCTAAGGGCTCCGTTTGGGTATACTAAGGGCCTCTCAGTGCTAGTAGTACGAAGTCTCCACTTCTGTCATTTCTCCCATCTGCTTGTAGGCCCACGGCCTCTCGCTACATTGTAGCTGTGACTTAGCATACTCACCACAGGCTCGATCTGCGTCCGGATCATTTCGTGAGAGAAGCAAGCTCTAGGCTATACCGTCCTCGGCTTCCACACTGCCGCGCCCCGATTCAAGATGTGCAGATGCAGGTCTGAAAGAATCCGATGGCCTTCAGGCCGAGGACAGATGATCTCCTGCATCCGAGCGCCAGGCAGCGACCATCCCTCAGCCACCCTGCTGACCCCCAACCAAATATTATACTCCGGTACTGGTGAGGAACAAAGAGTCGAAGCTTCGCATATGTAACTTGTTCCCGCATCCGCTGTGACACTACGCAGCTTGCAAACAGTGAGGACTTAAGACTTTAGTGTTTTAACTCCATGGTCACGTCTAGGTTCCTAAGCATGATATAGTGTTTGCAGTCTTTAATCCACTACTGCAGCAGCTTCACTCTTCATATGCGCTGTGGCGCTTCCGACGAAGGACGCTCCTTCTACCACTACCTTGATAACCAGCCATGGAACCGCCCAACCTAGACGGCTATGGCGCTTGTGAAATGGGACGAGTACAGAGATTTGGAGCACGCAGCGTGGTACCTTTGATCGTTCATGGTCGCATCTGGTCTAGCGATCCCTGCCATGTTGTGTCCCCAGAACCTGATCTCCAGGGCTTTGCATGCATGATTCCGTAAAGTGCATTGAACTCTCCCAAAAATCTAAGGTACAAACACTTGTCACTCATGTACAGTCTGGAGCCTCCTAATTAAGGTCTTCAAATAACATTCATTCGTCCACGTTGCCCAGCATCAAACTACGTGCGTGTCGTATCGTCGCCTCTGGCTAGTACTTGGTAGTGGCTGCAGTCTCTTCTCTATTGGGATATAAACGTTCGCATATCCGATGGTTGTTTGATCTGTTAAACAAGCAATTCCTTTTGATCCCATTTCGGCACAAGAAGACTCGTCACCACCAGATCAGTGGCTTACTAGCCGCCTTCCTTGGGTCAATCGGAGCAACGCAAGAGGCTGAGCTACTCTCATCCCATCGTTCCCACGCTTTGATCAGTCTCTCTTCAGGGTTTGTTCCCCTTGCGAGCATGTATTCATGAGTATTATGAGGCTAACATCATCACAGACTCCTGAACCTCCTAGCCATGGAGTTTGAAACCCGGCGCTATCTGCCGAATTCTGCTGTTCCTTTCTCTGACTACTATTCTCCTCTTCCAATTTCGCATACAAATAGAGTCAACGTGCGTGGGTACCCTACCGGAGGCCCTGTAGGTGGAGTTCACGGCCGTCTCGATTTGAGCCGTGATGAGCACCGAATCGAGGTTGGATCAGCGAGACGTCGCATAGCAGTCGCCGTATGTTGCCTCCAAGATCTGACCTATGAATTTTGCTGCCATATCAATATCCGTATCGTTTTTCGCATGATGTGCAGTCAAGAAACCCACATGAATCACCACTGACACTTTTTCTAGTGTGCGCGTTGTCGGAAGAGAAAAATTCGCTGCAGCGGTGATCCAGGAAACGGAGCAGGATGCGCAAGCTGCGCCATGGCTAATGTTGATCCGAGTCATTGCCAATTCCATAGAGTATGTGATCTCAGTAGGTGTGATCACTCATGCTGATCGGTTCAGGTCGGATCGGACCACGTACAGAAGGTGATCGATGGTATCAGTATGGCGCATAGCCTTACGAATATGTCCACTGCCAACGGTATGGTGCCAATATACTCGAACGACGGCAGTACTCCCTATCAGCGCCCAATGGCAACTCATCAGTACCCCCAAGTCGACACGAAGTCCGTTTATCCATCCACCTGGACTGTGCCCTACCAAGAAGATATTTCGCCAGTGGAGAGCTACCAAATAGATCAATCATCCATGTATCTACCCGATCCAACACCGATGGCTAATTCGAATGTATATGGGTCATCATATAGATGGAATCACCCAGTACAAAAGCAGTCCCATCATGTGCAGGCTTATGTGGATCCGGAAACGACTTATTCGGCCAGCTTGCCATACATGCAGCCTTCATATCGCTCAAATGGTGCGCCTGATCCATTAAGTAGTATGAACCCATTACAAATGAACTTGCCAGAGAGGCCGAACATGCGCCAGTATCACGCATCAGGATCGGGTTCCACACAGAGGCTGCTTCCAATTCCACAGCCCAGCCCGGCTCAGAATTCCCGTGTCAGCTTCGACCTAGAACATAGTCAAAGACTACGATCTGGACAAGCAATAGGATCATCAACATCAGACGACAAAACTTCCTACGGAAAATCGTTGCTTGCGTGGAGCAACGATGGTGAAATTCCTATCCACGGGTCAGGAGCAGAATCGGCAGGTGCCCTCGAAACCATTACATCAGCCCATGTTCCCGCCATCGCGGAATCAGGTATGAGTTATCTTCCTAGTACAACGTCCATGTCCAGCGATGGCCTAGCAACAAGTCTTGCACCGCAAGTGCCACTCAACTTCAGCACTTCCGGCCTTCTTGATCCAATGAGTGTTACATCGCCAGCAACGACCTATTCGAATTTTCGCGAATGTCGTGCTTCCAAATCTGCCTCGGCTCAAATGGTACGCCGGAGTTCTCAAAACACGTATTACAGCTTTGACTCTGACCGATCTCCAAAACGCAACTCGGTCAGTGGTGGATCTTCTAACGAAGGGACATTGGCAAGCGGCCTCCGTTATCAGCCCCTCCCTTATTCGCCATCTCAAGGTTCTCCAGGGAACAAGAAGTCGAGACGTGATGTGCTTTCAACCAGGCATCCTACAGCACACCGTGGACTAAATAATGATATGGACAGTAGCTTCCAGGCTTGATAATCATTTTTGATGCTTATCAAGACTACAATACGCGCGTCATTGAGCCTAGCTTTTTGGAGTCGGTAACATAGCTGCAATTCGAGGACCGGCTAGCGATCGAATACGCATGTCGGGCGTTCTTTTTCCTTCTCATGCTCTGTTGGCACGAGTGCGATTCATCAGCATACTTTCAACATGGAGCGATTTTCCTTGGTTTCGCTCGCCATGTTTACAACCCTGCTCATGCACGTTTGCATTGGTGTCTTTTTCAACAACTGTCTGGCGTACCTGGGACATGTACAACGCAGATTGTAGCCTTCATGGGCATTTTCTCTTAGTTCCACATTATGATTGTCTCTTCCAACATTGTCACATATGCATGTTACTCGTACCATTACCGGTTAATGGCGACAGGGTCATACTGCACATCATCTCGAGCATTTACTTGCGGACGGGCTCTTTCTTTACTGTATGCATTGCTTTTAGCATCAGTATTACGTACCGATACGATTATCTGTACGCTTTCAGTAACATTATATCTCCACTGTATCGTCACATCACCGCCAGTGATGCCGATACACAACAAGTCAGGGCCACTCATTTAGACCACAACCAGATAATCATCTAATTCCGATTGCTGAACTTCCCAAATTGCTAGAATGTCGTCCCCTAGCTTTGTGTAAACGTATCACTGTACATGCATTCTCGAAGGTCACGAAATGTGCGATTTTCGCTTCTATAGTACCACTATCCCACAAGAAATCTTCCTGAGTATCGTACCATGGACACAAAGTACCACAACACCCAATAACACAGATCACACGTACCAGAAAATCTCCATCTAACACGACGCTCCATCACACACTCACTCACACTCACACTCACACTCACACTTACACTTACACACACAACACAACTTACAGCGCGTCCCGCACTCACACGCCAGCTCCCACGGTCGCTCAAAACCTAGATTCGAAGAAAGGTCATGAACAATTTCTCTCTGTACTACCAGTCCAAACAAGCATCACCCCTAACACCTTGCACGCCCGCCTACGCTCGTTCTCCCACCCCCACCCCCCAACCCCCGGCTCGATCCCCCGCCCCTATCCGCACCAGAGCACATTATGTCCTCACCGCCGCATCGAAAACAGTACACCGCCTTAGATACAGTGCACACCCGCATATTGCGAAACATGCACGTTCGCGCTTGCTTTAGGACCCTGCTGCAGGAACAGGGACTGCGGTCTTGTCATCAATTGTAGCACAGGGTCGTACATGGTACAGTACGGGGGTGAGTAGATGCATTGGACATGGGAGGGGTGTGAGGGAGGCTCCGCGGGGGTGGTGAGAGGCTGGAAGTACAAGCCGTGTGGTTCAGAGGGATTTGGTTGGTTGAAGGAGTGGGTGGTGTGTAGGTCGGTCCGGAATACGACATGGGGTGGGGTGAGGTCTGTGTGGGATGAGTGTGGGAGGTGTGGAAGTGGGCTGGAAGTGGGCTGGTATGGCCTGTATGTGAGGTTTGTGGGAAGAATGATGCCCGTCGTTATCAGATGGAATGCTGGTCTTTGTGATGTGCCTGGAGCTGAGTTTTTATGGGGGTGTAAGACTGGTGAAGCTGGTGGTTCGAGGGAGGAACGTCGCTCAAAACTAGGCATTGTGAATGTGCGACTGAATAATGGATTCAATACTGCTTGGAGCGACATGGTAGATGCTCGACATTCTTCGGGAGAGAAGTTTGGCTACTTCTGACAATATCTAGCTTGTTCCACAAGAGACCCCAATGTTTACAACTTTTGTGTTTTGATGTTTATGTTGCAACTTACTCTTGCACTCTGAATATTATGGCAAAGAATAGATAGAGGTGGTGGCTCTAGCATGGTAGTCAACGTGGATTTCTAGATGGTCCTCATCCTGGTGATACCTAGCTTTGTTTATATCAAACACTTAGTTGAACTTCTGGTAATGATTTTTGTATGGGAGTTTTGTTCATCATCGCATGTTACATCCTATGATTAGGTCTCTGTTAGTAAAATATCATCACTTCTCGATAAGGACGATACCATCAAAAAGTTACAGCAGCCAGTAATCAAGCTTGACAAATACATTGAATTTATTTGAGTATACTTTATTGCAGTAGATTTATTATTCACGAGGATTATGTTTACATTGCAGAAGACTTCGAATATGATGGTCGCTTGCCCAAGTGTTTAAAGTCAGAGAGATTAATCTTGCATGAAATATGGTAGAACGATTATAATTTGTATACAAATCTGTACAATAAACTCAAGATTGGAGTAGCAATACAAATGATTGATAATTTGAAGAATGCCAGTAGGTAGTGTTTGGGTGGGTGAGCTCGGTCAAGTAGCCGACTAGGTACCTAGGTACCGGTAACCCCGCAACTCCAAGCGCGGCTACAACACCGTGCTGTAATGGAGTCTTGAATGCATTCTTGGTGCTCTTGTGCTCGTATAGTAATCTGTCTGTGCATAGGATGAATTTTGGGTTACGGAATAACGACATGCAGAACTATTTCCGCCCGCTAAGTGGCTCATCGGCGGCGGAATGAATCCCTCTTCTTGTCAATGTCCCGGGCTCCGGTCCGTAAGTGCAGAGACACAGTCGCAAGAAAGGTTCACGGCCTCGGACATCCGGAGACACTTCTCCTCAAAACTGACGGGATGTGACCGACACTCGACGATTTTCCAACTACTACTTCTTGAGTTGATCCATGTCCGACGCAGATCAACGTGGTGTTGCAGCCTCTTGATCGTTTCGTTGATGTCTTCATTCGACTGTTGCGACTACCGTTACGCCCTTGTTCCTTTGTGGAGGTGACGGTTTGTAACATTTGGAAGGTCACACAGCAAGCGCGTCCAAGGAAGATAGTATATTGCGGGGTTGAGAGTTATTGACGTAGCAGCCTGCACGCTGGGGACTCCGTTGTAGGGAGTTGAAGGGCCTTGCAATGCACAGACGGATCTTCTTAGGTACGGTAAGCTGGCGGCCTCGCTAGTATGACTTGGTGTATACTAGTTGGTTGCAGCGAGCCTATCACTCGCTGTATCATATTGTAAAAAATACAGCATTACATGAGTCCCGTACGTCTCTCGAAATAGGGGGTGGCGCATGTCCATAGTTTTCAAGGGGGATCTTACCATCATGTGTAGCATTGTAAGGGAGAAAGTCTTCATCTCTAGGAACATTATAGATGGAATTTCTGTCACTCATCAGTTTCCGTTTAAAACAGACAGGTCACTCAGAAGTACCGGTAAAAACCTCTCGAAGATAACCAAAATCGATGAAACCTGCACCATAACTCCGTCTCATTTGCTGATATGTACACCAGCGCCACTAAAGCTGTCGCTATCGCCTCGGATTGCCTGACCTTGCTCCCTTTGCCTTCAGCCTTCTACTCATGCGCGCGGGTAGTGCGGAAGTCACGTTTTTTGCCACCCCTCAGCCGAGCGATACCGACCGTGGCGAGAAACCAACACCATGCAATGGAGAGCTTGTATAGGCTTGTTTTGCAGCAATTTTAATAGTTTCTAGTCTGCTACCTATAGAAGTTGTTCTAACCTCGATTCTTAATAACTTTTTAGAGTTTTTCTTAAAACCCACGAGTCTCTGTATTAATAGCTGCCTGTGGTAGCTGCTGCCATATTTTGGCTATATAGTGTGGTTGAGGATGCTAGGATTCGCCACGCCAAGCCCACTCACATGACTTCCGCACTACCCGCGGATACGAGTAGGCAGCATCTGTCTCAACAGATTTTTCTCATACTTCTATGGGTTTCTCATAGCCAATGACATTGGTCTTGCCTGCTACTAGCGACGTATCCGGTGGACCATCGCGCAGCTCAGCTTTGTTGTTAATTGCCAGCAAGAGATAAAGGTCATCCTATTGGTGTGTGCCTGTGGAAGAGATTGCTGTGCGACTTTGGCTGATTTGTAGAGGCAGACATGAACAATGGTAACAAAATCTTACAACCAACGACAGCCTACTGCCATTACATCCTGCTTTATGCAACATCAGATCGCTGTTAGCTATTGTACTAGTAGCATAACATAGATTATACGCACCCCTTTGGTTGTTGGCTCATTGGGGTAGACACTGTGGCGTAGGTAACAATCGCTTCGCCAGGCAACGACTGCTGCTCGAATTATAGCATACCGGTAATGGCTGTTGCACATTCATGCATTGTCAGCTCTGTTCGCTCATCCTCACGTCACTGTGCAGGTCAGCTGCGCCTCTCGCGGCCTTGGGCATTCGAAACGCAGCCTGACTTAACAATGAAGATGACCGGCCTTCCTCATCTCTAACTGAACAAACCGTTATTCAGCATTCACAACAAGCCAAGTAGTTGCTATTTCTACGCGCTGTGCGAGCGAGCCACAGTGCACTATTCTTCGTGCAGCCAGCCTGCTTCAGAGGTTCCGAGACTCCCTCCTATCTACCCGCGCAGATACCATAGACACATACCGCCCGATGCGACTACTGTATACCGCAAGCAATGGGAAACTTGAATGGACGGAGGACCTTATTGAGGATATTCCTCCCTACGCGATCCTGTCGCATACTTGGGAAAAGCACGAGGTGGTCTTCAACAGTCTGAAGAGCCTTGATAATGTAGAAGACATTGATGCAAAGTGGGCAGCTAGTTGGCGCAAGATTCGCTTCTGTGCACAACAGACAGAGCGTGACGGTCTGCAGTACTTCTGGATAGACACCTGCTGCATCGACAAATCAAACAATCAAGAGCTCCAAGGGGCGATCAACTCTATGTTTTGCTGGTATCAGAACGCACAGAAGTGTTACGTCTACCTTTCAGATGTCGAGTCTAACGCTCCTGATGCGGATAGTGAGTCGAGCCGGAGGTGGAAGCCGGCCTTCAGGAAGAGCAGGTGGTTTAGAAGAGGTTGGACACTCCAGGAACTACTTGCTCCTGCATCGGTAGAGTTTTATTCCAGTGATGAAGAACTATTGGGGGACAAGAACTCTTTGAAAGACACTATCCACGAGATTACAGGCGTTGCCAGCGATGCTCTGTTGGGGAAGCAGCTCTCGGAATTCAGCGTACAAGAGCGGTTCTCTTGGGCAAAAAATCGCCAGACGAGATACCCAGAAGACGAGGCATATTGCCTCTTAGGTATATTCGATATTCATCTTCCCCTGATCTACGGCGAAGGCAAAGAGCATGCCCTGAAGAGGCTTGATAAAGAAATAAGGGAGCCTTCCGCGTACGTCATGCGTGTTCAAAAGAACCTTGGAAAGATCTACAGTTGGCTCGGGGCGCCTGACCCGTCCACCAACTATCACAAAGCGGACAAGCAGCGACAGACTGGGACTGGGCTATGGCTGCTGAAAAGTGCAAAGTTCAAAGATTGGAAGGAGAGTGCAGCGTCGCAACTATGGCTGTATGGGATCCCAGGGTGTGGAAAGACAATCCTTAGCTCCACTGTCATCAAGGATCTGCAGCAGCATTGTCGTAATAACGTTCATATGGTAACGGCGTACTTTTACTTCGACTTCAACGACATACATAAACAGGACGCAGAGCTGATGCTCTGCTCGTTGCTCTGCCAGCTTGTGCAGTCTTCGGTTGTTGTACCCGAGAGCGTTGACGCGTTGTTCTCATCTTGCAACAACGGACAGCGAAAACCCTCTGCGAATGCGCTTTTAGAAGTAATACAGCAGGTAACAAAAGGGTTCACGCAAGTCTACTTTGTTCTTGATGCTCTTGACGAATGTGCACAACGCAAAGAACTGATGGATATGCTCGAAACAGTGGCTGGGTGGCAACTTGGCAATGTGCATCTGCTTATTACCAGCCGAAAAGAGCGGGATATCGAGGGTTCCCTGGAGGTTTACATCAAGGAAGAGGAGACTGTCTGTCTTCAGATGGACGTAGTAAATAAGGATATACAGCGATACGTTCGACAAAGGCTGTCTGACAATAAGCGCTTAGCGAAATGGAACAAGAACGCTGCTACTAGGGAGGAGATTGAGACAGCACTAATGAGTGGAGCTCACGGGATGTGCGTGTATTGACGAATTTCTCCGCAGAGTTGACACTGACAAGAATATAGGTTTCAATGGGTTGCATGCCAGCTAGACACGCTAGAAACGTGTTGCAATCAGACGATGTTGCGTAAGTCTCTTGCCACTCTACCCCGAACACTAGACCAGACATACGAACGCATTCTCTCCGCAATAAGCGACGAATATTCCGAGTATGCTATGCGCATTCTGCGCTGGCTGACCTTCTCTGCGCGGCCGCTATCCGTCGAAGAGATCGCTGAAGTTGTCGCCATCGATGTCGCGCGCGACCCAGCGTTCGACCGTGATGAGGTGTTAGAAGACCCGCTAGAAGCGCTCAACATCTGCTCTAGTCTAGTCACTATTACATCGAACAGGGCGAAAAGAGAATCAAGCCCTGTCAAACAAATCATTACTCTAGCACACTTCTCAGTGCAAGAGTACCTTGTGTCGGACAGGATCAAGCAAGGTTCAGCAAAGCAGTATAGCATGCAAGAGGTCGAATGCCACAACGTCATAACAACAGGTTGTCTGAAGTACCTGCTTCAACTACAGCCGCCAAAGTCAAAAATAGCCGTAGAGCAGGCCGCGTTGGCACGCTACTCAGCAGAGTTCTGGAGTAGCCATCTTCGAAAGGTAGAATACGAGATGGAAGATTTATGTCGGCTAGGCATCAGGTTACTAGACATTAAAGAACCTGCATTTCTCACATGGCTGCGTTTATACAATCCCGAGGATCCCTGCACGCAGCCAGACTTGGATAGGAGTCTAGACAGCGTGCCTGAGCCGCTATACTACGCATCACTGTTAGGCTTGAGTACAGTCACAAGACTGCTCGTCGACAAGGGCGCCAATATTAACGCACAGGGTGGAAACGAAGGCGACGCACTTTGTGCGGCCTCATCAAAAGGTCATAAGCAGGTAGTCAAAATACTGCTTGAAGCAGGCGCCAATGCTAAGGCGTGTATTATAGGACATGGCAGCGCTCTACAGTCAGCCTCAATTATGGGCCACAAGCAGGTAGTCAAGATACTGCTTGAAGCAGGCGCCAATGTTAATGCGCAAAGTCAACGATACGGCAGCGTACTACACGCAGCCTCATGGGCAGGCCATGAGCAGGTAGTCAAGATACTGCTTGAAGCAGGCGCCAATGTTAACGCGTGTATTCCAGGACATGGCAGTGTCCTGCACGCAGCCATGCATAGCAGCAACGTCCTGCACGCAGCCATACGTAGCAGAAACGTCCTGGACGCAGCCTTACGTAGCAGAAACAAGCAGGTAGTCAGAATACTGCTTGAAGCGGGCGCCAATTTTAACACGCAAACTCAACTACACAGCACCGTACAACAAGCAGCCTCGTGGAGAGACAATGAGCAGGTAGTCAAGATACTGCTTAAAGCAGGCGCCAATGTTAACGCGCAAAGTCAACCATACGGCAGCGTACTGCACGCGGCCTTATTAAAAGGTGACAGGCAACTAGTCAAGATACTGCTTAAAGCAGGCGCTGAGGTTGAAGTGTAGGGTAAAAAGCACGATAGAGCGCTGTCTATAGACAGCTGTTTATCTGGTCATAATTGAAGTGCTAGATCTTTCAGCCTCAAAGATGGTATCACTTAAATTTCAGGATACGTATAATCGGACCTTGCTCTCTCAGGCTGCGATTAGAGGCTGTATTGCAATATCCGACGATGAGGAGGGCCCAAATGCAGTGTGTAATGTGATCATATTGTCCTAGTCTAGGAGGATGGGAGCTATCTATGGGCAAGCACCGCCAAGAGGCTAAGCCCGTCACACGTGACCCAGGCGTTCATGACACAGCAGGAAGTGGGCAGTCTACGACGGGATCACGCCACAGCTGTCGTTTGACATAACAGGCATAGTATAACTTTCAATACGACGTTGAATTACAGCCATGTGGTCACGCTAGTGCATACCAAGAGGGGCAAGCGTTGTGCCCCGCGTTTGGCCGATCTATAACGTGATCCACCACCAAGCGCCCACCCCCACCAAGCGCCCACTAACACTGAAATTACTAAATTTTTAACACTAAATTTCTTAATAACTATAGCACCTATTAATAACGCGCTTGTAGTAATTAAATCCTTAACTCTTAGAGAAGATTTTATATACTTAGAAATAGTAGAAAAGTATAGTTACTTATAGTTAACCTTATCTAGATACTACTAGAAAATTTAGTAAGTATATACTACTACTCTACTAAATAGTTAAATACTTAATACTATATAAGAAAGTAAGCTTATAAAGTATATTAAAGAGCTTTATAGGTAAGGATTACCCCCTATATAGACTATTATTTAAAATTTTATAACTAAAATAATAAGGAATCTAGTAAGTAAAAATTAGGTATAGTGCTTTATTAACTACTATAATATTAATCTTATCTTCTATTAGGCTACTAGGCTTAATTATAACTACTTTAAAGCTAATTCTACCTTTAAGTATAGCTTATACTTTAAGCTTTTATACTAAAAAATAAAGTAATATAATATTAAGAGTTAGTATATCTATAATATAGATAAGAAGGGTTTTCTTATTAGAGTACTATTAAAAACTAAATATATATTTAATAAGAGCGCCTATAAGTAAAGAAAGATTAGAGCTATACTCTAGAATAGTAATAGGGAGTAGATTACTACTATAGCTTATATATACGCTAATAGTACTACTCTTACCTCTACTCTTATTTATTAGTCCTAATCTAGAGCTTTATAGGATACCTAGTTATAAGATTTTAATCTATTATAATACTAAGCTTTCTTTATAGGATTACTAAGTAAGTAGATAAGCTATACCCTAGGGGTATCCTAGCTTAAGGAGGTGTTTAATTATAAGACAAAAGCTAAAGCTTATACTTTATACTAGCTCTTTATCCTTAATAGCTATAGATCTTATATAATAATAAAGTTTATTAAGTACTATAATAAATATAAGATCCTACTTATAATATATCCCCCTTATAGCACTTACACCCTTTAGCTACTTAATATTATAGTATTTACTCCCTTTATAGCTTTATATAAAGCTTAACTATCTAGTTTTCTAGATAGCTCCTAAGGGCTTATAAGCATTACTAAGAGGGATTTCTACTAGTTATTTAATACTATATAAAGTAATACCTTTAAGGAAAAGCTAATATTAATAGCTTTTAAAGTAATAAGTATCTTACTACTTAACTCTAATATTATTTTTTTAAGGTTTAAAGTACTTATAAATAATAGTAACTAGCCTTCTTTAAGTAATAGTATAACCTTAATATTAAGTATAAGTAATTAGAGAAAGATAGAGTAGTTACTCTATAATACTATAATTAATATCTATAATAAATAGTTAAAGAAGCTTAGCTAGATAATCTATACTATATTAGTAAGAAATACTCTACTTAACTATAAAAATAAATACCTAAGGGCTACCCTAGCTAATAAGAAGAAGTATAGGAAGTATAGTAAACCTCTATTATTACCCCTTAATAATAATTATAGTAGTAGTACCTAATTTATTTTACTATTAAAGGTAGAGTAAGTATTTAAGCTTTAGGAGTAAAAGAACCTTAAAGAATAAAAGCTATAATACTAAAAAAGTAAAGTAATTAAGCTTTATAAGTAATAAAAGCTTACTAAAGCTTAACTTATAAAGGAGTGTTACCTAAATTAAGTAATTACTAAGAAGGAGTAGGAGGAGAAAGCTACCTAAAAAGCTACTATATATAATAAGTAGAAAACTACTAAGTAACTAGAAAAGTAACTCTAAAATAATATTAAAATATCCTAAATAGGTAAGAGGTAAATCCTTAAGCCTTCTACTATTATACTAGCTAAGGTAGTTAATAAGGAGCTAGTAGAAGAGGATATAGTAGTAGAGGTAACTTTATAGCATAGGCGCCTAATTAGACCCCCTAAAAAGCTGCTTATATAATCTAAAATATTTAATCTACTCTAATAGATCTAATAATTGCAACTCTAAGAAATCTTGTAATAATAGCTATTGTGGGTGGCGCAATATCCTTATTTAGTGGGTGGTGGATTTTGGTGTTGGTGGGCGCTCGGTGGGGGTGGGCGCTCGGTGGTGGATCACGTTACCAGGATGGGGCTGGAGACATGCTCGGAGGGCAATGGTCCGATAGACCGGTACAGTCGAGTCATGATCACCCGGCCCCTACGTCAAGTAACCTTTTGGAAAGTAGTAGCTCCGAGGTTGGGCAGATCAAGGAAGTAGGCCCGTCAAGCTTGGGGAGCTTTATAAGATGGATGTACAACCCAATGGCTCGCGTGGTAGCTTGAATCCCCAGGTTCTGTGTAGATCAAAATGTTCGGAAAAAGGATATTGATCGCTTTGGCGACTGCTAATACTGTTGCATGGGCTACATTCCTCCCAGAATCTGCAAGCGATAGCCACTTCCGTTACAACTTGCGGAAGCGCGCTGACAATGGAACCTCATTCAATGGCCCATACAGTACCAGTGGAAGGGATATCGTCGACAGTAGAGGCGAAAAGGTAACATGGGCTGGAGTCAATTGGCCAATGAGTGGTAGGTCATGCAAGATGTTTGGTTAGAGAGATAGCTAACGAGGATTCTCAGGCGAAACAATGATTCCTGAAGGTCTCGAATGGGCATCAGTAGAGGAGATTCTTGATGATATCGCTGGTGTTGGATATAACTACATCCGCATGTAAGATTATCTTGAAGCATTTGAATCGCAACCGCGATGCTGATGATTTTACCAGGGGCTATGCCATTGAAATGATCGACCAAGTGTATCATAGAAATGGCTCAGACGTCCCTCTCGAAGTTGCTATGATCAATGCGCTTGGATACGTCAACGGGTGAGTTTTCTGACATCTCTTCGATCGAATCACCGACTAATATGCAAACAGCACCAAAGTCACAAACGAGATCATCGCTCGGAATCCTGGTTGGACCACCCAAACCACTCGTTTTGAGATCTGGGACGACATTACGCGCCTTGCTGCTACCAAGGGTATCTTCATCAGCCCAGACGTTCACACAGGCAAAGCACAATGGTGCTGCTCCCATATTGATGGGACAGCCTGGTTCGACGATATCCACTTCAACGCATCAGACTGGCGCCGTGGTCTCTCCTACGTTGCCAACTGGGCCAGGAGCCACCCCAACATCGTCAGCATGTCTCTGCGCAACGAGCTCCGCGAATCCTGGAACGTCACGAACTTGTACTACAATTGGCAAACACTTGTTGGAAACATGACTCAGGGTGCTGACGCGATCCACGAAGCCAACCCCGATATCCTCATTCTGTGGTCTGGCATGCAGTACGGACAGGATGTCTCGGCTCTGACGAGCGGCAAGAACATCCTCACAGCACCTTGCTACAAGTGCACTGCCATCCGCGATGCTGCTCGCCGTGAACCAGAATACTTCAACCTCGATGATCACCCATGGGCGAATAAGGTTGTCTACGAAGTTCATTTGTACAGCATGAGCGAGGACGTTGACACAGGCACGTGCCCCATCATCCAAGCCAATCTCTTCCGCAACGGCTTCAACGCCCTAGGAATAGACGCACCAGCCGCATGCAACACCACCAACGACTGTCCCAAAGCCATTCGCGAAACCCCAGTCATCCTCTCCGAGTTTGGCAGTGCCCAAGACGAAACGCTTTACAATGCTACACTTCAGAACTGCCTTCGCGAGTTCACCATCGACAATGGGATCAGTTGGATGATGTGGTCCGTTGCTGGTTCCTACAGGATTAGATCCGGTGTCCAAGGTTTCCCCGACACATGGGGTCTGACGAATTATGACTGGACGGGCTGGAACTATGCGGAAGGCATTGAGAAGTTTTGGAAGCCTTGGGTTAGGGCGATGAACCCTACCAGAATTGGTTGAATATCGATCAGATGTAACGCAGAAAGATGTTGAGTAAGATTACAACATACTAAATGACTTGTTGTCAGGTGGTTCCTCCTTCCAAATCATAATGGTGCACTATATCTTTGCTCGCTCAACTGACCGTGAGCGAAAAAGCATCAACATTGACAACGGTTTCATTCAGGGCCGAAAATTGAAGTGATATTAATGCATGCAACTTTCTGTTCTAGACCTCAGACTCTAGCATATGGGCCTATACAGCCTCGAAGTAAGTGGAAGCGGCCGCCTTGAAAGCTCCGTACATGAATCATCGACTGCAATTGCTTGTATCAAGGTATAACCATTGACTACATATACTGTAGACAACAACGCGGCTAGATCATTTTGGGTAGCTATATTTACGCCTTACTATCATAGCTATGAGTAGCTATTACTAGATTGGGGCATAATTGACAGGGCCAACACCGTAGGTTCAAGCGAGAGTTCAAGAGGGTTGCAGTCTGATAGATTATACCGTGCAGTAATCGTCTGTTGCTGGCTTGAAATACGCCTACCATTACTTAGCTAAAGTAGCAAAAAGTGTCCATTGAATAGACACGTTTTGGCAACTGGATAATGGTATCGAACTCTACTTTCGTCACCGCGGTGTGCTAGTTCCACTGCCATGGTAGGAAAACTGTAGATCGTGCCCAACATATGGGGACTACGTTGAGAAGTTTCCATCCTACGAGGCCGTTGGTAAGACTATCTATGAGAAATTTGGAATGGCGATGACTTGAAGTGGATTAATTGTAGGGAAAATTTCATGTCCATTATTGACGGTTATAAACGTGCGTTCCTCGTGATCTGCAGCAGCACAAACGACGATAGCTATTCATCACCGAATTTCTTCCCCATACAACCGTAGAACATTGACGGTCAGTTTGACTACCTAACCCGTATCTTTTGTGGTACTATTTCAAGTGGGATATCATATGTCTTCCGGATTTGGGCAGTCACGCCTTCTACTTCGGTAGGTCAGGCTTAATCTATGTTGCATAAACACTGAATTGTGGTACTGCTTAGGTTCTAGCCGGCTGCAATTAAATATGTAGCGACAATGTATTCTGGGCTAGTTCGAATTCCATTTACATAGAAACTAGCATTATCTACACTACCTCCCCTAGACCCGTCATTTCAGGTGATATGTTCATACCGAGGGCCATTTATAGGACATCCATCTCTCCAGCGTACGATTCCAATTACCGCTTCCAAGCTGAATATGTACAAAGTGATCCAGATACTGCTTCCACACAACATCTCGCTCCACCATATAACCCAGCTCTTCAAATGTAAACGTCGCATTCGGATTAACAATGCAAAGCACGCCCGGATGTAACCGGACCTGCAATTCAACCTCGATGATATCACTAATCATGGCATCGGCATCGCCGTCCATGACAGCCTTGTAAACGGCATTATTGTCTTGCACCAAAACAATGGTAGCCGTCTTCAGATTTGCCCGGTCAAACGCCTCATTCGTGCCTCCGGGGTTAACAGCGACTTTGACACCGGCAGTATCAATGGCCGCCAGAGACGAGAACTTGGCGAGGTCGGCACATCGCACGCAGGCGGCCTTGCCCACGCGCTGGATTGCAGTGGAAAAGAAGACTTTTTGCGCACGGGCTAGGGTGATGCTGACGCCGCTCATGGCGACGTCGAATTTGCTTGCTGCAATGTCCGCTGTGACATTTGCCCAGATAGTGGGGACGAACTCGACTGGACGTGGGAGACCGAGTGAGTTTGAAAGCGACTGGGCCAAATCGATATCAGCGCCGATATAAGTGGTGTTTATGGCTGGTGTTGTCGCAGGCAGAGCTGTTTGGTTGGCCACTTTGTAGGAGAACGGCTTGTAATCTCCGGTTGTGCCGACTTTCAGGTAGCCACGCGCAAGGATTTTATCGAGAATGGAGGTGATGTTGCTGTATGAGGTCGGCGTTGAGTAGCTGGGAGGAGTTAGTTTTAAGACTTTCTAGGTAATCAGGCAGGGTAGGGCATTTTACTTGGGGGAGTACTCGCTGTTATGCACATTGTTTCCTCTAGAGGCGGTGGCAAGAGGGCTGACGAGCAAGCAGGCTGCAACGAGTATTGAAGTAGGGTTCGGCATCTTGATAGATGTACTCAATTGCCACTGTCAACCTTGTAATGGACATTGTCTGAAATCCGGGGAGATTCCACTTGGTCGTCCTGATCACGTGCGGCCTCCGCAATCCCGTTTTTTGGGAGCTCCACCAGCCTTCAGTAGAGCCTCCGCAACTTGGCTCTTATCAGAGGTATCTTAACCCCTTTGATCACGGCCCCGGATTAGCAGAGCCCACAAGAGCCCAATCATGCCATCTATAGTCTCAATTCCGTCTGCTTAGTGTCGCGATGGTCTGCTAGATGGAAAATCTAGTCGTGTCTTGGTTAGAGCGGACGATAACTGGGTGCCGTAATTAGACTCCGAGGTCATTATTCCGACGAAAGCCCGTTCTGGGGTTTAGGTAGTGTCTTCCAACTTCAGACTGTGCAAAGTACCATATCATGTCTACCATAAGTAACTGTGTGGCACTAGAAGACGTCGAATACACGTATGCTATACAATAGTGTATCAGAATTGTAATTCCCATGCAAAAGACCATCTCGCAGCCCGTTGATTTTGCGGTGCCATGTTCAACCAATCAAATCGTGTTCACCCCAGTTACCCTTTTCGGGAATCGCAACTCCGTCGCCGCAACAACAATTTGTTTCCCATGTTCATGCTCGCGTAAGTACACTTATCCAATTCCACACACAGCACCACCGTCCCCTCATCGTCTTCCCATCGCCCATTGCCTATCTCGAGCTAAAAGACTCTTCCTTGCGTGCTTTCGAGGAAATAGGCGGACCTCCCCCCGCCCTCCTCCAAGAAAAAAAATATGTACCGGTAGGAAAGAAATTCACCCTAGCATCACCATCACCATCACCATCACCACAACACACCAATCCCTAAACAGCCAAACAAACAAACAAACAAACACACCAAAACCACCCCACGCACCACGCTCACCCGCGCTACAGCACCCTATCCATACCTAACAACCCACTCTAGACCCAAACCCCAGCCATGCAAATCTCATTACCCCCGCTTCCTAACCTAAACTTTAACAATCTAAACGGACGGATAAATCGCAATCCAACATGCAATTCCAATGCATTCCTCATTCCAACTCTGTCCTTTATGAACCCTGTGGCCTAAGTAGGTTCTAGCAAGCGAGTTGGAAATCAAGGGTTGGCTTAAACCGATCCCAGAAAATGTCAACTAGGAAAGGTAACCAAAAAGGTAAAAAAAAAAAAGCCACACGCCTGTCCAATATTGCATTCCCCCCCCCCCCCCCTCGCCTTGGCCCGGGAACGTTCACTCCAACCCAACCCAGCCAGCCCAACCATGCGCCCAACAAACCCCACCACCTGGACCTGCAAAAAGCGTCGATATGAACAAATCTCCTCGTCAAGCCTTGCCACTCTAAAAGAAGATGAAAGAATTGTGATGGGTGCGGTTAAAGGTTATACTGTGCGAAATGCAACAGTAAGCATAAAGTGTCATTCATCCCTCTCACCCCTTCATATAATTCCTATCCTTCCTATCCTTGCTATTAAAACGCCCCCCTCCCTGCCGAAAGCATTCATCATATGCATCCAATGTATAGAAAAAAATAATGTTTGCCAAAAAAACAACCTGGAAAAGCAAGAAGAACGGACAAAAAACACGTCCTTAAACAGGCCAAAGAAATCATCCAAGAAGCAAAAAACAATACAGGAGCGGAACAAGGAGCGCTAATTGGGTATCGAGCCTATGCTTTTTTCGCCAGACCAAGATAAAAAAAATGATAAAAGAAACAATCAAGCCGAGCAATTAACCAAAACAACAAAACACCTAGCTTGTCTCAAATGCCCAAGGGGAGAGAGGGAAAAGAAAAGAGCCAACACCACCAATTCACCATGCCCACCAACCTTCGTTTTACGACAATGGAGAAGTAGCAGGCGAAATGGCAGGGGAATCATCTGGCCGCCTAGACTCGCGATCTCTCGCTACCATGGTAAAGGGTGCCACTGTCTGTGTAGTCATCGTAGCCTGTGGTTTCGTTGATTTTGCTGATTTCGCATTCGACGCAGGAGCAGGCGCGGATTGGCCCGCTGGAGACGTGGCTTCTGCGTCTTCTTCAAGAATGGTGGGACAGTATGTTTTGAGCACGTGCTTGAGGGCAGGACGGCGGATGGGTTTGGAGAGGAAAAAGTCCATGCCCGAGTCTAGACATTCCTGTTGTGTGGGGTTAGTTGCAGGGCAATAGGGGATTGGGATTTGGGCACAGGGGGCAAGGTGCTTACTTTGACGTTACTCTCCTCCGCATACGCCGTGAGTGCTACAATGGGGGCGGAGAAGCCGGATTGTCGGATCAATCGTGTGGACTGCAGGCCATCGAGGTTGGGCATCTGCACATCCATAAAGATGAGGTTATAAGGGCATTGTCGCTCCATGCTCTCCCGCACTTTATCTAGTGCCTCCTGGCCGTCCTTGGCTACAGTTACATCGTACACGTCTTCTAGCTTCAGCATTCGCAAGACGACTTCCTGGTTGGTTTTGTTATCTTCAGCCACGAGGACTTTTACTTTGTCGCCACGTTTAGTGGCTTCCGCTTCTACACGCTGCATAGCCGCTGCCTGTGAGCCTGGCGATTGAAGAGGGGCATTCGAGGCGAAGAATGGTTGACTCAGCCCAACAAGGCGAGGCTGGTGGTCTGCATCGAAAGGCACTGGACCGCCGCCTGTTGCCGTGTTACAGGTAGGCCCGCTCGTAGCAGAATGCACGGAACGGACTGAGAGTGCTTCATCAGCACGGCCCCGTGACTCATCGTTTGATAGACTGTGGCGTGGCGTTGCAGTGTCCAGATTGACGTTTCGCGAGCTGGCTGTACTGTCTGCTCTACTTGTGAGGTGCTTCAATGGAATCACCATTGTGAATACACTGCCATGGCCGACTTCGCTCTTCAGCCCGATTGTACCCTTCATCAAACCAGCTAGTTGAGAGCAGATACTCAGACCCAGACCTGTGCCCCCAAATTTCTTGCTGAGACCCAAATCACCTTGAACAAAAGGCTCAAAGATCTTGGCATGGATATTCTCAGGGATGCCTGGACCAGTGTCTTCGACTTCGAACTCGAACGATAGCCATCGTCCCGGAGGTGGTGTTGCTGCTCTCTCCTGTGCCATGTACTGTGAATATGCCGTTGGCTTATCGTGGGCATTGATGACATTGGCGGTCTCGTAGTGGGTTGGGGTGGTCATCGAGATGGATCTTGATACAGATCCGACTTCTGAAGCAGACGCCCGTATACGATTTTTCGAATTTCGCATAGAGCTATTGCGCGACTGCAGCGAAGCTTTTCGACTATCCGACATGTGCGCCTCGCCAGAACACCGGATGGTGAGCGTGACTGCGCCGCCTGCTGGAGTGAACTTGAGACTGTTCGATACCAAGTTGATCACGACTTGAAGTATCCGGTGTTGGTCTCCATATAGCACCATATCCTTCAAGCGGCCAAGCCCAAATGGGCCCAGATCCCCGGCCCCACTTGGTCGGCCATTCTCGTCCAGATTGCACTCGTAGGGCCCTTCAAATTTCACAGCCATTGAGATACCACCATCTTTGGCCTGCTTATCGAAAATAGCGAGGACTTGTGAGCTAATGTCTCTCAATCGGAACTCTTTCTCATCAAGACTCAACTGTTGGCCAACCTGGTTCTTGCTGCCAGTGTAGTCAGTATACAATCTATTTGATCGACCGTCAGAGTAAATCAACTCACCTGAAAGTGAGCAAGTCTGTCAGCAGGTTCAGTAACAAATCCCCACTCTTATAGATGATGCCCAAAGATCGCCTCAGTTTAATCGGATCATCTTCTGACATGCAAACAGCGCACATGCCCAGAATGCCGTTGAGAGGCGTTTTCAACTCGTGGGAGATGTTGGCGATGAACAAAGTTTTGCTCTCATTAGCAGCTTCAGCCGCCTGTTTGCTCTGTTCCAACTCCGCCGTTCTTTGCGCTACTCTTTCTTCAAGCCGTTCATACTGCATCATGAGTTCGTCCGTCATCTCATTGAAAGTTTTGGTCAAATCCGTGAGCTCGTCGTGGATGAGGTGCTTGCGGTCCTTTACTTTACTAGGAATGCGAAACTGTTTTCTCCGCTCAGCGTCCCGCTTCTCCGCCTTGTTGACCTTTTGATTTCTACGATAGTGAATGATGGATCCAAAGAAGCCTTCCTTCCGCGCAAGGGCGCCATCTTCCGAGTCATTAGCGCCGTCGTTTTGCGAGCTGATGCTATCATTGTCGAAAAGATGGGGTGCGACGGTCCGCTTGGTGGCATCTCGAAGTCGTCTGATTGGACGACTAGAGTAATGGGCAACAGGAAAGGCGAGGATAATCATAGCACCCATGGTGCCAAAGACACAGGCGATGATGAGGTTGCGGAGACGGTAGATGGGAGCCCAGACCTCACCATGGCCCTGTTCCACAATGATCATCCAATCCACCATGGGACTGTTGACGACAGCATAGCCAACAGCAACATTATCCCCATCTTCATTCTTCGTCGAGATGATGCTGCCTGCATTATTTGTGGCACCCGTGGGCTCCGAGTAGCCTTTGCGAATAGCGGGGAACTTGCTCCAGCTGAACGGTGGGGGGTCTAGTGCCGTGTCCGCAGCACCGTGCCGTTTGATCGCTTGTCTGGGAGTGGGCGGCACAAGGAATCGCACCTCGAAATCTTCAGGAGGATTGGGATCCGCGGCGTCGTAGAGGTAGTTTGGGGGCAAAATGTTCGTAGCATTGTTCGGGCCAAACAATAGAGTGAGGCCACTGTCATCCAGGCCTTCGAGTGCATTGATCACGTTGGTAATGAGCGAAGCATCCAGTACTGTGGTCAGCCAGCCCAATGTCTCGATATTCGAAGTATTGTTGATGATCGGCAGAGTCACTGAGACAAGGCTTAGGTACTCATTAACGCGGTACGGCCCAGAAAAAAGATAGCTTGTGTTGTCGATTGTTCGTCCCTCGTAGTGGGCTTTGAGTGTATCGAAGGTCGAGTTGAAGCGTATCGGCTCCACGGTGAAGGCAGGATAAAGTTCGGGAATGAAACCCTCGGGACTGCCTAGCGTTACGTTTTGTCCGTCTGGACCCTTGAAGGGAAGAACAACATTCGCAACGGTATTAGCGGTCCGACTGAAGAGCACCCGCGAAGACGAGTTGAAGGCGTATATCCGTGCTTGTATGGCGCCACGAGCCTTGGCGTCTCCAGAGAAGATGGCATCGTAGTCCTCCGCGGTCCGCTGCCAGTTGCTTTCTGAGTCATTGCCGCGATAGTAGCGTTGGAGGGCGGATTGTGGGGCCAGACGGTTGGCAGCCTGTTGAACGAGGATTTGCATGAGGGCCAGATTGGATGATAGCTGAGCCGCTTTCAGCGAAGCTGTCAAGGTCAGACGCGTGGCTCGTATGCCAAGAACAAAGTCGTGGTTTGTGATCTAGGCAAGATTAGACGGTTCCTACAGCATTGAGATACCCACAGCTATGTGCATACCCAAGTGGCAATGGCTATGACGGCCAGGCCGATCATAGACGCCAGCAGGACCAAACAGCCCAGTTGCTCGCGAATGGGTATCCGCATCTTGACCATGACTCGGGCTCCCCAAAGCACCGGCGTGAATATAGTAGTGTTTGATCAGTGGACGAGGGGCAGAGGGGAAGGAGGGAAGGGGGAGCGCCGAGGCTCGAGGAGGATGGGGTGAAATGCGCAGGCGTGGATGGAAATCAGTCGGCTGCAGGAGAGCAGGCGCTATTGCCAGACTGAGCGACGTGGTAGACGACGTGGTCGTGATGCGACGGGCGTTTGCTGGTATCCCATTCCTTGCGGTGCGATCGGGGGATTTCTGGTGGCAACGAAAGCGGGTGTTGGCGAGGCGTGTGTCGCGATGTGTGTAGTGTGGGGGCGACGCTGGCGCAGTGGAGTTGTGAAAGGTAGGCACGGCAGCCAGAAGTTAGAACGTCCTCAAAGGTACAAGGCGCAGACTTTGGATGGTGACACGACACGACACGACAGGTTAGGGTAGGATAGGATAGGATAGGGTAGGGTAGGGTAGGAGAGGAGAGGAGAGGAGAGGAGAGGATAGGATGGATAGCTATCCCAGGTAGGCGACAATAGGGACGTGTGATGGGAGATTGGTCTGCAATCGTCTACTGCCTATATGTAGATGTGGGGGAGGGGCGTGCAGGCAGGCGCAAAGGAAAGGACGAGCTGGCGCTCTCTGGCGGTGGTATGGAGATGGAGAATGAGGCCGAGGATATCGGATATCGCAAAGGCAACATGGGGAAAAGGACAGTCGGGGGCGGCGGCGCGCGTCCGCCGCAGTGGAAGAGAATCTCGCCGTGGTCCAGTTGAGATTAGCTGCCGGCCCTTGCGCTTAACCGGGTCTGAAGTCTTGTTCGCTTGCGGAAGAGACATGGGCCTGGCTTCAACGGTGCGCGGCGGAACCTTGTTAGGGTAGGGCAGGTGAATATACTCTGAACGGGTATGAGCTAAGTATGTCCATTGTCTACTTTGTCTACCTAGACAGTAGACATGCTGCGCTGCTGAAGACGGGCGCATGGCTGCACCGGAAGAGGGACAGTGAAGCATACCTCTTGAACATGCATACACACACACCACACACCAACTAAAGACAGACCATGTTTTGTGGTGAGTGAATCTCCGTATCCACGCCACCCTCGTATCGAACTATTGCACGCCTTGGCAGGCGGGGAACGGGGCCTCTGATTCCACGGCCCAGCACCCGCTTCTCGAAGAAAAAGCGATCGGCAGATGATCCAAACAAGCTACGATCCACACAAACAAACCCGGACGTCCCACACCAAACAGTCGAGACTTTCTTGGCGGCCTCTTGCTGGGGCCGAGTTGAGAAGCAAAGCAAGTAAGCAACCAACCTTGGAACCAACCACGCTTGGGGGGGGGGGCAAGGGAAGAAAAAGTTCCGAGCTACCATAGGACTACCCTACTAGAGTACAATTAACCTAGAGTACTAGAGTACACAGTGACAGCAGAGTACACGGTAGAGTACACAGGAGAGTACACAGGAGAGCACACAGGAGACTATGAGCGCACTGGCCTTTTGTATCACGGGATCCGTGTTTCGGTCTCGCCCGGGTCCATGCTTCCGTTCCAACGCCCATCCTCCCCCGTCTAACCCAGACACTGGCACACAGTATGTATGCGTCCATCTGCCCAGCATCCTTCGCTCCTAGGAGAACAATGCCATGAAACCCTTGTCATCTTCTTTGCTAGCCTAGAACACGGTACTGGACTCGAGAAATGGTATCTTTTTTTTACCAAGCTAGATCGTTGATGATGCAGTGAAGCTCTTAACTAGGTCGGTATACTACATCGACGTTTCTTCTGTCTTGTACCTGTGCCCCTCTCTACCTACGCAGCATACGGGCACAGTCAACCACCAGATTCCAGTAATTTCGTTTTACCTTGGTAGTTGCATGTCTCGACCACCACAATACACCGTCACTTCCTAACCCGCAAAAACCTGTCTCGGGTCAACTAGGCATGTCCCCTTGCGGAACCATGTCCCTCCTCTTACCGTTCACCAGAACTCAGCATTGAACGGTGCCCTTGTTTTCATCTCCACCGGTTTGATCCTGATGTTTCCATCCTTCACTTTGTTTGATTATGCTTTCATCATGATTGTCCTAACCATGCATTCATCATGGATCTGATCGTCGCCGTTTCCATCCGCTCGTCTCTCAGAGGAGCCGCTCCTCACTTGCCATTTGGCTTGCATCACCCAGGTCACACTCTGACCCCAGCCCTGAAAACCTAGGCGCGCTGGCCTACGAACCCTCAAGCGACCGCATGGCCCTTGTCACAGAACCTCTCCTGCCCTGTTCGGCCGTCTTGTTCGAGTAGTGGCGTCCCATCTTCTTGAGATGATGCAAGCTCACCATGAGCCCACAAACCGCTTTATCAAGCCCATCTTGTTCCATGATCAACGTATCGCGGTAAATCCATAGCTCGCCCACTTCACCACCCCGCATCGCTGACGTCCCCTTGGCTGAGTAGATGAAGCGTGCAATAACCACCGTCGAGCCCACCTCGGTAAGGACGAGCGACACTGGTGCCACATTGAGCGCCCATGTATAGTTCCGGTTCTCGATAGCATAGGTCCAATCTGCAAAGTTGGGAGACTCCATATTGTACGTCCTGCGCGTCCCATTTGATGCGACATGGTCAAAGTGTGCCCTGGGTCGCCATGGCAGTGGCCCGTCGTCGTCAAAATTCATACTCGCTAGTCTGCGCTGGCGCATCTCATGTGATGTATAGAGTACCTCCATATCCGGCTTCTTCGTGAAGAGACGAAACCCATTCGTCGTGATGCGATACGAAGTCGACGAGCATGGTCCATACGCGACCAGGATTTGTATCTTGCGATCGTATTGGCGAAGGTGGTAGGTAAGGATGGGTTCATCAAAGGTGCCGCTGTCGTAGGCTGGTGCTGTTGACTCTTCGTAGCCAGGCAGCTCTTCGTCGTGGTCCACATCCAAGTCCAGGAGACTCAGGCGCTGCCTTGTGGTCATAATGCTGTCTGATGGATCGGGTCGTTGCGCCAATGCGCCGCATGCCAGTCGACAAGAAATAAATTTTGGGGATTGAGCAGGCGCATCGCCGTTGTGGGATACGTAGTGCTCATGGCGCCTGAGGAGAGTGGGTGGTGAGGTAATGACGATGACGATGACAGAACCATTAGAGCTAGAGGCTAGCTCGAGATTTGATTGTCATTACCGGTACCGGTACGCTTACCCTTTTCTGTTCCTTCTAGCACGAGGGACTATACTCAAAACCCCTTTCCTATCCCTCCACCAGTCCGACACAAGTGCACTAGGTATCCGAAAATACAGCGCTGTCTCTCTATAGATGCTACAGCTGGTCCGTACCGTACGGGAGGTTTTTGGTGGTTGCGCGTTGGGTGTCGCATTGGTCGCAATATCGGGGAGTAGATGAGCTTGCACAGTCGCTGGTTCTCCTCCACTACCACCGTTAACAGCTCCGACGGTGAAAACTCTTTGTGAAACACCCATCGTAACATTAAAAATTGTTTTCACATGCACACAACGTAGCATCTTGATTCATTGTGGTGTTGTGCTACCACTGGTCATGGAAAGCTAGGTATCGGTCGCGCATGCAGCCAGACTACAAGTGCACGAACAACAAACAGCGTACCGGTACCGAATGTACTACCTTTCAATGGTGAGGTTTGTTTAGCTTGACTCGACCTCCCCCCACAAGGAACGACTGGTCATCGCGCCTTAATAGATTACCCCTGAATAGAAGAACCTGCACAAGTCGTGCGAGCTCCCGTCTGAAGCGGGCTCGAATAGGTCCGATTTCCTGACTCACCTATGGCTCTGTTGATTTACCTGGTATTATAGAGAGAGATATAAGCAGATGTATGATTTAAAAACTGAGATTACTTATACTATCTACACTACGTACAGACTTCCATAGATATGTAATATTCAAATATCCTATACTACATTGACTTGCTTATCTGCAGAGTTTCGGAGAGCGATTGCCATGAGGATGGAATTTCTCTCGAAAGCAGTGGGATATCTCCCACGATATTCCGAATGGAGAGGAGTCTTAGGGACAACTATGAAAGACAGGAAGCGCAATAAGTAGCAGTATGCTGTCTGATTACAACATGAATGCCAGAATATACTGAAATATTAAGAAGTTATCTTTCATCATTATGAATTTGAGTCGTGTCAAGTGACAACGCGACAATGACGTCAACGCGACGACCACAGTGAAACTAAAACACGAAAACACGTGCCGGATCCTGACATCTTCAAGGTTTTGTTCCCTTCGTGGCTCAGAACCTAACTTCCTGATAGAACCATCCTTCCTTTTGAGATTCCTCGTTACTGTGAACTTGTCATGCCACGGACCCCCTCGACAAAGTCTGACGTTGTACCTGACGCTTTTCATGATGATTCAAGCAGTAATGCTCTATCCAGCCCACCCGAATCACCAGCTTCGCCTCCTCCAGCTTCATCGTTCAGAGGCCAGCTGAGCAAATTTGAATTCAAAGAACAAGAAGGCCGAACCTCTACTAATCCCATACCCAAAGCAGCTTTTGCCTCTACCTCCACAACAAGATCTAGCAAACGCTCCCTTTCCACCACCTCCACCACCCCACCATCCAGCCAGCCTAAGAAACAAAAGCGCAAACCCAGCAAATACGCACCACCCTCAAAATACGCACACCTGAGTCCCCTGACGGACATTCTCGCCCCAAATTTAATCTGCGTCTTCGTCGGCACCAACCCGGGCATTGGCACTGCCGTCGCAGGCCACGCCTATGCCCACCCTTCCAATCTCTTCTGGAAACTGCTGCACTCGTCCGGTCTGACGGATCGCCGCTTGAAGCCAGAGGAAGATCGTGGTCTACCAGCGTTGTACTGCATGGGCAACACGAACATTGTAGAGCGTCCTAGCAAAGACGCCGCAGAGCTGTCCAAGGAGGAAATGGCCGCAGGGACCCAGAGGCTAGAAGAAAAGATTCGATCGTTTAGACCAGAGGCGGTGTGTATTGTCGGTAAAGGCATCTGGGAGGCTGTTTGGAGATATAGATTTGGCAGGGGGATGAGAAAAGGTGAGTTTCGGTATGGGTGGCAGGATGTAGAGCAGAATATGGGCAAGGTTGATGGTGATGGTGGATGGGAGGGCGCAAGAGTGTTTGTGACGACGAGTACGAGTGGGCTTGCGGCGAGTCTGAAACCAGCTGAGAAAGAGGCGATTTGGCGGCCGTTTGGAGAGTGGGTGAGGAAGAGAAGAGAGGAGAGGGGATGGGTTCCGCAGGTGGCGTCGAGTGATGCTGTCAATCAAAACAACCCACAAACATGACGGCCATTACACGAACCAATTTGACCGAAATCTACCTCTGATACACTCATCAGACTCGCTCATCCTTCCCACCCTCACTGACCCGGCCCAACAGTGCCCATAACCTTCTCCCACTCCGCACCACTATACCTCTTCCTCGCCGCCCGCTCAATCTCCCCCCACTCCTCCTCTGTATACCTCTTCTGCGGCTGCTACATCTAATCAGCACACCTCCCCTCCCCCCACGAAACAAACCCCCCTACCCACCCCTAACCCCAACATACCCCCGCAATACTCGTGTTCGCGCCCAGGAAACGCAGACCCTGGGGCTTCGCATCATACGAGATTTGCGTCCACGTGTGCAGATGCCGGTTATACAACGCCACGGTTTTGACATCGGAGTTGGGGGAGGGTGGGATGTCGTGGAGGTGTTGAGTGAGGCCGGGGACGCGGGGTGGGTTTGCAAGGGGAGAAGGAGTGAATATCATGGTGGTAGGGGGTAGGTATATAAACCGTAGTCTTGGCGCTAATACCGCACTCTCGTTGCTTTTCCCTTTATGACCAACACTGCCGGCAGCAGTTGGTGCAGGGAACAACGGCGCGTGGCGGAACAGTGGTCCCGGACGCTGTGTGTGTGAGTTGGCGAGGGGTTTGCAGAGGAGTTTGTGGGAGGGGTGGTCGGTGGTTTGGCAGGTGGGGGAGGTGTGGCAGCGGGTGCTGAGGGAGGGGTGGTGGCAGGTTGTGCAGAGGTTGGGGAGGGGGTGGGGAGGAAGTCTTCGTGGATGAGGGGGGTGCCGAGGTCTTGGGTGAGGGAGGACATTGGTGGAGGGGGTGCTGGGGAGGAGGGCTAGGGTTTCGCTAGGGGGTAGAAGGTGGAGGTGGAAGTGGAGGTGGAGGTAGTTGGGATGTGGTTTGTGGTTTATGGTTTGATCGGGGCGTTGGGGGTGGGCAAAGTTTATTTGTTAGATGGTGGACTGGGAGGATGGGGGCGTTGGGTGGGTAAAGTGAAGGATTGGAAAGATGTAGTGGATTGAGCAAAGAGAAAGATATAGGTATAGGATGAGGCTAACATGTGCCCCTCACCTGTGTTTGATACAAACAGCTTTTACCATACCCTTGATACGAGAAGCTTTTACCCTATCGCCCCAGTACTCAAGCCATCAAACCGCCTAGCAAGGCCTAAACATCCACTGCGAAGGATGAAACAAAACATCAAAATCCACGCCCCCAAAAACACCAACTGCTGGAAACAAATCGCACTCTCCTCGCAAGCCAACGTTCCCCCCCTCACTCCTAACATCAAGCTCCTCATTGCCATCCCAGCCACCCTCCCTCTTCCCATTCCGTGTGAAGAAGACATCGATATCCAAAATCCTCCCCTGCTGCACCTGCTCATACAAAGGCGGATTTTTCGGCACAGAAAAAGTCATGCCGATTCCCACAACCTCACCAGGCTTGAAAGCAGTAGTAAAGTCGACCCCACCCCACGGATCATTCACATACTTTCTCCCATCATCGCCATGCACGCCTAGACTAGCGCGCTCCCAGCCCGGGAGCCGGAATGTGGGATACGGTGGCGCCACGAAACCGATGGCGATACCAGCGTCTGCTTCTTCGAGCGAGGAGCCGCCGCGGCCGATGCCTATGATTTTGAGCTCAAAGTAAATGGTCTTTGGGCGTTGCGTGGTGAGCGGCGAGTCCCAGAGTACAGAGTACACGGGGAGATTGGTGAGGATGCTGGAGTCTTTGCATTTGGCGTGGGTGCGGCAGCGCCAATGGCCTGCTTGGGGCTGGGGTAGTAGGTCTCCGAGGTAAGAGGGTGGTTTTAGGAGGGCGAGCTGGGCGTTTTGAATGGCGGCGTGTGTTGATGGTTGCAGATTTTGCGGTGGCCATAGTGGATTCATGTTCGTCCATGCCAACGCTCGATCGCCGTCTTCTGCAGATGCGTTCGCGGTGGGAGAAGTGTCATAGCCCATGGAAGGAGGAGGGGGTAAGAGTGCGGTATCAGGGATGACGGTCCAGTCGTGGTATGGCGGAGGATCCCAGCTTGGGGGTGGTTGCGATGGATAAGATGGGGGTGGACCTGGTGGTGGTACGTACTCGGATGACTTGTTTGGAGGTGGCCCGGGGGGCGCATTGTATCCTGAAGTATGATCTGGCGGTGGACCTGAAGGGGCCGTATACGCTGGCCTGGATGACGAAGATGCATCGTAGTACGGTGGTGGGTTAGAAGGCGCCTGGTACTTTTGTGTAGGGAGGGCATTATGCTGTTGCTCTTGGGACTGCTGATAGTACTGATTATTCGACTGGGATGACTCTGCCGCATGTTCATCCCCCTTTATCTTTTCCTTCAGCTTCTTGAGCATGGTGACTGAAGTTCGAGATATCTTCAAGCCAGCGAAGCGTGCAAAGGTTGTCGGCTATGTTCCCACAAGTCCAATGTCAGAAGTGTGATGTTGCAAGGAAGTACGAGAAGCTACAATGAATATGGTACTGGTGTGTACCAGTCATAGGACCTCAGGCATGCGGGCGCAGCAGTGATATGGGCGTTGTGGCTGTGCAGTCAATGTCCTTGACTACAGTACGTCATGGCCCTCTAGTGGGGCACTACACTTCCCCCAGTTAACAGAACAACCTCACAAACTTCCCCAACGCTCTCTTAACACTAGCCCAAAACTTCGCCCAATCTATAGATTCCCACGCCTTATCCATTAGCTGAGTGCCAACCAGAGCGCCGACAATGCCAAACAGAAACTTTTGTCTGCATTGAACCAAAACGCAAGATACTCATTCAAGCACTATGTTTTTTACCCTCTCTTTCCTATTATGCTTCAATCTCTTACACAACTCCCCACCTCTGCGTTATGTTTTCCCCGTGGACACGCATCAAGGGCCTCATACGGGCACAATCTTATGAGCGGTAGGTAGGAAGTTTGAAATCATGGATGCAACTCGTTCAAGGTGCACAGCACACCGTGTATAAGTAGCAACAACAGCAGAGAGAAATAAACATCGAGTTCCCTTTCTTCTTCCTCTCAAAAGAGCGGTAGGAGTGTATGATCGGGATACATATCATCCATCTCGAATATTCATCTAATTTACATGCCTATACCCCGTACACACACCCCTCCTCTACCTCCATCATTCCCCATCCCCCTCCTTGCTCCTACCTGCCCTGACCACCTTGTCGCAATTCAGCAGACACAAGGGATCAAACGCCTTTTTGAGCTGCCTCATAGCATCCACAGTACTCTGGCCCAGCTCCTTGGGCAAGTAATCGCGTTTAACGAGGCCGACGCCGTGTTCGCCCGTGGCGGTGCCTTCGAGTTCAATGGCGCGCTGGACCATGGTGTGCACGAGGCGTTTAGTTTTTTCGTATTCGGTGGTGCGGTTGTAGAGGATGATGGCTGGTGGGGGTTTGGGGGTGGTTAGTTGGGTGTTTGTCTGTGTGTCATGTGACAGAAGAGGGCTTTTGAGAGTGCTCAAACATGGACTTACAGTGGAAATTACCGTCACCGACATGTCCTACGATGCTGCCTAGCAGCCCGCTCTTGCTGATGGCTTCCTTGGTCTCCTCGATGATCTGGGGGAGTTTAGAAATGGGGACTGCGACGTCCGTGGTCCAGACACCCATGTCGTCCCGGCCCTGGCTCTTCGCCATGACGGACCACAAGGCCTCCTTGCGCGCCTGCCACAGATCTGCTTGTTCCCGCTCCGACTTTGCGAATTCAAAACTCACGGAGCCCGCCTTCTTGGCCATGGCTTGGACCTGGCTGATTTGCTCCTTGACCGCATTGGGTGTGCCTGCAAACTTGAAGAAGAGCGTGGGCGCGTTTTTCCACGTCCTGGAGGTTTGGCCAGCGTCGTTGATACACTTCATTTGCACGTCATCGAGAATCTCAATCGCGGCAATGGGTACACCTGCGCCTACAACCTTGAAGACACAGTCTGCGGCGGAGCGGATGGTGGGGAAGGCGCAGACGGCTACGCTGGTGTGTTGTGGCTTTACAGTGACCTTGAGTGTAGCTTCGGTTACAAGACCCAAGGTTCCTTCACTGCCGACGAACATGCGTGTGAGATCGTAGCCTGCAGAGGACTTCCTTGGCCTTTGACGAGTCTTGATGATGGTCCCGTCAGCCAGGACGACTGTGAGCGAGATGACCCAGTCCTTCATGGTGCCGTATCGGTACGCATTCGTGCCCGAACAGCCCGTGGCGACCATACCGCCAATCATTGCACCTGGACCGGGGTCTGGAGGAAAGAATAGGCCATCCTTTGCCAATTCGTCATTCAGGTGTTCCCAACCAACAGCTGGCTGCACGACAACATCCAAATCGTCCTTGTGTAGCTGAACGATCTTATCCATGCGACTAAAGTCAATGCAGACGCCTCCTCTTGTAGCTGCGAAATGGCCCTCCAAACTGGTACCGCCGCTGTAAGGGGTGACTGGAATCTTTCGTTCATGGCAAATTTTCATAATGGCGCTGACTTCATTTGTATCTCCTGGCTTCACCACGCAGAATGGCACGTCGCGGGGCGCGGATGGATGTGAAGACCATGACGATCCACTATGCGACTCGAGATCGTGCTTGTCGAGCGAAATATTCTCCTTGCCCACGATATCGTGCAGGTCTGTCCATGCGGCTTCCATGTTGGCTTCGGAGATATTGTGTTTGGGCGGTAGAAAAGTGCTCAGGGGAGCAGTCGAGCTCGTGTCTGGCTTCGGGGGGATCATTTGGCCATAGTAGTAGCCTATGCCGGCAGTAAGGAGACAAGCTACAAGAAGATTAGTATATGCCCCATCATCCATACAGTAAAAACAGTCTTGATATAACGGCAAGTCTTGAAATCGTCCCTACCAACAATAGTTGCAAAAAACTGCCCCCGCGCCGTTCTCTGCTGCAACGACTGAATCTGCAATTGTTCTGCCTTTTCCTTTTGCACACGCTCATAGATACTCTCGTTCAACTGGAGATAAAACGGCCTCTCGCCATCACTGTCCCTGTCCCTATCGTCCTTGCCCTTGCTCGCCCATCGTCGTTGTGTCCATTGTCCGAGGGCGACAGGCACTCCTGCCTGAACTCCGCACGCGCGCCATGCTGCGTTTGATGGCCGCACACTCGGCCCACGACTCCCCGGCCGCGGTAAGGCAATTGGCACCCGCGGTAACCTTGGTAGCGACATTGCGACTATGAGCGCAGGTATCTCATGCTGTGCGCGTGGCGACGGTGCAGATGCGGGGAAGACAGTCTGGCCATGCGAACTCGGTCGGTTGTAAGGCAACCTTGGAAGTCAGTGAAGATTTGCTTGGCAGCGGAATTAACTTTGACAAAGCTAAATCCGACCCACCGCTTCGGATCAAGGCTGAAAGTCATCTGTATTTAATCCTTGTTTGAGAACAAGTACCTAGGTATGATCGATGAAAGAAGTGTGCAAGGGATTGCAATCGGCCTCTTAAGCATCTGTAACGGCCACCCAGAAGAAACCATTAGCCATGATCATGCAGTCTGGCCATGGTTTTACCATCTCATGCAACAACTCTACATCATCTCACACGATCAATTTTGGCTAAATTCACTGTCAAGCACTTGATGAGGCATCTGATAGTGAAAACCAAACGTATTCCGAAAGCTCCATGGCCTCAGCCAGAGCGAATAGCAAACTCAGTCCCAAATTCCCAGTCCCACTCAGCCCGCAATACCTTGAAATAGGTGCAGTGCTGGTATAGCCAAACCCCCCAGAAAACAAAAACAAAAACTTGCCAAACGCCCAAAATCCCTGCGTCAATGTATAACCAGCATGTGCAAAACGGAGTCAAAGGCCCCCGCAGAGCGCAAGTGATATACGGCTGGATCTGAAGACATGTGCGCGGATGTGCAGCATAAATGTCGGAACGCATGAATCGTCAAAGCAGCCGTTACAGGATAGAAAACATAGAACGCTATGCAGGAAATCAAGAAGAGGGAAAAAAAGTATGGAAATGAAGAAGGCAAGGGGTATTGATGACAGCGAATGCAAGATGCATGTATTCCACATATAGTTGTGTGGTGGAGTGGGAAAATGGAGCTCGAAAGGATCAACCAGTACGAGAGGAGATTGATGATGGCGGAAGGCGGAACCAGGATGTCGGGGTGGGGTAGAGTGAGCGTGGTGGATCTTAGGTATCGTGTACGTGGTTGCGTGGCAGTGCACGTCACCAAGGCCCCATGCATGCCAATCAGCCCCCCGACAGACGTAGCAGCCTCGTCTTGAGCCAAGTGACGAACCTCAGCCATCTTCCCTTGACGGCGCGGCTCCTAGTGACCTCGGGCACCAGACCCGTCTGCTTCTCGGGGTCAATGGTCGTCACATACTTGGGCAGAGAGTTGCTGTGGGCCTCGCGGTGGTCGGAGTACTGACGGCCACCTACCGAGGGCCGACCGCTGATAGAGGGTCGCGAGACCTTTTCGTTCTCGGGGTCGGAAATAGTGCGGGAGCGCATGTAATCAGCTCGATCGTGCGTTTCGGACTGACGTCTCTGATGGTCCTCTTTCTTCAATTGCTTGCGATGGTCGCGTTCCAGCTGCTTGTACGCTTCCTTTTCATATTTGCGCTCTTTGGCTCGCTGCTCTTCCTCAAACTTCTGTCGCGCCGCTCGAATGGAGGCAGCTCGGGAGGCAGCATCGATGGGCGAATCACGACCGCCACTAATGAATTTGTAGGTTCGATCAAAGGACGTGCGTGAACTTGGAGACGTGGTGGTGTCGATAGACTTCAACGTGTCTCCCCTTGACCGTGCGATCCCTACAGGCGATGTCAAGGATACCGAGGATTGCGAGTAGCTGCCAGCGAGTCGTGTGGACGAGTTGTTGGAATGAAGGCGCAGGGGTGCACCCTGGGTAGATGAGGAGATGGAACCGGATCGACGAGAGGGATCAAACGCATTTTGCCTCGAACGAAGCTCGTCATCGGACATGATGTCGCCGTTCTCGTACTCACTTTCCAGCACCGAGGGCGGGGAGGACCTGGGCATGGGCGGTGAGTAGGGTTGGGGTGCCTGGCGGATTGGGGGCAAAGGTGTTGGTCGCGTCAGACCGCCCGAGGAAGTGGAGAACTGCGACGTGTTGGACGTGGAGCGGGCGTGGCGATTGCGGCCGTTGACAGAGGTGAAGGTGACATCGGTGATGGAGGGTGAATAGCCATCGTACTCGGAGATGCCGAGGCCAGCAAGGTCGTTCTCTGCAGCCGGTCGTGAGAGGTCCAGGCCGCTGCTCTCTCTGTGGGAGAGCTTCTGGCGCAGGAAGGGCTTGATCTTCTGGGTGGGCATGGCAGACGGCATTGGACGTTGTGGCTGCTCCGTCCAGGCGGCTTCCTCGATGACCTGGGGCGTCTCGGTGCGACTGAAGGAGAAGCTGCCCATATCAGGCACCGGACTCAGGGCACTCCTCTGCGATGAGGCGGAGCGAGAGCGTTTGTGCAGACGCCCGGACGTGGAGGGCACATGCCTCGAGGTGGCCATGGTGAGGGTCGGACGCTCGCGGTGCTACAGGTCCCGCATGTCAGGTGTAAATAAGAATTGGGGGGGGGGATGGTGGCACAAGTATCCAAGACAACCTCATGCTACTACTGTACTCTCCTCGCTCCTCTATGTAGCGGCCCTGGCTTGGGGGGTTTGCGAGGGTTCCGCGGCGCAGCTACAAGAAGGGCGGGAAACCGCAAGAATGGTGACGAAGAGCAGGCGTGTCAGGCGCCTGGTACGGGCCGCCAGTGCGGACGGCCGGAGGATCGAATCCAAGATTCAGGCGGGAATCGATGGCGAGCTACTGGACTTGGGACGGGACTGTTGAGAAGCCTCCAGGCTACCAGCCAGTTTGACCTAGGTAGAGCGCGTTCGAGGGCGAAGCTCGATTACGTTGGTGGGTGGCGCGCAAGCCTGTAGCCACCAAGAAGACTCCTCAGCAACCGCAGCAGCTGGGGCGGCGGGCGGCATATGCATCCATATATACTATGTGCCTAGGTAGTAGACGGGTAGGGTAGGGCAGGGTAGGGTGCCTACTCTACTAAAGTAGGTCTCGTCCCATGGACTGCCGGCGAGGGCGGCGGCGTGGGATAAGCTGTGTGGGGAAGCGGAGTGGCCCAGGTTCTATTCAGACTAGCAAGTTCGACTGTTATCACAATCACAATGTATTTGGAACGTGACATGTAGCTAGGCAGGCGGTAAGGATCTGGTTCTTCTTCGAGGCATCGTGGGTTCTCGGTTCTCACGGCCCTGGACAGCGAGTGGCCGGGCCCACCACACCGCCTGGCGGCTGTTTGACCACATCACGATGTCGTGGGGATTGCGCGTCTTGCAACTCGCAACAAGACCTCTTTCTCCTCTTTGGCCCCGCCTGGCCAGCAAAACCACGCAATCCAAGCCACGGCTCAGCTCAGCCCGCTGCGGACAAGTTGCCGCCACCACAGCCCAGTGCAGTGCCGTGCCTCAGACGTCTGATGCTGCCGTCGTCTCAGGACTGCCACTGGCGATCGAGTGGATACTTGGCATCTACAGCAACTTGCCCAGAGTGCATACTACAAGATGTACAATACATAGGTTGCAAATGGACACCATTCGGTCTGGCGGCTAGGTACACCTAGTCCTGAAATGGTCGCTGATCGTAAGCGCCATCTTATGGCAGACCATGGCTGGCTGATTCGATCGTCTCATCTCACCCCAATACATAGCAGATACTATGTGCCTTGGGCTACCTACAAATCAGAGCACTCTACCAGAACCATCTTTTCTGCTCTCAACCTTCTTGCCGCCAAGGCTGACCGCCCTTTCTCCTCTCAACGTGATACGCTGCGAGTGCTGCAAACAACGGCCATGTGTGCGTCGTCCATGAATCGTAATGCTGCAAGAGGAAAGAAACTGCGTCTTGGACAGACAGCTACCTTCTCATGTACTCCTACATAGTACATACAAGTCTTCTACCGCACGTACTGTGAGGTAGAGTAAGTACATGCTAGACCGACAGCCTGTATGTGGTCCACTCCGAGGCTTCCGTCACCCAATCGTCGCCCACCCACACCGCCGTCAGGCTTTGATGCCGGTGTGCTGGTGGTTTCGAAGGTATGCACGTGGCCAAGGCTGCTATGCAAGGTCTCGAACATGTGGAGTTAGGTAGAGTAGATGGTTGACTTGTAGTACATCCCTATACTGCGCGACTCGGCCACCATCCTTTCCCTTTCTTCCAGCGCTGCAGCATGGCGATGCTCAACAGTATGAGAGGTGTGCAAGAAGGCGGGGGGGTAAGGGAGCAGCGAGAGCCAGTTTTGCTGATGGTCTCCACCATCGGTGAGCTGCCTCACATAATTTCTAGAGTAGAGTAGGTAGGTAGTATGTAGAGTCTAAGCAACCCGTTTCATCCCAGAGTATGGAAATACCCGAGAAGCTTTTCCTTGCCATGGCTCCAACACAGATGGCGATTGGCTTTGGTTCCTGCTTTGGACAAACTTTGACCATTCTTGGTACTTGTGTTGAAGACAAGTGGACGAACAGAGTGTAGCAGCCAGCCATCGCAAGCTCATTGGGTGATGGCGTGATCGATCCCATCGAGCATAATGTAATTAGGCACCTAGAGTAGCTTCTCACTTTGGTACATTTCCCCTTCCTTTGGCCGGCATACAGTAGGTATTGTATTCCAGTCTATCATGGAGAAACATGGCCATCATAGCTGAGGATTCGTGGCAGATGATGTGATCAGGATAAAAAGTTAGATTGGCTGCAGGATCAAAGTATGGGTAGACTGCTCGCGGCCCTCCTACACACATCCCATGAGATAAGATGACATGTACATGACTTGTCTCAGTCACTGTGGTTTAATTGCCAGATCAAACAATAAAGAAACAGAAAAGTAAGAAGGGGATAAACGCGAGAGAGCAGAGGTCGTGGTGGTGGTGGTGGTTGCTAGGCAGTGTTCCATGTGTGTACATGGAGAGACTGCGTAAAGGTGCAAGACCGACCGCCCGATGCGCGGGGGAGCCCGTGCACAGTCGCTCCTCTTCACTTCGTCCAATGTCGCCAGCCTCAAAACATTTTGAAGGCTTCACGCCCCAAATCGTCAACAGCCCATCGACCACCACCCACGCTCCCACGCGCCCTTCACCCGAATGGCCCTGAACTAACACCGCTGCCGCCGTCGCCGCCCGAAATAACACGCACGCACACATATCGCGACTGCACTGCCGTCCGTCGTCCTTCCACGCGACCATGTCGGCCAAGCGAGCCAACCTCTTTTCTCAAGGCCGGCCGGACGACCCTTACCAGGACCGTGATGGGCCTCCAGATCCGCCCAAGCGGGCCACGGCAGCACAGATGGCAGCCCGCAAGTACGTCTGCCCTGACTGTGACGAAGCGCACCGCGACGCGGCCACCTTGTCTTGTCGCGTCACAGCGCCCTTTGTCCCTCATCCATCTTTTCATACGCTGACTCTTTGTCCTCTAGAATCAAGAGCGTAAAGCCGCGACGACCAGGCGCATCCTCCGTGAGTAAAAGTCCCCTTCCGTAGTACAGCTGCACATCCTCGACCGTATCCTTCCTACCGCCGGCGCTATGCCGCCACCGCCAGCGAGATATACGATCGAATGGCGCAAGGCCGAGGCCAGGCGTCGTCGCCAGAAGGAACTGTGCCAGGCGCCTCAAGCGGACATTGGCACTTGTACCTACTCTGATACTGACCTGGAGATGCAGGGCATGTCACAAAGCGCCAACTTTGGCAGTCCGTTAGGCGGCTTCGGATCGCCCGCGCCCGGCGAGAACGGTACCAGCTCCTTCACTGGCTTCGGGGCAGCGAATAATGGCAGCAATGATGTCTTTGGAGCCGGCACAACCAACAGCTTCCCGCCTGCACAACCGCCAGCACCGAGCAACAACTTCTCGAATTCCTCTTTTCCAGCCTTCGGCACCAGCACACCGGGCACCAACTTCAATCCCCAGCCGCCCTCTTCCAACGGTTTCAACTTCTCCGTTGGGTCCGTCAGCAACAACCCATTTGGAGCATCTGCGCCCGCGCCTGCGAAGAACGGAGACACATCAACGCCAGCATTCGGCGGCTCATCGCTCTTCAGCTCGCAAGGCCCGAGTAGCCTGTTTGGTGGACCCACACAAAACAACACAAACTCAGCACCGTCAGGCAGCATGTTTGGAGGAGCGACTGGCAATGCCACTCAGAGCAATACCATGTTTGGAGCGACTAGCAGCGCACCACAGGCCAATAGTATATTTGGGGCGACTAGCAGCGCACCACAGAACAACAACATGTTTGCGCCAACTAGCAATGCATCTCAGAACAACTTGTTCGCACACACCAGCAGCGCTTCTCAAAGCAGCCTCTTCAGCAGCACCACCACCGCTACCGATGCGCCAAAGGCTGCGACGACTACCGCACCAGCCTCGACACCTTTCACATTTGGCTCTCCTGCCCCCGGCAACGCAACGCCGGCAACAGGCAGCCTGTTTTCTGGATTCGGCGCGTCCACTCAGACAGCACCGCCAGCAACAAGCACCATGTTCGGTGGATCCGGTGCGTCTACCCAGACAGCACCGCCAGCACAAAACAACGCTTTCAACTTCGGATCGAGCACACCGAATAAGGATCCCCCATCACAGCAGGCACAGAACAGCATGTTCGGCGGTACTTCCACGAGTGCGCAAGCGTCAACAGGCTTTGCTGCGACTGCACCTGCACCTGCTTCCAACTCTCTCAACTTCGCCTCGGCGACTTCCAACAGCAACGTATCCACGCCCACACTTTTTGGTGCTTCTAGTGCTGCGACACCAAGTAGCACAGCGCCAGCAACAGCGCCAGCGCCTACATCAGGCCTATTCAGCTTCAATCCTACCGCACCGAAGAATGACACGCCTGCGCCCAGTGCGTTGAATACATCAAGCGCCCCGACAGCGAGCTTCAGTGCGCCTGCGCCAGCATCAACGCCAGCTGGCAATCCATTTGCAAACCTGGCACCTGCGTCAGAATCAACGAGCGTGAAACCTTCACTGTTCACTCCAAGCTTCACTCCACAGGCTCAGGAAAAGGCCACCTCGACGTCAAACAACCTGTTCAGCGGTCTCACTCCATCGAAGCAAAATAATGATGCATCCTCCGAGACACCAAAGGCAAACCCTTTTGCATCGCTCACAAAGCCGGCGAGTACACCCACAGCGGCGCCGGCACCGACTTTCTCAGGATTTGGCGGTTTTGGAGCTGCACAGAAGAAAGACGGCTCGTCTGGTGATTCTAAAACGCCTTCAGATTCCTCCCATGGGCCTGGCGCATCGAAGCCAGGCTTGTTCAATGCATTCAGCACGCCACAGCCTGCAAAGACGGCTGATGTAGACAAGCCCGCGTTCAATACTGTGCAATCGAAGCCGGGCACTGGCCTCTTTGCCAAGCCTTTCACGTCGTCGTCGTCGGAATCGTCCATCTTCAATCCGGAGGCATTCAAGATGGATCCCAAAACTTCGGGGTTTTCAACCCCCAATAAATCCTCAGAGGAGGCACCCAAGGAGGCGCAGAGCACCCCTAGGGAGTCCAACCCCTTCAATCAGCAATCCACACCAGCAAGTGAACGTCCCAATTTGTTCAGTGCGCCTAAGGAGACACCCGCAGCATCTCCAGCTCCTCAGCCTTCGACCTTCACTGGTGCCAGTGCTGGTACATCCAGAGCTTCGGAGTTACCAAAGGTTCCCAAGGTTCTTGTTCCCAAGTCATGGCCTCAGCCAGGTTCGCTAGCTGCTCTAGATACGAACGGAGTCCATCACCATATCGCAGAGTTAACTGCGCAACTTCAGTTATTAAACGACAGGTACAGACAGCAGCTCATCAGTTTACCTTTGCCGGCGGACTGGTCTGCCATCTCCTTGTGGCACTACCAACATGCTTCCGATATCAAGAAGAGGATCGACAACGCAAGGAAGCAACGTGCAGCTGCCAATGGAGTCACCGGAACTGAATCAGCTTTATCAGTAAAACGCAAGGTAGCCGAGGACAGTTATGAGAATCAGGATCCCTCGCTATCCAAGCGGGCTCGTGGTGGTGATGCACCCGCAACACCAACCCCTCAACCCTCTGCCCCTACGCCGAGCCTGCAACCGACGGCAACATCAACATCAAACATGTTCGCCAAGGCCATCAACGGAACCAAGTCTTCGTCCTCATCTGCAGGATCGGGCCTCTTTACCCCACAGAAGGCCGATAAGGCGCCAATTGAGCCAACGAAATCGACCCCAGCGGCATCAGGCTTCACTCCTTCCCTCTTTACCTCCACTGCGTCTTCATCCTCTGGCTTCAAGCCTAGCTTTGGAAGTACGCCAGTAGGTGGTTTCAAGCCCTCAACCGGTTCTTCGAGTGGTGGCAACTTCATGAGCCAGTTCAAGAAGGGAGCGAAAACCTATGAAGAGCTTTACGCGGAGCGAAAGGCCAAGGCGATGGCAGAGGATTTTGATGAAGATGACGAGACCGAGGAAGAGTGGTCTGCTAGGTATGATAAAGAGGAGGCTGAGCGCATCGCCAAAGCGAGTAGGCAGGTCGCAGAAAGTACCCCCAGCTTCGGTGCTGTTGGCTCAGCAACGTCGTCCGGTACCGCCACTCCTACCTCAGCTAACCCCTTTTCAACTCTGAAGAAGCCTGTTGCCCCAACATCGGCCTCGAATGCCTCCACACCTCGTGCTGGTAGTCCCGCATCGTCCACTGGTAGCCAACCTGTGCTTTTCACGGCAAGCAATGCCCCTACATCTGCCAACATATTTGGGCATCTTTCATCTGGTCCATCTTCAAACCATGAAGAAGAGTCTGATGAAGACAATGGTGAACACCAACCTGTTGGTTCAGGTGAGCCCATGACGCCGCCAACACGCCAAAGCGGTGACTCTGCGGTTGAGAAGGACGAGTCGTTTGGGGAGAGCGCAAGAGGCAAGAAGCAAGAAACTGGGGATAGCTCCAAGGGCAGTCTTCTTTCAAGGATGACGAGAGATGACTCCAATGATTCCGGTTCCGAGAAGGGTGACGGTAGTACATTTGCTTTTGGACAGTCGAGCGGCGCACAAACCCCGACAAACAAGCCATTCTCCTTTTTCGATTTCGGCGCTGCCAGCTCGAAACCCTCTAGCCCCAAGCCTGATACGTTTGCCGGTGACCAAACGTTCAAGCCTGGAACTCCCATTAAATTCAATGAGACTCCAGCTACCGATAAGAAGGGTTCAGCACCTCTCTTCCAGTTCCAGCCTGCCACCCCTGCACCGGGCGAATTCTCAACCACTCCAGCCAAACCACCACCCACGTCACTTTTCAACTTTGCTCCATCTACTGGCGGATCGTCATTGTTGCCACTAAGCGCAGGGCTTTCCAGTGCAAGCTCCATGCCATCATCGGTCTTCTCTTCCCGCGCCGGAACACCTCTCTCGGAGGGCGATACCAATGCGTCTGCTGCGGAGAACGATGAGGAGGAGGAAGGCCAGGCAACACAGGTCGACTTTTCGCAACTTACTCCAGAGGAGACTAATGCAAATGACGTGATTTTCCACACAGACGTCGTGCTTGCCAAGCATCAGGTTGATGACGGCAAACAAAAAACTTGGGCAAACCTGGCAAAGGGACCCATCTGGATTCTCAAAGACAAGAAGACTGCCAAGTGCTTTGTTCGCATCCGCCTTCCCAACGGATCAACCCCTCTCAACTACTCCATCCTTCCCTCGATCCGCGCCACCGTGACGGGTAGCAGCAAGAAGATGGTCCTCACATCCAAGCCAGCCAAGGAAGGTGGTCTGCAATCCATCCTATACGCAGTCAAGTCGCCAGAACTCGCCGAAGAGTTTGCCACAAAGTACAACGACTCCTTGCCTTCTTCCTAATTACCCCAAAATTCTCATTCCCCCCTTTTTTCGACCCAAGGTGCACACCCAGTCTATCCCCCACGCCTATCTCCCTGCCGCCCCTACCCTTGCACATTTGCAACCTTGGCCTTTTTTTTTTCCGTGTCTTGATCGTCACGACACCCTGTTTTTATAACAAAATTGGAGCCCCTTCTTCCCCAATCCCCCTTGGGTCTACATTGCCTGTGATGCGAGCTACGACATGTCCCCCTTCCCCCTGCCCCGAATGATATGTCGGCGTCGAAACGGGCTACTTTTGGCAGCATTTGTTTTTGCGCATGCATGGCCCGGTGTTTGTTTTTTACGTCTAGTAATTTTGATGGATACTTTATTATTGTTGTTGTTGGTGATGGTGGTAGTGGTAGTAGTAGTGGTAGGGGTGATGGTAGGGGTGATGGTGGTTGTAACCCCCCCCCCTCCGCTCCTCGAGGAGGATCCTGCTTATTGTTTTCCCCAGTAGCTTTAATAGAAATGGCCCGATGGTGCGATGTACCTTTGAGCTGAAGAAATATGTACACATTTTGAATTGGGGGTTGTCTTGCCCCCCTTTTCCCCGCGCAACTACATCATCGTGTGTTTTTTTCCATGCATTATGACGTGGTTGTTTGGTGGCTGGCTAGATGAGAGGAACAAAAAACGTTCCTGGATTGATTTTCAGTTCCAGTTCTACTTCCACCTACCCCCACCCTTAACACCAGGCTTCCTGGTCACTGCGATATGTGTATGTATACTGAAGAAAAGCAATGGGTTTGATGGGTTTGTTTTGGTAAGGGCGCTCGCCGAGTTTGCGGGTTGGAGGGGAGGGGGAGGGGGAATAGAATGTGTGTCTCGGTTTTATTCATTTGATTTGACTTGGCTTGGTGGTGTGTGTGCTTGTGTGTATGTCTGTATGCTTGTCCGAGTGAAGAAATCAAGTCTGACTATGCCGATGCTATCGTGGTGGAAACAGAAGGGCAAAATAAAGTCTGTGATTCTAGAACGAACAAGCGTCGAGGGTGGACAAGATGGGTTTGAAATGTACCAAAAACATGGGCGCTTGTCTGTTCAAGGTAGTGCGCTGGACATGAATAAACTGTTTGATTTGGAGAAGACTAGCAGAGTTTCTTTGCGAGTCGGCTCCGTTGCAATGCAGTGCTAAGTTGGAACAGAGAGATACAAGGATCAGAGTGTATACAAGGATGTGCAAGAGGATGGAAAACAGGCTGGCTGGCTGGCTATGTGGTGATGCAGGGATAATCCGGGGTATACACATGCTCTCCCTGTCCAAACGCGAGGGAGGAAAGGTGAAGAGAAAAGGGAGGAGAGACAATAAAGGCAAAATCCAACAAATGCGCTTCACTCGCTTTCAAACCCGCATACCAAAACAAAAGCCAAAAGAAAAACGAGAATCAAAAATTCAACGTCATATCGACAACCCTCACTCCAAAATCCTACTCTCTCCATTTCCCAAATCCTGAAATCTCACATCCTCCAACTCCCCTACCCCTTGACCTCCAACCTCCCGCAGCGCCTCCTGCACCGTCCAGACCCTGCGGCGCAGAAACCACGACACCAACCCGCCACCCTTCTTCACCTCGTCATGCGTCGCAACCCAGTACTTGGCGCGCAGTAGGCGCTGGGCGAGCAAGCCGTTGCGCGCACCGAGATTGAGTTGTTGGGCGGCGGAGATGGAAACGTCGTGGAGACCGTGGAGGAAGGCGAGGGTGTGTAAAGGGGGGTCTGCAGTGGGGATGGGGGAGAGTGCTTGGTGGGGAATGCCGTGCGGGGTGTAGACGATGCATTCTGCGGGTTCAGAGGCCGAGGGGGAGTAGTGGGTGTCGTCGGCGGTGTCGCCGTGGATCGAGAGGGAGGGGCGTTGTTTTTTGGGTGTGGTGTTGGGGAGGAAGGGGTGGGTTGCGAAGGTGATGAGGAGGGCGGAGTGGTAGAAGAGGCTGTCTTTTGGGGCTGTGAGCCGCGAGATGCTGAGCCAGGTGGGGAGCGGGGGGAGGGAGTAGTCGTGCCAGTCTGCGTGGGTGGGGAAGGTTGGGGTGGGGGTTACGGTGCGGAAGTGGGACCAGGAGGATATGAGGGTTGCGGCTTGCTGGTGAATGGGAATGGTTAGTAGGTTGCTTGGTAGGTTGGTTGATGGGTTGCAGTGTGTGGAATCATCTTGGGGGGGTTTTCTTTCTTCAAACTCACCTCGGTCGCAAAGACGGGTACATCGCTATGCAGCTCCAACAGCGTCTCCTTGTGACAATGATCCGTAAATTCATGGCTAATCGCCACAACATCTATAAACGACTCCTCCTTCTCCTCCGCCTCGTCTTCGTCCATCAACCTCCCCCTCCCCTTCCCCCTTCTTCCCCCTACCCTCAGCCCCCCCGCCAGTATCTCCACCTGCCGTGCCAACTCTTCCACCTCCGCCACACTCCTCACCGCACTCTCCGTCGCATGATACTGCTGCGAGAACCAGCGCGCGACATCCGACTGGCCACCAACAAACCACGGGTCAATCAGCACGTTGTAGTAGATGCGACTGCCGTGCTTGACTGCATTCGCCGGCCGTGGTATCTGCAGCAGCCATGAGGTATCCGCGTTCAAGTGGTGTAGGACGGGTCGCCGCGTCGCAAAGGATTTTACAACCGCGTCGCGGATCTCGAGGTTGAGTTGGAGAGAGGGCGCGTCCATGATTTTGTCTTTTTGGTGGAGGCGGAAGGGCTGGTTTCCTTTCAGATACGTCGGAAGGGAAGCATGGCGTGGTGTGGTGAAAGTCGGTGGGTTGGGGGACGCGTGTGAAAGCGCGTTGGGGCGCTAGTGACGTGGTTGGTGGTTTGGGTGAAGAGAGCTGGTGTAGATCATGACGCAGGGGTTCGTTGCGCCATGGATTTCCTACTCGGTAGGTACATGAGGCGGACAAGGTACATACCATTCTCTTGGAATTGCATCTTGAATTTCCATAATGCTAGCCATCTCGCCATATTCCAGATACCTAGGATGATCGGCCAATCCAGTCATGCACGCAAACACACCCCGTCCATCAAACATACAGCCCCCAAACCCAATACCCCCCTTCCCTCCACGCCCCATTCAAAAACACCTTCTCCTTCTCGTCTTTCCACCCGACCTCCGTAAACCCCAACTTCCTCAACACGCCCTTACTCGCTGGGTTCTCCTCATCCACACAAGCTTCAATGTAGAACCTCGTGCTCGTCACCGCTTTCTCAGGCGCAACAAATGCTGCATACGCGTCAAGTACTGCACCAGTTGCTTCCGCCGCATACCCCTTCCCCCTCGCTGCCTCAAAGAATGCGTAGCCTAGGACTTGGAGATCCGTTGTAGCATGTGCAGATGATGCATCCTCTGTGGTGGTGCTGGGGCCTGGAGGCTGCAGTGTCGGTCCACCATTCTGTCGACGTAGGCTTATGCTGCCGAGATGTCGACCTAGTTCTACATGTCCTTCCTTGTGCAGTGCGACCTCGCCCTCGGATGGCTTGGCAAATACGGCGTAGAAGAGGATGGAGGTCTCGGTGAGTTGCTGCACCATGCGCTCTCCGCTTTCTTCGAGCGATTTGGAGGCGCCGCGGAGACTCCAGGATGTGGCGGCGACGTCGGACCAGTTCTCGTGGTACCATTGGATGTGCTGGGATCCCGGGCTTGTGTCGTGTAGGCGGACGAGTGTCAGGCGCCGAGTGTGGATTGGGGACTGCATGCTTGTAGATTGTGGGAGGAATGATGCTGTGGTGCTTCAGAAAGAGATGGAACTAGAGTAGGAGGTATATGCTGTTGGCATTGATTCAAGATGGGCGGCATGATATTACTACTGTCTGCAAACTTGTGTGATGACTGGCCATGAGTCAGATTTTGAAATCATCTTAGAGCTGGTCTGGAGGTTGCACCTCGTATCGAGAGCCGATGCCACTATGCCTGACTGTCTGGAGTGAAGTAGAGTAATACTCTAGATGAGCCTGGCGGTATGCCTTGCATGGAGGTGCTCATGCAAATACCCTGCTACCCTACCTATGGCCAAGTTGTGTCCTAGCGCAATGTTCCTCCACGTCAACACGTGATGACGTGTCCAAGCAAGTCCAAGGTATCCCAATCCCCGGCTCACGTGCTGCCCTTCTCTATTCTCCGTGTCTTTCCATCTCTCACCACCCACTCTGGTATGGCCATTTCTATGTTGGACTCTTGTCTCCAAGTCATACTTCAACACCCACCTTCCTGTCGCCTCTCCTAACCAAAAGGTAGTCCTCATTGTATCCTCGCAGATGCACATCTACTACCGAAGCCACGATAGAAATCTGGCTCGAAAGAGTCGTCCTTCGTAGTGCGGTGTGATCAAATGCGGCCCCTGTGCTGGTCGCTTGATATGCAACACGCTTCTGGGCATGCTCCGATACGGCCTGATTGCCGCAGCCTGGCTACCGCATGTCGATAATGACGACACTATATGGCAGCGCAGTATTTCCCCACTAGTCCTTGCCGTCTTTACTTTGGACCAAATCTCTCATGAAATCTTCTGCTTTGTCCGGTCAACTAATGTTGCTTGTGAACCCTTCTGCGGCGGAGATTCTTCGGAAACTTGGTCTTTCAATGGGAGCAATGTCTTCATCATGTAGACAAGATCTGCGGCCTTGAAGGGCTTTTGCATAACGCGATCCTGTATGCTGTTAGCAGATGACCAAGGCCACAATGTATCCCTACGTACTGCACCAGCCGCGATAGCAGTATCAATCTGCTCTTTTCGAACATTCGCAGTCACAGCAATGATTGGCAGCCGTTCACCCCCTGTCTGGCTTGATCCTTTCATCTTCGCTAGACCCTCTCCGAGAAGTTCTCTATTGCGGATCTGGCGCATTGCACCAAGTCCATCAAGCACTGGCATCTCCAGATCCATGAGCACTACATCAAATGACTGTTTTGCTAGGGTGTCCAGAGCTTCCAAGCCATGATTTGCCACTTCCACTTCCAGGCCTGCTTTCTTCAGTTGTTTGCCCAAAACCTTCTGGTTGATCAAGTTGTCCTCCACCAATAGAACGTGGAGCGGTCCAGCTGCTGTTTCAGATCCATCCGAGTTGCAACCGCCATTCAAGATTTGCGGCTGTCTTTTGGCTCGGCGTGTCTTGACGTAAAATCCAAATGTCGAGCCCTGGCCGAAGACGGAAGACACACCAATCTCGCCACCTTGCTTCTCTGTGAGTTCTTTTGAAATGAACAAACCAAGGCCGCTACCACCATATTGTACATGTGTCTTGACGCTCGCCTGCCGGAATCGCTCAAAGATCTTGTGGATTTCTTTTTGTTTCAGGCCGATGCCAGAATCCTTGACGCTGAATGTCAGATAAACTTCCTCGCCAGCTCCCCACTCTGGACTACTCGTCGGATCGTTGTATGATCTACGGTCTGTTGCCCAGAACATATTCTCCGGGAACAAAGACCGTGGATTGTCAAGGCAAGCACCGAATCGTATTGAGATTTGTGGTTCCTTTGCAGGTGTAACGAATTTGATAGCGTTGGTGAGGAGATTGATAAAGACTTGGGTGACGCGCGAAGGATCGAAGCAAAGATAGTCAATGTCCAGATTCGAGAGTGATGGGTCAGGATTGACATTGTAGGTGATTTGGTTAGATTTGAGTTCAGCCTCAAACATGTTGACAATGGAGTCTATCAACTTGGCTGGCTTGACTGCGACGGGTGTTATCGATAAGAGCATTGAATCCAGCTTGCTCAGCGTGAGGACATCATCGATGATACGCTTTTGGTGGTGAGCACATTGTAGGATAATCTTCGCGCTTTGCAGGCTTTCGTCGAGTGCCTCCACGCACGATTCTGGAATATTTGCAAGCTGAGTCTGGCATTCCTGCACGGCAATGGTGATAGCATCCGCACAATGCACGATTGCGCTGAGCGGATTTCGCATCTCGTGGGACACGACATCAATAAAGGCCTCCTGCTGGCGTTTCGCTTCTCTTGCCTCTGCGGCTAGTCGAGCTTGGAATGTCTGCGCCCACTTCAGGCGGCTAATGTCCGTCGTGCACGCCATGACTGATCTTACACAGCCAGTTTCGTCGCGATACGGGAAAGCTAGAACTTGCAATTGAGCTGGTTCTGGGTCACCAGACGGTGGACTATACATTCGCTTTATGCGCATTTCGGCCGTAACGTGGTCTGCACCTTTGACGAGGTCCTCCCAAATAGCTTCTGCTTTGCTGCGATCTTCCTCGTGGAACATGTCGAGAAAGTCCCAATCGCCAGTGTCGTGATTATTTGCGCTTTGTCCGGCTAGTTTGTAATAATGATCGTTCGCCCAGAGCAAGCAACCGTCCCGAGAGACATGACACATGCCCACGGATGCGTGGTCGATGAGATGCCGCAGTTTGAGATCGCTAAAAGCGAGATCCGCTTCTAGTTGTTCCTGGCGCTTCTTGCTCAATTCTGAATCGTTCGCAGAGGACACAATGCTCGATACCATACGACCAAGATCTCGGATGAGCTGGCCACTGAACTCATCCTGGGGCCGAAATGGATTTGTCCCGACAACAAGATAGCCAAACAGACGGGATGCGCATATGATGGGTACAATGACTATTTTCTGCGAAGGCTCTCCCCAACCCTTCCACGAGACACCGTCGAATCGCTCGTCATAGTCAATGATGGCGACATCAGAACCAGCTCGTCGCAAGTCGGGGATCAGTCCTTCTTCGCTGTCGATGGTCGCGCTTTGGATCTTGAGTCCATGTCCGTCCGGAAGTCCAATCTGTCCATGCAACCTCAAAATGTTCGAATTCTCAACTTCCTGCAGCCGATAGAGCATGGCCAAGGGAACATCCTTTGGATTCGTTGCAAGTGTTTTGAGGATATGAGAGTAGACAGTTCCGACATCTTTCGCGGAGACTGAGCCAAGCAGGTTTAGCATCGAGCTTCGTCGTTCGGAGAGTGCCTGGGCGGTGACTTCATAACTATGGTTTGCCGTCAGTTGGATGCGAGACTATGAGATTGCCCCGAATGGCCTGCAGCGATCCCGAATCAACCAAGATTTCCCTGCACCTACGTGGTGTTGATGAAGCCCTCTGCTTCGGGAGAGCATCCGACAGGCACGAAGCTACCAGAAAAGAACGCCTCCTCTCGCCATCCCTTGCGCTCCACAATGGTCGAGACGGCTGATGGATAGCTTTGGCCTAGTCCAGTCTTCTTTGCGGTTGTAAAGTAGACGCTGATCGAGTCCCAGAGTTCGGGATAGCCTTCTTTGAAGGTGGCACCCATGAGCCTCGGGTGAAGTGGTCCAGCCAGGGCGGCATAATGCTCATTGTAGATGGCGGTGAGTTCCTCTACCGGACCCCACCAAAGGCAGACTGGGTTCGAGTCTGCCAGCACGAAGCCTGTGAAGAGGCGTAGACTTGGACTCCAGCATTCCACAGGTCCCAGTCTGGTGCGGGCCCAATTGGTCGCACGGAAGAAGCGGACATGGTCGGTTTGCGGCAGGTCAAGTGTCCAGTCTTGACAGTCTCGAGGCGTACACATCAAAGGCTGCTCAGGCCCGTCCTCCGGGGGTGGGGTGAGTTGCTGCATGAGGCGGCAACGAGTGTGTTGGTCACTAAGACAAGGAGCGGTCGCGGCATTTTGTTGAAATGAGGACCGTCTCGGGGGGCAAAACAAGGGTTCCGACTATCTAGGACTGTGTCTACTTTGGATCGCAACGGCCCTTTTTTCGGGAAGAAGCAATGACGAAGCCGTTCGAGATCGCGTTCCAGGCTATCGGTCGGTCATCCGACGTAGTGCCGTCCAACGCGCATCCCCAATAGCCCGACCCCCTTTGACTTTTCTTTGTCCTCTTCCTCTCCATTGATCTGATTTTTCACAGCCGGAGGAGAGACATGGTGATGGCCTGGTAGTGCAAATACAACGTCATGTATGATGGCGATTGAACGAGGTCGCCGACAACTTGATGACTGCCGATCCTTACCTGGGCTCATTCGGTCTACGAACGATGCTCAGGAGCGCCAGGTTCCATCTTGTTCAGAGCACACACACAGGGTCCAGGGATGACATGATCTGCTATACCTTGTAAGTCTTCGATACTTAGTAATGCATAGTGCATGGTTGCTGCGGGATGACGAAAGAGTAGTTCGGATCAAGGCTTCCGTCCCCGAGACGACCCATTTGGACCAGACGTTGGTAGCCGAACCCCAGAATCTGAGAATCTGGAGCCATCAATCGTCGTAACAGCTTTCGCAGCTGATACCTCCTGACTCTCAGCTCTCTCACACCACGCATAATATCAAGGGTGACGCCATCATCATGTATGTCGCCCCACTTGGATCGTACAATGACTCTTGGGCTTCCCTACCAAGGAATTCCTAAGATCGTTTCGCAAATCCTATTTTACTGCACTAATCGAGGGCGCAGTTTATATGACCATGGAATTAGCGCTGCGTGAACTTGTATTTAGCATAGGGTTAGGCTATACCAAGCTCTACTAGCTAGCTAAGTAAGGTTAACTAAATATTATACTATAAGATTTTATAATATGTTCTAAACCTATTCTAAATATATTCTATACTAGTAATACTATAAGCTACTACTACTATACCTATTACTAACGTATCCTTTATATCCTATATAAGTAGATTAAAATATATTTAGAATATATTCTTAATAGGTTATAAAAGCACTATTAATAGTACCTTACCCTTAGCTATATCCTAGATAATATTAGGGTATAGCCTATAGTTAGCCCTAATAGGGTAGTTAAGATAGAGAGTAGAGAGCGCTACTACTATACTAAGATTAATAATAAGGGCACCTTATATAGAGTAAGAATAGGTTCTAAATATATTCTAAATAAGTTCTAATATTCTTAGGCTATTCTAGGTACTAGGGGCACTTTATATACCTATACTAAAAAAGATTATAGGCTTAATATAGCCTACTATAAGGTTAGTAGGGTTAAGAAGACTAGCTAGCCTTCTATAATAGAGGTCTATAAGGCAAAGAGTAAATATATTATTAACCTATTCTTAACTTATTATACTAATATATATAGACTTTTATATAAAGGTTATATATAATTACTAGAATACTCCTTACTATAAGTTATTTAGAATATATTTAAAACTTATTACTAATATATTTTATAGAAGTTCTCTAAGCCTAGCTAGTAGCTACTATAGGCCCCTCTATAAATACTAATACCCTCCTAAATATAATTTAGAAAAAGACTTATACTAGCTATAATAATAATAAGGTATAGCCTATAAGAACCTATTAAAAACACGTTACTAACTTGTTATAGCTTAACTTTATTACTATATCTACCCTACTAAGGATTTAAGGTTATTAGGTTCCTTATACTATCTACGCTTATAATTATCCTAGCTATAGTAAGTTATTTATAATATATTATTAACCTATTCCTAATATATTTTAAGACTATTACTTTAATACTAGTGTAGACCTTGCTAATTCCTACTAGAATACTACCTAGTTCTACTTGTAGTATACTTTTATAGAGCCTAGGGAGAATAAGGAGGATAGAGAAGATACTAGAGAGGGGGAGGGAGATAATAATAGTAATAAGTAGGAACACATTAAGAATATATTAAGAATAGGTTCTAATAAATAATATATAATAGTATATAACCTAAAGGGGTAGTAGTAATTACTAAAATAAACTCTCTACTTTTCTCTTTTTTTTTTCTATCTACTAAAAGTAAAGTACTATTTACTTTTATAAGGTCCTTTAATACTATATAACTTTTTCTTTTTACTTTTATAGGTATTATAAAGCTCTAGTAGTCCCTTAGATTAAAGAAGAATCTAGTATTTATAGGTATCTAGCTATAATATATTATTAATATATTCTAAATATATTTTAAGAGACTAGACTTATATCTCCTTTTTACTACTTTTACTAAATATTATTTATAGTATAAAGGGGAGCAACTATTTACTCCTCTTCTTTACTCTCTACTTCCTCTTTAGCCTCTACTCTAGCTACTACTTCTTATTATAGACTAGCTATCTTAGAGGGTTCTTAAACCTTAGAGGAGGCACTTAGTATAGTCTACTCTACTAGCAGAGAATATATTATTAATGTGTTTAGAACATATTCTTAAGTATTTACTATTAAGCTCCTATAGAAGATCCTTGCTTCTATAATACCTTATATTATAGTTCTACTATAGTTTACTAGGGCTATTTAAACCTTAGGATAATACCTCTTAAGGTAGTAGATAAAATTACCTCTATTAGAGAAGCAACGCTAAAATAGTTATTAATATATTATAAATATATTCTAACTTATATATATATATACTCTATAAAGTTCCTATACCCCTAATCTAGCCTAAATAGCCTAGTAGAAAAGCTTGCTAGGAAATACTATACACCTATTATTTAGGTAGGATATTATAAGAGAGAATACCCTAGTATTAGATAGAAGTGACTTAAGCTTAATATATTGCTAGTATAAATCCTACTTAGTATTAGAATAAGTTTATAACGTGTTCCTAACGCGTTCTATTATATACTAACTTTAAAAGATCTTTATAGACTATATTAACTAGTTATATCTAATAATATTAAGAAAGATAGATAGTAAAATAGTATTAAACTCTTAAATATAAAAAGTTCTTATATAGTGTAAGAAGAAAGAAGAAGAAAGAGAAGAAGAAAGAATATATATTTATCTACTTATATATACTTATATAATAGACTAGAATATATTAAGAACTAGTTAGGAACTAGTTACTATATTTATAGACTAACCCTACCTTATATAAAAAGTAGCTATCTCTTTCTTAAGTTTAAACTATACCTTTTATAATTTAAATAGTGCCTTTTTCTATATAAGTTCTTCCTTATCTACCTCTAGCTTTTCTTTTCTCTCCTTTAGAGCCTAATTACTAAGAAGAGCCTTTTATTATAAAGTTTATAGTTATAGACTAATAATAAGTTAGGAATATATTATAAATATATTTTGCAAAGCATACCTTTAGGTTACTATTAGTAGAGGAGAAGAGCCTAGTAGTAGAGAAGATAGAAAAGGGGCTAGTAAACTTCTTTCTAATACTGCTCTACTACTTGCCCTCTAGCTTTAGGCTTTTAAGCGTGCTCTTTTATTTCTTATTAGGACTAAGATATATCTAGTTAAGTTAGATTAGCAAGACTTGCTTTATTATTATCTAGAGTGTTATTATTATTATAGGATATATTCTAAATATATTCTAAACATGTTTTAATTAGTAAATATATATAATACTAGTATAAGACTTACTTTCTCCCCTCTAAAGCTTTTTAAGGTACCTTTGCTTAAGCCTATTAGGAGTTCTATAGTTATAGCGTATTCTAAACTTACTTTAGGCTTTAAACTCTTTTATATCCTATAGATCTATCTAGTATACACTATATAATATTACTTATATAATTCTAATAGGTTAAGAATAGGTTATAAACTTACTTCTAAGTAGCCTTAAGAATACTTATATACTTACTAGTTTTATATCCTTTCTAGCCTGCCTGCTTAGCTATATTTAAATAAGATTCTAGTTTTTCCTATACCTCTTTTAATATTTTACTATAGTATTATATAATCCTAGTAGCAATTACTAGGTTTTTCTTATAGATTACCTAGTTTTAAGTATCTTTAGAGGGTTTGTGTTCTAATTATATAAGAACAAGTTAGGAACATGTTTAGAATAGGTTTAGAATATGTTTACTTACGTAAGAGGAGGTTAGCAAGCTAAAAGTATTCCTCTACTATTAATACCTATAGTAATTTACTTAGACGTAAAGAGGTAGTATTATCTAGCTCTCTTTTATATACTTTATAAATACTTCTTTGTAGATATACTTAATAAAATCTTATACAAGATTAAAGTTGCTAGCGCTAGTTACGCTTATAGGGATTAATTAACTAGAGATAGCGCCTAAGTCCTAGAAACAAGTTAGAAACACGTTACAAATAGGTTGCGGTGCGCTATAAAACTTGCCTATTATCTGCTTATTATATATATTAATAGTAGTCCTATAGAATCCCTATAAGTAAATATACCTCTATAACACTTATCTTTTTATAAGTACTTTATACTTCTAAAAGAAGTTAGTAATAGTAACTTAATATATCTTAGTTATATCCTTATCTATAATAATTTAGCTAAGTATAATAACTATAATATATTAGAAATGTGTTATAAACCTATTCTTAATATATATGCTTCTTTTCCTATAAGTAGAAGATTACTATTAGAATCTCTACCTATACCCTATATAACCTCTTATATAATATATCTATCTAGAATATATCTTAATCTAATAGAATTAATACCTACTCTTTAAAAAGGTAAATAATTAAGTTACCTAAGCTTAATATAAAGATTTGCTATATATACGCCTATAGTAATGTGTTAGTAATGTGTTCTAAACCTATTCTCTTATACCACGTATAGTTTTAGGATCCTAATACTTTATCCTCTACTTATAGTATACTCCTCTAAGGCTACTCTTAAATAGGAACTATAGAAGCTTTTTACACTTTATAATATGTAAGATTTTATCTTTATTTACAAAGCTAATATACATTTCTTTAATAGAATAGAAACCTTTAAGTTAGAGATAGGTTTAGAGCTAGGTTAAGTTTAGGAACTAGGCTATAATAAGTTAGGAATATATTTATAATAGGTTGCAAACAACTTATATTATATAAGCTATAGAGTAAGTATAGGCTATAACACCTTTACTACTTCCTTAATATTACTATTAGATAGTGTTAAGGGAGGAGGAGGTATATATATATATATACTAAAAGAAATAATAGTAAAAAAAGGTATTACTACTATATCTATTAGTATAATTACTTAGAAGGTAACTTTATATAGGATTTTAAATAGAGATCCTTGCCCTTATAGATAATTAACGCCTAGAACATGTTAGGAACGTGTTAGGAATAGGTTATAATATGCCTACTACACTTCTTTATCTAGCTTAACTATAGCTTAACTATAGAATATAAAGCAGGACTACTAGAAAGATTTAATATCTCCCTAGTTAGAAGACCTTATAGATATATAGAGTCTACCTCTAGTAGTACCTAACTAAAATAATATTTTTTCCTAGTAGTAGATATTAGGCTATAGTTCTAATAGCTAATATATAGTTAAGCCTATTCTATAATTTACTAACTTATTATTAATATATTTTAAATATATTTAAGTTTCCCTCCCTACCTAATTTACTATAGTCCTTATTATAAGATAATAAGATACCTAGTAGTCCTTATAAATCCTTAAAGAGAAGCGCTTAATAAGGCTATAATAATAGCTTCTTATTTATAGTTCTTTTTATAGAATTTTCTTAGGTACTATACTTTTTAAGGTTTAGATCTAATTATATAATATATTATTAATAATATAATAAGAACACGTTTATAACATGTTCTTAAGATACTTACACGCTTTTACCCTAGAGTATTAGTATTTATACTAGCTTGCTAGCTAGCTATTAAAGAATAGTAAAGTTATAGGCCTATTAAGATAGATAGACTAGTAGGAGTATTATACCTACTAGAATTAGAATAATTTAAGAATATATTCTTAACGTGTTACCTATATAGCCTATATAAGCACCTCTTCTCTTATTAGGTAAGAGCTATCTTTATATTACTAAACTAGTATTATATACCTATACCCTTAGCTATATAATTAAGGGTATACTAGGAGAATAGCTATATACTTAATAATTACTAGTATAAGTAGTAGTCCTTAACTATTACTATAAGTAAGGTATATATTATACCCCTATAATATATTACTAACCTATTCTAAACTTGTTCTATTTACTTTTACTTACTTCCTTAACGCTACTACTACTATCCTCCTCTAGTACTTTATATAGTTGCCTAAATTTATCTCTAATATTACTATCTAGTTTAGATATATTATCTAGTACTACTATACTAAACTTTAGTATAGTATTTAGGAACACCTATATATTATTAAGAATAGGTTTAGAATATATTTAAAAAAGATAGTAATAAAAACTATATTTACTTACTTAAATTACCCTAATTTATACTTAACTATAGGCTAGTTTATATAATTATAAAAATTTGCCGCTGTGACGTGGACTTAAACCTACAGGGATATTCTAACCACTTAGAGTAAAGCCCAAGTCGCCCGACGCTAAACCCATGGTCATATGACATGCCACCACGCACTGATCCTCGCTCGGCCTTCTCAATATGATCGAGCGCGGCCTTTCAAATCTCCGATCTCAAGATGGTTGGACAAAAGAAATCTTCAAATGTCGCCTTACTCCAAGAATGACCCTCTGAGCTCGCACGAAAACATTAAAGTCGGAGATCGCGACAAACAGACAGGTACATCTCCTCGTTGACTTTGTGTTGCCGCACCGTTCGCGTCGACCCGTCCCGCTCAGTCCACAAAATTGAGTGCTAGAAGCGCCATATCCCCTGGCTGTGGGATCACTGCCATGGACCATGGACAACTTTCCCTTCCAACTAGAATCATGGATTCAAAGGTGAACATAAAATACGGCATAGACACTGATGCCAGCGCAACAGAGAACGCCTTCCATTGGCCCACATCACCGCCTTTGCCATGTTGGCCATATTGACGCATCGTTCATTTGGCGACGTGGCAAAATAAGTTTCGTCAAAAGTAAGACATCGAATGAGGTACTCGAGATGCTTTTGACGCGTCATCTGCAAGCCGAGAGCGAACGTGTTGGCCATGTCACCTTTGAACTAAACACCTTCAAATCGTTGATTGTGAAAGAGCGTCCGCTAGCTAAAAAGTCTTCAATTGAATACCAACCGTTTGTATTCAACCATGAAATAAATTAACGAAATACGCACAACTCGTAATTGTTCCACACATGTGATTTTTCCACCATGTCGAAGCTGCCATTCTTTGCAATACCCATCAACAATGCTGCTGTTTCCATATCAGCATTTCTCTCCTCCCTTCTCTCCTCCTCTCCTCCCGCCTTCCCCCGCCAACCCCATTCCTACCACATGACCTGCCAATTCACCCTACTGAACCCCACAATCTGCGACCACGCCTCATCCCTCTGATCCAAATTTCTCAACACCGTCTCCCTCCCCAAGATATCCACAATCTTCAAATCCTTGCCACTATCACTCGACAGCTTATCTGGTACCTTTTTCTTCACAACTCGATCCACCTTCTCCAGCACCTGGATATGGTCGTACGGAATGGTGAAATGCACGCTGTGTGGATGCCTACTCACAAAGCGCACCGACTTTGTACTAATCACCAAGTGCCCAGCCGTCTTGTCATGATATGCATTGTAGAATCCGTAGTCGTCTGCGGTTGCGGCATCGATTTGCGTGCGCAGAGGGAGAGCTGTGGGCGCGGGCGTGGCGGTAGTTTCTACACGCGTGCCCTCGGCTTGGAGATATTGGATGGCCCATTCTGCGTGCGTTGGGATGTTCCAGAGGAAGCGTTTGGTTGGCGACACGAGGAGGCGGTATTCGGGGAAGTTGACGGAGAGGGGGAAGAGGGCGAAGAAGGTGAAGCCCATGCTGAAGGTGAGGAATTTGACTAGAAGCCAGAGGGGCAAGAAGGTAGTGATGATGACGCCGATGCTGAGGAGACAAAGGGCAGCGCCTGTGCGGTACGGTTTACGCCATTCGTAGAAACTGTGTCGAGTCAGTTGCTTGTAGTGTTGGTGGAGGTGACGAGATATGCGTACTTGCGTATGGTTTCAAAGAAGTTGGCTGCGTCTGCTAGTTGTATCATGAGCCATGGACCAAGTTCTTGGAGAATATTATCGGCCCAGTGCTCATCTCCCTTCTTCTCGATGAACTCGGTGATGGATAGAGCTGTTCGTCGCTGGTCTTCGGTATGCTTAACATCTTCACGAAGATCTTCGATACTTACGCCATGGATTTTACGCTCTGCTACTATGTAAACGAGCCATGAAAGCTAACAGAGTCAGATACTGCCTTTTCCAGCGATTTTTTCACCAAACTCACCATTCCCGGTAGTAGGAGATTGAAGTACCACAACACAATGTAGATGCCCAAATACTTTGCTGTCTCGGCGGGATATTCCCAACGATAGACACGTCGAGTGGTCATGATAAGCTCTTGGAGGGGTGAAGTAGCAACCAGCAGCCGTTCGATGTTTGGTAGGATAGTTTGTTTGGACGGGGCCGGTGGGTCAGATCCGTAGCCAATATACTGTCCGCCATACATCTGGGCACAGTACCAGAGCAACTATGATTGATTAAAAGGTTTCAGAGATCTTCGAGATGACTTTGGGACAACTGACATGATAACCGTACGCTTTCCAATCGACGTCTACTCCTCCCTGCTCATTCTTACGTTCGAAAGCCGCTCTCGGTTTCCTCTGTATAGTATCTCGGGGCAGTTTCCTGACCTTTGTTACATGTCGATCCAGAGTCCATCGCACAAAAGTACTCTGCCGTAATTTGAGTAACTCGGTGATGTTCTGAGTCGCAAGCATCTTCTCTTTCTCGGAACTCGCGTGGTCCAACTCGCTCGCTGCATTGACAAGATCAACATCTTGACCATGAGGTACCTCCTTCGCCGCAATGTTTGCAGCGACCTCGCTCTCCCCCTGCCTGGAGACTTTTGATTTGATGGTATCGACAGGATCGTGCGTTAGGTCTCTGAGATTATGGGACTCTCCTTTGGCATCGGCATCATCCAGCCGTGAATGGCTTGGCTCGTCCGGGTTGTTCGCCAGAATGGGTGCTGACGGTGTTGGTTCAAGATCATCAGAAGCCTTGCTCATATGTAATTTTTCCCTGATTTTAACGCCAGCTCGATGTTTCTTCTCTTTTATCTTTTCCACCGTACTGTGGGTCGATACACCTGATTCTGGCTCTCGTTGTAGGCGGGCTACGTCACGAGCGACCTCATCATCAGACTTGCGCGTAGTCGTATCCGGAAGTTCAATCTGGCCATCAGCAGTGATATTTGATCGGTCTAGACCGATGTCTTTTGCATCAATCTGCTTATACTCGTCGGTGGGCCCCATGGCAAGGTGATTCGTTTGGCTTCGCTGTAGGATTGAGGATAGAAGCTCGAATTATGGTCACAAAAGGCAAGCAAAGATAATGCGCAGAGGCAGCCAGGATTTGTCTACGTAGGTGTATACTCTACCAGTGGCTGTGACGATCTAGCAGCGCCTTGTTATTGCGCGCGTGTCCAGTTGCGGTTGTTACACGGCCCTCGGGGTGTTTGTGCGCATGTAATAACGACGTCATTTGGTCCATTATTTGGTCAAGAAAGCTCTTTCTCGAATTCTCTCAACCGTTGGAAATTTGAAAGTACAGGCCTTTGATGTATTGTTCGGAAGTGTTGGTGTCTCTGTCGTCATTGCCAGTTTTAAGATTTAGGTTTGTTCGTTCGGTCATTAAAACTGCATGCTATAGGTAGGGGTACTATAACCTACATGCCTTGTTCACAATGTTCCTCATTTTGCACACCATAATGATATTTGTTACATATATGGCCCTCAATTTGTCGATTGGAAGACAGCCTGGACGCTTCATAGGTGGCCAATAGATCTGATCATCCTGACATCCCAGGACTGCGGAATCTCATAGGCCTATTTCCCAGGACAATCACAAGAAAAGCCAAAATGCACCCACTCAATCCATTTCAAAAAATGAACTAGACTGAAGAGACAACGGATCTGGTGAGTCTGTTACAAGGCGGCTTTCCAATACCAGAAATGGAGTAAGACTGTATCATTCAAAAGGCCACAATCTAACAAGACCATTTCTTGAATCATAAGACAATTGAATTCCTTGGGGGGAAAATGTCGCCTTCACATTAATTGTGTCTTCCATTGCGTCCTGTATTCTATTCCTTGCGCGTATCCTGCAAATCCCAATTATCAACTACAACCCACACCATAGATTCCAAACCTTCAAAATCTTCACTAGTCATCCTGACATCTCTACCATTGTTTCGAATTTCTCCCTTGGCTTCCCGCCACTCCTTTCTCGCAGCATGCTTCTCTTTGCGTAATTCCTTCCTCTTAGCTCTATATTCCTTCTTCGCCTCCTTCCACTCCTTACTCTTCTTCGCTTTACCTTTACCCTTGCCATTGCGCATGGATAACGCGCGTAGCTCCCGTTTCCTTTGGCGATGCTGTTGTTTTAGGTCGCGACCCCGCTGTTTGATATTGCGTAGTGTAGCACGATGTGCGATTTTGCATTGTTGCCGACTTTGCTTTTCGGAAAGTACTCGCTGTGTTGCTACGGTGCGTTCATGGAGGATATCGGACGCGGGTTTCTTGCCTTTCTTCAAAGCGGCGTTGGCTTTTGAGTTGATGTGTTCGACGCGTTCTTGCAAGACGGCTTCGGATAGTTCCGAGTTTGAAACTGAGTCGGAGTCGGAGTCGGAGTCGAAGTCGGATTCGGAGTCTGAGGTTTCTGAAGATACAGACGAAGTGTCATCGTCATCATCGTCATCGCCGGGATTGATCCGGACGCTCTTTGATTCGCCCTGTGTTTTGCTTGGACCATCGCCATTGGTCTTACAATCACCAGAAATGCCGGCAGAACCTCCACCTAATATTTCTTGATTGTACGCAGGAGGAAGATCCCCGTGCGCCGCTGTCGTGTTTGACCCAGTCCATGGTTGACGGCTTCCACTTGCTGCCGAAGCGGCCTGCCCAGTCCAGCCCAGTCCAGCCCCCTGACCCCAGGTTCCAAAACTTTGACCCAGGTTTGCGCCCCAGGTTCCCCAGCTTTTGCCGTATTGTTCACCCCAATTGCCCATGCTTCTCCCGTATTGTTCACCCCAATTGCCCATGCTTCTCCCGTATTGTTCACCCCAATTGCCCATGCTTCTCCCGTATTGTTCACCCCAATTGCCCATGCTTCTCCCGTATTGTTCACCCCACTTTCCCATGCTTCTACCGTATTGTTCACCCCACTTTCCCATATTTCTACCATATTCTTCACCCCACTTTCCCATATTTCGACCCAGAGTCTCCCAATCATTCACATACTGTGATTGACCAGGGCCAGATCCAGGAAAATTTTGACTAAAGCTGGGTGGTTCGGGCGGCCCGAACGACGGAGGGGCCTGATGGCGATGTCCTGAAGAGCCACCTGCCGGAGGACTCTGTGAGTCATGAGTATGATTGTCTCGTCCTGGTAATCTAGGTGAACCATGGTCCTGCTCTGGAAATTGTGGGATCGAGTGAGGGGGGTCTGAATCTGCCGGACTTGGAATTTCTGGCGGCTGGGACCGTGGAGACATTGTAAGCTTATGGTCTCCAGCGATATTGGCGGCAGACCTGGATACATTGAGTCTATTCTCCATCTCACGTACTGACAAGTTTGGTAGACTGGCTGATTCGACATTAAAGTCGATAATTTCGATCCGAGGGTAAAGAGCTTCAGCTCTTTGTTTCGCAGTACTGTTCCTGTCCAAAAGCGTGGTTATCAAACCTGATCTCTTGGCTTGATCGATAGAAATGTCCAGATCGCCGAGAAGCGAAGATAGCGATCTCAACGATACATGTAAGGCACGGGGGTGGAAGAACCTCTCATTCGCTCTATCGAGATATTCATGCACAGAGTTCTCCCGAGAGTCGTGTAAGCCATTCCCGAAAAGTAGATCATTAGACGTGGCATGAAAGGCTTGACAAAGAGCGTTCAATCCTTCTAGGAATTCTGCGAAATGTGCAGGATGAATCGAGTGGGTTTGCAGGGTCCAAGAGTAGGCCTGGGAGAATTGCACCGGCGTTTCATGCGATGGCAGCTGCTGTGAAGATGGCCGTGTTGGAGGAAGAGCAACAACTCGTGGCAAACGCTGGTAATTTGCATCGAGGTCAGGCTGAAGCTGAGTAAACTCGAGTGCTTCGCTGAATAAATCGGGTAATTGGTGATCATCGTTTTTCCTTGGAGAAGATTGGTTTTCCAAAACTCCGACGGAAATATTCTCGCTCCTCTCGACATGCTCATTAGGCATGGTGGCCGCAAAATGACGTGGCGGACTTCCATAGTCTGGTGCAGGCTCACGTTCATCCGTGTTATCGACTTCTTCATCTCGCATTTGATATTCCCAAACTTCCGGCTCGTTTGGGCCTTCGTTCAGTGTTAATCGGTGTGCTTCTACTTGGGCTGCATCTAGAGGCATGACACCGTTTCGTGCGTCGACCACAGCCTGCTCCTGAGCCTGGTCGTATGAAGGTGGCAGGTCATCGTAATGTGGTCCTCCGGGACTGTGAACAGGTGTGGGATCGAAATCAGTGTCCGAGTCATCTGCAATTGAGATTGCTTGTGGTGCATATGGTCCTGTTGAAGGTGGTGCGTGCTGAGGGGCACGCTGAGAAGTGGCGGAGTGGTCAGGAGCCATGATGGAAACTCGAAACAGCTTTTGGAACGTTCAAGTCGCGGTTGAGGGGAACGAAGTAATCTTCACACAAGCTTTGTTGTCTTCACGTGTGGAGCAGGAGCTCGGCAGGTCTGTATATCCGCCTCACAGGCTGTGTTTTCACTATGCTGCGGTCCGCGGAAGCTGTTGCCTGGCGCGAGTTGGAGGCCTTGAAGGGAAGGTCCAATAAAGACAATAAGACGCGCGTCTTGCATGCTCGAAGCCTGCGCTTGACTACCTAGATTCGACCCCAAAGTCTACTGACTTACTCTAGAGTTGTTCTTTTCATCTATGAGGGGACAACGGGAGTGTTGAGGAGAGTGGGGTAAGGAGTAGACGCCACAGTACATACGTCATTTCTGTGGCTGCTTGTGGCGTCACCACCATTTGCTCACCCATGCTTACGAGTACGAGTAGCCACAGTCACACATAAGTATAGAGACAACACATGCAGCTCTAAGAAGGAAAACTAGGTAGCAATTTCATAGCAACCAAAAAAAAAAAAAACGGGGCGGTATTGTACAATTTTCCTCACTGCACATCAAGGCTGTTATACGCAGATTTCTGATTTAGAATAGGAATGAAGATGGAGCCTCTCGGATTCGCAGGGAAATAGCACTAGGTTTCCCGTAATTCTTCTTCTCCAGTGTAGCCACAACAAGCAGGGCAGATCTCTCTCTGTGTTGCACTTTGATAAGTAGATTGTACTTGGATACAGCATACAGTACTTTATTGTCTACAGAAAGATGAAGGTTGACAGGTGGGTGAGTGAAGGTCATGGTCACACGTAGATGGATCTCGAATGTTCGTTAGTGGGTGAGGCCGATGCACGTGCGAGGACGGGCCAATGGATTCATGTCACGCCTCACGACAGCGACACCTATCGTCAATCACGTATATAGTAGAATTGCGACCTAGAGAATTGCCCATTCCACAATATTGAGGCTCTTCTGAAACTCTGTTTTCACAATCTTATCAAAACGCACGATACTGCTACTAATAGGTAACGGTCCGCATACCACATACCACGGCATCACAAGGCTGAAACTCAAAAGTTTGGTGACATCACGCACGGGCCGCAACTGAGAGAAAGTCGCGACTGGGAATTGAAACATCGTGTGATCTTCCAGTTATTTGCCCCTCGCACCCACGAAGAAACAGAGACGTTAAGAAAGAGAGAGAAAAGAACTCTCCCTCCACCTAGCTCGCGTTCGCGTATACTCCACGCCTTAAAGATACCATCTGGCAATGGCAACGCAGACGCTTCACGGATCATGTGCCTGCGGCCGCAATCGCTATGTCGTCGAGATGCCTGCGGGCCACATGCAGCGGGCTGAACTGCTCTACGACAACACGTCTGCCTCACGTAAGCCAGCAACCTTTTATTCTGGACTCTGAAGTCTGAAGCGAGTCTGGTGGCAGCAAAAAAGAAAGACCAAGAGACTGACTGCAACATCTAGGACTATTGTCGTCCAGCCCGGCAACCATCTTCCTCCGCGTGCCGCTGGACTGGTACACGTCCGCTACCTTTGCGCAGTACCCTGACGAGACACGCCTGAGCATCCAACGCAGCTTTGTATCGCCCTTTGCACCACACACTCGTCGCAAGTTCTGCGGCTACTGCGGCACACAACTCTCGTCCTGGACAGAGCGCACACGGGACGACGCCGAGCACATCGCATTGACTGTGGGTAGCCTGCTGGACGAGGACCAGGCGTTGCTGGGCGACCTTGGCCTCTTGCCAGGGAGCGACAGTAGCGACGATGAAGCCACCCTAGTAGGGTCCTCGCGCTCAAGCACGACGCGGTCTACCGCACGCCAGGTAAATTCACCGCGCAGGGCAGGCGCGCCATGGTTCGAAGAGATTGTGCGAAACACCCGGCTGGGGCGCTTCAAGCAGCAACGGGGCGCGCATACAGACAACGGCGTCCGCGTCGAGTGGGAGGTTGTCGAGTGGACCGAGGGCGATGATGGCGATGGCGATGACGAGAGCCGTACCACACTCAGCAAACGCAAGATTGGCGATGTTGACGTTGCTGATGACAGCACCATGGCTGGCTGAGCATCTGCTTGCTGTCACTGTCGCTGTCACTGTCGCCGTCGCTGCCACTGCCACTGCCACTACCTCTCCCGCTTCCACCGCGGTGCTTCCACTATTTCCCCTCTCATGGATTCTCGTTTGTCACTAGATGGAGGTCGCTCACGCTTCAGTGAACCAACGCAAAGGTTACTACACGGTCATCTGCAGACTGCAGCATCAACACGGGCTCGGAGTTTCCACGGTGCATTTTACTTGATGTACAGTAAAGACGAAAAAAAAGCAATGGCATATCACACATCACCAAACCTTGTTTGAGCTCTGCGCTGGCCGCCGTTCTCAGTTGCTGGTCCAATGACGGTCTCGGGTCTTGCCTTCTGTGCATCGAGGTCACCACTTGCATCTGCCAATACCAGTATCATTGACCTGATGCACCCAAGGCCATTGTATTGGGACATGTCGCTATCCAAGCTCACTGCTGCCATGCGCAGCACTATGTATATGGGGGGGCCGCCCACCATTCTCTTGACTTAGCGCACTGCGGCTCGCCGGCCCCGTTCCCTCCTGGACCCTGGCGTGCTCCCGCGCAGAATCCTTTGAAGTTTGTTCCATGTACCCTCCATGCTGCATGCATGCAGCTTTCATCTCGTGCAAAGTAGAGTATGAAGTTGCCATGTCCCACAATGTACCCAGTACTGTTGGATGCACACTCTAACATGAGGTATAGGGATTACCTACCACAGCAGATAGTCGCACTGCGTCCGATGCAGGCACCACTGAGATCCGCATCCTTTATCTCGCCTTACGCCACCGATCTACCCCGAACGGCTTTTGCTGCTCCGTATCAGAATCGCGTATCGGTCGCTATCAACGGCGTCTGCAGCTGATTGGTTCCGTCACGTGTGTTCCTTGCACAGGCGACCAGGATCGACTATCTTGCTCTGCTTGGCCATTGCACTTTCTTATCAGTCAACTACCCAGAGCACATATGTGACTTCATTAGTCCATTAGTCGCCCGCATATTTCACCCTTATTCACGGTGCCTCTGCGGAGATGGCACCCTCTAGAACCCTTGATCTCTCCCGTCCTCGACACTTCCATGGCGACGACCTGCACGGCGGAACTTGTCCGGCAGTTAGTTATCTTTGGCGTCGCTTACCATCTGGGGTTACGTGAATAACTGCGTGTCTATGCAATCGTGATAGGTGTCCGAGTCGGCAGTGTTCGTGGCAGAGTGTGTCCGGACTTAAGATGCAGAGCTTTGCCTTTTGATCTTGGGCGATGATCCCCATGGGCCTTTGGAGTTCCCCAGTATCACAACTTGTTTATCAATTTCTTCGTGCATCCCGCGTCGTTTCAGAAATAGGGTTGACAAGCTTTTGCGATCCATCTGCAATTAATCTATCTCTCGGTCGTTGGTCGGCTGCCAACACAGACACACCAGGTCTTTGACTTCTTGCGCCAGTGCCATTTCGTTTCCACCCCTTTTGGACTACCTACGACATCCACTGCATCACATTGAGGCCGCAGTTGATTACTTACAGCTTTCGACTCACCATATCACTGCCACTAGCTTTCGTCATGGATAAGGAGAAGAAGTCGGAGAAGAAGTCGGCGTCGTCGTCAGCGTCATCGGAGACGCCCCGCCTGCATGGCGACGACGCAGTCGCCATTGGCGAGGTGTTGAATGCCTCTGGGCACAAGCAGGAGCTTGAGGCCAATTTCGGCCTGGTATCGTTATGCTCGATAGGCATCACCGTTGGCAATGTTTGGGCGGCACTGGGTGGTTCAATTGTACGTCGCCATGCCCTACAGTCTCTTTTCCTGCCCTGTCCTTTTTGCCATCCTGGATTGCTATTCCTCAATTCCCTATGGTGGGATAGATCTCGACCACAGTCATGGAGAAGCCAAGTGAGCGTATCCATATGCTGACCACATTCCACAGGTTATCGCGCTCTACAATGGAGGGCCGGCTGGTGTCATCTATGAATTCATCGCAGTTGCGGCATGTTATTGCACAATTGCTGCATGCATCGCTGAAATGGGCTCTGCAATCCCTTCCTCAGCTGGTGTCTATCACTGGGCCAGTGTTACAGCTGGGGCCAAGTACGGCCGCATAGTCGGGTTCTTTGCTGGGTGGTGAGTCCATTGTCGCACCTCTTGCACCGTTCACACGACGAAGCAATCGCTAATCATAACCTTAGGTGGAACTGCCTTGGCTGGATCTTTGGCACCGCCTCCATATCGTCCATCCTCGCCAATCAGATCATCAGCATGTATGGTCTCTTTCATGAAGGCTATGCTTTCGAACGCTGGCACGTCTTCATCGTATATCTCATCATCACCTGGATGTCCTGTGCCGTGGTCCTCTTTGCCAACCGAGCCCTTCCAAAGATCTCGACGCTCGGCTTGATACTCATCTTGGCTGGCGTGTTCATAACAATCCTCGTTTGCGCAATCATGCCAAGTAGAACAGGGAATGGGTACGCTACCAACAGCTTTGTGTGGAAAGACTGGTCGAACCAAGCCGGCTGGTCAAGTGATGGCTTCGTCTTCTGTGCTGGTATGTTGAACGGCGCTTTTGCCGTGGGTACTCCGTAAGTTTTCTCCAACCAGCCACTCCCATTTCGGCCATCGAGCAAAGTTGACAAGTACAGTGACTGTGTCTCCCACATGGCTGAAGAAGTGCCCAATCCACACAGCAACATTCCCAAGGCCATTCTGGCGCAATACGCCGTTGGCATCGCAACCGCGTTCCTCTACCTCGTCACAATCTTCTATTCAGTCAACGACCTCGACTCTCTCTTCTCCAATCCCTGGCCCTTTCCTCTTGCCGAGCTCTATCGTCAGGCCACGAACAGCCATGCCGGCTCCCTAGGCCTTCTCATTGTCATTGTCCTCCCTACGTTCTGCACAAACATTGGCACCTACATCACCAGCGGGCGCATGCTATGGACGCTAGGTCGCGACAACGCCACTCCCTTCTCGGCATGGATTGGCAAGATTGACAAGAAATGGGGAAACCCGTTCAATGCGACGATCATCTGCGGTGTCATCAACACCATCCTGGGTCTCGTGTACATTGGATCGAGCACCGCGTTCTCGGCGTTTGTCGGTAGTTTTATCGTCATGAGCTCGCTCAGCTATCTGGCCTTTATTCTGCCCAACATGCTCACACGTCGACGCTACGTGATCAAGGGACCATTTACCATGTCCACGCCAGTGTTTTATACCGTTGCCGGCATCGCGTGTGGGTATATGCTTGTTTGGATTCCGATTTACTGCTTCCCGTTTGCGGTGCCGTTTGACGCGACGACGATGAATTACAGTTCGGCGATGGTGGGTGGATGCACTTTTCTGCTTGGCTGTTGGTATGCGTTTATTCGTACGCGAGGCTATGTCGGGCCGAGGCGGTTGGTGGAGACGTTGGAGAGTGTGGAGGGTATGGTGAGGGTGAGGGAGAGTGTTGGTGCTGAAAAGGTCTGAGGTCTGGGGTGGTTTGGGGGGATGAAGGGTTTGGGGGGATGAAGGATTTGGGGGGATGAAGGATTTGGGGGGATGAAGGATTTGGGGGGATGAAGGATTTGGGGGGATGAAGGGTTTGGGGGGATGAAGGATTTGGGGGGATGAAGGATTTGGGGGGATGAAGGATTTGGGGGGATGAAGGATTTGGGGGGATGAAGGATTTGGGGGGATGAAGGATTTGGGGGGATGAAGGATTTGGGGGGATGAAGGATTTGGGGGGATGAAGGATTTGTAGGGTTGAATAGATTTGGATGAGATTTTCAGTGATGTATGAGTACTTTTTTGCATTCCAATTTATATTTTCATGTGCATTCCAATTTATATTTTCATGTGCATTCCAATTTATATTTTCATGTGCATTCCAATTTTATTTTCTTTGTGCATCCCAATTGTTACCCGCACTTTATCCTTCTTCAACACACTCGACTTGCATAGGCGTAGCTAGAGTATGGCATGATGTTGCTACTTACCTTTCGGTACCGGTACCACTAGTCGTCACTTCCAAGCGACATGCCCCTCTCTCCCCCGCAATCTCCACACCCCCGCTCAGCGCCACCCCCGCATCACGAGCCCACACCTCCTCCCGCCGAAAACCAGATTCCAGCCGACCAAAAGCTCAAAGCGGATGTGATGGACCTGTGCAAGCCGTGGGGGCTGTGCTGGGCTGCATTGGGCCAAGAGGTCTTGGGTGGATGTGATTTGTGCAGTTGATTAGGCTGGGCGGGATATCAAGGTGAGGGGTGTGCGTGGACTTGAGGTTGGAGTTGCGCTGTTACTCTTGTTGATTCGAGGTCTGGGGATATATTGTGCGTGTTTGATTGTGCATGTGTGGGCAACGGTGTTGTACTGTTTGGGACTGGGTTTGGTGCTGGACGAGGCGATAACCGTACGCTACGACAGGAATCAGGGTGCGCGCGCTGGGTTTGGGAAGAAGGGCTAGGAGGATCTACGACGTTGAGGGGGATCGAGGTGAAGAGTTGGGAAAGAGGTTGGATTTTTGTTGGGTTGGGTTTGAAGCTGGTGGGGAGGAAGGCGGGGGGGTGAGAAGGCGAGATTACTACGTTTACCGGCGCAGCGGCACGACGACTCGGTGCTTTTTATACATATATACAGCCATCGAGGAGAGAAATCAGCGCATGGTCGTTGCCATTGTGCGATTGGATGATCATGGCGAATAACGACGAGGGGAGAGAGGGACACGGGTTACCGTTCAGCACAATGGTCATTGCCATCCTCGTTCCCTCCGTCATGGTCGTTGTTGTCGTCGGGCTGATTGTACTGTAAGTCATGGACTGGTTTGGATGATTCCATCTCTGTCTGTGGGAGTGGGACTAAGTGGAGACGATCTAGCCATCGACGCCGGGTGCGTGTTTTCCCCTGTTTCCCTTGCGAAGACGATGTACTGGTGAGGCAAGAACGGAGACAGACGCGGCAGTCTGAACTGGAAAATAGTATTCAGGCACAGCATTTCTGCGACTGGCTGGCTGGGCAAAAGGAGAAGCATCCAGGGTCGGTGCCGGCAGTGGATCCATTGTGGTATGTTTTGTTTCTTTGTCGTCGAGGTTTGCTGTGCATTGTTGGGGTTCGGTTTCCGGTTGGGAGGTTTGGTGTTTGGTTGAGAGAGGGTGAAATTCACTAATGGGAACGTCTAGTGCAATCTGTCTAGAGGAATTCGAGGCCGAGGCGCAAGTAAGAGGATTGCAGTGCAGTCATGCGTTTCATTCACAGTGCTTGGATGAGTGGTTCACGCGGTATAATGAGTTTTGTCCTCTTTGCCATCGGGCGATTATCCCGGGGAGGAGAGCGGTGAAGAAGAAGCCGAGGGAGAGGACGGTTGGATTGCCGGTTGTTATGATGGTTTGAGGGTGGGCGAGGTGGATTGCTCGTGTGAGAAGAGGTGGGCGCTGGAGGCTAATCGAGGACCTCGTTGGGGGTGGGGTGCAGGGAAGTGGTCTTTCTACAAGGGCTGTTGTGGTTTTGTTGATTTGTGTGCGGACAAAGGGATACCCTGGCAGCGTTTTTGACAAAGTTTTGGGTTTGTGTAGCGAGCTGGATAGCGAAGAAATGAGGCGTTGTAGGAGAGTAGTTTGGGTGGATGATGAGAATGTGAGGGCTGTTACCCAGGTACGGTGGACTGTATGTGTTTACAGGCTCTGGTGAAGCACTAGCGTAGAAGAGAGCAGCAGCAGCAGCTACTACTCATGCGCTCGGGTAGTTTGAGTATCATGTGATTTGCCACTGCTACATCCTGGCCATTTTGATGGCACAAGACAAGTAACGTGATCCTCAAACTAGCCGAGATCACTAGTACTCTAGGCACCGGCATGGTTAGCGAAGGGACGCTAGCGGGAACGTTTCTTCGGCCCCACCAGAGGACTTGCTTCTCGTTCCCCCGTCCATGTCCATGCACCAACACACCAACACACCAACACGCCAACACACCACCCATACTACCACTATATCATCATCACCACCATCCAGTCTCATCCCATTCTCACGACATGTATAAAGAGCCAATGCATGGTACAGTACTAGGAAGGTGACACCCTTGATGCATCTCTCGTTGATGGAAAGATGCGGGCCCCATGTAGAGGATACATGGAGTACTCTACTCTACTCTACTCTACTCTACTCCCATAGTCCCTCCTATCCTATCCTATACCATCCTGCTTGTCCGAGTCGAGTCGAGGGAGAAGGAAGCAAGTTCCATCTCGATGGCTGGCCTGGCCCTGTGTTGTCGGAAGCGGAAAGGTGGGTGGACCCCTTGTTCCCAAGGTGGAAAGGTGACGAGGTTGCTGGGACATGTCACGCCACCAACGCTTCCGGTGGTCTGATTCTCTCTGTCCTCCAAAGGGCCCATCGGCAGCGCCCAGCCAGAACAACAGCTGCAAACTCGAACAAACCCGTCTTGTCGTGCAACCGCCATTTCTCCGAGATGGCCGTTTGAGCGGGAGCACACAGGTGTATTGCCCCCCTCGAGCCATTCTCTGCTTACCTAACCTACACACTCTGGAGAGACACTCCTTGCCGGACCTGCCTATCGCCCGGCTACACCCGAACTCTCACACGCACACACACAAACACACACACACACCCACCCACACATCTGTCACCCACAAACACACCCACATACACCCACATACTGTACTCTACACACCCACCTCACAGGGAACCCCTCAAGTAGGGTAACCCAACAGTAGACCATCATCTGCCGCCATACCATACCTACATACACTGCCTCCTTCTCTCCACCCGGCTCTCGGATCTCTCTCCCCTCCCCCCTGTGACTTGACTTACTCATACCCGTAAGCAGCTACTACAATCTGCCATCACAAGACATCGTTGCTGCGAAACCTCTTCTCAGACCCCCCCCTTCCAACACCTCCTGCCTGGAACTGAACGCCATAAGCCCCGTCTCATTCACAATCGAGACAAACCGTCCACGCCCTTAGTACTTATATCTGTAACCAAGCTGGCTCCGTCTCCTGCGTCCGGCCGCCCCATAGTCTCACGTGAGTGGCTTGGCTCCGTCCAATAAACCGACCTCGTGCCAGCGTATCTCCTGATCAACGCGTGAGCTCTCTCGTGCAACAACCCCCCCACCCCTGGACGCCCATCATGGACCACAATTGGGATGGATTCTTCAATGCTGAGAGTATCAATATACCGAACGACCAATGGTCAGACTACCAACAATCATTGCACCCCCCTCGATCCTCTCAGATGCCAAAGTCCGTGTCCACCGACACATCGGGGTCCTCGCCTGAAGACATCACCAACTTTGACTCTCTGCTCAACGGCGTCTCCGTCGACCCTTACTTTGACGACTCCCTCTTCACCTCAAACGACTACTTCCTGAGCGACCTCGAGGTTCTGCAGCCCTTTGCCAACAACGTGGCCGCCGGCGGCAAGTCCTCCACCACCGAATCCTCTCCAGAGCCCAACGCAACCATCGCCCCATACTCGAATCCTCACTCTCAACCGCCCTTGGCCAACGGACCGACTCGAGCCTCGTCGCAAATGTCGCCGGCGCAAGCCCAAAGACTGGCCCTGCAACGCTCCAACACCATCCCCAACCCCGCCCTGGATTCCCTATTCTCCAACCTGGGCGCCTCGGGCTTGGTCGAGGATCTCAGCTTTCCCAACGGGCCAAGGGGTGTGTCGACCTCCTCCAAGGCAGGTCTGGACAGGTCCCAACCGCCAGCCAACCAGACCACCAAGCGCACCAAGAACAAGCCCGACATCCTGTCCGCCTGCTGGACGTCGCCGCTCTGTCCCAATCACGACCAGGATGGCCCACCTCCCAATCCCTCGACGTGTGGAGGAGGATGCGCCCCATTCTTGTTCGCCAACGAAGACGCTCTGCCCGCCCTCAACCACCTTCTCACGGAGCCTCGGGAGGTCACCGCCGAGGAGGGCGTAGTCGAAATCCAACCACGGCCTAGGAAGCGGTCGGAAAGCGATGCCTCCTCCAACGGTTTCTCTGGCCGCTATTTTGAGGCCAAAGCCAACACCACCTCGCCCGTCGTCCATGGCCAGCAGCGTATGAAGAGCGAGGGGACGGACGAGTCACCTCCCAAGGAATCACCAAACACCAATGAGGAGGAAAAGCCAAAATCTCGCCGCCGACTACCGCACAACCAAGTCGAACGCAAGTACCGCGAGTCCTTGAACACCCAACTCGACTCTCTTCGACGCGTCGTGCCCGCCCTGCAGCAAGATGCGCGGGCGTGTGACGGCGCAGACATTGAGGACCTCCCCGCCCCATCAAAGCCCAGCAAGGCCGTCATATTGGCCTCTGCGACGGCCTACATCAAGCAGCAAGAAAAAGAAAAGAAGAGCCTAGCCGAAGAGAACCAACTACTACGCACCAGAGTCAAGGCACTCCAAGCCTTGGTCAAATGCGACGATTGCAGTTTGATGCAGTACGTCATGGATCTGAAGATCAAGCAAGCAGCTTGAGGTATGAATGCCTTGGCAACACACTTCCTCGACCAATCCATCGAAACTGGGTGCTGGCATCTACACATACACATGCACACACTACAAATTATAGAAGAACGCTCGTTCAGTCTCCCTTGGTCGATCTTTCTCCGACAACCGTCCTCCCCCGGCTTATGAACTTTTTCAACCCAGACGTTCATGATGATCCCCGACTCTTATGCAAATCCGGGAGGCCTTCTTGTTATTTCGACTTGTAATGAAATGAAACGGCGTTGATGGTCTGATGGTTACCGTACACAAAGCATGCCGCATGCGCTGGGATCAGCTCACCGCGCCAACATTAGGGGCGGACAATGTGGGTTTTGTATTGCGCGCGGGGGTTTTTTTTTCAAACGGGTTTGTTGGGTCTGGGGTGTGCAGTGGGCAGGGTCGAATGACGGAAGCTTCGATTCGAGGGTGTTTGTTTTGTGGGGGTTGGGTTGAAGTAGTTGGAGAGAGAAGGAATTGAAAAATAGATGTATAGATGTTGTGCTTGTGATGATGATGATGATGATGATTAGCCTCCACATGGGAAAAAAAGGTTCGAGTCTGCATTACCAAAGAAACAACAGCCTTATCTACGATACCTGTACATGCCTAGGAACAAATCCTCGGAACCTTCCCACCCATCAGGCACTCATCCATCCATCTATATCCCCCTCCCCCATGCCCCAGCCACAAATCTCACACCCTAATCACACAACCCCCAACCCCCGCCCCACAAATAACGAGCCCTATTTCCATTCCACTCCTCTCTTCTCTAGGTCTATCGATTGCACAGCCCATGCGATTCTCTTTCGCACCGGGGAAATCAATCCAGCACCTGAGGCGAGGGTGGGATGTTTCGTCCGGATAGCTACTCGGTGAGAATGTGCTGTAGTATGCACATGTCATTAGATGTCCATTTCCTGGCGCACATGGGACATGTCGTGCCACAGCATGCATCAAACCTTTTTTTTTTGTTCTTCTGTTTCGAGGAGGTTGTGGTTGGGACGTCTGGGAGATTGATTGGGGTTGCGTTGGGTTTGCGTTGGGTTGGGTTGGGTTGCGTTTGCGCAGGCGTGCGATCTTGTCGCCCGATCTTCCCTGTTCTCCTCACGCCACTTGGTCTCGCCACCGGCGCGTGCATGTGCTGGGTGTTTGGGGCTCGTGTGAGGGCGTGGGGTTTTTGGTTGTGGTTGTGTTTATTTTGAGACGGGGGGGTTGGGTGATTGTCAGTTCATGGTGTGGTGTGGTTGTATTGTGGGTGTTGGGTGTTGGGTGTGCAACACGGTAGGTATATCATGGAGTTGGGGGGTTGGCTTGGTGGTGTTTACTGTCTCTCACACACAAACACACGGATACAGGGAGATGTCAGGATTGTCGATGCTTTGTGGTATACCGGTACCGATACCTAGTTGGTAAACAACAACACCATCTTCACCACAAACACCATTCCTTCACACCTACCCATCCAACCTACCCCCACAAACACACACAACCCCACCCAACCAGCCCGGCAACAAAACCCCCTCACCCCCACCACAAAAATCCCACACCCCACCACGCCCCCAAACCAAGCCAAACGAAAAAAAAAAGAAAAAAAAATATAATAAAACACAATGCAACACACCCTCTTCAAACCAAACACACACAACTCCCACAGCCCAAAATCCCACAAACTTCAACTTGCCTCCCTCCTAACCAGCATCCTCCACCACATCCTCGCCCCAACCGACTACCTCCCATGCACCACCTCCGCCCTCTCCACCCGCCACTCCCACCCAGCCTACAACCCGCCGCCCGAACAAAAGCACACTGTGCTCGTCGACGACGAATTTGTCCTTGTTGATGAGGAGAGGGGGCTGGATGGGGGGCCGATTTGCCGCGAGGGTGTTATTGCGGGGTGGTGGGGTAGGGAGGGGGAGGGGGGGGGGGAGGGGAAGGGGAAGGGGGAGATGGGAGAGGAGGGGGTGGGGAGTGCGAGGAGGAGGAGGAGGAGGAGGAGGAGGAGGAGTGTGCAGTGGTTTGCGGGGAGGGTTAGGAGGGGGAGTGAGTGTGAGTGTGGTGATTGAGTATTTTGGTCGAAGGAGGGGCGACTATTGGGGATAGGGGGTCATGTTTTGTATTTCGGGATAGGGGGTTTTCCTCTTGAAATCTCAGGAGTCAGGATCCCTGCGTGTTGTGAACAAAGGCTAGAGACAACGACAACGACAACGACAACGACAACGACAACGACAACGACCACTTCCTTTGGCCAAAGTGAGACTTGGATTCTTGATTTTACAAATCCTTGCGCCACAAGGGGATTTGATACTCGCACATTTCATTGATCATCTAAACATCATGATAACAATACTGTTACAACACTCCCAAGTCCACCGCCCTTCTATCCTCCAAAACATCCCGCGATACACAATGCCAACCAGACAAACACTGTAATCGCAAACATCACATGCAAATGAACACAATCCCTCCCTTTGAAAACCCCCCCCCCCCCCTTGAATCCACCCCCCATACACCTCACCCCTGCGTCCTAAACAAACTCCTCAGACCAGAACTCCACCTCCTTTTCCCTCCATGCTCCTCTTCTCCTACACTCGTCGTCTGCCGGTGACTAAGCCTCTGTCTCAAGCTATGACCCGTGCCGGGGCGCTGACTTGTTGCGTGTGGATTTCTGAGCGTCGTGGGCCAACGTCTATGCTCAGAGTCGGGCGATGATGCAAACATGTCTTGTGGCATGTCCATTGTGCTGTGTCGGGATTTGTGGCCGGGCCTGAAGTCTGATTTGGCTGTGATGGGAATGCCAGAGGAGGTGCGCGGGCGGATTGGTGTTGTTGGCGGAACGTGGGAGGTGTGGTCGTCGAACGGTTCCGATGGTAGGGCTGGTGAGCGGAATGGTGTTGTAGGACGGTGACCTTTTTTGAGAAGGTTTCTATAGCGTTTGCTGGGTTGTGTTAGTAACTATTGATTGGATGGGTTTCATGTATGATGCAGGAATACGTACTCCTTGTGCTCCTTTTCTAGCCGGTGGAGCTCAGCTTCTGTGTGCTTGAGATCTTTCTTGAGGTCATGTTTTGATCTTCTCAGGTCGCGGAGCTGTATTGCAGTCTCATTTCTCAACATACGTACGTGCTCGACTTCTTGAGCCCAACCGTCGAGATCTTCGTCGTGAGAATGCTGGCTTGCGCGTGTTGGTGGCCTATCTCCTTGGTGTCCCATAGAGAAGATGCTCTCAGGTCGAGGACTCTTCGTATGCCCTGTCGAAGGACTCGATGGCAACGAGTAGAATGTATCATCCAAGATGGTGATGTGACGCGAGCTATTTGGACTACCGATGTGAATAGGGTCCACCCATTCTTCTAAAACTTGAAGCTGCTCAACTTTCTCCTGGAGTTGTTCCACAAGCCTCTGGAACGCCTTCTTGTCTTCTCGCAGTGATTCGACCTCTCGTTTTAAAGCGGCGTACGAGTCTTTCGAGGTTTGCATCTTCTCGATTTCCGCGTCTTTTGATCGCAATTCGGCTTCGAGTCGGCTTGTACTGTTCCTTGCAACAGTAGGCCGTGTTTGATGTGCGCGCTCCTCGTGCTCCTTTTTCAACCCATTGTAGGCAGCATTCAAAGATCGTATCCTCTTGTCGCTTGAAGATCGCAACTCGTTCATGTAGCTCTCTTTGAGAGACAAAGCCTCTTCTAGCTTGGCTTTTCCTTTTTTGAGATCGCCCAACTCCACTGTCTGTTCATCAACCTGTTTATGTAAGCTCCGGTTTTCGGCAGTCACCGCCTCCATCTCAATCGCCTTCTCAGAGAGACGATCTCTCAATTTCAACTTTGCGCTTCTCGCAGCGTCTAGCTTTGCATGGGACTCGGCTAGTTTTGTCTGGGACTCTGTGAGATACTCTTCGAACTGCCTACTACTCTCCTTGACCGTAGCTTCGGCCTGATCCATGTCCTTTGTTACGCGCTCAAGAATAGACTCCAGACGGGAGTTCGTTTCGCGAACAGTGTGAAGATCGTTTTCGGCTGATGCTAGGCGTGCAGATAGATGTTGTTCTGACTGTTCCAGCTTCGCGTTGGATTCACGAAGTATCTTAAGGACATGATCAGCTTCGAGCAATTCAGTAGCACTACGGAGACCTTCAACTTCCGCAATGTCGAGTCGCATGGCTGTAGCGCGCAATTTTTTTTCCAGATCATCCTTGTCCACTGTTACTGTCTTTAGATGATTTTCAGACTGAGCGTAAGCGGCGCGTAAGATTTCAGTGTCGGCACTACTCGATGAGAGTTGAGCCAAGTATTCTGCTGTTCTCTGTTCCAGCTCCAGGACGCGCTTGTGAGCATGTGCAGCATCTTCTTCAAGACTCGCACTATGGGCTACAGCTTGCGCCAACTGCTTTTTCAGGTCGGTCTCCTGCTTTCGCAATCTGGCAAACATCTCTTCGTTTGCAGAAAGCTCGGCAACATGAGAGCTATTCTCAGACTCAATATCCAATAGTTGTGTACGTGTGGACAGTAGATCTTCTTCCAGCGTTGTCACCCGGGCCACAGACTCGTTCAGCTGGCTCTGTATCTTTGCGCGGGACTGGAGAAGAGCTTCGAGTTCGACTTCCTTCTCATTCAACGTGGAGACTAGGTGAGCTCTTTCTGAATCAGCGTTGAACAATTTCGATTGGGTTGATGCAAGCTCAGACGTGGCCTGCAAACTCAAGCCAAGTGCAGCTGTAAGACGTTCCTCAGCATTCGCCCTTTCCTGTCTGGCAGTACGGAGACTGTTATCAAGGTCCTTGTTGGATTCAATTGCTTCTTCGAGATATCCCTCTGTCTTGAGCTTCTCTCGACGTGTCATGTCAATCTCCTCCTCTGCCATCGATAGCTTCAGTTGGAGAGTCTCCGCCCTTTGCTCTGCAGCTTCCCAACGCGATTTGGCGACGGCCAGCTCTTCCTGTTGATCCTTAGATTGCATCTGCAGCGCTTCGAGGCTTGTAGTCAAGACCGCATTTTGCTTTTCGTACTGGCTCAGCTCATTTCGGACAGCTGACAGCTCAGTGAGGATGCTGTTTGAATCGCTCTCCACTTCTGCCAGCTTTGATTTAGCGACGAGAAGCTGATCCTCGAGAAGTTTGTTGGAGTTGTTCGAGGCTTGATATCTTGCTTCTGCCTCCTCTCGAGACAATTTGATCTCATCCAGTTGCTCATGGAGGTTTGCAACCTGTGCCCTAGAAGATTCGCTATCCCTTTGCGCCGAGGAATAGGCTGCCTCAAGTGTGGAAGACACATCATGAGCAGCCTCGAGAGACGATTGCAGCTCTGAGACGAGAGACTCAAGCTCCTTACGACGCGCCGATGCGTCATCTAGGCGCTCTTCTAGAGCATTCTTAGCTACAGAGCTGTTGGCCAAGTCATTCTCGAGTTGGGATACCCGCGTCACCAGCATAGTGCGTTCACTTTCGATAGACTTGAGCTGATCTTCGATACTGTCGCATCTCAACCGATAACTTTCCCTGGATTGGAGCGCGTCAATCAACTGAAGTTCTGTGGATTCCTTGGAAGATTGAATATGATGTACCTCCTCTTGCAAGTCCAGTTTGGCCTGGTCGGCAGAAGCCAGCATCCCTTTCAAGACACGCAGTGAGGTCTCGAACTCAGTGAGTTGTGTCCTGTTCTTCTGTAGGTCCATCGCGTGTGCCTCCTTCATCGCTGTTTCAGCAATGTGCGCATCTTCAAGCTCCTGCTGAAGCGATACAACTTGTCCTTCCAATGTCTGTAATCTGTCACGTAGCTCTGCTCTCGATTTTTCCATTCGACTTAGCTCAGCTTCACCATCCTTTTTGTCTTGTTGTAAGATCAAGAGTGACTCTCGTGCTTCCCTTAGATCCGCCTCGAGAGAAGTCTTGCCATCACGCAGAGCCTCGAGTTTTTCACGGTTGTCGTGATCCAGGTTTTCCAAAGATTGGACGCGTGTCTCGGCAGCTTGTAAGTTGTTGCAAGCTAATTCGTATAGAGAACGCGTCGATTCGAGCTCAGTTCGAAGTGCGCTTTGCAGGGCTCTCTCTTGCTCGAGTGTACTTTGCGCGATAGCATGCTCGTCCTTCAGCTGTGAGATGGTTGCACGATTCGTCTCCACCTCAGTACTCAATTGCTTGTGAGCATTCGTTTCGGTTTCGAGATTGCGTCGTAAGGTTACCACTTCAGATGCAAGTGTGGCCAGAGCAGCCTTGGCGTTGTCGGTGGCTTCTTTGGATTCCTGCAGTTGCGTCTTCAACTTGGAGTTCTCCACAGCATCCGACTCTAAATGTCGTACTTTATGCTCGAGAAGTTGGATGTATCGTGTACCTCGGTCCAGTCGCTTCTGCAAGTCTTCCCGCGCACGCTCTTTCTCGTTGAAGCGATCCTGAAGTGAAGCTTCCTGGCGCTCAGCAGACTCAAGCTTACTCTGTAATAGTCGTGTGTCTGCATCCAAACTGGATGTACGATGTTCAAGCTCTTGAAACTCTGAAGCACGAATCTGAAGCATCTTTTCCAAGGCGAGCTTCTCTTCTCGCAGGATATCGATAGTCTGCTGCTTATCTTTGTCACTGTGCTCGAGATTGCGGATTTCTTGGGCTTTGTTATTCAGATCTTGCGTCAGTCGATCTTCAGTCTCTTTCACTGAGAGCAATTGTTGCTTTGTAGCTACAAGCGTTGCCTCCATGGCAGCCCTTGAACGCTCCAGAGTCGCAATGCGTGACTGATGGTCCTTGATCTCGTGCTCAAGTTCATCACGAGATGCCAAGATAGATTCGTTGATTTCTCTGCTCTGTGCACACTCCTCCTGGAGCTCCGTTATGCGGCTCCGACATGCCGCCAACGCACGGTCGCAATCCCGCTTTGCTTGTATCAAGCGACTGTCTGAAGTACGAATTTCAGTGGGTGACTCTAAGCCAGGTGTGAGGCTCCGATCAAAAGTGGTGGGTCGTGTGGGAGTTCTAGGTGAGCCGAGGGAAGATTCTGAATAATCAGACAGTTGCGTGGGTGGAGAAGGAGGTGGAGACAGGAGACTGCGTTGCAGACGATGCTGTGATTTGGGCTTTGGGGTCGAGTCTGGCTGGTTGTCAGCATACATAGACATGCAGTACGGCCGACTTGCATTGCAGGGTCAACATGGAAGCACGTTCCAAAGCCTCAAGAACCTCGACATTTCTTTTTTCTTCCACACGCAAAGCCCGCTTCAGGCTCTCCATCCTTGTCTCGGCCTCTTTGCTTTGAAGATCATTCCCTGTTCTACTCTGTGACAAGTTCTTTGCGCTGGTTGCAATCTGCCTCTCCTTGACCGAGATGTTTACGGCCATGCGGAAGGCAAGTCTGCGAAGCGAACTGACAGAACGTTTGGCCTCAGCACCTGCAAGAGCTTGGACCTTGAGTTCGTTGCGGAGCGTGTTGCGCTGATTCTTGAGAAAATTGAGATGCGCCCAATTCGAAATCGGCATGAGGCCCTCTTCCTCTTCGGTCTTCCGAGGATCCGAAGCGCTCGCAGCATGTTTGTCATTGTCATTGAGTGATGGACGGTATGAGCCCCGGTGATCCAGCACGAAGCTGTCTGTCATGGCCGACGATATGGACCGGCTCATATGCGGAGCGGGACCAGGTCGCGTGCGCGACTTCGACCTGTCCCTCTTTCCGAAGCTGGTCGGAAGCATGTTCTCCAGACCAGTGCGCGAACGAGTGCACGCAGCAGGGCGGCGATCCTGGTCCGAGCCATTTGGTGGGGAAGCCATAGTGGGCGAACGTCTGCGACTCTGCCGCTACATTGAGGAAGTTTATGCAAACGTCCGTGTTGGGTTCGTGCCTGGCTGCCTGAAGTGTATAGTGCGGCCCATGGGAAGGCCACGCGACAGAGTGGTTGCGTTGTTTCGCAGGGCTGAATGAAAGGGCGGGACGCGTTGTCAGGCGAATGCAGCAGTGGGATTTTTGTTTTAAAAAAAAATAGGAGCAAGGATAGATGAGGGAAAAGTGGTCAAATTGGCACAAGGATGAGGATAAGCTGCAGCGGGGGAAAAGGGAGGATGCAGATAAAAGAGGGCTGGGACTGTTTGGTAGGCTGCATCGGCCCACAGTGGCCTGGCTGGTAGAGAAGCGCGTCCGGCTACGTGGGAAGTCAAAGTGGGAAGATGGGCCGTCACAATGATAAGGCGTTGGAAATGGCCGTGGTACGTTGTGTGCGTAAAGCCCCAAGAATAGTCCACAGCACAATCAGGTTGTTGGGCAGGTGCAGGGTGAGATGCGCTGTGCCCACACTCGCTGGTCCTGCTTGCGCACGCAACCCTTCTTGCGCCTGTGGGAAGACGTGGGCTATGATGGATGGTATGCTGCCCAGCCGCTGGAGACCTGGCGACGGTGGGGAGGCCAACCGCGACAAAGTCCGAGGCTAACACGGAGGATCCAGGAAGCCAACTTTTCAACCTGAGACCGTCAGACCGTCAGACCGTCAGACCTCGCTTTTCCACTCCAGGGAGGTTGCCATACATAGGGGGGTTATCAGGAGAGAACCTTGGAATGGCGCCCAGTTCATCATGAATTATAGGCACGGTATTGATTGAGAAAATAGGAATCCATCATGTACTCTAGCTGTCGTTCTCGATGTTTACATCCATGGCCCCTCTCCCAAATAAACAGGTGCTGTATACAGTGTACCACTGTACTACGACTCTCCTAGTATTGCTTTGCTATTTTCGACAGACACGTGTAATCACCTAGGCCGCCATCGCGATCCACCGTTCCGTGTTGTACCGACATCGCCTAGGGCCATCACCTCGACCAATCTGCCAACTCGATAGTCGTCATTTGGTCCATCATCCTAGACCCAGTCTTCACGGTGACTGTGGTCGCACGAAAAGCTTGCCATTTCTCTACTTGGTATACTGCTTCTGCAGGAGCTTCGCAATCGTTGTCAACTGGATGTTGCTCGTTCCCTCATAAATGGCACCAATCTTGCTGTCCCGAAAGTACTTTTCCGCAAGCCCCTCTCGTACAAAGCCCATACCGCCCATCCACTCCACAGCCGAGCTCGATACTCTGCCAGCGACCTGTGAAGAATAGAGTTTGGCCATGGCTGCATCCATGACGAAGTCTTCTCCAGCCTCCTTCTTGCGAGCTGCGTTGTACACGAGGGCACGAGCGGCCTGGATCTCCGTCCAGGCTTGCGCTAACTGATGCTGCATGCCCTGAAACTCTCCTACCAGTTGGCCGAACTGCTTGCGATCATTCCATGCGTAGCTGCCAACCATCAGTCATTGCAAAAATTACAAAAGTCGCCGCCGTCACTTACCCCGCAGCATTCTCCCATGCACCAAGCGCCAAACCAGTCATTTGCGCGGCGATGCCAATCCGTCCCTCGTTCAAGAGCGCGATGGCGTACTTGTAGCCCTCATACTCGTTGCCAAGCAAGTTCTCTTTAGGGATCTCGACATCATCGAAGTTGATGACACAGGTACTACTTGCCTTGATACCAAGCTTCTTCTCCTTCTTCGCAATAGAGAAACCCTTGGTTCCCTTTTCCACAATGAAGGCCGTGATACCCTTGTACTTTTTGCTGGGATCGAGGTTGGCGAAGACGATGAAGAAGCCCGCCTCCATGCTGTTTGTGATCCACATCTTGCTACCATTGATCTTGTAGCCATTGTCTGTTCGTGTGGCCTTGGTCGCAAGCGCAAACGCATCCGAGCCCGAAACCGGCTCAGACAGGCAAAAGGAGCCCACCGTGTTGGTGGCAAGCTTGGGCAGCCACTCCTTCTTTATGCGCTCGGAGCCATACTTGATAATGGCTGTGTTGACCAATGTGTTGTGCACATCGCACAGTACGCTGACACTGGGGTCAACGCGAGCGAGCTCCTCAATGGCGATGATGGCCGAGGTGAAGTTCATGCCTGAGCCGCCGTAGGTCTCTGGGATCTCAATGCCCATGAGACCCTGCTCGAACAGCTGCTCGACCACAGCGGGATCCATCGTCTCCGCTTCATCCATCTCTCGTGCCTTGGGCAGAACAACATCGTTGGCAAACTTGGACACAGACTCGCCCATCAGCTGCTCAGTCTCGGACAGGTGCGTGATGGGCGTTGGGGGTACGTCGGAAATGTCAACGGCTTCTGGCCGTCTTGCCGTTGCAGAGAGGCATCGAGTCCTGTAAAAGAAGAACAGTGTTAGTCGTGTATGCGATTGTCACAGGGTTCTTTGGTAGGATCGATTCAACAACGAAACAAGGATTAGGATAGCAAAAGTGCACACCTACTGCGGGGCGACACGCGGGGCGGCGCGTGAAAGCGGGCGGGACGGGGCGGCAGCAGCGCGCGCAAAGGGTCGTAGTGATCGCGAGAAGGAAGACATGATTGATCTGATGGCAATGGCAATGGCAAAGAGGAGGCCTTGTAGCAAAGAAAGATTGTGGGCTGCAAGGTAGAATGCAAGGTAGAAAATACCGTTGGCCGCAACGTTGCGGCTGAGCCGAGGCAGCATCAGACAGCCTTCCTTTGGTAGCCGCGCTGAAGCCGCGTTCCACCCGGGCGGTCTGGGGGAGGCGCCCGATGGGCCCCTGTCACATGTCAAGGCCCATGACGTATTGCAAGTCCATGTGCTTTTTTGCCCAAGAGGCCAGAAGTTGTAAACTCATGCGCTCGGGTAGTTTGAGTATCATGTGACTTGCCACTGCTACATCCTGGCTGTTTTGATGGCACAAGATAAGTAACGTGATGCTCAAACGAGCCGAGATTACTAGTAAAAGCGGTTCAGCATGCAGATGAGAGGTATATCGCACTGTTTGTAGGAGGAAGTTGGACAAGGCCCAGAGCAACCCCGATTGTGCACTCATCGAACTCGAAGACCCAAATGGAGATGCATTTTGACGCGGACAAAGAGTTTTGATGCGAAGGTTATAAACAGACAGTGCTCTCAGCCAGCCACCAGTCAGACGGATGGGTCCTACTATAGGTACCATGGCTATCAACTCATTTCGTACCCTGCGCCCCATGTGGCACGCCCGCTCGCCGCCTCGCCATACTTTGGCCCATTGCATTCCTCACCTCCTTCTCTTGATGTACCGCGTTATTCACCATGTACTTCTTCAATGCTTCCCTCAGCTCACTCTTCGCCTTCTCATTGTCCCGGTAGGGTATACTCTCCATCTCCAACAGCCTACTTGCATCTTTGTTCGCCTCCGTCACGAAGTGAGTGAGACGGTCAAGTTGCTTGTGGCGCGCCTCTACCGTGTCCTCTGCCGTCGAAACCGGGCGAGCCGGGTCTGCGTGGTAGAGTGGTGCAAGGAAGGCGAGGAACTGCACAAGCGAAACCGACGTCTTCTTCACAATCGTAATGACTTGAAAGGGTAGATACGGTGGGCGGATCTTGGTAGAGACCAGAAACGGGTTGATATATTTGGAAAGGAAGGTTGGAAAGTCTGGGCGAATCACCGCGCTTACTTCGAACGTGGCCACGGCGAGGACACCAAGGTATCTCCAGTAAGAACCCTGCCTCATGAAACCAGCAGCGTTGGTCATCATGAGCCCTAAGAACACAGCGACGTAGATTAAAAGTACCTCGCCAAGTCCGTGCCACAAATAATCCTTTGCGGTTATACATGTCTCCCGCGGACATCGTCCAATGATTCCCGGGCCAAAGCGATCGTATGCAAAGCGCTTCACCGGATCCAGGATGATATCTCTGGAGTTCTTGAGTTGGATGTAGAAGTCGTTGGCCTGGTCCGGGTCGATGTTTGGGCCAATTTTATCAGGATGGTACTTGATGGTCAGACGTCTGAATCGCGAATTGATGCCACCTTCGTCCACGTCAATGGGCACACCGAGCGTGTTGTATGCATTGCTGGAGCGTTGGAGGTTCCAGTCGGTTTCATAGACGGTGAAGGCAAAGTAGGCGGCGTAGATGACAAGGAGGATCTTGCGTCGGTCATTTGCGAAGCGTACAGAGCCGGACTGGGGTTTGGGGTCACCGGCACGAATGAAGATGCTGTAGAGGATGGTCTGCGTCCAACCTGCTGCCTTTCGACGCGTTAGCTACATGACCACCATGTGCGAGCACAATGCGAATGGCAAACAAACCAGAGGTATGAGGAATTGCCACACGAGAAATGGCGTGAACGTGTCCCAAGATATTTCCATGACTGCGAACTCATGGGCGAAGGAGACAGGTGGCGCATGCGCGCGAAGGAGACAGGTGGTGGATGTGTGGGTGCACGTGTTACCTTAGTGTTATTCCACGGCCAACTTGCATTGTTCGGTCCACGCCGACGTGTTAGGTACCGGTACCTATCTAGCGGACTAATCTTCCTTGAATCATCGTAACGGGCCGCAACATGCCAAGGTACCTACCGTCGCGTCAACAATTCCAGGATCAACAAGTGTAGTTATGTCACAGATGTTGTCGCAAAGAAGTAATTTAGAAAAGATTCATTGTTCAACATGACTTTTGGGTATATGATGACGTCTAGTCTATCTTCATGTCTATAGCAAGTCTCAAGACTTCGCTAGCAATAAACGAAAATACAATCGACTCGGCCGGTTCCTTTACTCGCACTCTTGACGACGAATGCGTCGGGTATCTTTCCTTCATTATCTTCGCCTCCGCACAAACTCATCACAGTAATCGACTTTGCCGAACGGGTGACGTGCGCAATGTGAGTGATCGTATCTTCTCATCCCCCGCCGCTCAGCAACAGCAGGACCAAGATACAAAGCATCTAAGCTTGTGCACCGACCTGAGGCATGAGTCCTTCATCCTGCTCGCGCTTCTCCTTGAGCGAGCCATCGGTAGATCGGTTCTCCACGTCACTATCCGCGAGGTTGTACTCACGTACAGCGCGGGCGATGTCCGCCTCGTTCATGGCTGGAAGCTGCTTGGCTGCGTGGACGTACGACATCTTCTCAATGTAACCCTTGGCAAAGATGAGGTCAATCTCCTCAAGAGAGCGACCAGAGGTCTCAGGGTAGAAGAAATAGATGATGGGGATAAAGCAGGCGTTTAGGGCCGCGAAAAGAAGGTAGGTGCCCCAGCCAATACCGGTGATGAGGACAGGGGTGATCATAACAATGAAGAAATTCCAGAGCCAGTTGTTGATGGTTGAGAAAGCATTGGCCTTCTGGCGGGTCTTGAGAGGGTTAACCTCAGCAGGGTACAGCCAAGGCAGCGGAAGCCAGGTAGCGCCGAAAAAGGCAATGTATGTGAAGAGGCCGACGGCCGCACCCTTGGCAGCTTGTTCAGTGTCCGGAATCAGGCATGCAAATGTCAGAACCATGGAGAGGCACTGCCCAATCGTCCCGACAATGAAGAGCTTGCGACGACCTACACGCTCGATGAGGAACCATGAAGTGGTAGCGAAGATGGCGTAGACAATCATGTTGACTCCTCCCAAGAGAAGGGCAAGGTTGTGGTCGGTGCCAAGCACATCCTGGCACAGGATAGGGAAGTAGTAAATGACAGCGTTGCAACCAGACAGCTGTTGCATCATCTGCGATGAGGCACCCAAGATCGCGCGGCGGAAATGCTGAGTCTTTCCATTGGTGAGAAGAGCCTTGCTGGGGACCTTGCCACCACCGCCGGAAGCGCTGACAGCATCTCTAATGACGCCCATCTGGATAAGCACCTCTGGATCGTCGCGAGGTAGACCGTTGAGACCAGCAAGCACAGTAGCCGCTTCTTCCTCACGGTGATGAGTGAGAAGCCATCGAGGAGATTCTGGCAGGCTGATCATCATTCCGATCACGATGATGGCGAAGACAACCTGGAAAGCGATCGGGAACCTCCACGAGAAGTCATCCGGTCCGTACAAGCAACCGTAATCGATCCAATACGCGATGAGGGTACCGATAGCAACCATACTGCCTTCAATGCAAATGACCTTGCCGCGATTCTTCGCTTTGCAACATCTGGGCTTGTTAGCGGGAATCCAATGTGGTTGTATTCCATTTCACTTACTCGGCCTGGTAGGTGGGGATGGTGGATGTATTGATACCATTGCCGATACCGGTGATGCATCGTCCAATGATGAATTGGGCTGTTGCGCCGGAACCGACGGGCTTGATGGCGATTTGAAGAATGACACCGATTATCATGACTGTAGCTCCAAGGAAAATGGATCTTCGACGTCCAAGCTTGTCACCAGCAATGAAGATAAAGCAGGCTCCAAGGAAACAACCAACAGCGTAGATGGAAACCACGAAACCTTCGTAAGTGCTGTCATCTTTGACTTCAGGAAAAGCGGTGGTGAATGCGTCGGCGGAAATGATACCACTCATGACACCTTGGTCGTATCCAAAGAGCAGGAAATCTGTAGTCGCAACAATAGTGACAAGGACCTGGAGCATCCGGCCGGATTGGCCCCAGTAGGTAGGGACACCGCCCTCGGTTTCCTTGATGCGTGGTGCCATCTTGCTACAAGAGGTGGAAGCTGTAGCTATGGAGAGGAAAGGTTGAGGGGAAGAATCGTGGGGGGGATGGGGAGATGAATCACCTTTAAGTGATGATCCTCAACACACCAAGTCGCTAACTCGGTTTACAATGTCCTTGAGCGAGTCCACCGGAGACCCACTCCAACCTACGCTACCCGAGTATCGTCTTACACGTGGAGTAGACTAAGATGACAGTTTTTCCCAGCATCTCGGGCTTGGCTGGTGTTGCAATGCAACGTGATGCTCTTGACGACGGAAGCGCGAAATAAACTGTGGAGATAAGGCGAACTTGCAGGGACTGTCGGTGGAGCAAGACGCTATGGTCCAATCCAAGAGGAGCGGAGGAGGCTTGGGGTGGGAGAAGCAGTGCTCGGCAACGAGCAGTTTTCGTCTTAGTGTGAGTTCCCTCCACATCAACGTCATACCACGACGCTGTTGTGAATACTTTGTCAAGTCTTGCATACTGGCCGAACAGTGGTTGGTCTCGGGCCATGAAGCCGCCATGACTTCAGACCAGCGAGGAGCATGGATGGATGAGAACAACGGCGCACCAAGAGCAGAGTACTCTACCTAGGCCAGTGTTGAAGCTTGAGGAGTTGATTTGTTGGACGGCGATTCCAGTGAATCCAGTCAGTTCGCATAGACCATAGTAGAGTATTCGTGCTGGATAGCGTGGCGTCCCGAGTTTTCACATGAGCCAACAAATCCCATTCTCATTCTCAACCCATGGAATGCGCGACGTCATCCAGCGGCAACTGCATGCAGGGTTCTGCGGGCCGTGCGCGATGAGGCTCTGCAGCCTCTTCAGCTTGGCGCCGATCTTGTCCGAAAGTCAAGATGGAGGGTGGGAACCAGGAGCACCACAAGACAACTCTCTACACTGTCGTTGGACTGACATGTCCATGCCCGGTTACGCTGCCGTAAGAGCTGGCGGGGTCTTAAGCCGATCCCATGAATCAAGCCGGCCGGGACGACGTCACTTTCGCAAGATCAGTGAATATCTGTTGGTCTTGGTTGACAGAATTTTTGGCCATGTCGAAAGGGCCTCGGTGGTACTCTAGGTACTCCTACTGACCAGTGATGGGCAAAGCGAAGCGGCTCGGTTGAACGCATGTTTGCGGCAAGAGCGGTCTTGTGGACATACCGGCAGGTATATCTGCCATGGCTGACTACAACAAATCGTCAGGACTTAGCTGGCATACTGTTATGCAGTGGACGTTGAGGGGCCAAGATTGTGATCTGCGAGCTGAATTCCCCCATGTCGATGACCCGTCGGGCTGCCTCTTTGGGCGACTCCGGACCCACGCCGCATCGCAACCTCAGACAACAACAAAGGCTCCAGAGACGACACGATTCAGGAATGAGGATCAATTCGCCCCGAACCACACAACACATGGTCAATACATGCAACGCCAAGTTATAGTACTCACTCATTGCATCTTGACTGCCTAGCAGCCGTCTGTTTTGACCACTTCGCAGCGACCATCCCCGCAAACGCAGACCTGCGATTCAATCACATGATCGCTCAGTTCAGCAGTACAATCTCACTCATGTATCAAGTAGAATCAAGAATCTGACATGCGAAGACAAGCACATTCAGAACACAAACAAATATACAACGAGAGCCATGTTCGACCTTCTGTTGAATGTAGATGCGGTGTGATAGTACTGTGTACTATCACTTCTGAGTCAACGAATACGGATGTCGACTTACCGACTTACCTATCGCACTAAATTTAATCTATAGGGGTGGGGGGGTTCCAAAATTCCAGTTGATCCTGGGGTTGACAAGAAGCAAACCCACTCTTTCTGCTTCATGGGCGGCTATTTCCCTGCCGAAGGCCGAAGCAGGAAGCGCCGTGGTTGCGGAGAGCATCACAAATTCACTGTTCATTGGGGGCCACCTTTCTCCAACAAGTCTGGAGGAGCGACCAAGAAGATGGGGATAGAGCCAAGTCCGTGGTACGTGGAGAGGGCCATGTACGGACGGAGTTGCTCACCCCATCAATCAAGATGATCTATCCACTTGCAATCTCCTCACCCACTACGTCCCTGATTGATTACATGCAGTCTTCACGGACCGAATAGTACCATGGTTGAACCTGTTGTTGAACTCACTCGTTTACTATCAGCCTTTCGGCCACCCCTCCTCCAGACCCCTGCGCTGTCTTGCGCCCTCTCCGTAAGGCACAAAGCAGGAAAGATCTATAAGTTCTCAGGCTATGATGGCTTTGTTCCTCCCCACTTCGACCAGTAAATCTTGATATGCTTCCCTTCTATATTCCAGCTGCTTATGTGTTCCTAGACGCATAACAACCAGTATACCTGGAAATTTTTGGCCCTCGGGTATTTCTGGCATCGAAGCATACTGTTTGTGCAGCACAGACGACTAAGCAGCATTGTTCGCAAATTTACTTTTGGTCGTGCAGACTTTCAAAATCGATAGGACTCCCTCCTCGCCAACCTTGCAACTCCACAGCCCGCAAATGCACGTTTGCCTCATCCTGTCATCCCAGATAACCTGAACATATCTGCACGACACAGCTTATCGCATGTGGGGTTCCATTTTGCATGCACCAGAACTTTGTTCAGTCACTCTTCTCTGTTATGTTTTTCTCTCAACTGCCACACAATATTGTAATTGCAAAGATGCTAATGAACGACAGACTTGGTCTACGGAAGCTCTGGGCCCGAGAGATTTTATTTAGACTACTGACACACTATGGGATTGCAAAAGACTCGAGGTTTCAAACTTGATCCCCATAGTCTGGAAGAATGCGGTGCAGCTGGATTAGGTAAGTCTACGATTCAAGAGTGGGTAATCCAAGGTGCAGACCAGCAATCGCACCAAGTGTCAAAATCCTCATACTATTGTATTAAGAATTTCATCGTCGCAAATATATGGTGTGTTCGCTCTCTCTAAAGAACGCAGAGTAGAAGCACATTCAATGACGAGCCCTCCAGGTATAAAGGCCAATTCTTTTCGGATTTTTGAACAGTAACTTTGAGTCGTGACGATCATCCATTAGTGACCACATTACACTTTTCTATCTTCTGAATGTCCTATAGCGCGCCGAAAAAAATGGCATTGTACCAACGAATCACACGATAAATCTGTCGAAGACGAGCTGTTGAGGCCTCTGCCAGCCTCGCATTTCGAGTTCTTTGAGACACACAGGCAAAGAGGTTTGCAACGAATTTTCCTTTGCTGATAGTCATGTGCATGACTGTGAGTTTGGTGGCAGACTGACTTACCTATGGTCTACGGTGTCGTTGCTACGAAGATTTGTAGTTTCACAATCAGTAGTCCACGAGAAGGAAGGAGGCGTCAAGAAAGTTGGGGAAATCGGGAGGAGGGTATCATGAGCATATTAGTAAGTATGGTATGTTTAAGACAGACTACGACATGTAAGAGTTTTAGTTTTCCCCAATCTCCTTTCTAACATCATAAGAGACAACACGTTCGTCTTCTCCTTGTGTTTCCCGGCCCGCTTAAAGCTGCCTACTGTGTGTAAAGGCCCACAGTAGCGCCACAGCTAGTGTTAGCGTGCGGAAGAAACGGCATGTCCGTATGCACCTCACCTCACATCGCTTGTCTCATATCGGTGCAATCGACACCAACGAGCAGAGTCGCGGTTTGGAAGTCGACGACTTGGATGAGTCTTGACTCTTGGAAAAGGACGCCGCATGATCAACTTGATAGATAATCTTTACATCAAACGACGAACAAGAAAGCCATTTCCTCTCAAACAATCAAAGAGCAAAAACCAATAGCAATGACAATACCCGCAATCTTCCCACAATAATCACGCGCGCCCAGACGCATACGCGTCTGACAAGGAAACCATGCACCTAAGCTTACGAAAGTGGCTGACCGGCAGCCCTCTCGTGCCACACTTGCTGCCACACGGCGCAGCACTGTTCCCCTCGGCCCTTGTGGCGCCTATCAGCTCCGTCCTCCGCATGGATGGATAGCCTCTTCTACTGCGCGAAATAGGAGATTCGGGTCGTGCGCTCGATAATTTGTCCATTTTGCCGGGGGTGAACGGCAACGACGGAATGGCAGCTGAGGTGTCAGCAGCCTGGTGTGGGTGCGTGGGTGGTGGTGGGTGTATTGTACTCTACATCGCATACCATGGCAGGTAGTAAGGCAACTCCAATTTGTGCAATCACTTATTGAAAAGGCATGTTGAACATTTAGCCATTGGCACAGCCCCGGTAACTGACCGAGCCAATTGCTTGGAGCGTTGGCTGTCATATTCCCCCCCCCCCCCGGGCTTACCAGCCTTTGCTAGGAATACATGGTGGGTGCTCGTTGCTTATTGCTCTGCCACACCCACGATTTAAACAAAAAGTTGATCTCACCTGCCACACTGTCCACTCTGCCACAACATAGTACTTTCACCAGCCACAACAGTGTTTAATCCAACGTCACGCCTAACACAAAAGAGTCGCCATGTCGTATGCACCACCACCACCTCAGCAACAGGGCTACTACGGTCCTCCTCCTCCTCAGGGACAGTATCCTCCTCCTGCACCCGTAAGCTTTCCCTGAAGATTTCGTTGTTACTTTCCACGAAATGGGATTGCGTATTGTAAGTTGGGATTGTGGCTAATGCTGCATGCGCTGTAGATGCAGTATCAGCAGGGTCCACCGCCACCACCGGCCGAGGAAAAGAAGGACAGGGGCTGTTTGTATACTTGGTGAGTCTGTCTCCTTGTGCGCTTTAGTACATGGGCGGGGAACGGGAGTGCTGACACATGGGCGATAGTCTTGCGACTTTGTGCTGCTGTTGGTTGTGTGGGGAGACGTGCGAATGTTGTTTGGATTGTTGTGATTGCTGTTGTTGAGATGTCGGGGAGTGGGCGGGAGGAGGTGGGGAAGAAAAGAAGAAGAAATGAGTTCATGTGGAGTGAGATGGGTTCGAGGAGGATGAAAGGCTACAAGGCATGTTGTGCTGTTACATGCAAAGGCTGAATACGAGATATTTCCAATAGATTGAGATTGGGCCAGCGAGTTCAGAGTTCAAACTCTTTCGTCGTGGAATAGCTGTTCTATCCCTCTCTAAAGACACGACGCATAGGAAATAAGGGTAGCATGGTGCACTTAGTCTGAATCATAATTCTCCTCAAGCTCCTCTTGATACGCTTCCTGAGCCTCGATGAGTTCCTCCCGCTTCTCCTCCATGGACTCCCGGTCGCTGCTAGAAATCGAATCTCCGTCTGCATCGTGTGTCGGGACTGGGGGAGGCGGGGCAAAGGCCTGATCGCCATAATGATCCGCAGCAGGCGCACCATAAGGATCAGCGGCATAAGGATCAGCGGCATAAGGATCAGCGGCATAAGGGTCAGGTGCGGCAGAGTTAGGAGCAGGCGCAGCGGCTGCAGCAGCTGTAGGAGGCGGAGCGTAGGACTGGGACTGAGACTTGTCGTCCTCCTCGGCTATTGTTCATCATGAGCTACACAGACTAAGAGGCTACGAGGGCAAAGTGGGCAAAGTGACACGTACTCAATTCATGCCCAATCCAGGCACCGGCAGCAAGACCGCCAACACCAGCCGCGGCGAGCATGGCGGTCGAGTGGCCGGATTTTTCTTTTTTCTTTTCGGCTTCATTGGTAGCCATGCCAGATTGGGTGTAATCATGACCTTGGTGGCCGTGAGTGTTGCCAAAAAGGCCACGCTCGTCATGGCCAGCCGGAGCTAGGTAAGGCGCTCCAGCTGGAGGCGGTGCATATGGGCCCGGAGGTAGATGGGCGGGAGGATCCCACTGAGTGCGACCGGTTGCTGTTTCCGTGTAGTACCATCGCTGACTGTTCTGATCCCAGTGCTGAGTCCATCCTGGGGGCATGGGTGGAGGAGCACCGTAGGGTGCAGGAGGGCCCACTGGGGTGGGTAGGCCCTGTCCGTACGGCTGCTGGTGTGGGTATGCATGACCTGGAGGAGGAGGATCCTGTTGAGGGTGGACTTGAGCTTGTGGTGGGGGATACTGCTGTTGCGGTGTGTAATAGCCAGCAGTGGGAGGTTCTTGGTTGTAGTAGCTAGCAGAAGCCGATCGTTCACCATGAGCTACACTGCCAGGAGCCCCATGATCTCCCTGAGTCTCTGAAGAGATGTTTAGCCATTGTCTTTTGGTTGGTCAGATGATGGATGTTTGGATTGTGTCGCACCCTTTGGCTTATCGTCATCCATTAGCTCCTTCATCTTCTTCTTGAGGAAGTCCATGGTGGCGGCGTGGCAGCGTGAGGCTGTGTATCTAGTAATGTAATGGTTTCTGAGGAGATGATGGGTCAGAAAGTGAAGAAGGTATCGAAGAGGCTTGCCAATTCTTGGATTGGAGCTGGGGGAGCGGGCGGCTTTTGAAGTGAAATTTGTCGGCTCTGTCTGTTACAGCGGGCCACTCTCTAGTATGCAGACGGGAATGATTCATACTCCTACTAGAGCAGAGTGCTTCTCTGCTGGTTCAGCACTGGGCACACTCCAAGTGTCTACTGGTTGCAAACTGCAGCACGGGCACGATGCGGCGGCAGGGGAAGAATTCTGCGTCATCCAGTGTACCTATGTGGGTGTACAAAATGTGGGCTGGATTCCGGATTATCTGGGGGATGGGCTGTTTTGTAAGTTTTGTAAACATGACTAGTAGTTTGTCATTCTGGTATGGTATTCCTTGGTGGTCTTGATGAATGCTAGGTGAGGCTTAGCGAAGGTATGCGCCATTGGAGCTAGAGTACGTTGCTCAGCCACACACGCCATGGCATCGGAAGACGTCGGAATATTTCGGAAAGGCTTCGGAACCAGGGTGGGGGAGCAGGAGGTGACGGGGTGAGGATTGCTGGAAGGACAAAGCAAGGAGGGAAAGTCGCGCTTTCTAGTCATCGCATGCCTGAGTACGCCTGTCGGTGCAGTTGGGCAGCGCACGACGAGGACACGTGGGATTCGTTTTGTGTCGTTGCAGTGGTTGTTGTTGCCGAACGTTTGCAGCCAGGCAGTGGGCAAGACGGCGAGGGGGTTGTGTTCACTGTCGGGAGGGTGCAAAGAGGAGGGATGGGAAACATTAGGTTCTAGAGCGTGGAGCGTGGAGGAGAACGAGACTCGACCCCACAACCCACGTCGCAAAACTAAGACTCTGACTATGACGTTTTGGCACAGAGGTCACCGACGACGACAATGGATGGAGATCAGGCTGCTTTGTCAGGGTGTCTGTCTGTGTCTGTCTGTCTGTCTGTGTCTGTCTGTGTCTGTCTGTCTGTGTCTGTCTGTCTGTGTCTGTCTGTCTGTGTCTGTCTGTCTGTGTCTGTATGTCTGTGTCTGTGTATGTCTGTGTGTGCGTGCGAGAACTCGTGGGTGATGAGAGAGAGAGAGAGAGAGAGAGAGACACGACAAGAAAAAACGAGAGAAAGAGAGAGGAGAGTAGCGAGTAGCAGTTGTGTGCATTCCATCGAGTGGAATAGACATGCTCGGGAGGATTGCGTGTTCTTGGCTGCATCGGGATCGACATGCGAACTCATGGGAATCAAGTGGGTGATTGTGTCTACTACTGTGACTGTGACTGTGGCCAAGCGCCCTCTTTCCCCTGGCTACTCTTAGGTACGACGAGCACTACAAAGGGATGGATGGGGGGGAGCCGTCCCTTTTGGTGGGTGACAAGCTCGCCCTCGACAAACGCCTACTCGACTCTACCCAGGGGCCCAAGGTTGTCTTCTGTTCTGCCTGTTGTGTGAAGTGGAAGAGGATTGCGATTGTACCTAGCTACCTCTACTTCAGACCTCCCCTCCCATTCACCCTCCCAGCCTCTTCTCGACTTGACTCTTGGGGGGGGGGAACCTTTTTCTTTTGCTTGCCCTCCCCTGGTCCTGGTTCTGGCCCTGCCCTGCCCTGCCCTGCCCTGCCCAAACCAAGGGTCAGGAGTCCGGCCAGGAGCCGCCGTCCGCCCACCCGCTCACCCGTCCGCCAGTCCAGCCCCGACCCTCCCTGTTCGTGTCTGCCGCGACGAGGGTGTCCGCTGAGCAGTCGTTGCGTGCATCAGTCGGGCCAGTCGGTCGGCCAGCCAGCCAGTCAGTTGAAGGGGTAGTCAAACAGTCGATCGAGTCAAGCACGCGCATCCTTTTTATTCCATGCCCCAGCCGCGCTCCATCTTCACTGGCACTGGCGCAGGCACTGGCACTGGCACTGGCACTGGCACTGGCAGCGACACGGCGGCGATCGCAGCGGATCCTCGCCCCAAGCAGAGGAGGCCATTGACGCCAGGACATCACGAGGCGACCAATTCCATCGTCCCTCTCTTCGCACCCCCACTGGCACTCCCGCTCCCGTTGCCGACGACTACGACTACGACAACGACGACGATCGTCACGACCGCGACAACCGCGACATCGCTCACACGCCTAACCATCACAACGGCTGCTCTCAAGCCCCCATGGCCACCCGAATTGCGACCTGACGACGCCGCTGCTGCTGCCGCTGCTGCTGCCGCCACCCGCCAACCTGCCTCTGCCCCGCCGCCTGGCCGAGCACGACAACATTGCGGGATACAAGCTACAAAAACACCTCCCGCGACTGCTGGCCAGAAGCGCGCTGCGCCCTTCATCACCCATCATCGTACGCCCCTCTCCTCGGCAGCACCCACGCGACCGCCTGTCCCCGCTTCCGAGCCCTTGCACAAGCGCAGACGACTACACGCCCGCGGCCAGCGCTCGCTCGACCACAATACCCTCTTCCCCCAGAGCGCCCAGTCCTGCCTCGGTCCTCACCCGCTCTCCCCGCTCTTCTTCTCTTCACACAACGCCCGCCCCCACCTGCCGCCGCGCTTCTCCAGTTCCGAGGCGGCGGCCAGAATGCTCAGCAATGCGCGCGAGGACAGTGGCATTCGGACGGTGACACTGGCCCGGGGTACCTTCAATCGCCAGAGCCCGCCCGCGCCGACCAGCATCCCGAGTGGCAGTGGGAGAACATCGGAACGGTCGAGCCTGGCGCCGACCACTTCGCCCTATGAGCGCGAGAAGGGCGACCCCCTCAATTTGCTGGGTTCCGTGGGCATCGTCGAATTGCTCGAGCACGATCCGAGGCCAACCTTCATCATTGACCTGGACGAGTGTCAATCACAGACTCCCGACGCGCCGCATGTACAGGTCCTCTTTGCCAACCATGCCCTCCGCTCCAGCCCCTCGATATGGGAATCCGTCGCAGGCAAGCCACCAGACTCGCATGCAGAAAGTCAGGCTGCACTTGCCAATCACCACTTTCGCGCCTGGCTCATGAGCCATCTTCCTTCTACCCAAGGGCCCGAAGGGGACCCACCTCCTGTTGAGCATGGAGCTATCGTTTGGACGTGTCATACCATGAGAAAGAGATTGCGTGTCGTGTCTGCCGCATTGCCCTCTTGTTCCACATCGAGCATTACGTCCACAAGTGCGCAGATGGATTTTGCAATGCCCTCCCTCTCATCAGCCACTCTTCATTCTGCACATAGCAACAGAGCCACTTCTTCCTCTGATTCAGTGCTTGAACCACAAGATTATTTCGGCACCCATCCGCCACTGCCTGTCGGAGAATCGACGCCTCCCATATCTGCTCCGGCCCAACTCGCACCCTCTGCCCCTGCCTCACGCGACGATGGCAGCGGTCTCTGCCCGAAACCGGCTGTCCTCTTGCCGTCGACGCAAGATTCAACTTCCTTTGTTAATGAGTGCGTACTACGGGCCCAATCGGCCGGCAATGTTGACTCCTTTGGCAGGCATCACGCAGGTCGTGGTGAGGAGAATCACGACATGGGCTTCTTTGACTGGACCAGACTGGCCATGTCGCCCTCACTCCCGCCACATATTCTGTTTGCGCGCTCTATAGATTGGGCGTCGACGCCTTTGGGACCCATAGAGTATTGGTCAAATGACTTGCGCGCCATGTGTAATCTCATCATGTAGGTATTCACACTGCCACGATTCCAGGCGTCCCAGTAGACTACATACTAATCGCTGCCCAGGGCAAGTCCTCACCCAGCCGCCATGTACTGGGGTGATGAGCTCGTCGCCGTTTACAATGAGGCTTATATTGGTTTGTAGTCGAGCTATCCCTGTTTTCGGTAAGACTGTGCTAATCCGCAAACAGGTCTTGCTGGTCAGAAACATCCCGCGCTCATGGGTCAAAGTTATAAGATTGCGTGGGCAGAGATTTGGGATGATGTCAAAGAGGTCTTTGCAAATGCACGAACTACTGGCCAAGCGACGATGAAAGACGATGATTGTCTATTCATGAAACGGAATGGCTTCCTCGAAGAGACATATTTTTCATGGTCCATAATACCCATGGTCGGCGAAGGTGGAACCGTGATGGGGTTATACAATCCGGCTTTTGAAAAAACAAGAAGAAAGATTGCTGAAAGACGCATGCTCACACTTCGCGAGATTGGTGAACGTACGGCAACGGCTCGAGACGTCAAAGCGTTTTGGGGCCAGGTCCTGTTGGCCTTGACCGACAACGATCTCGACTGTCCCTTCGTCATGCTGTACTCTGTCAATGACGACAACGATAGTGACTCGTCGTCCCTGCACTCCAATAGTTGGGCTGGATCCAAGTATTGCTATTTGGAAGGCTCTTTGGGTGTGCCATTCGGTCACCAAGCTGCACCAGATCAGATCGATCTCAAGGAGGGCAATGAAGGTTTTGGGCCCGTCTTCCGCGAAGTCATGAAGACGGATAAGCCCGTTGTGACTGGCATAGGCACAGGAGATCTTCCGCATTCTCTCATGGAAGGCCTTGATTGGCGCGGCTTTGGGGATCCTTGTCGCGATGTTGTCATCTGTCCAATTCATCCGACGACAGGGGAGACCATGTTGGGATTTCTGGTCATGGGTGTCAATCCACGAAGGCCTTACGATGATGACTATAATCTCTTTGTGCAATTGCTAAGCAGGCAGCTCGCAACCTCGCTAGCCTCCGTTGTCCTGTTCGAAGAAGAGATCCGCAGAGGCCAGAAGGCGGCCAGGCTCGCGGCAGAGGATCGTTTCAACCTGTCCGAGCAGCTCGCAGCACGTACGCAAGAAGCCAGAGAGAGCGAGACAAGGTTCACGCGAATGGCCGAATACTCTCCAGCCGGTCTCTTCATTGCTGACCACCTGGGTAAGATTACATACTGCAACGATACCTGGTATGAAATCTCCCGGGTTCCACGGGAGCGAGATAGGACCGATAGGTGGATGGACTACGTCAAAGATGAGGACTTGGACTTGATACTGAGGCACTGGAAGCGTCTGGTGGATGACGCCGTTGCTATCAACATTGAGTTTAGATTCAAGGCGCCATGGGAAGATCGGAACCGAAACAAGAGTGACACATGGGTCCTCTTTTCGGCCTTCCCTGAAAAGGATGAACACGGCATGCTGAAGAGTGTGTTTGGGAGCATCACCAACATCAGTCCCCAGAAGTGGGCAGAAGGTTTCCAGAAGCGAAAAATGGAAGAAGCGGTGGAGCTCAAGAGGCAGCAAGAAAATTTCATCGACATCACCAGTCACGAGATGCGTAATCCATTGAGTGCCATACTACAGTGTGCAGACGAGATCTCGACTCTCCTCGGCGACTTCCGATCGTCGGGGTCACAAACTATTGCTGACAACATCGTTGCCGACTCGATTGATGCAGCACAGACAATTGCCTTGTGTGCGCAACATCAAAAGAGGATTGTGGATGATGTATTGACGCTGTCAAAGCTTGACAGCGCTATGCTCATGGTAAGCTCCGTTGAGGAACCTTTGCCGCAGTAGCATGAGAAGCTAACAATACTTCTGTCTTTCCAGGTCACCCCAGTGGATGCACAGCCGTTGCAGGTCGTGCAACGCGCTTTGAAAATGTTCGAGGGCGAAGTCCAAACAGCCGGGATCAATATGGAGTTTATACTGGACGACTCCTTCAAGAAGTTGGGCGTCGATTGGGTCAAGATTGATCCGTCCCGGGTGCTTCAGGTAGGCAGACTGTCCCACCTGTTTGTTCCTCGTGACTTTGCTGACCCTTGCTAGGTTCTCATCAACTTGACTACCAATGCTATCAAGTTCACAACCACCGAAGACACCCGCACTATACACGTCATCCTCTCAGCGTCTCGCGAGCGACCCTCGGCAAGCCTCGCGCCAGCCGTCAGCTACTTCCCCATGCGAGCCAAGCGGACTGAACAAGTCTTTGGCTCCGATTGGGGTGATGGCGAGGAGCTCTTCCTAGAATTCGCGGTACGAGACACCGGCCGCGGTCTTACTGCGGAAGAGAAGAAGCTCCTCTTTCAGCGATTCTCCCAAGCAAGCCCACGCACACATGTTACCTATGGTGGCTCTGGGCTAGGCCTCTTCATCTCGCGCGAACTGACTGAACTTCAAGGTGGCGAGATTGGTGTTTCATCAGAAGCAGGCAAGGGCAGTACATTCGCGTTCTATGTCATGTGTCGAAGGAGTAGTGAGCCACAGGAGACTACCGACATGGCTGCCCTGGCTCTCTCGCGCAAGGTATCAAACGCAAAGGAAAGAGATCGCACCATCCCGCCAAAAATCAAGGATTTTGCGCCCGTACCAGCAAAGGAGCTGGTGGCCTCACGGGTCAGACCCCGGACTACCAATAACCTTAGGGTCTTGATTGTAGAGGACAATGTCGGTATGTCTCATGCAATCAATCATCGTTTTCCTTTTACGAGGAGCAACGCTAACATCAAGCCACACAGTAAACCAAAAAGTCCTACAACGCCAACTTCAAAATCATGGCATCCACACCACCGTCGCCAACCATGGTGGCGAAGCTCTCGACGCCCTACAAGCCTCAACCTACAACCCGCTCTCCCCCCCTCATGCCCCGCACATTGACGTCGTCCTCATGGACAAAGAGATGCCCGTAATGGACGGCTTGCAATGCACCTCTCGAATCCGGGAGCTGGAAAAGGCCGGGGCGCTACAACGTCATGTACCCATCATCGCGGTCACGGCAAATGCTAGATCAGAACAGATTGCGACGCTTCTGGGAGCGGGAATGGATAATGTGGTCAGCAAGCCATTTAGGATCGGCGAGCTGATACCCAAGATTGAAGAGTTGGCCCAGCGGTATCCCGGGACGGGAGGGAAGAGGGCCGATGAGGAAAGTATCAAGCATCCGGGTGGACCGGTGGAGCAGCCCTATGGGGTCTAAGAGGACGCGTGAGTGGTTGGATTGGGCACGGAGGGGGAAAAGATGGAGTGGGGGTTTCCATTTTCATGAGATATGGGTGATGCATAGCATGTGGGTATGGTATGGTGTTTGCATCGATCATGGCGTCTAGGCGTTGTCGTTGTCGTTGTTGGCGCTTGGACTTGCACGTGATGAGGATCAATCGGCAGGCAAAAGGAAGCGACGCAAGAACTAAAAAGGTCATCTCAAGAATAGCATATTTGGGTCTTGGTGCCGGGTTTTGATGAGTATACCCCCTTTTCTTTTAGCAAGGTTTTCTTCTTTGAAATATTACGGGGATGTAGGAGTTTTTTTTTTGGACTTTTTTTTTTTTTGGACTTTTTTGGACTTTTTTTTTGGACTTTTTTTTTTGGACTCGTCTTTTTTTTTGGGGGGGGGGGGGGGAAGATGCAAGTCGACGAGGGTGTTTGTTGGGAATGTATCCTGTATCCGGTATGATGTCGCTTGATGAAGTATGCCGATTACGACATTTGCATTGAATATGTGCAATGTGATGTAGTAGTCAGCAGCACTGTTGCAGAAGACATCATCGATGTTGAATTGCAAAGGTCATGTGCGATTCTAGGCTGGAGCGTACGGGTATGGAGTGGGAATGAGGGCGTGAGCTCTGCCAGCAAAAGTGATTGCGGGTTCTTTGTCGATTCCTGCACCATCGCGTCTTGGTGGCGCAGGTCGGGCGCTTGGTTGCTCATCTGGCTTTACTCATGGAATATCCATCATCATGGTGGATTGGAGGTCAGCTACATGGCATTACAATCACAGCAAGAGCAGTGTTTGGCGGACATGTACGGTACGGTGTCAATGTAGGCCAGTTGGTGTGATGACGACTCTGATGGTATTCATCACTATCGTTGAATGTAACCAGCCTTCATCTTCGTTTGAGATGTAAACACACGCACACTCGATTAAACATTACACATTGCCTCTCCACGTCCACGATTCCTGTTAGCATCTGCGCCAGACACAAGAACCACTGTTCCTGCCTTCGTACCACCCGTCCGTCTTCGCCGTCCAAGCCCCATGCAACGGCGACGACACATTCGAGATGCGAACCCCGTCTAAACAGTAGTGTGGACAGGCGCAGTTGTAGTAGTTCCATGCGGTGCCGTAGAAGTCACCGGAACCGCACCGGCAGCATGCTTATCCTCGACAAGAGTTGCATTGGTACCGCGGACACGATTGGTACCGCGGACACGATTGACATCATACAACCTAGCCTCCAGCGCCGTACCCACAACATTAGTGAAAAAAGCAAGAAAAGCAAACGCCTCAATCGTCTTCTTAAGCGCGCACTTGTTCACAAACGCCGGGGACCGCAGCGCACAGCTACCGTAGTTGTAGTCTTGTGCGGCGAAGATGAAGGCCGTGAGCCAGAGGTAGGAGAAGATCCAGGCGAGGGGGGCGCCGTGGCCTTTGTAGCGTTTCATAGCGGGGAGAGCGATGGCGGGGATGTAGAGGAGGGCGTCGACGGCGGCCTGGGGGCGCGGTGTTAGGGGGGAGGGAGAGGGGGGGAGAGGGGGGGTGACGTACGATGGAGAGCCAGTAGACTAGGTGGGTGTTGTGTCTGTATCTGTGGATGAAGTAGGCGGAGATGCCGAGTACGATGATGGAGGATATCCAGTGTAGGACGTGGTTTGCCATGATTAGAGGGCGGTAGAGCTTGTTTGAACGGTTGTTTGTCACGGGTGCACCGTAGTCGTTGGCGGCGGTGTGAGTGCGAGCCATGGTCACGAAGTAGAAGGATAAGTCTTGAAGATGTTTTGGTGGTGATGTTGCAAAAGGAGAGAGCAATGTCTTGAGTGGTGACGACGGTGATGGTGGAAGACGATGTAGCAATACTGGTAGTACTGGCGCACTTGAAACAAAAAGGTTCGAAGAATGCACCTTCTGCCTTATATATATGTAATGGCGCGGACAAAGTACCAGCAAGCAAAGCAGCGACGACACAGTGCTGTCAAAAAGACGTACGTCGTACAAACAGGGTTATCAGCGTGCTGCATGCGTCCACCACTGACGCTCGAAGCCCATCTCAATCTGGTTGCGCTCGCATGAAGGATATAGAATCAAGGAATATTGGTACCAACCTGCCAATCGAATTCGGCCACGAGCAGATAATACTCTGCAGTATACTAGACGTCATGATTGAATTTACTTGACGTGATCCCAAAACCATCACACAGGCATTGCAGGCTCTGCTCTATATGAGAGATGCAGGGTTGCTGTGGCGATCCTGTGGCGCATGACGCATTCCAAGGCTTCTTCTCCCTGACAACTCTCGTGGCGGTAAGGGAGGAGACTGCTGGCAAGGTGCAAGACCATTATCGTTGACCTGGCGAAGCTATCTCTATCTCAGGTGATGAGATGAGTTGTCGGGTATTTGCGCCAGCAAATTCGCTGCGTCTGCCTCTTGACCTTCCCTCGTCATGTCATGGTGACATCGAGCATAAATATAGCCCACCAAAATGCATCAGTAAATTGGGCTTCGAGGCTACAAGTATTTTCTCGGCATAGATGGCAGTTTTTTGTGTAGAACAGCACCATTTGCGATTTTCCATGGAGTCGCAATTCGCAATTCTGGTGGACACGTCTAATTCTGGGGAAAATCTGGGTCGAGGTGGACTGTGCAGCCCAAATCACCACAAGTACGTCTCTTGACGCTTGCAGCCTTGCAGCAGCGGTGGACGTCCGCGTGCAACTTTGGCAGAGCAAGGCATGACATATATCCTCATACGGCATTCATTCAGCAAACGACATCGTCTTCCGTGGTCTCCCGTATTGTCCGTTGGTAGCTGTCTGATGATGTTCCGTGAGTGGGAGTAGCTGTTGGGCTGAGCAGCCTTCGAATCGTCTCATACAGGATAAACGAGAGTTGTGTAATAGGCCGCGGTTCGTTCCATGACATACCGTGGTGATTACCCGGAAACGTCCTATTCTTGCTGGACGGCTGTATTCTGCTCTCCTCTACTTGGCACCTTTGTTCAATCCATGCTGCTGAATGCAGTTGCGCAGGTACCAACCCGATGAGCACATGGTGACGTTTCTGTCCGCGCACCGTGGGGCACGCTCTATGGCATGAACAAGGTTTGTCATCACAGGCGCTGCAAGACCTACCGGTAGACTCATAGCTACATGATCGAGCGAGCTTTTACTACGATTATGCCCACGTCGAAACGATGATTAGACGTTGCGATGCAACAGATCCAGGGCCGGTTGCAATCCGAGAGAGAGTCCATGTACTACAAAGAGAACACGTCTCCACAAAGGAAGCACTCCTGCGTCTCCAAGAAAGCATAAAGTAGACTTTGCATCGAAACCAGTCTCCGAAGGGAGTAAAAGTGAAGAGCCGAGCATGACAGGCAAAGTTCCTAGTCCCTAAGAACGGCCCAAGTAATGGTTAGTAGGTTGTCCATAAACTCAAGTGGGAAGAAGTGCACTAAGCAAAGGTGTGATTCAGACAGATTGAGAAGATATGGATTGCTGGTTGAGAAAGCAGTGGGCCTCTCAACACCATGTTTGGTGGAAAGACTCTCATATGGCCCCAGCAGGTGTCATCTTTGGAAGGTTGAGCCTTGGGCGATCAGGGCGTGGGAGGAGAAGATGCCGCTGACTTACCAAGCAAGTGGACTACCGCAGGCGACCAATCCGACATGTCATTGAAGAGTGTGCGCTTGGACTCGATGAGACAGGCGCAATCACCGGATCGGTAGTTGTACCGTAGAGGAGAAGGGAATTTCGTGGCTATCTTGGGTAGGGCCAGACGACCGGTTTCCAAAGGCTGCGGAGTCTGCGAGCTTCTCGAAGATGTGATCCGATGGTATGGTCAGGCCTCCTCAGCCACCAACACCGTCGGAGTGCGACGCATGGTAGCGTCCACCTTGGCAGATCAAGACTGGACACTGTAACTGTGGACTGCTTGCTGTACGATATGGATGTGCATACTGTGTGTGTGTGTGTGTGTGTGTGTGTGTAGCTGTTGCTGCTGCTGCTGCTGCCGCCACTCCTGCTGTTGGCGCGGTTCGCTGGTGTGTAAACGATTGATGATGCGCGGCTGAACCCCAAGGGCGGGACAAAAGGCGGGTGAATGAAGTTGCATCCAGGCACCTAACTAGTCGAGTTTATTTTCTTAGAGTATGTAACGAAGCATGTACTGTGGTATGTAGTGTAGGTAGGGCGGGACAGAGTTTGCAGGCCGTGTGTGCGACATGGACACGGGTCCGCGACTCACCCTGGTTGGGAGGAAGGAAGGACTTCCCCGTTGGGCAAGGGGGGGGGGGTTGTGGTGTGGGTGTGGTACAGTACAATCCCCACTCGCGCAATGCCTGCCATGTGCGCCCGACAGTTTGGCTACGCAATGTGCAGACAGGCGAATGGGCGCTCTTGGACATGGCTAGGCGTGGTCGCCGATATCGACCGGGGCGAAGGGGAGGAGAGGAGAGGAAGGGAGAGAGGGGAGGGGAGAGTAGGGGAGTACAGTAGACTGAGGGCCTCAGCCTCAGGCTGTTCAAACTTCTGGCCTGTCACGGTGAGACGATGGGGGCCAGTTGACAAGCCGGGGGGGGGGGGGGAGGAAGAGGAGGAAGAGGAGGACGAGGACGAGGAGAGTGCAACACTGTGCTCCGAAGAAGGCCCGGCCTTGGTGCGGCTACCGCCCTTGTTTGTATTGTACTGTACTCGTGGGTTTACATGGGGGCTGGTGAGTAAGTAGACAGCACGCTTCTTTCACATGCGCAAAGCATGCCAAGTGAGTTTGGCGAGTCCATCTATACTCTGTACCCTACCCTACCCAACTCACCACAAAACAAGGCTCCATGGCCAAGGCCGCCGGAGTGAACAACAAACGACACCAAAAGAAAAGCGGCAGGGCATGGGGGGGATGGGTGGGAGGAGAAAGAAGCGTTCGCTGGAGCCAGCCGGTCGGTTCTCAAAGCACCTTCTCACGCGTACGCGCGCATCACACCAACATCGCCGTCTTTCCACTTTTCCCCACAGTCCTTTTATTCGAAACAGTTTACCTAGGACCAACTCCATCCTGGCTAGTGGCTACACGTAGTGCCATGCAGACCATGTTGCCTGCCCGGCCCCCCCCCCCCTTGCCTGGTTCCTGATCAGCACCCCCTTTTGCGGTATCGTGGCCGAACAGGTGCAAATGCTGCAGCCATACTGTACAATATCTGCCGTATGTAGGGTGGTGGCATGTCATATGACCATGGGTTTAGCGTCGGGCGACTTGGGCTTTACTCTGAGTGGTTAGAATATCCCTGTAGGTTCAAGTCCACGTCACAGCGGCAAATTTTTATAGTTATATAAACTAGCCTATAGTTAAGTATAAATTAGGATAATTTAAGTAAGTAAACGTAGTTTTTATTACTATCTTTTTTAAATATATTCTAAACCTATTCTTAATAATATATAGGTGTTCCTAAATACTATACTAGAGTTTAGTATAGTAGTACTAGATAATATATCTAAACTAGATAGTAATATTAGAGATAAATTTAGGCAACTATATAAAGTGCTAGAGGAGGATAGTAGTAGTAGTATTAAAGAAGTAAGTAAAAGTAAATAGAATAAGTTTAGAATAGGTTAGTAATATATTATAGGGGCATAATATATACCTTACTTATAGTAATAGTTAAGGACTACTACTTACACTAGCAATTATTAAGCATGCAGCTATTCTCCTAGCATACCCTTAATTATATAGCTAAGGGTATAGGTATATAATACTAGTTTAGCAATATAAAGATAGCTCTTACCTAATAAGAGAAGAGGTGCTTATACAGGCTATATAGGTAATATATTAAGAACACGTTCTTAAATTATTCTAATTCTAGTAGGTATAATACTCCTACTAGTCTATCTATCTTAATAGGCCTATAACTTTACTATTCTTTAATAGCTAGCTAGTAAGCTAGTATAAATACTAATACTCTAGGGTAAAAGTGTATAAGTATCTTAAGAATATATTATAAATATATTCTTATTATATTATTAATAACGCACTATATAATTAGATCTAAACCTTAAAAAGTATAGTACCTAAGAAAATTCTATAAAGAGAACTATAAATAAGAAGCTATTATTATAGCCTTATTAAGCGCTTTTCTTTAAGGATTTATAAGGACTACTAGGTATCTTATTATCCTATAATAAGGACTATAGTAAATTAGGTAGGGAGCAAAACTTAAATATATTTAAAACGTGTTAATAATAAGTTAGTAAATTATAGAATAGGCTTAACTATATATTAGCTATTAGAACTATAGCCTAATATCTACTACTAGGAAAAAACATTATTTTAGTTAGGTACTACTAGAGGTAGACTCTATATATCTATAAGGTCTTCTAACTAGGGAGATATTAAATCTTTCTAGTAGTCCTGCTTTATATTCTATAGTTAAGCCACAGTTAAGCTAGATAAAGAAGTGTAGTAGGTATATTATAACCTATTCCTAACATATTCCTAATATATTCTAGGCGTTAATTATCTATAAGGGTAAGGATCTCTATTTAAAATCCTATATAAAGTTACCTTCTAAGTAATTATACTAATAGATATAGTAGTAATACCTTTTTTTACTATTATTTCTTTTAGTATATATATATATATACCTCCTCCTCCCTTAACACTATCTAATAGTAATATTAAGGAAGTAGTAAAGGTGTTATAGCCTATACTTACTCTATAGCTTATATAATATAAGTTATTTATAACCTGTTATAAATATGTTCCTAACTTATTATAGCCTAGTTCCTAAACTTAACCTAGCTCTAAACCTATCTCTAACTTAAAGGTTTCTATTCTATTAAAGAAATGTATATTAGCTTTACAAATAAAGATAAAATCTTACGTATTATAAAGCGTAAAAAGCTTCTATAGTTCCTATTTAAGAGTAGCCTTAAAGGAGTATACTATAAGTAGAGGATAAAGTATTAGGATCCTAAAACTATACATAGTATAAGAGAACAGGTTTAGAACATGTTACTAATATATTACTACAGGCGTATATATAGTAAATCTTTATATTAAGCTTAGGTAACTTAATTATTTACCTTTTTAAAGAGTAGGTATTAATTCTATTAGATTAAGATATATTCTAGATAGATATATTATATAAGAGGTTATATAGGGTATAGGTAGAGATTCTAATAGTAATCTTCTACCTATAGGAAAAGAAGCGTACGTATTAAGAACAGGTTTGTAACACGTTTCTAACATGTTATAGTTATTACACTTAGCTAAATTATTATAGATAAGGATATAACTAAGATATATTAAGTTACTATTACTAACTTCTTTTAGAAGTGTAAAGCACTTATAAAAAGATAAGTATTATAGAGGTATATTTACTTATAGGGATTCTATAGGACTACTATTAATATATATAATAAGTAGATAATAGGCAAGTTTTATAGCGCACTATAATATATTTATAACGTGTTTCTAACTTGTTTCTAGGACTTAGGCGCTATCTCTAGTTAATTAATCCCTATAAGCGTAACTAGCGCTAGCAACTTTAATCTTATATAAGATTTTGTTAAGTATATCTATAAAAAAGTATTCATAAAGCATGTAAAAGAGAGCTAGATAATACTACCTCTTTATATCTAAGTAAATTACTACAGGTATTAATAGTAAAGGAATACTTTTAGCTTGCTAACCTCCTCTTATATAAGTAAATATATTCTAAACCTATTCTAAACGTGTTCCTAACTTATTCTTATATAATTAGAATACAAACCCTCTAAAGATACCTAAAACTAGGTAATCTATAAGAAAAACCTAGTAATTACTACTAGGATTGTGTAATACTATAGTAAAATATTAAAAGAGGTATAGGAAAAACTAGAATCTTATTTAAATATAGCTAAGCAAGCAGGCTAGAAAGGATATAAAACTAGTAAGCATGTAAGTATTCTTAAGGCTACTTAGAAGTAAGTTTACAACCTATTCTTAACCTGTTAGAATTATATAAGTAATATTATATAGTGTATACTAGATAGATCTATAGGATATAAAAGAGTTTAAAGCCTAGAGTAAGTTTAGAATACGCTATAACTATAGAACTCCTAATAGGCTTAAGCAAAGGTACCTTAAAAAGCTTTAAAGGGGAGAAAGTAAGTCTTACGCTAGTATTATATATATTTACTAATTAAAACATATTTAGAATATATTTAGAACACGTCCTATAATAATAATAATACTCTAGATAATAATAAAGCAAGTCTTACTATATCTAACTTAACTAGATATATCTTAGTCCTAATAAGAAATAAAAGAGCACGCTTAAAAGCCTAAAGCTAGAGGGCAAGTAGTAGAGTAGTATTAGAAAGAAGTTTACTAGCCCCTTTTCTATCTTCTCTACTACTAGGCTCTTCTCCTCTACTAATAGTAACCTAAAGGTATGCTTTGCAAAACACATTTATAATATATTCCTAACTTATTATTAGTCTATAACTATAAACTTTATAATAAAAGGCTCTTCTTAGTAATTAGGCTCTAAAGGAGAGAAAAGAAAAGCTAGAGGTAGATAAGGAAGAACTTGTATAGAAAAAGGCACTATTTAAATTACAAAAGGTATAGTTTAAACTTAAGAAAGAGATAGCTACTTTTTATATAAGGTAGGGTTAGTCTATAAATATAGTAACTAGTTCCTAACTAGTTCTTAATATATTCTAGTCTATTATATAAGCATATATAAGTAGATAAATATATATTCTTTCTTCTTCTCTTTCTTCTTCTTTCTTCTTACACTCTATAAGAACTTTTTATATTTAAGAGTTTAATACTATTTTACTATCTATCTTTCCTAATATTATTAGATATAACTAGTTAATATAGTCTATAAAGATCTTTTAAAGTTAGTATATAATAGAACGCGTTAGGAATATATTATAAACTTATTCTAATACTAAGTAGGATTTATACTAGTAATATATTAAGCTTAAGTTACTTCTATCTAATACTAGGGTATTCTCTCCTGTAATATCCTACCTAAATAATAGGTGTATAGTATTTCCTAGCAAGCTTTTCTACTAGGCTATTTAGGCTAGATTAGGGGTATAGGAACTTTATAGAGTATATATATATATAAGTTAGAACACGTTTATAATATATTAATAACTATTTTAGTGTTACTTCTCTAATAGAGGCAATCTTATCTACTACCTTAAAAGGTATTATCCTAAGGTTTAAATAGCCCTAGTAAACTATAGTAGAACTATAATACAAGGTATTATAGAAGCAAGGATCTTCTATAGGAGCTTAATAGTAAATACTTAAGAATATATTCTAAACATGTTAATAATACGTTCTCTACTAGTAGAGTAGACTATACTAAGTGCCTCCTCTAAGGTTTAAGAACCCTCTAAGATAGCTAGTCTATAATAAGAAGTAGTAGCTAGAGTAGAGGCTAAAGAGGAAGTAGAGAGTAAAGAAAAGAAGTAAATAGTTGCTCCCCTTTATACTATAAATAATATTTAGCAAAAGTAGTAAAAAGGAGATATAAGTCTAGTCTCTTAAAATATATTTAGAATATATTAATAATACGTTATAGCTAGACACCTATAAATACTAGATTCTTCTTTAATCTAAGGGACTACTAGAGCTTTATAATACCTATAAAAGTTAAAAAAAAAAGTTATATACTATTAAAGGACCCTATAAAAGTAAATAGTACTTTAGTAGATAGAAAAAAAAAGAGAAGAGTAGAAAGTTTATTTTAGTAATTACTACTACCCCTTTAGGTTATATACTATTATATATTATTTATTAGAACCTATTCTTAATATATTCTTAATATATTCCTACTTATTACTATTATTATCTCCCTCCCCCTCTCTAGTATCTTCTCTATCCTCCCTATCCTCCCTAGGCTCTATAAAAGCATACTATAAGTAGAACTAGGTAGTATTCTAGTAGGAATTAGCAAGGTCTACACTAGTATTAAAGTAATAGTCTTAAAATATATTAGGAATAGGTTAATAATATATTATAAATAACTTACTATAGCTAGGATAATTATAAGCGTAGATAGTATAAGGAACCTAATAACCTTAAATCCTTAGTAGGGTAGATATAGTAATAAAGTTAAGCTATAATAAGTTAGTAATATATTTTTAATAGGTTCTTATAGGCTATACCTTATTACTATTATAGCTACTATAAGTCTTTTTCTAAATTATATTTAGGAGGGTATTAGTATTTATAGGGGGGCCTATAGTAGCTACTAGCTAGGCTTAGAGAACTTCTATAAAATATATTAGTAATAGGTTTTAAATATATTCTAAATAACTTATAGTAAGGAGTATTCTAGTAATTATATATAACCTTTATATAGAAGTCTATATATATTAGTATAATAAGTTAAGAATAAGTTAATAATATATTTACTCTTTACCTTATAGACCTCTATTATAGAGGGCTAGCTAGTCTTCTTAACCTTACTAACCTTATAGTAGGCTATATTAAGCCTATAATCTTTTTTAGTATAGGTATATAAAGTGCCCCTAGTACCTAGAATAGCCTAAGAATATTAGAACCTATTTAGAATATATTTAGAACCTGTTCTTACTCTATATAAGGTGCCCTTATTATTAATCTTAGTATAGTAGTAGCGCTCTCTACTCTCTATCTTAACTACCCTATTAGGGCTAACTATAGGCTATACCCTAATATTATCTAGGACGTAGCTAAGGGTAAGGTACTATTAATAGTGCTTCTATAACTTATTAAGAATATATTCTAAATATATTTTAATCTGCTTATATAGGATAAAAGGGATACGTTAGTAATAGGTATAGTAGTAGTAGCTTATAGTATTACTAGTATAGAATATATTTAGAATAGGTTTAGAACGTGTTACAAAATCTTATAGTATAATATTTAGTTAACCTTGCTTAGCTAGCTAGTAGAGCTTGGCACAGCCTAACCCTATACTAAATACGAGTTCACGCAGCGCTAATTCCATGGTTATATGAACTGCGCCCTCGTATGTAGGTAGCCATCTCCGATCATGATTCAGCTACCCAGCATGCTGGATGGATGGGATTGCCGACACGGACGTACGTACTGGTACAGTACCTTTCCTCTACCATACATACTGTACATAGTACATGGCCCTAGTACTTGACCTGCACTACGAATTTCCATCATACAAACTACCACTCCTCGTCGGAACAGAGTACTGTAGCCAGCTTTTGATATACGCATACCCATCAATCATCCTACGACCATGCCATAGTCTGCTCTGTCCACATGCATGAATACTATCCTGTACACATGGAGTACTTACTCTACACACATCAAACTATATATACTGTTGTCCCCACAAGCAACGAATGGTACCATGCCCAAATCTGAGACTTGACCCACCTGCAGCTTCTCTACAGCAACTGCCCGTCTCCCCCAACCAAACACTGCAACGTCATCCGTCATCTTTTCATGCTTCAAAGTGGAACTGGGAAGGAGGGGGGGTATATATCCTCATATTATCTATGGATTTTTCCAAGCAGCTCTGCTCAACATCAGGCATCCATGTCGTCCGAAACGCATCTTCGCTAAATGATCCATGCTCATCCCAAGCGCCGCTCGAAACGAGTCCGAAATGCCAAAAGGGTATACAGAAGGTTATGAAACTTTGCTAATCGACAATGAAAGCCACCGCACCGGTTTTGCCTGCTGCCTTGCATCTCGTTTCAGGTAAAACGTCCAAAACGAAGAACATGGCCATGATAGGAATAAGAGCGATGCTATCCATCATGCCACGCATGCTTTGTGTGAAAATCGACCGTTGGCCTAGATCGACTCGAAGTCGAGGTATCATATTCGTCAAAACGCCTGATAGGGGATATATTCCTCGAAACGCCAAGATAAAAAAAACATGCACCCCGCAGGCGTTTTGCGCCCGTGTGAACAAGGAAGAGCACAGAGGTGCAAAAAATGACGATATGGGACTGCGAAACCCAGATGGGCTCTGTACGTCTGTGTGACACGGCTACGCCGTGCAAGGCTTGGTCATCCGTCATCGGTCGGTCCAGGTGAGGCTGACAGTGGGTGACTCCGTGGAGCGCATGACGCCTGCCATGGGGGATCCAGGAAAATCGACATGTAGGACCAGAAATTCCAGATTTGCGTTTGCTCACCACCGCATTGTGGGTGGGTGGCACGACGAGGCCTACTTAGCACACGGATAGGGCCAGTACTACAGGGCGCATGGTATTTGTGCGAGACAAACTCGGGCCTTGAACAAGACAGCCGGTTAAATAGGTGCGAGTGGGACGGAGGGTGCTATTGCTGTGGTCGTCGAGCCGTCCAGATGTGGCTGTGGAGCAAGGGATCAGCATGGTTCGAGCACTCGGTTGTATTGGTGCTACGATGGGCAGAGCTTACATATTGTTATAGGCATGAAACTTGCGGTTGCATATTTCTCTGCGCACCGAGTCGAGTATTGGTCGGACTACGGTGTTGAGGTCCCACTGGTAGACTCTGGTGAGAGGGGCGAAAGTTAGCGCCTCTAGGCCTTCGGTTATGCCCAGGTTGTACCACCGGCCAATGTCCTTTTGATGCGGGTCATTGGGCCACGAATTGTAGGGAACGCGAATGACCGTCTCCTGTATGTCGATGAAGCCGGCCTGCTGCAGCAACTGGCGGGTGCGATGCTCGTATGCGATTGGGCGCGCGACGCGGTGCGTGGCGTCTGCTAGCCACTCGTACCACCGCTTCAGCATGCTGTCGTCCGGGAGCGAGCCGTCGTCGCAACGCGGCTCCATATCGATTTCGACATGTTCCACGTAGCCCGTGCCGGGCTTCAGGTGCCTATTGTCGTGTTAGTGAGGGCGTGCCCATTGGACAGGTGGCGGTGGCAGAGGCAGAGGGGCAATGCGTGCGGGCAGCCTACGCGAATATTTTCTGGTACAGCTCCGGCCAGCTCGTTACGCTGCCACAGGCCATGCGCAGGTGGATCAAGTCCCAGGAATCTTCGCCCAGCAACCAAGGGCTCTCGTAGTCGCGTGGTACACGGAACCGCAGGTTCGGTGGGATTCTGCACGGGCAGCGGTCAGCGACTCGGCCAGGCAATGGAGGATGCAAGGGCTGGGCTGGCTGATTGGGGAGGGGGAGGAGGATGGCAAAGGGGAAGTGGGGGGGGGGGCAAGCTACTTTTCGGGCTGAATGTTGACCAAGTCCAAACCTAGAACCTGCAGCTTCACGTCAGCGGGCGGCGAGGGCGGCGCACTCATGGGCAGGAGAAGCGCACCTCGGCGTTCAGGTATTTGCTACATTGGGGACAGATTAGCCTTGCACAACAACGCCAATGCAATGGCTGCGGAACGCGACTCACTCGGCCATGTCGATTGCCCAGATGCCCGTCCCACAGCCCACGTCGAGGATGCGGGGCTGCGAGGTGTGCGGCATGGGCGCTTGGTGCAGCTGGTCTCTCCGTGCGACGGCAAACAGTTTGTGATAAATGTCCATGCGGTCCTTTTCGGGCTGTGTGTCGCGTCAGTCGCAGTCGCGCGTGCAGCAGGCGGTTGCCTAGGCATAACGGGGGGTTGGTGGAGGGGGAGGAGGAGGAGGATATGGGTAGTGATGTGGGGTGGAGTAGGAGGAATTGATAGTGGTGGTAGCTAGCCATGGTACTAGCGGTAGTAGCGATGATTGTGATTGTGGTAGTGGTAATCTTCTTGGGATTGTCTTGATATTGGTGGTGATGGTAGTGGTAGTGAGGTAGTGGGGGGTAGTGGTAGTGAGGCAGTGATAGTGGTAGTGTGGTAAGTAGCAGTGGCAGTGGTAGTGAGGCAGTGATAGTGGTAGTGTGGTAAGTAGCAGTGGCAGTGGTAGTGTGATAGTGGTAGTAGTGGTGAGAAGTAGTAGTAGATGGCGTGTTGCCTACCTCGTCGCATGGGTACATGTAGATGCCTCGCCGGAAACCATGATACCAGCGGCCATTCTCCAAATAATTGCTGTTCTGAGCGGGCACGGGCAGACTGGGTGGGCTGCCAGTTAGCGGTCTGCGAGGCCAGCGCAGACAGACGTCGCACCAGAGCGGGGTGGTACTCACCCATTCGATGCCATCGTCAACATTGGAGCCGCCTTGCTTGACGAGGGGGCCTCGTGGGCAGGCAGGGGGCGCAGAGCCGTGGCCGAAGACGAGTTGCGCAACAGCAGTGCAGTGCAGTCAAGGCAGGAGCAAGTACTATGTAAGGGTGCAGCGCAAAAGGATGGCGACGGCACAGCTGTAGCGCCGTGGTGGTGGTGGTGGTGGTGGTGATGATGAGGATGAGGATGAGGATGGGGCTGGTGGTCGGAATCGAGGGCCGTGGGCACGCACGTTATAGAGCGCAGGTCATGGGATGAATTTCCTCTCGCGACGGGCGGGCGCGTGGGCTGGCTGCAGCGAGAGACCAGACGAAGCGGGCGGGGCGAGGAGGACGGCCAAGAAGGACGAGGATGATGGTGAGGATAGCCGGGTAAGGGGAATTGGGGGGGAGGTGAGGAGGTGAGAAGGAAAAAGGCCAATGGGTATGGCTATGGCAACGGCAATGGCAATGTCAATGGCGATGGCGATGGCGATGGAGGAGCGAGTGGCAGACGGGGCACAATTGCGGCAAGGCAAGGGACCGACGGGCTTTATGATGGTTAGTCGAGAACAAGCTCTTGGGTCTGCAGGCGTCAGACATGGTAGGGAAAGGCGGCCGGGGTTCTTTGGGAAAGATGCAACCTGCACACTCTCGACTTGACATGCCAGCGAATCCCTGCACGTCTCGCCGAGGATCAGGATGATGGCGATGGTGGATGATTACCTGAGCTGTGGAATAGTGTTGTGTACTGCATACTGACAAGGTGTGTATGTATGTAAAGAAGTAGACAGGTAAAGAAGCATACCTACAGGTATATGTGTATATGTAGTCATGTACACAAGTTGTTTACCCATTTGGTCTACTATGGTCGATCCTGTTGTCACCATCACTACCACTGGATTCCATCTACTGTAGGTATCTGGGTATGCAATGTGCCTGTCTCTGCTGTTGCCTCCCCACAAGCAACGGTATCATTAGTGTTTTGGCCTGCTTTTGTGTGTATAAATATATATATATATATATATATATACGTATGTGTGTGTGCGTATGTTTGTATATGTGCATGCTATCCCTACTATATTCTCTTTCTCTCTGTCTCTCTTTCTTCCATTCATTCATTCATTCTGCTAGGATGCATGTATGCATGCATGCAGGTTGGGCGACAGAGATTCGCTGAGTCGCGCCAGGCTCGGAGCTGGACTTCTCGTCTCAGGCTAGCGGGGGAGGGGGGGGCGGCCAGGATATCTAGTGTTTGTCCCAAAAACCCCCAAATCCAAGGCGTCGGTAATTCCATGGTCGCCCACTCTCTCGGGTTTTGCAGCTCCCTTCCAACCCGCAGGCGCCCACCTGCCACTGGGCAAACCCACCCCACCCACACACACACACACACACACACACACACACACACACTGCACTGACCCGGCCAGCCAGCCAGCCAGCCAGCCAGCAAGGAAGAGTCCGGCAAGGAAGAGTCCAGGAGGGAGAGAGTCCAGGAGGGAGAGAGTCCAGGACTTTCGACGCCCTCCCGAACCCGGGCTTCTCTGTTGCCTGCGCCTGGAACCGAGCTCCCAGTTTATGCTCTCAACCCCCCCTCCCCTTCTCACCGCTCAGCAATCCGTCATGCGCACACCTCCCACGGCACTTGCAGCTGTTTGTTGCCCTTGGAACGACGCACGATAATGCATAGCCAGCTGCCAGCAACACCACACCAACACCACCACCACCACCACCACCACTACCATCCAAGATGCCATGTTTGGTGCAGAGAAAGAGCGCACAGTAATAATCGTGTAGCGCAATGATGGAGTAGCTCTAGAATGAGTACAGTACTTGGTACAGTCAGCGCACCTCATTGCTACGCACTGTGTGCATGCATCTGCCCTCTCGCCAGCCTCTGCCTCTGCCTCTGCCTCTCTCTCTTCTCTCTCTTTTGCTCCTGCGGCTCACCCTCGGTCGTTCTCGACTTGCCTGGGCCGAACCATGGTTGTCGCGCTCGGTACAGTATTGTAGCATGTATTTCTGTCCCTCATGCAAGAGAGAAAATAGCCTTCTACCGTACGATACACTGCACAGTTCTACTGTGTACTTGTGTACATTGGACAGAGCCATGTACGTACGTACACGGTACACGTACTGTACTGTGTAAGAGTACCTATCCCATGTACTGTACTGCTCTCGATGATTGCCTACCTACCCTTCACTTGCCTATCGCCGTGACGCCGTCTTTTTCTCTCTCTTTTGTTTTCCTCTCTCTCTCTCTCTCTCTAACCCCAGTGGTCCGTCCCAGGCTGCAGAGGGAAGGCGTGAGGGAGTGGCACCACAACCTGCCGTTCCGTCGTGGTGGTTCCGCTGCCGCCACCAATCACCACCAGCGACCACCAGCCCCTCCTACTGGCTCCTTCCCCCCCCCCCCCCCCCTCCACCAACCAGGCCCACAATGGGCAGAAGGTGGAAACCCTCACACCCTCATCCGGGCGCTGCATAGCCCCATTCTGTGCACGGCACAGATGACTAGATGAATATTGTACTTGTATGCTACCGGTACCCTAGACGACCAACATCCCTCCATTCCTCCATCCATCCCTTCTGCACTGTTCCTGTCAACCGACAACCAACCCACCACCACCCACTTGTAACCCCAAGAGCCTCGCACTCTGACGGTGTCGACGACCACGGCCAGCACTGCCACCACACGGTGATGGGATTTGCAAACCTTTCATCTACTTCGGCTCCATGGCCCCGACTTCCAGCACTTGCATCTTGTTCCTTCCTTGCACGGCGGTGCGAGCATCGTCATTCATGCGTTCCTCTTCCAGCCTACCGCGCCGTTCCGCTGCCTGACCGTGCCCTTTCCAAGGTTAGCATCGTTGTTTCCTTGGCAAGGCATCTCGGGATACCCATGCATAGGTTCCTAGCTACCTCCTGTACCTACTAATACCTACCATAGCCCGGCACCTACCTACCCACTACCTCACAACCGCAAGTCTGCCGCCTGAAATCCTCAAAAGCGAATTCTCTGTCCTGACCGTCCAAATGGAAAATCTGCAAGCACGCACACGAAGCTCATCCCATCCCATCCCTCTCTCCACACAGACCCCAAGGCAGATGCACGCCGAGACTGAGCGGCCGGACCCAATGGCTGGCTCGCTGACAGGGAACCAGCCTCTCTCGTTGGTAGGCGACATTACGGGCTCTCGTGGCTTGCTGCACAGAGCTACAGGCATTCCCACATTCTCCGTCCTGCTACCGGTACATACTCTAGGGATGCCTGCCGGCATACCAGCAGCGCACTTCCGTCTACTCTACCAGCCAAAGCCAGCCCCAAGCCCCATCTAGACACACGCATAATTGCGTCGGCATCGCGAGGCCATGTATCCATAGCTGTCTTGCAAGAGGGGTGTGCACTCGGTCAAGTGTTGGTATGCTGATAGCCCCAGCAACGTCAGACATTGCTGAAACTTCAGACCTGCCTAGGGAAGAACGTGAGACGGCTAGAATCCACGTCACCCTGCGCAGCCGGGTAGAGCACCGATTATGGTAGGTACCGGTAGTAGGAGGTGGCCAGTGGTCCTGTGGAAATCAAGCCGGACAGGAGAAGCCCAAGAAGAGGGTTTCAAGTTTCGACGCGTGCTTATGCCAAGTTGTCGCGGTAGACGCGTCGCACAGCACCCGTGACCCATCTACGGTAGGTACAGTAGGTACGGTAATGTACTCTATACTCCTGTACAGGGTACTTGTACCTGTCTGCCACACGCTGCAAGAAACGCCTGCATGTTCCACTTGCCGAACGCAAATCCCTGGTATCGGACAAACCCGATACGCTTTAGTTCCACGGCCATGAAATCTCATGGCCAGCCCTTCCTGCCCCCATCGACAGCACCCACCGGGCCTTCTCCGCAACGATGCAACGTCGTGAGGAACGACACCCACGTAGGATTTAGGCTGAGCTGATGCAAAGGGCGACAAGGCAGCGTCGACTTCGCGTGAAACACGTCTTTAGGGCGGACCGCCTGGCTGGGTTCTTCAACCACAGCGCCGGGCACTTGTTGGTCCAGGCAGCACCATGGCCGCCGCTTCGTCGCATGTCCGCCCCAATTCCTACAACAAAGTACAATCCGTGCAACGCACGCGCACACTAGCCTTGACCTGGCTCTCTAGAGTAGATGCGATGCAATACGTAATGCACACTGGCCGACACGACGGGGTGGAGAGCTCCCGCAGCCCACACCAGGTTGGCATCTCTGTTCGGCTATGGCTCGAGTTCGCCCACATTGCGCAAGTGGTTTCAGCACTAACGAGGGTGGTGCAAGTCACAAACAGCAACCTTCGACATACGATACACAGTACCTATCCATCAAGCGTGAGATCTGGGCTGCAACCTGCACATGCCCCCTCCCCCAAAAGAACATCCCAAGAGGCTGTCATGCTATTACATGAGGGAATTCGATCAATAGAGATTGCTTTAAGTGGCGGTGTGGGCGTTCGACGTGAACCCAGCAACACACACATATATATATATATATAATTAAGCCTACTCAACTCAACACACATAAACGCACCGTCACCGCCTTCATGGCTGTTCCTAAGCCAATACTCTTAGACTGGACAGTTTGAGAATGTCCTGGAGTCCCGGTTTCTTGGGCTGATATCACCTTCCTCCTTCCTGCGAGTAATCATCTACAAACTATGCTTGTCGGCGACTAAGACTTGCATTAACAGACACCAACGAGCACTGACACAGACTGCCAGATGTCCTAGACCTGTACGGTCCTCCCACTAGAGCTTCTACAGGTTGCCTATCATTCTTCATGCATTGTTTGTGCAGTCGTACCATTACAGTATCTGGCCTCACACTTGTATTCTGATACACAAGGCCGATTGCGACCAACCTGGATCTTTACTATACACGCCAGGATTACAAACGCAGACTTACTAGTGGGGTTACAGTAACTATGGCTAGCTGATCGCATTGAGGTTGCTTACACAGTGTTGAAGGCTCGTGTATATGTGATACTCGGATTTAAGCAAGACGTTGAGCACGAGCATCGTCCACACATTCAGCCAGTCCCGTAGGAACAGACACCCATCATGTTTATTTCCTAGTACGGCACATGCCAACGCTAGCAGCATTCCATATGCAGAGATCACCTGAAGAAGTCAGCCCTCTGTAAAGTGAGACTGGCAATAGTAGGGGGGTCGTACGCTAATGCTCACAGGGTATGCAGGTGTCACAATACTGGGAACCCAACTCAGTGGGAGCATTAATTATGCATCCTCGTCCCTCGTCGAGCCAGAGGTACAGAGTATTACCTCGACAGAGTGGTACTTCAAGACAGGTTCGAAACAATGACCACCGCGGAATAGGCACGATCACGGCTGACAGCTAAACCAGTTTTGATAACAAGTAGTCGAGGTCGTATCACGAACACGTTGTATAACGGGACAGATGGAGGGAAGTGGTAACTCTACTGTAGCTACATGACGACAGCCTAGACCAGTTCCTGAATAGGAATTGGCTCTGTAATCCCCATCAATCGGCCCATTGCCATCGCTCCCTAATCCATCTCAGCACATAGACCAAAGCCACGAGTACAGGCACCTCGATCAACGGTCCCACTGTGCTTGCCAAAGCCTGTCCACTGCTCACCCCATATACGGCGACCACGACCGCAATGGCCAGCTCAAAGTTGTTGCTCGCAGCCGTAAATCCCTGTGTGCAACTCACCTTGTAACCGAATCCCATCTTCCAACAAAACCAAATGGTACTCGTGAAGATGACGGAGAAGTATACCAACAGTGGCGCGCACACACGCAAAACATCCGTAATCTGCTGTACCACATGTGCGCCCTGACTGGCAAACAGCACAATGATGGTGTACAATAACCCAATGAGCGAAAACGGCGCAATATAGCGTATGAAATGTCGCTGATACTTGTCCTCTCCCAACACACTCCTAAGCGCCAGCCGTGTGACGACAGCCGCTGCCAGCGGTATCCCGAGGAACACGCCCACACTCTTGGCCACATGCTCATAGCTCACAGTCGTCCTGGCCCCCCGACTCACAACCTGGACGTAAAAGATGGCAAACGGGGCAAACAAGACAATCTGCAGCAGCGAGTTGAAAGCCACGAGCACCGCGCAATAATCTCCATCGCCCTGTGCGAGATCCGTCCAGATGAGCACCATGGCGATGCAGCGTGCAATCCCGACAAAAATGAGTCCCTCGCGCAGATCCTGCCGGTCGGGCAGAAAAGCCCAGGCGAGGCCGACCATGAAGAGAGGGGCGATGATCCAGTTGAGCACAAAGGAGACGAGGATTTGAATCCATAGGGCGCGCGAGCGGAGGAGGAGGTGGAGGGTTTCGTAACGCACTTTGCAGAGGATCGGGTACATCATGACGAGCAGTCCGATGGCTGCGGAGACAGTCAGTCAATCAGGTCTTGGGATGTTTTGTTTGGGCTGGGTTTTGTTTGGGCGAACGCAAGAGAGGCGGAAATTTACCAATAGGAATGCTAACACCAACGAATTCACCCTTTTGCAACGCCGGTCCCACCGAGTCGATTGTATTGCCGAGCGCAATCCCAATGCCCATGGCGAGAATGATCCATACTACAAGAAAGCGGTCGAGAAAGGAAAGGGCTTTCAAGGGTGGGAGGGTTGGGGGTGGGGTGTGGAGATTGGTGGTATCTGGGAGGAGTTTGTTAGTTACTGCTTTGGGTAGACTATGTGGGTGAGAGCGAGAGAGAGAGCATGTGAAAGCCTAGGAAGCAAACATCGTACCTGAATCCAACATTCCCGCATCAAAACCCCCCCTTTTTTCCACATCGCGCTCACTTCCTTTTTGCCTGGCGACTTGATCTTGAGATGCCATTGCACCTCGTTCAACCGTGTCCATTTCAACTCCACCGCTGTATACTTCTCGTCCAACACCGCCTTTTTTTTTCCTACTTGCCTTTCTACCGTATCCACCGGCTTTTATGTCCCACACACTTGACCCCTCTCATCCAATCACAATCGAGCAGTGACATGCCATTGCCAAGCGTCTGAGTGGGGAGCGCCAAGGAATTAGCATCAGGGACGGCGATGACGCAATGGACATCATGCACAGATGTACCGGTACCAGCGTAGAAGGAGTAGAAGGAAATACCAGCGTGTTGGAGATGGGTAGGGAGGGGTTATGAAGAGTAAGAAAGGCCTCTTGGAGATTGGGGATTTATGCTGCTGCGCGGTAGTAGTAGTGTACCAAATATACCATTGCAAGGCTTACACGACCAGTATCGCTTGAACCATGGACTGCAATGGGTATCCAGGGAAATCTAGAAAATTTTCAAAGAAATTGTCTCGTATGAAGAAACACCCTGGAGCAAAAGTCTGGAAAGATTTCGTGGGATTCTGCTGAATGCTCGGATTTTGTCGCGTGGTTTGGGGGATATCGAATTTGAGTTCATGGGGTAGACTGGGTGGGTAGGTAGCGCAAGAGGTGTCGGAGCTGGTGCTATCAAAGTGGAAGAGTTGGGACGGATGGTTCATGTTCAGTTCAATGCTCAATGCTCAATTCAGCAGCACTCAACACGAATGTTGAATCCTCTACACCTGTATAGAATACACTGGTATGAATCACAAAAGCCAAGGGCTTGGAACATCGCAGCCCACCTCCCCCCTCCCCCCCCCCCCTTTTTTTTTGACCGCTAATCCTATAACTCGAACAGCTTGTCCAGAACTCAATCACAGCCTTTTCACATCGCATTACATTAAATCTTGCATTGTCCTAATTTCCAGGCACGAAGAACCGTGCTGCGAAAACGACATACTCCTCTTGAAAAACACCTTGTCGCTCACTCTTGACTTGACGAAGTGGAGCGCTATTTTCTCCGCCAGATTCGATGTCAGCATATGTTATGACACAATTCTCATTGAGCAGGGAATCATTGACATCAATGATGCGCTCATGAATACGCCACTTCATGGCTGTAGATTGGTTCGCTGTCTTTCGCTTCTTACTGTTCAGCAAACATGGCGTCTTCGTTAGAGTTGTCTCTAAGCAAGCAACCTGCTGTAGGTCCTCCGAGAGTGGCGATATTTTGGACGAGGGGATAACAGTCGGAGTAGCTGGACTTTCACACGGGATATCAGCTTGCGATACACATGGTTTGCAAGTTTGGACACTCTGGGAGGCTGCCTTGATGGGCTTAGTGAATGCGGCGCAGTCCATAGGCTCAGGAGTTGTCGGCGCGCTGGAGAGCGGAGATGAGGTGGTTGTTTCTGCTAGCGCCAAGTCTCGAGTTGCGCGGTCAGCTTTCAAATTAGGGGGGTTCGTGGATTGATCGAATAACTTTACGGGAGCCCTTGATCGGCGCAGTCTCGAGGGCCCCCGCAGTAATTCCTCCGGATCATCGAGCAGCAACATAGCTGCCTTGGGATCCTGTGTACCAGATGTACAGCTTTCAGACACCGCATGGCGTAAGGAATAAGATCTAGGCCCAAGGACATGGTTCGTCCCTACGCTGTCTGCCACGTCAAGATGACGTGCATCAGGTCCACCTGTTACAGCGTTTGTAGAGGTTTGCTGGGTAGAAGTTGAGCTGGGTTCACCTGGTTGACTCGTATTCTCTTCTGATGGTAAACCTCCTGCGAATATCTTAGTAAATCGTCGCCGGCCATTGAATCTTTCGGCGTCTCCGACGAAGGCCTCCTCCCAATGGTGGTAAATTTCACTTACTGAAATCACGAGACAAGCGTTGTGGAATGATCCAGCGATGATCGAGTATTGGCACACTTCGACCGTACACAACTAAGCGAGTGACCCATAGACTTTGACTAGATTTAGTCGACCTTCCCACGCCTTTTGCCTTGCTTACGCCAGGACTAGTCTTGGGCTTTTGAGGCACGGTATATGCTCCTATAGGAGGTTGCAGTGGGAAAGGCTGTGGAAAGTTGGGAACTGGAACGGGCGATCTTCCGGCTAAGGTATGTCTATAAAGGGAAATGGAATGGGATGTGTGAGGTTGTGGCCTAACTAGCACACTCCATGGGTACTTGGGCCCCAGAGGAGCCACGGTGTGATTTTTGCGTCTGGGCTGGAATTGAACTTTATCGCTAGGAGGCAGACCAGAGTTGCTAAGTGCACTTGAGTCATGGCGTTCGTAGTCATCTGACATCGTGTAGACTGGATATGCACATCTATCGTCATGTTCATTGATTCCATGTCCACTCAATACGGACGGAGACGAACTGAGGAGCTGAGGTTGTTTGTCAAAGCTCGGCCCAATGTGCTGGAGAGGACTAGAATGATGTCCATCTAAGAAAACTTTGGCCTCCCCCGGGTGCGGATAGGAAGGGTGTTGCAGCACGGGGCCATTACCCCAAGAGCTCCATAAAGATGAATGCAAGTTATGTGCAAACCCAGGGTCAGAAACCGCAAAATCGGATTGTGCGCTGCGTGATTGGATTCGAAATTCGGTAGCACTCTGTTCTTGTCTTTGTGTAGTGATATTTGGAATTGTATGGCCGGTGTAGCAGCGTTGGAATGATTTGAAACGACGAATGGGGCCCAGATTGTCTGCAGGAGGAGAAGAGTCTTGTCTGTACTTCGTCTGCACATCTGATGATGGTGATTTGACCGTGGAATCGCCAGCTTGCGGCAGCAGTGATGGGATTTGACTCAGAAAGGGCTTGCTGGCGGTAGACACTTCATCCAATGCTAGTGCACGCGGTGTCATGGCCCGCTTTTTTGGGCAAGGCTCACAATCGGACTCGCAGGCTGCTACTGCATCCATGTCATTAGGTGTTTGATCCGTTGTGTTGAGTGCGCTATCCCTGACAGTGAGATTCGGAGCCTGCTTGTTTTCGTCCATGTTTTCGGTATTTAGCGGGAAGTTGTTGTCCATTAGTCTTTGAGCAGTTTTGAGGTAGCCGGCGCTACTGGCGGTCTTCCTACCATCACCAGCGGAAATAATCACGTCGATGACTCCGAAATGCAAACCGCCCGGTCGCTGCATGTCATGTACTTGCCGTGGCATCTGCATAGTAGCCAACGCTCTCAAAAACGCTGCACTTGGAGGTGTGTTCCCTTTGTCATCCATTCCACGTGCATGTGCTTCGCGCTGTAGAGCCTGGCAGATGTCTCCCCACCGTGGCTCTACTGGCAAGACCACAGCGTGATCTCTGCCTCCGTCGCCAGATGTCAAGCCGGTACGCACAATGACCCAAGGCCGTTCTGAAAGGTAGTCGACTCTTGTGCCAGCGAGGACCTGGTGAAGAGGTTTTACACCAGAACGCACATCATGGATAGGTATGAAGACACAGCTTGCAAGTTCTCCGTTGAAGAAGACGTCAATCTTAAGATTGGTCTTGGCTTTATTCAGACCTGATATGAACGTCTTGTCTGACAACTGAACATGGAGCACAAGAGCTTCGGACTTGTAGCTGCTGTCATTATCCTTTCTGCCGTGTCTCCTGGTTGCCTCTGCTGAGGCCAGGCTGGTTGGCGCAATTTCAGTCTGCATGAATGGCGCATTGCCGATCCAATTGAGCTCCAATGCACTGTCGTCGCCCGGGAATGGTACAGATTGCTCAGTGAGTAGCTTGCTTTTTCTGAGCTTCTTTTCCGCCGCCTCACCCTGCTGTCTAGCGACCTCGCCCTTCTTGGCCACGACATTGCGCGTTATGGCATCAGACAAAGGCAGTGTGCCCAGGCGAGCCGAGATGCCGCGTGCATGATAGGTAGGCATGCTCAATGGCTGGGTTGGTGACTGTCAGGAATAATTGAGCGACACAGGCTGCTCCTCGGCAGCTTTGATCATGTGCGGAACAGACGGCTCAGTGTTGACCCTCTCAGTGTCCTGCGGGGTACGTGAGATGATGGAGATGTCACGGGCTTGGAGCGCGTGGTCGCGTGGTCGCGTGACGTATACCGGTATGGTGTGTGGGCTCTGTTGCGGCAGGAGCGATTGAGCGCACCTTCCATGTCAACTCATTTGTCAACACTGACGAATGCCTTCGTCAACCAGGATTTGCACACAATATAATGGTACCACGGCTGTATGTAGGTGCTATATCCAGCTGTTCCATTGTCTGAGTGCTGCGCTGGGTATGCGGATCCATTTCGACGCTCATGAGTGATGTCTTGGAACGGCCCCTTCGTAGCGGTGCGCGATACCCTTCAGACCTGCGAATCATCAGAGACCTTGACCTCACCGCCATCCTCCACAAACCCACGACCATTGTCCTGCTGTCTGATCTTAGGAGCGGCCCAGTCATCTGTGATGATGCCAATTGGAGGGCCACCCAATACGTCGCCCAACTCCTCGATAGTCTTCTTGTACACATTTGCAACACTGCGTTCTTCCCAATCATCCTCCCACTCGTCTTCTTCGTTGTTTTCAAAGCCTTCGAAAGTCACAGTATCTTGATGGCTACCTACCTGCTGGTTATCAGTGTCTGACATCATCGACTCACCACTGCCACCGCCTTGGTCCACCACACTCTCTCCACTTAGAGTACGAACAACAGTAAGCCGTGTTCTGTCGACTACACCCTTCAAACGGACTTTTTCTGTTGTGGAAACGCTCCGACCATGCTCGAAGCCTGGCAGGAAATCACCAGTCGCGAAGTCACGGCCCGTCAATAAGGAAGCGAAGGCAAAGTCGAGTTTCGAGAGAAGACGGAAAGTTGCATGGGCTGAGCGGGGTGATGAGGCGAACAAGGGAAGGAACTCCATAGTCAGTACGGCCATGTTCAGGAGGTAAGGAATCTGCAGGTTGGCTATACAGTGAGATGTCAGAAGAAGAACTCCCACGATGTCAGGATGTGGAGCATACGGGATCCAGACACCCAAACTACATCGACTAGATCCCCCAGATCGCTTGCGATTTCCCAAAATGCGCTATAACCGACCGGCTCACTAGGTCCGAGCCCAACTTTTCGATTCGTAAGGCGATTGTCAACGCGCTTCTGGATACGGTTCAGACCTTGGTCAAGATATCTGATCAGCTCGCTCTCTTTCTGGCCGCCGGGCTTCAGTGGGTGCCGTCTCGTTTGAGGTAGAGGTGAGGTGTGCTGTGTAGAGGCCATCGACGAAGGCGGTGGGCTCGGCAGATTGTTTGCATGTGCACTGGCATGAGAGTTGTCGGATGAAGCCATCGTGGCTGATCAACCGAAACGTTGGTGGCTCTTCGAACGCGCGTATCGGATGACTTGTACTGTGAGTAAAGCACGGCGCACCGCTCCCGCTTCAAGTTAACAGGTTGAAGGTGAATGCTGGGCCAAAAAGATGCAGAAAAATTTCGGCATCTAATATGCATGCAAAGACGTATAGTTTCTAACAATGTTCCTGCAATTCGTTTGTTTTTGACGTCAGATGAGATGGACACGGGCGGGGGTGGGTGTCTATGGTAGGACTGCATGTGGGCGCTACCATACAGCACGTGAACGCCTGACCCGGAATGAGCGAATGAGCTGAATCTAGGCCCAGTCTGCCATGGTCATACAGGACCCACTTCAGCACCCAGCAAAAAGTCCTATATGTACGGGTACTTGGATAAATTACAGGTTACAGATATGTATATGCATTTTTCTATGTACAACGGTTCGAACTTCAACAACAAATCCTCACCAATGTACAAAAATTCGAATGCCAACGCATAGCATATACATAGGTATTCAATGCTACGTTCCAGGTACCCGAAACTTAGTGCCTTGGTGTGCACATAAGTATATTGTGGCACAGCTCCTCCCAAGAGACCACCCGCACTAGGGACTTCGCTCCCTGGCGCATCGCTTCATGTAGGTATCAACTTGACTCGTGATACCACACTCATCTCGCGGAAGTGATTACTGACAGCTTGCAGAATTGATCGATCATGACACCAAGCCATATAATGTTTTCATTTCCAGCTTTCACAGATTTCGAGGTACGTCAACTGACATAGATAGCAGCAAGGGTATAAAAAAAACTCGCCAAAGAAACTCATTCGTGACACGCCGACCGGGTCATGTACCTTGGAAATATCATCCTGCCCTCCAAGTTCACCAGACTACACACGCTGGTAAGAGCCCATGCCAAACTTTCCATTCTGCATTTGCACCTTGTACTCTTGAAGCTCAGCGGCTTCTTTCTCTTCCTCGGCGAGGAGGGCGGCATGTTCTTTGCGTCCGATGCGGCGTTGCTTGATGCAGCAAAAGGCTAGAGATTGTGGTCAGTCTCATTCTGAGATTTCCAACGGCACAAGAGCACACGTTGGGAGGGGCGAGGAGACTTACCCATGATGATGCATCCAACGGCAAAAAGACCTAGTGATCCAGCGATGATGCCGATTTTGGCGCCTTGAGGGAGGGCAGCCCAGCGATTGCGGACGCCAGATGGGGATTGGATCTCTTGGAGGACTTCAGATTTTCCACTGTCAAGTGGTCAGTGAAAGAACGTGATGCTGGGATGTAGTAGACCATTACGTACGCAATGACCTTGACCTTCTGCCAATCACCACTGGCATCCATATCTTCCCATGAATACTCAGCACCCTGCGTATAATCCTGCACATGCACGCTCTGCACTGTCATAGTGTATGGGCCTAGGGTGAAATCTGTCTCGCCACCAGCCCACTCAATGACGCCTTTGTCGTTGTTTTCGACATCGCCGGCAGCCCAGATACCCAGGCGCACGTTCATAGGGGTCTGCGGATAGCGGGTTCCGCCCTTTGCGTCTGCAGGGACCAGTTCGCGCAGCATCTTGTCATCGACCCACCATTGAATGCGGTCTTTGGTCCAGTCCAAGGTGTAGTTGTGGAAATCGTCTTGCGGCACAAAACCGAGGTCGAAGTCTTGACCGCGGTCGTAGGTACTTGTGTCGCCCTTGCCCTGTTATCGCGTGGTGTTAGATAGCTGGTTGTAGCTGCAGCTGGACATGGAGCTGGCCGAGAGAAGAGCGCGACTTACAAAGTAGTTTGTCAAGATTTGTGAACTGCTGCCCTTCCACTCAAAGTCAATCTCGTCCAAGGCTTCGCTCTGCAAGATGGCGCTGGAAATGATGCCCTTGCCCTTTGCGACCTTCATGACCACCTCGAGGCGACCAAACAGCATGTAGAATTTGGAATTGGCCGTGGGCGAGTCTCCCGACCGCTCCACGGTGAAGGTGGCGCCCTTCTCCACCCAGTCGATTTTTCCCTGGTTCTTCTTGATCCAGACCTTGCCGTCGCTGGGAATGCCCGTCTTGTTCCAAATGAAGGTTGCATTGCCACCCAGGGCCTGCATGGACGGACATGCCGTAGTGTTGAGCGGGTTGCAGTCGGTGTGTGTTTGGGCGAGGGCGGTAGGCACAAGCGCAGCGACCAGTCCAATTGCGGAGGCGGTCAAGGACTTCATGTTGCTGCTCTGTGGGATGGGTATTGGTATGGGTAGCTGTCAAAGAATAGGGAATGTGTTGTCTATGTAGAGTATTAAGAGGGGATGCAATGAGTGTGCTATCGCGCGTAGTCCAGACGCGCGACTCGTTCAAAGAGTGTGATGGCTGGCTGTAGGTATCCGTTGTGTAGCACGAGCGGTGGCTGCCGTGTCTGGGTCAATGAGTGGAACTCTCGCAGGGAGGGCGAAGCAAAAGGGAACGAGGACGGGCAGATGCCGCGAGGGAGCGCCAGGCTGGTGTTTTACAAGACTCGTGCTGGTGGTGTGCCAGTGCTGTAGCCGTTGTGACCCTGCAGATTAAGGAGGTTGCTAGAGCGTAGGAGCGTGCAAGAATGCTCCGCTGGCGCCTGCCATTGGCTCAAGCGCATGCAACTATTGTGAATTACTTTCCCTCGCCCTGCCGATCTCTCTGACCAGGGCCACTGGCCATATGACATATACACAATTAAAAACAGTATTAAAGGCACTAGTAATTGTACTCTATGTAGGGAGTATACTCAACCCCCTTGCGCCCGTGTGGCCATTTGATCGTCACTCGTGTGTTCTAGAGTAGTCGTGCTCTCCTTTTCCTTTCTGTTTGCTAGCTGGGCATCTTTGCACGGGCATACACACATAATATGCACCACAGTATTGCATACGTCGTCGCCGTCTCTTAGTCACCCAAACGGGACAGTGCCACGGTTCCAACGGCAGCGGCAGCCCTTGCATACGAGCCAAGAACACCGACGCCAACCCAACCACGGAACCTGAAACACGACACGACTCCTGCCTCTACTACTATGGCCATTATGTACTACCTACCGTTACATACCTAGTACCAACACACAAACTCTAGCAAGCTGTGATAGCCTGGCTGTGCTCTTGCATCACCCCTCTCTCGTCCTCCATTTCCAGTCCTTGTTCTGGTACGCTCTGCACACCGCAATTCTTGTCCGTACCGGTACTGTCGTCGTTGTCGTCATCGACAACCTCACCCTCAATTGTGCTGGCTACCACCACCCTCTTCATGGGCTGCACACCACCACCACCACCACCACCACCATGAGACACGAAGAACCGACCCCATAGGAATGTCGGCCCATCTGTCGCAAACATGCCCTGCATGCGCCACCTGCCAATGTACAGATTGAGCGTGACCAGCACCTTCGCCACCTCGATCCATTGGAACCCATAGTACGCGCTTGCTCTGCCCTTCGTTGCTTCAAACTTCCTCCAAATCTTCCATAGTGGCATGTACATCTCTTGTCCCCCTACCCGGTTCACCGTTGCCCCGTGCAATTGCAGCAAACCCTTCATGACCTCGAGGCACGAGTCCTTGATTTCGCACGGTGAACGCGAGAAGATCACCGCGAGAGATTCATAGCGACAGCCAGTTTGTATCAGCTGTATACAGTGCAGTACTTTCTCCACGCAGCTCATCGATCCAGATTGCGCCACTGCCTCCATCTTGGTCATCCATTCGATCAGCGCGCGTAGTTCGTGAACTTTGATGTAGTGAAGGTTGGGCAGGACGAGCCTATCGTCACGGCTCCCCGACATTACCATGGCAGCAACTGAGGAACCATCGCAACTACCCTGGCGCACTGTGTTGCCTTCGTGCAAGGTGAATCTTGCATTCATTTCTTCCTGCTGAATCCGTCTCTTGACATCAACTTTAGGTGGTGGATATGTCCTTGTGTCAGAGACATTCGAACCAGAGTACCCACTCAGTCCAGACGAGGCTATGCGGATGTTTCTATAAGATTCTCTTCGCAGACGACTCATCCGTGGCTGAGCACCGGTAGGAATGTAAACTCGTGCTGTCTGCTCCCTGCTACTCACAGTGTTGGCTTCGACCTGCCGCATCTCTTCTTTTCCACCAACATGCACGTTGTTCAGACTTTCCACCTTGTCTGCAAGCAGCAATGCGCTCCTGTACAACTGCCAAGAATGTTTGGTCATGCCTTGTGCCAGTACATCGATTTCCTCGCTGAATCCGCAACATCTCGTCATCTGGAAGTGCTCAACGATGCGGTGTGTATCCCTCAGCACACGCTTGATGCCTGCAATCTGCGCGATAGTCGCACGGTCCGTATTGACAAGGCCTTTCAACTCTTCGATACGATTACTCATGATCCCGAGCTCGTCTGAAATCGCATCCACAGGTAACGAATCCGTCGCAACGCTATTTTGGGTGTTCGTAAGCCCCGAATCTGTTATCGAATATGATGTATGCGTTCCATTTTGCCGGCTTGGCGTGTCGCTGCGAAGAGATGGCCGAGGAGTCCGGAAGCGCTTCGAGAACCGACGCATTATCGACTTGAAAGGCAGTAATTGTCATACCGTAGTCAGGCCTAGGTGGCGCTGATCTGATTGCTTGGAGAGGCTGTAGAGGTGTGCTTCGCTTTTGTAGGGTTTCGTTCCCATGGCCCGACAGGTAGTTTCCGCGTTGAGCAATTGCCACTCCTCAAGTCGGAGAAGCTCATGATCGCGGGCATCTATATTTCTCTTATGGGAGGATGAGTGACAGTGATAGGTGACGTGGCGTCCTAAGAGAGGTAAGGGACAATGTCAAAAAACACGAATCCATGATAGTCATAAGTCACAAATACTGTCAAGCAAGGGCGGGAAACAACACCAAAAGCAAGATCAAAGAACGTGGGCATTATCGTGTGTCTTACGAGGCTCGGCGTGGGTTGCGCAACCTTCCGCGTGGCTTCCTTCACTGCTTCAGAATTGACATGGCGTCGAGCGCGAGGGATGGTAAAAAAAGAGCTGATATTTTGTCTCAAACATGATTTGAAACCATCTGACGTGCAACTCGGAGTAGCGCAAAGGGGTATCTGTAGCTAGGAAGCTTTGGAATGCGGACAGGTAAAAGTGTGAAACGAAACATGACCTTGAACGCCGTCCGTGTTTCAAAAGAGGGGAACGCAAAATAAAGAACCGTCCATCCACCTTTGCCCTTGGAGAAACACCTTCAATCTATACTCGTGCACCAGCCGCTACCGATGTGCGATAACGGGTCGACGGAGCCGCCCAAGCCGCGTATTCGGGAGGCAATTCATCCCTTGCATCCACAACACTGCTTCCTTGAGCATCCACCCTCGTCGACACCATTCTCTGCGGCAAAAAGATGTCAGTAGACTCGCGATGCGCAGCTTCCTCTATGCTTCTTGCCCTGGCATTTTCGATACCAGTCTTACTGCCCTGCGCGCAAATTTGTACTGGAACCTTCAAGGATATTGTTGAACCATTCACTGACAACTTTAGACCCAATGTGTATGTCCGGGAGATGAGGCAGGAGTGAAAGGTCGGAACGAAGCTTTTGTTCATTGGCAATGTAACCGGCACTAGGATCTCGGTGGTATAGAACCTGCCCTGCTGATAGTCCTTGGAAGGAGGTAAAATGCCAGTTGGAAAACATCTTTCCGCATTGCTAACAAGTGAGCAGTCTGAAATGCCAGAATCACGACGGATGAAGTCTTCCGTAATAGGATCAGAGTTTGGTCCATGCTCTTCCCACTGGACAGATGCAATGCAGAGATCAGAAAGGAGGATGCTCTCCGCATAGAGCCCTTGAGAAAGGTCGAAACCGAGAGCCAGTTGCGAAGGAAAGCTCTGACGTGCAGCAGAGGCGTAGAAGGTTGAAACCTTGATCTTTGTGGCCAATGAGCTCAACTTTGGGGGCCCATGATTATCCTCGGATGGGTCAAAGCGGATGACAATTTTCGACATGGTGGAGATTGGTTCATTGTCTGTTGTACGTGCACCGGGAATGAAGAGCGGTCGCGGTTGAGCAGTTTTGGCTGTCAATGTCCCAAGCCTTCCTTTGAAGATGCCCTTTCTAATGATCTTTTCCTCTCGTGGACGATACTCGAGGCTGTTATCAATATTGAGTGGTGGCTGCTCTGCAAGAGCCGGCTTGACCCGAATTTTCTTCATCTTTTCAGCTAACACCATCAGTCCCTCTGATCCTCGCGTGTGAGCGATTCTGACTTTGACAGCATACACAATCTTTGACATTTCTGGGGCGAGGTCGTCAAGCAAGGAGCCTCCGAAGCCAGCAAGATCCGGGTCCCCTAGACTTGGTGGCAACAGGCAATGCACGTCGTGGACATGATCTGAAACCACTTTGTGCGAGCAAGCTCTTGGAAGTAGTTGCGATGGTATTATGAAGGTAAATGGAAACTTGTATGCTCGGTCCCGCTCGAAGATCCTTGGCGATGGAAAGTCAGAATCTGCAATCGGTTGCCTCAAGACAAGGAATCTGTGCTGCGCGTCGCCACGTCCTGATACCATGGGTGCGGTAGTCACCCTATCCACAAATGCCTGGCTGGTACCTAAATGTGGAATCAGCTCCATAATGGCTCGTCACATGACCCGAAAAAGCTCTACACTTACCTACAAACGCAATGTCAATGTCTTCAAAGCGTATGTCGTGCGGCGCGGTTATGGTAACTATTCCCTGAATGGCGTCCATGGTCGAATAGCTGGGAATGACTCTGCGGGGACCATGGCTATCAACCAAATCAATCGCAATGGTCGGCTGGCCATAGTGAGCGAGGTTCCGAACCTTGTATCCAATCTGATTTCCCATTTGCCGCATGGTGCTGGATTGGGAAAGCACAGAGGTGCTGGAAGACGTGTTGCAAGGCATATCCTATGGTGCTTTGTAGACACACCACAAGTGAAAGAGAATCTGACCCAGGAAAGTGGTAAATCTGCTCCAGTGCAGAGTGGTGGAAAGCGGAGGCGGGGAAGTAGTAGCCGATATTGGCTACAATGTCACGTGCTGGACAGCCGTCTTTGCGGGCTAGGAAACACTGTATAGGTATGGAGACAAGCAGCACCTGGGCTGAGCGATCTTATGTCTCCCAGCTGTGTTCGCATCAACTGAGTCATATACAGCAGGACGATGATGACCTCGGGATGGTAGATGCTGCACGGTGAGTGTGCACAATGGAGATACGACTTCGATGACTCTTGGCATGGCTAATCGGGATGCGGGGCGCTACCTACTTGTGCAGGTGTAACTTTCTACATGTATTGGCACGCCCTTTGTCCTCGACTGCCCTGCACTAGGCCTGGATCAACCATGTGGCTGCATATATACTATAAGACTACCACTCTAGCACCATGCCCTGCGAAGGCCTCAGTCTCTAGGCATGGCGAACGCACTCGCATGACGAGCCGTTGCTCACGCGCCAAGCGTGTGAAGGCTCTGTGTTTCGAAGTTTGACTTTTGAGGCATAACACATTTCCCCTATTTCCGTGAGCGAAGAAGAATTCTCATTATTGACTAGCCAGCCAGAGGCTGTAAGTTCGGGTCAATAACAGGCGGGTGGACACATGTGGTTATTGGGGGGGTTTTTTTTTTTGCAGAAATCTTAATGGACACTGAGAAATGGTAGGCTTGCTACAACTCAAGCTTCAACAATCGTGCATAGCTTCGGCGGCATCCGATGCTGCACGGACTGCAGGGTTTGATGGCCGTTGGTTTAACCAACGTGCAAAACTGCTGGATGTGGGTGTCGCTGTGAGTACACAGGATGTATTCGTGCAAGACTCATCAGTCCATCAGGGTAGACCTGACAAGTTGCGAGAGCATACCGGTACTACTACCGGAAGACATGCAATAGCCTAATCTGGCCATCGTAGGGCGTGCTACTAGTGAGTAGTTAAGCGAAAGGCGCACCAGGTCAACTCTGCTCGCAGTAACGTTGCTCCGTTCTGCTATGTCAGCAAGAGTCAGAGAACCACTCACAATTAAAGCCGGCGTTTGCACTTGTTGGAATGACTCAACTTTGAGTCGCTTACCTACTAAACATGTTGACCGTCGGAAACCTCAAGATCGCCCACAATGCGCCGACGTTGAGGAGATGGTAGCGTAAACGAATCCCGATTCAAGCCAACAACAACAGGGAAACGATGTCAGAGAATGACACACGACCGTAAGTATGAGATAATATTGGCAAGAGGATTCCTATTCTATCTAGCACTGACTCCGCGGTCGAGATGTAATACTTGCTTCGGCAGCGTTCATCTAGAATAAAGGAACATTTACAAACATGGCGTCGTGTTACTACACATGCCTGCAGTCCTCCTGTAGCGGGATAACAACCGCCTGATAAAAAGCTTCTCGGACTTCCTGGTCATCGAAGTCGAACGCAAATGTGTCGAATGTACACGTATATTGGTCTATTTATTCCAAGTGCGCCCATGAAGGGACATTTTTCACTAGACTCTCCATCGTAGCAGTGTAAAACTGTGCTTTTTGAAAGTGAACTTTCCACTGCCAGTCCACGTACTCTGCGTGATTCCCACCTGCTCCTTTCCCCCATCCATGTTTGTTACATCTACGTTTTCACCGGTTACAGTAAAGACAGTAACTTCCCCCTTTACACCTTCAACGCTTGTTGCAAAATCTCTGTCCTGGTGAACGTTGACAACCGCTAGATTAACCCACTCGCCATCAGACGTTGCACTGACATCTAGCCAAGGTGTCTTCTTTGTCGCGCGCGTAAACTCGACTTTCGTTGGCCCATCGTATTCTTCGCAGGCAAGGTGCACCGCGATAAGTGAACCAGACATGTACCGACAAAAGAGCTCGTAGGGATACCAAGAGGTTTGTTTGACAATGCCGGTTTCAGTAGTCATCAGTGGTGAAATGACATTCACACTTTGAGCGATATTTGCCATTTCCACATCTGCGCTTTTGCGAACGAAGACATTGAGCCAGACAGCAACAGCTAAGGCATCACTCAGGGTATATCTTTCTTCCGCGCCCAGCCATCCCGGCGCACGTTTAGACCACCAAACATTCCATTCGTCGAAACAGATCTTGGGTCGCTTTTGCGTGGCTGGTATCTTGTCCTCATAGTATGTTAGGTCGATCAGAGCGGATGCGACTTCAATGGCACGTTCGGCTGTAAGTGGGGCGTAGACATTCTCATAGTGGTTTTCAGCCGCCGTGTAAAGATGAATGCTGTGCATGTCTATGAGAGCTGCGCGAGGCTGGCCAATGGGGTCCTTTCCTCGGGCGCGGACGCAATGCTTGAGGACAGTGTAGTCCCACTTCGTTGGACCTTCGCGGCCGCAGAGGATCAGTTCGATGTTGGGGTCGAGATACTTCAAAGCTTTTGCCCACTGTAGCGCCCTTTCGGCGTACGCTTGATCCGTCATTTGCTCCACCTGTGAAAAGGTTATTGGTGTCATGCACGAAACTAATGGGGGGAGCATGTACCTGCCAGTCTCCCCAGCATTCATTGCCTAGCGCCCAGTACTTCACATTATAGGGTTCAGGGTGTCCATTCTGGCGACGCAAGTTGGCATAATGTGTGTCTTCAACACCATTGCAATACTCGACCCAGGCCATTGCTTCGTCTAATGTACCAGTACCGAAGTTCAGACAAAGGTACGGCTCAGCACCAAGTTCGTCACACCACTCCATGAACTCATCTGTACCAAAGGAATTAGGTTCAACTGCTCCCCACGCGAGATCGGGGCGCTTTCGCCTTTTCTCACGAGGTCCTACGCCATCTTCCCAGTGATATGTTGCGCAAAAGTTGCCGCCTGGGTAACGAAAGACAGGGATGTTGAGAGGTTTAAGGGCGTTAATAACGTCCTTTCGAAACCCCTTGGCGGTAATGATGTCCTTATTTGGATTGTCAGGGTCGTAGATACCACCGTATATACATCTGTTTTCAGTGAGAAACGGTTCAAGTAATGGCCTATACACGTGTAATGTACCTTCCCATGTGCCTATAACAGTGTGAGTTTACAGTTATTTAGGAGTACATTGGTCATACGTACTCTGTGAACCCGGAGTAGATCTTCCTATCGATCGGATTCAGGTGATGCTTTGGGAACACATGAATGGAAGCCTCTGCGGAGTTCGTATGAGTCGTCATTGGGACTTATGATCTGTCGTTATGATGGGCTTTGCATCAATTGCACAAGTAACTTAACCCCTTAATATTATCACCAGTCGGCGGTCTCACCGAAACATGTTCAACGCGGATCACAAAAAAACGGAAAAGGTGAGCGAGGAATAGACTCGGTACTTCAGGATCCGAGTGATCGGACCTTAATGCCGAAAACGTATGATCCGTACCTGTACAACGGTAGCTCAGTGCAGGGCTGCCCCGCAACCCTTCTCCACACACTATGCCATAACTGGAATAGATTCTCGGCTTTGACCCCAGACAGAGACTTGGCCCCACCTGACGATTGATGGAGAATTGCAGTCAAGGCTTGGGGGTGAAAGCTTGAGATGTCGATTGCCTAGGTAGTCGCATTTTCGGCGAATCTGCCGATGATGCCTCACAGGCGCTAAGAAGAATAAATGCATCCAGGTGACTACACGAATCAACATCACTGATCGTCGCCATATCTCATACCTCATCTCACTCACCTCTCTAAGCAAACATGGGCGACGTCAAGCTGACCGACAAAGACCTTCAGAAACTAGACGAAGTGGAGGATGTTGAGAACCCGTCCGCCGATCGACTCACTCCAGATGAGTTAATTGTGGAGAAGAAGCTCGTGAGGAAGATTGACTTCATCATCATGCCAATCATTTTGACTGTCTATCTGCTCAACTGGATCGACCGGTAAGTCAATGTTGTCTTCTCTCCTCATACATTGTGTCTGTGCTGACTGGTCACAGCAATAATTATGCCTCTGCTCGTCTAGCAGGTCTAGAAGAAGACTTGGGCCTCAGCCTTCAACAATATCAGACTGGACTGTCAATTCTCTTCGTTGGATATATCCTAGGTCAGATACCTTCGAATCTATTACTGAATTACTTTGGTCGCCCTTCCTGGTATTTGGGGTTTTTCACTATTGCCTGGGGTCTCGTTAGCGCAATGTCAGCACTAGCGCAGAATTTTGCAGGCATCGTGGCATGCCGCTTCTTTCTTGGCGTGGTCGGTAAGTAACATATCTTGCACAGGTTCAAGCCAATCTTCGAGTAACTAATAAATTCTTGTAGAGGCACCCTTCTTTCCTGGCGTGTTATTCTACCTGACGAGGTGGTATACCAAGAAGGAGATGAACTTGCGCATGAGTATATTCTACTCCGGTGCTCTGATTGCCGGCGCTTTCGGCAACCTCATCGCGGCCGGCATCTTGAATGGAATGGATGGCAAGATGGGTCTGGCCGCGTGGCGCTGGCTCTATATCATAGAAGGGTCAATAACAGTGTTAATGGGCATCGTGGTGGTGTTCTTCTTACCTGATTTCCCTCAGACATGGCGCCGACTCACTCCCGAGCAGAAACATGTTGGTAAGTACGATTGTGCTGCCTGAATGTGACCACCGCTAACCCTCCATAGCAAACCGTCGTCTTGCTCTTGAAGCCGCTGATGCCGATGTCGACGAAGAAGGTGCCATGTCGCAGATCAAGGGCCTGAAACTTGCTCTTACAGATCTCAAGACTTGGATTTTTGTCGGAATCTACATGTGCTTGACGGGCGCACAAGGTTTCGGGTATTACTTTCCCACTCTGGCTCGCTCATTAGGATACAACAGTTTCATATCTCTACTGCTAGTAGCACCGCCTCATGTTTTCATGACTATCTGGAGTTACTGTCATGGAATCGTCAGTGACAGATTCGAGACCCGGTTCTGGTTTGCCATCTACCCGATCGTTCCCGCAATCACTGGATTCATCCTCTTTATGACGTCTACTTCTTTCGGCCCAAAATACTTCTCATTCTTCCTTATGATGTTCCTCATGACGATGAATGGAACAATTTTCTCATGGATCTCGGGCGTCCTGACCCGTCCGCCAGCCAAGCGAGCTGCAGCATATGCTCTCATCAACTCTCTGGGCAATTCTGTTACTATCTGGACGCCGTACACCTATCTCGACAATGAAAGGCCTCATTTCTACACGGGTATTGGTATCTGCATTGGTCTTATGACCGTGGCAGCATGCCTGCTCATTTTGCTCCGGTTCATCCTTATCCGGGAGAATTCGAAATTGGCCGCACTGGAGAATGAGAATATGAGTCTGTCAGAGAAAGAACTCGCCAGGCTGCAACGTACGGCGGATACAGAAGGAATTTCCATTGCACAGGCTAGGCAACTCCAGAAGGGATTCAGGTATCCTATTTAAGCAACGCCATGACAATTGAGCATGATCCACAAGTTTAATCCTGGGCACTTGTTTGCGGTCAGAAGTAATAGTTGGCTTTGTTTGGAACATTTGTCTCCAACAATGTTCAGTTGCGATTCGTCATAAACCATACAATTTTAGTGTAATAAATATCCATGTGGAACAATAAAAGCCAAATTCTGCCCCAGAGATGGAATTACTTTTTGAGCAATACGCATGCACAAATTCAAGAACCAAGATAAAGTTTGATTTCATTTTCCTTTATCTTTCCCTAGGCTTTCCCTATATATCTCTACTCCTCTCGCTACTACGAATCTAGAGACCAGGATAACATTTGCTAATAAAGCCTTTGGTCGTTTCAAATTTGTAACTTACGGACGAAGATCAATACCAACCAACCAACCAACCAACCAAATTTTGGAACTTCAACACCTACTTAGATTAAAATATTCTTCCTTACTTTCAATTTTCTATTGAATAAGATAAGTAAGGCTATGCTTGCCTCCAGGCTCTAAGTTAAGCTCACCTCCTGTAAGGACTCGTGACTCGTCCATACTAGGCAGACTTGTCAACAATCAAGCGCGTCAAGCTGTATATTCAAGCAAGCCAAGCTAAGGTTTAGTAATTAACAATTAATTAAGCTGCGTAAAGTTAGCTTAATTAATAAGCTTAACAAGCTTAATTAGTATTATAAGGCTGCTAGGTTTGCAGTAGTAGCAAGGCCACAATAATTTTCTAGTGTTAAGAGTTAAGTAATAATACAAAAAAAATCCTATAACAACGCTATATATATATATATATAGGGCTTAAAATAAAACTACTACTACTATAATTTAAATACTATTAAAAAAAAACTTAATACTAAGAATAGTTACAATATAGCTAATACTACCTATTTGTACAGCCTTAAAAACGCTATAACCATCAAGCTCATCAATCAAGCCAATCAAGTCGCCCGATTTTACCTTATCAAGCCAATCCAAGCTGGGGTACCCAGCTTGATTGGCTTGATTGTTGACATCTCTGATACTAGGAAAGACAGCTTTTCTACCGTTAAAATTTAAAGAGCTTTTTCATTCAAGGTGTCTTGTTGCTTTAGTTGCCTGCGCCTTTTGTCTCACTTATTCTATAAGTGTGTAGTGAGCTTACTTAGGGTTTGTTGTAAGACTTCACAGGGAATGATAGAGTTTCTTGAGATAGAGTGGACAATACGTGTCGAGTGCATTTCAAACAAATCGATACCTCCTGTATCGATTTTCCTAGGTATTTATATGGACCTAGTATCACATAATCCACAAGTCCCGCCTCACTGAGGCCCGGGCCCTGACATTTGTATTAGTGTTAGCTTAGTTTAGGCTTCGAAATTGCCTAAGCCCTTCATATATTTCTGGTTCCCTGATACCGGTACACTAGGTGAACCGTATAAAATGGAATCATCATGTCGGATTGCTACGATCATCGAGGTTGACAGAGTGTTGAGGCTGTATCCGATTTAGCAGTAGCTTCAAGCATGTTCTAGAACAAAACTGGCATGCCTTCAATCCGAAGCTCATGCTGGTGTCAGATCAATTGTTGGTCTTGATCGCTCTGGGCATGTGGAGCTCAACACGAAGTGGGCCGGGGTTCCAGGCGACCGAGCCCTGCGAAGTGGATAGCGAGGAATCAGTCGTATTGGCTGGATACAGGGCCTTTTCATGAGTTTGGAAATCCTGACTAAATATTCGGTATATCGTTCTCCCAACTATGCGGCGTGGCTTCATCATGTCGCATAGACGCTACTGTTCTTGGATGGCATCTCGTATAATGATTGCGTAGACTGGAAACATTGTTTGACACTCTGAACAATGCAGTGGATGAGCATGTACTTTCTCGTGTACGCCGTGCGTGCTAGTTATCTGATCTTGTTGATAGTGTACCAGCTCTCACTCAAGACAAAACAGATAGCCGAGGAGAGAATGGAAAGTATTGAATGACGAGTATAGAACGTGGGATGCAAAAAAGAAAGTTCAGGCAGACTTAGCGGATGACGTGCAAAGCAGACTCTCAGATCCACTCGTGTGCGCTCAAAGTACAATCGCCTATTCCCAGATCGCTTGTGTCAGTCTTCGTATTTTCGTGATATGATGCCGAGAACCCCACCCTCAACAGATTAGTCAAACAAGCACGCAGTGCTAATTGCCCTGGCCACAAACGCCTCTTTGCTCGCGCCCTTGATACTAATTAGGTATAGTCTTGAACACATCAGCCGCCTATGGAAGATATCAATACTTGGCGTTGTGTGTTGTACATCGTATCGGGTTTGTAAGTAGGTTAGTAAGTAGAGCGGACTGGGGTAAGGGAGTACTAGGATACGGTAATGAAAGTAGGGTTACGGCCTGAGTAGGGCAGAAAGATGAAGAAACCTTTCGACTTCTTGACGTAAGTATTATGGGTAAATGTCTCACCTTCCTTGACTTGTTATCTAGGGTCACATGTTTCAGCTTTACCTGGTAAGCCAAAGCAAAGACGAAATCGCGCCCTGAAGTGAGAAAAAACATGATTACCTTCAATATGCTATACCATCCTTACAGGTTTGATACGACTATTTTTGACCGGAACATAGCAGGCCAGCTATTTTCCCATAGGCCTGATAAGACCACCGGGAAACGCAGGACTGGAAATTTTGAATTTCGCTTGACCTAGCAACTCCATGTACAACTTCTGTGTTAGTAGAAAGCTTAAGACCTCCAAGCTTTAGCCAAGGAAAGCAGGTGCGCAGTAATGGGATGCATAGGCTGTCATACGAGAGCGGACTTTAGCCGGAAAGCGTCTCCGAATCGTATCGCCAAGGAGCGCCAGGCAGCCGAGGTGGGAAAGAGGTCCAGTCACATGGGATTACTGGTACTTGCCTACGTACCGTACATCTGTGGGCCCCTAATGTTCACATTCAACAGTAAAGTATAACAACATGAAGACTTCCCTGGTATGAGTATTCATTGACTAGAGCTGGCTTGGGACCGAGTGTATCGTGAGCTCTTGGTGCAATGCACGGAATCGAGATCATCCATCAGGCAAAACGCTCTACCTATTGACTGATACCTATACGAGGTGGCGCATAGGATGATAATTGCCTCCTTTCTGCCTGGACTTGCACGTGGGGAGCTGCTAGGTAGATTACCATAGCAGACTGCGCTCTTCCAGATGCATGTCAGCATGGGTGGCGTTGAGTAGCCTGTCTAACCATGCCACTATCGGAGCGGCGTACTTGAAGTGGCTGAGTGACCAATAAAAAAAAGGCCTTGCTATTATCATTGCACATATTTGGATTTAAGATGGAATTCTACCCACAGAAGGTATAACCTCCGGAGGCACAACCCACGGGCCGAGGTGCCATGGTACTGTCTGCCTTGTACAACATGAGCTGCCCTGTTCGCCTACTCACCTGACGGTACCATACGATACTTGTGATTGGGCAAAAACAAGTTCTGTGAGTGATGCCGTATCGTTGCCGTTGGACCGAGATTGGACCGAGCAAGCGTGCGCGATGCCAAACTTCCGACGAGCGGCTTACCGGTATGTGCTACGAGATGATGAGAGAATGAAAGCTTATTTTCGAGAAACTCCCAACCACCTGTTGCATTGTGCCAGTGGAGATGACGCCATCCAGTGGACACGGAGTTCGTAACCTATATGATCATACTTGGATGAGATAGTGTGATGGGACCTTTGCACGTCTAAATTTAGTCTCGCCCATCCACAAACCCCTGTTGCTCGCCATCGCTAAGAATCCATAGGGCTGTGTTGTGCATCTCGCAATAATGTGGCGTGGGCCGGGGTTGCTAATCTGGGTCGCATACGCTATCGACAATCCGTATCCCAGAATGGCATCTCGTACGGGTGGATCACTTCACATGGCAGCATCGGGAGTGTCTGTTCGTATTGAGCAGAACATGGTCGCTCACACGTCAGTCATCGTTGAAGCAAGTGGCTGGCGTGATGAGTATATAAAAATCGTATGTTTCCAGCCTACATCTGTTCATCAACTCGAAAAGTTTCTTATCAACTCTCGCTTCCAACTAATTAGTTAACAGCCAACATTCGTTTGTGTGCTACATCAAAAGCACGACTCCCACTTAATCACAAATCCTCCAAACCCCTCACTCAGAGTTGCCAGCTACAAAAAGCAACATGAAGTACTCTTTCGTCGCCGCAGCCATCGTGGGCTCAGTATCCGCTGCTCCTTACTATCCAGTCGCAGTGCAGTCTGAGTACCCAGCTTCCAGCAAGACCCCCGACTACCCAGCCTCGAGCCACGTCCCCGACTACCCAGCTTCGAGCCATGTCCCCGATTACCCAGCCTCGAGCCACGTCCCCGACTACCCAGCTTCGAGCCACGTCCCCGATTACCCAGCCTCGAGCCACGTCCCCGACTACCCAGCTTCGAGCCATGTCCCCGATTACCCAGCCTCGAGCCACGTCCCCGATTACCCAGCTTCAAGCCATGTCCCCGACTACCCAGCTTCAAGCCATGTCCCCGACTACCCAGCTTCGAGCCATGTCCCCGATTACCCAGCCTCGAGCCACGTCCCCGACTACCCAGCTTCGAGCCATGTCCCCGATTACCCAGCCTCGAGCCACGTCCCCGACTACCCAGCTTCAAGCCACGTCCCCGATTACCCAGCTTCAAGCCATGTGCCTGACTACCCAGCTTCAAGCCATGTGCCTGAATACCCAGCTTCAAGCCACGTCCCACAGTACCCTGCTTCGAGCAAAACCCCTGGGCATCCCGCCTATCCAACTCCTAGCTCCAAGAGCCTTCCCCACGGTACTGGCTATCCTCATCAGCCTCACCCAACCAAGTCGGTCGAATACCCCCATGATGTTACCAAGACTATCACCAGCACCATGTATTCTTGGGTGCCATGCAGCACATCTGTAGGACACAACGATAAGACGACGTACTACTCCACTTACCTCACGGCTTCGACGTACACCACTATTTATACCACTGTCTACCCCCATGGCCCAGCTCCTACAACCGCCAAGCCAGCTCCTCCAGCGCCGACCAGTGACAAGCCAGTCTACCCTGCAGAGACACCTAAGCCCCACTCGCCTGTTGCTCCCGTTCCTGACAACTGCCCTGCACCAGTCACAACAACCGTCACTGTCTACCACCAGGCGCCTGTCACCGTGACCTACACTGAGGGAGGCAAGCCCCAGACAACAGTTGTTGCTCCTCCTGCTGGCCCCAAACCGACAGATGTGTACCCTGAGAGCCCAAAGCCCACCACTACGGCCCACCACGAGACACCCGAGGCTTCCGAGTACCCCGAGGCTCCTAAGCCATCCAAGCACTCAGATGCACCTAAGCCTTCTCACTCTGCTTCCGTTGGGCACTCAATCCCTGGCTACGTTGCTTCTTCCCCGGCTCCCTACCCCACCAGCAAGGTTTCTTCATCTTCGGTTGGCTATCCAGTGCACACCCCCAGCCCCTCAAGCACCATGGGTTACCCAGCAGTGACACCCTCTCCCTCTGCTTCCAAGTCTATTCCTTCGTACCCCGAGTACCCCGTCGCTTCCTCTTCTTCGAAAGAAGTTCCCAGCTACCCGGAATACCCTGCCTCTTCCCCTAAGCCTACACCTAGCCCTACAGGCTATGTGGCTACGCACTACTAGCTACACTCTACCGATCCTGTATGGACTGGTGTGGTGAAATGTTCAAATGGCCGATTCCGGCTTACGGCTTCCTAGGCGTCTGAGTGGCATTCTTGCCTTATGAACTTTATGAGCTCATGTCCCCCTCGGTTCATTAGGGAGCGTACATTCCTTAGTATATCGTATAATTGCAGCGTAGTTGTTCGTCGACATCGCATCAATATTGTTTAATTGGCATCTGACACTTTCTTTTTGGAGGACTTGTTCAGATTACAGCGCGCATCTTTAGCTTAGATAGACAGTGTTAGATAGGTGACAATTCAAAAGTTCCACCACACATGATACCTGACTGAAGTAATGAGAAAGATTAGGATAAACGTGAAAAGCTTCACTATCGTAAAGCTTGTGTTAAATTTGCCGTTTCCATAACGCATGGCGTCTGGTCGTACGTGTTATACTGTATTCTACTACGAGAAGAGGTAAGTACTGGGTACCTGGCTCTATTTTACCGGTACCGTCCAAGTCACCATACCATGCCCTGCCAGAGGAGCCATACCGGTACACTCGATCATCAACCAGCCAGAAACCACGGTGCTGAGGCCCAGTAATTGCATATACGCTACATCTGGGTGGAAATGACGCTCCATGAGGTTGCCATGCCAGAATGTGATCTTGAGCAGGTGGACAAAAGTCTTACACTAGCTCAAAAGCTTCTAGCACAAGTCCACCCTCCTCTAACCCTTCTATAGTCAACCTCGGATCCTCTCTCCTTCTCTCCCCTGACCTCATATCTAAAAACCAACGATCCGCCAACCTCGCACCCCTCACATATTTAATCTCGCAGCCTCCCTGACAACTCTCCACTGTATTTTGGATATCGCAGAAATGCGCTTGCCAATGCCCCGGCAAACTCCACAGCCGCGGATCCTCCCATGTCCTAAGCACACTATCTGTAGTCTGGAAACACCATTTGCGAGTCTCGTGCATCACGCCCATCCAGCCCGGTGGCAGCGGACCGAGTAAGCCCTCCCCGAGCATCAGACCCTGGATGTAACATGGACCTACGATCTGGTACTTTCTGCTGTCCAAGGTGTGTTGCGGCCGCAGTACAATTGGCACACTCGCGCCCGCCAGTACGGCGACAGCATCACCAGCCTTGACACTCGCAGGAGACACACCTAAATACCCTTTCTCTGTCGTGAAAAACACTTCTCCCCGCCGATCACTAGTAAGTTCCTTGATGTACGCTCTATGATTAGGTTCCGTGCACAACTCCGCATCGCCGCTGGACCATACGCACGCTATAAATGTGTCGCGGGATTCTGCGAACGTGGGTAGGTGACCATCGTAATACGCATCCTTGCAAAAGCCGTTGGAGAGGAGTAGGACGAAAGCGTCGAGGAGAGTTCCACCGAGCGGATACAGAGACTCCATGAGTCCGGGTGGCTCCCACGTGCGATACGTAGCGATTATGTCTGCGTGATTGTCGTCTTCATGCGTGCGCACAGCCAGGGGTTTGCGTGCAGGTGACACTTTACATACACCATCCACATCCACTCCTCTCACAACTATACCTCCATCCCCCGTACCCACATACGACTGCTGGGACCCAGCATGCGCATGCACAGCAAACAATCGCGATTCTGATTTCGGGCTCGCGTAGTCCGGGACAAACGAATTAAAACCTGGTGGACAGGTTTCGAAGTCACATGAGCGGAAGAGGTCGAGGGTCTGGAAGCGGGCGATATAGCGTAGCGTCATATCTTTGTAGACTTGAGCGGGAGTGAGAGAGTAATCTGGCGCGATGTGCAGGCCGGACATGGCGGTCGAGGTGGAGAGGTTGGCGTAGATGAGGTCGCGGGAGTCAAAGTAGTTGCAGAGGCTTGAGCGGTGGAGGGTGTATATTAAACTGTTGGTGTGGAAGAGATGGCGTTAGCATATAAAAATGGATCTTCGTCATCAGCGTCAATACCGTAACGTGTACTGTGTACTTCTGTGGTAGAGAACGCGGACTTGCGTACCTATCCGACCCCAAGTACCTAAACAACGAGCGACAGAACAAAATTTCCTGAACGCCGATATATTTCCTATCCATCTTATGTTCCACAAACACGCTCATCTTCTCCAAACTTCCCCAATCCACCTTCTTCTTACCACACAGAACCCGCACCTCCGACGCCAACTGCACCTCCTGCCTAATCCACAGTCTACTAAACCATGGTCTGCGCAGAAACCTACTCAACGCCATCCAGTGCTCCGGACTCAGTGCCGAGTCCTCGGGCCGCTGCTCCAGGACCTGCGCCTCGCTCCCGGGAAGCGTGCGGTTAATGCCCCGGTGATCCCACGTCAACTCGACACCTTTACTTATTCGCTGGATGATGTCCAGAGCCAACGGCGTACTTTCGTCTTCTGGGCCGAGCCAGACTACGACGCGCGAAGCTTTATTGTAAATCTGTCCCATGCGGGCTACTTCCTGGCCCTTTTCGGTGAGATTCGTCTGGTCGATACATACGGCGTCGATCCAGAGCACTCGCGGGAGATCATGGTGGCGTAGATGTTGCAGTGCGGTCATGAGGTTAGTGCGGACGTTGAGATACTGCAGGCTAAGCTTTTCGCCGCCGACGGTGTTGTGCTTCTGCCAAATGTACAGCTTCTGGTGGGCTTGCGTTGCGGAGCCCCATGTGTACGAGAGGCATTCATAGGGTGTGCGAGGTTCGTCTTGGAGCCTTTCGTGGATGATGGAGATGTAGACGTCATCTGAGAATTGTCCGGGCAGCAAATTGAGGAGTCTGATGGCATTTCCTGGTGGATCTAGGACTTGGTATACAAGAAGGCCTTCCTCTGCCATTATTGATGGGTAATGACATTCTTGTTAGTGACGGCGAAGCCAGAGCTTAAGACTGCTCCCGTATAGCGGGGAACTTGGTAGAGAGGGCTGATGCTTACTATGTACATCGGGTAAATAATCCTAGATGGATGTAGAAGGGGGGTAAGCTGAGGCTGCATGTGCAGATAGTTGCATACCGTGTCCATGGACATGATAAGCTGCGTTGCGTGACAATACTGACAAGCTACAAATGATAAACAACATTATAATACTCGTTCATCAATTCCTACTTGATTACAATCGCCTTCTGCCGCAGCTATGCCTGGTGCTGGCTTGGGAGAAAGTTGACGGGATGCGGATGTTGATCCGCTTGTGAGAGCCTGAAGTCAGAAGCCCTAATGAATGTTCTGTGGTCTATGACCTTTGGTGGCTGCGGCTGGAGCAGTACCGGTAGGTGGATGTACTGTAGCTAGAGCAGGGCCTAGTACCTCTAGGTATAGGCTCTGAATCAGTCACGGATCACGATGGTTGTAAGCACGGCTGTCGCTCAGCGTGAAAGTCGTGATTGCTACTAGCAATAGTCCTTGGGCGTCGTAATCAGTCACGTGACTGCCTCGCAACCACTACGGCACTGGTAGCTCGCAGGGGCGGCAGGGCGTCCTTCCAGCCTTCTGCCTTGGTATCGTGGACGCGGCGTGTTGTGTCAGTCACAGTGTTCTGACTCAAGGTTGTAACACTAGCCTACGACATCTATATTAGCAAGACACCTCTACAGCCTCTTGAAGGTGGCTACTCTAGGCTAATATGCTACCGTACTCTTTGCATGCAACATCTCCAAGGTGGGGCAATTGATGGGGATTACCGGTACCGTAGCCAAGTCCAACGTAGCCAGACTAGGTTAACCATCACGTTTTGGCCTGGTGCTTGTACCGAGGATAACAGACGTTAGACCGCGCATATCGGTGCATTATAAGCGGCAACAAGATAAATATGTCTAGGACTCCCTTGACAGGACTGATAACCTGTTTGATACTGCTTAATGCATTCTTGAATACCTGACCCGACCATTCATACGCAACACGCCACAAATTATCATGTCTCCCGCAAAAGTCGCCAACCTTGATTTCGAGAAATTCTACAACATCATCGATGGCAAGCAGCGTGGCTCGGATCAGACTCACCATGGCGTCAACCCTTCAACTGGCAAGGAGCTCTGGGGCGTGCCAGTTGCGAGCGAAAAAGACCTAGACGACGCTGTCGAGGCTGCGAAGAAAGCCTTCCCCGCCTGGCGGGATGCCGGTATTGAGAAGCGCAAGCAAGCCATGGGCAAGCTCGCTGAGCTTTACAGTGATTACACTGACGAGTTCACCAATCTGCTCTGCGCCGAGTTGGGCAGGCCGGTAGGCTTCACTTTCCGAGAATACTCGCAGACTTGCTCATACCTAAATGCAGAGAAAATTCGCAGCCCTTGAAGTCGGTGGCGTCGTAGGATTCTTCAACCACCATATTTCACTTCAAATACCCAGTGAAACCTTTGAGGATAACGAGAAGACGGTTTACACAGAATACATGCCGCTTGGTGTTTGTGGAGGTATGTGATCTATCTGTCTAGAGCCGTCATGGTACTAATTCTGTTCTAGCTATCTGCCCGTGGAACTTCCCTCTCATTCTTTCCTGTGGAAAGATTGCGCCTGCTTTATTGACCGGTAATTGTATCATCGTCAAGCCGTCACCTTTCACTCCCTACACCGCTCTCAAGTTTGCTGAGCTCGCACAAGAGGTCCTTCCTCCTGGTGTCCTTCAGGTAGTCGGTGGTAATAACGACCTGGGAGTGTCCATGTGCAAACATCCAGACATTTCTAAAATTTCCTTCACTGGTTCGACCGCTACTGGAAAGAAGGTGATGGAAACTGCGGCAAAGACGCTAAAGCGCGTCACCCTCGAGCTTGGAGGTAACGACGCTTCCATCATCCTTCCCGACGTGGACATCAAGAAAGTCGCCCCCGAGGTGGTTATGGGTGCATTCCAGAACAGTGGACAAGTGTGCGTAGCGACCAAGCGCATCTACATCCACGAGTCTATCTACCAGGAGTTTGTCCAAGAGATGGTCAACGTCACAAAGACATTCAAAGTTGGCAACCCGCACGACGGTGACAATATGCTAGGGCCCGTGCAGAACCAAATGCAATACGAGCGCGTCAAGGAATTTTTCGTGGATAGCAAGGCAAAGGGCTACAAATTTGCCGTCGGTGAGCCAGACGTTCTAGCATCAGAGGGTTACTTCATCCAGCCCACCATCATCGACAACCCGCCCAACGATTCCCGCATCGTACAAGAAGAGCCATTTGGTCCGATTGTACCTACGCAGCCGTGGTCTGATCTCGATGAGGTCATCGCACGCGCAAATAACACTAGGGCTGGTCTTGCTGCATGTGTATGGGGCAAGGACGTTGAGAAGGCGGCGAAGGTTGCACGACGACTAGAAGCTGGCTCTGTATTCGTCAATTCCTTTGAAAAGCTGATACCTCAGGCTTACTTTGGCGGACAAAAGGAATCAGGTATTGGTGGCGAGTGGGGTAATACTGGTGTGCTGGCCTACTGCAATCCTCATGTCATCCACGTCTACAACTCATAGACTGCTTTCAAGCTATCATAGTATAGTGACCACAATTCTACATGTTAGGGAAGAATGGAATGGTAACTACCAACTAATTTCAAGCTAATTTGACCTTTGGTGAATGTCGATGATACTTAGTCCGGATATAACGGTGGCGAAGTTTGTTAATTCAGTCCATGGATCCCGTTGACACATTGAGCCTATGCTGGAGCAGTAGCACACTGAACCATGAAAAGCCCACAAGCATCGCCGTCAGTTGGAAGTCTCACATTCATAGCTATATATGCTCGAAAACCCAGTGGATACTCAATACTCGAATATTCAATTGGAAAGCTGAAAATGTACAATGGAAACAGTCGCAACCTCCTTGCCCAATCTTTACTTCTGACAGTGCTATTCTATTTAAGAGCATCGCAAAGCCCAGTGTACGCCGCCTTCGCTTTGTAACTACCATCAAACAACAAAGGTGTATCTTTCGCCCTCCACGAGTCCGGATCAGCAACTCCCCAAACCGTAACGCCCACACAATTTTCCACGTCCAGACACGCAGTCACAGCGGTCTGATAATCACTAGCTGCAGCACCCTTGATGTCTAGCTCGGTAATCGCGCATTCATCCACTACTTGGCACAGACTCTGTAATGCGGCGGGAAAATCTGCAATTGGCCAACTATTGGCAAGATGAGCCTGGGAGCCAATACCGTCAATGGGGACGCCTGCTGCAACCCATTCCTTCACTTTGCGCGCCATAGCTTTTGTCTTTGCGTAAGATGGGGAATCTAGGTTGTAGTCGTTGATGTAGAGCTTTGCGTTTGGATCGGCGGCACGGGCCGTGTTGAAGGCGAGGGCGACGAAGTCCTCTCCCAGAACATTGTAGAAAACCGAGCTACGAAAAGAGCCATCTTCGTTGAAAATCTCATTCACGACGTCCCAGGCGTAGACTTTGCCCTTGTATTGACCCATGAGCTTCTGTATGTGAGACACCATTACTTCTTGCAGGGTCGTCTTATCGGAAATGGAGGACACCCAGTTCGGGAGTTGAGAGTGCCAGACTGTAGTGTGGCCACGAATCAGCTTAGAGTTTGTTGTGGCAAAGGACACGAGAGCGTCGGCACCAGATAGGGTGAATGTGTTTTGCACATTTTCTGTAGCATCCCACTTCATGCTAGCGTCGTTCATTATATTAGTACATTGCATAATGGTCCATGACATGAGCTTCACGGATTAGTCAAGAAATTCGACATACCTATTCTCAGGCGTGACCTGGCCAAAGTTGTCTATGACAATCTGTTTAGTGTCTCCCTTGGCAAGGACCCCACGGTCGGTGGCCACACCCATATACTTCTTGCCATGTGCCTTGAACAAAGCATCAAGAGAACAGTCTGTTCCACCACTTCCATTGTTGGGAATGGAGCTGGAAATCGGCGCCACGCTGGCGACCGGTGACGAAATCACAGCAGTAGAGGTGGTCGCCACAGCCGTAGCGAGTGTCGTCGAATTAATAAAGGGTACAGACGCATTTCCAGAAGTTGGAGGAGCAGCAGAGGGTTCAATAAGAACACTGGTCCCATTGATCGGTGGTTCTGGTACCGGGGTGGGCTCATTAGCGAGGGTAGTATTGCCAACAGTCGATGTAGAAGGATTTCCGGCTTCCTGGCCAGCAACACATTGACTGTAGTAATCGTTGTACTTGGTACAGGTCCAGCCATTAGCGCAAGTTGTCTCGCCTGTGTGCGTCGAACCACCGCATTGACCGTAGGGTTGTACGGCGGCAAGAACGGCAGTTGTGGATGAAAGACCAACAACGGCGAAGTAAATGGAAGATCCGCGAATATGCATTATCTTGTCTAACTGGCCCCGAATTGGTCGTGGCGGATGTAGGAAGGGAATAACAAAGGCTCAACTTCCAATATATTGATACGGTGGTGGTGGCTTTCGAAAGAATGTAGGGGTAAAGAAGGGACGGATCAAAAATGACCAAATATGCTGACCAGATGGATCACGCATCGAACGCAATGGCGTGCGGGTGAGCCGCTTATATTAACATCGAGAACGTCCAAACTGAAGGATTGGTTGGTGGGTCGATAATGTCTAGTTCTCGAGGGCGTTGTTTCAGGATCCCTTGAAACACCCATCCTGGAGATCATTACAGGGCAGGAAAAACTTCATCCGTGTATTGAGCGAATAAGCAGCTAGGCAAACTTGTATGATCCTGGACGCAAAGGAATGAGGAGGCATCAATGAGATTACCAATGACATGATCCATGCTGGTCGGCGTAGGGCTATGTGTGACGCCTGGGATAGGTAAATTCCCCTTATTCAGAATCCAAATTGACATTCATGCCCGTCCCAGGCTCTGGGTGTAGCAAGTTAGAAGTATACATCGCCTATACCCGTTGCAGCTACAATGACATGCCGCTGGTGGCTACTATGCAAAATCTAGAATGGTGAGGAAGCGCTCTGGAACAACGACTATACAACATAGTGATATACACATAACTCGGGCAGAGACTTGACTATACTAAGCCCAATCGCAAGCTAACAGCACGACGATGCGCTTCAAGCTCTTCAACGCGCGCAAGCTCCATAACTGCAGCTCCAACATTTTCGAGACCTTCTCTTGTCAATTGAGAACTTGTGATGTGCTTGACGTAGGATGCCAAATTGACGCCAGAATATTGCTTCGCGTAGCCGTATGTGGCTATCAAGATGAATTAGCGAATACAGGATCTACTAGCGAACAGGTAGACTTACGCAAGGAGTGGTTCACACCTGCAGAGTAATCACCAACACTCTCAGGAGTCCACTTGCCCACAAAGACACTGCCAGCATTTTCCACCAGGTCAACGACTTTCTCTGCATCCTCGATCTGTAAGATGAGATGCTCAGGGGCGTACTCGTTGCTCAGCATCATGGCTTCTTCGATCGAGCTCACAGCAAGTGTAATGGAGTGCTCAATTGCGCCGCGAACGATGTCTACGCGTGGAAGCGCCATAGCTTGGTTGTGGAGCTCGTCCTCGATGGCAGCCAATTGGGACTCATTTAGTCCTACTGCGATCAAAATGACCTGTGAGTCTATACCGTGCTCTGCTTGACTGAGCAAGTCAGAGGCGACAAAGGCTGGATTGGCAAACGCATCTGCAATCACCAGAACTTCACTTGGCCCTGCGGGCATATCGATGCTAACACCTGCGTTGGTATCGTTGGAGACATGCATCTTTGCTGCTGTCACGAACTGGTTGCCGGGCCCCAGAATCTTGTCAACCTTGGTAACACTTTCAGTACCATATGCCATGGCTGCAACAGCTTGCGCACCGCCAGCGAGGACAATGGACTCTGCGCCGACCTTGTGAGCGACATATACGACCTCGGGTGTCACTTTACCATTAGAGCGCGGAGGCGTTGCGATAACAATCTTTTTGCAGCCAGCCACCATAGCTGGTACACCCAGCATGAGTGCAGTGGATGGCAAAACGGCAGTACCACCAGGAACATAGAGCCCGACGCGTTCAATTGGTCGAGCGAAGCGCGAACAAACAATGCCTGGCATTGTTTCCACCCTTAATGGCTTGTCCTCTTTCTGCGCAGCGTGGAATTTGCGAATGTTTTCGAAAGACACATCAATGGCTTTGGAAGTTTCTGGCGCTAATTGCATCAGCTCTGGAGGAAACGGCGCTCTCAAAACAGGCGATGTCAATGAAGTCGCCTTCTCGAACTTGTGCGTGTATTCGAGAAGTGCAGCGTCTCCTCTTGTCCTTACAGCCTCAATGATGGGCTTGGCAATGTCGACAATTTTCTCGCTTCCGCGTTGAGCTGGGCGTTGTAACGCGGCCGTGATGGTATCCGGGGTCTCGTTGGCAGTGATGTATCGTCTCATCTGAATGCGACCGTGTCGTGTGCCCGCTGGGTCCTGCTTACTTTTTGGCACCGACGCAGCTTCCTCGACAGACACGGTCGTACTAGGGCCATTGGGAGTTTGACTCGTAGCAGCAGCGGCAGCCTGAGCAGCGAATGCTGGTTTGGCATCCCCTTGACGTCGTTTGACCTTGATGCTCTTAGCGTCGAGATTGCGTTCGACATGCTCTAATGAGACTCCAGCAGCCACGCACTTGGTTAAAGCAAAGTAAAAGAGGTCGGCGGCTTCAAATGCGATTTCCTGCTTAGTTTTGGCGTCGCACAGTTCTGTTGCTTCTTCGAGGATTTTGGCTCTTAACAGTTGCTCGTCCTGATATAGTCGGGCGGTATAGGAGCCCTCGGGGGCTGAAGCTTTACGGCTTTCGAGTGTTTTCTGAAGACGCGACAGGCCGCTATACTCTCCAAAGCAGGTTGGGGTTGCTAGATGACAGAAGCCCCGGCCCTTCTGTCGTACGACGAACTGTAGGCAATCACGATCACAATCTAGCAACATGGAGACGAGTTCCTGCACATCACCACTACTCTCGCCTTTATACCACAGACCCCGTTTCCGGCTCTGATACACGCCGCGTCCCGTGCGCAGGCTCTCGGCCACACTCTCCTCACTGCTGTATACCAGACCAAGGGCTACGCCGCGCTCGTCGGTGACCAAGGTGGTGAACAAGCCGTCCGGTCGGTCGCTGGTGGCATTGGCCATGAGGAGCTTCGCGACGCTCAACGCGGCAGGCTGTTGCTGCGGATCGACGGTGAGGTGCTCGGCGGGTATGATGGGTATGGTGGAGAGCTTGGTCAGCGGCAGGACACTATCCATACGAGCCTCTGCAAACGACACGAAGACATTGGCTCGATCTGGCCCTTGCTTGGTCGGCCACGGCTCGTCGACTTTGACGTGTTGGACGTGGTGCATATAGAGGTCGACCTGTGGGGTCGCCGCCAGGGCTTCGGTGAGGTGCGCTGTCGTATTGCCGGATAGGACGAGCACGAGGCGGTCCTGGGCGATCTTCTCGGATAGGAGCGCATAGAGCTGCGGGCGGGTGACGAAGACCTTGGCCGCGCCAGCATCGAGAAGGGCAACGACATCATTGATGGCGGTGATGGCGTCGACGGCAACGTAGCTGGCGAAGCGGCCGACGGATTGCTTCAGGTGAGCCAGGGCCTGGTCAATGGCATCGTCGGTGACTCGAAAGAAGACATTGCCGATATAGGACAGTGCATCGACACTCAAACCCCGCGTTGAACTGGCGTAGTTGGCCAGGTCAATGGCAGCGATCAGAGCGGGAGCCATGTGTTCTGTGCGGGGGCTACTCGCTACACGGCGATGCGCTGGTATCAGGGAGAAAGAAGAATGCCGACTGCTATACTGCCGCTGAGGCCCTCGAGGTGTGTGTGTGTATGTATGTATGTTTGCATAGTACCCTAGGTATACAAGTCTTTGTTAGCGTGGACTCACTTTGAACACACCAAGGGGGGAAAAAAAGATAAAAAAAAATTGCACCTGGGATTCAGCAAGAGTGACCAGCCATCCACCAAAGCTAGCCAGCCCAGCTTGACATTATTTCATTACCCTAGCACCAGTAGAGTACCATATCTCTGTCGTGTCATTCGCGCCCGGTCAGCGTTCCGATCTACCCCGCCTTTGATTGCTCCCGAGCTCCTGATCGATGACGCCAACGCCCACCAGGGAAGATCAGAGGCGGAGAGAGTAGACAGCAAGGGAAGCACGACGAGACACGACGAGACACGACGAGACACGACGAGACACGACGAGACACGAAGAGACACGACGAGACACGAAGAGAGAGACTTCAGAGGGAACAGTCGAGAGATTCCAGTACCCCAAAGCATTACTGCACACACTGCACACTCATCACCGTCTATCCTGCCTGCTCCCAATAATCATGTCATACTCGCCCCCCACCACTGCGAAGCCCTTCACCCTCCACATCTCAGACCAAGAGTATTCCGAATGGCATCAGCTTCTCCAACTCTCCCCTCTGCCCCCTGATACCTGGGCAGGCCGACAAGAAGACCGTCGTTTTGGCCCCTCACGGAAATGGCTCTCGGAGACCAAGGAGTATTGGCTCAACCAATACGACTGGCGCGCCCAAGAAGCCCACATCAATTCTTTCCCAAACTACAAGATGCAGATTGAGAATGTCGACGTCCATTTTGTCGCCCTCTTTTCGCAGAACAAGAATGCGATTCCCATCATCTTCATGCATGGATGGCCCGGTAGTTTTATAGAGTTCTTGCCCATGTGTCAAGTCATTAGGGAAAAGTATAGTGCAAAGGACTTGCCGTATCATATCATCATTCCCTCGTTACCAGGCTATACGCTCAGCAGGGTGCAGTCTGTGGAGGAAGAGTGGACCATGGCGGACAGCGCGAGAATCATGAATCAGCTCATGCTGGCTTTGGGTTTTGAAAAGTACCTTGCGCAGGGAGGAGATGTGGGAAGTTTCCAGGCAAGGTTGCTCTCGCAGGAATATGAGGCCTGCGTCGGCTGTCATTGTGCGTGCAAATCGCCCCTTCTTGCCGCCCTGTATCGGGCGCTGACTGAAGAGTTTTGCAGTGAACATGTTTACTACCCCTGATCAACCTGATGAGAACACGCTCTCCCCTCTCGAAAAGAAGGCCCTCGATCGCGCTGCGACATGGCGTGCCAGCGGAACAGCGTACGCCCAGGAACATGGTTCTCGACCTAATACCATTGGCGCTGTGCTCTCGTCCAGCCCCCTCGCTCTACTCGCCTGGTAAGCCATCCATTCCCTCCCACTATTTCCCATAATCCGCCATCACCCCTCATGTACAAGCTAAATTTCAATCCAGGATTGGCGAAAAGTTTCTCGAATGGACAGACGAGGACCCCTCCCTCGATACAATCTTAACAAACATCTCCCTCTATTGGTACACCTCCTCGTTTCCGCGCTCAATCTACCCTTACAGAGAGCTGTTCGGACCCAACCGGTCAGGCTTCAAGTTTCACCAAAAGCCCACGGGCTTCTCTTTCTTCCCTCACGAACTAGATCCTGGGATCAAGTCTGTTTTGGAGAAGCATGCCAACCTGGTGTTCTACAAGCAACACGAACGAGGCGGGCATTTTGCCGCGTTGGAAAAGCCTAGAGAGTTTTTCGAAGACGTCGAGGAGTATGTGGGAAAAGCTTGGAAGGTATGATTGCGCAGGGGAGGTTTTGGCGTGGGGTTTAGACTGACGTGTGCGCAAGCGCGCCTGGTCGTTCTCGTCGAAAATGTAGGAGTGGAACAGGGCTCAGACAATGACTTTGAAGCGTGATAATAAGAGGGAATTAGTCTACACGGACTGAACTCTACCCATAGAGCTGGCTGCGTGACATCGATTTTCTTTCTGACATGAGTGGGTATATCGAGCCTGCTAGATTACACTCGTAGCATAACACCCTCCTACTCGTCGTTCAACGATTAAAATGCCCATGGATTCATAATCTTCCCTCTCCTCCTTGCTTCAAGCATCCTCATCGCTAAGCTCTTCCATGTCCACGTCATCCTCATCCGCCGACTCGGCTCCAAAGTCTTCTTGGGCACCCCTCCCATCTGCCTGCTCAGCCTGCTTCCTTTTCTTATCATCCGTCTTCCTCGCGTCCTCCAACATCTTCGCCTTTGCCTCTCGCGACTTTCTTTGGCCTGCCACGTACGCGCCTAAAGGCGTTTTCTCCCAGCCCAGCTCTTTGAGGAAACTTTCAACCCCGGCGCGGTCATTGGGCGCAAAGTCAATCTTCGCTCGTTTTTCTTCGACCCATCGCGAGTTTGCCTCGAGTTTCTGCACTAACAACGCTACGAGCGCACTGATCTTCGCATTGCGGTTTCCAGTGCTCTTCTTCGTCATGGATTTGACCCAGCGCTTCAGCATAACGATGACAGGAAGTGCTAGTTCTGGGAACGCAATGTTCTTGGTCCAGAGGATGAAGAATTCGGCTAGAAGCTCGGCGACTTGCTCACCCACGCCATCTTGGTAAATTCGCGTTCGTAGATAAGCTTTTGTTGCGCGGATCGTGGTACCAAAGTCAAGAGCTTTCAGCGTGCTAGGCTTCGGTGGCTTCTTCATTTCTGCTGAGTTGAGGACTTCGACAAGGGCCGGCGCGAGAGGAATGTAAGTTGCTGTCGCGGAGGAGATTCGAAGAAGTGAGCGCACAAGTTGGAATCGAAGAGGGAAATATTGTGCGGTTGGAATCAGTCGCATCGCGCCGAGCGTGACTTGGACCACGGGGTAGATGAGCGGTCGAAGTGGCGATGGTTTTCCAGACTCCGCCTCACGCAGAGACTCACAGTGAGCTGCTACCACGCGGGACCAAAAGTCTAGTGAGTGAATATACTGCCAATTGTATACGGTTTTGTAAGAGTCCTTGGTTTTGTTGGTGATGCTCGTTCGTAGATGGATAGCGAGTTGGCGGATGAAGCCAAAGCCTGTCGTGTAGCCAACGGTAGGATCGATGCCCCAGAGCTCGGATGCAGTGTTCTTCATTAAGTTGATGCCCTGAATGTTGTGTACAGTGGTGTTCCTTGCGCCCTTGACCAGTCCCTGGTACACTTGCTTCAACACAGTCTCGCGAATACTAGGATCACCAATGACAAGCAATCGGCGGAGGACCAAAAAAGCGGACAGTCGGCTCATCTCGTTATTTGCGGAATCTGACCACACAGACGAGACCGACCGTACGACTTCACGCACAATCTTCTTGAAGGACAAGACGTACGGCAGCAACGATGATAGCGAGTCTAATGTCATGCGCAGTGTGGAAGCATCAGACAAGTTCTCGAGGAGATGGTGGATTGAGACAGTATGTGACTTGAGGAGCGGCGTGAGGGTGCGAAATTTCTTTGATTCGGTGGGCACACGGCTGTTAGTGTCAGCAATATGTAAGCCGGCCAAGGTATTTGTACTGACATCTTGCCTCCAGCGCTCTCCTTCACGGGCAGGTGGTGTTGAAGCACCTTAGGGACGAGCTGGAGCGTGCTAACGAGGACCTCATGGTACACTAGATGATGCGTCAGACCTGAGAACATAGTCGTCGATGGGGGAAAAGGGTACCTTCGGAGTCCGATATGGTGTACTTGTATTCTTTTCCTGTCTGATCGTCGTTCAAATGTGCTGCTGCCCGGAAAGCTAGGACGACCTCCTTCATGGCTCGAAGAGACGACTTGGACTCCATGGACTCTTTCCACTTCTGCACAGTCTTTCTTGTGAGTTCGTTGCTCCCCGTGGCATCGCTTTCGTCATCCGAAATCTCCTCTGACGCTTTTGCTTTTGTCCCGTTCTTCTCGGTCTTCTTCGTCTTCTTCTTTCTTGGCGTCGTTTCGTCTTCGCTGGCGCTGAGCGCATCGATTTCTGCAAGGTCGGCGTCTTCGGCAAAGTCCAGGAGCTCGGCATCGTTCTCTTTGAGGTACTTGTAGAAGTCAGGGTCCTTGCTGGCCAGCCCAGCGAGTTGCTCCTTGTGCGCATCTGCATCGTCACCAGAGTCGCTGTCAGATGCCGACTCCAGGTCAGAAGTCCGCGGCTCAACCAGTTCGTCGTCAGAGCCGGCCGACTCCACTGGAGTGCGCTTCCGCTTGCCCGTTTTCACTTTTGGCTTCTTGGTCATCTCAGGCACCTGGAAGCCACCCTGGAAGAAGTGGTCCATGGACATGTCGGCGAAGCCATCATCTTTGGACCCATTTGCCTTGGGTTTTGCGCTATCATCACCCTCGAGAGCCTCGGCTTTGGCGTTATCTCTGGCCTTGCGCTCCTTCTTCTTCACGTCCATCTGCTTCTTCTGCTTAATCTTGGCGACATCCTTGCGGCGCTTGAGGACATCGTGTAGCTTGTTCTTTTCGAACTTCTTGGTTGCCTTGGAGACGGGCATCTCGACGTAGTCCGCAGTTGTGCGGGGTACTGGCGTCTTTAGCACGTTGTCGTGGTCGTTGTAATAGTGCTGGTGCTGGTGGACTGGTGGTGATGCTGCTCCCTGAGGCTTGCTCGAAGACCAAAAAAAAACACTAGTCGGCTTCAAAAAAAGTGGGGAGGTTTGTTTCGCTTTGCAGGGTCCAGCCCTCTCCCGAGGTAGGCATTAAGACCATGCAAGTTACTTAACCTACATGTTCCCATACAGTACATATTCCTAGTCTGAGCGTGATCCTCTTTGCCTAGCGCACCATTTTCTTTGAAGGTAGACAGCAGAAACTGTGTCGCATAAATCACAGCATCGCTCCAAACGAGAACTCTGCCACAAATGTATCCCAATCGCCAGCTGGCCTATGCGCCAACACCCTACATGCCACGCTCGGCACTCTCTGCGACCATCAACCTCGACGAGGTATGCGACGTAGTGGTCCCGCTGCTCACTGCCCTCGCGCACCCGCTGACTCCTTTCCCCCCTCCTTTCCCCGTAGGAGGTCAAGCTGTCGACAACGAATGCCGAGCGTGACCTGAACGACTCGCTGGCCGAAATCTACAGCATCATTATCACCCTCGACGCGATTGAGAAGGCCTATCTGAAAGACTCCATCGCCGAGGCTGACTACACCGAGACATGCAACCGCCTGTTGAAGCAATACAAGTCCAACTTGGCAAACGATACGGTCGCCAATGCATTTGGGGATCTGGACAAGTTCACAAAGGAGTGGCATGTGCGTCATCTTCGACTATGCGCGCCTTTGGCTGGCTGTATGCTGACCCGATCTCAGATGGAATGTCCTCGTGCCCTGGAGCGGCTGCGGGTAGGCATCCCAGCTACGGTCGAACAAGGTCCATCCAAGCCCAGCCAGCAGGGCGATTTTGCCGACGCGACGCTGGTCATGAATGCAACAGAAAACTTCATTACCTTGCTAGACGCCATCAAGATTGGACTCGTGGAAAAGGACACGCTGCATCCCCTGCTTGTCGAGATCATACAGGCTGTGAACAAGGTGACGGACAAGGACTTTGAGAGCAAGGGCAAGATTGTGCAGTGGCTCATCACGCTGAACCAAATGCGGGCGTCAGAGAAGCTGGACGACGAGCAAGCACGCGAGTTCCAGTTCGACATGGATCAGGCGTACTACGGCTTCAAGACGACCCTGAAGAATAACTGACACTTGCAATGACCACATGCTCGGTGGATAGGCGTTGTGCCGCCCAGTACTTGAATATGTACTATACCATATCCTGCATGGGAGTGTGTTTCTCGTGCCAAGGGGGGCCTACATGGTGCACCAAAAAGTGACTTAGGTACTAGTTAGCGCCGCCTCAGCGAACATGGATTTGTTGCGCAGCTCACCCGCCAGTTCGCTGCAATGCGACACCAGCATACATCTGCGCCTTGATGACAGCGAACGTCATGTCCACGCTGCATGGTATGTTGCATCGACACCTCTTCCTAGCCTCTTCTTTCTGCTAAAGAGGTTCGACAGTGTTCGACCTACCTCAGCTCTACACCAAGCCCGCAGCACACATCCTTCTCGAAGCCCTTGCGCTTCTTACCACGGTCCCGCCGTCGTGGGAGAAGAGCCGTGCGTCTGGCCCAAGCAATCAGAGCGGAGATGCGGTTGCAGGCCAGATAGACATCAATCCCGAAGGCGTCACACGTTACCTTACCAGCATTGTCAGCAGTGGTTTGCGCTGGATTGAGGATGAGGATGCCAAAGAAGCGATATACAAGCAAGCCAGTGCTAGACTGAGCGAACGGTCAGGTCGCTCTGCCATGGGGTCCATGTCGCGCACCTTTCAAATACCTACTGCGACCAACCCTTTCGAGCTCAGTATTCATGAGCCTGCAATGACTGGCGATGAACTTGGCCTGAAGACATGGGCTGCCTCATATCTTCTCGCCAAGCGCCTGCATAAATTCCATTTGACGCCGTCAGAGGACACCCGGAAGCTCCGTGTCCTGGAGCTTGGGTCAGGCACTGGTCTCGTAGGACTTGCAATGGCGGGGCTGGGCGCCCATGTGCACCTCACCGACATGTCGTCGATATGTCCAAACCTTGCACGCAATGTGCGAGCTAATTATCACACAATATCTCAGAACAATGGCTCGGCCCGCACAGCTACTCTGGATTGGAGTTGCCCTGCCTTGTACGAGCCGTTCGACGACCATGTCACTCCCTACGGAGCCTCCAATGTACCAGAAAAATTCCCACTCATCCTTGCAGCAGACTCGCTGTACGCACCGGATCATCCTCGTATGCTTGCGAATTCCATCGCTCAATGGCTTTCAAGAGAGGATGAGGCCAAAGTCATTGTAGAATTCCCATATCGTGACGCGTACCTGCCACAGATCAAAGACTTTCGCCAGCGTATGTCAGACATTGGACTAGAAATTGTAGACCAAGGAGAGGAGAATGGTTTCGACGATTGGCAATCGTCAACAAACTATGGGGCGGACGAGGATGAGGACGATGCTGTCATCGTAACGTGCTGGTGGTCATGCTGGGCCTGGAAAGCTGCTGTTGGCAGAGATGAGTAACGCCCGTGTGAGCTTGATCTCACTGACCGTCGATATTCAAGCCCGATTCTTCCGGCGTCGCGGATAATGGCCGACCAGGAGTGTCCGCAAGGCCCCACCATTCTACTCAGATGGGTTTGATTTGGCTTCACGCACATTGACGAACGGTGCGCTAAAACGCAAAACGCCATCGGTAGCTGCGCCGACAGTCATGGATAGCTCTTTGCAAGCAGCAGTGTAAACGCCGGGTAATTAGCTCGGATAATTGCTAGGCATCCACAAGCCCGGCTGCAATCGAGGAGTGCATCCAACCAGTTGGTCGTATGGTTTTACCGTGCAGCTATGCTCTGCGGTCCACCGATGCTTGGCCATGTCTTTTTAGTTGCACGTACACATTCTATAGTTTGTTCGCCGTTCCAAAAAGTTCCACTCTCTGTTCTCCTCGTTGCTATAGACAATCGGTGTGAATTTCAAGATGACGACACAGACATCTTCGCAGAAGGTGAGCTCCATTGCCCCGCCATCATCTACTTACCCCTCCATGCATCACGTAACGCGCGCCACATGCGTGCTACACAACCTGACGAGACGGCTTCCACTGGGCATTTAGCAATGCTCACACAAGACTCAGAACCCTTCGTTCGTGCTCCAAGAACCCAACAAAGTCAGATACGAAGACCGACCGATTCCTGAGCTCCCTTCGCCATACGATGTCATTGTGAAGCCAAAGTGGACTGGTATCTGTGGCTCAGATGTGCATTACTGGGTCCATGGCCGCATCGGCCACTTCATCGTCGAGAAGCCCATGGTCCTCGGCCACGAATCTTCAGGCATTATACATGCCGTTGGCGACAAAGTCAGGACTTTGAAGATTGGTGATCGAGTTGCCATGGAGCCTGGAGTTCCCTGCAGACGCTGCGTACGCTGCAAAGAGGGGAAATATAACTTGTGCCCAGACATGGCATTCGCAGCGACACCACCGTATGACGGAACGCTTGCAAGGTATTACACTCTCCCTGAAGACTACTGCTACAAACTACCCGACAATATGAGCATGGAGGAGGGTGCGCTGATGGAGCCCACTGCGGTTGCAGTACACATTACACGACAGGCAGCTGTCAAGCCGGGTGACTCTGTAGTCGTCTTTGGTGCAGGTCCTGTAGGCTTGCTATGTTGTGCTGTGGCAAAGGCATATGGAGCAAAGAAGATTGTAACAGTTGACATCAACGACGAGAGGATGCAATTTGCCCTCAAGTACGCCGCCAACACAAGTTTCAAGAGTCAAAGAGTGAGCGCGGAAGAGAACGCTGCCAACTTGATCAAGGAATGCGGGTTAGACGCCGGTGCCGATGTCATCATCGATGCATCAGGGGCGGAACCGTGTATTCAGATGGCGATACATGCGTTGCGTATGGGTGGCACCTATGTTCAGGTACATCTCCATGGACTTTGTCTCGGGTCTGGACAGAAACAGGTCACTGACAGCATCACAGGGCGGCATGGGCAAGCCCGATATCAACTTTCCTATCATGGCCATGTGCACAAAGGAACTCAACGTCAAAGGCTCCTTTCGCTACGGTTCAGGTGACTACCAAACTGCCATTGATCTGGTTGCTAGCGGACGGATATCCATCGGTGAATTGATCACGGGCAAAGTCAAGTTTGAGGATGCAGAGAAGGCATTTGCAGATGTCAAGGTGGGCAAGGGAATCAAGATTCTGATCGAAGGGCCTGGGGAGTAGAGTCGTGCAAGCTCGAGAGGAAAAGTGCAGGTGAAAGATAGATCACATTACCTTGGTCATTTATGCGGATTGCGATGAGAAAATGGCACCAGCAAAAATTCATGTATAATGTACCTTTTGAGCATGCCTATCACCGAGGATGATTGCAACATCATCACCCAGAACCCAAAGGCAATATCACGGGATTGCGGGGTACGTATTGATGTGTCTAAGCGAAGGATACTATCCTGCTGAGGCACCAGAGGTGTGAGCCTTGTCAACGCGCGGGCAGCTTAGCCGCTCTGAAACCTAGACAGCGTCAGGAGAAGATTGGACCAGTTGCTGACTTGTGATCTTCATTGGAGGAGGAAAAAACGACAATGAGCAAGGGAGTGCTGGTGAGTCTATTGAAAGCATGCGGGAATAAATGGCTACAGTAATTCTCTCTGCACAAGTCATTAGCCAGTGGGGACGTTTAGTAGATGTGTGTAGGATAAATTTTTGTAGCTTGATATCCAGGTTGTCTGCAACCAAATGGCCACGCGCGCTGGACACAGCAATCTGCTGATCCTTGAGGCTTTCTCTCGGTGCTAGCTGTTTCGCCCACATGACCGTCCTATTTGGATACTAAACTCAAAATATACAGGTCGGAGTAGTCATTGTCAATATTTATATGGTACCGAGAAACAATGTGGATATAGTAGAAGTGTAAATGCGAGGTGAACAATGGGCAAAGGACTATGCGCCCATTTTCCGCACCGTGGAGCCTCTCTTTGGGAGTGTCCATGGTTCTGGGCAGACAATCTAGGCAGGGCATTAGCACGTTATCGTGGGGAAGTGGGTGGATAACCATGTCGTACCTCGCCTTCACTGTATGCCCAGAAATAAGCGCCCATGCCAATGATGTAGTACAGTCCTGCGTTGGTTCCCTGGTAGAGCAAAAGGGCGCAAAGAGCGCATATGGGGTAGATGATGAGTCGGGCTTCAATGGAGCGGTGTAGTCCCGTGCCTGCGAGCGGTCGTAATGGCCACTCCCATGCAAGTCCAACGAGTCCCAAGAGGAGATTCAGTATCTGCAGGACTGGGACGGGTGTCACAGCACCATCAAGATTCTTTGTGAGGAAGTCCCAGAAGATCTTTGGCCAGAAAAAGCCTTCAATGGCAGCTGCTACTTGGTCTACTCTACAGTCAGTATCGGCAGAGACAGCTGTGGTTGAACAAAAACATGGCATGTGCTGCCTTGGGGCCTGTGACTTACAGGCTGCAGCTGAGAGAACAATGAGGCGCGCCCAGTGATTTTTGATTAATTTTCCCATGCTTGCGAAATTTTGTGATTGTGAATTAAAAGAAAGGATACGAGCAGTAGACCGAGCCCGCGGCGTATAGAAAAGGGAAAACTGGGAGAAGAGAAGAAGGGAAGAACAGGCAAAAGATGGGATGCGTGTGGACTACCAGTAGCCTGAACGACGCAAGAGCAGCCGGCTTGGTAGGTTGGGTCGCGGGTTTGTTATAGCAGTGGGCTGTCGGCTGCGATGGGTCCACTCGCAGTCGAAAAGAGTCAAGGTTGGGGTGATGGCGGTGATGGTCAGGTAGTGGGTAGTGGATGGCTGAGGTGTAGGCGAGTCTCAGGCTTGTTAGGTGTTCAGGCAGAGCGTATCGTTGCCGTTGTGTGTGGTTTTCGCGACGTGAGGTGTATCAGGGCAGAGGCATAGACAGTGAGCGGGAGGTCAGGTCCCAATGTAGATGGACTTTTATGCGTTGACGGCCCACGGGTTTCTGTTCTTTCTCTGGCCCTCTTTCTCCGTGTGTGAGTGTGAGTGCGAGTGTGTATGTCTGTGTGTCTCTCTCTCATTCTCTTATTCTGTCTAGGTAGTTGCAGTGCCATTGCAACAAGCCCGCGCGGGCGAATGTGGACTTGGCGGGAGAGGGGAGGTTGGACATGGTGGTTTGTGTAGCCGCTGGACCCACTCGGCGTCACTTGCATGGATGTGGTGTAGCGCAGTTGTGATTGGATGGCTGAGCCTTGGCGCTAGGCGGGGGTGAAGGGGCCATTGAGGCATGCAATGTGCCAGCGACCAAGACCAGCCCGCTTCTGCAGCCCGCAAGATTCAAGTCACAAAACCCACACCACACAATACCAGCATCCTGGATGGCGCCTTGGAGGATGGCAGTCCATGATTACGACTCCATGCACACCATGTCTGTCTTGATCACAGTACCTCCATCGTACAATGCCTATCCCACCCATCGCGGGTAGAGAGTGTGCCGTTTGGCAAGAGGCCACCATCACCTGTCTGGTAGAGGTATAGTACCGGTACCGACATACTGTTATGCATATCGGTATCCTACGGGAGCTATGGTATACCTACCGTATGCTACTAGCTACCATGCTACATCTACCGGTATATCGTGAAAATGACAAAAGCACTAACCGACAGAAGCAGCGGATGTCGACCAAGTTCCCTACTCTACTTGTACTGTACTGTACTGTACTGTACTGTACATGCCATGGACCAGTCATGGTATTGTAGATACATAGCTGCTACCATTGAGGGAGAGAGAAAGAGTCAGGTAGACAGTAGGGACTTGTCTTTGTGTCCGAGCGTGGTGGCACGATGGAGCCTCACGGACTGCCTCAGTGCCGGTTTCCACTTGCAGGCCCCAAGGGTCTTCACGCTTCCATGTTCCAACAAGATGATGCTAGGCCACGATAGTACCTACAAAGTTCCTCTCCGAACCGAATCAGGGCCATGCCCAAGGCATGACCGTGTCGAGACAAACAATGTCGTACGATAATGGTTCTGTCCCAGCCTGCAACGGCTGTTTCTTCTCGGTATGCTTCCGCGAGTCCCACGTAGTGGGTCTGTTGTGGCTCTTCCCTGATGGCCTGTTGTGGCTCTTCCTTGATGGCCTGTTGTGGCTCTTCCTTGATGGGCTTCTTACCCAGTGGCAACTAACTACACAGCAAGAGGATACCTAGTTGACCAGATGCGTCGAGGGATTGGATCGAGCAATCAATGTCCTCGATCCTCCATGGCACCATCACAGCCCTATTACCGGTATGCACGGAAACTCTCAATGGGCCGAAATGGCGACCAACAGGAACAACTCGTACCCCAAAATAGAGGCGAGATCTGGTGTACTGTACCTAGTGACCTACCACAGTACCACAGTGCCACGGTGCCACGGTGCCACAGTCAGTACCTACAGTTGATAGTACAACTAAGTACAAGCGCTGCAGCCAGCCTGGCCTAGGAGGGGATCATCCTGATTCCAGCGCTTCGCGGGCAGCCCGCATTGGTCGTGTCCATGGCGCCGAGGCTTACCCACCCTGCACTCCCGGGAGCTCCCCTGGCTTCCCATGTCTTTGTCCTACCAACCACACATCCCATCGACGACTTGCAGCTGCCACTGGGCTTGGAGACCATCGAACTCGGCCCCTCGCTGGCTCCAATGGAGAAGTCGGGATACATACTAGAACTCGTACCAGCGAAGCCTTACCATGCATGCTTGGGGGCCCGCTCGGCTTCGCTGCAGGGCTTCGCTGCTAGACTGGACGGACAAAACATACTCTATTCTATACTACCTTCCTATCAGTAGAGGAGCAAGCATCATTGCGCCAACTCTGCCACTTTCCATCTTGTTCATAGTCATCACCAACAAGTTTACCTCCTTCATCGATCCCCAAGTCAGATCTACAGAAAACGGCCATTTTCTGCTTCGATCGATCCTACGACTTCTGCCCATCACTGTGCCAACTGTAAATCTGCAGCCGCCCCCCTCTCTCCCCCTTCCACCTTCACAACCTCGTACACGACCCGTTTCAGCGCTCACTCTACCATCGCCACCTCACAGTGCCTATATCGACCATCGCCGTGAAAGAAGGTTTGTAGAACAATTCCAAACCATCTCACGCACCTTCCCGCTGCCCGCAATCCATTGCAAAACGCCGAATTGCGCATTCGCCCTGGCTCGCTCCTCTCCGCCACAGACGCAGCCTACAGGTCTACGCATAACAGTAGAGTACTGTAGTACAGCCAACAGGCGCATTTTGCAAACATTACTTGGCCATCTTCAGGCTCCGATTTTCCGTCTCGTCTCAACTCTGCGAGGAAAACATGATCCCGTGCCTGGCGCTACAGCTCTGAAACGTTTCTCTCACACCAGACGCCCATCGCATAGGTCCCAATCCTTCTCCACCCTGCTGCCATTCCACAAAGCTTGATTCGACTCATTGAGGCTGGGTGCGTTGCTCCATAACCCTGTCTCTGCTCCGCTTTGAGCAGTCTACAGCTGTTCTATCCGCCTTAATACATTGGCTATACAGCAAATCGGTTTGAGCCACCTCCATCCGGACCAGGCATCTAGGTTTCAGTACAGGGTGCCGCCATACCCACCATCCCACGGCTCGTCTGATACTCACCTAGTCCTTGTCTATCTTCCTCCCAGAAATCCAGCACCAAGACATAATAATACCCTGCCAATCGCTGACCCTATTGCGTCGTCCTCCACCTCGACTTCCTCTCTCTTTCTCTCTTCACACTATTCTCCGCGGGTCCCGGACGCCGACATTCTTTTCTTCACTTCGTATCTGGCTGGCCGGGTCGAACTTCGACTGGATTCCCTCTATTCCGTCGTGGTCCGTTTTCTATACACTTACATTCTTTAATCGCTGCTCTTTAATCGACGCCCTCTCAACCATCACCCTTGACCCAAGCGAAAACCTGCTGTAGAAGAGGAACATCACCCATCAGATTTCTCAAGCTTATTGGCAAACATGGGTTCAAGCTCAGGTCGCAGTTCAATAGCCCGGCTCTTCACTCCACAGAAGTTCTTCTTTCATTTCTTCTTCTGGGGCTTCCATTGGATGCTGTTTGGATTAGGATGGTGGGTCTCTCAGGGTGCAGTGGATTCGATTGCTATCGTACTGACCTAAACCAGGCATCTACAAGTCGCCCAACCTAAATTGAAGCCTCTCAACGATACTCTGCAGCACTCCGTATGGATTTCCCGAGGCGCAGGCCTGGTTTTATCTGTCGACACAATGGTCATCGTAATGCCCATGTGCCGCAACATTCTGCGTTGGCTTCGTCCCAAGGCACGGTTCTTGCCGCTTGATGAGTCTCAATGGTTCCACAGGCAAGTCGCATATGCGATGCTGTTCTTTACTATCCTGCACACAGCATCACATTATATCAAGTGAGTATCCTTCGATTCTTTCCCCAAGAGCATACCTAATTATACTAGCTTCTACACCGTGGAGAAATCCCAGGTCAGACCACAAATTGCACTACAGATTCATTACACAGAGGGCGGTGGTGTTACCGGGCACATCATGTTGTTTTGTATGCTCATGATCTACACGACGGCACATCACAGGATTCGCCAGCAATCATTCGAAACTTTCTGGTACACGCACCACTTGTTCATCCCTTTCTTGCTCGGCATGTACACCCACACCACTAGCTGTTTTGTCCGTGATAGCGCACTCCCACAGTCGCCATTCGACCCCGTGAACAGGTGGAAGCATTGCCTCGGATACGAAGGTTGGCGTTGGGAGCTCGTCGGTGGTGGTTTGTACCTGTTTGACCGCCTCTACCGGGAGATTCGCTGCAGACGACAGACTCAAATTGTCAAGGTGGTCCGCCATCCTTATGGTAAGCACCAAGAACAATTCCAGCATTCACATCTACTTTCTGCTAACGGCATCCTAGACGCTGTAGAGATCCAGTTCACAAAGCCCAGCATGAAGTACAAACCTGGGCAGTGGCTCTTCCTCAACTGCCCAGAAGTCAGTTACCACCAGTGGCATCCATTTACCATCACATCATGCCCACATGACCCGTATATTTCGGTGCACGTACGCCAGGTCGGTGACTTTACCCGCGCTCTTGCCGATGCTCTAGGCGCTGGCCAGTCCCAGTCTAAGCTCTACGACGAGCTTGACCCCATGGGCATGTACGAGATCGCCTTGCAGCACGGACAAAAGATGCCGGCCCTTCGAATCGACGGCCCATACGGAGCCCCTGCCGAGGACGTTTTTGAGAACGAAGTCGCCGTCCTGATCGGTACTGGAATTGGTGTCACTCCATGGGCCTCTATTCTCAAGTCCATCTACCACCTCCGTCTGAGCCCGAACCCGCCTAAGCGCCTTCGTCGTGTTGAATTCATCTGGGTCTGCAAGGATACCTCGTCCTTTGAATGGTTCCAGACTCTTCTCTCTTCGCTCGAAGCACAGTCCCTCGGCGGTCCAGATGGTGACCAATTTCTCCGTATACACACCTACCTCACCCAGAAAATGGACGCCAACACTGCACAAAATATCGTTCTCAACTCGGTAGGCACAGACAAAGATCCCCTGACCGAGCTCAAGTCCCGGACAAACTTTGGACGCCCTGATTTCCAGCGCCTCCTCTGCGGGATGCGTGATGGCATCCTCGACCGTACCTATATGAATGGTCTAGAAAGCACACTGCGAACCAAGGTTGGAGTCTACTTTTGCGGTCCCAACGTGGCCGCCAGGGACATCAAGAAGGCGTGTAAGCAGGCTACGTGCCAGGAAGTGTCTTTTGACTTTTGGAAGGAGCATTTCTAGACGCATGTTGAAGTTTTGTTTTTTTGTTGGCGTTGATTCCATGGTGGTGGTTTGCAACGGCATCATGAGGGGCCAGATGAATAAGAAGAATTCGAGGCCTGGGCCGAGCTGCGCGGTACATCTGCTGGCGTCTGCGTGTATAGCCCTTTCGGAAACATGTATGAATGTATCTGCTGTAAATCTTGAACATGCCTATTTGCTATTGACTATTGAGCGATACCAAGCGTAACCATGTTTGTGAGACACGCCAGTGTCTCCAGCTGTTTTGCCTAGGCACGTGTGCAACCACACTTGGATAGCCACACTGGGATATATAGATGTATATGCACGGCACTATCAGCAAGCTAGTTTGATACGAGGAATAAACCAAATCTCAACGCCCTCCCTCTTTCTATATGCAAACTCCCCTGAAGATGATGTCCCTCCCTGTGTTCCACATAACATATCTCTCAAACCCAACACATGTTTAATCCAAGCTCTGTATCTGCACCTTGATAGCTCCCGTCTTGGGATCCGCCGCCGTCTTAAAAGCCTCAACCGCATCCTCCAACTGAAATCTATGCGTGACTAACCGACTCAGCTCAATCACCCCACTCCTCACCAGCCGAATAGCCTTGGGCCACGTATTACAGTACCGGTACTGGAACTGTAGATCCACCTCCCTCGTACTCAATCTCATAAAGGGAATCTTCATTTCATTTTTGCCCACGCCAATGACAAACACCTTGCCACCAAACTTGACGGCCTGAATGGCACCGGCGATACTGCTCTCCACACCCGTACATTCCATGGCAATAGCGGGTTCCACACCGTCCATGAGTTTGGTGACGGCGTTGCGGAAGTCGTCGGGGGAATGGGTGAATTCGACTTTGTGTGTGAGAACTTTGGGGACAAGGTCCTTTGCGAATTTCAGACGGCCCTCGTCAATGTCTGTGATGACGAGGGGCGTAGCACCAGCAGCTTGACAGCATAGCAAGGTCACCAATCCGATAGGCCCGGCGCCACATACGACCACCGGGTCGCCCAATCGTACATTGGCACGGTCCATACCTGCCAAGGCTACACTGAGAGGCTCTAGCATTGCACCGTCTTCAAATGTCATGCTGTCGGGTATCTTGTGGCACCACATGGCAGGATGCTTGAGGTAGCGTCGCAATAAGCCGGTGACGGGCGGTGTGGATAGGAACTGCACTCGCTCGCAGCCGTTGTATCGACCGGTAAGACAGGGCTCGCATTCATGGCAAATGACATTGGGTTCAATGGCTACGCGATCGCCTGCTTTGAGCGAGGTTACGGAAGGGTGAACGGCAAGGACTGTGCCGGCGGATTCGTGGCCAAGTACGTGAGTGTCTTCTACAATCATGGGACCAATACAGCCCTGTGTTTGTTCATTAGCCTTGGGGTCGCTCTCTATGTTCCGATTTTTGTGAGAATGGGAAAAGGGAGAGAGGAAGACTTACAGCGTGCCAAAAGTGAATGTCACTTCCACAAATCCCCGTACTCTTCACATTCAACAGCACCTCTCCCGGCTTCAGGTCGCCGCCATTCTGCACCTCTTGCAGGCTGGGCTCTGCTTCTGCGACCCAGAGATCGTGTGCGGGGTTTGTGTAGACACCAATGTTGGCTTTGGTCGGTTTGACCGCTGTCACTGTTGTTGTGCTCATCCTGAAGAGGAATCCAGTCCAACTTCACCGCTGGTACCTATATGGATGGTGTTGTGAAAAGACAGATTCACAGAAGTCAACAATACAGATAGATCACCTGGTCCCCTTGACCGAATCTAGTGCGGGGCACTCTTTTGTTAGTAAGTAGCAATGCCACTTGTACGGACATGCCCACCGGCGGCACGCGCATGATTTTGGGAGTTTCCACGAATGAAGAGGTGAGGAAGTCCGCAATGGCCCGTCGAAGTTCCGATGGGAGCGACGCCAACCATGCTGTTAGCGGTAATCCGACCCCCCTTCAAAGTGTGCTATGTATGTACTATAGCGTTCACGATGTTTGTTTCTGGGAGGTTGGTAAGCTGTGGCTCGGTGGGATTGCCGCTTCGATGGGGAGTGGCCTCGGCATCCGGGCCGATGCTAGCTGTCGTACCGGTACAGTAACGTTAAGTAGCCAAGGTTGTCGATTTCGGAAAAGGGTCTCGAAACTCGAAACTCGCCATGGGCTAGATTCGCACTGGGTACATACAATGCTCATGGAAGCATCCATGCGGAGAGCGGGCATTGGCCAGCTCCCAATTTTCAGTCTAATCTGAATCTCACTGACGAGAAATCACCTGCTGGGGAAATGAAGATGACTCTGATTGCGTTGCTAGTCGACAAAGCATCAACGATGAATAACTACCCCCAAACCATCCCCCATGCCCCGTACTTTCCCTTCCACCACTTTCTCCGGCCACCCTAGCTCGGAACAAATCTCATCAAAGCAATGCACGCCATCGAGAAACTTCAGCAGCGTAAGGCTGTTCTTCTGCTCCCTTCCAGCGACCATATTCTCGACAGCCTCTGGTTTGCCAAAGTTCAGGTGCTGTGTAGTAGCTACGTGCGGATTGAGTGATGTAGTCGACGCATTGCTCGGTCGAGAAATCTGCACCGAAGGGTGTTGAGAGTGGGAGTGCACCTTGGACTGGGAAGTATGGTGTGTAGCTCCACCACGGATCGTAACTGTGTCTGAATCCTGCGCATTGACTATCGAGGGTGCAGCAGAGCTTTGTAAACTGGTAGGTGGTGCTGGGGGTAGAGTGCTGGGTGCTGCTATGGCGTACTTGTGCACACGGTACAGGAAACCTTTGATGATGCCAAAGCTGATGAGTCGTCGTACATCGATGCCGCTCAAGTGGTGTAGGTTCTCGAGGACCCAATTCTTCAGTGTCAGCCCTTGGCGAAGGGAAGTGTACAGCGTGATAAGTGTCTCGTGGCCGATGTGCCATTCGTCGGTAGCGTTTGCATCCTTCTTCACAGTCGCATTGACGCCAAGGTGCTCGGTCGCTCTGGACGTTGATCCTCCAGGATCGCTGAGCTGCGATGCAGATGGTGATAGGGGGCTTCGCCCACCAGTCAGGCTCGATTCAGATTCACTGCCCATCCTCACCATCTTGGGGTTCGACTCTGGTGTCAGGCGAGGCACCCGCACATAGCGCATACACTCGTCCTTGATATCCGCGTCCATGACAAAGCTGCCAATCTCTGCAGTCGGTGCATAAATGGCGCCAAAGCTGAAAATGTCCAGCAGCACCAAGCAGCCGTAGTAGACGAGGTGCTGTATGGCCCGGCGGGTGAGGGAAAGATCCGTGTCGGCGAGCTGTGCTATGCGCGAAATGGAATTGACACCGTTGATGTAGGGAAGAATGCGGTTGAGGGTGAGATCCGAGGAAATGGGCGTCTGCAGGCTCGACAGCGACATGGTCAGCAGCGGAACCTGGTGGGCGAGAATAGGCGGAGGCGGCGGTCGGGTTGGGAACAGCTTGAGGTTGATGGTGTTGGAGTCGTCGATGGGGATCATGCATTCCGCATAGTTGTTGAGATCCTCGAGCACCATTTCACACAAGGCATACACCTTGCTGTCGCCGTTGCCCTGGTCGCGTGTGCTGGCATCGTCGTCCCACTCCCATACGCCGGCTTCTTCTCTGCTCAGGAAGCCACCCTGCTCCTCCAGGCCGCGCAGCAGACGGCCCAATTTGCGCACAACCTCGCCGTAGCACGCCCAATCGGCCTCGTTCTCGCCAATGACAATGGCAAAGTTGAAGATGAACTCGTTACGGCTGTACCGGCCCTCACGGATGCACACGGGGTACCCGATGACGCGGTGGTGGTGGACGCAAAAGGTGAGCAGGCGATCGCAGAATTGCTGCGTGGGGATGAGATATTGCGTGACCGAGGCAAAGGGAATCAGCGGCGTCGGGAGGGCAGATGGCAGCTGTGAGGGGATGATGCTGCCGGCGGGGACCTGGTGGAGGACGCGGTTTCCTAGTCGTGCGCAACTTGTCAGCCTTGGTGCGTCAAAAGTTGGCATACAAAAGTGTCATCCCATGTCATTCCATACAAACAAAACACAAGCAGTAGATGCAGTAATCGCTCATCGTGGCGTACCCACCCTTCTCGTGGTGGAATCGCGTGTAGAAGATGGCCTTGATTGCGCGCGTAGGCATTGCTGTGATTGCATTACGGTATCGGCAGGTGGGCAATGGTGGTGTCGAGCGTCGCCGGGCAGTGAGGGCTTTGGGGGCGACTACCGCGATATAGGCATGTAGACAGTGACTGACATTGATGTTTGCTTCATCCAACAAGGAACAGGGTGGATGCAGTGATGCCAAAGCCATCCAGTAGTTCCCCCCATGGTTACCGGTAGAGTATGTAGTCACCAAGTCTGTGCGCCACCATCATGTCCTCGATGCCCCCCCACCCACCACTCATCACCCATCATGAACAAACAGTCGGTCAAGTCTTGGCCCAATCATAATCCGTAGTATGGCTATTCTATTCTATTCTGCCTATACGGTAGAAGGCGACACATCTTCGCCATCTCCTCTCTTCCTCTCCTCTCGCGAGCTCTCTTCACCTCCCTCTTCACCTCCCTCTCCCTCTCCATCCCTTTCACGCACTTGAGACTCGGTCGCAAGATACGGTGGTGGGGCCAGCTCCTCCTCTCCGCCACCTTCCTCGCCCTCTACCCATACCTTGTTCAGTTCCTCCTCAATCTCATCCCTCCTCCTCTTCCACTCCTCCACCTTGGCCAGCCGCTCGCCGAGTTCAGCGAGCTCCTTCTCAACCGAAGACTTCTCCTCTACTGTGCCAATGCGTTGCAGCTCCCAGTCACCGCCATAGTCTCCGAGACCCAGTGTGAGCGTAAACGTGTGGTAGCGCTTCAACGAGGCGCGAGTAGAGATTGTGATGAGTGCTGTATGGCCATTAGTCTGGCAGGTCTGGGCTGTACACGGCATGCAACTTACTGATACCCTTCGCCTTGGCCATCTCGTACATCAGCCCTTCAACATCACTGCTGACCGCACTTGTCGATTCGTCCAAGAAGGCATATCTCGGCTCGTGATACAACAGCCTTGCAATTTGTATCCTTTGCTTTTCACCCCCACTGAACACGTCCTTCCATACTTTCTTCGTGTCCCAGCCGCCCTCGCGGTCTGGCAGGTAGCCGAGCTTCGCTTGCTCGAGAACCTGCGACAGTTCAATGTCGCGACGGCCTGCCTCCTTCATGTCTGCATCGGTATGGGGGTAGATGACTTGATCGCGTAGTGTGCCGGTAGACAGATACGGTCTCTGGGGCAAGAACATGATGCCGTCCACACCAATCGAGCGCGGGCGGCTGACGAGACCACGAAAGGTTGGCCACAGCCCAGCCACGATACGGGCAACAGCACTCTTTCCACATCCATTCGGCCCAGTGATGAGGAGGTGTTCTCCAGAATGCACAATGAAGTTCAAAGACTCGATGAGCTCCTCACCGCCCATGGGGAATTGGGCAGGCGCTACGATGGGGACATGTTCTAGACGGACGCCATCGAAACCCTTGTGTATGGTGCCCTGAACATCGGATACAGAGTACAACTCTGGTCGGGTACCAGGGGATGGGAAGTATGCATCTGCGTGGACGCGATGCAGGGTGCTGATGAGGGTATAGATTCGCGAGGTGTAGCCAGCAAGCTCGGATAGGTCTTTGATGCTATACATCATCCGTCCACCCGCATCAGCAAGTGAGAGCATGAGTCTTTTGTTCGTGATGAAGTCTTTCATACGACTCCGTTCTCGGTGTGTCTTCTCACCCCCGGACAGTTCTGGCGCACCACCCAGACCACCCCAGGCTGGAAGGAAGACGGGAAGCGATGTGACGAGGTAGCCAAATGCAGACCAGGAGTATTTCAATACAAAGTCTTCCAGCATGTTGTAGCGGATCTTGAGACTGTAGATGTTTTCCATCCAGTGCTTCAGATTCTTGAATTCCCGTTCCAGAAAGTGCTTCTCCATCTGATCACCGCCGTAAAAGGCGACTTCCTCAGCATTGGCAATGAGCCGTGAGTGCAGTGCGCGGAACTCGCCTTCTCTTCGTCCCTCGACTGCCTTGAGCTTGCCAAAAGGTGGCGAAAGTCGACGCAAGATGGTCGCGGTGAGGAAATAATTGGTCAGCAGGCCCGTAAGTGCTAGAGGGCCCAGGGAGCGGTAGAGCTGGTAGTTGAAGACACAGAGGTCAACAAAAGGCTTGCCCAGACTGGAATACAAGGACGCAGCACTGGCACAGAATAGCGTCAGGTCTTGGGTGATGTACTGGTCCGCACCCACCCCCACCCCGCCATCCAGATTGTGCAGCTTGTAATAGTTGAGGTGATCGTTGAGATACAGGTCGTGAATGTAGCGGGTCAGCCGTGTGCGAAAGGCAATCGAGACCTTGCTCTGCAGGAACTTGATCATAGCATTGGTGTACGAGGAGAAGGTGCCCACTCCAAGCCACTTGCAAATGCCCCACAGAAAGGCCTTGCCATTGCCGGCAACCAAGTCTCGGACAATGTCACCGTCCAGACGGGCCACGACGAGCGAGAGATAAGTGCGCAGCATCAGGAAGGCGCTGTGGCTGAGCAGCAGTCCCGTCTCCTTGCTGTTCCATCGTGGGATCATGATGTTCAGCAGCGAGAGGAATTGGTGCAGGAAGGCCAGGTTCAAGCCAGGCTTGGTGGCCGCCGGCGGTGGTGCCTGCGGGTTGTTCGGGTCGGCCATACGAGTGACGCGCGGAGGGTGCAGAAAGAGTCGTTTGTGTGCATCAAACGTCGTCGGCTTGGTAGGATTGATGGTGACTTTGGACGTGGAGTCGCGATAGGGCACGTAGATGGTGCGCGATCCGTCCTTGTTCCTGAGGCCACTGTTCCTCCTGAGCAGCCGCCGTCCCGTCTCTTTGTCGGCACGGCGCCTGTTGTACCATCTTGTTCCACCATAGCCCGCGCCTATGATGGTGAACAGCAGCGTGATGGTTGACACGAGCTGCGCCGTCTTGGATGCGCCCCGGACGCGCGCCTTGACGAGCCGGGCATAGCGGTCGTAGAGAGCGAGCAGCGGATCATGCGTGGGTCGAAGCGTAGATTGAGCGGCCATTATACGCCGTGGACATGCTTTTCGTGCAAGTTGGTCATGTCGCAGCGCACATTTATGTGGATGTTGCTAGTGCCGCTCTCAAGATAGGTGATCGGGTGGTTGTGTGAATGCTTGCTTGCTGGTTCATGTTTGCGGCATGTGAGGCGTGGGAGCCGAGGCACGCGGAGAGAACCTGGCCTAAAGTTACCGCCGCTATTTCCGCCGCCTCCTGGCATGAGTGTATATAGTAGGTATGTGTACTACATATCTATAGCTATTATACTGTCTGTGATGCATGACTCTACTATGCACATGTGTCTTTAGATGGATCCTAGCTTATACAACAAATATATACATGTACACAAATTAGAAATATTATTTCAACCAATGTGCCGTTTGTGGTAACATGGCCAAAGAATATCCAAACGCACAGAAAATGAGCGTCAAGGGGGAAGGGGGGGTATATGGCAGAAAACATGACAGAGCATCCCACCCGACCAAAAACAAGAAAAAATCACAAGCCTGTATGCCATCCCAAGGCCGCACTATGCATTGATAATCAGGTTACGCTGGCTAGAGTCTTCAGGGTAATTTCCAAAAACAAACCGATACAGTTCGCGTAACCACTTGAACTGCTCACTCCTAGCTAGCCATTGCACAGAACGGCCAATTTCTAGTGCCGTCAACCTGCGTAAAGGCTGAGCGTGAGCGGTCCGCAAGGTCGGATCACTCAGAACGAGCTTTCGGTAGCTCTCAAACAACTGGCTTTGCCAGGGGATTGTCCCAAAACTGTTCGAGGGCAGAGCGCGAATGAAGTCGGGAAGTGGAATCTGACGATTGTATCCTGTATTGATGGCCGCCTTGATGATCAGCCCTTTCAGCCGGATCAGATTCGGGTCCTCCCGCCCTGCAGTTGCTGTCGACGACGTATGCACCGATGCATCAGAATACGTGGAGAGATTGGAAGACGCAGAGGACCACCGGTCATGGGTGCGAGTCAAGCCAGCCTCCGGGCCCAGCACTAAAATATTGGGTACGTTTGGTTCTTCGGCGGGCGAAAACTCTTCTCGGTCATCAAAAATCGTCGTCGGTGTCTCTGGTTGCATGGGCGTGGGCCTTCTGGACTGGATGGCAGAATGGTAGGATTCGTTCATGCTCGAAGAACGTCCCGAGCGATCCGAGTACGACATGTGGGAGTGAGACACGGAACTGCCACCGCCAGAGAAGGTGTACTGGGTCGGGCGCGGGGTTCCACGTTCGGGTCGTACCTGTGTCCACCCTTCCCGGAACAGGTCACACAGTTCCCAGCAGGCCTGGATGGCAGAGCCGAGAAGCTCCTCATCCGCACCTTTTCCGTCGCGACTGTTCTGGCGGAGGCTGAAAAGCATTTCTGCAAGCGACCAGCAGGCGTGCAACAATGAATCCGTCTCCTCTGGAAGAGATGTACGCTGCTTCATGAGCCGATGGCACAATGTCAGGTAGAAATCTAGCGTGCGTTCGCGGAACGTTTCGGGTAAAGCACGGTCATGGACATTGTATAGATGATTGTTCAACTCAAAGCTCACGCGGAGCACCGAGTCGGATGCTTCATCCCCACGTTGGCGCACATCGAAGAGTGCTTGACAGAAATCCCGGCAGAGTTCCAAGACCGGTCTAGTCTGCGCAGAGGGGTTCTCATCGCGACTCTCGTATAGCTTCTGGCATAGCTTCCAGCACGTCCTCCAAGCATGTTCCTGTATGTCCGCACGTTCGCCAGAGTAGTGAAACATGCGTTGTCTGTGATGCTGGCTGAGTTTGGCTAGCGAATTGCATAGTATCCAGCACTCATTGAGAGCGCCGTGTAGAGCAGCCACTTCTCTTTCGGACTCATTGATACCATGCAGCGCTTCGCCCATGGTTTGCGTGCCAATGGATGCCGACTCCGCGCTCTGAGAGTGGGAGGAGACACTGTCATCTTGATCTATCACAGAGCTTGCCGATGACTCGGTGAGAGCATTGTCTTCGTGCTCAGCAATGTCTGCAAGGTTGATGCTCCTCCTGACACTGCGGCGTTGGTCTTCTTCATAATCCTGGCGCGTTTGGGCACGTGGTGTGCTCCGATCGGGAGGGCCAATGGATGTCACTGCGGTATCGATTGGTGTTGTGTATGCAGATTGCGTGTGCTACAGATGGTGAGTCGGCGGGATGCAGCCAAGAGAGAATGGCTCATGCCAGTCACGTACCTTCTCGTCATCGTCGGGCAGTGAATGGGCTTCCGGTGTCGAGGGCGAGACGACGGCCGTGTTGTCGGACGTGTTTGCAGTCGAAGACGACGTCGATATATCCACCCGGTTCTGATGGAGAGAGTCAGCGCCCATTCTGTAGCGAGTGCAGCTGCGATGAGTAGACTACATACAAACTGCTTGAAGTTGTCTGGCGCGTGAATGACGGAAGGAGGCGCATCGTCCGAGTCTGCGCGTGTGCGCACTGGAAGTGTGGTGTTGAGACGATGCGGCTTGGACTGACTTGTTGGACTCGCAGGGCTCATCAGGTCGTCGGTGCCGGGGGATCTGATGTTGGTCATGCTCTCTTCACCGAGGTGATTGACCTGTGCATCATCTTCGATCTGGAGTGGGGTCAGCCCCGCGCTGCATGACGACCAAAGCCATGGCTGCCTCCGACAGTACCTACATCGGTGTGGTCCGTCTGACTGGTTCCATTGCTGTCGACGGGCGAAGGGTCAACCGTGGCAGGATATGGACTGGGTGGTGGCTGCAGATGGTCCGAGGTGTTTGATGATCTTGGGGAATCCATTAGCACGCATGCAGCACCATGGACGGCGATGAGGGCAGGCGCACCTATTTGAGAAGACGTGCGCAAAGTTGGCCGGTGAGCTGGGCGAGTCGGTGTAAGGGCTGAAGGCCGACATGGACTTGAGGCCGCTCGGTGACGGCATGAGCTGCGTCGCTGTGGCCATGCCTCACAATGGCGGTTGGGCGGGTACGGCGTCGCAAGGCAAGACAGGACAACCGTCGGCTGTGCCCAGGTCTGTGCCCCAGATCTGCGCCGCGTGGTGAGGCTCCCCTGCCTGCGATGGGATGGGATGGGATGGATGGCTGTTTCGGCCGTCCGATGGGGGCTGTCTATCACTAAGTGCACAGGCCGCGCGTTGGGGAGAGACAAGGCAGATGGACGGAGCACTCTCTGGCGCGGCGAATCAGGCGGGCCAGAGGAGAAGAAGGGGAAACGCTGTGAAAAACGTTACGGAAGCGCTGGCGACGAAGGCGACGAGGGAGGCGAGGGAGGCGGGCGGGGGTGGGCAGGAGGAGAGGGCGGGGGATGCTGATAGCAGGCCAGCTGCCGCAACGAGGCTCAAGAGGCGTGGAGAGGCGTGGGAGAAGATTGTGTGTTTAGGTTGTGAAGAAGAGAAGAGAAGGGAAAGATCTGAGTCTGACTGGACTGATAGTAGTGTACCGGTGAAGAGACAGGGACAGGCACAGCCATAAGCAGGTGTAGAGTAGAGTAGAGTAGGTAAATGCTGGCGAACTTTGGACTTGGCCAACACCACACAGGACACAAAGTGCTCGCAACGCAACAGGCAACGAGTAGCAGGACAAGCAAGGGTAGAGTAGTCAGGACGCGGTTATGTAGGTAAGCTACTTGTGTGCTGCTAAGCCACATATGTCCTGTTGTTCTCTGTACTCTCCATGTAACCCGTATTCCTACCAGGTGCCGAAAGAGCTTGCTTGTTGCGCGTGGCCAATCAGTGGTGGGCTGTCAACTGTTAAGCGCTGGGAGCACGCTATACCCAAGTTGGGTGGCCCTGTCTCCCGCACCCGCGCGACCAACTGGCACCATGCCACATCGACGACTACGACAAAAAGCAACATGGCAATCAAACAACACCGACAACAAGAACGTGAAGACGATAAAAAGAAGTAGTAACCAAAGAATAACAACATGCCGCTTGACCGTTAACACGATTCCTTGAACGGTACTCTACAACCTACAGTACATCTGGGCAGTGACAACAGGTGCTGCCTGTCGGCACGCCTTGGTCTTGGCCTCTCAACAACGCAATCGGGTCATGTCCATCAGCTACCCGAAGCGGCGCAGTTGGCATCGTCACCTACCATACTCTAGAACCTATTGTAGGTATGTACTCGTGCGGCGTGGTTGCGGGCGGCGAATTGGCCCGTCTGACGGCTCCCGACTGCTCTGACAAACTGGCGCCATCCCACCTCCGCAACGTGGCCTGCTTACACCAAACCAATTCCATTGGCATGTTTAGAAGATAGGGACCTGCCATTGTGATTCCTTTTCTTTTTCCCTTTTCCCCCCCTATCTCTGAGGGGGAGAGGGGGGATGGATCGCAGTTGGCGGATATCAATTGGTAGTAACGTACTGTAAGCATGTATATTACACGTAAAACCGCAATACAAGCTCTCACTCTAGCCCGCTTTGAGTCTACCCTACCACCGTTTCGGTATCCTAACCTGGCCCAATCATTTGACCCACATTCTGACCTTATTCAAACTTCACCCTCCTCCACCACAGCTCAACATTCGTCCTACTCTACAATCCATACTCCGTCTCCACTGTGTTACACGCATGTCTCGATTTAGCCGCGGCTGTGGCTTGACAACAGCCGCCGTCCGGGCACAAAACCTCAGGCTCCAACGCCTGTCTCTCACCCCGCGTCTTGCACACTGTACCGCCCACATATAGATGGCTAGAGAACCATGCACTACCAAATAACTTGAAGCTATCCTACGAGTGACACCTTCACCGAACCGCAGCGTAGTCCGCATAGCAGCGCCTGAAACCCTTAATTTGCGCCTGGTTCGCCGGCCCGAATATAGACCCTCGCTAATTCGCTCCATCGCTATATACCCAGGGTCCTGGAGTCGCATCAAATGCAATACAAACGAGTATATAATTCATACCGGTTTGGTCTGTTTCACCTTCTAACGATCCGCGTCGTACTCGTTCTGTACTCGGTCCTTTCAATGCCACGGTGGTACTTTGCGAGAATATAGACAACTTAAATATGTGTATCCTGCGCGCCGAGGATGCAGCCAAAACCACCATTGAGTCCAACTACCGTATACTATCAACTTGAGCGCCTTCGTCTGCGTACAGGGAAATCACTTCTTCCAATCTTGGCTGCAAGTCTGTGTCATCTCCATCTCCCTGTCCAACCGCCCTAGCGTGTCAACAACCACGTTGCGTGGAACCGCATAATCTTGATCGATTGCCTCCAGCTCCACTTCCCGATGAAACTGGCTTGGACCATTCGGCGCTCGCTCGTAGTGGCAACAGCCTTTGCCTCGATCGTACGAGCAGTGGACACTCTAGTTGATGTTGGCTATGCTCAGTATCGTGGTGCCGTCGTCGACCCAGCACTTGAAGTTTCGGCCTGGAAAGGCATTCAGTATGGCAAACCTCCTGTTGGAAACCTGAGATTTGCGGCACCCCAGGATCCTGAGGTGACCGGAGTAATCGATGCTACCAAACATGGCGCCACTTGCCCCCCTCGATCACCTGACGATTTCACCGCGAAGCCAAACAAGAGATTTCATATTGCGGAGGATTGTCTGTACCTGAGCGTATACGCACCTACCAAGGCAACCGTCGACTCAAAATTGCCAGTGGTTGTCTTTTTTCAGGGGGGAGGGTTCTCGTCCCAATCAAGTGCTAATTGGGATCCTACCGAGATCGTAGCCGATGGCCAGGTCGTATTCGTTCAATTCAGCCATCGTGTTGGCATGTACGGCTTCTTGAGCAGTGCCGAAGTCAAAAAGGGAGGCGGAGATGTCAACGCTGGGCTCCGAGACCAGATCAAGGTCCTCGAGTGGGTGCAAGAGCACATCATTCAATTCGGCGGCGATCCAAACCGGGTTGTTCTTGATGGAGTCAGTGCTGGTGGTACTTCTGTATCCCTCATGCTGGCTGCCAATACAGGCAAGAAGCTGTTCGCGGGCGGAATCATGGAATCTGGAGGGTGGGTTACTATGCGCACTCCGGAGCAAGGTGAAGAACAGTACAAGTGTCTGGTCGAAGAGAAGGGATGCGGCGGCGCTCCAGATAGCCTCGCCTGTCTGCGCGCGTTGAATGAGTCGGCCATTCGCTCTGCAAATTGCTGGTTCAGTCCCAATATTGAAGGGGATTTGTACACAGACTCTCTCGTCAACCTCTTCGAACAAGGCAAATACACGAAAGTACCGACCATAATGGGATCATGCGCCGAGGAAGGGACAAAATTCAATGCTCCAGAGACGTTGGCTACCGCGGAAGAGGCACTCAAGTGGGTTGCCGACAAGGACCCAAGTCTCAGTAACGCTTCGATTGCCACTCTCAATGATCTGTTCATCAAGCCACCACAGCCTTCTTTTCCAGGCAAGGGTCGCTTTTGGCGCCATGGGGCCAATGCGATTGGCAACATCGCTACGCATTGCATCACCCGTAATCTCCAGACCTACCTTGCCCGCGACGGAGTACCTACCTACAATTACAAGTACACCGTGCTGGATCCTGAGGACGAGGCCGAAGGCTATGGTGCCTGGCACACGGTGAATGTATACGCTTTCTGGGGTACCAACCGCACCGACGGCAGCGAGCCTCCAAGCTACTTCACTACCAACAGACCCATCATCTCGATGGTTCGATCCTACTGGACAAGCTTCATTCGAAATTTGGATCCCAATGTCGATCGCCTGAGTGGCGCAGTGGAATGGTCGCCTTTCCGCGGGATTGATTCACGCGAGCGTTTGTTCATCCAGACCAACAACACCAGGATGGAAAGCATGTCGCCTGAACAGTCGCTTCGTTGCGATGTTGTCCGTCCCATGAGTGATAACTTGGGTAAGCCGCCGGCGACGGGTGTGACCACTGAGTTCAACGCGGAAGTGCTGCTGCGGTGAATGGTACAAGTGGCAACATCAGCCGGAAGAACAGAATAGGACATGTGGGCATGTTGAGGGCTTTTGTCTCAGCCTGATTTGTGGAGGTGATGGTAGTGGTGGCGGTGGTGGTGGTAGTAGTAGTAGTAGCAGGAATCATGCATTGGCTGAAGCCAAGGCCTAGGAGTCCAGTAAAAACAACGGTCTGATGGTATCGTAAAGAACTACCTGCAGTCCGAATTCTTCCCATTTCATGCCATTTGATGGCCACTAAAAGGCTTTCACTCAGTGCTAGCAGTGAGAGGCATCAGTGGTGTCCGAAGTGAGAACGACGGCATGGTTTGACGAACCAAGGTTGCATCCAGCCACTTGTCATTCATTCCAACTCTTGAGGATTTGTCATTGCTGGTGTGTTCAGGTGTATCTCGATGATCAAGGACTGGAACAAGCAAGTGTACAGTCAAGATAAGCAAGAGGTTGTTTTGTGGCATGTGGTGCATATGCGGAGGAGCGGGGCTAAGCACAACTAGGTTAGGCGCGTCAGACGGCCGTGAGGGCCGCCAAGTTCCGCCTAGGCCTGGAGGTGGATGGACGATGTCGCAATAGCATGGCACAATTGCGATCGTTGACGCGAAACGCTTACCAGTGGGCCGCCAAACCTCAGCTGGCACTTCTTCTAACTCTGATGTACTAGCTAACTGCCTCTTTGATAAGTCACTAGAAATGTCGTCTACCAGCATCCTGGCTTTGCGCGGTCCCCATGGCTTTGTCTACTGTGCCTAGTCATCCCTTCAACCACCAAACAAAACCAAACGTGCCATGCACGGAGCCAACCCATTGACGACACTGGGCAATCTCAAGCATCCATCAGCCCCTTTTGCAAGCCATTGTCCAGCCTAGACTGCAAAAGCTCAGCCCAAGTCTGTGGTTTCATCCTTCGCCGCATGATCTGGCCTTACCATCCTGCAGCGGCAGCATCCGTGTTCCGTTTGCTCCAAATCTTCTCACTGCCACGATCTACCCATGCCAAGAGAGCCATCCCACCTCCAGCTTGAGCACGGCGGCCGATATCTTGTAACCTAGCCAGACCAGAGCGCTTGTGGCTGCTTTCCGACGTGGTCTGGGAACCTTGCAAGCTAAGCTGTCTGTTGACTGATGGCGGACTTCGCCATCGACTTGTGTCCATGGGCTTTTCCCATCCACTTTGGTATAAGTCGTAGCTGTCGACATGCCTTCCTAGATGCTAAGAATCACCTGCCACCTACCACCAGCTCCCTGCATTTGAGCACATTTTGTTATTTTCTCCGAAGAACAACCGTACCGTGGTCTCGATACATCATTCTACCAAGTACCTCGGTCGTTCTCGCATTCCCCAGATCCCACGTTTCATTCCAAGGTCAAAGAAAAAGCTATTGCTGAGCAATCTCGTCACCATGGCGGCCCCTGGGCGCAGAGCAGCCAAGGTACTCGGTATTGACCTTGACTACCGCAGAGAACCCGACGTCTCAGGTGGAATTTCTGTCTCATCGGTTGAGACCTACCTTGAACCCGAACCAACAGCCTCCGAGTGGTTGTCCCAGTTCAAGCCGTCCGTCCATGCTACAAAGCTCTACATTCGAAGTCTATTCCCGTTTTGGGACTGGATATTTCACTACAACTTGACCTGGCTCTTCGGCGATGTGGTTGCGGGAGTCACAGTGGGATTTGTAGTCATTCCCCAGGGAATGGCATATGCATTGCTTGCCAAGCTACCTCCGGAATATGGCTTGTACACCAGCTTCGTGGGTTTCATTTTATACTGGGCATTCGCTACATCCAAAGATATCACCATCGGCACAGTTGCTGTCATGAGCACTATTGTCGGTAACATCATCATCAAGATCCAGGAAACCAAGCCTGAGCTGGAAGCTGTAGATATAGCCAGAGCTCTTTCCGTTATTGCTGGTGCAGTCCTTCTCTTCATCGGCCTCACACGGCTGGGACGGATTGTAGAACTGATCCCTCTGGTCGCTATCACCTCCTTCATGACAGGCGCTGCCATCAGTATTGGTGCGGGCCAGGTTCCTGCCCTAATGGGAATTTCCGGTGTCAATAACCGTGGAGCGACATACAGAGTCATTATCGACTCACTCAAGGGTCTACCGCGGACCAAGCTTGACGCGGCCATGGGTCTCAGTGCCTTGTTTCTACTTTACGCAATTCGCATATTCTGTAACTTCATGTCGAGGAAGCAGCCCTCGAGGAAGAAGCTATGGTTCTTTGTAAGTTAGACAATTCGACAAAATTCATTCTTCCAAAGCATATCCGTCTGACCCTCATTCCAGGTTAGTACACTCCGCATGGCCTTTGTCATTCTGCTTTACATTTTGATCAGCTGGCTCGCCAATAAAGATATCAAAGGTCTACATGATGCTAATAATGACCTCAAAAATGCACGCTTCAAGATTCTCGGACGCGTTCCACGAGGCTTTCAGCATGCGGGCGCGCCTAAGATGAACACCGAGCTCCTCTCGGCAATTGCCCCCGATCTACCCGTTACCATCATCGTCCTGATCCTAGAACACATCGCCATCTCGAAATCTTTCGGCCGTATTAATAACTATGTTATCAACCCTAGCCAGGAACTTGTCGCTGTTGGCTTTACTAATGTCATTGGTCCCTTCCTCGGCGCCTACCCAGCGACTGGTTCCTTCTCCCGGACCGCTATTAAATCGAAAGCTGGTGTTCGGACACCACTCGCAGGAATTTTCACAGCAGTTATCGTTCTCCTCGCTCTCTATGCCTTGACCGCAGTATTCTTCTACATTCCATCGGCTACGCTCGCAGCGATCATCATACATGCTGTGGGAGATCTCATCACCCCTCCAAACGTGGTTTTTCAGTTTTGGGAGACCAGTCCACTGGAGGTTGTCATTTTCTTCGCTGGTGTTCTGATTACAATCTTCACCAACATCGAAAACGGTATATACGCGACGGTGGCGGCAAGTTTCGCGTTGCTTTTATGGCGTCAGCTATTCACTCATGGCGTCGTTCTCGGCCGGGTTAGGGTCTTTTGTTCTACCCCTGAATCAATCGCCGCACATAAGGAGAATATCCAGGGTGTTGTCGCCCTTGAGACATCAGTCCGGGAGGCGTATGTTCCTGTTAGTCGCCAGGATGGGACGAATCCTCTTGTTGATGTCGAAACTCCGTACCCTGGCATCTTGATCTACAGGTATGTTTAGACTCGAAGAACAGTGGAAAATCGCTAAATGTTTACCAGATTCACGGAAGGGTTCTCCTATCTAAATCAACAAGGCTACATGGATGAGCTCGTTCATCATGCCCAGACCATTTCACGTCCCACAATTCTCGACCGTTATGAGAGGCTCGGAGATCGCCCTTGGAACGACCCTGGCCCAAGACGCGGACGACAGGTGAACGCTGATGATCATCGCCCCATCCTCCGCGCCATCATCTTGGACTTCAGCGCCGTCAACAACGTTGACGTCACGTCTATTCAGGGCCTTATTGACGTGCGCGCGCAACTGGATCGCTACGCTGCCCCCGATACTGTAGAGTGGCATTTCGCTTCTATAAACAGTAGGTGGACTAAACGAGCTTTGACCACGGCGGGTTTTGGTTACCTTGACCGCGCACGCTTCGCCTCTCGCGCACATTGGAACCCGGTGTACAGCTATACGCCACTGGATACCATCACAAGCAAAATTCACGACCCAGAAGCGCAAGACAAGGTTCAAGGCTCTAATGGACTAGTGCCTGGCAAAGTTACCACTGTACATGGTCAAAACAGACCGTTCTTCCACATTGATGTGCCTGCTGCCGTAGAGTCAGCAATTGCTGGTGTGAATGCAAAGCTTTCACATGTGAGCTCAAGTGCCTCGCACGAGACAGCGGACACGCAGTATCCTCCGAAGCAAGAATAATTTAGAGCCCAATGGACGTCCACCCATAAGGTGGTGACGGATCTTGACAGTACACGCGACTGAATGACAATCCTTCTGCACGACAATACTAGATTATGATGATCCTGAGACAAGCTAGCCTGCCATGTAATGCAGTTGACATACTAACATCTTAGCTCTTGCTCATAAAAAGAGTCCATTTCTTGGAAAGATGGTGATTCTGCCCGATGTACTCTTCCACGTCGCGAATTTTTTTTGATGAAGATAAGTTGCGGTCAGATTTATACATGAGGTTTTGGCTCCTATACAATAGCCTAAGCGAGAACTGCTCAGGATCGTCAATCGTTCATCATAACTACTTCGGATCGATAAGAAATACGTTAGGTGAGTGCGGATCTCAAACAGAATTGTGCTTCTCCGTGAAGAATTGACGGTGATGGGCTCTTCAGATCGCAAAGAGGAAACTTCAACTTCGCAACAACGGCTAGGTATTGGCAGCTCTCGCTTCGAACAAGAACCATTGACTCCACATCGATATAACCGGTAATCACCGATACGAACATCAATAGCAACCTTGCAAAACTGGGCTGGTAATTTCGCACCAAAAAATGGTTAATGATCCTACTCGCTCGCTAAAGAATTCGAGCTTCCCAAAAGAGCAATAGACAAAGCCAAGTTGACAATTCAACCGCAGCCTTTGGTTTTGGCGAGCTCGACCTAGGTCTTCCAATATAATATATACAACTTTCCCGTCACAAGAAGTCCCGCCATACTCCTCGTCACACTGTGCCTTGCCCCTCCCCCGGGAGGCTTATTCTTGGATTGTTGCCTTGCATTCATACTCGGTTACCCCAGGGTCTCCCGTGGTCTAGATTCCGAGGAGCCCCTAGAGCACATTTCGTTAACGGCTATGCTCGCTTCACGGATAAGTCTCTGTATACATATGTTAGCAACAATATCAGCAGAAGGGTTGCATATTGGGACCGTGGCAACTATATCAGGTCTGTAGCCATCTCTGGGCTAGCGATAGAAGGGGCGACGACCAGGTCTAGACAGGCGAGTGAGCACGTAATCTTTGGCCAATGTTCACGAAAATTGCCTATATGCGGGCCGTAACACCGGGTCAAATATATTCTCGTAGTGTAAAAAGCATGGTGTTGTAAAGACCGTGTGCTCGCTTGCGAAGAGAGAATCCTTTCCATATAAAGGACTCTTCAACCTCTCCCATACGAGAGACAGAACATAGTCTCCATCATTGGCCGATAAATGCGATAGCAGTGCACGACTCAATCATTTCATTACCTTACCCTATTGCTAAAGCTCCATCTACAAACATATCCATCTAGAAACATATTACTTCATTGCTAATAATGAAATACACTCTGCCCACACTCGCTCTCGCAGCCATTACCCTAGCATCACCCACAAATATTGCACCACCAGCCTTTAAAATTACAAATGTCATCTCAGGAGGCTCGGGTTGTCCTCAAGGTAGCATTGAAGTAAGCTGGACCGACAGCAGAATCCTTCCCATCTGTATGTAGTAGCCCCCCATGCACGGCCACAGTACAGGCCCTCTCTACACCCCAATACTTCCTCCAACAAGCACAACACCGCTGTCATCCCTAACTTGAACTATTGCAGATTTTACCCCTGCTTTCACCGCCAAAACCGGTCCCTCGACCGATGCAGCGCTTTCGCGCAAAAACTGCCAACTCAACCTCGCCCTCTCCTTCACCCCAGGCTACTCTTTTTCACTCCTGAGCGCAGACCACAGCGGCTACGGCGACCTCGACGCCGGCATAACGGGCGTCGTGAAATCAACCTATTATCTCTCCGGCAATACGGCCCAGACGTCTACGACATTGAATATCCCCGGTCCGTTTCGAGGCCGGTATGAAAAGAAAGATCAGGTGGATGTCAGTGTGTGGTCGGCTTGTGGAGGCGAGGCGGCGCTCAATGTGAATTCAGAGGTTGCATTGAGTCCGTTGGGAGGGGCTGGGAGTGGGGTTTTGGCGCAGACGAGGGAGAGTGCGAAGGTGAGTTCGACATTGTATGTGCAATGGAGGAAATGTTAGATAGTTGCGAAGGGGTTCCCGTGTGTGTGTGTATGTGTGTGTACAGCAGTTCAAAAGTCTTCTCTTTCTATTTCCCGGACCGAAGACTGAATCCAAGTTCATCTGTCGTGCATCATGTTGAGAGGAAGTTTTGGACCCATTGGGGTTGGAGAATTGAGCTCCGTTGAGCATAATAACAATTGTCCTTTGTGAATCCACGACTTTCAACCAAACTCAAGACAAACATTGTACGCCTCCTCGAAATTGCTTATGATATACAAAAAAGGACTGGTTATGATATGCCTAAAATGCAGTGTCCCTACAGATTAAAAACTAAATGGAAAACGCCTCTAAATGCTATGTCGCTTGCTACGATGTCGGTATCACTGGTGTATAAACAAAAGGAAACTTTAGCGGAAACCAGGGAAGATTTTACGAAGTCCTCGCCGCCAGCGGGGACCACTATCTTCCTCTTCGGCGTCGTTTGTTGCAATCGCAGCATGACGAGTACCCAGCATTGCCAGCGCTCTTTGCCGTGCCCATTCTCTTCGATTTTGGGTGGGCGTACAGTGTTGGGTGGGAGCCGCCACTGAAGATGTATTAGGGGGAGCACCAGTGGCTTGAGAGGGTACTTCAGGTGCACCGGCGACAGTTGCACCTGCCGTGTGTGCCATCTCAATATCAGATGGCCTTGTGGTTCGCTCCGGGGCGCTGAAAATTCGCCGACCTGTGATCGCACCTCCTATTCGCCTACCCAGCGAGGGATGTGCATCCCCCGAAGGATCGGTCGAAGTGTTTGAAGGGGAGGCAGCATTGGCTTGGCCGTTGGCAGTGCGTGCACGCACTTGGTTGATGTGGCGTTCCCGACGTACCATGACGTTGGTGATCTTTACAGGGCAATCGCCTGTGGGCAGTGCGCTTTGCTTGCACATGGGACATAGAGACGAGTTGTTGAGGAGAAAGGTGTCAATGCAATCGGGATGGAAGATGTGTCGGCAGGGCAGCTCGCGCACCTGTGTTTCACCAGATTCGAAGTCGTCCAGACAGATTGGACAGGTAGGCTGGGCCCAGGAGGCTGCGGACATGGCGCTTGCAGATGCAGTGGGTACCGTGGGTGCGGATGAGTGACGAAGCGATGGCAGCTTCTGACCCGGTCCGACAGCGACCCGGGGGACAGGCAAGTTCAGTGGCTGGATTGGCGACTGCGGCGGCGTCTTCTCGGTGTTATCCGTCGGCACGGTTGTGGATGGAGCTGTGTATGTGTAAAGCGGAAACTTGTCGAGTAGCTGCTGTGACACGGTCAGACGCTTGACGCCCAATTGTTCAAGATCCACTTCGCCGGCGATGACACGTTCGCGCAGATTGTTGCGTCTCCTGCGCTGTAACAGGTGCATGGTGAGAGAGGTAACGCTGACGGCAAGGATCAGGATGGCGAGCACGATGACGAGGAAGACCCAAAGACTGGGAAGCTGTGCGCCCGTCTCTGTACTGACAGACGCCCACAATCGGACGTACTCGGTAGGAGCATAAATTTGCGAGAGGACTTCGCCGTGCGGCACGGTACTGACGTTGCCCGAGTACTGCTCCAGCTGCTCCATGATGTTGTTACCCGTGTTGGAGGAGACAGCATAGGTCGGGAACGTGTTGGCCGTCTGCCAGCTGCCCCCATCCTGGAGATTCCAAGAGGCGTCGTTTAAGACGGGCGGCCTCGCATTGGTGTTGCCTGGCTGGTAGGTGAAAAAGGCCTTGGTTGCCGTGTCTCGAGCGGCGGTAAAGTACTCGATGGTGCATTGCGCGCTGTACCAGGGCGCGACGGCTATGAGGGCGTAGTTCTTGTCATCGGGCAGTTGAGCCAGGCGCGTGACATTGGCGGGCACATGTTGGCGCTCTTGCTCTTTGCAGCCATCGGTGCGCAAGTCGGGCACATAGAGGATGCCGTATGGATCGCTGCCAGCTTCGACGCCTTTGGTGGACAGGGTCTGGATGTTGTTCAGGATGCGGTAGGAGAAGCCGAGGGTGTCGTTGAGTGTGTCGAATTTGTTGTTTTCGTAGGTGATGGCATACGGATCCGGGAAGGCGATGGTGAAGATGCCAATGCGCTGGGCAGCTGTGTGGGTGTGCGACGACATGTCAGCGCATCCTAACTAACCTACTTTTTTTTTACCATGGCCGTGGCCGTGGTCGTGGCGGATGGATGACGTACACATGATGAAGGGAGCGTGGGGAGATCTAGGTGGGTTACACGACCGCTATGGTGCGCCAACTACGACTGCACATGCTGCTGGAAGGCGAACAGAGGACGGGGGCAAGGTGGTGGTGGGAGTGTGCAGGAAATGTGTGTTGGTGTCGGGGTCGGGGGTTCGTGAGCGAGGGGTAGGGTAGGAGTAGAGTAGAGTAGAGTAGTAGAGTAGGGCAGAGGGCTGAGGGTGGAGAGGACAAGGGGGGTGGATGACGAAGCAAAGCGGGTTCCAAGAGGCTGGTGCGGAGAAAATTGTTTTTTTTGGGGGGGGAAGGGGGGGCGGGTGGGGATGATGGAGGCGCTGGGCGGCACTGGGGTGAGGAGAAGGAATGAATTACCTGGTAGTATAGTAGTACCGTACATGGTACGCCGTAGAAGCTATCTGTCCACCTTATAGTAGTACCGTACATGGTACGCCGTAGAAGCTATCTGTCCACCTAGCTACTGTATGGGCCCTTGTACTCTATGTGCCATTGCATGTGCCATTGCATGTACTATGATGTATCGGTAGCAGGGCAGTCCGTTCTACTCGACTCCTATGTATCGTAGCGGCTTTGGCATCTGGCGGCAGCCGTGATGGAAAGTTAGTGTTGTTGAATGCTTAGTATACTGTACCGTAGAGTACATTCATGGCTTACTGTTCCCAGCACTCATGATTGAGGCTGGGGATGGGATGACTTCGCCATCATGGAACGACATCTCATGTCCGATGTCTCACGCTAACGCTGTTCAACCTGGCGCCGACTGGCCGACTTGCCTGTGCTTGGCGAACGCAGTGGTCAACAACGCGCCACCGACACCGGCCTGAGGAACCTTGCAAGGAACAAAACGGCCGGCCCATGTGCTAGAAGACGAAGAAGACAGAGGAGAAGAACGAAAGAGGACGAAGAGGACTGCCTACACTACGCGCGCAACGGCCAACACACTGACCTACCTTACATACCCCATATACCTACAGTTCCGCCCCTCCCTTTCAATACTCTAGAGTAGTCAAACGTTACCGGTACCTACCGTAGATATCGAGGACCACTGAACCCCACATTCGCCGTGGACGCGACCCTTCCTCGTTCCCCGCCAACCTCTGTGCCTGTCCACACCTTCACCATGCCCCCCGCTGTCAGCAGCAAGGGCAAGGCCAAGTCAGGCTCAAAGGCTGCCGGCGCCCCACGCAGTCGCAATACCACACCACTCCCCAATGCCCGCCCCTCGGTCGAGCCCTCCACAGCGTCGACCTACTTTAGCAAACCGCTCAGCTCCTACCTCAGAAAGTCCGAGTCCACCGTCGAAGATATCTTGGACAGTGCGGGTACCAGCTCACAAATACCATCTGGCTCCAAGCTGGTGGCGCTACGCGACCAGATCGAGAAGACGGTGCTCAAGCATGTCGAGGCACGCTGCACACAATCCGAAGGCGCCCTCAGGGAGCTGCAGAGCATCCGCAAGAACCGTACGCCGAGAGAGAGGGACAAGGACAAGGAGGCAGACGATCGTGACCGCAAGCACAAGCTCAAGAAAGTGAGCAAGAAGCACGATGAGGATGGCAAGCATCCGCCCACGACGGGCGCCCATGGTGTCGCCAGGCAAGACGGCGTGGACCCCAAAGGTACCTCCTCCTCCAGCCCAAGTCTCACCTATGCATTCGTCTCACCCCGTCGCTGGCATCTACCTCTCTTGGCATGGAGATAGCAACAACCATTGTACACATTGCTAATCTACTCTATCTCGACGCAGACAATTCGTCATCCATGTCCTCGCCTATATCACAAGCTCCCCCTTCAGCCGGCGGTGCAGCAGCTGCGGAGGCTCCCTCTCCCACTGGGTCAGATATCTCTCACCAACCCGCGCCCGCGCCTGCATTGCCTCAACATCAGACCTTTGGTCCAGATCCATGCAAGTTCGATGACCCTACTATATATCACATACGCGAGGTCACACCAGGCATGACGGATGAGGAGAAGAAAGAGATATATTGCGTCGCAGAGTTTCCTCCATCAGATCTACGTGACAGGATTGCTGGTCTGCCGCCTGACAAGGATTTCTCCAACGCAAAACCTGCCGCACAGGTCAACGCCACGGTCTTTGCAAATTACGTGGAGCCCTACATAAGACCTTTGACCGAGGAAGATGTCGCCTTTCTAAAGGAGCGAGGTGATCGAATAGCACCGTTTGTGCTCCCTAGAAGGGGCCAACGTCACTACAAAGAGATATGGGCAGAGGAGGATGGGGGGATGATAGTCGACTCCAACGATCAACGGCCGGCGCCCAACGTACCTCGTGGGGCAGCGGATGATATCACAGACGACAATCTGGACACAGATCAGATTTCTGCCGGCCCATTACTGTCGCGGCTTGTGGCGGCACTGAGGCCCGAAGGCCGTGGCAGTCAGACGGCTGTCGGCGACACAAATGCCATAAACGGCGACCTTATGGACATTGATGAGGGCTCCGGGGCACCTGCCGATACGACCAATCCCAACTCGTTACCGGCAGCGACACAGCTTCCTGAATTCAGCCAGCCAGGTTTCCGACCCGTGCCACCAAGCGGGCGTGCCGACTACGCTGGTTTGGAGGACCGTGTCATGATGGAGTTGAAGCATTACGGTCTCATCAGTGAAGCGGATGCCGAGTCGCAGTCGTACGACTCGCATTTTGACGACGAAGTGGCGCAGCGCTTGCGATTTTTACAAGAAGAGCTACGCAAACAGTCCATCAAGAATGGGGCGCGGAAACAACGTCTTCTCGAACTGACGGAGGAGAGGATAGCACAACAGGAATACAACACCATTGCCGACGATCTCGACAACCAGCTCAATGCCGCGTACCTGAAGCGCAATCGTAACATTGGCAAAGGCAAGAAACAGAACAAGCGACCCGGTGGGGCAGGAGGCGGGTCACATGCCGTCGCCAACGCTGGGATTACTAGGCCTGGTGTGGGAGAGCCGATCCGGACTCTGATGGAGAGGAGACAACAGTGGATCAGCACGATTGGCCCGGTGGTCAACTATGGCAAGACGGGGCTGCCCACGTCGACCATTTTTGATGAAGAGAAGATGAAGGAACTGGAGAATCGAGAGGTGGAGATATGGAACACGGAAGCGGAGGAATAGACCACTAGGGAGGAAAAGAAGCAGACGAAGACGAAAGGGAAGATGATGATGACAGTGATACAAGCGTGGGTCTCTAGGGTGTATTGTTTATTCGTTTGCTTGTTTGTTCCAATGCATTGCATGGACAAGCTAAGCTTCTCCTATTGGGACAGCGGGTTGGTTGTTGTCGGGTTGCGATGATCGCATGCAGATGGCTGGGGTAGACTAGAGGAATGTCCAGGCAAGGTAGGAGGTGTTGCTGCCTTGTTTTGTGTGGAAGAAGTCATGATTTGAACTTTGGGTTTCCCTCCTGTTTGCCTCGAGGAACACGATTGCACATGAGCAGACCAGTTGACAAAAGAGAATTGGCTTGTGTTCAGTTCGGGGGACTTGTGCGTCGTGGGTAGGGCCAATGGGCTGTCAGCGCCACACCTGACCCAACTCGGCCTACTGTGTAGTGTAGTCGAGTGGAAGCGCCCTGCGACGACGATGCTTGGATCTGATGATGGAGGGCTGACAACATACGGGGGGCCCTGTGAGTGCAAAAGATGCATGGTCTGGCGCATGGTGCAAGACATGTCAGAATGTACACGGTAGATTCTTGGTATCACTGTCACCTCCTCCTCCTCCTCTACTTGCCTACCTACCCATCTATCTACCTACCTATCTTTCCATGTATCTATGCATCTATAGGATAGTCTGCTATGGGCTGGATCGTACATACTGACTGGGTGGTGTGTACATGTATGGGCTTGCTGCCTTGCGGGCATGGCACCGAGAGGAGGTGAGGATTGGATGGCCGTCATCCTGTACGTCTTTGTCCCGCCTGCAAAAGCAGTAGGATGCGGCATAGACACGGCATAGGGGCCATAGGTAGCCCCCCATCGTCCCCATCATCCCATGTCGGTCGCTGGCTGGCCGGTCCAATGCGAGTGCACGACTCGGTGCCAGACTGCCAGTCGACGGCGGACCCTATCCCTATGGCCGTCTTCCCTGCGTTACAGCTCATCTGCATACATATACCTACATGGCTACGGTGACAGCGCACCCAAGCAAGTCTCAGGCGAGCATTCAGGGTCTGGGCTGGCATAGGGCGGCCCCGGGGGGGGGGACGAGAGGGGTTTTTTTTTTCTTTCTTTTCTTTCTTTTGGGGCAATGTGCCAGGCACTTTTAGGAAGGGCATGCATGTCCAAAAAGACGGACTGCTCAGTGCACCTGGTGGGTAGAGTAGCTAGGTGGGCTGGGCAAAGAGTTGGGATGAGTCGGAGACGTGCATTGCATGCTGGCGGTGTGAAGGATCAGAGGGCGGAAAGAGGAGCTGGGTCGAGGGGAGGCAGAGTATATATCTATTCACTCTTGTAGCATTCACTGTTGCTCCCCTTTCCCCCCCATCCATCTCCCCCCTTGCCATACATTGGAGACGTTTCTTTGCCATTCCTCAGTGCTGCCTCGCTCCCCCTTCGTTGGCGGCTTTGTACTACGTGAATTTGCATGTACCGAGTCCTCCTCCTGTACTTACCCGCCACGCATCATCCTTCTTTTCTCCCCCAACTGCACGGCCCGGCTTGCGGCTATCTGCAGCAACTTGTTGTCGCTGTGCCCGTCTTCCTTGTCACAGCGCAGCACAGCGCGTTCCCCCAAGCTCGCTCACTTATTTTCTCTCTGTTACTTTCTCTCTCCCTCTCTCCCTCTCTCTCCCATACACGCACACACACACACATATTTTCTGAGCCATTTTTCAACAGCAACTGGGGGTGCCTGGGCCGTCCGATCTGCAAGCCAGTCCCCAGCCGATTCAAGCGGCTCGTTCCCTGCCCGCGCACCAGCTTCCTAGGGCAAACGCCTTTCAACGAGAACGTGCCCCCTCCATCAAGCAGGCTGTGAGAGGGTGCGGGCACGGGTGAGAGGGGTGTCTTTCTTCTGTGTGCGTGTGCAGGTGTGTGCAGGTGTGTGCAGGTGTGTGTGTCTGTGTGTCTGTGTGTCTGTGACTTGTACCCGACAGGGCACCAGGGTCATTCGGAGAGGGCCACGCTCTTGACCGTCTGACTAGTGTGGCTAGGCGGCGCAGGAACTGGAAAGAGGCAAAACAGCGGTCACGCCCGAGGTCAGCAACGATCCTTTTTCGCTGGCGGAGAAAGGACGAGCGGATTCCTTCCAGGTTCCAAGGCCATCCTTCTGCGACTTCCTCCCATATTCTCATTTCCCTTGGACTCCTTTCTAGGTCAGCATCCTCCTCGACAACGACGACGACGGCGGCGGCGACGGCGAAGACGACAATTTACGAAGTGTACATAAGGTTCTGAAGACAGGGAAAACTTCACACAGAGCCGGGAACTTCTGAGACATACATCGCGCTTGCGCAAACGGCAGCGACAAAGGGGTGGTTTGCGAAACCAACACCTATTCTCTCCAAACTCCGGCAGCGTCTCCCCTTTCCCACCCAGCATCAACTCGACGGCACAAGCAGACCATGCATCGCAAGAACCCCATTAGTGTGCTCGTCTACAACAGCCTCTTCCCGACACCTTCACCCACAGATCCCCCGTCCTTCAGCGCGCACCTCTCCAAGAACCTCGTGGGCGAAGTTCGCATCGAGACGGCAAATTTCTATGGTTCGCTCGACACAATCGAAGCGCGCTATCCAGGCCTGAACTACGCTTTTGCACCACATCGGAAGCGTCTAGGCCGCTTTCCGCACCACCGACGCCTCTTCGAAGCATTCGACCGCCTGGGTTTGACCGAGGCAGAAATACAAGGATTCTGCAGATGGGAAGGCACGCTTTGGGCGCGTGAGCGATACGAGCGCGACGAGGGTGTACGGGTAGAAGACACAACCGGAGTAGAGATCAAGGAATGGGTCGACCGAAGAGGCCAGCGGAACCCGCACAACAGCAAGGGTATCAACGTAAAGACAGACATTGAAGTCGAAATTGAACAACTCGCCAACAACACAAGCACATCGACGCACGCTGCTGATAGGGGAACCATGTCTTCGCGACCTCAACAGCAACAGCAACAGCAACAGCAGCAACAACAACCACAGCAGCAACAACAATCACAGCAGCACCAACAATCACAGCAGCAACAGCAACAGCAACAGCAACATACCGACACCGAAATGCCCGACTCCTCATCCTCCTCCGACACCGACGACGCAGAACTCGACTCCGAACCCTCCCTCAGCACCAGCATCGGCTTCTCCCTCAACGCGCGGCTCCTGCATGCCGCTGCCCTCCGCGACCACGGCGCCAATGTGTCCATGGACCCGGAATGGGAACAATATCTCAAAGAGGCGCAGGAGAGGGGTGAGCTCAACATGGATGCCACGCGCGAGGCGCTGCGCAACATGGCCGGCCACATGGCACTGTTGCATCAAAATTATGCGCAGACGCAGCAGGCCGTGGGAAGCGCCGAGGGGGCAGAAGGTGTGGGCTTGGAAGCCCCTGCAGCGCCGGCTTAGGAAGTTGGTACTACTATTACTACTACTACTGCTACTGCGGTGGGGGTGTTGGAGCAGGAGGAGGAGGAGGAGGAGGAGGAGGAGGAGGAGGAGGAGGAGGAGGAAGAGGAGGTGGTACGGTTGGAGGTTGGGGAGTTGGATGGCTGACATTCACATACTTCGTTGACTGGCTGTGAATAGGCACTGCATGGCGTTCTTTCCCTCTTCTTTTCTTTTTTCCCTTTCTTCTTCCTCTACTACCTCGCAGAAGGCAGGGCGTTTCACGGAGGGGACTGGAATGCATGGCATGGCATGCACGATACTCTGATTATGCTAGGGAAGCTTTTTCTCTAGTCGATAGATGGGCATAGGGATGTTGGATGCAGACTATCATGTTAGCATGGCATAGCAGCAGCTTAGTTTGTAATCATGCATCGAATCTGTACCGATGCCAGTGTTTCCCGTTATTTATTTGTTGCTCTTTTGTCCTTGCCTTCAGCAAAAGTCCATGTTTTGTGTATCATGATGTTCCTCGCTTCATGTACTTCATGTGCTCGTGCTATATTAGCAGTAGCTGGGTCGAGACATTCTCCTGAGAGACATGGCTCTTCGTCCTATGGATAGTGGGTACGTTTCTCCTCCATACCAGAGTGCACGAGACAGCTCCCACCTCGCCTCGTCTCTTCCATGGCCACAAAGGCACGGCAATGCTTCAAAAAAACAAAAGATGGCGCTTTTTCGCATCCCATCTACCGCCTACAACAAGTACCTTTTGGCATGTGGATGCATGAGGTCATCGAATCATGTTTAGGTGCTCGACATGCGACGATGAATCATCCCAAGCGGCGGCCCATGCCAATGGAGCCCAGCCCTCCACCAGGAACTCTCTTAGTTCCCCTGGTGTTCCGGCTGCTCCCACTCTCCTCGTCAATATCCATGGCATCATCACCAGCCATACCCATGATCCCCCGCTTCCCGTTGCTCTTTTCGCTCTCAGCTTGCAAAGCCGCCTCAATAGCCCTTTCCTTCTTCCTGCGAACCTTTTCCCGGGTAGCTGCCTCATTCTTCACCTTCTCTACCTGGGCCTGGAGGTCTGCAAGTGCCGAGTCGCAACGTTGTGACCATGACTGTAGTGTGGTTTGTAGTGCAGGCAATGAACCAGGGGCGAGATCGCGGAGGGGAGAGATGGAAGTGACCGAGACGAGAGAGTGGGCGGGGTCGAGTGTAGCGGTGATGAGGCCAGAGTAAATGGCGGTTGTTATCAGCTCTTCAAGGGCGCGTGTGGTGGACAAGTCGAGCGCCACGAGCAAGTGTTTGTAGGTGAGTGTGTTGTGTGAGTGTGACAGTGGAAGTAGCGAGAGCAAGAGGAGCTTCTGATGCTGCTGTGCTGAGAGTTTGGGCAGGTCCGGTTGTGCTGGTGGCGGTCAGTCTGGTGTCTAGTTCTATTGCCATGCAAGCCAGCAAAGTGAGTAATACCCTTGTAATCCTCCCATGTGCCCCACGCAAAGATCTCGAGAAGTGAGAGATAGGGTGCGTAGTCTTCAGAACTCCGCAGGTTCTGGATATTGGGTGTCTGTAGTAATTCGGCGAAGACGTATGTGTTGGGCGCACTTGTGGCTTGCATGACCAAGTCGGATGCAGCGCGTGGTGAGGTTGCAGACTTGCTGAGGGCAAGGAACGGCTCGAGGGCATTGAGTGCCTTGGTCTGCTCCATGGTGCAATTGTGCGAAGACGCCGAGACTCTGTCTTTGGGACTAGGTAGGTGTTGAGCCGGCTATCGTTGCAAAGCTTGTTGTTGTTGTTGTTGTTGTGTGGTGTTGATGGTAAGCAGGCAGCTTTACCTACCTACTGCCATCTACCTAGTATGGTCCCGGTACCTCAAGTGCTACCGGTATGTCAGTAGTAGAGTACCAACACGACGTGCTACCTAGTCCCAATGCGGCGTGTGGGCTTGGCATCAGTTGTTCCCTGCCCCGCGATGGCGTGCATGTACATATACTACATACAGTACAAGTACCTACACTACATACAATCCATCATCCATGTACGAGTATGCCAACGACACACGGTCGACGGTGTGCTGTTCAGTACCTGGCACACCCTACGTGAGTCTCCTCACCATCTCGCGCTGTGCGATACGCTGGCCAAAATACAGACTACCGTGTAAATTGTCTCTCTACCTACCTACCTACCGCACACCGAAGAGGCTGATGGCGGCTAGCCTGAGCCCAATCAGCTGTCTGGCGTCGATCCGGAACTTTCATGTCGTGACCTCGTGAACAGGTGGTGGATCACGGATCGCCTATGAACGACCATGGCCAAGGCGGGCGGATGTGGACGGATGAGCATTGTTGCGTACGGTGGAGTTTATCTACCGGGAGCATTATGTAGTATGTGCTGCAGGATGGGCGCTAGAAACAGAAACGGGGGAATGTGCGTATGACGGCGGTATCAAGTGCAGAAATCTTCTCACTTTTTGTCACATAGGTGGTACGGTATGGTATACCCACCTACATCCCGCCCTGGCTTGGACTTTACAGTCTTTGTGTAAAAGTATATATATATATATATACAAGAGAAAAAGGAGGATGTGAAAGAGAGCCAGAAGGAGAAGAAAAACAAGCAACAGGAGATCGGGTGAACTTAGTTTGACTTGCCTATGTTAGCTAGCCTATGCTTGTGCATGTAGAGTACTGTACGATAGCACACATGTATTGTTGGAGGAGCAGACCAATCTTACTTGCTCGGTGGACGAAATACTGGTTAAGCTACTACTACACGAGAGGAGTAGTACTACCATGCACCCTCTTTTTTTCCCTTCTCTCTTTACTACATGCTACTCTAAGCTCCGAGGCTGAGGCTCCACTTGTCGCACATGCGCATGGCACCGCATCCTGCCTCGGGGCCGTGTTTTGGATGCCTTCCTGTTTCAGATGCCAAGCCAAAACGACTCTCCATCCGGCCCTGGGAAGCGCGCACAGGACGCACGGCCCTCCAATCATCTCCTTGTCAACCACCCCCGCTCACACAAGGACGAAGAGCGCCACGCTCCACCATGGAAACCTGCCTTCAAAACCTCGTCGTCTCCGCCCTTTATCCTTTGAGGGAAGAAAAGTAATCTTCTTCCTGGTCCCACGCCCACTTAACCCTCTCCACTCCTGACTCACACGGTCCTTTGCGGCTGGTTCCAGCTACAGGGTCCCATCCCCATCGTCAGCTTACCGAGCTCGTCTAGCCCATTTTTGTCCGCCCTCAGTTTCGGGATCTGGGTGGCCTTATTTTAGCCGTCCGACAAACAAGCTGGGAAACTTGTGGCTGCGGCTTTCCCTTCAGCCAAATTATTCAGCCAGATTAACAACCCCTCGACATCTGACCACTATCGGAAGCCGGACTTTCTCTTCTTTTCTGGGAGCCCTCTTTGCTCGTGATTTGGCGATATCAATCCGGTGCATGCAGCAATACCCATCATATACTCTCTACCCCTTTGATCCCCTAGCCCCCAATTATTTTCGCCTTGCATGATTCGCGTGGAAGCGTCGCGCTGAGACCTCGACGACTGCACCACAGACCCCACACAGCGACCCTGCCGCCGTGCGACGGTTCTTCTGACGACATGTCTCCTCCCTTAGCATCGCGCGGAACGGCGCACATGGCCACAACTACGCTCAAGGTCGAAGGCATGACCTGTGGCGCATGTACATCTGCCATCGACTCGGGCTTCAAAGGTGTCAAAGGAGTCGGAAAAGTATCAATAAGCCTGGTAATGGAGCGGGCGGTAGTCCAACATGACCCGGAAATCATCTCCGCCAACGAGGTCAGGGAAATCATCGAAGACAGAGGTTTTGACGCCGAGATCCTCTCTAGCGATCTTCCCATGGGCCAAGAGATCGATGACCATTTCCTAAGCGACTCAGAGGAGGAAGAAGACGAAATGGACAGCAACATATTGACTACTACACTCTCTGTAGGGGGCATGACTTGCGGTGCCTGTACATCTGCCGTCGAGGGTGCCTTCAAGGACGTGGCAGGCATCCATTCCTTTAGCATATCTTTACTCTCCGAACGCGCTGTAATCCAACACGACAACACAATCATCAATGCGGCAAAACTTGCTGAAACAATCGAGGATGTAGGCTTCGATGCCGAGGTCTTGGATAGCGTAGCCGCTACACCGGCAGCAAAGAAGAACAAAAAGGCAAAGAAACAAAGGACGCTGATCACCACAGTTGCTGTCGAGGGCATGACCTGTGGCGCATGCACTTCGGCTATTGAGAGCGGATTCGTGGACTTGGATGGTGTCTTTCAGTTCAACATCAGCTTGCTTGCGAACCGCGCCGTCATTGTCCACAACCCCGCCAAACTGACCGAGGACCAAATCGTGGAGATTATTGAAGACCGTGGATTCGATGCCAAGCTCGTCTCTTCAGTGGACGGCAGTCTGCAGGAGTCATCGGCGAACAACGGGCCAGTACAACTCAAGATCTTTGGACTCTCCAACCCGAGTGCAGCCGAGGATCTCCAAGGCCTTTTGCGGAAACATCAAGGCGTTACATCGGCGACTGTAAACTTCAGCACATCTCGCGTCACAGTCCAGCGTGAGCCACAAGTCATTGGTCTACGAGCCATTGTTGAACTCATTGAAGCGGCCGGATACAGTGTATTGGTCGCTGATTCCGACGACAACAGTGCTCAGCTTGAGTCTCTTGCGAAAACAAAGGAGATCCAGGAATGGAGACACGCTGTCATATTTACGGCTTGTTTCGCCGTCCCGGTCTTCCTTACCAGCATGTTCATTCCTTTTTGTCTCCCCTTTCTCAACTACGGCGCCATTCGTATTATACCCGGTCTCTATGTCCGAGATGTCCTCTGTCTGGTCCTCACAATCCCCGTTCAATTCGGCATCGGCAGACGGTTCTATACCTCCGCATACAAATCACTTAGCCATGGTTCTCCCACTATGGATGTCCTCGTCGTACTTGGAACATCCGCCGCCTTCTTCTTCAGCGTTGCATCCATGCTTGTATCGCTGTTTGTTGAGCCTCATACCAAACCGACTACCTTATTCGACACCAGCACCATGCTGATCACTTTCATTAGCTTGGGCCGATACCTTGAGAATAGAGCAAAGGGTCAGACGTCAAAGGCACTTTCTAGACTCATGTCTCTGGCTCCACCCATGGCAACCATCTATGCAGACCCAATTGCTGCCGCCAAGGCTGCCGAAGACTGGGATGTTGAGGACGCAAAGCTGGATCGCATGTCTGTCGATGGCAATGCTGCGGAAGAGCGCGTCATTCCCACAGAGTTAATCGATGTTGGAGATGTGGTCATCTTACGTCCTGGTGACAAGATTCCGGCCGACGGTACGGTGACGCGCGGCGAATCCTATCTCGATGAGAGCATGGTCACTGGTGAGGCGATGCCTATTCTGAAGAAAAAAGGAGCGCTCCTCATGGCTGGAACGGTCAACGGAAATGGCCGTTTGGAATTCGTGGTCACAAGGGCTGGCCGCGATACTCAGCTCAGCCAGATTGTTCGCCTTGTTCAGGAAGCTCAGACTAGTCGAGCGCCTATTCAGCGTCTTGCCGATGTAGTCGCCGGCTACTTCGTTCCGATTATCATCACTCTTGGATTGGCCACCTTCGTCGGCTGGATGGTGCTTAGCCATGTACTTCCCTATCCGCCAAAGGCCTTTGAAGGGCACGCCAGTGGCGGTAAAACGATGGTCTGCGTCAAGCTTTGCATCGCTGTTATCGTCTTCGCTTGCCCCTGTGCCCTTGGCCTTGCTACACCTACCGCTGTCATGGTTGGCACTGGAGTTGGCGCTGAGCAAGGAATCTTGGTCAAGGGTGGCACAGCTCTCGAGACAGCCACGAAAATAACACACGTCATCTTTGACAAGACTGGGACGCTGACGGTTGGTAAGATGAGTGTGTCCAAGGCCGACATCCAGGGCGAATGGGCGAGTGCGGAGAAGAAGAATCTTTGGTGGACATTAATCGGACTGGCCGAGATGGGCTCTGAGCACCCAATTGCCAGAGCTATCGTTCTTGCTGCCAAAGAGCATCTGCGACTTGGGCCTGACGGTGTTCTTGACGGGTCTGTCGGAGACTTCGAGGCCATCGTCGGCAAGGGTATTAGCGCGACTGTCGAGGCTGCCATTTCCCAAGAGCGCATACGCTACAAAGTTCTCATTGGCAATGCTGCCTTCCTGACCTCTCAGGATGTCAACATTCCTGACTTCTCAGACGAGCCTCAGACCACAGGTACTGCCAATCCACATGGGCCGCAATCCCGCTCTGCAGGTATCACGACTATCCATACTGCTATCGGCACGACATACACGGGCACGCTAAGTCTGTCTGACACTATCAAACCCTCAGCTCGCGCAGCCGTCTTGGCTCTCTCGCGTCTGGGTATCACATCTTCCATTGTAACAGGCGACACATCAGCATCTGCTTTGATCGTAGCAGCGGCAGTTGGCATCGATCAAAGTGATGTTCACGCTTCATCGACACCGGCTGACAAGAAAGCTATCGTGGAAGACCTACGGTCGCGTGGTCAAGTCGTCGGCATGGTGGGAGATGGTATCAATGACAGTCCGGCCCTGGCATCCGCTGACATTGGTATCGCGCTGTCTACGGGTACTGACGTAGCCATGGAGGCCGCTTCCATCGTCCTCATGACCAATACCGATCTTCTGGCCATCCCCGCGAGTCTCGTGCTCAGCCGTGCCATTTTCTGGCGAATAAAACTCAACCTTGCGTGGGCATGCATGTACAACTTCATTGGGCTCCCGTTCGCCATGGGTTTCTTCCTCCCATGGGGCTTATCACTCCATCCCATGGCCGCTGGTGCTGCCATGGCATGTTCCTCTGTCTCTGTCGTTGCTAGCTCGCTGCACCTCAAGTTTTGGCGTCGCCCGAGTTGGATGAAAGTTGCGGTGTTGGACCCTGGAGCGTCTGTTTCCGAGCTTGAAGCCGAACAAGAGAAACAGACTCGCAAGGGTGCGTTTGCCTCAGCGCGGGATTGGATGAGAGATGCAATGTCTGCATGGGGAAGAAATAAGGAAGAGGCAGGCTACATCCCGCTCAAGGATCTCGGCGACTAAAGAGTGTGCACCTTGGACTTCTACTCCTAAATTCTCATTTCCCTTGAACAGGTTTGGATGTCGAGTCGAACTAGCGGCATAACTACCCACCTTTGCATTACTATTTTTGTTTTGAAGTCCGAATGAGGAGAGATCATTCGGCAATTGATTTGTACATAGACTCTCACAGCGACTAGTTTTCCTATACCATTGTTTAGAATACATGACGATACAAGCTCACGCCTACAATCCTTTCCATGTACTACTCTCGTGCTTTCGAACGGTGACGAGTTTGTTAGCAGGCCAATCACAACCATGTATGTAGTTAAATGGCCGTTGCGCGTGACAGTGGAGTCGCGGACCGCGGTTCGTCAGGGCGATGAGCCAAGCGTATGGTTGCAACACAGCACGACAGGTCCCGCCTTTGTTGCACAACCTGGTGCATTTTCGCTCTTGTTCATCGTACACTCCGCCCAGAGGATATGCGCGACCGAGGTGCATAGCCAAAACCACACAACCCCTCGTTCTTTTCAACGCGGCAAGGCCATTTGGCACCATGGGGCGCAATCGGGCTGCCTCGACTGCGTCGAACAAGAGCAGTGAGCCCCGGCACCAAGTAGGTAGGGAACATGGCAGGAATCCGCGAATCATGCTAAGCAAGCCCAGGAATTGGGCAGCATGTATGATTACCTTGCGAAAATTGTGCTGCTAGGTCCGAGCGGAGCTGGAAAGTAAATCAGTCTTGGGCGGACAAAGGAAATCACGAGCGAGGGCTGACCTGTTCAAGATCGTGTCTGCTACACCGATTCGTAAAGAATGAATGTAAGTTGCCGAACAAGTGCCTTGTTACATTCCTTGCTATGTTCGAGCGATCTTTCTCTCTTCCCATGTACGAGGGCTACAGACTGACTATGGGCCCAGGGCGCGTCCTCTCCTCACAAACCATCGGCGTCGAGTTCTCCTCCAAAATCGTCCACATCGCCGACCGCAAAGCCCACGCCTCTGCCCGCAAGCGCATCAAACTCCAACTCTGGGACACGGCCGGCACCGAACGCTTCCGCTCGGTATCGCGATCCTACTACCGCGGCGCGGCCGGTGCCATTCTCGTCTACGATGTGAGCAGCTGGCGGAGTTTTGAGCAACTACAGACGTTTTTGAATGATGCGCGCGCACTGGCGGGACCAGACATCACCATTATACTGGCGGGCAACAAAGCCGACGTGGAAGACGGGCCGCCACCGCCGTCGAGCGTCGGGGGTCATGGGGCATTGGGAAGTTACAGCAGCACGCCCTCTAGTGAAAGCGGGTTCTCCCCACCAACGCCCGGTTCGCAGTCCTCGCATGCGCCATCACTGAACGGAAATTTACATGCGTCGTACACGGTTGCGCCTGATGGACGCGAGGTAGCCACCGACACGGCTTCACGTTGGGCAGGTGAGAATGGGATACCAGTGGCGGTCGAAGTGTCTGCGCTGAATGGCGAAAATGTAGAGGAGCTATTTACAAGACTGGCACGCATGATACTCACAAAGATTGAATTGGGCGAAATCGACCCCGACGATCCGGCAAGTGGAATCCAATATGGCGATCTGGGCTGGGACGATGGCGGCGGGAGCATCAAGAGTGGGTTTGGGGATGAGGGTCTACGGTCGAGGAGGAGAGGAAAGAAAGCTGGAGCTTTGGGCGAATGGGAGGGCGTGTTCAGGATCGGGGGGAACCGGCGAAGAGGGGGTTGTTGCTGAGGAGGGATGATGATTGCAGTTCCCTGGCTTCTGGGGCATTCTTTGATGGAGGAGAGACTTTGATGACTAGAGCGGAGTACTTGATGCTTGTAAGTTGCTTGAGCGGGGGTCGGTTTACAGATGCGAATACTCTTTTCTCGCCTTTTGTGTTTTGTTTTGTTTTGTTTTGTTTTGTTTCTCCCGTTGAATTGTTCCCAGACTTTTTTCTTTTTTCTTTTTTTGCGTCCGCAGCATGGGCACGGCGTTGGCAAGTTTCTTTCTGTCTCGTGTAGGGATAGTCTTCGGAGGTTGGGCAGCCCTGCTCCCTTTGCGGCCAATGCGCTATATCCAACAGTACTTTGTGCAGAGATCAAAGTCACTGGTGGATTCTTTGTCTACCCTTGCCCTTGAGCCAATGTGCGCAGACAGCATTCGCTGCATTCGCTGATGTTCCCCCAAGTGTCCATCACCATGCCATGTCACATGTCACATGACACATGTCACATGTTTCTCTGACAACCCAAGTCCTGTGACTAGAGTACACACTACACTGCATGTAGTAACTCTGTTTGGCCCTGCCCCGGAGCCCGAGCCGGACCGCGGCTAGCGTCCTTTTTCTGCCAATCCAATGTCGTCATCTCCGCACAACGCACTTTTGGGGAGAGCACACGAGCACGACAATTCACACCCTCCCCCAACGTTGCACATGGAGCCAAAAGAGGGAAAAGATCAGACGCAATCGATTGTTCTGTAAAGCGGACGGCATTCGAGTGCGCACTACGCAAAAACACGCACATGCGAACAATCTCCAGGCCGTCACGTTCATCCGACAAACCGGCCATGGGGAGGAGCCTCGGTACTGTAGTAGAGACGGTTTTTCTTTACCTTTGCCACGCTACGCTACATACTATTCCTGGACAAGGACCACGTATCGCTCAGCGCCTGAGTGCCCGGGACTTCAAAGGTCGCCTGCTCCGGACTGTTCGTGAAACTAGCGTCTGCGATAAACATGGACATCTGCCTCACTCCCATGTCCTGCTTCCTATTTCCCATGCGTGAGTGTGCCTCGGCCTGCTGTTCATCTTTTCTTCGCCTTTCTCCTTCTCTGTCGCGCTTCACACCGCACCCAACCTCTCTCCTACGGCCACTCCGTTCCCTGCATCCATTTAGACTACTTCTGAAATACATTTACACGTCTCTGTCACCAAGGCCAATATCCACCCAGCCGCCAACATGACATGGCTGAGGCGCATCAATCCCACGCCCGCATTCCCGGCGCATACAGGGCCTTACAAAGTCGGCTCCGTAGACGTAGAGATTCCCACAAGTGGATTGGAGAGTCCGACAGGCGATGCACCCCCGGCGCATCTGCCCACAGTGGCCTTCCGCATGTTCTACCCATGCAAACAGGACAGCGACCAGAATGCTGTCAAGTGGATTCCAAGTCCACAGCGTGACATGATTGCGGCGTATGCCAAGTTCTTGGGCGCCAACAGCATATTTGCTGGAGTGTTTGCGTAAGTTGACATGCAGGAGCTCTGGATGAGAATGCTAAGACCAAGGCAGATTGATCCCCCAACTACTCTATTTCATCACCATGCCCGTACATCAGAACGCTGATATCCTCCAATCCCCGAGCAAATCCAAACAGTGGCCCGTCATGGTCTTCTCACATGGCCTCGGTGGCTCAAGAAACGCTTATTCACACATTTGCGGCTCGCTCGCAAGTCACGGAATCGTTGTTGTAGCGGCCGACCATCGTGATGGAAGTGCGCCATTGTCGGTACACCAGACACCAGACCAAAAAGAGAAGACTAAGCGCGTCGAGTACCGGTCAATTGCTCACAAGCCAAGCACCGAAACTTACGAGGCGAGAGACGAACAGTTGCGCATACGACTGTGGGAAGTAGCCACAATTCACGATGCGCTCATCAAGATTGACCAAGGAGAGAAGCTCAAGAATGTTGCACTCGACCAGCCCAAGCATGCAGAGAAAGATCTCCTCACCATGTTCCAGAATACTCTCAAAGTTCACGAGCCAGGCGCTATAAGCTTTGCGGGCCACTCCTTTGGCGCATGCACCATGGTTCAGTTTGTGAAATCCATCTACCATCGACCCTCCACCCAAATCCCATACTATAAGCCTCTCTTCACTCCGTCCTCCGGCTCAGCCCTTGTCCGCCAAATCACCCCATCGACACCAGTAGTACTCCTCGACCTTTGGACCCTGCCGATACAAAGTCCCTTTACGGCCTGGCTCAGCTCCCAGCCAATGCCCTGTTATGATTCCCTGACCGGAGGCCGCAACCTCCTCGTCATTGCCTCGGAGGGCTTCTACAAGTGGTCCGCAAACTTTCGCGAAACAAAACGCATCATCGCCCCTCCCTCCCCTTCAAAATCCAAGTTCCAAAATCAACCAGGACCGCACATCTTCTACCCGATCTCCTCTGCGCATCTTTCCCAGAGCGATTTCGGCGTCCTGTTTCCTTGGATCACGACTAAGGCGTTTGGTGCCAAGGAGCCAGAACGTGTGTTGAGACTCAACACTAGGGCCATTCTACAGGTGCTCAGAGAGAGTGGCGTAGAGGTTGCTAATACAAGCGCCGCGGACCTTGAAATCGAAGGGGAGGATGCGATGCTGGCGCAAGATACCGCAATTCTGAGTACAAAGAAGGACAGTGTGAGGGGATGGGTAAATTTAAGCACAGAGGTGGAGGAGGGAGATGATAGGCAGGCGGACAGGAGGGTTGGGGAGGACGGGAAGGGGCCCGAGGAGGCTATGGTTGAGGGAGAAGCTTTGGGGCAGGTTGTTGAGGGCAATGGAAATTGAACACTTGAACTTGGACTTCAACTTGCCAAAAAGATTTTAGACATTTTTTTTTGGAGACGGCGTTTGAGCATAGCACAGAAGTCCTTGGAAAATATAGGTCAGGCGTACCTGGTTCAACGACGAAGTTACGAATCTCATTGCATAACAGTTCAATTGCCCATCGCCACATCATACAATAAAGTGGAGTGAGTACAACGGGATCTACTATAACGTTCTTCCCATTCTAGAACAGATCGTATTTTCTAGATATCGCCCTGATCACATGAGGAATGCCTAGATAAATTCACGTCATCATCATAAATACGCCGAGATGCTTTGCTGCAGCAGGTAACCATCTCCAACAGATGTCAGACTACATCTGACAGGACCAGTCACAGCCTGTTTGCAAACCATGAGCACTTTTCCGGGTGCTAAAAGGTGCGGTGAACCTCCGCAACGAGATCTGTGTCAGATCTAAATCGTGCCTCAGATATGTGTGACAGCGTTGTATTAAGATAGTTATGTGCGAGTAAAGGCATTTTGGATGTTTGGGGCATGCGCGCACGGCTCTTGATGTGCGAGATTACTTTTAAACATCACCTTACAAATAAATGCCTTTTCCTAGAACAAAGTTACAGTTGCAAGGTATAGTAGCGTACTTCTATATTATTTTGAACAAATATCTACGTACAAAATGCTACGAATTCTAATTACTAGAATGTTACTAGGTTTCTGGAACTATTGTAAATTCACAATGACGCTCTTCGATACCTAAGAGGAATGCGAGTTCAAGGTCCGATAGTTTGATTCTCCCCTACCGGATTTTGGTGCCCACTCAGGCCCGCGCTAACCCCGTGATCTAACGTGTCCTGAAGATGTTGTGCCCAGGTACTGTTTGCAATATTCTAATCACCTCTTTCTTTGGCATGCAACGTTTCCAAGCCTAATTTATTTGGCTTGTTAGATTTGAATGGCCCTGACCTTACACGACGTGGTACATTAGAGCCAGGCGCGTCGCATACCTAGCAACTAGTGCAAACAAACCTCACCGACTAGGCTATTCTACCATGAGCTACAACAACTGATCGCGTCACAGTCGCGTTCACTGCAGCACGCTGTCATAGCACGTCATAAACCAGTTGTTTACTTACTCTGTGGCACATGATACCAATCATACTGAATAATTACGTGGAGCCTCCGTGCTCAAGTACAGCAGCACAACTCAAGAATTCAACGACTCGGGATCCTAGCACGGTTGATGCCAATATGGAAGACTGCGATGCGAGTGATTCAGATCTGGACGATCCTCGCTGTGAAGACAAATATAAGCCATTCAAGCCGCCCGCTTGGCTGATTGATTTGGCTCAGCACAATCTTGCTCGTTCGGAGGTCACAGCAGATGTTCTAAGGGCAAAAGTCGAGGAAGTCCGGGACGCTGCTCGAGCGACTGTCCCATCAGACGCTCTAAAGGTGAGACTACAGAATGTCATCGATGAAGCACAGAGCAGAAGAAAGACAGCCAAGAAAGATGTTGTGCAGGAAAGCGCGGAAGTTCGAACGCAAAAAAGTTTTGAACCGCTCTCCCTCACTGCGCAACCTCAGCCTACGGAAGAGATGGATCGCCATGTTTTACCAGACGCAGAAATCCCCCGTGTGACCCAATCCAATGATTCCCTTGGTCAAGAGCAAGAGTGGCTACGAGAAAAGAGGCAGGGTAAGAAGAAACTGATTCGAGCACAGCAAGCAAAGGAAGGTGTCGTGGCAAATCAAGTGGAGGTGAATGGGCAAGAGATTCTCGCTGTGGCTGAGTCCTCTAGAGCGGGCGCTGCACGAGAGATTTTGACGAATGCAACGACACCAGTCTCGTTGCCAAATACAATGGATGGCCTCTACTTCCCAGAAGATTCAACAGACCGGTATCCAATCCGTCCTCTACCCAAATGGTATACTTCCATCAACGAGAACAGTTTCGACATGAAGCAACTGTCGAAGAAGAAACCTCAAGATCTCACCGCGCTTGACTCACTCAAGGCCTACATTGCCAAATGCCGGGAAGAGCAGAAGCCGTTTTACGAGGAACTGCGCAATGAAGTCCACAAAGCCGAGATCAAACTCTCTGTCAACAAGTATATCCTCAAGAAGGCCCGAATTCTGAATCCAGATACTGGCCTACCAGCAATCTTCAGAAAAGACTCGGCCTTCCCTTCCGACCTCAAGGCAGATAGCTATCAGCTCTACAACCGCTGGTACAACCAGGACTTTGATCAAGACATACTTCGCGGCATCATCACCAAGGCAGGCAAAGATCGCAACAACGACAGCTTCGACCCAGAGTATCGATCAGCCCATCCAACGACCGCCAAGTACTACGGCGAAGGCAATTTAGTTCAGGGACAGTGGTGGCCCACCCAGCTCTGCACGGTAAGAGACGGCGCCCACGGCGCGGCGCAAGGAGGTAAGAATCTGCAAACCCACTCACCAACCCCCATCCACTCTTGCACTCGCTCACCTCAGCACGCAGGCATCTTCGGCGAAAAAGACCGCGGCGCCTACTCCATTGTGCTCTCCAGCGGTACCGGCTACCACGATCTGGATAACGGCGACACCATTGAATACAGCGGCACCGAGTCCAAAGACGCCACCCCAACTGAAAACACCCACCACCTGATTCAATCAAAGGAGCTCCAGAATCCCATCCGCGTCATCCGCTCCCACCAGCTTCCCAAGAGCAATCAGTACAGACCCAGTGTCGGATTACGCTACGATGGCTTGTACAAGGTCAAGGAGTACATGGTCGTGGACAAGGATAGGGCCATGTACCGGTTCCAGCTCGAGCGTTGCGAGGGACAGGATCCGATTCGGTGTGAGGATGATGCTGCGAGGAGGCCAACGGTCTTTGAGGAGATGGAGTGGGAGAAATTGAAGAAGAGAAAGTAATGATGGGTTGTGCAAGATGAAGGGTGATGGATGTGCATGTACATGATGAAAGAGTGTCCGTTATAGGAGGGCAATGATGACGTATGATATGCATGCCTGCAGGCGAAAAAAGGCATGGTGGATCATACATTACTTGTCCAGTCATTCAGGATACCCATTTGGTCGTCAATTGAGACTTCATAGTTCACGTGGTCATTTGCTTGCACACGTTTCTTTCCGTGGCCATCATCCGTGATATACTCATAGTACTCAGATGCACCGTTCCTCGTAAGCCCTGTAAGCCCTATAATACGCTGCTGAACACAATGACTTGATCTTGATTAGAACCCCCCCTCCTTGTCTACGTTCCTTCAGGATCCCCTCATCCTCCCCTACTTCATCCTAGCAATACTAACCACATTCCTCAACGTGCCAAAAGGTAATACATCTGCAATCCTTTTCTTACTCGCAAACAACATGACCAGCCTATCCAACCCACATCCCCAGCCCCCTGTCGGCGGCATCCCCCACTCCAGCGCCTCTAGATAACTCTCATCGATTGCGCCCTCATGGCCCTCGGCCTGAAACCCGCGCTGCTGGATGAACTTGCGGCGCTGCTCAAACGGAGAGTTCTCCTCTTCATACGCATTGACGTATTCACGGCTGTGAATGAAAAGTTCTACGCGCGAAGCGACGCGCTGCCCTGTTACATCGTCGACGTAGGACTTTGACAGCGGAGAGAGGGCTTCGGGATGTTGGGAGATGAAGGTGGGGTTCTTGCAGAGCGGCTCGATGTATACTTCGGCTAGGGTGTCTAGGAGACGGGGTAGTGTGGGGTTGGGTGGTATGGTGATGTCGAGGTCCTTGAATAGGGCGAGAAGGTCATCTGCTGCTGTTGGGGTGGAGAGATTGGGCAGTTTGCGACCACATGCCTGCTCGACTGTGGGGATGAAGGGCAGATGCGCGAATGGAGTTGAGAAGTCAATCTCTTCTGGTGCGGTGAGAGAGGGGAAGTAGGTTGGTCGCAGGGCTTTAGTCGCGGTGTGTAGACCGTGAATGAGCTGCTCGGTCCGCGCAACGACATCGGCGAGCGTGGCACCAACCTCGTAGAACTCGCATGTGGAGAATTCAGGGTTGTGTGTGTTGTCCACTCCTTCGTTACGGAATGAGCGTCCGAGTTCGAAGATTTTGTCCTGCCCTCCAATGATCAGTCGCTTGAGATTAAGCTCCGGTGCTATTCTGAGTTTGATTGGTATGTTGGACATTTCGTTCGCGACAGTCTCAAAGGGTCGCGCAATGGCACCGCCGGCATTGACGTCGAAGAGCGGGGTCTCGACCTCCAAGAAGCCGCTTTGAATAAAGTACATGCGAATGTAGTCGTAAATCATGGCGCGTAGGCGGAGAACATCGCCAGGCTCGTGGCTGGTGAGCTGGTGAATGTGCGGCCGTCGTGCAAGCGTTTCAGCACTGTCGACAAGCTCGGGGATATGGTGAAGGCAGGGTGCAAGAACTTGAGGTACTTCCCGAGCCAGGATGGAGAGTTGGCCGGTCGATGTTTTAGTTGGACATCCTTGTACAGCTTAGGCATGTTAGTTGTAGAGGAGACGTGAAAATTGGTGGTCACGTACAAATCCAGTCACCAAGTCGAGCGACCTTCTTGAAGCGTTTGTAAGCTTCCAGGGAATCTTCGGGCGTGGCAAGCTTCTTCAGCTCCACCATGACCTGCAAGCGTTGCATATCACGCTCAACATCGAGGAATATCAGCTTGGCACTAAGCGTTCGCACCGAACGCACCCTTCCTGACGATGTCAGATTTCACAATCGACCTGATGGGACATGGGCCATACCGAGTACCGAAACGACTTCATTCTGTGTAACTTGAATACTATTGTACTTTGCATTGAAGTCACGCAGTGACAAACTGTCTACTCCAGCAGAATGCACAAGCCGCGGGTGATAATCACCCAGTGACTTGACTTTGCTCAATTGCTCAATCCGTTTCTGCTTCTCCACATCGTGTGGCCCAGTGTACTCCTCCGCAGCTATCGATTGTATGAGGCGTCTCTGTATAGCGAGATAGGCGCGCGCATGCTCAGGCTTGAGCGGCCGTGAAGCCTGACAAAGGTACGGGCGCAAGAAGCTGAGATATGATCTCCTCATGATGTCTGTTCCTCGTTAGCTGTGGCTCGAGCAAAGAAGGATCTGCTTGAACTAGAGAGAGGATGGAATCTCAGATAGGGTGAAGCTGTGAAGTCACTCGCCCGAAGGCGTCATTCGCAACGGTTCTAAGGTTGTACATAATCATCATAGAGGGTGTGGGTGAAGGAAGGAAGGGTCGATCAGAGCCTGCAGAGGTGCCATTTGAAAAGATTCCCACGACATGGGACTTGTCCATAACACAGCGCAAATCTCCAACGTCCTGGCCTATCTAGTGGAAGGGTGATGCTGAGCTTACCTGTGTTTTGATCATGTCCCCTCACAAGCAAAGGTGAGGGCTGATGACTCGGTAGATTGTCAACGAGAGAAGTTCTCGAGCTCGGTCGCTGGTGCAATCTTGGCGTCGCGTCTGCGGGCAGAGCATGCCCCAAGCTCTCGCTAGTCCTCAGCAGCCAATAAGCGCTACACTGCCTAACTGGATTGTAACACAAGGCCCGTGCAGAACGGAGGCCGGCCAGGCAGCGCCGCGGTCACGTGACACAGCGCACGAGCCAGCATCGTCTGTCTATATAAGGCGGCCTGCCCCCGTCCCCGTTGCAAGAAATCATACTTACCTTCTTGCGACTCACTGAGCTCAAGCATTCAGTGGTCTAAAGGTTTCGCCTGCATTGCACAGCGCGGCGTGGAATCTTTACGAGCTTCCTTCGGGAATCTCGGCGGGGCAATTTTTGCTGGTCTGCATCTTGCATGCACATAACCTTTTCATTGATTTCATCGTCTTGTGCGGTGGATTGAGGAAGAGTTGTTGGTTAGTTTCGTGAGGACGCGTTGTTTTGCGTGTGAGATGGACGAGTTAAGATGTCGTGTTTCGTGTGGGTATGTTGTCATGTGACTTGTGGACGGAGATGTGATGGCCTTATTGTTGTCGTGAGGGTATAAACAACGGTTGTGCGCGCTTGGGCACTCGCGTCGAAGAGCTCGTCAAGGTGTCGCAATGATGGCGTTGGCAAACTATAGTCAGTGAGGCGTGACTACCTACCGTACAATAGCCTTTGTCGGCCTCTGTGTCAACAGCCCTGGAGGTGTTGCAATACCAAAGCCAGCCAAGGCACTGACACTTGTACAAGTTATAGATTACAAGTTACCAACACGTGCATCTTGAACTCACATGGAAACGAGCCGCCATCACGGTCCTCAAATCCAGTTCACATAAGAAGCCGCACGCGAAGCATCTACCCAGCTGAAAAACTCGACAGTCTGAATCGCATAACAGTACCCTACTCTAGCCGTCGATGGCTCTTTGGCTGTGGATCTCGAGTAGTAGGCCGTAGTGTACTCTAAACTGCAAGGCAACCGCCTCGCCACCTTCCACATATGAAGGCAATATGACGCCCAAAAGGAAAATTTCTTTGCTAGCCACACCACGGTTGCAGAGCAGGCCAAACGCGCTGGACCTCACTCTCTCCCTTCCCGTTCATTTAGCCAGGTCCCACTGTTGTTCGCACACAAGCTCCAACGGCCAGCCCTGAATGGCCCCGCCCTACGTCAATATGACATTCGCCAAAAATGCTCGTCGCGAAATCCGATCCGCACTACATGGCATTTTGCTGCCTGCCCGTTCGACAAAACGGACATGAACCCCTCAACATCAAGTCATGACGTCGAACTAGCCTCTCCGAGCGCATATACAAGGGAATGGGATCAACTCTGGTTTGTCGGTAGTTGGGCGTACGCTATGCCTTGCAACGTCAGATTTATGACTATGTCATAGTTATCTTTGTTGGGCTACCGGTACATATACAACTCCTGTTCGCGACCTTGGGTGTCTACTCCCAGTAAACCACGGTAACACAACCAACGACTCCTCCTAGACTCTCTGAAACCCTTTGCTTCTACCAAAAGTCTCCGAGTACATCAACCGAACCTTCTTCCAATATGTTATCCCAAGCTGCTATGCAGGCAGAGAAGGCCATGGGCCATGATGACAACAACACTACAGCCCAGGACGTTGCCAACCCAGCCAACAAAGAGGAGTGGGCGGATCATTCAGAGACTATGAAGGCTCTGGCTTGGTTTGGCAAGAACGACGTTCGCGTCATCGATGCACCAAAGCCAGCAGTGATCGAGCCCCGTGATGTCATTGTCAAGATTACTGGATCAACAGTGTGCGGCTCTGATCTCCATCTCCTCCACGGGTCGGTCGTAGAGATGCAGAAGGGTGACATCTTGGGTCACGAATTCTGCGGTGTGGTAGACAATGTTGGTAGCGCCATCACCAAATTTAAGAAGGGGTACGTGAGGAAATGCCTTTTGTGAATGAGTTGATGACTGACCAGGGAACAGGCAACGAGTCGTTGCATCCTTCCAGATTGCTTGTGGTGAATGTTATTACTGCAAGCAGAAGCTATCCTCACAATGCGAGAAGACCAACTCAAACACCATCGAAAAGGGCATGTACGGTGGCCGAACAGCAGGCATGTTCGGATACTCTCACTTCACCGGTGGATTTGCTGGGGGACAAGCCGAGTACACACGTGTTCCCTATGGTGACGTCAATCTACTCGCGCTTCCAGATGATGTTCCAGATGAGCAAGGTCTCTTCCTGTCTGACGTCCTCTGCACATCATGGCACGCCGTCGTCGACACTGGAGTCAAGAAGGGCGATGTTGTCGCCATCTGGGGAGCTGGTCCCATCGGTCAAATGGCCGCTGATTTCTCGCTCCTGAACGGTGCAAAGGAAGTGATCATGATCGACCAAAACTGGCGTCTCGATTTCGTCAAGCAAAAATACCCCCACGTACGGACTCTGGATTTCTCAACCCTCGCCAAGGGAGAGACGGTCACCTCCAAACTAAAGGAGATGACCAACAATCGCGGCCCCGACATCAGCATTGAGTGCGCTGCTGGCGAGTACGCCAAGGGTTGGGCCCACTACTTTGAGATCATGCTGGGTCTTGAGACCGACACCAGCGAGCTCGTGAACGAGATGATTGCCAGCACACGAAACTTTGGAAGTTGTGGCATCACCGGCGTTTATGTTGGTTATACTAACCACTTCAACATTGGCTCGCTGATGGAGCGTGGTATCCGCCTCATCGGTAACGGTCAGGCACCGGTTCATCTCTACTGGGAGTCACTACTCCAGATGATCCAAGAGAAGCGCATTGACCCGTCCAAGATGGTCACTCACCGCGTACGTCTCGAAGACCTGGACAAGGTCTACAAGAAGTTTGAGAACAAGGAAGACGGGATGCAAAAGGTCTTTGTGGAGACAAAGTGGAGTTTCCCAGCATGGAAGGGCAGCCCGGAGCTGACTAGGTATTAAAGAATCATTATGCTTAATGAATTGTTTTGCGCATTTATAGTTCTAAAGATACCTCGATGATCCAAGCTCGAAATGAAATCATGATATCAAGCAAACTTGAGCATCGATGCCGAGAAATTTACATGAGAGTGAGCCAGCATGTGTTAATGTATACCCTTATGGTGACAATTACCTGAGAGAGATTTGCACTTGAACGTCGAATACAGCCTTTTGCAGTCTTGCAACACGCTAGTTGAAAATTGTATGACTAGGCTTTTGTGTACCTTGGAACGTTGGAGCTCGAGCATTCTTCGCTTCCAAAAGTTTCAGTAAGACACGAAAGACTTTCATGCACTGATTTAGATATCCAGATGGTACTGTATGGATACAGGACGGAAAATGAGGGTAATCGTTGTAGTGGAAAGCTGGCTCTCCGCCACGCATCGTCAACACTGTCGACAGGCCACAATAAGACTATTCTCCCAGAGGCATTGCAACGTCAACACGTTGAAATTATTCAAGGATCACATTCACCTGCTAGCTTTCACTAGCTTGTGCATATATTACGCTATGCCATGCATGGGAATATTGATACCCAAGGGAATATCTTGATGGCCAGTTTCTAATGAAAATCTTCATCCAGACGCTATTCTTCACTTTCACACCAAAACTTTGCAGATGAAATTAAGCCCAAATCTTGTTCGGCGAATGGGATTACTACAGAGAAGAGCACTCTTCACCCGCTTCGGTTGAAACTTCTTGCCGTTTGCAAGTCTGATTCGAGCGTTTGCGTAACGTATCGCCTTGAGACTTCAGTTGATCCGAGGGTCTACAATGTTCCTTTCTCAACTCCACAACCTCCACTCACCATTCTTAACCTAGTCCAGCATCCACAATGTTAACCAATGATTGGAGATGGTGGTCTATCCGCTCTGCAATACCTCCCATTATCGCTGCAGCCATTTCCTTGACCTATGGTCTCTACATTCTCGCCTACCCACCCACCTACAAGAAGCTCAGCATGTTCCTTCTCGCCATACCTCTGGCCTATGCCTTCAAACAACACCTATACGCGGCGCCAGACTTCATGCTTACCGACACATTCGGACGCTTCCTGTACATTTGGTACGCGCATATGAGCTACGAAGTCCTGATCTTGGAGTTTGCGCCCGCAGTGGAAAAGGAGAATGACAACTGGAAGAGCAGGATGAAGCTGGCGTGGCGAGTCATCTTTGACCGGAATCACAAGCCAGCTGTAGAAAAGGAGCAGGGAAAAAGAAGAGACTGGGTTCGAGAAGAGCAAGGCAAGGCAGCAGGCACAACCATGATCAATCCCCAGCATGCCTTTCCAAACCTACCTCAACCTACCCTCACCCACACCGCTACAGGAACCCAATACCACCACGGCTACGGCTACGTCCGCTTCACCTCGCACCACCTCGTCCAGTCCATCCTCCTCGGTTCTCTCCTCACACTCAACGACCGATTCCGCGCATCTAGCTACAGACCACCCTCGTACGATTTCGAGTCCGGCTACGGCTCCTTCTTCCGACGCCTCCCCGCCTCGCTCGACGCCAACGAAATGTACGCCCGAGCCAGCTACTGCTTCGATTGGACCATCATCTCGCTCTTCGAGTACGAGTTCTACTACTCCCTCTTCGCACTGCTCTTCGTCTCCCTTTTGCGCACAGACGCGCCCACACACTGGCCGCTGAGTCTCTGCGGCCACATCAGGGAGTCGTGGAGCATGCGTCGCTACTGGGGCACTCACTGGCATAATTATATATATATTAGTTTTACGACGCATACGCAGGTGGTTACGCGCACGTGGCTGGGCTGCAAGAGAGGGGCGTTGTCTACGAGGCTGTTAGAGAATGTGATTGTGTTTACGGTGAGTGGGGCGATGCATAGTGTGGTCAAATGGCAGCAGGATCCAGAGGAGGAGTGGCTGGCTATTACGTGGTGGTATATTGCGCAGATGCTGCCCATTGTCGCCGAGAGCGTGGTGCAGCATTACTGGCACAGAGCGAAGAAATGGATGGGTGTTGCCGCAGACAATAAATGGGTGAGTCGAGGAGAACTCGCGGCCGGGTATGCATGGGTGGCTTGGTGGTTCATGTGGAGTGTACCCAAGTATTATGCTTGGAAGGATTATTGGACGTATGAGAAGATGGTAAAGAGGTGGGAGAGGCGACGGGCGGAGATGGAGGAAATGGGCCTGTGGAACGAGACAGAATGAGAAGACGAGGGTTCCTGATAGAGTGCTGTATGGAAGCAGGTGTGACAATAGCATTGCCATAACATACTTTCTACTGTTTTGGTGTATAATAGATAAAGGCGTCATCCGCAACGACCTCGTCACATCTTCGGATGTTCTTTCATGCTGTCTTCACTATTCAGTGTTTAATTGCGTACCTACGCGTAGACGAGCGTCTTTCTGTATGCTCAAAGGCTGTGGCGTGTGCGGCTACGCATTTACAGAACTTGCTGCGCCACCACCTGTAAGGTATTGTACTATATGTAGGTAGTACACAGTATGCAAGGTTACAGAACTGCACGGACAAGGACAGCGGTAGCCTGTACAACGCCTTGGCAATGACTGCCCGGACAGAAGGCACCGCCACCGCAGATCTCGAGGTCTGTGTACTCTGTAGGTAGGACGACGACCTGTTTGCGTGTACCGGTGCGTGTGGGTGTAGACTCGCGGCTCAGGAGAACGTGACTCACATGCTGGCGTACTTGTCGTGACTGGATTTGACCTTCATGTCCAGGGCAACCTCGTGGTAGTTGCCTTCTCGGCGTGATCTCCGCAGCTTCTTGACTTCGTCGTCGTTGAGCTTCCTTCCTATCAGGTCCTCGAGTTCCCGCTTGCTGATCTTCTCCTTGGCCTTCTCCTCCTTGGATGCCTTGAGGCGTGGCTTGAAGCGTGCTTGCATGCGTATCCTGAAGGTCGTGTTGAAGGTGATGTCTTCTGCATCGCCTCTAATGTCAGGGGTGCTCATCGAGGAGTCGCTGATGGCCAGGAACTTGTCGCGGGGCGTCTGTAGAGAAAAGGCAGAGGGGTTGTCGGGTATAGGTATAAGGAGAAAGGATTCTTCCGGGGAGATGGCGGTCGCTGTTGCGCTGAGGATGCCGAATTTGTCGCAGCTCATGTATCTGTTGGTAGTCTTGTTAGCGGAGAAGGCTGCTTGGAGACGGGGGCGCTGGCCAGCTATGTACCTTCCATGGTGTCCCTTGAGACTGAGATTCTCGGTGCCGGCCACGCGATTGGCGATGAAGACCTGGCGCACATCATGAGGCTCGGCAGTCGAACTGTCGCCATCCACGATATTCTCCAACGCACTCGCAAACACCTTTCCATGGGCATCGCATGCCAGACAGGTCGGCGCATCCGTGGGCAAGACGACCACAATGGGCCCGGAGACATCGCTGGGCGTGTCTGCGCTGACCCAGGAATCGTCGTCCTCGGTCGCAGCAGGAGCGCTGGTGCTGACCTGTTTCGAGGGTGCGGCGTCGGCGTTATAGGGGTCCGCCGCCTTCCTGCGCTTCTTCACCTTCTTGTCGCCCTTGAAGTGGAGCGCTTTGGGCATGATTGCTGTTTCGCTTGGTGGTGCGTCCAAGGCTCTCCTTCGGGTCGTCAGTTCGAACTTGGAGGTTCCAGTTCTAGCGAGAACGCGTGACCCTGTGGATGGCGACGCGTCGGGGTTCGCCGAGGCAGCAGACAAATCAGGCTGGTGAATGCACTCTTACTCCCCCACCGCCCACACCTCAGAGACGAAAACAACAACTTCTCTGCACGCTGCTGGACAATCAGGAGAAAGCCCAAAGACTCGTCGCTTGAAGGCTCTGGTCTGCTGTGCATACCTAGTATATTGTTTGCTCTGCAGCATACCCTGTTTATTTCAATTTGGATTCTTCACGCACACCTACCTACGCAGCATATCTACATGGCAAGTGCCAAGAACGCAGTCAGCCAGAGTGCAGTGGCCGTGGGACTGGCCGATCTGCAGAATGGTAAGCCCCATCATACCCGATTCTCATGCAGGTTTGAAAAGCATACGCCCTGACGAGGATCCATGTAGACAATGTCGACTTCTCTCTCCTGGAAGAGGCTTTTGGATCCTCCAGTCTCGGCATCGTTCTCGTGAGAGATCTTCCGCCAAGATTTCACGAGCTGAGACATAAGCTGCTCTCTTACGCCTCTGCCTTGGGTAATCTTCCTCGGGACGAGCTGGGTATGTGGCTACCGCGTTACTGTGTACGCTGAGAAGAGGGACTGTCCCAGGACTGACACGGCCTCTAGAGAAGCTCGAGTCTCCAGCATCCAAGTGGCTGGTGGGATGGTCATGTGGAAAAGAGACGCTGAAGGATGGTCGTTACGACACCCTCAAAGGCTCGTATTACGTCAACTGTGCAAGAGAGTTTGACCATCAGCAAAAGTCGATTGCTGAAAAGTATCCATCGTTCCCAGAATATACTGCACCCAATGTCTGGCCTTCTGAAGAACTTCTACCGGGCTTTGAGGAGACTTTTCGCCAACTCTGCGAGCTCATCATCGGCATTGCTGTTCTAGTGGCTCGCGCATGTGACAAGTATGCCGAAGCGAACATTGAAGCATATCAAAAAGGCTATCTCGAGCATGTGGTCAAGACCAGTATCTCGACCAAGGCTCGGCTTTTGCATTATTTCCCCAGTCCACACAACCCACTTGGCGAGTCTGGCGGCGATGAGGATGACTGGTGTGCAACACATCTTGACCACGGTTGTCTCACAGGCTTAACGTCTGCCATGTTTGTTGACGAGGCCGGCCAACCGCCCCAAACTGGATCAGCATTCTCGCCCCTCGAGGAATTGGAAGGTTCACCAGACCCCAAGGCTGGGCTGTATATTCACTCGCGGACCGGCAAAGTGGTCAAGGTCAGCATCCCGCGTAATTGTCTCGCATTCCAGACTGGCGAGGCTCTTGAGGTCATCACTCACGGAAAATTCAAGGCCGTACCCCACTTTGTGAGGGGCGCTGGTCCAGGGGTTGGCGGTAAAGTAGCGAGGAACACTTTGGCTGTCTTCACGCAGCCGAATCTGTGGGACAAGGTCGACGAGCATCGAGATTTCGCAGCGTTTGCGCGGCAGATTGTGGAAAAGAACCACTAAAGGTTCGATCGGGATGGGGGCTGGTGTCTGACATCTGCGCGTACCTACAAACTCACAAACATGGCCATTTTACGCGCGCCTATCGTGTGTCCACGCGACAATGCGCAATGACGACAGTGGCATCTGCAGACATCCTGGCCCGGCAAGAAAGTCTGCTGTGTGGCTCGTGACGCTAAACTGGTGCCGCTGTCCGAAGATCGAGCCCCTGTTGGTGGTGGTACATGGTGTGCGAGGGGAACACCAGTGGGAACGCCAGAATGGTGGTGGAGTTTGTACTTGTACTATGGGATGTACCTACTCGCCTGTGTCGGTATCCCTGAGTTGTGCAGAGCCGCAACATGGTAATCTCAGTCTCCCTCCAAGCGTCTCGACTGGAAACGCGTCCCCTTTTCTACCACTTGTAGCTACCGTTACTATGGGAAGCCGCACGTACCGGTACGTCTCAACACAGCTGTAATGCCAAATATCCACCCCCTAAAGCCTCCCATGCGCATTACCACCTACCCCAAGACATGCGAAAATGGGACGGCAACCCATCGTCTACGTGGTGCGTCTATAGACATATACCTCATACCTATGTACTCTAATCTCTAATTTCTCCACAGCCGATCCTACTTACCAACATCGGCCCCTGTCCCCTGACCCGCGTTGGAAAGGCGCTCTGTGGCTCCTCGTCCTGTGCCGGGCCCCAACAAGTGCAGCATCATCCTGCATGTCTGCAGAAAGGGACTAGTTGACAAGCACTGATGCGCCTTTGCTCCACTGTCACTGTGTATGCGCCACACATGGAAGATGTGATCACTGCAGTCGGCCATCCTTTTGATGCGATGGCCAACCTATCCCCCCCCTAATGTGCCGAATTCCCGTCTTCCGAGTACCCATCGAGTGCTGCCGAAGAGTCGGTCCATCAGTACAGTCTTGAGTAGATGACTACTCTACTGCGCACTCAGACAGCCAAAAGCGATACAATCGTGAAACGAGTGGAGACGATTTGGACATGATTCTCTCCACGCCAAGCAACATTACGCGGCCGTCCATACACGCTCGGCGCTTGTTTCCCCTTCTAGGCCTGAGGCCAATTAGACAGCCACAACTGATACCAAAATCCTCTCCTCCCTGCCCGCTCTCTATCATGCCAAGCTTCTTCGCCGGATACCCGTCTTTGCATCGAGGGAACTTGCCTGTATCCTGGCGACCAGCACTCAACCTCCTCCTTGTCAGACAAAACCCGCCAATGCACCTCTATAGGTGCCATTGTCGCTCGTTCGTTCCTGTTACTTTTTACTTCCCTTGATCGGCCACATACATACTCAGGCCGTCCGCTTCCCTTTTTTTTCCTTTCCTATAGTTATTGTCTGCATGCACATGTCTTTTATTGCAAAGGCTCCACTACATCTTGTGCGCGCAACCGTCACCAGACTTTCGCCATCGTCAGAAGCCCAGTCCAGCCCTGGCAGCATGGCAAGCAACAACCGCCAAAATGTCACATGGGTCGAGGTAGGCTTCTGTTACGTCAGATAATTCGTCTCAAACTGACCATGGCAGGGTGTGCGAGGCGTAGCCTCATTCTGGGTTGTCGTCACACATCTCTGTCGAGCGTGGGACTACAGTCTATGGTCGCCCCGCGATGACGAGAATGCCGCGCCTCAACTTCTCCAATTACCGTTTCTACGACTGCCATGGCAAGGCCGAATTGGCGTCACCATGTTCGCCTTCCTCACTGGCTATGTGTGTGCCATCAAACCTCTTCGACAGGCCAAGTCTGGCAATATTCCAGGCGCGCTCGAGACTCTGGGCAAATCGGCTTTCCGTCGACCCCCCCGCCTGATCTTACCGGCAACGATTGCCATGTGTATTGCCTGGATCTTCGCTCAGCTGGGTGCCTACGAAATCTCACATCTGAGTGACTCTCGCTGGCTTCGCCGCTCAGTTCCTACCGACATTGGAGGTCTCGACACGGAAATTCCACGCTTGTTCAAGAACTTCCAGAACGCCTGGTCTGGCGCTAACAACGTGTACGACGATCACCAGTGGGCACTGCTCCCCTTGCTGCAGGGCGCTTTTCTCATTTATGTCCTCTTGTTCGCTACGGTCTTTATGAAATTCCACATGCGCGTGTTCACCTGCGCTGTGCTCTACGTCTGGTACTGGATGAGAAATAGTCCCGAGATTGGTATGCATCTGCGCTTCCAGTGGTACATTCGTTTACTGACTTCACTTGTAGAAACTTTCCAGTGTCAATTTCTTTATGGTGTAATCCTTTGCGATATCGGCTCCGAGAAGACTTTCCGAGACTTCATCAACAACCGACCGAAAGTCCGTCGCCTGGCTACAGTGTTCCTCATCGGCCTGGGCTGGTATGTCGCATGCTACCCCGGAGAACACTGGGAATGGGCAACCTGGTCTGTCCAGCTAAAGAATATTGGTGACTGGATCATGCCAGAGGGAGCAGAAAATAGCTATCCGAAGCGTTTCACCGCCATTGGCTGGGATCTCATGGTCACTGGAATCTGGCTCTCTCCTACCCTTCAGAGCATATTTTCCAACAAACTTTTCATGTGGGTTGGCCGCAACAGTTTTGCAGTCTACCTCACCCACGGAGCGGTCATGAAAGTCGGCCTTGTACGACTCATTTACGGATGGAGCACGACACCTTACTATGTCGAACAGCTTGAAGGCGGCGAGCCTATTCACCACTACATTCCCCGGTCAACAAATTGGCTTGTATGGGCTCTTGCTATCCCCACCTTCTTTGTTGTCGAATACACAGTTGCGCACCTATGGACCACCTACGTCGACTCGCAATGCGCAAAAGCCACGAAATGGCTGGAAGAGGCCATGTTCGAGAAGAACGAGGACGAAAAGCTCGGTGTGGCAGGTATGGCTTGATTCCGCCGATGCACCACTGCCTGAAGAAGACTTTAGGCGAACGTGTTTCGATGCAGAAGCATACCCACACAGGCGTACCGTAGGAACCGCAAAACACTAAAAAAAAGTTCCTGCCAGATCTAGCCACGTTGCATTCCGTGCTGGCACATTATTCTTCCATTGCAGATTTACGATTCCCTTTGTCGCCTTTTTCGCTTCAGCTTCGCGGATACCAACAACCTCGTCTGGCATTTCAGGGCGTTTATTCGATATTTTCTTTTTCCTTGAGAACATTAAATACACAGTACATACACACGTGCAGCATTTTTAGCATTACAGCATCCAGTTTCAGGCAGATGAAGAACAATGTCCCGCGCACGCGCGCTCAAAGAGAGTTGGTGCGTTTAAAAAAGACACTCCCTGAGAAAAGAGTTTCTTGTTGTTCTAGATAGATAGAGATAACTTATGAGAGCTCCGTCTTAACTTTACTATGTAAACTAAATTCAAAACATAAAAGCTGTGATGTCGTGTCGTTACTGTTCGTTCCCTTTGACACATGATTTGGGTACACAGAGTTTGGAAAAACTCTTGCTTTTCCGAACTCTAAGTGCTGGGAGCGTATTTTTCATTCGGCTCAGGAGTAGCACCGAATGCGATGGATACCGGTAGAGCAACCTTCAGGTTTCGCGTGCCGGCTAACGTCACACACTGCTCTTCCCTTGGTCGGATTTTTATCCTTCAAGGCTTCTTGTTCAGCGTCATACAGTAACAACATTCACGTCGCTGTCACTAAGTAACTAGAGTGTGTGTTCATCATCCAACGTAGAATGTAATTTAGGAAAGCTAGCTATGATATATACCACGTCACGCACGACTCTACCTCTACCCTTTCTTAGCCCCCTTCTCCCCACAATCAGACAAACACTTGAACTCTGGCCGCATACAAGTTTGTCCACCCACCCTTGCACAAATCAGCACCCGGGAAAGAACCAAGGCGAGCGAGAAGACTTCTTTCGATCCTCACGAGCCTCCCCACCCGCCTGCCCGTACCACCACGAAAGCACTAGCTACTGTATGTACAGTGTTGATCATGATCAACGCCCCACACGGTGCAACTTTGCCCGGGCAGAAGCATGGCGTGGCGTGTCGCGTCCGACTTGCTCGGTGGTTTACTGGCTTTCGTGGACATGGTGCCATGCCGTTGTTGCCGGTGACGGAGCAGGCTTACTGTGTACCTACTGCACTGTCGAGCGGGCGCGGGAGAGACATTGGGCGGCGGGTGTGTTGTATTCGTGATATGCAGTGTGGTGCGTGGTATGATGGTGTGTCATGTAGATGGTAGGTCAATGTGCATTGTGTGTGTGGTTTCTTATTCCTGGCTTACGCTTGAATGGTTTCATGCGGTGTGTGTGTGGGATAGATACAGTCTGATTGTGCACATAGTAGGTAAGCGTGAGGAATGGAAAGGGTGGTTTTGCTTTGCTTTTGCGCCGTGTTCAGAGTTCATTGTTTTATTATTTCAGTGGACTAGGTAGGTGTAGCCGGTAGATAGGATAAAGCAGGCGACACATGAATGTGAGATGGACGCGTGATGCCATATGCCAAATGCCAGATGCCAGATACATCTCACAGATTGCGGGCGTGAACCATGTACACAGCTTTCTATCCATCTTTCATCCATCCACCACAATAGCAACACAGATATACACAGTAGTACCTAGCCAAGCTTCAACGACGACGGGATAAAAACAAGAAAAATCTCGTTATCCCTTATCAAGTCCCGCCGATCACAATAAATCCTCTGTCGTGTCCGAAAAATCACCCACCTCGCCCACCCAACAAAAGTCGTGAGAAACACGGCGAGCAAGAGGGCGGAAATGAACAAGGGAGGCTAATTGTGGGGGTTCTTGCCGTTCTTCAGCAACAGTATGGTACAGTACGGAGGTGGCTTTTAAAAGTTCTTGCTAACAGGGGTGTCTATATTACCGCCGTGATACCACTAAAGCTTAGACTGTTCTATCGCGCCGCCCCTCCTTATACTTATTACTACCTTCTAGTCTAATAATCTGCTAAATATAATACTATATACGCTCTATCTAAGCCTAGATTTAGTATTAAGGTAGCTTATCCTAAGCCTTTAACTATACTTTTGTACCCTCTACTCTACTCTTAAGAGCGCCTTTCCTAGTAGTTCTCTACTTAAGCTATAGCTAGGCTACTTTAATAGCGTTAAGGTTAGGTAAATTACTATACTAAAGAAGCTTCTTTACTCCCTCTCTCTTATATACTAGTTATTAGGTATAGTAGGTATATAAAGGAGCTTTATCCTCTTAAACTATAGTATATAGTCTCTCTTTCTTACACTTTTTAGTAAAGGGGATAAGCTTAGGGATTAGAACTTAACTCTAGTAGTGCTACTAATCTATACCTCCTCTACTATTATAAGAGAGCTTGCTATTCTTTTTATTCTATTTCTACTATAGAGTCTTACCTAGTTTATTCCTTAATCCTATCCTCTTTATACTAGTAATAAGCTCCTACTCCTATCTTATAATAGGCTTAAGAGTCTTATTTATCTCTTTAATCTTTAGAGCTACTTCTCTCTTCTCCTATATAGTCTTAGGGCACTAGACGTAGTATAGGCCCTTATAATTATAAGAAAAGTAGCCCTAGAATATAAACTTAGAGTAGCCCTTCTACTACTTACAAATAATAGTCTTAGCAAAAGCCTTATTAGGTTTTTGTAACAAGGCTAGGCTAAAATAGCTAGCGCTTACTAGATGCCTAGGCTAGACTTAAACAAGGTTCATGGGTTGGCGCTAGGGTCTAGCACTATTATCTTAGGCTGTTTAGCTAAGATATATATATTATACTATGCGAGGATTACTTAGCTTAAGTATTCTCGTGCGTACCTTTTGGACCATGGCCGAATTGGTACAGACAGGGGAGATGACGTAGTATTCATTTTATAGGCAGGGCGCCTACCTTGTTACAGTTTTCTCTAGATATAGTAGCTACTATAGTAGTAGTTAAGTAGGATAGAAGTCTTATTAGACTAGATAACGTTCTTCTAGTCCTCTAGAGTCTAGCCTTAATAGGCAAGACACTACTTAAGTCTGTCCTGTCTTATCTTCTTTGTTAACCTAGGCTTCCTTATAGGCTTTATCTTGTAGTATCTAGCTACTTTTAGGACTCTTTATACTATATGTTGCAGGAGGGATATTAACTAGATTATAGAGCATATTGATCCAATTAATCCCAATTAATACCCCTATATAACCCACTATCTAATTAACTGCTAGCTTACTACTAAGTGCCTAACAAAAAGCAGGAGCTCTAGTAAGGAAGGTTTACTAATTATTCACCTTCTAGTAAGGGTAGCTAAAGCTCTATATATATAAGTCCAATCGTAGTAGATATAATCTAATAATCTATCTCCTAAATTATTCCTAACCTTAGTAATCTAAATTTCTATAGTTATAAGCCTAGTTCGCGCTTTACCTTATTAAAGATTGTCCTATCTATTTAAGCGTATTATTTAACTTAGACACTAAGCTAGCAAGCTTTACTCTTTATATTATTTCTTAAGCAGAAGCTTACTTATTACTCTTCTACTATAAGTAACTAAATCTTAAAGGGGGATATCCTACTTACTAGATTAACTAACTAGCCTACCTAGTATATTTAATTTAGATACTATACCCTAACTAAAGGGATCTAGGTAGAGGTAGACCCTAAGGCTCTAGATACTAAAAACCACTTTAAGAATAAACCTATTAAGCCTAATATGCTAATAGATATCGCGCTATCTAATATAACAAGCAAGTAGTATAAACTTAAAATAGCTTAGTACTAAGCCTACTTATTAGATTAGGTATTAAAGTTATTAGTAATCTAGAACCTCTTTATATAGGTTAATAATATAGTAGATTAAGGGATCCTTACCCTAGCCTATATAGAGCTTGTTAATTAAGGAAGAGTAACCCTCTAAGCACTTATCTAAGTGCTCTACAATAACCTAGCGCTAACTAACTTAAGCGCTGTAACACTAGCAAGATTATAGTATAAAGCTTATCTTGCTAAGGTAAAGATAAGTAGCTAAGACACTAATTACTAGTAGAAGGAGTAGATAATCCTATATACGTAAGCTAAGGTATACAACATTCCTAATATTAAAGGATAGCTTATAGTATAGGATTATCTTAAAGCTCTATCTACTAGGATCTTACTAGATTAGGGTTAAACTATATTTTAAAGGATTATTAAAAAGTTAGTAATAGGAGAGCTAACTTATAACCTCCTATAGGTTACTAAGATCTATTTATTACTTCTCTAAGAGAATAATATAAGATTAAGCTCTAAGGGTCCTAGAGTGTTTGCAATAATAGGAGCTCCACCTTCTAACTAACCTAAGAAGGAGTCTTTATACCTATGTAGTAGATCTTACCTATAGAAACCTCCTAAATATAAAAATATTATTAAAGCTTAGACTAATATAGGTAATAAGCTTACTACTACTTAATAATTAGAGATTAAGAAAAAGATTAATAGGAATCTAAAATTTAAAGAGTTAAGAAAAGCTCTAATTAAGTCCTATCCTATTAATTAAGATTATAGTAGTAAGGCAAGCGTAATTACCTATCTAGGTAGTATCTAAGCGGCACTAATTAACCCTATATTAATAGCAGAGAAAACAAATAGGATCTATTTAACTATAGACTTTAAAGCTCACGCTCTATTAAAGAGCACTATCTTTAACAATAGGGGTGCAGTGCACCTAGTTAATAATATAAGCTACCTAGAAGAAAGCTTGTTTAGATTAGTTAAATATAAGATAGTTAAAGCAGGAACTTAAGCTTTTCTAATCTTAGGCAGAGGGACTAGAGTAATCCCTAATACTCTTAATAGACTAAGAGGTCTAAAAATAGAAGATTTAGTGCTTACTAATATAGTGTTAGTAGAAGGTTTTTATATAAATATTATATTAGAAGCTTAATTACTTAAAGCAGGAGTTTAGTTCCTTAGGCTAGATACTACCTTATAGTTTAGATTATTAGAGAAGAGCGTTGTATTAGCTAAGTTACTGCGCAAGTTTAACTTAACTTTCCTAGAATATAAGCCCTCTACCCCTTATTAAATAATCTAAAGCATAGTACCTAAATAACCCTAATAATCCTAGATAACTTACCTAAGATATAATAGTAAGGAGCTTTAGCACTAATAATTAGGCTATTTAGGACCTAAGGCGCTTAAAGCTCTAGTTAAGTTAGCTATAAATATTAGGATTAAAGGAACTCCTAGGAGCAAATACGAGCACTACGCTATTACATATGCCTAACAGGTTATATTAAGATAACTAAGGGAAAGATTACTACGTCTATACTACTAGGTATTATAGGATCTATTTAATATACTAATAGGTATAGCTTATAAGTAATAGATCTTAGTATTAAAGTGCGACTACTTAGGAAAGCTTTATACCTATCTACTATAAGCTAAAAACCTTAATAAGATTATATAGGTATTTAAAAATTTTAAGAGCTTAATACTTAACTAATATAAGCTTAGCATAGTTAAGATTATACAAGACAACAATATTATAACGCTCCCTTAGCGCGGCAAATCTTACTTTTAGATCTAGGCAGCTAATAATAGTATTAAGATTAAGAGCTTACCTGTATATACCTATAAACCTAATAGAGGAGTAGAAAGAGTAGGGCAGGAGATTATAACAAAATTTATTAAAATAAGGATTAGTGCTAACCTACTAACAAAGCTCTAGCCTAAAATTGTTAAAGCAGTAACTTAGCTCTATAATATAAGCCTATCCTATACTTATAATATAATATTACCTAATAAAGTGCTAGATTGTTAGTTTACTAGATACTTTAGGTAGTAGCAACTAGAGTAGATAAGGGAGGCAACTACTAATCTCTGCCCTAATTAGAGCGGAATATACGCCTATAGCTGTTAAGCTTACCCCCTTAACTAAGATTAAGTAGCTAGGCGTTACAAGAGGGTTTTTAAGGTAAACCCTTAGGGTTATATTAGATATCTAGTAGGATATAGAGTATCTAATATATATAGGATATAGATCCCCTTACTTAATTAGATTATTATAATATAGAATATTACCTTTAATAAGGATCTTTTCTATAAAGAGAAAGATCTAGAGTAGCTTTAATAGTTAGAGGCTTAAAAGATAGTTAATATTATTAGTAAAGATAAGATCTATAATATAGGAGAAGCATATAAAGAGCTTAATATCTTTAATTAGCTTTATATTATAGTAGAGTAATATAAGGAGTCTAGTAAGCAAGGAGGACTAAACCTAGCGCAGGAGCTAGGGGGTAGGGTAGAGCTAGAGGAGGTAGATAATTAGGCTAGCTAGCCTAGTAATTTATAACCCCCTAAGCAGACACCTCTAGCGTAGGTACTAAGTATAGCTAGCTTAGCACAAAGGATCTATATAAAGTCCCCTAAGTTAATAGGGCTTTAAACTCCTAAACTAACACTAGAACTAAACTTTAGTATAGAAGATAAAGGATCTATATAGGTTATAGATTAGGGTCTTACTACCTAAGATAGTAGTAATCTAACTTACTATAACGCTATAATAGGTAGCTCCTAGGAAAGACCTAGAGGGGAGAGTGCTATTAGTAGGTTACTCTATAAGAGCACAGAGATAGGTAAGGGTACCCTATCTAGCTCTTATAGGGGTAGTAAGTAGAGCTCCTACCTACCCGCTTTAGGACTAGATTCTGTATCTCCTATAGATCCCTTATAAGCGGCACCTAGAGCTCCTAGAAGAAGTAGAAAACTGCAAGTTAAAGGACTACTACTAACGCGTGTTAGTAAGCAAGCTTAGGGACAGGACCCTAATAAACTACTAGGAGGCTCTATAAGTATAGGGATATATATAGTAATAGATCTATTAGATATAGATCTAATTAGAAATCCCTTATATAATCTTTTAGTATATCCTAAACTAAACGCTATAATCCACGCTATAATCGCAGTAGTAATAGGGAGCAAACCCCCTAAAAACCCTAAAAGAAATACGCACTAGGACGCTCTACAAAAAGAGCTAAAATAATAGAAGGATCTCTATAACTACTAAATAGGATAGCAATTTAGAGACGTAGTATATAAAGAAATTAATACTCTACTAAAAGCTAGTACCTAGGAGGAGATTAATAGGCTAACTAAAGGAGAGCATCTACTCCTACTTAAATAGGTGTTTACATACAAGCTTAATTAGGATAGTTACCTAATTAAGTGCAAAGCAAGGATAGTAGTAAGAGGAGATCTATAGCTTACTAACTTAATTTATTTAACCTACGTAGCTACCCTAGTAGCTTAAACCTTTAGGACTATAATAGCTATTAGAGCTAAGTTTAACCTTAAGATATATTAATATAATATTATTAGAGCTTTCCTTAACACCTTAAGGGATTAACACCCTATAGTTATCTATAAGCTACCTAAAGGATATTAAATACCTAGGAAGTGTATTAAGCTTAAACAAGCTCTATATAGATTAAAAGACTTACTATTATTATAGTATAACAAGCTCTTAACTACACTCTAAGAAAATAAGCTTATTACTTCTAAAGAGGAGCTATACCTATTCTTTAATAGAGATTGTAGTATCTTGTTAATATTCTATATAGACAATATCCTATCGCTCTATTACTAAAACTACGCAAGCTAAGCTTATAAAGTTATCTAAGCTCTAAAGCAAAGATATACTATAGAAGAGAAGGGACCTATAAGCTAGTTTCTAGGGGTAAGAGTAATCTAGGATAGAAAGAGATAGATAATAACGCTTATTTATAACAAATACATTAATAAGATTACAAAGAAATTTAATCTAGTAGAGATAGGAAAATTCCCTACTACACTACTATTAAGTAAAGATATTAAAAAGAGCACTAGAGAAGCCACTAAAAAGGAGATTAAGGACTATTAGGAGCGCGTTAGATTAATCCTTTATACCTTAATTATAGTGCGCCCTAATATTACCTATATAGCCTTCTAGCTCTCCTAATACCTTACTAACCTATCTAAACAACACTTTAATATAGTTAATTAAGTAATTGTCTATCTATACTAAACTTAATACTAATTAATCTAATATAGGAATAGGGATCCTAATAAGCTTATAATATATAGTAATGCGTTATTTGCTAATAATATTAATACTTAGCAATTATTATATAGATACCTAATTACGCTCTTTAGAGGACCTATTATTTAGAAGGCAGCTTAATAAGCAACTATTACTACTTTAACTACTAAGGTAGAGCTCCTTACGCTTAAGCAAGTAAGCAAAGAAGTAATAGTGTTAAAACACTTTTTAACTAAAATACACCTTACTTTAGATACTACCTAGATAATTAATTATAATAATTAATAAACTATTAGGTTAGTAATAGGTAATAATAAAAGGATTACTACTAAGCTACGCTATATAGATATTTAAAACATATAGCTTAGATAAGAGTATAAAAAGGGATCTTTCTATATTACCTACCTACCTACTAGTAATATACTAGCTAATAGGCTTACTAAAAACCTAACTATATAATAATTTATAAGGTTTAGGGAGCACCTAAAGTTATATAATAGTAGAGTATAGATTATATAATATTAATTAAAGTAAGGTAGTATATAAGATCTATTAATATATAATATAAGAATAACTAACTATAGCCTACCTCTTTATTATTAACTAGATAGCTTCCCTAAGGAGCTCTATTACGCGCGTAAAGCATGCCTTAGAGTCTATAGGGAGCTACCTAGGTTACCCTATCCTAGGATCTATAGGGGGAACCTTAAAGGAGCTAGAGTCCTTATCTTCTAATAAGGAGCTCTAGGCGCCCTTAGCTATAGTAGCAGCCTTACGCGCAAGCTTAGTAGCAGTAGTAGTAGCTTTTACTAGCTCCTGCTATTTAGCCTTACTCTCCTTAAGGAGTACTAAGACCCTCTACTTCTTATCCTTAAGAAGGTCTTAGCTCTTACCTACCTACTTCCTTACTAGAAAGGATAGCGTAGAATATTAGGCAAGCTTAGGGCTATTAGTTTATTAGTATAGATCTTACTAAGTATTATAAAGGAAAAATTCTTATATAGATTATATATATAGGGATATAGCTATACCTAGAGGAGTACTACTAGTACTAAGTCCCTCTACTAGAAGAGTTATAGCACTTACTATTAGACTTATTAAAGAGTACTAAGTGTAGATAATTTAGATAAGTTTTAGTATAATAAATACTAGGCTCTCTATAATAGGAGGATCTTAGGGTCTCCTTAGGAGCTAGAGAGGGAGTAGGAGTAGGAGTAGGGATAGGGGGTAGGGTCTAGGGAGGAGCAGGAGCTAGAGTTAGAGCTAGAGTAGTAGGAGCTAGAGTAGGAGCGCCCTTCCTTAGCTTTATAATCTTAACTATAGTAGTAGTAGCTATATACTTAGCTACTACACACTCTATAATAGCCTTATACTTAGTAGTAGCGCGCTCTTCTTTAGTAGTAGTAGCTTTAGTAACTATAGCTTTAGCTACGCAGAAGGTAATAAGGGTAGCATAGGTAGAGTAAGTATAAGTAGTAGGTTTTAACTTTAACTAAGATATAAGTTAGTAGGGATATAGGTATAGTTTAGATCTTTAGGGTTATATAATCTTATAACTTAAGCTATAGTAAAGATTATAGTTAGGTAGATAGAGTTATAGAGCTCTATCTAGATAATATCTATGCGCGTAAGCGCAGGCTAAATAAGGAAGGCGTGCTAGTTAGTATCTAAAGGGTAAGCTAATTTAACCCTTTAGATATATAATACTCTAATTAGCTATACTACCTACTAACTATAAGCGCAACTATAATAATAAAAGATCTACCTATACCTAGGGGGTGTGTTATAGGAGGGATATTAACTAGATTATAGAGTATATTAATCTAATTAATCCTAATTAATACCCCTGTATAACCTACTATCTAATTAACTACTAGCTTACTACTAAGTGCCTAATAAAAAGTAGGAGCTCTAGTAAGGAAGGTTTACTAATTATTTACCTTCTAGTAAGGGTAGCTAAAGCTCTATATATATAAGTCTAATCGTAGTAGATATAATCTAATAATCTATTACTACGGTACAAAACCGGTTTACAGTAGCCATATTTATCTAAAGTAGACTAAGAAGTGGTTTAGGTAGAAGAAGTAAACCTAAATAGGGTTTATTATACTATGTATTCCACAAAAGTAAACTACTTTTATTTCTACTTCTATTAATCTACTAGTATTACGTAGTAATAACTAGTTTCCTACTAACTATTTAAGTATTTTACCCCTCCTTTCTTTAATCTTCTTTACTACCTCTACTACTACCTCTACCACCACCTCTATCACTACCTCTACCACCACCTCTATCACCACCTCTATCACCACCTCCACCACCTCCACCATCTCCACCACCTCCACCACCTCTATCACTACCTCTATCACCACCTCTATCACCACCTCCACCACCACCACTACCTCCACCACCTCCACCACCTCCACCACCTCCACTACCTCCACCACCTCTATCACTACCTCTACCACCACCTCTACCACCTCCACCCCCTCTATTATCACCACCTCCACCACCTCTATTATCACCACCTCCACCACCTCTACCACCACCTCTACCACCACCTCTACCACCACCTCTACCACCACCTCTACCACCACCTCTACCACCACCTCTACCACCACCTCTATTATCACCACCTCCTATTATCACCACCTCCTATTAGTAAAAATATCATGACTCATTATTATGTCATATGTGCGTATAGCGTGAAGCTAATCTCCTCTACCCCTTTTAGTCTTAGGTAGGTATTATAGCGTGTAATAGAAATAAAACTACTTTTTATACTTAATTTAAACCCCTACTATAAAAGTAAACTACCACTTTAATAAAAGTAAACCACCACTTTAAACCTATTTATAGGTATACACGAGGTTAGTTTACACCTATATAGTAAACCCCTAGCGTACCATTCTACAGTAAACAATTTTTTACCGTAGTGGTATCTAAATCAACAGTTGATGCATTAGAGTCATAGTTGACCAGTGTATGTATTTTGGAGAAACAAAAATCATCTGTATCCATACCTACACTTTATATTCTGTTCCTGTATAATGCCATTCGATCGAAGCCAGTGGGAATGTTGTCGTAAGGCGGTCGGTGAGAATTCGCCAGGTTGAATATTGTCTTCACTTCAGAACTTGCGGTCTTCGGTCTTTCTTTCAGCACACCCTGTTCCGAGTCTTCATCGAGGCATTGGTAACCGGGCATTCGAGAGCACTCTTCCCTCGCCTCGTTCCAAAGCCTCAGCGCCTCGTGCATCCCACAATTTCGAGCTTCTGCCAGTATTCTCGTATGTCATCTGCTCCAGGGCCCGAATGAAATTGCAGCAATATATCTTGTGCAACCTCCACTTGTTTGTCCAGCCCCGGTGCTGAGGACTATCGTCAAGGCGGTCGTGTTGACCGTGATATTTGGAACTGAAGATACAACCACGGCCTTGAAGTCCTGCTTGCACAGAATGTATGTCGCGGATACAATGATTAATCATCCAAGGCGCACATTTCAAGGCTTCGGTAACTCTGTAGGCGGTAACAAACATGGGAACGTAGTCATGATCACAGCTGGGTCCTTCAGTCGCTGAGAGCCACACTGAAAGCCGTGGTACACCCGCCATATTGGCTCTTTGATATGAGTGTATATCTGAGTTTGCACAGTAAACTTGTGAGCTGGTAATTCTAGTAACTATGCAAGTATGGCGAGGCTCGTGGTGGTGAATGTGCGGAAAGTGGAATGAGATCGCCGGCAACCAGAAGGCACTCGTAAGTAGAGGAAGGAAATAATGCAACTGTTGAAACGGTCTGAAGATCATAGAAAATGAGAGTGGGAGAGCCTCTGATGCTCCGAGCTTGGGGCTTTTTTGGAGCTTTCACATGGACATTACTCCAGCAACTTGGTTACTAGACTGAATCTCATCTCGGCGCTGCGTTTGCAATTGCTAACCGATGGCTAAGTACAGTGTGCGGAAAATACTCTATGCTTGATTCTACAGGCAGGTGACACAATCAGTGCCATCGATTAGGCAGACAGCAGACTGAGAGTAGTCTGGATTAGGTGGCATATCAACTATCAAATCCTCCAGAGGGATCATGTGAAGGTAGAAGCCACCATGACGTCCACCATATCTGGCGGATACTATTTATTCTGTTGGAGAATTTATCCTATAGCCATCGCAGAGGATTATAATATTGAATCCTACTAAGATCTCGTCCCCACACAGGAGCTGGATCCAAGACACGAATATGAAAGTACTCACCTGTTATATAGAAGCAAAGAGTGTCTCGCATAAACATTGTTAACTTTTTCTTAAGATAAAAGATACCGTCACTTCTCTTCTTTAGCAGAAGCTAGGAGGTTGTCGTATTTTTCCATTAAAAGATGCGTAAAACTGACACCATCGGGCCTCGGGAATGGCGAATTTCTTGTCTGATAGGGCATTGATATGGCGAGATGTTTCTACATGTAACTAACTAATCTAAAGAACCATTATACATTTACTCTACTCTTAAAGAAGGCAAAGGGGAAAGAGGATATGCAAGTGGTAGTGTGTGTGTGTGTGTGTGTGTGTGTGTGTGGAAGAAGTTGTCTCTACTGAATCGGGCCTGACAGGGCCCAGCCTCCAATACCGGTACCCATGACGTTTCTCTTGGCGCGACCTTTATGATCTTCACATCTCGAACAGCGATTGCGCCGTCGTCTTCCGCGCAAATCATCGACAACAAAGTTTACCCACTCCGCGAACCAATTCATTTCCATCATGTTTGCCAGACAGGTTTTCCGGCCGGCCAGGACACTGCAGCATGTATGCGCTCCTCCAGCAGCAATCGGAAGACGATTACCAATCCGTCCGGCTTCACCAACAGCTGACAAGTCCAAAGCAGGTCCGTCGGTATGCATCGGAATCGCCCCAAAGCGGCGGTAACAACAGTATCCTCTATATGGGAATTGGCGCCGCCGGTCTTGCAGGCGCCTACTTGTATATGAGACAAGGAGACTCGCCATCCGGACAGCAGGGCAACGCCCCGCCCTCGGAGGAGGCAAAGAAGATCCCCGCCGTCAGCACGGGACCTGCAAAGCAAGCCTTTAATGGCGGTGAGCAGGGCTTCCTGTCGCTTATGCTGGAGAAGTCTGAGGTTGTGAACCACAACACCAAGAAGCTCACCTTCAAGCTGCCTGAGGAGGACATGGAGAGCGGCTTGCCCGTTGCCTGTGAGTAGTGATCCGCAAGCGCATCATCCAACATAGCTCCTAACATGGTTCAGCCGCCGTCATCACTAAGTACAAGGGCCCTGCGATGGAGAAGCCTGTCATTCGCCCCTACACACCCATCAGCGATGTCGACCAGAAGGGCACAGTCGACTTCATCGTCAAGCAGTACCCCAATGGCCCCATGTCCACTCATATGCACAACATGGAACCTGGCCAGAGACTAGACTTCAAGGGCCCGATCCCCAAATACCAATGGTCTCCCAACAAACACGAGCACATCGCCCTCATCGCCGGCGGCACTGGCATCACGCCCATGTGGCAAACCGCCCGCGCCATCTTCAAGAATCCCGAGGACAAGACCAAAGTCACGCTCATCTACGGCAACCTCACTGAGCAAGATATACTCCTCAAGAAGGAGTGGGAAGAGCTCGAAAACACCTACCCCCGACGCTTCCGCGCCTTCTACGTCCTCGACCACCCCCCCGAGGTCTGGCAAGGCGGCAAAGGCCACGTCACCAAGGAGCTCCTCAAGACGGTTCTCCCGGAACCCAAGGAGGGCGACAAGATCAAGATTTTTGTCTGTGGGCCCCCGGGCATGTACAAGGCCATAAGTGGGGGCAAGAAGAGTCCGCAGGACCAGGGCGAACTCGAGGGTTACCTCAAGGAGCTGGGGTACAGCAAAGACCAGGTGTACAAGTTCTAGAGCTGTGTTTGATGATGGTGATAATGTTGATGATGATGATGTGGATGTGGATGTACATGAAGGACCCCTCCTGTAAAGTCATGATGAGTGTGTATGAGTGTGTGGAGAAGAATACCAGTTGTGTTACCATTATGGCATAATTCTAATGCTGTGCTTGCTGTGCTTGCTACACTTGCTATGCTATGCTTGCTGTGCTAGACTATATATGCTAACTCAAACCCAAGTTATATAAATTAGTAAGTCAGTAAGAAAATAAATACAACTTGTCTTAATCTTAAATTTTAAGTGGAAACTTCAAAAAATGTCAGTGAGATGAAGGATTTTATGGGAGAGAAATACTGAATAGGTGCATAGATGTTTGGATGTGTCCAGTATGTTGATTGATTGATTGATTGATTGAAGTTATTTAACGTCCTATAAGTGTCCAGTATGTTGATCATGTGGTTTGTATCTTTTGTACATGTCGTTAATAGAGCATGCAGACAAAGCAAAAAAGATATCTGTATAGTTCGTCAACACTTTTCATTCATATTTGCAAAAGATCATTGACCAAGTTAAAGGTTAGGAATTTGACATAGTTGCTAAGCTATGCTTCATCTCAAGAGTACCTGAAAGTACGTGATCGTGCGCTTCCGATCGACTAAACGAAGCTATCTGCTCTGACATCCTTCCATCAGAAGGTCCGTAAAGTCTGCATCGGGACAAGAGACCATCACAAAACTCGGGCTATACCATCAACCCTCACCAACCTTCTGTGTTTCATGATGCTCTTGCCGAAGGCTCGCGTAAGCTGCGCGTTCCGTATGTCTTCGACCCAGCAAGCCTTGGGCAACACAAAGAGCCCCCTTACCAGAGTTTCAAAGACTTGTTGTCGCCACTGCAACTATCGGTAGACTCCAAAGTAGCATCACCAAGCGATGGGAGTAGAGTCCTGAGTAGCATCACTCCAGCCTCCGGGAGTAGAGTCCTGAGCAGTATCAGCCCAGCCGCCAGCAGTGGCGCCAGACTCAACAGTGGCACCCCAGTCACCTCTGGTATTCTCAACCTTGGGAAGGGTGCAATGAGCCTGACTATGACCATACTCTTCGCAGTTCCTGCACTTGAACTTGCTCCAGTCCCTAGGCAAGGAGCAGTCACGAGCGACATGACCCTCTTCCGCACAGTTCTGGCAGCGCATGACGCGAGGCTCAGGGCATTCGCGAAGCATGTGGTCCTCACTGCCGCAGTTATGGCAGGTACGACCTCCATGTCCGCCAGCCATTGGCTTGCGCGGCTGGTCACAATCGATCTTGCGGTGTCTAGAAATAACGGTTAGTGAAGTCCGATATGTGAAGACACCTTTCCACTTACCCAGTCCCTCCACAATTGTGGCAGGTCTCAACACCAGATTTCTTGGGACACTCGCGCTTGGCATGACCAGTGTCACCACAGCCGTAACAAACCATACCTGCAAAACCGCCAGCGTTCTTGCCACCGAAAGCCCTAGTCTCACCGCCAGTACTGACAGTCCAGCCATCCCCGCTGGTAGTGGCAGGAGGCTCATTGGCGCCATTGGTGTCGGGAGTAAAGCCATTGGAGTCACCGCTGAAGCCGTTGACGTTGTTAGCACCATTGGCACCCTCAGCCTCAGCACGCTCTTTGGCTTCAGCCTGGCGATGTTTTTTGGAATTCTTGTGTGCAACCCAGTCAAGAGTGCGGATGGAGCGGTCACAGACGACGCAGATGGTATTGACGCCTTGCTGCATCTTGGGGCGTGGATAGGGGTTGGAGGCCATGCCGGACAGCTGGGCGGCTATACCACGAGCCATATTGAAGGTCGTTGTCTCGACTGGCCTTCTCGCGCAATCTTAGATGATGAAGTCAGCTAATGAATGCACCAATGAATCTTGAGGTGAGGTGAGGTGGAGCATCAGACCAGCCTGACAACATTCTGATACTCTGGCGTCCCTTCACCGGCGCTGATGATGAGTTCGAGTGGCAGGCGAAGGTTTTGCACTGTGGCCGAAGAGAGAAGGCACGAACGAGCTCACAACAGGGCAGAGCAGGGCAGGAGCGGAATGAATGTACTTACTTCCTAGAGGAGTTGACTGTGACTGAGACTGAGACTGCTACCTGGTGTTTCAAGGTTGAAAAGACTACAAGCTGTCTGGTTGGAACTAGCCGACTTTCAATCCCGCCTTAGTTTGCGAGAAGTGAACAGCTGCTGCCAGTCTTGTGGGGAGAGTGGATGGGAGAGTGGATGGGAGAGTGGATGGGAGAGGGGATAGGAGGGGAGGGGCAGGGGAAATTGTTTATGAGCAGTCGCGATCCCGACCATTCGGAAAGTACAGCGACGACGTAAACAGACAAACAAACAAACCAAAGCCGCTAGCACGGTTTGGACACAAGATGGGAGACTAAGGAAGGAGCGGTGACGTGGTATAGACGGTATAGACGGGTGGCTGCAGAAGAAGTGGCGGTACTTGGGGAAAAAGACAAGGACGGTGGGCTTTGGGCAAACTGCAGCAGAGAGCACACATGCTGTTCCGTGAGAATAGCCGGCAAGTATGCAAGCCACATCAAGCTTGAGTAGGAAGTGTGCATCGAACATGAATGCTCTGTCATCTTTTGATCATGAGTCTTGATCATCATGGAGGACGAGTGTCTGGAACCATGCTAACGCTCTCTTCTGGTCAGCATCCAATGATGATACATACAGAAAGAAAACTCCCACAGTTGGATAATCACCCTTTAAGCACCGCTCACGCTCACCGGAGTTTCTTCGCTATTGACATCCTGCTGTGATCCAGGCTGCTCCTTCGTCGCCTCCTTCCAGCCTGTCCCCGACTGCAGAAACGTCACAATGATGGACAATCCAACCGCACCTAGAAATAGCGCCTTGAGCGCATCCTGGTACCCCTCGACTGCAATGATCTTCTCAACACCCTCCAATTGATTCACAAGTGCTGGGCTCCCAAGCAATCTTCTCATTAGATCCTCGCGATGCCGAAGCCCCTCCCGTGCGAAACCGTTCGTTAACGACTTACGCAACACGCGTACGAAAAAGCCACCTCCGATTGCGGAGCCAAATGGACCTGCAAAGCCACGGAATGTTGTGAGAAGGGATATCACAACAGGATGGACTTCGGGAAGTGTGAGATGCAGCAGGTGCACCAGGGCATAGTTCGTCGTGGCGCCGGTGACGAGTCCATTAAGGAAGACCATGGCGACATACAACCACCAAGGGCTCCACGGCGTGGAAATGAAAGACAAGGCGGCCATGGTAAATGGAAATATGGCCATGGCAACAATTGTATGCAAATAGAAGCTGCCTGTTCGCTTGATGTGGAAGACACCAGCAAGTATACCTCCGGCGGCAAAGCCGGCATTTGTAGGAATCAAGATCGAGCCAGCAACCGCAGGTGCCCAACCTCGAACAGCAAGAGCGTAGACAGGCGTGTAGAACAAAATGGCCCAGCGTGCCATCATGAAACCAGAGGTGGCTAGGCAGGTAAGCAAGGTTCCCCGAGACCGAAGGACCGACACAGGAATGACCGGGTCTCTGGCAACATAGATCTCGTTGAGAAGGAAAATGGGCAACATAAAGGCGGATAGAAGCAGTGGTGTAGGGAGGACCTGAGCGCCAGAGAGGCTGAGAAGGAACAACACGATGGTGGTGGTCAAGAGTAGAGCTCCAGCATAGTCGATGCCTGCAAGCTTCTCTCCAAGAGCTAGGCTGTCATAGTCCTTGTTCTTCGAGGTATGACTTGCAGGAATGGATATCAAGAGCCCGATACCAGCGAACAAGCTGACAGGTGCTTGTATCCCAAAAAGAGGTTTCTAGGCAGTGTAAGCTGATGTCATCATAACTGGCATCGAGAGCAAGTATAGGCAGGCACATACCCACCCAATCCTGGGCTCAAGAGCACCTGCAATGACAGCACCTAGAGAGACACCGATCGTCATTGCAGCATTGGCAAGGCCCATAAACAGGCCCCTCCTCTTCGCACTTGTCATTTGAATCGCCATGATACTTGCCACGATGAAAATGCCTCCGCCACCCGCGCCGGTGACTACGCGGCCAACGATGAAGTGCTCAAACGTCATCGAAGTCGATGTAATTATTGACCCAATGCTAATGAACAGGGTGGAGAAGAACATGCAGAGGCGTGGACTAAAGACTTGACAAAGACGGCCCATGAGGGGGGCAAGTGATGACATGGCTATGAGATATGCGCTCGTGAACCAACTCGCTTTCTCAAAGGCATCTAGATCAGCGGCGATGGACGATTGGGTAGTGGTGAGGATGGATATGTTGGTTGCTGTTAGGGTGTTAGAATGTTATGAGCAAGGACACACCATGCAAGATAGATTTAAAACATGTGGCTGTCTCTATATCTATTCCATGATAGATAGGAATGCTAAAATTAAGGTCTGGGGAAGCTATTCTTATGCCTCCCATCGCACATGTACGAAAGAGTGCGGGACGGATAACTACTGGAAATAGATCTCAAGGAACGGAATAGAGGATCTCACATACCCTGCAGAAAGATAAGAAGCCCTACAAACGCCGTAATGAAGGCTCCCTGCAATGTTGAGACGTGTGCTTCATCATCGTGTCCATCTATCTCGGGAACCGGTAGACTTGGCGTTGATGTGACGCGAAGAAGAGGAGCGCGCTCTCCCGCATCGTGAATGGAGGACATCACAAATGGCTAGGACAGATAGCATCTAAGAGTAGAAACTAGAGATGGTTGGATGCAAATGTATATTTAAGAACAAGCGTTTGTCTAGATTTGGCCCTTAATACCGTACCACACCATGATGCGGTAGCATTGGGTAACTCAGGCGCTTGGGCAGTTTCAGCGTCACATGATTTGCCACTGCGAGACCTTAGCTAACGTGATCCACCACCGAGCGCCCACCCCCACTAAGCGCCCACTAACACTAAAATCCACCACCCACTAAATAAGGATATTGCGCCACCTATAATAGCTATTATTATAAGATTTTTTAGAGTTATAATTATTAGATCTATTAGAGTAGATTAAATATTTTAGATTATATAAGCAGCTTTTTAGGGGGTCTAATTAGGCGCCTATACTATAATATTGCCTCTACTACTATATCCTCTTCTACTAGCTTCTTATTAACTACCTTAGCTAGTATATTAGTAGGAGGCTTAAGGATTTACCTCTTACCTATTTAGGATATTCTAATATTATTTTAGAGTTACTTTTCTAGTTACTTAGTAATTTTCTACTTATTATATATAGTAGCTATTTAGGTAGCTTTCTTCTCCTACTCCTTCTTAGTAATTACTTAATTTAGGTAACACTCCTCTATAAGTTAAGCTTTAGTAAGCTTCTATTACTTATAAAGCTTAATTACCTTACTTTTTTAGTATTATAGCTCCTATTCTTTAAGGTTCTTTTACTCCTAGAGCTTAAATACTTACTCTACCTTTAATAATAAAATAAATTAGGTACTACTACTATAATTATTATTAGGGGGTAATAATAAAGGTTTACTATACTTCCTACGCTTCTTCTTATTAGCTAAGGTAGCCCTTAGGTGTTTCTTTTTATAGTTAAGTAAAGTATTTCTTACTAATATATTATAGATTATCTAGCTAAGCTTCTTTAACTATTTATTATAGATATTTATTATAGTATTATATAGTAACTACTCTATCTTTCTCTAATTACTTATACTTAATATTAAGGTTATACTATCCCTTAAAGAAAACTAGTTACTATTATTTATAGGTACTTTAAACCTTAAAAGGATAATATTAGGGTTAAGTAGTAAGATACCTATTACTTTAAAAGCTATTAATATTAGCTTTTCCTTAAAGGTATTACTCTATATAGTATTAAATAACTAGTAGAAATCCCTCTTAGTAATGCTTATAAGCCCTTAGGAGCTATCTAGAAAACTAGATAGTTAAGCTTTATATAAAGCTATAAAGGGAGCAAATACTATAATATTAAGTAGCTAAAGGGTATAAGTGCTATAAGGGGGATATATTATAAGCAGGATCTTATATTTATTATAGTACTTAATAAACTCTATTATTATATAAGATCTATAGCTATTAAGGATAAGGAGCTAGTATAAAGTATAAGCTTTAGCTTTTATCTTGTAATTAAACACCTCCTTAAGCTAGGATACCCCTAGGGTGTAGCTTATCTACCTACTTAGTAATTATATAAAGAAAGCTTAGTATTATAATAGGTTAAAATCTTATAACTAGGTATTCTATAGAGCTCTAGATTAGGACTAATAAATAAGGGTAGAGGTAAGAGTAGTACTATTAGCGCATATGCAAGCTATAGTAGTAATCTACTCCTTATTACTATCCTAGAGTATAGCTCTAATCTTTCTATACTTATAGGCGCTCTTATTAAAGATATATTTAGTTTTTAAGAGTACTCTAATAAGGAAACCCTTCTTATCTATATTATAGATATACTAACTATTAATATTATATTACTCTATTTTTTAGTATAAAAGCTTAAAGTATAAGCTATACTTAAAGATAGAATTAGCTTTAAAGTAGTTATAATTAAGCCTAGTAGCCTAATAGGAGATAAGATTAATATTATAGTAGTTAATATAGCGCTACACCTAATTTTTACCTATAGGATTCCCTAATATTTTAGTTATAAAATTTTAAATAATAGTCTATATAGGGGGTAATCCTTGCTTATAAAGCTCTTTAATATACTTTATAAGCTTGCTTTCTTATATAGTATTAAGTATTTAACTATTTAGTAGAGTAGTAGTACGTATAATAATAAGGTAGAATTACTTACCTATATTAGGATAGGTATGTTCTTCTTGTCCTTTTATACTAGACCTATGGGTGTAGGAATCTTATCCTTTTCTATATAGACGCGCACTCCTATATGCCTTTAAGTTATATAGGATACCTTTTAGATGCCTTACCTACCTATGTTATTTTATTATAAGAAGAATATTATCCTAGCTAGTAATAGTATTTAAGAATATTATATTTATTATTATTTTAAGCTACTAATTTAGTTCTAGTAGTAGTCTAACCTAATAACTCTATAGTTAGAATAGCTATTAGAACTTCTAATAACTAAAGCCTATAGGCTTAGACTTCTAGACTACTAGGTAGTGCTAGATTACCTTTAGAAAAATCACGTTAGATTATATTAAGGTAGAGACTTAGAGACTACTAAAAGCCTAGAGGAATTAGAGGCAAAGCTAATATCCTTTTATAACTAACCCCCCTAAAAAAAATTATTATTCTTATTAACTATAAAAATATTAGATAAAGGCAAAGGAGGGGTATCTAGTTTAGCTACCTTTAAAAGCCTATTTACTAATAGAAAGAAATTAGATAAGGAAGACTTAATTAACAACGCCCTCCTTAAAGGACCTACTTCCTATTAGTCTCTTAAGGTACCTTATGCTCCTAGGAAATCTTAAAGCAATACCTCCCTTAAAGATAAATATATATTAACCTTATCTAAAAAGGAGAGGTTAGAGGAACATGTTAAGTAACTTACTAATTAGTTATACAACACCTCCCTCTATAAGGAGATATAGGGTATAACCTAACCTAGCTAGTCTTTAGCTTCTATATTAAACCCTATAGTGTATGCTATAAAAGCTAAGAGATAATCTAAAAAGACGCTAAATATCTCTATACTTAGTAATAGTGCTAATCCTACTTTTAGATAATAGCAAGCATCTATTTAGGATAGGCTAGAGATTAATACTAATTACTACCCCTCTTCTAGAGCTTAGATAGCGTTAGTCTAGGGAGACTACTTAGGACTAGCAAGAGAATACTTAGAGCTACGTTACCTATCTAATTCCCTAAGTCTTTAGTTCTAAAAAGGTAAGGAAATAATTACCCTCCTTTAAACTTACTTTATTACTAGAAATAAGATAGCTAAAAGTTAGACTATATTTAACTACCTATATATAATAAATATAGAGACGTTCCCTGCTTTTAAATTATAATTCTAGAGTCTTACTATTAGAGGAGAAGTACCCTAATTAGAGTAGTATTACTACCTTTAGATAAAGATTACACCTTGCCTAAGGATACTAAACCTTACCTTTTAACAAAATTAGTATAATAATTTTAAGACTATAGTAGATTATCTTACTACTTTTAATATAGAATACTACTTATACCCTACCTTATCTACTCCTATATAGACTACTCTATTATCTAGAAAAGGACTAACCCCCTTCTAATACTCTAGAAACTAGTCCTATTTAGACGCTAATTAGAAACCCTATAATAGACCTTTAATAGCTAAACCTTATATGCCCTACTTATAATAATAAGGCACTACCCCTTAAAATAATTAACCCCTATCTACTATGCTAGCCACTCCTAGCGCTACTACAATAGGAACCCTAGGAACTTGCTATAATTATAGGAAGCCTAGGCAATCCTTTAGTAACTACCCTAAACCCCCTAGGATTTAGGCTATAGATATAGAACAGGTTATTAAGAATTCTAAGGAAGAAGAAGCCGCTAAATTAACTAATTTAGATAGCTATTAGATAGGAAACAATAACGCCTAGGAGGATCCTTCTTCCTAGGCCTAACTTAATATAACCTATTAAACCTTTCCTTAACTAAATTATTTATTAGTTCCTATTTGCTTACACGTACAACCCTATACCTTAATAGATCTAGTATTTACCTAAACCCTTTAGTAGATACTAGGGCCTAAGGTTATTTATTTCTTAATTTAAAAATTGCTTATAATATCTCTTCTATACTTAGGGTACCTATCTAAAAGCTACTATACAAGCTTACTATTAAAGGGTTCTAGGATTAGATTACCTCCCTAGTTACCTACTATATTTAGCTTTATATAATAGTTAGTAGCTAAAAGGTGTATAACTGCCCCTTTATAATAGTAGAATTAGGTTCTTAGGATTATATTATTAGATAATACTAGCTAAAGTAGTTCTAAATCCTAGTTAATATAGATAAATCTTAACTAATCTAGCTAGAGAGATATCCTCTAACCTATAACCCCGCACCTCTAATTCTAGTATAACTCTACTAGCAAGTCCTGTTTACTCTAGTTACCTATAATATCTTGCAAAGAGACGCCCTTTAGGATTAAGAAGAGAATTAGAATAAAAGTAGTCCTAGTTTAATTAATAGGATGCGTAGTATACTTAAAATTCTAGCTACTTATAGGGCTGCTATTAAACCTACTATACTACCTACCCTAATCTAACTACTAACTGTTACCCTACCTGCAAAATTTTAAATTACTACTATTTCTACTAATACTTTCTATTTTAATATAAAAAGATCTTCTAATAAATTCTTTACTACTAGCCTATATAAGATTAAGCGTTAGATCTAAACCCTATCTAAATAGGATATACTTAACTACACCTTATTAGATTAGAAGCTCCTATCTAACTATAACTCCTATTAGGACGTCTTTAATAAGGCTAAGGCTAATAAACTTCTAATCTACTAGCCTTATAACTATAAGATAGTTCTAGAGGAACCCCGTCTAAACTACTAGAGTCCCCTCTACTATTAAAATACTAAGGAACTCTAGGCTACTAAGGAATATATATAAGAGCACCTATAGAAAGGCTTTATTAAGACTAGTTAGAGCCTATTTGCCTCTCCTATCCTATATATTAAGAAGCTAAATAGAGGCCTTAGGATCTATATAGATTACTATAAGCTTAACAGCTTAATATAAAAGGACGCGTATCTAATACCCTATATAGATAATCTATTATCCTAGCTAGCTAAAGTAAAAATCTTTATAAAATTAGATATTTATGCTACCTTTAATAAGATCTAAATAGACCCTAACTTAGAGGAGTACACTTCTTTCTATAATAGGTATAGTACCTATAAATACAAAGTCCTACTATTTAGGCTATATAATAGATCTATAACCTATTAGCGCTATATAAATAATATACTAATAGATTATTTAGATAACTTCTATATCGCCTATCTAGATAATATCCTTATCTACACTAAAGACCTTAAGACTTATAAGGAGCACGTTTAAAAAGTCCTTAAGCGTCTTTATTCTGCTAGATTATAGGCTAATATTAAGAAAAGCGAATTCTATATAACTTATACCTATTACCTTAGATATATCCTTACTAATAAAGGCTTAGAGGTAGATCCTAAGAAAGTTAAAGTACTCTAAAACTAGTCTACTCCTAAGATAATAACTAGAGTAAAGTCCTTCCTAGGTTTTACTAGATTCTACTAGTAATTTGTAGAAAACTTCTCTAAGATAGCTAAGCCCTTAACTACTCTCTAGAGCCCTGCTACCCTATTTGTATAGACTTTAGAATGCTAACAAGCCTTTAACTAGCTTAGGAATACCCTACTAGTAATCCCTAGCCTAGCTTACTTCTATCCTAAGTATCCTCTAAAACTAGAGATAGACGCCTCTAATAGAGTTATTACAGCTATCCTCTTATAGGAGCATCCTAATAGGAAATAGTACCCTATATCCTTCTTTAGTTAGACCCTTACAAGTTCTAAACTTAACTAGGAAATCTATAATAAAGAATTATTTGCTATAATCTACGCCTTTAAGAAATAGCGTGCTAACCTAATAAGTACTTAGCACCTTATTAGAGTATACATAGACTATAGAGCACTAGAGTACTTTATATCTACTAAAGTCCTTAGTGCTAGGCAAGCTAGATAGCTAGAGGTTATAAGTCCCTTTAACTTCTAAATTAAGTATACTCCTAGATCCTATAACGCCTAGGCTAATACCCTAAGTAGAAGGGAATAGGATATAATTAACCTAAAGACTACTTAAAGGGATAATTACTTATAAGTAATAATCACCCTAGATAGGTTATACCCCTAAATTAACTCTTACTTAGCGCAAGACTACCTAGCTAAGCGTTCTTTACTAATCCTTGCTTTAATTATAATAGTTTAGAACCCTATAACTCTTAGATCCCTAGAACTTATTAAAACTCTTCTTTAAGAAAATAGGTCCTTATTCCTAATAGAAAGATTAGAGTTGCCTAAGTACTACTAGATAGAAAATACACTCCTTCTCTACTAGGATTAACTTTGCGTGCCTGCTAGATTAGTCCTATGCACTACACTAATTCGTGAGGCTTATAATTAAGTATCTACTACCTACCTATTAGCTACTAAAACCTATTAGATCCTGGCCTAATATTACTACTAGAAGGGTATAAAGATAACTTATAAACGCTATATTTAAAACTGTATCCTATACAGGAGAGGGCACCTAAGATAGCACTAACTCCCTAGTATACTCTACCCCCTTCCTATCCCTAGTCTACTAATACAGCACCTATATATTAATTTTAAGGATTTTCCCTAGGATTAACATAGTTATAATTAGATTATAGTTATTATTAATTGCCTATTAAAGCAAGCTATTACTATCTCTTACTATAAAACTATAGACGCCTAAGGTATAGCTACCTTATTTGTATAGTAGGTATACTAATTTAGATATACTCTAGAAACTATTATTTCTAATTAAGGCCCTTAGTTTATATCTAGTTTCTAGTCTAAGTTCTATTAGATTATAGGCACTAAAGTTAAGCTCTCTACTACCTACTATAAGTAGACTAATAGACAAACTTAGATTATAAACAAGTATATTAATTAGAGTCTAAGGCCTTTTATATCCTATTACTAAGATAACTAGAGCAAGCTACTACCTATAATAGACTGTGCCTAAAGTACTCTTCTATATTTATCTATTAGCATAGCTCTATATTAGCTCCTCTTTAGCTCCCTACTAAAGCAAAGTTAGTATTAGAAACTAGAAAAGACCCTATCTACTATACTAGAGAAACTAAACTATAAGGATACCTTATCCCTTGCTACTTAGATATATAACGCATAGAAGATTACTAAAGAAAATATAGAAAGAGCTTAAGACTAAATACGCTCTACTACTAATTACTATTACTATCTAGTTAACTAGAAGGTTAGTAACTATATTTATTTATCTACTACTAATCTTGCTATTTTATAACCTAGCTAAAAACTATCTAAACACTAGGAAGGTCCCTTTAAGGTATTAGAACAAGTAGGAAACGCATATTGCCTCTAATTACTACCTAGTTCTAAGATCTATAACGTTTTCTCTCCTAATATACTATATAAAGATCCCTAGGACCTATTACCTAGATAAGAGGCTCTAAAACCCCCTAGTACCCCTATATAAGGTGTAGAGGAATAGGAGGTAGAAGAAATCCTAGCTAGCAAATTATATTAATCTAAGCTAAAATATAAGGTTAAGTAGGTTAGACATAATCCTAATCCTATTTAGCATCCTGCCTCTAACTTTATAGGTGCTCCCTATAAATTACAGGTATTCTACTAATAGTATCTAAATTAGCTAGGTCCCCTACGCAGCTTACTAAAATAGATTAAAGTATAGGAAAAAGGCAAAGAGGATATAATATTACCTTATAACAATTATATCTAATATAGGACCTAATTTATATTATATTTAGATATATATTAAGCTATTAACTACTATCTATTACTATTATTCTTGCTATTATTAATTATCTTATCCTATTTAGACCTGTCTTAGAACTCTAAAGGTTCCTAGGACACTACCCCTAGGAAACCTATTTTATTCTATATCTATTTCCCTATTAGAACCTAGTTTAGACTCTGTATTAGCTTTAATACTACCTAGACTAGATTTCTTAGCTAGCTTCTAGACAACTAGTGTAGTTAGTTTTAGAGCAGGTGCGGGAGCTAGAACTAATTTAGACGCCTTCTTAATCATTGCCTTTATCTTAGCTAATACTATAAAGGTTACCTCCTAATTTAGCGCTGTTTCCTTCTTAAGTTTATTAATAGCCCTTATTATATACCTAACTACTAAGACTATCTTATAGATACTATTCTAAAGCTAACGTAAATTAAATGCGGCAGCGTAATAGGTAGCTATAAGGATCTTAGTAGCTTCTATACCCTTAGTCTAAGCATTAGTAATAGTTGTAATAATAAGGCAGAATTGCCTGCCTATTGTTCTATGCTAAGTTAGGCCTAATAAAGGCCTAACTTACTAATATATATAGAGAGTAGCTTGCCTATAATTAAGATAGGCATATTCTTCTTGTTCTTTTATACAAGATATATAGGTGTAGGAATCTTATCCTTTTCTATATAGACGCGCACTCCTATATGCCTTTAAGTTATATAGGATACCTTTTAGATGCCCTACCTACCTAAGTTATTATAAGTCTATAATATTTTAGTATCTTCTACTAAACATACTATAATAGTAATAGAGATAGACGCGCTAGATGTTTAGAATAATTAGGTGTAACCTAATATAGTAGAAAGGATAATATAGCTAGTCTATAGATTAATAGAATAATAGGCTTAAGACTCTATTATATTAGCTATACTACGTTAGTAGAACAAAGAAATACGCAATTAGATTCTATCCTAACCCCCCTCTAAGCCTGCTAGGTCTAATAACCTACTACCTCTATCCCCCTCTACCTTATATTGCAAACCTTTCCTAGTTAGCTTGCTATATAATAGCACTAAGGTAAACTTCTTCTCCTAGTAAATAACTATAGAATTTAAACAGCGTGCAGATAAGGTCTTTATTAGGGATAAGGAGGTAAGGTTTATATATATTTAGTCCTAGTTATTACCTATAGTATAGCGCGCTATAGCACTATACTTTAAGGATAGTGCACGCAAGCGTTAGGATATAAGTAGGTTTCTTAACTACCTAGTATTCTATTATAGTAACTATTATAGGTAGGAGCGCGCCTAAGTTATATTAGAACACTTATATTAGGGCTAAAATTAGCCTTTTATAGAGTTCTTTATAAATTTTATATAGCTCCTTATATAGTTAGGAGGTTTATACTAGGATAATAAATAGAAGCTTTTATAACTTTAGTAATCTCTTAATAGTTATATACGCTTAGTTTCCCTTTATAGGGGAGTCTCTAGGATAAACTATAACGCAGCTATAGAGGAATATAAGATAATTGTAGTAGATATTAAAATAGCCTCTCTAGAACTAGGCCTCCTTTAGGCTAGTAAGTCTAAGGAACCCTAGTAGAAGTCTAACTTAGATTAGGACAGCGATATAAATATAGTAGAAGTGGTAGCCTTATTAAGTGCACCTACTAAACTACTAATATTACGTCCTAACTAGATCCTACAGGACCTGTTTAATATATAGAAACTAGCGAAGGTCTACACCTAGTATAGATAGGGTGGTTATTTTATGCGTTTATACCCTAATACCCTATTACTATAACTAGTAGGTGTTAAGATAGTTATAGTATTAGTAAGCGGCCCTAATTTAGGAAACTAGCTACCCCTATCTTTAGGCTAAGTTAGGGGTATAAGGAGGATACTATAATAGAGGAATTATTAATAGTAGAGGCTATTAAGTGTCCCCTAGATATTAAGGCTAGGTTAAATAATCCTCTATTCTTTATTCCCCTCCTCCTAGGTAGAGTAGAGAATATGCAAGCAATAGTTAATTTAGGGTGCTAGTATTTTACTATAGTTAAGGAAAAGTTAGTAAGATAGATTAGTAGGAACTTTATTAATATTCCCTTGCGACCCTTGCAATATAGCTAGGGAATTGCTAAGGGTATAAGAATATTATAGTTAGTAGTATTAGACTATAATTTAGATAGTTAGTGGTCTTAGCTTTTAGCTTATATAGTACCTAGTCTTTCCTATTAACTAATACTAGGCAGACTATAGCTATGCAGAGAGGGCGTTATTATAGATATTCTATAAGGCAAATTAATAATTAGGAAGGTAGTAAATATAGTAGTATAAGAGAGCGGGAGATGCCTGTATCCTACCTGTATCTCTACTATCTTAGGTTTAGTTATAGCGGGGTTGCTAAATTAAGGATCCTAATAGGAAGATATATAGGTACAAATTTTACAATAAATATACTAGATATTTTATAGGTAATATATAACTTACGCCTAATAAAATATCTAGGAAGTATTAATAAGGGAGGTCCTAATAATATATATACTATCTATATTACTAGTAATATAGTTCCCTATAAACCTAAGTATAAAACTAGAAAGATAAAGTTACTACTAGAACTATAAGAGTTTAAGGACCTATTTAACAAAGAGTTAGCAAGTAGTTTGCTACCTTATTAAGGTAGTATAGATTACTATATTTAGTTAATAACCCTCCTAGATAGAACCTAGCCTAACCCCCTATAGGGTCCCCTATACCCTATGTCGCGTAACTAATTGCTAGAACTAAGAATATAACTTACTAGATTAATAGATAAGGGCTAGATCTAAGCAAGCTCTTCTATAGCTAGAGCTCTAGTATTACTAGTAAAGAAGCTATTAGGCAGTTAGCGCCTTTATATAGATTACTAGATACTTAATAGCATAATAATATTAGACTAATACCTACTACTACTTATTAAGGAAACTTTATATATACTATCTAGCGCAAGTTAGTTTATAAAAGTAGATATTCACGCTGCCTTTTATAAAGTTAGAATAGTAGAAGGTTATAAGTCCTTAACAGCTTTCTGCACCTAGTTTAGGTTGTATAAATAGTTAGTATATCTATTTAGTCTTAGTAGTGCGCTATCTACTTTCTAATAATATATTAATACTACACTTATAGAGTTACTTAGATTATATATAATAGCCTACCTTAATAATATCCTAATTTATTTAGGAGGAGACTAGTTTAACTATATAAAAAAAGTAAAGTATATACTTACGCTATTAAAAGAAGTAAGACTACACCTAGACTTAGAGAAATATACTTTTAGTATTAAGGAGGTACGCTACCTAGGTTATATTATTAAAGTAGGCAAATTACTTAGACCTAACCCTAAAAGGCTTAGGGTAGTATAGGAATAGGAATCCCCTAGGAATATAAGAGAGGTAAGGAGTTTTCTAGGTTTTACTAACTTCTACTATAATTTTATTGCAAAGTTTTCTAAAGTAGCAGCATCTTTAAACTAACTAACTAGGAAGAATACCCTATTCTAATAGGGAGAGGAAGAATAAAGTGTATTTAATGCGCTAAAAAAGGCGTTTATATTAGGACTAGTATTAATATAATAGGACCTAGCTAAAGAAATATTATTAGAAGTAGACTATTTAGGATGTGCTCTTAGGGGTTGCTTATTGCAAAAAGTTAGGGGCGTCTAGCGCCTAGTTACTTACTACTCTATAGCACTAATACTAAAGAGACAAAACTACACTATATATAATAAGGAATTGCTTGCTATTATTAAGTATCTTAAAAGTTAGTTAGTAGAGTTATAAAGTGTTTACAAGCTATTTATAATATTTATAGACTATAAAAACTTAGAGTACTTTACTAGCCTTTAAAGCTTAAGCAAGTAATAGTGCTACTAGGTAGAGGAACTTTTAAAATATTAGTACATCCTACAGTATAGGCCTAGCTATCTTGTAGGATAACCTAATACCTTAAGTAGATAACTATAAGATTTAAACTCCTCTAAAGCAATACTATAGTTAGTAATGCGCCCTAAATTAATTTAGGTTATAGTGTTAGAAGCAGAGGAGGCGTCTATGTAACAATGAGGCAGAATTGCCTGCCTATTGTTCTATGCCAAGTCTGGTCTGATAAAGGCCCAACTCACTGATGTATATAGAGAACAGCTCGCCTATAGTTAGGATAGGTATATTCTTCTTGTCCTTTTGTACAAGACCTATAGGTGTAGGAATCTTATCCTTTTCTATACAGACGCGCACTCCTATATGCCTTTAAGTTGTATAGGATACCTTTTGGATGCCCTACCTACCTAAGTTGTTATATTATAAGAAGAACATTATCCTAGCTAGTAACAGCATTCAAGAATATCGCACTTGTTGTTATTTTAAGCTACTAATTTAGTTCTAGTAGCTACCTAACCCTGCAACTCCACAGTTGGAATAGCTATTAGAACTTCTAACGACTGAAGCCTATAGGCTTGGACTTCTAGACCTATAGGTGGTGCTAGATTACCTTTAGAAAAATCGCGTTAGATTGCGTTAAGGTAGAGACCCGGAGACTACTAAAAGCCTAGAGGAATTAGAGGCAAAGCTAATATCCTCCTACAACTAAACCCCCTAAAAAGAAAAGAAAAGATTTATTATTCTTATTAACTATAAAATATTAGACAAGGGCAAAGGAAGGGCCTCTAGTTTAGCTACTTTTAAAAGCCTATTTACTAATAGAAAGAAATTAGATAAGGAAGACTTAATTAACAACGCCCTCCTTAAAGGACCCGCTTCCTATCTGTCTCTTGAGGTACCTTGTGCTCCTAGGAAATCTTAAAGCAACACCTCCCTTAAAGATAAATATATATTAACCCTATCTAAAAAGGAGAGGTTAGAGGAACAAGTTAAGTAACTTACTAATTAGTTATATAACACCTCCCTCTATAAGGAGATATAGGGTACTACTTAACCTAGCTAGTCTTTAGCTTCTATATTAAACCCTATAGTGTATACTATAAAAGCTAAGAGATAATCTAAAAAGACGCTAAATATCTCTACACTTAATAATAGTGCTAATCCCACTTTTAGATAATAGCAAGCATCTATTTAGGATAGGCTAGAGATTAACGCTAATTACTACCCCTCTTCTAGAGCTTAGATGGCGTTAGTCTAGGGACACTGCTTAGGACTAGCAAGAGAATACTTAGAGCCACGTTACCTATCTAATTCCCTAAGCCTTTAGTTCTAAAAAGCTAAGGAAATAATTACCCTCCTTTAAACCTACTTTATTACTAGAAATAAGATAGCTAAGAGTTAGACTATATTTAACCGCCTGTACATAACTAATATAGAGACGTTCCCTGCCTTTAAGTCACGATTCTAGAGTCTTGCTATTAGAGGAGAAGTACCCTAATTAGAGTAGTATTACTACCTCTAGATAAAGATTACACCTTCCCTAAGGATGCTAAACCTCGCTTTCTAACAGAATTAGCACAATAATTTTAAGACTATAGTAGATTATCTTACTGCTTTTAACATAGAACGCCGCCTATACCCTACCTTGTCTGCTCCTACCTAGACTACCCTATTATCTAGAAAAGGACTAACTCCCTTCTAACACTCTAGAAACTAGTCCTATTTAGACGCTAATTAGAAACCCTATAATAGACCTTTAACGGCCAAACCTTATATGCCCTATTTATAATAATAAGGCACTACCCCTTAAAATAATTAACCCCTATCTGCTACGCTAGCTACTCCTAGCGCTACTATAATAGGAATCCTAGTAACTTGCTATAATTGTAGAAAGCCTAGGCACTTCTCTAGTAACTGCCCTAAACCCCCTAGGATTTAGGCTATAGATATGGAATAGGGTGTCGAGAATTCTAAGGAAGAAGAAACCGCTAAATTAACTAATTTAGATAGCTATTAGACAGGAAACAACAACGCCTAGGAGGATCCTCCTTCCTAGGCCTAACTTAATATAACCTATTAAACCTTTCCTTAACTAAATTGTTTATTAGTTCCTATTTGCTTGCACGTATAACCCTATGCCTTAACAGATCTAGTGTTTGCCTAAATGCTTTAGTGGATACTAGGGCCTAAGGTTACTTATTTCTTAATTTAAAAATTGCTTATAATATCTCTTCTGCGCTTAGGGTACCTATCTAAAAGCTACTATACAAGCTTACTATTAAAGGGTTCTAGGATTAGATTACCTCCCTAGTTGCTTACTATATTTAGCTTTACATAATAGTTAGTGGCTAAAAGGTTTATAACTACCCCTTTGTAATAGTAGACTTAGGTTCTTAGGATTGTATTATTAGACAATACTAGCTAAAACAGTTCTAAATCCTAATTAATATAGATAAATTTTAACTAATCTGGCTAGAGAAATATCCTCTAACCTACGACCCCGCTCCTCTAATTCTAGTACAACTCCACTAGTAAGTGCTGTCTACTCTAGTTACCTATAATATCTTGCAAAGAGACGCCCTTTAGGATTAAGAGGAGAACTAGAACTAAAATAGTCCTGGTTTAATTAATAGGATACGTGGTATACTTAAAATTCTAGCCACTTATAGGACTGCTACTAAACCTATTACGCCACCTACCCTAGTCTAATCGCTAACTGTTACCCTACCTGCAAAATTTTAAATTGCTACTATTTCTGCTAATGCTTTCTATTTTAAATATAAAAAAATCTTCTAATAAATTCTTTACTACTAGCCTATATAAGATTAAGTGTAGGATCTAAACCCTATCTAAACAGGATACTCTTGAACATAGCTTGTTAGATTAGAAGCTCCTATCTAACTACGACTCCTATTAGGACGTCTTTAACAAGGCTAAGGCTAACAAACTTCTAATCTACTAGCCTTATAACTACAAGATAGTCCTAGAGGAACCCCTTCTAAACTACTAGAGTCCCCTCTATTATTAAAATACTAAGGAACTCTAGGCTACTAAGGAATATGTACAAGAGCACCTATAGAAAGGTTTTATTAAGACTAGTTAGAGCCTATTTGCCTCTCCTATCCTGTGTGTTAAGAAGCTAAATAGAGGCCTTAGGATCTATGTGGATTACTATAAGCTTAACAGCTTAACGCGAAAGGACGCGTATCTAATACCCTATATAGACAATCTATTATCCTAGCTAGCTAAAGCAAAAATCTTTACTAAGCTAGATATTCGTGCTGCCTTTAATAAGATCTAAATAGACCCTAACTTAGAGGAGTACACTACTTTCCGCACTAGGTATAGTGCCTATAAATGTAAAGTCCTACTATTTAGGCTGTGTAACAGACCTGCAACATATTAGTAGTATATAAATAATATACTAATAGATTATTTAGATAACTTCTGCATTACCTATCTAGATAATATCCTAATCTACTCTAAAAACCTTGCTACTTATAAGGACTATGTTAAAAAAGTCCTTAAGCGTCTTTGTTCTGCTAGATTATAGGCTAATATCAAGAAAAGCGAATTCTATACAACCTGTACCTGTTACCTTAGCTATATCCTAACTAACAAAGGCTTAGAGGTGGACCCTAACAAAGTTAAAGTACTCTAAAACTGGTCCGCTCCTAAGATAATAACTAGAGTAAAGTCCTTCCTAGGATTTACTAGATTCTACTGGCAATTTGTAGAAAACTTCTCTAAGACAGCTAAGCCCTTAACTGCCCTCTAGAGTCCTGCTACCCTATTTGTATAGACTTTGGAATGCTAACAAGCCTTTAACTAGCTTAGGAATGCCCTGCTAGCAATCCTAAGCTTAGCTTACTTCTATCCTAAGTACCCTCTAAAACTAGAGACAGACGCCTCTAATAGAGTTATTACAGCTGTCCTCTTATAGGAGCATCCTAATAGGAAATAGTACCCTGTATCCTTCTTTAGTTAGACCCTTACTAGTTCTAAACTTAATTAGGAAATCTATAACAAAGAATTGTTTGCAATAATCTGCGCCTTTAAGAAATAGCGTGCTAACCTAATAAGTACTTGGCACCTTATTAGAGTATACACAGACTATAGAGCACTAGAGTACTTTATATCTACTAAAGTCCTTAGTGCTAGGCAAGCTAGATAGCTAGAGGTTATAAGTCCCTTTAACTTCTAAATTAAGTATACTCCTGGATCTAATAACGCCTAAGCGGATATCCTAAGTAAAAGGGAATAGGATATAGTTAACCTTAAGACTACGCAAAGGGATAATCGCTTATAAGTAATAATCTCCCTAGATAGGTTATACCCCTAAATTAACTCTAATTTAGCGTAAGACTACCTAGCTAAGTATTTCTTACTAATCCTTGCTTTAATTACAGCGGTTTAGAACCCTATAACTCTTAGATCCCTAGAACTTATTAAAGCTCTTCTCTAAGAAAATAGGTCCTTATTCCTAATAGAAAGATTAGAGTTGCCTAAGCACTATTAGATAGAAAATAGACTCCTTCTCTACTAGGATTAACTTTGCGTGCCTGCTAGATTAGTCCTATGTACTAGACTAATTTATAAGGCTTATAATTAAGTGTCTATAGCCTACCTATTAGCTACTAAAACCTATTAGATTCTGGCCTAATATTACTACTAGAAAGGTATAGAGACTACCTATAAACGCTATGTTTAAAACTGTATCCTATGCAGGAGAGGGCACCTAAGATAGCACTGACTCCTAGGCATGCTCTACCCCCTTCCTATCCCTAGTCTACTAATGCAGCACCTGTGCATTAATTTTAAGGATTTTCCCTAGGATTAATAGGGTTATAATTAGATTATAGTTATTATTAATCGCCTATTAAAGCAAGCTATTACTATCCCTTGCTACAAAACTATAGACGCCTAAGGTATAGCTACCTTATTTGTTTAGTGGGTGTACTAATTTAGACACACTCTAGATACTATTATTTCTAATTAAGGCCCTTAGTTTGTATCTAGTTTCTAGTCTAAGTTCTATTAGATTATAGGCACTAAAGTTAAGCTCTCTACTGCCTACTATAAATAAACTAATAGATAAACTAAGATTATAAATAAGTATATTAACTAGAGACTAAGGCCTTTTGTATCCTATTACTAGGATAACTAGAGCAAGCTACTACCTATAATAGACTGTGCCTAAAGTACTCTTCTATATTTATCTATTAGTATAGCTCTGTATTAGCTCCTCTTTAGTTCCTTACTAAAGCAAAGTTAGTATTAGAAACTAGAAAAGACCCTATCTACTATACCAGAGAAACTGAACTATAAAGACGCCTTATCCCTTGCTACTTGGATGCATAATACCTAGAAGATTAGTAAAGAAAATATAGAAAGAGCTTAAGACTAAATACGCTCTGCTACTAATCGCTATCACTGTCTAGTTAACTAGAAGATTAGTAACTATATTTATCTATCTACTGCTAATCTTGCTATTTCACAACCTAGCTAAAAACTATCTAAACAATAGGAAGGTCCCTTTAAGGTATTAGAACAAGTAGGAAACGCGTATCGCCTCTAATTGCTACCTAGTTCTAAGATCTATAACGTTTTCTCTCCTAATATACTATGTAAAGATCCCTAAGACCTGTTACCTAGACAAGAGGCTCTAAAACCCCCTAGTACCCCTATACAAGGTGTAGAGGAATAGGAGGTGGAAGAAATCCTAGCTAGCAAATTATACTAATCTAAGCTGAAATATAAGGTTAAGTAGGTTAGACATAATCCTAATCCTATTTAGTATCCTGCCTCTAACTTTATAGGTGCTCCCTATAAATTACAGGTATTCTACTAATAGTATCTAAATTAGCTAGGTCCCCTATGCAACTTACTAAAATAGATTTAAGCCTAGGAAAAAGGCAAAGAGGATCTAATATTACTTTACAATAATTACGCCTAATACTAGAACTAATTCACATCCTATTTAGCTACGCATTATCTATTAACTACTATCTATTACTATTATTCTTATTGCTATTTATTATTATATCCTATTTAGAACCTTTAAGGTTCCTAGGACACTACCCCTAGGAAACCTCTTTATTCTATATCTATCTCTCTATTAGAACCTAGTTTAGACTCTGTATTAGCTAAGATCGCGCCTAGACTATCCTTCTTCGCCGGCTTCTAGACAACTAGTGCAGCAGGTGCGGGAGCAGGGACAGGAGCTAGGACTAATTTAGACTCCTTCTCGTGGAACGCCTTTATCTTAGCCTAGACTAGGAAAGTTGCCTCCTAATTTAGCGCTAATTCCTCCTTAAGTTCTGTGACAGCCCTTATTAAGCCCTTAACTGCTAAGACTATCTTATAGATACTATTCTAAAGCTAACGTGAATTAGATGTAGTAGTATAATAGGTAGCTATAAGGATTTTAGCAGCTTCTATGCCCTTAGTCTAAGTATTAGTAATAGTAACGCACTTAGCAAGGTTTTAGGCAGTTTCTTAAATAGTAGCCTTAAACTACTTAACATCCTTCTAATAGGCAACTATAGCTTCCTTATCCTTATCCCCTTTAGTAGGGTTTCTAATTAGACTGTAGTATTCTTCTAGAGCACCCCTAAGGGCAGAGTACTCTTGGCTAACAAAAGAAGGAATCTGCTAGGATTAGTAAAGGAACCCTATTAGATTTAGACACTTACTAGATTATAATACTTATTCTAGGAGATATAGTACTAGCACTTCTTAGAATTCTTTAACTTAAAATTAAAATTGTTAAACCTGCCCCTAGCTAGAGCCCTAACTGCTCTTATATAGAGAGCGCGATAAGCGACTAGAAGGACTCCTAGTAGTACTAGTACTAGCATGGCTAAAGGTTCTAATTTAGATTAGCAACTGTTTAATTATATAGATTAAATACTTACTAGATTTTAGATAGATTAGGTTAAATAATTAAAAAATTAGGGATATAGGAGTGAGAAAGTTAGTAGGTAGAGGGCTAGTTATAGGTAGGCCAGGGATAGGGGTCCGTGCCCTAGGAAGAAGAAGTGAAGGTGAAGGTAGAGGTAAAGGTGGATTTATTTTGCAAAAGCTCTTCTTTAAAGAGGGATCTAAACCTAATCCTAAGGATAGGGACTATCCTTTCTCTACAGGAGGGGGTAGTGTAACAATAAGGCAGAATTGCCTGCCTATTGTTCTATACCAAGTCTAGTCTAATAAAGGCCTAACTTACTAATGTATATAGAGAATAGCTCGCCTATAGTTAGGATAGGCATGTTCTTCTTGTCCTTTCGTACAAGACCTATAGGTGTAGGAATCTTATCCTTTTCTATACAGACGCGCACTCCCATATGCCTTTGAGTCGTATAGGATACCTTTTGGATGCCCTACCTACCTAAGTCGTTACAGTCTAAGTTACTAAAGGGCGCTAGCCTCTTTGCTAACCTATATATATAGATACTATAGGACAAAGCAGTACTAGAAGATAAGATATACTAAGTACGTCTTAATACAGTTTAGAAAGGCGCTAGGTCTTTCCTAGTTTTAGCTAATATAAAGCAACAGATTAGGGACTATATAATTAGCGCACTTAGTACTTTGCTTTAGAGGGGTGTTATTTAGTTAATAATATAGGAACCCCTTATAACTACTATTATATAGCAAGTATATAAATTAGGTTTAGTAGGATATCTAGAAAAGAATATAATATTTTAAATACTACGCCGCAACTATTATTAGGATAGAATATTAGGAGACGTTGCGTAGTATATTTAAAACTGCTATTATTATAGTGCTTATATCTCCTAGAAGCGCTAATAGGGTCTATTGTAACCTATACTAGTCGCGTTATAATACTAGTCCTAAATATCTATAGATTTTATAGTTAACCTACCTATAAAAGATAATAGTAAACCCTAGTTCCTATTAGTTATTACTAATAGATTATCTAAATATATTTAGCTTAAAGTATTAGTCTCTATAGTAGCTAGTTATTATATAAGGATCTTCTAGGATAACTAGTAGTAGTTCTAGGGCTTCCTATCCTCTATTATTACTAACTAAGGTTTAGACTAGTTAGGATCTTTCTAGATAACGCTATACTAGATAATAAAGATAAACTAGTTACTATCTACTACATACTACCCCTAGATAGATAGCAGGATAGAGCAGGCAAACTAAGAGGTATAGTCCTGCGTATAATAGTATGCTTTAAGCAGACTAACTAGCCTAACTACCTACTAGCCTACTAACCAGCACTTAATAACAGGGACTCTAGTATAACTAGTATTAGCCCTAATCTACTTTTAAATAGGTATACTATAGATATACTATAAAAGATACTATTACTACTAGTAAAGCCTAGGAATTCTTATAGGGAGGCTATAGCGTTCTTATTACACCTATAGAGGGGTGTAGAGCTAGTATAAGCTACTATTATATTCTTATAGTAATAATAATAAGAGGTAATAAACTAGTCTTAACACCTAGCTAAGAAATTCTTAAAAAGTAATATAGTGTAGTTTATAATATATAATATAAAGATAAACTAACTAAGTAAAAAGTTTAACTAGCTATAGGTAAAGTATAAAGTAATAGAAGTCCCTACTCTACTAATAGTAGTATAAGACTATATATATAGATCTGCTAGAGAGAGCTGCTAATAATCTACTACTAAGCTAGAAGCTTTAGGACTTATAACTAGGCCTAATAGTGTGCTGTAGCATGGGATGTATAGGAGAAAAACAAGGCTTAGCCTAAAAGGTTAGGCGGATTGAATGGTATAAAGGCATAATAAAGGATTAGAGGATAGAATAAGCACAACTCCTAGAGACTTTGCTTTAACTCTACAATATTATCTTTTTACTTATGTTCCTGCATTAAACCTATATCCTCTACTATAGGATCACTACTATTAAACCTTGCCCCTCCTACTTCTCCTTGTTTAAATAGGTTACTCTCCCTGCTAGTTTAAATAGCGAAGCCTAAGGGGAACTTATTGTAACGACTTAGGTAGGTAGGGCATCCAAAAGGTATCCTATACGACTCAAAGGCATATGGGAGTGCGCGTCTGTACAGAAAAGGATAAGATTCCTACACCTATAGGTCTTGTATAAAAGGACAAGAAGAACATGCCTATCCTAACTATAGGCGAGCTGTTCTCTATATATATAAGTAAGTTAGGCCTTTATTAGGCCTAACTTAGTATAGAATAATAGGCAGGCAATTCTGCCCTATTATTACACTACCCCCTCCTGTAGAGAAAGGATAGTCCCTATCCTTAGGATCAGGTTCGGATCCCTTATTAAAGAAGAGCTTTTTGCAAATTAAATCTACCTTTACCTCTTCTTCCTAGGGCACGGACCCCTATCCCTGGCCTGCATATAACTAGCCCTCTACCTACTAACTTTCTTATTCCTATATCCCCTATTTTTTAATTATTTAACCTAATCTATCTAAAATCTAGTAAGTATTTAATCTATATAATTAAATAGTTGCTAATCTAAATTAGAACCTTTAGCTATGCTAGTACTAGTACTACTAGGAGTCCTCCCTATCGCTTATCGCGCTCTCTATATAAGGGCAGTTAGGGCTCTAGCTAGGGGCAGGTTTAATAATTTTAATTTTAAGTTAAAGAATTCTAAGAAGTGCTAGTACTGTATCTCCTAGAATAAGTATTACAATCTAGTAAGTATCTAAGTCTAATAGGGTTTCTTTACTAATTCTAGCAGATTCCTTCTTTTATTAGCCTAGAGTACTCTACCCTTAGGAGTGCTCTAGATAAGTACTATAGCCTAGTAGCAAACCCTGCTAAAGGGGATAAGGATAAGGATAGTATAGTTACTTATTAGAAGGATATTAAATAGTTTAAGGCTACTATTTAAGAAGCCACCTAAAACCTTACTAAGTGCGTTACTATTACTAATACTTAGACTAAGGGTATAGAAGCTACTAAAATCCTTATAGCTACCTATTATACTACTATATCTAATTTATATTAGCTTTAGAATAGTATCTATAAGATAGTCTTAGTAGTTAGGGGCTTAATAAAGGCTATTAATAAACTTAAGGAGGAATTAGTACTAAATTAGGAGGCAACCTTCCTAGTATAGGCTAAGATAAAGGCGTTCCACAAGAAGGAGTCTAAATTAGTCCTAGCTCCTACCCCTGCTCCTGCACCTGCTCTAAACCCTGCTACACTAGTTGTCTAGAAGCTAGCAAAGAAGCCTAGTCTAGGTACTATCTTAGCTAATACAGAGTCTAAACTAGGTTCTAATAGAGAGATAGATATAGATTAAAGAGGTTTCCTAGGGGTAGTGTCCTAGGAACCTTAAGGGTTCTAGGTTAGTTCTAAATAGTAATAAGAATAATAGTAATAGATAGTAGTTAATAGCCTAATATATAGCTAAATAGGATGTGAATTAGTTCTAATATTAGATATAATTGTCGTGAAGTAATATTAGATCCTCTTTACCTTTTTCCTAGGCTCAAATCTATTTTAATAAGCTACGGGGAGGGCCTAGCTAATTTAGATACTATTAGTAGAATGCCTGTAATTTATAGGGAGCACCTATAAAGTTAGAGGCAGGATACTAAATAGGATTAGGATTATATCTAACCTACTTAACCTTATATTTTAGCTTAGATTAATATAATTTACTAGCTAGGATTTCTTCTACCTCCTATTCCTCTATACCTTGTATAGGGGTACTAGGGGGTTTTAGAGCCTCTTATCTAGGTAGCAGGTCTTAGGGATCTTTATATAGTATATTAGGAGAAAAAACGTTATAGATCTTAGAACTAGGTAGTAATTAGAGGCAATACGCGTTTCCTACTTATTCTAATACCTTAAAGGGGCCTTCCTATTATTTAGATAGTTTTTAGCTAGGTTATAAAACAGCAAGATTAGTGGTGGATAGATAAATATAGTTACTAACCTTCTAGTTAACTAGATAGTAATAGCGATTAGTAGCAGAGCGTATTTAGTCTTAAGCTCTTTCTATATTTTCTTTAGTAATCTTCTAGGTGTTGTGTATCTAAGTAGTAAGGGATAAGGCGTCCTTATAGTTTAGTTTCTCTAGTATAGTAGATAGGGTCTTTTCTAGTTTCTAATACTAACTTTGCTTTAGTAAGGAACTAAAGAGGAGCTAATATAGGGCTATGCTAATAGATAAATATAGAAGAGTACTTTAGGCACGGTCTATTATAGGTAGTAGGTTACTCTAGTTATCTTAGTAATAGGATATAAAAGGCCTTAGTCTCTAATTAATATACTTATTTATAATCTTAGTTTGTCTATTAGTTTATTTATAGTAGGCAGTAGAGAGCTTAACTTTAGTGCCTATAATCTAATAGAATTTAGACTAGAAACTAGATATAAACTAAGGGCCTTAATTAGAAATAATAGTATCTAGAGTATATCTAAATTAGTACACCTACTAAATAAATAAGGTAGCTATACCTTAGGCGTCTATAGTTTTGTAGTAAGGGATAGTAATAGCTTGCTTTAATAGGCAATTAAGAATAACTATAATCTAATTATAACCTTATTAATCCTAGGGAAAGTCCTTAAAATTAATACACAGGTGCTACATTAGTAGACTAGGGATAGGAAAGGGGTGTAATATACCTAAGAGTTAGTGTTATCTTAGATACCCTCTCCTATATAGGATATAATTCTAAACATAGCGTTTATAGGTAGTCTCTATACCCTTCTAGTAGTAATATTAGGCCAGGATCTAATAGGTTTTAGTAGCTAATAGGTAGGTAGTAGACACTTAATTATAAGCCTTACAAATTAGTCTAGTGTATAGGACTAATCTAGCAGGCACGTAAGGTTAATCCTAGTAGAGAAGAAGTCTATTTTCTATCTAATAGTGCTTAGGCAACTCTAATCTTTCTATTAGGAATAAGGACCTATTTTCTTAGAGAAGAGTTTTAATAAGTTCTAGGGATCTAAGAGTTATAGGGTTCTAAACTACTATAATTAAAGCAAGGATTAGTAAGGAACGCTTAGCTAGGTAGTCTTACGCTAAGTTAGAGTTAATTTAGGGGTATAACCTATCTAGGGCAATTATTACTTATAAATAATTATCCCTCTAAGTAGTCTTAAGGTTAATTATATCCTATTCCCTTCTACTTAGGATATTAGCTTAGGCGTTATAAGATCTAGGAGTGTACTTAATTTAGAAGTTAAAGGGACTTATAACCTTAAGCTATCTAGCTTGCCTAGCACTAAGGACTTTAGTAGATATAAAGTACTCTAGTGCTTAGTAGTCTGTATATACTCTAATAAGGTGCTAAGTACTAGTTAGGTTAGCACGCTATTTCTTAAAGGCGCAGATTATTGCAAATAATTCTTTATTATAGATTTCCTAGTTAAGTTTAGAACTTGTAATAGTCTAACTAAAGAAGGATATAGGGTACTATTTCCTATTAGGATGCTCCTATAAGAGGATAGCTATAATAACTCTATTAGAGGCGTCTATCTCTAGTTTTAGAGGATACTTAGGATAGAAGTAAGCTAGGCTAGGGATTACTAGTAGGGTATTCCTAAGCTAGTTAAAGGCTTGTTAGTATTCTAAAGTCTATACAAATAGGGTAGCAGGGCTCTAGAGAGTAGTTAAGGGCTTAGCTATCTTAGAGAAGTTTTCTACAAATTACTAGTAGAATCTAGTAAAACCTAGGAAGGACTTTACTCTAGTTATTATCTTAGGAGTAGACTAGTTTTAGAGTACTTTAACTTTCTTAGGATCTACCTCTAAGCCTTTATTAGTAAGGATATATCTAAGGTAATAGGTACAGGTTATATAGAATTTGCTTTTCTTAATATTAGCCTGTAATCTAGTAGAATAAAGATGCTTAAGGACTTTTTAAATATAGTCCTTATAAGTAGTAAGGTTTTTAGAGTAGATAAGTATATTATCTAGATAGGTAATATAGAAGTTATCTAAATAATCTATTAGTATATTATTTATATAGCGCTAATAGGTTATAGGTCTATTATATAGCCTAAATAGTAGGACTTTATATTTATAGGCACTATACCTAGTGCAGAAGGTAGTGTACTCCTCTAAGTTAGGGTCTATTTAGATCTTATTAAAGGCAGCACAAATATCTAGCTTAGTAAAGATTTTTACTTTAGCTAGCTAGGATAATAGATTATCTATATAGGGTATTAGATACGCGTCCTTTTGCGTTAAGCTATTAAGCTTATAGTAATCCACACAGATCCTAAGGCCTCTATTTAGCTTCTTAACACACAGGATAGGAGAGGTAAATAGGCTCTAACTAGTCTTAATAAAACCTTTCTATAGGTGCTCTTGTACATATTCCTTAGTAGCCTAGAGTTCCTTAGTATTTTAATAATAGAGGGGACTCTAGTAGTTTAGAAGGGGTTCCTCCAGGACTATCTTATAGTTATAAGGCTAGTAGATTAGAAGTTTGTTAGCCTTAGCTTTGTTAAAGACGTCCTAATAGGAGTTATAGTTAGATAGGAGCTTCTAATCTAACAAGCTATAGTTAAGAGTATCCTATTTAGATAGGGTTTAGATCCTACACTTAATCTTATATAGGCTAGTAGTAAAGAATTTATTAGAAGATCTTTTTATATTAAAATAGAAAGTATTAGTAGAAATAGTAGTAATTTAAAATTTTGCAGGTAGGGTAACAGTTAGTAGTTAGATTAGGGTAGGTAGTATAGTAGGTTTAATAGCAGCCCTATAAGTAGCTAGAATTTTAAGTATACTACGCATCCTATTAATTAAACTAGGACTACTTTTATTCTAATTCTCTTCTTAATCCTAAAGGGCGTCTCTTTGCAAGATATTATAGGTAACTAGAGTAAACAGGACTTGCTAGTAGAGTTATACTAGAATTAGAGGTGCGGGGTTATAGGTTAGAGGATATCTCTCTAGCTAGATTAGTTAAGATTTATCTATATTAACTAGGATTTAGAACTACTTTAGCTAGTATTATCTAATAATATAATCCTAAGAACCTAAGTCTACTATTATAAAGGGGCAGTTATACACCTTTTAGCTACTAACTATTATATAAAGCTAAATATAGTAGGTAACTAGGGAGGTAATCTAATCCTAGAACCCTTTAATAGTAAGCTTGTATAGTAGCTTTTAGATAGGTACCCTAAGTATAAAAGATATATTATAAGTAATTTTTAAATTAAGAAATAAGTAACCTTAGGCCCTAGTATCTACTAAAGTATTTAGGCAAATACTAGATCTACTAAGGTATAGGGTTATACGTGTAAGCAAATAGGAACTAATAAATAATTTAGTTAAGGAAAGGTTTAACAGGTTATATTAAGTTAGGCCTAGGAAGGAGGATCCTCCTAGGCGTTGTTATTTCCTATCTAATAGCTATCTAAATTAGTTAATTTAGCGGCTTCTTCTTCCTTAGAATTCTTAATAACCTGTTCTATATCTATAGCCTAAATCCTAGGGGGTTTAAGGTAGTTACTAAAGGATTGCCTAGGCTTCCTATAATTATAGCAAGTTCCTAGGGTTCCTATTGTAGTAGCGCTAGGAGTGGCTAGCATAGTAGATAGGGGTTAATTATTTTAAGGGGTAGTGCCTTATTATTACAAGTAGGGTATATAAGGTTTAGCTATTAAAGGTCTATTATAGGGTTTCTAATTAGCGTCTAAATAGGACTAGTTTCTAGAGTGTTAGAAGGGGGTTAGTCCTTTTCTAAATAATAGAGTAGTCTAGGTAGGAGTAGATAAGGTAGGGTATAGGCGGCGTTCTATATTAAAAGTAGTAAGATAATCTACTATAGTCTTAAAATTATTGTGCTAATTCTATTAGAAAGTAAGATTTAGTATCCTTAGGGAAGGTGTAATTTTTATTTAGAGGTAGTAATACTACTCTAATTAGGGTACTTCTCCTCTAATAGCAAGACTCTAGAATTATAACTTAAAAGCAGGGAACATCTCTATATTAGTTATATACAGGCAGTTAAATATAGTCTAACTCTTAGCTATCTTATTTCTAGTAATAAAGTAAGTTTAAAGGAGGGTAATTATTTCCTTAGCTTTTTAGAACTAAAGACTTAGGGAATTAGATAGGTAACGTGGCTTTAAGTATTCTCTTGCTAGTCCTAAGTAGTGTCCCTAGACTAACGATATCTAAGCTCTAGAAGAGGGGTAGTAATTAGCGTTAATCTCTAGCCTATCCTAAATAGATGCTTACTATTATCTAAAAGTAGGATTAGCACTATTACTAAGTATAGAGATATTTAGTATCTTTTTAGATTATTTCTTAGCTTTTATAGTATATACTATAGGGTTTAATATAAAAGCTAAAGACTAGCTAGGTTAGGTAGTACCCTATATCTCCTTATAGAGGGAGGTGTTGTACAACTAATTAGTAAGTTACTTAACTTATTCCTCTAACCTCTCCTTTTTAGATAGGGTTAATATATATTTATCTTTAAGGGAGGTGTTGCTTTAAGATTTCCTAGGAGCATAAGGTACCTTAAGGGATAGATAGGAAGCAGGTCCTTCTAGGAGGGCGTTGTTAATTAAGTCTTCCTTATCTAATTTCTTTCTATTAGTAAATAGGCTTTTAAAAGTAGCTAAACTAGATACCCTTCCTTTACCTTTATCTAATATTTTATAGTTAATAAGAATAATAAATCTTTTCTTTTTAGGGGGTTTGGTTGTAGGAGGATATTAGCTTTGCCTCTAATTCCTCTAGGCTTTTAGTAGTCTCTAGGTCTCTACCTTAACGCAATCTAACGCGATTTTTCTAAAGGTAATCTAGCACTACCTATAGGTCTAGAAGTCTAAGCCTATAGGCTTTAGTTATTAGAAGTTCTAATAGCTATTCTAACTGTAGAGTTACAGGGTTAGATAGCTACTAGAACTAAATTAGTAGCTTAAAATAACAATAAGTGCAATATTCTTAAATACTATTACTAGCTAGGATAATGTTCTTCTTATAATATAACAACTTAGGTAGTTAGGGCATCCAAAAGGTATCCTATATAACTTAAAGGTATATAGGAGTGCGCGTCTATACAGAAAAGGATAAGATTCCTACACCCATAGGTCTAGTATAAAAGGATAAGAAGAACATACCTATCCTAACTATAGGTAAGCTGTTCTCTATATATATAAGTGAGTCGGGCCTTTATCAGGCCTAACTTGGCATAGAACAATAGGCAGGCAATTCTGCCCTATTGTTACACTTATCTTATCTTAGTAAAGGGGAGGGCCTAGCAGCATGTAACCAAGAGGACGTTTCTCCTAGTATAAGGAGGGCAGAGAAAAATAAAAAAATAGGTAGTGTTAATAATTAATATTATTAAGGCAAAAATAGTAGGCCTATATTAGGATGTGGCAAACGCGCGTTAGTAGGAATAGAGTAACAACACTAAGAGGCTAACTAGAAAATATTAGAAACACTAGAACAACTAGAACTAGAATAACCAGAACTAGAACGACTAGAATAACTAGAACTAGAATAACTAGAACTAGAATAACTACAACTAGAATAACTAGAACTAGAACGACTAGAACTAGAACAACTAGAACTAGAACGACTAGAATAACTAGAACTAGAATAACTAGAACTAGAATAACTAGAACTAGAATAACTAGAACGACTAGAACTAGAATAACTAGAACTAGAATAACTAGAACTAGAACAACTAGAACTATTAGAATAATTAGAACTACAGGAAGTATTAGTAATACTAGAAGTGCTAGAACACCTAGAATATTGCTACTAATAGAAAAGCTATAGTAAAGGCTACAAGATAGTGTGCGCTATTAGTAGGAAAATAGGGCTAGGCTAAAGTTACAAATATAACTAGAATCTACTAAAAATAAATATAAGTGCTAGTACTATTTAGGAAGGGTATTAGGGATATAGCTACTAAGGAAAAGGAGGCTATTTATAAAAGTAAGAGATAGGAAAGAAGGAAAGTAATATAAGTAAGTAGATACTAACTTATCTAATAATTTTAATTAATATTACTAGTTTATACACCTCCTTTAATATTTATAGAAGCCTACTACCTTAACTAAGCCTATCCTTTTTACTAGGAATAATACCTAGAGAAAGTAATATTACCCTAGGGTTAACTAAAATACAATCCTCTAGACCCCTAAGAAGAGTCCTTGTCCCTATAAGGCCTAGGAAAACTAACTTTTAGTTCTAGGGGAGGGAGGTTATAGAGTTCCTAGATAACTATAACTACTAGGTAGAAAATAGGGGGCTAGATAAAGTAGACTAGCTAAAAATTCTGCTAGACTTCTATAATGCTATATATAGAATATTTATAAAGAAGCTTAGACCCTACTAGAAGTAAGACTAGGAGGAGCTGCAGGAAGCTATAAAGGAGCACTAGAGGGACTAGGATATAGCCTAAAGAATAGGTACCTAAACCTTCCTAGATACGTATATATAAGAGGCCTCTAGAAACTTCCTAGGTCTTTTAGACTACTATACTAATTTTATAGTATATAGTAATACCTATCTAGTATTATACTAATAGGGAGAGTAACCTATTCAAACGAGGAGAAGTAGGAGGGGCAAGGTTCAATAGTAGTAATCCTATAGCAGCGGATATAGGTTTAATGCAGAAATATAAGTAAAAAGATAATATTATAGAGTTAAAGTAAAGTCTGTAGGAGTTATACCTATCCTATCCTCTAATCCTTTATACCTTTATACTATTTAATCTACCTAACTTTTTAGGCTAAGCCTTGTTTTTCTCCTATATATCCTATACTACAGCACAAACCTCCCCCTCCTTTAAGCTTAGCCCTATTAAGCTTAGCCCTTACTCTCCTCCTCTAGGTTAGCAACCTTGATTCCTAGCTCGTCGAGCTTTAGGTAAGGGAGTAGGAGTATCTAGGGTCTCTAATCTTAAACCTAAACTTAATAAGATAGTTCTCCTCCACGCCCTTACTAGGCTTCCTAAATAGCCTAGCCCTAGGCGCCTAGATCCCTCTACCTTTTATTCCTCTTTAATAGCTCTTAGATACTTTTTAACTATATCTAGAGTCTCTAATTGCTTAATCTATCTATTATACCTCTACTACTCTCCTGCCTTAGTTAGCTGTACCCCCTTTGTGCTAAAATAGGATTAGTCTAGTACCCTAGCCTCCTTATCCTTACTAAATGCAAGCTTCTTATTCTTAACGTAGATAGCCTAATTCTTCTTTAACTCCTTTACTATCTTAACCTAACTCTTCCTAATCTATGCTCCTATCCTTTCTCTATTTAAATCTCCTATTAGGTACTTCTAGATTTCTACCTTTACTAATAGGTTATCCTATTAAACCTAATATATAATTACCTTTAAGACCTAGGTAGAATAGGTAGCCTAGATATCTCTAGGAAATTACTATTAGACTCTACTATATTTAACTAGGTGCCCTAATAGAGTCTTTAGGGCTATACTTATCTATAGTTAGGCTAGTGCAATCTCTATATATATCCCTATCTCTAGCACCTCTATTATTATTATATTGTCCTATACTTTTATATACTATAGTAGAACTATATACTACGTTTAAGTAGTAGGTCTAGTAGATCTATATAGTATTACTAGGCTTATAATCCTTACCTATCCTTTTTAATAGATTTCCTTCTCCTATCTTACTATAGGGCACTTCTCCCTTAGCTCTTTAGGCTAGTGCACCCTATCTTCCTATGCCTAGATATAGGCCCTCTTGTTCCTCCTTAACCCCCTATCTATCTAATTTACCTAATTCTTCTATACTTCTTTAAATCTAATTAGGAGCTTAGTATAGTTATCTTAGTCCTTATTATTAAAAGAAACTAAGCCTTAGATTATCTTAAGCCCTTATCCTAACTACGCTACCTTAGAAAGGTTTACGTCCACGTAATAAAAGAATGTCTAGTCTCCTACCTAGGCGTACTTAGTATAGTATAGGTATAAGATTAGGTTTATAGTTTCCTAGATTATAGTATATTAGAGCTAGTATCCTATATCCCCTTATACTAGCTATTAAATAATAGAGTGGTATATAGTCCTGCACTACCCTAAATTAGCTACCTACTTTATCTCCCTTAAGTGCTATTTATATATCTTAAAGCACTTATCTACTATCCTTACTAGTTCTAGGTCTTTATAGATCTAGGTAAAGGTGTCTAGGGTTATACTTTCTTTCTATAAGAAGCCTTAGTAACTCTGCTTAAATTTTATTACCTATTATAGTTAGGCCTAGTTAATTATTAGTGCTATCTTCTTTAGCTAGTAGTAATAAGCTTGTAAATCCTTAGAGGTGTAATCTTAGTTAAATAGCTTAGTGAAAGCTACTGTAGTAACTAGGTTAGCTTGCAAATTTCCCTATTCTCTAGGCTTATAGTATAGCACGTTTAGGTATCTATTACTTGCCTCTACGTTTAGAGTCTAAGTATAGAGCCCTATCTTGCTAGTAATAAACTTTAAGTAGCTAAAGTATACCTAATTTAAATCCTACACTATCCTCCCCTTAGTGTCCTAAATAGTGCTATAATTAGTAACTTTATAGTACTATACTTTAACTAGCTTCTTTTGCTTAGTATTATTAAGTGCGCTACTCCTAATCCTAGCGGCAATTAATTATAGTGTAGAGCGTTAGTTTTTACACTAATAGGGCGCTTTATTCTTAACTATAGCATACTTATCTTTAGTAATACCCTCTTCTTCTAGTATTATTATCTTAGTATCTAAAGTCTTATTAAGTTCCTTAAGTAGTCTAGGTAAAGAGTTACGTAATTTATTTATTACCTCTATATTAGTATCCTATAGTTATAGGCCTGCTACTATATATTAGCTAATAATTCTAAACTTCTAGTAAATATTCTCTCCTATCCTTTTTAAGAGCTAGGCGGCGTGTCTTCCTTAGGCTCTTATTATCCTTTGCATAGGCGATTCTGCTAGGGATTCTTCCTCTAGGATATAGGTAGCTAATTTAATTTCTCCTAGGCTAGTATCTAGTATATCCTCTATCCTCTTCTAATAACTCTATAACTCCCTTACTATACTTTCTAACCTTAATAGTCCTCTATTCTAGACTACACTCCTATCTAGTAGTATAGTCTAGGCGCGTCTAGCGTAGAATATAGTCCTAGGTTACTAGTTATAACCTAGATTCTTAATCTCTTATACTACCCTCTCCTCCTCTACTTTCTTTTTAGCTACTTCTCTGCTTCCTTATAGAGAGCTAGCTAGAATATCTTTAATTTCTTTTAGTACTAGTATCCTATAGTTTATTAATAACTTTATACCCTCTTTCTATATTTATTTACTAGGGGGGATTATACTAAGTAGCACCCCTACCTAGTTCTCTAACTTCCTATACTATTATAGCACTAGGCGCTAAATCTTAGCGTAAGCACTATCCTCTTCCCTATAGCGCATATTAAAGTTGCAAGGGTTACTTATACCTTTAAGCGTTAGTCTAGGTAGGGCATGTAGACCTATTATATAGTAATAAATAATTGCCCTAATATATTATAAGAAATAGTCCTCTAGTTCCTTCTTAGCCTTTAAGATAGTATCTACCTTTCCTATTAGCTTAGCAATTATAACCTAGACCCTATGCTAGTTAGTAATATTAATAAAATTGTCTTTTAACTAGTTTTGTCCCTATATTCTATAGTATACCTCTAAGTTTAGGAAGCTAGCAAGCTAGTCTAGACCTATGTAATATAAGAGGTACCTTACATCTATATATCCTTAGTGTGTCTAACTAACTTATAGGGTAAATTAGCTTAGGTATTTCTAACTAAATATAGCGTAATTAGCGTAGATATACTATATTACTAAGCGTATTTTATTAAGTTGCTTCTTATATATATTACGCGCTTCCTTTATAAATAGGTACTATAACCTAAAATTAGCTATACTACTATATAACTATATAAGTGCTAGGCTAGACTCTATAAAGCTCCTTACTACTAGTATTAATCCTAAAGTTTTATTAAAGTGCTCCCCTAGTGCTCCTATAAAGTTGTCTGCAATATTCCTCTATTATATAATAGTGCTTACACGTATCTTATTAATCTAGCTACCTATAGTTATACCTCCTTTCTATAGAAGAGGGATACCTTTATAAAGTACCTAGGTCCGCGCGTTAAACTCTTTAGGCTAAACTAAGTCTAACTTTTTAATAGCTAAAAGACTTCTCTATTATAATATATGCTAATAGTCTAGTATAAAACTTCTAGGTATTATAGGCTATAGCTGCAACCCTCTAGGTTATAGTCTTAACCTTAGGGACTGTAGGGAGCCTGTTAATATTAGGGATCCTAGTAAGCCTAGCTTAACTACTAGCTACTTTCCTTTCTAGACTTCTAATAACTATTTAGGGCTTGTTATTTTGTTTAGGATCTTCTAGTAGTAGCTTTATTAGATACTTATAGTTTTGTTAGATATCTAAAGTTTTTAGTATAGTTTATTATAGTAGTAGTAGCGTAGGTAGAATATAAGCAGGAACATGCGTGCCTTCCTATTATACTTACGCCTTCTTATTATTCTCCTACCTTTACTTTGTTCTACCTTTACTTGTTTATTATCCTTTTACCTTTACTTATTTATTGCCCTTCTACCTTTACTTTCTTATAGTCCTTATTATAATTGCTTATCTACGCGTAAGTAGGTAGTTAGTGTAGCTAATTAGAGCGTTATATATCTAAAGGGTTAAATTAGCGCACCCTTTAGATACCTATTCGGGACTAGCGCGCTTCCTGCCTTCCCCCTACTAATCTTGCGCCTGTCCCCTAGCGTATCTTTTCCTAAGTTTTAACACTAAAGTATTAATACTATTAACTCTTAATTATTAATTATCCTCCTCTTAATTACTTTTACTAGAATCTAAGACATTAAAATATTAGTATTCTGCTTATTCTTTATCTAAGAGCGCCCTAGGTCTAATCTTAAGAGTAGGACCGCCTATATCTAGTTATAGGATTTCCTAGTCCTAATTCTCTAATTTAACTTCCTTATTTTCTTCTCTTCCCTCTATACCTAACTTATTAAACTACGCAGGTAGCGCTTAGAAGATATGCCTATTTTCCTATAGTGCCCTATCCTATAACTTTATAAGTCCTTAGTCTTCCTAGTTTACTTTATCCTAGCTTCTCTAGTAGAAGATCTTTATCCTCTAGCCTAGTGTTATATATGCAAACTTAGTTCTATCTAAATCTTTTAGCTAATACGTCCCTAACTCTAGAAAGCTCTACACTACTAGGTATAGACCTAGCTATTTATTACTAAGTTTCCTATCTCTAGATATATCTATCTAGTAGACTAAATCCTATAGTAGTACTAATAAGCTAGGGCTAATTTCCTCTCTTTAAATTTCCTTATAGTTATCCTAATATTCTTTCTTCTATAAGCGTAGCCTCTTAATTCTTAACACTATATCTTTAAGAAACTAATCTTTTAGGTTAGCCTAGGTGGCCCTTACTACTAGTAGCTAAGCCCTATCTATTATCTGCCTAAAGGGAAGCGTCTGCTATATTAGAAGAGCTAGTTTAATTAGGAGCACTAGGTTCTAACTAGTAACTAGCTAGTATGCAGAGTATCTAGTATTTTCTTAAATAGATATTTAGTTAGCTAGGAGTACTGTTAGTAGATTAGAGACCTAGCTCCCCTAGAGCTTTGCAAGTGCGTTAATAATTAGTTTATGCCCTCCTTTAATTTTTCTGTTAGCCTAAGGGTTATAGGCAGAGATCTAAACCCTACGTATGCTATAGACGCTAGCTAAATTATAAATAACTTTTTAGAAGTTAGGCCCCCTATTAACTATAATCCTTTACGCTATACTCTATCTATATAGGATGTCTTTATATATAAATTTAGTAATAATTTTTAATCTATTATTTAGTAATACTTATGCTTTAGGCCACCTGCTTAAATAGTCCTAGGCTATTACTAGGAATTATTTCCTAGAATTATAAGGCATGTAGACTATATTAATAGCTACTATCTCCTATAGCGCATAGGAGTAGGTGTTAGTAAGTATATTAACCTTCTTCTTACTACTTCTTTTCTAACACTTATAACACGTGCGTAGAGTAAGCCTTACTATCTTATATATCCTTTCCTACTAATATTAGTAAGCTATTATTAAGTAGATAGTATTTACCCTATAATAACTAATAAGGCGATGTATTTCCTATATAGCAGTAATTATAATATCTTTATTATTAACTACTTATCTTACTACTATATTTTAAGATATCTTATAGAAGAGGAACCTATCTCTTATAAAGAAGTTTAATACTTATTTCTTCTATACCCTTAACTCCTTCTACAGAACGTCTAGGATTTTAAACCTAACTAGAAACTAGGCAATTCCTTCTAACTTAGCGCTATATTTAGGACGCAGTACTTTGTCCTTTGTTAGATTATATAACTTAATATTAGTAATTATATGCTTAATAAAGTCTTTAACGTTATCTTTAGTTTTATCTAGGGGTTCCTATCTATCCTCTTTTAGTTATTAGGATAGAGTATCTGCAACTATATTCCTCTTGCCTAGAATATGTTAAATTTTAAAGTCCTATGCCAAAATAGTAGTAAGCTACCTATTTATTACCCCTCCTAGTATTTTACTTAAGGACTAATTAAGCTAAGTAATTAAGGTTTAAGCGTCTATCTTAATAATAAATAGTATTCTATAGAGCTAAACTCTAAACTTTTTTAGGGCCTATAGCACTACTCTACACTCTAGCTTAGTAGAGTGCTACTTTGCTTTAGACTTTAACTACACGGTACTTTTAAACTAGTATAGATATTGCCTTCTATCTAGCCTTATTTATTCTAGGGAAGCTCCTACGCCTTCCCTACTAGCGTCTACTATAAGGTAGATAGTCCCTCTAGTCTTGTAATTAATAGTTATTAGGGCTGGTGCTATAGTAATAAAATGCTTAAGCTCTTTTATTGCTACCTTCTAGGGTTCTTCCTATATCTACCTAGTGTCGCCTTGCAGGAGTATAAATAATAGCTTTGCTTAGATAGCAAAGCTAGGAACCTATATCTAGTAGTAGACATAGATCCTAATAAATATCTAGACTTCCTTTATATTTCTATATTCTAGCTCTTTTAAAATCTTTTCTACCTTTATATAGTTAGGGTATCTTCCTTTAAAGCTAACCTTATAGCCTATAACGCTAAGATAAGCTATACCCTAATAATATTTCTTTCCTAAAACTGTACCCCCTGCTTGCTTAATATCTACTAGGACTTAGTTAAGCTACTATACATACTTAAGCATAAATCTCTAGACCCTAGGAAGCGCCTCTTTGCCCCTATAGTTAGTCTTAGGCCCCCCTACTATTATATTATCTATAAATAGCATTATATAAGGGGAATAATTATATAGTATTTTTATTATAATTCTCTAAAAGGCTACTACTAAGTTTATTACTCCTTATACTATAGTGCAGGATTATAATAGGCTAATAGGGGTGTGTATAGTAGTTATATCTCTACTATCTAGGTAAAGAGTAATCTAGTTGTATCCTAAAAATATATCTATTAGGGATAATATCTTACACCTAGTAAATTTCTTAGAGAATTTATCTATAGTTAGAGGTAGGTTTACGTCCCTCTAGCTAACCTTGTTTATATAGACACTATTTTAGACTAGTTAGTGCTTCCTATCTTTCTTTGCTACTAAGAAATATAGGTTCTAGTATAGGCTATTACACCTCTTAAGTGTTCCTTAATCTAGACTCTCTTCTAATATCTAAATAAATTCTTCTTCTACTACCTTAGCTACTAGGAAACTGCGTATTTGCTATAGTTTATACAGGATTATCTTTATTTAGTAAGGCAGGCTAACGTCTTAAGTAATACGTCTACTTTCTCTAAAGTTAAAGGTAATAGCTACTTCTTTATTAAGAATTATTTCTTAAAATAGAGTCCTTTCTGCTGCTAATAAGTCTAGACTAAATTTCTATTCTTGCATCCTCTTAGTAGTTAGCCTAGACCCTCTTAGAAATAATATATATCTTTTCTTAAAAAGATAGTTAAAAGGGCTAAGGTTAACTCTTTTATAAATACTAAGCTTTAGTAGTTAGTTTTCCTTAGCTACTATTTTCTAGTCCTCCCTTCTAAACTCTATATCCTTATCCTTCTCTTTTAGGTTATTAACTAGTTAGATTTTCTTGCTAACTTTTTTATACTTAGTGCTTACCTTAGTAACTATTTACACTACTTTTTATTATACACCTTAATTTAGCTTATATATTACTAATATTAGGTTTAGCTCTTAGATAGCCTATAGGTCTTTACTTGCCCCTATACTATATCCTATAGTTTATACTACCTATTTTTCTAGCATCTTTTTATCTTCTTAGGTAAATAGTTATCTATATTTACTAAATCCTACTTATAGCTCTATATAGTCTACCTCTTATAGAAATTTTAAATATACTATATATTCTACTATATAGCACTTATCTCCTAGGTATTAATTTTGTAGGATCTCTTTCCTAAGTAAGGGTCCTGCTATTAGTTTTCTAATTTTTCTTCCTTTTCTATTTTATCTCTATCTTCTAGCTTTAGATCTAAGGCTATAAAGACTGTATTCCTTTCCCTATCTAAGGATAGTACCTAGTAGGTAACCCTCCTATAGATATTATACTAAATAGCTAGCCTAGTAGAGGTATACTATAGCCCTTCTAATATAGCTAAGTAGGTTAGGTTTATAATTACCCTAAAATAAGTTAGGGTCTCTACCTCCCCTATATATACTAGTATATTCTACGCAGTTCTAATAAATAGGTCTATCCTACTATTAGCTATAACTACCCCCTATATATACCCTAGGGTCTAGGTTAGTATCTTAATAGGTACCTATAACGCCCATATAGTACTTAATCTTAAGAGATTTATTTATACCCCTATATTAATTAGGTAGTTTACTATATTCCCCCTTATACTAGTCTAGTAGGTTAGTAGTTCTGCGTAGAGAGTTATCTAATTTAATTCCTAGTTATTGCAAGACTTGTCTTTTTCTTCTTATATAACTAAATCTTTTCTATACCTATCTAAGTTTTATCTAAATTAGAGCCTTACTTAGGTATTAAGTACTACTAGTATCACGCGTATATTGCGCTAACCTAGCATAGGGTTCTTTATCTCTAGCTCCTCTAATTAGTTAATATATCTAAAGGGTAAAATTAGCGCACCCTTTAGATACCTATTTAAGACTAGCGCAACTTCTAGGCCCCCTAGCTCTACTATATTTACCCTACTAAAGTAGTTATTATCCTCTAGGACTTAAGTCTAGGGTTCCTATAATAATATCTTAATTTATTCCTGCAGATAATCTTGCCCTAGTAGGTTAGCTACTATAATTCCCTAGACTTCCTGCCTAAGAAAAGCAGCTACTATTTAGTTTAGGCTTAGGCGCATTATTCCCTTAAGCTCTTTATTCTTTACTTCTTTAAACTATACTTTTCTTCTTATTATTAGTAGGTCCTAATTAGGCCCTAAATTTACATAGCCTTTACCTATATTATCTAGTAGCTAGATTATTACAAAGGGGTCTGTATAGGCCTAAGCTAGGTATAGAATCTCTAGGGTCTCTTTAAGTTCTATCTCTTTACTTACTTTCTCTTTTTAGTTTACTAGGTTTTATACTAGTCTTCCTTGCCCGCGCTTCTAGATTAATCCTATCCTTACTTCTTCTAAGACTTAGTCCCTTTGCTTTTCTTTCTCCCTTATAGAGGCGTGGATCCTAGGTGTATTCTTGTCTACTAATCCTAGGATAATATATCTTAAGTCTATATAATCTAGTATTATTACTACTAGGTCTTTCTTATTAGTTTATAGTATTTAATAGTTTAAGAACTGCTTATATTCTTTTTAAGTATTTACTAGTTCTAATCCTTAATTCTAGGAAGATATTACGTTAGCTCCTGCTCTTTTTACTACTAGGTAGTCTAGTCCTTAAGTCTACCTCTACTACTAGCCTCTTAAATCTATTCTATTAAATAGTTCTAGCTTAACCTATAATACTAGCTAGCTAAGGATATCCTTAGTAACTTTATAGTATTTACGTAACTTTTTCTTTATCTAGTAAAGAGTATAGTTCTATAGTACTAGCTTAGTAACCTGCCCTAGTCTTTTATATAATAGTCTATAGTAAAAAATCCTAGTCCTTATTTCTAGATTCTAGGAAGTGCTTACCTACTCTAGCACTATAGGTTCTAGCTAGGGGGGGTAGTCCCTTACTAGGTAGGTTTCTAATCTATTTATATTATAGGTAGGTAGTTTCTTATTATACCCCCTATAACTCTATATCCCTAGCTAAGTAGTTAATATTTGCGTAGGGCCCTAGCTTCTTAGCTAGTTTATTAGTAACCCTCTAATTACTATAGTATTCTAATATATTCCTTACTCTATCCTAGTATTAGTTATATATAAAATAAAGTAGAGCTAGTTTACTAGGCTTTTTAGTAGTAGGCCTATTACGTAGTGTTCCTATAGCCTATTAGCCTTAGCTAAACTTATCTTTATTTTTCCTAGTGCCCTAATTAACTAGTCTATTTCTAGGTTAATATTTAGTAGTAGTTAGGTAGTAGCTTGCTCCTTTTTAATACCTTTTGCTACCTCTATAATTTCCTTCTTTATAGGTGTAGCTTTTGCTAATTCTAATATCTAATATACCTGCTAAGTATCTTCCTCTATTTAGCTAGCAAATATATATTTTATTCCTTCTCTTTACTAATAGATTCTTTTAACGTAGGTATAGATCTTCTCTAGCTTATAGCTTGCTACCTTATTGCTATTAGGCCCTCCTAGCATACTAAGCAAGACTAGCTCTTTATCTACCTAGGGTAACCCTCTAAAGAAGAAAAATCTAACTTTGCTTTTGTGTAGCTATTTAGATACTAGGCAGGTATTACTATACACTATAAAATTAGTATAGTAGTCTAAGAGACCTAGGAAGTTTCTAGAGGCTTCTTATATATACATATCTAGGAAGGTTTAGGTACCTATCCTTTAGGCTATATCCTAGTCCCTCTAGTGCTCCTTTATAGCTTCCTGCAGCTCCTCCTAGTCTTGCTTCTTGTAGGGTCTAAGCTTCTTTATAAAAGTTCTGTATATAGTATTATAGAAGTCTAGCAGAATTTTTAGCTAATCTACTTTATCTAGCCCCCTATTTTCTACCTAGTAGTTATAGTTATCTAGGAACTCTATAACCTCCCTTCCCTAGAACTAAAAGTTAGTTTTCCTAGGCCTTATAGGGATAAGGACTCTTCTTAGGGGTCTAGAGGTTTCTATTTTAGTTAACCCTAGGGTAATATTACTTTCTCTAGGTATTATTCCTAGTAAAAAGGATAGGCTTAGTTAAGGTAGTAGGCTTTTATAAATATTAAAGGAGGTGTATAAACTAGTAATATTAATTAAAATTATTAGATAAGTTAGTATCTACTTGCTTATATTACTTCCCCCCTTTCCTATCTCTTACTTTTATAGACTATATTTTATTTTTAGTAGATTCTTATTATATTAGTAACTTTAGCCTAGCCCTATTTTCCTGCTAATAGCGCACACTATCCTATAGCCTTTGCTATAGCTTTTCTATTAGTAGCAATATTCTAGGTGTTCTAGCACTTCTAGTATTGCTAATACTTCTTGTAGTTCTAATTATTCTAATAGTTCTAGTTATTCTAGTTCTAGTTATTCTAGTTCTAGTTGTTCTAGTTCTAGTCGTTCTAGTTATTCTAGTTCTAGTCGTTCTAGTTCTAGTTATTCTAGTTGTTCTAGTTCTAGTCGTTCTAGTTCTAGTTATTCTAGTTCTAGTCGTTCTAGTTCTAGTGTTTCTAATGTTTTCTAGTTAGCCTCTTAGTATTATTACTCTATTCCTACTAACGCGCGTTCGCTACGTCCTAATATAGGCCCACTATTTTTGCCTTAATAATATTAATTATTAACACTACCTATTTTTTAATTTTTCTCTGCCCTCCTTATACTTAGAGAAACGTCCTCTTAGTTACATGCTGCTAGGCCCTCCCCTTTACTAAGATAAGATAAGTTCCCCTTAGGCTTCGCCATTTGTACTAACAGGGAGAGTAACCTATTTAAACAAGGAGAAGTAGGAGGGGCAAGGTTTAATAGTAGTAATCCTATAGCAGCAGATATAGGTTTAATGCAGAAACATAAGTAAAAAGATAATATTATAGAGTTAAAGTGAAGTCCGCAGGAGTTGTGCCTATCCTATCCTCTGATCCTTCATGCCTTTATACTATTTAATCCGCCTAACTTTTTAGGCTAAGCCTTGTTTTTCTCCCATACATCCTATACCACAGCACAGTATCTAAATAGCTATATAAAAGCAAAGTTAGATTCTTCTTCTTTAAAGGGTTACTCTAGGTAGATAAAGAGCTAGTCTTGCTTAGTATGCTAGGAGGGCCTAATAGTAATAAGGTAGTAAGCTATAAGCTAGAGAAGATCTATACCTACGTTAAAAGAATCTATTAGTAAAGAGAAGGAATAAAATATATATTAGCTAGCTAAATAGAGGAAGATACTTAGTAGGTATATTAGATATTAGAATTAGCAAAAGCTACACCTATAAAGAAGGAAATTATAGAGGTAGCAAAAGGTATTAAAAAGGAGCAAGCTACTACCTAACTACTACTAAATATTAACCTAGAAATAGACTAGTTAATTAGGGCACTAGGAAAAATAAAGATAAGTTTAGCTAAGGCTAATAGGCTATAGGAACACTACGTAATAGGCCTGCTACTAAAAGGCCTAGTAAACTAGCTCTACTTTATTTTATATATAACTAATACTAGGATAGAGTAAGGAATATATTAGAATACTATAGTAATTAGAGGGTTACTAATAAACTAGCTAAGAAGCTAGGGCCCTACGCAAATATTAACTACTTAGCTAGGGATATAGAGTTATAGGGGGTATAATAAGAAACTACCTACCTATAATATATATAGATTAGAAACCTACCTAGTAAAGGACTACCCCCCCTAGCTAGAACCTATAGTGCTAGAGTAGGTAAGCACTTCCTAGAATCTAGAAATAAGGACTAGGATTTTTTACTATAGACTATTATATAAAAGACTAGGGTAGGTTACTAAGCTAGTACTATAGAACTATACTCTTTACTAGATAAAGAAAAAGTTACGTGAATACTATAAAGTTACTAAGGATATCCTTAGCTAGCTAGTATTATAGGTTAAGCTAGAACTATTTAATAGAATAGATTTAAGAGGCTAGTAGTAGAGGTAGACTTAAGGACTAGACTACCTAGTAGTAAAAAGAGCAGGAGCTAACGTAATATCTTCCTAGAATTAAGGATTAGAACTAGTAAATACTTAAAAAGAATATAAGTAGTTCTTAAACTATTAAATACTATAAACTAATAAGAAAGACCTAGTAGTAATAATACTAGATTATATAGACTTAAGATATATTATCCTAGGATTAGTAGACAAGAATACACCTAGGATCCACGCCTCTATAAGGGAGAAAGAAAAGCAAAGGGACTAAGTCTTAGAAGAAGTAAGGATAGGATTAATCTAGAAGCGCGGGCAAGGAAGACTAGTATAAAACCTAGTAAACTAAAAAGAGAAAGTAAGTAAAGAGATAGAACTTAAAGAGACCCTAGAGATTCTATACCTAGCTTAGGCCTATACAGACCCCTTTGCAATAATCTAGCTACTAGATAATATAGGTAAAGGCTATACAAATTTAGGGCCTAATTAGGACCTACTAATAATAAGAAGAAAAGTATAGTTTAAAGAAGTAAAGAATAAAGAGCTTAAGGGAATAATACGCCTAAGCCTAAACTAAATAGTAGCTGCTTTTCTTAGGCAGGAAGTCTAGGGAATTATAGTAGCTAACCTACTAGGGCAAGATTATCTGCAGGAACAAATTAAGATATTATTATAGGAACCCTAGACTTAAGTCCTAGAGGATAATAACTACTTTAGTAGGGTAAATATAGTAGAGCTAGGGGGCCTAGAAGTTGCGCTAGTCTTAAATAGGTATCTAAAGGGTGCGCTAATTTTACCCTTTAGATATATTAACTAATTAGAAGAGCTAGAGATAAAGAACCCTACGCTAGGTTAGCGCAATATACGCGTGATACTAGTAGTACTTAATACCTAAGTAAGGCTCTAATTTAGATAAAACTTAGATAGGTATAGAAAAGATTTAGTTATATAAGAAGAAAAAGACAAGTCTTGCAATAACTAGGAATTAAATTAGATAACTCTCTACGCAGAACTACTAACCTACTAGACTAGTATAAGGGGGAATATAGTAAACTACCTAATTAATATAGGGGTATAAATAAATCTCTTAAGATTAAGTACTACGTGGGCGTTATAGGTACCTATTAAGATACTAACCTAGACCCTAGGGTATATATAGGGGGTAGTTATAGCTAATAGTAGGATAAACCTATTTATTAGAACTACGTAGAATATACTAGTATATATAGGGGAGGTAGAGACCCTAACTTATTTTAGGGTAATTATAAACCTAACCTACTTAGCTATATTAAAAGGGCTATAGTATACCTCTACTAGGCTAGCTATTTAGTATAATATCTATAGGAGGGTTACCTACTAGGTACTATCCTTAGATAGGGAAAGGAATACAGTCTTTATAGCCTTAGATCTAAAGCTAGAAGATAGAGATAAAATAGAAAAGGAAGAAAAATTAGAAAACTAATAGTAGGACCCTTACTTAGGAAAGAGATCCTACAAAATTAATACCTAGGAGATAAGTGCTATATAGTAGAATATATAGTATATTTAAAATTTCTATAAGAGGTAGACTATATAGAGCTATAAGTAGGATTTAGTAAATATAGATAACTATTTACCTTAGAAGATAAAAAGATGCTAGAAAAATAGGTAGCATAAACTATAGGATATAGTATAGGGGCAAGTAAAGACCTATAGGCTATCTAAGAGCTAAACCTAATATTAGTAATATATAAGCTAAATTAAGGTGTATAATAAAAAGTAGTGTAAATAGTTACTAAGGTAAGCACTAAGTATAAAAAAGTTAGCAAGAAAATCTAACTAGTTAATAACCTAAAAGAGAAGGATAAGGATATAGAGTTTAGAAGGGAGGACTAGAAAATAGTAGCTAAGGAAAACTAACTACTAAAGCTTAGTATTTGTAAAAGAGTTAACCTTAGCCCTTTTAACTATCTTTTTAAGAAAAGATATATATTATTTCTAAGAGGGTCTAGGCTAACTACTAAGAGGATGCAAGAATAGAAATTTAGTCTAGACTTATTAGCAGCAGAAAGGACTCTATTTTAAGAAATAATTCTTAATAAAGAAGTAGCTATTACCTTTAACTTTAGAGAAAGTAGACGTATTACTTAAGACGTTAGCCTGCCTTACTAAATAAAGATAATCCTGTATAAACTATAGCAAATACGCAGTTTCCTAGTAGCTAAGGTAGTAGAAGAAGAATTTATTTAGATATTAGAAGAGAGTCTAGATTAAGGAACACTTAAGAGGTGTAATAGCCTATACTAGAACCTATATTTCTTAGTAGCAAAGAAAGATAGGAAGCACTAACTAGTCTAAAATAGTGTCTATATAAACAAGGTTAGCTAGAGGGACGTAAACCTACCTCTAACTATAGATAAATTCTCTAAGAAATTTACTAGGTGTAAGATATTATCCCTAATAGATATATTTTTAGGATACAACTAGATTACTCTTTACCTAGATAGTAGAGATATAACTACTATACACACCCCTATTAGCCTATTATAATCCTGCACTATAGTATAAGGAGTAATAAACTTAGTAGTAGCCTTTTAGAGAATTATAATAAAAATACTACATAATTATTCCCCTTATATAATGCTATTTATAGATAATATAATAGTAGGGGGGCCTAAGACTAACTATAGGGGCAAAGAGGCGCTTCCTAGGGTCTAGAGATTTATGCTTAAGTATGTATAGTAGCTTAACTAAGTCCTAGTAGATATTAAGCAAGCAGGGGGTACAGTTTTAGGAAAGAAATATTATTAGGGTATAGCTTATCTTAGCGTTATAGGCTATAAGGTTAGCTTTAAAGGAAGATACCCTAACTATATAAAGGTAGAAAAGATTTTAAAAGAGCTAGAATATAGAAATATAAAGGAAGTCTAGATATTTATTAGGATCTATGTCTACTACTAGATATAGGTTCCTAGCTTTGCTATCTAAGCAAAGCTATTATTTATACTCCTGCAAGGCAATACTAGGTGGATATAGGAAGAACTATAGAGAGTAGCAATAAAAGAGCTTAAGTATTTTATTACTATAGCACTAGCCCTAATAACTATTAATTATAAGACTAGAGGGACTATCTACCTTATAATAGACGCTAGTGTAACAATAAGGCACAATTGCCTGCCCATTGTTCTATGCCAAGTTAGGCCTGATAAAGGCCCGACTTACTTATGTATATAGAGAATAGCTTGCCTATAGTTAGAATAGGCATGTTCTTCTTGTCCTTTTGTACAAGACCTATAGGTGTAGGAATCTTATCCTTTTCTATATAGACGCGCACTCCTATATACCTTTAAGTTATATAGGATACCTTTTAGATGCCCTACCTACCTAAGTTGTTATATTACAAGAAGAACATTATCCTAGCTAGGAATAGTATTTAAGAATATCGCACTTGTTGTTATTTTAAGCTACTAATTTAGTTCTAGTAGCTACCTAACCCTACAACTCTATAGTTAGAATAGCTATTAGAACTTCTAACAACTAAAGCCTATAGGCTTAGACTTCTAGACCTATAAGTAGTGCTAGATTACCTTTAGAAAAATCGCGTTAGATTGCGTCAAGGTAGAGACCTAGAGACTACTAAAAGCCTAGAGGAATTAGAGGCAAAGCTAATATCCTCCTACAACTAAACCCCCTAAAAAGAAAAGATTTATTATTCTTATTAACTACAAAATATTAGATAAAGGCAAAGGAAGGGTATCTAGTTTAGCTACGTTTAAAAGCCTATTTACTAATAGAAAGAAATTAGATAAGGAAGACTTAATTAATAACACCCTCCTTAAAGGACCTACTTCCTATCTATCTCTTAAGGTACCTTATACTCCTAGGAAATCTTAAAGTAACACCTCGCTTAAAGATAAATATATATTAACCCTATCTAAAAAGGAGAGGTTAGAGGAACAAGTTAAGCAACTTACTAATTAGTTATATAACACCTCCCTCTATAAGGAGATATAGGGTACTACCTAACCTAGCTAGTCTTTAGCTTCTATATTAAACCCTATAGTGTATGCTATAAAAGCTAAGAGATAATCTAAAAAGACGCTAAATATCTCTATACTTAGTAATAGTACTAATCCTACTTTTAGATAATAGCAAGCATCTATTTAGGATAGGCTAGAGATTAATACTAATTACTACCCCTCTTCTAGAGCTTAGATAGCGTTAGTCTAGGGACACTGCTTAGGACTAGTAAGAGAATACTTAGAGCCACGTTACCTATCTAATTCCCTAAGTCTTTAATTCTAAAAAGCTAAGGAAATAATTACCCTCCTTTAAACTTACTTTATTACTAGAAATAAGATAGCTAAGAGTTAGACTATATTTAACTGCCTATATATAACTAATATAGAGATGTTCCCTACTTTTAAGTTATAATTCTAGAGTCTTGCTATTAGAGGAGAAGTACCCTAATTAGAGTAGTATTACTACCTCTAGATAAAGATTACACCTTCCCTAAGGATACTAAATCTTACTTTCTAATAGAATTAGCACAATAATTTTAAGACTATAGTAGATTATCTTACTACTTTTAATATAGAACGCTACCTATACCCTACCTTATCTACTCCTACCTAGACTACTCTATTATCTAGAAAAGGACTAACCCCCTTCTAACACTCTAGAAACTAGTCCTATTTAGACGCTAATTAGAAACCCTATAATAGACCTTTAATAGCTAAACCTTATATACCCTACTTGTAATAATAAGGCACTACCCCTTAAAATAATTAACCCCTATCTACTACGCTAGCTACTCCTAGCGCTACTATAATAGGAACCCTAGTAAATTACTATAATTATAGGAAGCCTAGGCAATCCTTTAGTAACTACCTTAAACCCCCTAGGATTTAGGCTATAGATATAGAACAGGTTATTAAGAATTCTAAGGAAGAAGAAGCCGCTAAATTAACTAATTTAGATAGCTATTAGATAGGAAATAACAACGCCTAGGAGGATCCTCCTTCCTAGGCCTAACTTAATATAACCTGTTAAACCTTTCCTTAACTAAATTATTTATTAGTTCCTATTTGCTTGCACGTATAACCCTGTGCCTTAATAGATCTAGTATTTACCTAAACCCTTTAGTAGATACTAGGGCCTAAGGTTATTTATTTCTTAATTTAAAAATTGCTTATAATATCTCTTCTATACTTAGGGTACCTATCTAAAAGCTACTATACAAGCTTACTATTAAAGGGTTCTAGGATTAGATCACCTCCCTAGTTACCTACTATATTTAGCTTTATATAATAGTTAGTAGCTAAAAGGTGTATAACTACCCCTTTATAATAGTAGACTTAGGTTCTTAGGATTATATTATTAGATAATACTAGCTAAAGTAGTTCTAAATCCTAGTTAATATAGATAAATCTTAACTAATCTAGCTAGAGAGATATCCTCTAACCTATAACCCCGCACCTCTAATTCTAGTATAACTCTACTAGCAAGTCCTGTTTACTCTAGTTACCTACAATATCTTGCAAAGAGACGCCCTTTAGGATTAAGAGGAGAACTAGAACTAAAACATTCCTAGTTTAATTAACAGGATGCGTAGTATACTTAAAATTCTAGCCACTTATAGGGCTGCTACTAAACCTATTACGCTACCTACCCTAGTCTAATTACTAACTATTACCTTACCTATAAAATTCTAACTTGCTACTATTTCTACTAATACTTTCTATTTTAATATAAAAAAATCTTCTAATAAATTCTTTACTACTAGCCTATATAAGATTAAGCAAGGGATCTAAACCCTATCTAAATAGGACACTCTTAACTATAGCTTGTTAGATTAGAAGCTCCTATCTAACTATAACTCCTATTAGGACGTCTTTAATAAGGCTAAGGCTAACAAACTTCTAATCTACTAGCCTTATAACTATAAGATAGTCCTAGAGGAACCCCTTCTAAACTACTAGAGTCCCCTCTATTATTAAAATACTAAGGAACTCTAGGCTACTAAGGAATATATACAAGAGCACCTATAGAAAGGTTTTATTAAGACTAGTTAGAGCCTATTTACCTCTCCTATCCTGTGTGTTAAGAAGCTAAATAGAGGCCTTAGGATCTATATAGATTACTATAAGCTTAATAGCTTAATATAAAAGGACGCGTATCTAATACCCTATATAGATAATTTATTATCCTAGCTAGCTAAAGTAAAAATCTTTACTAAGCTAGATATTTGTGCTGCCTTTAATAAGATCTAAATAGACCCTAACTTAGAGGAGTACACTACCTTCTGCACTAGGTATAGTGCCTATAAATATAAAGTCCTACTATTTAGGCTATATAATAGACCTATAACCTATTAGCGCTATATAAATAATATACTAATAGATTATTTAGATAACTTCTATATTACCTATCTAGATAATATACTTATCTACTCTAAAAACCTTACTACTTATAAGGACTATATTTAAAAAGTCCTTAAGTATCTTTATTCTACTAGATTACAGGCTAATATTAAGAAAAGCAAATTCTATATAACCTATACCTATTACCTTAGATATATCCTTACTAACAAAGGCTTAGAGGTAGACCCTAATAAAGTTAAGGTACTCTAAAACTAGTCCGCTCCTAAGATAATAACTAGAGTAAAGTCCTTCCTAGGATTTACTAGATTCTACTAGCAATTTGTGGAAAACTTCTCTAAGATAGCTAAGCCCTTAACTACTCTCTAGAGTCCTGCTACCCTATTTATATAGACTTTAGAATGCTAATAAGCCTTTAACTAGCTTAGGAATGCCCTACTAGCAATCCTAAGCTTAGCTTACTTCTATCCTAAGTATCCTCTAAAACTAGAGATAGACGCCTCTAATAGAGTTATTATAGCTATCCTCTTATAGGAGCATCCTAATAGGAAATAGTACCTTATATCCTTCTTTAGTTAGACCCTTACAAGTTCTAAACTTAACTAGGAAATCTATAATAAAGAATTATTTGCTATAATCTACGCCTTTAAGAAATAGCGTGCTAACCTAATAAGTACTTAGCACCTTATTAGAGTATATACAGACTACTAAGCACTAGAGTACTTTATATCTACTAAAGTCCTTAGTACTAGGCAAGCTAGATAGCTAGAGGTTATAAGTCCCTTTAACTTCTAAATTAAGTATACTCCTAGATCTTATAACGCCTAAGCTAATATCCTAAGCAGAAGGGAATAGGATATAATTAACCTTAAGACTACTTAGAGGGATAATTGTTTATAAGTAATAATTGCCCTAGATAGGTTATACCCCTAAATTAACTCTAACTTAGCGTAAGACTACCTAGCTAAGCGTTCCTTACTAATCCTTGCTTTAATTATAGTAGTTTAGAACCCTATAACTCTTAGATCCCTAGAACTTATTAAAACTCTTCTCTAAGAAAATAGGTCCTTATTCCTAATAGAAAGATTAGAGTTGCCTAAGTACTATTAGATAGAAAATAGACTCCTTCTCTACTAGGATTAACTTTGCGTGCCTGCTAGATTAGTCCTATATACTAGACTAATTTATAAGGCTTATAATTAAGTGTCTACTACCTACCTATTAGCTACTAAAACCTATTAGATTCTAGCCTAATATTACTACTAGAAAGGTATAGAGACTACCTATAAACGCTACGTTTAGAACTATATCCTATATAGGAGAGGGCACCTAAGATAACACTAACTCCCTAGCATGCTCTACCCCCTTCCTATCCCTAGTCTACTAATGCAACACCTGTGTATTAATTTTAAAGATTTTCCCTAGGATTAACATAGTTACAATTAGATTATAGTTATTATTAATCGCCTATTAAAGTAAGCTATTACTATCCCTTACTACAAAATAATAGACGCCTAAGGTATAGCTACCTTATTTGTTTAGTAGGTGTACTAATTTAGATACACTCTAGATACTATTATTTCTAATTAAGGCCCTTAGTTTATATCTAGTTTCTAGTCTAAGTTCTATTAGATTATAGGCACTAAAGTTAAGCTCTCTACTGCCTACTATAAATAAACTAATAGATAAACTAAGATTATAAATAAGTATATTAATTAGAGACTAAGGCCTTTTATATCCTATTACTAAGATAACTAGAGCAACCTACTACCTATAATAGACTGTGCCTAAAGTACTCTTCTGTATTTATCTATTAGCATAGCCCTATATTAGCTCCTCTTTAGTTCCTTACTAAAGCAAAGTTAGTATTAGAAACTAGAAAAGACCCTATCTACTATACTAGAGAAACTAAACTATAAGGACGCCTTATCCCTTACTACTTAGATATACAACACCTAGAAGATTACTAAAGAAAATATAGAAAGAGCTTAAGACTAAATGCGCTCTGCTACTAATTGCTATTACTATCTAGTTAACTAGAAGGTTAGTAACTATATTTATCTATCCACCACTAATCTTGCTATTTTATAACCTAGCTAAAAACTATCTAAATAATAGGAAGGCCCCTTTAAGGTATTAGAATAAGTAGGAAACGCGTATTTATAACGACTTAGGTAGGTAGGGCATCTAAAAGGTATCCTATATAACTTAAAGGCATATAGGAGTGCGCGTCTATATAGAAAAGGATAAGATTCCTATACCTATAGGTCTTGTATAAAAGGACAAGAAGAACATGCCTATCCTAACTATAGGCGAGCTGTTCTCTATATATATAAGTGAGTCAGGCCTTTATTAGGCCTAACTTAGTATAGAACAATAGGCAGGCAATTCTACCTTATTATTACAGTATTGCCTCTAATTACTACCTAGTTCTAAGATCTATAACGTTTTTTCTCCTAATATACTATATAAAGATCCCTAAGACCTGCTACCTAGATAAGAGGCTCTAAAACCCCCTAGTACCCCTATATAAGGTATAGAGGAATAGGAGGTAGAAGAAATCCTAGCTAGTAAATTATATTAATCTAAGCTAAAATATAAGGTTAAGTAGGTTAGATATAATCCTAATCCTATTTAGTATTCTGCCTCTAACTTTATAGGTGCTCCCTATAAATTACAGGCATTCTACTAATAGTATCTAAATTAGCTAGGTCCCTTACGCATGTAACGACTTAGGTAGGTAGGGCATCCAAAAGGTATCCTATACGACTTAAAGGCATATGGGAGTGCGCGTCTATACGGAAAAGGATGAGATTCCTACACCTATAGGTCTTGTACGAAAGGACAAGAAGAACATGCCTATCCTAACTATAGGCGAGCTGTTCTCTATATACATTAGTGAGTTAGGCCTTTATTAGGCCTGACTTGGCATAGAACAATAGGCAGGCAATTCTGCCTTATTATTATACTACCCCCTCCTGTAGAGAAAGGATAGTCCCTATCCTTAGGATTAGGTTTAGATCCCTTATTAAAGAAGAGCTTTTTGCAAATAATTCCACCTTTACCTCTGCCTTTACCTTCACTTCTTCTTCCTAGGGCACGGACCCCTATCCCTAGCCTGCCTATAACTAGCCCTCTACCTACTAACTTTCTTACTCCTATATCCCTAATTTTTCAATTATTTAACCTAATCTATCTAAAATCTAGTAAGTATTTAATCTATGTAATTAAATAGTTGCTAATCTGAATTAGAACCTTTAGCTATGCTAGTACTAGTACCACTAGGAGTCCTCCTAGTCGCTTATTGCGCTCTCTGTATAAGAGCAGTTAGGGCTCTAGCTAGGGGCAGGTTTAACAATTTTAATTTTAAGTTAAAGAATTCTAAGAAGTGCTAGTACTATATCTCCTAGAATAAGTATTACAATCTAGTGAGTATCTAAGTCTAATAGGGTTCCTTTACTAATCCTAGCAGATTCCTTCTTTTGTTAGCTAAGAGTATTCTGCCCTTAGGGGTGCTCTAGAAGAATACTATAGTCTAATTAGAAACCCTGCTAAAGGGGATAAGGATAATAAAGCTATAGTTGCCTATTAGAAGGATATTAAGCAGTTTAAGGCTGCTATTTAAGAAACTGCCTAAAACCTAGCTAAGTACGTTACTATTACTAATGCTTAGACTAAGGGTATAGAGGCTACTAAAATCCTTATAGCTACCTATTATACTGCTACATCTAATTTATGTTAGCTTTAGAATAGTATCTATAAGATAGTCTTAGTAGTTAAGGGCTTAATAAGGGCTGTTAAAGAACTTAAGGAGGAATTGGCGCTAAATTAGGAGGCAACTTTCCTAGTCTAGGCTAAGATAAAAGCGTTCTATAAGAAGGAGTCTAAATTAGTCCTGGCTCCTATCCCTGCTCCCGTACCTGCTCTGATTCCTGCTGCACTAGTTGTCTAGAAGCTAGCGAAGAAGGATGGTCTAGGCGCGATCTTAGCTAATATAGAGTCTAAACTAGGTTCTAATAGAGAGATAGATATAGAATAAAGAGGTTTCCTAGGGGTAGTGTCCTAGGAACCTTTAAGGTTCTAAATAGGATATAATAATAAATAGCAACAAGAATAATAGTAATAGATAGTAGTTAATAGGTAATGCGTAGCTAAATAGGATGTGAATTAGTTCTAATATTAGGTATAATTGTCGTGAAGTAATGTTAGGTTCTCTTTCCCTTTTTCCTAGGCTTGAATCTATTTTAGTAAGCTGCGTAAGGGACCTGGCTAATTTAGATACTATTAGTGGAATGCCTGTAATTTATAGGGAGCACCTATAAAGTTAAAGGCAGGATACTAAATAGGATTAGGATTATATCTAACCTACTTAACCTTATATTTTAGCTTAGATTAGTATAATTTGCTAGCTAGGATTTCTTCTACCTCTTATTCCTCTACACCTTGTATAGGGGTACTAGGGGGTTTTAGAGCCTCTTATCTAGGCAATAGGTCTTAGGGATCTTTATATAGTATATTAGGAGAGAAAACGTTATAGATCTTAGAATTAGGTAGCAATTAGAGGCGATACGCGTTTCCTACTTGTTCTAATACCTTAAAGGGACCTTCCTATTATTTAGATAGTTTTTGGCTAGGTTGTGAAATAGCAAGATTAGCGGTAGATAGATAAATATAGTCACTAATCTTCTAGTTAACTAGATAGTAATAGCGATTAGTAGTAGAGCGCATTTAGTCTTAAGCTCTTTCTATATTTTCTTTAGCAATCTTCTAGGCGTCGTGCATCTAAGTAGCAAGGGATAAGGCGTCTTTGTGGTTTAGTTTCTCTAGTATAGTAGATAGGGTCTTTTCTAGTTTCTAATACTAACTTTGCTTTAGTAAGGAACTAAAGAGGAGCTAATATAGAGCTATGCTAATAGATAAATATAGAAGAGTACTTTAGGCACAGTCTATTATAGGTAGTAGCTCGCTCTAGTTATCCTAGTAATAGGATACAAAAGGCCTTAGTCTCTAGTTAATATACTTGTTTATAATCTTAGTTTGTCTATCTATCTATTTGTAGTAGGCAGTAGAGAGCTTAACTTTAGTGCCTATAATCTAATAGAACTTGGACTAGAAACTAGATATAAACTAAGGGCCTTAATTAGAAATAATAGTATCTAGAGTATGTCTAAATTAGTACACCTACTAAATAAATAAAGTAGCTATACCTTAGGCGTCTATAGTTTTATAGCAAGGGATAGTAATAGCTTGCTTTAATAGGCGATTAATAATAACCATAATCTAATTATAACCCTATTAATCCTAGGGAAAATCCTTAAAATTAATGCATAGGTGCTGTATTAGTAGACTAGGGATAGGAAGGGGGTAGAGCATGCCTAGGAGTTAGTGCTATCTTAGGTGCCCTCTCCTATATAGGATACAGTTTTAAACATAGCGTTTATAGGTAGTCTCTATACCTTTCTAGTAGTAATATTAGGCTAGAATCTAATAGGTTTTAGTAGCTAATAGGTAGGCTATAGACACTTAATTATAAGCCTCACAAATTAGTCTAGTATATAGGACTAATCTAGCAGGCACGCAAAGTTAATCCTAGTAGAGAAGGAGTCTGTTTTCTATCTAATAGTGCTTAGGCAACTCTAATCTTTCTATTAGGAATAAGGACCTATTTTCTTAGAGAAGAGTTTTAATAAGTTCTAGGGATCTAAGAGTTATAGGGTTCTAAACTACTGTAATTAAAGTAAGGATTAGTAAGGAATGCTTAGCTAGGTAGTCTTGCGCTAAGTTAGAGTTAATTTAGGGGTGTAACCTGTCTAGGGAGATTATTACTTATAAGCGATTATCCCTTTGCGTAGTCTTAAGGTTAACTATATCCTATTCCCTTCTACTTAGGATATCCGCTTAGGCGTTGTAAGATCTAGGAGTATACTTAATTTAGAAGTTAAAGGGACTTATAACCTCTAGCTATCTAGCTTGCCTAGTACTAAGGACTTTAGTAGACATAAAGTACTCTAGTGCTCTGTAGTCCGTGTATACTCTAATAAGGTGCTAAGTACTTATTAGGTTAGCACGCTATTTCTTAAAGGCGCGGATTATTATAAACAATTCTTTATTATAGATTTCCTAATTAAGTTTAGAACTAGTAAGGGTCTAACTAAAGAAGGATATAGGGTACTATTTCCTATTAGGATGCTCCTGTAAGAGGACAGCTGCAATAACTCTATTAGAGGCGTCTATCTCTAGTTTTAGAGGGTACTTAGGATGGAAGTAAGCTAAGCTTAGGATTGCTAGCAGGGCATTCCTAAGCTAGTTAAAGGCTTGTTAGCATTCCAAAGTCTATACAAATAGGGTAGCAGGACTCTAGAGAGTAGTTAAGGGCTTAGCTATCTTAGAGAAGTTTTCTACAAATTGCTAGTAGAATCTAGTAAATCCTAGGAAGGACTTTACTCTAGTTATTGTCTTAGGAGCGGACTAGCTTTAGAGTACTTTAACTTTATTAGGGTCCACCTCTAAGCCTTTGTTAGTTAGGATATAGCTAAGGTAATAGGTATAGGTTGTATAGAATTTGCTTTTCTTAATATTAGCCTGTAATCTAGCAGAACAAAGACGCTTAAGGACTTTTTTAACATAGTCCTTGTAAGTAGCAAGGTTTTTAGAGTAGATTAGGATATTATCTAGATAGGCGATGTAGAAGTTGTCTAAATAATCTATTAGTATATTATTTATATACTGCTAATAGGTTGCAGGTCTGTTACACAGCCTAAATAGTAGGACTTTACATTTATAGGTACTATACCTAGTGCGGAAAGTAGTGTACTCCTCTAAGTTAGGGTCTATTTAGATCTTATTAAAGGCAGCACAAATATCTAGCTTAGTAAAGATTTTTGCTTTAGCTAGCTAGGATAATAGATTATCTATGCGGGGTATTAGATACGCGTCCTTTCGCGTTAAGCTGTTAAGCTTATAGTAATCCACACAGATCCTAAGGCCTCTATTTAGCTTCTTAACACACAGGATAGGAGAGGCAAATAGGCTCTAACTAGTCTTAATAAAACCTTTCTATAGGTGCTCTTGTACATATTCCTTAGTAGCCTAGAGTTCCTTAGTATTTTAATAATAGAGGGGACTCTAGTAGTTTAGAAGGGGTTCCTCTAGGACTATCTTATAGTTATAAGGCTAGTAGATTAGAAGTTTATTAGCCTTAGCCTTGTTAAAGACGTCCTAATAGGAGTTATAGTTAGATAGGAGCTTCTAATCTAACAAGCTGTGTTTAAGAGTATCCTGTTTAGATAGGGTTTGGATCCTACGCTTAATCTTATACAGGCTAGTAGTAAAGAATTTATTAGAAGATTTTTTTATATTAAAATAGAAAGTATTAGCAGAAATAGTAGTAATTTAAAATTTTGCGGGTAGGGTAACAGTTAGCGATTAGACTAGGGTAGGTGGTGTAATAGGTTTAGTAGCAGCCCTATAAGCGGCTAGAATTTTAAGTATACTATGTATCCTGTTAATTAAACTAGGACTGTTTTAGTTCTAGTTCTCCTCTTAATCCTAAAGGGCGTCTCTTTGCAAGATGTTGTAGGTAACTAGAGTAGATAGCACTTGCTAGTAGAGTCGTACTAGAATTAGAGGAGCGGGGTTGTAGGTTAGAGGATATTTCTCTAGCTAGATTAGTTAAGATTTATCTATATTAATTAGGATTTAGAACTGTTTTAGCTAGTGTTGTCTAATAATACAATCCTAAGAACCTAAGTCTACTATTATAAAGGGGCAGTTGTGAACCTTTTAGCTACTAACTATTATGTGAAGCTAAATGTAGTAAGCAACTAGGGAGGTAATCTAATCCTAGAACCCTTTAATAGTAAGCTTGTATAGTAGCTTTTAGATAGGTACCCTAAGCGTGGAAGAGATATTATAAGCAATTTTTAAATTAAGAAATAAGTAACCTTAGGCCCTAGTATCTACTAAAGCATTTAGGCGAATACTAGATCTATTAAGGCATAGGGTTGTACGTGCAAGCAAATAGGAACTAACAAACAATTTAGTTAAGGAAAGGTTTAATAGGTTATATTAAGTTAGGCCTAGGAAGGAGGATCCTCCTAGGCGTTGTTATTTCCTGTCTAATAGCTATCTAAATTAGTTAATTTAGCGGTTTCTTCTTCCTTAGAATTCTTAACACCCTGTTCCACATCTATGGCCTAAATCCTAGGGGGTTTAGGGTAGTTACTAGAGAAGTGCCTAGGCTTTCTACAATTATAGTAAGTTACTAGGATTCCTATTATAGTAGCGCTAGGAGTGGCTGGCGTAGCAGATAGGGGTTAATTATTTTAAGGGGTAGTGCCTTATTATTGCAAATAGGGCATATAAGGTTTAGCTATTAAAGGTCTATTATAGGGTTTCTAATTAGCGTCTAAATAGGACTAGTTTCTAGAGTGTTAGAAGGGAGTTAGTCCTTTTCTAGATAATAGGGTAGTCTAGGTAGGAGTAGATAAGGTAGGGTATAGGCGGCGTTCTATGTTAAAAGCAGTAAGATAATCTACTATAGTCTTGAAATTATTGTGCTAATTCTGTTAGAAAGCGAGGTTTAGTATCCTTAGGGAAGGTGTAATCTTTATCTAGAGGTAGTAATACTACTCTAATTAGGGTACTTCTCCTCTAATAGCAAGACTCTAGAATTATAACTTAAAGGCAGGGAACGTCTCTATATTAGTTATGTACAGGCGGTTAAATGCAGTCTAACTCTTAGCTATCTTATTTCTAGTAATAAAGTAGGTTTAAAGGAGGGTAATTATTTCCTTAGCTTTTTAGAACTAAAGGCTTAGGGAATTAGATAGGTAACGTGGCTCTAAGTATTCTCTTGCTAGTCCTAAGCAGTGTCCCTAGACTAACGCTATCTAAGCTCTAGAAGAGGGGTAGTAATTAGCGTTAATCTCTAGCCTATCCTAAATAGATGCTTGCTATTGTCTAAAAGTAGGATTAGCACTATTACTAAGTGTGGAGATATTTAGTGTCTTTTTAGATTGTCTCTTAGCTTTTATAGTATACACTATAGGGTTTAATATAGAAGCTAAAGACTAGCTAGGTTAGGTAGTACCCTGTATCTCCTTATAGAGGGAGGTGTTGTATAACTAATTAGTAAGTTACTTAACTTGTTCCTCTAACCTCTCTTTTTTAGATAGGGTTAATATATATTTATCTTTAAGGGAGGTGTTGCTTTAAGATTTCCTAGGAGCACGAGGTACCTTAAGAGATAGATAGGAAGTAGGTCCTTTAAGGAGGGCGTTGTTAATCAAGTCTTCCTTATCTAATTTCTTTCTATTAGTGAATAGGCTTTTAAAAGTGGCTAAACTAGAGGCCCTTCCTTTGCCCTTATCTAATATTTTGTAGTTAATAAGAATAATAAATCTTTTCTTTTCTTTTAGGGGGTTTGGTTGTAGGAGGATATTAGCTTTGCCTCTGATTCCTCTAGGCTTTTAGTAGTCTCTGGGTCTCTACCTTGACGCAATCTAACGCGATTTTTCTAAAGGTAATCTAGCACCACCTATAGGTCTAGAAGTCTAAGCCTATAGGCTTTAGTTGTTAGAAGTTCTAATAGCTGTTCTAACTATAGAGTTGCAGGGTTAGGTAGCTACTAGAACTAAATCAGTAGCTTAAAATAACAATAAGTGCGATATTCTTAAATGCTGTTACTAGCTAGGATAATGTTCTTCTTGTAATATAACAACTTAGGTAGGTAGGGCATCTAAAAGGTATCCTATACGACTTAAAGGCATATAGGAGTGCGCGTCTGTATAGAAAAGGATAAGATTCCTACACCTATAGGTCTTGTACGAAAGGACAAGAAGAACATGCCTATCCTAACTATGGGCGAGCTGTTCTCTATATACATCAGTGAGTCGGGCCTTTATCAGGCCTGACTTGGCATGGAACAATAGGCAGGCAATTCTGCCTTATTGTTACAACGCAGCTTACTAAAATAGATTTAAGCCTAGGAAAAAGGTAAAGAGGATCTAATATTACTTTATAATAATTATACCTAATATTAGAACTAATTTATATCCTATTTAGCTATATATTATTTATTAACTACTATCTATTACTATTATTCTTATTGCTATTTATTATTATATCCTATTTAGAACCTTTAAGGTTCCTAGGATACTACCCCTAGGAAACCTCTTTATTCTATATCTATCTCTCTATTAGAACCTAGTTTAGACTCTGTATTAGCTAAGATAGCGCCTAGACTATCCTTCTTTGCTAGCTTCTAGATAACTAGTGCAGCAGGGATTAGAGCAGGTGTAGGAGTAGTAGTAGGAGCTAGGACTAATTTAGATTCCTTCTTGTAAATCGCCTTTATCTTAGCCTACACTAAAAAGGTTGCCTCCTAATTTAGCACTAATTCCTCCTTAAGTTCTTTTATAGCCTTTATTAAGCCCCTAACTGCTAAGACTATCTTATAGATACTATTCTAAAGCTAATATAAATTAGATATAGTAGTATAATATATAGTTATAAGGATCTTAGTAGCTTCTATACCCTTAGTCTAAGTATTAGTAATAGTAACGCACTTAGTAAGGTTTTAGGTAGTTTCTTAAATAGTAGCCTTAAACTATTTAATATCCTTCTAATAAGTAACTATAGTATTCTTATCCTTATCCCCTTTAGCAGGGTTAGCTACTAGGCTGTAGTACTTATCTAGAGCACCCCTAAGGGCAGAGTACTCTAGGCTAACAAAAGAAGGAATCTGCTAGGATTAGTAAAGGAACCCTATTAGACTTAGATACTTACTAGATTGCAATACTTATTCTAGGAGATATAGTACTAGCACTTCTTAGAATTCTTTAACTTAAAATTAAAATTATTAAACCTACCCCTAGCTAGAGCCCTAACTGCTCTTATATAGAGAGCGCAATAAGTAATAGGGAGGACTTCTAGTAGTACTAGTACTAGCATAGCTAAAGGTTCTAATTTAGATTAGTAACTATTTAATTATATAGATTAAATACTTACTAGATTTTAAATAGATTAGGTTAAATAATTAAAAAATTAGGGATATAGGAATAAGAAAGTTAGTAGGTAGAGGGCTAGTTATAGGCAGGCTAGGGATAGGGGTCCATGCCCTAGGAAGAAGAAGTGAAGGTAAAGGTAGAGGTAAAGGTAGAATTATTTTGCAAAAAGCTCTTCTTTAATAAGGGATCTAAACCTAATCCTAAGGATAGGGACTATCCTTTCTCTATAGGAGGGGGTAGTGTAATAATAAGGCAGAATTGCCTGCCTATTATTCTATACTAAGTTAGGCCTAATAAAGGCCTAACTTACTAATATATATAGAGAACAGCTCGCCTATAGTTAGGATAGGCATGTTCTTCTTGTCCTTTCGTACAAGACCTATAGGTGTAGGAATCTTATCCTTTTCTGTACAGACGCGCACTCCTATATGCCTTTAAGTCGTATAGGATACCTTTCAGATGCCCTACCTACCTAAGTTGTTACAAAAGGTAAATATCTAGAAGTACCTAATAAGAGATTTAAATAGAGAAAGAATAGGAGTATAGATTAGGAAGAGTTAGGTTAAGATAGTAAAGGAGTTATAGAAGAATTAGGCTATCTACGTTAAGAATAAGAAGCTTGCATTTAGTAAGGATAAGGAAGCTAGGGTACTAGACTAATCCTACTTTAGTATAAAGGGGGTACAGCCTACTAAGGTAGGAGAGTAGTAGAGGTATAATAGATAGATTAAGCAATTAGAGACTCTAGATACTATTAAAAAGTATCTAGGAGCTATTAAAGAGGAATAGAAGGTAGAGGGATCTAGGCGCTTAGGGCTAGGCTATACAGGAAGCCTAGCAAGGGTGTAGAGGAGAACTATCTTGTTAAGTTTAGGTTTAAGATTAGAGACCCTAGATACTCTTACTCCCTTACCTAAAGCTTAATAAGCTAGGAACTAGGGTTGCAGACCTAGAGGAGGAGAGTAAGGGCTAAGCTTAATAGGGCCAAGCTTAAAGGAGGGGGAGGTTTATGCTATAGCATAGGATATATAGGAGAAAAACAAGGCTTAGCCTAAAAAGTTAGGTAGATTAAATAGTATAAAGGTATAAAGGATTAGAGGATAGAATAAGCATAACTGCTAGAGACTTCGCTTTAACTCTATAATATTATCTTTTTACTTATATTGCTGCATTAAACCTATATCCTCTACTATAGGATCACTACTATTAAACCTTGCCCCTCCTACTTCTCCTCGTTTAAATAGCTTACTCTCCCTGCTAGTTTAATAGTTACTCTAGAAAATAAAGATATAACGCTAGATAAATAGGAAGTAGAAGAGATCCTTTGCGCAAAGAATATATAAGGAAAAGGGAAGCGTTAAGTCCTAGTAAAATAAAAGGGGTATATTAATCTAATATAGCACTCTCTACAGGTAGTATAGGATATAGAGGCTCTAGATAGGTTTAAGGAATAGTATAGGGATATTATATATAATAATAGCCTAATATATATAAAAGTTAGAAAGTAAGGGTAGAATAAAACTAAAATAATAACTTAGAACTTTATTATAATTAAGAAGTAAAAGGGCACTATAGAAAGCTTTTGTTTATCCTTATAATACTCTAAGCAAGTGCCCTACTACTTAAGTTTTATAATATAGCTAATAATTAGGTAGTAGTGTCTATACTAGTACTATCTATAACTAACCCCCTACTAGCTCCCCATAGACTATTGTCTATATTATTCTAACGCCTCTATATTTCTTAGTAGTAGTAGTAACGCTTACGTATAGCGCAGGTAGGGGAAGACTTAGTTAATAAGTATAAATAGTAGTAGTAGTAGCAGGATAAGGGTAGTGCTTTAATAGTCTACTAATATACAGCACCCTAGGCCTAAATAAAATAAATATTAAAATAAATATAAGGGAACAAGGGAAAGTTAATACTAATAATAAGAGTCTTAATACTATAGGTAGTGCGCTTAGCAGCGCTCTTAAGCTTATTAATATAAAGGTTAGTCTAGGCCTAAGTCTTATTTATATACTAGTTAATACGCTAGAAGGTAATACTAGTAGTAGTAGCTAGCTATATAATATTATTATTACTATAACTACTATATAAAGGCGTAATAGTAGACTATAGTAGAAATACTAGAGCACTAGTAGTAGATAGAATAATAGTACTAAGCTAATACTAATTATAAGCGCGTAAGTAGGTAGTAGGGGTAAGTAGAGTACTAGTATTATTAGTTTAAGCCCTTAATATAAGATCCTTAAAATAATAGTAGAGCTAGTAAAACTATAGCACAAACTAGTAGTAAGTGCCTTTAGTAGGTTTTCCTATAAAAGTTCTAAGGGTCCCCTTCTTTATAATATAAAGGTAATCCTTCTAGTAACTATAATAAAACTAAAGCTAGTTATAGAGGGCTTTGTAAATATTAGGATTATTAGGAAGGATAGCTGCTAACTAAGTATAAGTCTTATAGCTACAATAGCAGGACTTGTATAAGCGCCCTAGATATAGTTAGAACTTACTATAAAGAAAATATAAATTAAGGGGAACTTACTACTACCTTCCTAATAGTTATGCTTGCTAAAAAGATAAAGCTAGTTAATATACTAATTATAGGGAAGCAGCTTTATAAAGCTACTATTATATTCCTTATTATCTAAGTTACTAGAAATAATAAAGCTACTAAGTAACTATGTTTAGGGAGACGCGTGCTAAGCAAAAGTTAGTGCAGGAAATATAGGGAGAATATTAGGAGTACGCACCTTATCTTAGTAGGCCTAGCGCAGGGTCTAACCACCTTATAGTAGTTCCCTACTACTAGCACTAGTGATAGTAGATAAGGATATATTAGAGGCTATATAGGCTAGATTAATAGAAAAAGAGTAAAGAGAAGACTAATTAGTAGGGAAAATCTACTATATAATAAAGTAAGTTTAGGAAATTAATAGTAGGGTAGGATAGCTATATTAGAACTTTTATAGTAGGGTACTAAAATTAGTATATAGGCGCCACACGCGTATACTACTTAATATATAGGCCTATTATAAATTAGGAAGGAATATAAAGATATAATAATAAAACCTAAATATATAGTAATAAAGCCTAATATAGATTATAGAGGATAAGGATATAACCCTAAACCCCTAAAAAGATAATTTAATAATAGCTTATAGGGAAGGTTAGGGGTATGTAAAGGGCTTAGGCTTATACCTAAGCCTAGGCCTAACACAGGATAGACAGAGTCTAACACTACTACTAAGCGAACACGCTACACACCTATAAAAACGCGTGGAGGGCTTACCTCTCCTTTAAGATACTAAATACTATTATTAACGCTTATTATATTCTCCCTTAAGGCCAGTCTATAATATATTAATAGATCTTATATACTTCCTTTACTTTAATTAATACTTCTATAATATATGCTCTACTATTATATAACTTTAGGTCCTCCCTAAAGCTTACAAATTATTGTGTAGTTAGGTTTTTAGGAAGCCTATTAGCTAGTATCTTACTAGTAGGTAGGTAAGTAATATAGAAGGATCACTTTATATACTCCTATTTAAGCTATATATTTTAAATATCTATATAGTATAGCTTAGTAGTAATCCTTTTATTATTACCTACTACAAACTTTATAGTTTTTTAATTATTATACTTAATTATCTAGGTAGTATGTAAAGTAAGGTGTATTTTAGTTAAAAAGCGTTTTAACACTATTGCTTCTTTGCTTACTTGTTTAAGTATAAGGAGCTCTACCTTAGTAGTTAAAGTAGTAATACTTGCTTATTAAGCTGCCTTCTAAATAATAGGGCCTCTAAAGAGCGTGATTAGCTATCTATATAATAATTACTAAGTATTAATATTATTAGCAAATAACGCATTACTATATAGTATAAGCTTATTTAGGATTACTATTCCTATATTTAATTAATTAGTATTAAGTGTAGTATAGATAGATATTTACTTAATTAACTGCGTTAAAGTGTTGTTTAGATAGGTTAGTGAGGTATTAGGAGAGCTAGGAGGCTACATAGGCAATATTAGGGCGCACCATAATTAAGGTGTAAAGGATTAATCCAACGCGCTCCTAATAGTCCTTAATCTCCTTTTTAGTAGCTTCTCCTATGCTCTTTTTAATATCTTTACTTAGTAGTAGTATAGTAGGGAACTTTCCTATCTCTACTAGATTAAATTTCTTTGCAATCTTGTTAATGTATTTATTATAAATAAGTGTTATTATCCTTCTCTTTCTATCCTAGATTACTCTTACCCCTAGAAACTAGCTTACAGGTCCCTTTTCTTCTTTGCTTTAGAGGTTAGATAACTTTATAAGCTTAGCTTACGTAGTTTTAGTAATAGAGCGACAGGATAGTGTCTATATAGAATATTAATAAGATACTTTAATCTCTATTAAAGAATAGGTATAGCTCCTCCTTAGAAGTAATAAGTTTATTTTCTTAGAGTGTAGTTAAGAGCTTATTATACTATAATAATAGTGAGTCTTTTAATCTATATAGAGCTTGTTTAAGCTTAACACACTTCCTAGGTACTTAATATCCTTTAGGTAGCTCGCAGATAACTATTAGGTGTTAATCCCTTAAGGCGTTAAGGAAAGCTCTAACAATGTTATATTAATATATCTTAAGGTTAAACTTAGCTCTAATAGCTATTATAGTCCTAAAGGTTCAAGCTACTAGGGTAGCTGCGTAGTTTATATGAATTAAGTTAGTAAGCTATAGATCTCCTCTTACTACTATCCTAGCTTTGCACTTAATTAGGTAATTATCCTAATTAACCTTGTATATAAATACCTATTTAAGTAAGAGTAGATACTCTCCTTTATTTAGCCTATTAATCTCCTCCTAGGTACTAGCTTTTAGTAGAGTATTAATTTCTTTATATGCTACGTCTCTAAATTACTGTCCTATTTAGTAGTTATAGTGATCCTTCTATTATTTTAGCTCCTTTTATAGAGCGTCCTAGTGCGTATTCCTTTTAGGGTTTTTAGGAGTTTTGCTCCCTATTACTGCCGCGATTATAGGGTATATTATAGCGTTTAGTTTAGGATATACTAAAAGATTATAAAAGGGATTTCCAATTAGATCTATACCTAATAAGTCTATTACTATATATATCCCTACACTTAGTAAGCCTTCTAGTAGTTTTAGTTTATTAGGATCCTGTCCCTAAGCTCGCTTACTAACACGCGTTAGTAGTAGTCCTTTAATCTATAGTTTTCTACTTTTTCTAGGAGCTCTAGTTGCCACTTCTAAGGGATCTGGAGGAGATATAGGATCTAGTCTAGAAGCAGGTAGGTAGGAGATCTGCTTACTACCTCTATAAGAGCTAGATAGGGTGCCTGTACCTATCTCTGTGCTCTTATACTATAACCTACTAATAGTATTCTCTCCTCTAGGTGTTTCCTAGGAGCTACTAATTATAGCGTCTAAATAGGTTAGATTACTATCCTCTTAAGTAGTTAATCCCTAATCTATATCCTATATAGATCCTTCTCCTCCTATACTAAAGTTTAGTTCTAGTATTAGCTTAGGAGTTTAGAGTCCTATAGGCTTAGGGGACTTTATATAGATCCTTTATGCTAAGCTAGCTATACTTAGCACCTATACTAGAGGTGTCTACTTAGGGGGTTATAAATTACTAGGCTAGCCTACCTAATTATCTACCTCCTCTAGCTCTACCTTACCCCCTAGCTCCTACGCTAGCTTTAGTCCTCTTTGCTTACTAGGCTCCTTATATTACTCTACTATAATATAAAGCTAAATAAAGATATTAAGCTCTTTATATACTTCTCCTATATTATAGATCTTATCTTTGCTAATAATATTAACTATCTTTTAAGCTTCTAACTATTAAAGCTACTCTAGATCTTTTTCTTTATAGAAAAGATATTTATTAAAGGTAATATTCCGCGTTATAATAATTTAATTAAGTAAGGGGATCTATATCCTATATATATTAGATACTCTATATCCTACTAGATACCTAATATAAGCCTAAGGGCTTACCTTAAAAACCCTCTTGTAATACCTAGCTGCTTAATCTCTGTTAAGGGGGTAAGCTTAACAGCTATAGGCGCATATTCCGCTCTAATTAGGGCGGAGATTAGTAGTTGCTTCCCTTATCTGCTCTAGTTGCTACTACCCAAAGTATCTAGTACACTAATAATCTAGTACTTTATTAGGTGACATTATATTATAAGTATAGGATAGGCTTATAGTATAGAGCTAAGTTGCTGCTTTAATAATTTTAGGCTAGAGCTTTGTTAGTAGGTTAGCTCTAATCCTTATTTTAATTGATTTTGTTATAATCTCCTGCCCTACTCTTTCTGCTCCTCTATTAGGTTTATAGGTATATATAGGTAAGCTCTTAATCTTAATACTGTTATTAGCTACCTAGATCCAAAAATAAGATTTACCTTGCTTAGGGAGTGTTACAACGTTGTTGTCTTGTATAATCTTAATGTGAAGGGCTTAGGCTTACGCCCAAGCCTGGGCCTAACACAGGATGGACAGAGTTCCAACACTACTACTAAGCGAACACGCTAAACATCCACAAAAAGGCGTGGAGGGCTTACCTCTCCTTTAAGATACTAAATACTATTATTAATACTTATTGCATTCTCCCTTAAGGCTAGTCTATAATATTTTAGTATCTTCTTCTAAACATACTATAATAGTAATAAGAGATAGACGCGCTAGATATTTAGAATAACTAGGTGTAACCTAATATAGTAGAAAGGCTAATATAGTAGGTCTATAGATTAATAGAATAATAGGCTTAAGACTCTGCTATAATAGCTATACTATATTAATAGAACAAGGAAATACGCAATTAGATTCTATCCTAACCCCCCTCTAAGCCTGCTAGGTCTAATAACCTACTACCTCTACCCCCCTCTACCTTATATTGCAAACCTTTCCTAGTTAGCTTGCTATATAATAGCACTAAGGTAAACTTCTTCTCCTAGTAAATAACTATAGAATTTAAACAGCGTGCAGATAAGGTCTTTATTAGGGATAAGGAGGTAAGGTTTATATATATTTAGTCCTAGTTATTACCTATAGTATAGCGCGCTATAGCACTATACTTTAAGGATAGTGCACGCAAGCGTTAGGATATAAGTAGGTTTCTTAACTACCTAGTATTCTATTATAGTAACTATTATAGGTAGGAGCGCGCCTAAGTTGCGTTAGAACACTTATATTAAGGCTAAAATTAGCCTTTTATAGAGTTCTTTATAAATTTTGTGCAGCTTTTTATATAGTTAGGAGGTTTATACTAGGATAATAAATAGAAGCTTTTATAACTTTAGCGATCTCTTAATAGCTGTATACGCTTAGTTTCCCTTAATAGGGGAGTCTCTAGGATAAACTACAATACAGCTATAGAGGAATATAAGACAATTATAGTAGACATTAAAATAGCCTCTCTAGAACTAGGGTTTCTTTAGGCTAGTAAGTCTAAGGAACCCTAGTAGAAGTCTAACTTAGATTAGGACGGTAATATAAATATAGTAGAAGTGGCAGCCTTATTAAGTGCACCTACTAAATTACTAATATTACGTCCTAACTAGATCCTACAGGACCTGTTTAATATATAGAAACTAGCAAAGGTCTACACCTAGTATAGATAGGGTAGTTATTTTATGCGTTTATACCCTAATACTCTATTACTATAACTAGTAGGTGTTAAGATAGTTATAGTATTAGTAAGCGGCCCTAATTTAGGAAACTAGCCACCCCTATCTTTAGGCTAAGTTAGGGGTATAAGGAGGATACTATAATAGAGGAATTATTAATAGTAGAGGCTATTAAGTGTCCCCTAGATATTAAGGCTAGGTTAAATAATCCTCTATTCTTTATTCCCCTCCTCCTAGGTAGAGTAGAGAATATGCAAGCAATAGTTAATTTAGGGTGCTAGTATTTTACTATAGTTAAGGAAAAGTTAGTAAGATAGATTAGTAGGAACTTTATTAATATTCCCTTGCGACCCTTGCAATATAGCTAGGGAATTGCTAAGGGTATAAGAATATTATAGTTAGTAGTATTAGACTATAATTTAGATAGTTAGTGGTCTTAGCTTTTAGCTTATATAGTACCTAGTCTTTCCTATTAACTAATACTAGGCAGACTATAGCTATGCAGAGAGGGCGTTATTATAGATATTCTATAAGGCAAATTAATAATTAGGAAGGTAGTAAATATAGTAGTATAAGAGAGCAGGAGACGCCTATATCCTACCTATATCTCTATTATCTTAGGTTTAGTTATAGTAGGGTTACTAAATTAAGGATCCTAATAGGAAGATATATAGCTACAAATTTTTATAATAAATATACTAGATATTTTATAGGTAATATATAACCTACACCTAATAAAATATATAGGAAGTGTTAATAAGGGAAGTTCTATTAATATATACACTATCTATATTGCTAGTAATATAGTTCCCTATAAACCTAAGTATAAAACTAGAAAGATAAAGTTACTACTAGAACTATAAGAGTTTAAGGACCTTTTTAACAAAGAGTTAGCAAGCAGTTTGCTACCTTATTAAGGTAGTATAGATTACTATATTTAGTTAATAACCCTCCTAGATAGAACCTAGCCTAACCCCCTATAGGGTCCCCTGTACCCTATATCGCGTAACTAATTACTAGAGCTAAGAATATAACTTACTAGATTAATAGACAAGGGCTAGATCTAAGCAAGCTCTTCTATAGCTAGAGCTCTAGTATTACTAGTAAAGAAGCTATTAGGCAGTTAGCGTCTTTGTATAGATTACTAGATACTTAATAGTATAATAACCTTAGACTAATACCTACTACTACTTATTAAGGAAACTTTACGTATACTATCTAGCGTAAATTAGTTTATAAAAGTAGATATTTGCGCTGCCTATTATAAAGTTAGAATAGTAGAAGGTTATAAGTCCTTAACTACTTTCTATACCTAGTTTAGGTTATATAAATAGTTAGTATATCTATTTAGTCTTAGTAGTGCGCTATCTACTTTCTAATAATATATTAATACTGCGCTTATAGAGTTACTTAGATTATATATAATAGCCTACCTTAATAATATCCTAATTTATTTAGGAGAAGACTAGTTTAACTATATAGAAAAAGTAAAGCGTGTACTTACGCTATTAAAAGAAGTAGGACTATACCTAGACTTAGAGAAATGTGCTTTTAGTGTTAAGGAGGTACGCTACCTAGGCTATATTATTAAGGTAGGCAAATTACTTAGACCTAACCCTAAAAAGCTTAGGGTAGTATAGGAATAGGAATCCCCTAGGAATATAAGAGAGGTAAGGAGTTTTCTAGGTTTTACTAACTTCTACTATAATTTTATTACAAGGTTTTCTAAAGTAGCAGCGCCCTTAAACTAACTAACTAGGAAGAATACCCTATTTTAATTAGGGAAGAATAAAGTATATTTAATATACTAAAAAAGGTATTTATATCTAGACTAGTACTAATATAATAGGACCTAGCTAAAGATATGTTACTAGAAGTAGACTATTAAGGATACGCTCTTAGGGGCTACGTATTATACAAGGTTAGGGACGTCTAGCGCCTAGTTACTTACTACTATATAGCACTAATAATAGAAAGATAAAACTATATAATATATAATAAGGAATTGCTAGCTATTATTAATTATCTTAAAATTTAGTTAGTAGAGTTATAGAGCGTTTATAAGCTATTTACAATATTTACAGACTATAAGAACCTAGAGTATTTTACTAGCCTTTAAAGCTTAAGTAAGTAATACTGCTGCTAGGTAGAGGAACTTTTTAAGTATTAGTATATCCTATAGTATAGACCTAGCTATCTTACAGGATAACCTAATACCTTAAGTAGATAACTATAAGATTTAAACTCCTCTAAAGCAACACTATAGTTAGTAATGCGCCCTGAATTAATTTAGGTTATAGTGTTAGAAGCAGAGGAGGCCTCTAAGTTACTAAAGGGCGCTAGCCTCTTTACTAACCTATATATATAGACACTATAGGACAAAGCAGTACTAGAAGATATACTATACTAAGTACGTCTTAATATAGTTTAGAAAGGCGCTAGGTCTTTCCTAGTTTTAGCTAATAAAAAGTAATAGATTAGGGACTATACAATTAGCGCACTTAGTACTTTGCTTTAGAGGGGTGTTATCTAGTTAATAATATAGGAACCCCTTATAACTACTATAATATAGCAAGCATATAAATTAGGTTTAGTAGGATATCTAGGGAAGAACATAATATTTTAAATACTACGCCGTGACTATTATTAGGATAGAATATTAGGAGATATTATGTAGTATATTTAAAACTACTATTATTATAGTGCTTATATCTTCTAGAAGCTCTAATAGGGTCTATTATAACCTATACTAGTTACGTTACAATACTAGTCCTAAATATCTATAGATTTTATAGTTAACCTACCTATAAAAGATAATACTAAACCTTAGTTCCTATTAGTTATTACTAATAGACTATCTAAATATATTTAGCTTAAAGTAATAGTCTCTATAGTAGCTAATTATTATATAAGGATCTTCTAGGATAACTAGTAGTAGTTCTAGGGCTTTCTATCCTCTATTATTACTAACTAAGGCTCTAACTAGTTAGGATCTTTCTAAACAACGCTATACTAGATAATAAAGATAAACTAGTTACTATCTACTATATACCACCCCTAGATAGACAGCGGGATAGAGCAGGTAAACTAAGAAGTGCAGGCAGTGCTACGCATAATAGTATGCTTTAAGCAGACTAACTAGCCTAACTACCTGCTAGCCTGCTAACTTGCACTTAATAATAGGGACTCTAGTATAACTAGTGTTAGCCTAAATCTACTTTTAAATAGGTATACTATAGATATACTATAAAAGATAATATTACTACTAGTAAAGCCTAAGAATCCTTATAGAGAAGCTATAGTATTCTTATTACACCTATAGAGGGGTATAGAGCTAGCGCAAGCTACTATTATATTCTAATAGTAATAATAATAGGAAGTAATAAACTAGTCCTAATACCTAGCTAAAAAGTTCCTAAAAGGTAATATAGTTTAGTTTATAATATATAATATAAAGATAAACTAACTAAGTAAAAGGTTTAACTAGCTATAGGTAAAGTATAAAGTAATAGAAGTTCCTACTCTACTTATAGTAGTATTAGACTTACTAGGGAACTTGTATAAGACTATATATATAGATCTGCTAGAGAGAGCTACTAATAAGCTAGAAGCTTTAGGACTTATAACTAGGTCTAACAGTTACTCTAGAAAATAAAGACGCAATACTAGATAAATAGGAAGTAGAAGAGATCCTTTATATAAAGAATACAAGAGAAAAAGGGAAGCGTTAAGTCCTAGTAAAATAGAAGGGGTATATTAATCTAATATAGCACCTACTAGAGATAATATAGAATACTAAGGCTCTAGATAGGTTTAAGGAATAGTATAGGAATACTACGTATAATAATAGCCTAATATATATAAAAGCTAGGAAGTAAGGGTAGAAGGAAACTAGAATAATAACTTAGACCTTTGTTATAATTAAGAAGTAGAAAGGTATTAGAGATATCTTTTATTTATCTTTATAATACTCTAAGTAAGTGCCTTAGTACTAAATTTTTATAATATAGCTAATAATTAGGTAGTAGTGTCTATACTATTACTATCTATAACTAACCTTCCCCTAGCCCCCCCTAAACTATTATTTATATTATTCTAACGCCTCTATATCTTTTAGTAATAGTAGTAACGCTTACGCGTAGCGTAGGTAGGGGAGGACTTAGTTAATAAGTATAAGTAATAGTAGTAGTAGTAGGAGGAGGGTAGTGCTTTAATAGTTTACTAATATATAGCACCCTAGGCCTAAAGAAAGCAAATATTAGAATATATATAAAGGGAATAAAGGAAAATTAATACTAATAATAAGAGTCTTAATACTATAAGTAGTGCGCTTAGTAGCGCTCTTAAGCTTATTAATATAAAGGTTAGTTTAGGCCTAGGTCTTGTTTATACGCTAGTTAATACGCTAGAAGGTAACACTAGTAGTAGTAGTAAGCTATATAATATTATTATTGCTATAACTACTATATAAAGGCGTAATAGTAGACTAAAGTAGAAATACTAGAGTACTAGTAGTAGATAGAATAATAGCACTAAGCTAATACTAATTATAGGCGCGTAAGTAGGTAGTAGGGGTAAGTAGAGTACTAGTATTATTAGTTTAAGCCCTTAATATAAGATCCTTAAAATAATAGTAGAGCTAGTAAAACTATAGCACAAACTAGTAGTAAGTGCCTTTAGTAGGTTTTCCTATAAAAGTTCTAAGGGTCCCCTTCTTTATAATATAAAGGTAATCCTTCTAGTAACTATAATAAAACTAAAGCTAGTTATAGAGGGCTTTGTAAATATTAGGATTATTAGGAAGGATAGCTGCTAACTAAGTATAAGTCTTATAGCTACAATAGCAGGACTTGTATAAGCGCCCTAGATATAGTTAGAACTTACTATAAAGAAAATATAAATTAAGGGGAACTTACTACTACCTTCCTAATAGTTATACTTACTAAAAAGATAAAGCTAGTTAATATACTAATTATAGGGAAGCAGCTTTATAAAGCTACTATTATATTCCTTATTATCTAAGTTACTAGAAATAATAAAGCTACTAAGTAACTATGTTTAGGGAGACGCGTGCTAAGCAAAAGTTAGTGCAGGAAATATAGGGAGAATATTAGGAGTACGCACCTTATCTTAGTAGGCCTAGCGCAGGGTCTAACCACCTTATAGTAGATCCCTACTACTAGTACTAGTAGTAGTAGATAAGGATATAATAGAGGCTAGAGGGGCAGGATTAATATAGAAAGGGTAGAGAGAGGGCTAATTAGTAGGGAAAATCTATTATATAATAAAGTAAGTTTAGGAAATTTATAGTAGGGGGGGATAGCTATATTAGAACTTTTATAGTAGGGTGCTAAAATAAGCGTATAGACGCTATACGCGCGTACTACTTAATATATAGGCCTATTATAAATTAGGAAGGAATAAAAAGATATAATAATAAAACCTAAGAATATATAGAAATAAAGGCTAAAATAGATTATAGGGGATAAAGATATAACCCTAGACCCCTAGAAAGATAATTTTACAATAGTTTATAGGGGAAGGTTAGGGGTATATAAAGGGCTTAGGCTTATGCCTAAGCCTAGGTCTAATATAAGATAGACTAAGTCTAACACTACTACTAAGCAAACACATTACACACCTATAAAAAGGCGTAGAGGGCTTACCTCTCCTTTAAGATACTAAATACTATTATTAACGCTTATTGCATTCTCCCTTAAGGCTAGTCTATAATAATATTATTCTCTTAGAGCAGTAATAAGTAGATCTTAGTAACCTATAGAAGGTTATAAGTTAGCTCTCCTATTACTAACTTTTTAATAATCCTTTAAAATATAGTTTAACCCTAATCTAATAAGATCCTAGTAGATAGAGCTTTAAGATAGTCCTATACTATAAGCTATCCTTTAATATTAGGAATATTATATACCTTAGCTTACGTGTATAGGATTACCTACTTCTTCTACTAATAATTAGTATCTTAGCTACTTATCTTTACCTTAGCAAGATAAGCTTTATACTATAATCTTGCTAGTATTATAGCGCTTAAATTAGTTAGCGCTAGGTTATTGCAGAGCACTTAGATTAGTGCTTAAAGGGTTACTCTTCCTTAATTAATAAGCTCTATATAGGCTAGGGTAAGGATCCCTTAATCTACTATATTATTAACCTATATAAAAAGGTTCTAGATTACTAATAACTTTAATACCTAATCTAATAAGTAGGCTTAGTACTAAGCTATTTAGAGTTTGTACTGCTTACTTGTTATGTTAGATAGCGCAATACCTATTAGTATATTAGGCTTAATAGGTTTATTCTTAAAGTAGTTTTTAATATCCTAAGTATTAGGGTCTACCTCTACCTAGATCCCTTTAGTTAAGGCATAGTATCTAAATTAAATATACTAGGTAGGCTAGTTATTTAATCTAGTAAGTAGGGTATCCCCCTTTAGGATTTAGTTACTTATAGTAGAAGAGTAATAAGTAAGCTTCTGCTTAAGAAATAGTATAAAGAAAGAGTAAAGCTTGCTAGCTTAGTGTCTAAGTTAAACAATACGCTTAAATAGATAGGACAATCTTTTAATAAGGTAAAGCGCGAACTAGGCTTATAACTATAGAAATCTAGATTACTAAGGTTAGGAATAATTTAGGAGATAGATTATTAGATTATATCTACTATAATTGTACTTATATATATAGAGCTTTAGCTACCCTTACTAGAAGGTGAATAATTAGTAAACCTTCCTTACTAGAGCTCCTGCTTTTTATTAGGCACTTAGTAGTAAGCTAGCAGTTAATTAGATAGTGGGTCATACAGGGGTATTAATTAGGATTAATTGGATCAAGATGCTCCGTGATCCGGTTGATATCCCTCCTGCAACATCTTTTTTTTAGGGGGGTTAGTTATAAAAGGATATTAGCTGTACCTCTAATTCCTCTAGGCTTTTAGTAGTCTCTAAGTCTCTACCTTAATGTAATCTAACGTGATTTTTCTAAAAGTAATCTAGCACTATATTATGGACTGGCCTCAAGGGAGAATGCAATAAGCGTTGATAATAGTATTTAGTATCTTAAAGGAGAGGTAAGCCCTCCACGCCTTTTTATAGGTGTCTAGTGTGTTCGCTTAGTAGTAGTGTTAGACTTGGTCTATCTTATATTAGACCTAGGCTTAGGCATAAGCCTAAGCCCTTTATATACCCCTAACCTTCCCCTATAAACTATTGTGAAATCGTCTTTCTAGAGGTTTAGGGTTATATCTTTATCCTCTATAATCTATATTAGGCTTTATTACTATATTTTTTAATTTTATTATTATATCTTTGTGTTCCTTCCTAATTTGTAACAGGCCTATATATTAAGCAGTACGCGCGCGTAGCGTCTATACACTTGTTTTAGCACCCTACTATAAAAGTTCTAACATAGCTATCCTACCCTACTATAAATTTCCTAAACTTACTTTGTTATATAACAGATTTTCCCTACTAATTAGCCCTTTCTCTAATCTTTTCCTATTAATCCTGCCTATCTAGTCCCTATTATATCTTTATCTATAGCTGCTAGTGCTAGTAGTAGGGATCTACTATAAGGTAGTTAGACCCTACGCTAGGCCTACTAAGATAAGGTGCGTACTTCTAATATTCTCCCTATATTTCCTGCACTAACTTTTTGTTTAGCACACATCTCCCTAAACCTAGTTACTTAGTAGCTTTATTATTTCTAGTAACTTAGATAATAAGGAATATAATAGTAGCTTTATAAAGCCACTTCCCTATAATTAGTATATTAACTAGCTTTATCTCTTTAGTAAGTGTAACTATTAGGAGGGTAGTAGTAAGTTCCCCTTAATTTTTATTTCCTTTATAGCAAGTTCTAACTATATCTAGGGCGCTTATATAAGTCCTGCTATTATAGCTATAAGACTTATACTTAGTTAGAAGCTATCCTTGCTAATAATCCTAACGTTTGCTAAGCCCTCTATAACTAGCTTTAGTTTTATTATAGTTACTAGGAGGATTGCCTTTATATTATAAAGAAGGGGACCCTTAGCACTTTTATAGGGAAACCTACTAAAGGCACCTATTACTAGTTTATACTATAGTTCTACTAGCTCTACTATTATTTTAAGGATCTTATATTAAGGGCTTAAACTAATAACGCTATTACTCTACTTACCCCTACTACTTACTTACGCGCCTATAATTAGTATTAGCTTAGTACTGTTATTCTATCTACTACTAGTACTCTAGCGTTTCCTCTTTAGTCTGCTATTACGCCTTTATATAGTAGTTATAGTAATAATAATATTATATAGCTTACTACTGCTACTAGTGTTACCTTCTAGTATATTAACTAGCGTATAAATAAGACCTAGGCCTAAACTAACCTTTATATTAATAGGCTTAAGAGCGCTGCTAAGCGTACTACCTAAGGTATTAAGACTCTTATTATTAGTATTAGTTTTCCCTTGTTCCTTTTGTATCTATTCTAATATTTATTTTCTTTAGGCCTAGGGTGCTGCGCGTTAGTAAGCTATTAAAGCACTACCCTCCTCCTAACACTGCTACTACTACCGCTTATACTTATTAACTAAGTTGTCCCCTACCTACGCTGCGCGTAAACGTTACTACTATTACTAAAAGATATAGAGGCGTTAGAATAATATAAATAATAGTTTAGGGGGGGCTAGGGGGGGGTTAGTTATAAATAGTAATAGTATAGATACTACTACCTAATTATTAGCTATATTATAAAACTTTAGTAGTAGGGCACTTGCTTAGAGTATTATAAGGATAATTAAAAGATTTCTCTAATACCTTTCTACTTCTTAATTATAACAAAGGTCTAAGTTATTATTCTAGTTTCCTTTTACCCTAACTTCCTAGTTTTTATGCGTATTAGGCTATTATTATACGTAGTATCCTTATACTTTTCCTTAAACCTATCTAGAGCCTTAGTATCCTATACTACCTCTAGCAGGTGCTATATTAGATTAATATACCCCTTCTATTTTACTAGGACTTAACACTTCCCTTTTCTTCTTATATTCTTTATATAAAGGATCTCTTCTACTTCCTATTTATCTAGTGTTGCGTCTTTATTTTCTAGAGTAACTATTAGGCCTAGTTATAAGTCCTAAAGCTTCTAGCTTAGTAGCAGGTTATTAGTAGCTCTCTCTAGTAGATCTATATGCACAGTCTTATATAAGTTCCCTAGTAAGTCTAATACTACTATAAGTAGAGTAGGGACTTCTATTACTTTATACTTAACCTATAGCTAGTTAAACTTTTTACTTAGTTAGTTTATCTTTATATTATATATTATAAACTAAACTATATTGCCTTTTAGAAACTTTTTAGCTAGGCGTTAAGACTAGTTTATTACTTCCTATTATTATTACTATTAGAATATAATAGTAGCTTGCGCTAGCTCTATACCCCTCTATAGGTGTAACAAGAATATTATAGCTTCTCTATAAGGATTCTTAGGCTTTACTAGTAGTAATATTATCTTTTATAGCGTGTCTATAGTATACCTATTTAAAAGTAGATTTAGGCTAACACTAGTTATACTAGAGTCCCTATTATTAAGTGCAAGTTAGTAGGCTAGTAGGTAATTAGGCTAGTTAGTCTGCTTAAAGTATACTATTATGCACAGCACTACCTGCACTTCTTAGTTTGCCTGCTCTGTCCTACTATCTGTCTAGGGGTGGTATATAGTAGATAGTAACTAGTTTATCTTTATTATCTAGTATAATATTATCTAGAAGGATCCTAACTAGTCTAAACCTTAGTTAGTAATAATAGAGGATAGGAAGCCCTAGAACTGCTACTAGTTGTCCTAGAAGATTCTTGTATAATAATTAGCTACTATAGAGACTATTGCTTTAAGCTAAATATATTTAGACAATCTGTTAGTAATAACTAATAGGGACTAGGGTTTGCTATTATCTTTTGTAGGTAGGTTAACTATAAAATCTATAGATATTTAGGACTAGTATTATAACGCGACTAGTATAGGTTATAATAGACCCTATTAGCGCTTTTAGGAGAGATAAGCACTATAATAATAGTAGTTTTAAATATACTACATAATATCTCCTAATATTCTATCCTAATAATAGTCGCGGCGTAGTATTTAAAATATTATGTTCTTCCCTAGATATCCTACTAAACCTAATTTATATACTTGCTATATAATAGTAGTTATAAGGGGTTCCTATATTAGTAACTAAATAACACCTCTCTAGAGCAAAGTGCTATATACGCTAATTATATAGTCCCTAATTTATTGCTTTGTGTTAGCTAAAACTAGGAAAGACCTAGCGCCTTTCTAAACTATATTAAGACATACTTAGTATATCTTATCTTCTAGTACTACTTTGTCCTATAGTGTCTATATATATAGGTTAGTAAAGAGGCTAGCGCCCTTTAGTAACTTAGACGCCTTCTCTACTTCTAATACTATAACCTAAATTAATTTAGGGCGTATTACTAACTATAGTGTTGCTTTAGAGGAGTTTAAATCTTATAGTTATCTACTTAAGGTATTAGGTTATCCTGTAAGATAGCTAGGCCTATACTATAGGATATACTAATATTTTAAAAGTTCCTCTGCCTAGTAGTACTATTACTTGCTTAAGCTTTAAAGGCTAGTAAAGTACTCTAAGTTTTTATAGTCTATAAATATTATAAATAGCTTATAAATACTCTATAACTCTACTAACTAGCTTTTAAGATACTTAATAATAGCTAGCAATTCCTTGTTATATATAGTGTAGTTTTGTCTCTCTAGCGTTAGTGCTATAGAGTAGTAAGCAACTAGGCGCTAGACGCCCCTAACTTTTTGCAATAAGTAACTCCTAAGAGTGTATTCTAAATAGTCTACTTCTAATAATATTTCTTTAGCTAGGTCCTATTATATTAATACTAGTCCTAATATAAATGCCTTTTTTAGCGTATTAAATATACTTTATTCCTTCTCTCCCTATTAGAATAGGGTGTTCTTTATAGTTAGTTAGTTTAAAGGCGCTACTACTTTAGAAAACTTTATAATAAAATTATAGTAGAAGTTAGCAAAACCTAGAAAACTTCTTACCTCTCTTATATTCCTAGGGGATTCCTATTCCTATACTACCCTAAGCCTTTTAGGGTTAGGTCTAAGTAATTTACCTACCTTAATAATATAGCCTAGGTAGCGTACCTTCTTAACACTAAAAGTATATTTCTCTAAGTCTAGGTGTAGTCCTACTTCTTTTAATAGCGCAAGTATACGCTTTACTTTTTCTATATAGTTAACCTAGTCTCCTCCTAAATAAATTAGGATATTATTAAGGTAGGCTATTATATATAATCTAAGTAACTCTATAAGCGTAGTATTAATATATTATTAGAAAGTAGATAGCGCACTACTAAGACTAAATAGATATACTAACTATTTATATAACCTAAACTAGGTATAGAAAGCTATTAAGGACTTATAACCTTCTACTATTCTAACTTTATAAAAGGTAGCGCAAATATCTACTTTTATAAACTAATTTACGCTAGATAGTATACGTAAAGTTTCCTTAATAAGTAGTAGTAGGTATTAGTCTAAGGTTATTATACTATTAAGTATCTAGTAATCTATACAAAGACGCTAACTGCCTAATAGCTTCTTTACTAGTAATACTAGAGCTCTAGCTATAGAAGAGCTTGCTTAGATCTAGCCCTTGTCTATTAATCTAGTAAGTTATATTCTTAGTTCTAGTAATTAGTTACGCGATATAAGGTATAGGGGACCCTATAGGGGGTTAGGCTAGGTTCTATCTAGGAGAGTTATTAACTAAATATAGTAATCTATACTACCTTAATAGGGTAGTAAACCACTTGCTAACTCTTTATTAAACAGGTCCCTAAACTCTTGTAGTTCTAGTAGCAACTTTGTCTTTCTAGTTTTATACTTAGGCTTATAGGGAACTATACTATTAGTAATATAGATAGTGTGTATATTAATAGGACTTCCCTTATTAACACTTCCTAGATATTTTATTAGGTATAAGTTATATATTACCTATAAAATATCTAGTATATTTATTATAAAAATTTGTACCTATATATCTTCCTATTAGGATCCTTAATTTAGTAACCCTGCTATAACTAAACCTAAGATAGTAGAGATATAGGTAGGATATAGGCGTCTCCCGCTCTCCTATACTACTATATTTCCTGCCTTCCTAATTATTAATTTGCCTTCTAGAATATCTATAATAACGCCCTCTCTATATAGCTATAGTCTACCTAGTATTAGTTAATAGGAGAGACTAGGTACTATATAAGCTAAAAGCTAAGACTGCTAACTATCTAAATTATAGTCTAATACTACTAACTATAAAATTCTTATACCCTTAGTAATTCCCTAGGTATATTATAAGGGTTATAGGGGAATATTAATAAAGTTCCTACTAATCTATCTTACTAACTTTTCCTTAACTACACTAAAACACTAGCACCCTAAATTAACTATTACTTGCACGTTCTCTACTCTACCTAGGAGGAGGGGAATAAAGAAAGGAGGATTATTTAGCCTAGCCTTAATATCTAGGGGATACTTAATAGCCTCTACTATTAATAATTCCTCTATTATAGTGTCCTCCTTATACCCCTAACTTAGCCTAAAGTTAGGGGTAGCTAGTTTCCTAAATTAGGGCCGCTTGCTAATACTATAACTATCTTAACACCTACTAGTTATAGTAATAGGGTATTAGGGCATACACGTATAAAATAACTACCCTATCTATACTAGGTGCAGACCTTTGCTAGTTTCTATATATTAAATAGGTCCTATAGGATCTAGTTAGGACGTAATGCTAGTAGTTTAGTAGGTGCACTTAATAAGGCTGCTACTTCTACTATATTTATATTACTATCCTAATCTAAGTTAGACTTCTACTAGGGTTCCTTAGACTTACTAGCCTAAAGAAAGCCTAGTTCTAGAGAGGCTATTTTAATATCTACTATAATTGTCTTATATTCCTCTATAGCTACATTATAGTTTATCCTAGAGACCCCCCTATTAAGGGAAACTAAGCGCATATAGCTATTAAGAGATTACTAAAGTTATAAAAGCTTCTATTTATTATCCTAGTATAAACCTCCTAACTATATAAGAAGCTATATAAAATTTATAAAGAACTCTATAAAAAGCTAATTTTAGACCTAATATAAGTATTCTAATATAACTTAGGTACGCTCCTGCCTATAATAGTTACTATAATAGAATACTAGGTAGTTAAGAAACCTGCTTATATCCTAATATTTGCGTGTACTATCCTTAAAGTATAGTGCTATAGCGCGCTAGACTATAGGTAATAACTAGGACTAAATATATATAAACCTTGCCTCCTTATCCCTAATAAAGACCTTATCTGCACGCAGTTTAAACTTTATAGTTATTTACTAGGAGGAGAAGTTTACCTTAGTGCTATTATATAGCAAACTAACTAGGAAAGGTTTATAGTATAAGGTAGGGGAGGGTAGAGGTAGTATGTTATTAAACCTAGCAGGCTTAGAGGAGGGTTAGGATAGAATCTAATTGCGTATTTCCTTATTCTATTAACGTAGTATAGCTATTATAGTAGAGTCTTAAGCCTATTATTCTATTAATCTATAGACCTATTATATTAGCCTTTCTACTATATTAGGTTGCACCTAGTTATTCTAAATATCTAGCGCGTCTATCTCTTATTACTATTATAGTATATTTAGAAGAAGATACTAAAATATTATAGACTAGCCTTAAGGGAGAATATAATAAGTGTTAATAATAGTATTTAGTATCTTAAAGGAGAGGTAAGCCCTCTACGCCTTTTTATAGGTTTCTAGTGTGTTCGCTTAGTAGTAGTGTTAGACTTGGTCTATCTTGTGTTAGACCTAGGCTTAGGCATAAGCCTAAGCCCTTTACACACTACCTAGTAGTCTAGAAGTCTAAGCCTATAGGCTTTAGTTATTAGAAGTTCTAATAGCTATTCTAACTATAGAGTTATTAGGTTAGACTACTACTGTGCCGTGGTATAGGATGTATGGGAGAAAAACAAGGATTAGCCTAAAAAGTTGGGCGGATTGAATAGTATAAAGGCATGAAGGATTAGAGGATAGGACAAGCACGACTCCTGCGGACTTTACTTAAACTCTACAATATTATCTTTTTACTTATGTTTCTGCATTAAACCTATATCCTCTGCTATGGGATCACTACTATTGAACCTTGTCCCTCCTACTTCTCCTCGTTTGAATGGGTTACTCTCCCTAACGGTTCACTACTAGAACTAAATTAGTAGCTTAAAATAATAATAAATATAATATTCTTAAATACTATTACTAGCTAGGATAATATTCTTCTTATAATATAATAATATAGGTAGGTAGGGTATATAAAAGGTATCCTATAAAACTTAAAGGTTTATAGGAGTGCGCGTCTATATAGAAAAGGATAAGATTCCTACACCTATAAGTCTTATATAAAAGGATAAGAAGAATATACCTATTCTAATATAGGTGAGCTGCTCTCTATATATATTAGTAAGTCGGGCCTTTGTTAGGGCTAACTTAGCATAGAATACTAGGCGAGCAATTCTGCCTTATTGTTACAAATAGGATAGCAGTTAGTAATGTTATTTTAGATCCTGAAATTATATTATAATAAAGGTAGTGACAGGATAACCTACATATATTCTGTAGACAAGTCTAAGCCCACGTTCTGCCTCTAAATTGGTTCTACCTAGGTGGTCTGCACATCTGTCTGTCAGCCGTGACATGGCAATGGCGAATGACGTCAACGCTGATTGGCTACCGACTGCTAGGTCTATGCGGCGCAACTGTAGCCGACCTTCGTTGCGGAAAGCTGGCCTCAAAGCCAACAACCCCCCACAACATCAATAAAAGAGTAGTCGCGTGATGACCTCCTACCGTATAACATGATGCCATGAGTTTCTTCGCTGCGACCACCTTGCACGTCCACACATAAGCCACCATGAGACCAGTATTTCAGCGGCGGGTGCCGCTTCTTTTCGGTAGGTAGGCGGACACGATTTTTTGGATTGCTTCCTGACTGACTCTTATGCGGGTAGTCATTCTTTCATTCTTCACATTTCAAGCTCTGACGCAGTTTCCCGGTGTCCAAGCAGCGAGCTCACAGACACCGCTGGGCAAGTCGTCGGATAGTTGGAGCGCAACTGGGCCAGATGGCGAACCAGCGTGGAAGTCGAGATGGGGCAACATGGAACGGGAGGACAGTCCACATCATCAGGGTACGTTGGAATTCGACGAGGCCATGACCGCTCTGCGCAAGATCCAGCCTGTAGCGCCGCCCTGGTGGAACTTCGACAAGAAGTCGGGCGTGTTGGGAAGCAGTGCATACTACGCAAAAGAGATCTTTTTCCTCCTATTCATGAACGGGCCGCCCCAGCAGGAACTTTTGACGACCAGTTCGCAGCCCAGAAAACTCGGTCAGCCCTTGGCGCAAGCTGTCAAACTGTTGGAAGACGCAGCCGCACAGAAGAATCCCGACGCTCTGTTCGTCCTGGCTGAGATGAACTTCTACGGCAACTTCACGCATCCACGAAATTACTCGGAAGCCTTTCGACGATACCATGAACTCGCACTCCTAAACGGAAACGCCTCGGCACAGCACATGGTCGGATTCATGTATGCGACAGGCATCGGCGGGGCTGTGAAGCAAAATCAGGCCAGAGCGATGCTCTACTACACACTTGGTGCGGAAGGGGGTGACATACGCTCGGAGATGGCCATTGCCTATCGACACTCTGCTGGCATTTCGACCCCTCCTAACTGTGAAGAGGCTGTACATTTCTATAGGGAAGCTGCGGATAAAGCAATTGCATACATGCGGTCGGGACCACCAGGGGGGCATTCAATGCCTAGGGAGTCGTATAGGATTGCAGACGAAGAGGGCGGTGTTTACGGTGAGGGCGCCAGTGCCAGTAGTTCTGGACAGAATGCCAAAGTGGCAAGCGTACACTCGGACGCCTTCTCTTCGCTCGACGATGTTGTGGAATATATGGATCTTCAGGCAAGGAAGGGTGATGCAAGAGCTAGCTTTAACCTCGCCAAACTAAACTACGACGGTGCTCGAACCTCAAAGCGGGATCTCCCAGCCGCTAAGAAACGATTCCTTGAACTGGCCCGCTTGTATTGGACCAAGGATGGGAAGGTCAAGGCCAATGTCTCGCCCGTCACCGAAAAACTGGCTTCCAAAGCCGCTGGCTATCTCGGTCGTATGTTCCTGCGAGGTGAGGGTATGCCACAGAGCTTTGACATCGCAAGAACCTGGTTCCGCAGGGGCATGGAGCTTGGCGATGCGCTTTCACAATATTCCATGGGAATCATGTACTTGCACGGCCTAGGTGTACCCCAAGACCCAGTCAAGGCGGCAGAGCTCTTTGGTGCAGCAGCAGACCAGGATCTGGCCGTAGCTCAAGTCAGGCTTGGAGCACTCTTCCTTGATCAAGGCGATGTCCCGACCGCCATCAAGTACTTTGAGCTTGCAGCAAGACACGGACATCTCGAAGCATACTACTACTTGGCCGAGCTCACGCATGTCGGTGTGGGCCGTGACCAGTCGTGTCCCGTTGCCGCGGCCTACTATAAGCTTGTGGCAGAGAAAGCCGAGCTTGTGTCGACCTCATTCCCTGAGGCAAACGAGGCCTACACAAAGGGCGATCTCGAAACTGCCTTGGTCAGCTATATGATGGCTGCCGAACAAGGCTTTGAAGTAGGACAGGCGAATGTCGCGTACCTACTCGATCAAGCCAAGCCAAAGTTTAGTCTTACTTCACTTGTTCCTTTCGTCAAGCAAAAAGCATCACTAGCTAGCGACGCTTTCCTTGCCCTCATCTATTGGACACGCTCTGCCGAGCAGAAGAATATCGACTCTATGGTTAAGATGGGCGACTACTACCACTACGGCCTTGGAACTCCTCCAGATCAGGAAAAGGCTGCAGCTTGCTACCAAGCCGCAGCCGAGTCGTTGCAAAGTGCGCAAGCCCTATGGAATTTGGGTTGGATGCACGAGAACGGCATCGGTATCGATCAAGATTTCCACCTGGCTAAGCGTCACTACGATCTTGCACTCGAGACCAACCCACGCGAGGCATACCTCCCTGTCGTGTTGGCCCTTTACAAACTCCGCTTCCGAAGCTGGTGGAACACCGTTACGAACGGAAAAATCAAGTCTATTCAGGAAGAGCCAGGTAAGCCACAATATCAACCAGCTTTCATCTCGGGATTCAAAGTCGTTGACCCTTTTTAGTTGTTAAGAAGAAATGGACCCTGTCTGAGTGGATAAGCCGTTTCCTTGAAGCCGAGCTAGTGGGCTGGGACGAATACGAGCCAGATGACTATGATGATGGTGCCGATGACTTTTACGGCGATGGATATCACGGAGACGACATTGACAGCGATATCTTGGAGTCGCTCATCATTCTCGCGTTGTCGGGTGCATTAGCGTTTTTGCTCTACTATCGCGCGCAAAGGCAACGGAGACAGGAGGAGGAAAGAAGGAGACAGGCAGAGCAACAACAGCAGTTGAACCAGGGAGTTCCTGTACAAGCTCATGGTCAGCAGGCGCAACAGCAACAAGATAGAGGATTATTTCCACAGCCTGGCGATCCTGACTTTATGAATTGGATTGCCGGTGGTATCGGACATTGAGCGATGATCGTGCTGGATGCATTAGGGATGGCGTTTATTAGTATATTGTAGAACAGGAAAGGGTGGTGGAGCGCAAGTCTCGGTATACGGTGAATTGATTGTACATATGTTTTGCTCAATGGTTTTCGCCTGCGCATTGCTTGGTCAAGTGTCGTGAGAAGTGTTATGGAACGAGTCGTCGAGCGCAACACCACCTCTCAAACATCCACGCAATCATGTTCAAATTTGCTCTTATTTTGACTGCTCTAGTTCTCTTCAAGTGATGTTATCTAATACTAAGAAACAAAAAGTATCTATACTGATCTGACAAAACACAATGGTACCTACCGGCCGTACCAAGCTCCCTGTTCGCTACTTTTCTCCCTCCATGAAAAGGGTCGGTCATCTAACACATTTCTCCACGCCGAATCACCCCATAACATATCACCCAATCTTCAATCAGACCGACCATCCCACTCGATCCACCCAGCCTTACTCGTCCCCTCACTCCTCCGATGCATCAATCCCCCAACCCACCCAAAATACACCACCGCCTTCCCATCCGCTCCCAAATCCCCCGGCGCACCCTCAATCCCGCCACTCTGCCTCCAAGCATCCCGATGTAAGTCGCGCAGACGGGCCACAAAGTTGCGAAACTTGGTGTCCTGGTACTTGCCGCGCCACTGCACCGGCAGCTGGACGTCAAAGCCGTCGACGACGACTTCCTCGCCCAGCGGTCGCTCGGGCATCGGGAGGCTGGCGGCCGGCGGGGTGATCCAGGTTGTGCCGTTGAAGAGGGGGGGCGTTGCGGGGCTGCCGCTGTCTGGACCTAGGGGGCGGAGGTCGGCACGTTCGGTGTGGCCTTCGCCGAAGAGGGAGAAGAGGGTTAGGGCGAGGGCGGTTGGGGGGTGGTTTTGGTCGAAGAGGTTGGGGAAGGGAGTTGGGTCCGGGGTTGTGGGGGAGGTTGGGTTGGGGGATGAGGACAGGGGGGTTGTGGTTGTGGATGCTGATACTGATGCCAGGATTGTGGAACCCTGTGTGGACGCATCTGTGACAAGGGTTGCGGAACTTGGTGTGAAGTCTTCAAACAAAATAGTATGAGTATTGGAATCCGGAATGTGGGAGACAACGGCAGAAGTAGTAGTCTCGAAGGAATCGCTGGAAACTACAGGTGTTGCGGAACTAGACGCAGACCATTCAGAGGCAGCGACCGTTGGAAAATTGAACTCGGAAGCCAGAGGAAGGACGACGGAAATCATAGTCTCAAAGACCGGAGACTGGTCGGAAACTACAGGAGTACGGCTCGAAGACACCGATGCCCTTATTGTAGACGACGAAGTGGAAACGGGCACAGAAGAGAAAGAGAGTCGCTGAGGTCGACCAGGTTCGCCAGTCTCATTGGGCCGAGGGGGAGGAGCAGGTCGCTTTGTATTCTCCGGACGATTGGGCCGCCTGTCATCGAAATCAGTCGGACGTCCAGGACGGTTCTGTTCATTTTGAGTAGAGATGTTGATGTTGATGTTAACATCGATCTGCCTCTTATCAAGATCATCATCTGCATCCGCACCATCCGTGTTAACATTGTCATATGTAGCCCCTACGGGCCCGGTATCTGTATAGACGGGACCAAAGGGGTATGGATCCACGCTCGGGTCGCCGAAATCAGCATTACCAGCCACGGCCTCGAGACCATCAGCCTTGACGCTGAGGAGCACCTTTCGGCCTGATGCCTGGCATCGTTGCACTTCAGCTCCAAGGGCTGAACAGTTGAGGAGGCCTGGAGCTTGAATGGCTTGTCGGTCGTTTGGCACCGTGCAGCCCGGGAATCCCTGCAGGCTTGGGTATCCATTGGGGCCGTAGAAGCGCGAGATGAGGGGAAGGGTGATGACCTTGATGGACGGATCTTGACATATGCGGCGAAGGGCGAGGAGACCTGCAAAGATGGCGTCAGTATTGTTAACATTCTAGCGGGGGTGAAGAATCGCGCGCTTGATGTCATGCATGAACGGATTTATAGATAGTATGTATGCAAGTAACATTTATAGGGCAGATACTATGAGATTCACGATCCGATCCGATCCAATTGTACGTCTTGTAGGTACAAACTACTATAAGACAAGGCTAATCAAACGCAGCGCCTCCAAAACAAGCTATTACATGATTCGTGATTTGTGACATTGAGAGGAACCTAACTAACCAGGAAAGGCAGACGGGGTGTCGTTCAGAGCGGTGCCGTTGCTGTTGGGGAGAAGCGAGGGTAGAGGCAATCCGGTCTCGACGAGAGAAACGGTGGTGGTAGAGAAGAGGGTGGTGACATTAGGGAAGATTGGGAGCTCGGTGAAGACAACGGGAGATCCGGTGCCAACGCCAGTTCCGACAGCACCAGTTCCAAGGGGCGTGACGGTGGTTGTTACGGTGGTCGTATTAGAGTAGACGGGAAGCTCTGTGAAAGACACTGGAGCGCCAGTGCCAACAGCTGTGCCGGTACCGAGGATGAGCGTGGGAAGACCGCTGGTCGCGTTTGGATAGAGTGGGATTTCCGTGAATGAGGCGGGAGCGCCAGTGCCAAGGGCCGTGCCGGTACCGAGGATGAGCGTGGGAAGACCACTGGTCGCGTTCGGGTAAAGGGGAAGCTCTGTGAAGGAAACTGGAGACCCAGTGCCAACGGCTGTGCCAGTACTGAGAATGAGTGAGGGGAGACCGGTCACGTTCGGGTAGAATGGTAGCTCCGTGAATGAAACTGGAGCGCCTGTGCCGGCGGCTGTGCCGGTACCGAGAGGCAGTGCAGGGAGACCGCTGGTCACGTTGGGGAAGAGCGGGAGCTCTGTGAAGATGATAGAAAGACCAGTACCAATACTGACAATGCCAGTGGGCATAATAGTATAGGTGGAGGTGCTGTTAGGGAACAACGGAATCTCAGTGAAAGCTGCAGTCGCGTTGGAAAGTCCGGTACCAGTGCCCATCGGTAACGGGGCGAGGGTCGCAGTGACCAAAATAACACTCGTCATATCCAGACTGATAGTGGCAGTGCTGTTGGAAGGCAAGCTGGTTCCAGCTCCAGGGAAGGGGATGGCGCTGAATTCATCCGTGATTTGTACGGCTGTCGGGAGGGGACCGGTGGTCGAGTTGAGGAAAGCTGGCGATGAGAACACTGGATCGGGCAATGTGACGTTGATAGCAGTGGTCATTGGGCCTACAGGAAGAATCGATATCTCGGCGCTAGGGGATGACGTAGCAGTGGTCCCACTGACAGGAGACAGGTCAGACGTTGCAGCTGCACTTGTAGGTGTGATAGAAACCGATGGTTCCGATGGAGACTCGTCGTCGTCGTTGTCCCAACCGAAGAGACGTGCGAAAAAGTCTCTAATCACTTCCAATCCGTTGCGGGACCTGAAAGCATCTTCAACTTCTCGGAAAACGTTGCCATCATCGTCACCCACGCCAGAACGAAGAGCTTCTGAAACCTCCGCTGGGAGCTGGTCATCGTGATTAATGGGTGTGCGAGGATCTAGCACCTGGTGTGGAAGTGCTGCCGCGTTTACAAAGGTGCTGACAAGCAAGACTGTGGTAAGTAACTGAAGAGCGGCTCGGGAGCAGGAAGGAGCCATCATTATGGGCGCAGAACAAAAAAGATAAGCGAATGACTGATTGCCCGTGGAGAGAGAGTTTCAATCTCGTCGATAGGGCTTTGGTATATATGTCAGATAAGCAAGGGATATGGCAGATATCGCGAGGTGGCTAAGGGAGGAATGAGTGAACCGAAACAGCTAGACAGGCCCCAACCATTCGGGCAATAATTCGCATGACAGTGTTGAGGATCGAGAGGAGGGTACTGGAGATTGGAGGTTCGTTGTACAACCGCCAACGCGCTTTTCGCATTCCTTTGCTAGGGATCACCAACGCCACCTGCCACTTTCATTCCACGTTCAACTGTCATGCTTTCCACATGTCGCGTTCGAATCTTGAAATAGCACCGATAACGAGACGAGCCCTCGAATGAAATTGAGTCGTTGAGCTGTCAGGCAGAAAGCATAAAGTCACTATCTGATCATAGTGATGGATGTGAGCGCTGCATGAAATGAATAGCCTCCCTTCTAAAGCTCTTGCTCTTCTCGGTCAGCCTTGCTTCTTGTGGAGACGAGACCACCGTAATCATGCCAAGTAAGGCCTGTACCCAAAGCAGCGTTATAGGCAAGCTGCTTATGATTGAGCTTCGGCGTCTTGCTGTGCATGTGCCGCTCCGACGTTGTAATATCGATTGAAGTTGCCGAGGGTGGAAGCGGATTCAAGATTTCCTCAGGAGTTACTGGAAGCGGAATAGGTCGCGTTCCTTCCGCCACAGCGGCTGTTGTATGCATGGGGATACAGTCTGGACTCTCCAGCAATACCACGTGCGCATTTGATGGATCAGGTAAAGATCCCATTTGAATATCTTCGGATTCGGCAAAGTTGTCCTTGCCGACATTGAGCTGTTTGCACCGTGCGGTCGGATCTGCTGCCACCTCAATATCCTCGGCCTTCCTCTTAGCGATCATGGGAACGCGCTCTGGTATATCAGCATCAACCACGCCATTGTCAGACACGTCCATATCGCTCCAAGATCCAGAGTTGTCACGTTTGAAGATCTTCTCAGCTTTCTGCCTGCGGTCGTAGACCTCCATGAGTTCAGCATCATGGCGAAAGGCATTGCCGAAGCAAAGATCCCCAAAGAGACTGCGCATACTGATTTCTGGTGTCCAACATTTATTATCAATGGTGCATGGATAAAGGTCTGAAGGCCTGAAAGCTGCTACCAGGTGGCGCAACTCAGAGTAGGACGAATGCCGCGAGTATGGAAATCGTATACTCTTGTTCTGTGGTTGCTCGACAATTGGTTCGCTTGAAACGCGAGAGACCAGGATGGATACCAAGTCACGTAAGGACGGGCGGTTCAGGCTGTCTTGACTTCGATTCCGCAATTGTAAATCAACCCCAAGCTTGCTGGCTCCCTCTTGAAGGTTTTGTTCGAGCAGCGCAAGAACTTTCGTACAAAGCTCTTTGTCCTCGATTGAGACTGAACATAGCTCCATCAGTTGACGTATATTCGCCACATCACCAGTTTCTATCACTTCCTTTTGATCGAGATCACCCTGGCCACCTCCAGCACCAAGCTCAGCAATTTCAGCACCTCTGGTACGTGTGATGATTGGGAAAATGTGCACCACTTTGCCACTCTCATCTTGATCCATAACCCGACAGCCCATTCCGCGTTCACAGCTATGTATGCGTACGGCCTCTTGAGATGTCAAACATCCAGGTTGGACATGGTTTCCATTCCTGAATCCACACAATGCAGGGGCTTCTCGAATTTCCTGACCGGATTCCCGCAGCAAGCGATTGTCGGAAGGTACATTCAAGCCAGTATTTGCAAGCTCCTTCCGAGTCAGTGTGGACAAGGAGCCGTATATACGTGATCTATAGTCGTCAAGATGGATCCGTGATTTGAGGAAATTAGAAAGTGCTATCCAAACATTCTCATAACCGAAAGTCCAGGCATGAAAGTAAAATATTGTATCGTCCGAGTAGCTGCTGATTTTAGCTGCCCATAATCAGCCACACGGTTTGAAGTGTAAGCCCTTATCCCAAAGGAGTCGCGCTTACCTAGTAGTTCTCTGATACCTTCTGCCTTGCCTGGAAATTCTCGATAGGACTCACTCTTCGTTGCGAAGGTAGTGTCCAGATACATGCAATCAAGTCGTCGAGGCCCAAGCGTATATGGGAGTAACAGAGGATTTTGTACCAGTGAGTTCACCCACCAGATCTCAGCTCGAATATCACCTGTGTACAAGATTGCCTTGCCATCACCTTCAATCAAAAACATGACAGCGCCAACACAGTGATTAGCATCGATACACGTGACCCTTATGATGTTTCCAGGGGCCAGCTCAATGGTCGTTGGCGTATCTAGAGGAAGCGGTTTGGCCAACCTCCGCATGCACCTGTCGTATGTAACATTGCGGCTTTCCAGAACTCCCTTGGCAAAATTGATACGATAATGGTACTTCTCTAGCCGAAGAAGGATCTGTACAGGACGTCAGTGGAATCAAGGATAGGATTTGCGATCTCGAACATAGGGATTCGACAATTTGCGTGATCAAGGCTGGACCTCAAAACGTAGATAGGGTGGCTATCAGTCGCACACTGAGCAAGGGATAAGCTCTCTAACTCACCTCCCTCGTTGCAGCCGAACAATACACAAACGGGGCCCTCAAAGACTCGAGGCCTGTCAGATGATCGGAGTGAACATGGCTGAGAAAGCACGCCAAAGGCGGCTTGTGCTCGGCTTGCTGGCGGAAATAGTCGATGCGAATTCTCGGGAACTCTGCAACTATCCCGCGGAAAGTAGACATAGGGCTGGCAGAGACAGTTCAGGTGAGGAAAACATGTCCAAGATTGCGTGAGACCTAGTTCGTAGTGATCAGAGGGATGGATGACCGCGAGGATGGGTTTGTCAAAGGGAAAGTGCGGCGTCCAACCTTCAAAGGGCGCGTTCCAGGTTAGCGGTACTTGCGACAAATTAGGAAAGGTCTCGTGCACAGACCTTTTCTCGGCCCCTCGCGACTTTCGTGTCCAGTCATGTGCCGTGCTAGTAGCGAAACATTCACTCACTCACTCACTCACTCACTCACTCACTCACTCACTCACTCTATGAGCATTGGAGTGCATCAGTATATGCAATAGTGTGCACGACCTCGACCAGCTCTACATGGTGTCACTCCAGAAGCACCCCCTGCGAAACATTTCGATGCTGGGTAGAGATGAAGACACTTTAGTGACGACCCTCCCATGTGGTTATTGTCTATGTTGTCTGCTCTGTTCTTGATGAATCCTATATCACAAATACATCGCTAACCTTTACTACCTGGCCTGTCGCGATACTCTTGTTTGCGCATACACCCGTCAGTATCGACAATGCCCCATCGACATGCGTCGCAGCCCTCATATCCTGATTGATCTCCGCTCCCTGTTCACCGAACAAGTCTGCTAATAGCACTTCGTCGCCGCCTCCATGAGCTCCTACGCTGTCCGGAATCTCAACATCTTGAGGTTTCTCGAACAGCTTTCTCAACGTGATGGAGCGAGTCTCTAGGCTTCCCTCCAAAGACTGATCACCGCCACTGTTCACGTAACTGTTCTCCACGACCTCCATTTCCAACCGCCCGCCAGTGCCATTAAAAGATACGCGGAATCCTTCCCAGGGTGCATAGGCCGTGAGCGAGTACGTCAGCACGGCACCGTTCTTATACCGTACGAGAAGATTCATGGTATCCTCAATGCTGATTCCATCTCCAAAGACGCTCTGGTCCCGGTAGTACGCATCTTCATGTTCCGCATCCAGATACATTCTCTTCAGCTTCTCGTTTGTCTCCATGTGCAGCGCAAAAGGATCATTCTTTGCCTTTTCACTCCCGTGTGCGCGGGTATAAAAGTCTGTCACACCCCTTTTCTCCGCATTCTCACGACCGTAGAACTTCAAATCACCCTGTGCGTAAACTGTCTCGGGGCTCGAGTTGAGCCAGAAGTTCACCAGGTCAAAGTGATGCGTACTCTTATGGACTAGCAGACCGCCACTGTTGCGTTTGTCGCGGTGCCAGCGTCGGAAGTAGTCGGCCCCATGAGAAGTATTCAGCATCCACTCAAAATGTATACTGGTCACTGTGCCAACGGCGCCGGAGCGCAGGATCTCCCAGACCTTGGTATTGTGTGGTGCATAACGGTAGTTGAAGGTGACGCGTACTTTCTTGCCAGTCCTCTCGACAGCATCGAAGATCTCCCGACATCGAGGGGCATCAATCGTCATGGGCTTCTCGGTCACCACATTGCATCCCAATTCCAGAGCTCTTACGACGTAAATGTTATGCGTCCGGTCGATAGTTGTAATGATGACTTCATCTGGTTTTGTCTGCTCGATCATTCGATCAAAGTCTGCAGCCTTGAAGGTAGGCACTTTTGCATGGCCGAGAGCTTGTAATTGCTCGTTTGCAAAATCCAACCGCGTTTGGTTTGTGTCACATAATGCTACTACAACTGATGTATCTTTGTAGGCCGTTGCTATTGCAGAGTAGAAAAATGAAGATCGGCCTCCCGTGCCGATAAGGGCGTACTTCTTCTGCTTCGATTTCGTCTCTGCCATGCTGCTTTTTAAGAATCAAGAAGTCGGTTCAAGGTTGCCAACGACCAAGATACCAAGCTGCAGCCACTGCTTAAGAAGGAAATCGTCCCACGGTATGACTTCGGGTAATGCGATCCCGCTAAACCCCCTCGTTCTCGGCGGATGATGCTCCGAAACCTACACAATCTCGTCGATCATGAATTTAGCCGCTGGTTCAACAGTAAGCACACCTCTCACGACAGGCCCCACCATGTCCAACCCCGTGGGGAGAGCGAATTTATCCAACGACGATCTACTACCTTGATGCGGGGAGATCATTGCAACATGAAATTCATAGATCAGTGAGACCAGCATGTGGCCGGGCCTCATTCCTTCGACGTTCATACGTGGACTTTCTCCCGTACAGCAACCTGTTCAGGCATCGAACCATCACGTGGTTAGGATCCTTTTCTTATCCCAAACCTTCGGTTTACGGTATTGGGACATGGATTATGAGTGATAAGTGAGGGGCCCCAGAGACACCGTCTGGACACAGCTCACCAACACTTTCCGCGAACATGACGACCCCAGGCAACACCAAAGATGCCATTGAGCATGTCGAGCACATTACGCCTGTACGCAATATCGTGAAACCAGACACAGCTGCTCAATTCCTAGCCAATGCCCATGTTGCAAATGCATCGTCCTTCACGTATGAGGAAGAGCGGGCGGTGCTACGGCGCATCGACCTCCGCGTCCTCCCCCTCCTCCTGGGTGCCTACTTCTTCCAACAACTCGACAAATCCTCTCTCTCCTACGTCTCTATCTTTGGTCTTCAAGCTGACGCCAAGCTCGTCGGCCGTCAATACTCATGGCTAGGCTCTATTCTCTATCTTGCCCAGCTCGTCATGCAACCTCTCGCAGCCTTCATTCTCGTCAAGCTACCCACTGGAAAAGTAATCGCAGCCGCCATCTTCCTCTGGGGCAGCAGTCTCGCCATCATGGCCGCATGCACGGATTTCCCATCCCTCCTCGGTCTCCGCTTCGTCCTCGGTTCCTTTGAAGCAATGATTGCCCCCGCCTGCGTCGCTACCACGACCATGTGGTGGCGTCGCAGCGAGCAAACGTTACGCACTGCCTACTGGAACGCCATGAACGGTGTGACTTTTATTGTCGGCTCGCTATTCACCTACGGACTTGGCCATATCCACAGCGAAACGATGTTCAAGTACCAAATCATCTTCCTCTTCTGTGGTCTTCTGACCGTCGTCTACGCCTTCGTTGTCCTGGTCTTCATGCCAGATTCCCCGATGAAGGCAAAGTATCTGTCCGAACGCGAACGCATCATTGCCGTTGAGCGGCTCCGCGCCAACCAGATGGGCATCCAGTCTGGCGACTGGAAATGGGAACAGGTCTGGGAAACGCTGATTGACTTCAAAACCTGGTGTTGGTTCATCGCCATCATTGCCATTTCCATTGCCAGCGGCGGCATCTCGACGTTTGGAAACCTGATCATAAGAGACTTTGGGTATACCAACTTTCAATCGATTCTATTCAATATCCCCTTTGGCGTTATCCAGATCGTTGCCATTCTCGGATCGTCGTACGGTGCGACGAGATTCAAGCAAAAGGGCCTGGCGATTTCGCTGGTCGCTATATTGCCGATTATCGGCACAGTCATGATGCTCACGGTGCCTCGCAAGCACAAGGGCGCCTTGTTATTCGGATACTACCTCGTGAGCTGTCTTGCCGCCATCACGCCCATCATTTATACATGGCACGTGCAGAACACGGCGGGCGATACAAAGAAAAAGTGCACGTCGGCCATGGTGTTCATCGGCATGTGCACAGGCAATGTCATTGGGCCGCTACTGTACTCGGTCGACGATGCGCCACTATACCGACCCGGGCTGATATCTAATCTCGTCATGTTCATTCTCGTGGCCATTATCGCGATGCTGATTCCCATGTACTTGGCGCTGCTTAACAAGAGGCATGCGAAGAGGAGGGAGGCACTCGGGAAGAGTGCGGTGAGGATCGATGAGAGTATGCTGAAGAAGAACGAGATGGTGCAGGGTAAGGGCGTCGAGCTGGAGAGCGGAGAAGTGGAAGGTGGACGGCAGGAGCGAGATTTAGGATTCTCGGATTTGACGGATATGCAGAATGAAGATTGTGAGTGTTCCCTTTTTATTTTGCCAGATTCTGGATTGGGTTGTTTACTGACTTCCGCGTTAATCACAGTCATATACGTTTACTGAGTACGCTGAATGGGTGGGCTGTAGATGTATCACTACCAGAAACAATCAATACTTCAATGTGCTTTACTTTGATTATGGTGAATACTACAGCCGTTGGGCCGCCTCATGAGACATGGCCCTCGTATCGGCTTATAATTTTGTTAAGGAGGGCCTGGACGGCGAACTGTCCTGCAAGTTCAAGTGGGGAAAAGAGTAAGTTCGATCGTTAGTGAAGACATGACGGCTTGAAATGAATCAATGCCTAGCTCGTGCGAGCAACTGCAACGGGCATGAAGAAATCCAGCCATAATCGGAGAAACATATTTGTGACTTATGCTGTGACTTGATCAGGTGAATGGAATTGAGACTTTCCAACCTTACTTGGGCCACATGGATTACTCTTTTCATTCCACAGCCACTGAATGAAATATATATTGGATTAGGACGATATGGCCAAGATAGCAAAACAAGTACTAGACGCGGCTTAGATATATAAGACGGGTGATGCGATGTTGTAGTCAAAAGTGAAAACTCTCTTGGGATGATATATACAGCCAGTCTCATTCGTTGTCTACCAGGTAGCCTCATCTGGTTTCCTTGCCTGATAGCTTCGTTAGCAATACGCCTGTTGTGATGAGGGACTAGAAACTCACCCTCAGAGCTCCCCTGCCTCCAAGTTCCACGTCCAGACCGTCTGGGAATGTCCTTGGAGCACTGATCTTGTCGGGGTAGACCATGCTGACGGCACCGCAGAGGCCCAGGACGGATGCAATGAAGGTACCCATCAACACGGCGCCCCAGCCTGGCGTAAAGTGGTTGTAGTCGTGCAGAGCCAGAACACCCAAGATATCGTGGTCCTCGTGGCAGGGCTCGCCAAAGTTGCGGCGATCTTGCTTGTCCCACCAGTCGCCGTACGGGTCGCGGTTTCCACGCTTTTCAGCTGGCGGGTTGATGTAGCCGCCGTTCTGCAGACATCAGCATCCAACAACAGAACCAGCGTGGGATGCCATTTTCATAGTCTCACCTGGTTAGGGTCGGCGAGCTCAATCATCTCAGCGTCAGTCAGAGCTGTGCGGATCTGGGTGAACTGCGGTCGGGGTCGGGCTACTGCGGGGACAAAGGCTCGAGCCAGCGGGCGGGCCGCTACAATGCGCCGGGAAAACATGCTGTAGGGGCGTCAGGAAGCTACAGAATGGCGTGGATAGGGCAATGGCATACGTTGTGGCGCAAAGGCGGGTGAGGGAGCGATGCGTGATGAGGTTGGAGTGTCGTTGTCGCAACCGCGGCGTCCATGGATGTCAGCGCACCGTCACTGAGGTTGCCAAGACCGACCTGTTGTCTAACCGTATTGGGCTGAACGATGTCACAACATGGACGCGCCGCTTGTTCTAATGTATCGGGCATACGGTATTGACAAAAGCTCCAACGAATTGGCAGCCATGACAACCAAAATACCCTGAAATCTCTCTTCACAGGACAGAATAATATCGTCACCAAACTGTCGCGTGGACGTGCTTTCAATTGCTCTGTGGAGGATTTGCGCCCGTGCTTAGCGTGCCTATGGTAGAGTACTCTAGTAGCATCCTGACATTACTCTAACGTCGGCTCTTCGAGTTTTGGAGATCTCACAACACGACACAGCAAAATCACTTCATCAGCCCGCATCTGCCCAACGCGGACCCTAATTCGGAATCTGACCCCATCACCGTCATCCCCAGACTCCAGCCCATCTTTTGATACCATACTTGGGCCAATATATGTCGATTTGGCAGTGCGCCGGGTGGTCTCCAGGCTTCCTAGGCCTCATCCCTCGCCCTTCCTGAATGGACCAAGTCACGCCCGCGCACCGCGACATTGACATCGACCCCGCCGACGCGCCCGACGCTTGCTGCGAGCCCGACACACGACCGAATGGCACGGCGACGCAGACGGACACGCCTACACTGATCAAACAAGAAGAAGAACGCTCACTGCCTCCCAGTGGCGACGATGGTGGTGGTGCCGTCATCGAACGACCGGCCAAGCGGCGCAGGGTGGAAGAGACAACACCCCATCGCTCCCTCTCACGCGCTGTATCGCCACCCTGGAAGTCATTCTCTGCCGAGGGGCCTACGACGGTGTTTGAAAATGGCGTCAGGAAGTCGTCACGCGTCAACCGCGAAACTGCACCGCCAACGCCTGAACCTGTAAAGCGGAACTCGCGCCCCACAGCCAAGGCAACACAGACGAATGGCACCCCCAAGAATGGCGTCAAGCGGGAAGCGCGCAGTGCATCGGGTGTAGCAAAGGCCAAGGCAACACCGACGCTTGCGAAGAAGGCATCGACTGCTTCGCTGGCCACGCCGGCGCGCAAGTCGGAGCGGCAACGAAGGGGTGCTGCCTCCGCACAAACCTCGTCTCCTGCCTCACCTGCGCACCAGAAAAAAGGCGTCTCGGAAGATACTCGCAAGCGATCGGCCCGCTCTCGTAGAACACGACAGGCATCGCACGATGACGCTGACCAAGACGACGGTGCCCCCGGCGCCAACGGCCATGATCCTGAAGCCGGTCTGTACGCATCGCCTGACGATTCCGCACCAGCACCACGCCTCCGCCTCAAGTTCCGCAAGCCCGATCCCCCGAATCGTCATCCACAGCACGCTCCGCCCAAGACCAAATACACTTCCATCGATGAGTGGCTGGTGCAAGACGATCCGCTCGAAAGTGAAGAGGCACAACGAATAACACATGACAAGGCACAGGAGGAAGCCGAGCGTCGCCTGCGGATTGTTGATGCCGCCGAGCATGGAGTCTTGAGCGAGGCAAGATGTAGCGTCTTCGCGCCAGAACCAGCACCAGAGCCACCCCTGCAATACGGCCATTGGGATCATGTAGTTTCACATGCGCTGACCTTCAACAAGTTACTCAAGGAGGAGAAGGTTGTGCATCGAAGGGTGGCGAAGACGCTGGCAAGAGAGGCCTACGAGTTCTGGAAGAACAAATTCAAACGCAAGAGTCAGGAAGAAATCGACCAGGAGGAGGCAGAGCGGCAAATTATACGCTATCGGCAGCTTGTAAAGGACGTCAAAGATGCATGGGGACTAGTCAAGGTGGAAATCGACAAGGAGCGTGTGGCGAAGTGGGAAGAAGAACAACTGCAGCTCGGGCAGAGGGCCATGGATGACATGTTTTTGCAGGCAAAAGAGATTTTGGGCCGAAATGTCAATGACGGTGCCTCCTCGTTGGTGAGCGACGACCGCGATTTCGATGGCGACGAGGACGAGTTTGCAAGCGCAACTTCAGACCTTGCTCGGTCTGAGAAGGATGATGATGTTATGTCGTCGAGCTCGGATAGCGAACAAGAAAACCAGGAAGATGAGGACGCCAATCTCACGGCCGAACAATTGCGTGCCAAGTACGAACGACTCCCAGATCTTCCTGACAGCAGTTCGGAAGTGGAGATGGACGAGAGCAATGACGAGCACGATGAAGACGAGGATGAGCAAACGCCAGCACCTACTCCGGACCCAGAACTAAAAGATGACCGTTTCACACACACCAATGGCGTGCACGAACACGAGGGCTCTGATGTGGAACAAAAGCCAGGGTACATCGATCCCGCTACCGTTGAGCTTGAACAGGTCGATGAAGCCTTACTTGATTCAGAGGATGAAGACAAGGCCTCTGGATCTGGTAGTGAGGCATGGTCAAGTGATGCCGAGTCGGAAGCTGACGACATGGACGATGACGAAACTACCAATTCAGTGGCCGAATCCAATGATGGCAGTGAAGGCGAAGATCTGGGAATGATGGGTTTTTTGGCTCCAAAAGACATTAAGAAACTGAAAGAGGCTGCCAAGACTGCGGTGAACGACGAAGACACCATGGATGTAGCGCCAACTGTCGAGCAGACTAACGGTCATGGAAGCACAACCGTGCAGGGACTCGAGAATGAGCTGCACTCCAATGGACATGCTCACCCTGATGCAGATGAGAATGAGTCTCGCGTAAATGGCGAGTCGGAGCGACCCAGAACACCGCAGTCTATTCAGAAATCCGAAGCATCACCCGAAGATAAGGTCGAACAAGAGACAAGTATCTTCCATTCTCGACAGACCTCAACACCAGCACGGACTGAAGTGCCCTTCCTCTTGCGTGGTACTCTTCGAGAGTATCAGCATGACGGACTCGACTGGCTCGCCAACCTATATGAATCCGAGACCAACGGCATCCTCGCTGACGAGATGGGTCTGGGCAAGACCATACAGACCATATCGCTTCTAGCATACCTTGCCGTACGCCGAGAAATTTGGGGTCCGCATCTCGTAGTGGTACCTACGAGTGTCATGCTCAACTGGGAAATGGAGTTCAAGAAATTCTTGCCAGGTTTCAAAATCTTGACATATTACGGCGACATCAATGAGCGCAAGCGAAAACGGATGGGATGGCGCAACATCGGCAAGGACATGTACAATGTGGTCATCACGTCCTACCAACTTATCCTTCAAGACGCGGCAGCTTTCAAGATGCGGCCTTGGCAGTACCTTGTCTTGGATGAGGCTCACAACATCAAGAATTTCAAATCGCAGCGTTGGCAGACGATGCTGAACCTGCGGACACAACGACGATTGCTACTCACAGGGACCCCGCTTCAGAACAACATTGACGAGCTTTGGTCGTTACTGTATTTTCTGATGCCCGCTGGCTTTGCTGGCGAAGGTCGAATTGCTGGTTTGGAAGAATTCACTATGGCTTTGAAGAACCCCACATCGCAAATTCTTGATCAAGGTCGACAACAGCTTGATGCCGAGGCACAGAAGATTGTCAAGAAGCTCCATGAAGTCCTCCGACCTTACCTACTACGTCGCTTGAAGTCCGAAGTCGAAAAGCAGATGCCTGGCAAGTATGAACACGTCGTGTACTGCAAACTTTCCAAGAGGCAACGTCAACTGTACGATGGCTTCATGGGACGGGCTTCGACAAAAGAGATTCTATCTTCGGGCAACTACATGTCCATTATCAACTGTCTTATGTCGCTACGCAAAGTGTGCAATCACCCTGACCTCTTCGAGACGCGAGCGATTGTCACGTCCATGGCTATGCCCAAGTCCGTTGCAGCTCAATTCGAAATCAAAGATCTACTCATCCGAAAACGGATGCAAGAAGGTATGGACGAAAAACAGGTGAATCTGGACGCTTTGCATCTACTATTCGCACGGCGTGAGCAAACCTCGAAGGGACATGCCATCCGTACCTACCCAATACGAGCAACGCGGCCGTTGAAGGATTTGATCGAGCGTCAGACACGTCGCCTCAACGAACCTTCAGCCACGAGTACATCCTCGCTGCAATCAGCAATGTCGGCGATGGCACGGCAGGAACAGGTCTCCGTCCGGGACCATCTGCAGACATGCTTGGAGCTGACTCGGTCGCGCACACAATTTCTGCCAATATATGGCAAAGATTGTATTGAAGCTGTGAAGGTGGATTGGCACGACTATACTTTCGGCGCTATCGAATCCGTAAAACCAAAGTTGGATCTCCTGCCTCCTACTAAGTATTCCAGGTCACAGCCAGTCAATCGATTTCAACCCAGCCCTCAATTTGGTCAGGCGCATGTAACTTACAAGAGCGCACAGCAACTCCCAGAAGAAGTGCCCCTCCTGCCAAAACGTGGCAGGCTAGGCTTCAGATCTCCGCGCTCTGTTGCTGTCAAGGCTACCTGGCTAAATGAGCAAATAACCCATTTCTACGACATGATACCAACCCTTGAAGAACGAGCCGAAGCTCTCGAGCCCCTCATCTCCCGTTTCACCTGCGTCACGCCCGCCGTCGCCGCCGAAGAACTCGTCCCTCTGTCTCTCTCAAAACGTAGCGTCGACCTCATTAGATCCTCTCCCTTAGTTCGCCAACGCGACCCCTTCCATTCCCCTCGCATCCGGCAATCCATCGCCTTCCCCGACAAACGGTTGCTCCAGTATGATTGCGGCAAATTGCAACGCCTCGCCACTCTCCTCCGGGATCTGGAAGCTGGCGGCCACCGCGCTTTGATCTTCACGCAGATGACAAAAGTTCTCGACATCCTTGAGCAGTTTCTCAATATCCACGGACACCGGTACTTGCGCCTCGATGGCTCTACAAAGATTGAACAACGCCAGATCCTCACCGACCGCTTCAATTCTGATCCCAAGATCCTCGCCTTCATCCTCTCGTCGCGATCTGGTGGACTAGGTATCAATCTTACGGGTGCTGACACAGTAATCTTCTACGACCTAGACTGGAATCCGGCCATGGACAAACAATGCCAAGACCGCGCCCATCGCATCGGCCAAACGCGCGACGTACACATATACAAGTTCGTCAGCGAGTACACCATCGAAGCCAACATATTGCGCAAGAGCAATCAAAAGCGTCTGCTCGACGATGTGATTATCCAAAAGGGAGACTTCACCACCGACACCTTCAACCGCGTGACCTGGCGCGACGCCCTTGACACCCAAACCCCCATCGACACGACCGACGAAGCCGGCGCGGCCATGGAACGCGTCCTCGGTGAAAAAGCCGGCCTCCTCGGCGACAGCCGCGTCATGGGCGCCGTCGAAGACACGGAAGACCTCACGGCCGCTTCACTTGCGCAAAAGGAAATAGTGGACGAGATCCAAGAGGACCAGGTGGATTTCAACGAGAGCTTGCAGGCTACACGTGCGACGAGTGTTGCGGGCGGTGCTGCTGGTGGCACAAGGGAGAATGCGGACATGCGCCGCGAGGGCGAAGAGATTGTGAGACGCCATGTAGACGAGTATATGCTGGCTCTGTACAGGGAGGAGTTTGGCAAGGAGGCTTGGCGCCCGCCAACGGATCGCCAGCGGAGAAATCGCAAGGGCCAGGATCCACATGTTAGGCATAGGAAGAGGAAGTATTGATTGAGTAACTAGTCTTTTATCTCATTGTACTACCTACTGCTACAAATCATTGGCTTCTCCAAGGTGGTTTCCTTGTTACTTTGGTTTTGCGTATAAAAGATTAAAATTTTGCGGTCAAGAGGCGGGGGTGCGTGGTATTCTCTGGGCGTCGGACAAGATGTTGGATGTATTTGTATATCTGGTGCTATGGGGTGAAGGTTTTCGTTATAGACTAAGTGGTGGGGTGGGGGATGGAGGGGATGTGTATTGCATGGGGCCTTTGCATGGACTGGCGTTTGGGCGAGGTGCGTACATGTTGTATGTTGTGCGTCTCTGCGTGTGTGTTGTCCATCGTGTGTATTGGCGTGTGTATGTGTGCGGTGTATGCCCGTCCCAGACGGGATTGACGTAGATGTGCTCGTTGGCCGCTGAGCGAGCAGGCAGAAAACATATGAATGTGGCCAGTCCTGTTCCAACACAGGCTTAGAAAGTAGATATCAAACTTGTAATAGATACCATGTAATTTATAGCAAAATTGTCTTTCTTCGCGGTGTTTGAATGTGTAATCATGTATGCGCATAAACAGGTCTAAACCAGGTGAATGGTATTGTACCATCATCGTGTGCTTGAAGATTTTGTGTCTGGCGGGTTAATGCCGGACGGAATGCTATTAAAATCCTGGATCTTGCAGCTCGTGTGCGAGGATATGTAGGAGACTTGCTTTTTATCTTCTCAATGCGATTGTGAGGCCAGAGTGGTAAGGGTACAGAGGCTGTTGTGTTTGATGAGGGCTGGGTATGTTTCTGCTTTTGGCCATACGCATACGCATGTTATCATGCTATTCAGAAACGACATCGTCTACGGTTATTATGTTACTATGCTTTTGATAGGATAGAAGGTGAAGGTGGTATGGAGAAGGGGCTTATGCGGGAAAGCAGTGAGGTGTTTAATAGCAACAGGATCCTCACACCCAAAACAACGTCAAGATAAAATCAGACGCTGAAACAAGCTTTCTCAAGCGTGTAAGAATCCATAAGTATTGGTACATTATTTAGTGGGTATCGAGGCGTAAGCTGGCATGAAGCATCTTTGAATCTCTAGCGTTGACATTGGGAGGGTACTCTACCTGCGGTGCCAGCTGCAACGACCGCTCTCCGCCTTCATCTATCCTACTATGATTCGATGGGCGTGACGACGCAGCATAGCGCGGGTTACATGTCCCATCGTACGGCAGATCCGGCATCGTGAAGGTGAAGGGACATTGAGAATCTGCATTGTCCCTGGGATATCGCATGGTCAACCAATTGGTAATGAGCATACACAGCACCACTGCCAACCAATTCATTAGTAACGTCGTGCGGTGTATGCCCGGCCGTGGGAGGGAGGGGAGGGGGGTTGGTGTCACTAACCATCGGTCATACACATGAGCAGACATATATGACTCAGAATCGCAGAACGCCATGCGAGGTAGATGATATTATTCGCCGCGGTTACCAGCAGAATCAAGCTCGAACCCACCACGTTTCTCACCAGCATAATGCGTATATTACTGCGCATACTCATTCTTCCCGAATCCGCCCTCCCCACTCTGAATATGCACCGTATACTGCTTAGCAGTGAGGCCTGTTCCCGCTCGCCACGCGCACCATGCGTGTGCCAGGACGTGCGAGGCGGATCTGCGGCTTTCAGTGCGGGGCGGAGCTGCCAGGCGAAAATGGCGGTTAGTAGGATGTTGGTGATGATGTCGAAGACCATGATGGCGATGGCGGCGTAGGGTTGCAAGCCGATTCTGCATTGGCCTGTTTTGGAGGAGAGCTCGGCAATGGGGTCTTTGAATTCATAGCCCAAGATAACGGAGAAGGGGGCTACGGTTGCAATGGTCCCCATTAGATAGATGGAGTCGCGTCGACGGTCTACAAAGGGCGCTCGCACAATATGGATACGCTCGAGGAGGAAGAGATATCTGTGTTGTTGTTGTTTTAGTGGCGTTTCTAGGAGCGGGAGCAAACTCAGTCGATATGTACGGTATGTTGAAACTTACAAGACCATCTTCGACGCGCCGTATAGTCCGATACAGAGCCAGATAGCACCATGGCATTGCGAATCTGTTTCCGCACCAAGGACAGCACTCTTGACGCCTATGGCTAGGATAAACGCGATACTAACGAAACCCTGTGTGAAGACCAGCACATCCGAGACCTTGGTCTCTGGCTTGCTACAAGCCACACGACCGAATCGATAGCCTAGCACATATCGCTGTCAGTGCATTTGCTGTGAGGCATGTACCGTAGGTATACCGGTATAGGTGGCGACCGGTGGTCATAGACTAGATCTTGACCTAACTTCTCCACACCAACACCAACACACGCGTGCAACTCACCTTGAACAGTCGCCAGCAAAAACGTATACACAATACACATCACCACCACCACCATGCGGTCCTTTGCTCGCTCACCCACCCGCGCTCCGGAACGATCATCGCTTCGACCGGGCGTCTCAGCAGAAAACGCAGCGCCAAGTGCTGGCGACGAAGCCCCCAGCAGCACAACGGCTAACGAGAGTGTGCGCATGATGCTCTGCCACACAACACCAGCAACAACATAGCCTTTACGCAAAACGTATAAAAAGAGGCCTTTTCCCACAAACGTAAGAAGCTTGATTCAAGAAGAAGAAAAAAAGAAGCAAAAAACCCACAATGTAAACGTCGCACATTGACCAAGGAGAAAGAGAAACTTCCTCCGTAATCCCACCCACCTCCCCCCCCCCCCTCTCCCGATCGACCCTCACAGTCTCGCCGAAAACAACACACACATATCATCCCATGGTATATTGCCTCACCCGCAGAACTTTATCCCACATAGATATCCCACACACGCCTACACAACTCCAGCAAAGCCCACCAGGGACCCAGTTTCTGTACGCACAAGACCTCGCGCCTAGCTCTGCACGCTGTATAGGTACATGCCAGTCCACAGCTCAGAAGTGCCGCCCTCCCCTAGTCCCCAGACTCCGGTTCGTACCTGAATGGCCAGACACGAGGCTGACACGTGCACTGGGCCTACCCGAGGGAAAGGTCAAACCGTCATGGCTCGTTTCGATTATCCCATCCATGCATCCATTTCTATATGGAGTTTGCCGGCGGACGGAACTTTGCACAATCGTTCTTCTGTAACGTGGGCGAGGGAGATGTCGGAGGTGGGAACGATAGGGTGGGGGAAGTGGGATCTGACCGCTGTTTTGGGGCAGAGAGAGGAAGACATATGATGGCCGTTGTTTGGGTGTGCGTCTCGGGCCGGTTTGGGGGGGGGGGTGGTGGGACCGAGGATGGGTGTGGGCGGGGAAGGGAGGGAGGGGGTTTACATATGTGATTGTGCTTGATGGGGATGGTTCTTTGTTATGTACAATATTGGTGCTGTGATAGGCACCGATGCAGGACCGTGTGGGGGTTGGGAGGTGTGGGTAGCTTGGGTACATGGTTTGATGGGAGGGTAGTAGTATGGGTTAGAGGGATGGGGTGAGCGTTGAAGCTTGTTGAAGTTATCGGGATCGTCGCCACGCGAGCTACGGTAGGTGTGCTGGTACCGGGACCTGAATCCAAGACCAACCAAACACTGCTCAACGGACCATCCACAACAAACCCTCACAATACGTCCAACCCGTTTCGCTCCATGAGAAGAAACGAGACTTTTGATGCCTGCATGCTCGTGCGGCTTACTATACCCACGCGGTAGTAATACCGTACCGTTTGTTACTCCATCCCCCACCATCACATGCCCGGACGGATCCCCACCTACAACGCGCCAATCAACATCAACTGCACAAAAATCCTTTGATAGGGAACACTTGATAACACAGCTTTGATTTGATTGTAAAAGAAACCCGACATGTCCTTGGTGGCGCACACGCATGGGGCGTGCGATTCCTTGGGTACCTACTTACTGGAGTACAAGAATGCAAGCGAATGGTTAAAAAAAGACAATCAAAGCGTATCTACATTCCCTTGACAAGGTTCCTTGACAGTTTAACGCAACCACACTGGGCACCGCTGTCTTTCGCATCAAGGCCACATCCAAGCGTGGGCATTTAGCACACGCAATGGCGAAAACATAGTCCAACATCGTAAACTCATGCATTGCAGTTTCTACACAGACCCCCCCCCCGCCACACACACACACAGCAGCCACATTGCTGTGCATAGGTAGATGAGCCCGCCGAATAAGGTGAAGAAGCTGGAATGTCTGGTATTCCTATGCTGTAGGCGCCGCATTGGGGCAAGTAAGACGCAGCATCACGACACAGCGTGCCCGCCATCATACCCGCACCAGACGAAAATTAACTCCCTCTCAAACGCCAACAAACCCCCTACAACGAATGCATCCTGTAACCCCACCCCTATCCCTATCCCCTATCCGAGCGAAGATGAAAAAGCACAGAAGATGCAAATATAAAGGTATCCATCACACACACAACCCATGAAGGCAAGCCGACAGTCAAAAAAAGAGAAGAATAATCAACAACCTAAGCGCACCCACATGATTGAAGAAAACAACTCCGCTAAATAAAAAAGTATGAGAGTAAGAGTAGAGATTAGAGACAAGAAAAGGAGAAAGGAGAAAAAAAAAGGGGGGTTTTAGTCAGGGGCCGCGCTTGTCCGGTAATGAAAGGGAAGAAAGAAAACTGAGGCGTAGACACGGAGCCTCGACTACTACCGTTAACTATCGTCGTGGCCCCGCGATGCCGACTCCACCAGTCATACGACCGCCACCGCCTGAACTGAGACTTTGCCGCACAATCATTTCTGCGGCTTGGGCGGCGGCCAGGCGTTCCTAGTGGGTAATTATTAGCTGGATTGTCCATTTCTCTTGTAACAGAGTCTTGTAGAATATCGACATGCCGTGAAATGGAAGAATGAACATACCTTTTGCCTACTACGATCTCTCAAGTACCTCTCAGCCTCGGGTCTCATCCTCAGAATCCTCAGAATCATATCATCATTCGGCTCCGCCTGGGCTTCCTTCCTCTTTTCCTCCTTGGCCTTGCGCATGGTGCCCAGATTGCGACTCAACATGATAGTCTTGTGTTTGCGCGTCGGCATACCCACGAGTCCTGCTGCGCCGCCAAAGGAATGTCCGAGGTTCGGGGGCGCAGACTGGCGGTTCAGGCGCTGTGCAGTTTCTTGTTGACGCCGTGCGCTGGCTGCAGCCATGGATTCGCTCGTGCGGATCAAGTCCTCTGTAGCTTCAAAGTAGAAGAAGTTTAGGTTTTGCAACTCGTGGTACTTGGGTGATTTGAGGACGTCCATGGGCACACCTTCGACATTCCCTTCTTCGTCCGCTGCATGGAAGAAGTCGAATAGCATCTTCAGCCACTTGAAGACGATATCTAGTTCCTGCTGCGTGAGCGGCCGTTGCTGGGACAATTTGTCAGAGAGAGGAGGCACAAGCAGCGATTCTATCGTTGCCAGGGCTTCTTTCCAGAGGCGCGTCATAACCATAATCATAGCAGCGTCGGTAAGGGTTTGCTTCATGATGGCAAAGTTTTCGTCAAAGTAGGTGAAGAGAGGACCGAGGGCTTGGGTTATGTCGGCTTGTGTAGGACCTTGGGCAACGGATTGGGGGCGAGTGGCGCGAAAGTAGGAAGTTACAGAGGCCACGGTCATGCCGCGGCTGAGCAGGGCTTTGAGGGTACGGCGGGAGAGGGTTTCGTTGATGAAGGAGGAGAGCTGAGAGAGTTAGCAGGTTGGATAGATGGTGTCAAGTCATGGACGTACTTTGTCGGTGATCTTGCGTGTCATGTCTCGTTCGGTCCTCTTGAGGGTTCTGAACGATTTGCCGAAGTAAAATTGGATGTCGTCTCGCTCACCTTCCATACTAACTCGTAGTAGGAGGCGGCCTTGGGTGTCGAGATCCAGCCAGTACTCGCGAGGCATGTAGTCTCGGAAGTGTGATGGATCTAATTTGAGCGAGGTCCGACCGACGCAGTCATGATCTCCTAGGGTGTCCCAATCCCAGATTGTAGCAACAATGTTCAACGGGCCGTTCGTGGTGATGTCAATGGTTTCGTCCCACCGCGGGTTCAGGCTACCATAAATAACACGCGTTTTCGCTAGGCGCTTTTGGTACTCGTCTCCCAGAACGACGTAAGGATCGCTGAGGCCATTCATGTCACAAGCCTTGAGATCTTCAGCTTCAATGATCTTAATCGTGAAGACGAAGTTGTTGTTTCGGCTACGTTGTGCCGGTGCCGGGGTGTTCTTATGAATTACTTCCGCACAAGCATCTACGCCAATCTCACGCTCCAGTTTGTCTAGCTGCTGCATCGCATACTCAATGTTGTTGAGTTTGACAAGCGACTAGGGCTGTTAGCATGGTACATTTGCAGGCTCATACAACTCACCTCTGGGTAGAATTGAAAAGGCTCCGCCCTTTCCTTTTGGTTGTACATGTCTTTTGCCATGGATATCCACTTCTCTTGTCTTGTCTGGCGCATGGCAGCTGCTTGCTCAGGTGTCAGGCGGTCCATCTCCTTGGCGAACTTCTGCTCCACGAGCTCGCAGTATCTCGCCAGCGCAATACCAATCGACTTGGATAATGCTGTCATAAACTTGGCGTACTGGAGGTCATTATCCCAATTCAGTGAGACAATCTGCTCGATACTTTGATTAAATGAGCGAAATATGTCAACGACGGAGACGCTATGTCGTTCTTCATCGGTAGGTATGGGATTCTGCGACTGGATTTGAAATGTGTCGGCCTTGAAGGCGTTCTCTACCCAGCCAATCAGATTCTGGTCAGTCATTTCGATCCATCTCCAAACAAAGTCTTGCAGTAGCCCCTCGATGTTGAAAGCAAACTTCCTATTAGGGAGTGCATCGCTGTGGATGCGCCGTATCTCGACCAGCTCTTTATAAAGGTCGAATCCGTCCTGCACAGGCACTTCTTCGTTCTTACTATGCGCCACGTCCATGATGCGAGCGACCAAGTCTCTTGCATCTGAAGCGTAGGCAGGGAACATTTCTTCAACAAGACACATCATTGGACTGACGCCCATGATCTCTGGATTTTTGCGGTATCGCTTTTGTATCCGTTCGCACAGCTTGACCACCGCACGTCCCAGCTCGATGACGTGGTAAAACTCCCATTCTTCTTTGGTATCAGGAATATGCTTCGCAAGTAAGTCGCGGTATACGTCGCCAGCCTTTTGCCTCAGCGCCACCCGTAGCTGCTCGGTGAATTGATCCATGTCTTCCTCTGTGCCAGGAAAAGTTGGGTCATCGTAGATGTGGCTCTCTAGGATGTACATGACGGGCCCTAGTGATGGAGGCTTGGCATCATATACGTACATCATCAGCTCAAAGAGTTCTCGCAAGAGAGTTTCGTGTAGGGACATCAAGATTTGCTGATTGAGAGCATAGTCGTGCACTGTCCATTTTGTCCGATCGAACAGGTTGTCCTGTACAGGAATGTAACTCATTCTGTTGGATTTCTTATCTGGTGGTGGTGGTGGCTCTTTGACATAGTTGAAGGCGGCATCCAGAGTATCCAAATCAATCTCTTGATTGACGTACTTTTCCCGAATGACGTCCATGAAGAGGATAGAACGAGAGAAATGAGGTATGCGCCAGCGCACTGCAATCTCATTGAGAAGCTCTACAGATTGCTTCGACAACAGCTTCGTTGAGGGTGTCTCGCTCGTCTCGTCATTTGCGTTTTGGCTGGCGTCTGCTAGATCGTATGTCAATGCTTCCTTCACTACGGCGCGATAGTAGGCACGAGGGTCTGATGGGATGAACGAGTACGATGTGCCGTCACTCGAATCATCACGAATGTTGAGTTGGCTCATGTCCACCGGTTGATCAACCACGTATGGCGAGCCAGCCTCCGAGGATTGTGAGCCCTGTCTTGACGAGTCGGCGTATCCATGATCTAGCGTCGGATGGGGTTTGAACTGCGGCACAGAGCCTCCAGGCGAACTCTTGGCCAGCTCAGGATTCGACTGGAGGATGGCAAGGATCATTTGCGAGAGGTCAGGAATCTCCTTGTCCTTCCACGCCTCGTACGCCTCGTCGAGGTCAAAGTCGTCGCTGTTCAACGTCTTTTGGCTGTTCAGGCTGAGGTGGGCCTGATATGTCTTGAGGTCCTGCAGAGCTGCCTTCTCTGTCCACACGGCTTTGTATCGGTTGATGTCTGCTTGTACATCCGAGTAGGCAATGCCGAAGATGCGCGATACCACGAGAACTAGTGGCATATCTTTGACCTCGTAGGTGCGTGGAATCTCGACTTCGACGGTGGTGCCGCCTTGTCCGCCGTTCCGCTGGTTCTCCGAGGCGAGATCCTGATCGTGGACCAGGAGCTTCTTCTCCATGGTCGTCAGTCTCTGGGTGAGCTCTGGCCTTTCCCTGGTCCAGTCATTGTCCTTGAGGGTCGAGCTGATGAGTCGCAGGAAGAGGGCGACATGTCGGTCGACCATGAGCTTCCAGCTGTCGTCGCCCGGAGGCTTTCCTTTTTGCAGCTCCTTGGTGGCATTGGAGTAGAAGATCAGCAACAGATCCTCGACTCGGCGGTCCTTGTCCATGTTTTTGCGGAACGAAGGGTCCTTGAAGGCATTGAGGAAGACGGCAAAGGTGCGTTTGACGGTGGCGTCCTTGTACTCTGGCATGCGCTCCACGCCCATGAGCACTTTGGTGATGCGCTTGTCCAGTTCGCCCATGAAGCCATGGGGGAAGCGAGTGCTCTTGGAGTCGCGAATCAGCGAGAAGTCCTTGAGGAGATCATTGACCGAGGTCGAGGAGCGCTGCACGGCCTTGGGAGCGGCCGGCACATGCTGCACCCGTTTCTGGCGCGGCTGGAGGAGATATGCGAGATATGCGGCGCGCAGGGCGTAGAGGTACGCATCTTGGGCAGGGACGGGGCGTTTGTTGCGGGCGGTCGAAGAGCCCCTTCGCTGCAGACGCTCGCGGGCCTGCAAGCTGTTGATGCGGCGATTGCTTCCTCGTGCGCCGTCCATGGCTTGAGCGGGCGTGGGAGGGCGGGGAGGGGGGGGGGTTGAAGAATCACTGCAGGCGTGTCTTGGGCGATTGTGAGGCCGACGTTGGGCACATGTCCAGCCCCGGCGGGCGGTGGTGTGTTCGGGGGTGGTGGGAGAGGGGAGAGGGGAGAGAGGGGACTGGGGTGTTTGTGTACTATGCGCGTCTCGTGGCTGCAGCGGGTCGTCCCTCCTCTTCCGATGCCTGCAAGTCCACTGTGGCTTCTTTTTCTTTTTCTTTTTCTACTTCTTCTTCTTCTCTTCTTGCTATCTTTCTTCCTATTCCTCCTCCTCTTGCATGGGCAACGTCTATTCTTTTGCCTTTGCTTGTCGTAGGGTTGACAATGGTTTGATGCTACTCTAGGAAGCACTTGTGTGGTGGCAGACAGGACGGGGACCTTTTTTTGGTGGCGGAGTCTCCACCGTACTGCGTCACTCGTTCGTGGCCAGGGATGTTGTCAGTGTGTCAGACCTGGCTCGCTCACGAGCATGTCGTGTTTATACGACGGGACGACCAATTGTCTAGATAGTAGGTTTGAAACAAGGCTTTGATTATCAACCTAGAAAGTACTGCAGTACTACCTTACTAGTCCTATCCTGCTGTTTCAGATGACGACTTGTCGCAGCCCTATGGAAATTTGGATCAGAGCGCAGTCCTCGTGCTTCCACAAAGAAGATAGCTGCTGCCACCATGTTATTTCATGTCATCTCATCGAAGAGGGCTGCAAGTGCAATCTTTGTCGCAGCCGCCTGTTCATGTTCCCTCCAAAACAGCACGGCTCTCCCGTGTTGCCCCCACGGTACAAGCAACTCCAAGCAGCAAATGGACGAAGAGTATTCAAAGCATTCACAGTCTTCGCAGTCTTCGCAGTCTTCACAGTCTTCACAGTCTTCACAGTCTTCACAGTCTTCACAGTCTTCACAGTCTTCACAGTCTTCACAGTCTTCACAGTCTTCACAGTCTTCACTTGCTCTCAAGACTACTTCTCAACTACTGCTGGCTCTACCTAACAAACCTAGTCCAGCCCAGTCGCCTGATCTACCTAGCGACTGCGCTTGACAGGCCGAGTGCATCATCACACGTGCATTTGCAAACGCCCACCTGCACCTTCACTCCCAGCACTGCAGCCTTGGAACACACACGTCCCAACCATGCATCCTTTGTGCAACCGGAGAAACCCTTTGATCGCGTCAGCCAAATTGCGCATACTCGCCCTGCACTTGGTCGCATACCTTTCTACTGGTATGCCGCTGGAAGGTTCGGCCCGCTATGTGGTTCGCTACCGTCACATGAAGGAAGCTGCGCATGGTCCTTTGGTTACCTCACCTTGCAACCACCATCATGCCATGTTCATAGCGACCCCCACCACCTAGCCAGCGTGGACAATCCAGGAGACAGCCAAAGAGGAGGAAATATAATCAATCCACACCCTGCAGTCCCGACCAAACTTCCTCGACAAGTCCCATCCGACAAGAAGAGCATGTCACCAGGAGATTGCGCTGTGAATGGTTGGCGCTGACAGCAAGCTTTGGACTAATATCCTTCAAACACGTTCAATTTACCAAAACTCTCGACCCTCTCATCGTCCTTGGAGCCGATTCGGCGCATACGCCACGCCCAACACATTGCGTAAACCCTACGCGTGCGCACCAGACTCGACGCCCGCAGAACGCTTCCCCAACTCGAGGTCGTGGTCGACTTGCCTACCATGCCAGCCTCGCAATCCCCTGGCGCCAGCGCAGCAGAGCGTCCTCGGCTCTCCGACGCACAGAAGAAGGAGAACCACATCCGCTCTGAACAAAAACGCCGCGAAGCCATACGCGAAGGCTTCGACCGCCTCGCCGCTATAGTGCCCGGCATGGAGGGGCAAGGACGCAGCGAGGCTGTCGTCTTGGAAGCCACAATCAAGTACATGAGGGAGAAGATTGTAGAGAGGCAGGAAATTATTGCCAAGGCGAGGGAGAAGGGCATCGACACAACGGGGTGGGAACTACCGGATGAGACGTTGAGAGCGTGTGAGGCGCAGCTGAGACGGCAGGAGGAGGAGGACAAACGGACGGGTGGCGGGGACGAGGGAAACAAGTCGTAGCAACGACTGTGTAAGGAAGTGAATGCGCAATATCCCTCGCTTCGCCCTAGCAGATGCATCTGGCGTTGTTGTATTCACCATGATACCCTGGTTGGTAGTAATCAACAAAACCATTGACACCATAGTGACTTCTCCGCTTAATAACCTGCTTGGGAGTAACCAACAATACCATCGCTATCACACCATATTCTCCACTGCATCTACCGCCTACAAACCCACCACGCACACGCCTCCGCCTCTGTCCTCGCCCTTTCCCACAGCCAGCACAACCACACCTCGGCATCGTCCCAATCAGGCTAAACCCACGACCCTGGCATTCACCTGCGCAGGACCCATACCTTATCGATAAGACCCGAAAATGTTCCTCCCGTGCCCCAACACGCGCCAAATCACAAGATCCAACGAAAAGAAGTGCATGATATTCCCAGGCCCTGGATAACTCATGGCTTTCAGCTTCGGGTTCTCGGGCGACGATATAGAGCGAGATCCGAATGATGTGGGCGACTCAACACACCAGGTGGATTTCGAAGGCGGTGACGATGCAGCGCCGAGTCTTGTGCCGGCGAGGGTTTGGGGGTGGGATGAATTGGTGGGTTTGCGTCTTTTGTTTAATGAACTTGTGTCTCTGTTCAACTGGATATTGGATATCCTTTTGTCTCCCCATCTCTCTGCCCTGTTGTCCCCATTGCACCCCAATTTCAATTCACCAAACCCCGCCCCTCCTCCCACACCCTTCACCCCAAATCCATAACCTCCCACCATAACTAACAACCCACCTCCAACCCCCAGCTCTCAACCCTTCCCTCCAAAATCTCCTACTCCACAATAACCCTCACCACACCCCGCGGCCACACCGCCCGCCTGCCGCGCCGCGAACTCTTCGATGTGCGCTTGCAACTCATGGCCGAAGACGACAACACGTCGGCTGCGCCGCTCTTGGGCCTCTCCGAGTCGGATCTGGCGCCGAATGTGTATGAGGGCGGGTTTAAGACTTGGGAGTGTAGTCTGGATCTTGCGAGGTGGTTTTTAGAGAGGGTTGAGGGGAGGGAGGAGGAAGAAAACAAGGAGGAGAATGAGCAGACAATCGACCCAACCCGAGCATCCCACATTATAGAAATCGGCTGTGGTTCCGCACTCCCTAGCCTCGTCCTCTTCCAACACGCACTCCACCACCACCGACCCTGCCACTTCACACTCACGGATTACAACGCCGACGTCCTACGTCTCGTCACGCTGCCAAACCTCCTCCTGTCGTGGCTCGCTACACTCGACGAGCCGCAGAGTAAGGCGATTCTCGGTGAGGAGGAGGTGAATCCTTTGATTTCCAGGTTGGAAATGGATACGACGACGATGCAAGCAAACACAAGCAGACATCAAGACGAAGACGCAGACGCAGGCGACGTCTATCTTACACCCAACTTACTCTCAGCTTTCCATTTGTACCTCTCACACGCTGCCATCTCTTTGACTTTTATATCCGGTTCCTGGCTCCCAACTACCACATTCCTCTCTTTAATTCCCTCGCCTTCCCCATATCACAATACACACCCACACCCGCCCTCCCCCCAAACCCTCATCCTCGCCTCCGAAACAATCTACAGCCCGCCCAGCCTCCGCGCCTTTGCGCAAACCATCACTGCACTGATGCGACGCGCGCGCCCTACGAAAACGGTAGTGGCGGCCAAGAAGGTGTATTTTGGGGTTGGGGGGAGTGTGGATGAGTTTAGGGAGGTTGTGGTGGGGTTGGGGGGCGTGGTGAGGGATGTTGGTGGGGGGGTTGATGGAGGGGGTGAGGGAGTACGGAGGTGGATTGGGGAGGTGTGGGTGCGGGAGGGGGAATGATGCTGATAGGATTTGGTGGATGGGAGATGGAAGGAGATGAGATGATTATCATGAGTGTTTGAATGAATGGAGATGCTAAAACACCAAGTCAGAACCAAGAAAAACACCACACCAGGTTTATTCCTAAGCTCAACTTCCCCACTACTCCAAATAACTCCCAAGACCTCAAGTCTGATAGTCCACCCATTGCACCCAGATACCGCATTTATAAACAAGACTACCCATCTCAAAGGCCTAAGCACACAACAGCACGGCATAGTATAACACCACAACGGCGCATCCCGAATCAACCCAAACATCCACCAACCATGGAAACACCTCAATCCAAATCAAACAACCCAAGACCCGCTACCCCGCCCTCGCATGAACACCCGGGCCCTCCAACTCTCTAGGCCCATCCTCCTTCGTCCCCGCCCCACCTCTCATAACATTTAGATAGCTCTGCGCCTCAAGACGAAACTGTTCACCACGCGTAGCCTGCAACCGCTCGACGCCGCGACCGATAATTTCCACGTGGTATTCGATTGGCATTGCAGCCGCCGCCGCAGCACCCGCCCCCACACGCTCACCCTGCCCCGGGGTCTCTGCCGCCACTGAGGCCAAAAGCGGGCCCGCAACACCCTCCCTCAGATTCTCGAGCTCTGCCTGAATTTCCTGCAACTTGACTAGGGTGTCGGAAACATGGAGGACGGCCCGTTTACGGTAGGCGTAAATGTTGCGTAGCAGGTTGATAGAATTAGCGTTTGCCTTTACGTCGGCACGGTTACCGCCGAGTTGTGTCCAGAGCGAGGATAAGAGATCACCCTGTTTTGCAGAGATGGTGGCATCGTCATTGACGGCGATGGCATGGATGGTAGTGAGGCGTTCGTCAAGGTTGGTCAGGACCCAGAGGAGGGAGGTTGCGCTTTTGATGAGGGCATCGATTTCATCTTTGTTCCGGGAGATGTGGAGCACGTATTGGTCGAAGATACGGGATTGGAGGGATGGCGAGGGCGGGGCAAAAGAACGGGTGAGTGCGTTGATGAAGGTTTGGAGGGCGCCGGTGGAGGAGTCGTCTTGGTCGAGGCCGCGGAGGACGTTCATGGTCCATTGGTTTGTGGCGATGATGCGGTCGGTTGCGCCGCCTATGCGGGAGTTGTAGCGTGCGAGGTCTTGGGAGGCTTCTTTGGCGGTCAGGATGAAGTTTTCGAATTCGTTGTCGAGTTCGTTCCTGGAGGGGAGGCGGGAGTATTTGACGAGGGTGCGGAGATCGCGAATCGCGAGTTCAGAATCCTTGATGGAGGATGGGAGTGTGTGGACGTCTTTGGAGGCGTCGACAATATCGTCGAATTGATCTTGGACGGCAATGAGTTCTTCAAAGTTGGCGTGAGGGGGCTCGGTGTGGCAGGCGGAGATGAAGTAGGAGGAACCGGGAAGAGAGCAGACGGGGGCAAGGAGGGCATTGCTGACAGAGGAGCGTAGGAGTCCGGTGCCTGCTTGGATGCCAAAGACTATGATGCCGATTCCTAGAATGACGCCTAAGATTGGCTTGATGAAGTGGCGCAACGCATAAGAAAATATATCTAGAATATGGGCGAGTAGAGGAAACACGAAATTCTGCAAGACCAGGTTGGCATAATACCATGGCCCTAGCTCTTTTCCCTTCGTCTCTTGCTCTTGCTCTTGCTTTTTTGAAGGACGCGCTCGATTATCAACAGATGATGTTGGGCCGACGGCTGGAGAAGTGGTATTTGGCCTTCGTAGTGCTGACTGATTTGTCGCACGCTGTCGAATCTGAGGTGAAGCACGTGTATGTTCATCGTCCATGGCATGATTACGAGAGTTGTACATCAAAGGCATGATGAGACTAGGTTCTGAAGGCTCCTCTGCCCCCGCCCTATGTAGGCTCCTTGTAGCTTTTGGTCGTGATCTGGAGGATTCCAGGGTATGGGACTGTTTCTTTGAATTCTTGTTTGTTGACTTACGGGAAGGCGTAGACCGAGGTTGCAATGGAGGTGTTGATTGGGATAGTTGGGATCGCTTGGCCCTGGGAGTACGAAGTGGTACTACATCAGGTTGCCTTTGTTGTGTGATTTCCTTGTTGGAATCTTCCCACTCAACCTCACCCGTAGTCTCCTTTGCTGAGTCTACCGAACTGGCCTCATCAGATGCATAGTCGGCATCTCCCCAACTACTTCCCAGACTCTCATTCAACCTGCGCGAACGTGCGCTCATCGCAGCCGACGAAGGGCTGGCTGGTAGTGATGACGTATGAAAGATGATTCTGTGGGGTCTAGATGACAGCCAAGAAACTCGCCAAAGAGTTCAGAGGCTCTATAGTGCAGTAGTATCGAGTAGGCAGAGAGTGAGAGGTAGTTGTACACAGAAGGGAGACGCTGTAGCCTTGCAATGATTGTCGCTTCTTGAGGTCACAGGTGTGACGTGGTGCCTACCAATCAAGCTTCGAGCGCAAACAGCGTAGCGCCCACATACCGGTACCGACGCGCCATGCTTTCACAGATACGCGCCATAGAACAGACAGCAGAAGAGGTAAACAGCGGAGTTGGCTCATCCAACCACCAGCACGCGCCCATTTCGTGGAGCTGATGTTGGCATGGTGTTTACAACATGCAAGTCGCGTCGACGTCATGTAACATGTTCGCTACCCAACTCCATGACTCGCTGGCTTGGCAAGCTCGCTAGCAGACGGTGCAGCTCATTTCCATGTGGAGGAGTTGAAGATCGCCAAAACGCTGCGATGCCACCATTGCGCCCATTGACTTCCGCTCTACATGCCATCAGACGCAGTCAGCTGATCTCGGCTCGAATAAGGCAACATGGACGCATACATATCCGGAGTTGCTCTTGCTCCGCATCTCAGCAACAACAACAATCGCAGCAATCGCAAGCATCAGTCGGAGATGCTAAGAATGCTTCGTTGAACCCTCCCAAACCTTCTACAGACCACCGCACCCTGGCCGAAACACACGATCTTTTTATAACATCGCCATATAGTCCTGGCTCTCCCTTGCTCCTCCCCAATGGCGCATATGTCTTCCAGAAACTGCAAGCGTTCCTGCGTGCGCAATATCCACAATTCGGCTTCGAAGAGGTCATCACCCCCATCATATACAAAAAGTCATTGTGGGAGAAGTCAGGTCACTGGCAAAATTATGCAGAAGACATGTTTAGCGTACAAGGACGGGGCGCGACGGCAGAGATACCACAAGCAGAAGCAGAGGACAATGGAGAGTTTGGGCTGAAACCTATGAATTGCCCAGGGCATTGCATATTATTCCGGGACAAGGTCATGAGCTACAGGAACTTACCCGTACGATACGCCGACTTCAGCGCGCTGCATCGAAACGAGATATCGGGGGCACTCACTGGGCTGACCAGAGTTCGAAGGTTCCATCAGGATGATGCTCACATCTTCTGTCGACCGGATCAAATACTGGCTGAAATCGAACAAACTCTCAAGTTTGTAGGTATGGTATACAACACCTTTGGTTTGGGTCCTTATAAACTGCTTCTTTCTACCCGCCCAAAAGAAAACTTCATTGGTACTATCGAGGAGTGGGACCGTGCCGAGGCACAACTCAGTACTGCCTTGGACAATATCGGTAGCGAATGGGCTGTCAACGAGGGAGATGGCGCATTTTACGGCCCAAAGATTGATATCATTCTGAAGGATTCCAACGGGAAAGAGCATCAGACAGCGACAATACAACTAGACTTCCAACTCCCGCAGCGCTTCGACCTACAGTATCAGGCATCACCCGAGGAAATAGAGGCTGGCTCAGAGATGTCAATGGATGCAGGCCTGGACACTTCTCTACGCCGTCCGGTCATGATACATCGTGCCATTTATGGCTCTATCGAACGTTTCATGGCGCTGTTGATTGAGCACTATGCTGGCAAATATCCCTTTTGGCTCTCGCCCAGGCCCGCCATAATCCTTTCATTGAATTCTGATCCCAAGCTCCTCCAACACGTGTCTCATATACAAGCCGTGCTCTCTGGCGTCAAAGCAAGCAAAGAGCCTGTTGTTTCACCGCCATCTGATCCAAAGCCGCTACCACTTTCAACTATACAGCTTCCTATTGACATTGATACAAGCAGTCGGCCCCTTGGTAAGAAGATCGCAGAAGCTCGGACCAACAAGTACAATCACATCATCGTGGTTGGTGGACGCGAGATCGAAGCTGGCGTCATGAACTTGCAGGTGGTCAGTCAACCCAATGAGACTGCCACCTTTGCGATGTTAGAGAAGGTGCTCGGCAATGAGATTCCTAATAAGGTCAAAGCGAAGACGGAAGTGAAGATCAGCTTAGAAGCGGCCAGGATATATTTCACTGGCTTGGTGAATTCTTATCTATGATTCAAATCCGACTCGGACGATCTAGAACAGAAGTATCATACAATGTTCATCCATCAAAATCTGAGCTAGCAGTGTTGTAATCTCACCCCATCTGTGACTTGGATTCACAGTCACATTCACCGTCATTAGCGCCGCGCAGAATTGTTCTCAAGACATAAATCAAGGCCACACCCACTTACTTCGACCACTTACTTCGACCACTTACTTCGACCACTTACTTCGACCACTTACTTCGACTACGACAGCTTCTCCAATTGCACAAAAACCAGCACTCTCCTCCGCGTTCTTCAATATGTCATCCGCAAGCGACGAGATATACAAATCCATACTTCCACCTATCAAGTGCTCTCATCCACCTCCAAGACCACCCAGGTAAGACCTTGCTGATAGGCGACATTTACAACTATGTAGTCAATTTACAACGGGTCCAGAGACGCATATTCAGACATGATCACGATCAAAGTGGGACCTGATGGGGCTACGAAGTCCTTTCATGTTTACCGTGGACTACTCTGCTTCCATGCACACTACTTTCACGCTTTGCTCGACGGCGGCTTCAAAGAGGCTGGATCCATGGTTGTCACACTGAAGCATATTCCTATCGAGGTCTTTGAGTTATTCTTCTACTGGATAAACACTGACAATTTGCCGCGTATGACTCCGAGATCAGTTGAGACATGCGTAGCATTGCTCAAGGCCTACTTCTTCGCCGACTACTTCCTCGCTACTGGATTCAAAAACGCCTTGTTGGATCACTTCCTCCTCAACTTTTATGCAATCTCTGTCATCGCATCAAATACTGAGCTGATCTACGAGAACACGGGCGAGACAGACTCCTTGCGGCGCTTTACCAAAGATATCGGTCTCAACTTCACTTGTTCGATTTTCAAGGAACATGTGTTTGGACCGCAAGACACCTTCCACAAGCAGTTCATGCTGGACATCCTCCGATCGCTACACAAAAAGCCGGACCTTTCGCCAATGTCGTCTGAAGATGTGGCAGATTGGCTCATGGGGCAGACGCAGACATTCTGCGCGACCTATCATGACCACAACGCACCGGAAATCCGAGCGTCCAGAGCGGCTGCTTAGTTCGCAACGCTTACGCACAATTCTTGTGCATTGTGTAAGGCCTCCTCGTTAGTCACGTGTTTCGAATGCTAAGATTATGCAGGCAATCGCAGAACAAGGCTGTGGGTCATCGGACGCTAGAAGAGGATGGGTAGTGGAATCGCACGTTAGATTCTGAAATATGCGCCTAGGCGTTTACTCTACACTGTGGCAGTGTGTCTATTAAACCACTTATTCACATGATTATTGTGGCTTTGATTGCTTTGCGTGACTTCCTTTTTGTTAGGGCAGTAGGGTTGCTTACCTACTTCGCCAGTCAGGTTGCACCTTCCCCCTACCTCCATCTTCTCATTGTGTATACCATCTTTTCGTTCCTCTCCTCATCGTATATACCCACCGCTCCCAATGAGCAGCGAAATCACCTTCACAGTGCTTTTAATCACTGCTTACGTACAGCCTTGCCACTGAGTCACGATAGTTCTCTATTACGATGGCTATTCTCCCTGCATTAGCTTATCAGTCACTTTCACCTTCACCCACAATAAGTCAACGCATTTTCGTACCTTCTTTTCAAAGTGGCGCTAACACAAACTACAGATTCGACGCGTTTGCACACTCACGTAGTCTTCTTTCTCTCACCTTCTTACTTCTAACACCACCAACTCACCGAAACGCCAGAATCAGTCTGCGAGATGGCGACACCGGAAAAGGAACACAAGGCGGGCAAGGTTTATGATGCACCTATTGAGCTACCCAAGTGCGCGCATGCCTCAACCCCCCCTCCGCCGTGAGTCTTTACCCCCAGGTGTCGCAATACTAGCACAACTAATAGTACATAGAGACGAATACGGAGAAATAGTTGAGGTCGTTGTCGGAGATGACAGATTATTCCCAAAGGAAACTTTTCAGGTCTTTGATGGACTTCTCAAGCATTACTCCTCGTACTTCCGTTCAGCCCTCAAAGAAGAGTGGATCGGGAAAGGTGCAAAGACAATTGCATTACCATTCGACAAGCCAAACGTGTTCCGAGCGTTCTATAATTGGCTGTTCGCCAGACAGCTGTATTCCCGACTCTCTGACGATGGATCCATTCCCATGAGCGTCCAGCTAATCTGTGAGGTTTACGTCTTCGGCGACGTTCGTGGCGTGTCAGAGCTATGTAACGCTGCCATAGACCTCCTCTTTCAGCGAAACTCCCAGAGATGGGAATTTCCTGAAGATTCACTGGCCTACATCTACGACAACACAACACATGCGTCCCCACTACGCACTTACATGGTCGAATATGGAGTCGAGAAGTATGATTACGGCAGATCAAACGTGGGAATAATGGACCTACCACAGGAACATCTCGCAGAATGCCTATTGACATTATGCAAACAGCGTAAGCAACCCTGCTATCTGAAGGATATGGCAATTGGAAAATACATTCACACCAAAAGCCTTGAGATTTGCAGCAAATACCACGACCACACTGGCCAGGCTGGATCCACGGATGCAAGGCTTGAGAGGAATGCCAGCGCGTGACTCGTTCAACTTGACACAAGCGACAAGTAGTCATCGGGGCTCATCAAGAACGACAATCTCACATTTCACTACATTTTCAAATTCGAATTCACACAATGTTTAATGTGTCCGTAGTGTGGATATAGGGATCACATAAGTGAACTGTGTATTCACCTATTCTTTTCCTGCGAAATGTGTTTAATAATTAATAAAAAAAATGCAACTGCAGACTTATATATAGCTAAGCGGACAGGAAACCCTGTTTGACTATTATCTGATAGACAGAACGTCTATAATTTTCCGCTAAACGGCAGGTGGAAGTATGATTTTTGGAAACCAGAATCTATGGCAAGACTCCTGTGAACAGGCATTTGATGCTGCTAATACTTTAGAAGCCCTAATAGGCCACATATGAATCTAGTTACTGTTCTATCTAACAGCAAATAACGTTAAATGATAAGGTAAATAGCAAAAAGAAAAAGTAAAAAAGATAATGACAAGTGGGGGATTCGAACCCCCGCAGGTTGCCCTATGAGAAACCTCTTGAGAATGCGTCTTCAGAAGAAGACAAGCTTTCGCTTGAGTCACACGCCATAACCACTGCGGAATGTTAGAAAGGAAGACATGGATTGACTCGGAGTGATGCTTACCTCGGCCAACTTGTCTATTGATGCAAAATTCTCGATGTAGTTGGTATATAATGCAGAATTTGTGAAATTCGCCAAGCCCTCCATACCCCTCCAAAGATGCACACATGGGCAACGACCCCACTAACTCAGCCTAGCAAGGTCATGTTTTCGACAGTCGTGCACCTATTAGAGGAGCAAACCGGACTTGGATCGCAAATGCCTTATTTTAGCAAAGAACCTAGGTATTCCCGAAATGGCAAATGCTCGGCACCACCTCCCAGATTACACATTCACCAACAGAATCACGGTGGAACAGTTTTCTCTCGTTCTACTGAAAGAGTTCTACAGTCTAAAAGTTATAAGATTGTTCTACAGATGGCTGGTTGCGCTGCTTTTGGTTAGCTGCCTGGATCTGAAGCATATATTGCCATTTCGCGCAGCCGATCAATTGTAACTGCGATACGTAGGAAGCACTTCGCGAGGAGACCTAGTGAAGTGTATTAAACACTAGACCACCGAGTGGACACAAACTTTGTGGAAAAGTTAGAAGCCAAGGTATGCGAACTTTATCAGAAGTGTCATTGGCTCGTGGTACAAAGCGTTTTATGTGGAGGGTAGGTGATCTTATTCGATGCACACACTGTTGAATCGACATGCCGCTGAGGCTGAACTCTTTTTCCACATTTCATGAGGACTTACATATTTTGCCAAGGTGCAGAACGTCGCTCGTGACTAAGATCGCGGATTCACATGCTAGGAAAGACTTCCCCATCCACCCACAGAACCCCTCCTCCAATCTACCCTAATCCCGCTCCATCTGCCAGATGTCCTACACTCTGATCCCCATCACTCTACCCCACAATTCTCAATCCCACAATGCGTCATAGTATGTACATACCTCAACCTCCCGCCCTCGACCCTAAACTCATGTGAATCCGGCCACCCACTCCTCCCAAACTCCATCATCACATCCACCGCTCCGACTACCTCATCAACCACATACCGTCTCCTCGTCAACGGCACCGCCGTCGGTATAAACCCTGCACATGACCCATTGGGCCCCTCATCGCCGTACAATCCACCTTCGAGCCGCACACACGGCGTTCCCCACGGCACAGTCACGTTGGGGTTGCTAAACACATCGCAGTAGGCGTCTGCGGCTGCTTTGAGGGTTGCTCGGGTGTCACGCTGCGGTTCCGGAATGGGGCCCCAGTTCTCGCGTGGGGAGTGGTAGGCGTAGCCTGTTATGTTGAACAGCCAGTCGCCGGGCTTTGTGATGACGGAGTCGAGTTTATTGATCTGGTGGTTTGTGAAGCGGAGTTGAGTGCCAATGACGTGGGGGCGTGTGCTGCTGTTTACGATGACTTCGGTGTAGGTTGCGCAGGCGGTAGTGTCGTAGAGGGAGCGATTGTGGGTGATGGCGAGGGGTTGGTTGAGAATGCTGGCATTGAGGGGGAGGTGGATGTTGTTTTCGTAGTATCCAAGCCAGGTGGAGTTGTCGAGGTGGGGGGTTAGGATTGAGGGCTTGCCATGGAGTTGGGCGGAGAGATAGGATTCAACGGCTGAAGCGAGCTGTTGCCGTGTGCAGTACGCGGAGGTCAGGGTTAATAATCCAGTTGTGATAAATATGAATTGAATCATGGTGTGTTTGAGATATGCCAGACAGAATAAGGGCCGGAAGTGAGTTCTGTCAACAGCAAATATGAAAGAAGATAATATCATCCTGATCCCCCCACAGCACTATAAATCCAATCTGCGGTAAAAGTCGAAAATATGCGGTACATGACGAGTGCCCCACTCCCAGACCCTTCCAAAAATGCACATCCATCTCTATACCCCTGTATGATCTGAGCCTTTGGTATAGATCGATGATCGTTGAGGTCATTCAACTACATCAGATCATGCCTTTCCTTGATCATATCCGCAGCCTTCAAAGTCAGCACACAACGTTTAACGCTTGAAATGAACTGCTTACTCTCTCAGCCCAAGCATACACACTCGCCTGGGGTCCGCCACCAACAATCAGCGGCCATGTACTTGCATCAACAACACTGAGCTGCTCCGTCCCATACACCTTGTTTTTTGGATCCACAACGCCGCCGTCTTCTTTATTCATCATTGCCACTGTACAGCATTGGTGCGCATTACTTGGAGCCAGCGCTTTCTTGAGCATCTCTTTAACCTCAGCGTCGTCGCTCAAGCCAGGCGCCGGAGCAGTCTCGATAGGCCCGAGAACAGCAATATCTGAGGATGCCATAAGTTCACGGTTCTTCAGATAAATTGCGTGTAGAATATCGAGGTCTGTCCAGTCTAAAAGAGCGCCATAGTCAATGAGGGGCGTGTCGAATATGCTGGTCGAATTGATTGTGATGGATCCGCGACTAAAAGGACGAGTTAAGTAGATACTAGTCTCAGGGCCAGTGTTCCAAGATACGCCTCCAACGGTCACAGTATTGATATCTCGGATGATGATGGCTCGCTGCTTCTTGTAGCCATTGAGTACTGTAGATGGAACGTTCCTGCCCAACATTGCGCCGAGACCATTAGCCTTGACCCGGGCCATGATTGACGAGGTGTTCGAAGTCCAGTTAGACAAAGGTAGTTGAATCATTGTATTTCCAGTGGTAACCGTTAGATCGTACGCGCTTGGGTGACCAGCGTCATAGAGGGCGCGCTGTTCAGTTGCGTAGGTTGCATTAGATTGCAAGGTGCCCCCATTGGGCACATGATTAGATGTGTCTAGAACTTCATTTAGCACACAACTTGGAAGGCGTTTCATACCATCACGTACAGTTGTAGTTGACTTTCAGAACGAGATGATCTTGCAAGTTACGACCGACGCCTGGCAAATCGGAGACTGGCTCAATACCCAGGTTCTTCAAGTGGGATGCATCACCGACTCCAGAAAGCTGCAGGATTTGCGGACTGTGGACACCCCCAGCAGCAATGATAACCTCCTTTTTTGCGCGCACTTCACCCACTGTACCATTGTTGTTGCTGACGAACGTGACACCCAGAGCAGTAGTGCCTTCAAAGATGACACGAGACACCGCTGTGTTAGCAAGGATGTGATAGTTCAATCTCTCGCCAACTCGGTCGTAATGATTGACGCAGGCGGAAGAACGAGTCTGCGTCTTAGTATTCACAGACCGCAAAAGACGAAAAATTCCTTGTGCCCGCCCATTGTTGGGGTCCTGTGAGGGTCGTATACCAAGATTCACGGCCGCGTTGTAGAAGTTTGCTTTATCTTGATCAGAATGGTATGATTAGACCAGTATAGTAACCCTTACCACTACCGGGGTAATCGTAGGGCGCATAGCTCGCCTGGACGGGTCCAGTTGAGCCATGAACGGATAAGTCCCAAGTAATGTTGCGTTCGGCCGCGTATGAAGTATCTGGGGGTGTGAAAGTCTCGCTCTGGTTACAATTCAGCTGTATCCTACTCATAAACTGATATCTCTTTACCTTTTTGAAATAAGGCAACAAGTCTGTCCAGCCCCAACCAGTAGCTCCAAGATCCTCCCAACTATCGTACAATTCAGCGTCGGAGCGATGGAAAAACATGGCGTTTACGACAGATCCTCCACCAACAACTCGGCCACATGGTACGCCGTATGAAGTCCCTCCTAGAGCTGCTTGAGGAGTGCTCATCAACGGCAGCCAAAGGTAGGGCACTGGGAAGTAGGCTCCAGGTATCATGACACTGTCCTCTTTCTGGTCGAAAGGTCCGTGTTCAATGACAAGGACGGCAACTGGGTATTCTTGTCAATAGATGAGGCTGAACTTAATGAGGGTGTATGCATACCGTTTGCATTCTCGGTAAGCCGATCTGCCACCGTTAATCCAGCAATACCACCGCCAGCAATAACGAAGTCATATGTTGCATTATTCAACTGATCGGCTTGAATAGATCTTGCTTTACGGCCTAGATGAGACTGAGCTTGCCCAAAACTTACAACGAGCGATAGAATGATCGTTCTTATTAGCATTGCGACGTGTCCACGGTTTCGAAACTAGGAGGATCATCAGGCGAATTATGTTGGGCGTGTACAAGTATACGCGAGTTCAGCCAGTTGTAAGCGACATGCAGCACTCTGCAGATATGGTATGTTCTGGATGTTAGGGTGACAAACTATTCCTGGTCCCTGGGAGGCTATAGTTCGCCTCTTATTCATCGCATGCAGATTCATCGGCTGGGCTTATGCCTTACTCGCATGGAACTATTGATGTGGCTAAAGCAAGGGAATGTGTTGCGAAACCGGATGTTTTAGTTTTTCCTGCAAGCGACTGAGATGTTGGTGTTGCAGGAAGCCGCACAACAACGTCAATCTCATGGGAATTGCCACTGGCTGGTTGTTAATATTTTGTTTGTTACTAGCGGAAGACTCGTTAGGATGTATGCTGTTATTTCTGCCTCCTGGGAGAAGTTATTAATCGAGATCTTTTCTATCTTCTCAATGATTCAATAAGTAGACAAGAGGATTTCTCTGGATGGGCCAAACAACCACCCAAAAGGTCAACCCGGATCATGGGAGAAGGCGAGCCATCTCATTTTGCCCGTTCTCTACTCGCACCGGATTTCTGTACATGAGATTCGAACTGCAGTGAGTGCTAAGAGCTGGTGTGAAGCAGGTAAAGAGGTTGGCAATAAATGGTGCACAAACGAGAGAAACGAACGCAAATCGCATTGTTCTTTGAAATAAATGTATATGTAAGCTACATGAAAGATGCCCCCTAAATCCTTCGATACGGCTTCAAATGACAAAAAATGGGGTCTTCTGACCCTAATCTTATTTTACTGTGAGCTTCTAAAAGATTGGCATAGCACCGCTAGAGCAATGTTACGATGATTGAGTGATCTACTCACTCGTGAGGGAAGGAAGGTTGACATGCCACATCAATTGCCTTGACCAGAAGTAGCCGCGCTCACTGCAATGGCGAGTTTGTACCTCTAGGCAGCATTAGTCCTCATCCGCAACTGCGTTAACTGCATCCAAATCCACGATTGGAAATGGCATTGCGTTCACTTCAGCAAGATAACATTGTATTGATCTCCTTACTGTTCCCTTGTGGGAGCGATTCACTAATGCTATCCAACAAAGATGCTACCTAAAATTACTCTAGGGTTGTGAACAGTGGTCTATGGGCAAGACATGCATAGACATGATGAGCTTGCATATGGTCAGTAATTGGCACGACGAATTATTTTGATGCCGTTGGGGAGTGGGAACCAGTACTCGGACGAAGTGCCCAATTACTGTGATGATTTGATGATTGCTAGGGATTAGGGGAAGTGGGGATCGGGATGTGGAGCTGTCCTTGCTTGAGTGATTTTATCTTTCGGCAGATGAGAATCAGCCATAACCATACCAGTAGTATAACGCTGACTGAAACCAAGCCCCACCACCCATCTATAGTGCAATAGTCAGAGTAGTGTAGATACAGCGTGATGAGCATGGAGCTGATAGGAGAACTTGGCACTTTCACTTGCAAGCATAACACCTACTATTACGCTCACAAGCTGTTCTGCCTTACGTACTCGCACGATTTTCCAGACGCTAACCGTACTCTCCGTGAAGATGGAGATGGAGTACCTACCCAAGATGTCACATGTCATTTAGTATACATGTTGATTGGTGGTAACTCTTATTGATTGTAGTAGCCTACATAGAGCACCACTATGGTACGTACGTCAGATATGCGGGGAAATACACCAGGAATACCTTTTCTTCATGCGGCTAAACCTCGCGTTCGATTTGCATCGGTATGCGGGTGCGGGATGAAGTACCTATGTACGGTGGAGCCCCACAATCTCGAGATAACCGGCCCCTCCGGCTGCCACCAACAACCATGTTGAAATAACATGCGAATCACAGTGACTGGGAGGGATCTTACCGATTCTACTTAGTTCTTAACACGGAATTGACCTGCACTTGTATCATCGGTAGCACTCTCGGTCTCGACTACTATTTCGTTCAATCGAGCCTTGTCTCGTGCCAACGGCTGCAGCTAGCCGCCAGCAATTGTGCAACTCGCAATCTTGAAGTCGAGCCCTGAGAGAAAGACGACGTGCCTGAAGGGCAAAACACCTCCGTTGCACCCTGCCAATCCTCACTTCCTTGCTGGATTCCGTGCATTTATATGCGCACGGTACGTTCTTACTATCAGGTACCTATGGTATGCAAGCCAAGTCGGTGGATCCCCTAGAGTCCGGGCACTGAATCGTTCCCGATGTGGGGGATACGCTAGGTTGGTGCAGCGTTTCCTGCCAGGTTTCCTCGTCTTAAAGAGTTGGACATCCGCAGCATAGGTACTACAGTGAGCATCCGAGTCTTGCACGGCATATCCCAGGATGATGTCCAAGCACCCAGCGTGGATAGCGCTGTTGAGCGCATCCGCAGGCTTCGCATGCTCAACGCCCGATGTTACAGAGTCCCCAACAAATGATACTTTTACAACGAAATGTGCTGCCATTGCGTCTCAACTTTCCATCGAGCATGGCACTGTGCACTTCTCTCAGTTCGTTTCTGCTGGGACGAATCTTACCTTCCCTGATAAACATCCAGAATGTTTCCCAGCCGCGATCGAGGTCGTGGCAGACATGTGCCGCGTCGCGCTGGCTGTAGCTACTACCAACAGTTCAGGCTTGACCATGGAAGCTTGGCTGCCATCAAACTGGACCGGGCGTTTTTTAACCTCGGGTAATGGAGGTGGGTGTTCTACTACCATTGCTCTGGCTTAAACGACGCGTTAAAGGCGGCGGAAACACTAACAATCATCTTTAGGACTTGACGGGTGTATCAAATATGAGGATATGGTATACGCCACCTCACTCGGCTTCGCCTCTATTGGAACAAACAATGGACACCATGGATCGAGCGGTCTTCCATTTCTAAACAGTCCGGAGGTTGTAGAGGACTTTGCATATCGAGCGTAAGTGCTACATTGGTCAAGTGTCATCCTTGAAAAGAGGCTAACCCCTCAAAGTGTTCTTACGGGTACTGTTGTTGGTAAGGAGATTAGCAAGACCTTCTATGGAAAGGAACACGACAAGTCGTATTATTTTGGATGCTCCACTGCTGGGCGACAAGGCTTCAAGATGGCCCAGGACTATCCTGAGGAGTTTGACGGCTTTGTGACTGGTGCTCCGGCCGTTGCTTTCTCTAATTTGACATCCTGGAGTGGACACTTCTACAACATCACTGGACCCCCAGGTTCGCCAACCTTCGTTACACGTGCGCAATGGGCCATTGTCCATCAGGATGTTCTCAAGCAGTGTGACATGCAAGATGGTCTTGCAGATGGTATCCTCGAGTATCCTTATGCGTGTCAGTACGATCCATCTGGTCTGGTCTGTTCGGAGGGCAGTAACACAACGACCTGCCTGACGCCACTTCAAGTCGAGACTGTGAAGGGTGTCCACGCACCCCTTCTCAACGATTATGGTGACCTTGTATACCCACGCCTAGCACCTGGCGCCGAGCTCGCAGCTGCGCCAATCCTTCTGGCCGGGAATATTTTCCCGTACTCGGTTGATTTCTTCCGTTATGCTATCTACAATGATCCATCTTGGAGCCCGTATACCCTCAACGGAACTGATTACGACAATGCGGCACGCCTAAACCCCTTTAACATTCAAACCTGGGAGGGCGATCTCAGCGGAGTGAACAACCGAGGTGCGAAGGTGCTTCATTGGCACGGAGCTGAAGATCCCATCATCTCAAGCGAAATATCTCCATTATACTACAAACACGTAAGCTCTACCATGCGCCTGTCACCAGAGGAGCTTGACTCATTCTACCGCTACTTCACAATCTCGGGGCTCGATCATTGCAACGGAGGAACCGGTGCACACGCTATTGGTCAGGGTATTGGTCAAGTCAATAGCCTTGATCCAAAGGAGAATATACTGATGGCTATCGTGGACTGGGTTGAAAATGGCAATGCTCCCGAAACAGTTGTCGGCACCAAATTCGTCAACAACACTGAGTCCGCTGGCATCGAGTTCCAGCGAGCGCATTGCAAGTATCCCAAGCGCAATCAATACAAAGGTACAGGTGACTCGAATGTTATCGAGAGCTGGGAGTGTGTGGACCCTTAGAGACTAGGATAGAAAACAGATATGAAAGCCAGTAGGATGTGGTGCTTTAATGCGCGAAGCATTTGGTCGTAACCAACATTACCCATGTTCTGTTATCATGATAATAACAACCACACATTTGTCCTTTTTGACTGTATGCTTTCTTTTCCACATGTTTCCTACCACGACATAGTCATAGCTTGCGATAGTACTAGAACATTACGTTGGCTAGAAGTCGGACTTTAGGATCCGACAAAGCGTGTTATACTCACAATTTGAAATTTTACGGATACTTTTTATTAGCCAGACAATTGGACATTTGATGAAGCAAAAGCACTTTTGCAGAGATGCAGGTGTATGGACGGGGCGGGTACAAAAACCACAGGATCAGGCGGTAACATAGAACGAGGAGCATACCGTGATCGGAGTATATGGAGGATCCGTGCAGCGCATACCATTACTATGTGCAACAACAACCTCGCACTGCTTTTGACTTGAGCATGGTGGAGCTTTGCCATGGCAGTGGGAGCGTCAGATTTGGGGTAGGTAGGTAGAATTGGAATAAGTCAATGAATGTGAATGAGGGTGGTATGCTTCCTATTATCTCATTGTATTGACAGTCCATTCCATGAAAATCATGTAATATTATAGTGATATATACGAGAACTGTTGCACTCAATATATACACTTTTAATGTGGCAAGGACTAGTCATGTCTCTAGTATCGTGGAACTGACGTAGCAGGCGCGGATTTCAAACTGACATAAGACTTATCATGCCCAAAATCAGAATCCTCTGCGTGCTAGGTTCGAGTAGGTAGCATTAAGTCCCGCATATATGATACTCGAGCTCGCTTGCCATTTGCTACGCGGCGGTGAAAGTGAACCCACTTTCACTTTCACTTTCCACACATGAGCAATCGGGGACTGACGTCGACGCATTTCAAGTTACCCCCGCCACTTTGTAAATCTCGAAAACTCGTGATTCTAAGCAAATTTGCTCTTGCTCTATCGGGTTTGCCTGCGACTAGACAACCACTGGACAGCAACTCAACCACGCAACCACACCCTGGGCTTTATCAACTATTTTCACAACCCTCAACCTTCATCCTTTCCATCCTATCAAATCTCGTATTATATATAGCTGCTGCCTCGCCACGCGCACTATATCACATTCCCGATATCAAGGTATCTTCCCTCCGCCACCAAACACCTACAATCACGACACCTCTGTACTCAACATGGCACCTCTGAGCAGGGATGTAGCCAGGAAAGAGGAAAAGTCTTTTGCTTTCGCCACATACAACAACAAGATCTCCATGAAATCGAAAGATACCAGCAGGACGATGGCGACCACAAAGTCACCTTTCGCTCTCGCTTCAGCGTGCCACAGCAACAAGCGCGCTGTGAAGGATCCAAAGGTCGCTCAATCTTTGAAGAACGTGATCAAAGCGATTGACACACCCAATCATTCCTCGAGTCGCGCATGTAAAGGCTTGGTCGAAGCTGTCCGTCGGATCTCGACTAAGGTCCGGCGCAACACAAGCACAGCGTATCGCTACCTCAAAGCTGCCATGAACATATGCAAGGGCAACGACCTCAGAAAGCGCAAACATTACTCAGAGGAAGATAATGAGTCATTGCCATCGGCGGCGCGACGTGTCTGTTTGGGCCTCGAACATCCTGGACGAACCGACAACAAGCTGAAGCAAGACACTGTCGTTGACGAGCAAGATTCAAATGGGTCTGAGATGCCCTGGCAGGACGAGACAAGCGAGGAACATCCTGATTTCCTTGGTCTAGTTGATGGGAGCAATCAGGGGCACTCTCCGCCAACCGGCAGCGGAGATCTCCAATACCTATGCGGTCACTGGGTTCACCCAGCTCATACAGAAGTGGCGATCGACAAGAAATGCCCTAGATGTTGTATGCGAACATGCCTCAAAGATGTAGTGTGCGCAAAAAGGTGGCTAATAGCCAAGGGCGATCCTCGTGAGCTCAGCAAAGACAGGTGGGTGGAATACATGGAGATCTTGAGTGGCAGACACTCATCAACCAAAGGCGAGAACTTGAGCCTCACGCACTCGAAGGCGCGAGAGGCCAACTTGATCGCAGAGATGGAAGAGCTTTGCAAAGTAGAGAAGGCTTGGATGGCGAGCCGAGAGGGTGATGAGGGTGTTGGATCGCTCTCGGAATACGAGACCGAGCACTGCAACTATGGTGCTCATGAAGCCATGCGCCTGCATTAAGAAGTTCAAGCCGGATACACGGTCCTGGCTGACCGGCACTTTGCCAATGTCGGAACCAAGCGTGCTCGAGAGACTCTTGACGAAGTGCCACAGCCTAATGGGCACAAATCCTTCAAGCGCCAAAGGGTGTCGTTCGATGAGGCAGGTTTCGTGTGCGCTGAGGGCGATATCGATGTTCTTCGCGAAGAACATCGCAACAATGCAGCTGTCAAAGAAGACCTGCCGGCACAAGAAACACTTTGACCGAAAATTACGGCCCATCAAAGTGTTCAGACGAAATATCCACGGCCTAGGCCACACAAAGGAAGGTTCGTGGTCTGACGAGCGCGCTCCCGATGCTGAGCTGGTCAACACCAGCGGGTCCAAGATGTCGCCTGAGGAATGGGGGCGCCACGTTCGAGATCTGGAAGTTGAGGCGATTTGGATGGACACGGTAGATGAATGGGAAGGCAGCACAGCAGCGGGTAGCTGCTCTGAAGACGAAGAAGAAGGGATGTTGGCCTTGACTTCAGATCCGCCCACTGCGGAGTCGAACAGCTCAGGACCTCAGGGCATGGCTCGACCTTGGACCTACGAAGATGTCCCGTCCGCCCACTGGAGTGACGGGCAAGTACACAAAATGAGGAGATACTCAGCCTGAATGTGCTAAAATGAATAGAGCATAGCACCACACGTAAGATTGCCTTGGAGTAATCAATGAAAACTTGCTAACATCTTTCTCACAGTGAAAGCGCGCAAGAGCGAGATATAGCAACAATGTATTGGATGTTGAGGATAAAGAATGTTTTTTGTCGGCGTTCGCTTGTATATGTGATACCCTACGAATAACAATAACTGTTTTTTTTAACATAAAGTCTGGCCAAACTGTGAAATCTTCCAGTTGGAATCGAGATAGTGTAGATAGTTATTCACCAAGTTGGATTTCTTCCGATTACTCGTAGCCGTTTCACGTGAAAATACCGAACTAACGTCACTTCCTGAGTGTGAAGCCTCAACCAGTAGTCTGAGCATGAGACTATTCATGCTTCCTGTCCAGACAGGGACTTGTAAGGGATTTTGGCCGTCCCATGGAGTCTTTTGGAGGCAAAGTACCGAGAACCCCTCTGCCTTCATACTCAATCCGGGGTGAAGAGGTGTGTGAGCTTCAATGGGTGATGGCCGCCATGCATGCCCTCAGTGCAATCCAAGCGGCCATTCGCGTCCATCCGAGTGCAAGATACCTCCAGCTTCAATTCTTCCTCTTGATCATCTTCAATTAAGCCAGAAGCCCTTGATGATCTGCGCGTATTGTCCAACAATACGAACATCAGAGGTTCACATAAACAGTGAAAGTGAGAAGTACCGTCCTATCTACTCCTCTCGATCGACAGTGAACTAAAGCGAGTGATAATAGCTATTGTCTTCAGACTCGCAGGTGATAAGCCGGTCCATGGCGAACAGCTTAAACTGCTGATACCGGGTTTTTTTCGCATTCACCTTGCTTCCAGATCAAACCGCTCTCCTCATTGCGCGTTTGCTTCCTCCACCTGGCCCACATAAAACCTGCAGCTACGCACCGCAACATTCACAGAACTCATCACGGACCATAGGCGCTCGATTTCCCCTCTTTCACACCGACTACCCCCATTGTATATAAGGGCTTGCTCATCCAGTACCACACACTCCATCACACCTTCCATCACATACTCTACTACACGCTCCACCACACACTCATCACATACTCCATCACACTCTCCATCATACTCGCGATCACACTCTCATACACACAGTCAACAGCGTTTGACTTGTACTGCTATACCATTCAACCACCCACACATATCAACCACATCACCTCACTTTCAAAATGGCGCCACAACAGAAGCCTGCCGCGAAGAAAGCATCCACGACTGGAGTGAAGACAGGCCGTGTCGCGAAGTCATCCTCACAAGCTGCTCAGGTGGTCGCAGCACCACCTACCATTGCACCGCGCCGCAGCTCAAGGATAGCTGCTGCGAGGGCTGCCGCTTTGGAGACTGTCGCCCAAGTCGCTGAGGTTGTTGTGCCTGTAGTGGCCCCAAGGAGAGGTCGCTCAAAGAAGGCTGCCTCCAACAACACACCAGATGCTGAGCCAGCCAACGCTCCAGCAGCTGTACCAAAGCGAGGCCGCACGAAGAAGGCTGCCGCTGCCACCACCACCACCACCACCCCGACCGTCAACCATACCAACGCGCCGGCAGCAGTCACAAGGATGACGCGGTCGAGGACACTGGCTGCCAGAAGCGCCCAAGGCGCGGCACCAGCTGCTCCTGCTGCGGCCAAGAGGGCAAAAGCTCCCATCTCCAAGTCGACTGGAGGTGTAACAAAGTCGAAAGCCGCCACGAAGGCCACCAAGGGCCCCAAGCCATCAGTTGCCTCCAAGGCACGTGGCAACAAGACAACCACCGCATCTGCAAGCAAGCAGATTGCGAGAGACAAGGAGCAGACGCCTGCTGAGCGGGAGGACGTGGTGATGGAGGATGTCCCGGAACCTGTTGTGGACAACAACGAGGATGACTTGGAGCCTGGTACTCCAAACCCAACGTCAGTAAACCTGCCCGATGGTTCTGACTCGGAGGCGGAAACCACTGCCCCGGCTCCAAAGGGACCCTCTGCAAAGGCTCTGGGGAAGCGACCCCAGAATCCTTTCTGGTCGGTTGGAGAAGGACCGCTGGTCAAAAGGATCCGGTTGGATCGAAAGATCCTTCGTCCTCCCAAGGTGCAAAAGTTCGCAGATGGTCCCATGATCCCGGACCATGTTCCATCGAGGTGTGCCCATCCGATCCATCCTGCCTATGCTGGCACTTCACGGTACGATAATGTCAAGTGTCCACACTGCCGAATGGACGTATGCATCTCAGACATGCAGACCGTCCAGGACCAACTGAGCAGTTACGGAGGATCGGTGGGTTTCCGGAAACTCTGCAACAGTTCCGAAGCACATGCCATGGCCTACCAGCCTATTGTGAAGGGGAGGACGCCCAGGAGGACGAATGACTGGGTGCTACAGGATCCTGTAGGTAAGGACCTGAGTTACAGGCATTCGACGAAGCGTCTCGCGAACCTGGTGATGGAACTCGAGCGGCTTGCCGACGTGGAGATGCAGTGGGAAGGACAGCATCCCGGGGGCAGTGCCGAAGACAAGCACGAAAGGCACCTCTACGGTGCGAGGGGCGCTCTGGCCCGACACAGAGGCTTGTTAGCGGAGGGCAGCTTCAGCCGATTACTGGAGCTCGACCTTGTCGGGTCGCGCAAGCGCGGCCGAGCGCAGGAAGCTGAGGCACTCGATGCTGCCAACGCGAAGGAAGTTGCGTGGGAGCAAGAGAATCTGAGCTCCCAGGAGTACGCCGTGAACGATTCCCGGGTATCGTCCGTGGAGGAGACTGCCAGACTCGCCGCAGAGAGGTCAAAGCAGCCCATGCGCAAGCGTCGCCGCATGGATGCGACGGTCTCTTTCAAGAACGTCGTCTACGTGCGGAATGAGTGCGACGTCGATGTCCTCCGCAAGGCCGACCTCTCCAGGCCTGTTGTTGAGCCGTCTGCTTCGATTTTGCGGACTGCTCCTGCTCCTGCTCCTGCTCCTAATGAGAGGCGCTCAGTGTCGACTGCGCAACTAGCGCCTGACTATAGGCTCTTTGTTCTGGAAGACGAAAAGTTCTCGGCCAAAGATAGGCACAGCTTTCATTCCTGCAATCGAGAGCGTACCCAGCCAGGGAACTTTTGGAGTCGGCTGTCGGACCCTGGGAAGATGATCGTCGAGACGAGCGGTTGCGGAATGGGACCTCAGTCCTGGGACGCTTATGTCCAGTCACTGCAGGATGAAGCGGACTGGCGGGACGCAGAGGATGCTCAGGATGCAGACTTGCAAGACCAAGAGCACGGGGAGTCGGGATCCGACACAGAGTCGGAGCCCAGCGACGAAGACTCTACCTTGAGCTTCCTGCACGCTTCTGTCCATGAGGACAGCCTGGTCCACACCCAGCGTGGAGTCGTCAATCAGCTTACGGGCTTGGAGATTGACGATCCGGAGTCGTACCTGAGGGTAGAGGAGGAGAGACTCGCCAGACAACGTAAGTGCCGAACCCCAGTGTAGACTGTAGAACCGCGACTGACTCAAGAATCCAGGCGAGAGAAACGGACGCTGAAAGGGCATCCACGTGGGGTTCACCAACACATGCATGCGCAGTATCAAAGGTAAGAGCCACTCTGCAGTCATGACCGAGAGTGAGTTGGACTGACCAGATGCAGATTGAACGGACGACACCAGGCGTACCACGTCCTCGGGCGGGCCGAACGCGAATCGAAACGACCACAGCGCCGTACTCCCACCAAGCGTGGGAGAGTGACCGAGACTCCGAGTTGCGTCCAATACAGGGCAAAAGCAAGACGATCGAGAGTGAGAGCGCCCTTGCATGAGTGGCGAGAGACTTGGAATAAAGGTGTACATTGTACACGATGGAGGAAACACGGATTGGTGGGAGATGGAAAGTACACAGGCAGAAGGGTGTAGAGGATGATGACGAGAGAGGGGGCAAACGAGTATCCAATTTACTCGAGGGACAATGATGAAATGAGCGATTGCGAGGAATTGAGAGACTACGATGCAGCGAGAGACTACATCGCAGCGAAACACCACAAAACAAATAAACCTGCCACAACCAAACAACCGGAAACAAAAACCCCCAACTCCCGCGAAAAGTGATCAACCACAGCTGCAAACCGCACAATTGCGATCAACCTGCGAGACAGACCATACCCTAGCCACCTACCTACACAATAATCTCGAGATCTTTCCCTTCACCTGTTTTACAATACCCGTACCTCTCCACAACCATGAACAATGACGTGACATTGCAAGGCCGACCCACCATGAAGGCGTGATGACTGATGACTGGTGACTGGTGATGTGCCATGGCGAGGTGGGTATAGAAAACGCGTGAGTGAAGAGGGAAATGGGTGTGATTACCTATATCATGGGGTGTATGGTTATATCGACCGAGGTGATGTGGTTTGGGAAAACTTGGGCGGTGGGACGAATTATGAACCGAAACACGGCGGGAAATGGAGATGGATGTTTTGGTATACTTGGCCGAAGGCTAAGCCATCGTCCCATCTGCAAAACACATGTAGCCTAGCCTAGATTCCATCTCCATCTTCCACACCAACATATTAGCAAGCCAGATATTTCCAGCACAGGTGTTGGCAGTACTTATCCAGCACACTCCAGTCCAAACCAACCCACCAACCCAACTCCCAACAGCCCCTTGTCCCCAAGCCCGCGTTTCCAAGCAGCCGAGCCCCGGGTGCCCGCTGGCCGCGCATGCATGCTAGGGCTGTGTGGGGTGCGGTACAGGACCTAGCGCGCGGGGTTTTTCTTTTCCTGGAGGGGTCCTGGGCTACATGGCTTGGTGTTTTGTGTTGGCGATGTTTGGGGGGTGGAGAAGGTAGCGTATAGGTAAGAGGTATATTGGTAATGAGTAGGTTGGGGTTTGTGGGCTTGGGTTATGGGAAACGTGGGGGGGAAGGGATGAGGGGGTGGCGCTGGGGGTTTGCTGGGTAGATGGGGAAGAGGTATTGGAGGTGTGGTGCGGTGAAGTGCTGAGGTGGGAGAATAGGTATGCGATGTGTGTGGTGTAGACGACGGTACCGAGGCCCAACCCGGAGCAAAGGAACGCCAAACAACGGCGCCACTCCGGCAAACAAACCCGTTACTCCTCGCAAGCAAAGTCGCTCACTTGGCAAGGACCCAGTGGTGTTCAATGAGAACCCATCTCCGAGAACAGAAGGGTGGGTAGGCAGGGATCATCGAGGGCATGGCGTGGTGGTAAAATAATTATATCTTCCCAGAGCGTACCTGACCTGAGTACCCATCGAGCCTGTCTACCTGCCATACTGTAGCTCATGTTCCCATAGCCATGTGTAAGTATGTAAAGCAAAGCAGGCGGAAACCAGGGGGCTACAAGATGACGGCCAAGAGTGCGGGACGGGGGGGGAGGGAGTTTGGTGGTGGTTCTTGGGTGGTGGGTAAGATGCCGGGTTAGGTACCTAGCATGCTGCAATACGCATACAGTTGGCCACGGTGCCTTGCTGCATGTGTACCTACTATGACAGTACCTACATTTGTAAGGGGAAACTTGGCTTTGTCTAGTCATGCAAGCGGGCCCGGGCCTTGGGGAAGTTGGCATGAAGGCAGCTTGTATGGGGGTCCTGGTCTTGCGTGGTGAAAGAATATGTGTATATAAACAGCTGCCTCTGGACTACCGGTACCTGTTGATCGAGTACCGCTTTTGGGAAAGAAGAAGAAGGGGTATACCTATACACGAACGAACATTCACACACACACACACACAAGGGCTGAGCTACCATGCTACTCCAACCTTTGAGCCTCGCGGCCGCGGCCCTGACATCTGCTGCTGCGGTGGGAGCTGCACCCTCGACACCCCAACGTCCCAGCGATGCCCGAATCCTCCAGGCGCTGGCGGGGACGTATACACTCGTGAATACCAGCAGGTAAGTACTAGACTTACACCTTTTCACCTCCACCTCCACCTCCACCTCCACCTCCACCCCCACACTTCCCCGCAACCCACTAACCCACCAACCCCCCCCCCACCAGCACGCTAAACAACGTCCCCGTCCCCGACCTCGCGTACGGCGCCGCCCCCGTCGGCCTCCTCACCTACACAGCAGCCGGGTACATGAGCGCGACCATCACAGCCACAGAACCCGAACTGCGCCCCTCGCACCTAATCTTCCCCTTCCGCGCCAACGACAGCGACAGCGACTGGGCGCTCGTGGGCAAGCACAGCATCGGGTACGCGGGCCCGTTGCGCATCAGCACCGACGTGCCGGCCAACGAGACGCAGGGCCAGGTGTTTCATGGGCCGTTGACGGTGGCGAATGTGCCAAGTTGGGCGGGACAAAGCCAGAGGCGGAACTATACGATTGTGGACCGGATGGAAGAGGGCAGGAGGGAGCGGTATTTGCGGATTGGGAGTGAGAGGGGGAATGGGAATAGGGGAGTGCTTTGGTGGAGGAAGATTGCTTGAGTGGTGGGTGGGTGGAGTGAATGGCAGTGTTGGGAATGTTGGTATATGCATGGCCCTTGTGATAACCACGACCTAGGACTACGAGGGCTAATCGTGTAGCCATCTCATTCCCCATTCCCTTGATCATCTGTAACTCCCATCTCCAACTCCCAATGTTCCCAAGCATGAATTCAGACTCCGTGACACTCAACTGTGCAAGAGGTTGAACAAAAGCGAGGCTACCTAACCCCCAGACTTCATTTCCACATCTGCAGTGGCCTCGTCGTCCGTCTTCTTCGCTTCCACTTCGCCACCTGCCTCGGCCTTTGCACTCTCTTCGCCTTCCTTCATAGCCGCATCTCCGCCTTGCTCCTCCTCGGCCTTGTCCTCACCCTCTCCCTCCTTGGCCCCAGGGCTCTTGCTTGTCCTCTCGCCCACACTCGGCCGTCCAATGGCGCCCTCGATATTCAACCCCTTGCTCTCGCGTTGCGGCCCCGTATCCTCCATGCCGATGACGTCAGGGCCCCTGGCATGGGGAATCTCCTCGTCGGCCTCGACCGTCTCGATGATACTGCCTGGATCGTGCATTTCAGCAAATGTCGAGCGTGTGGGGCTCGTGGTGAGCGTATGTGGGTTGTTGAGGACAATACCGGCTTCTTGTTCCTGGCGTAGGAGTTCGCCTTGGGTGACGGGGCCTGTCGAGGGCAAGGTCTCGCCGTCGGGATGGGACGAGGCGATTTGGGCAACAGGTTGCGAGGTGCTGGGCGTGTCTGGGCGAGGTTGTTGCTGTTGCTGTTGTTGTTGTTGGTTCGAGGTCAGCATGCCGACGGTGACGGTTTCGATTCTCCCGGCGCCGTTGGGCCCATCAACCATTTCAGTAGACTCGGATATCAATTCGCTCTGGCCGCGATTCTGGAGCCATGGAATGGGGGTGAGCAGAGCACCGCCTAGCGATTCGTCGGATCCGAGTGTGGCTGAGGCTGAGTTGGCGGGTGCTGTGCCATTGAGCAGTCCGCCGGCCGTGGGCAGGACGGCTTGTGGGAGGGGGAAGAGGGTGAGGGGCGAGGAGACGGAGATGACGCGGTCGATGGCACGCAGGTAGGCGGGCAGGTATCTGTATCGCCGTCTGGGCTCTAGCACGAGTTCTGCCAGCCGTTGTACCGTGTGTGGGGGATGCTTTGCAAAGTTGGTGGAGAGGGTTGTCCGTATGGAGGCGTAGAAGTTGGCGATGTCTTGTGGGAGAGTCTGGGGCCCGGCTGGGGCAGCAAAGGCAGGCACAGGCGGCCGTGGAGGTGTGTCGGGCGGGGCATTCTCCTTGTCTGTGGCATGCGACTCTTGGCTCGAGATGGCATTGGATGTGTTTGGGCGCGAGGGCAGATCGGTTGTGGCCGAGGCAGTCTGATCGGAGAGTGTGGGCGCGGGAGTGGGTGGTTTGGGGAACTCGTTGACAATCTGCACCGCCCGTCTGTCGTCAGTTCTGGGGAGGTGTAGGTGTGGGTGGAAGGAAGGTGAAAGGTAAGGGCTAGGCTAGGCTATGCTATGCTATGCTAGAGGCTATGATACAGAGCCAAAAAAAAAAAGGGGGGGGGGAAAGGGAGCAGACTGACCTCATCCAGGCGGTCCAAGATGTACTGCAGCGTCTTTGGCCATTCTGCCCTGCAATGCACATTAGCAGCCTCGAGGCAGACTTGGTCATGCGCACACACGTACGAGTCGAGCGAGCCGTCGTCGGCAGCCTGGCGCAGGATAGCCTCTGCTGCATGAGAGATTAGCATGGTAATAGGTAATCGGTTGCTATGCGCATGGAGTTAGGCAGCCTACCGGACGTCATGCCTGTGTTTGTGAAATCAAATTGTCTCTTGCCCGCTGACGACGACAAGACAGGGACAACGACAATAGGAACAAGACAGGAACAGGAACAGGAACAGGAACAGCCACAGCCTTTGTCGATGACACCGGAATTCGGAATCGCCGACTGCCTGCGCCACAACACAATGCCAATCTGTCTGGGGGTGTTGGGGAACGCGAGGCGAGCAGGGTGGGCGATGGTACGATGGGCGGTGTTGTTGCCAAGAGAGAGGCGCAGCTGCAGCGGCTTCAGAAGGAAGCAGATGTAAGAGTACCGATTGGCCTAGCCTGGGAACCCACAACCCAGCTGAAGCCAAGTCTTGGGGGCAGTGAACAGTGAACGGTGAACGGTGAACAGTGGGCAGCGGGCAGCGGGCAGTGGGGAGTTGGGTATCAGATGGGATCCTCCTGTTGTACAATCTGTGTGGACCACACCTGGAGAACAGGTTAGGTACTATAGAGTAGTATCACCACACCCCGTACCTGTGCCAATCCCATTGCTACTCCTAGAGTACCGGTACCATTCTACAATACATACTCCCCATCTTACTCGAGAACTACCCTCCCTACCTTGGCGTACTCTACCATGCATGGGGACCCCATTCTCCACAACCTCATAGCCTACTACTCCCCTAAATCTACCCTTTTCTGCACCTGTAAAAGGCCTACACTTGTGCACATCAGCGTCTAGACAAAAGACCCAACCCAACCCACCCCTTCAACCCTCACGTTCCTGTTATTGTACAATCCTATAACCCGTGTTGTCTCCACGTCTCCACACCAATAGGCTGAAGTGGCCGACCTCGACAGCCCTCGCCGCTACTTGGCCCTCTCCGCCCTGCTACGGTAATAAGTTCACATACGTACCCTACCACTCACTGCCGTCGCTCGCTCCTTGTGCCGCCTCCTCGTCCGGCCGCCGTCCCTTGTTGTTGTCGGTGGTCTTCTTGTTTTTCTTCTTCTTCTTCTTGTTCTTCTTCTTCTTCTTCTTGTCGCTCGCTCACCCTCTACTTACACTGGCCATCCATCTCCTCTTCCAACCCACCACCCCCTTTGGCCCCCACCCCCCCGACGTCCGCCACCACACTCTTCGCCAACCCGCTTGGCCCTCTCCGCACAGCCAAGCCGCCTCCAGTTTCAGCATTCGCCCAACCTTCCAGGCACTCACCTCATCGAACCGACTTGCCCGGTTTCAGCCCACCGCCAGCGCCCTCTGCTGCGTCTCAGCTGTGCTTCTCAGCCCTGCCAATCGCCTACCTATCCTTCACCGGCTACTCTCGTCGCACCCCTTCGCACGCTGGCACCTGGTTTGCGCCCACACACCTGGCTGGCCCTGCCCGCACATCGCACACTCCCTATATCCACCCCCCGTTCAGCCGCTCTCCGCGGCTGCTACTCCTGTCAAAATTTCGCACCACGAGGCAAGAGCATCCCTTCTGGGAGGACAGCCCCTCGACAGCAACTACCAACCCTACACAACGTATCAACCACAGTATCCCCCCCCTCAGGCGCGCTTCGACGCCCAGCCTGGGGGCTACCACCACCGCGAGGGCTTCCCCACCACCCTCCCGCCGCCCGTCCGTCGCGCCCCCAGGATGTACTGGCCCAATACGCGGTGGACATGGGCCTTCATGTTGACGGCCATCTTCCAGGCTGTCGTCGGCCTCGCCCTTGAGTCGTACGTCCATCTTGCCCTCTGCCTCTTGAGCAGACACAACAAGCCCACGGTCGTGACCTTTGACTGACCTCGACCCCTTTAGATATGTCTTTGGCAAGTTCCAGGCCAGCATCCACTTTGCCGCCGAAGTACACTCGGAGACGCGCTCGATCCCCACCTATCTCGCCGTCTTCATGTTCGGCTACATCTACCAGCTGTTTCTCGTCTGGGACGCTCTACGGATGAAGAACACCATTCAGGTCATTGGCCTCGTCTTGTACAACGTCGGTATCCTCGTCTATGCCGGTATCCAGTACGACCAGATCAGGGATGCTGCAGACGTCCTCAACACGAGCCACTTCATCCCCGAAGGCTTCTGGCAGGACGTCAAGCCCATGTTGATTGCCCTGCCCATTCTCATGGCCGCCGCCACCGTCGCCTTTGCCTTTGAGGCCTGGAAGCTGTACGACGAGTTTGCGTGGACCATTTACAAGCGCATCAGTGCCGACACGCGACTGAAGAAGCGTTACTTGACCTATCAGGTAGGCACAGTCTGGCCCTTGTGTCTGCCCATCATCGCTGACCTGGCAGATCTACATCGCCCTGCTCAAGTTTGACTTCTTCTTCTTCCTCGCCTTTACCGTCCAGTTCCTCGTTGTCGTCGACAACACCAAGACGATCGAATTGGCCCTCACCTCGGTCGCCCTCGTCATCACCTTTTTCCTCCTCTTCGCCGCCGGTTGGTGGGTGCGCCGCGAGTCTTTTACCGGCATGATTGCCATCATCTTTGTCTACTTCATCGCACTCGGCTACTTCCTCTTCAAGCTCATCCGCATGTACGTGGCCGACCGGATCCGCCAGGAAGACTACAAGCCCGCCCGCAAGTCGTTGACCGCCTTTGCCGTCCTGACCATTCTCCTCCTCCTCGTCACCATCATCACGGCATGCTTGTGCACTCACAACTTCAACAAGGGTCTCAAGCCGCATGTCAACGACAAGACGGTCAAGGCTGACAAGGCCTTCAACGAGATGCCCTCCCTGAGTGGACCCAACCCATCGCAACGGATGGAAATCGACTAAAGACGGAGTACACATTTGTACAAAAAAATACTTTTTACGACATGAATTTTCTTGGAGCCCATTAGTGTGAGCACAGGCTCTGAATCATACCCGGTCGCGACATTGGATCACCAGCGGACATTTGGCGTTTTTTTGTTCTTGTTTGTTGTTGATATACTCGGTTCTTGATCTAGGATAGGGCGAGATACCTTGGGCCTCATTTTTTGGTGAGGCATATTGTGGAGTGGAGGACTGGAACTGGGCAACTAGGTGGAGGATGCGACAGGTTCTGTGCGCAATGCAAGAAATCAAATTCGCTACTGTGTTATTCGTACAGCTTTGTGTAGTGTCAAGTCTGAGATGTGGTGAAGTGTTGGGGAGAATGGTGTGAGTGTGCGCGTTTGATCAAGAAGCAAGAATCTTGCCCGTTTCTTTTTTCTCTGATGATGGGCGACAATGATGTGGAGAGAGTGATTAGACGGGTTACATGCTTGACAGCTGTACTCTACTGCATGGCACGTTGGTACTATAGTGGACCAGTACAGCTGTACTCTGGCGTCCAATGCACCCCGAACCAAACCAAACTAGACGCATCTATATACTGTACTATACTATACCGTACCATACCGTACCGTACCAGACCAGACCGTACTCGCACATTACGCGTCCAGTACACACTACGCGACCATACACCGCACATCGCACACCGCACAATCGGGGAAATAGCCGAGACCGGGGCACCGGAGCACCGATCAACAACGACGCGATCAACAACGACGGGAGGCGGGTTTGGGAGCTTTCTTTCTCTCTCTCTTATTCTGGCTTCATTTTACTTGCTGTTGCTTTTCCTTTGCACACACGATACTGCGGTAGTATAGCAGTACGAGTACGGCACGACAGTACAGCACAGCACAAGACGCACCCGCAAGCCTTTTGTTCCGCCCTCCTTGCCACTTGACTCGCTTACGCTGGCTGTGGAAGAGGACAGCGCGCGGTAAGAGCTTGGGTTTCTAGAGATTGGGGGAGAAGGAAGGAAAAGGAAAAGGAAAAGAGGGTTATTTTTGGAGTCAGTTGAGGCTAGAGGGGGATTTTTTTTTTGAAAAGGGAGATTAGAGGTGAAGATTTGAGATGGCGTTTCGGTGGTATGTTATTTTTTGTTTTTGGGTTTTGGGTTTTGGGTTTTGGGTTCTTGGTGGGAATGGAAGAGGGGAGATGAAAGGGTGAGAAAGAGCATGGAATTTGGTTGAGAAGCTGGGACGGGGAGAGTGGTGGTTAGAAGAGATGGATTGGATTCGAAGAGAGAACATGGGGGGGTTGAGAGAGGCAGCGATTGTTGTCTAGGATCGGGTTTATCAAGATTTCAAAGAATGCTAACGGAGAATCACAGGTATCAGGCTAAGCTGAAGACGGCGCCGTTGCTTACCCAGAGTGTGACTACAGCGGTAGGTGTTTTTCTTGTTTCTTTCAGTCGTCCTGGAATCTACTCTTCTGTTCTGGTGGACCTTGGGATGCAAAGTCTCGAGCTGAATAGACGGAGGAACAGGGAGATACAACCCCCAGATCAACGCGCACAAGTATAAAAGCGACAGGAGATATAGCGGCGAGGAAGTCAGCAGGCTAACAAACGCATTGCAGGTCCTCTTCGCAACCGGCGACACGCTCGCCCAACAAGCCGTTGAAAAACGCGGCTTTGAAAAACATGATCCCATGCGCACAGCCCGCATGGCTGCATACGGAGGCGGTACGTATTTTCACTCCCTCCACCTCTCTCCCGTTTCCTTTCACTCCCTCTCACCCCCTACCCTCGAGCCACATCTAACCCCCCCCCCCCCCTCCCCAGCCATCTTCGGCCCCGCCGCCACAAAATGGTACGCCCTCCTAACCCGACACATCAACATCCCCGCCTCGCCCACACGCACCCTCTGCGCCCGCGTCGCAGCCGACCAAGTCGTCTTCGCCCCACTTAACATGACGCTCTTCCTCTCCTCCATGGCCTACCTCGAAGGCGCCAGCGTGCGCCAGCGCCTCGCCGACGCCTTTTTGCCCGGCTACCAGAAGAACCTGATGCTCTGGCCGTGGGTGCAGTTTGCAAACTTCAAGTACGTGCCCATGGAGTTTCGCGTGCTTGTTGTCAATTTTGTCAGTCTGGGCTGGAATTGCTACCTCAGTGCGCTGAATTCGGGGGGTGGGGGGGAGGGGGGCGAGTTGCCGCCTTCGTAGGGGAAGGGGTGTTGTTTGGTGGGTTTGCGGGTGCGATGGTTGGTTTGGCAGAGTGCTGAAGAGATTGGAAATTTTCTTGGGAAGGGAGAAAGGTAGATTCGGACATGTACTACATGCTACATCGTCTCTACACAGCAAAAGGAAAAAGTCACAGTTGACGATTACAATCACAATCTTTGTACTTGTACTTTTCCCAAAGTCTCCTATGTATTCCCCCTTGCTTCCTTACCGCAAGGGTGGAAAAGAATAGGTCCTGAATTTCTCTGCTCTGCTTTTGTCCTCTCTGCTCTTCTCATCTCCGCTTTATGCATGCTTGTACTTGTACTTATACGACACGTAGCCCGAATGTAGCCACTGTAGGTCGTAGCAGAGGCGTAGGAAATAGGATTAGACATTATGGAATGAAGATTTCTAGATTTTGGTCCAGGGCTTGGATGTTGGGATTTTAGATGGTGACTTGGACTCTGACTTGACTTACCCTTGCCTTTCCTCACCTTGTCCTAAGTTCTCACCATAGATATCAAAATATCACAGATCACAGATCACCCATCACTCCAACCAACCAACCAACCAAAAAAAACCCCCCCTTCTCTCAGAAGAAAAAAATGAATCCGTATTTCCGCGAGAGATCTGACTACACCCATCTACACCCACCCACTCCCACTACCAACGTCAACACACACACCTAGACAAACACCTAGACTTGGCTCCACACTCCCGTTACCTTCCTCCTTTGAGCAAAGTCAAAATGGGATAATGCAAAGACGATGCAACAAGACACGACAAGACGATGCAAACAGGCTACGACAGAATGCAACAAGACACGACACGACGAGACGAGACGCAACAGAATGCAACAAGACAACACAACACAAGACGCACAATACAATACAATACAAGCCCGCCACCCTCTACTCGGCACACCCACACCCATCCACCCCTAATGAAAAAAAATTACACCCATCATCCTCTCCCTGCCACCTGCAACCCCCTCAACTTCCCCCCTCATCAAACACCTAATCTCACCTCCCCGCCTCACGACTCCTCCCCATCCGCCTAAAGAAATCCATAACCTTCTTTGAACTCCCACTACTCCCCGCCTTGCCCCCATGTCCACGCTCCTCATACTCGTCCGTAAACTTGCGGCTCTTCTGCAGCACCCCCTTGCGACTCTGATGCGCGCCAAACTCGTCGCCGCCGTTGCTGCCGCTGACGCTGATGCTGCCGCCACCGCCCATGCCCTGTGGATATGGGTTGTTACGGGTGGCAGTTGCGCTGGCGCTGTTGCCGTGTTGCATCGTCTGTTGCTGCTGGGGCTGTGATGTTGGAGCGGCAAAGTCGTCCGAGTCGTCGGTTGGGTGGCGGTAGGGTCGGTTTGCGCTGGGGTGAGGATCGCGGGGATTGGGGAATTTCTCGTCCGCAATCGGTTCCTCGAACCGGGTTTGGTTCGGCGGTGCAGAGCTGGGGCCGGCCATGGGTGCACTCGTCACCGCATTGCGCACTCGGCTGCTGCTTTCGTGCTGTCCGTCGTAGAAGCCTGGCATGTTGCTGCCCGTGGTGCTCTGACTAGGAGACCTCGAGGCTTGTCCACGGCCAAAGGCCATGCCCGGCCGGGAGCTGGCACGCGGTCGTGCCACACTGGAACCCCGGCGTTCGTGCGAGCCTTGGGCGGGCATGCTTTCGCGCTGCGACGAAAATGTCTTGGAGAGGGATGAGGGGAGGAGAGAGAAGCGACGAGAGGACTTGCCGCTCGGTTCGCCCGAGCTTCCCCCATTATTGTTCTTTCGGGAGAAGCCAAACGAGGTGCGGCGGCTCGAGTCCATGCTTTGTCGTGGATACGCGACCGAGTCGTTGGACATGGGTCCGGTCATCGACGTTGGCGGATAGCGCTTCTCCCTCTTCTCCTCCGGGTAGTTGGAGAAGGAGTTTTGGGAAGCAAAAGAGTCTTTTGAAGCTTGCGCGTACGACTGCTGTCGACCAGAGAACATGGACGTCACGCGTCCAAGAGTCTCGGTCACAGTATTCGACCGCTTGTGGCCCTTTGCATTCGGAGCAGCGCCCGACGGACCCAACTGAATCGAGTGGACTCGCTGCGTGCTCGGCTGTCCAATGCTCGACTCGCCTGCAACGGTCGTCTCTGGCGGAAATGGTGGTGAAATGTGGTACTGCTTGCTTTTGGGTTGCGAAAATCGCCCTTCAGCGTTCGTCTGAGCTACAGTCGCAACCGATGGCTGTCCATACGAGTTCCCTCTTGAGGGGAGTCGCGCGGTTCCGAGTGCCCCTCCGGTCGACGGACGCGTAGCCGAGACAGGAGGCTGGCCAAAGTTGTTGTATTCCGAAGTCGATCGCTGGGGTTCGCGTGTAGTGCGCGGTTGAGCAGGTGCTGTGGACGCCGCCGCGCGACCCTGACTGCTCGGAGGAGCTTGAAAGCCATCCGTCGTGGGAACATCCGCCTCCTTGCCACGCACTCTCGGTGTCGTCTCAGCAGGCGGCGATGCCTCTCCCCGTGTAGTCTGAGATTGCGGTGCGACGTATTCCACCTGCACAGTTCGGCGCTTATTGTCCCGCGTTGTCTTGGGCTTTTCCGAAGGCGGCGAGTTGATCTGTTCGCGCTTGGCGGTAAGACCGCCGTGTGCAGGTACGGGCGCGGTGTGTGGCTTCCCAGGTTCTCGTACGGAAGCGCTTCGAGCGAGGGCTGGCTGTTGTTCGAATGTATCTTCTATATGCTATTAACGCGTGCGCAATCCGCTCAGTTACACAAGACGTACTAGAATATACAGAGCTCTGCTGGGCTTCCGCAGCATTCGTGTTGCTCGACGTGATGAATCCGACGACATGCGAGTAATCTGCCAGCCAGCTGTGACGGGCGACCTCGAAGAGATCCGCTCGTTTGCGTGGGTCGGGGACCAATATCCGCTTCAGCAGGTCTCTGGCGTGTGGTGTAACATATTCCGGGAATGTCAATGGCGTAGATACAATGTATTTATACAAGAGATTGATGTTATCACCCTCAGGATTCGCCGGATCGTCATCAAAGGGAAGGTATCCAGCCAACATGGCGTACTGCAAAAGTGATTAGGTTAGTTTCCAAGACCCCAATTACCCACAAACTACGACTTACCAAAATGACACCACAACTCCACACATCCACCTTACGGCCTGTGTACAACGAGTCGCTGACAACCAGCTCGGGCGCAGCATAACAAGGACTGCCACAGCTAGTCTGCATGAGATCGCCCCGACGGGCAGCATCGCTTCCTTCTAGTCCAAGAGATCTAATGTACTCCTTGTCGCCTAGTCTGTATTCGATTTCTTCGCCGAGCTCGTCATTCGGGTCAAAGGTGTTGGCAAAGCCAAAATCTGTGATGATGATGTTCTTATTACGGTCCAGCAGCAGATTCTCCAGCTTCAAATCGCGATGCACAATGCCCTTTTTGTGCAAATAGCCGACCCCGGATATGAGCTGGGAAAACAGCTTGCGTGCGGGGCCGTCTTTGAGATAGCGATGGTTGAGGATGTAGTCGAACAGTTCTCCGCCCGATGCATACTCGAGAATGATGCCAATATGTCGCTCCGTCTCGACCATCTCGTGTAGGCGAACGATATTGGGGTGGTCTAGTCCTCGCAGAATGTGGATCTCGCGGTAAATCTTTGCCAGTCGATTCGAGTTGCTGCCCAGCGTTTCTCTTCTTATGAGCTTGATGGCAACCTCTACGCTGCTGTCTCGTTTCCAGCCCATCTTCACCTTGCCGAATTCGCCCTCACCAAGCGTTTGACCGAGAATGTAGTTACCAAACTTGGATCGCTTCGTCGAGCCCTCCGATTTGGAATGATCTTGTCTGCTCTTGCCTCCTCCACCTCCACCCCCTCCTCCTCCGCGGCCACCATCGTCGACGCCCTCACTGCCCACGAGACCGAGGCCGGTGATGGGAGTGAGATCCACGCCAGACGCGGGGATGCCTTCTGCTTGCCGAGCTTGCGCGCGAGCAATATCTTCTTGTGGGTCTGTCACCACCATGCGGTTGATGACGGTGCTCTCTTCACGGGGAAGACTGGTTCCGGTGGGTGGCTGCCCAATAGCCGTGGCTGACCGGCTGTGAGCTGGCTGTGCTCTGCTCGAAGCAGCTTGCTGCGTGCCTCTCCGACGAGTCTGGCCTGCATTGGCAGCTTCGTCGCGTGAAGAGGCCGGTTGGTTTGCCGAAGAAGACTGTGAGCGGTGCGAGGACGACCTGGGCGGAGGCATGGGGCCACTGCCCATGGACGTCGAGGCCGAGGTGGTGTTGTTGTTCATGGCAGGCGAAGTGTGCGTCGAAGCGGGGAGCGGCTGCGCGCGCGGCGTGGTCAGATTGGCGTTGTGCTGGGAGGCGGCAGACGATTGGTGCGTCTGTGGGGTAGTGGGCGTGTTGGGGGACGCGCCATGGCTAGGCCGTCGCGAGGTCGGGCGGCGGGCAGTGGTTGGTGTTGACACGGCGACGGGCGAAGGTTGCGAGTAGTACTGCTGTTGCTGCTGTTGTTGCTGTTGGCCATGAGGCGGTTGTGAGGCTACGGCGGCCATGTCCTGCAGTCGCGGGCGGGCGGTGATGAGGGAGGACGGCTCGTCGCGCGGGCAGCGGCGCGACAAAGGGCTCCTGTTCGCTGCGCTGGCACTGTTTGTCGGTGTATGGAGAAATGGCGGTGGAGCGCTCGAACGGGCGAGGGCGGGGACTGCGCTGGTCTAGTTCCCGCCGTGTGCAGCCTACCGTGGGCGCGAGCAAATCGGAAAGCTGCAGTGGTGCAGTGACGGCCTCGACGCAGAGCAATTGGGCCGGCTGCTGTGCTGTCCGATGCGCGGGCAGACTCGAAGATGCAGAGGCCGTTGCAGTCGCGCTACTGGCGACTCTGTAGGTGGTGGTCGTCTAGCTGGCAGTTTTTGTTCTGCGCGTGCGACTCCTGCCTGTGTTGATGCTGGGGCGTTTTGTTTTTTGTTGGCCTGGCAGCGGCTATACATGCGACTGCAGCTGCGACGACTATTAGATATGGTATGTTCTGTTTGCGTGTGTGTGTGTGTGTGTGTGTGTGTGTGTGGGCGTAGGTATGTATGTGAATGTGGATGTGGATGTGAATGTGGATGAGTAGTATGAGTATATGTATGTGAAGGCAAGTGTGTGCCTGCTGTATGGTGGTGTGGGTTGGTGTTGTGTGGGCTGCGAGGGTCGAAGCATGTGTTTACAACAGATGGGGACGACTGCGCTGCGCTGCTGCGTGCTGCGAATGCACCCGGCACCAGTGGAGTCGAGTGTCTCTTTGTCTGGCGTTGGATAGGCGCGGTGCGGTGCAGCCTCAGGCTCTGCAGAAAGCAGATGTTGCTGGTGCGGATGCTGGTGCAGATGCTCAAGCGGTACTGGTGCTCTCTGCTGGGTGACTGACTAGACGAGACTAGCCGGGGCTGGGAGAGGGGGCGGGTGACAGGAGCAAGCAAGGCCGGCTATCTAACGGTCGCCGCCGTAGGCACTCTAGAGTTAGAGTACAAGCGATCGAGAGAGAGCTTGACGGACGTGTGAGAAGAGAGAACTGGCCAGACACACAGACAAGATACACACACATACACCACACATGTGCACACATACACGCACACGCACACACACACTCTCTCTATCTCGAGGACACACCAGCGACCCGACGTTTGACGTTTGTGTGTGTGTGTGTGTGTTTGTGTGTAGAATGAGGCAGAAGGCGCGGCTCAGCCAACACAAGATGGTTCTGGCTAATCTCGCCAAAAAGCATGTGTGTTGCTTGTCAAGGAGGCGGATGGATTGGCGTGTGGGATGGATGGATGTATGGATAGATGGCCATGGCTGATGGCATGCACATGATTGATCCATGATTGAACAATGGCTCGGCATAACACCAACCCGCCCAAAGACCAGCTCTACCGTACCTGGCGCCAGGCACCGTCAAATTACACCACGCCTTGCCTGCCTGCCTGTCTACATCCATCTCTCTCTCTCTCTCTCGCCTCTCTCCCACTCTCTACTCTCTCCATCTATCTCAGGGTGTATGTGTGTGTGTGTGTGTGTGTGTGTGCCAGCGCGAGCTGCGACGCGGACAGTGTGCTTGGACCTCGACAGGACTGGCTGCTAGCTGCCCCCTTAAAGCTCCATGTCTGCTAGCAAGCGCGACTCGACGGACGCGCCTGCTCGTGGGCGGCTGTTGCTGCAACACTGAAGCATACACACCGTCTACCTACCTAGCTACCGACCTGTCTACCTCTCTCATCATACATAGTCATCCCTACCTACTGTCTACCTAGTGTTTTAACACCACTGACCAGCCGCTCGACTCGACTCCTTTTTTGGGGGGGGGGGAAGGGGGGAGGGTGCGACTGGGATGTCGTCAATGTTTCAAACAGCATGCAACCTGGTACGCGCAGATTGCGACATTATGCGCGTCCACGCTCGACCTGCATAGGGAATTTCGCCCTTTCAAAGTACATAGGTACACAGTACAGCACAATCAAATACTACCTCGGCACTGCAACTGCTGCTGCAATGTGTCTGGCACGAGGCAGATGAACAGAAAAACAGCCCATTCCACAGCTATATACGAGGCCTCTTAGGACCGAGAAAGACGTGCACAAGGCCACATGGGCCATGACCTCCCAACCTGGACCAGCCACACGTTCTGCCATGGTCCCCCCTCTGCAATCTCCACGCGAGGCGCCTGGGCAGGTACACAGCGACAGTGCTCAACCCCATCAACACACACACCACTAGCTATACCTAACTGCCAACACCACATACACACACACACACATCAATTCCGCCGCAACCTCGACCTGCTGCTGCCCTTACTGATTTGCTCGCCAACGCCAGATCACAGCTACCACACCTCGGCCCTACCGCAACCTTTGCCACTCTCTGCATGCATGTATGTCCTGTGTATGTACCTACCAACTAACCCACCCACCCACCCGCGCAAGGAGTATCCCCATACACACTTCGCCGCCGACCTTTTCCCATCCCTCACTGTCTCAGACTACTCTCAGCCCTCGGCGGCGCACACCACTCTTTACTCGGACACTACCTGTCTGAATTCTGTCCATCGGCCAGTCAGTCCGTGAGTTCTTTGCGATGCTCATCTTGCTTCTCGCTGCAAGGGGAACATGCCCCTGCATATGTTTGTTGCTGCATCTGCGTAGGCAGTGCCCAGCCATGCATTCTTTCCCCCTTGTGGCCAAAGCTACCCAATCACCGCGTGCTTACTACACCAAACTATTGATACCTTACCACACTCCAACCCATCTCCAACCCACCACCACACGCGCCCTCAAAAGCCAACTCTTTCGCGCCATGCACACACACACACCTACCATGTAGAGTACCTACCCATGCAAACACACCTTCCCCTTCCATCCCATTTCAGCCACACAAACCGCAATCCAGCCCAATCTGGGACATGCTCGGAGATTAAGAGCGGCCGCTTTGATCGCCCTTGCCGTGCGGTCGTGTAACATGACAGGTGGCAGGGGGTCTGCCTGGCTAGGTACACATGTATGTACAGTAGTATGTACATGTGTACCATGTGTGTAGGTGGCTTGGCATGTATGTGTGCACTGTGTAGGTAGAGTATGTACGGTGTGTACGGTGTGTACGGTGTGTACAGCTGTACACTGTATGTACATGCATAGGGGGAAAGGGCAAGGGCGCTGGCGGTTACTCCAAGGGGGGTGGGGGGCATGGCGGGGCGGGGCGTGGGGTTGAGGAACGACCTCTCCACGGCCACGGCCACGACCACGACCACAACCATCACCTCAGGTTTCATCGTGGCATGGAGGTGCCGACTGAACTGGACTGGACTGGACTGGGTTTAGGTTGAAAAGTACCCGTTCTGGGCTGCAAGTCACGCATATACGAGAGCTACGTCATGAGGTGGGGGTGGGTGCGGCAGTAAGCTTATTTACATTTTACATTGGGTTTTTGCTACTTCTACCGTCTACGTGAAGCCTCAAATAATCTGTCATGCACATGACAAGCAGGATTACATAGCTAGCAGTATCCACCCATGTACATGGACAAACCATGCCATCGCCTTTGCTCTTGCTCCTACTACTCTACATCTTCACCTCGTTGGGCAGACCAATGTCCAACACGTCCACGCCCTTTTGCAGCTCACTCTTGCTCGGCATCCGATTCCGCCTCATGAGCTCGATGCACTGTGCAACATAGGGATCCTTGCCCATGGACGCGACCGCAACCACCGTCTCCTCCTTGGTGTAGTAGGCCACAAACGCCGGGTCCTCTGTCCTGCCCTGGATCACCACGTCGTCGTACCCATTCATCGTGTTACCGCAGTACCGCAGTTGCGAACCGAGGGCGGACCAGAAGACAGGGATAAACGGCTTGGCTGGCGCTCCAGGTGCGTTGATCCTGTTGGCTACCGACCGTCCAGCGTTTTGTGCCACGTTCCAGTGTTCGATGCGAACGGGCGAGCCGTTGCCTCCGGGCCCGTGATAGGGATAGGTGGCGATGTCTCCAATGGCGTACACGTCCTGTAGTCCCTTGACGGCAAAGGATTCATCCACCTTCAATGATCCATCCTTCTCCAGCGTCACGCTCGAGTTGTCCTTGAGAAACTGCGTCGCTGGCTTCACGCCTACACCCTCAATCACGAGATCGGCCTCGATGCTGGTGCCGTCCTTGAGTTGGACGGCTCCGACCTTGGACGGGTCACTCGACGACGCTGTTCCCTTTTCCACACTGGCACCCATCCTGAATTTGACACCATTCTTCTCCAACAGTCCACGGAAGACCTTGCCGACCTTCTTGCCCATGACACGCTCCATTGGTTCTGCACGGATCAGCTACGGTAGAAGATCAAGGGATCTGTCACTGTCTCACCTTCTTCCATTCCAATTATCGTCACGTCGTTCTTCATGCTCGCAAGGCAGTTCCCCACTTCCATACCGATGAAGGAGCTCCCAATGACGGCAATCTTCTTGCCATTGTCTCCAACAGCCTTGACAATGTTCTGTGTATCTGCCAAGGTACGCAACAAAAAAACGTTACCGAGGTCACCCTTCAACCCATCCAGTGGCAGCTGATTGGGAGTACCCCCAGTCGCCAGGATCAGTTTTGAGTAGTCATAAGTCTTTCCAGACTTGGTCGAAACCTTCTTCCCGGAAAAGTTGACGCTCTCGGCCTCATCCTCAATAATGTCGATCGAAGCGTCCTTGTAGTAGTCTTTTGATCTCCAGGCAGCCTTGGAGAGATCGGCCAGTAGAGCTTTCGACAGCTTGGTGCGGTCAATAGGCTGGTATCCTTCCTTTGAGATCACAGTAATCTGACCAGTGTAGCCTCCCCCTCGGAGACCTTCAATGGCACCGACTGTTCCCGAGCCGCCGCCTATTACAAGAACCTTGTCGTCGCTCACGGATGAACACTTGATATTCAATCTTCTTCGGTTGGCCTTGAGGGTGTCTTCGTCGGTCCTGATGTATACCCCACCATCCTTTTCAAATACTTCATACTTGGAGATTGGGTCAAGTGCAGGTGCGTCCTCAACATCTCCCGTCGAAACCTTGAAGCAGGCTACAACAATCAGCATTTGAAACTTGGGATGAACATGTAGTACATACCTCCGTGCCATGGACAGGTCAATCTTCCCTCAGGTGTAAGTATACCCTTGACCAATGGAGCACCATAATGCGTGCAATTGGACGAGGTAGCATGGACCTGGTCCTGTATTTTCAGAAGCAAGACTTTGCCTCCCTCTACACCCTCGACTTCGACCTCCTTCTTCTCGCCGTTTCTTAGATTCAAGCTTGTGACGTCCTTGAGCTTGAATTCCTTCGCCATGTTTGCGGTTGTGCTGGTAAAAGCGGCCCTTTGGAGACTGTTTGTTGGAGTGAATGGCAGCTTAAATGACGTTCGCAGAGGTCGTAGAATCCGTAGCGACTGCATGAAGCGGTGTTATGGCCGAGTAGGAGGTATATGAGAGGTGAAACGACCTGCTTGGCGAATAGCGGGGTGCTTATTCGTATGTTGTGGACAGCGCGTTGATTTGCTGGCATGTGATGACGACATGATTGATGCGCGTAGAAGGCACGCTTCCGCATTTATCGATAACGGGGACCACGGTCGTGACGTGTGTAACCCCCGCATTTTGATTGGGCAATCATCATCTGGCAGCATGGAAGATATCGTCTTGAAACTTGAACGCCTTTGATCATGTTCTTGTTACCTTCAGAATCAATGCAAAATATGAAACAATGGGTATGACAGACAAGCGCCAACAAGAGATTGGTGTCGTTTGATCCGCCGCAAACCATTCATCGAACGACGACCGACATCACACTTCAGTCGGAGGACCAATCCGCAGTACGGAATAAGTGCGCTTGACCGACATTCCTCTGGTGCGATTGAAAAACCTAGGCCTGTTTGGATACCATGGTCCGTGAGTCTAGTCAGAAACAGACTTGCAAGGCCTAATTTGAACAGACACCTCCTTTCCAAGCCATCCCATCCCAAAAGACCACAGAGCCTGTGCGCATTCAACAGGGCTCAGATCCTCCTCACTTCGAGTTGCTCATCCTTCACAGAACTGACCATCGTATCATGCTATCCCGGTACTGGAGCGCCCACCGAGACCATCTCAGATGATTGGAACAGGATTCCAGGGGCGCGAGGCTACACGCCGCAAGCTTGTAGCTCTCGTGATGAGATGGCCAAATTGCACAGATTGGCAGTGCAGCACGGTCTTGGCTTATCAGAAGAACATACCCCTTACCAGAAAGACGCCAATACCGGATGTGCCTTCCGCCGGTCGAACTACTCTCAGATGAAAACCTCAAGTTCGCTACAGCACTGAGATTGCCCATCTTTGAGTGGCACTGCAAGATTTTGATCAGGCCGCTCGCACTTGCAATCGAGAATGCCAGAATCATCAAGGTTGGTACCTGTATTCCCGCCCAACAGAAATGCAAAAGAGGTCGTCGAGTGGCTGGCTCTCGTAATATAGTAACTCCCAGTACCAATCCGCTAATATGAAACGACAATGGTTGTCCCAATCCGGAAGTCTGTTATTCCATGACTCGGCATCTGCAATACTCCGCAGCTGTTGCATGTGGCCGCGATGGCATACGAAATTTTGAGATTCGCCAGATGCGTTGCTGCGAACTCTTTGCATTTCATGGCCAAATGCAGTGTCTCTTCTACTTTTTACACTCCTTCGCTCAATCAATGCCGTTGTAAACAATCTATCGTCTCTTGAGAAGGTTTCACGCGATGCGACGGTGGCTCACACACTAAGGATCGTCAAACAACCAACCGAGGGCGGGCTATCTGCACATCGTCAATAAACTTTGGGTACTTCTGTCGGAGCTACGACATATGAGCAACAGCCCTCGCCCTAGATGCGATGTTGTTTTGACAACATTGTCGGCTGATGGCCTCCGTCCACTGTGTTATGTCACCTTGTCCAACCAGTCTTTCGTTCATACCTTGACAAAATCATTACCCAACGTGTCTATTTGACGACCAACTCTTTCATTTCACCATCTGATTCTTCAGTCTACGCGACAGGGGTCGCCTTACCCCATGATCATCACTACCCTCAACTTATAATTCTTAATATTTACCACACTTATTACGACTCAAACACTACAACCATCTACTTCCAGTACGCAACAAGCACACACTACCATATCGACTTCTGTTCAACTTGACCACAACACTCTCGAATCTCCCCTTCCCTAGTGTAGAACCATCACCAACTGTATTCGACACAGTCGAGTTCTACGCCCACCGACACAGTTACCAAAAAAATTGCCAATTCAAGCGCCATAAGCATAACCACAGGTTCACCAGGAAGCTGCTCAACTTATGGTGATTGCGCAATGGAGAGGACCTGCTCAGAGGGACGGTATAAAAGAAATGAGGCGTCTCCCTTCGGCGGGCCAGACCCCGAACCAACGTCGAGTTTGAGTAGGTCGGCAGCCATTGGAGTTGGTGTTGGTATCATATCTCTGATTATGGTGTTGATTGGGATTACCTTTTGCGTCTGGAAAGTACGAGGTCAACGAAGGTCCAATGAATCTATCGAAGCCCCTCCTGTCAGCCATTTCAGATCACCATCTGACGCTACTGATCAGAAGACGTTGGTAGCCTCATTTCCAAATAGTCCACAGCATGCATATTTCCAGAACCAAGTCATGACCCCGGATTTGTTCGTGGAAGCTCTCGGAAACAATGAATCCAGAAGGGGGGAAGCAGAACATAATGGGCAAGGGACCACGAGCGGAAGCTATCGCATAGAAGACGTGACGGGCAAGGAACTCCCGACCCCTCCACCGACCGAAAGCCAACCGCCGCCTCAGCCTACCGAACCGGTGCGATATGCGATCAATGTCAGTATCAACAAGAGCATGATATTTGACGATGAGATGGTCAGAGCTGTGAGTCCACTGCGTGAGCCTGCAGCACCACGGGGGCGTGCACCAAAGTACATTTTTAAGGAATACCTGCCGCCTGTACACAATTCTCCTCCAACTTCCGTCCAGCCAGTTTTGAACAAGCGGGGGTCAGACCATGAGCTGGACCGCTATCCATCGAAAGATATTTCAATTCACACCTCTACAACAGAGGACAATAGCTCTGAGAATGAGCTTGGGAGTCCTGTAGATACAATTCTTTCGAAACTAGAAAGCGCTCCTCCACAGCTTCCGTTACCCGATCTGCCACCTCCAAGCCCGAGCTTCAGTTTCTGTTCCTACGATTGGTATCAAGACATCATAGACAATCGCACAAGCACACATACACCCACCCAAGCGACTTTCTCGCGCCCATTCTCTTCCTCTCCCAACTCCCGAAGCAGTTCAGCCAGAGTCCCCGAACCACTCCTTCTCAGCGCGAATCCTCCGCCATCAGCATCACTCTTGCATCCAGACTCGGCGGCGTTGCAGAGCCCGTCAAGTCCACACTTTCGCTTATCTCCAACGGTGTACAAGCCATCGCAGCCATTGCAGCCTCCCGCTGTGCCACCAACACCACCCCCAGTATCAACGCGCACATCTGGCCTAAGCACCATGACGCGCACCACGCATAATTCGCGTAGCTGGTTGCCTGACGATGGTCTTTACCTTGCTGAAGAAGGGACGAATTCGTACATGGCATTTAGCAGACCAAACGACGAGTGTCTACCCACGAGCTATTCGCCCTTGACATGAATGACCTTGGTTGGATTATCCCTGGGCGATTCAGCAGACTCTCCGGCTGGCTACCTGGCTCCGGCAAGGACAGAAAGTCTGCGGTCCAAGTGATGTGTAAATAAGCTTTCGGTGGAATGAAATCCCTTTGTATTGCATGCGGCACAGCAAGCACACCAGCAAGCCTAGAGGCAGAAACAAAGCCCATTGATGCAGGCTCCCGCACCAATTTTACAGATGGGCCAATATTGCTCCACAGAAACGTGGAAACATGGCCGATTGTAAAACCAGAAACTATATAATAACCTTACTTTATACTAGTCACGTATCTATACACTACATTTGCATCGCCATGAAATGAGCAGTCGACAGCCAAATCTTCCAATTCGCGAGTTTGTGAAGGGGAAATCCATCGGTAGTGGAATGAATAGATTTCATGTATGTATAGGCACAGAATTCAGGGTTATATAGTTACAATGTGAAGATTTTAGTCAGGGTCATCTTGAATCCATGGGATATGGTGTCTTGGCGGCCTGGGGAGAAGGAAACTGTGCATGTGGGTGGGTGCAGTGTAAGGAGGAGGTTGTGGATGCAAGAAAGCAAAGTGGGTTGGAAGTAGACGAGGGCTGTGTTGATGGTGCTGGGTTTGAGGGTTTCATGTGCGAGCGAGCGGTACCTAGCATATAAATTGTGTAGGTACGGTAGTGGTGGCTTGACTCTTAGTTTGTAGACTAGAGTATCAACGTTGAAAGTGTAGTCACACATATGCGAGTTTATAAAATAATATCCTTACGCGAACATGTCAGTTGCAGGTACGTGACAGCGATGTCGTCTTACTGTGACCTGTCTTCCAGGTTTCTTCATCTTGGTAACATGCACGCGCCTATGACGTCATACAGTGCAACATCACCCGTTCAGTTTGCCCTTCCTACCCGGTCTAAATTCAATGTGCTTCTGCTTGGATATGGTATCTCGGAAGTATACTTCTTGCCTTTGTCATCTAGTTCAGTGCCAGCAGACTGAGGCCGGAATTCCATCTGCACGACTGTTATCACTACCACCGGACTGACACAAACTCAACCTTTTACAACTTTTACCACGACCAATCATGGCCCCTGGAAATCCCAAACAAACAGCAGATTCGGAGCTCTCGGAAAAAGAACTCCAATCTCTGGCCCAGGCTTCCACGACCACGACCACCTCCTCCTCTTCCCCAGAATCCACCCTCAAGGAAGCAGCCACCACCGCCTCGGCCGCCCTCTCCGCCTCAAAAGAAGCCTCATCCCTGCGCTCCCTAGCCGCCACAATCCAAGACCCCACGAAGCGGGAGAAATACCTAAAAGAAGCGTTTGACAAGGAAATCGAAGCGCATGGCCACAGCAAGAAGGCGCGGATCCTGAGTTCCGGCGCGTTTCAGGGGAGTGTGGGTGGAGGTGGGATTGGTATGGCGGTTGGAGCGGGTTTGGGGACGGTGGTTGGGACGGTGGTGGGGGGAGTGGCGACGATTCCGACGACGGCTTTGGGGACGCTGGTTGGGGCGGGGGTTGGGGGGGTGCATGGGCCGTGGGTGAAGTTGGGGATGGGGAAGGGGAAGGGTGGAGATGGGGATGGGAAGGAGAATGGGAATGGGAATGGGGACAAGGAAGAGGTGTTGGAAGAAGATGCGGTTCCTGATCCGGCTGCTTTGAGAGAAGCAGCGGATAAAATTGCTGAAGCGAGAAGACAGCAAGATGTGGACAAGGAGAAGAAGAAGAAGAAGAAGAAGAAGCCTAGGAAATTGGAAGTGAGGAATAAATAGGCTACTGCTACTGCTGGAGGATAGTCTGCTGGCTGGCTTTGCTTAATGCTGTTCTGGTGTCGCAGAAAAAGTAGTGTATATAAATAGAAATCCCGAGAGGAATAAAACTCTTGCATAGCTTACCGCGTTAGACACGTTGCACCTATTTTATGGAGGATCGTACTAAGTATTTTCATTTTATGTTAATGTATACGACTCAATCTGAGACAATTCGGACAAGATCTATTGCTAGCGCGAACGTTTTTGACGTCACCCCATCACGGCCAAGTTCACTCCCTCCAACGCCGAAGACCAAGCCCCACTCCTCTCCATGATTCTATTCTTCTTCTCACATACCAAAGTAGATTCACATGTTCTCGCGTTGCTCTACCACACAGGTTTTGTTTGTAGGCTCGGGCCGCATCTCCTTGTGCCCCAAATCTGCAACAACTATTGGCTCAAGCCACAAAGAGTACCAAGACCGACAGAGGAACAAATCTCTGCAGAACCCAAGGCGAGCCGATCTCAGGTTAAGCAATGATATGCTCTCCCCCCGCATTTTGCCCTCGGCTCCTGCGCAAAACACCCCACATGTCCACGGGATGACTAACGCAAAGAAGAAGCCAAGACTTCCACCCCGGAGGCACCAGCTACAATAGGTTGAATGTACAAATCTTCGCGAAGCGCCAGGCTGCGTGCTAATTTCAACGCTGTATGGCAATTCCGTGGCATGCACACAACGTGAACTAGTCGACGGCGACGATTGGTTGTTGTCGATTATGTGGGCGTGGAAACTTGCTTTCAGGAACGGAGATGGAAGCTGGAAAGGTACGCTTGCAAAAAGGACGTTGCCGGATGGAACAGTTTGCCAATGCCGAGTAGCAAGGCGGTGCAATAGCATTACGAAGCGCATCGCAAGGGGCCGATGGTGATCACGACGGCTGCCCTCGAAGTGTCAGTGTCCGGGGGGATGTACATAAGACCGAGCAGGACGCTGTTGTTGTATCTCAAGGCATCACAGACAGCTCGCTTTTTCTGTTTGACTCGTTTCTACTGTACCGGTAGCCCTTCGCTGTTTGTTAATCTCTCATCATGAGGTCCTTTTCACTTCTCCCCATCGCGGCTCTCTGCGCCACCTCGCTCGCTGCACCAACACCCGCAGAGGGCGTCAGCTTTCCCATCACTGACTTGCTCGACTCTGATCTTACCATTGATGAATACGTCCGTCAGCTTGAAGGCAACAGCAATGCCGCACCCGCTGTTACCAAGCGTCAATACACTGGCACTACTTACAACCAACTCACCGATGGCACCCCTTGCCGTGCCGTGACTGTCATCTACGCACGCGGCACGACACAAGAGGGAAATGTCGGTGATGTAGGCTCCGAGGGCCCTACGTTCCTCAATGCTCTTGCCAACCGCTTGGGGGGAACTGGCCGTCTTGCCATCCAGGGCGTAGACTACCCAGCAAACATCTTCGGATTCTTGGCGGGCGGAGATGCCGGCGGAGCCACGACAACACTCAACCTCATCAACCGGGTCAGTCTTTTTTTCCGGGGCAGCTTTGGAATTGACCAGCATGCTAACAGTATCCCAGGCCATCACCCAATGCCCATCCACCAAGATTGTAGTCTCAGGCTACAGCCAGGGCGCCCAACTCGTACACACCGCTACCCAAAGACTCTCAGCCGCCAATGCTGCCCGTATCAACGCAAGTACGTCGTCGAGCTAAACCTCCTTTTCTTTTCATGACTTTTTCTGACTGGCCGTGTAGTCGTCACATTCGGAGACCCAGATCAAGACGAGAGCTTCGGCCCCGTTGCCGCCTCCAAGATCCTCATCATCTGTCACGATGGCGACAACATCTGCGACAACGGCATCATCGTCACCGCTGACCACAGGAACTACGAGCGCGATGCTCCCGCGGCTGCGGAATTCGTGGCCGCCCGTGTTTAGGAAGCCGTGCGTGGCACGACGACGCTTATGAAGTTTTTCTTTTAGTTTCTTATTTTCCGTAATGTGGGATGAATATGAGAATTTACGGCTGCGGGATTGTGTGTGTTTTCTTGGGTGTGGATGTGATGATTGTTTGATGTGATCAGTTTTGCCGGCTTGAGAATTGTGATGTCGAAGAGTTCGGGGTCGGGGCTGCTGATGTCTCGTACCGGTACCGGTACCGTACGGTAACGGATGGAATTCCGATGGAATGGTTTGACGAAGTCGATGCGCTAGGACTAGCGCGTTAGCATTCGGTTGAATTCATCGGATTGGATAGACGTTGAAAGGTTAAAAGAACTGGCAGTCTGTAGTGGTAGTCTGTTATAGCTTGCGTGGGGACATGTGGACCCTGATCTGGTTGGTTACAATAGTCGAGTTTGTGTGCCAGTACTCCCTGTTTGGATCTGAGGTGTTGGTATGTTGTGGATTGACGGAAGCTAGGTGCGGATTGGGTGTTCTCTGGCAGAGATTTAGTTTGAATTGGGAAAACGGGCATGTTCCTCTGATGAATTTCATGTGTTATACTTGACGTTTTTGTCTTGTCAGACGGAATCTTTCGCCAAGGCTGGAAATAGGTCAACCTGACATTCGATCAACACTTACATCTTGCTATATCATAGTAAAACGGGTTGACTACAAACCTCGTAGTAAAATCACAGCGAGCCTTGAGATCTTGGAGTCGATTGTCTCCTTCGTTCTAACTTGTATGGTTGCTGTCCTGCCCAAGTCGTAGGTACTCAGGTCGCCTGCCAATTGTGTGGCCAAGTAGTGGATCTGAATTACCTGCACCATCGCCAAACCGTTGCATGTGCGAACTTCTAGTATCAGACGCCACCGCAAACCGACAAAAGCCGTGAAATGCCTTGCCAGCCACGGAAATCTCGCATGCAGTTATGCCCCACGGGTCGAGAATTGGAGTACCGGTAGGAGCGTGCTTGGCACAATGAGAACCTCACCCTACCACAGAATGCGGTTAGCGCAGATGTCGTGCTCGCCCCCATTGAGTTACAATTGTGTCTGGCCATCTCAACATCATCATCACGAAAGTGAAAAAGAAAAGAAAAAATTGTTTTGCAACGGCGTTGCGGCGAGGGTCTATTGGGAGGTTGCTTTAAGAGATGGAGGACTCCAGGGTCCCTTGGAAGATACCGGTAGTACTCTTCCACCTCACTCTCATATTACGACTTCGACTTCCTTGATCGCACCGCCACCATGTCGATCACCTCCCCTTCTGCGTCTGGAAACTCTGTGAAAGGCTCTGGACCCTTCTTCCGCTCAGTACCTTTCCAGATCCTGGTAGCATGTGGAGTTTCATTCACAGCGCCCGGTATGTGGGACGCTCTTGGTGGACTGGGAGCAGGAGGAGCAGCTGAACCTTACGCTGTGTCTGCCGCCAACGCCTTGGTATACGGTCTCTTCGCCATTGTCTGTGTAGCAGCCGGTGCTATCAACAATCGTATTGGTCTCAGATATGGACTTGCTCTAGGTGCCATTGGATACCCTCTGTATGGTGCTGGATTGTACACGAACAATGTCAGCGCCAATACCTGGTTCATGCTCTTCGGAAGTGCGCTTTGCGGTATCTCTGCTGGTTTCTTTTGGGCAGCAGAAGCTGCTATTATTATCGGCTACCCGTCTCCGGGTGATCGTGCCTTCTACCTGGCTGTTTGGCAAACCGCAAAGGCTGCTGGACCTATTGTCGGAGGTGCAATCAACTTGGGCCTCAACGCCAACAGGAAGACCATAGGCTCCGTGTCATCCACCACGTACATCGTCTTCATTGTCATCATGTGCCTTGGTCTTCCCGTCGCCCTGTGCCTCTCTCCGGCCCACAAGGTCTGGCGCAAAGATGGCACCCGCATCGTTACCGACCGCGCCTCTTCATGGGGCAAGGAGTTCAAGGCAGTCGGGAAGCTCATGATCAGCCGCAGGATCCTACTTTTGCTCCCAGCCTTCTTCATCAGCTATTTTTACAATGGCTTCATGAGCACATGGTTGACGACTTACTTTACCGTCCGCTCCCGCGCCTTCAGCAGCTTCTTCAACAACTTCGCCGGCATCTTCAGCTCCTTTCTCATTGCATTCCTACTGGACAACCAAAAGATCCACATCAAGACACGCGCAAAGATTGCCTTTTGCACCATCATCACCATCCTCGTCGGCACCTGGATCTGGGCCACCGTCCTCCAAAAGCAATTCTACGACGCAATCGAAGCCCCCGTCTTCGATTGGTTCCGCGGCGGCTTCGGCAAAAGCTACGCCCTCGTCTTCTTCTGGCAATTCGGCGGCCAAGCCTTCCAGCAATTCCTCTACTGGCTCGTTGGTCAGTACGCCACCGATCTGTCCAATCTCAGCCATCTCACAGGTATCCTGAGAGGTACCGAGGCGCTCGGGCAGACTGTGGCCTGGGCCATGCAGTCCGAGGGCGGGGCGAACCATTTTGTTAGCATCGGACTCAACTTTGGTGTCACGATGCTGTGTATCTTTCCGACATGGATTGTGCTTTCCGAGTTGGAGGGTAGCCATGAAATTCGCGTCGTGGAGAAAGATGCGCAGGCGGAAGAGAAGCTGGCTGTTGAATCGTGACGGATGGGGATTTTGGTTGGGTATTCTGCGTAGATAGCTTGAAATCGATCATCATTTCAATGCCACTGTGATGCCGTTGTTGTTTTGCGCAGACATCTTCCATGGTCGAAATGTCGCCTGTTTGTCTATTTTCTTCAAACTACCAAGGCATGAGATATTCTACGTGCGTATACGAGATCAACACGACTCCCACCATCTTGCCGCAACACCATATAAAATTCCTCCACCGCAGTCTGATCCTGCCGCCGTTTTACCACCTATCCATTCCAATCCTGTCATTGTTCTCACATCACTATTCATGCCACCAACATGCACAAAGTATAAACACACATACAATTCGATTCGAGAATTCGATTACTTCCGCCAAGTTTCCAAGAGAAGGATAAGAAAGTTTCCATGACACCAGACAAGAAAGCGAAACTTTGCTTTGCCTTCTCAAAAGACATGCCGAAGCAACATTATACTCCCGCCAAAGAACCCATACAAGACACCAAAGCATGCTCTCCATTAGCCAGCCTTAGATACAGCCCAGCGTAGCCCAGCTTGTTCTTCACAAAAAATTAATCACAATGACAAGCATGCCTTGATCTCGGCGCCACAGAACCCACGTGTTCAATCAGCTTCATACGAGCTCGCAAACTGAGACTCGTGCATCTCGAATCATTCAATGTCTCCGTGGGCAAACGCAACGTATGTCAGTCTCAGGAGTCAGGTTCAAGTCACCAAAGGTGCCGAGGGATGTAGTCACGGGCAAGGGTGGGTGTGTCTATAAAGTATGACTGGATATAGCGCGTTGGCTTAATTCACTGAGCTGACTACTTAGGCTTCGTGGTGATGCTGTCTCCTGATCAACAACAAGGCCGTGCGTTTGTAAATCTTTCCATTGAATTATCGATACTGCACTAGACCACAGCGAGCGGTCGAAAGGAAGATAAAAGGTTCTCTTGTGGCAGCAGTCTATGCTCTCAAGTTGACGTGCTACACAAAGCTCGAGCCCTGGGTAGGAGCGTTGCCATTTTCCCTCTGTCAGCACCCACTCGTTCTCTTCAACCGCATCTCGATCTGCCAAATTCGACCCGTCACTTCGATCCAGCACTCTACCAAGTATCCGAGATTGGAGACAGGAATAGACAAAAGTGAAAACCCGAGATCCAGGAACAAGAAGTATCGCGCTGCCTACGGCTCGTGAGTCCTTCGACAGTACGCCAACACCTCTTTCTCCATCTACGAGCTCGCCGACGAGCCCCAATCACGCATCACGCATCACGCATCACGCATCACTATACCAACGCTGTGAGACTCTATACCCTGCCAAATACGACATCATCTGCTCAGGTTGCCAAGCGACCATGTCGAGTCAAACAATTTCGATCCCAAGGAGCACTGCCATGCGCGCACACTGTGGAAGCTGGCTATTTACGCTGCCATCCGAGCTTCGTAATAAGGTTTACGAGCTGATCATCCCCGTTGGCAAGGTCATCACTTTACATCGAGAAGAAGAATCCCAGCGGATGTCATGCAGAATCACAGGTGACTGCGGGCCGGCAACAACGGCACTGACACAACTGCCAGCATCTGATGGAGCTCATCCCAAGCTGCATGACTGCCTGGCTCTCCTGTTGACATGCCAACAGACGTACCACGAGGGAGCAGGTACTCTGTATGGTGCGAATATTCTGCGCTTCAGTCAAAACACAAGGAACCCTACCAGCGTGTGCAAGTTGCTGAGCATAACGGTGAACTTCTGTAGCTCTATAGGCTTTGCCATCCACTTTCTCCAGAGGATCGAGATCGATTTGTCCTGTATCAGCGTCCCTGCGTGCATTTGTAAAATGCACAGGCGTGGCGTTGCTCGCTGCACACATAAATGCATTGACCTGGCCCCGCTCCAGAAGTTGCTCTGGCAGGAGGCTGTCGAGAACTGCGAGATTAGCTTCGTGAAAAGCAAATTTCAAGGTCTGGTATTGCTCCAGGGTCAAGGCCGGTACGACTACAACGTGGATGTCCTCAACAATCTGGTATCGTGTTTGCGAAGAGATACCGCAGGTCTACGCCGGTACGTCCAACAGCTTCAGACGCTAGAAATCTGTCCGAGTTCGATGCTGAGCACCAATCACTGCTTGATGAAGGTGGTTCCGAGTACGCAACCTTACAGAGGTCTAGCACAGTTGCGATATAGACATGGGTCAAGACACCTTGATATTCCCATCTTACTCCTAGACAGCGACGGAAACCATCTTCATCAAATGGCCCCATACAAGGCAAACTTTATGGGTTTGCCAAATACGCTACGATCCAAAATCTTCCGGGAGATCTTGTGTCCTGATGCCAATGTCATCTTCGATCTGGAAACCGGACGACGACCCGCAATCAATCGCACATTGCTAGATATGTGGTGGCCGGGAAATGCAGTCGATGACCTAAGTTTGCTCTTCTGGCGAGAGAACGTGATCACATTTCGCATGACATCGACTTCTCGCGATCTGCCATCTTCCCGATTCCAACCAATGAAAGAGGTCCTGTGCGTGAAGAGGACGTTCGATGGATGGCTCTATCCATGGTTTCCGAGGGCGAATTTCAAGGCTTGCAGCAACTTAAAGCTAGAGCTTGCTTTCAAGCTTGAAGATGGCGTAACTCTGGCGGATGTCGAAGTTGGCGTAAAAGGTCTACTGCGATTAGCATCAGGATACCAAGGTCGCGAGTTTCGCATCACGTGCTCTTTATACCATGAATCTGCGCCTGACACCGTCATTGAGGTGTCCACGTTCTCCCTGCAAGACGTACAAGCGAATGTTCTTGAGCTGTTGTCTGCTATTGATGATGAGGATGAAGAAAACGCCAACTTCGAAATCTACATCAATGGCCATGGTGAATCGAAGAGGCTGGAGATGTCTATGAGCTCGGGCAAGCGCATACTACCCAGGAGCCTGTTATCGCCCAGCAAGGGTTTCGAAACAATCGTCGCACAACACGGGTCTGTAAGTGACCTGAATGACGATATCACCAACGATTCTGAGGCAAGGTACCACGCGACCTTGTGGTCTTGGCTTGCCTTTGTGAGAGAAGTCGTTACAATAAAACCTACTTATCATCAAGACGATCTGTTCGAAGAGCAACAGAGAATTCTGCTGTGCCACACCAAGTACTTCGGTATTGAGGTAACTAAGGACCATGAGCGCCGGAAAGTGGACGTGTTTTACCAGATCAGGCACAACGAGGCACCATTTCAGGAGACAGCCTCAGGGCAGCTTGAGCAGCGCATTGTCTAAAAAGGTGATATAGAAGCGCCAAACATCGGTGAAGGGGACTAGAAGTCTTAGCAAGCAAATCTGCAAAGAGTTTTGTAGCAATCTATAAGAGGAAATGTAGCAACAAAGAAGAGAATAGAAGAGAGATTTGATGCTTGTTTTCCGAGACAAGCGACCCTAAAAGGTACTATGATTGCGGTTTCTCGAGTCCTTCACATGGACATTAGCTTGCTTGATTGAGGAATGCAATTCCTCTGTTTGTGAGCAGCAAGCCGACAGTGAATGTCTATGGACAAGAGGCAATGTAATAAAGAGCTAGATGAGGTGTGTGTCATAAATAGACAGCGAGTGTTTACCACAGGTTGTCGTGCTCTCACCTCGGCCAACGGAGGAAGGTACAGCCGAGGGTACGTACCTATCGTCACAGGCCAGCCCCCCTAGCGTCGGGGAGTATAGCCCACCTCCAACGTCACTTACCCCAACGCCTCCAACAGCGCTCAGAAGTCAGTACATATTTCAACGACGTTTCTCTTCTTCTCCGAGGTGTTTGGCTGCCTTGTCTTCATCTCATCTTCTGCCAGCTCTCGAATCACTACGACACAGGGAAACACCACAATCATGACATCCCTCCTAAAAAAGTCCTTGAGACTCGCTCTCATCCAACTCGCCAGTGGGGCCGATAAATCGCAAAACCTCTCCCACGCGCGCTCCAAAGTCCTCGAAGCCGCGAAACAGGGCGCAAATCTCGTCGTCCTTCCAGAATGCTTCAATTCTCCCTATGGCACAAAATACTTTGACAAGTACGCGGAAACCCTTCTTCCCAGCCCGCCCTCGGAAGCGCAATCACCCACCTTTCACGCCCTCTCGAGACTCGCAAAGGAGGCAAATGTGTACCTTGTAGGCGGGAGTATACCAGAGCGGGAAGACGCGACACAGAAGCTATACAATACGAGTTTAACATTTGCGCCGAGTGGACAGTTACTCGCGACGCATAGAAAGGTCCATCTCTTCGACATTGACATCCCCGGCAAAATCTCCTTTCACGAGAGCGAAGTGTTATCCCCGGGAAACAAAATCACCATCGTGGACTTGCCTGAGTACGGGAAAATCGCAGTCGCAATATGCTACGACATCCGCTTCCCTGAACTAGCCACCATCGCGGCGCGCAAAGGCGCATTCCTGCTGGTATATCCCGGTGCATTCAATTTAACGACTGGCGCGCTGCACTGGGAGCTGTTGGCAAGGGCACGGGCGACGGATAACCAGGTCTATGTGGGATTATGCAGTCCAGCGAGGGATATGAAGGCCGAGTATAACGCGTGGGGACATAGCTTGGTGGTTGATCCCAACGCGGTGGTGACAGGCCAACTAGATGAAAAGGAAGGCACGCTCATCCAAGATCTGGTGGCAGGCAAGATTGAGGAGACACGAAAGGGCGTGCCGTTGTACGGTCAGCGCCGATTCGACGTTTATCCCGATGTGAGCAAGGGAGGACGATTCGAAGAGTAGAGTGAGAATCCGTCATGGCGAGGTTGATTTACGATACCAAGTGATGAATTATGAAAGATGGTGACCATGTACATATTGCATGAAGTTGAATGTGTCAGTAGAGTTGGACAGGGTAAATTCAAAATCATAGTACTGTATTGGCGAGGTTAGCATCGGCACATTCTTCAAACCAAGATACACTGTAGATAAAGAGAAGAGCGGGCTGTTGTTGTATAGAGAAGTTGGATATGACGTCTTTGCCGTATTTGTGTTGTGGAGCAGAGATTGTGTAAATCACAGAGTGTGGTAATTCTAACCCTGCATTGAACATTAAACTTGTCTCGTACATTAGTCCCGTATCAAATTATACCAAACCATGAACTTTATCAGATGATTTGCAGATTCTGGCAGCGTGAAGTTACTACAACACATTATACGCATATATAGTATGATGACTAAATTACTCCTCCTCCACCAACAACAAAACCACCGCTTCCACCCAGCCCAGAGTCCAGACACCTTCCCACCCTCTCCCCCGGAAACAAAAATCCATCGCGCAACATGATCAAAAAACATGATAATCCCTCCTATCCTCGACGCCGCATCCCCACCAAACCCCTCCCAACCCGCACTAACCCAACGCGTCATCCCCCCCACCTTCCCCCACCAGACACCTATTGTATGTAGCCACCCCACCACCGCCACCACCCAACCCATAGCAACACAATCCCAAATCCGCGCCTTCTACCAGCCCAGAATAATGACGGTGCTCCGATGCCCTCGCACCCCGTGTGTCGGGGGCCCCAGGGGGACGGGAAAACACCGGGGTGCCGTGAGGGCGGGGAGCCGGTCGCGTACGTAGGAGGGATGACCGTACGGTAGGGTACCGGTTGCAGCGATTGCGGACCGGAGCTGGGGTGGGGGAGGGTGTAAGAGGGAGGGGAGCGTGTGATATAATGGGGTCTGGGGGAACTTGTGCTAGAAGAGAAAGAAAAAAAGAGTATTTGGTTTTCTTGTCCTGGCAAGAGATTGAGAATTTATTTTTAATTTCAAGGATTGAGATTTTTTTTATATGTATTGAAGACGGTGTGGATTTAAAGATCAAGACGAGAGTTTTCTTGGAGGTTGAAGGTATACTGGTTGTTGGGGACCTTGTGGTTGCAAATTTGTGGACGGTTGTCGATTGAGTGGATTGATCATGGCTGGGCAAGAAATGAAGCCGACGTTTGATGGTATGACTATTTGGATGGGGATAGAGGATTAAGGCTAATAGGTTCAAGACATCATGGGCTGTCAAGCCGCAGTCTACGAATGGGCAGATAGCTACGATAGCAAAGTACATTCCACCCACCCCCCTTGTTGCGGCCTCCAGCTCACATTCCTCCCCCTTTAGGACTGGGAGCGGCTGAGCAAATGCATCGCGCCAACGCTGCGCATCGACTACCGCTCCTTCCTCGACAAGATCTGGGAAGCCATGCCAGCGGCCGACTTCATCGCCATGGCATCGGACCCCAACGTGCTGGGCAACCCGCTACTCAAGACGCAGCATTTCATCGGCGGCACGCGGTGGGAGAAGACGGGGGACGACGAAATCACGGGCTACCACCAGCTGCGGGTGCCGCACCAGCGATACACGGATGCGACGCGGACACAGGTTGCAGTCAAGGGGCATGCGCATAGTGCGAATACGCACTGGTATCGGAGAGTGGATGGGGTGTGGAAGTTTGCGGGGCTGAGCCCGGATATCCGCTGGTTCGAGTATGATTTCGACAAGGTGTTTGCCGAGGGGAGGGATGCGTTTGGGGAGGCTAAGGCGGCGAGTGGGATTCCTGCAGAGGTTGGTGGTGGCGGGGAGAAGGGGGAGTGATTGATATTGGGATATTGGAATGTTAGCAATGTGATTTTGTTGTTCAAATTCATCAGTGTATGGCGAGTTTCTTTCCAGGGAGCTCAAAGTGGATGACCTGCTGTGGCTAGTAGTGGCGTGGGGGTGTGATTGAGATTGGAATACTAGCAATACCGGTATAAATTTGTTTCCAAGTCTTGAACGATGACCACTTTATTTCCGTGAGGCTCCATGTGGATATCCTGCTGTAGCTAGTCGCAGTAGTGCGAGTGTGCAAGCAACATGGGGAATATACCGGGACATTGGCAATGCAGCTTCTGCTTGAGTTGATATGTAGTTGATGATGGTAGCAGTCTAGTAGCAGACCAGGATGAGAAATTGAGCATGGAGTCAATAGACTTTCTGCTGTGGCTAGTGGTGATGCGCAGCGTAGGGAGATTGGTTGATATTGGGATTATCAGCAATGCGCAAATTTTCTTCAAAGCCGTGAGGTCTTTCGGTCAAGGCAGGAAGGGTGGTGGAAAGGGCACGGGGCGTAGTAGTATGAGCTATAGGCTGTGATTAACCTTTTCGAGTATTGGTATGATGTCAGCTGACTGGCAGATGATGCAGCCCTGGACCCGGTGATTCAATGCGTGCGCATGGCATGGCAGTACCCTGGAGTACTAGAATCTCGAACAGGTACAGTCGACGGGCTCCACTACCTTGACAGTGTATATGTGGGATGTCCGGTAGTAAGGCTGTTATGCCAATGTGAACCTACCAACGTTTGTGCCTCCAGTTCCACGGATCATCATCGTCGCCGTCAAGGTGCAGGAGGACACCCTCGGCTCTCTTTCTCGTTCTCTTAGTCATCTCAATTGTTGAGTCGGCACAAGTGCCTAACAGACACTACAACATACTCTAAAACATGAGCCAGCCGTTGTGGGCAACACCGTAAAAAGTTGGCTGGTTGGCTCTAGTGGAGACGGTTGACGAAAGCCGGAAGCCGTTTTCGGCGATGCAGGACGGTGATTGGTTGAAGCCACGAGGGGGGCCTGGCAAATTCGCGCACGGGATTTGTCCCACTTTGGCCTAGGACGAGTGTGTGTACAGTCATATGTACCGTGTATGTATACGTACACGGTAGATATAAGTGTGTGTGTGGGTGTGTGTGTGTGGGTGTGTGTGTGTGGGTGTGTGTGTGTGGGTGTGTGTGTGTGGGTGTGTGTGTGTGGGTGTGTGTGTGTGTGTGTGTGTGTGTGGGTGTGTGTGTGTGGGTGTGTGTGTGTGGGTGTGTGTGTGGGTGTGGGTGTGTCTGTGTGTGTGTGTGTGTGTGGGTGTGTAGGTACTGCAGTGCACTGGTTAGACATACTGTGTACAATGGGGCAGAGAGGACTGGACTTGTAGCCACAGGAGATGAGATGGGTACTTGTACGTGCATACAGTATTGTATTGTACTAGTACTACAGTCCTACAGAACTACAGTACTACAGGCCTACAGTACTACAGTAGGCACTCCAGTAGTAGAGGTGGTGGCCACTGAGCAAAGGCCCGCCCGCGCTGCAAGGCTCACTCGCTCGTCCGCCCTCGCTCGCTCGCTCAGCGGACCAATGCAAGTCATCCTAAATGCCCTGGGAGTGGATGCAGCTCCTGTTGGCCGCGGGGGCCAGCCTACTCCTCATGTGCCTATTAATAACGCGCGTGGGAGTTGGCCTTGCACAGGAAGAGGAGGGGGAGAAGGCAGATCGTTGATAAGAGAGCCAATCTGGGGGCCCAGCGTGCCAGCCCTTGTCACGATCCATCCCATCGATGAGCAGCAAGAGGGCAAAGAGGCGAGGCGGGCGAGGCCAGGTGTGACCAAAACGGCCAAACGAACGAGTCGCAAGACCGGTAGCCCTGGAAGAGGGCTGGAAGCGGCATCTGCAGACTGCATCACAGACAGAACTCTGCATCCATGCGCTCTCTCTCTCTCTCTCTCTCTCTCTATGTAGACTGCAGACTAATGGTCTCCTTGTAGGGAGGAGAGAGCGAGGATCTCCAAAAGCTTGATTGCGCCCAGTTTTTTTTTTTTTTTTTTTTTAGCTTTTGCCTTTTTTCCCCTTCCATGTACTCAATAGAATACCTAGTAGTAGTAGTAGTAGTGGTGGTAGTAATGATAATAATAATAATACATAGGTACCTACATGCAGTACAATACAAGCTTCCATGGTTACCCCCCCTCACCCCTCCAGGCTTCCCCCCCCCGCCCCAAGGCCCCAGGGTTCGCGCCTGAGCATCCATGGATCGCTACCGAGCGGACGCCGCCACACAACGACCGGCGAATTGGATTGGTGCGGCATCGAGCGTCTCTGAAAGGCCCGCCGGTCTTCATCACACATCCTCTCTGCTCTACATAGTATCCCTCTTCTCTTCTCTCCTACCCCACCCCATCTTTTTTCGCTGCCCTCCATCTGCTCCCACAGCACACACTTGCCTCCCCTTTGTGCGCCCTGACATCTCTGCGTCTTCCCTTTGCGTTGTGTGTGGTCTTGGCTTACTTTTGCCATTCCTGCCTTCCACTCTTCTTGGTGTCCTTGAGTCTTTTCGGTGCGTATCTCCATCCTTTCTTCCATCTTCTTCTGTCTCCCTCACAATTTTCATCTCGCCTTGGCGCGGCGGGCGGCGGGCGCTGCACAGCGCCGTGGTGTGCACGACAGCGCGACACAATTCATAACACAGCGAACGGATGTCTGTGTGTGTGTGTGTGTGTGTGCGTTTGTGAGTAGGCAGAGAGAGAGAGCAAACACTGCACAGGCGCCCTGTCTGTCTGTCTGTCTGTCTGTCTGCCTGCCCCTCGCCCGCCCACTGCCGCTGCTCGAGAACTCGAGGTGGCTGAAGGCTTGCGCTGCGCTGCGCTGCGCTGCGCTGCGCTGCTGCCCGCTGACGTCGTCGGCTGCACGGTCCCCTCGCCTGTGTGTGTCTGTGTCTGTGTCTGTGGGTGTGGGTGTGGGTGTGGACGTGGACGTGGGCGTGTTGCTCCTCTCTCCACCCGGCATCCGCAGCAGCGCACGCAGCTTGAGAGGGGCGCCAGATACATGCAGACGCGTTTCGTTTGTGTGGGCGGCGCCTTGTCGTGAGCCTCGTGCGACGCTGCGCGCATGTGATCCCTCGCCGTGAGTCCAACCTTACTGACTGCCTGCCTAGAAACCCACTTCGAGCTTCCTCTCGGCCACTCGTTCCCCTCTTCTCTCCTCTCCTCCTCTCTTCCCACCCACCTCCCATCGATCCTTGGTGCGTGAGTACTTCGGGTTCAGAGGCCACTGTGTCGCCAGCTTTCCGGTTGTCTCCTTGAGTGTCCACCATCACCAGCCACCAGTCTTCCCTTGTGCCTGTACTCCTTCCCTGTGCAGCACGCGCCTTCCACTCCTCCACTCGCTGGTAGCAACGCTTTCGCCTATCGTGACCGCCCGCTCCAGTGCCTAGTAAGTGCAGCCTTAAGTCCTGAGCTTGAACCATCCCTCACCTTTGCCCCCTCCACCCGCCCCACCCACTGCCTAGCCGCAGCTCTATTGTGCGCCAATTGACCGCACGCTAACCATGGTTTTTCTTCGCGCGCAGACTCTCTAGCCTCGACTTCGATTCTCCATTATACTTAGAAGCCCGATAGCTTTACCTCGCCACTTCGACGATAGCAAACCGATCCTTACCAATCTCAACTTGAACCTTGTTACCCAATGTCTTTCCAGCAATACGACCAGTTCCAGGGCCAGCCCGTCGGCGGCGAACAGCAGCAACAGCAGCAGCAGCAGCAGCAAATGACCCCGCAGCCCGACATGTCCCAGCAGATGGGCCAGCCGATGGATACTTCTGGCAACGGCTTTCCTCAAGGCCAGATGGGCCCACCAGGCAGCGCGGGCGGCGATGGTCAGGGCCAGGGCGCCGGCAAGACCACCCTCTGGTGAGTGCACATTCATGCGTGCCTCTGCGCGAACGCTCGCGCACGCTTTGTACATACTTGTTGTCTTTGCGCATGCTGGCGCATCTTGTGCGCCGTTCATGGGCATGACGAAAAATGCGCCTCTGCTACGCCAATGGCATGCTGTGATGGAGAACTGAAGACTGACATGACGCAGGATGGGTGAACTGGAGCCTTGGATCGACGAGAACTTTGTGCGCAGCATCTGGTACAACATGGGCGAGACGGTCAATGTCAAGATGATCCGCGACAAGTTTTCTGGGTGAGCAGAATCTCGGCCTCTTCCTTTTCCTGTCCGTCTGACTGACTGATAGCAGCAACGCTGGATACTGTTTCGTCGACTTCTCGAGCCCCGATGCTGCCGCCAAAGCGCTCACGCTCAATGGGCAATTGATTCCCAACTCGAACCGCCCCTTCAAGCTCAACTGGGCCTCTGGAGGGGGTCTCGCCGATCGCAGGTAGGCATTCGATAAGATGACCCCAGGACATGCGTGTGATTGCTGACGCACCACAGCCGCGATGAGCGAGGTCCCGAGTACAGCATCTTCGTTGGCGACCTGGGTCCCGAGGTCACTGAATTCGTGCTCGTACAGCTCTTCCAGAACAAGTACCCTTCCACCAAATCCGCCAAGATCATGTCCGACCCAATCAGTGGCATGTCGCGCGGCTATGGTTTCGTGCGATTCGCCAGCGAGGAAGACCAGCAAAAGGCCCTTACGGAGATGCAAGGTGTCTACTGCGGCAACCGCCCCATGCGCATCTCTACCGCTACCCCAAAGAACAAGAGCGGGGGCCCTGGCGGTCCCGGCGGTATGGGTATGCCCCAGCAGGGTGGCGGTCCAGGCATGGGCATGTACTCGATGGGTGCGCCTCCCATGGGCTACTATGGTGCGCCCCAGCCGATGAACCAGTTCACCGACCCCAACAACACGACCGTCTTCGTCGGAGGCCTGTCCGGCTACGTGACCGAGGACGAGCTGCGTTCATTCTTCCAGGGCTTCGGAGAGATTACCTATGTCAAGATTCCTCCAGGCAAGGGATGCGGCTTCGTCCAGTTCGTGCAGCGTCACGCCGCGGAGATGGCCATCAATCAAATGCAAGGCTACCCGATCGGCAACTCTCGTGTCCGACTCTCTTGGGGCCGCTCCCAGAACAACTCGGGCCCTGCCGGCACTCCTTACCGCCCAGCACCACCTCCGCCAGTCTACGGCCCGGGCATGGGCATGCCCCCACAGCACCCATATGGCGGCGGTTTCCCTCCCATGAAGGCAAGTTGGTCAAGTGCGACCGCGTCTGAACCTTACTAACCTCCGGCTAGTAAGCACAGATTTCCCTCTCTATTGCTTGCACGGCGCTTCCTCCATGGTTTATCCCGTTGGCTTATTGCAATGACCCCTTTTCATGACTTGTCATAACGACTCTCGAGCGTTTGGTTCTCTTTCACGATACCTCTGGGTCGGTTTCCCCAAAAAGTTCTCGAGTATTCTTCTTACGATGTCATCTTACTGGGGGCCATCAGAAGTGGAGTCAGTCTTTGTACAACAGGTCATCATTCTCTTGCTTGCACCTGCGGAATCTTTCCTTAATGATAAAACGAGCCAGCGAGTTACTATACCACCACGTCTTCTTTTAGGAAGTATCCAAAGGATGTAATTAGTCATGCTATGGGGTTTCGGGTGCTTCTCGCGACTGCTCCCTGCTGCTTTCTGCTGTTCAGATGCTCTTTCTCTCACGAAATGTGCCATTACGAGCGGATTGGGCATCAGTTCCAATCACACGAGTCTTTTTATTTTGAGTCTTTCGTTTGCATCCTGGCTTGCTCTCCTCTTGACCTTCCTTTTGCTTTCCTGATCTTGAACCCAGTTCTACCATTGTGTCCATCCTCTTGCACTTTACATTTCTATGAATACTGGGGAATACCGCATCTTGGCTACCAAATGACTCTGCTAACATGTACGCTTCAGCTACCCTCAAGCCCCGGGTTCCTACATCGGTGGCGGCGCTCAGAATGGCGGCGGAATGTCGACCCTCCAGAGCCTCGGTCTCATGTCCTCGCAAGGCGCCAACGGCCCTCTCAGCCCAGGCCCTGATGGCAACGGTCCACGCGACAACGCCGGAGCTTTCTCCCAGCAGCTTCCACCCATGGCTTAGGTCTTCACTTGTTCCTTACTCACGTCCGCCTCATACGAACACGATCATGACTCGATACTGTTGGCTTTAGCGCGGCGTCACGGAAAATATAATCCAAGCATATGGCGTTTGGGATGCGCTTGTGTGTGTGTGTGTGTAATGTTAGGTACGTTTGGTGAAAAGCAGGCGAGAGCATTGAGACCCTATTTTACTTGTTGTAACTGGTCTTTGGTGGCGTGCATGTCCGTTGCTTTGGTTACGACGACGCGCTGGCATCAGCTGGCCACTATAATTATGTCTTTCTTTCTTAATTGTTGTGCGGCCATACTGGGAGGTTTCATCTGGTAGTACCTATGCATGGCGTAGTAACATGCTCGGAGGACGGTTCCCCTCAGCAAACTGCGTACAGCTTCATGTATGCCTATTTTATTTAGATTATACTGGTTACGGACAAGGAAATTGACCGCCTGTCAGGGTTTTCGTCGGTGGTCACACAGGTATTCAGTGCTAGAATGAAAGCATCATGTCGAACAATCTCAGCACGTGCTGTGAAGTCAGTGAGCACTGCCCCCGGGCGCTCCTCTGATACGTAAATAATTTCTGCGTTCGAGTAAAATGCGCTGATGTCTAAGCTTGATATGTTGACAAACTTGTTGGAGTGACGGGCTTATCCAAAGAAGGCGTCATTGCTCTTTCCTCGTAGGAGACCCTGCCGACATCGCCCAGAGCTCTCCTTCTTCCTCCTTGGATCCAAAAACACTCTTCCTCCTCTCCACTCCTCGCCGTTTGCCATAACTGCCAGTTGCTTGTTGCTCTTTTGGATCCTCACATTGCAATTGCGCTTCCAACTGAACCATGCGCTACGACGACTGGGACGTCATCCTCTTCCCCAGGGTCTCTCCCGTTCCCATACAAGAGTTCAAGACGGCTTGTTACATCTCAACTGATGAGGGTAAGTATCACCGTACTCTTTTCCCTAAACTCTACGCCAGAATCTATATACTGTCATCGTGCTGAGCTCATCTCTCTCTGTCTACTAGTTGGATGCCAACTACCTACCCTGACTTGCTACATCAGCTCTCTCCCACTGTCCACGCCCTTTCGCATCTCCATACACTCGTGGACTACGGCGGCAAAGCCTTCTGCTATCATCGAAGCCCAAAGAAAGCCGAACCAGAAGGTGGTATACACAGTTCAGGTCATTGTTGACGGTGCCAGAGTCTTGTGAGCTCAGATATCTACACTAGAAATACTGGATGGCTGCATGCTGACTGGCACAGCCGTGGCTTCTTCGACATTGCCTCCAAATGGCCACAAGAAATTGGTACATTTTGTTGCATTCAGCCTAGAATTAACTAACACTGGCCAAAGCACACGAGAAGCACTCCCTGGCCAGTGTCGAGCAGCCCACAAGTCAGAAGAGACCGCGCCTCGAATTCCCTCCTTTCAGTCTCCAGACACTCCAACAGACATCCTGGGATGCTCGCGATTTCAAATCACGCATCAAGATCATGCTGTCTGAGCAGTTGATTGGAAAGACAGCCAGCCCGGGAGAGTTGGATCTTGGCATTACCAACGACATCGTGTGTTTTTCGTTCCAGCATGCTCCCAGAGGTACTTTTATATATACCATGTATCGGCGACTTATATTGACTCATGATAGATGTCTTGGAGGAAGCAGGCATCGCATGGCCGATTCGCAACCCGCTCTACCTTCCAGGCGCATACGAGAGAATCAAACCACTGGGACAGATATCTTCATTATATCCCCGCGCTTCCAAGGTGCGAAAGCCAGCGCCAGATGTACACATCCAGTCGCCGCTATCCCATCGGTCGAATCCTTTGAATACCAGAAAATCAAATCCGGACCCACAGGGATGGCCGCGCACTCATTTAACTGCTATATCCCGTCTCCCGAAGCTTGCGAACACTACGATGGGTCATGGACGTAATCGAAACTGGGACGACTCATTTTCAGCACTTGGTGATGAGGGCGACGAAGTTAGCATGGGTACATGGTCAACGAAACGGACTGCCTCAAGTTCTGCTGGGGATGTTGCGATGCCTGAGTACATGTTGGCATCATCACACGCACTCAAGCCACATCCGTCGTGGACCAACGCTTCGCCAGTGTATGAGCAGAGCACAAATTCAACTAGATCGGGGCATCGGTCGAGGGAAAAGATCGACAAGTTACACCTTAGTGGTTGTCGAGATGACTTGGGCCAAACATTGCAGGCAATGAGTCCGGCCAAGAAGGATCGAGAGTCACGATACAATCTGGGTAGTCAGCACGGAGACCCCATGGCTCGTCCACCTACTGCTCACGCATATTATCCGCCGAAGATGGGTTATACTCCGCTCATGTCTCGACCGTCAACAGCGTCTATGGCTCGTACGTCTTCCTATCCTGACCTCAACTCCGCGTTTCGAAATGTCTCAAACAAGGGAATAAGAGCCAAGGCCGACGAGGTGGAGAATAACTTGAAGGGAAAGTCATTTGCATCATATCCTTCCTCTATCTCTAGCAATAAAGAGAACCGGCCTCCCTCTCAAATACGCATGCCGATCCAGGGCACATGGTCCAATCAGGTTCCAACACCTAACCCTTTTGTTCAACGACTACCAGTCTTTGACCCTGATCTTCCCACGAGAGAACCTATTTCTAGCTTCTCAACTCAGCCCCGATATAACTATATCAACACAATGCACCCGATGGATACTGGCAAATTTGTATCTGCCCATGGACCATCGGCGATAGGCAGCGTAAGGAGTAGGAAGGAAGGCATGGCTACACACTCACCTCAGCTCCCACAACAAGCTATCCGCCACGATCAAAGTCTGCTCCCACCCACCAGTGGCGCCCCTCCCTCTGCCCAACCATGCGCCTCCAAGGACCTAGGAAAGCACAGCCACAGCGCGCAAACCTGTATTCCCTCGGTCGTCGAGATCATCGACGTCGACGCCATCGATCCCCAATTGGAAGCCGACAGCGTGGTACCGGACACGACGAAGCTCTCGCCATTCAAACCCACGCACAAGCAAGGCATGTCAAGCATTGACAGCACGGGCCGTCTCGAACAACAGCTCTTCAGTGCGCTGGGAGAGGAACTCGCCAGCTTTGAAGAAAGCATCGATGCCAATGGCATGGGGCCAGAGCTTGCACGTGCCATTGGCGGCTCAACGACTCGAACCCAGTCTCAACCGGACTACGGGGCCAGTCAGACGCCGTTGGATCCCGAGGCGCATGCATTTGAGCCCGGTGGGGTGGGCAAGCGGAAGAGGAAGGGGACGCTGGGGGGTGATCGGGATCGCGATGCTGATCGTAGTCCGTTGAGTAAGAAGGAGAAGGCGGTGATGGGCAAGGACGAGGTGGGGGTCTTTTGAGAGGGGTGTGCTGTGGGCGTGGGCTGGGGGCTGGCATTGGGTATTTTCATGGTGATGGATGAATGAATGAATGAATGGGATGTGATGGGGTTTAGTATAGCGAGGAAGAGATGAATGGTGTTGGGCGTGGGTTGTAGGTTGCATGTTGTAGAGTCTTTTTCTTTTACTTTTTATTATGTATGGATGATGGATGATGAATGACAGCTGGGTGTCGGAGAGGGGTTTGATGGGTTCATGGAATAGGATAGAGGGACTAGATGAAGTATGGTTTATTGTCTGTCTGTCTGTCTGTCTGGTTGCTTATTTGTTTGTTTGCTTGCTCGAGTATGTTGCGAACACTAAATCATAGAGGCCATTGTAGTCGAATCTGGTCTACGCTCTACACAGTTTAAATGTGGAATAATGAATACTCTTCTACATACTCTTCTACATTGTATATCCGAGTTAAAAATTAGAACGCACAAATCACAGCAATATAATAAACAACACCCATTTCTCCCCTGTGTATTAAGCTTCAAACGCAAAAATTTAGGCGGTGATGGTTGGGTAGTTCATAGCTCTGTTGAGATGCTGAGATTGTATTGGATTGGGAAGGGGAGGGGAACAGGGGGGAACAGGGAAAACACCAACTTGGTTGCTAATTATACAGCTCACCTCTCTCTCGCATCTCGTACTCTTACTCTTACTCTCGCATCTCTGCTGCCCAACCCATCCCCACGCCAACAAGACACAAGAAAAAAACAACAAATACATACATACATGATCCAGACCGCACGAGAAAGAAAAGAAATAGAAGAGGCTTGGGCGGAAGAGTGGATAACGAAAGGACTAGGGAATGCGGGAGAGTATAAGAAAAAAGGGAAATAGTAGTTCATGCTAGTGGTATCTTTATTACATCCATCCATCCATCCATCCATCCTAGACCCATGTCCCCAGAGTATGGAGGCGTCAATGCGGATAAATATGACCCGGTTTGAGAAGCTGTGCTTTGCGCTTTGCCTTCTCGACTCAAGTGGGCATGTCTTTGTCTCTGCCTGTTCTCTCTCTCTTCGTCAAACATCCAGTCCTTCCCAACCCTTCACTTATACTGCGGCACCCCATTCTGCGGCGGCGCAGCCCCCACCCCTCCCATCATGACCCCCTGCTGCCCCTGCCCCTGTACCTGCGCGCCCTCCCCCATCTGCGCCAGCACATCAGGCCGATACTTGACATCCTGCCAAAAATTGCAGACCGGGCAGCCGACCTCGCGGTAGGGTTTAAGTGAAAAGGGGATAACGGGGATGAAGCAAAACGTGAACCATTCCCAGCGCTTCATGACGCGGGCAGAGTAGTTGCCGCAGTTTTGGCATTGCGTTGTGATGTGGCTGGCGTTGGGGAGGGGGGATGTGAAGGCTGTGGGTTTGTTAGTGGGAAGAAGGGGAGGGGAGAGGGATGGTGTGGACGGGGATGGAATGGTATGGACAAGGGAGGGTGGGAATGTGAGGGGAGCGTGCAAGACGTACTGTGTGTTCCGCAGGTGAAGAAGAAGAACATGGTCGCGCGGGTTGCACGCGTTTAGCGCGTCTATGATTTTTGTGGTGGGAGACGTGGGTATTGTATATGGAAGTGAGGGTGTCGGTGGCGCAGTAGGGCGCGTGGTGAGATGATGTGGTCGGTTGTGCGGGCGCAAACTGTCGCGGTTTGTGTGGAGCGGTTGTAGGACAATAGTGCGCAGGTCAACGGGTTCTGGGTATGGATGGGCTGTCGCGCGGTTTCTGTGTGCGATATGGAGGTTCAGGATTCGATTTGGCAGGACAAGGAGGTGAATGTGTTGTGAGTGAGACGGCAATGTTGCGGAAGGCGTTGCTGCGCATTGTAGTCGTGTGCAAGGGTTGGCGCCGAGGAAGCTGCGTCATGGAATCCTCAGCCACACTTGGCTCAAGCTTCGTGCGCTAGTGTTTGCGGGGGTCGTGCATCGATCAATATCGCCTGGGCAAGTTTATTCGTTGTACGGGTACATGCATGTGGCATGTTTGTGATTACTCTACCGTACATCCAGTCACTGGTCGTCTGAGTGGTTCGATTCAGTAGACAAGTGGAGGGTAATTACTTCATTGTGGTATCGAGCAGTCTTCGAGGCTGAAAATACGCAAAGAAGACTCATGACAGTCATTACGAACAAGGAACCTGGTCGCTTCTGAGGCGAATGCTACTGGACTCTGCATAATTCCAATCATCCTCGCCTTTCATAGTACACCACCTGAGTCCTATCGTGATGCTTGATATGAGACAAGACCAAAGCATGGACTCCCAGCAATGTTGATGGTGGAGATGGTCGACAGTTTCTTTTAGAGTCTTGAAAGATTTGGGTTGAACAGCGCACGCTACTGTGTCTTGAAGAGCAGGATAGCGCAGTGACCAAGATAGAAGTAGATGAAGTGCTTGGTCTCTGTAGTAGCGTTAGACCGCAACTCATACAGTGCCGTGACATGACCATACCGTGAGTGACGAAGCTGCCAAAGTTCCTGCCGACTATGCAGTGCCATGTGGCGCCCTTGCGGCTGTCAAACTGGGAGGAGGTTAGCGTGTGCATGAGGGTAAACAAAGTAAGATTTTGCTAACCTCCTTCTTGATGTACTGGGCAATGTCCTGAAAAGCGGTGTCAGTATTCACAGCAAGACTAGACGGGCGCTCTGCAAAAAGGTTCAGTGCACTCAGAACCTACCTTTTCAATGGTGAACTGCTCCATGGCTTGTTGCGCTAGAAGCTGTCAGTATCGCGGTCAGCCGTGTCTGGGTGAATGAGACCCACCGACTTCGATGGCTTCGGCCTGCATCTCATCGCTCTGGGGCACTAATTAGACTTGAAGATAGTCGCAGGGATCAATATGTAGTCACCATGTCCGCCGACTTGATCTGGGCTGCATGTGTGTTAGCTTGTGCGTAGACAAAGGTACCGGCGGGAATACATAGGAGAACATACCCTCCTGCTTGGAATCCGACTTTTCGCTGGCCATGGTGCTGGGCTACTGATCTTGCACGTGGTAGTTGGATGATTGTCGGTATTCCGGAGCCAATATTGGTCTTATAGAGAAGTGGTGTGAAGGCTGTGTGGTCGTGGTACGCCTTGCTCAGTTGCTTGAGTAGGCGCTCGGGCGGTCAAACGACCCACCGACGAGGTTGCTAGCGTGCACTAGCGCGACTGCACCAACGAAATTTCTTGACGCCCATCATCTAATCGAATTACTTTTACACTCTGCCAAAACATCCATCACCACTCTGATCCTCGAGATCAATTGTCGTGCCAATCCATCGCACGCTACGGTTTCCTGAGCAGGCCGCAGCTCTTATTCCTCATATACAGAATGGAATCCTCGCGCATATTTGTGCGCGGCCTACCCTCAAACTTCACAGAGGATGGCATGCGAAAGCATTTCGGCAGATATCCCATTACAGACGTCAAGTTCTTCCCCCACCGCCGGATAGGATATGTTGGCTACAAGACACCACAAGATGCGGCCCAGGCAGTCAAATACTTCGACAAGACCTTCATCAAGCTGACAAGGATATATGCGGAGATAGCACGTCCAGTAAGCAACTGATGCGTCATGGCAGCCACGAGATTTTTTGGCGCTGATTACCCCTTAGATCGCCGACAAGGAACTACCCAAATCCCGGCGACAGCAAAAGATGGAGGCTCTCACACCGAAAACGGACGAGTACGTACCCAAACGACAGGAGAACGAGCTCAAGCGCAAGCGGGCCGAAGTCGAGCAGGATCCGAAGCTGAAGGAATTCTTGGAGGTGTATCAACCTCCGTCCAAGACCAACATATGGACAAATGGCGATCTGCAACAGGCGCAGATGCCTCCCGCGGCAGACGACGTTGTACCCGAGGTTGCCGTCCCCGAAGATGAGAGCGACGACGAGTATCAGGTTATATCGAAGAAGCCCAAGGTCATGGAGCCATCTGTGCAAACACCAGCCGAACCAGAAACAACGTCTACAGTCGAGCAGGAGCCAGCAGTAGCGACCAGTAGTGTCGATGCCACTTCGGGTGATGTCATGGAAGTTGACCAAGATATCCCGGAAGCTGGACAAGGAGTAATGTCTGATGCAGACTGGCTGCGATCAAGGACCAACAGAGTTCTCGAACTGGTGGAAGATGACGAAGCGCCACCTGCCGCAAATGCAGTTCCTGCTGTGAAGGCACCACCAGTGGTGGAACAGATCACTCTCCAGCCTGCTCCACAAGATGCGCCAGAAGAATCAAAGGCAGAGGCACCAGCTGCCGAAGAACCAAATGTCGATGCGACTTCGGCAGAAGAAGACAGAATACGAGAGACTGGCCGCCTGTTCCTTCGCAATCTGCATTACGAAGTCACAGAAGATGAGTTGCGTGAGCAATTCGCAAAACATGGACCCCTCCAAGAAGTAAGTACATTGACTTTTATTTATACTTATAACGCCATGCAATGATGAACGTCAAGATAGGGACAACCGATGCTACGGCATATGAGGTTGACTTGTGAGAGTATTTTAGTAGATGTCTCTCTAATCTGATATTGGCAAGCACATGGAATTTGTACTTTTTAGACTTTGCAAGGCCAACCGCTGACTCCCAACAGGTCCATGTACCCTTGAACAAGGCCGATGGAAAAGGCAAGGGCTTTGCTTTCGTTCAGTTCCAAAATCACGATCATGCTGTGGAGGCATACCTGGATAATGACAACACCATCTTCCAAGGTCGGCTCCTTCACATCATATCCGCCAAAGCCAAGAGAGATACCGCTCTTGACGAATTTGAGATCTCAAAACTTCCACTTAAGAAACAAAAGGAGATTAGGCGCAAACAGGAAGCAGCCAAGACCACCTTCAACTGGAATTCTCTGTACATGAACGTATGTTGTAACATGCCAAGTGCAACCGATAATTATTGACCATGTATTAGGCCGACGCAGTCATGTCAACTGTAGCGTCCCGTATGGGTATCAGCAAGTCTGAATTATTGGACCCGACGTCATCGGATGCCGCAGTTAAGCAAGCTCATGCGGAAACGCACATCATCCAAGAAACGAAGACCTATTTCGCTCAGCAGGGCGTCGATCTCGAGGCCTTCCAACGGAGTGCCAAGGGTGATACTGCCATACTAGTCAAAAACATCCCACATGGTGTAACCTCCGATGAGCTGCGCAAGCTTTTCGAGGAGTATGGTACCGTGATCAGATTTTTGATGCCGCCAACAGGAATGAGTGCGATCATCGAGTATTCAAATGCTGCAGAAGCAAAGACTGCATTTGCATCGTTGTCATATCGGAGGTTGAAAAACTCCATCATCTATCTGGAAAAGGCTCCAAAAGATTTGTTCAAGGAGGGGGTGGTGCCCAACGTTCCACAGCCTGTATCTGTAGGGAAGGCGGGGACAAAGCTATCTGCAACTGACCTGCTGGAAGATGCGCCTGAACCCGAGACATCGGACACGGCCACCCTCTTCGTGCGTAACCTCAACTTCACGACCACGAGTGAAAGACTCACAGAGGCTTTCAAACCCTTGTCTGGTTTCCGTAGCGCCAAGGTCAAAACCAAAATCGACCCCAAACGCGGTGTACTATCCATGGGGTTCGGCTTTGTCGAGTTTACTAATGCTGAGACGGCAACCGCAGCTCTGCGGACTATGGATGGCCATGACCTCGAAGGTCATAAACTTCAGATCAAGGCTTCGCACAAGGGTGCGGATGCAGCTGAAGAGAGACGTCGCGAGGACGCGTTGAAGAAGGCAGCGAGCACCAAGATCCTTATCAAGAACTTGCCCTTCGAAGCGAGTGTATGTATCTCTGATTACCTTTCTGCAGCGCGTGCTAACCTAGGATGCAGAAAAAAGAGGTTCGCGCCTTGTTCACCCCTTACGGCCAACTTCGGTCCGTCAGGGTACCCAAGAAGTTTGATTCGTCGTCGCGTGGTTTTGGTTTCGCTGAGTTCACCACAAAACGCGACGCTCTCAATGCCATGAACGCTCTGAAGAACACCCATCTCCTAGGGCGTCGACTAGTACTCGCGTTCGCAGAGACGGAGTCAGACGACCCCGAGAAGGAGTTGGAGAAGATGCAACAAAAGGTTGGCGCACAGGCCAACAAAGTTGCCCTACAACGCCTCACAGCGGGTGGGCGCAAGAAGTTTAACGTTGCAGGCACTGAAGACGACCTAGATGATTAAGCAGCGCGAGCGCGAGCGTGTTCTGGTAGGAGTATACTTTTACAGCGAGCGCGACACCTCTCGGCTGTCTTGTCCCTACTCTCATCCCTTGCTTTCCAGACCAAAGGAAAAGAGGCCCGCCCTTAGGCCGCGGTATACTGAAAAGAGTAACGCTATGACACAATGGTACTTGAACGCCATATCTAGGTCACCGCTTTACGGCCCGCGACAGGACAACGCCTGGCGGGGTGAATCAATGGGCATGGCCACCACACAGCGTTTCATATTGCTCTTAAACATGGGGAGTAAGGCAGCCACAAACGAGACGTTTGTTGATCATACAGACTTGACTCACGTAGTTTGTTGTTCGCGATCACTGACATTCATTCTTGTTCAGCGCATTCCATGACGAGCCTCCCTCGCACACGTCCAATCAGATGACAATTGATCAGATGGCAGTAGCCTCGATGCCCTTGCTCCCTCTGCTAACCAGGCAATATTTACCATTCCAGTAGGCGAAAGGAATTGCGATGGAAGTAGTTACTTGGACGACAAGCGAAATAGCGATCTGTGGGCGAGAACGACGGCTGTAGGTCTAATTTCATGGTTATCACCATGTTACCCTGAAGCGTGGCCACACTCCTACTTTCAGTATAGTGGGAGTTGTATTGGACCTGCCTGGCGGTTTGCCTGGGAGCACGGTAAATCCTGCCTTTCCAACCTGTCACCAAGTAGTACTGCCAGAGGGCTGGTCATCTGCACCATATCATATATCATTGTAAATCGTCTGACATACCATCTGCCTCGCCACTTACCCGATACATTCTCTTCTCCCAATTTAACCACAATCCTTAGTCATTCATTGCTCCAACTGCCTGACATTCATTCATTCTGCTTCAGCCGTCATTCTTACCCTTATCATTCCTGCAGTCAGCCTGGACTGCATACCATAGCATAAACAGTCATGGAACTTCAACACCAACAGTCATGCGTGCTAGCCGCGGATGTTCCAGCTTCACATCATACACCAGATGAGGTCAGTTCATCACGGAACCGAAGTGCTCTACAGGAACGATCCGCCAACTGGCCTCACGAATACACAAATACATCTGATTCACCACGGCTCAAGATATCACGCAGCCCAAGCCCAACCGAAAACGTCTACGCAAGACAGTCTCTGGTGGGCGGAAACTATTTCACAGGCAATGTTCACGCGCAGCACAATGGACTGGTGGGCTTTGGAGTCGAGAGGCCCGAAAAGCAGATCAGATATGAACTCGAGAGACTATACAAGATGCTTCGTCGATCGGACAAGTATCAAAAATACAGGGAAAAGCAGCCTGTCTTGACACCCGCCGAGTTCATCGCGAGAGAAGCCGCAGAAGCCGCAGAGAAGAAGGCTGCAGAGCAACGGGGAGCTCCAAAGGATGAAAAAGAGAAGAGCGTCTGGCCCGAATTTCTCGAGCATGCGTTTTGGAGAGGTACGTTTGTTCTTGACCCTTCATCCTCACATCCTCATTCAGAGACTTGCTCACTAGGGCTGATACCTTGAGTGGCACTGTCGGCCTACCATTGATTGCTGTGACTGACAACACCACTGTAGCCTTGGTCAAATGGCCGCCCATGGGTCGTAAGAAGTATATGCTCGATAGCCAACTACGGGGCCGAAACGAACTCATCCAATACTCCATCTATAGAGATACAGGCATTAGACGCTGTCGGAAACAGGTTTCCAGCCATCTTCAGGTGTTGAAACAACATCTCAAGGATCAACCTGCTGGTAAGTACTGCTGTTACGCTGTTTTGTGTATTCAATCGTGCCTCGCCTTCCACCAACTTCCATGTTGGTTGCTTGTATTGGACGCCGTGAGCCCTGCCATGATCTATAAGGGCTATGCTAGGGAGTACCGGAGCCATGCTAACCGCACTCTAGTACTCGTATATATGGCCTTGAAGGAAGATGACAAGAAACGACATCGTGTGAATGATTCCTCCCACGCATATCATACGGCGCATCTGCGTGGTCGCCATCACCCGCAACGCACGGCCTCTGCAGCCAAATATGGATATGACACGGATAGCCCACACACATGGCCTCAATTTGGTGCATTGCCATCTAATCTGGAATTAGGTGCTGGAATTGGGGCCAAATCGTCTTCCTCGCCTTACGAAGTGACGGACTTCACAATGTTGGTCGAAGAAGATGATCAGCCAGTGCACTACTTCACCAGTCTTCAACCGAATGGCCGGTCCAGGGACTTGAACGTCAGGGACACGGTCTCCTGGCGAAGTCAGTACCCTGAGTTTGATTTCCTACAATCAGAAGTAAGCCACTGGTCACAGACAGATCGAAAGGTGTTGGTGTGCGACGCGTCCATCAAGATCATGACAGAAGCAATACCGAATGCTAACCTCTCAATTACCTTCAACTTGCAATCACAAGTTGACCTCTCCATGTTCGAGGCTCTCGAATGTACGACTCGCTTCTATGATAGCGGAGACATTGCGCCAGACCCCCAGTTCGACGGCGCGCATGCTCACGATCTCAAAGAACACCGCACACCATGCGACTACGCCCCCGATCCCCATGGTTCGTCTGGTCGCCTAAGAATTGCATTCGGTTCGCGATTCTGGGTGAATCGGATGCTCAAGTATCAGAGTCTCCGGCATAAAGATGAAAACTGCGTTAAGCGATCACTGCTGCGATTGACGGCTACACAAGACGTGTATGGTATCGAACGGGGTACCCACAAGGCCCAGTGTGTACTCACCATACTCTGGCGCTTTGAACAAACTCGCAGCACCGCCGAAGTAGGTAGCATGAAATGGCGCCCCGTCAGCTTCAATAACTGCCAGAACTCGCTGGACCAGAAATGGATCAAGGAAGACCACCATACAGCGCCTCGCTTGAATATCGCCGACACTACCACAGACTCCATGGACGGCCTTGTCTCCCTTCCGGTCGAAAACTCGCTCTACCACCCTTCGAGCCTCCCACTAGACCCCTACAGCACACATCACTTCGCCGTCCAGCCCTCGCACCACAACCAGAACCACAACCAACCCCAACTCTCCCTCGACATCCTCGCCTCCATGCAACAACCAGACCTGGAGCACCACTCGGCGTCCGCACCCAATACCGCTACCGGCACAGACTACTCCCAGGGCAGTCTACCCAGCAGTCTCTGCCACAGCCAAGATGCCATTGCAAGTTCAAGCTATCCGCACGACGCCAACGACTTTGATTTCAACGGCGGTCACATTACCATCTCCGGCGCATTTGAACCAAGTATCAATCTCGGAGCTTACGACGCGTTTGGCACAAACGCAGAATTGGATGGCCTGCACGCTCTTGCGGGCCTCGAACACGACCACGACAGTTTTGCGGGGCTGGGGCTCGCGGTTGGCGAGAATGGAGAGCTGATCTCTGTACCGAGGGACGATGGATTGGGCGTGGGTGTTGGTGTGGGAGGAGGCGTAGTCGGCATAGAGAGCTGCTACTCTACCAAGCCGAATTGGCACCATTCGAATCTGATTTCGTCGCTGGAGAATGCGGCGGAGAGTTATCATCAGGCTTCCTATCACTCTGGTCATGGCCACAACCACTCGCATAACCACAACCACAACCACCTCGAAGCAACCCCCGGCCACGAGCTCCTCCGCAACACCAACGTAGCCGCACCCGTACCCGTGCATTCTTCGTACCCGGCCGTCCACGCCACCGAAGACCTCGTCGCGCATGGCCTTCACGACGCCCATGTCAATGTCCATTCTGGGCTATGGAACCTGGCTAGCCCGTTCCATGAGGATACGGGTAGTGGGGCTGTGGGAGGGGTCATGGGGGGTGCCGAGGGGGGAAAAGGGAGCGGGCTGGGTATGGGGGTGTTGGAGCTGATTGAGAGGGAGCAGGGGAGGGGTTATTGAGTTGGTGGGTGAGGGAAGGTCTTTGGAGGGGAGGGAGAAGCATGGGCGGAGGAGCGTTGGGTGGGAGTGGGAGTGGGATATTTGGTAATGTGCAGCCCTCGTTCACGCCGCGATAATGAAGTTATGATTACATGGTTTGGGAATGGACGACAGCTTTCACGCTCCTGTCATTCCTCTAATGAAGATTTACCCTGCTATTGGATTAGATCTATAGTTTTAGTTGGGGATAATGGTATGGGGACTTATGTTTTTATGGGACTAGGATAGGTTAGGATAGGATAGAGAGGTGTAGCATGTTGAGAGGTTAATTTCTTGATAATGGGAATTGTTTGATAGAATTAGATGTTTCACTCACTATTGGGATTTTTCACATTGGCTCGTGGTTGCAGTGTAAGTGCTTTCATGTGAAAGTAGGAAAAGATGGTGCTTGAGTCAGGCTGGTGGATTCCCGTACGGTAGTGCTAGACGGAGTATTTCAAGTCTTTACTGGGCTGGAGACTGCGGATATGTACACTTGAGCTTGGAGATGGGGTGAAGAGGATGCCGGGTCTTAGTAAGAAGTAAGCAGAGGAGACATGTATGCTTACTACAATAGTCTAGACGTGTCATGTGTGAGATACTGGGATGATGGGGAAGGGTTCGGCAGCACTTGGGGGATACTATTTCCAGCGTTGGGACCATGCTAGGACACACAATCATAGTTTTATTCGCGGTCTTTTTGGAGTCAATGTGCATGTGATTTACTGTTGGTGTGAGAGAGGAAGGGGGTGGGAATGGAGTAAGAGTGTACATATCAGCGGTGAACTCATCAAGGGCATGTCTGGGTGGGTGTATGTATTCGGTCGATTCACAGTACCCGCATTGTAAATGATTGATATATGTGATCGATCAAATCACAGTAACCGCATTCTAGATGATTGATATATCTGTTGACGTGAAAAGGCAAGTATTCGGGCATTGCAGTGTTCCTCTGCCTAAACTCGGCTGATGGAATTGCAAGCACTGGGCCTATTTGAAGGGGAGGCTACGATCTGTAGGTCTCGGTGTGATGCCGGTGGTAACTCGCCGTCTTACCGTCTTGTTGAGTGCGGAGGGGTGAGGATGGCGAGTTGTTTGTTCGGGTACCGTCCGTCGACGGAGTGGCTGCTGTGATGAGGCGAGCATCTTTCTCTTGATTTGTGGTGTCTCGGCCAGTGGTGGTCGGGCATGAGCATGTCGAGATGAAATGCAATAGGATGGAAGCTTAACGTGAATTATAATGCTGACTGGTGTTTTGCTTATCAGTCCATCATCTGTCTTATCGCCGGGCCACCCCCCGCAGAAATCACTTGTGCCCGAAACGGCCAAAGGTGAGAAGCGGTCTGTCTCCTAGAGCATGGCGGCGTCGGGTAGTGCTTTCGGTGTAGCTACTAGAATATCGCGTTCGCCAGTTCAGTTGAGCAAGCAGCAGTCATCGTATCTATTGGGGGTGTTTTGACGCTTTCTCCGCAATGCAGTTGTGCCCAAAGGAGGTGTGTGTTTGTGTGTCTGTGATCTGTGCTTGTTCCCCTTCGCGTGGTAGTGTGCCCCGCTTCCTGCTAACTCGTGATTGCCGAACAGCTCGATAAGCTTGTCATCTCGCAGCTTGGCCTGCTTGCACAACGCCGACTGGCAAGGGGCGTCAAGTTGAACCACTCTGAAGCCACTGTGAGTACGGAAAAAAAAAGAGGAGAAAAAAAGAGCACGTGTGTGTGTGCTTGGAAGAGCATTCCATTAATCAAAGCCAGGCGTTGATTGCGAATAATCTCCAAGAGGTAGGTCAACACAACCTTCATACGCACACACACGCACAACACTGACAACGCGTGCCCAGCTGATTCGAGATGGAAACCATTCCGTTGCGGACCTCATGTCCATTGGCACGACCATGTTGGGTCGCCGCCATGTCCAACCCGAAGTCGTTGCTTCCCTCTCTGCCTTGATGGTCGAGGGCACATTTCCAACCGGCACCTATCTGGTCACCGTCCACCATCCCATCGCCTCGGACGATGGCGACCTTGCTAGAGCCCTATACGGCTCGTTCCTGCCTATTCCCTCGCAGGACATGTTCCCCCTGCCCGACGCAAGCGTGTACGAGTTTACGAAGCAGCCTGGCGCAGTCGTTGCGGTCAAGGGCGAGGCGGGCATCATCAAGCTCAACGAGGGACGTCAGAGGATTAGGCTCAAGGTCAAGAGCATGGGAGACCGCCCTATACAGGTTTGTTATGAGATTGTAATTTCGAGGGCCAGACGCTGATCATGTACTTGCAGGTGGGCTCCCACTACCATTTCATCGAGACAAATCCTCAGCTCCAATTCGATCGCGTACGGGCTCATGGCTACCGGCTGGATATTCCTGCCGGGACCTCTGTGCGATTCGAGCCAGGCGATACTAGGACCGTGACGCTGGTCAAAATCGCGGGCAATCAAGTTATCAAGGGAGGCAACAGGATCGCGACTGGCAACATCCAAGACCTGTCGGTCGCGTCAAATATCATGGAGAAGCTCAAGGTGGGGGGCTTTCTACACGAGCCGGAGCCTGCTGGCGATGCGGCACACATCGACATTTGTACCATGGAGCGCAATACGTACATAAGCATGTTTGGACCCACCACTGGTGATAGGGTCAGGCTGGGTGCTACCGACCTATGGATCAAGGTGGAAAAGGACATGACCAAGTATGGCGACGAATGTGCTTTTGGTGGCGGCAAAACTATGCGAGAAGGCATGGGCCAGGCTGGGGGCCGCTCAGACAAGGACGTTCTGGACACGGTCATTACAAACGCACTCATTGTCGACTGGACTGGCATTTTCAAAGCCGACATTGGTATCAAAAACGGCATCATCGTTGGTATAGGCAAAGCGGGCAACCCAGATGTCATGGATGGCGTTGATCCCAATCTCGTCGTCGGATCATGTACCGATGTCATTGCAGGAGAACACAAGATTGTAACGGCAGGAGGCTTCGACACGCATATCCATTTCATTTGCCCGCAGCAGGCTCAGGAAGCTATCGCCTCTGGAATTACATCCATGCTTGGCGGTGGCACAGGACCAAGGTATGTGTTTGTGAACATGACTACCTACGCATACTAATCATCACAGCACTGGTACCAATGCGACCACGTGTACTCCCGGCGCTACCCACATCAAACAGATGCTTCAGGCCATCGATGCGCTGCCATTAAATTTTGGCATTACTGGAAAGGGCAATGACTCGGACATGGAGCCCCTCCGAGAACAAGCAGAGGCTGGGGTGTGCGGTCTGAAACTGCACGAAGACTGGGGAAGTACACCGGCAGCCATCGACGCATGCTTGACAGTTTGCGACGAGTACGACATCCAGACGCTCATTCATACTGACACTCTAAACGAATCTGGCTTCGTTGAACAGACAATTGATGCAATCAATGGCCGTGCGATTCATACCTATCACACCGAAGGCGCAGGTGGAGGTCACGCTCCAGACATTATCAGTGTTGTCGAGCACGACTACGTTTTGCCGTCATCCACCAATCCCACTAGGCCGTACACTCGCAACACACTGGACGAGCACCTGGACATGCTGATGGTGTGCCACCATCTTTCCCGCAACATTCCCGAAGACGTTGCCTTTGCCGAGTCACGTATCCGCGGCGAGACGATTGCGGCAGAAGATGTGCTTCATGATCTGGGTGCCATCTCGATGATGTCATCGGATTCACAAGCCATGGGCCGCTGTGGCGAGGTCATTCTACGTACGTGGAATACGGCCCACAAGAACAAGGTGCAGCGTGGTACGTTGAAAGAAGACGAGGGTACGGAGGCCGACAACTTCCGGGTGAAGCGATATATCAGCAAGTATACCATCAACCCGGCGATTGCACAGGGTGTGAGCCACCTGATTGGTAGTGTCGAAGTAGGCAAAGTGGCCGATTTAGTCCTCTGGACGCCGCGAAACTTTGGCACCAAGCCGTCACTGATTGTGAAGAATGGGTGGTGCGCATGGGCACAAATGGTGCGTCTATTCCCTCTCCTCCAGCCTCTTGTTTCCCGTTGATGATGCCCGCGAGGACACGAGATGCTAACAGAAGGTCGATGGTCAGGGTGATGCCAACGCGTCCATTCCAACGGTGGAACCGATTATTATGCGGCCCATGTTTGCCCCCTTGGTGCCCTCGTCCGGCATCACGTTTGTATCGCAGGCGTCGATTTCCTCTGGCACGATTGGCTCGTACGGGCTGAAGAAGCGGGTGGAGGCGGTGAGGGATTGCAGAAAGGTGGGCAAGCGCGACATGAAGTTCAACGATGCGATGCCCAGGATGCAAGTGGATCCGGAGAGGTATACGGTCAAGGCGGATGGGGTGGTGTGTGCGGCCGAGCCTGCGGAGAGTCTGCCGTTGACGCAGGGGTATTTTGTGTTTTAGGGAACTTGGGTGGAGGTGTGGATGGGGGATGGGCGATGGGCGATGTGCGATGGGCGATGGGCGATGGGCGATGGGCGATGTTTGCGAGGGTTCTTTTGTGTTTTTTGCGTGTGGATTGAGAGGGGTTGGGCATTGTCTGTGCCTTGTAGTGCGCATTACTCGGCGGTACTTTATTTTCTGGAGCCTGTTTGGAGGCATCAGAGATGGATCCTTGCCTCTTTTGCAAGTCTGTTTCTTCCTTTGGAAACGTGAATCTAGGCGTGATGAAGAAGAGAGTGGGGGGATGGAAAGGGTGGGAGAGGCAGAAGAGAAGAAAGAGGGTTGTGAAGGAAGCTTTGAAATCCGTTCTTCTTCAACAGTCCACACCGTCCCATGACGATGTGAGAGGGGGAGAGATGGCCAGCATCAAGGGTGCAAACGGGCAAGATGGGTTACTTTGACCAAGCAGCCTCCCCTACCGGTCCAGCTCCCGCCCGTACCTACACCTCGAGCGTTGCGGGCGGGAAATGGGCTGCGTGCTGGGCGCACGGGGGGGTTAGCGGGACGGGGGGGCAGGGGGACTGGGGATGGGAGGATTTGCACTGGATTGGTGGTGCTGTTGGGTGTGTTGTGCAGAGGGGGTGTTTGCGAGATTGGGTGGGGGAAAGAATGGTTTAGAGAGGGGGGAGCGTCGATTGTTTGGGAGACGGGGGGGAATGGGCGAGTGGGTGGTGTGAGTGGGCAGTGGTGTGGGCATGCGGGCAGGTGGGCAGGGCAGGTAGAGGCAGGCTGAGAGAGAGAGAGAGAGAGAGAGAGAGAGAGAGTGTGTGTGTGTGTGCTGCCCGCGTTGCTACCATGCTGGCACAGGCAGGGCGCTGTAATTTGGTAGAGTAGGGTCAGCAGTCAGCAGGTTTGCAAACAGTTGTGGGACAGGGCAGGCAGTTTGCAGGCGCCGCTTTGTTCCCCCCCCCCTCCCCCCATCCCCCGGTGTCGGCCAGGCTTGTGGCCGGCCTCGTGCCCGGAAACAGGCAGCGTCGCTTGGAGGAGGGGGGGAAGGAGGGCAAGCTTTGGCTGCTTTGGCTGTCACATAACCCGGCTGCACCCCCCCCCCCCAACCCCCCAACCCCCCAACCCCCAAACCCCCCAAAAAGTTTGGCGCGTTCCCTCCCTGTCCCGCCTCTCTCCTCGCCTTTTCCCTCCCTCCCTCCCTCCCTCCCTCCCTCCCTCTACCCACAACACCGCCGCCCCAACACCCGCTGCATCCGCCCTTTCCCCCTCCCCCCCCCCCCCCCAACACACCACCGCGCCCCCAGCTCCCCCAACCCTCACTGCCGCCATCCCCGCCCACCACCACCAACCGCGCACAACAACAAAACATCGCCCACTATGGCGCCCAAGCAGAAGCGCGAAGATACTGGCGAGCTCATGGTCTCGATTGAACAGTACACAAAGACGCGCGATTCCGTAAGTGGCCTTTTCTGTGTCTCGTCCACCCTGCTGCACGGCACTGCACTGCAACTGCGCTGCAACCCGCCTACCCACAGTCCTCGTCTCGCGCATGGCTCGCCCGACCAGCGCGTCTTATCGCGCCACGACGGCGGATGCTCTGGCGCAACGACGCTGGCGCAAGCAGCAGCATCACCGAGCCGCCCCAGCGCTACGACAGCAGCGGCCATGATGACAACTCACGAAACAATACATACTCACTCGTACCATCAGGTCATTGTCGCTCTCAGCAACCTCCAGGGTGGCCTCACCCACGTCCAGAATGGCCTCAACGATCTCCTACGCGCATACATGCAGCACACCTCGTCCATCCTCGCCGGTGAAGATGGCGACCTCGACAAGCTCCAGATTCCCACGTCCGTCGCAGCGGCCGCTACTTCTGCCATGGACGCTGCAGCCGTCGCGTCCAATGGCGTAGGCCAGGCCATCCAAACCGCCAGCCAGGTCGCTGCTGCCGCTGCCGCTGCCGCCGAGGCCAACAAGGGCAAGAAGCGCAAGCGCGAGAAGAAGATTCGCGATCCGAATGCGCCCAAGAAGCCGCTGACGGCTGCTTTTCTCTATGCCCAGCATGCCCGCTCCATTGTCAAGCGAGACCTCGAGTTGGCTCTCGCACCGGGCGCGACGATTGAGAAGAACGCCGTGCAGATTGAGGTCAACAAGCGATGGAATGAGCTCTCTGAAGAGGAGAAGGAGGTGAGTACCCATGACATGAAGCTTCCACAGCGTCTAGTCGACTGACACACGACAGCAATGGAAGGCATCCTACCGCAACTCAATGGAGCAATGGAAAGTCGAAATGGCCGAGTACATTGCCAAACAAGGCGGCAACGCCGCAGCCATCCACGACGAAGCAGAAGCCTCGGACGAAGGCGAAGCGGAAATCGAAGCCGACGCCGGAGCCATGGACTCGGACGATTCGGACGAGGAAGAAGAGCCCGCTGCCAAAGCACCCTCCCCACCCGCCAAAACACCTCGCAAGCGCCAGAAGACTGCCACCGCCCCCGTCACAAACGGCACCACCACCAACGCAGCCCCCGTCTCCGTCGCGCCAGCCACAACATCCACCCCCATCCCCTTGCCACCTACATCCCGCTCCGCCGTAGCCCCACCCCCCACCACCACCACCACCACCTCCTCCTCAAACGCCATCGTCGTCGAGACCGCAGCCCCCAAAAAAGACAAGAAGAAGCGCGCAGCACCCCAACCCATTGCCCCTGCCCCTCCCTCCCCGGCCCCCGAACCCGTCGTCGAGGAGACGGCGGCGAAGAAGAAGACCAAGTCTAGCCGTAGCACGCGTGGCACTGAAGCTGAGCTCGACAAGGAGAATGCTGCTGCTGCTGCGGCGGCGGCGGCGGCGGCGGCGGCGGCGCCCAAGGAGAAGAAGAGGGATCGGTCAAAGAGGAAGAGTGAGGCTGCTTCTGCTTAGGCTGGTGGTTTTTTCTTTCCGTTTTTGTACTTATTTCTCTTTTTTTTGTATTTGGTTCGGATAGGGGGTTTCATGGCTCGGTTTTCGCGTGTCTGGCTGGGTATATTGTGCCGTCTTCTTTTCCTTGTCTGGTTTTTCTCTCTTTTTTTTTCTCTTTCTCGCCCGCTTTCGCCCGGCTGTATCGGAATAGTATAGCAGCTTACAATTTCCTGGTGAAGGTGTGCGGATTTTCTGGTCTTTATTTCGAGTGGATTGGGGGGGGGGGGGGTTTGTTGGTGGAGAGGTGTGCTGTGGGTGTTGGGGTATTTAACATACTGTACGTGGATGAGTCTGCTGGGTGGGTAGTTGTATATGTAGCTGTCTGTCCATCTCTCCATAATAACCCACACCCATACCCTTGAAGTCATATGTTTACACAACGCCTGCTTTCTACGTGACCTCATTTCATTTCATTTCACTTCATTCCCCCATCTCCCAGCTTCCCTTGTGCTTTCTTGTGGGCAGGTGCGATGTGTAAGCTGGTGTAGGAAAGCGTGGAAGGAGGCGTATAAATATGGAGGTCCGAGGTCATGCTTGCTGCAATACCACCTTTTTTAGTCTTATTCTTTTCTACGCAGAATATTCATCTCGTCTTGTCTTGTTGTTGCGTTTGTTTACGGTATGGAATGAATGGGTACCGGTGTCGTGGATTGGCTTCTGGCATTTTACACCGCTGATGCGGTATCTACGGTTGGCAGAAGGATGAATATTTACAGCGCTCATTGAACGGCTGGATATGCTCAACAGCCGCACTCTTACCGCTGCTGATCCCACCCATTCATCCCTCCGCCTCACCGCCAACCCCGCAAACAACGCGTGCAAACAGCAAACACGTTGTCGCGCAATCACATGGGCAAGCCCCACCAAACCACCAACATCAACACACATCCCACCCTGCCCATGGCCGACGACAAATCGCCGTCAATTGGAATCAGCACGCCAGGCGAGGATTTACATGAATACCTGATTGTGCCTATTCGCCCGCCCTATACAGACTCGATTTCAAGTTCAGCTGCCATTCCCAAATTCACTCATACCTTGCCCCCGGATTGCAGTAAACACAGCCAGGACTCGGCGGCAGATTTGACCATGGAAATCGATACTTCCACCGCGCTACCTGTTCTCCCGGGTACACTTACGGTGAACGACCCTACCCAGCATGGCGTCTTCAAACTAGAAGATTACCTCGCCCAGCACAAGGCCGATCACGAGGCTTCTCTTTTGGCGCGCGAGCAAGCTTCCAAGGCAGGCGTCAAGACTGGAAAAACTACGCCAACGCCGCCGCCTGCGAAAAAGGCAAAGAAGGCTTCTGCGGAGGCAACGGCACCCCTTACTCCCGTCGCGGTCGGCGCCCGCTCCTCGAAGAATACCATTCTCCTGCACGAAAAGTACCAGGCGCTCGCTCTGCCCCAGCCGCTGTTTACGTATAGTGGAGGCAGCGATGTGGGCTGGAGTGTTGCAGTGAGTTTCCCCGGGTTGGAGGTGGAGGAGTTGCAGGGCGTGAAACAGGAGGGGACTTTTAATAGTAAGCAGGAGGCCAAGGAGGCCGTGAGTAAAATAGCCCTAGAGTTGTTGGAGCGAATGATAGAGGAAGGCAAGGTGGACGGAAGAGCGGGGAAAAGAAAGGGCAGGAAGAGTAGTGGAGGTGTTGAAGAAGGTGAGAAGAGCAACCAGATCAAGGGACCAGGACCGAATTATGTGGGCTTGTTACTTGGTACGAAATTCCCTCTCGCCCGCAGACTGACGTCCAGGATCAGCCTGTTAACAAATGTTCATGCACAGAATTCCAACGTGCAACTGGTTCCCCCCAACCCACTTACACAGACTACCAATCCGGCACCCGCTTTGCCTGTCTCGCGTCGATAGATGGCCACCCCACCCCCTTTGGCTCCCTCACCTCGCTGCACGCGAACAAAAAAGCAGCCCGTCAAGATGCGGCAGGACACGCCGTCGCCTACTTCAAAGCACAGGGTCTATGGCCCACAGACATCCCACTCCTAGGCGGCATCAAAAAGACGAAACCCAAGGCCGGATTGGATCAACAGAACCAGCAGCCCACCGTCATTGGAACTTCTTCACCAGGCAGCAGTAACACCGATCCGCCAGCAGAAGACCAGGACAACACCGGCAAATCCAGCGTCTCGTACGCCTCCCGCGCCGCCGACCTCGCCACCCAACTCTCCCTCTCCACGCCCACATACACATATAGCTCGCACCCAATGGAGCCAAACTTCCACACGGTGTCCTGCAGTTTCCGCAATGGCGGGCCGCACGCCGGGCCCATGTGCGAGGTGCGCAATGTGTTTGGGCGGAAGAAGGCCAAGGAGGAGTGTGCGAGGCTGGTGGTGGGGTATTTGGAGGAGGTTAGGGAGAAGAGGGTGGAGTGGGGGAGGGAGATGATGAGGGGGGTGGAGGGGGGTGGGGTGGTCGAAGGGGCTGTGGGGAGGGAGGTGGAGGGGGAGGTGGATGTTGGCAAGGGAGATGGGGATGGGGAGGATGAAGACGAGGGGTTTGAGGATGCGGTGGAGGATTTGATGTAGATGGAGGGCTGCAGGGTCGAGAATCGAGAGAGGGGTGGATGGCTCTTGCTGGGCTGTGGGTTGAATCGTTGAATCGTTGAATCTCTTTTGATTGAGTGAATCAAGATGGCATTGACGGGTGGACGTACACAGGATATCAAAAGCTGACGTTCCCCAATCAAGCTAGTGAGACTACCTAGAGTAGTATTACGCAAGATGACAATCACGTGATGAGCTCACCAGGCGCATCATCCCTCCCATCCAATTGGAGCGCCGCATGATAATCCGCTCCGACAGGTACTCTACCTCGCCCAGCAGCACCCAACACCATACACATCCCATCCTCGACTCTCTCCACCTCCAGCAAACAATCCCGTCTCTCCTCCTGTCCACCCGCACATCCAGCCATCCACTGCTCCGCCCCGTCGCCCTCGCACTAGCCGTTCCCAGAATTCCGGTGTTGCAAGCGCCACAGGCCATTGCTGGCGTGTGATTGGACACAACGGCATCACGCTAGCAGGGAGCAGGGAGACGTCGATTGTCCATCCACGATGCTGCGATGCTGTTTTTTGTTCTTTGCGAGGGGGGCGAGGGGGATGGGCGGAAATTGGGTGTGATGAGTTATGAAGAGGGATTGGGTGTGGGTTGTGTGGGGACGTGGGATGAGGGACGTGGTTTCCTTTTCCTTGAGAAATGTTTGGCAGTTGGGTGCTTCGTTGTTTCCTTCTCTCTTTTGGTGAGGGTGTTGTTCGTGCCTTCTTCTCCTGTTTTTTTTTGTGTGCATGTGTGGATGTTTGCGTGGAGTGTGGCTTCTTACTTTTCTTGAGAGCGGTCCAGTGTTCTTGTTTACTTTTCTAATCGCTTTTTAATCTCCCAACGTGCTATTCTCTCGCTGCTACCAAGTCCTGACGCCAGTGTTGCTACGGTGGCGATCGATCTTCCCCTTCTAGACAACACGGGAGTGAAAAATATCATTTGCGAATTTGCAAAAGAAAAAAGTACGGCAGAGTGGGAGAAGGAGTCTCTTTGGGAATCAGGCCACCGCAAATCTTTCGACGGGAGCGAGCCACCTTCATCGAGACCGAGTACTGGCCCCAGTCTCAACCATATCTTGCAAAAAGGAGACGAATTGCGCATCCAGTCGACCCCTTCACTTCTGGATTTGGCCCTGCTGATGTCCATGTCTTCGAAATCGTTATGCATTCGCTAGGAGCTTACATCAGTGCGCAATCGAAGCAAGCCCAGAGTACGAGTAGATACCGGTGATTCGAGTCGATATCTAGCAGCCGTGCTTGCTACGCTGAAGCTTGCTCAACGAAACGGTGTTGGTGAAGCGCACTTTGACCATCACCATGGCGGCCTACGAACCATACTCACATTCACCGCGGCCAGCGGGGAGGGTCTCACCACGAACGTACGCCGGCAATCCCATCACGCCTGTACATTCTCCTCACCACTCCATCGCCTCCTCCGCTGCATCGCGTACCTCTGTCCATACTCTTTCCATCCACGAGTACCGCAAACAGCAACACACTCCCGTCCGACCAGACTCGGCAACACCCAGCAAGAGACTTCGCCGCAAGCCAGCAGCCGCAGCTTTGAGCGAGCTGGAGCGCGCGCCACCTGTTGCAAACGCAACAAGATCAGGGTCTACTTCACCACGCTTTCTGCCCTTGGCGCAATCAACCTCTCAACTCCACACCTGCCTCGACGCCAACCAGGCTCCAAACTCGCACAACGCATTGCCCGGCTCTTGTCGCGGGCAATCTGTTGATTCGCACGTTCAAGGCAGCAGTGTGTTGAGCGATTCGACTGTCAACTCCCTCACCAAGGTGCGTTTCTTCAAGACGAGAAAAAGGCTCCCGAAGCCCTCTACTGCCATAGGTTTTGTCTCCGACTGCCCTCTCCTAGGACATGGACCAGAAAATCGACGGCGACAATCGCAATTGCCTGGCCCTTTGAGCTTCTCATCGGACAAAACCTGTTTGAGCGACGCACAAACAACCCCAACGCCCTCGACATTTTCGCTCTCCCGATTCCCGCAACCGCCCCGCCACCTTGACCCTTCATTCTCACCGCCGCCCGAAGAAAGTGAGCCTTCACGCATGAAAGCGATCAGCTACTCTTCGACGGCTCCAGTGACACCACCCGCTACGCCTGCCATCATCCACTACCGTGGCGCGTCGTTTGACCTTGTCAATCCGCACGATTCACTCCTGCTACATGACATTGTCACTCCGTCTCAAGAATTCGATTCCAGCGACTATCTAGCTTTGCGAACATCAGAAGAGATCTTCGCCGAGTCTGTCGAGGTGAGTACAACAATGAATTGTCATACCATTGATGTTTACAGTCCAGTAGATGGCACGTAAGCGACCGCTATACGGTGATGTCGACGCCGCACGCGCAGGCATTCTACAACGCCTTGAAGATGCGGCAAAGGATTCGTTTCACCGACTACCGTCTGCGCCTACCCCTACTGCAGTTAGCCCAAGCTCTTCTTCTTACACTTCACCCATGTATAGCCCCGAGTCTGTCAACGCTCCACCACCATTAGCTACCAGGAGGCCAGCGACCGAGTCTCGATTCTCACTCAAGCAGTTGACTCGTAGCCTCAGCAGGAAAGTGGGAAGAGACTCGGCCCTAGATGAAGGTCAAGAGCTACAGGTCATGAGAAGCGAACCCACAACAGTCTCCAGACCCTCAGAATACGACTATGTCTCCACACCACAAGCGTCGTACTTTCCAGGCCATTACTCTCCGTTGCGACCCAATATTTCTTCACGGGAACGCCATACCTATGATGATACTGTCTATAGTTCGATGTCGCCTATAGATCATGAAGTAGAGTATCCCCGTAGACACACGCACAACCTGTACGATGAAGAGGGATTGACTTCAATGATACCGGATGATCCCTCCACGCAAGTTGGACGTATTGATGGCTCAAAAATATCCCAGCCAGAAGATGCTACAACCTCAAAGGCATACTACGACGACCTGGACTCAATCTACCCGAGTTCTTCTATATACACTGGAGAGGGTCAGCGTCTTTCAAACTATCAGCAGAGTTTGACCAGCAATCGTCTCAGTAAACCATTTCTCCGATACAGCAGCGTAGGAGCTAGTGATTTCACGAGCGATCAAAACAGACAGAGCTTTGCTGGCTACAGCGACGTACATAGGCTGAGCTATCAAGCGTCTAGACCTGCCACGCAAGACTTCCATCATCAATCCGTCGATCAGGGCAATGCGAATACAGACACGATCAGCAAGATTATCGATGAATACAGTCCAGAAGAAGTCGCGAGTAACCCATCGCTCGGCAGGCTTGATGAAGCTGCAGTCGAATCTCCAAACCGGACGTCATTGGCGAGCGGATTCTTCGACATCCATCTACGCTCATCGGAAGAGGACGACAATGGTCCCGGTCTCACGAAAATGGGTTCAGTCCCGAGCAGACGTCCGACAATCACAGTCGACCCTAGCCGGCCCCCACAAGACACCCTGCCCCTTGAGCCGGCATTCGAATACGACGATATTCCCTTTCTTACCCCTCCACGTATGGGCGCCCCTGTCATACTGTCGAATGATTCCTCGTTGTACTCGTATGGTGATACGCAGAATCTGCTGCAGATGGGTCAGAGTGAGGTTGCGGTGCCAAAGGCTCAGCGCCAGGCTCTTGGGTCGTCGTCGTCTTATTCCCAGGTTGAGGTTGGGCGGCTTGAGCCGTCTTCATCTTATTCTCAGGATGAGGTCAAGGTGATTGAACCGTCTTCGTCATACTCTCAGACTAAAGTCAAACTGCTTGAGCCGTCGTCTTCGTACTCCCAAAAGACAGCGCAGAGTCCAGGAACACCCCAAAAGGCACTTGATGAAGCCGAGAGAATCTTTCAGGAAGCGTTTAAGGAGCGCAAACGTGAAGAGGAAAAGCTTCCAGCCATGTGGGCCTTGCGCGGTTTGGGCAGCCAGGTTGTGAGCAAGAATATGCATGACCGGTCTTCTGGGGCGTCCTATGATGCTGTTAACACCAGCTCGGCGAGGAACAGCAAAGATGTAGCAATGGACAAGGCCGATTGGGAGACCGTCGCTGGCAACAGTCTACGCGGGCGTGATTCTATGGACAGCCTTGCAGACTATAGCAGCAGCGAGAGCAGTCGGAATGTCGGACAAGATGCAGATGACTTGCTACCGTCTTGGGATACCGCTCACCACCCAGGTTCCTCGAAAAACAGCCATCCCAGCGAGGTACGAGACTGTCCGTACGACTTTGGTTCTTCACCGCCAAATATGAATGGCCCTACCAGTTCTCGGACTGTACCCATGCTGTCGTCATCCCCTGCAGAATCCAGTCCCATTGGTACAAGGAATACGCCTATGTTTCCCTTCCATAGTTTGCCTGAGCATGTACTTGGCCGTGGGGCAGTTGCATATCCACTATCGCCGGATCCATATGCTTTGAGCGACAAGGAGACGCGAGAGTTGCTGGCTTCGGGCCCTAACGATGATATCCTCGTGGATTCTGACGCTGATAGCCCGGAACGATCTTTGCACATTGACGGACATTATGCGGACCATGAGAACCATGACATGCCAGCGACACCAACCTCTGTTCGAGACGAATCCGGAAGCACGTTTGGCCTGGAGCGTGTCAACACTTTCGAGAAACGTACAGTTGTAGGGCCCTTGGGCAACCTCACCGGAACTCCACATGGCTCCGGTATGCAGCACACTGGTAGTAGTATTGCGGACAATAGTAGCCCCGGTATGAATCTAAGCTCAGCGGTAGCTCGTAATAGCATGCGTCGAGATCGCAAGTCTTATGCCGGGTTCTATGCCTCTTCATTCCCAGCTCTGAGCAGCGTCACTCGTATTAGCCCGCCTCAGCCTCAGCAGCCCAACCAACGTATGCCTACGAGGCTCAGTTTGACTCCTAGGCCAGATTCCATGGTATCAGTCCAAGACTCTCCGCCACCTCCTTTTGCGAGCAGTCGTGGACACCTTCGTAAATCAACCAAATTCTACACCTCACGGCGCCATAGTCGTCCCGCTGTTCCCGGTCAGACAAAGTTGCGTCAGATGCTTCTTGCAAGTGATGATGACGGCACCGTGTCCAGCCAGGGTAAAAACTTTTCTCGCCTGCTGCATGGAAGTCGTCCATCAACTGGCGACACCATCACCCCTCTGTTCCCGAGTCACCTGAATATGGAAGCACTTGGCTCTCGCAATATGATTGCCCACCAGCATTCACCCCATCTTCTTTGCCCGGAGCGTGGGCTCCTTGCAGAGGATGAGGCTCGTCGTCGCACCTTGTCTTGGCTCATCCTTGCGCTGTTCTGTCTGCTCCCACCCTGCATTATCTTGTTCCGTTGGTTCGGTGATACTGTTATCATCTCGATTACCAAGGGCCGCCTGGGCCATACGAGTGCTCAGTCTAAGCGCGTTGCGCTGATTGCTGGGATTGCCGTTAATATCGGACTGGTTACTGCGATTCTAGTGCCCATTCTGGTCTGGTATGGCGTGGAGGTTGCTTGAATGGGGATTTTAGGAGAGTGGCTGATGGAGTGGGGATTTGGGGTGATGAAGGTGAGGGTTTCAGAATGATGCTGATGCTGGTAATGGCCGATTCTGAGGTGAGGCATGGTGGATGATATACGACGATGAAGTGTCATTCATTTCAGAAGATTTTTTCCTTTGTTTAGAGAGGGGTTCTGGGTTTGATTTTGCAGGGTTGTATGCAAAAATCTGGGTCTGGCTATGGCGTTTCGGTCTGGTTGAAAGGGGACTGAAGGATACAGGGCCGGGAAGGAATGAAGCCACTCGCAGGAGGTCCGAGGGAGGTAATGAGGCATACGCAGGATTCGTCATGTCGGTCCACGAATACTTAATTTTGTCCTGTTGCACGCTGGCGACGAGCAAGTCTCGACCTCTGCCGGCGTTTAGTACTTGATTAACGGGAAATTAGTGACGTGATGAAATGTTGTGACTTTGCTGGTTTTTTATGGGTGTATGTTCACTCTAAGTGTTTGTGTGGGTTTTGTGTTGTACAGGCTTGGTGTGTTTGCTTGAGCCTGCTGTTTTGCTCCTGTAACTTGGACGGTGAACGTTCTCTAGCAGAAGCGGATAGGCTCCGTAGTAGCGTCGGTGGCGGTGGCGGTGGCGGCGGATGGAAGCTTGGCAGTTCTTATCGATATGGCCAGTGACCGCGCCGTTTCTAAACTCCCATTAACATCGTCGTCAGGGCCTATCAACAAACCTCAATCTAACGCCATCTCTGATTTTGCTTGTGTACGTTCTGGCCGAAAAGAATCTAGGAGACCTTTTTGAGGTTGAGGAATACTTGAGTCGACTTTTGGGTTATAAAGGGGCTGTGACTTCCTGATTAGAAGCGCTAGTTGTCAATCTTCTCAACTTCCAGCACTGCGCCCCCGTCCCATCTTCAACTCCAGCCATGCCCGAACAATTGATACCGATAGACCCACCCCCATCGTATGAAGATGCACGCAAATCCCCTGCCCCAGACGGCAAGGGTACACCGCCGATTAGCAAAAGACCGCCTCCGGGACCTCCTCCTCCATTGAACTTGCCCGCCTTGAACGAACTGCGGAGAAGCAGAGTTGTCTTAGCATCTGCCTCGCCGCGGAGAAGGCAGTTGCTCGCACAGGTAAAAACTCCCCTTTGTAAACTCCTATCCCCCAAAGAAGGAGGCGCCAATATCTAACGCTCCCACCCGCCTTACCCCCAGATCGGCCTAACAAACATCGACATCTGTCCGTCCAAATTCGCCGAAAACCTCTCGCATGACCTCGGCGCACTAAACTACGTGCTCGAGACGGCCTCGGCCAAGGCGCGCGATGTGTACATGGTGGAAATCGACAACAAGGAACGCGGCGAGCCGGCGATTGTGATTGCCGCCGACACGATTATCGTGTCCCACGACGGAATGATTTTGGAGAAGCCGCGGAGCGAGGGGGCGCATGTGGCGATGCTCAAGATGCTGAGGGATCAGGGGCAGCACAAGGTTATGACTGCGATTGCGGTGATGAGGCCGTTGGAGACTGCGGTTGCGCCGGGGTATAGGATGGAGACGCATGTGGAGGAGACGAGTGTTGTTTTTGATAAGCAGGGTGAGTTTTTTTGTTCTTGTCATTCCTTCTCATTACGACTAGAAGACACTAATGCGAATCTTAACACAGTATCCGACGACCTCATACACGCATACGTCAAGACGCGCGACGGCAACGACAAGGCGGGCGGCTATGGGATTCAAACCGCAGGCTCGGTGCTGATTGAGCGGATAGACGGGTCGTATGATAATGTGGTTGGGTTGCCGCTGCGTTCGTTGCTGAAGCTGATTGAGAAGGTCATGGAGCCGGAGGAGGAGGATGGCGGCGATGATTTGTTTGTGGATGGGGTGGAGGAGCAGGATTAGGGGAGGGGGAGGGGGCCGATGTAGCATGTTTACAGTTGGGTATTGTGGAAAGTAGAGCATAGCTTGGGCGCTGGGTAAATGGGTGTGTAGCTTATGGTTTGTTACTTGGATCTATGTAGAGAGAGAGAGAATGAAGCTTGGGAATCTATGAGGATTGTGCGGTTGAAATGTGCATAGAGCTTGTTTGGACATTGTGTTGTTCTATGAGTGAGATAGTGATTTAGCATAGTAAGTACAGTTACCGAAACAGTAAGTCGGAGTTTGTACTGAATAGAGCACTAGGTAGTGCATACATGCAGAGTCAGTCATTCACGACACAATATGAAACATGGACACTGGGCAAAACTTGAACCTTTTGCCCGTTTAAACCAATCATGCGCTGCCGGAAACCAAGTCCCATAAGCCTTGCAAGTCCGAACTGCATCCTCACCTGCTGCAGGGGATTGTACCGGTGATGGCCAGCACTTCATCATGTACCCAGCGCAAAGTGAAATGGTGATGGGTGGTTTGCATTCACCCTCATTACAAATCCCGCCCCACTTGCCTCGGCTCAGCCCTACCCACTTCGCGGGCACTTGTCCACATCCGTCTCTCTTCCGTCACGCTTGTCGAGCTTTGCATCATCTTACCCTTTCCCCCCAGCCATTTCCCTTCTCGCATCTTCTGCAGCGCGAAAATCTCGTTGGTGGTTTTCTGCTTTGAGCGGGTTGCGCCGTGGATCTGTGGGCTTTTTTGTTGGACGGAGAGGCCGAGGTAGGGGGCTTGGATGGGTGTGGTTGTGGTGGTGGTTGTGGTGGTGGTTGTTTGCCGGTCGGTGGCCGAGGGGATGGTGGAGGGGGTGGAGAGCAGAGAATGGGTGATGATGCAATCAGGATTGTTGCCTAGGTTGTTGGCAAAAGGGAATATGGTGGTAGGTATATATTAGGTGGGCTGCTGGTTTAGGCTTGCTTCATTCCCTTACAGCCGCAACTGTCCTTTATAATTGTGTCACACCTTTACACTACTTCATCTGAGATACCCCAATATCCATTATAACCCCTCTCCTATAATACCTCGGCAAACACTACAAACATACGCATCACCAACAACATGGTTCAGAACAAGGGCGTCATCTTCAAGGAGGTGCCAGATGGCTGGCCTGTTCCTGGCAAGCACCTCGTCGTCGAGGACCGTCCGATTGACCTCGACCAAGACCTCGCACCAGGTGCCATCCTCGTCAAGAACTACTACGCCTCCTTCGACCCTTACCAGCGCGGCCGCATGCGCGCGCCCGAGACAAAGTCCTACTCCCCGCCCTTTGAGCTCAACAAGCCCATTACAAACTCGTCCATCTTCAAGGTGGTAAAGTCCAACAACGACAAGTTCAAGGCTGGCGAGACGCTCAAGAGCAAAAGCATCACCCCAATTGAGGAATACAGCGTGCTCGAAAAGGACCAAGCAGACCTCTGCTACAGGCTCGAAAACCCGTACAACCTCGACCCCAAATACTTTCTTGGCCCACTCGGCATGCCCGGCCTAACCGCCTGGTCTTCCTTCTACGAAATCGGACAACCCAAAAAGGGCGAAACAATCTTCATCTCCGCCGCCTCTGGCGCCGTCGGCCAACTCGTCGGCCAACTAGCCAAGCACGAGGGCCTCACCGTCATCGGCTCCGTAGGCAGCGACGACAAGCTCGCCTACATTACAAAGGACCTCAACTTCGACGCCGGCTTCAACTACAAGACCGAGTCGCCCGCCGCCGCCCTCGCCCGCCTCGCCCCCAACGGCATCGACATCTACTACGAAAACGTCGGTGGCGAGCAACTAGAAGCCGCCATCAACGCCATGAACAACTTTGGCCGCATCGTCGCCTGCGGCATGATTTCCCAATACAACCTCAAGCCTAGTGAACAGTACCCGATTCGCAATCTCATGCAGGTTGTGGCCAAACGGCTCACCATGCGCGGCTTCATTGTCGCGGACGAGAATATGGGACCAAAGCATGCGCGCGAGCATCAGGAGAAGCTGCAGAAGTGGCTTAGTGAGGGGAGTTTCAAGGCGAGGGTTAGTGTTACGCAGGGGATTGAGCGGGCGCCAGAGGGGTTTGTGGGTATGTTGAGGGGGGAGAATTTTGGAAAGGCGGTGTTGGAGATTGCGGATTTGAGCAAGGAGTAGGTGGCCTGGGTTTGACTTCCTTGGTCATTCTTTTAGGGGGAAATGAAGGAATGAAAGTATATAGCAGCGTTTGAATTCGATGCCGTTTGTTGATATTAAAGTCTAGATCTGCACGTCAAACTTGACCCATCACTCACTGCCTGCGTCGAAAAGCCCCCACTCATCCGAAGACTACATCAAAGGCTTCCATTCGCAAATACCATGTCCCATTACAGCAAACTGCAAAACCACACTCCACCTTCTTCACCATTTCTTTTTTTCTCCACGCGTCCATTCACTGCCAACAACGAGAGTTCGTGTAGAGACGACTGCATGGGCAAACATGGCCAAGACGCCAAGTCCTTCTACGAAGTACACGTGACCGAGCCAGGATTGTTGCATTTATCTCAATCGCTGGGTCGGAGGGTGTTTGGTTTGGCCGAGCAAACGGTGCTGGTGCGGCGTTGCTGTTGAACAGATACAACAATCGCGCGAAGAACCCTAAGCCACTTCTGCAATCCTTGATCTCACCTTGCTTCTTAGCAAAAGCTTTGTAACTATATCATCTGGAATAAGGACATTAACACACTGCTAACCTTGATGACGTAGAAGTTCTATTACCACGATACCAATACAACGCCACTGTCTACAATATCAAGCTCGCTGATTGGAAGACCGGGAAATTGGACAATTCGCGCTTGTTCTGTCGCAGATCGCAGTCAAGCCATGGATGCACCGGTAGTGACGATCCCGCCACTGAGTGAACCACTATCCAGGACAACCACGAGGCAGACACTGACACCCTGTCTTGACCGCGCTCTTATCTAGCTTGACAAGATCAAGCTTGACCACTTCAACAACAGACATGACTGTACAGGAATATTGGCAGAACTCCCGCGTACCCACGACCCCACTTAGTACCCGTACAGATTGACGCGTTCGTTTGTCGACATCCGAAGCTTGTTGTTCTCCTTGATGAGCAAAATGCGAATCACCCACGCACACCCAATCGACAACAAGGCAAAGGCAGCAGAAGCTCCAAACCCAATACCATAACGCGGCTCATCATAGTCAGGCCAAAGATATGCCCCGTAAATATAACCGATTTGACCCCCGACATTAGTCATCGCAAGTACGACCGCTTTTTTCTCTTTCGTCTGACTGAGGGTCGAAGATGCCCATCCGATAATGACTGAGTTGACCGAGTATGCGCCCATGGGGAAGATGAAACAAGCCACATATCGACCTGCAGTATCCAATGTGCTGGCGGCAATCACAAATCCGACAATCGCTACGAGGAGGCCAATGGTAATGTGCCAGGTGCGTTCGTGCATTCGACCCGAACTCCAACCAGTCATGATACCCGCCACACCAGCCAAGAGGAACGGCGGGCATGTTAGAACAAGCGTGACGGTCCTGTTGAATCCAAGGGTTCTGACAACGCTGAGAGAAATGGAGTAAGTATTTGCATACCGAGGTTGATGTATTATCACACGGTCATTACTCACGTGGGAAAGAATGAATTAAACGAACAAGCGCTCAAATGAAAGTTCTGCATCAGGCAGAACAACCATGTTCGCTTATCACGACAAGCCTGTCGCAAACCCTCCATCATACTGACCGGCTCCGTGGAATCGCCAACGCGGTCGCGCTCAATCCGGGCATGTGCCATTTCGCGCTCATGAGGCTTCAGCCAGGGTGTCGTCAGAGGCTCGTTGGGGAGTAAGAAGTAACCGAAGATGGCTACGAGACCAGTTACTGCACCTTCCCTGCGATTTATTGTCAGAAAACAACCAGAAGAGTTGGGTGGGCATGTAACTTAACACAATAAACAGCCACCGCCATCCCGCGAGACCTCGGAGCCCATCCATGCCTGCAAATACGCCTGCGGCTATTAGACCGGAGAAACCGGTAGCTAGGATCTGGGCGCAGTAAAGTAAAGCGATTCGCGTTGCAACCTCTGCAACTCTTGGTTATTTGGCTGTTTTTTTTTGGGAATACGGGGTATCACCACGTACCTTTGCGGGTATAAAAGATGGACAGCATGTACGTGGCACCCGGGTAAAACTATGTTTACCATCAGCGCATACACCAAAGCCTCCACTCTCAGTCAAACTGTACCGGCGCCTGACATATTATTAGCGAAATTCCTCCAATATAGCCAGGAGCAATCTGCTCACCTCTGTAATGCCCAAGAAGAACCTACAGGCCACCAATCCACCGAAATTCTGCACCAAAGCCGTACACGCGGATACTATCGCCCAAATGAACATCCACGCACTCATATAGACCCCAGGCTTGATCCGCGTGATGAGCATATTCGACGGCACCTGCATTACTGGAGTCGAAATCAGCACGTCGGCGCCAGACAGGGTTTTGTCGGCAGATGAACGTACAGACGTAGCCAACGAATAAGATTGAAACAGCAGTGTTGAACTGGACACCGCTCATTCCCAGGTCTTCCTCGAGATCATTCAGTCGGGCTTGTGCGATTGCGTTTCTACACGAAGCCGTCAGCGACCGGCTCTGAATGCGGTGTGATGAGGCGTGGTGGGATGGAAGCAGGAGAACTTGCCTGTCGACATAATTCAAAAAGTACATGGTACATAATGTCGGCTAGACTTGTCGTCAGAATTCTTGATTGAATGATGATGTCTTCATGTCAAGCGCATTGTTACTTGCCATCAGTCTCCAGTCGATTTTCCTCACCAAGGCAATCTCCGCCGGATCTGTCTTCGCTTCCGCGCCGGTATAATCCGCATTTTGGGCAGCCACAGGATGCTTGTCGCTGCTTAGCTCGGTCTTGTCCTCGAAAACAGCACAAGGCTTCTCATTCTGCGTCGTGACTTGCGTTTTGGCATCCATGGTAACAAGATCGCAAAGGTCCGGTCAAGAAACCAGCGGATAGCGAGGCAAGGGGTTACCGGTATATGACGGATCCTTTAACCACCAGTTCAACTGATGTGCGCAACCATATTTATCATACTGTGCCATCATACCCTTGGCAGAGAATGGTTCCAAGCTTTTCCCCGCACCGAATGCGAAGCAAGGCGTCCCTGCTCATGAGCTTGGCGATGCAACGCCTCTCATTATTCGCGCGCAAGCTGAACAGCCAAGCTTTTCGGGTATTGTTTTGTACCCGGAGTCCTAGTTTTTCGACGTTCGAGCTGCTTACAGTGGAGAATCTGGGGAAAAGAAATGGGTCTATGGTGTGGGCCAACATGCTCATGGAGCTGCGATGTTGCGTCGACATGGCTGTCAGCTGTGTGAATGAGTTTGAAACTCAGGGTGAGCTCCGCGGGTCGGATTGCAAAAGAATTGACTGTGCGACTTGGGCGTTGGTCTAGACATGCAAAAAAGTGTTTCGGTAACGTTATCCCTGCGTGTCGCATCGGATTTTGATAGGAAAACGAGCCAGTCGGAGTCTGCAAATGGATCTTGCGAATAGATTACTGTGCTTCTTGTCAATTGCTTGGTTGATGTCTAATATCGAGTCCTTGTCAGACCCTTACATATCTGCTGTAACCGACATTATGTTTCAACAAGATTCCGTATCTGCATCCAACTGCGTCTAGCACTTGGTCTTGAAATGGTAGTCTACTTTGCCATTTTTGATCGCAGGAAACACGCCAGCGTCGATTAGGTCGAAGGCGTCCCATTCAGCTGCGCTCTCCGTCTTGAAGTTCCACCAGAACCAACCCTGGGTCTTGTTTTCGAAAGCTGAGATTTGCGCCTCAATGTACTTTCTCGTCTCGTCCTTGTACGATTGTGACCACTGCTTGATGTCGTTTTGCCAGCCGCAGTTGCCAATCTTGGGCGCGTTGTTCAGCGTACCATCGTATCGTGCACCACGTCCGTAGCCATTGAGATACCTCGCGCAATCTGTCATTGCGCCTGTCCATTCGCCGACGACTGTTGCCACAAATCAGTACTTTCATGCCATGCATGCGAGGATGTGAGGCTTACAGGTCCACTTGTCGGCACCATTGTAGGTGTCAGCATTTGTGCAAACGTAGTCAATGTGCTGAGCGGGTGACCATTTGATGAATTTGTTGTCAAAGATTTGGTACTCGTGGTGGTCCATAGCCACATTCAGCGCGCTGCCATCTGAGGGGGTGAGGAATCCATTCCATGAGCTGGGCGGCATGAATCCATCGCCTAGGATGACCGGCGTGTCCGAGACTTCGCGCACCTGGCCGTAGCCATCCCGGTAGAACTGTTTGGTGACATCCAATTTGATCTTGTCTTCCCAATACTGCGCTGGCTCATTCAATATTTGGATACCAACGACCACATCTTGGAAGCTGGGTTGTGCATATTTGTCGGAGATGGTCTTAAGGACTTGTAGAGTTTGCTTGACTGTATCGCCAGTCTGCCATGTGGGAACATCTAGCCGTTGACCCGAGTTGTCGTATCCGTTCTGCGAGCCCGGTGCACCGTGAAGGTCAATCACGATCTTAAGTCCTAACAGCCGTGCCCAATCCACCGCAGCGTCGATGTAGACAGCAGCACCCGTGATGTATGGCGAGTCCAACGTGTCATACGCCCAGTAACCAATTGGTATGCGAACAATGTTGAAACCAGCCTGCTTAATCTTGTTGAAATCCTGCCACGTGACGAATGTATCCCAGTGTTTGCGGAGAACCGCGAGTGCGGCATCAGGGCCCAACTTCTCGGCAAGCGTGTATTCATCCACAATATCTTTTTGTGGGCGATTGCGGTTTGCATTATCGAAAATGGAAGGTGTGATCCAGCTGTGGTAAGATTCAGTCTTTGTGTCCCTCGTCGTGCCACGTCCACTCACGGCTCCAAGACCAGCCAGCCGCCAATATTCACTCCACGGATCATGTCTGTGCCCCATTTAAAGTCTACATCTCGCTTCTCGCTGCCGAAAGTTAATGATTCGTCTCCGATTGCATATAGGGTATTCGCGAACAAGTTTCCACGTGAGGAGGAGAGACACGCGCCAAGTGTCGCATTAGGATGGGAGAAGCTTACGTTGGAACAGCGAGGGCGGATGCCAATATTGATAACGCTGCAATCGCGTGCGTGAGTAACATGATGTATCGCTAGGCAGTGTTTGGGTAAGAGACTTGATAACTTGAGCTGAAAATGTGGCTGTACTGTTCTGATGAAAGATCCGCAAAGTGGCGCATATAAAGTCGTCACAACAACGAAAGATCAAACCCATTGTTCGCTTACAGCATGTCCCTTGCAGCCATGCGTTCATCAATTCGCACCTACTAACTGAGGATTTGAGCCGCGCAGGCAGGGAGGATGGTGACAAGCGTGAAGAACACGCGACTACCTACAGCCGAGATCTGCACGTAGCCGGACACGTTTCCTTGGATCACACAACTCGGAAGTCGTGTACCACTAAACGCTCCTCTGAGACCTACCAGATGAATATGTAATGTCGACGCCCAGCATTGAGATGTAGTGTTGTCCCTTGCTTTGCTGTGTTGATCTCCTCGCTCCTAGAAACTGGATGGGAAGAACTTGTACCCGATCACGCTTGTAACGTTCTTTTCGCACGCATCTTACACCATGTGGGGGTACTCTAGAATACAGCAAACAAGTTGCATGGCTGAGTTAGTAGTTGTAAATGTTGTGCCACACTGCTCGGCACCCGTGAAGAAGCTGGAGTGATGAAGGTAACTCTAGAAATGACTCACATTCCTTGAAGGACTTCTCGGCAAGACACCTTGAACATTGCCGCATGATCCGAACTGACAACTTGACATGCTCGCGACGGCTTGGTTGCTTGCATTAGCGAAGGTGACACTGCCAGTTTTCTTGTCTTACAGAGTCCGGGGGAGGAGCCGCGCCTTCTCGTTGGCCGATTGGAGCTCCCTGGGCACAGATGTACAAACGAACCATGTATTTCTTCCGTTCTTGCCATAATACTGGATCTTTAGTCTCCTTTCTAATTTCAGATTCGGATGTACCACTGTGAAGGATCTGGCCAGCGATCTTGGAAGACTTTTACTCCTAGACCCCATGACGATCCGTAAGTCGTAAGGAAAAGACACTATTTCTGGTCTGAAGTTCGACTGTCGTACTCTACTATGCTGGAAACTTCAGAACTTTTTTGACAGTACCCATATGGTTTATGTTGCGACGCACACGCTCAGTAGGTGTGATTGACGCGGTCGGCTGATTGCAAAATTCTGCTAGACCTAATGTCAGGAATTGTTGCTCACGAAACGGGATCCTCGAAGGTAAAGGAGCATTCGTGAGATGAGGTGCGGTTAGAGTGTGGCGTTATAGCACCCCCCAGCCGATGCAGGAGCTATGTGCGTCATTGCGCGCAAACCATCTCTTGTTGAAGAACGACCACAACCTGAACTATCGGACCTTGCTGAAAAACCAACCACCCAGCCAGAGGAAGGCGGGAACTGCGCTTACACCAGAGAAAAGACCCAGAACCCATGCCATTGTGCCCCAGCCCCTAGCTTCCACTATAAAGCCCGCCAGCAAGGGGCCAACCATACATCCTGCCGCAAATGCAACGTTGAATAAAGCGTAAGCTTGAGCATAGGCCCCCCCTTTTCCGAACCCAGGATGACCCTTTGCAAGCATGCTCTTTTCTTTGGCTTCGACAACGCCAGAGATCTCTGCCAAGATTGGGGGAAACGTGAGTGCAAAAGACAATCCAACTATTGCGAGTAAGACACATAGCAACACTTTGTCATCGATGCTATTGTTGTCCACGAAGCGCAAACAAACGAGCGGTGGCACGGCAGCCAAGAACCCAGCCATGACGAAATAACGACCTCCGAACCTGTCACTCAGCCAGCCAAATAGCGGGGCCACAAAGCTTGGAATGACAATTGGGAGGAAGAGAAGTGCCGCGCCCGTTGCCGTCCAATTGAACACATTCGCAGCATGGATAGGAAGAACCGAGTCAAAGGCGGTTGTAAGTGCAGCCTGAACGAATGCGCAGAAGAGTGATGCCAGTAGCCGACGAGAGTAAAGTAATGATAAGACTGGAGGAAGAAGATCACGGTACCGTCGACGAGGGGGAGAAGTAGGTTCAGGATAGGATTGACATCCAGTCATCGGCTGGCCCTTTTCCGTGTCGTGAGTCCCATCGCCATGGGTGGATCCTGTATCGGGTTTCAAAGTATTATCAGACTCATTGATAGCAGCTACTGCTACCCGGCCCATGGCATCCGGATCCCAACGAGCCGCAACCTTTTTCTCCACCAGTAGCAGTCGAAGGACAATATCCAGGCCAATCAAAGCATACGCCATAGCGAATACTGCTCCATACCCAGCATGATCATACACCACACCTCCTAACAGTGGAGATAGGAGCAAACCTAGGGACAGCCCCAGACTGAGCCATCCAGTAGCTGTAGCGAGTCGTTCTTGCGGAACCGTATCAGCCACAAGGGCAAGTCCGACGACCCACCTAGAGCCTGTTAGTACTTGTTATCGATCACGTGAGCATACGTACACAACAGCAGCCGACGCTCCTTGCAACACACGGCCAGCAACCAGGAGCCCTGTTGAGCTACCAACATGCAGCAAGACAGTTGAGCCCAAGAGTGCAGCAAGACCCAGTAGAAGTGGTGATCTTCTAGAAGCCCCCCGGTCGGCCAGCCAGCCACAGATGGGAGAAAAAGCAAGCAGAGATGCTCCATAGATCGCAACAAGCACAGTTACCCAATACTGGACTCGGCTTTCATCAACGTGACTGCGCGTTTCGATCGCAAACGGGACGACAGGGACAATAATGCCATACAGGAACATGTCCTATTTTACCTAGTTAGTGAGATGGATAGCGTTGCTTCTAGCGACACATACTGTAAACACTGCCAACGACACAGTTCCGACGATGAAGCTTTCTGAACTTCTGAGCTTCAGCATAAATGGCGCTTTCGAGTCACGTTGCGTCAAAGACATCAGCCACTTGGGACGCGCCATTGTCCTGAGATGATTGATTCTTCAGCTCTTTCCGGTCATAAGATCCCTCTATGTTGTTGCCTCGAATACGCCGAATCAAGAAGTACAGGACAAAAACAAAGAAGAATAACAAAATATCGGTTTTCAACAAAAAATTAGAGTCCCGTCTCCTCTCAGTTGAGATCAAGTCATGCCAAGGCAGCCGGCATCCGCGGCGTCCGCAGGCCCGACGCCCGACTTCAAGTCCGTTCCGACAGTGCTTGTTCACGTCGATCCATCTTATCTCCATCACGATCGCTTCAACCTCCAGAATCGCTCGCCAAAACCATGACAATTGCTGCTTCAGAAATGGAGTTGGTTGGTCTGACGCGATCCAGGGAGGAATCAGGATAGGTAACCTTGGAATGCTGTGCCAAATGCCAAGCACGGAACTTCGAGCCCTGTCGCTTCCGGCAATTCGGTTCTATGTCGTATGTCCCGCGGGTAATTCGACCACAATGGTTGTCACACTTTGGAGATGTCTTGAGAAGAGCCCAGCCATGGCATTGAAAGATAATCATCTGGCTTGAAAAATGGCATCGGCCTTGGAGCCTTGGCCATTAATAGGGTTCTTACACTCCAATCGCTCCATACGAAGCCGGACGCCTTATCTGCACCGCATTACACGACAGGTCTAGCGCGACTACTGTGTAAACACATCTGTCGACTGCTACGCCAAATTATCCGCCTAACCATCTGATCAGGGAATGGATGCAGAAGAGATTCCGCAGTCGAAAACCAACAAAGTGGAGCATTACTTACGCGCGCCTAGGACTAGTCACGTCACTACCAGTTACACAGCAGTGGTGTGGTGCAGTTCGCCATAGTTTCTGCTCTTACAGAAACACTTCCACGGGTAACATTTTTAAGCCACCTCTGTCCTTCAGCTGATAGCTTTGCTGCGAGGAATACGGTCTTGTGCTGGTAGATCACGGAGAAGGTTTCGAATAGTTGCTTGCGCTTCATGGCAAATGATGGAGGATTGGACGGCTGTCATGACTGCACACAACTGGGGTATTCGTTCATGTACTGTGACTCTGCCTCCAAGCATTTTGGCGCGTCGAATCTCGAACCTGGATCCCGGAGTTTTGATCAAGTTATTGCTAAGCGCAAAACAAAGTATAGGCTTGAGAGAATAGGTTCGACAAGTTGAAAAGTATTGCGCATCGTCTCATGACAGTGGTCACAGGCTCACCTTGGGGGCTTGTTTAATAATGAGCAATCTACTGTTGTAGGCGCTGGCGGTTCCCGTGCCGCTGCGATATTGACTCTGTTGAACATTTCCAAAAAGGGCCGACTGGGCGGTCCTGGTGTGCCAATTCATGTGCCATTATCCCTCCTATGAAGAAATTTTGCCCTCCATCCCTTCGAGCCATTATCCCCGCGTTTCGCAAATGGCTTCTCGGCGCCGCTGTAGAAATGAACGGAATCTGGTACGCACAGCCATCGGTCGAGATTCACGCCGATGTATATACTAGTAGCAGCGATGTCGTTTCATTGATCGGTACTTTTGAAACGGCGCTAAGCCAGTCCGACGACAGGTCACTCTTGTTCGCTTCCCCTTCATTTTCTGGTACATAACCCAAACCCCAAAGCAGTTCAAACTAAGGTATCGATGGCTTACTTAGCAGAAATTCTCTTGTAATTCCTCGAATCAAGCTTTCGGAAGATTAAATATCGTATCTGCACCCCGCCCGGAGTCGATCCATTTCGACCACGCATTTGATTACCGGCGAGAGCCGCCGAAGTTGGCATTGCACCTGTACGCGTGATAAGCCCGTAGTTCCACCAGCTATATGAATACGAGATAGTTTTTTGTGGGTTCTTGTCAAACATACAGAATCTGGTTGGTCTGATTGGGGATGACGCAACGAGCCGGGCGTACTGAACGGCTTCAATACTGAGCACAATTACATGTGAGGCCTGCCTGTGAGCCACAGCACTCATTTCGCTTACGTCCTCGTGCCAATCTGTGAGATGCGTGAGTTGTCAAACAAATGAGTTGATTGTGGAGCTCCGTCTGTGAAGTCGGCGGTCTAGACGAACCATGAGCGGAAATCCCTGATCGGGAGCTGTGTTTGGCATGGGACGGTTGCCATGTAGGCGTTTCGGGACGGCAAGCGCCATGGCAAGGTTCATAAACACTTCAATCTCGAGGGCAGCATGTATATCTAGTATGCAGACGCCCCTCATCTGGTCATCCAACCACCATCACTCCTTCTTCCATTCTATCACGTAACCTTCTTTCACTCCTTTCACATTCATCATGGTTTCTATCAAAGAACTCGCTTTCTTTGCGTTGGCCACTGGTCTGGCATCAGTCAACGCTCAAAGTACCGGCAAGACCACCAGGTACTGGGACTGCTGTAAAGGATCATGCGGCTGGACCGAAAAGGCAGTAGTCTCTTCACCTATCCAGAGTTGCGACAAGTCAGACAACCCAATTGCGGACATGGCTGCCAAGAGCGGCTGCGAGAGCGGCGGACAAGCATACATGTGCACTGGCCAGAGCCCATGGGCAGTTGACGACAACCTGGCTTACGGATTTGCCGCTGTCAAACTCGCTGGCGGTAGCGAGAGTTCCTGGTGCTGTGCTTGCTACGAGTACGTTACCACCTGACTTGGAGTACGCTGATCATTACTGACCCCTGGAACAGATTGACTTTCACATCTGGCCCCGTCAGTGGCAAGAAGATGATCGTCCAAGCCACCAACACCGGTGGAGACCTGGGACAGAACCACTTCGATCTTGCCATGCCCGGTGGTGGTGTTGGCATCTTCAACGGCTGCACGGCTCAGTTTGGAGCCCCTTCCAGCGGTTGGGGACAACAGTACGGTGGCATTTCGCAGCGCTCCGAGTGCGACAGCTTCCCCGAGAAGCTCAAGGCCGGCTGCTACTGGCGCTTCGACTGGTTCAAGAACGCCGACAACCCTGATGTTTCCTTCAAGAAGGTTACTTGCCCGGCTGCCTTGACTAACAAGACTGGCTGCATCAGGAAGGATGAAGCCGGATCACAGCCAGAGGACTCTCCTGCCAGGCCATCAACCTCACTCGTGCCCATGCCTTCACCCACGCCTGAAGCCTCAGCCAACCCCCCTGTTCAGCAGGACACTCCTGCCCCAGAGGAGGAGGCTCCTGCCCCAGAGGAGGAGGCTCCTGCCCCAGAGGAGGAAGCTCCTGCCCCAGAATCTCCCGCCCCTGTCAACTCTCCCGCTCCGGTCAGCCCTCCCGCTAATCCCGACAGTCCCTCTTGGCCCATGCCCTCCAAGGCACCTGGCGGCAACAGCTGCCTCAGACGCCGCGCGCGTCACTGAATCTGTCGTGGAGTAGAGCCGGGTGCTTCGTTTCTAGCGTATATACTTTCTATCTTGACAGATTTATCTTATACTACATTTTTATAAAAGCTTTGTTCACGACTCTATGTGACAGTCTTTGCAAAGCCCTGTGACAAGACAAGTCTAAGATGGAAAGCGTGATCGTGGAAATTGAAGACGCAAGTATGATGGCTGATGTGGCGAGGACGGGAAGAGGGAATACTACCTCAATTTAACTTTGGGAACTTGTTGGTACCATCGAGATCTGTATTCTTCTGGCGTAAGAACGCCATTGACTGCATACAGTACACAGCTTGTTCATCCACTGCCGAAGTTATCTCTACAGTCAACTGAATTTCTCCCAGAACTTTATCCACCAACACCATCAAGGCCGGCATTCTTCATTCTTTAGATAGGGCACCCCTCCTGTGCCGCCCACATGAATGTCGCTCAAGACCTTACCTATCTCCCTGATATCCCCAACTCATCTCCGAGATACCCGAAATCAATAATTCTACAGAATGGCAACGCGGAGATAAGCGCAGCCAAGGGCGCGGGAAATTCAATACTAACAAGACCTGAAATAAATAAAGCAGAGTTCTGCAGCAAAATCACCGACTTTGAGTTCGTGATCTGGCCTTGAGTCTCGATCGTAGAATTCGATCCCTCGGAGGCAAATGGTCATGTTAATTAGCGAATTAGGCCGTTGTTACTCCTACCGAGATGGAAGGACGGGGAGCGGGCATGAATCGCCGTTAGAAGCTCCGAATGAATTATGTGGAATTTCATTTAGCGGGGTGGAACCAATGATGCATATGGCATGATTAGAAGATCGCTTCTTTTCGCAAAGCAAAAGAAAAAGAAGAGGGCCATCACTAGCATCTTGACATGCAAGAGATTACATGATACCTAAACCCCTTCATCAATACCTTCAATCTCCTACCCAGCACCCCAAAACACCCCAAGATTTTCCACCCTAAATCCAGACCAAACCCACTCCCATAAACATAACTCACCACATCAACCAGCCCACCGACATCCAACCCAAAAAAGCAAGCGACGTAAGCTAGCAGAACACCATATTATACCTCACCAAAGCCACCCTCCCAAAGCGATTAAATTCGAGAAGATTAAAAAAAAAGGGCAGAACAAGAAAACGCGTATAAAGTACTGTATCCGCGCGTGTTCGAACTAGCTGTCAGAGTTACATCAGGTTGGGTTTGTAGTTTGGTTGGAGGCATGTATCAGGTTGGAAACTTACGTCCGAGGGTAAAAGGTGTAATTCTACATCCCATCCTGTCTATTTGATCCTGCCATTTCATCCTATTCCATCTCACCCCACAGCGCTATATCCAAAATACCCAGGATTTACGCTAGACGGAAAACGCTAATTTAACACAGCGCCTTCTACCCTGGCATCTTTTCTTGAATGACTTTTTTTTGTCAAGCAGGATGCCAATCATGCTGTCTGTATGTGGTGCTTCAGCCTTAAATTCGAATGACGAAGCACCTCCCCCATTCTTTTGGCTTTATTCCCCGCCAATGCAAGGATCGTTGGGAGGAACACCATCCCCATCCTCTCACGGGCAATGGAGGCAAAAAGATAATAATTCTGGCTTTTGCCTTTGCGTCTGATTTTTATTTTGCTTTTGATTCTGCTGTGGAATTTGATCCTCTTGTTTCGCAACCCGCTCAGTCACTAAGATCAATAATTTGCCTCTGCCTCCCTTGCGCCTCTGGCGGCGGCGTCTCATCGCTCACGCCCTCTCTACTCCCCAACTTGGGTTTCCACGTGCCATCCACGCCCACGACAATCGTCCTCGTGTTCCCCAGCCCCTTGCTTTCCAACTCGCGCTTCACCTCTTCGAGGAAGCCATCGACAATGAGCTGGCTGGGCCGCGCGTCAGCCGCACAAATTGGACATCGCCAGACATCTGCTCTGGTGACGTCGCCCGTGCGAGTGCGCGAATTGAGGAAGATTTCAAGGTCGAAACAATCATTATGTGCACACGATTTGGTGCGCACGGGGATATCGCAAATGGAAGATGCAGAGAAGGGGTCGTAGATGGAGATGTTGAGGCTAGCGTCTACAATGGCTACATCGTCATCGTCGGATGCGCCTGGGTCACTAAATTTCTGCTTGATAGACTCGAGCACAGTGGAAGCAGGAACGCGGCGGGAGAGGCATTCCTCTTTGATAGAGTCGCGAGTTTGTATGCCGAGGGACTCAATGGCTACAAGGTACTCCGTGTACAAAGTCTCGGTGGAGGCACTCATGACGGTTATTTCAAGTGTATTGACGCCTTCCTGGACGAGTTGCGTCATGTCAATCGGCTGATCTTTGCCGTAGTGTACTTTTCTTCGTTGCTCGAGCGCTGTATCATTGAACCGCATGTAGGAGTAAGGTATCCATGCCGTGTCAGCAATGGCCCACTCATGTTCACTGGGGGGCACAACACTCGTCCATTTAATGCACCGAAGGCGTATCATCTTGCTCGCTTCGGTGACAGCCCTCGTAGAGCAGCCAAGCTCATTGGTGACCTCCCGGGCGATTGTGCTCATCTCCGTTGCCGTCAAGGTAAAGCAAAGAGTTTCAATCGCTCGTACAGCATCTGAGAGGCGTACTGGTTGTTTGATGAAGCCTTGCGCAAAGCAGAACAACGAGGATCGCGGAGAAGAAGGAGCTTTTAGTACGGGGCTCCGTAGGTGAGCCTGATGTAGACCGAATCGCACAGGGTTTGGTGTCCTTTGAAGCGGTTGAGTCCAGCCTGATGGTGGGAGTAAAGGGGCACCAGTCCTTGGTCGTTGTGCGTGGGACGGCCCTGGTCGTGATTGCGGCGAACCGTGGGACTGGTATGAACGTTGTGTTGAAAGCGACGAGACTGAAGCATTGGATTGAAGCGCGGGCCTACTTCGGGGTCGATCCTGTATCCGCATCTGCAGTATATCCCCTTGCAGAGGCTGTTGATGTGCCGATTTATCGTTAGATGACAATGTTGGTGTCAGAAGGCCTGAATTGAGGTTAGCTTGTTGTTGAGATTGCTTGGGAAGCAAGCGCGACTGACCCGACCCCGCGGACCGTGAAGCCAACGAGTGTGTCTGATTTCGCAAAGCAGCCTCATGCTCTTTCACCAGCTTTCTTAAAGGCCGTCCAAACATGATGCCTTCTTCGAATGGCTCCTGTTGCGGGCGAAGTGCGTGCTGGTAGAAGGCGACCCGGTTCTTCTCCAAAATAGTCAATGTTTTCGTCTCGAAGTAGGGATCATAGGGGCCCTGGGAAAATCCTCGACAGATCCAGCGCAGGCACGATGTGAAGAGCAGACGCTGAAAGGTCGACGAGGCGATCTTATAGTTGACAATCATTTCATGGGCGAGTAAAGGGAAGCCACGCTCATCACATGTGTGCTTCAGTGTCTGTATATCCGGCGAATAGGTTAGAAACAGGAGGAAGCCGAGACCCTGCTGCTCGAACATGACCGGCCACCGTGCAGCGACCTGTTCAATGGGAGCTGGGAAAGTGGCGAAGAAGTCCAAGTAAACAGTCGACAGGTTATTATTGGCTCCCAGAACATCTCGCAGAAGCTGCATGGCTTGCGGTAACCTGGGCTGGGATAACAGCGCCATGGGCACTATAGTCCGATCAACGTCCAGAATACAGTAGTACTGGTGCAGGGTGAGGTAGAACCAATCCTGTTGCTGTATGGCAGTTTTCAGAACGAGCAGACGGTTCACGTCCCGACCACGTGAAGACGGGGTTTGTGTAGTCTCGAACCGATGTATTGCCTGCCAACAGTCTTGTTGAGTATACCATGTGCGTGGTGTAGGTTGTGCATGAGGCTGGAAGGGTACTGCAGCAAGCTGAACCTGCACACTTTGTGATGAATATGGCGGATCAGGCAATGGTCCATGCTCGCTGGAAACCTGCTTGAGCGACGGACTAGGCGAATTTGCTTGCTGTAGCGTTGGACCATGGTGACGCTGTACTGATGTTAATGGGGCTCGGCGGACTCTGTCAGAGCCAGTGCTTCGTGGAGACGCGTTGGTCTCACTTTCCGCCATGCGCAACCGGTCCTGGTCAGGAGTGTGTTCTTGCGGAGGTATATTTGTTGGGCGAAATTGTTGCAGTGGAGCTTCTCTGGGAGCATTCTGAATCAGGTCTGCGGATATTGGCTCCAAAGGGGTGTCAGCGACGCTCGAGTTGTATGCTGGATTCTGACGACGCGAATCGGCATCTACGAACTGGCCACCAGATGGCTCGTGAAGCGGGGGCGTGGGCAATCTGGTACAAGTGACTTGATATTCCTCCCTTGACCTTGGCGAGGGAAAGTTGGCGACGTGTGACTGGCGACGGCGGTCCGCATGTTGCGGGGAGACGAGATTGGCCAGATGTGGGGAGCTGGAGGTTGATGGAGTTCGAGTGAAGGGGAGTGCATGCAAGGTTGGAGAAGAGTGGGCAGGTCGCTTCGACGGCGCGGTGGCAGGCGTGGACTGCTGGTCTTTCCTGGGTCTTCCCCGCCGTCTGGGTTGAACAGAGTGGGCATCCTGGCGAATTGGCGGTCTAGTGGCAGCAGGGCCATGGTGAAGGGCTGACGCTGACTGGGCTGGCTGGGCCGACGGGTCTACCATCCAGCTCTTTTGCTTTCCACCCAGATTCCCCAGGGCACAGTTGAGCGTGTTCTGCACGTCCTGGCTGCTGACGGAAGCAGGCGGACGGGCATGCCTGGCCATGTTGCGCTACTATAGAGACGTCGTATAGCGATCGTTCTGCAAGGTACAGTTTGTTGCTGCTCGAGGGCCGAATGCGCTTATAGCGCTTGAACAAGTGTCCACGAAATCGCCGAGGTTGCGGGGTGTTCATGTCGCTCGACGGTGAGCAGCGGCTGGCGACGAGGATGAGGCGACGGGCATGGCAGGTGATGTGGGTCGTGGCTGCCCCGGGAGTGAGTAGAGATGCAATTGCAGTTCCCGATGGAGGAAGGAACGAGGGAACGAGGGTCTGAGTGGGTCACTTGGGTGAGAATGAGGCAGCCGCACAGTCCAATCGACGGAAGGCGCGCGCAGGGGAGGAGAAAGGGAATGAGGGGGAAAGATGGGGCAGGGCAAGGGCAGGCAGGACCCAAAGAGGGTGAGGAGGCAGTCGCGACCTTCGCCACAGCTACGGTTCCCGGTCCGTATCGATCGGACAAACGGTCTGGGGCGGACGCTAAGAGTAGGAAGCTGAGAAGAGGGGCGCTTGGGCCTTTTAAAAAAAACCGTTGGGACCTGGGGCAGCTTGACGGGAGGTACCGGTACCGTAGCCATTCGGAAACTGTGGCGGCTTGGGCAGGGCAGGGCAGGGCAGGGCAGGGCAACATCCATGATCATGTCAAGATGCTCAGTTGAATTGCCAATTGCTTGATACATGCTGGATCGCTAGTAGCTGCACGTACTACCACGGCAGCAGTGGCAGGATAGGTATGCCATGGCATCGCAAGGGACAAGGGACTGTCGAGACCATCGAGTGCCTGGTCCAGGTAAGCAGGAGTACAAGGTACTGTAAGTACATACAGTACACTCTCAACAGTGAATAGCTTCGACTACGATGCATCTGACAGTATCCGTACTCTTAGGGGCCAGGATCAAATGCTGCAAGGCTGGCTATGAAGGTAAGGATGATCGAATGGTACTAGGTACCTACGGTATGGGGATGCAACATGGAATCAATATCCCGAGTCACATCACGTGACCTCTGGGCATGCCAGCTCTGATGTCAAGGGAAGGTCGTGCGTTGTGGTCGTCTAGGTAAGTACTCACTCCTAGGGTACTCTACTACTATCCTCTAGGCACGGTAGTCTAAGAGTACAATAACGATAGCTACTGACCCTCGCTATTCATCATGCACCTACACACTATAGTGGCTTTTTACGGGTAGAGTGACTGTTTTTGTAAAGTACATTGATCCAGCACCAGCCCATGCCAAAGTGCAGCCTTGCGCAACCTTCTGGACTTCTCGTCTCTCCCGTTGTCTGTCTGTTGTCTAGCTGCTCACGAGGGGCCGGCCCATGACCTAATTATAGGAGAAGGAGTGAGCGGCAACACCACCAACCCGCACCGCACCATCCAGCCAGCCAGCCCGCCAGAGTACATACTAGTACATGACCAATACCCCCGATACCAATACGAGCCTCTCCCTACTGTCGATCATCCTCTTGTCCACTGTCCACCATCCCATTTTACCATCATCGCAGCGGCGCAGGCGGGACTGTCCTCAAGGCTCTTTCGCGCCCTTAAGGCTCTTTCGCGCCCGAGTCAGTCCGCCCTCTCGTTGCGCCCGCCACGAGGGCCAGCCGATAGCGCCAACCCCAACCGCCGCCATAACACGATGAGATGAACCGACAACCACTTTGCTAGCCGCGGTGACCATCGCTTTTGCATGCCAACCACCAGTTTCCCAATCCTGCGCGGGATAGCGGTACTTGTGCATTTTCCTGTTTAGCCACAGCGAGAGCACCAGCACCAGCAGCAACACCAACAGCAACACCAGCGCTACCACCTCCATCACCACCTTCTCCCCCATCACCTCCATCTCCAGCTCCCCCCTCATCTCCCCACCATGGCCCAACGCTCGCACACGGAGCACTGTCGGCCCGGTGATACCCTCGTTGTCGTCCGTATGTAAACCCTACACTCCATCCAAGCGCAGCGACGGTTTGGCCGTCCGGACTGCCAAAGTGGGGACGCATACACTAACACACGACGACAGATGAGTTCGTAGCCCGCAGCCCTGACGAGCTGAGCCTGCGACGGGGCGACCGCATCGAGCTCATCGAACGCGACGATGACTTTGGCGATGGCTGGTTCTTGGGCAAGAACACCGAGTCTGGCGACAATGGACTCTTTCCAGAAGGTGTGTATCCCCCTCGCCCTCTGCGAAACACTACAACGCCCAACTGCACTCATCACAACTACTTGATGAGCTTGTCCACGCTCGGCTAACAGCATCATGTCAAGTCTACACGAGACCGGCGCCCAAGCCCACGCCCATCCCCACGATGCTCTCACGCAACCCTTCACAGAGGTCGGCACGGTCAGAAAAGGTCGCACCGGCTGCTGGTACGCCCGTGTCCGAATCCCCCTCTTCGAAGCTGGCCCCTCCCGCAGCCAGCGCACCGCCGCCTCTCAAAAATGTCCCTACCGAACCACTGCACATTGGGCCGCCTACTACACCAACCGACATGCGCCGAACGTCGCTGCAGACATCGCTCCAGACGGCCCCGAGGAGCATCAGCATGACCATGAGCGGCGAGGTGCCACCAGAGGATGCGACGATAGGAAGCCCCGTCATGCACGAGACGCTAAGCGTCATTGATGAGCATATCACCGACATGAGCACACCACGCCAGAGTGCAGCCCCCAAGGACCTGCGCGCAAACGACTCGGGCAGTGAATACAGCAGCCAGCACCGCCTCTCGTTTGTCAACGGTCAGGAGACGGACGAGGAGGAGGAGCAGCACTGGCATACGGAAGAGGAAGTCAGGACGTGGTCGCCCACGCGTGTCGCCGAGTACCTGGAGGACGTGGGGGTGGAGAAGAAGCACTGCGACGTCTTCCGGGAGCAAGACATCGACGGAGAGGCTCTATTGGGCGTGGATCGCAACTTCATCTTCATGCAGGAATTCGACTTAGGTCCCATGGGACCACGACTACGCACGTGGATGAAGATCAACGCTCTACAGTCCGAGGTCAAAAACGCCAAAGAAGCCGCCAGGCAACTGCAATCAGTGCCTTCCTTTGATGGGCAGGGCGACCTCCCTTCTCCAGAGAACAGCCGACTCAGAGCTGCGTCGACAGGGTCAGTTCTGCCTCGCATATCGACCGGGCTGCGCGAGAACATGGGGTCACGTGGAAACTCCAGTCGAGCTCATGGCCAGATTCCCCGTGCGGTCTCGTCTGCAGGCCGCTCAAACTCGACTTTTGAGGCCACATCCCCATTGATCCAGCACATGTCCGCCTCACCCTCTGCTGAGTCGCCTATCCGGCCATCGGCTGCCTCTGTTCGCAGCATGACCCATAACAGACGCCACTCCTCGATCGATGACTACAACCAGGGTCCGCCTACACCCACTGCAGCCAGTCACATGAAATCTGCATCCAACGCATCTGGGCCGACGGCGCACAAGAAGACGCCATCCTTTGATCGCAACTGGACCATGGGAGCCACGCCCAAGTCTCCACCAGCATTGCAGAGACCCCTGTCATCACATCACGTTTATACGACGAGCGCCAATGGCACAACATTCGATTTGCGTGAGAACGGCTTGACCGCTTCTGAGCTCGATCGAGGCTATTTCTCAGGTGGTGAGATAGATAACCGCAATCGTAGAAACGTGCTGCGCAAGAAGGAGAGCCCAAACCACTCTCGCAACCCTAGCTATAACGCCGATGCTGCCCGCCGCACCAGTTCGTACAGTCGACGACACAGCAGACTGGGAAGTGCAGACTCTGTGATTGGCCACACCATGTCTCCAGCAGCCAAGCAGTACTACGGTAACAGTCACAAGGCCAGTAATAGTGCAACAAGCGCCTTTGACTTTGTACGCCCCCTCAAACCCACTGCTGACTCAAACCCAACCGTCACCAAGCTCTCCTACGACGGACATAGCATTGATGCCATCGCAAACTCGCCGCGGGTACCAGGTAGCGAAACTTCCAGCACAGGCCGTGCCTCACCCTCACCGGCGGCGGCTCCCTCACATTCGCGGTCCTTTTTCAGCAAACGATCGCAGCCTAGAGGTCTCCGAGCGATTTCAGATGCTATTACTGGAGGTGAAAAGGCAAACCTGAGCACCGGAGAACTACAGGCATCTCCACACAAAGATTCACCGATGCAGTCGCCTACGCGAACCGGATCTAGCACTCCTTCTGGCACGTCATTGTCTAAGAGCTTCGAAATCGGACCAGATGGCAGCAAGCGACACACAACCGACTCCACTGTCAAGGAAAGCCGGAAGAAGTACAAGAAACACGGAACCAGTGCGTACCTCAAGGGTCGTCAGCAGGTCTCGCCCCAAGAAGCCATGGCAAATTGCGACTACAGCGGCTGGATGAAGAAGAAATCGTCGAGTCTCATGACTACTTGGAAAACACGCTTATTCGTCTTGCGTGGCAGACGTTTGGCTTACTACTACTCGGAAAACGACACGGAGGAAAAGGGCCTCATCGACATTTCATCTCACAGGGTACTTCCAGCGATGGATGAGAAGATGACTGGCTTCCATGCATCCGTCACTCGCGCGGCTGCTTCGCCCTCGTCACCACACAATTCTACAATTCAGACAGCCGCGTCAGTGGACGCTGCTAAGACGACCCCAGGTCTGGAGGATGACATGGCCGGCATGTTCATCTTCAAGCTTGTGCCTCCGCGTGCTGGTCTACAAAAAGGCGTGCAATTCACAAAGCCGATAGTGCACTATTTTGCTGTCGACAGTCTGACGGTGGGACGATTGTGGATGGCCGCGCTCATGAAGGCTACCATTGATCGCGATGAGGCATTGCCTTTTACCACGACTTATCAACAAAAGACCATCTCACTTGAGAAGGCCAGGGCCATGCGCCAACGCCCACCGAACCTGATGGATGAAGACACGGCAGATGGCTCGGGAGATGCGGAGAAGAAGAGCGAGTATTCAAAAGAGAGCCTCAAAGACAGTACGATACACGAAGAGGACGAAAAAGGCTTGACTATAACTGGATTGGACGATGCCAAAGCCCTCCTTGCCTATGCGGACAAGGGTAGCAGCAATGGCGACTCTTACCCCGAGCACAGACACGATCTCGCGGTCGCCGGCGTCGCCAACTGATTGCTCGAAACATGAATACTCTATCAGCCAGCGTTTGATATTACACAAACTCGATTCGCAAACCATACCTGCTCCTTTAATACGATCCTTCTTTCTACCCGCGCAGAAAGCCTGGCTTGCCGTCCTCTGGCTCTCCCAAGATCTGGACAGTCCCCCCTGCTTCACCACAACTCTGCGCCGATTCTCATACTTGACTTGGCTACACAACTCTCTGCGATCGATTTTCCTTTGTTCCTTTTGCTCGCTTCCACGACTTATTATTACGAACCTTGGCAGGTGCGAGAGCGAGGATGATGGATTTGGATGTCGAAAAGCCGAATTTATATGTAGGACTTTTCTTCTATATAATATGATGGTGATGGAGACGGTGACGGTGGGCGATGGCGAGGACGATAGCAACGGGAGGATCATATCCAACTCGTGAGCGAAACACATCAATAACTGAAAGCAACATGTAATAGTACGGAAACCCCAATCCGAATATCTACCATTCCTTTTTCCCTGACTTACTTACTCTGGCGCTACTCCTCATTCCTGATGGATGATGTCTGGCCTTGCCAAAGTGTTGTTTGGGAATGTGCAAATTTCTGCGGGCCTTGTCTCGTCTCCCTTGCTGCTGGAGATATTCACATGACATGTGAGATTTGCCGTGGTAGAAGAGTATCGTAGTTGTAACTGGACGACCAAGTGTCGTGGAACTTTTGAAATTTTGGAATAAAAACACGAGTTGTTTGTCCTAGTGGGCTGGAATTTGTGTGTTGGTGTGAACGAAAACGACGACAAGGACAAGAAGGGCAATCAGGGATATAACCATAATCTCGACCCTCAAACACAACCACGCCCACAAAATCCAAAATCGCGAAGACGACCGCAACCATTGCAGTTTCAAAGACCAGGCAAAATAATAGCCAAGAACAATGCAACATTACCGCCTCCGCATCATACCCGACGACCATATCACCATCCACGATCTCGTCGGGCTTGCTGTTGCCTCTTCTGGATCTGGATCTGGTGCTTATCCGGTGGATTTGAGATTCGATATCGATGCGGGATGTGTGGCGACTATGGTGCCTAGGGTGAGATTGGCGGGATTGAAATGCGGGTGGGGGTGTGAGTGTGCGTGTGGAAGTGAACGTGGTGATACTGGTATGGGCAATTGGGACGAGGAATATGAGTATAAAGAAGATGCAAACGACGAGCGTGACTGCGAGTATAATCACCACACCATCAACACCAACAACGAATTCACCCGCGGGGACAATCCATTCACCATACCCATGCGTCTCGGTCTCCTCGTCCTCCTCTTCCTTTTACTCATTCCATCTACAATGCACGGAATAGGCAGCGTGGTGCTGGGTAGGGTGTCAGAGGCGCGAGATATGCAGATGAGGGGGTTTGTCGGCGGCGGAGCTGTTGTGGGTGATTTCGCGGGGAAGAGGGGAGGGGCATGGAGGGGAGGGAGGGTGGAATGGAAGAGTAGTTTGGATGGGGGAGATGGGGCTGAGGAGGGAGGTTAGGGATGGAGGTTAAGGAAGAGGGTATAGTGGGAGGAAATACTGGGGGAAGAGAATGGGAAGGGCAATGGAGCACGCAGCAGGGAAAAACGGGTTTGAAGTTGGGAATTCGACAAAATTATCGGAGAGAGGGGTGCAAGGGGAGAGAAGGGAATTTGGATTCAGAGGTTATTAATGACCTCATACAAGTACCCACCCCCCATATCGCCAGGTCTACAGATCAGCTTCGTGGATTTTGAATATATTTGGGACGCGTGTTGTGTATGCGGCGTGTACTAGAGTAGATGTTCATCTGTTAACGAGGGGTGAAGAGGAGATGGGGGCGGATGAAAGTGTAAACAGGATTGCAAAGAACGTAAACAAGCAAATCCTTTCTCTACTCTCACGCTCACAACTCAATGCTCACAAATCTCTCGTCTTGACGTCCTGTTCTATGCATGTCTTATGCGCCGGTGTTTCTCCAGTTTGTTTGAATTGTATTGTGCAAGTTGGCTAGATTGGCGATGGGTAGCGGTTGAGGTACCTGGCGGGATGATATTTTTTTTGTTTTCTGATCGCGGCCCTTTTCTTTTGTTGGTTTGTTGGATATACCCACACGCCTCATGCTTCACTTACTAGCCATGGTGTCTCGTCTTTCTCTTGGCTTAGGTCCTGGCATGCTATACCATAGACTCTATGGTATAGTATGGTCTACGTAGGCCAAGCTAGCATGCATGCCCACAGGGGTTACGGGACAAGGCTCGAGTAAACACAAAAACACAATGGAGGTTGGCATCTCTGGTGCTATAGGGCTGGTAGGTAGGGCCATGACCATGGTCCACGATGCGTTTTGAAATGAATGATTATTATTAGCACGCTTCATTGTCATTGGGCTATAGCTCCGTCTGCGGTGATATAGAGACTTCGTACCAGACAAAGTATATTTGCTTGTTGCTATTGTGGCGCTAGTGATATATCTTCGGTTGGATATGTCATCTTGGCCAGTCTCGATGGCGGTGAACAGTCACAGCGGCAGCACATACTCACTGACTGACTGCCATGTCGTACTCGTGCAGGGAGAGGCCTAATGAAATTGTGAACGAGTGCGCTCGAATCAATTCCACTCTGGGACAATGCAAAGTCCAAGCAACGGCCTGTAGAGTATACGATGGATTGAATGGTCGACGCAACGGCCACAAGCCCTTCCAATCAGGAGGCCACAACAGGTCGAGGAAGGGCACCCGTCCTACGACTACAAATCGCCCGGTGGAAGAGAAGCACCGAGATTCCTCCATTGAGGCAATTGTCCAGAATTGCGAAAATAAAGATTCCGGCTATGAGGCTAGCATCGACTTACGCATGGTCGATCAACACTGTTTGGGAGGGATGAAACACGTTATGACGGTTATGACGTAGCGCACGGCCACGGTCCACTCTTTCGGCACATCTCTCCTCCACCGCCACCATGAAACCTCCGCCCCCCCACGGCCCCCTTCTCATACTACGTCTCTCTGGCATTTGCTTCGCTTTCATACTACCTGGCACTGGCCTGTGTTGGTTGTGAGATTTGTGTGCGCAAGGGATGCACAACACATGTCCATTTGCTGACATCTTACTCGCCGCACCCAGGTACTGGTGACGTGCTCAATACTATCCAACACTTCATAGAGTACGAAGCAAAGCACTACTCTACTCTACTACGACTACGGAGTCATCTGGGTACCACAGTACTAGAGTACGACATGCCAGTCATGACAACAGGCGATCTTCAATGCCCACAATTCACGTCAAGGCATTGATCGCCCACGGCGTCCGACCGTCCGCGCACCTCTGCCTACAATACCTAACCCATTCATGAAGATCGCTCCGGCTACACTCTGCCCTGCTGTGCTGAAGAACAGGCCGACGTCCTTCTCTCTCTCTCTCTCCCTGCCCCCTCGCCAACCCCATCTGCCCACATCGTGTGCTTCATAAGCCTCTTGCCTCGTGTTGGAACCTTCTTTTGCGTACTACTGCCACGCTCACCCCCGCCTTACCCAACTGACGACGCGGCCTCCGACTTCCGAATGGCCGAAGCATTGATTCCACACTCCCAACCGATACTTCTCTCAACCGATACTTAGCAAACGCATGCTGGCTTTCATTTGAACTCTGCCTGCCCGACCCTCTTTTCTCCTTTACTTCTCCACCATCACGCCGCCTCCCTTGGGCGTTTTCATGGCAGGCCTGGTGCTGTGCCATATACGTTAACAAAACTCGACATGCCCCACCGCGCCTTCATTGGCCGGCTAGTCTTCTGCGCCATTTTCTCCGTCTCACTCGTCAACATCTTTACTACCGTCACCTCTGCATCCTACTTTCACCGCCAAAACTCACTTCGTGGATCGGCGCACCGACATCATACCGAACAGGAGCTCGTTTGTCCTCATTCTAAGCTTGCAGATGATATACTCGTTGTCCTCCGTACCGGAGCGACCGAGTCCCTCGAAAAGGTCCCAGTACACTTTCGCACAACGTTACGATGTGTACCGCACTTTACCATTGTTTCAGACATGGAGGAACAGATAGAGGGGCATACTGTTCACAACATACTCAGGAATGTGAGCGAGGAAGTCAAGAAAACTCATGATGATTTCAAGCTGTACAACCATCTACAAAAGCATGGACGTTCGGGCCTTCCCCACCAACCTGTTCTCACCTCCCTCTCTGGCTCCTCAAAGGGTGACTATATGCAGACCGATAAGCCTGGATGGGCCCTCGACAAGTGGAAATTCCTCCCCATGATCGACCATGCCTTGAAAACGAAGCCGGATGCCAAATGGTTCGTCTTCACGGAACCAGACACTTATTTCGATTATCACAACCTCCTCACTTACCTTGCCACTTTTGACGAAACAAAAGACTACTACATTGGCAAACATCTTTTCATCAACAACATTGCTTTCGCATACGGCGGCGCCGGCTTCGCCCTCTCTGCACCGGCCATGCGCAAGATTGCTACACACCGCCGCACCCGCATCTCTGAATACGAAACCTTCACGCGTGATCACTGGGTTGGCGAATGTGCCCTAGGAAAAGTCGCAGAAGACGTAAAAATCCCATTGCACCGCGCCTTTCCCCATTTCCAAAGCGACTCCCCGGCGACCCTGGACCCAACCACCGAGAAGATCGACCGCAACGTCTGGTGCTACCCCGCAATCACCTACCATCACGTTTCTCCAGCCGAAATCACCGAACTCTGGGACTTTGAACAGCAGTGGTACGCACGTCACGACATCGTGCTGCGCCACCGGGACATCTTCATGCATCTTGTGCGGCCGAAACTCGGGCCCGAAGTCAAGAGCTGGGACAACATGGCCGACGAAAAGGAATACAATGCGCACGACCACAGCAGCTCGACCAACGCCCTCGAGCGCGACGCGTGGAAGTCCTTTGCACATTGTCGCGCCTTGTGCGAGTCTCAGGAGCACTGTTTGCAGTTTACTTTTGACGCGGGGAGCTGCGGTGTTAGTCGCACATTTCGCCTTGGCTATGCGCGGCCGGGAGAGAGGATACAGAGTGGATGGATGCTGGATCGGGTGGATGATCAGTTTAGGGGCTTGGAGGATAAGTGTGGGATTAGGGATTGGTTTTCGCCCGAGGAGGATGCGAGGAACGAGCTGAAGATGCGGAGGAGGCGGGCTCTTTGAGGACAGAGTGAGTGAGCGAGCGAGAAAGAAGCAAGACATGGAAATCTGACATCAGTATGCATTGCACGGACAGAGCGGCATTGGGTTCACGGCGTTTTTTCTTGACCTTTCAGGTGGGAGGGTTCTTGCCATTTTTCATTTGAATATTCTCTTTTGCATACATATGCTTTGATACCCCCGTCCCCTGAAACCCACTCGCTAGACTTTTTTCATACATATATTTTGTACAAGCGGAACCTATCGTAAAAGCCTCATGGTGCACGCATACGAGAGAGGATGGAGGCAAAAGAAGAGATGAGAATACACAAGAGATGCATTTTAATTATTACTTTTCGCTTCAGAGTAGACACTGTAATGAAAACATGGGATCACAATGACGTTGGCACTGTACGTGTCGGTGATGTGAAGGGTTGAAGCCATTGTGAAGTGTATACTTCGCAGAAAGGCCAAGGGGCTGACCTGCTAGGCTCCTTGCCATCATGCTTATACTGACTTTGTGCAAGCTGAGATATCCACAACATCATCACTAAGCCAACCTCCAAGCTATAAAAACCCAAGATGCCCATCCAGTTGTAGCAGCATCCGCGTGCATAACACGGAGACACTTCTTCCGAAATGCTTGGAAACCCACACCACTTGTTTGATACAAAACATTATTCCCTTTTTTTCTTTTTTGCCTCGCTGGATTGCGTGATGCTGAAACAGAGCATGCGCCGTCAGATGCGGTTACACGGTTTGCCGGGCTTGAAACGTTCATGAGTGGTGGTTGGGGGGTGGTGCTGGTGGATTGAGAAACAGCGGGCTCCAGGGGGAGATGTCATGTTATGTGTTGTATGGTGTGGCATTGAAGAATCGTTGTTTTGCGGTTTGGTTTTGTGCTTGGTTTTTGTTGGTGTGGGGTATGGAGGTGTTTGTGTAGTGTTTGCACCTACATGGTCCTGCCGAGTGAAGTGCATTTTTGCACCCTTTGTAATGCAGCGTATCAATTAAACGTACGTTCGGACGACAGCGCTTTGAGAGGAAAAATGGGTTGAATATGTGGCTGGCAACATTGAGCAAGATGTTCACACGCGGCGTTCCCAAAGTGTGTTGGTCTGACAAATCACTTCTGACATTCCAGTTGATGTTCATTCTCAACGTTCTTCTCGCATGGGGGATATATGTGCAAATGTACAAACGTCAAGCAAACTTAGCTAATCGCCTTTGTGCGCCCAACACCGATCATTATACTATACAGAGTCGTAATGTTTCCCTTGGCCGTTGAAACGATATCACTAGTTCACTCACTGGTCACATGTCATGACTGTACCCAGCTTATAGACTTCCAAATCGTGTTGGCTCGGCAGTCTGCCGTGGCTCTCCATGTCATGCAAGACGGAAGGGAATCTTCCCATATCCACTGGCCCTCCTATCAGGTGACTTGCAACTTCCTCAACCTTTGCTGCTAGAATTTGCCACGCACGACCGTGGCCTCGCGAACCAACGCAGCGTTCATGCATGATGCAAGATCGGCAGGTATACGCCTTCAAAAATGCATGGCACATCTCGTGTAAGATTGTCCCAATCCGGTTCCTCAGTCGCAAATCCAGGTCTTCGGGTTTGCTGTTGTGTCGGTATAGTTTTGGGTGTAGGAAGAGTTGGGTACCGATGATTGGGTTGAAGTAGCTTACGCCAAAACAGTTTTTTTTGTGCTCTGGGAGCCATGAGAATCCAGTCGATAACGATGAGCGATGAGGAGGGACAGCGCCAAAGAAGAATACTTTGTTGAGCTGTCGGAATACATGTCCCAACTGCGCATTAGATATGTGAGACCGTAAATCGGGTGCCACCAGGTTAGGTCTCCAGACGCGTAGCAAGCTCGTCAATTGCGATACACTTGGCATATCCTTCAAGCGTGAGGGATGAAGATAGGTGTAATCGAGCCATGCAATGTGGTGTCTCACAAGTCGCATTGCTTCGTAGTCGCCATAGAGTTTGAGAGTCAACGTTGGATGTGGAGTACTGTGCGGTGTCACGCGGGAAAAGCTTGGTGAGCGGATTTTTCGCCCTTCATTCATAGGCCGTACATGTCCATGGGAAGCCTCACTCTGGATTCGATATGATTTCGGGGCGCATTCGTCGCAGTCACATGAAGGCGCTGCTTCTCCAACCCATGCTTGTAGTTCACTCAAACTGGAGGGTAGCTTCACGGAGCCTGCATGATCGGGAGATTGTACACGTCCAAGGATACGATCCTCGATGAACCGCAACTTCGGATCGATGGTGAACAGCGGTTCCAAAAAGGGAAGAAAGTTATGGAGAAGGGTTGATCCACGGCAGACTCTCTGGTGGTCGACGTCCTGCTTCTCAGACTGTTTCCGGGTCTTGAATATCAACCGTGCAATTCGCCGAACAGGATGAAGACGCCGTTTCCTTTTGTCTTGTCCTGTTCCCATATGTTCGCTCATGAGTATCTTGAATGAGATATGACGAAATCAGCAATGGCAATGCGGAAGAAGATATCATGGTAAGTGTCGTAGCATCGGAGTCACCGATGCTGGGATAACCGTTAGAAATCGACCCCGGATTGTGAGGCGGTGAGTTCCAAGGGGCGCGATGAGCATCAAGGATTACTCGCAAGAAAGCCAGAGCACAGTGCACGGACTATCAGGCCATCTGACTCTGAGCACCGCCAAAAGGGGCATCTTCGGAGCATCTTCAAAGAGTTTTTGGGCGATAAAAACGTTGGTACCTGTTCACTACTGGTTCTCGGCGAGTGTGGAGTTTTACCTATTGTACAAGTAGGTAGCCCCAAGATTCTGGATCATTGCTCCAAGTTGACCATGACATGTCCATGGAGCGGATAACAGCCTCCAAAGCCACGATTAGCAAAGCAAAGTGTAACGACCACCTTGCCAACTGAGCTCAGCAAATCCATGGACCTTGTTCGGTACAAGCGACCATAAGGGGTTTGAAACGGGAACGCACGTGTCCCGGAACGGCGGCATGTTTGCCGAGGTTGGTTTGCGGCCAGGGAAGAATTCGGTCCGTTTCGTGACCCTGAACAGAGGAAGACGGTGATGCGAGTCATCAATGAAAGGAGAAGACTTTCAAGATAAGCGACTAATGGCTCCGAGAGTCGCGATCTCTCGTCCCCTGAGCGTTGATTTCATTGATCGAGCTGCGTGGAGTTGGGCAGATACCGGTAGACCAAATCACTGGTGTTGTACAAGCCTGGGTTGCGTACTGGTTATCTCGGCTAGTTTGAGGATCACGTTACTTGTCTTGTGCCATCAAAATAGCCGGGAAGTAGCAGTGGCAAATCACATGATACTCAAACTACCCGAGCGCATGAGTACCAGTAACATCCGAAGGCCTGCTGGACTTGTGCTAGCACTAATTTGACACAGCTGGACCCTTTTCTACCGGTACCGGTACAACTACCAACCCTGAGTGTGATTACCGGTACCAGCTCGCTTGACGAACCCGACCCAGAGACTAAAGACACCCGTTCCCTTAATGAACAGTGCTATCATCGCTAAGTTAACTACAGGCGCATTTGATAGATAGTGTTATACCCTATCCTGAACGACTACCTCTCATTATCGAAGCACCTCAACTTTTCCGACCACACAAACGTATGTTTTCACAATTCACTTGCCTTTCTAGAAGTTCGATGGCCACAGAAACTATGAGATGAACTCTAGTGCTGGAATTGATCTAGGTCTTTAACACGCCTAACCATCGATTATGTTGACGGTTAATAGAAACAATCAGTATGGACTCAGCGTAATGAGAATCATATGAATTTCTTTTTGTCATTTTAGTGGGAGCTATAGAGTCTGGAGTATTTGGCTTGGATGAGACGTTGAGGTCGACTTGGAACGCTCTCGTCAATTGCTGCTGTTCACGATTTGCTGCACAAGATTCGACAGAAGTATATCGCGACCTGGACGAATAACGTTTCCTCAGAGCCCACTAGACGGTACCCCCCAAGAGAAAGGCTGATTGTCTTCGCCACAATAAATTAGTCGTCTTCGCCCTTCTACCTTAAGTATAATTAGGGTATTGATTTCTATCCTTAGCAACAGTTTTTCACGCTACATACTGCTTGATGAAAGTGCGATGGATTCCTGAAGTATACTTGCTGATCATCAGCAAAAATTTGCAAACTTATTCTAATATCCAGAATTCAGAGCAATTAATATGTCTTGGCGTATATTTCGTTCTCGAGGTATCTTCTACTTCGTGATAATGAATTCGTCCCTCTTTTTGTCTCAAGAGGGAAAAAACGCCAAGCCATATTGATTGTTCTCAAGCCTTCTAGCAACGCTTTTGCGTGTTGTTCTATCGGCACAAAAGCGACATTAGCCATGGTAAAACTCGTCCATATAAGTGCTCCGGTTAAGGGACACTCGATGATGCTGACATACGCATGGATAGTATGTTATAACCAGGATGCCTACAGTGCTGGAAGACGTTGGCGTTGCACTACCACATTTATTCCCGTTCCGCGGGCAAAATACTTCTGATTCTCACGGAAAATCAGTTCACTCGAAGTGCAGAATAGCGACTGTGTACTGGGTAAAATAAGCGTCTGCTTAGAGGAGATTGTAAGATAGCCAGCCTAGACTCAGAAAGTAATACTCTATTTTGAGATTGTATAGAACCCAGGCGACGTCAGCCTGTTAGAAAGAGCCTGTCCATGTTTGGGATGTGTGTGAGTAGACCTGTGAAACTGCGGTCTCCTCCGTTTGTCAAATCGCGAAAGCTTGGCATCGAAACCTACCTACCGCCTGGTGCCTGCCATTACCTCTGCGCTCTAAAGCCTAGTCGCCACTCTCACTCACAACAGCAGCAGCGAAATTGGTCATCGGATCAGCCTTGAGTAAGTACACAGGAAATGAGACTTTTCGCAATCCTGGCAATCGTGCTGGCCGTGATCAATCATGTCTATGGCCGGGCTATTAGCACGACTGCCTCCATCCACCAGCTCAGCATCAGAGGTGTCAATCGGCTTTTTGGCACAGTCAACGATGAACATGCTCAACATCTCACCCCATACATCGAAATTGTATTGCTAGAGCGCGGTCTTTCAAACGGGTTCCCCAATCCCCTGCAAGTTGCTGGAGATTGGGACCCCAACGATCCCGCCTCACCCGACCAGCTTGAAAAGTATGCCAAGAAAGGTGCCTTTTTGCGTTGTTTGCTCGACGGGACAGATGCAGCGGCGGGTAAGGCGTGGGATCCATTAGGCCGTACACCGGGATCTGCGAGCAGTCAATGGAAGGGCACGTTGGAGAGTATGTCACTTGCGTTACCCTCTACATTGATCCTGTCCTTGTTGGTTATATGGGTAGTGAAAAATTGACCACATTATAGATGAGCTTCAAACATGGTACTGGAAATCTGCTAGTGTCAATCAGGCAGAGCAATGTCATTATGGCAGTCCATCTGATATCGGTGTTGCCCTGGAAGGGTTGGGCCTGAATATCCATCCAACCACCGATGGTGGGCACAACATCTGCTACACAGTCGAGCATTTCATTGAAGGCCAGGAGGATGATGATGGAGACGAGGTGCCTCCGGAGGATCAGCATTACACTGTTGCGGGGAAGGAGTATAAGGTATGATCACAACATTCCTACTGCTATACACCCAACGAGGAGTTGCTTCAATCGATAGAATCTCAGACTGATGATAAAAGGCAACCGGTGCATTCTACACATTTGGCGTCAATCGTGTCGGCGGTGGTGAGTCTCCCATTGTATCTATATCTTCTCAACGTCCAAGAAATTAAAGTACTCCAGCGATCGTTGCCAAGAATCTCGAGTCACCAACTTTCGCTGCTGAGTTCCACTGGGAATACAAACCCAGCCTCGATGAGCTTCCTGCAATTCGTCATGGCTCAGATATAATGCTTGCGTACTGGCTCCGTGACAATCCCAACGCGCGGAACCTACGATACTACTTTGCCAGTGGCATTGTCAACGAGGACACACTCCCATTGATTTGCAGTGTTATCAAGAGTAAGGGTCATCAGGGTGATCCACCATCTTGGCCGGGCGTTCAGCTTAATAAGGGAGAACATGAGTTCGATATGTTGCTAGGTAAGTTTTCAGATTTATCAACACGTAATCACTGGCAATTAGTGGCTTGCGAGCTGCTTACCCGGTACCGCAACTAAAGAGGATGCGACTGACCACTCACACAGGTTCACCAATTGGCGCAACGCTGGCCTTCATGCTAATCCAGCACAAGGCTGAGATAGGTATCAAACACGTCACCGATATTGTCATCTTCAGTACAAAGCTTGGTGCGGAGGGCTTTGTACAGGTACACATGGTGTTTAAGGTTGCTGATGTTGATAACCCATTTGATGTGGGCATTGCCACTCGCAGCGAGGATAAGCAGTACGCGGCCGGGAACTTGGACAAATTAGATGGATACGACAACGGCGTAAGGACACATGTGTTGTTTGAGGACTAGGAGTCTGGTCCAATGGTGAGAAAGTAAGCCAAACCGATGAGGTTATTGAGGGAACGGTGTTACGATGGCACTCTCCACTTCACACTTGTAGACATCTGGCCTTTGTGATGAGAAGGCTACCTTGACAATCGAAGAAGCATTGTTCATCCATAATACGCTACAAACTCTGCTATATGACTTCTCTAGTATCAGAACTCGTCATTATGTGCGCATCTTGAGCAAGCTACTATCGTGTTTCGTACATTATAGGTCGTTGATACCACTTTGTCATTACTTCCCAAATGATACTTCCACATGTAGTACAAAGACGCACGCGACGATATATATTGATGACCATCCCAAGCATTGCAATTTGTTATCGTTGGCGAGGATGTAGTCCGCAATGGTAAGGTCTGGGTATAAAAGTCATGTGTTGGAGGATTTATCAGATGGTATCAAAGTCTGCAAATATGCTTGATTAGAGACCGTTCATTCCGACCTTGAATTTTTAGACTCAGTTTTAACACGATTCTTTCGTTGATTCAGCATGATCTGATAGATGGCCTGTTCAAAAAGTTGGTCGCATTGAATGTCTTAGGACATGTCTAAGGAAATTTTTGTTGAAGTTGGAATCGTATGAGAATTCCAAGTTTGCCAATGGCATTGGAAAAAGCTCGATACATACCAGGTAGTTTAAGCTAACCAAAACATCTCATACCGGTAAGAAAAATACCAGCTAAACAGGAGGAGAGATGAAGACCGTAGGCGCAGCCTGGACCCCTGCGTAAGACGCCACCAAGAGATTTCAGCTGCGTTGACCCGATTTGCATTTTCTTGCGCCAGAAACAGATGAACTCATATTAACAAGCTCCAAACGTACAAGTAATCAAAGGTGCCTGCCTGATTAGTGGCAGTCATCCTCCTTGTCTTTCACACACTCTCCGTCTGACCATTACACCCCAATCACAGATGCAGCCTAGGCACTTGGATTAAATTCCTCCTTGTTAATTTGAGTCACCGCTTGCGCATGATACTGTCTAAGCACAATGCCTCTGCGATGCCTCTGTATAGCCTACACAGCATCTCCATCACACCCTCTTTCTTCGCCGGTCTCCGTCACCGTCGCTCCTGCCATTTTCAGCCGTGCGACTTAACCAAACACGCTCACTCTGGGGTCATGTGGGCAAGTCAGACTCGAGAGCTGTACACGACGTCACGTGCTAGTCTTCAGGTCTTCACCTCCAAAGATGTCCTTGTACATGGACTTTGGCCATTGGTGAGTGGTGAGCAAGAGGAGCTGGCAATAGTCGCCTCATTGGCGACACGGTAAGATAACTTTCGCGAGTGGCACGTAGATTCTATTGGAAGACGCCGTCGTCAATCTCCAGTGCAGTGTTCTTATGTCACGTGCAGTGTCCATGAGATGTCAACGTCAGGGATTTGCAAACGACAAACGCAATTTGCTGCCGGATTGTGCCCTCATCCCGCACACAAGCGCAGATTTGATTGCGAGTTGCCTTCATTGTCTCCAAAGCTGGCAAATTTACGGCCACTGTCACTTATAACGGTGTTCTGAGTGCATCAACCCACTCACACTCTCTCACTTCACAAAAGCACTCCAACACGCGGACTCTCTCGCACACCACACAATCAATCCCAATCACCAGCTTACTCCTGTAATCATGCTTTTCCTCTACATCCTCGGCCATCTCTTCCTCGCTGTTTCTGGCCTGGCCATCAATCCTACACCACTGGACTCTACCTTTTCGGTTTCAACTATCAGCATCAACAACACTCCTGTCGTCTCCGCAATTCGACCGGAAGTGTCTCCCAAACATGGCCGAATGCACGACCATCGTATGAAAACCAGCGTTCCTTCCTACTCGTCTACAGATCCTTCACTGGTTTCCGTAAAAGCTTGGGATCCGAACAGGGTTGCCACTAACGAGCAACTCGCACATTTTGCAACCAAAGGCTCCGCTCTACGGTGCTTAATGGAGGCGACAGACGCTGAGGCAGGGAGGTCGTGGCCTGACCCTTTGGGACGCACACCGTATTCCGCCAGTAGTGCGTGGAAGGGAACACTGGAGAGTATGCGATTCATGTCCTTCTGTCTTGACACTTTTCTTTGTTTCCCATTCCCTCTATATCCCACTTCTTCCATCTGACTAACTGTTTCCTTTACCAGATGAGCTCCAAACCTGGTTCTGGCACGAAGGGTTCTTCGACCAAGACAACTGTTTCTTCGGCGACGATGACCCAGATAATTCAATCCTCGAGCGCGCGCACATTCAAACGGCGTTGGAATACCTTGGCCTGAGCATTTTACCGGCGGCAAGGGGCGGCGACAATATTTGTTACAGTGTCGAGCACTTTGACGAGGATGCCGAGGATGAAGACGGCGATGAGGTGGAGTTTGAAAACCAGGAGTATGTGGCTGATGGTGAGGTTAGACAGGTATGTTCTGGATCGTTTTGGATCACGGCTTGCACATGTTGCGTCCCCTTGTGTCTGCGGTCAGTCGATTAAGGCACTTCACCTTGCTATATCTTTGCTCTCAATCCCAAATCCCCTCCACACCACATCCACCGTAGACCAAACTGACTCCGCGCTCCCCAACAGGCAACAGGCGCCCACTACCGCTTCGGCCTCAACCACCAAGGCGGCACGATCTATATCCAACAACTCCTTAACCCTTCATCCGCCGCAACCCTGTTCTGGGAAGATGACAGCCGGATTCCCGACGCGCTTCCCGCACTACGCCACGCCTCGGACATCATCCTTGCGTACTGGTTGCGCCAGAACCCCAATCCACAGGGCCTCAAATACTTCTTTGTAAATAATCTGATCAACGACGCTACGGTGCTACTGGTGGCGGCAATATTGAAGAAGAAGGGGTTCCAGCAGGTGCCGTATTGGCCAGGTGTTGTGCTAGATTGGAAGAGCGGGGAGGCTGCGGTTTTGATTGGTAAGTTACGTGTGAGCATGATTTTTGTCATGATGCATACAATCTTTGCACCAAAGTCGCTCGTGCTGAACTCTTTGTACCGGTACCTATGGTATGACTAACTAAGTCTCGCAAAATAACAGGTTCCCCGATCGGTGCAATCATCGCCTTCACGCTGATCCAGCACAAACTCGAACTCAACGACAAAAGAATCACTCAAGTGGTAATTTTCCGAGATGATAAGCAGAATAATGATCCGGAAATACAGCTCTTGTTCAAGATTGGGGACGTAGACATGTCAGTCGCGTCTAATGCTGAAGTAGATACTCTGATCAAAGGGCGAAATAGAGGCGTAGTCAGAGCCGTGGATGTGGCATTGGTAATTCGAGACGATCAGGTCCACGGCCTGTATGTGGATGTTATGAGAACTCATCTTTTGGGGTGGTAGGAATTTCGAACTGTCAGTAGAGCTAAACCAGCTTTCGCGGCGATGCCCATATCTCTCTCTTTTCGAATCACCTATCTGATTTCTTCAGATCATTCCAAATACGAAATCAGTGCTAAACCGACTTTCACGGCGACGCCTTTATCTCTCCATGGTCGAAACACCCATTTTTTTAAGATCATTTCAAATACGAAACTCATGCCCCGAAGCTCTATGCCATTACCAGGCTGTAGCGTTCCTGTTCAGATTTTATTAACCTAATGTTGCCGTGGACACAGTGAAACCCTATCGAAGACCCTTTTTCCATACTTATATACCACGATCGAATACAATATGCTCTACGATGGATTTCCTAGCGGACTCTCAAGATGTATCACTTTAGCTCTGGTGTCGAGGGTCCACTGGTCCACGAGTGGGAGATATAGACAACAGTGAATGTGACAGCCCGCAGGAACGACTACTGGCAATGTCATTGTTCAATGATGCTCAGCAACACACAACGCGCTAGGATTTGTTTGCTCCATTTGAGTGAAACGTGCTTTATCGGTCACTGTTCGCAGCTGCGAGACGAACGACGTGTGGAGACAATGCGTTTGTCTGAGCTGCGATGCGGTGACTTTCAAGTCCAGGCACAGTACCTTGCGATATAAATTCTCTAATTCTCTCCATCTCAACTGCAGAATCCAACTTGGGCACTCAACCACACTCTACTGAGTTCCAATAGCAAGTTACTTCACCATCATGCCTCAACCAGGCCTCCTATCAGACGCCATCGAAGGCGGAACACCGTGCCCTGAAGACCAAGATGGACTCTACGCCTTGATCCGCAGTCACAACGTACCATGCACCTGCCCCGATCATCAGAAGGACGCAAATTGTATACATCAGGGCTATCACGTTCGAATCTGCGTCCCCCAAGTAGGCGCAGTCGCACCTCTTACTCGCAAGGGACACGAAGCCATGCACCTCGTCCACGCCGCCATCCAATACTTCACTCGCACAGAGAAAGACATGGGTACCAGACAGAAGTCTGCCATTGAAGAGTTTCGCAACTTGTCACGGATGCGCCTGGGCTTCTGGTGCAACCTAAACGATGCACATAGAGCTCGATCCATCGAAGTCGAAGATATGGAGTCACTCCTCGAACTCTTCAATCACATCTTCTTCTTCGGAGCATTAGATGTACACTTTAAATGGATGAAGGACGGTGCCCATGACTTGGGTTCCTACGGCCACGCCAAGCGAGTCATCAAGCTCAATCCTACAGCTGTACGCGGCGAGATGCGGATGTCGGTTTTTGACTTTCGAATTGAAACTCTGCTGCATGAATGTGTGCACGCGCTGATTTTCCAGTTTGCATGTCCGTCGTGCGAGTCGTTCGATGTCAATGTTGACAATGCTGCGGGCCATGGCAGGGCTTACCAAGTACTGTACGGAGCAGTGAGCGAGGTCGCGCGAGTGTTACTCGGGGTCCTGGAGTATGCGCCCAGCTTTTCAGAGACCTTCTTGACACACTGGAATGAGGTTAGGCATTTGCCTAGTGTACATGACATGGAGACTTGGCCTGACTATCAGAAGCTTGCGTATATTATTCGGGATGTGAGGAACCGAAGGGTTCTCTTCTTTGATGCTGAGATGCCCCAACGCGAAATTCATGAGAAGATCCGAGTTTTTGTTGAGGAGGAGAACAAGAAAGACGATGCACGAATGAGGGCGATCGAGGATACCACGCCACCGGAGGAGCAAGTCACCCCATGGGACAAGAAACATATTGCCATACTGGGAGGATGTGTGATGCTGTACCTGGCTACACTGTACCTGGCATGGGTTCTGGTTACCTAGTGGCCCCTCTAGCTGCTCGGTTGAATTGATAATGCTCGCCATCATGCTTGGCCTGGATGATCAGCAGACAAAGGACTATACGGAACGACGAGAAGCAACGCACGATGACAATGAGGATGTCAATTTGGTGGTTGATCGTGTATAGAAAGTCTATTACGAATGTTTATATTAGGCGTTGCATAGCATATACCTACTCAGTTGCTGAATTCACTCCTCCCCTTATTGTGCTGACTATATTATAACTGTGGCTGGTCCAGCATAGGTAACAAATAAGAACATTCATACATGATATAACCAGACGCAAGGAACTCCATACCTCCGTGATGATTATGCAGCAAATGTGCGACCATGTCAAGTATTAAATTCAACCTGAAATCGAGTCGTCAAGTCTGCGCAGGCGCTAGGCCTATTATGGACACCTTGAGTCCCACTCAAAGTTGAAGTAGGGTATTTAGTGTAAAAGCCGCTGTACAAACGTTCTCGTAGGTAACAAATAGTAGGTAACAGGAAAGATGGGATGTCAATGTGATAAGTAAGTTCGCTGTGAGGGACATATGCCATGGGTGGTAGGAATACAACAATGGTCTCGTTTTGCTACTGCTACCAGTACGGACGATGAGTTACTCTGCACGCGACGTTGTGTTGAACAAAGTGAATCTGAGTTGTGTAAGTTTTTTGCAAGAATTGCGCAGAAACTTAACATGAGTTGGTGCCGAGAATGTTTGCGCGCAAAGATGCAAGAAAATATCGGGAATCACCCATGTTCTCTCGATAGTTAGAACAGGAGCATTATCTTCACTCTCAGTCACAACCATCTTTCTCACAAGAATGCTAGGTACCCCCTCTCACTACACCGCGTTCACCTTCCCAGCCAAGAAACACCTCCGCAGTACCCCTCCACACACGACAAGGTGCAAGCTGCAACCCCTACCAACGCGGTCGAACATGTCGGCAAGGAGTCTGGGGCCTGGATGACCCTGATCCTTCTGATTCGCGAGACCCGTGGCTCGGTAAGTTTACTGTTGCTAGCACAATGCGTCCAATCGTGAGGGCAGTGGAGCCCTGGCCGTGGGGGATGTTTCATCATGTGGTGTTCGAGAATCATGCATGCTGGGGAGGGGCTGAAGGGGATTGCGGATAACGCCTTGCAGGTGGATACATGTAGGTACAGTAGAGTGGGTACAGTACATGCATAGTATAATGCTACCTGTGTATACAAGGGACAAGGAGTAAGGGGTTAGCTGCCATTTCTGCAAAAACCATTTACTTTAAGCCACAACGTCTGTTCCCGGGCGTGTCTTGGGATCAGAGGAGCGTCGCGCACAATAGTGTCGCGCATTGCGTGGATGGAGCAGTGTGCAGGCATCATCTCTCCTGCGTGGGCAGTGAGGATCGGGGGGGTTCGTAAATAGGGTTTAGAGGCCAAAAAGAAAGGAGAGCCGAGATGACGGATGGGGATGGGCTGTGCTTGCGACATGGAATGGGATGACCTGCAGGGTTCAAGGAGCCTGGGTGTGGTTCGCCGCCGGGGAGTCTTCACGTGTTTGCGCCGTGAGATGCCGGATGAGTGGTTCACGTTTGCTAGAATCCTTGCTAGGATGTGGAGGAATCTTGTGCGTGGATCAACCAGCCGCATGATTGCATTGGATGCGCAGCTTGCACTGCGCCATGGTAGCACGCATTCCAAGTGAATACTACAATGTAGAGTATGGTGGTAACATCTGGCCCTGGGAGCTTCTGTGCTTTCCCCCGTCCCCCCGGCATGCTCCATGCACATGCCTCAGCTCAGGTGCGGAAATAAGAGACCAACGCCAACGGCGGCGCAAAAGGCGAAATTGGTGTAGGGTTCACAATAGGTAGGTTTGGCAGTTAGGCAGCTAGGGTGCGTGAATCGAAAGCTTGGTGCGCTCCAAGCTTGCCTTTGAGGTAACCATGGAAAGAAGCCGATCATTGTCGATCTGCCTTCTTCTCCAGACTGGATGGTTCGAGGACGGACAGCGAGTAAGAATAGGGCATGATTAGAAGTGTGATGGTTGTGGTGATTTGCTGCAGGAGTGGATGATGGATGATATGGTACTGTGGTACTGCGAGGATTCGTCTTACTGAATGTAGGTTCGGTGCGTCATTTGACCATGGTGCTGACGATCTAGAGCATTGAACAGTACCGGTATAGTACGTACTCTGAGGTAGTCGGTGTGCACATACAGTACCGGTACGTACGACAGTCAGACCGACAGGTTAGAAGGTTCGCGGGGATACCTAGTACATTCTGTACACTGGACAGCACAAACAGAGGCCCTTACTACTGGCCGGTACATCCGCAGAGTGCAGATAGGAGAGAGATGACGGGGGGAGGGGGCGCTTGGAGCCAAGGGTGAAGGTCAGACAGTCAGTTGCAGGGTACGTGCGCTTATAGCCCTTGGAAGGCCGCTTAATCCCCGGGCTGCCTGATTGGGACTAGGGAGTTGCGCCGGACGCACGCCCGTTGACCTTCACAGGGGCTCCATCCTCGTACTCCCAAGACGTCGCCACCCCCAAACCCCATCGCGCCGGGAGTCTTTTTGGGCCCGCCCTTAGGGCCAGACAAGGAGGGGCCATGCGTACTCCTAGGAGTAGGAGTACAACAGGACTTATCAAACCCGCATTGCGCCGCTCCACGCCTCCTCTTCTCTTCTTCCTGTGATACCCATTCGTCGACTTTTACACGATATCCCACACTTCCACTTCCACTTTCACTCTCGACTCTCTCCAGCCTGTTTCCAAGAAAGCGAAATCATGACAGCCACCATGTTTCGCGCCTTCTCCTTCGACCCTGTAGGACGACCAGCCTACAGCCTATACGAGGCAGACCGCGCAGCCATGAACGTTTCGCCCACTTCGCACGTCGCAGATCTACGCTGCCTCTACCAAAGACCTCGTACACCCTCGCCATGCACAATAAGTCATTTAGCCGCACAGCTTCACCAACAGAGTCTGCGGGTTGACCCTTGCTATCCGTCTGCTGCGCCCTCGTCACCATCCCTCGGCGACCACCACGACGTTGAACCCCGCAGCCCACGGCCAACCTATTCGCGCGTTGCGGCATCACTACTCCGTATGCAGCGGCAAAGCAATTCGCGCATGCAGTGCAGTGCCTCGCATGTCCGCGACATCTCAGCTCTTGTTCGCATGATCGAAGAAGAGGAACAATGCACCGTCTCGGACTCGAAATCTCGTACCTTGTCTGAGTCATCCAGTTCATCCATCGAGTCAAAGTCTACAGTACCCGATGACGATGACGACAACGATGAGAGGCGCAACATGGACTGCGACCATGTTACGCGGGAGCTCGAGACCTTGCTCGGAATGCAACGATGGCAATCGAACGAGAGGTCAGGCAGCTGCGTCCGCGTTACCAGGACGGTGCGCATGCGGAGGCGGGCTGGCAATGGTGTTCAGAAGAGAAGGAGTTCGTGATTGAGACATGTATACACAGGCGCGCACACACGCATAGAGAGTGTGTGTGAGAGATTGGGACTTTGGACACAACAGGAAAGGGTGGAATGCATTGCACGGCGTTTTGGTTGTTTGAAAGCACTATACCACAGAATCAGGAACTCAACTAGACGGGGTTGGGGCTGGGGTTATACAGCGACGCCTCTGTATTCAGCTGATGCTGATCGCGTCGTCTATTACCAACATACAGAGCTCGCCAAGGGTTGAGCACATGGTGGAGGCGACAATGCAGCGCGCAGTCGCTCTGCTTATATTATTACTTAGCTACCATATTACACATTGCCTATGGACTACTAGAGTATCCAAACATGATCTTGAGCGAACCCAGTACTACACGTCCCCATCAGCACCCTCCTCCGCCTATCCTACCGCGACAACATCTTGTTGATGCCACCCTTTCCACCGGTATTCCCAACAGGTGGAATAGGCCAAGCAAGTGGAAATCTACTATAAGATGAGGGTGATGCATAGAGCAACCCATTCCCTGGAAAGGCGCGTGGCGTGGCCTGAGCGTTGAGCGTTGAGCGTCGAGCGTCGAGCGTTGAGCCTCAAGTGGACCTTTCCAAGCTCGAGCCCTCTTTGATTACACCCAAATTTCACTCGCCGCCGCCGCGCAGCACCGACCACACCGACACGACTGGCAATCAGCACTGAGCAGCAGTAGGTACAATACATCAGACCACGACGAACGAGAGCCATCTGCATCTGATTATGCGACGGCATCTTTTTGACCGGCCATGGCGATGAAACGAGCATTGGCTGCGCGTTCGGTGCACATGCGCATTGTCCCCCGCCCGGCCAACCTGTCGGAGAGCAGAGAGATATTGAGGGTCTTGAGGCGGTTTGGGGAAGTTAGCATGTTCAAGTATATGAAGGTCGGTTGCCATTCTCCCACAATCCCGTCTTCAAGAAGAATGAACAAGATCCAAATCACGGTCGGCAGAGCTGATTACAGGCCCCACAGTATGAATACCAAAACCCCATACACAACGCCGCCCTCGCCATATTCCGCGACGCAAGCTCAGCCCAAGCCGCCCTCGACGCCTCCCCAATCCGCTTCGCTCTCGAACAGATCGTGCCCACCGACTCCGACAATGCGCAGTTCCCGTCTTCCCAAGAAGCCGCCGAAGACGACACAACCTCCTCCTCCACCCAACCTCTTTCTAACCCCCCAAGCGACAACCTAGACGATATACTACGACCCTCCCAACTCCTTCCACATGATCTCCCCTCGTCCATCCCGTCGCCCCCACCTCCAACTCCACCCCCAATGCCATTCGACACCTCCCCCACCCCAACCACCAGTACCACAACATCGTACACCAAACCCTTCCTCCTGACCCTCGACCGCTCCCGCGTCATCCATGCCGACTTCATCGAGCGCCAGCCCTGGTACAAATACTTCCACCCAATGCGCTCGCTCGCCCAACACGATCTCGCGCCCCAAGTGCCACACCCTGGGCTCAGCGACGTTAGCAAGCGGCCTCCCAATGCGTGGAGGACTCCAAACCGTGTGCTGCGCACTATGAGCGAGTACGTGGAGCATAATATGCCGTCGCTTAAGAAGATTGCAGAGGGCACGGATGGCGATTATGAGGAGCGTGTTTTGCAGCGGCAGCAGAGGGGGAAGTGAAGATGGGGAGAGAGTTTAGGCCTATGTTCCAGCAAGCGTGTGTGGCACGGCTGATGACGGTACGAGACTAGGTTATCAAATATAACCTGTGTGAATTGACAGCACTGTCCCGAGAGCATGTCGCGGACTGTAGACTCAAGTATCGAGAACGAGAACAATGTCATGCACTTAATACAATACTTGATTTTTTTTTTAAAAAAAAGAAATAGATTCACCCTACCACCTGCACACGTGCAACTACCAACGCCACAGACGTGTTGAAAACAGCCAGTGCCATGGGAATATATACCTTGGGTGCGCATGTTAATTCATCACTTTCTTATCCACCATAGTCGATTGTGTATTCGACGGCTTGGGTTTCCATGGCAAAATACAATTGCTATATTTGATGTTTCCTTCTTGATTCCTGGCTGTAGTCATGTAGGCATCTTTTTGGACGAGCTTTTGGAATGAAAGCAAGTGGATGTGAGGAGTATATTAATTTAAATGCAAGTGTCACAGAGAAGACAGTGGGATCTTTAGGTTACTAGTCATGTACAGTTTTACTGGCACTCCATTGGAATATTGCATTGTTCTTCACTAGCTATGACTGATATCGAGATTGTGATTGTGTACCGGTAAACCGCGTCCTAAATGTCTGGTTGTGGTCTCAACAACGTGCCTGAGCCTCCAAGTTCTACAACGTTTCGATTCCAAAGCGGTAATGCGTAACAGAGGCCAAAAGATACAGACAACTGCTGTGGGGCCGTTCGTGGGGCTTGGGAAGCTTGAGGAGGACCTTCCCCCAAAACATCGCTTCAGCCCTCTTCGGCCCTTTTCCACCATCTCCCGGATATTGGATGAAGACCCATGTAAATAACATGCCCATTAACACGTGCCTATTGTCCGGACAGAACCTCCGATGGGATAGAACAGCGAAGGATGCATGCGCGCACGGCCTGAGGCGCTTGAAATCATGGCATGCTGGTCGGCTCCGTCATGTGTGATTGGCAGAGAAAGGCAAAAAGTGTCTGCAGGATTGCGAGTCAAATAGCTATCCGTGAGCGCAATGGACTAGAAGTACCGCCATCAACATGGAATCAACTCTGACAAAGCAAATAGGCCCTGAGATCAATCCGCCAATAGAGGAGGGTTCCAGTACCGTGGGCCGACGTCTGATAACCTTTCGACCATGAGCCACAGTCCTGGGGCTGTCTTTGTCAACCGCCGTTGCGTCGCGAGCACTGAGAGCATATCGGTAGAAGGACATTCCTTCTGGCAGGCGCATTGAAAATGGTCAGAGGAACAAGCGCCATCGTCGCATTGTGTACTTTCTATGCAAGTGGCGCAGCACTCCAAATTCGACCTGCAGCCCTTGGGGATGCAACATACGACTATGTTGGTGAGTAGTATTCCCCATCCTCAAAATTGTTCGGTCATTCGTAAATATCTACCACTAAATTCTAAAGAGACCCAGCTAAGAGTATGTAGTTGTTGGTGGCGGAACAGCCGGCCTCGCAATCGCCTCTCGTCTCTCAGCTTTCGCATCAGTAGCCGTGATCGAGGCTGGTGGTTTATATGAGCAGGACAATGGCAATCAGTCTGTCATTCCATATTACGGACTTGTGATGCCTGTATTGGGCACATCCGAGGACTACCCAGCCAACCCCCTCATCGACTGGGACCTACTATCAACACCGCAGGAATCGGCCGGAGGGCGACGTATTCATTATGCGCAAGGCAAGACGCTTGGAGGTAGTTCCGCCCTTAACACGATGTCGTACCATCGCGGGACTATCGGTTCGTATAAGCGATGGGCAGACATGGTTAACGATCAAAGCTACACTTTTGATCGGCTTCTGCCATACTTCAAGCGATCTGCTACGCTTACGCCTCCAAATCTCGCAAAAAGGAAGGCACCAAACGCCACTGTCTTGTATAACCCCAACGCGTTCGACAACTCCTTGCGCGGGCCTCTGCAAGTATCTTGGGCAAATTGGGTTGATCCGGCACAGAGCTGGCTGGCTCGCGCTCTACAGGCGATTGGACAGAAACTAAATCCCCTTGGCCTCAGCAGTGGAATTGTGAACGGAGGGTCTTGGGTTCCTACGACGATCCATCCCAGCGATGCAACCCGAAGCACATCTAAGAGCAGTTATCTGGCATCTGCGCTCCGGAATAAGAATGCAAGAATCGCAATATACTTGCGATCCCAAGCGTCAAAAGTGATGTTCGACCGCGCGAAGAGAGCCACCCGAGTGGCTGTGTCCAGTGGTGGTCGAAACTTTATAGTTTCTGCAAAGAAAGAGATCATCGTCTCTGCTGGCGTGTTTCACTCTCCCCAACTGCTCATGTTGTCAGGTATGTTTCGTACAGCAAAATGGAAAGTATGGGCTTAGGCTAACTTTTGAAGGCATCGGTCCTGCATCCACGCTCCACTCTCACTCCATCAACGTCGTTTCAGACCTTGGGGGCGTCGGTCAGAATCTTTGGGACCAGATCTTCTTCAACGTTCTACGAGGAGTCACCGCGCCAAACACGGGCACATACATCACTACGCCAGCACAGCAGGCCTTGGCTGTGACGCAATACCTCTCAAATGCAGCTGGACCATACAGCTCTGCAGGAGGCTATTTATCTTTCGAAAAGTTGCCCGCGAAAAGTCGTGCAACTCTTTCGCCCCGTACCTCGAATCTGCTTGCAAAGTTTCCCTCAGACTGGCCGGAGATTGAGTACATCGCATCCGGCTTTCCAGGTGATTTCCTCAATCTAACGACGGTTGGTGTAATCAGTGGCACTTTGCTCACACCTGCCTCAAGAGGCAACATGACTATTAGCAGCGCTTCCATCGCTGACCCCCCAGTCATCAATCTCGGCTGGTTGAGCGATCCTGCCGATGGAGAGGTTCTTGTTGCTGCTTTCAAGCGCGTGCGCGAAGCATGGAATAGTACCGCGATCGCGGGTGTTGTTATCGGCCCAGAAATTACCCCGGGCGACGCGGTCTCCACTGACGAGCAGATCCTCAACTTTATTAGAACATCAGCACAACCAATCTGGCATGCAAGTTCCACATGTGCCATGGGTAGAGCAGGAGACAAGGCAGCTGTAGTAGATTCCAAGGCTAGAGTGTTTGGTGTGAAAGGCTTGAGGGTTGTTGATAACTCTGTCATTCCGTTCAGCGTGCCTGGTCACCCTCAAAGTTCAGTGTATATGCTCGCCGAGAAGATCGCCGAGGATATCCAAATGGGGCATTGACAGTACGGTACGAAATTGGCTGGCCATACCTAATTAGCAAACTGTAATTGTAAATATAAACAATATCATGTGAACTGCAATATATATATTCGACATTAGAAATGCTTTTCCTTAGCCGAGTCGTGCGGCGAATGGCCAAGTCCACGCCGGTATGTTGGTTTCGAAGCCCATTATCTCATTATTACAGCAATTGTTGATGTGTATAGGAACATAAGATACACCGGATCTAACCCATCAGTCGTTGCATCTCGATGCAGTGATCAAGAGACTTTTATCCGATGCCTTTGGCCGAACGCCATGTCTCACTCCACATTTTTGTGTCTCCTCCTCTCCATTCAGCTGTTCTAAACTAAAATTCGATTGGTGCCCAGAGTGGTATCCGGAGTCAGAGACGGGCCCATGTGCACTCGGGTTGACTTGATTGCTGTTTGGATCTCTGAAGGCAGGAAAGGCGACGCTATTGTCGGGTGCCCGTTTGGCTAGGAACTGAGTGCGAACCAAGGTGTAAAGTATGGGTAGGCAGGTGCAAATTATACCAAGCCACATCTCGATCAATCTGCATTTGTTAGCGAGGAATTAGTTACTGGATGTCATGATGTAGTCGTACAGCCAGATGAAGTTCGAAACCATTGCCCAGGTCCCGTCAGTGTTGACTATGTGCATTCCTCTTACTACTTGCTCCACCCTGATCAGACTAACAACACAAACACTAGATATAGTTAGAATACTAACGCGTAGTTCTGACCGAGAGGGCTAACTTACATCGACCCCGTCATTAGCAGTAGGGCTGCACCAATCTTTCTGTGTAATGCCCACTGAAGCTTGCGCATAATGAAGATGGGCAGGACCAAGAGCGCCAAATCGTCAGCCGCATTGATACATGCGGTGGCAAGGAAGAATGCGGTCAAGTTGATGCACTTCCCGGTCATGATGCTGAAGTCCCAATACTTCGCGATGGGCTGGCAAACCCAAAGAAAGCCAAACGCTGCCAGTGTGCTGTTAATGACCGAGACGATCAGGACTATGTAAACGGCGGCTCTAAAGGCAGTCTCGAAGGGTGACAGACGGAGGTAGAATAGTCCCAGGGATATCTTGGTGAACATTGTAGCTAGGTTGTAAAATATGGGACCTGCGATATCGCCTATCTGCGTTGAATTAGCACATTTATATTTGTCCGTATTAGACAATGCAATGTTTGTAATACCTTCATCAATCTGTAAAAATCTGCTGCGGAAACCTCCCAAATGTGACGGCCCAGGCCGTTGGTCGTTTCTAGGCATCGTCAGTTCTTGAAAGTTTTATAAACTGGTGGCACGTACGATAGCCGACGTAAATGGAGAAGAACAAGGCCAGTGTCTGCGTATCGTTTAGTGTTTGCCGCCATGAAGGAAAGTTTCTGTGCATACAGTGGCCGCCATGATAGAATCTGGCATGGTTTAGTCTCAGTAACGCAATACGCTCGATAGATCCCAGTACATACAATCATCCCATCCCACGCTTCGTAAAATAAACCGCTTTGTGTATAATCGTAAAAGACAGATGGGTATCGAGAGTACAGCGCCTACAACAGCTACTATGATCACGCGATGTGCGATTGACTCGGTTGGATTGTCAAAGTTCGGAACAACACCTGGGGGAGGAGGCATCGCGCCGACTGTACTGCTGTCCGAACCCATGTCGACGTATCGCACCGAGTAGAGGGAACGAGATGATCAGATCTTGGTGGGTCGTGTGAGAGCGAACTCAGACACGATATTGTTCGATTCAAGGTGGGTAGTGATCACTAAGATCAACGATCGACGACTCGAACACTGCAATTGTGCTGGGATTGCGCATACGCATATCGGTGGCTGCGGCAGAAACGCACATTTCGTTTTGCTGGAGACAAAGGAGTTGCTTTCATCTTCTTCCGTCAATAAATTCCAGAGATGCAGCCAATTGCGATGCGGTCTTGCAGCATATTCGGTCCGAATCTCAACTGTTCACGGACGGCAGGCTATACCCGAGCCGCACATTGGGCGCGACAACATGACCTTGAATCAGTTCATACGACAGTAAATAGCCTGTGGCAAGCCTAACCCGTCTCCCCGACCCGCAAAGTCGCATGGTATCTTCAAGTTTTTCACCTTGTGCCAATGCATGCCATTAACATTGATATAGGAAGGCCTAAGCTAGAGTATCATCTCTGCATCATGTCCTTGCCGATGAGGTATTTGATCGCAAGCTGCCTGCGGTATAATAGTACGTTTCTGAAGGAGGCGGACGAAACGGTATACGATGCCTGATGTGAGATGGATGGGATGTGGTGAAAGGCCCGATTACCCTAGCTTGTCCAGCTATTCATCGCAACGAGTACTGTACTATCGCATCGCGCGGTGAGTTAAAAATTGATGTTGACAATGTTATTCTAGATTGGCAAACATTAACTATAACCATGCCGGTAACTATTGCTAATCGACTAGGTACGGTACGCAGTCTGGCTGCAGCTGATCACCAGCCCGCTGCAGGCAGAAATATTGCGACTGCGACATCTGCCTAATGTAACGACTCAGGTAGGTAGGGCATCCAAAAGGTATCCTATACGACTCAAAGGCATATAGGAGTGCGCGTCTGTACGGAAAAGGATGAGATTCCTACACCTATAGGTCTTGTACGAAAGGACAAGAAGAATATGCCTATCCTAACTATAGGCAAGCTATTCTCTATATATATAAGTAAGTTAGGCCTTTATTAGGCCTAACTTAGTATAGAAAAATAGGTAGGCAATTCTACCTTATTATTACACTACCCCCTCCTATAAAGAAAGGATAGTCCCTATCCTTAGGATTAGGTTTAGATCCCCTATTAAAGAAGAGCTTTTTGCAAAATAAATCCACCTTTACCTCTACCTTTACCTTTACTTCTTATTCCTAGGGTATAGACCCCTATCCTTAGCCTACCTATAACTAGCCCTTTACCTACTAACTTTCTTATTTCTATATCCCTAATTTTTTAATTATTTAACCTAATCTATCTAAAATCTAGTAAGTATTTAATCTATATAATTAAGTAGTTACTAATCTAAATTAGAACCTTTAGCTATGCTAGTACTAGTATTACTAGGAGTCCTTCCTATTACTTATCACGCTCTCTATATAAGGGTAGTTAGGGCTCTAGCTAGGGGTAAGTTTAATAATTTTAATTTTAAGTTAAAGAATTCTAAGAAGTACTAGTACTATATCTCCTAGAATAAGTATTATAATCTAGTAAGTATCTGTTGCAGGAGGGATATTAACCAGATCACGGAGCATCTTAATCCAATTAACCCTGATTAATACCCCTGTATAACCCACTATCTAATTAACTACTAGCTTACTGCTAAGTGCCTAATAAAAAGCAGAAGCTCTAGTAAGGAAGGTTTACTAATTATTTACCTTTAGGTAAGGGTAGCTAAAGCTCTATATATATAAGTACGATTATAGTAGATATAATCTAATAATCTATCTCCTAAATTATTCCTAACCTTAGTAATCTAAATTTATATAGTTATAAGCCTAGTTTACACTCTACCTTATTAAAGATTGTCCTATCTATTTAAGCGTATTATTTAACTTAGACACTAAGCTAGTAAGCTTTACTCTTTCTTTATACTATTTCTTAAGTAGAAGCTTACTTATTACTCTTCTACTATAAGCAACTAAATCCTAAAGGGGGATATCCTACTTACTAGATTAACTAACTAGCCTACCTAGTATATTTAATTTAGATACCATGCCCTAACTAAAGGGATCTAGGTAGAGGTAGACCCTAAGGCTTAGGATGCTAAAAACTACTTTAAGAATAAACCTATTAAGCCTAATATACTAATAGATATTACGCTATCTAATATAACAAGCAAGTAGTATAAACTTAAAATAGCTTAGTACTAAGCCTGCTTATTAGATTAGGTATTAAAGTTATTAGTAATCTAGAACCTTTTTATATAGGTTAATAATATAGTAGATTAAGGGATCCTTACCCTAGCCTATATAGAGCTTGTTAATTAAGGAAGAGTAACCCTCTAAGCACTTATCTAAGTGCTCTGTAATAACCTAGCGCTAACTAATTTAAGCGCTATAACACTAGCGAGATTATAGTATAAAGCTTATCTTGCTAAGGCAAAGATAAGTAGCTAAGACGCTAATTACTAGTAGAAGGAGTGGACAATCCTATATACGCAAGCTAAGGTATACAACATTCCTAATATTAAAGGATAGCTTATAGTATAGGATTATCTTAAAGCTCTATCTACTAGGATCTTACTAGATTAGGGTTAAACTATATTTTAAAGGATTATTAAAAAGTTAGTAATAGGAGAGCTAACTTATAACCTCCTACAGGTTGCTAAGATCTATTTATTACTTCTCTAAGAGAATAATATAAGATTAAGCTCTAAGGGTCCTAGAGTGTTTGTAATAATAGGAGCTCCGCCGTCTAATTAACCTAAGAAGGAGTCTTTATACCTATGCAGTAGATCTTACCTATAGAAACCTCCTAAATACAAAAACATTATTAAAGCTTAGACTAATATAGGTAACAAGCTTACTACTACTTAATAATTAGAGATTAAGAAAAAGATTAATAGGAATTAAAAATTTAAAGAGTTAAGAAAAGCTCTAATTAAGTCCTATACTATTAATTAAGATTATAGTAGTAAGGCAAGCGCAATTACCTATCTAGGTAGTATCTAGGCGGCACTAATTAACACTATATTAATAGCGGAGAAAATAAACAGGATCTATTTAACTATAGACTTTAAAGCTTACGCTCTATTAAAGAGCACTATCTTTAATAATAGGGGTGTAGTACACCTAGTTAATAATATAAGCTACCTAGAAGAAAGCTTGTTTAGATTAGTTAAATATAAGATAGTTAAAGCAGGAACTTAAGCTTTTCTAATCTTAGGCAGAGGGACTAGAGTAATCCCTAATGCTCTTAATAGACTAAGAGGTCTAAAAATAGAAGATTTAGTGCTTACTAATATAGTGTTAGTAGAAGGATTTTATATAAATATTATATTAGAATCTTAATTACTTAAAGTAGGAGTTTAGTTCCTTAGGCTAGATGCTACCTTATAGTTTAGATTATTAGAAAAGAGCGTTGTATTAGCTAAGTTACTGCGTAAGTTTAACTTAACTTTCCTAGAATATAAGCCCTCTACCCCTTATTAAATAATCTAAAGTATAGTGCCTAAACAACCCTAACAATCCTAGATAACTTACCTAAGACACAATAGTAAGGAGCTTTAGCACTAACAATTAGGCTATTTAGGACCTAAGGCGCTTAAAGCTCTAGTTAAGTTAGCAATAAACGTTAAGATTAAAGGAACTCCTAGGAGCAAATACGAGCACTACGCTATTACACATGCCTAATAGGTGTGAAGGGCTTAGGCTTATGCCTAAGCCTTAGTCTAACACAAGACAGACCAAGTCTAACACTACTACTAAGCGAACACACTAGACACCTATAAAAAGGCGTGGAGGGCTTATCTCTCCTTTAAGATACTAAATACTATTATTAACGCTTATTGTATTCTCCCTTAAGGCTAGTCTATAATATTTTAGTATCTTCTTCTAAATATACTATAATAGTAATAAGAGATAGACGCGCTAGATGTTTAGAATAACTAGGTACAACCTAATATAGTAGAAAGGCTAATATAATAGGTCTATAGATTAATAGAATAATAGGCTTAAGACTCTGCTATAATAGCTATACTACGTTAATAGAATAAGGAAATACGCAATTAGATCCTATCCTAACCCTCCTCTAAGCCCGCTAGGTTTAATAATATACTGCCTCTGCCCCCTCCTACCTTATGTTATAAACCCTTCCTAGTTAGCTTACTATATAATAGCACTAAGGTAAACTTCTCCTCCTAGCAAATAACTATAGAGTTTAAACTGCGTGCAGATAAGGTCTTTATTAGGGATAAGGAGGCAAGGTTTATATATATTTAGTCCTAGTTATTACCTATAGTCTAGCGCGCTATAGCACTATACTTTAAGGATAGTGTACGCAAGCGTTAGGATATAAGTAGGTTTCTTAACTACCTAGTGTTCTATTATAGCAACTATTATAGGCAGGAGCGCGCCTAAGTCGCGTTAGAATATTTATATTAGGGCTAAAATTAGCCTTTTATAGAGTTCTTTATAAATTTTATATAGCTCCTTATATAGTTAGGAGGTCTATACTAGGATAATAAATAGAAGCTTTTATAACTTTAGCAATCTCTTAATAGCTACATGCGCTTAGTTTCCCTTAATAGGGGGGTCTCTAGGACAAACTACAACGTAGCTGTAGAGGAATATAAGATAATTATAGTAGATATTAAAATAGCCTCTCTAGAACTAGGCTTTCTTTAGGCTAGCAAGTCTAAGGAACCCTAGCTAAAGTCTAACTTAGATTAGGATAGTAACACAAATATAGTAGAAGTAGTAGCCTTATTAAGTGCACCTACTAAACCGCTAATATTACACCCTAACTAGATCCTATAGGACCTGTTTAATATACAGAAACTAGTAAGGGTCTGCACCTAGTGTAGATAGGGCGGTTATTTTATGCGTGTATGCCCTAATGCCCTATTGCTATAACTAGTGGGTGTTAAGATAGTTATAGCATTAGTAAGCGGCCCTAATTTAGGAAACTAGCCGCCCCTAACTTTAGGCTAAGTTAGGGGTATAAGGAGGACACTATAATAGAGGAATTATTAATAGTAGAGGCTATTAAGTGTCCCCTAGATATTAAGGCTAGGTTAAATAATCCTCCTTTCTTTATTCCCCTCCTCCTAGGTAGAGTAGAGAATGTGCAAGCGATAGTTAATTTAGAGTGCTAGTGTTTTAGTGTAGTTAAGGAAAAGTTAGCAAGATAGATTAGTAGGAACTTTATTAATATTCCCCTGCAACCTTTGCAATATGCCTAGGGAATTACTAAGGGTATAAGAATTTTATAGTTAGTAGTATTAGACTATAATTTAGATAGTTAGTAGTCTTAGCTTTTAGCTTATATAGTACCTAGTCTCTCCTATTAACTAATACTAGGCAGACTATAGCTATGCAGAGAAGGCGTTGTTATAGATATTCTATAAGGCAAATTAATAATTAGGAAGGCAGGAAATATAGTAGTATAAGAGAGTAGGAGACGCCTATATCCTACCTATATCTCTACTATCTTAGGTCTAGTTATAGTAGGGTTAGTAAATTAAGGATCCTAATAGGAAGATATATAGGTACAAATTTTTGCAACAAATATACTAGATATTTTATAGGTAATATATAACTTACGCCTAATAAAATATCTAGGAAGTATTAATAAGGGAGGTCCTATTAATATACACACTATTTATATTACTAGTAATATAGTTCCCTATAAACCTAAGCATAAAACTAAAAAGACAAAGTTGCTACTAGAATTGTAAGAGTTTAAGGACCTGTTTAATAAAGAATTAGCAAGCAGGTTGCTACCTTATTAAGGTAGTATAGATTACTATGTTTAGTTAATAACTCTCCTAGATAGAACCTAGCCTAACCCCCTATAGGGTCCCCTGTACCCTATATCGCGTGATTAATTACTAGAACTAAGAATATAACTTACTAGATTAATAGACAAGGGCTAGATCTAAGCAAGCTCTTCTATAGCTAAAGCTCTAGTGTTGCTAGTAAAGAAGCTGTTAGGCAGTTAGCGCCTTTGTGTAGATTACTAGATGCTTAATAGCATAATAATATTAGACTAATACCTACTACTACTTATTAAGGAAACTTTGCGCACACTATCTAGCGTAAATTAGTTTATAAAAGTAGATATTTACACTACCTTTTATAAAGTTAGAATAGTAGAAGGTTATAAGTCCTTAATAGCTTTCTGCACCTAGTTTAGGTTATATAAATAGTTAGTATATCTATTTAGTCTTAGTAGTGCGCTATCTACTTTCTAATAATATATTAATACTACGCTTATAGAGTTACTTAGACTATATATAATAGCCTACCTTAATAATATCCTAATTTATTTAGAAGGAGACTAGTTTAACTATATAGAAAAAGTAAAGCGTGTACTTATACTATTAAAAGAAGTAGGACTACACCTAGACTTAGAGAAATATACTTTTAGTATTAAGGAGGTACGCTACCTAGGCTATATTATTAAGGCAGGCAAATTACTTAAACCTAACCCTAAAAAGCTTAGGGCAGTATAGGAATAGGAATCCCCTAGGAATATAAGAGAGGTAAGGAGTTTTCTAGGTTTTACTAACTTCTACTGCAATTTTATTATAAAGTTTTCTAAAGTAGCAGCACCTTTAAACTAACTAACTAGGAAGAATACCCTATTCTAATAGGGAGAGGAGGAATAGAGTGCATTTAATATACTAAAAAAGGCATTTATATTTAGACTAGTACTAATATAATAGGACCTAGCTAAAGAAATATTATTAGAAGTAGACTATTTAGGATGCGCTCTTAGGGGTTGCTTATTACAAAAAGTTAGGGGTGTCTAGCGCCTAGTTGCTTACTACTCTGTAGCTCTAATACTAGAAAGACAAAACTACACTATATATAATAAGGAATTACTAGCTATTATTAAGTGTCTTAAAAGCTAGTTAGTAGAGTTATAGAGCGTTTATAAACTATTTATAATATTTACAGACTATAAAAACCTAGAGTACTTTACTAGCCTTTAAAGCTTAAGCGAGCAATAGTGCTGCTAGGTAAAGGAACTTTTAAAATATTAATACATCCTATAGTATAGACCTAGCTATCTTATAGGATAACCTAATACCTTAAGTAGGTAACTATAAGATTTAAACTCCTCTAAAGCAATACTATAGTTAGTAATACGCCCTAAATTAATTTAGGTTACAGTGTTAGAAGCAGAGGAGGCGTCTAAGTTACTAAAGGGCGCTAGCCTCTTTACTAACCTATATATGCAGATACTATAGGATAAAGTAGTACTAGAAGATAAGACATACTAAGTACGTCTTAATGCGGTTTAGAAAGGCGCTAGGTCTTTCCTAGTTTTAGCTAACACAAAGCAACAGATTAGGGACTGTGTAATTAGCGCACACAGCACTTTGCTCTAGAGGGGTGTTATTTAGTTACTAATATAGGAACCCCTTATAACTACTATTATATAGTAAGTATATAAATTAGGTTTAGTAGAATATCTAGGAAAGAATATAATATTTTAAATACTACGCCGCAACTATTATTAGGATAGAATATTAGGAGATGTTGCGTAGTATATTTAAAACTACTATTATTATAGTGCTTATATCTCCTAGAAGCGCTAATAGGGTCTGTTATAACCTATACTAGTCGCGTTACAATACTAGTCCTAAATATCTATAGATTTTATAGTTAACCTACCTGCAAAAGATAATAGCAAACCCTAGTCCCTATTAGTTATTACTAATAGATTGTCTAAATATGTTTAGCTTAAAGTAATAGTCTCTATAGTAGCTAATTATTGTGCAAGGATCTTCTAGGACAACTAGTAGTAGTTCTAGGGCTTTCTATCCTCTATTATTACTAACTAAGGTTTAGACTAGTTAGGATCCTTCTAGATAATATTATACTAGATAATAAAGATAAACTAGTTACTATCTACTATATACTACCCTTAGATAGACGGCGGGATAGAGCGGGTAAACTAAGAAGTGCAGGTGGTGCTGCGCATAATAGTATGCTTTAAGCAGACTAACTAGCCTAACTACCTGCTAGCCTGCTAACTTGCACTTAATAATAGGGACTCTAGCATAACTAGTGTTAGCCTAAATCTACTTTTAAATAGGTATACTGCAGACACGCTATAAAAGTTAATGTTACTACTAGTAAAGCCTAAGAATCCTTATAGGGAGGCTATAGCGTTCTTATTACACCTATAGAGGGGTGTAGAGCTAGCGCAAGCTACTATTATATTCTAATAGTAATAATAATAGGAAGTAATAAACTAGTCCTAACGCCTAGCTAAAAAGTTCCTAAAAGGCAATATAGTTTAGTTTATAATGCGTAATATAAAGATAAACTAACTAAGTAAAAAGTTTAACTAGCTATAGGTAAAGTATAAAGTAATAGAAGTTCCTACTCTACTTATAGTAGTATTAGACTTACTAGGGAGCTTGTATAAGACTGTGCATGTAGATCTGCTAGAGAGAGCTACTAATAACCTGCTGCTAAGCTAGAAGCTTTAGGACTTATAACTAGGTCTAATAGTTACTCTAGAAAATAAAGATGCAACGCTAGATAAATAGGAAGTAGAAGAGATCCTTTATGCAAAGAATACAAGAGGAAAAGGGAAGCGTTAAGTCCTAGTAAAATAGAAGGGGTATATTAATCTAATATAGCACCTGCTAGAGGTAGTATAGGATGCTAAGGCTCTAGATAGGTTTAAGGAATAGTATAGGGATGCCGCGCATAATAATAGCCTAATACGTATAAAAACTAGGAAGTAAGTATAGAAGAAAACTAGAATAATAACTTAGACCTTTATTATAATTAAGAAGTAGAAAGGTATTAGAGATATCTTTTATTTATCCTAATAATACTCTAAGCAAGTGCCCTGCTATTAAAGTTTTATAAGGTAGCTAATAATTAGGTAGTAGTATCTGTACTATTACTATCTATAACTAACCCCCCCCTAGCTCCCCCTAAACTATTATTTATATTATTTTAACGCCTCTACGTCTCTTAGTAATAGTAGTAACGCTTACGCGCAGCGTAGGTGGGGGAGGACTTAGTTAAGGAGTACGAGCGATAGTAGTAGCAGTAGTAGAAGGAGGGTAGTGCTTTAATAGTCTACTAATATGTAGCACCCTAGGCCTAAAGAAAGTAAATATTAGAATATATACAAAGGGAATAAAGGAAAATTAACACTAATAATAAGAGTCTTAATACTATAGGTAGTGCGCTTAGCAGTGCTCTTAAGCTTATTAATATAAAGGTTAGTTTAGGCCTAGGTCTTGTTTATACGCTAGTTAATACGCTAGAAGGTAACACTAGTAGTAGTAGCAAGCTATATAATGTTGTTATTGCTATAACTACTATATAAAGGCGTAATAGTAGACTAAAGTAGAAATGCTAGAGTACTAGTAGTAGATAGAATAATAGCACTAAGCTAATACTAATTATAGGCGCGCAAGTAGGTAGTAGGGGTAAGCAGAGTAATAGTATTATTAGTTTAAGCCCTTAATATAAGATCCTTAAAATAATAGTAGAGCTAGTAGAACTATAGTATAAACTAGTAATAGGTGCCTTTAGTAGGTTTCCCTATAAAGGTGCTAAGGGTCCCCTTCTTTATAATATAGAGGCGATCCTCCTAGTAACTATAATAAAACTAAAGCTAGTTATAAAGGGCTTAGCAAATATTAGGATTATTAGTAAGGATAGCTTCTAATTAAGTATAGGTCTTATAGCTATAATAGCAGGACTTGTATAAGCGCCCTAGATATAGTTAGAACTTGCTATAAAGAAAATAAAAATTAAGGGGAACTTACTACTACCTTCCTAATAGTTACACTTGCTAAAGAGATAAAGCTAGTTAATATACTAATTATAGGGAAGCAGCTTTACAAAGCTACTATTATACTCCTTATTATCTAAGTTACTAGAAATAATAAAGCTACTAAGTAGCTATGTTTAGGGAGGCGTGTGCTAAGCAAAAGTTAGTGCAGGAAATATAGGGAGAACACTAGAAGTACGCACCTTATCTTAGTAGGCCTAGCACGGGGTCTAACTACCTTATAGTAGATCCCTACTACTAGTACTAGTAGCTATAGATAAAGATATAATAGGAACTAGATAGGCAGGATTAATAGAAAAAGATTAGAGAAAGGGCTAATTAGTAGGGAAAATCTATTATATAACAAAGTAAGTTTAGGAAATTTATAGTAGGGTAGGATAGCTATATTAGAACTTTTATAGTAGGGTGCTAAAATAAGCGTATAGACACTATACGCGCGTACTACTTAATATACAGGCCTGTTATAAATTAGGAAGGAATATAAAGATATAATAACAAAACTAAAAAATATAGTAATAAAGCCTAATATAGATTATAGAGGATAAAGATATAACCCTAGACCCCTAAAAAAAAACAATTTTATAATAGGTTATAGGGGAAGGTTAGGGGTATGTGAAGGGCTTAGGCTTATACCTAAGCCTTAGTCTAACACAAGACGGACCAAGTCTAACACCACTACTAAGCGAACACACTAGACACCTATAAAAAGGCGTGGAGGGCTTATCTCTCCTTTAAGATACTAAATACTATTATTAACGCTTATTGCATTCTCCCTTAAGGCTAGTCCATAACAACAGGTTATATTAAGATAACCAAGGGAAAGATTACTACGTCTATACTACTAGGTATTATAGGATCTATTTAATATACTAATAGGTATAGCTTATAAGTAATAGATCTTAGTATTAAAGTGTAACTACTTAGGAAAGCTTTATACCTATCTACTATAAGCTAAAAACCTTAATAAGATTATATAGGTGTTTAAAAATTTTAAGAGCTTAATACTTAACTAATATAAGCTTAGTATAGTTAAGATTATAGAAGATAATAACGTTATAACACTCCCTTAGCGTGGCAAATCTTGTTTTTAGATCTAGGTAGCTAATAATAGTATTAAAATTAAGAGCTTACCTATATATACCTATAAACCTAATAGAGGAGTAGAAAGAGTAGGGCAGGAGATTATAACAAAATCAATTAAAATAAGGATTAGTGCTAACCTACTAACAAAGCTCTAGCCTAAAATTATTAAAGCAGCAACTTAGCTCTATAATATAAGCCTGTCCTATACTTACAATATAATATCACCTAATAAAGTGCTAGATTGTTAGTTTACTAGATACTTTAGGTAGTGGCAACTAGAGTAGATAAGGGAGGCAACTGCTAATCTCCGCCCTAATTAGAGCGGAATATACGCCTATAGCTATTAAGCTTACCCCCTTAATAGAGATTAAGTAGCTAGGCGTCACAAGAGGGTTTTTAAGGTGAACCCTTAGGGTTATATTAGATATCTAGTAGGATATAGAGCATCTAACATATATAGGATATAGATCCCCTTACTTAATTAAATTATTATAACAAGGAACGTTACCTTTAATAAGGATCTTTTCTATAAAGAGAAAGATCTAGAGCAGCTTTAATAGTTAGAGGCTTAAAAGATAGTTAATATTATTAGTAAAGATAAGATCTATAATATAGGAGAAGTATATAAAGAGCTTAATATCTTTAATTAGCTTTGTATTATAGCAGAGCAATATAAGGAGTCTAGTAAGCAAGGAGGACTAAATCTAGCGCAGGAGCTAGGGGGTAGGGTAGAGCTAGAGGAGGTAGATAATTAGGCTAGCTAGCCTAGTAATTTACAACCCCCTAAGCAGACACCTCTAGTGTAGGTACTAAGCATAGCTAGCTTAGCACAAAGGATCTATGCAAAGTCCCCTAAGCTAATAGGGCTCTAAACTCCTAAACTAACACTAGAACTAAACTTTAGTATAGGAAATAAAGGATCTATATAGGTTATAGATTAGGGTCTTACTACTTAAGATAGTAGTAATCTAACTTACTTAGACGCTATAATAGGTAGCTCCTAGGAAGGACCTAGAGGGGAGAGTGCTATTAGTAGGTCACTCTATAAGAACACAGAGATAGGTAAGGGTACCCTATCTAGCTCTTATAGGGGTAGTAAGCAGAGCTCCTACCTACTTGCTTTAGGACTAGATTCTGTATCTCCTGCAGATCCCTTATAAGCGGCACCTAGAGCTCCTAGAAGAAGCAGAAAACTATAAGTTAAAGGACTGCCACTAATACGTGTTAGTAAGCAAGCTTAGGGATAGGACCCTAATAAACTACTAGGAGGCTCTATAAGTGTAGGGATATATATAGTAATAGATCTATTAGATATAGATCTAATTAGAAATCCCTTACATAATCTTTTAGTATATCCTAAACTAAACGCTATAATCTACGCTATAATTATAGCAGTAATAGGGAGTAAATCTCCTAAAAACCCTAAAAGAAATACACACTAGGACGCTCTATAAAAAGAGCTAAAATAATAGAAGGATCTCTATAACTACTAAATAGGACAGTAATTTAGAGACGCAGCATATAAAGAAATTAATACTCTGCTAAAAGCTAGTACCTAGAAGGAGATTAATAGGCTAACTAAGAGAGAGCGTCTACTCCTACTTAAATAGGTGTTTACATACAAGCTTAATTAGGATAGTTACCTAATTAAGTGCAAAGCAAGGATAGTAGTAAGAGGAGATCTAGAGCTTACTAACTTAATTTATTTAACATACGCAGCTACCCTAGTAGCTTAAACCTTTAGGACTACAATAGCTATTAGAGCTAAGTTTAACCTTAAGATATATTAATATAACATTATTAGAGCTTTCCTTAACGCCTTAAGGGATTAACACCCTACAGTTATCTACAAGCTACCTAAAGGATATTAAATACCTAGGAAGTGCGTTAAGCTTAAACAAGCTCTATATAGACTAAAAGACTCACTATTATTATAGTATAATAAGCTCTTAACTATACTCTAAGAAAATAAGCTTATTGCTTCTAAAGAGGAGCTATACCTATTCTTTAACAGAGATCGCAGTATCTTGTTAATATTCTATGTGGACAATATCCTATCACTCTATTACTAAAACTACGCAAGCTAAGCTTATAAAGTTATCTAAGCTCTAAAGTAAAGATATACTATAGAAGAAAAGGGACCTGTAAGCTAGTTTCTAGGGGTAAGAGTAATCTAGGATAGAAAGAGATAGACAATAACGCTTGTTTATAATAAATACATTAACAAGATTGCAAAGAAATTTAATCTAGCAGAAATAGGAAAATTCCCTGCTACACTACTATTAAGTAAAGACATTAAAAAGAGTACAGGAGAAGCTACTAAAAAAGAGATTAAGGACTATTAGGAGCTGGTTAGATTAATCCTTTACACCTTAATTATAGTGCGCCCTAATATTGCCTATATAGCCTCCTAGCTCTCCTAATACCTTACTAACCTATCTAAATAATACTTTAATATGGTTAATTAAGTGATCGTCTATCTATACTAAACTTAATACTAATTAATCTAATATAGGAATAGGGATCCTAATAAGCTTATAATATATAGTAATGCGTTATTTGCTAATAATATTAATACTTAGCAATTATTACATAGATACCTTATTACGCTCTTTAGAGGACCTATTATTTAGAAGGCAGCTTAATAAGCAACTATTACTACTTTAACTACTAAGGTAGAGCTCCTTGCGCTTAAATAAGTAAGTAAAGAAGCAATAGCGTTAAAACGCTTTTTAACCAAAATACACCTTACTTTAGATACTACCTAGATAATTAATTATAATAATTAACAAACTATTAGGTTAGTAGTAGGTAATAATAAAAGGATTACTACTAAGCTACGCTATATAGATATTTAAAACATGTAGCTTAGATAAGAGTATAAAAAGGGATCTTTCTATATTACCTACCTACCTACTAGTAATATACTAGCTAATAGGCTTACTAAAAACCTAACTATATAATAATTTATAAGGTTTAGGGAGCACCTAAAGTAATATAATAGCAGAGCATATATTATATAGCGTTAATTAAAGTAAGGTAGTATATAAGATCTATTAATATAATATAAAAATAACTAACTATAGCCTACCTCTCTATTATTAACTAGGTAGCTTCCCTAAGGAGCTCTATCACGCGCGCGAAGCGTGCCTTAGAGTCTATAGGGAGCTACCTAGGTTACCCTAACCTAGGATCTATAGGGGGAACCTTAGAGGAGCTAGAGTCCTTATCTTCTAATAAGGAGCTCTAGGCGCCCTTAGCTATAGTATTAGCCTTACGCGCAAGCTTAGTAGTAGTAGTAGTAGCTTTTACTAGCTCCTGCTACTTAGCATTACTCTCCTTAAGGAGCACTAAGACCCTCTACTTCTTATCCTTAAGAAGGTCTTAGCTCTTACCTACCTACTTCCTTGCTAGGAAGGACAGCGCAGAGTATTAGGCAAGCTTAGGGCTATTAGTTTATTAGTATAAGATCTTACTAAAAGTATTATAAAGGAAAAATTCTTATATAGATTATATATATTAGGATATAGCTATATCTAGAGAAGTACTAATAGCACTAAGTCCCCCTACTAGAAGAGTTATAGCACTTACTATTAGACTTATTAAAGAGCGTAGAGTATAGATAATTTAGATAAGTTTTAGCATAATAAATACTAGGCTCTCTATAGTAGGAGGATCTTAGGGTCTCCTTAGGAGCTAGAGAGGGAGTAGGAGAAGGAGTAGGGGTATTAGGCAGGGTCTAGGGAGAAGCAGGAGCTAGAGTTAGAGCTAGAGTAGTAGGAGCTAGAGTAGGAGCGCCCTTCCTTAGCTTCGCGATCTTAACTATAGTAGTAGTAGCTACGCGCTTAGCTACTACACGCTCTATAATAGCCTTATAATTAGTAGTAGCGCGCTCTTTATTAGTAGTAGTAGCTTTAGTAATAGTAGCTTTAGTAGCGTAGGAGGTAATAAGGGTAGTGTAGGTAGAGTAAGCGTAAGTAGTAGTTTTTAACTTTAACTAAAATATAGGTTAGTAGGGATATAGGTATAGTTTAGATCTTTAGGGTTATATAATCTTATAATTTAAGCTATAGTAAAAGATTATAGTTAGGTAGATAGAGTCTTAGAGCTTAGTCTAGATAATATCTAAGCGCGTAAACGTAGGCCTAATAAGGAAGGCGCGCTAATTAGTATCTAAAGGGTGCGCTAATTTAACCCTTTAGATATATAACGCTCTAATTAGCTATACTACCTACTAACTATAAGCGCAACTATAATAACAAAAGATCTACCTATACCTAGGGGGTGTGTTGCAGGAGGGATATTATCTAGATTATAGAGTATCTTAATCTAATTAATCCTAATTAATACCCCTGTATAACCTACTATCTAATTAACTACTAGCTTACTACTAAGTGCCTAATAAAAAGCAGGAGCTCTAGTAAGGAAGGTTTACTAATTATTTACCTTCTAGTAAGGGTAGCTAAAGCTCTATATATATAAGTCTAATCGTAGTAGATATAATCTAATAATCTATCTCCTAAATTATTCCTAACCTTAGTAATCTAGATTTCTACATCTTACTACTCTAGCTCTAACTCTAGCTCCCGCTCCTCCCTAGACCCCGCCTAATGTCCCTACTTCTTCTCCCGCTCCCTCTCTAGCTCCTAAGGAGACCCTAAGATCCTCCTACTAAGGAGAGCCTAGTATTTATTATGCTAAAACTTGTCTAAATTGTCTATGCTCTGCGCTCTTTAATAAGTCTAATAGCGAGTGCTATAACTCTTCTAGTAGGGGGACTTAGTACTAGTAGTTGTTATAGACTAGCCTTAAGGGAGAATGCAATAAGCGTTAATAATAGTATTTAGTATCTTAAAGAAGAGATAAGCCCTCTACGCCTTTTTATAGGTATCTAGTGTGTTCGCTTAGTAGTGGTGTTAGACTTGGTCTGTCTTGTGTTAGACCTAGTGTTGCAGGAGGGATATTAACCAGATTACAGAGCATCTTAATCTAATTAATCCTAATTAATACCCCTGTATAACCCACTATCTAATTAACTGCTAGCTTACTGCTAAGTGCCTAATAAAAAGCAGGAGCTCTAGTAAGGAAGGTTTACTAATTATTTACCTTCTAGTAAGGGTAGTTAAAGCTCTATATATATGAGTCCAATCATAGTAGATATAATCTAATAATCTATCTCCTAAATTATTCCTAACCTTAGTAATCTAAATTTCCATAGTTATAAGCCTGGTTCGCGCTTTACCTTATTAAAGATTGTCCTATCTATTTAAGAGTATTGTTTAACTTAGACACTAAGCTAGCAAGCTTCACTCTTTCTTTATACTATTTCTTAAGCAGAAGCTTACTTATTACTCTTCCACTATAAGCGACTAAATCCTAAAGGGGGATATCCTACTTACTAGATTAACCAACTGGCCTACCTAGTACATTTAATTTAGATACCATACCCTAACTAAAGGGATCTAGGTAGAGGTAGACCCTAAGGTTCTAGATACTAAAAACCACTTTAAGAATAAACCTATCAAGCCTAATATGCTAATAGATATTACGCTATCTAATATAACAAGCGAGTAGTACAAACTTTAAATAGCTTAGTACTAAGCCTGCTTATTAGATTAGGCATTAAAGTTATTAGTAATCTAAAACCTTTTTACATAGGTTAACAACATAGTAGATTAAGGGATCCTTACCCTAGCCTATATAGAGCTTATTAATTAAGGAAGAGTAACCCTCTAAGCACTTATCTAAGTGCTCTATAATAACCTAGCGCTAACTAACTTAAGCGCTGCAACACTAGCGAGATTATAGTATAAAGCTTATCTTGCTAAGGCAAAAATAAGTAGCTAAGACGCTAATTGCTAGTAGAAGGAGTGGACAATCCTATATACGCGAGCTAAGGTATATAACGTTCCTAATATTAAAGGATAGCTTATAGTATAGGATTATCTTAAAGCTCTATCTACTAGGATCTTACTAGATTAGGGTTAAACTATGTTTTAAAGGATTATTAAAAAGTTAGTAATAGGAGAGCTAACTTATAACCTCCTGTAGGTTACTAAGATCTATTTATCACTTCTCTAAGAAAACAACATAAGATTAAGCTCTAAAGGTCCTAGAGTGTTTGTAATAATAGGAGCTCCACCTTCTAATTAACTAAAGAAGGAGTCTTTATACCTATGCAGTAGATCTTACCTATAGAAACCTCCTAAATGCAAAAACGTTATTAAAGCTTAGACTAATACAGGTAACAAGCTTACTACTACTTAATAATTAGAGATTAAGAAAAAGATTAATAGGAATCTAAAATTCAAAGAGTTAAGAAAAGCTCTAATTAAGTCCTATCCTATTAATCAAGATTATAGTAGTGAGGCAAGCGTAATTACCTATCTAGGCAGTATCTAGGCAGTACTAATTAACCCTATATTAATAGCAGAGAAAACAAATAGGATCTATTTAACTATAGACTTTAAAGCTTACGCTCTATTAAAGAGCACTATCTTTAACAATAGGGGTGCAGTGCACCTAGTTAATAATATAAGCTACCTAGAAGAAAGCTTGTTTAGATTAGTTAGATATAAGATAGTTAAAGTAGGAACTTAAGCTTTTCTAATCTTAGGCAGAGGGACTAGAGTAATCCCTAATGCTCTTAATAGACTAAGAGGTCTAAAAACAGAAGATTTAGTGCTTACTAACGTGGTGTTAGTAGAAGGTTTTTATATAAATATTATATTAGAAGCTTAATTACTTAAAGCAGGAGTTTAGTTCCTTAGGCTAGATGCCACCTTACAGTTTAGATTATTAGAAAAGAGCGTTGTATTAGCCAAGTTACTGCGCAAGTTTAACTTAACTTTCCTAGAATACAAGCCCTCTACCCCTTATTAAATAATCTAAAGCATAGTGCCTAAACAACCCTAACAATCCTAGATAACTTACCTAAGACACAATAGTAAGGAGCTTTAGCACTAATAATTAGGCTATTTAGGACCTAAGGCGCTTAAAGCTCTAGTTAAGTTAGTAATAAACGTTAGGATTAAAGGAACTCCTAGGAGCAAATATAAGCACTACGCTATTACACATGCCTAATAGGTTATATTAAGATAACTAGGGAAAGATTACTACGTCTATACTACTAGGTATTATAGGATCTATTTAACATGCTAACAGGTATAGCTTATAAGTAATGGATCTTAGTATTAAAGTGCGACTACTTAGGAAAGATTTATACCTATCTAGTATAAGCTAAAAACCTTAATAAGATTATATAGGTGTTTAAAAATTTTAAGAGCTTAATACTTAACTAATATAAGCTTAGTATAGTTAAGATTATATAAGATAACAATGTTGCAACGCTCCCTTAGCGTGGCGAATCTTGTTTTTAGATCTAGGCAGCTAATAATAGTATTAAAATTAAGAGCTTACCTGTATATACCTATAAACCTAATAGAGGAGCAGAAAGAGTAGGGCAGGAGATTATAACGAAATTAATTAAAATAAGGATTAGTGCTAACCTACTAACAAAGCTCTAGCCTAAAATTATTAAAGCAGCAACTTAGCTCTATAATATAAGCCTGTCCTATACTTACAATATAATATCACCTAATAAAGTGCTAGATTGTTAGTTTACTAGATACTTTAGGTAGTGGCAACTAGAGTAGATAAGGGAGGTAACTGCTAATCTCCGCCCTAATTAGAGCGGAATATACGCCTATAGCTATTAAGCTTACCCCCTTAATAGAGATTAAGTAGCTAGGCGTCACAAGAGGGTTTTTAAGGTGAACCCTTAGGGTTATATTAGATATCTAGTAGGATACAGAGCATCTAATATATATAGGATATAGATCCCCTTGCTTAATTAAATTATTATAACGCAGAACATTACCTTTAATAAGGATCTTTTCTATAAAGAGAAAGATCTAGAGCAGCTTTAATAGTTAGAGGCTTAAAAGATAGTTAATATTATTAGCAAAGATAAGATCTATAATATAGGAGAAGTATATAAAGAGCTTAATATCTTTAATTAGCTTTGTATTATAGCAGAGCAATATAAGGAGTCTAGTAAGCAAGGAGGACTAAACCTAGCGCAGGAGCTAGGGGGTAGGGTAGAGCTAAAGGAGGTAGATAATTAGGCTAGCTAGCCTAGTAATTCACAACCCCCTAAGTAGACACCTCTAGCGTAGGTACTAAGTATAGCTAGCTTAGCATAAAGGATCTATATAAAGTCCCCTAAGCTAATAGGGCTCTAAACTCCTAAACTAATACTAGAACTAAACTTTAGTATAGGAGATAAAGGATCTATATAGGTTATAGATTAGGGTCTTACTACCTAAGATAGTAGTAATCTAACTTACTTTAACGCCATAATAGGTAGCTCCTAGGAAAGACCTAGAGGGGAGAGTGCTATTAGTAGGTTACTCTATAAGAGCACGGAGATAGGTAAGGGCACCCTATCTAGCTCTTATAGGGGTGGTAAGTAGAGCTCCTACCTACCTGCTTTAGGACTAGATTCTGTATCTCCTGCAGATCCCTTATAAGCGGCACCTAGAGCTCCTAGAAGAAGCAGAAAACTGCAAGTTAAGGGACTACTACTAACGTGTGTTAGTAAGCAAGCTTAGGGACAGGACCCTAATAAACTACTAGGAGGCTCTATAAGTGTAGGGATATATATAGTAATAGATCTATTAGATATAGATCTAATTAGAAATCCCTTACACAATCTTTTAGTATATCCTAAACTAAACGCTACAATCTACGCTATAATTATAGCAGTAATAGGGAGCAAATCTCCTAAAAACCCTAAAAGAAATACACACTAGGACGCTCTACAAAAAGAGCTAAAATAATAGAAGGATCTCTATAACTACTAAATAGGACAGTAATTTAGAGACGCAGCATATAAAGAAATTAATACTCTGCTAAAAGCTAGTACCTAGAAGGAGATTAATAGGCTAACTAAGAGAGAGCGTCTACTCCTACTTAAATAGGTGTTTACATACAAGCTTAATTAGGATAGTTACCTAATTAAGTGCAAAGCAAGGATAGTAGTAAGAGGAGATCTAGAGCTTACTAACTTAATTCATTTAACATACGCAGCTACCCTAGTAGCTTAAACCTTTAGGACTACAATAGCTATTAGAGCTAAGTTTAACCTTAAGATATATTAATATAACATTATTAGAGCTTTCCTTAACGCCTTAAGGGATTAACACCCTACAGTTATCTACAAGCTACCTAAAGGATATTAAATACCTAGGAAGTGCGTTAAGCTTAAACAAGCTCTATATAGACTAAAAGACTCACTATTATTATAGTATAATAAGCTCTTAACTATACTCTAAGAAAATAAGCTTATTGCTTCTAAAGAGGAGCTATACCTATTCTTTAACAGAGATCGCAGTATCTTGTTAATATTCTATGTGGACAATATCCTATCACTCTATTACTAAAACTACGCAAGCTAAGCTTATAAAGTTATCTAAGCTCTAAAGTAAAGATATACTATAGAAGAAAAGGGACCTGTAAGCTAGTTTCTAGGGGTAAGAGTAATCTAGGATAGAAAGAGATAGACAATAACGCTTGTTTATAATAAATACATTAACAAGATTGCAAAGAAATTTAATCTAGCAGAAATAGGAAAATTCCCTGCTACACTACTATTAAGTAAAGACATTAAAAAGAGTACAGGAGAAGCTACTAAAAAAGAGATTAAGGACTATTAGGAGCTGGTTAGATTAATCCTTTACACCTTAATTATAGTGCGCCCTAATATTGCCTATATAGCCTCCTAGCTCTCCTAATACCTTACTAACCTATCTAAATAATACTTTAATATGGTTAATTAAGTGATCGTCTATCTATACTAAACTTAATACTAATTAATCTAATATAGGAATAGGGATCCTAATAAGCTTATAATATATAGTAATGCGTTATTTGCTAATAATATTAATACTTAGCAATTATTACATAGATACCTTATTACGCTCTTTAGAGGACCTATTATTTAGAAGGCAGCTTAATAAGCAACTATTACTACTTTAACTACTAAGGTAGAGCTCCTTGCGCTTAAATAAGTAAGTAAAGAAGCAATAGCGTTAAAACGCTTTTTAACCAAAATACACCTTACTTTAGATACTACCTAGACAATTAATTGTAATAATTAACAAACTATTAGGTTAGTAGTAGGTAATAATAAAAGGATTACTACTAAGCTACGCTATATAGATATTTAAAACATGTAGCTTAGATAAGAGTATAAAAAGGGATCTTTCTATATTACCTACCTACCTACTAGTAATATACTAGCTAATAGGCTTACTAAAAACCTAACTATATAATAATTTATAAGGTTTAGGGAGCACCTAAAGTAATATAATAGCAGAGCATATATTATATAGCGTTAATTAAAGTAAGGTAGTATATAAGATCTATTAATATAATATAAAAATAACTAACTATAGCCTACCTCTCTATTATTAACTAGGTAGCTTCCCTAAGGAGCTCTATCACGCGCGCGAAGCGTGCCTTAGAGTCTATAGGGAGCTACCTAGGTTACCCTAACCTAGGATCTATAGGGGGAACCTTAGAGGAGCTAGAGTCCTTATCTTCTAATAAGGAGCTCTAGGCGCCCTTAGCTATAGTATTAGCCTTACGCGCAAGCTTAGTAGTAGTAGTAGTAGCTTTTACTAGCTCCTGCTACTTAGCATTACTCTCCTTAAGGAGCACTAAGACCCTCTACTTCTTATCCTTAAGAAGGTCTTAGCTCTTACCTACCTACTTCCTTGCTAGGAAGGACAGCGCAGAGTATTAGGCAAGCTTAGGGCTATTAGTTTATTAGTATAGATCTTACTAAGCGTTATAAAGAAAAAATTCTTATATAGATTATATATATTAGGATATAGCTATACCTAGAGGAGCACTACTAGTACTAAGTCCCCCTACTAGAAGAGTTATAGCACTCGCTATTAGACTTATTAAAGAGCGCAGAGCGTAGATAATTTAGATAAGTTTTAGTATAATAAATACTAGGCTCTCTATAATAGGAGGATCTTAGGGTCTCCTTAGGAGCTAGAGAGGGAGTAGGAGCAGGAGCAGGGGTATAGGGCGGGGTCTAGAGAGGAGTAGGAGTAGGAGTTAGAGCTAAAGTAGTAGGAGCTAGAGTAGGAGCGCCCTTCCTTAGCTTCGCGATCTTAACTATAGTAGTAGTAGCTACGCGCTTAGCTACTATATACTCTATAATAGCCTTACGCTTAGTAGTAGCGCGCTCTTCTTTAGTAGTAGTAGCTTTAGTAACTATAGCTTTAGCTACATAGGAGGTAATAAGGGTAGCGTAGGTAGAGTAAGCGCAAGTAGTAGGTTTTAACTTTAACTAAGATATAGGTTAGCAGGGATATAGGTATAGTTTAGATCTTTAGGGTTGTATAATCTTATAACTTAAGCTATAGTAAAGATTATAGTTAGGTAGATAGAGTTATAGAGCTCTGTCTAGATAATATCTACGCGTGTAAGCGTAGGCTAAATAAGGAAGGCGCGCTAGTTAGTATCTAAAGGGTAAGCTAATTTAACCCTTTAGATATATAACGCTCTAATTAGCTACACTACCTACTAACTATAAGCGTAACTATAATAATAAAAGATCTACCTATACCTAGGGGGTGTGTTATAGGAGGGATATTAACTAGATTATAGAGCATCTTAATCTAATTAATCCTAATTAATACCCCTATATAGCCCACTATCTAATTAACTGCTAGCTTACTACTAAGTGCCTAATAAAAAGCAGGAGCTCTAGTAAGGAAGGTTTACTAATTATTTACCTTCTAGTAAGGGTAGCTAAAGCTCTATATATATAAGTCTAATCGTAGTAGATATAATCTAAATAATCTATCTCCTAAATTATTCCTAACCTTAGTGATCCAAATTTCCACACCTAGGCTTAGGCATAAGCCTAAGCCCTTTACATACCCCTAACCTTCCCCCATAAGCTATTATAAAATCATCTTTCTAGGGGTCTAGGGTTATGTCTTTGTCCTCTATAATCTATATTAGGCTTTGTTGCTATGTTTTTGTGTTCCTTCCTAATTCGTAACGGGCCTATATATTAAGTAGTACGCGCGCGTAGCCTCTATACGCTTGTTTTAGCACCCTACTATAAAGGTTCTAACATAGCTATTCTACCCTACTATAAATTTCCTAAACTTACTTTGTTACACTATAGATTTTCCCTACTAATTAGCCCTCTCTCTACTCTTTCCCTATTAAATCCTGCCTATCTAGCCCCTATTATATCCTTATCTGCCACTACTAGTACTAGTAGTAGGGATCTACTATAAGGTAGTTAGACCCTATACTAGGCCTACTAAGATAAGGTGCGTACTTCTAATATTCTCCCTATATTTCCTGCACTAACCTTTTGCTTAGCACACATCTCCCTAAACGCAGTTGCTTAGTAGCTTTATTATTTCTAGTAACTTAGATAATAAGGAATATAATAGTAGTTTTATAAAGCCACTTCCCTATAATTAGTGTATTAACTAGCTTTATCTCTTTAGTAAGTATAACTATTAGGAAGGTAGTAGTAAGTTCCCCTTAATTTTTATTTTCCTTATAGTAAGTTCTAACTATATCTAGGGCGTTTATACAAGTCCTGCTATTATAGCTATAAGACCTATACTTAATTAGAAGCTATCCTTACTAATAATCCTAACGTTCGCTAAGCCCTTTACAACTAGCTTTAGTTTTATTATAGTTACTAGGAGGATCGCCTCTATATTGCGAAGAAGGGGACCCTTAGCACCTTTATAGGGAAACCTACTAAAGGCACCTATTACTAGTTTGTGCTATAGTTCTACTAGCTCTACTATTATTTTAAGGATCTTATATTAAGGGCTTAAACTAATAATACTATTGCTCTACTTACCCCTACTACCTACTTACGCTCCTATAATTAGTATTAGCTTAGTGCTATTATTCTATCTACTACTAGTGCTCTAGTATTTCTACTTTAGTCTACTATTACGCCTTTATATAGTAGTTATAGTAATAATAATATTATATAGCTTGCTACTACTACTAGTATTACCTTCTAGCGTATTAACTAGCGTATAAATAAGACCTAGGCCTAGACTAACCTTTATATTAATAAGCTTAAGAGCGCTACTAAGCGCACTACCTAAGGTATTAAGACTCTTATTATTAGTATTAGTTTTCCCTTATTCCCTTTATATCTATTCTAATATTTATTTTCTTTAGGCCTAGGGTGCTGCGCGTTAGTAGGCTATTAAAGCACTACCCTCCTCCTAACGCTGCTACTACTGCCGCTTATACTTGTTAACTAAGTTGTCCCCTACCTGCGCCGCGCGCAAGCGTTACTACTATTACTAAGAGATATAGAGGCGTTAGAATAATATAAATAATAGTTTAGGGGGGGTAGAGGGGGGTTAGTTATAGATAGTAATAGTATAGATACTACTACCTAATTGTTAGCTATATTATAAAACTTTAGTAGTAGGGCACTTGCTTAGAGTGTTATAAGGATAATTAAAAGATTTTTCTAATACCTTTCTACTTCTTAATTATAACAAAGGTCTAAGTTATTATTCTAGTTTCCTTTTACCCTTACTTCCTAGTTTTTATGCGTATTAGGCTATTATTATATATAGTATCCCTATACTATTCCTTAAACCTATCTAGAGCCTTAGTATTCTACACTACCTCTAGCAGGTGCTATATTAGATTAATATACACCTTTTATTTTACTAGGACTTAACACTTCCCTTTTCCTCTTATATTCTTTATATAAAGGATCTCTTCTACTTCCTATTTATCTAGCGTTGTATCTTTATTTTCTAGAGTAACTATTAGGCCTAGTTATAAGTCCTAAAGCTTCTAGCTTAGTAGCAGGTTATTAGCAGCTCTCTCTAGTAGATCTATATACACAGTCTTATATAAGTTCCCTAGTAAGTCTAATACTACTATAAGTAGAGTAGGAACTTCTATTACTTTATACTTTACCTATAGCTAGTTAAACTTTTTACTTAGTTAGTTTATCTTTATATTACGTATTATAAACTAAACTATATTACCTTTTAGGAACTTTTTAGCTAGGCGTTAGGACTAGTTTATTACTTTCTATTATTATTACTATTAGAATATAATAGTAGCTTACGCTAGCTCTATACCCCTCTATAGGTGCAACAAGAACGCTATAGCCTCTCTATAAGGATTCTTAGGCTTTACTAGTAGTAATATTAACTTTTATAGTATATCTATAGTATACCTATTTAAAAGTAGATTTAGGCTAATACTAGTTATACTAGAGTCCCTATTATTAAGTGCAAGTTAGCAGGCTAGTAGGTAGTTAGGCTAGTTAGTCTACTTAAAGCATACTATTATACGCAGCACTACCTATACTTCTTAGTTTGCCCGCTCTATCCTGCTATCTATCTAAGGGTGGTATATAGTAGATAGTAACTAGTTTATCTTTATTATCTAGCACAACGTTATCTAGAAAGATCCTAACTAGTTAGAGCCTTAGTTAGTAATAATAGAGGATAGGAAGCCCTAGAACTACTACTAGTTATCCTAGAAGATCCTTGCATAATAATTAGCTACTATAGAGACTGTTTCTTTAAGCTAAATATATTTAGATAATCTATTAGTAATAACTAATAGGTACTAAGGTTTACTATTATCTTTTATAGGTAGGTTAACTATAAAATCTATAGATATTTAGGACTAGTATTGTAACGTAACTAGTATAGGTTATAATAGACCCTCTTAGCGCTTCTAGGAGATATAAGCACTATAATAATAGTAGTTCTAAATATACTACGCAACGTCTCCTAATATTCTATCCTAATAATAGTTATAGCGTAGTATTTAAAATATTATATTCTTTCCTAGATATCCTACTAAACCTAATTTATATGCTTGCTATATAATAATAGTTATAAGGGGTTCCTATATTAGTAACTAAATAACGCCTCTCTAAAGCAAAGTGCTATATACACTAATTACATAGTCCCTAATCTATTACTTTATATTAGCTAGAACTAGGAAAGACCTAGCGCCTTTCTAAACTATATTAAGACGCACTTAGTATATCTTATCTTCTAATACTACTTTGTCCTATAGTGTCTATATATGTAGGTTAGCAAAAAGGCTAGCGCCCTTTAGTAACTTAGACGCCTCCTCTGCTTCTAACACTATAACCTAAATTAATTTAGGGCGTATTACTAACTATAGTGTTGCTTTAGAGGAGTTTAAATCTTATAGTTGCCTACTTAAGGTATTAGGTTATCCTACAAGATAGCTAGGTCTATACTATAGGATGTACTAATATTTTAAAAGTTCCTCTACCTAGTAGCACTATTACTTACTTAAGCTTTAAAGGCTAGTAAAGTACTCTAGGTTTTTATAGTCTATAAATATTATAAATAGTTTATAAATACTCTATAACTCTCCTAACTAGCTTTTAAGACACTTAATAATAGCTAGCAATTCCTTATTATATATAGTGTAGTTTTATCTCTCTAGTATTAGTGCTATAGAGTAGTAAGTAACTAGGCGCTAGACGCCCCTAACTTTTTATAATAAGTAACCCCTATAAGTATATCCTAAATAGTCTGCTTCTAATAATATTTCTTTAGCTAGGTCCTATTAAGTTAGTACTAGTCTAGATATAAATGCCTTTTTTAGTATATTAAATACACTCTATTCTTTCTCTCCCTATTAGAATAGGGTGTCCTTTCTAGTTAGTTAGTTTAAAGGCGCTGCTACTTTAGAAAACTTTGTAATAAAATTATAGTAGAAGTTAGCAAAACCTAGAAAACTCCTTACCTCTCTTATATTCCTAGGGGATTCCTATTCCTATACTACCCTAAGCTTTTTAGGGTTAGGTCTAAGTAATTTGCCTGCCTTAATAATATAGCCTAAGTAGCGTACCTCCTTAACACTAAAAGTATATTTCTCTAAGTCTAGGTATAGTCCTGCTTCTTTTAATAGCGTAAGTATATACTTTACTTTTTCTATATAGTTAAACTAGTCTCCTCTTAAATAAATTAGGATATTATTAAGGTAGGCTATTGTATATAATCTAAGTAACTCTATAAGTGTAGTATTAATATATTATTAGAAAGTAGATAGCGCACTACTAAGACTAAATAGATATACTAACTATTTATATAACCTAAACTAGGTGCAGAAAGCTATTAAGGACTTATAACCTTCTACTATTCTAACTTTATAAAAGGCAGCGCGAATATCTACTTTTATAAACTAATTTATGCTAGATAGTGTGCGCAAAGTTTCCTTAATAAGTAGTAGTAGGTATTAGTCTAATATTATTATGCTATTAAGCATCTAGTAATCTATATAAAGGCGCTAACCGCCTAACAGATTCTTTACTAGTAATACTAGAGCTCTAGCTATAGAAGAGCTTACTTAGATCTAGCCCTTATCTATTAATCTAGTAAGTTATATTCTTAGTTCTAGTAATTAGTTACGCAATATAGGGTATAGGGGACCCTATAAGGGGTTAGGCTAGGTTCTATCTAGGAGAGTTATTAACTAAATATAGTAATCTATACTACCTTAATAAGGTAGCAAACTACTTACTAACTCTTTATTAAACAGGTCCTTAAATTCTTGTAGTTCTAGTAGCAACGTTATCTTTCTAGTTTTATACTTAGGTTTGTAGGGAACTATATTACTAGCAATATAGATAGTGTGTATATTAATAGGACCTCCCTTATTAACACTTCCTAGATATTTTATTAGGCATAAGTTATATATTACCTATAAAATATCTAGTATATTTATTATAAAGATTTGTACCTATATATCTTCCTATTAGGATCCTTAATTTACTAACCCTACTATAACTAGACCTAAGATAGTAGAGATATAGGTAGGATATAGGCGTCTCCTACTCTCTTATACTACTATATTTCCTACCTTCCTAATAATTAATTCGCCTTATAGAATATCTATAACAACGCCCTCTCTATATAGCTATAGTCTGCCTAGTATTAGTTAATAGGAGAGACTAGGTACTATATAAGCTAAAAGCTAAGACTACTAACTATCTAAATTATAGTCTAATACTACTAACTATAAAATTCTTATACCCTTAGTAATTCCCTAGGCATGTTATAAGGGTCGCGGGGGAATATTAATAAAGTTCCTACTAATCTATCTTACTAACTTTTCCTTAACTACACTAAAACACTAGCACCCTAAATTAACTATTGCTTGCATATTCTCTACTCTACCTAGGAGGAAGGGAATAAAGAAAGGAGGATTATTTAACCTAGCCTTAATATCTAGGGGATACTTAATAGACTCTACTATTAATAATTCCTCTATTATAGTGTCCTTCTTATACCCCTAACTTAGCCTAAAGTTAGGGGTAGCTAGTTTCCTAAATTAGGGCCACTTACTAATATTATAACTATCTTAACACCTACTAGTTATAGTAATAGGGTATTAGGGTATACACGCATAAAATAACCGCCCTATCTACACTAGGTGTAGACCTTCGCTAGTTTCTATATATTAAACAGGTCCTGTAGGATCTAGTTAGGACGTAATATTAGCAGTTTAGTAGGTGCACTTAATAAGGCTACTACTTCTACTATATTTATATTGCTGTCCTAATCTAAGTTAGACTTCTACTAGGGTTCCTTAGACTTACTAGCCTAAAGAAAGCCTAGTTCTAGAGAGGCTATTTTAATATCTACTATAATTGTCTTATATTCCTCTATAGCTACGTTATAGTTTATCCTAGAGACTCCCCTATTAAGGGAAACTAAGTATATATAACTATTAAGAGATTACTAAAGTTATAAAAGCTTCTATTTATTGTCCTAGTATAAACCTCCTAACTATATAAGGAGCTGTATAAAATTTATAAAGAACTCTATAAAAGGCTAATTTTAGCCCTAATATAAGTATTCTAATATAACTTAGGCGCGCTCCTGCCTATAATAGTTGCTATAATAGAATGCTAGGTAGTTAAGAAACCTGCTTATATCCTAACGCTTACGTGCACTATCCTTAAAGTATACTACTATAGCGCGCTAGACTATAGGCGATAACTAGGACTAAATATATATAAACCTTGCCTCCTTATCCCTAATAAAGACCTTATCTGCACGTAGTTTAAACTCTATAGTTATTTACTAGGAGGAGAAGTTTGCCTTAGTGCTATTATATAGCAAGCTAACTAGGAAGGGTTTACAACGTAAGGTAGGAGAGGGTAGAGGTAGCATATTATTAAACCTAGCGGGCTTAGAGGAGGGTTAGGATAGAATCTAATTGTGTATTTCCTTATTCTATTAACGTAGTATAGCTATTATAGTAGAGTCTTAAGCCTATTATTCTATTAATTTATAGACCTATTGTATTAGCCTTTCTACTATATTAGGTTACACCTAGTTATTCTAAATATCTAGCGCGTCTATCTCTTATTACTATTATAGTATGTTTAGAAGAAGATACTAAAATATTATAGACTAGCCTTAAGGGACAATATAATAAGCGTTAATAATAGTATTTAGTATCTTAAAGGAGAGATAAGCCCTCTACGCCTTTTTATAGGTGTCTAGTGTGTTCGCTTAGTAGTGGTGTTAGACTTGGTCTGTCTTGTGTTAGACCTAGGCTTAGGCATAAGCCCAAGCCCTTCACACAGATAACTATAGGGTGTTAATCCCTTAAGGTATTAAAGGAGGCTCTAACAATGTTATATTAATATATCTTAAGGTTAAACTTAGCTCTAATTGCTATTATAGTCCTAAAGGTTTAAGCTGCTAGGGTAGCTGCGTAGGTTAAATAAATTAAGTTAGTAAGCTATAAATCTCCTCTTACTACTATCCTTGCTTTGCACTTAATTAGGTAACTATCCTAATTAAGCTTATATGTAAACACCTATTTAAGTAGGAGTAGACGCTCTCCCTTAGTTAGCCTATTAATCTCCTCCTAGGTACTAGCTTTTAGCAGAGTATTAATTTCTTTATATGCTGCGTCTCTAAATTACTATCCTATTTAGTAGTTATAGAGATCCTTCTATTATTTTAGCTCTTTTTGTAGAGCGTCCTAGTGTGTATTTCTTTTAGGGTTTTTAGGAGATTTACTCCCTATTACTGCTGCGATTATAGCGTAGATTATAGCGTTTAGTTTAGGATATACTAAAAGATTATATAAGGGATTTCTAATTAGATCTATATCTAATAGATCTATTACTATATATATCCCTATACTTATAGAGCCTCCTAGTAGTTTATTAGGGTCCTATCCCTAAGCTTGCTTACTAACACGCGTTAGTAGTAGTCCTTTAACTTGCAGTTTTCTGCTTCTTCTAGGAGCTCTAGGTACCACTTGTAAGGGATCTGCAGGAGATATAGAATCTAGTCCTAAAGTAGGTAGGTAGGAGCTCTACTTACCACCCCTATAAGAGCTAGATAGGGTGCCCTTACCTATCTCTGTGCTCTTATAGAGTGACCTACTAATAGCACTCTCCCCTCTAGGTCTTTCCTAGGAGCTACCTATTGTGGCGTTAAAGTAAGTTAGATTACTACTATCTTAGGTAGTAAGACCCTAATCTATAACCTATATAGATCCTTTATCTCCTATACTAAAGTTTAGTTCTAGTGTTAGTTTAGGAGTTTAGAGCCCTATTAGCTTAGGGGACTTTGTATAGATCCTTTGTGCTAAGCTAGCTATACTTAGTACCTACGCTAGAGGTGTCTACTTAGGGGGTTGTGAATTACTAGGCTAGCTAGCCTAATTATCTACCTCCTCTAGCTCTACCCTACCCCCTAGCTCCTGCGCTAGGTTTAGTCCTCCTTGCTTACTAGACTCCTTATATTGCTCTACCGCAATATAAAGCTAATTAAAGATATTAAGATCTTTATATACTTCTCCTATATTATAGATCTTATCTTTGCTTATAACGTTAACTATTTTTTAAGCTTCTAACTATTAAAGCTACTCTAGATCTTTCTCTTTATAGAAAAGATCCTTATTAAAGGTAATATTCTATATTATAATAATCTAATTAAGCAAGGGGATCTATATCCTATATATATTAGATGCTCTGTATCCTACTAAATATCTAATATAACCCTAAGGGTTCACCTTAAAAACACTCTTATAACGCCTAGCTACTTAATCTCTATTAAGGGGGTAAGGTTAATAGCTATAGGCGTATATTCCGCTCTAATTAGGGCAGAGATTAGTAGTTGCCTCCCTTATCTACTCTAGTTGCCACCACCTAAAGTATCTAGTAAACTAACAATCTAGTACTTTATTAGGTAATATTATATTATAAGTATAGGACAGGCTTATATTATAGAGCTAAGTCGCTACTTTAATAATTTTAGGCTAGAGCTTTGTTAGTAGGTTAGCACTAATCCTTATTTTAATTAATTTTGTTATAATCTCCTACCCTACTCTTTCTGCTCCTCTATTAGGTTTATAGGTATATACAGGTAAGCTCTTAATCTTAATACTATTATTAGCTACCTAGATCTAAAAGCAAGATCCACCACGCTATAGGAGCGTTGCAACGTTGTTATCTTACATAATCTTAACTATACTAAGCTTATATTAGTTAAGTATTAAGCTCTTAAAATTTTTAAACACCTGTATAATCTTATTAAGGTTTTTAGCTTATAGTAGATAGGTATAAAGCTTTCCTAAGTAGTCGCACTTTAATACTAAGATCTATTACTTATAAGCTATACCTGTTAGCATGTTAAATAGATCCTATAATACCTAGTAGTATAGACGTAGTAATCTTTCCCTTAGTTATCTTAATATAACCTGTTAGGCATGTGTAATAGCGTAGTGCTTATATTTGCTCCTAGGAGTTCCTTTAATCCTAATATTTATTACTAACTTAACTAGAGCTTTAAGCACCTTAGGTCCTAAATAGCCTAATTATTAGTGCTAAAGCTCCTTACTATTATATCTTAGGTAAGTTATCTAGGATTATTAGGGTTATTTAGGCACTATGCTTTAGATTATTAGATAAGGAGTAGAGTACTTATATTCTAGAAAAGATAAGTTAAACTTGCGCAGTAACTTAGCTAATACAACGCTCTTTTCTAATAATCTAAACTATAAGGTAGTATCTAGCCTAAGGAACTAAACTCCTGCTTTAAGTAATTAAGCTTCTAATATAATATTTATATAAAATCCTTCTACTAACACCACGTTAGTAAGCACTAAATCTTCTATTTTTAGACCTCTTAGTCTATTAAGAGTATTAGGGATTACTCTAGTCCCTCTACCTAAGATTAGAAAAGCTTAAGTTCCTACTTTAACTATCTTATATCTAACTAATCTAAACAAGCTTTCTTCTAGGTAGCTTATATTATTAACCAGGTGTACTGCACCCCTATTGTTAAAGATAGTGCTCTTTAATAGGGCGTAAGCTTTAAAGTCTATAGTTAAATAGATCCTATTTGTTTTGTCTGCTATTAATATAGGGTTAAGTAGTGCCGCCTAGATACTACCTAGATAGGTAATCGCGTTTACCTTACTACTATAATCTTAATTAATAGGATAGGACTTGATTAGAGCTTTTCTTATTTCTTTAAATTTTTAATTCCTATTAATTATTTTCTTAATCTCTAATTATTAAGTAGTAGTAAGCTTGTTACCTATATTAGTCTAAGCTTTAATAACATTTATATATTTAGGAGGTTTCTATAGGTAGGATCTACTATATAGGTATAAAGACTCCTTCTTAGGTTAATTAGAAGGTGGAGCTCCTATTATTGCAAACACTCTAGGACCCTTAGAGCTTAATCTTATATTATTCTCTTAGAGAAGTAATAAATAGATCTTAGCAACCTATAGGAGGTTATAAGTTAGCTCTCCTATTACTAACTTTTTAATAATCCTTTAAAACATAGTTTTACCCTAATCTAGTAAGATCCTAGTAGATAGAGCTTTAAGATAGTCTTATACTACAAGCTATCCTTTAATATTAGGAACGTTATATACCTTAGCTTGCGCATACAGGATTATCTACTCCTTCTGCTAGTAATTAGCGTCTTAGCTACTTATCTTTACCTTAGTAAGATAAGCTTTATACTATAATCTTGCTAGTGTTACAGTGCTTAAATTAGTTAGCGCTAGGTTATTATAGAGCACTTAGATAAGTGCTTAAAGGGTTACTCTTCCTTAATTAATAAGCTCTATATAGGCTAGGGTAAGGATCCCTTAATCTACTATGTTATTAACCTATATAAAAAGGTTCTAGATTACTAATAACTTTAATGCCTATTCTAATAAGCAATCTTAGTACTAGGCTATTTAGAGTTTATACTACTTGCTTGTTGTGTTAGATAGCGCGATACCTGTTAGCATATTAGGCTTAATAGCTTTATTCTTAAACTAGTTTTTAGCATCCTAAGTATTAGGGTCTACCTCTACCTAGATCCCTTTAGTTAGGGTATAGTATCTAAATTAAATGTACTAGGTAGGCTAGTTAGTTAATCTAGTAAGTAGGATATCCCCCTTTAGGATTTAGTTGCTTATAGTAGAAGAGTAATAAGTAAGCTTCTACTTAAGAAATAGTATAAAAGAAAAAGTAAAGCTTGCTAGCTTAGTGTCTAAGTTAAATAATACGCTTAAATAGATAGGACAATCTTTAATAAGGTAAAGCGCGAACTAGGCTTATAACTATAGAAATCTAGATTACTAAGGTTAGGAATAATTTAGGAGATAGATTATTAGATTATATCTACTACGATTGGACTTATATATATAGAGCTTTAGCTACCCTTACTAGAAGGTGAATAATTAGTAAACCTTCCTTACTAGAGCTCCTACTTTTAGTTAGGTACTTAGTAGTAAGCTAGCAGTTAATTAGATAGTGGGTTATACAAGGGTATTAATTAGGATTAATTGGATTAAGATGCTCCGTAATCTAGATAATATCCCTCCTGCAACACTAATCTATATATATTATAGGTAGGTAGTTTCTTGTTATACCCCCTATAACTCTATAGCCCTAGCTAAGTAGTTAACGTTTGCCTAGGGCCCTAGGTTCTTAGCTAGTTTATTAGCGACCCTCTAATTACTATAGTATTCTAATATATTTCTTGCTCTATCCTAGCGTTAGTTATATATAAAATAAAGTAGAGCTAGTTTACTAGGCTTTTTAGTAGTAGGCCTATTATATAGTATTCCTGTAGCCTATTAGCCTTAGCTAAACTTATCTTTATTTTTCCTAGTGCCCTAATTAACTAGTCTATTTCTAGGTTAACAGTTAGTAGTAGCAAGGTAGTAGCTTGTCCCTTTCTAATAACTTTTACTGCCTTTATAATTTCCTCCTTTATAGGTCTAGCTTTTACTAATTCTAATATCTAATATACCTGCTAAGTATCCTCCTTTATTTAGCTAGCTAATATATATTTTACTCCTTCTCTTTACTAATAGATTCTTTTAACGTAGGTATAGATCTTCTCTAGCCTATAGCTTGCTACCTTATTACTATTAGGCCCTCCTAGCATACTAAGCAAGACTAGCTCTTTATCTACCTAGGGTAACCCTCTAAAAAAGAAGAATCTAACTTTGCTTTTATATAGCTATTTAGATACTAGGTAGGTATTACTATATACTATAAAATTAGTATAGTAGTCTAAGAGACCTAGGAAGTTTCTAGAGACCTCTTATATATACGCATCTAGGAAGGTTTAGGTACCTATCCTTTAGGCTATATCCTAGTCCCTCTAGTGCTCCTTTATAGCTTCCTGTAGCTCCTCCTAGTCTTGCTTCTAGTAGGGTCTAAGCTTCTTTATAAATATTCTATATATAGTATTATAGAAGTCTAGTAGAATCTTTAGCTAGTCTACTTTATCTAGCCCCCTATTTTCTACCTAGTAGTTATAGTTATCTAGGAACTCTATAACCTCCCTCCCCTAGAACTAAAAGTTAGTTTTCCTAGGCCTTATAGGGACAAGGACTCTTCTTAGGGGTCTAGAGGATTCTATTTTAGTTAACCCTAGGGTAATATTACTTTTTCTAGGTATTATTCCTAGTAAAAAGGATAGGCTTAGTTAAGGTAATAGGCTTCTATAAATATTAAAGGAGGTATATAAACTAGTAATATTAATTAAAATTATTAGATAAGTTAGTATCTACTTACTTATATTACTTCCCTCCTTCCCTATCTCTTACTTTTATAGACTACCTCCTCTTCCTTAGTAGCTATATCCCTAATACCCTTCCTAAATAGTGCTAGCACTTATATTTATTTTTAGTAGATTCTTATTATATTAGTAACTTTAGCCTAGCCCTATTTTCCTACTAATAGCGCACACTATCCTATAGTCTTTACTATAGCTTTTCTATTAGTAGTAATATTCTAGGTATTCTAGTACTTCTAGTATTGCTAATGCTTCTTGTAGTTCTAATTATTCTAATAGTTCTAGTTATTCTAGTTCTAGTTATTCTAGTTCTAGTTATTCTAGTTCTAGTTATTCTAGTTCTAGTTATTCTAGTTATTCTAGTCCTAGTTGTTCTAGTTCTAGTTATTCTAGTTCTAGTTATTCTAGTGTTTCTAATATTTTCTAGTTAGCCTCTTAGTGTTATTACTCTATTCCTACTAACGCGCGTTAGCTACGTCCTAATATAGGCCTACTATTTTTACCTTAATAATATTAATTATTAACACTACCTATTTTTTAATTTTTCTCTACCTTCCTTATACTAGGAGAAATATCCTCTTAGTTATATGCTGCTAGGCCCTCCCCTTTACTAAGATAAGATAAGTTCCCCTTAGGCTTCGCTATTTAAACTATTAGGGAGAGTAACCTATTTAAACAAAGAGAAGTAGGAGGGGTAAGGTTTAATAGTAGTAATCCTATAGTAGAGGATATAGATTTAATATAGGAATATAAGAGAAAAGATAATATTATAGAGTTTAAGTAAAGTCTGTAGGAGTTATACTACTCTATCCTCTAATCCTTTATGCCTTTATACTATTTAACCTGCCTAACTTTTTAGGCTAAGCCTTGTTTTTCTCCTATACCTCCTGTGCTACAGCATAGTAGCAGAATACTTGCACCTTATAACTTTAAACCTTTCTCCTTCCTTACACACTACAACCTTCTACTTAGCATATAATACTATACTCTCTTTGTAATAAGTAAACTACTATTTATACTAGTTAACCTATTTAATAATATTAAGTAGGTAAACGTAATCTTAGGTATAGATAGTATACTGTTACGTGCTAGTCTAGTTATATATAGCTAGGTTACTAATAATTTTAATTCTACTAAGGCTTTAATTACTAGAGATCTATACTACGCTTTAGTTTAGATATATTATAACACAAACTACTAGAAGTTAATTAAGGCAATTAATAATATCTATAATAACCTAGTAACTAAAGCTAAAGAAAGAGATAGTAATAGTTAAGGCATATAAGGTTGTAGCTAGTTAGTTATTCTAGTAATAGTACCTAAGGAGAGCAAGGTAGCAAATATAGGTAGGCGTAAAGGGAAACGTGGCATAAAAGAAAAAAGTATAAAGTAAGTAAATAAGGCCCTAGTTAAAAAGATAAACCTTGTATTAGTCTAAACTATTACTAGCAAACAGGATTAGGAGTCTATTAAGGTAGAGGTAACCCTTATAAATAAGTAGTAACGTTATTAGAATTTTACAAGGAGCCTCCTAGGTATAGGGGTTAATATTATAGCCTAGATAATATTAAATATAAAGGTAGTTAGGTCTAGAGAGGCCTTTCTAGATTAGTAGGTAATTATTATTAGGTAGAAGAGGTAGTATTATAAGGCAAAGAAGCAGTTTAAATAAGTAATAATAGCCTACACAACCCTAGTAGCACACGTATTCTAGATAGATAATTTAGGTCCTAATATAATAAACTTATAACTTATCTACTCTTAGCAGGAGGGATATAACGTAGTAGACAAAATAGGGCTTACTATACTATAGTAGGAGATATTCTAGTACTATCTTATAGACGCATAAAAGAGCAGGATTAAGAGCTTTATAGAGGAGATATAGCAAAGATAGAAGCTAGATATCCTCTATAAGGAATATCTTTCTCTTAAGAAGATAATTCGCAGTATAGCCTATAGTATAGGTGCAAGGGGTGTAGGATATAGATCTATAGTAAAGGACTACTGTGGAAATTTAGATCACTAAGGTTAGGAATGATTTGGGAGATGGATTATTAGATTGTATCTACTACGATTGTACTCATATATATAGAGCTTCAGCTACCCTTACTAGAAGGTAAATAATTAGTAAACCTTCCTTACTAGAGCTCCTGCTTTTTGTTAGGCACTTGGCAGTAAGCTGGCAGTTGATTAGATAGTGGGTTATACAGGGGTATTAATTAGGATTAATTAGGATTAAGATGCTCTGTAATCTAGTTAATATCCCTCCTGTAACACACCCCCTAGGTGTAGGTAGATCTTTTGTTGTTGTGGTTGCGCTTATGGTTAGTAGGTGGTGTAGCTAATTAGAGCGTTATATATCTAAAGGGTTAAATTAGCTTACCCTTTAGATACTAACTAGCGCGCCTTCCTTATTTAGCCTGCGCTTACGCGCGTAGATATTGTCTAGACAGAGCTCTATAACTCTATCTACCTAACTATAATCTTTACTATAGCTTAAGTTATAAGATTATCTAACCCTAAAGATCTAAACTATACCTATATCCCTGCTAACCTATCTTAGTTAAAGTTAAAACCTACTACTTACGCTTACTCTACCTGCGCTACCCTTATTGCCTCCTGCGTAGCTAAAGCTATAGTTACTAAAGCTGCCGCCGCTAAAGAAGAGCGTGCTACTACTAAGCGTAAGGCTGTTATAGAGTGTACAGTAGCTAAGCGTATAGCTACTACTACTATAGCTAAGATTATAAAGCTAAGGCAAGGCGCTCCTGCTCTAGCTCCTACTACTCTAGCTCTAACTCTAGCTCCTGCTCCCCCCTAGACCCTGCCTAAGGCCCCTGCTCCTGCGCCTGCTCCCTCTCTAGCTCCTAAGGAGACCCTAAGATCCTCCTGCTATAGAGAGCCTAGTATTTGTCGTGCTAAAACTTATCTAAATTGTCTACGCTTAGCGCTCTTTAATAAGTCTAATAGTAAGTGCTATAACTCTTCTAGTAGGGGGACTTAGTACTAGTAGTGCTCCTCTAGGTATAGCTATATCCTAATATATATAATCTATATAAGAATTTTTCCTTTATAATACTTTTAGTAAGATCTTATACTAATAAACTAATAGCCCTAAGCTTGCCTAATACTCTACGCTGTCCTTCCTAGCAAGGAAGTAGGTAGGTAAGAGCTAAGACCTTCTTAAGGATAAGAAGTGAAGGGTCTTAGTGCTCCTTAAGGAGAGCAAGGCTAAATAGCAGGAGCTAGTAAAAGCTACTGCTACTGCCGCTAAGCTTGCGCGTAAGGCTGCTTCTGCAGCTAAGGGCGCCTAGAGCTCCTTATTAGAAGATAAGGACTCTAGCTCCTCTAAGGTTCCCCCTATAGATCCTAGGATAGGGTAACCTAGGCGGCCCCCTATAGACTCTAAGGCACGCTTTGCGCGCGTGATAGAGCTCCTTAGGGAAGCTACCTAGTTAATAATAGAGAGGTAGGCTATAGTTAGTTATTTTTATATTATATTAATAGATCTTATATACTACCTTACTTTAATTAACGCTATATAATATATACTCTACTATTGTGTAACTTTAGGTGCTCCCTAAACCTTATAAATTGTTATGTAGTTAGGTTTTTAGTAAGCCTATTAGCTAGCATATTACTAGTAGGTAGGTAGGTAATATAGAAAGATCCCTTTACATACTCTTGCCTAAGCCATATGTTTTAAATATCTACATAGCGTAGCTTAGTGGTGATCCTTTTGTTATTACCTACTACTAACCTAATAGTTTATTAATTATTACAATTAATTATCTAGGTAGTATCTAAAGTAAGGTGTATTTTAGTTAAAAAGTGTTTTAACACTATTGCTTCTTTGCTTACTTGCTTAAGCGCAAGGAGCTCTACCTTAGTAGTTAAAGTAGTGATAGTTAATTGTTAAGCTGCCTTCTAAATAATAGGTCCTCTAAAGAGCGTAATTAGGTATCTATGTGATAATTGCTAAGTATTAATATTATTAGCAAATAACGCATTACTACATATTATAAGCTTATTAGGATCCCTATTCCTATATTAGATTAATTAGTATTAAGTTTAGTATAGATAGACGATCACTTAATTAACCGCATTAAAGTGTTGTTTAGATAGGTTAGTAAGGTATTAGGAGAGCTAGGAGGCTGCATAGGTAATATTAGGGCGCACTATAATTAAGGTGTAAAGGATTAATCTAACGCGCTCCTAATAGTCCTTGATCTCCTTTTTAGTGGCTTCTCTGGTGCTCTTTTTAATGTCTTTACTTAATAGTAGTGTAGCAGGGAATTTTCCTATCTCTGCTAGATTAAATTTCTTTGCAATCTTGTTAATATATTTATTATAAATAAGCGTTATTATCTGTCTCTTTCTATCCTAGATTACTCTTACCCCTAGAAACTAGCTTATAGGTCCCTTCTCTTCTATAGTATATCTTTGCTTTAGAGCTTAGATAACTTTATAAGCTTAGCTTGCGTAGTTTTAGTGATAGAGCGATAGGATATCGTCTACATAGAATATTAACAAGATACTACAATCTCTATTAAAGAATAGGCATAGCTCCTCTTTAGAAGCAATAAGCTTATTTTCTTAGAGTGTAGTTAAGAGCTTGTTATACTATAATAATAGTAAGTCTTTTAATCTATATAGAGCTCGTTTAAGCTTAACACACTTCCTAGGTATTTAATATCCTTTAGGTAGCTTGTAGATAACTATAGGGTGTTAATCCCTTAAGGCGTTAAGGAAAGCTCTAACAACGTTATATTAATATATCTTAAGGTTAAACTTAGCTCTAATAGCTATTGTAGTCCTAAAGGTTCAAGCTACTAGGGTAGCTGCGTAGGTTAAATGAATTAAGTTAGTAAGCTATAGATCTCCTCTTACTACTATCCTTGCTTTGCACTTGATTAGGTAACTATCCTAATTAAGCTTGTATGTAAACACCTATTTAAGTAGGAGTAGATGCTCTCCTTTAGTTAGCCTATTAATCTCCTCCTAGGTACTAGCTTTTAGTAGAGTATTAATTTCTTTATATACTACGTCTCTAAATTGCTGTCCTATTTAGTGGTTATAGAGATCCTTCTATTATTTTAGCTCCTTTTGTAGAGCGTCCTAGTGCGTATTTCTTTTAGGGTTTTTAGGGGATTTGCTCCCTATTACTACTACAATTATAGCGTAGATTATAGCGTTTAGTTTAGGATATACTAAAAGATTATACAAGGGATTTCTAATTAGATCTATATCTAATAGATCTATTACTATATATATCCCTATACTTATAGAGCCTCCTAGTAGTTTATTAGGGTCCTGTCCCTAAGCTTGCTTACTAACATGCGTTAGTGGCAGTCCTTTAACTTGTAGTTTTCTACTTCTTCTAGGAGCTCTAGGTGCCGCTTATAAGGGATCTACAGGAGATATAGAATCTAGTCCTAAAGCAGGTAGGTAGGAGCTCTACTTACTACCCCTATAAGAGCTAGATAGGGTGCCCTTACCTATCTTTGTGCTCTTATAGAGTGACCTACTAATAGCACTCTCCCCTCTAGGTCTTTCCTAGGAGCTACCTATTGTAGTATTAAAGTAAGTTAGATTACTACTATCTTAGGTAGTAAGACCCTAATCTATAACCTATATAGATCCTTTATCTCCTATACTAAAGTTTAGTTCTAGTGTTAGTTTAGGAGTTTAGAGCCCTATTAGCTTAGGGGACTTTATATAGATCCTTTGTGCTAAGCTAGCTATACTTAGTACCTACGCTAGAGGTGTCTACTTAGGGGGTTATAAATTACTAGGCTAGCTAGCCTAATTATCTACCTCCTCTAGCTCTACTCTACCCCCTAGCTCCTACGCTAGGTTTAGTCCTCTTTGTATACTAGACTCCTTATATTACTCTACTACAATATAAAGCTAATTAAAGATATTAAGCTCTTTATATGCTTTTCCTATATCGCGGATCTTATCTTTACTAATAATATTAACTATCTTTTAAGCCTCTAACTATTAAAGCTACTCTAGATCTTTCTCTTTATAGAAAAGATCCTTATTAAAGGTAACGTTCTATATTATAATAATCTAATTAAGCAAGGGGATCTATATCCTATATATATTAGATGCTCTATATCCTACTAGATATCTAATATAACCCTAAGGGTTTACCTTAAAAACCCTCTTGTAACGCCTAGCTACTTAATCTCTATTAAGGGGGTAAGCTTAACAGCCATAGGCGTATATTCCGCTCTAATTAGGGTAGAGATTAGTAGTTGCCTCCCTTATCTACTCTAGTTACTACCACCTAAAGTATCTAGTAAACTAACAATCTAGCACTTTATTAGGTAATATTATATTATAAGCATAGGATAGGCTTATATTATAGAGCTAAGTCGCTACTTTAATAATTTTAGGCTAGAGCTTTGTTAGTAGGTTAGCACTAATCCTTATTTTAATTAATTTTATTATAATCTTCTACCCTACTCTTTCTACTTCTCTATTAGGTTTATAGGTATATACAGGTAAGCTCTTAATTTTAATACTATTATTAGCTACCTAGATCTAAAAGCAAGATTTACCACGCTAAGGGAGCGTTGCAACGTTGTTGTCTTGCATAATCTTAACTATACTAAGCTTATATTAGTTAAGTATTAAGCTCTTAAAATTTTTAAATACCTGTATAATCTTATTAAGGTTTTTAGCTTGCAGTAGATAGGTATAAAGCTTTCCTAAGTAGTTACACTTTAATACCAAGATCTATTGCTTGTAAGCTATACCTATTAGTATGTTAAATAGATCCTATAATACCTAGTAGTATAGATATAGTAATCTTTCCCTTAGTTATCTTAATATAACCTATTAGGCATGTGTAATAGCGTAGTGCTTATATTTGCTCCTAGGAGTTCCTTTAATCCTAATATTTATTGCTAACTTAACTAGAGCTTTAAGCGCCTTAGGTCCTAAATAGCCTAATTATTAGTGCTAAAGCTCCTTACTGTCGTGTCTTAGGTAAGTCGTCTAGGATTATTAGGGTTATTTAGGCACTATGCTTTAGATTATTTAATAAGGGGTAGAGGGCTTATATTCTAGGAAAGTTAAGTTAAACTTGCGTAGTAACTTAGCTAATACAACGCTTTTTCCTAATAATCTAAACTATAAGGTAGCATCTAGCCTAAGGAACTAAACTCCTGCTTTAAGCAATTAAGCTTCTAATATAATATTCACATAAAAACCTTCTACTAACACTACGTTAGTAAGCACCAAGTCTTCTATTTTTGGACCTCTTAGTCTATTAAGAGTATTAGGGATTACTCTAGTCCCTCTACCTAAGATTAGAAAATCTTAAGTTCCTGCTTTAACTATCTTATATTTAACTAATCTAAACAAGCTTTCTTCTAGGTAGCTTATATTATTAACTAGGTGCACTGCACCCCTATTGTTAAAGATAGTGCTCTTTAATAGAGCGTAAGCTTTAAAGTCTATAGTTAAATAGATCCTGTTTGTTTTCTCCGCTATTAATATAGGGTTAATTAGTGCCGCCTAGATACTACCTAGATAGGTAATCACGCTTGCCTTACTACCATAATCTTGATTAATAGGATAGGACTTAATTAGAGTTTTTCTTAACTCTTTAAATTTTAGATTCCTATTAATCTTTTTCTTAATCTCTAATTGTTAAGTGGTAGTAAGCTTGTTACCTGTATTAGTCTAAGCTTTAATAACGTTTTTGCATTTAGGAGGTTTCTATAGGTAAGATCTACTGCATAGGTATAAAGACTCCTTCTTAGGTTAGTTAGAAGGTGGAGCTCCTATTATTGCAAACACTCTAGGACCCTTAGAGCTTAATCTTATGTTATTCTCTTAGAGCAGTAATAAATAGATCTTGGTAACCTGTGGGAGGTTGTAAGTTGGCTCTCCTATTACTAACTTTTTAATAATCCTTTGAAATATAGTTTAACCCTAATCTAGTAAGATCCTAGTAGATAGAGCTTTAAGATAATCCTGTACTGCGAGCTATCCTTTAATATTAGGAACGTTATATACCTTAGCTTGCGTATATAGGATTGTCTACTCCTTCTACTAGCAATTAGCGTCTTAGCTACTTATTCTTGCCTTAGCAAGATAAGCTTTATACTGCGATCTCGCTAGTATTGCAGCGCTTAAGTTAGTTAGCGCTAGGTTATTGCAGAGCACTTAGATAAGTGCTTAGAGGGTTACTCTTCCTTAATTAACAAGCTCTATATAGGCTAGGGTAAGGATCCCTTAATCTACTGTGTTGTTAACCTATATAAAGAGGTTCTAGATTGCTAATAACTTTAATACCTAATCTAATAAGCAGGCTTAGTACTAAGCTATTTAGAGCTTGTACTGCTCGCTTGTTATGTTAGATAGCGCGATATCTATTGGCATGTTAGGCTTAATAGGTTTATTTTTAAAGTAGTTTTTAGTATCTAGAGCCTTAGGGTCTACCTCTGCCTAGATCCCTTTAGTTAGGGCATGGTATCTGAATTGAATGTACTAGGTAGGCCAGTTGGTTAATATAGTGAGTAGGATATCCCCCTTTAGGATTTAGTCGCTTATAGTAGAAGAGTAATAAGTAAGCTTTTGCTTAAGAAATAGTATAAAGAGTAAAGCTTTCTAGCTTAGTGTCCAAGTTAAACAATACGCTTAAATGGATAGGACGATCTTTAATAAGGTAAAGCGCGAACTAGGCTTATAACTGTGGAAATTTAGATCACTAAGGTTAGGAATAATTTAGGAGATGGATTATTAGATTGTATCTACTACAATCGTACTTATATATATAGAGCTTCAGCTACCCTTACTAGAAGGTAAATAATTAGTAAACCTTCCTTACTAGAGCTCCTGCTTTTTGTTGGGCACTTGGCAGTAAGCTGGCAGTCGATCAGATAGTGGGTCATACAGGGGTATTGATCGGGATTAATCGGGATCAAGATGCTCCGTGATCCAGTTAATATCCCTCCTGCAACAACTACCTTTTTAAGGTTGTATGCGCGTCTAATAATAGTTATATACCTAATAAGAGAGATAACCTAGAACTATATAAGCTATTTAGGGGTTTACTAGATTAGGGTAAGAAGTAGAATACTATAAAGAAACGCTTTAGTATAGTTAGGATCTTTAGGCTTCTTCTAAAGAGTATTAGAGCAAATATCTAGTTTAAATAGGTAACCTAGACACAAGTCACGTAGTAGTTAGAGATAGTAGTAGAGTATAATAAGGATATAATATCCCTAGCGCAACGTATTAAGCCACTTTTTATAGTATTTATTAAGGAGCGTCTACTACTATAAGAGTTTCTCTTCTTAGAGTAGGTTAATTAGTATCTAGGGGAGCAACTACTACTAATACTTAATAGGTATATATATATTAAGATAATTTACTCTAAAGCTAATAGTTATATAGTTGCTAGGGCACCCCCCTAGCAATAAGGAGAGTAGAGGAGGTGCAAGTTAACAAAGACAAGGCCCTTAAATTAACTATTAAGGGGGCGTTTAGGGCTAAGACTGCCTTAGAGATAGGTACTACGTATAGTAGTATTACTATCCTATAGTTAAGTATATAGATAGTAGTTATTATTAACACATATAATTAGTTATGTAAGTGTAGGTATAGTAAGGTATAGGAGGGGGATATTTTAGTAAGGGCAATAGGGTGTATTTACAACGTAGCTACTAACCCTATTACCCTTAAGTAAACCCTCTATCTGTATTAAGACCTCTATATTACTCTATTAGTAATAAAAATAATTTTAATAAATACTGCACCCTTAAATAATAGTCTATATAAGAAGAATTCTTTACTAAAGGCAGGACTTTTATAAGGAAATTAGTAGTAGGGGTTGCAGGAGATAGGTTTTAGGTCTAGGTTTGTAGGAAACAGGTTTTAGGTGGTAGGGGTCGCAGGAAATAGGTTTTAGGTCTAGGTTTGCAGGAAACAGGTTTTAGGCAGGGGTCGCAGGAAACGGGTTTTAGGTCTAGCTTTGCAGGAAACAGGTTTTGGGTTTTAATTTTCCTCGCATAGTTATTTCCTGCCACACGCTAGTAACGCACAGTCCTCTTTAGAGTTATTTCCTAGTAGGAAATAACTTTCCTATAATATATAGGGATAAAATAAATATTACTAATAGGTTATAAGTGTAGGAAACTATAGTACTAATAGCTATTATTTAGGTTTCCCTAGTTTTAATAGCTAAGTTTATATCTAGGTTTTACTATTCCTAGCTAAGCTACCTTTTACTATCTAGCGTACTTTTACTATCTAGCGTACTTTTACTATCTAGCGTACTTTTACTAGTTTTGCTGCTAAAGTTTATTTAAAAGTTTTAATATTCCTTACTAAGGTAGCTAGCGCTGTCTAGCGTCCTAACGCACAAGCTGATTTTTTGGCACTTTAATAGCGAAATTTCGCAAACTAATACACTTAGTATAGGTATTATATTAGAGTTCTAAGCCTAATATTTGTTTAGTTTTTAGATCTAATATATTAGCCTTTTTATAATATTATGTTACGCTTAACTATTCTAAATATCTAGCGTATCTATCTCTATTACTATTATAGTATATTTAGAAGAAGATACTAAAATATTATAGACGAGCCTTAAGGGAGAATAAATAAGTATTAATAGTAGTAGTTAGTATCTTAAAAGAGAGGTAAGCCTTTAACGCCTTTTTATAGGTGTGTAGCCTGTTTACTTAGTAGTATTGTTAGTCTCTACCTATCCTTTATTAGACCTATGCTTAGGCATAAGCCTAAGCCCTTTATAGTACTACCTTTACTAGCAAAGTTAGTTTAAAAGTTTTAATATTTCTTACTTTGCTAACTTTTGCTATCTAGCGACTTAACACACAAGCTAATCTTTTAGTACTTTTAAGATATTAAAAGTTTGCAAACTAATATTTTTAGGATTTCTATATTATAGTAGAAGCACTAAAGCATATACAATTAGTTAAATAGGTATACTCTAGCCTAGAGGTAACATATTACGTAGGAAGCTAGCCTCTCGCATAGAAGGTTGAAGTAGAATAGGTTCTCCTAAGCGCGGTAGAACCTATTAGAACTAGTATAGGGCAGGTAGTATAGGGGGATAATCTCCTAACCTTAAGTTCGTGGGTTTAATATATTACATAGAGAACAAGTTTTAGGCTTAGGTGTTATAGCGAATAGGTTCTAGATATTATACAAAATAGCTTTTTATAGTTATGTAGTTTCAATTCTTATCCCACCGTTATTTCTAATAAGGCGCTAGTCTTGCATAGTTATCTTGAGGTTTATTTGCTACTAAGAAATAACCTTACTATATAAACTAATACTATTAAACTAACATAGAGAGTAACCTATTCAAACAAGGAGAAGGAGGAGTGGCAGGACTTGGAAGAAGATATCTTATCGTAAAGGACATAATTTAAGGGTTGGATTAAGAAGACAAAATCTTATGAATAAGTTATAATACAGTGTCAAGAGGTGTCCTGTTCTACCCTTCAATCCTTTGCTCCTTTCTACCTCTAACCCTGCCCATTTAGTCCAAGCTTTGTTTTTAATTATTAACCCTGTCCCACAGCACACTATTTTAGTTTATTAAGTTGAATTGAGACTCGGAATTCTGCCTTAGACAAAGCTATCCCATACAGGAAGGCCTTAAAACAGATTTTCGCGCCACGTAAATTCTGGTAGGAAAATTCATAAACTAGCTGTCCTGATTCCTTTCCTTTTTTGCCAACAGTGTGCCAAGTTGTTCCTTGGTCAAATGAATTCATCCATCCCACTGAAATCTCCTTGCCAAACGTACTAAAGACATCTATCCGTCCAAGGAATGTCTTGGCGACTTGTATACAGTATGCAGGGGAGTATGATGGCGTTCCTTTGGACACTGTGGTTAACAACGCCTTATAGTCTTGGTGAACGCAGCGGACGCTTGCTAAGTCCGTGTTTACGTTGCCTTTTCCATCTGTGTCTTCGCAGTAGTAGTCTGTTGCACAGCGGGCTTCGGCTACCACAATTTGGTCGAATTGAGCGTCCTGGCAAATAACCCGAAAGGTTTCGGGTCCATTGCACGTAGACCCGCCATCGTCGAAGACGTGTCCTGCAGCGCGGCAGATTGTGACGAAATCCGGAATGTATGAATCCAAATAGCGCTTTTGAAGTTGAGTATGAGATTTTTTGGTCGTTTCCAATTGATAATGAGCGATAGGTTGATCATTAGGGATTGATATGGCGGTAGAGAAGTGGAAGAAAGTTACAAAGATAAGGACAAGTTTGGACTTCATCTTGCGTGAACTAGATGATAAACAATAGTAATAGGGTGTTTTTGCTTTAAATAACTTAAGAAGTAAATTTAGATTTGTTCTTATAAACCTAAGTAATACTATAGTAATATTTATATATCTAGACGTACATAGCTTACTTTTAGCCTATGCTAAGCTTACTACGCACTAATAGAACTTATAAAGTATAATAAGGTAATTCTTCTACTACTTAGAGTATACTAAGCACTAATTCTACTACTTAGAGTATACTAAGCACTAATTCTACTAGTTAGAGTAGAGGAAGCACTAATTCTACTAGTTAGAGTCTACTAAGCACTAATTCTACTAGTTAGAGTAGAGGAAGCACTAACAAAAGCTTTATATTACGCTAAGGACTTATCTTACTAATTAGGTGTTGCAGGAGGGATAACAACTAGATCACGGAGCATCTTGATCCGATTAATCCTAATTAATCCTAGTTAATCCTAATTAATACCCCTATATAACCCACTATCTAATTAACTGCTAGCTTACTACTAAGTGCCTAACAAAAGCAGGAGCTCTAGTAAGGAAGGTTTACTAATTATACACCTTCTAGTAAGGGTAGCTAAAGCTCTATATATATAAGTCTAATTGTAGTAGATATAATCTAATAATCTATCTCCTAAATTATTCCTAACCTTAGTAATCTAAATTTTAACAGTTATAAGCCTAGCTTGCGCTTTACTAACTTATTAAGGATTGTCCTATCTATTTAAGCGTACTACTTAACTTGGACACTAAGCTAGCAAGCTTAATCTTTCTACACTATTTCTTAAGCAGAAGCTTACTTATTACCCTTCTACTATAAGCAATTAAATGCTAAAGGGGGATATCCTGCTTACTAGATTAACTAATTAGCCTACCTAGTACATTTAATTTAGATACCATGCCCTAACTAAAGGGATCTAGGTAGAGGTAGACCCTAATACTCTAGATGCTAAAAACCACTTTAAGAATAGACCTATTAAGCCTAGTATGCCTATAGGTATTATAGTATCTAATATAACAAGCAAGTAGTATAAGCTCTAAATAGTCTAGTACTAACCTTACTTATTAGATTAGGTATTAAAGGTATTAGTAATCTAGAATCTTTTTACATAGGTTAATAATATAGTAGATTAAGAGTAGGCTAGTAAATCTAGGTTAGTGTACACTAGCTATGGTACTAGGTTAGGTTTAGGTCGCACGGGCCATGGGCTTGGGTTAGGTTTAGGTCGCTTGGACCTAGTGGTTAGGTTAGGTTTAGGTCGCTTGGACCTAGTAGTTAGGTTAGGTTTAGGTCGCTTGGACCTAGTTGTTAGGTTAGGTTTAGGTCACTTGGACCTAGTGCTTAGGTTAGGTTTAGGTCGCATAGACCTAGTGCTTAACTAGGGTCTTATATAAGCAGTAACCCTACCTAAGCCTATAGCCTGTGCGACCTAAACCTAACCTAAGCCTATGGCCCGTGCGGAAATTTGTGGTTAGGTTTGGGTTAGGTTTGGGGTCTAATATAAGCTAACCTAACCCTAACCTAACCTATACCTATTTACTACCCTAATTAAGAGATCCTTACCCTAGCCTATATAGGGCTTATTAATTAAGGATAAGTAACCCTTTAAGCACTAATCTAAGTGCTCTATAATAACCTAGCGCTAACTAAATTAAGCGCTGCAATACTAGCAAGATTGCAGTATAAGGATTACCTTACTAAGGTAATAATAAGTAGGCAAGACGCTAATTATTAGTAGAAGGAGTAGGTAATCCTATACGCGTAAGCTAAGGTATATAATATCCCTAATATTAAAGGATAGCTTATAGTATAGGACTATCTTAAAGCTCTATCTACTAGGGTCTTACTAGATTAGGGTTAAACTATATTTACAAGGAAGATTAAAAAGTTAGTAATAGGAGAGCTAACTTATAACCTTCTATAGGTTACTAAGATCTACTTAGTACTGCTCTAAGAGAATAATATAAGATTAAGCTCTAAAGGTCCTAGAGTGTTTATAATAATAGGAGCTCTACCTTCTAATAATTAACCTAAAAAGGAGCTAGGATTATAGCTATGTAGTAGATTATACTAATAGGGACCTACCTGTTGTAAACACGTTATTAATGCTTAGACTAATATAGGTGATATGCTTACTACTGCTTACTACTACTTAATAATTAGAGATTAAGAAAAGGATTACTAGGAATTAAAGGTTTAAGAACCTTAGAAAGACTCTAAACAAGTCTTATCCTAGCGATTAAGATTATAGTAGTAAGGCAAAAGATATAAACGTAATTACCTATCTAGGTAGTATCTAGGCAGCACTAATTAACCCTATGTTAATAGTGGAGAAAACAAACAGGATCTATTTAACTATAGATTTTAAAGCTTATGCTCTATTAAAGAGTAGTATCTTTAATAATAGGGGTGTAATACACCTAGTTAATAATATAAGCTACCTAGAAGAAAGCTTGTTTAAAATTAGTTAAATATAAGATAGTTAAAGTAGGAACTTAAGCTTTTCTAATCTTAGGTAGAGGGACTAGAGTAATCCCTACATATTGTAGGAAAGTTATTTCCTGCTAGGAAACAACTCTAAAGAGGACTATGCGCTACTAGCGTCTTGCAGGAAATAACTGTACAAGGAAAATTAAAACCTAAAACCTATTTCCTGTAACCCCTACCACCTAAAACCTGTTTCCTACGACCCCTGCCTAAAACCTGTTTCCTGCAAACCTAGACCTAAAACCTATTTCCTGCAAACCTAGACCTAAAACCTATTTCCTGCAAACCTAGACCTAAAACCTGTTTCCTGCGACCCCTGCCTAAAACCTGTTTCCTACAAACCTAGACCTAAAACCTATTTCCTGCGACCCCTACTACCTAAAACCTATTTCCTGCAAACCTAGACCTAAAACCTATCTCCTGCAACCCCTACCACCTATTTCCTTATAAAAGTCCTGCCTTTAGTAAAGAATTCTTCTTATATAGACTATTATTTAAGGGTGCAGTATTTATTAAAATTATTTTTATTACTAATAGAGTAATATAGAGGTCTTAATATAGATAGAGGGTTTACTTAAGGGTAATAGGGTTAGTAGCTACGTTGTAAATACACCCTATTGCCCTTACTAAAATATCCCCCTCCTATACCTTACTATACCTGCACTTACATAACTAATTATATGTGTTAATAATAACTACTATCTATATACTTAACTATAGGATAGTAATACTACTATACGTAGTACCTATCTCTAAGGCAGTCTTAGCCCTAAACGCCCCCTTAATAGTTAATTTAAGGGCCTTGTCTTTGTTAACTTGCACCTCCTCTACTCTCCTTATTGCTAGGGGGGTGCCCTAGCAACTATATAACTATTAGCTTTAGAGTAAATTATCTTAATATATATATACCTATTAAGTATTAGTAGTAGTTGCTCCCCTAGATACTAATTAACCTACTCTAAGAAGAGAAACTCTTATAGTAGTAGACGCTCCTTAATAAATACTATAAAAAGTGGCTTAATACGTTGCGCTAGGGATATTATATCCTTATTATACTCTACTACTATCTCTAACTACTACGTGACTTGTGTCTAGGTTACCTATTTAAACTAGATATTTGCTCTAATACTCTTTAGAAGAAGCCTAAAGATCCTAACTATACTAAAGCGTTTCTTTATAGTATTCTACTTCTTACCTTAATCTAGTAAACCCCTAAATAGCTTATATAGTTCTAGGTTATCTCTCTTATTAGGTATATAACTATTATTAGACACGTATATAACCTTAAAGAGGTAGTCCTTTACTATAGATTTATATTCTACACCCCTTATAACTATACTATAGGCTATACTATAAATTATCTTCTTAAGAGAAAGATATTCCTTATAGAGGATATCTAGCTTCTATCTTTGCTATATCTCCTCTATAAAGCTCTTAATCCTACTCTTTTGTGCGTCTATAAGATAGTACTAGAATATCTCCTACTATAGCATAGTAAGCCCTATTTTATCTACTATATTATATCCCTTCTACTAAGAGTAGATAAGTTATAAGTTTATTAGATTAGGACCTAAATTGTCTATCTAGAATATGTGTGCTACTAGGGTTATGTAGGCTATTATTACTTATTTAAACTACTTCTTTGCCTTATAATACTACCTCTTCTACCTAATAATAATTACCTACTAATCTAGAAAGGCCTCTCTAGACCTAACTACCTCTATATTTAATATTATCTAGGCCACAATATTAACCCCTATACCTAGGAGGCTCCTTGCAAAATTCTAATAATGTTACTACTTATTTATAAGGGTTACCTCTACCTTTATAGACTCCTAATCCTATTTGCTAGCAATAGTTTAGACTAATATAAGGTTTATCTTTTTAACTAGGGCCTTATTTACTTGCTTTATGCTTTTTTCTTTTATGCTACGTTTCCCTTTACGCCTACCTATATTTACTACCTCACTCTCTTTAGGTACTATTACTAGAATAACTAACTAGCTATAACCCTATATACCTAAGGATATTGGTTTACGAACTTTTGCTGTTAAAGTACCAAAAAATTGGCTTGTGCGTTAGGACGCTAGATAGCAAAAGCTAGCTTAGCAAGGAATATTAAAACTTTTGCACGAACTTTGCCACTAAAACTAGCAAAAGGACGCTAGATAGCAAAAGTACGCTAGATAGCAAAAGCTAGCTTAGTAAGGAATATTAAAACTTTTAAATAAACTTTGCTACTAAAACTAGTAAAAGTACGCTAGATAGCAAAAGTACGCTAGATAGTAAAAGCTAGCTTAGCAAGGAATACTAAAACCTAGACATAAACTTAGTTATTAAAACTAGGGAAAGCTATATAGTAGCTATTAATACTATAGTTTCCTATACTTATAGTAATTTAGTAACGTCTATTTAATCCCTTAAGTAGCTAGAAATTATAGAAGAGGCGTAAAATTATAGACATGCAAACAATATAATAGTGTTAATAAGGGATAATAGTAGTATAGTAAGTGCTAGCAACTATAATAGGTAAAGCTAGTAATTATAGGGATCCTTAGAAATTTTCTACCTATACCACGCCTAAAATACTAGGTATAAGAGGACTAATAACCTACTAGGCATTTCTACGCTCTAAGGTAACCTAGAATAGACTAGTTAGCTATAGGGCATTTGCTACTTGCGCTATTATATTAGGTAAACTAGGGACTTTCTAGCTAAGTAATTTCCTGCTATTAGCTAGCTAAGCTTACTTTACTATAAAATTAAGTATTAGTTACATAGAATAGCATAGTTTACTAATAGGTGCTTTGCTATATCCCTATATTATATTAATAGCTAGAAGGCTACTAACTAAGAGTTAGGAACGTCTATATTATCTAATACTACCTTAAAGTTTCTCTACGTGTCTACTATAGGTAGAAGCAAATCTAGCAAGTTATACTCTCTAAGTTCTCTACTATCTACTATTTCTAACAATAGCTCCCCTAGTAGCTATTCTTCTTATAGATAGCTTAGCAATAATAGTTTAATTACCTTAGCTATGTCTTTAACCCTCTTGTTATATTACATAATTATTTTAATCTATTCTTGTAAGACCTATAGGGGTCTTCTTTCTATAAAAGAGTTTAGTACGCTACCTCTTAGTAAAAGGGCAAAAATCCTAACACTAAACCTATCCTTTAACATTTTCTATTATTTACTATATTCTAGGTACTAGGACTAGGCTTAATAGCTTATTAGATTATCCTGCACTAATATAGTATTGCTATTCTTGTCCTAATAGACCTTACTAAATAACTGCTCTCTTGCTACTATAGCAAGGCCCCTCCCTTGCTAACCTATTAACTTTACTCTCTACTACAAGAGGCCTTCTAAACATTTATACTCCTTATATAGTGCTACTATTACCTACTAGTGCTATATATCTCCTAAGATATTAGCTATTTTACTCTACTTTACTATAGCTAATAGCTAATAAAAGCTTGCAACCTTAATTCCTATAAGTGTAAGGCTTATTCCCTACCCTACGCTATATATCTAGGTAAGCTAGGTTACTAGCATACTTTTATTACCTATAGCATATTCTATTATACTAGTATCTATTAGTGTTATGGACTGGCCTTAAGGGAGAATGCAATAAGCGTTGATAATAGTATTTAGTATCTTAAAGGAGAGGTAAGCCCTTAGCGCCTTTTTATAGGTGTGCAATATGTTTGCTTAGTAGTGGTGTTAGACTTAGTCTGTCTTATGTTAGACCTAGGCTTAGGCATAAGCCTAAGCCCTTTATATACCCCTAACCTTCCCTATAAACTATTATAAAATTGTCTTTCTAGGGGTCTAGGGTTATATCTTTGTACCCTATAATCTATTTTAGGCTTTGTTTCTATATATTCTTAGGTTTTGTTATTATATCTTTGTGTTCCTTCCTAATTTATAACAGGCCTGTATATTAAGTAGTACGCGCGCGTAGCGTCTATACGCTTATTTTAGCACCCTACTATAAAAGTTCTAATATAGCTATCCTACCCTACTATAAATTTCCTAAACTTACTTTGTTATATAATAGATTTTCCCTACTAATTAGCCCTTTCTCTAATCTTTTTCTATTAATCCTGCCTATCTAGTTCCTATTATATCTTTATCTATAGCTACTAGTGCTAGTAGTAGGGATCTACTATAAGGTAGTTAGACCCCGTGCTAGGCCTACTAAGATAAGGTGCGTACTTCTAGTGTTCTCCCTATATTTCCTGCACTAACTTTTGCTTAGCACACGCCTCCCTAAACATAGCTACTTAGTAGCTTTATTATTTCTAGTAACTTAGATAATAAGGAGTATAATAGTAGCTTTGTAAAGCTGCTTCCCTATAATTAGTATATTAACTAGCTTTATCTCTTTAGCAAGTGTGACTATTAGGAAGGTAGTAGTAAGTTCCCCTTAATTTTTATTTTCTCTATAGTAAGTTCTAACTATATCTAGGGCACTTGTATAAGTCCTACTATTATAGCCACAAGACCTATACTTAATTAGAAGCTATCCTTACTAATAATCCTAATATTCGCTAAGCCCTTTATAACTAGCTTTAGTTTTATTATAGTTACTAGGAGGATCGCCTCTATATTACAAAGAAGGGGACCCTTAGCACCTTTATAGGGAAACCTACTAAAGGCACCTATTACTAGTTTATACTATAGTTCTAGTAGCTCTACTATTATTTTAAGGATCTTATATTAAGGGCTTAAACTAATAACACTATTACTCTGCTTGCCCCTACTACCTACTTACGCGCCTATAATTAGTATTAGCTTAGTGTTATTATTCTATCTACTACTAGTACTCTAGCATTTCTACTTTAGTCTACTATTACGCCTTTATATAGTAGTTATAGCAACAATAACGTTATATAGCTTGCTACTACTACTAGTGTTACCTTCTAACGTATTAACTAGCGTATAAACAAGACCTAGGCCTAAACTAACCTTTATATTAATAAGCTTAAGAGCGCTACTAAGCGCACTACCTATAGTATTAAGACCCTTATTATTAGTATTAATTTTCCCTTATTCCTTTTGTATCTATTCTAATATTTGCTTCCTTTAGGCCTAGGGTGCTACGCGTTAGCAAGCTATTAAAGCACTACCCTCCTCCTGCCGCCGCTACTGCCGCCGCTTATACTTATTAACTAAGTCTTCCCCTACCTATAACGCGCGTAAGCGTTACTACTATTACTAAGAGATGTAGAGGCGTTAGAATAATATAAATAATAGTTTAGGGGGGGCTAAAGGGGGGTTAGTTATAGATAGTAATAGTATAGACACTACTACCTAATTGTTAGCTATATTATAAAACTTTAGTAGTAGGGCACTTGCTTAGAGTGTTATTAGGATAAATAAAAAGATATCTCTAATACCTTTCTACTTCTTAATTATAACAAAGGTCTAAGTTATTATTCTAGTTTCCTTTTGCCCTTACTTCCTAGTTTTTATATATATTAGGCTATTATTATATATAGTATCCCTATACTATTCCTTAAACCTATCTAGAGCCTTAGTATTCTACACTACCTCTAGTAGGTGCTATATTAGATTAATATACCCCTTCTATTTTACTAGGACTTAATGCTTTCCTTTTCCTCTTATATTCTTTATATAAAGGATCTCTTCTACTTCCTATTTATCTAGCGTTATATCTTTATTTTCTAGAGTAACTATTAGACCTAGTTATAAGTCCTAAAGCCTCTAGCTTAGTAGTAGGTTATTAGTAGCTCTCTCTAGCAGATCTACATGCATAGTCTTATACAAGTTCCCTAGTAAATCTAATACTACTATAAGTAGAGTAGGGACTTCTATTACTCTATACTTTACCTATAGCTAGTTAAACTTTTTACTTAGTTAGTTTATCTTTATATTACGCATTGTAAACTAAACTATATTACCTTTTAGGAACTTTTTAGCTAGGCATTAGGACTAGTTTATTACTTCCTATTATTATTACTATTAGAATACAATAGTAGCTTGCGCTAGCTCTACACCCCTCTATAGGTGCGACAAGAACGCTATAGCCTCTCTATAAGGATTTATAGGCTTTACTAGTAGTAATATTATCTTTTATAGCGTATCTATAGTATACCTATTTAAAAGTAGATTTAGGCTAATACTAGTTATACTAGAGTCCCTATTATTAAGTGCAAGTTAGCAGGCTAGTAGGTAGTTAGGCTAGTTAGTCTGCTTAAAGCATACTATTATACGTAGCACCACCTGCACCTCTTAGTTTACCCGCTCTGTCCCGCTGTCTATCTAGGGGTGATATGTAGTAGATAGTAACTAGTTTATCTTTATTATTTAGCACAACATTATCTAGAAGGATCCTAACTAGTTAAAGCCTTAGTTAGTAATAATAGAGGATAGGAAGCCCTAGAACTGCTACTAGTTGTCCTAGAAGATCCTTGCACAATAATTAGCTACTATAGAGACTGTTACTTTAAGCTAAATATATTTAGACAATCTATTAGTAATAACTAATAGGAACTAAGGTTTGCTATTATCTTTTGCAGGTAGGTTAACTATAAAATCTATAGATATTTAGGACTAGTATTATAACGCAACTAGTATAGGTTATAATAGACCCTATTAGCGCTTCTAGGAGATATAAGCACTATAATAATAGTAGTTCTAAATATACTACGTAATGTCTCCTAATATTCTATCCTAATAATAGTCGCGGCGTAGTATTTAAAATATTATGTTCTTTCCTAGATATTCTACTAAACCTAATTTATATGCTTACTATATAATAGTAGTTATAAGGGGTTCCTATATTAGTAACTAAATAACGCCCCTCTAAAGCAAAGTGCTGTGTGCGCTAATTATATAGTCCCTAATCTATTACTTTATATTAGCAGAAACTAGGAAAGACCTAGCGCCTTTCTAAACTGTATTAAGACGCACTTAGTATATCTTATCTTCTAATACTACTTTGTCCTATAGTATCTACATATGCAGGTTAGCAAAAAGGCTAGCGCCCTTTAGTAACTTAGACGCCTCCTCTACTTCTAACACTATAACCTAAATTAATTTAGGGCGCATTACTAACTATAGTATTGCTTTAGAGGAGTTTAAGTCTTGTGGTTACCTACTTAAGGTATTAGGTTATCCTACAAGATAGCTAGGTCTATACTATAGGATGTACTAATATTTTAAAAGTTCCTCTACCTAGTAGCACTATTACTTACTTAAGCTTTAAAGGCTAGTAAAGTACTCTAGGTTTTTATAGTCTATAAATATTATAAATAGTTTATAAACACTCTATAACTTAGCTAACTAGCTTTTAAGACACTTAATAATAGCTAGTAATTCCTTGTTATATATAGTGTAGTTTTATCTCTCTAGCGTTAGTGCTATAGAGTAGTAAGTAACTAGGCGCTAGACGCCCCTAACTTTTTATAATAAGTAACCCCTAAGAGCGTATCCTAAATAGTCTACTTCTAATAATATTTCTTTAGCTAGGTCCTATTGCGTTAGTACTAGTCTAGATATAAATGCCTTTTTTAGTGTATTAAATACACTCTATTCTTCCTCTCCCTATTAGAATAGGGTGTCCTTCCTAGTTAGTTAGTTTAAAGGCGCTACTATTTTAGAAAACTTTGCAATAAAATTATAGTAGAAGTTAGCAAAACCTAGAAAACTCCTTACCTCTCTTATATTCCTAGGGGGTTCCTATTCCTGTACTACCCTAAGCTTTTTAGGGTTAGGTCTAAGTAATTTGCCTACCTTAATAATATAGCCTAGGTAGCGTACCTCCTTAATACTAAACGCACACTTCTCTAAGTCTAGGTGTAGTCCTACTTCTTTTAATAGTGTAAGTACACGCTTTACTTTTTCTATATAGTTAAACTAGTCTCCTCCTAAATAAATTAGGATATTATTAAGGTAGGCTATTGCATACAATCTAAGTAACTCTGCAAGCGTAGTATTAATATATTATTAGAAAGTAGATAGCGCACTACTAAGACTAAATAGATATACTAACTATTTATATAACCTAAACTAGGTATAGAAAGCTATTAAGGACTTATAACCTTCTACTATTCTAACTTTATAAAAGGTAGCGCGAATATCTACTTTTATAAACTAATTTATACTAGATAGTATATATAAAGTTTCCTTAATAAGTAGTAGTAGGTATTAGTCTAATATTATTATACTATTAAGCATCTAGTAATCTACACAAAGGCGCTAACTGCCTAATAGCTTCTTTACTAGTAATACTAGAGCTCTAGCTATAGAAGAGCTTACTTAGATCTAGCCCTTATCTATTAATCTAGTAAGTTGTGTTCTTAGTTCTAGTAATTAATTATAAGATATAGGGTACAGGGGACCCTATAGGGGGTTAGGCTAGGTTCTGTCTAGGAGAGTTATTAACTAAATATAGTAATCTATACTACCCTAATAGGGTAGCAAACTACTTGCTAACTCTTTGTTAAACAGGTCCCTAAACTCTTATAGTTCTAGTAGTAACTTTATCTTTCTAGTTTTATACTTAGGCTTGTAGGGAACTATACTATTAGTAATATAGATAGTGTGTATGTTAATAGGACTTCCCTTATTAATACTTCCTAGATATTTTGTTAGGCGCAAGTTATATATTACCTATAAAATATCTAGTATATTTGTTATAAAAATTTATACCTATATATCTTCCTATTAGGGTCCTTAATTTAGCAACCCTACTATAACTAAACCTAAGATAATAAAGATATAGGTAGGATATAGGCGTCTCCCGCTCTCCTATACTACTATATTTCCTGCCTTCCTAATTATTAATTTGCCTTATAGAATGTCTATAATAACGCCCTCTCTACATAGCTATAGTCTGCCTAGTATTAGTTAATAGGAGGGACTAGGTACTATATAGGCTAAAAGCTAAGACTATTAACTATCTAAATTATAGTCTAATGCTACTAACTATAAAATTCTTATACCCTTAGTAATTCCCTAGGTATATTACAAGGGTCGCGGGGGAATATCTATAAAGTTCCTACTAATCTATCTTGCTAACTTTTCCTTAACTACACTAAAACACTAGCACCCTAAATTAACTATTACTTGTATATTCTCTACTCTACCTAGGAGGAAGGGAATAAAGAAAGGAGGATTATTTAACCTAGCCTTAATATCTAGGGGACACTTAATAGCCTCTACTATTAATAATTCCTCTATTATAGTGTCCTCCTTATACCCCTAACTTGGCCTAAAGTTAGGGGTAGCTAGTTTCCTAAATTAGAGCCGCTTACTAATACTATAACTATCTTAACACCCACTAGTTATAGCAATAGGGCATTAGGGCATACACGCATAAAATAACCGCCCTATCTACACTAGGTGTAGACCTTCGCTAGTTTCTATATATTAAACAGGTCCTGTAGGATCTAGTTAGGACGTAATATTAGCAGTTTAGTAGGTGCACTTAATAAGGCTACTACTTCTACTATATTTATATTGCTGTCCTAATCTAAGTTAGACTTCTACTAGGGTTCCTTAGACTTACTAGCCTAAAGAAAGCCTAGTTCTAGAGAGGCTATTTTAATATCTACTATAATTGTCTTATATTCCTCTATAGCTACGTTATAGTTTATCCTAGAGACTCCCCTATTAAGGGAAACTAAGTATATATAACTATTAAGAGATTACTAAAGTTATAAAAGCTTCTATTTATTGTCCTAGTATAAACCTCCTAACTATATAAGGAGCTGTATAAAATTTATAAAGAACTCTATAAAAGGCTAATTTTAGCCCTAATATAAGTATTCTAATATAACTTAGGCGCGCTCCTGCCTATAATAGTTGCTATAATAGAATGCTAGGTAGTTAAGAAACCTGCTTATATCCTAACGCTTACGTGCACTATCCTTAAAGTATACTACTATAGCGCGCTAGACTACAGGCAATAACTAGGACTAAATATATATAAACCTTGCCTCCTTATCCCTAATAAAGACCTTATCTACACGCAGTTTAAACTCTATAGTTATTTACTAGGAGGAGAAGTTTACCTTAGTGCTATTATATAGCAAGCTAACTAGGAAGGGTTTGCAATATAAGGTAGGAGAGGGTAGAGGCAGTATATTATTAAACCTAGCGGGCTTAGAGGAGGGTTAGGATAGAATCTAATTGCGTATTTCCTTATTCTATTAACGTAGTATAGCTATTATAGCAGAGTCTTAAGCCTATTATTCTATTAATCTATAGACCTGTTGTATTAGCCTTTCTACTATATTAGGTTGCACCTAGTTATTCTAAATATCTAGCGCGTCTATCTCTTATTACTATTATAGTATGTTTAGAAGGGGATACTAAAATATTATAGACTAGCCTTAAGGGAGAATGTAATAAGCGTTAATAATAGTATTTAGTATCTTAAAGGAGAGGTAAGCCCTTAGCGCCTTTTTATGGGTGTGCAATGTGTTCGCTTAGTAGTGGTGTTAGACTTAGTCTGTCTTGTGTTAGACCTAGGCTTAGGCATAAGCCCAAGCCCTTCACAATTAGCCCTAGTACCTATACCCCTATATTTACAAAGAGCCTCTTACCCTCTTAATAAAGTTCTTACTAGGTATCTAAGATAACACGCTAATCCTATAAATAGTTAACTATAGCTACTATACTTGCCTAGTATATTATTTTAGCAACTTCCTTTACACTAATACTATATAATAACTTTATAAACACTTAGTATTATTACTTAGTAGAATTATATATTATATATTCTTGCTTAGCTTTAATAAAGTCCTATATATTTATAATAGCCTCTAATATAGTAATATTAAACTTCTCCTTAAGTTACTTATTAACTTAGTAAGTTATAGGTTCTTTATAGGTATAGGTGTGTTTTATAGTGTTTTTATTAAAGGAATCTAGCACTACGCTAATAGCTTCCTTATAGATATTATTAATAAGTTATAAAAGCTAGTCCTTACTAATATATTAATATATCTATTTTAGTATAGTGTCTAGGTTATATATAATAAATACTTAGATAGGCTCTACTATATAAGTAATAAAGTAGAATTTTAGTTTATTCTAGTCTACCTTATTAAACACACTATAGACTAGGTAAGAAAGGTTAGTGTTGCCCTTAATCTCTACTAGAGATAATCCTAGAGTCCCTTAGGTTATAGTATAGGTAGTAGTGTCTAGGAAAAGTGCTATAAAGCTATCTTTTATACAGGTTAAGTAGTTAGGAGTAGCTAGTAGGGTTGCTAGCGCGACGCGCGGCTAAATTATTACACTAAGGTTAGTTAGTGCTAATAATTTGCTAACACAGGTATATAGAAATCTACCTAGTAAGGGGAATCCTTATACTATACACTCCTTATTCTAGCTATAGTTTTATAATATTATCTCCCTTAATACTACCTATTATATCTCTATTATTTCTATATTCTAAAATATCCTCTACTATATCCTTGCTCTCCTGCTATCTTAACCTAAACAAAGTCTATAGGATCCTTATCTACGCTTTATATAGAACTATTATCCTACCTAGCTATATTAAAAAATACTTTAACAAATATTATAGTTAAGATATTACACCTAAGGACTATATCTAGCTTTAAGTAGAAGTAGACAAGCTATATAAGACTACCTAACTTAAGTTAGCCTATACTAACTTCTAGTTCTCTAAACTAGATAGTAGCCCTCTTAATAAAATTGCCTTTCTTAAATTACACGCATACATAATCTGCAAATCTTACAGGCATATCTATACTAAGAAAAGTGCCTATAAGACTATAAGGGAGCATATACGCAAAGCACACAATCTACCTAAAGCTAAGTATTCTAATACTCTAGAGGATATTACTAACCTTATGCGGTTAGGTTTTAGCTAGTAATACTTTACTAGGACTTTAGGTAAGGCTAGTAGCCTAAATATAAACTACTTTTTTAAAGTAATCCCTTTCTAGATAACTAGTACCCTAGCTCCCTCTGCACCTACTAATAAGTAAATATAACTATTAGCTACTACGTACTAGCTATAAGATACCCTAGAGGAAGACACTACCTATATATCTAGAAATATATCTCTAGGCCTGTTAGAGTAGCTCTAAGCGTAACTAGAAAGCGTAACCTATTAGGCCTAGAAGGAGTAGAAGGATTATATTAACACTATACCTTAAGGGGATGCTATATAGACTAACCTATAGCTTACCTACACCTAGTTCCTAGAGGTTTTACCTATAACTTAGGATAAAGGTCTCTAATATATATAAACCCTAATAGCACTATAAGACCTTGCCCTATACTATCTCTACTCTACTATTAAAAGCATAGTGCGTATATAGCAAAATTTAACAGTAAAAACTTCTTAATATACCTAGATCTAGGTAATATAAGAGGATATATATAATATCCTATTATATCCTCTTAAGACCTATTAAGCCCTCTCCCTTTAGCATGCACTACTATTATAAAAGATCTTTATCTTCTTCTACTAGGTGTATATGCAGAAACTAGAGGCACCTACCTAACTATAACTATCCCTACCCTAATAAGATACTTAGAATTAAGTTATGCATTACTTAGATTAGGACACCTATCCCTTAGAGGTGAACATATTCTATAACTAGACCTACCTAGAGCTACTTAAATAGCTTTGCTATACCTTCTTTCTCTCCCTTATTAAGTAGACTAGCATAGAGGATAACTTTAAGCTTACCCTTATAGTAGCTATAGCTTTTATAATAATCTCTCTATAAGCTAAGTGTTTCTAGAAAGGATATAACTTTATAACTAATATTACTACTCTAAAGAAGATAATTTACCTAGCTAGTATCTAAAAGTTTAGAGAGTAGTTTGCTAGTAACCTAAAAGTATTACAAGCTACTAGTATAGATAGCGCTGTTAGCTATAAAGAGGCTATACTATTATTCTAGGAATAACTATAAGTATATAAGGACTAAAAGTTACCTTTATAGGACCTATAAGAGGTAGCATACTAATCTCTTATAGATATATTTAAGATATAGGTATGTAACTACCTAATAATAGAGTACCCTACTCTAATAAACTAGTTAATTAATATAGCCTAGTACCTTAGACGCTTTTGCTATAGTAAGAACCTAGATACCTTTATCTACTAGAGTAGCAACACTATAACTATACGTGGCACACGCACTACACTCTCTAAGTTTATATCTATAGTCTATAATAAGTATAAAAGGGTATCTACTTTACTATATAAGATTGCTTTTATAGTATAGCGCAGTATACTACCTAATATTCTTTAGGATAATCTTATTAAAGACCTAAATACTAAGGCCCTAGGATTTAGTATCTTCTTACTAGATAACCTACTTCTTACTAAGTAGTTAAAGTTTATCTTAGAGCAGCTCCTTTCTATATATAAGCAGGGACTCCCTATACTACTATAAGACCTATAGAGTTCACGCTAGGTGCTTAAGTATTATAAGAAAGTGCAAGAATTTCTTTAATATCTAGCTAGACTTTTCTACTATAGTAGTAGTTAACTAGCTAGAGGTATAGAACTGCTTAGTATCTACTATAAGAATCCTAGTAATAGCATGCTGCGCAATATCTTCTTATACTAAGGACTTATTACTATAGTTCTATAGTACTATAAGAGGTATAATAGAGATAAATTACTTAAGGTAGTCTAGTACTTTTTACCTTAAAGTATTAGTAGTCTCTTTATATAGTATTTATAGCTTATACGCCCTTTCTATACACTAATTTAATATAACGCCTACCTAAGTGTCTAAGAAAGCTATTTAGCGTGTGCTACTAGCTCCCTACTCTAGTCTAAAGCTAGTAGCACCTAATATACTTCTTCTAAATAGCTAAGGTAAAGTATTAAATAGGCAACTAAATAATAGATAGGCTAGAAGATTAATCTTAGTATAATGCAACACTTGCTAATTACTATAAGATAAAGGATTAGCAGCGCTAATTTAATACTAGGCAAATTATCTAAAGAGGAAGTAGATAAAATAGTAGATATAGTAGAAGATAAAGAACGCAAGTTATAAGTAGGATATACTATACTAATAGCACGTATAATTTACGCCCTAGATATCTAGCACATATTTACTAGGCAGTTTAATTAGGCCTATAGATAGTACTAGGTATTAAAAGAGTAGCACGCTGCCTTTAGATTTTAACTAGTAACTAAGCTAGATAAGTCCCTAGACTTGCTAAAGCCTAAACCTAGAATAAAGGATATAGTAGACTATATCTAATATAACTATAAATAGCTACTATAGGAAAACTTTAGGAAGTAAGTAGTCTTCTAGCCCCTATAAGAGAAGGTAATTAGAGCTATTATAAGTAGGGAAACTGTGGTTACCTTTATTACTAGGACTAGTAGTGGCAAAAGCTTAACCTTTCTCCTTCTAGCATGTTTTCCTAGCTATAGTTAAACTATTATTATTATACCCCTAGCTGCCCTTTAATATAATATTATAGAGCAATATAAGTAGCATAGTATTAGGGTTAGTGTATAGGTAGATAGATATTGTAATTAAAGCGCATTAATTATCCTAGCTACGCCTAAATATATTGCTTAACCTAGCTTTATAGAGATAGCATAGCGCCTTAGCAGTACTAGCAGCCTAGAGTAGATTATTATTAATAAGTTCTACTATATACTGCTTCCTAACCACATATACTAACCCTACCTACTAGATTTAAGAAAGGTAACTTAGTTTAGGGTAAGGCTTACCCTCCTCTTAGCTACTATACTAGCCTAGTAGCAAGTGGATGCCTTTTAACTACTAGGCGTGCTAACTAATATAATCCCCTTTTATGTCTCTACTTTACGACCTAATCTTGCCTAGCAGGTACAAACTATTAACCTGTCTAGCAAAGAAAATATACCTAATATAGCTAAGTATATTAGGGCTTAGCACTAGTAATATAGCAAGGTGTTAGTTTATTATAATATAACTACGCTTATAGAAGCACTAAGTAGCTAAATCTAATATAGCAAGTTTTATAGCAAAATGCCCCTAGGGGAGTAGTAAGCTAGCTAAGATATATTCTCTATAGCGCCTTATAGGATCCTTGTTATAACTACTACTTTTCTAGTTAGAGTCTATGTGCTAAACATTTGCGTGGTCCTTTAGTTTAGGCTACTAGACTACTTAATTAGCTTTATTTAGGGAGGTAAAAGAGGTAGGCAAGATAGGTAACTATATATTATATATATAATCCTCTCTATATAACTACCTAGTCTATATTACTATAAGGTAGATATAATAGCTAAGGCTATAGTAGATGTATTTATCTAATAAGATATACCTTAACCCTATATATTATAGGAAAGTCGTTTCCTCCTAGAAAACGACTCTAAAGAGGACTGTGCGCTACTAGCGTCTTGCAGGAAATAACCGTGCGAGGAAAATCAAAACCTAAAACCTGTTTCCTGCGACCCCTACTACCTAAAACCTGTTTCCTGCGACCCCTGCCTAAAACCTGTTTCCTGTAAACCTAGACCTAAAACCTGTTTCCTATAAACCTAGACCTAAAACCTATTTCCTACAAACCTAGACCTAAAACCTGTTTCCTGCAAACCTAGACTTAAAACCCGTTTCCTACAAACCTAGACCTAAAACCTGTTTCCTGTAAACCTAGACCTAAAACCTGTTTCCTGTAAACCTAGACCTAAAACCTATTTCCTACAAACCTAGACCTAAAACCTATTTCCTGCAAACCTAGACCTAAAACCTGTTTCCTATAAACCTAGACCTAAAACCTGTTTCCTGCAAACCTAGACCTAAAACCTATTTCCTGCAAACCTAGACCTAAAACCTATTTCCTACAAACCTAGACCTAAAACCTATTTCCTGCAAACCTAGACCTAAAACCTATTTCCTGCGACCCCTACTACCTAAAACCTATTTCCTATAAACCTAGACCTAAAACCTATCTCCTATAACCCCTACCACCTATTTCCTTATAAAAGTCCTACCTTTAGTAAAGAATTCTTCTTGCACAGACTATTATTTAAGGGTGTAGCATTTATTAAAATTATTTCTATTACTAATAGAGTAATACAGAGGTCTTAATATAGATAGAGGGTTTGCTTAAGGGTAATAGGGTTAGTAGCTACGTTATAAATACACCCTATTACCCTTACTAAAATGTCCCCCTCCTACACCTTACTACACCTGTACTTACACAACTAATTATATATATTAATAATAACTACTATCTATATACTTAACTATAGGATAGTAATACTACTATATATAGTGCCTATCTCTAAGGCAGTCTTAGCCCTAAACGCCCCCTTAATAGTTAATTTAAGGGCCTTGTCTTTATTAACTTACACCTCCTCTACTCTCCTTATTACTAGAGGGGTGCCCTAGTAACTATATAACTATTAGCTTTAGAGTAAATTATCTTAATATATATATACCTATTAAGTATTAGTAGTAGTTGCTCCCCTAGATACTAATTAACCTACTCTAAGAAGAGAAACTCTTATAGTAGTAGACGCTCCTTAATAAATGCTATAAAAAGTAGCTTAATATATTACGCTAGGGATATTATATCCTTATTACACTCTACTACTATCTCTAACTACTGCGTGACTTGTGTCTAGGTTACCTATTTAAACTAGACGTTTACTCTAATACTCTTTAGAAGAAGTCTAAAGATCCTAACTATGCTAAAGTGTTTCTTTATAGTATTCTACTTCTTACCCTAATCTAGTAAACCCCTAAATAGCTTATATAGTTCTAGGTTATCTCTCTTATTAGGTATATAACTATTATTAGACGCGTATATAACCTTAAAGAGGTAGTCCTTTACTATAGATCTATATCCTATACCCCTCGCACCTATACTATAGGCTATACTACAAATTATCTTCTTAAGAGAAAGATATTCCTTATAGAGGATGTCTAGCTTCTATCTTTACTACATCTCCTCTATAAAGCTCTTAATCCTGCTCTTTTATACGTCTATAAGATAGTACTAGAACGTCTCCTACTATAGCATAGTAAGCCCTATTTTGTCTACTATATTACGTCCCTCCTACTAAGAGTAGATAAGTTATAAGTTTATTAGATTAGGACCTAAATTATCTATCTAGAATGCGTGTGCTACTAGGGTTATATAGGCTATTATTACTTATTTAAACTGCTTCTTTGCCTTATAATACTGCCTCTTCTACCTAATAATAATTGCCTACTAATCTAGAAAGGCCTCTCTAGACCTAACTACCTCTATATTTAATATTATCTAGGCCATAATATTAACCCCTACACCTAGGAGGCTACTTATAAAATTCTAATAATATTGCTACTTATTTATAAGGGTTACCTCTGCCTTTATAGACTCCTAATCCTATTTGCTAGTAATAGTTTAGACTAATATAAGGTTTATCTTTTTAACTAGGGCCTTATTTACTTACTTTGTACTTTTTTCTTTTATACTACGTTTCTTTTTACGCCCACTTGTATTTGCTACCTTGCTCTCCTTAGGTACTATTGCTAGAATAACTAACTAGCTACAACCTTATGTGCCTTAACTATTACTATCTCTTTCTTTAGCTTTAGTTACTAGGTTGTTGTAGATATTATTAATTACCTTAATTAACTTCTAGTAGTTTGTGTTGTGATATATCTAAACTAAGGTATAGTATAAATCTCTAGTAATTAAAGCCTTAGTAGGATTAAAATTATTAGCAACTTAGCTATATATAACTAGACTAGCACGTAATAGTATACTATCCACGCCTAAGATTATATTTACCTAAGGATATTAGTTTGCGAACTTTTGCTGTCAAAGTACGAAAAAATTGGCTTGTGCGTTAGGACGCTAGACAGCAAAAGCTAGCTTGGCAAGGAACATCAAAACTTTTGCACGAACTTTGCCGCCAAAACTAGCAAAAGGACGCTAGACAGCAAAAGTACGCTAGATAGCAAAAGCTAGCTTGGCGAGGAACATTAAAACTTTTGCATAAACTTTGCTACTAAAACTAGTAAAAGGACGCTAGATAGTAAAAGTACGCTAGACAGCAAAAGCTAGCTTAGCGAGGAATGCTAAAACCTAGACGCAAACTTAGTCGTTAAAACTAGGGAAAGCTATGTAGCAGCTATTAACACTACAGTTTCCTATACTTATAGCAATTTAGCAACGTCTATTTAATCCCTTAAGTAGCTAGAAATTATAGAAGAGGCGCGAAATTGTGGATATGCAAACACTACAATAGTGTTAATAGGGGACAATAGTAGTATAGTAAGTGCTAGCAACTGCAACAGGCAAAGCTAGCAATTATAGGGATCCTTAGGAATTTTCTACCTACACTGCGCCTAAAATGCTAGGCATAAGAGGACTAATAACCTACTAGGTATTTCTACGCTCTAAGGTAACCTAGAATAGACTAGTTAGCTATAGGGCATTTGCTACTTGCGCTGTTATATTAGGTAAACTAGGGACTTTCTAGCTAAGTAATTTCCTGCTATTAGCTAGCTAAGCTTACTTTACTATAAAATCAAGTATTAGTTACATAGAATAGCATAGTTCACTAATAGGTGCTTTACTATATCCCTACGTTATATTAATAGCTAGGAGGCTACTAACTAAGAGTTAGGAACGTCTATATTATCTAATACTACCTTAAAGTTTCTCTGCGTGTCCGCTATAGGTAGAAGCAAATCTAGCAAGTTGTACTCTTTAAGTTCTCTACTATCTACTATTTCTAATAATAGCTCCCCTAGTAGCTATTCTTCTTATAGATAGCTTAGCAATAATAGTTTAATTACCTTAGCTATATCTTTAACCCTCTTATTACATTACGTAATTATTTTAATCTATTCTTGCAAGACCTATAGGGGTCTTCTTTCTACAAAAGAGTTTAGTACGCCACCTCTTAGTAGAAGGGCAAAAATCCTAACCCTAAACCTATCCTTTAATATTTTCTATCGTTTGCTATATTCTAGGTACTAGGACTAGGATTAATAGCTTATTAGATTGTCCTGCACTAATATAGTGTTGCTATTCTTGTCCTAATAGACCTTACTAAATAACTACTCTCTTGCTACTATAGCAAGGCCCCTCCCTCGCTAACCTATTAACTTTACTCTCTACTACAAGAGGCCTTCTAAATATTTATACTCCTTATATAGTGCTGCTATTACCTACTAGTGCTATATATCTCCTAAGATATTAGCTATTTTACTCTACTTTACTATAGCTAATAGCTAATAAAAGCTCGCAACCTTAATTCCTATAAGTATAAGGCTTATTCCCTGCCCTGCGCTACGTGTCTAGGTAAGCTAGGTTGCTAGCATACTTTTGTTGCCTGTGGCACATTCTATTATACTAGCGTCTATTAGCCCTAGCACCTACACCCCTATATTTGCAAAGAGCCTCTTGCCCTCTTAATAAAGTTCTTGCTAGGTATCTAAGACAACGCGCTAATCCTGTAAACAGTTAACTATAGCTACTATACTTACCTAGTGTATTATTTTAGCGACTTCCTTTACACTAATACTATATAATAACTTTGCAAACGCTTAGTATTATTGCTTAGTAGAATTATATATAATATATTCTTACTTAGCTTTAATAAAGTCCTATATATTTGCAATAGCCTCTAATATAGCAATGTTAAACTTCTCCTTAAGTTACTTGTTAACTTAGCGAGTTATAGGTTCTTTATAGGTATAGGTGCGTTTTGCGGCGTTTTTATTAAAGGAATCTAGCACTACACTAATAGCTTCCTTATAGATATTATTAATAAGTTATAAAAGCTAGTCCTTACTAATATATTAATATATCTATTTTAGTATAGTATCTAGGTTATATATAATAAATGCTTAGATAGGCTCTACTATATATATAATAAAGTAGAATTTTAGTTTATCCTAGTTTACCTTGTTAAACACACTGTGGACTAGGTAAGAAAGGTTAGTGTCGCCCTTAATCTCTACTAGAGATAATCCTAGAGTCCCTTAGGTTATAGTATAGGTAGTAGTGTCTAGGAAAAGTGCTATAAAGCTGTCTTATATATAGGTTAAGCAGTTAGGAGTAGCTAGTAGGGTTGCTAGCGTAACGCGCGGCCAAATTATTACACTAAGGTTAGTTAGTGCTAATAATTTGCTAACGTAGGTATATAGAAATCTACCTAGCAAGGGGAATCCTTACACTATATACTCCTTATTCTAGCTACAGTTTTATAATATTATCTCCCTTAATACTACCTATTATATCTCTATTATTTCTATATTCTAAAATATCCTCTACTATATCCTTGCTCTCCTGCTATCTTAACCTAAACAAAGTCTATAGGATCCTTATCTACGCTTTATATAGAACTATTATCCTACCTAGCTATATTAAAAAATACTTTAACAAATATTATAGTTAAGATATTACACCTAAGGACTATATCTAGCTTTAAGTAGAAGTAGACAAGCTATATAAGACTACCTAACTTAAGTTAGCCTATACTAACTTCTAGTTCTCTAAACTAGATAGTAGCCCTCTTAATAAAATTGCCTTTCTTAAATTACACGCATACATAATCTGCAAATCTTACAGGCATATCTATACTAAGAAAAGTGCCTATAAGACTATAAGGGAGCATATACGCAAAGCACACAATCTACCTAAAGCTAAGTATTCTAATACTCTAGAGGATATTACTAACCTTATGCGGTTAGGTTTTAGCTAGTAATACTTTACTAGGACTTTAGGCAAGGCTAGTAGCCTAAATATAAACTACTTTTTTAAAGTAATCCCTTCCTAGATAACTAGCACCCTAGCTCCCTCTATACCTACTAATAAGTAAATATAACTATTACCTACCACACACTAGCTATAAGACACTCTAGAGGAAGACACTACCTATATATCTAGAAATATATCTCTAGGCCTATTAGAGTAGCTCTAAGCGCAACTAGAAAGCGTAACCTATTAGGCCTAGAAGGAGTAGAAAGATTATATTAACACTATACCTTAAGGGGATACTATATAGACTAACCTATAGCTTACCTACACCTAGTTCCTAGAGGTTTTACCTATAACTTAGGATAAAGGTCTCTAATATATATAAACCCTAATAGCACTATAAGACCCTGCCTTATACTATCTCTACTCTACTATTAAAAGTATAGTGCGTATATAGCAAAATTTAATAGTAAAAACTTCTTAATATACCTAAATCTAGGTAATATAAGAGGATGTGTATAATATCCTATTATATCCTCTTAAGACCTATTAAGCCCTCTCCCTTTAGTATACACTACTATTATAAAAGATCTTTATCTTCTTCTACTAGGTGTATATACAGAAACTAGAGGCACCTACCTAACTATAACTATCCCTACCCTAATAAGATGCTTAGAATCAAGTTGTGCATTACTTAGATTAGGACACCTATCCCTTAGAGGTGAACATATTCTATAACTAGACCTACCTAGAGCTACTTAAATAGCTTTGCTACACCTTCTTTCTCTCCCTTATTAAGTAGACTAGTATAGAGGATAACTTTAAGCTTGCCCTTATAGTAGCTATAGCTTTTATAATAATCTCTCTACAAGCTAAGCGTTTCTAGGAAGGATATAACTTTGCGACTAATATTACTACTCTAAAGAAGATAATTTGCCTAGCTAGTATCTAAAAGTTTAGAGAGTAGTTTACTAGTAACCTAAAAGTATTATAAGCTACTAGTATAGATAGCGCTATTAGCTATAAAGAAGCTATACTATTATTCTAGGAACAACTACAAGTATATAAGGACTAAAAGTTACCTTTATAGGACCTATAAGAGGCAGCACACTAATCTCTTATAGATATGTTTAAGATATAGGTATATAACTACCTAATAATAGAGTACCCTACTCTAATAAACTAGTTAATTAATATAGCCTAGTACCTTAGCTACTTTTACTATAGTAAGAACCTAGATACCTTTATCTACTAGAGTAGCAACACTATAACTATACGTAGCACGCGCACTACACTCTCTAAGTTTATATCTATAGTCTATAATAAGTATAAAAGGGTATCTGCTTTACTATATAAGCTTGCTTTTGTAGCATAGCGTAGCATACTACCTAATATTCCTTAGGATAATCTTATTAAAGACCTAAACACTAAGGCCCTAGGATTTAGTGTCTTCTTACTAGATAACCTACTTCTTACTAAGTAGTTAAAGTTTATCTTAGAGCAGCTCCTTTCTACATGCAAGCAGGGACTCCCTATGCTACTATAAGACCTATAGAGTTTACGCTAGGTGCTTAAGTATTATAAGAAAGTGTAAGAATTTCTTTAATATCTAGCTAGACTTTTCTACTATAGTAGTAGTTAACTAGCTAGAGGTATAGAACTGCTTAGTATCTACTATAAGAATCCTAGTAATAGCATGCTGTGCAATATCTTCTTATACTAAGGACTTATTACTATAGTTCTATAGTACTATAAGAGGTATAATAGAGATAAATTACTTAAGGTAGTCTACTACTTTTTACCTTAAAGTATTAGTAGTCTCTTTATATAGTACTTGTGGCTTGTATACCCTTTCTATACACTAATTTAATATAACGCCTACCTAAGTGTCTAAGAAAGCTATTTAGCGCGTGCTACTAGCTCCCTACTCTAGTCTAAAGCTAGTAGCACCTAATACACTTCTTCTAAATAGCTAAGGCAGAGCATTAAATAGGTAACTAAACAATAGATAGGCTAGAAGATTAATCTTAGTATAATGTAACACTTGCTAATTACTATAGGATAAAGGATTAGTAGCACTAATTAAATGCTAGGCGAATTATCTAAAGAGGAAGTAGATAAAATAGTAGATATAGTAGAAGATAAAGAACATAAGTTATAAGTAGGACACACTACACTAATAGCACGTATAATTTACGCCCTAGATATCTAGCACATATTTACTAGGCAGTTTAATTAGGCCTATAGATAGTACTAGGTATTAAAAGAGTAGCACGCTACCCTTAGATTTTAACTAGCAACTAAGCTAGATAAGTCCCTAGACTTGCTAAAGCCTAAACCTAAAATAAAGGATATAGCAGACTACATCTAATATAACTATAAATAGCTGCTATAAGAAAACTTTAGGAAGTAAGCAGTCTTCTAGCCCCTATAAGAGAAGGTAATTAGAGCTATTATAAGTAGGGAAACTATAGTTACCTTTATTGCTAGGACTAGCAGCGGCAAAAGCTTAACCTTTCTCCTTCTAGCATGTTTTCCTAGCTATAGTTAAACTATTATTATTGTGCCCCTAGCTACCCTTTAATATAATATTACAGAGTAATATAAGTAGCATAGTATTAGGGTTAGTATATAGGTAGATAGATATTATAATAAAAGTATATTAATTATCCTAGCTACGCCTAAATATATTGCTTAACCTAGCTTTATAGAGATAGCATAGCGCCTTAGTAGCACTAGCAGCCTAGAGTAGATTATTGTTAATAAGTTCTACTATATGCTGCTTCCTAACTACACATACTAACCCTACCTACTAGATTTAAGAAAGGTAACTTAGTTTAGGGTAAGGCTTACCCTCCTCTTAGCTACTATACTAGCCTAGTAGCAAGTGGATGCCTTTTAACTACTAGGCGTGCTAACTAATATAATCCCCTTTCGTGTCTCTACTTTATAACCTAATCTTGCCTAGTAGGTATAAACTATTAACCTGTCTAGCAAAGAAAATATACCTAACATAGCTAAGTATATTAGGGCTTAGCACTAGTAATATAGCAAGGTATTAGTTTATTATAATATAACTACACTTGTAGAAGCACTAAGTAGCTAAATCTAATATAGCAAGTTTTATAGCAAAATACCCCTAGGGGAGCAGTAAGCTAGCTAAGATATATTCTCTACAGCGCCTAATAGGATCCTTATTATAACTACTACTTTCCTAGTTAGAGTCTATGTGCTAAACATTCGCGCGGTCCTTTAGTTTAGGCTACTAGACTACTTAATTAGCTTTATTTAGGAAGGTAGGAGGGGTAGGTAAGATAGGTAACTATATATTGTGCGTATAATCCTCTCTATACAACTACCTAGTCTATATTACTATAAGGTAGATGCAATAGCTAAGGCTATAGTAGATGTATTTATCTAATAAGATATACCTTAACCCTCCTACTAGTGCTAAGTGCTTAGAGAATACTTTAATAATAATATAACACACTAGATATACTAGGTAGATAAATAGGTATATAATATGTGTAAGAAACGTATGCTACGTAAACCTAACTCTATAGATAGTAGTATAGCTAGTAGTTCTATAGAAAAGCTAAGTTAGATATTGCAAAACTTATTCTAGTTAGAGTTACTATCTATACCTATATAAGCGGCACAACGCTACACTACATCCTCTCTAATTAACCTTACTATCTCCCCCCTACGCAGCACCTATAGGGTCCTATTAGTCTGCTAGGGAACTACTAAGAATAGTTCCCTAGAGCCCTAGTCCTTAATACAGCGACTACAAGAGTCTAGACCTTACGCACTATCTTAACTACTACCTAAAAGTATCTAAACCCCTATAAAGCAAGTATATAAAGAAAGTAAGTTTTACCTATATAGGTTATTTAGACTGTAACTAACTACACACTAGTTACTAGCCTATAGGATCCTAAAGGGAGTACAAGTTAAACCTTTAGAGCCGCATAATAAGCACAAGAATTAGATTTTAACGTAAACGCCCTAATAGAAGTCTAGGCTAAGCGCACTTAATTATTCTATAAGAAACTACTAGAGACACAGCGCTACTAGATTATATATTATATAGTTTATTTTATAGATAGAAAGAGCTATAATTACCTACTTGCTAAATACTCTATCTTGCTTAGCTTACTTGCTATCTAATATTAGTAAAGGATAAACAACTTCTAGGGCAAAGGTATATATTAGAAATATATAATACTAATAAATAGTTACCTAAGATAGAGTAATAATAGTAGCAATAGCGAGTGCGTTAATAGACAGGCGATTATAGACGCTTAGATCTATCTTTAGGAGCGATAGCTAAAAGCACAAATAGGTTAGCTAGAAAGAATCTAGAAGGTTAACCTAAACTTCATGCCTACAAATAATAGCAACTTTTATAGCTATTTTTAAGAAATAGTGCACTATAGAGACAACTATAAAGTTAACTAGCTATATTTAGACGTAAACTAGATTACATAAATATATTTCCTATATAGTAACTAGTAGAGGGAAATTATACTAGAGAAAAAAGATCCCTTAGTTAAACTAAAAGAAGACATAGAGGAGTAAGTATTTAAACTTGTATAGAGGAAGAAAAGCTAGACCTTACACTAGCCTAGTAGATTCTAGGTTAGAGAATATAGGACGCCTATAATAATATTGTAGCCTTACTACTAGCGTTAATAGTACAATAACTAGGCCTATTCTAGATTTATATAGCTATACTACCTAGCATAAAAAGGAGGTTATATAACTAGATAGTAGTAGGTTTTAATAGGACTAGGCTATTACTAGTGTAGTAAATAGTACCTATTAGGTAGCGCAGTTAAATAACTACTACTGCTGTGTATAGACACATTATAATAGATATCTATTAGCTACCTGCCTCCCTCCCTCCTATCCTCTAATCTACTAATTGCTTTTAACTTACAGATTTAATAAGCAAGATTAACCTAGAGCCCCCTAAGGTAATAGACTTTTAATTACAATTACCTAGCAATCCTACTACTAATAATCCTAGAAACTCCCTTCTTCTTATAGAAGCTAACCTAAGTATAGCTAAGGTAAATATCTAGTATTATATTAACTAGCATAATAGTATTATAATATAGCATAATAACTATTAGTTTTAATTAGAATTAACTGTGTTTATAGCACCTATATTTACTAGCAGTGCCCTAGCTAATTCCTGTTACCTACTACACTATCTAACCAAGCGTTAGGTATTACAGCAACCTAGTTAAATCTAGAAGGATATTAGTCTAGAATATCCTGCCTTACTAATAGGGCTTAGCGCACCTACGCATAGTAATTATGTTAGATAATAATATAGAGTTCTTAAGCGATAATAAGTCCTAAAGTCCTAATCTACTTTCTATAATAACCTTAAATCTACTCTTATATAAGAGCGCAGCTATTACTAAAGGTAACTATAGGCTATATAACTCTGCTAAGGTACTTACCCCCTACTTTAGCCTAGATAATGCTGCTACTTTAAGGTGTCTTCTTAATAACTAGCTAGGCGATAACTTCTAGCAGACATATAGCGTGGTTTAAGGCATTGCTAAAGGTAAGTAGGTAACCTTCCCTAAGGTCTAGCAGGTGCTTAGCTAGGCACGCTCTACTCTAGGATCCTTATTAGTTATCCTAGGCTTTCGCGGGATACTAAGTTAGCTACTAGAGGAGTAGATTGCCTATTTTATCTACTATGTATATCTAGCTCTTTTTAAGGAGCATAGTTTAGTTAGTTATATAACTAATACTATACCTATTTATCTCTATAATAATAGGGCCTATATAGCGTACTTATTAATATTAAAGTGGCGCTAGGATTATAACTATACTACAAAGAAGAAGGTAACTAGGAATTAGGCTACAGATTAAGGCAAGTTAGCTGCGAGTGCAATATTAGATAATAGCAAAGACAAGCTAGCTACTAGCCCTGCTATATTAAGCGTGCACACTACCTAGTTAGAAGAGTTAGAGGATAAGTCCTTAGATAAAATCTTAGATAAATCCTTAAATAACACTAATAAAACTTCTAGTAGTAAGGCGGACAATTAAGAAGCTATAGCAGAGAGCGCCCTTATAGGTCCTTTACTTAATAGCTATATACTAGGCAGTAACAAGGACTTAGACAGGCCTAAGAGCAAGGCATATTTAAGCAAAGACTTTGTTCCCCTATCTAATATAGATACAATAGTATAGTTAATGTTTATAGATAGATTTATTATAGTAATTAACTAGCTTACTATTTAACGCCTGCCACGCCTAGCCTATAAGTTGTAAGGTATAGAGGGTAATAATACATTACTTAATCTATTACATAAACATTTCTACTAACTTTGTAGCATAGAAGGCAACCTAGCTCGCCTACTAGGGTCTAACCACCTCTTTAATATTAACTGCACCTAGCTAGTAGACTTTTAAGACAACTAATAGATTAATAAGAAGAACTGTAGTAGCTTGCTAATTGCTAACTATATTACTACATTAACTAAGTTAGACCTATCTACTGCGTAGTAGCTTGTAGATAAAGTAGAGGTAGTAGCACGTTATAGCAACGTGTTTACCTTAAAGTATCTTAAGATACTACGTCCTACTAGCACTACCTTATATAATAACCTTAACTAAGTAATTAGAGAAATATTTCCTATATAGCTAGAATTTGCTAAATTGCGATTTAAGCTATTAGAGAAGTGTTTAGAGTACTATAAGAAATCTACACATCTCTATAGCGTTATAGGTGCAGCTATTATTATAGAAGATATAACTATTAAGATTTCTAAAGTAAATACTAATAAGAACTTAGTAGTTTTAGATCTAAAAGAAGTTACTAGAGACATGCCTACTTGCAGTTACTAGCATCTAAGTAGCAGTAACACTAAGGGAGGCAAGTTAGTTACTATTAATATAGATAATACAGAGTAGCAAGAGCGCTAAAAGCTACTTTTAGGCGTATTTATTTCTCCCCCTATTTAATAGAGCAAGTATAGGAATGCCCTATCTAAGCTATATATTAAGAGGCGTTTAGTTCTACTAATACTAGGCTAAAATAGAGAGACACTACTATAGAGCTAAAGCGTAGCTATTATAAAGAGTGTTAAAATAGTATTATAGCAAATAAGGAATAACAGGGGACTAGTTAGTATCTACCTTAGAGATAGTACTAGACTTAGGAAGTCTAATATTATAGTTAGCACTATACTAGGCGTAAGTATATATTACATTCCTATCCCTATCCCCCTATAATACCCTATAATTTTCTAGCCTACTATATCCCTTGCCCTTTAACCCTCTAGCTATTTCTAGTAGCTCTATTAGTACCTAGATTTTACTAGGTAGCTATAAGGCTTAGGCTAAATCTATTAGCTTTATATGCTAGAAAGTCCCGCTATATTATAGGCAGTAGTTTTAACACTTACTAACTTGCTATAGGTTAATAATAAGCGTGCCTTTAACTTAAACGCTTTGCATTAAGCTAAGCGTTTTAACTAGATTAGTATATACGCCTATAATATGCCTATAAGAGTCTATTTATAGATTACTAATTTGCACTTAGTTACCTAGGCTACTAAGGATATTTATTAATTCTCTAATACCCTAATTATCTATATATACTAGAATAAGCGCAATAAGGCCTTTAAATTACCTACTAGTATTTAGTAGTTAATAGAGCGCCTAGAAATTAATAACGCGCTATTAACTAATAATAATCCACTTAAGGCGCACGTTATTGTTGTGATAAGTAAGGGAATGTTAGCCTCTAGATATAGCCCTTATACTATAGTAGATTTTAGACATGCTAAGCGTTAGTCGCGGTCCTTATATAACAAATCTCTTCTAAGGACGCTATCTACCCCTCCTTTATAGTTTCTATATTCCCTTTAAGGTTAAGTTAGTATTACTATAATTAATAAAGCTTACAATATTAGTAGTAAGGGCGTAAATGCTTAGGTAGCTATCTATTAGCTACGGGCATCTTTTTACTATCTTTTAATAGCTACACCTGTTATTTAGGCAGGTAACAAGCTTACAGCACTATTAATAGTTCTGCAAGATCTAGCTCTAGATGCTAAAGCTAAGTGGCTTATTATAGGTAGAAAGCTTACTAACGTCTATAGCCCTAGATTCTCGCTAGACAACCTGCACGCAAAGTACTAGGCTACCTATAGTGCCTTTATTAAGTTTTTTAACTATAACGCTACTAGTGTTAAATAAGGACGTGTATTAGTGCTTATTTTTTAATTAGTTATGCTTTATAGGACGTACTAGAGCTAATATATTACTTACCTATCTAGTAATACTTATTCTATAGCTAATTTAATACTACTAAGTCTACCTATTTGCGTGCATGTTACTAACAATAACGTAGTTTGTAATATTTAGATTAATAAGAGCGGCCCTACTATATAGAAGCTCTATTACTATAACTGCTTAGATATAACTAATACTAATAAGCTCCTTATTAATAGCAAATTCTAACGCATCCTTAACCTTAGCTCCTTCTACGTGTTGCTTTTCTTTGCTACTAACATGCACGATATTAGGGAAAATAATACTATACTAGAGTACTAGCGCCTCTATAACAACGCCTATTATACTAACTACCTCTTTAAGGTTCTTTAGAATATATTTTAAGAGGGGGTTATTACTAAGGGCTACTTATATTTGTTCCTGTATATAAAGCCTAGTAATAATAGCAACTAGCCTACTACCTGTATGCCTTCCTAGTCTAAGATAGGTAAGATTATTTAGACGTTTATTTTAAGGTCTAAGCAGATTAAGCTAATTCTAGCCCTTATTATAGACTAGGTGGGTTAGCAGGGCCACAAAGTCCTTATCTAGGCTTTAAACCCTATTAAGCAAGAACTACTTAATGCTATCCTAAACCTATGCAGGGTCTAATTAGTTGCTCTCCTAGCTTAATATAGCGCTGCTAATAAGGCATCTATACTTAACTATTTTAAGTAGCTACTATCTATATCTTCTAGACAGGCTACTATAGCTATAGAGGCAGACTCTAAGATTAAAGTCTTAATTATAAGTATAAAGGCAGGTACTAGCACTAATTACTAGAAGCATTACTCCTACATGATTTTTACTAGCCCCACACCCTCTAATACTACCTACTACTAATACTATAGTTATATTATTCGCGTTAGATAGTCTTATATATATATTATTATTAAAGTCTTTAATAATAACTCCTTTAATATATGTACCTTTATATAGGCTATTAAGTATGCACTACCTATACTATATACTTACCTAAACACTAAAGTTCTATCCTAGATCTTTTCTAGTTCTTAAGATAATAATAAAGTTAGCTAGGATATAGTAGTCTTAGCTAATAGTTTAGATAGCTTTGTCTAACTTAAAAATAGTAACCTAGCAAAGGAATCTAGCCTATAGGAAGATAACTTATTAACTGCTACACGACTAGGCCTAAACAAAGTGCTAACTATAATCTATGCTTAGCTTAATATATAAAGTTACTAGGCTACCTAAGATACTAATAATATAGTCTAGCTGTCTTAGACTAGTTATATTACTAAGGCGTGGTCTTCTATCCCTAACACCCCTTAGAAACTACTAGGTGTTTAAGGCTAGCGTGCCTACTAGTATTATACACTAGAAGGCATAATAGAGGAGGTAGACTCCCTATAGATAGATAGCGTTCTTACTAAGGTGCTAGACACTAATTAAGCCACTAGTAGCTAGTTAACGCAAGTGCGCAAGTTATTAAAGTAGCGCTGCAAGGTAGTAGATAATATAGCAGTTCTAGAATAACTTACACTAATTCTTAAAGACGCTAATATAGAACTTACTATAGAATTAGACTTTAGGGAGTATAATATTAGAGAAATTGTACAAAGCAGGTATAAGTATTAGGGTTTTCTATTTAGGGCTAGGTATTAGTTTTTGTAATAGAGTTAGGGTAGCTAGGAGGTTAGGTAGTAGTTAGGATATAGTAGATAATAGGTTTACTACTATAATATATTTTAAAATTAACACTTGTATAATAATAAAGCAATATTAAATAATAATCTTATTTACAATTATATAAATAGCCTTACGTGTTTTTAAAACAATCCTAAATATACTTATATACTATTATATAAATTCCCTTATATATTCTTTTAGACCTTATATAATATACTTTAAAACCTATAAAAAAGCCTATATTAAGGTCTATAAAGCGGCATTCCTATATAAGCAAGCGGGAACTTCTAGTTCCTTCTTTAATAATATTATTATTTTTAACTAAGCTATAGTACTAGCCTAGCTATATTAGGGCGCATGTTATAAGACTTTAATATTTACCTTTACTTTAGTTACTAGCGCCGCTAGTAGTGCTGTAGGTTATGTTATCTGCCCTATATAAGCCCTAGCGTGAATATATAAACCCTCCCTCCCCCCCTCCCTCCTTTACTCTTTCTTTACTCTACTATCCTACCTATTTTATACCTACTATTTAATTAACCTTAGCCCTACCCTACCTATTAGCCCTACCCTACCTATTAGCCTACCCTACCTATTAGCCTAATCCTACCTATTATATCTACTGCTGTCCCTACTAGGCCCCTATAGAGCAAGGTAATCTTGTGTGTTAAGATATTTAGCGCTATTATAACCTATTATAAGTATCCTAGAATTTACTAGTTAGCTATAATAGACTTATATACTAACTTCTGTATAGTCTATAATACCCTTAACTAGGAGACTATATCTAAGAATAAAGTAGTAATATTTAGTTACTTAATAAAATCCTTAAGTATCTAGAATAGGATTAACTTAGGGGATATATTCTATAACTCTACTATAAAAGGTATATATAAATATATTTAGTGCAGCAGTTACTAATACTACCTAGCCTAGGCTACTAAGAAAGTAGAGCGCGCTACCTTACTTGCTTACAAGTCTACTACTTATCCTATTAAGCTAACTTGCAAGGCAAACACTAGTAAGGCTAACACTAGCAAGGCTAACACTAGTAAGGCTAACACTAGTAAGGAACTAACCCTATTACCCCTTATCCTAGCAAAGCCTACTAAAAAGCCTACTAAACCAAGCCCTATTAGCGCTCCCTTATCTAGCAAGGCTAGTCCCTTATTTAGCAACGCTAGTCCCTCTAGCAACACTAGGCCCTCTTCTAGCAACGCTAGTCCCTTATCTAGCATAGCTAGTCCCTCTTCTAGCAAGAAGACTAGCAAGAAGACTAGTAAGAATATTAACACTTAGGATCTGCTAGGACCCCTCTATAAGAGGCTTAATTTACTATCTAACCTAGCTACTAGAGTTAGGTCTAAAGACTTAGCCTACTATAGCAAGGGGAAGGGGAAGGAGACTACTATTACTATAGATTCTAATGCTACTACTTCTAATAGCCTAGCTAACGCTCTACTTCTACTTAATTACAAGTGTAAGGGCACTAAGACTATATAAGATACTAAACTACCTACTAAGTAATAGAGGCTATTTCTCTCTAAAGAGATAGTTAATAGTAACTTAGATATAGATATAATAGATGCTATACTAAAGTCTATATCTAAGGTTCCTAGTCCTATTCCTAAGAAGAAGATTACCCCCTAGCCCGTTAATAAGGAGACTAGAGACCACTTAAAGGCAGAAATTGCTGCTAAAGCAGAAGCTGTAGCTAAAGACTACGCAAAGGCAATACTCGCGGTAATAACTAATAAGAGGAAGGTAGTAGCAAAGGACACTAGCAAGGCTATAAAGCAAAAAGCTAAGGATAAGGAGGTACCTAAAATAATTAACGTTTATAAAGATAAGTCTAAGGAAGAGGTTAATTTTAGAGCTAAGTAGGCTAAGGTTAAGTAGTTTAATAATAAGGATAGAGAGGAAGAGGTTAAAGATAATAGATAGGTTAAAGATAACAGATAGAATAAGGATAACAGACAGAATAAGGATAACAGATAGAACAAGGATAATAGCAAGGAGGATTATAGTAAGGATTGTAGTAAGGATAATAGCAAAGAGGACAGAGATAAGGGCAATAATAGCAAAGATAAAGAGGAAGATAATAGCGAAGAGGGTAACAAGGGCAATAATAGCGAGGAGGGTAAGGACGAAGATAAGATAGTTAATATCTTGTCCTTAACTCGTCCTTACAGGACTCTTAATATCTAAGCTAGCCAAGCAAGTATAATAAAACTAGTAGTGTTAATAGCCCTATTAGTCTAAATTAGATTTAATTAGGTTTTAGTTAGTCTCTAAGTTTAAATAGGGTTTCTGCTAGCCATATATTAAATACAACTGGACCCTATCTATAACAACTACTAGAATTCTAGAGGTTAAATGCATGTTTACTTACCTAGAATAAAGTTTTATCCTACAGGATCCTAAGCAATTCTAGTTCTACTTATTTGCTATCCTAGAATACCCCTAGCTATTATATATTATCCTGCGCTATCTTCTTTGTGTAAGATTATCCTATATTTATTTTAAAGTAATAGTTTATTCCTTTGCCCTTTATAAACTAATAACAAGGAATAAGACACTATAATAGGTCTAGATACCTTGTAGTTTAAGATAGGGGAGTTTAGTGTTCTATCCTTTATAAGGCCTAGTGTCTTATAAGTTAAACTATACTATAGGGTTAGGGTTAGGGTTAGGGTTAGGGTTAGGATAAGCTAAGGCCGAAGGTCTTAGCTTAGAAGGAAGTTAGGATAAAGTCCTAAAGAGAACAAGAAGCAGTCCTAGGAGGTTAAGAAATAACTCTCCTTTCGCCTATGTGCTCTTCAGGGACTGTAGGCAGTTTGTTCTTTTATAGACAAGATAGTATAACCTAACTATAGCCTTAGAAGAAGAAATACCGCACTAGGGCAGTACCCCTCCTCTTAGCTTAGTAGAATTATTCTACTAGCAGGGGGCAAGGAGGTACTATTCTAAGCTTAGACCTTAAGATTTGCATTTAGCTGCAAGCTAAATTCTTAGTGCTTATTAGAGGGGTTTTAATCCCTTACCTAAGGTATAGAGATTTTAATCCCTCACCTAAGGTGTAGAGATTTTAATCCCTCACCTAAGCTAGGCAGGGGTTTTAATCCCTCACACTTAGGCTAATAAGGTAAGAATCTAGTAAGAAAGTATCTTACTACCTCTTATAACTACTCTTTTTTAGGTAAATCTATCCCTCTAGTATAGGAAAAGTATAGTAGAGGGAAGAAGTTACTCTATAGAGATAGTATAATTTAGTTTACTAGAGCCAATCTATCCTAGATTACGTAACTATTATCTAAAATAATAGCTAGCCTACTAGGTAGGAGACTAGGTAGGGGATAGTAACTTTAGTAGTAAGATAATTCTTCTTATCTTTCTCTTTTTTTCGTGTTTTACTAGAAGGGATCTAGTTACTAGACTAGGATAAAAATAAGGGAGCAAGAAGACTTATATTAGAGAGAGCTTTCCTCTTCATTTTTGCTTTTTACTATTATCTCTTTTCCTAAAGAGAGGATAAGGAGCTATTTGCTCGCTCTTATCTTTGCTTAGAATACCTAGTATTTCTTCTTAAGAGTTAGGTTTTCTATCTTGCGCCTTTATAGGTAAACTTTCTTTGAAGATAGTAGTACCTATCCTTCCCCCTTTAGGGTTAGGGTTAGGGGTAGGTTAGGGTTAAGGTTTTGAACCTTAACAATACTAAACTTACTCCCTAGGAAGGAGAAAAAGGCTAATATCCTGTATCTATTATTGAAGAATAATGCTAAAAAAGAGACTAGGGTCTCATTTCAGAACTAGTTGCAAACCTAAGGTTTAAGCGTCTAGAGTAGAGGCCTATTGCCATTTATACAAATAGCCTAGTCTTCTCTTAACCCCTAATTAGGGTTAGGGTTAGGATAAGCTAAGGCCGAAGGTCTTAGCTTAGAAGGAAGTTAGGATAAAGTCCTAAAGAGAACAAGAAGCAGTCCTAGGAGGTTAAGAAATAACTCTCCTTTCGCCTATGTGCTCTTCAGGGACTGTAGGCAGTTTGTTCTTTTATAGACAAGATAGTATAACCTAACTATAGCCTTAGAAGAAGAAATACCGCACTAGGGCAGTACCCCTCCTCTTAGCTTAGTAGAATTATTCTACTAGCAGGGGGCAAGGAGGTACTATTCTAAGCTTAGACCTTAAGATTTGCATTTAGCTGCAAGCTAAATTCTTAGTGCTTATTAGAGGGGTTTTAATCCCTTACCTAAGGTGTAGAGATTAGGGTTAGGGTTAGGATAAGCTAAGGCCGAAGGTCTTAGCTTAGAAGGAAGTTAGGATAAAGTCCTAAAGAGAACAAGAAGCAGTCCTAGGAGGTTAAGAAATAACTCTCCTTTCGCCTATGTGCTCTTCAGGGACTGTAGGCAGTTTGTTCTTTTATAGACAAGATTAGGGTTAGGGTTAGGGTTAGGGTTAGGGTTAGGGTTAGGGTTAGGGTTAGGGTTAGGGTTAGGGTTAGGGTTAGGGTTAGGGTTAGGGTTAGGGTTAGGGTTAGGGTTAGGGTTAGGAGTTGAGTTATAT